>NC_139608.1:32742366-35142366 GCF_964270895.1 Podarcis filfolensis | reverse complement strand
AGAGGGGGGGGGGAGAGTGCATAAAAGAATAATTTCTTGGATGCAAAGATCCAGGTTTGGGGCAAGTACTGTTTGGTGAGAGAACCCAAGCAGAGATCCCAAAATAGGCAGCAAATATGAAAGGAATTGTAGTTCAGCAAGGTCTGGGGGAACAATGGTTTCCCACCCCTGAAGTAAATAACAGCACTTTAATCACTGAATCATTGCAACAAGGGTGTATAGTAAGTTGGTATTGGTACCCCCATGTTACCTGTGGGGGTAGGATGGCAGCAAGAGAGAACAGTTTGCCTGAAAGGGCTTCTAGTCAATTAATGGCAACTTAGAGAGTCCGCCTTTCCTTTTCTGCTTGTGTGTTTTGGTTAGTTTGTGTTGTTTGAAATTTGATGTTTATGTTATTATAAGCTTAAGCTTCCAAGTAAACTTGGTGAAAAAAGATGGGATGTACAAGCTTTTAAATGGATAAGTAATAGATTAGTTTTCACTGTTATACCCTCCTAAGGTATGCTTAGTGTTTCGTATGTGAATGGCTATCCTAAACTTAATTGGTAGAAGTAAGTTCCACCAAGTAAAATAGGACTTACTCCCAGGTATATACATCCATAGTATTTTCTTAATTTGAAAAAAATGGCCATGCCTTTAACAATACAGTAGTTAATATAGTTTAGAATTGCCAGTCTGTAAGTATGAATTGGAGGTGTTGGAAACTACCTTTTTAAACCATCTTCAGCTAACATTGTTGTAAATGGATTAAAATACATTTAGTCCGCACTGTGATTTTGAGAGCATACTACTTTAGGGGATAGTGAGAGCTGCTTTGAAACTGGTGCTTTGCAAGTGTTGGCTAACAAATGATCTGAGATGGATCAGCAGTGTAAGATTCATTGTATTTGTTACTTATACCAGACCGGATTGAGTTTTGTATATAGTAATCCATGACCCCTTTTATGATTATAAATCAATATTATTATTTGTCTTCATGGTGCTTGTGGGCATCACTGTAATGCAAACACTGACAGAGTAAATGACCACCATGGACTCATACTACTAGTCTGATGGCTTGAAAAACTTGTTAGAATGACTGTGTGGTTTCAATTTTGCAAGGATGCTTTGGTCCCCTAGTTCTGATGCCTAAAGTTTTCTGAACAACACAATACAGTGGTACCTCTGGATGCGAACAGCATCCGTTCCGGAGCCCCGTTCGCATCCTGAAGTGAATGCAACCCACTTCTGCGCATGCGTGACATCATTTTGAGCATCTGTGCAGAAGCGAGTGGCGAAAACCGGAAGTGTTCCATTACTTCCGGTTTGCCACGGAGTGCAACCCAAAAATGCTCAACCTGAAGTAACTTTAACCCGAGGTATGACTGTAATTTATAATATATTAAAATTTGTTGTCTGTTCCTTTAGGTCTTGCAGAAGCACAAATTTGTCCCCTTTGCCTGTCACTCTATCCAATTGTCTTATCTGAAGGCATCACCACTTGCCCTTCTATGCTCTCTTCAACACCTGGGCTGCAGATTGACTGGCACCAGTTCTTCCGGACAAAGTGAAGCAAATGTGTCCCATGGAAGCTGTAAAACAGACACCAATGAAGCCTCTCAGAAGCTTCTAGAGACTCTTGCTACTTCCCAAGTAGAGCCAGAGAGACCAGCTGATTCAGATCTCCTGAAGCTGGGGAAGGTGGCAGATCCATTCTTGGACATGGGGCTAAGCCCTGCTCAGATAACACACTTGTTCAGCTTGCAGCCATATGCACCTCCTCAGCTCAGGTTGGCTGTAGTTTCAGAGCTCCTTCTTCTGGGTTTAAGCACAGACGCCACACTAAATGTCTTACAGAAGAGCCCTGAATTGCTGGGAATGTCATCAAAGCATATAAAGGACCGTGCAGATCTGCTGAGGAGGCTGGCGTTCAAGGAAGGTAATGCTTTCTCTGTGCTGTGCAATGAGTGGAACATCTGTACTGAATTGTGTGCTGTGGGCCATACTGGATTTTTGTAACCCTGTTTAGGGCCTGTAAGCATTATCTTTAACTCTTCTGGTGGGCATTATATGGAATAAATGACAGAAAATCTGATCTCTAGGAAAGGGTGCAAATTAAGTTGCGCATGCAGTGATAGGAACCATGGCTCCATTATGGTGATAGAAATATATGTTCATCGATCACTTTACACACCACAGATTTAGATAGTCTTTTAAAGAAGATTAGATCCAGCTGTGAAAGTTTGGCCCACAATTGTAGGTGGAATGTAAAGGTCAAATCTGCATCTCCAGGTGCTCCCAGATGCTACAAATACAGCAGAAAATGGAAAGTTTGAAACTGAATTGCAGATTTTAAAAGGGCTTGCATGATAAAACTTGGGTTAGAAAAGGATGTAAAAGTATAAGTTTTCCTTTCAAGCTTTCTTCTAGCCCTCCAAATTTGTTTTATATGAAAAAGTTGTATTTCTCCGTCTAAAGAATTCCTTCTGTATTGTTAATCATTGTTTCATTTCCTTTTTCATTTGCTCCTCAGTGTTTCCTTTATTCCTGCATTGTGCAGTTGCAGTACATACACATGCAAATGCACAAAGTTCTGCACAATAAATAATGAGCCAGACATATACTCAGGAAACATTTTTAGCCTGAAGGACTGGGTGGCTGTATGTATAGCAGGTACACAGGGAGTACTGAGGAGCAAACCAAAAAAGTAAGCCTAGGGTATGATTGTTTATGTCTTTTTCCTCTTTATTTTAACAGTGGGCCTTAACCATATGGCAGTTCATTTCCCAAGAATTTTTACCTTGCCACAAAAGAGAATTGAGGTCATAGAGAATCTCCTCAAAGAAAAATGCCTTTTCTCTGTGCAGCAGATATCAAAAATTCTGCAAACATGCCCAAATATTTTGCTGGAGGAGCTAGGTGATGTGGAATACAAATTCCAGGTAATGTATGCTGCATTATATTTTCAGAAATTCATAATAGACAGTTTCAATATATCAAATATATAGTGTTCGTGCACATTCCCAGAGTGGATTAGCTGGTAGGCCTCCAGTCGCAGTAGATCCCACTCACAGATCTTGCAAAGACCAAAGATATGTTTTAGCAGGGAGTTTCCATATACCTCATTTTTTAGAATGTGCTTTAAAAATAAGATATTTTCTTTCCCCTCTTCCAAATACTGATATAGATAATGGAAGCTAGAATAAACTTTGCTTTTGTGCCTCCCATTCCATTGATTTGTTTCTAGAATCTCTCATGTGGGCCCTGAGAAATGTAACATTTGACTTTTCTCTGCTATCTTATGGACATGCTTTTGAATTTATTGCATTAAAGGCTGTGACTTCATATCTTTGGGTCACATCAAGTGGTGGTCGTTTGCTTGCACAACATAAGCCTGCTTGTGCAATAACATTTCAGGTTTTCCCCTCCTCCTGCAGCTCCCATGCACCCTGGGATCTGTTCGACCCACTCAAGATCTGGGAGGGGTTGCTGGGCTGCAAGGGGAAGAAGAGAAGAAACCATTTTGCAGACGCACACCCATTCCTGCTATGTTGTATCTCACTCTTAGTTTTGTATGGAATTTCTATGGATGGCTACTCTTGTCTCAACCTTTGTTCCCACAACTGCTTCTTAAGGACTTCAGATGTTTTTCCAGTTTTAGGAGGGAAACATTATGGAATCCAATGGCACTGGTGTTAGTGAACTAGTAACCTCCTTGATTTGACTATAAAGGCAGGAAAAGAGGCACAGTAGAGAAGCAAAGGTAAAGATCCCGAAACACGTTTAGCCAAATAATAAACCCTTTCCAGCCCTTGGTTCACAGTAGAATCATAGAATCATAGAGTTGGAAGAGACCACAAGGGTCATCGAGTCCAACCCCCTGCCAAGCAGGAAACACCATATAGAAGTATAGCATCGAATGTTGGTATTAGCTTATTCAAGCTTTGATTCCTTCTTCTTTTTCTCAGTTTGCTTATTTCAGGATGGGGATTAAACACAGAGAAATCGTGAATTCTGGTTTGTTCCAAGCATCACTGGCTGAGATTAAAAACCGGGTTATTTTCTTGGAGCGGTTGGGACTCTTTCAAACTCCTGACAAGAAAGGACAGACCCAGGTTGTCAACCCCAAACTGAAAAGCATAATCAGAGCTTCTGAAAGTGACTTTATAGAGAAAATGGCCTGTTCCTCATTGGAAGAGTATAATATATTTAAGCAATTGCTGGCCCGTGAAGAAGAACGGAGGCGGAAAGAGGAGGAAGCGGCAGAGAAAAACGATCTCTCTGATTCAGAGAGTGATGGAGAAGAGTCTGATTCAGACTAAGTACATAAAATTCAAAAATCTCTGAAGTTTGGTACTGGTATAATCTGTTCAAGTCTAGAATTGGCTTGAACATTGGGGAATGAAAATGCATCAGTTGTGTAAAAATGAGAGGTGGTGGTCAGTAAGGGTAAAGTCTACTCAGCAGCTGTGTAAAAGCAATGGAACCCAAAATGTTTGTGATCTCCTGTCATTACTTTGGCTTGTTGCTTTAGAACCACTGCACATTTTGTGAATCATGGGGTAAGCCTGAGGTGGGAGTTCTCAAGATGGACTGAGGAATTCCTCTACATCAGGGTCTCTCCATCTGTTATTGACTCCCAACTCCCCAGCCAACAAGGTCATGGATTATGGAAGTCCAAGAACATGTGAAGAGCCACAGGTCACCCACCTCTACTCTAGATGATAAGAATGCACCTCATTTTTAGAATGACAACAATTCTGTTTTTCTCTGAGGGACTTGAAATAGGCAATGCTAGGGATGGATTGTCAAGGAAGATGAAATGCAGGCTGTGAAATAAAAAGTCAGATGTTCTCAGAACAGAGAAGTAGGTGTTGTGGGTTCTGTGAAGCAAAACATAGTCCCGCATTTCCTCTCCCATAAATCGTTATCTAAGTGCAGTTTGTAAGCAGAAATTTCATGCTCAGGATAGCAAACAGGTTTTGCTGGTTGTTGGTGGCTGACAACTGCTATAATTGTTGGTAAAGGAACAGGATTTTGGTAGCCAACTGGCATCCTCACGTATTCTTAAAGAAAACAGACTAGCTTTTAAATAAATTGTACTTTAATCTAAAATGCAAAACAAAATAACTTTGACAGAATAAAATCTTTTTTAGTTTATTGCTGCATTATATATGCCTCAATCTGGCTATAAAATACTGACTTGATACAGACTGTTCTACTTTAGACTGTGCCGGGGGGAAAACCAGTGTTGCTGTGCGGCAGACAAGAAACTGGCTTTGAAGACGTCTCACTATTTACTGGGCCTGGAAAGATGCGCTATTTAGCTGACGGGATTACTACCCCTTTCCTCCCCCACCCCCTTTTTTTGCACCTTGGAAGCTGTATTTTTAACAGTGAGATTGCCTCCATGTACCCTCAAGCCAATTAAACTGAAGCAGTTGGGATTTTAGTGCTCGTAAGTAAGACCGGAGACAAAACATTGTAGCACGTGGAGTGCTTCTGTTCAGTATTCCACCTCTTCATTCCAATTCTCCCCTCCCATCAGCATTGTGTGGCCTCATGGCTGTTTTGGGGTTCTGTCCATTTTTAGTCGTCGTCCCCCCATATGATTTTATTTTTGTACTTTTGCAGTCCCCCCCAAAGCCTGGTGCTGTTTTGGCTACATAAGCTGCTCACAACCTGAACATCAGAAACAGGGCATGATAAATTCTCTACTTGCTAATGAAACATGAAAATGCATATTTTCCCAATGCCTAGGTTCATTGTGGCTGTACATGATTGGCTGCTCAGACAAATCAGTGCTTAAAATGCTAGAAAAGCTTAAAATGTAGTTTTAACACTACTCCGACAATGCAATCTGTGGTCCTTTTGGTGTCATGTCTACTCTTGCCAATCTATACAAGCTAGGCCTTCTTAAAAGTTCTCCTTTTCTTCTACTGCTCTTGAAGAAGCCTTCCCTGAATGAGAAATCCAGATTTATTTTTTCCATAAAATGGCAAATTACAGAACATCCAATTAAAATGCTACAATTTGCAATGGAGAGAGTTTGGAGATCTTGTATTAGTCATATTAAGTATATGATTTTCTCTTATAGCCCATGCCTTTTGAGAAGGTTTGTAGTGAAAAATGCAATTTCTGTGGGGAGGGGGATCCTTTAGCTAATACTGCTGCAAAACTTATGTAAATAATTGGAATAAACCTAAATGTTTATTGGTTCCAGTGAGCCCTTCTCCTAGAGGCTATCCTTTTGTGATATCTGTGGGAAGGGCCTTTTCCTGCTGGGTATGGTTAGTGCTATCCTTTGCTGAAGAAACTATATTTACAACACTTAAAGGCTGCCAGGATTAGCTTTCTAGGGAACAAGGCTGCTTCCCCCCCTTTTTTTTCTTTTTTGCAATTGCCGAATGGGCTGCTAGAGAGCTACCAGCACTTATGGGAATAATAATAGGTAAACTGTAATTGAACCTCTGGCTGTATTAATTTATAAAATATACAGTGTATGTATATTAAACACAATTTTATATTTAGTCATACAAACTCGCAAATCTAGGAAATATTAAGGCTCCTTGAGTAGCTGGCCATTCTTGGGAGTTGTAGCAAGTGAACATCTGGGAAGAAGGAAGAAATGCTCTGCTATTTTTCCTCCACGGGCATCACAATCCTGACTTAAATAGGAAAGCAATCTATTTACCCTTCATAGAGTGGTTAGAAGGGTTTTCAACTTTTTTAATTATTAAGGCATTGCATTTTCTAATAACTTTATGGAACAAGCATGTCCACAGGCTGAATAACTAAAAGCCTGTTTGATCTGTTGTTGAAAATGGATATAGACTTCTAGCTTCTGCAGCCCTTTTCCCCCTCCTCTAGAATAACTTTTGAAATGCTAGTAATTTGTTAGCAATAAAAAGGCACAGCAGTAGCTGGCTGTCAGATTTGTTGCTTTTCATTAACTAATCTTGCAAAGGGAAAAACAAAGGAAAAGAACCTAGTGTTTTTTAAAAGACACACTGTTTGCAAATGGGAGTATTTTAGACTTGTGATTAGCTTTGACCATCCAATTTTATGCCAGGGTGGTTTTCCTTTTGGTTATAATCCAGAACATTTGTTTCAGGGCTTGCTTTTCTTTTAAGGTAGTCCAGTGGCCACAGATTATATAACCAGCATCTCCATCACTGGTGAAACTTTAGGCTCTGCCCTTGCGGCAAGTGGCCCATAATAGACTTCAATCCTGAGAGAGACTTTTCTAACATGTCACTCATCTTGTATAAATTCAGGTGCTATGAAGAAAGGTAAGCGGACCCTTATAATCCTGCCAAAGAGAGAGGTATATGGCTATTTGGTGAACACCTCCTGAACAAGGCAAAGGAAGAAAAGTTCATAGATCTTGCTGGAGGGTCTCTCCTTTTTTCCAATCCAGTTAGAAGAAATGTTGAGTGTTCTGGAACCTACAAAGGAAAAATAAAACACGACAGCTAGCATTTAGATTATGTGTGCATGCATAAAACACAGGTACAAAGATTCTTTTCTTCCTCCATTTCACTGCTAAAAAGTTTATTTCACTTGTGTTAAAAAGTTAACAAGCAGATTTACTCCTTATTCATATTTACTCTGAACTCTTTAGTAAAATGTCAAAGTTCCACTGGTGAGCAGATCCTTGATATTCCCACAGTAAGGAGAATCCTGGTGAGGAATTCTGTTGGTATAGCTTTGGGATCCATTACTGAAATTTTTTATGGAGGGTAGAGAGACACAGTCTCACTGAAAGAGCTTTGAAAGAAATGCTGCTTTCAATGAGCAGAATCAAAGAATGCTAAAGGCTGCTTCTGACATTTCATTCCTCAGCATGTGTAGGGAAGTAGACAGAAAACTGGTTGACAATTATCTTTGTAATGTAGAAAGGTCAGGCTTAAGTGTCAGATACATATAAACACTCTCTGAAATTTCAGGTGTTCTCTGAAATTTTCTGAGATTGTCATGTCTGAGCCTTCTGGTACTAAAGACGCCCAGCATCTGCTTAGAATAAAAGATCAGGGTGCTGTTTTCTTTGTCTCACCTATACCTTTCATGAAATCTTCTGAGGTAGTCCATAATCACTGCCACTTTTCCTTTAGTAGCAAGCTACCTACCCATCAGTATTTTGAAATTTTCTGCCAGCAAAGAGACTGCTCCACCATAGATGGAGCAAGATCCAGTTGCTCAGCCCTCCTCACCTCAGTAGGCCTGTGGCCTGGTGACACCAAGGAAAAATAAAGAATGATAGGGGCGGGGGGGGGGGGGAAGAATGTTGCCTGAAGATACCTGTCACCAAGTTATATTTTTATTATATGTGCAAATCTTTCGTAAGCTACTTTGAGAGCCTCTTGGGATACTTTAAATAAACAAATCAATCTAAATAAATAAAGCATTTGTTCACCATTATGATGCAGTTAGGGACGCGGGTGGCGCTGTGGGTTAAACCACAGAGCCTAGGACTTGCCGATCAGAAGGTCGGCGGTTCGAATCCCCACGACGGGGTGAGCTCCCGTTGCTTGGTCCCTGCTCTTGCCAACCTAGCAGTTCGAAAGCACCTCAAAGTGCAAGTAGATAAATAGGTACCGTTCTGGCAGGAAGGTAAACGGCGTTTCCGTGCGCTGCTCCGGTTTGCCAGAAGTGGCTTAGTCATGCTGGCCACATGACCCGGAAGCTGTACGCCGGCTCCCTCGGCCAATAAAGTGAGATGAGCGCCCCAACCCCAGAGTCTGCCACGACTGGACCTAATGGACCTTTACCTTTTTATGATGCAGTTAGAGAACACCCACAATATCCTCAGCTGTGGGAACTTTTCAAAAGGAATTTGCTACAAGTAGCAGGATAAAGGATATGCCCCACCCAGCGAGCTTCTAGATAACTTGTTCCTTACAAGACCCCTAACTCTAGCAGGGCTGGTGAAGCTATGGTCCTCAGCTATTGTTAAGACTTCAGCTCCCATCAGCTCCAGGAAGCAAGGTTAATGTTCAGGGATGGGAGTTGCAGCCAACTACTGAAGACCCACAGATTCCTCAACCCTGTTCTGTGGTTTATCCAGCACAGAGGTTTATGGAGCTCTCATTCCAAGGATTCCCTGCCCGAGCTGCTTCAGGTCGTGGCGGATGTTCTCCTGGAGACACCTAGCTTGGTCGTCCTAGGGGATTTTAACATCCATGCCGACACGACCTTACAAGGGGCCGCTTGGGACTTCGTGGAAAGCATGGCCTCCATGGGGCTGTCCCTGAATAAGTCTGGCCCAACCCATAGCCGTGGACATGCCTTGGACCTGGTGTTTACCTCTATGGATGTTGGTGATCCGACACTAAGTAAAAGCGAAACGAAAGAAGTGCCATGGTCAGATCACTTCCTGGTGCAACTGGACTTCTCTGCGACCCATCCCCTCTGCAGGGAGGTGGGACCAATTCGGATGGTCCGCCCCCGCCACTTTATGGATCCAAATGGTTTCCAGAGAGTGGTAGGGGATGCTTTATCCCATGTTGATGGCCTTTCAGCTGATTCCCTGGTGGCCCGCTGGAATGTGGAGTTAACCAGGGCTATTGACTGTTTGGCTCCGAAGTGCCCTCTCCGATTGCATGGAGCCCGGACAGCCCCGTGGTTTTCCACGGATCTGAGGGCAATGAAACAATCGTTGAGACTGCTAGAGCGCTGGTGGTGGATAACTCATTCCGAATCTGACCGGACACAGGTTAGAGCTCAACGTCGAGCCTATCAAGTGGCGATAGCGACGGTGAAGAAGAATTTCTTCACCGCCTCTATTGCATCTGCAGAAAACAGCAGCAGGAGATTTTTTCAGGTGGTTCACAATTTAGCCGAACCACCTGCAACATCGGGGCCCAGTATGGGCCACATGTTCTCCTGCAATGATTTTGCAAAGTTTTTTGCAGATAAAATCGCTCAGATTCGGGAAGAAATAGACTCCACCGTGGGAGCAGGGCCGGGGCGGGAGAGTGCTAGAGTTCTGTCTAGTCAAGTTGAGTGGGATCAATTCCAATCTGTTACCTCCGAGGATGTGGACAGGCTGCTTGGACGAGTGAAACCAACCACCTGTCTCCTGGATCCTTGCCCACCCTGGCTTATAAAAGCTAGCCGGGAAGGACTGGGCGATGGGCTTCGTGGGGTGGTGAATGCTTCCCTCCGTGAGGGAGCCTTCCCAGACCCACTGAAAGAGGCGGTTATTAAACCGCTTCTTAAAAAACCATCTTTAGATGCGGCCACGATGGCCAACTATCGCCCAGTCTCAAATCTTCCATTCTTGGGCAAGGTGATTGAGTGAGCGGTTGCCGAACAACTCCAGGCACGCCTGGAAGAAGCGGACCATTTGGATCCCTTCCAGTCGGGATTCAGGCCTCATCATGGGACTGAAACTGCCTTGGTCGCACTGGTTGATGATCTCCGGCGGGCTAGGGACAAAGGTGAGAGCTGTTTCCTAGTTCTGCTGGATCTCTCAGCGGCGTTTGATACCATCGACCATAACATCCTTCTGGACCGTCTTGAGGGGCTGGGAGCTGGGGGCACTGTCATACAGTGGTTCCGCTCCTTCCTCCTGGGCCGTGTTCAGAAAGTGGAGGTGGGGGATGAGTGTTCAGACCCCTGGGCTCTCACTTGTGGGATGCCTCAGGGTTCTGTCCTCTCCCCCATGCTTTTCAACATTTACATGCAGCCGCTGGGAGAGATCTTCAGGAGGTTTGGGCTGGGTGTTCATCAGTATGCGGATGATATCCAGCTCTACCTCTCTTTTAAATCAGAACCAGTGAAGGCGGTGAAAGTCCTGTGTGAGTGTCTGGAGGCGGTTGGAGGATGGATGGCGGCTAACAGATTGAGGTTGAATCCTGACAAGACAGAAGTACTGTTTTTGGGGGACGGGAGGCAAGCAGGTGTGGAGGATTCCCTGGTCATGAATGGGGTAACTGTGCCCCTGAAGGACCAGGTGCGCAGCCTGGGAGTCATTTTGGACTCACAGCTGTCCATGGAGGCACAGGTCAAGTCTGTGTCCAGGGCAGCTGTTTACCAGCTCCATCTGGTACGTAGGCTGAGACCCTATCTGCCTGCGGACTGTCTTGCCAGAGTGGTGCATGCTCTGGTTATTTCCCGCTTGGACTACTGCAATGCACTCTACGTGGGGCTACCTTTGAAGGTGACTCGGAAACTACAACTAATCCAGAATGCGGCAGCTAGACTGGTGACTGGGGGCGGCCGCCGAGACCATATAACACTGGTCTTGAAAGACCTACATTGGCTCCCAGTACATTTCCGAGCACAATTCAAAGTGTTGGTGCTGACCTTTAAAGCCCTAAACGGCCTCGGTCCAGTATACCTGAAGGAGCGTCTCCACCCCCATCATTCTGCCCGGACGCTGAGGTCCAGCGCCGAGGGCCTTCTGGCGGTTCCCTCATTGCGAGAAGCAAAGCTACAGGGAACCAGGCAGAGGGCCTTCTCGGTAGTGGCGCCCGCCCTGTGGAACGCCCTTCCAGCAGATGTCAAAGCGATAAACAACTACCTGACATTCAGAAGACATCTTAAGGCAGCCCTGTTCAGGGAAGTTTTTAACGTGTGATATTTTACTGTATTTTTGGTTTCTATGGAAGCCGCCTAGAGTGGCTGGGGAGGCCCAGCCAGATGGGCGGGGTATAAATAAATTATTATTATTATTATTATTATTATTATTATTATTATTATTATTATTATTCCCTATATTTTCCTGCAAAGATACTTACTATATGGCTTCAGTGTCTGTTACTTTGTTTTCTGAAACAAACAAGAGAACGTTAAATCTATAAAACATTCAAACATACTCTGCTTGTTCTGAATGCTACTTTGCTCCAGCAGCATGTTGGGCAATGGCAGCAGAATTAAAGTAGCAATAATATTGACTGAGTAAATGATCACAGATTTAAACACTCCAGCGGTCAAAACAACCCATAAGTTAACATCAAGATTAGATGGTTGCTGCTAACCTAAACCATCAGTAATGTCAGAAATCAGGAGCTGGATATTGCATTCCAAGGGTTTCCCCCACAGCTATGACTTCCCACAAAGCCACCAACATTCCTTTACCTGCTGTGTGCCTTATTTGAAACAGTGCTCTCACAGCTCTCCTTGTAGCAGACATCCTGGTGCACTTTGTAGATCCTCTTGTATCTACCACAACAGCAAATGCAAGTTAAGAGTAGGAATGATGAAAAGTCTGCTTGGCTATAGTTGAACAGTATGTTGGTTGTGAACCTCTCACATAGCTTGGACCTCCCTAACTTCCACCAACATTCCTACTTTGACAGAGAAACCTCCAGCACTAAAATGGACATTTGTATATCCTCAAGTTCCTATCTTCCCCCAAGTGCCTGCCCCTCCAAAACCACCGGCAGCCAAATTATGAGATCCTCACCATTCCCTGAGTTGCTCAGCATTTGCATCATTCATGATCTATCACATGTTAGAAGCTGCACAGCAATCACATTCTGCAACCATTTGTGTATGTCTACACTACAAACTTCAGTTGGCTTACTGTCTGCATTTATTCCTGCCTCCTCTCTAGGATCCTAGGAACCATTTTTTTGATAGAACAGGGAATATTTAATTCACAAAATTCTTTGTATTTTCAGATGTTCATGTACTTTTAAATTATATTCCTGTGTATGGGGATTAATAGCAGGACAACAAAAATGGAATGTACAAGGCCCTATCTATCAAAATGGGACTGAGAGCTAATTTGATCTCTGAATTAATGTTCTGTGAGACAGTACTTACAGATAATGACAGACACCTCCTTCCCAGACTGGAAAGGATTTGGTTTCTGAGTAAAGCCGAGTACAAGACTGAGGCACCTTCTTGCAGGCTGAAGGGAGAAATTGGCATGGTTAGGGAAGGAGGGAGGACTATAATAAGCAAAGAGATATATTTCAAGTCCATTTTCTAAGCATTGTTAAATGTTCCTATTATTCAAAGGTGGGTTGACTCAGAACCAATGCCTTCTAAATATATTCCTGCCCCAAGTGCTGGTGAGTGAAGGGAGATAAGCAGACTCATTAAACCAACAGTTTGGAAGGAGAGAGCACTGTATTCCCATAACCAAAAAAATCTTGACGTCTTCAGTAAGCGCCAGAAGTTCAACAGGGAAGAGGCCTCTCTCAGCTAAACTGGAAGGGAGCTCCATAAAACTGGGCCCTCCATCCTGAACACATGGCTCCTTATAGATACAAGTTATGCATCTGAGCCACAGGGGACCACTAACAGCGACCCCTTCAAAGACCTCAGTGATCAAGCAGGAATCTAAGGGATCAGGCAGTCCCTGAGTTACCCTACACTCAAGTTGCTAAGGGCCTTGTAAATTAATAACGAACCTCGAACCTGTTCCCAGTATCCTATGGACAGCCAGCCCAACCTTTTGAGCACTGAAGTTATCTGCTTGCAGTGGTCTCTCCTTATTAACATAAAGAGTATAAGAATAGCCAACTAGAAACCAGGGAGCATAAGAGTACTCTCCCATCCTTTGGTTTCCAGCAACTGGTTCCATTGCTGCCTCTAGCTGTGGAGGTACAGCATAGCCATCATACCTAGTAGCATAGGTGCCAACTCCCTGGGTGCCTGAGCACCCACAAAATTCCCCATGAAGGGGCTGGGCACCCACAGATTTTGGTGCCAGGGTCATTCATGCTGCATGGCACCCACGGCCCTGGGCACCCACGGCAGGGGGGCCAAGCTGACACTCCTGCCTAGTAGCCACTGATAGCCCTCTCCTCCATGAATTTGTCTAGTTCTCTTTTACAGCCATCCAAGTTGGTGGCCATCACTGCCTCCTGGGGGAGCAAGCTCTGTAGTTTGACTATGCACTGCACGAAGTGTTTTATCAACAGCCTGGGTGCAGCGTTTTGCACTAGCTAGAGCCTCCAGAACAGGCCCAAGGTAGTGCATTGTGATAATTGAGCCTTGATGTTACCATTGCATGAATTACTGTGGCCAGACTAACCCTGTCCACAAACAGCTGTAGCTGTCATGCCGGCTGTAGCTGGTAAAAGGCACTCCTAGCCACTGAGGCAACCAGAGTGTCCAGACAAAGATGGACCCAGAAGCACCCCAAAACTCTTCTTTCTGAGAGAACTCCATCCAGAATAGGCAACTGGCCGGTCTCCCAGATACAGGAACCACCAACCCACGGTGCCTTTGTATTGCATACAGACTGGGAAAAGGGATGGTTGCCCACTTGGCTGCAGAGTGTAAAGCCTGGAATCAGAGTGGCTCTTCTACTTGCAGTAGAGCAGGAACAACTGGGTGCTACTAATATTCACATGTTTTTAGTTGTTTTTAAAATTTTAACTTTTCTATTTTTAATTGTATTATTTTATCACTTGTTTTATCACTTCACCCTTTGATGCCCTGGGGGCTCCTTTAGGAGGAGGGTCAAGATTCACTAAACAATTAAAAATCATCCACATCTGGAAGCACCCATAGTATCATACCGTTAGGAGAGTCCAGAGAAGCCTGTGTTGTTCTTAACTCACCTAGTTCACATTGTCTGCCCTTGAATCCAGGATTGCAATCGCAGTGATAAGACTCTGGGCCAGCAACACAGGTCCCCCCGTTTTGGCAGAAGTTTATGGAACAGTTCTGCTTGCCACCTGGTGATGAAAGGGATAATAATAATAATAATGATAATAATAATAATAATAATAATAGTAGTAGTAGTAGTAGTAATATTTATACCCTGCCCTCCCCGGCCAGGGCCAGGCTCAGGGAAGCTAACACCAAATATAATATAAATTACAATAAATAAATAAATTACAAATACAAATTACAATAAAACATAATAGAGAACAACAACAACAAACAATTAAAATACGGCTTAAAATACAACTTAAAAATGCAGCCTCATTTTAGTAGTAGCCCATAAATCAAGACCATAAAGGGAGGAAACATCAGATATTCATCCAAGCCAGCTATCCATGCTGGTTCTACATGGGCCAGCAAAAAAACCAAGGGAAAATTTATATGGCTGCATAAAGGAAGATATCCTGGAATTTGCACTCAACAGTTAAAGCATGCATCAATAGTACTTCTAGGCAACAGGCAGAGTACTATGTCTTACTTATGTTAGAAAGGAAAATGGGAGCTAGCATTCAGATTTGAGAGTAGGTGAATCAAAGGCAAGTTGCTTAGCTTTCTTCACAGTTACTTGCAAGTATGTCTGTCCTGTGTACAGGAGTGAGCCATGGGATCCTGCAGGGGCTGGGAAACTCCTCGGATGGTTCATTATTATGTCAAATCTTTAGGTGAGGGTGGGAATTGTCAACTGCAATCATTTACTGTAGCCAACCATGCAAGTGCCCAAGCTGGGATCATGAGTTAGTCCACCAAGCCAGAGAACAACCTTGTATATGACTAGTTTGCCCACATGCTAGTTGGAAAAAAAGCAGGAGTAAAAAAAAAGTGTTTGAGAAAGTAAAAAGTCATTTGCGTGCTGTCAGGGGCTCAGGAGCAGGAGCTCTGGGGAGAGAGGAAATTCAGAGCGAAGGGGAAGAATCCGAGGGCAGCGTAGGGGAGTATGACAGTGACCCGAGGGATTCCATGAGCTTCTCCAGCGAATCAGAAGATTCCCAGAAGGGGGCGCCGATGGTCAGGGCAAGGGGGGTCCCAGGGGGGACGCACCAGAAACAAGGAGCCAGCGGGGACCCCCAAAGCAGCAGCGGGGGATCAGGACCAGTTTCCCCACCAGAGCGTAGTGGGGGGGAAGAGTCACATGTGTCAGGACCGGCGTCTCCTTCAGCGGGGAGAGAAGATGAGTCAGGGCTGACCACGCCTCCATCGGAGAGTGGGGGAACGGAGGGGAGGTCAGTTGCAGCTAGCCTCCCCGAAGGGGGAAGCAGTGACAGCAGCAGTGAAACGGTCAGGAGGAAAGTTGCCGGCTGGGCGCGCGCACCAAGTTCAAATGTACAGGCGCGAGGGACAGCAGGAGACCCGGATTGGGAACCAGCTCCTAAAGCCCGCCGGAGGGAGGGGGAAGACTCAGGGGAATCAGCGTCAGAAGAGTCTAGAAAGGGCGAGACCCCGACGGGCAGGCGGAACCAGAGGAGGAAAGAGCAGAGGAAGAGGTGGAGCAAGGCTAGAGTCTTAAACTGGTGTCTGGGGGGAGGAGATTCAGACAGAGCTTCAGCGGTCTAGAGTTTGAGACGTAGAGCTGCACGCTGCGGCTGTGGAAGTGAAACTGAACTTCAATAAAGACTTTCGTACTTAACAACGAAACGGCGTTGGTCCTTTGTGAGCTGGGATCTCGGGCAGCTCTGACACGTGCACACACACTTCTATTGTGTTTTTTTTTTAAACAATACAAAACGTGTTTGCTAGAGGTGAAAAGTGCAATGTAACATACACATCATAAGGAGCAATCCTAGTTCTTAGTTACTAGAAAGATTCTCTCCTTGCTCCAGCTAAAACTTAGGACTGTCTGTGAAGTGTCCCCGAGATAACTTGTCACCTAAGTGACAATTTTCTTGCAGAAAAAAACAGTATTCAAGAAGTGCACTTTATTGTTAATGACAAATACATGTGCACATCCTTACATGTGTCTCTATTAAAACAGAAACTTATTACAGTTTAACAGGCTATGCATAATTTTATCTTGCTGTTCCTTTCTATATCTCTGTGAACGTCACTACTGATCAGACATGGCCTGTTTTTTGTTCAATTTGTTAGTGTAGCTTATGGTCCACATGACATCCCAACAGGGTATATACAGAGACCAATACTCAATCCCTGTGCATATCGTTCAGGATTACACATACAGCAGCAAGATAGCCTATATTTGGATTGAGTAGTAGTAAGATCAGGGTCCACTGTTCAATTCACATCAGTGAGATCCTATCAAAGAACACTAGACTAGACTGACGGATGGTTTAAGTAGCAGTGAGAGTATATGACAAATAATAAAAAGGAGAGAAGTTCTATCTCTAGCTAGGCTCATCCAGCAATTACTATTTCTTTAGAAAAAGAGAGTAATCCTAATTATTATCACAACAAAGCTATTTCCCCCCCTAAAGCAATAAGTGCCTGTTCCTTGAGGAGTTTCTCCTATTTGATGGAAGGTGGATGGGCAACCCATCTGTGGAATTCCCCTGTTGCAAACATTGTTATTCTTTTGGTGCCAGGCAAAGATGCTATCCCAGGCTTTTAAGTGTATTTTCATTTTTAGCGGACTTATATTTTATTTGTGTGTTTTATTTGTGTGGCCTTGTACCATCTTTGACTTCTGGATTATTCCAGAGATGCTCGTTATCTCTTTAAACTTACTTTCCCTCTTGCTGTTCTCAGGTTCTGATAGGTGCAGTGCCTGGCTGACCTGTTTGGTTGATTCCTCCCCATTTTCTTCCACTTTCATGGGAGCCTCAGGTTCTAAAAAAGGAAGCCAACAATACCTTAGCCTGAGGATTAGTGCACCGCTAGGAGACAAAGAATACAAGGAGGGAGGATGAAGGGCACTTACGTGTTCTCACAGTGACAGATCTACTGGGCAAGTTGCTGAATTTAGTGGTGATCCTCCCTCTGCCATCCACTAGCTCTGTAAACCTTTAAAAAGAAAAAACACTTGGACATTCTCATTTGTGATACAGTGTCAGCTGAACTGACATACTCCGATTTCAGCACTCATGAGTCACAATGTGGAACCTGTTTCGTTTTGCATGGCAACTGAATCCCATTCTTTACCTAGGTGCTTGTGAGGGTTCCTCAGGGGCATTGTGATCAGCAAGCAGACGCAGTTCTGGCAGGAATGCCGGGGGGACCCGGTTTCTCAGCACACGGGGATGCCCTGTTTGGCTCCAGCGCCTTTCTGGGGTGCCATCCTTCTGCACTGCAGACCAGAGAAGGTTATGTTTTATTGGGACTGAGTGAATCATGCCAGCTTTACTACAACTACACCAACTCCTTCTTCAGGTACAATTTAGGGTATGTCTATTGACCTATAAGGGATGTGGGTGGCGCTGTGGGTTAAACCGCAGAGCCTAGGACTTGCTGATCAGAAGGTTGGCGGTTCGAATCCCCGCGACAGGGTGAGCTCCCGTTGCTCGGTCCCTGCTCCTGCCAACCTAGCAGTTCGAAAGCACGTCAGAGTGCAAGTAGATAAATAGGTACCGCTCCGGCGGAAAGGTAAACGGCGTTTCTGTGCGCTGCTCTGGTTCGCCAGAAGCGGCTTAGTCATGCTGGCCACATGACCTGGAAGCTGTATGCCGGCTCCCTCGGCCAATAAAGCGAGATGAGCACCACAACCCCAGAGTCGGCCACAACTGGACCTAATGGTCAGGGGTCCCTTTACCTTTACCTATTGACCTACAAAGCCCTAAACGGCTTAGGACCCAAGTACCTCAGGAACTGCCTCTTTCCACTTGAACTTGCCCACATAATAAGATCTGCCTTGGAGGCCCCTCTCCAGCTAGATCTCCTACTCCCTTAAAAATATATATACAGCAGTGGGTGTGTAGCTATGATTAGGCTTTGGTGCAGTGGTGGTGGTAGTTTTATTTCTCAATGACCCTGCTCCCACACCAACAAAATAGCAGACAGCACAGTACTGTGGGAATGGGTTAAGTCCTCTGAAAGTCACAATTCTAATTGGATTCAGCCCTCTTCCTTGGCTGATTTTGTTGTTGAAAAACCACAATTTACTTGCTCTCTTAATATCTGCAAGGATATTAAATTCAAAATGAGCAAAAGCAAGGGGGGTGTTAAAGAGGACCTTTCTAATTTTGTAATTAATTGTTTCTTGCTCACTCACATATCCCCAGGGCAGCAGCATGTAAAATGGATATTCTCTGCTCTCGCTTAGAAAATTCCTCATCACAGAGAACTTTATCTTTTGCTGTAGATGGATCTCTCTCTCTCCCTCTCATGATATGATGATATGTTGAATATACATGCTGACATCCTAAGAGGCTAGGGCCCACATAAAGTCATATTACAAAAGAAACAAAAGGCTTGCAGGAAGCTATGAACATAGGGAATGGGAGGCTGGACGTACAGGCCGTAATGTACAGGTGGGCAGGCTCGCTAGTTACTTGTCCTTGATCTGTGTTTTGAACAGCCATCACTGATAAGCGATATCTTTGACCTGGATTCAGGTCACGCACTGTGTAGGAAGATAGCTTCCCATTGGGCACGTAGCGGCTCTTCACACTTTGACTGGTGGTGACATTGATGATGTAACCTTCCACTGTGCCAACCAGGGGCTGTTCCCAGACCATCTGAACAGAGGTGGCTGTGACTCTGGATGCTGTGAGGTTTCTAGGAGGAAGAGGTCCTGTTCAGGGAGAAGGAGGAAGATCAATGTGGAATTCCTTTCAATTGCACTTTATTCTTCTCATCCACTGGGCAGTTGAAACAAGGGGCAGCGAGCCCTTGGAGGCATAACTGTTCTCTTTCCACCATGCTTTCTCAAATGGTTAAACAAAGGTGCCCTCTTAGGCTGCTGCAAGCCTCTGGGTGGCTCTGTTGTTATTTGGCCATTGGGATTCTACCAAGAAACAGGCATTGCATTCCCAGAGAAGAAAGAGAAACTGTTCAGAGACATGGGGACAAAGGAGGGACTGTCATAGGCACTATGCAAAGGATGCCTGTAACAGCTCTGCAGGGAACCTCTACCATAGAACTGCTAGTTGCACTTGCAAAAGGAAGTTTCCAAATTTAGCAGGTACCTCCTTAAAGTGCTTCAGAAATCTAGCAAAAAAAGTTTGATAGTTGCAGTTGTGCAACATTAAATATAAAATGGACATATACACACATGGAAAAGAGCTTTTCAGTTATTCTGAACATATATTAATGAAAAGTAGTATGGTACATAGCCTTATAGGAGTTTGTTGTTAAATAGGACTCTTGTACCTGACTCTCCCTTAAGCATTTTGCGCTCCAACTCTGAACCTAATGCTCAGGCCAAGTACGATTCACCACAGGGGAAAAAGTGCTTTTAAAAAGTTGGTTAGTGGGCAATAAAGGTGGGGTGGCAAGAAGCAAGTTGGGGAATTTTCTATCAAACTCACGTGTCCACACGTAGACGGGTGCAGTAGCAAAGCTCTCAGTGGGATGGTCTTCTGCACTGAGGCCACTCAAGGTCCACATGTGAATAAGATACTTCTGCCCTGGCTGAAGGTCCCTGTTGGAAGATTAGATACGCTGGGTAAGTCTCAGTCAGATGCTATGATTTGGGAACAAAGAACAAGCTTATTGACTGCTGCTGAGTCAGAGACTTGCATAAACTACCCACTCAGATAGAAATGTGAACAAATATCTACTGCACACAGAGAGCTGTTGAATGCATGAGGCAAATACCTGAAAGCAATGTCAATTCCAAATTCCTTTCCGTCCCATCTGAGCCTCAAATTCTTTCTAATTGAAGAGTCTCAAGTTATACCTCGGAGCTTAGGGCAATGAAACAAGCTGGGAGATGGCTTGAACGCAAGTGGAAGAAAACACTGGTTTTCTAGCCTAACAGCAGTAGTGAAGGCAGCAAAGAAGTCATCTACTGCTGCCTCCACTGCATCCTCACTATGCCATCTGGCAGAGCTTTTCCAGATAGTACAGTCTGGCCCAAAGGAAGTAGCAGAACTGACAGTAGCTCACTGTGACTTGTTTGCAAAGCATTTTGAGGATAAAATCAATTGACTCCGCTGTTAGAACAGATAAATCTCAAGAGGTGCCCAGAGTACAGTCTAGTCTTCTTGTGTTGAATGTGTTTCATGTGTTTCATTTGGTAAGGCTCAAGGATCTGGACAAGGTGTGTGGATCCATCAGGGTGACCACTTGCACTCTGGACCCTTGTCCCTCTTGGCTGATAAAAAAGTAGCAGCTGCCTGGGCCAGAGAGGTGATTAATGCCTCCTTGCAAAAGGGGGTGGTCCCTGCCTGCTTGAAGGCGGCCATGGTAAAATCTTAAGTCATTACTGACCAGTTGCCACTCTCCCTTTCTTGGTTAAGGTTATTGAGCAGGTGGTCACAGACCTGATCCAGGCACTTTGGGAGGAAACTGATTTTCTAGATCCAGTTCAATCAGGGTTTTGGCAAAGAAACTACTTGGTCACCCTTTTTGATTATTATCTCTGGCAAGAGAGAGACAATGTCCCTGTTAATTTCTCCTTGACCTCTCAGTTGCTTTCAATACCATCAACCATGGTAACCTTCTAGAGCAGCTGCCTGAGTTGGTGGCACTACTTTGCAGTGGTTCTGGTTCTACTTTGATTATCATTTCCAGAGGATGATATTTGAGGAGTGCTCTTCAGCCCCTTGGAGGGTTCCTCAGGGTTCAATTTTATCCCCCATGCTGCTTAACATCTACATGAAATTGTTGAGTGGGGTCACCTGATGCTTTGAAGTATATTGTCAAACAAAACTCTACTTCTTACACCTGTATATGTGGATGTGCTGGACTGTGGTCTTGCCTTGATTCAGATAAGACTGAGGCACTGTTAGTGGGCATTTCCCTAGACCAAATGGATGGGAAGTGGCATGATCTTGACGTAGCTACATACCCTCTGAAGGGGCAGGTATATAACTTGGGGGTACTTCTGGATTCATTGCTGTCGCTTGCGGATCAGGTAGCCTTGGTGGTGCGGAGTGCCCTCCACCAGCTTGGTAGCACAGCTGCACCCCTATCTGGACAGGGATAGCCTAAATTCTGTTGTCTATGCTCTGGTAACCTCTAGGTTAGATTACTACAACACATTATACATGGGGCAGCTTCTGAAGACGGTTTGGAAACTTCAGCTGGTACAACATTCAGCAGCCAGGTTGCTCAGCAGGGGAGACTGTTTGAGCATTATAACACCAATTCTGGCTTGATTGCATGGGCTGCCGATTAGTTTCCGGGCCCAATTCAAAGTGCTGGTTTTGACCTATAAAGCCTTAAATAGCTCAGGACCACAATGGAAACCAAGGGAAGGGAGAGTGCTCTTCTACTGAGTCCTGCTTGTGGGTTTCCCACAGGCATCTGGTTGGCCACTGTGAGAACAGGATGCTGGGCTAGATAGGCCAATGGCCGAATCC
This sequence comes from Podarcis filfolensis, assembly GCF_964270895.1. NCBI lineage: Eukaryota > Metazoa > Chordata > Lepidosauria > Squamata > Lacertidae > Podarcis > Podarcis filfolensis. Next base: position 35,120,344 of record NC_139608.1, on the reverse strand, counting down.
AGCAGGGTCTTTTTATGTTCTTCATTGCCTCCCAGCACCACTGACTGGCTAAGTAACAAGCCACCACCTGACCTACTTTCATTCACCATCACCTCCCTCCCTCCACCCCCAGGAAGTCTCTTGCTTCTTGCTCACCAGAATGTGTATTTTGTCACTGTATTGTTTAACTCCACAGCACGATCCTCCACATCATCCGGCTGCCGTATGGACACACGCACCTTGCTGACCGTAGCGTACTTGAGCCTGTGGAGAGCCCATTGCACAGTAATGGTTGTAGCAGTCACATTGGCAATTTCAAATCCCTCCACTGGGTGAGGTCCTGGCAGGATGAGAGAGGGGAAACGCAGGAGGCGGTTACGACTCACCCCACTTGACAGTGACACACTCACTTGATCCTCATGGGTGAGCCCTGCCCCGCTGGAGGCCTCCTTCTCATCTCAGTAGTTTCCTACAGAAGAAAAGGGTCAGTCTGGGCTTTCTGGCAAGACTTCTACAGCAGAGGGCTCCTTCCCTTACTGGGAGTATAGGACATGACATCTTGCAACCTCATGGGACCCTTCTTTGCATTTAAGGGTCACCCATAAGACACCATATGGCACAGTCACTTAGTAAAGTTGGTGTTGCGTAGTGGTTAGTGTTAAGGGTAGGGCCTGGGAGACCATGGTTCAAATCCCCACTCAGACATAAAGCTCACTAGGTGATAGAACCATAGAGTTGATGTTGGACCAGTCATAGTTTCTCCAGGTTGCTGTGAGTATAAAATGGAGGAGAACCAGGCATGCCACCTTGAGCTCCTTAGCCCACATGGATGGCAATACCTAGGAAGGGTGAGTTATGCTTCCCATGCAGCAGAGTCCAATACAGCTAACCCCTACCTAAAAGAGCTTTAATGCCAAATCACACAGAGGATTAGCATAGCCAGGATAAACCTACAATTTATAGAAACCACAGAATGCCCCAGACATCAAGGTAGGCTCTCTCAGCAGACACTGCCACCATACTTATTCAAAGCATGATTTCTTCTATTTACAGGCTCCATATAACCTCATAGTGGTGAGGGAGATGAAGGGCTTGCTATGTATGAACCATGTACAGCGTTTGGCTTGTTCTTGACTGGTAACAGCAAGATGTTCCTGTGAATACGCTAAGTGATTTGTCAAACTGAGATCTGCCGATGTGGTGTTACCAGCTGATTGCCCAAGAGCATTAAAAAAAAAGCTTGATGGTATAAATCTGTGAACTAAGGCTCCGTCCAGATGGGCAGCTTCCTGTGTGGCCAACTTAATGCTGTAGGACTAAAGCAGAAGTGAGTAGGAAAGTAGTTAAAAGCAAAGGGTGCTAACTAGTATGGGAGTAAGACACATCATATGCATGCAAATATCCCACAAGCTATAGAAGGAGTTAGAAGGCTACAGAGGAATGCATATGGCAAATCTGCAGCACTGTTTCCTATAAATTATCTGTGCACCAGGATTGTTCAGTCAGTATCACTCAACCAATCCTGCTAGTTCCGTCATGTGAAACAGTACAATCCCCATCCCATTAAGGTTGACAAAGTGGCATAACTGACATGGGGGAGAAACCACACTTGCATATGGAAATGCCTAAAGTAATGGATTGTTACAGGCTAAACTGACGATGGACAACTACCAGTGAAGCCTTTTCCATATAATTCTTAAAGGATTACAAAGCAGCAAAAGTCTCTGATGGTGAATGATGGGAGACTCTCAGCTCCCTCAACAGTTCATGGGATATACACATTAGTTATAGCAAGGAGGTTTTAAGCAGGCTTCCTCAACCTCGGCCCTCCTGATGTTTTGAGACTACAATTCCCAACATCCCTGACCACTGGTCCTGCTAGCTAGGGATCATGGGAGTTGTAGGCCAAAAACATCTGGTGGGCCGAGGTTGAGGAAGCCTGGTTTTAAGCATAATGTGTGCTCTGTATAAAAGGCCTCCAACTTCAGCTGGTTGACAAGAAATGTGTACAGCACAATAGAAGAAGAGATTGGCGCAATGGTCTATCTGGTTCTTTCGAAACAGTGAGCATCACTAAGAATTTCAGAGTAAAATAATAACAGTTATGCAATAAATCTACCCTCAGGGTGGTTTCTTTCTGGCTTTATCAGTTCATGCCCTTGAGGCAGAGATATTTTCCCTCCTCTAGGAAAAAAAGTCTATTGTTTGCGACATCTCTCAGGGCAGCCTCATTACCTAATATAAAATTTCTGCTTCACCTCTCCTTTTGCTTTTAATCATTATCTTGTTGCAGGTTATAAGAGCATAAAATCTTCTTCTTTCATCAGGTTTCAATATGCTGTCTTTCAATTTTACTGAATGCTCCTTGCATGTTTTGTTAAAGTCTAGAGAGGTGTTGGTGGGGGGGGGGGGAGCATTCAGTAAAAAGTCGGGGGGGGGGGGAGAGAGTGCAAGCAGATCTTCCCCAAGATCATTTGTCATTTTGTTGGCATCTGTTTTCCCTACCAAAAAGAGAAATTCAATCATACTCTCTGATTAGATGGAATTTCCCTTGCCCGCCAGGACTCTACTTTGAGCAAACATACATTCCAAACGAGCATCACTATACAGTGGAATTATCCACTGTTGTGATTCCACTATATTTTTTATTCCTTTTCTTAGAAATTCTATGCTTAAAAAAAGATAAATAAAAAAGCCAGCTATTACATATAGTTCAAAGACCACTACTGATGGCTTAGCGAAGAAAGCTAGGCATAGAATGCTATCAGGGAACAAGCACGTTAACACCTTGTTGGGGGCATTTCAAACACCACTAGAAAAACCCAAATACCCACCATCTATTAGTGGTCTGAAGATCTTACGTCCATTTTGTCATCTGAACATATCTTATAATCGACAATCTCATTTGGACACGAATTTCAATGGCTTATATAAACGCATATGTTTAAATAAGTCTGATGCATCTTTCTTAACTTTTTAATGGATTGTTGGATTCTTCATGTTAATGGGAATGGATATTGCATTTCCGCCTTCGTTTTTTTCTCCTTCTTCCTTTTACAATATTTGCTATGCACCTAAAGCAAAATCCAAGCAATTTAGCCTCTTCTGGACTCTATTACATCATTATACTTAAAGGATTAGTAGACACTGAGAAACAAGATGTTCTTCTACAAATGTTTCTCGAGTGACAATTGTGTGGGGTGTGGCAATTGTTTTGTTTCGGAGATGCAACTTCCACTACATATTTCTTTTTAACAGCAACTTTTACTTCTATAGATGACACTGCAGGAGAACAAGTACCGGGCGTGGAGGGGTGGAAATTCATGGGTGCAGGCCAATGTTTTTGTGTTTTGAATATATAAACTTAATTTGTTGTGTGACAGCAATGACACCGGATTGGTAGGGAAGAAACTCCTCTTATAAACAAAAGACATTGTGCTCTGTTGTTCCATATCGCTTGGGAAACGTGCTGTGTGCCTCTATGGGTCTGAAAGAGACCTGCAAACACAGTTGCCTCACTGCTGGAGCCAGGCATTTCTGCACCCACCACTCTATCCCGCTGAATGAGCTACTCACTAGTACGAGTGACGAGCATGACGGGCCTGCTGATATCATTCTTGTTGTTCGATTTGCGTTTGACTGAAAAGACAGAAATATTGTAGGCTTTGCCGGAGGCTAGTGCCCGCAAATGGTGGGCAGCACGGCTTCGGTCCACATAATCAGTCCAGCGGTAAGAGCCGTCGAAGGATACGTACGTCACGGCGTAGCCATCAATCATTTGCTTGGCAGCCGGGTCCATGGGAGGGCGCCAAGAGATTGTCAGCCCTGTCTCCTCCACCTTTTCCACCTTTAATGACGTTGGTGGCAGCAGCTCTTCAGGGTGTCAATGCAAATGAAAGAAAAGGAAGCATAATACATATTAAAAAACAGAATTATTGCCCTCCCTCATCTCATTATCGTATTTTTCATACAAGAGGAAGCAGGTAAGGCAGCCTTCCCCAATCTTGGGTCTCCAGTTGCTGTTGGATTCCAACCCCATCATTCCCACCCAGCGTGATCAAAAATGATGGGAACTGAAGTCCAATAATACCTGGGGACCCAAGGTTGGGGAATGCATAGTTTATGATTAATATAAACTTAATATATTAAGGCAAGACTGGCAGAATGCTAGCGTTAAACGTGCTGTGTTTCAAATATGGAATTCTGAACTGCATTAACTTTCATAACTTTTTTGAGGGGATACTGAGTATGCAGATCTGCAAAGAGAATCCACATCACATGGTGCATTATGAGCACAACAGATGGGAATGTGCTCATCTACTTTGCCCCAGTGGGAACAAGTTCTTGATGAGCATTCATACTGGGTAGTAATGCTACAGCAAGGTTCTGTGGGCCCTTGGCTCCCATTAGTTTACTCCTTTGACTCTTAAGATCTAGCACTGGATCCTTGAATGATATTCTCTTCTGGTTTCAGTTCAGTTCAACTGGACAAGAATCACCAAAGTAACCCAACTTTCAACAAACATATATGAAGCCCTTCACAGCTTGGGACCGGTTTACTTCTGGGATTGCCTTACACCATATATGCCCATTCAGCTGATTTGATCTGTGAAACTGGCAGTGTTAAGGTGCCATGTAATACTTGTTCTGCATTTGTAAGAAATTGGTCTTTTCATGTGGCATCACCTACTACACTTTAGAAATCCCTGACTATTGACATCTGGCAGGCACCTTCACTTTATTCTTTTCTTTTTGGTGCCTGATGAAAACATTTTTTGTTTAGAAAAAATAGAAGTTGCATGTTTAGACATGTAGAAGTTGCATGTGTTTTAGTTCTTTTAAGCTGATGCTGATTTTAATCACCTGAATAGGTTTGCTTTGCGTTTTGTAAAATACAATGTCGGTTTGAATGTTGTGTTTTTCTTCCTTTTCTTTTGTAGTTTACTACTGTTATTTGTAAAATATAAAAAGTGATGTTATTCATTTTGAAAAACTCAATTAAAAAACCCAACCTATTTTAAAAGGATTTTATTGCCTGCTATATGTCTACCATTTTCTGGGATCAGCATGGTTAGCAATGACTCTATTTCAGACAACTATGGAAATGGCTTTTTTACCTTTCTCACAGTTGTTGCCAGTATAGCCCACTTTGCAGGTACAGATGTGAGATCCATTACTGGGCAGGCAGTAGCCTCTGCTCCCACAGGGGTTGGAGAAACAGGGGTCACTAGCTGGGGAAGAAGTGCAAAACGAACAGTTCAGAACAGTGGTTCTTCAAGACAGTGCAGGCTCCCTTAGGAAAATACGTCAGGAGAGGATCAGACTAAATACTGTCCCCCCCCCCACACATCTACCTTTCCTAAAAGGCTACTAAGAACCGTTGCATGTACTACGTGTGCTCCCATTCTATATCAGCTTACCTATTTCACAATGGTAGCCAAAGAAGCCCTCTGGGCAGACACACAGGTAGGAGCCACTGTAATTTTCGCAATCTCCTCCGTTCCGACAAGGGTTTGATTCACAGGCATCCACTTCTGGAGGGCATAAATACACTCACTCAGATATCTGTAGGAGGTGTCACATGGAATTAAGAGGATGACTTTGCATCTGGTGGAGAATCCCTTGCAAAGATGCCTGCTGTAGTACAGTGCATTAGCTCCATGTGAAAACCCTCCCTGGGGCCATCCATCTGCACAGTATATTAATCTCCCCGGTAAATAAGAAATCAGCAGAAATTCAAGATAGATGGTGGCATGTTTCCTTAAGCCTGTCTAATTGCTGCTTACATGCAGCACCAAACCATTTACTTCTGAGTTACAGAATTTCCTGTTCAAGATTTTGCATACCTCTTATTAGACCATAGCCACTCACTACAGATGAGTTGCTTCCATGGGGAGACCTTGGCTGCGTACACCTATCTACAACATTAGCCACAATCTATATCTAAGTAAAGGTAAAGGGACCCCTGACCATTAGCTCCAGTCATGACCGACTCTGGGGTTGCGGTGCTCATCTCACTTTATTAGCCAAGGGAGCCAGCGTACAGCTTCTGGCTCATGTGGCCAGCATGACTAAGCCGCTTCTGGCGAACCAGAGCAGTGCATGGAAACAGCGTTTACCTTCCCGCTGGAGTGGTACCTATCTACTTGCACTTTGACGTGCTTTCGAACTGCTAGGTTGGTAGGAGCTGGGACCGAGCAACGGGAGCTCACCCTGTCACGGGGATTCGAACTGCCAACCTTCTGATCGGCAAGCCCTAGGCTCTGTGGTTTAACCCACAGCGCCACCCACGTCCCTATCTATCCTGTATCTATTCTATCATGAAATGCAGCATTTGGATGTTTTCCCCAGAAGCCAGCTTTGATCCAAATTGAGGAAAAGAACAACCTTGCTATTTTTTAAAGTTGATAATGTGTATTAGCCAGCTAGTGCATGACACCATGCCGTCTGAAACCTTCTGAGTTAGAAAGGTCTTTAAATAGCATTTTCTATGGGTTAGAATAATGCTAACTTTCGTATGACTACTGTGTGAGGCTCACACAGCCTATGGCAGCTGAATTGGTTAAAGAAAATAACTCAGTTTTTCCAAGAATAACCTCTTTCAAAGCTTTGCCTTTGAACCTGAACTGTTACCAATATTAAGAAATTTATGCTAAAAGAAAGTGGAATATGTTAGTACCAGCGGAACAGATGGAGCAGCTTAAGGATATTTGGGAGATTCCAGTGATCTTGAATTGCTAGTAGGAAGTAGTGATAGAAGTTCCAAGAAGGGTCAACAGACTATTTACCCGTTTCACACTGAGTTCCAATGAAACCCTCAGGACAATGACAGGCAAAGGATCCTGGTCGATCTGTGCAGGTCCCACCATTCTTGCATGGATCAGACAGGCATTCATCAATCTCTGTAGAGAATGCAGAAGGGAGAGGGGGAGCAGTACAGTGACTTCATCAGCACAACAACACTATCAAAGGTAGAAAACCAGCAGTAATGGGGTAGAAAGTGAAGAACTTTGTGTTTTTCTTCCTCATCTTAAACTCTGTTATGACAAAACAGTTTTAATTCTGCAAAAATAGTGGGGCAGGAAGAGGGGAGAAGCAAGATAATTTTAACTCTTGGCAGCTGTAGCTATATGATGGTGTAAATGTTGTTTACAGTACATTAATTAATATTTATTTTTGCAAAGAGCAATGGGGTTGCAGGGAGGTTTGATGTCAAACATTTATACAGCAATTACTGTATTTTTCTGTGTATAAGACTAGGTGTTTTTTTAAAAAAACCAAAAAAGTAGGTTTAAAATTGGGGCTCGTCTTATACACGGGTAGTGCTGAGGGGTGTTTTCTTAATTTGGAGTCCCCCAAAATAAGTGGCATCTTATACATGGGGGCGTCTTATACACGGAAAAATACGGTACTTCACCAAATTATGCTTTACAATTATCACTTCATTAACAGATATAGTCTTGCCCGGTAACAGCACACAGGATACACCAAAAGGTCCCCACACCAGGGTAAGAGGCTATTTTATTGTTGCCTGGAAGAAACCCTACAAAGGTAGCAGCTCTGCATAAAGCAGCTTTTAGGTGGGAATGGAAAAAGAGAAAGGGACACCCAGAACTGCTAACATTGCGTCCTAAGAAATGAACAGTCATATTTAAGAGCGCATTAGCACTAATAATTGGCCTTAGGAAGGGGATTTCCAAAGGCTATAGAGAATAATAAACCTCACATGTCACATCCTGCAAGCACAAATAAGAATTTGTAAATGAAGCATTATGCAAGTTTAAAAAGTACTTTAGCATTGATAGGAATGTATTATATGAATAAAGAAAATTAATAACTACTACATTATAAAAAATTGGTTAGTGAACCAACTGGCTGTTTTTATATTGCACCCCCTCCCCCTCATTAATAGACAATGGCATTTCTTCAAGCCTGCATTGCTCCATTCTTTAATAAGCAAGTAGGTGTGTTCCATGCCATTCCTTCCATTCCTGTCAGAAGGCAGGGCTTTCTATGTCAACTGTATTAAGGGCTTGGGCTTGGTTTTGTGTCTTCATTTCTCATACCTGAAAACAGAATTTTTCCTATCTGAAAATATGAATATAATGGGAAGTTATGCAGTCTTCCCCTGTTACTCAGTTCAGCAAGTTTAAAGAAAACACTCTCATGAAAGAGATCACTGATCATCCAAAGCTTGCTTTTGCCAATTTCCCCTCCCAGTCACAAAGTCGTTCCACAGAGAAACAAGGCGATGTTATTAAGCAACACAATTGAAATATTGTTACATAATGAAGTTTATCCACCCCCCCATATTTTAAGGCATGGTTTCTAGCAAGATGGGCCTTTCTATACTATATCCCAAGAAAATGACTTGGGTATTTCAATGACATTGTTATTTTCCCCACAATTGGTCAATGTGGCTTTTTAAAAAGCATCGTTTTGTTTTATGTTATCCCTTTCCAGATTATTGGAAGACTGGAGATTATTAACCAAATGGAAAACAACAAAGCCAGTGGACCTGGTGGGATACCTGCCGAAATCTTCAAAGTGGGCGGAATTGAACTTACACAACAACTTCACAAGCTCATCGAAAAAATCTGGGAAAGAGAAGAGATCCCAGCAGACTTTAGGGATGCCAAAATTATCAATCTCTTAAAAAAAATGTGACAGAACTATCGAGGCATCTCTCTATTAGCTGCAGCCGGCAAAATTCTTGCAAGGATCTTAGCAAACTGTCTCTTAACAATATCCGAGGTGACCCTTCCTAAATCTCAAAATGGTTTTTGGCCTTCTAGGGGGACAGTGGACATGATTTTCACCACTTGACAGCTTCAAGAAAAATGCAGAGAGCAAAACCAACCCCTGTGTATGGCATTTATTGACCTAACTATGCCCTGTGGACTGTCCTTCTGCAAATTGGCTGCCCAGATAAATTTGTAAACATCATTCAGCTCCTCCATGATAATATGACAGCAACAATCGCAGATAACAATGGCTCTCAAAGCGAACCATTCACAGTGGGATCTGGTGTTAAACAGGGTTGTGTTATTGCCCCAGCACTATTCATTCTTTTCATTGCCATGATCCTACACTTTGTCAAAGGGAAACTCCCCACCGGAGTAGAAATCATATGTTGAACAGATGGAAAGCTCTTCAATCTGAGCAGGCTGAAAGCAAAGAATAAGGTTACCGTAACTTCCGCCATAGAGCTTCAATATGCTGATGACAACATAGTGTGCGCACACTCAGAGGATGACCTCCAAACCATCCTAAATATCTTTGCAGAAGCTTATGAAAAGCTTGGCCTATTACTCGATATCCAAAAAACCAACGTGTTGCACCAACAAGTACAAAATAACCCCTCTGCAGTGCCACAAATCCAACTTGATGGTGTAACGGTGAAAAATGTCAATCACTTCTCCTACCTAGGCAGTTATCTTTCCACAAGGGCCAGCATTGATGACGAAATCCAGCATAGTCCAGCACACTATATAGTGTGTACACAGCTTTAAAAGCGCTCAGATTTATGTAGAGAGCACACAGAGTAGAAGCCTAATTGGCACAGTTTATCTGAACTGCAGTCCTGCTAAACTTTAAGTAGCCTTAGTTTCCTGGTGCTCACCATCATGACCAAGACCTCTATGCATTCAACTGGGCCACCACAACACTTATCACAGCTACCTCAACAAGCCAGCAACCTAAGTGGACTACCATCAACCCTTCATCAGCATCCCCTGCATCCACTCCCCTATGTACTATGATGTACACCCATTCATTCACATTACTCACACAACTGTAATTGGTTGGATGGCAGCCAATACCCACAATCTCAATCCAGGCAAGACAGAAGAAGTACTACTGGTGGGTTAACTTTGGAGGTGGTGCACAGCCTGTTCTGGCAAATTAATACTGAGAAATATAACTCTCCTTCTGCAGTGCAACAAAAACTGCATCTCACAAATGCATGGGGTTTTAAATTTTACTTCAAACCTGCCCCCCGGTTTACTGAATTGTTTTCGGTCACGTGTAAAAACCGTAAGAAACATCAAAACAAGTAGCAACGGGAAAATACATATATTATTAAATATTAAAAGGTAGATATTTAAAGCAGAGATAATAAAGCAGTATAAATCTGGTGGCAGCAGAAATAACTAGCACAGGCTGTGAAAAAGTTCAGAAAGCTATTAAGTCTCAGTGTTCTAGTTCAAATGGCCTTGGGGTTCCAGAAACCCTTTCTATTAATTTATAATGACAGATCTCTGCATAAAACTGACACTGACATATGGGCCGGATCAGACTTCATCCACTGGCCTTCACTAAATATTCATCCAGTAAAGGCTATTCATTTTCCTTTGGACTCTACCTATCAGTATCACTTCTGCTTTTGCCCTTTTCTCCCATCTCTGCATTCTCTCATCCCTAGCCCAAAGTGGGCCTCCCACCTGGAACTGCACATCTAAATCTCTTCACTGCTGTCAGGAGGAAGGGGAAGCTTGCTGTTGATGATGCCTCCTTATACTATAGCTGCTATACCAAGACCTTCTCAATAAAGGATTTGCCTCCACTGTCAGAGGCATTATACCTCTGCATGCCTGTTGCTAGGATTCAGAGGTGGGAATAGTGCCATTGCACTCAGGTTCTCCTTGCAGGATTCCCATAAACACCTGGATAGTCACTGTGGGAAGAGGATACTGGACTAGATGGACTTTTAGCCTGATGCAGCAAAACTCTTCTTGTCTTTTAGCATTCCCATTCTGCAGGTGGCTGAACCTTAATACAGAAAGGCAAGCCCCTTGCTAAAATCTTCCTGGTCCTTTCTGAATTCGAAATTTTCAGTCATAAATATTTCTTTGACTGCTTTTTCTATTTGTGCTGCTGGATGCCATTCTCTGTTGCAGATTTTATTCTGTCTCCTATTGTATTTTTGTTAACCGCCCAGAGGACTTTGTCATTAGGTAGTATATAAATATTGGAAATAATTAAATAATAAATAAATAGAACCAAAAGCTACATTACTCTGAAAACCACAGTGTATGTATACCCGGCCTCCCTAGCCAAAGTTCTTATTTAAAAATATTGAACACACAACAGTACAATGATGACAACGGTGCACGCACACACGCCCCAGTTCTCCAATGTTTCGACAAATGCCACTCTGCAGCTGGAGCTCCTGGCCTGGGATGGATTGTTGAAGCAACCAGATGTTAGTCCCTCGCTGGGTTTCTTAAGCTGCTGCTGCTGCTGCTGCTTATGACTCTTGCAGGATCTAGTGACAGTGGCAGATGCAGAAAGTGCTGGGAGAGCAAAAGCATTAGAAGCCTCCCCACCAGTCCTCAGATGTTCCAGCTGCAACTTTGCTGCTGAATCTCTGGGCCACAGCAAGTCTCCTAGGAAATAATCCTGGCTCAGAAATGGCTGGATGTTAAGCCCATCATGGACCAGGGCTTTCTCAATGGGGCTTATGGTAACACTGATGGTACGCCCTGACATAGCACCGATGTGGTGCTATGGGCAACAACGTCATGCAACTTTCTGGCACACATACTTGCACATTCTCTTACCCAACTCACAGTGGTGTCCTGTATAGCCAGTTTTGCACAAGCACAGGAAAGTGGCAATTCGATCTTTACACAAGCCTCCGTTCAGACACGGCTGAGATCTGCATTCATCAATTTCTGTAACAGAGAGGGGAGAAGAAGAAGAGTTTGGGTTTGATATCCTGCTTTATCACTACCCGAAGGAGTCTCAAAGTGGCTAACATTCTCCTTTCCCTTCCTCCCCCACAACAAACACTCTGTGAGGTGAGTGGAGCTGAGAGACTTCAAAGAAGTGTGACTAGCCCAAGGTCACCCAGCAACTGCATGTGGAGGAGCGGGGAATCAAACCTGGTTCACCAGATTACGAGTCTACCGCTCTTAACCACTACACCACACTGGCTCTCAGTGATGACCATCTAGCTGTAATGGAAAACCATAAAAGCCCTGAAAGAGACACAGACACCCACACCCCTCCCTTATGTGCCAGGGCATGTGGATTGGAGCAGCCTACACATTAGGAAAGGTGCATGTTAGAAACAACCCCTCCCACTGCAGCATGGGAACCGGGGATAACAGGAACCAGAGGTGCAAACACAAATCTAGTCACACAGTAAGCACCACTAGTCAGGGGCAACATGCTGCCCGTTAGCTGCTGGTCAAGAGGGGTTGCTTCCCTTTCACAGTATGGGCTATGTCAGCTTTGCCCAGCTTGCACCTATTGTTCTTTTATAATGGCTTATCTGCCTTATCGTTTCCTTAAGCTTGAGAAGTGCTATGGTTTCCCCAAGGGGATTTTCCTCTCTCCTTTTATCAACTCCAAGACTTCCAAGATACACAAGAACGTTAGAACTCCGGAATAATCACAGGAACCAAAACTGGCACTGGTCTGGTTCCACTTTGTCTTCTCACAAGAACAATAGGCAGGTATCAGACACTGAAGAGTACAGTACTATAGTTCTGATGAAATATTAAAGTCACCAGAAATTGTTGCTTGAAGTTAAGTTGAAAAGGACCTGATCACTCACTCACTCAAATACAAAATCAAGTTACCGTTACACTCTGGAGGGTCACTCCAGATGCCTTGTGTTCTGCACACCCTGGGGTTATTCTGGGGACTGAGAACATAACCCAGATCACACCGGTATTCTGCCAGAGAGCCCAGCTTAGTGGAGTTAAATGCCACCTGGGCATGCTTCACCTCCTTGGGGGTACCACAGTCTACCTCTATAAGGAAAAGAAAGAGTGGGGGAGGGGTGGAAGAAGAAAGGTTATAGAGCAATGCATTTGTTATATAGTCTATGAGCTGCACAATTAACACTGATGTAAATAAGGGCTCTGCCCTGATGAGAGCACTGGGGATAGTGAAGGCCTAGTTCTTCACACAGAACCTAAAAGGACATTCCCTTTTGTGTGAGCGACTTACTGAGTTACGTTAGAAAAGTTCTCATGCTGTGGCCTGCCTTCATCAGAGAAGCAAAAACTGCAATGCCAGCCTCTAAAATTAATGTCGCCAGGGCAAGCCTTCAGTGGTTAGCATCATTTGTTCCAAGAGACACTGCTCTTAGCTCCCAAATGCAGTTTGTGGTGCTGCAAATAATTAGCATGGATCCGAGCTGCAAGTTCCAACCTGCCTTACACAAATTTCACAGAAGCTGAAATTTTCAGACAGAACTTCCAAAAACCTTCGGAAGCAGTCCAGAACATTAGCTGAATGTTTTTGCTTTTTAAAAGAATTGAAAACGTTGGCATGATGACCTATCACAGCTGACTATGGGGCATTACCTTTCTATGTGTTTACCTGATTGGCAGTGCCTTCCTGTGTAGCCAGCTGGGCATGTGCACAAATAGCTGTTGCCAAGATCCTGACAAGTGGCTCCATTTTCACATGGATGCAGGAGGCAAGGAGAAGGAGCTGTGAAAGCAGAGCCCAGCCCACCAATACAAAATTGTTCCATTTAGTATTCCAAACAGAGCTTACAAAAGCACCTTTAAAAAATGAAACAACATGTGACAGTAACACAAATGATTTCTAACCCTAGTAATGCAGTCACACTGCAGGATATTTTATACCGCCAACACCAGAGACTTAACTCTGTGTTACGCTAACTGCTCAGCTTGCATCAATGTTGGAATTTTGGATTCTGGATTTCCTCCAGGACTGCAGCATATGAGGAGGGGAGATTTAATTCTTCCCTCACCAGCTGCTATTCCAGGGAAAATAACCCCCCATGCTCCAGTTAGTAATGGAGTGGGGAAACTTCTATTGGTACCAAAGGAGGGTGGAAGCCCTTTTGGTGCCAATGGAAGTTGCCGGCCCCCAATCACTAAAGGCAGCATAGGGAGAGGGGATTTCTATTGGGATCACAGAAGGGAAGGAGAAGATTAAACCTCCTCTCCTGAAGAACTGTAGAATCAACGGAAATCGCCCATTCCACTGTGCTTATGATTAATTTTTAGAAGTTCAATGACATAGCTGCAAGGCACACAATTATCACAACCTGTAGTTATGCCACCCAAGCAGCTATGTTCTAAGCTTCCAGCTATGGTTCAACCTAGACCACTGATCAGTACTTTTGATTGCTGTTCAGGATAAATCCAGCTCCTAATTTCATAGCATGCCTGGCATCTAGCTTACTTTTTACCTCTACAATGGAAAGCAATCAAATCTTCAACACTTTGCTCAAATCTGCGATATAAACAATTCATTCATTCATTTAGTTGAGTATTTCTAAATAGGGATTTCAGTAAATTATAACTCCTTGGAGATTCAACATCCTGATCCCAGCCTATTGAGATCAAGCAGGCTCCTTCAATGTACTCTTCCAGCACCTGCATAAAACATTCTTGTTCAGACAAGCCTACCCAGATGCTTAGAAAGTTGAGGTACTTTTAATCTGTTTTAATATTTTAACTTTTGTATGTTTTGAAGGTAGGGTTCTGAACTTTTATTGACTTTGCCATTGTATTTTTTGTATACCACTCTGAGGTTTCACAACCAAGCGGTGTGTAAGTTTTATGAAGTAAATAAAGGAAACAATAGTGTTGCAGTCTCCTGAAAGTGGACTGGATGGCTACTAGCCATTATGAGTTGTGCTCATGTTCGGCCTGTGTGCTTCCTATAGGCATCTGGTTGGCTACTGTGAGATGAAGAAGCTGATTGCCCTAATCCAGCAGGCTCTTATTATGTTCTTAACTCCCTTAGGTTGCCAAAAGGAGACCCCGTCTGATGGCTTTACCCTCTGGGGAGAGAAACCATACCTGCTGCCTAATGTCAATAGGCCTCTGGCTTAGTCATTGCCCGAAGGGCATGCCTTTTCTTTCACATGTGCTGCTCACATGTGGAAGACCCATCCAATCCCATAACTACATTTGGAACTCCCCCCTTCTCAATTGTTTTTTGGTGTTCCTCTTTCAACAAACCTCCAAAATGGAGACCTCGAACCCAGTTAACATCCGTGTGGGATGTGCTGCTACAGTTGCTTTAAAATGTGTGTGTGTTTATATATAGTTTTTTAAATATATATATATATATATGCAACTGTTTCACAAATATATATTTCAACATTGCAAATGCCTCATGGGAAGCGATTCATAAATGAAATAAATAATACACTAATACCTATCTCGCAGTGTCGCCCGGAATATCCTGGGAGGCAGTCACATTTGTACTTGCCAATATAGTGGAAACAGGTCCCCCCATTATGACAAGGCCCTGAGGCACAGGGGTCAGGTTTGCCTGTGAAAACAGAAGGTCCAGGTTACATAGCAAACAATTCCCTAACACCTCCCAAGAAGTCCCTTTTCGTCCCCATCCCCTCGGCTAAAATTGCGGCAGTGCATGCAGTAGAGATACCTATCTCACAGTGCTTCCCCGTGAAGCGGTAAGGACAGGTGCAGTGGTATTCTCCATCTGATTCTTTACACGTCCCTCCATTGCGGCAGGGCCCAGAACTGCACAGCTTTGGCTTTGCTGGGAAGGGAAAAAAGCATCCGTACTTGTTACAAGCCCCTTTAAAAGACAGGTGGAAGGAAGAGTTTCACTCACTGGCCCTCTAGCCCTTTCGCCAGGTTAAACTGTGTCCCTGACACCTTTCCTGACTAATCCAATGAAATAGGACTGGCAACAGATCCACGGCAGACAAAATAAAAGCACTTCCACATAAAGCGTCATTAATTTTTATTGAATTTGCTTCCAAAGCAGGAGTCTCGATGTCTGCATCAGCTTAAGTTTTGCACATCACCATTGCTCAGTCTCACAGTTATGTCAACTAAAAGTGTTGCTCAACTGGAACAGACTAACAGCAACTGAAAGTGGTGTTTATTTGCGATAGGTTGCTATGTCATTTTTTCTGCCTTACAAAGTATGCTGAATATAATTTTGGTGTTTAGAAGCTGTTTTTTTCTGAATATTTGGCAACTGGAAGTGCTAGTTTGTTGGCACCAGGCTATTAAGCTATATCCATTTCTATTTTTTAACTGCGTTCAGAATTGTTTTACTGCAAGGTTTCCCAAACTTGCGTCTCCAGGTGTTTTTGGACTACAACTCCCATCATCCTTAGCTAGCAGGAATGGGGGGCAGGGATGGTGGGAATTGTAGTCTAAAAACAGCTGGAGACCCAGGTTTGGGAAACCCTGTTTTACTGCATTGCTGTTATTGTGTAGAAGAATACATTTTAGTAAAACCTGAAGGTTTTTTGTTTTTTGTTTGTCTTGGCTTCTCACAATGTCTTTTTGACCTGAGAGAGAACCATGCACTGGACCAGCCACAGGAGAGAAAAGGAGGGGAAGAACATTACCTGCAGTCAATTCCATCACCCTGCACTAGGAAAAAAAATGATAGTGTGTCCTATATATAGCATCAAAGTAGATTTGGAAAGGCAGCTTCTGTTCTTCCATTCAGGGTTGGCAAATACCTTTCTCACAGTGCCTGCCGACGAAGCCTCGGGTACATTCACAGGTGTAGGAATCATCTTGAGCTTCACATGATCCGCCATTCAGACAAGGATCCGAGTCACAAGGAGAGGGTGGCTCAGCTGCAAAAGCAGACATGGCCTCACATGGGCTGATGCTAAATAAAAACCCCACCTGCCCCACGGAAAGGAGCTCAATTAAATGACATGGAAAAAAGGACACACATCTTTGAATTAATAAGCCCAGGGGTCCTCTAGCCCACAACTCCTTGTTTCTTAGGATATTTATTTATGGGGATCTTCCTAGTGCCTGCTACAGACAAACAAGCTACACAATCTCTATAATAAAAAAGCATGCTTACAGCACTTTTCAGGATACAAACTAAACTTGATGTTAAACGTGCTGCAGGCTTTTAAAAACACAACTAGCATGAGAAGGGTGGGGCTGATTATTATAAGAACTGCAGAAGGCATGGAAGGGGAACTTAGCCCCTGCTTGCAGTCCTGAAGATCATCTCTCCTCTGAAGCAAATACTTACTTTGGAAAGAAATCTCCTACTGACACCAATGGGGGGACTTCTTGCCAATGCAAATACCATTTTCAGAGGAGGGATTTTCCTTGGGACTGCCGTGGAACGGGTGGTGGTGGTGGTTAGTTTTTCATGCATACGTGCTGCGATTCCAATAATGATCAATCCCTGTATCCAGTGCAGACACAGTTACTTTTATGTGCAGTTTGGCCCAAAGAGATTGCCCAGTCTTATCTCATTTACCCAGGGAAGGAGCGATTTGCTCAGGGACTTCAACCTGGATCTGATTTGCATGTGAAGAGAAAGAGGTGACAGAAGAAGATATAAATTGCTCATGCATCCCCTTCTCACATGCAGCTTCACCACGGCATTCAGAACTAACATTCTATCAACTGCATTGCACCTTCCCAAGTCTTTATTGCATTCAAAGAAACTGCTTCATTTATGTTGCAGGGTATGGACCCTACCTAGTATTCACAACTCAGAGTGGGTTCTGGATTAGTTTCTCTGGTATGCAGTACTGGGCATTCTCCCACCACCTTGATCCTCAGATTCAAAGCCCATTTTGATGTGCCCAGACTCCCTATCCTACTTACTGTGGTTTGTGCCGTAATCCGTATGGCACACACAAAGGTAATTGCCACCGTACTCCATACAGTAGCCTCCATCTGGGCACTGGGTGTTCATATTGCAAGGTGTTGCGGTCACTTCTGCAGTGGCGGGGAGGAAACAAACACACAGCAGTTCCCTGTCATGTAGCTCAGTACCATGCAGGCGAGCTTTATTTAAAAATACCCCAACAGTTAAAAGAAACATTTGGGGTGACGCCTGCATTAAGAAACACACAAGTAAAACCAGCAGATACATGGATCTGAAGGCACTTTCCCTTAAAATAGATTTTATGTCATGTTTCTGAATTGCTTTTAACTCTGAGAGGATTCTACACTGGGGAGGCTAACTTTTTTACACTGCCCCATTGCAACCCCCCTGGGGGCCACATGCCTATAGTGACTGTGACCCAAAAGTGGGTATAGACACCCCACATTCTCACACAAACATGCAAAGAGCCCCGCCTCCACTCGTCAGCTGATCCTTGCAGTGTGCATGTATATTTTACTCACCATTGCAGTGCTGAGTGGGGCAAAGAGGTTTACTTTCTGTGCCCAACCCAGTACTCCAAGGAAGAAGAAAACTGAGTCCTCTATGCTTTTCAGGTGATGATCAGAAGAGCAGAGAGGGTCATGCAATGTTATCCACTGTCTCTGCCTTAGATTTTTTTTATGGGGGGGGGCACTGGGGTGTAACCTGTGGAAACATGGCTAGCTTGAAAAAGATTTCCTGTTTAGGGAAGTTTTTAATATTTAATGCTGTATTGTTTTTAACACTTGATTGGGAGCCGCCCAGAGTGGCTGGAGAAACTCAGCCAGATGGGCGGGGTATAAATAAATTATTATTATTATTATTATTATTATTATTATTATTATTTAGCTTTTATATCTCTAGATGGGAGATTGAAACTGAGCATGACTGATGTAACAGTGATACACTCAAAATCAAGACAGTTATCCTTGTCAGTGGGAATCTTCAGAGTCATCTTGATGACTTGGTAACTGAAAAAGAGCTGGATTTCCATAACAAAAGCACTACAGGAGTCTCCTTTTCCTGTCTTAGGCAGAAACAAAGGCTAGACACGGACAATATTATTTAAGAGTGTTGAAGTGGTTTGAGAGAAATATCATTTCCTGTGGTATACATGGTGGGTTGTATTTTTTTGTCCCACCGCTGTCTCTGATCCAACAGGCTTTGCAAAACTCACTTACCACAAGCCAGGAGTGGGAAAATCAGCCCCCCTCCAGATGTTGCTGGACTTAAAAAAAAAGGTAAAGGACCCCTGGACGGTTAAGTCCAGTCAAAGGTGACTATGGGGTTGCGGCGCTCGTCTCACTTTAAGGCCAATGGAGCTGGCGTTTGTCCACATACAGCTTTCCAGTCATGTGGCCAACATGACTAAACCACTACTGGTGCAACGGAACACTGTGACGGAAGCCAGAGCACATGGAAACGCCGTAGCGGTACCTATTTATCTACTTGCACTGGCATGCTTTTGAACTGCTAGGTTGGCAGAAGCTGGGACAGAGCAATGGGAGCTCACTCTGTCACAGTGTTTCGAACTGCCAACCTTCTGATCGGCAAGCCCAAGAGGCTCAGTGGTTTAGACCACAGTGCCACCATGTCCCACTGGACTACAACTCTCATCACCCCTGACCACTGGCCATAGTAGCTGGGCTAATCAAAGCTGGAGTCCAACAGCATATGGACTATGTCCCTGCCATAAGTAAAAGTGGGATGAGTGTATACACAAGCAACAACCTAATTTTCAACCTGCCTTAAGCTGTCTGAAAAATGCTCATCTTTCTCCAAAGCAAGAGCTCATTGGTGGAGAGCTTTACTGAGCTACAGAAACCAGTATTCAGAAGGTGGACAGAATAGCCTATCAGTAGCCATTAACAACATTCCTACCAAATTCACAGAGAAGACCAAAATATCCTGGAGGGCACTGGCATATGGTGACGTTTCCATCCAGACACTTCCCCCCATTCCGACACTCGCAGTCCTCTGAGAGCTCTGCAAAAAGCCAAGGGGGCGGGGGGGGGGGGACTAATGAGGCTCATCTGTGCCAGCAAAAGCTCAAGCTACTGAGGCCTTCACAACCCCCACCAGTAACCAACAGAGTGTTGTTCAGGCTGCTGTGGGGAGGGATCTGGATTAGGTTTGGCTACAAGTGTTGTGGTGACAGAACCTTTACTCCCTTTCTCATGACCTCAGATATTTACCTTAATTAACACCCAAGAGACTGCAAATTACAAACCAGCTGCTGCTGCTCCCCACTGGAGTCATCAAGCTCCACCTTTCAAAGGCTCCCTTGTGGTCCTATCTGTGCTCTGTTCAGTGACTCTAATGAGCCTCATTGCTTCTTGTAAGAGACGTACCTCACACTCAACCCATTTCCCCTCTCCTTCTGGAGAATGACATGAGCCAGTGTTTCCTTGCATGGGGTCACTGCCTCCAAATGGAAGATTGCAAAAAGGACTTATAGGGGCAAGTGGGGTGGGGAACAGGAAGACGTAGTGATAGGATGGAGAAAACTGCAGCTCCCACAATACTGCAGAGTGTGTAATAAATTTAGCACAGGAGACTCTCCATTAAATGAAGTACCACCTGGCCACGTTGCGATGCATTAGCAATTGCAACGGCGTGATGGAAGTCTATATAGACTGGGAAAGGGCTGTTATAGGACCTGAATCGTCAAAAGAAGAGCTTGCTCCACACAAGCATATAAAAAAGAAAGGTATGAGAACCTCTGACTTTGTTGAATGTGGTCCCACAGTTAGGGGCTGATGTAAACAACCCATTTTGACCTAATGGAAACCAAAGGACTGCCATCTTTTGGAGCACTTGTTGGCTCTGGGAACTTGCCAAGATCACAGGTTGCTCTTGAAAATTGTGTGTGTGTAGTTCAGGTTAAGTCATTATATTGGCATTACATTGAGAGTTTCTAGCACTGGTTAACATGTCCTTCCCCTACTGGCAACTTGTGCTGGGATGTCTGTGCCATCATCACTACATGCAAGTGGTCATATATATATTTTAGTGCCCAACCACACATAATTCTCCATATTTCCCCTAAGAGGTGTTTTCGTTTGTTTGTTTTTTGGTGGTGGGGTTTCATTTTACCCAAAGCAACAGTGAGAAGCCAGAGTCTGAATCAGACATGCTTATTATGGTGGGGAACACTTATCTCTTCCATGCATGCCTGTTTCTTAATAACTTGCCTCCATTGGGAAGCCTAAACTGAACTCCATCCCTGGCTGAATGTAAAGGCATTTTCTCACACCCCTGTAAACTGAAAGTGAGAAAAGCTATGAACACTGACCAGCACCACTTCCACCCTCCCACCCCTGTTTTGATATTATATTATTTTAATTTGCTTTTCTGCTACCGTTGTGTTTATAAACCAAAAACCCAATTCTCAATATAATGGCTCCCCTGTCCATATGACCTTTCATGCTAGACTGCAACATAGCTGCTTTGGGTAAAGCACCCCTCCCTGCAAAGAGAATGTGTAGTTTGTATACAGACTGGGGTACACTTACTGTCTTCGCAGTCGGTGCCTGTGTATCCTTCCGCACACTCACACACATATCCTTGGCTGCTTTCAAGGCAAGTGCCTTCGTTCTGACATGGATTGGACATGCAGGCACTGGGCATTCTGGGCCCACCTACAAAATATTTGTGAGAGATCAACAACATGAGGAAAGAGGGGACATGCCTGGTTAATATTGCACAAAGAAAAAGGGCTAGGTGTTCTTCAAACACATGAATTATTACTCTGAAGGAGGATGGGGTTCAGTTGTTCTCCATGTCTACAGTGGAGAAGATAACAGGGTGCAAACTGCAGCCCAAAGGACTTTGGTTGGATATCAGGAAAAGCATCCTAACTGCATAGTTGCTAGGGTGTTTTGGAATTTTCAGTAGTGGAAGCCTGCAAAAGAACCTTAGATAAATACATGACTTGATTAATTTGAGTAGATCTGATCCAAAGTAGCTGAATAATTTCATAAAACAAAACCCTAAATCAAAGGGTGCACATTTACGAAAATGAGGGTGAACAGATTTTTTCAATGAATCTACTCTAGCAGGGATAGCGAACCAGTTTCCCCTATATTATTAGATTCCATTTCCCATCAGCCTCGGCCTTATGGAAACAGTCAGGGATGATGAGAGTTGTGGCCCAATAATAACTGAAGAGCCACAGGTTTGCCATCCCTGGTTTAGACAATCTCTCTGAGGTGATGTGGGGTCATCCTGCTCACCATATTGACAGTTGTTCCCATAGTAGCCTGGAGAGCATGTGCAGATGTAGCGCCCTGGGCGGATATAGTTGCACGTCTGTCGGTTCCTGCAGTTTCTGCCCTCACAGGCTGAAGGATCTAGAGCGGAGAAGAGTAGGGAGCCTCAGTAGAGCCCAACGCAGCTGAATAACTATACACAACAATAAGTACAGGGCTGGGCCTAAGGAGAGAGTCTGACAGAGTAAAGAAAGAGAGGCTCAGAGCAAAGAGTCCGCCACTGAGAGGAATCTGGCTATGTGGGGAGGAGAAGGAGGGTGCCACCACGCAGTTATGAAATCAGGGCACCTGTTTCACAGCGCTGTCCTGTGAATGGCGCCACACACACACAGGTGTAATTGTCCACTAGGTCCATACATCGCCCACCGTTCAGGCATGGGTTGGAATCGCATTCGTTTATTTCTGCGAAGGAGGAGAAACAACAACAAAAAGATCAACACCTGACCACAACTGCAGGCCTAGCCATGTTTAAAACAAATATAGGGCTCTGCATATGGATGATTTAAGGGTTGTCATTCATGAGGATGGGGGTAGAAACAGAGCTGGGAATCACTGTTGTGAAGCTTCCCCATGGTATCATAAGCCCACTCAATGGAAGAGAGCAAAGAATCCCATGTGTGTGCAGAAAAAGACATGCTTGCTGCTGGACTGTGGACGTGTGTACATAGGCTCTTTGCGGTCCAGCCTCTGATAGTAGAATCCCCTTGACTTACCTTGGAACAGCTTCCAAATACCTCTTTTTGTCTGCTTGACTGGTGGCCTAAATGTATTCATTGTTAGCTCACCTGTCTCACAATCTTCTCCTGTAAAACCTGGCTGGCAAAGGCACACAGCTGTTCTGTTGGCCACTTGGCATTCCCCGCCATTCTGGCACTCTTTGGCTTCACATGGAGACTCCTCTGTAGTGTTTTAGAACAAGAAATGGAGCTTAAATTAGTTCACAAAAGATTTGCCCATTCCATTGATACAAACAAGCATGTGTGGTGTGGTTTCCTCCCAAGGCTGCTGCATGGGTGCTTCAGAAAAGGGACTTAGTTTGTCCCTTTCCCAGACATGCTTCTCCTGCTTTCAGAATTAGTAGCATTTCTTGGCTGTAACACCATAGGTAGTGAGAAGCTATGTGGGGTCTGGGAAATGGCAGAACATAGGAAGTTATGGTCTCTCAAAGCTCAAGTGCCTTCCTTAGGCATATGATTCAATTACAGCTCTCTTCAGACTCTGTGCAAGAAAAAATGATGCTGCAAAAAGCCAATTTGTGGTAACAACCGCCTTCTATGAATCTGTTGTACACCTTATAGTTTGCAGTCAATGGCTCTTACAAGGTTGGAAAAGTGCAGCTGAACTTCTGAAACCAGATAAATTTGGAGTGTTCTCATAATATTGGGGAGGATGGTGATGCCTGCAGCAGCCACAAAGACTCCTTTTAGTGGCCATTTACATGCCAAATTTATGTCCATCTTTCCCTACCTCCTTGCCAAGTGAATAGCACACCGTGAAGGGCATTGCATGGTTACTTTCTTAACAATCAACAGGCAAATGAATCAATCGCTTGACTTGATTTGCCTCCAAGGAATGCTCTGGTTTGGGAAAGGGCAAGCCAGACAGGAGCCCCTGAACAAGGCATTCTGTTTAGAGGTGTTGTCTGGGCAGTGGTTCAGGTATGCTGCATGGTTAATTCAGCCACAGGTAGAGCTGTGTGGGAGACACACACACACACACGAACTTGCATGTACAAAACCTGATCACATTTACCTCTTCGCTTTTCTCCAGCCATAGTATATTTCTATCCTATGCAGGCTGTGGGAACATATGTTCTGTTCTTCTGGGGAATGATTGTGTATATATGTGTTGCAGAAAGGCACCTGTACCTTTTGCACCAAGGTCTCCCATCCCCAGACCTGATTAAAAAACTATTGTGACTGCACACTAGCCACCCTCTAGTACTTGGAAGGATGCTGGCACTAGGATTAAAGGGAGGGGGCAACACCTAAACATACACCATTTTATGATTTGTACAGTCTAACATTTCCTGATTCAGAATGTTTCAGCAGAGAGTTAGAAAGACAACTTTCCTGCATACAGTTCCCACACTACAACTGCTAACTGCTTTCTATCCCAATTTGTTCCGCAAAGTACCGTAGTTTGAGCAGGCCATCCCTAACTTCTGCCCCACCCCCAGACTAGAACTGAAATAAAGAGGTACTGGCAGTGCTTTCTTCTTCTTCAGGGGGTTCTCAAGGGCACGCAGTACTGGCACCTCTTTTTGTTGTTTTTAAAAAGTGTGGCACTTACTGTAACAACTTCGTGGCGAGTACTGGCACCTATTTTTCTAGAAAAAAGTACTGGGTTCTGGTACTGGAATGCCTTTATAAACACTTTGTCCACCTAGACCTGCCTGTAAGCCGTTATCTGATTTCCCTGTCCTTTTGCAATTACACAATGTTTCTCACCAACTTCACACGTGGCTCCTTTAAATCCTGGTGGACACCAGCAACTGAAGCTGTTAATGCCATCGATGCAGGAGGCTTTGTTCTGACATGGGCTGGAAGCGCACTCATCCACATCTGGAAGGTAATGGGAAGGAAGCGAAAAAGTAGGGTGTGCTCTCATACATTCAGTCGAAACACTTCACATGCATTACCATCTGTAATTAACCAGGCATGTCTACTATGGATACATCATTCCCAGAAGTGTGGATTGCATGCAAATACAGAAAACAAACCCTTCCTTTATATGTTTCTGATTATGCTAAGATGCTTTGGGTTATATACCCTTTTCTCTGGCGACAGCCTGAATGCCTCTGTGGAGGATTATAGGAGTTGAGAGGCTAGAAACGACTTCCCTAAGGTCAACAGGTTTAACTTTCTAACACTGTGGTAGCTATTAGCATTAATTATGGCAGCAGTCACCAGGGGCACTTCCAGACTATTGCTATTTTTGGATGATATGAAATCTCATACCGGAAAATTCAGGTGGTGAAATTATATTTTATTTGGAGGTCTTGTGCAAAAAGCCCACTTTCCCAAAACTTAAACCTTTTGTCACATGGAAAGCGACAGAAAAAACGCACTGCAAAGTGTGGGATAATACTTTCTTTGACATGTCATCTAACCTCCCTGAAAACAAATCAGAACAAATGCGTATTAACTAGCCAACATCATCTAATCTTCTTGCAAACAAATCAAGCAGAAAACTCAACAAAGAGGTTTTCTAGAAGTGTCCCAGGACTTCATTAAATGAAAGCTTTAGTGTGTTCCTCGTTCACCCTGACACTTCAATAGAGAAGTAACTGGCTAATTTAATAATGACAACATGCCAAAGACAAACATAGGTCAGTTCTCATGGGCATTCAGTTCTTCATGAATGGGACAGCTACAGCAAGGAATGGAGCAGCTGCAGGTGGGCAGTAATAAGTCAATAAGAGAAACATGAATTAAGATATTAGCAAACGAAGAAGCCTTATACCAGTGGTGGGGAACCTCAGGCCCAGAGACCAAAGGAAGCTTTCCAGGCATCTATATCTGGCCTGCAGAATTCTACCCAGTCCACACTCACTGGAAAATCTCACTGAAAGGGATGGGGGGCAGCAGCAGGGTTGGGGGGGGGGCAGAACCTTCCCATTTCACCTCGTGGTGAAACAGGATGGGCAGCCCCTGAGGAAAGGGAAGCCAAAATGATTAAGGGGATTGGAGCAAAACTCATATGAAGCAAGATTACTACAATTGGGGCTTTTTAGTTTATAAAAAAGAAAAATAAGGAGGGCACATGACAGAGGTATATAAAAATATACATGCTGATTTTTTCTCCATCTTTCATAATGCTGGAACACAAGGTCAGCCAATGAAGCTGAAGAAATTCAGGATAGACAAATGCTGTGGAATTAGCTACCACAAGGTCTGGCGATGGCCAACTTGGATTGTTTCAAAAAGACAAGTTCATGTAAGGTGAGGCTATCAGTGGGTTATAGTCGTGATGGCTATTTATCCCCAATATCAGAGGCAGTACATCTCTGGATTCCACAGCTGAGGACCATGTCCTCCATATGGGTTTCTCATAAGCATCTACTTGGGCACTGTGAAAACAGAATACTGGATTAGATGGGCCTTTGGTCTGATCTGGCAAGGTTCTTCTTAAGCTCACTGAAGCCCCTCAATAGAAGACTGCGAGAAAAGTATGAGCAAGACTCACCAATATGGCATCGCTTTCCAGTGAAGCCAGCCAGACAAGAACAGGTGTAGGAGGGGTTCCCTGTGATGCAGTCCTCAATACACTTCCCTCCATTCAGACAAGGGCGGAGTGTCAGGCACACCGATGCTGCACAAAGAAGCAAACCCAGTGTTCAACAAATGATAGCATAGCTAGAGAACTACTAGAATGTGTTGCAGCAACAATAACATTGAACTGATCCAGCTTCCATTGTCCCTGCGGCCTTCGGCCCCTGTTTGCTCTGTAATTAACACACTGGGCTCATGGGTGGAAGTGCCATATTCCAATTCAAATTAGCACATCCACATTTAAACTGGATTGAAATTTTGTAGGAAGTTATAGTACGATCTCAAAATATTTTGAATACTGTATATTAAATTTGTTTCCATTTGTTTCTTTGTGTGTGTGTGTTGCTCTCTGCTGTTCATGTCAAGACTTTTGTTTGCTCTCTAAACGTCTTACATTATCATTTTGACCATCAAATGTCAAATTAATCCTCCTTCATAGGCAAACTATTAGTAGTTCACAAAGAGAAAATGTTAACGACTGTACCAGTATTCCTTTCTGCTTAGAAATTCTGAACAGTGTTCAAACATGCAACAGTTTAGGCCAGCTCTGTGTCCCACTGCGCACACCCTATAACATGCATTCTGCAAAAACATGCTCTTTGCCTTTAGGGAAGTTACAATATTTTGGTGACAAAACCAAGAATCAAGAGCTGGGTAAATGCCAGCAACATTCTATAACTCTTTGACCAAAAAATTAAAGTGTGTGTGTGTGTGTGTGTGTGTGTGTGCGCGCGTGTGTGCATGCATGCATGCATGCTTAAAAATAAGCTTAGATCTTCAAGAACCAATGGTAACCAAAGGCAAAATGGTTTGGGAAAGAGTCAGACAGCAAACCACTTGATTTCCCAAGATGGGGCAATCTCAGGGGGTGAAATATAGCCCCAGAGAGCTGTAGAGAGGCGCATAGCCTTAATATAGGCAGATTAGTCAAGTCTTGGTCTCAGAGTCAGAAGAGAACTCATGTGAGCCTAAGCAGCCATAGATCTGGTAAAGTCTGGGTATATGTTTTTGTTTGGAAATATGTGCCAATGTTGGGGAATTGTTGTGACAAGAAACTGGGCACTACTGTTACTTTCACATTGCATACACCAATAGCCAGTTTGAGGAAGACTATTACAGTATACATGTAATACATATTGTATTTAGGCTCCTCACCAATTTGTAGAGAGGTATTTTATGAGCCCTATGGAACAGATTTGCAAATGGCAACATTTCTAGTAGAACCTAGCAGCATCTTCCTCCTGCAGTCCAAAGAAGCAAATGGTGGCAGAGACATCCCTACTAGGATTACACTAACTGATCACAGAGCTGAAATGTGGTATTTTATGCATGTTGAAGCCTCTCCACATTTGAGCATTAAAGGTAAAGTAATCCACTTTTTCCTCATTCAAATTAAACCGGTCAAGCAATTGTAAATTTGCTTGTGCAGTTTTCTAACTTTGTGCACATCTGAAGGATCCTAATCATCATCATCATCCCCCATCCAGAGTTTGCCAGAAATACTGACAAATGATGCCAGAAAATACAGTAGTGGGAGTGGTAAGGGGACTGGCAATGATGACTGATTCACCCACCCAAACACACACATACACAAATTGCTGCAACCCCATGTGGAGCAGTTTGGAGCCTGATTTTCCCCAATTTAACAGATTATCCCAATATTGGGTAAATTTAGATTTGCAGGGGGAAAGCATCACGACTGGTATTGTTGGAGGGTAACATCATGTGGACTACACCAATTAAATGAGAACGCAAACAGATACAAACACACAGTAAACTCTGGTGTACACAAGCCCTTAGAGTCTTAAAAGTGTACTTTCTCTCACAATTTTTTAATTAAGAATTTTACCATTCTTACAATATTAAATAGCAGATATGCAAAACAGCAACACTACACACACATGCACAGGCAAAACAGCTATAAAGTACTCTGGCAATGAAGAAGTGTATGATACAAAGAAAGCTGAGAGATACATTTGACATTCCAGTTACTGTTAAAAGGCAAGGCCATCTTTCATATTTTGCTTTTCATCGCATATTATGGTAACACCAAAGTAGCTGAAAACCAAACATGCATGACCTTAACTCACAGTCTCATGATTTGAAATTGGCCCTCCCCAATTAAACTAGGGCTGCAATCCTACACACACTTAGCTGGGAGTACGCCCAACTGAATTTGGTGGGACTTACTTCTGAGTAGACATGTCTAGGATTGCACTTATTTACTCTATGACCAATCAACTCCCATGACTGACCAACCATTCAGAGAGCATCTACTATTTAAAGCTTGCAGTTCTAAGCCTGGAGGCCCATTTTACACATAATCCTACATTCATTTATCTCCAGGTTCTCCCCTTGCCTCATTCTAAAACTTGAGCCGGCAGTGGCAAAAGACATCATAGCTCTCCAGCAGCCAGAGATGCGCTCTTGGTTTCATGCAGCAATACAGTCATATCCTCCCAAATTGCAGCTTGAACATGGCTCCTCCACCAGTGCCTCCCATGTCCTGCTGGCCATATTTATGCACAGAAGAAAACAGGGCTTCCACTTGCCCCACCCAAACTACCCCAGCTGCACAGTGGCTGCCTTTCTCTCATAAGCGCTGGGATTTTCACAGGGACAAAGAGAAGGGATGGAAGAATTGGTTTGGTTAAATAAACCTAACTGCTGTCCTCTTACTTGTGTTGTTGCAGCCCCCCACTTGCACCTGGGCATCATCGATTCTGAACACCCAGCGCCCGGGGATACCCACATTTGTCGTCATCTCCACGTCGACAATGTCATCAGTGCGGGATCCGGGGATGTTAAAATACCGCTTTCCATCACCGGCATTGAAACCTGCCTAGGAAGACAAGGGCAGAGAGTGAAACCTCTCGCTGGGGAAAGCAGGGCAGCTGTGGGGATAGGCAAGGGACTTCTCTCTTCCCCCCCAGTGCCCTGCAGAAGAATGGACTGCAAGAACACAAGGAAGGGAAGCATTCCTCTGCATATTGGTTACTGCTACAACCACTTCCCACCTGAAATTTTCCTGCTTTGGATCAGAGGCAGTGCAGCTCCCAGCACAACAACTCTTCCAGTCCCTGATGGGGGGGGGGGGCAGCAGTTTGCTAAGATGGCCCCACTTTGCCTTCCTGGAAAATAATTCCTTCCAGGACTTGGATGTCTTTTCCCATTCATTCCCTATCATGCAAGATCTAGAACTATGGTCTGAAGGCCCATGATGCAGCAAACATGCAGGCTTGTGTCTGGTCAGTGCCTGAATGGGAGAACCCTATGTATGTAAATAAAATTTTTATTGGTTTTATAATTTCAACTTCGACAATTATTTTCCATCAAGCAGAATTAAAGATATAAAATATCCAACATAAAAAATAAAAAGTGAAATAAAAGTAAAGGGAGGCAAGGAAAGAGAAAGAAGTGAAGAAAAACAAAGAGAAAGAAAAAGAAAAATATCTTTTCGGAGGTTCTCTTTAACCTCCTGACTTCATTTCCTTTCCCCTAGGTAAAGGTAAAGGTACCCCTGCCCGTATGGACCAGTTGTGTCCGACTCTAGGCTTGTGCGCCCATCTCACTTAAGAGGCCGGGGGCCAGCGCTGTCCGGAGACACTTCCGGGTCACGTGGCCAGCATGACGAAGCTGCTCTGGCGAGCCGGCACCAGCGCAGCACACGGAAACGCCGTTAACCTTCCCGCTATAAAGCGGTACCTATTTATCTACTAGCACTTAGGGGTGCTTTCGAACTGCTAGGTGGGCAGGAGCTGGGACCGAAAGATGGGAGCTCACCCCGCTGCGGGGATTCGAACCACCGACCATGCAATCGGGAAGCCCTAGGCGCTGAGGTTTTACCCGCAGCGCCACCCGCGTCCCCACCACCCGCGTTCCCCTAGGTATACCACCTTTATTTCCACAGGAAATAAAAAGAAGTTGGGACACAAATGTAATAAATATATTTATTACATAAATGTAATAAATACATTCAGAATGCAATTTATTTGAGCAGCCATATAGACAATCATTTGCTCGGTCACCTGTGATGAAGATAATTTATCTGTGGCCACCATGCGAGGAAAGTTTACAGAAGCTGGCTCACTCTTTCTTCTCAGGCCATAAATGACTAATGTTCGCTGGCAGTTAGTGCACATTTTTGTGGGCGACCAACTTATTTGCAAGGCTGCTTTAAGACAAGCATTCTTTCTCCAGGGCACCCATCACAATGGAGCCTCAATTTCAGTTGCTTTCAGAACATCTGAGCAGTCAAGGATCCTCGAAGGCATCCTGTAACTGTTTTGCATGTCAGCTATGATTAAAGATCTTGGCTATGACACATGAGGAACTGTCAGCATTAAAAGGGGGGGGGGAGGTGACAGGGAGAGGGATTGGATGATCTACTTATTGCAACCCTTCTCCCAAATGGCTCTTGGCACCATAAAGCCTCAGCAATCCCCACACATCCATGACTCACTTGCTGGAACGCACACAGAACGCTGAGCCTATTTTCATCCTCATTCATCTGCACAGGGTGAATCCAAGAGAATCTTGGACACTCTCGCTCCTTTCCGTGAAACGAGAACAGATTTGCTAGCTCTAGCCAAGCAGAAGCCTTTGCCATGCTGAGCCGTGAGGTGCTCGTGCCGAGGCGCACTATCGCCTTGCGAGTTACAGCAGCACGTTTTTGCAAACTTGGTCACAAGCCTGGTGAAAAACTTTTCAACTTCCTCTCTCTCTCTCTCTCTCTCTCTCTCTCTCTCTCTCTCTCTCTCTCCTGCTTTGGCTGGACTGGGGCAGGGTGTTCCTGAAGCACTGTACAGTATTCCAAAGCATGTGGTTACTGCTCTGTTTACAGTCATAAAAAGCCTGCACTTCTGAATTTCTGGGATTGAAAATGGGTCCATTTCCTTTACACCTGCAATTTCCTGCCTACCGGAGACGCTCAGATGAGAGCCGGCAGCCAGCCAAGCATAGATCAATTAGTGGTAAATTCACACATCTGAACAGCCACTGGTTAAAAGAAAGAAAACAGCACACCAGAATTGGGGGGGGGGGGCAGGAATACCAAAGGGAGGCTGTACTTGCTGCAGCCTCTGCTGGGTGGCTCTTTAAAGAGTCTGAGGTTGTGATGGGAAGGAACCATGAGGCACTGGCCAATGTAAAGAGCTGTGGTTGGTCTATCACAAAGCCCCCTATATGGCTTTGAAAAGAGAGTAAGAGAGAGAAACTGGGGCTGAGGAAATATTGCCTTGCTATTTCAAAACTACTGTCTGGAAAAATGCACGCCATGTATTAGAAAGAAGACTTGCTTGCAAGGTGTGACCATGGAGTCTACCTGGGCCGCAATGCCTCCCAGGCCTGCTGAGTCTCCTCCACTACTGGCATGCATTCCGGTGGTCCAGGTGATGGACTCGTAGTTGAAGATAGTGAAGGACAACATGCCGTCGGTGATGAGGACTATTTGGAAGGTGTTAACCTGAAAGAAAAAAGAACAGCACCGCAAAAGCCACAATGAAAATGCCACAATAAACTGCAGATTTAGTAATCTGAGCCAGACTGTTTATCTGGAAAGTCAGCCACAATGGTTCTTAATCCCTTCTCAGACCATAGGACCTGCCTTCTACAGAATTCAACCTCAGGAAGAGGTAGAAGGTCTGAGCCTGAATAGTTAACCCGTTTTGCCACTTTCCAACATGCTTTCTGTTTGGGCTCTTGTGCCTGCTATTATGATTTTTTAATTTTAGTTTTTAAAACTCATTCTTTTTGTTGCTGGATTGTGTAACAAATCCCCGCCCCACAATGTTTTTTTATCTGCCATGAAGGCTTACATAGTGGAAAGGTGGAATGTAAATGTTTGAAATAAACAAAAGTTTAACTGCTTCAGCTGCTCATTACACATTGTAGTCTGCAACTGTAAAACATGAAATAGAATATACATCAAGGATAGCTGACATAGTACCCTCCGGAAGTTGTTGGGTTACAGCTCCCGTAAGTCCCAGACAGCATGGTCAAGGATTATGTGAGCTGTAATTCAACCACATTGGTTATCCCAATATCCACTATGGAAAATAACCCCCTTATCCAGTACCCAGCACCAACATCCTTCGCCACTTACGGGAGAAAGCGAGTTTCCTCCAAAAAAGGTGACCTGGTACCAAGTGGCCACGAATACCCATTGGGCAGAGAACTGTGGGAATTCTGGGAAATATTGCCGGATGTCCTTAGTGGCCCTCATCAAAATGGCTTGGTCCTTAGTTTCCCGGTAATGCACTTGCCCTGCACGCCTGTTATCTACGTCCGCCCAGAAAGCAGCAACCACACGCCGGTCATTGGAGATGGGGAAAGCCACTGGTGTAAACTGAGACACTTCTTTCAAAAAGGAAATGATTCCATTGTTGTTGACCTAGACAGGAGAAAAAGTGAGGCATGGTGAAAAAGGGAAAAGGGTAAACAATCAGGGGATTTGAATTAAATTGAACTCGTGGGCCCCGACTTTGTGCAGAGGGTAGAAACATTGCTGTGCCTGAAGGTAGGTTGTTTTCTTGCATGCCTTCCACTGGTGATTTAAAAAAAGGATGCAGAGACAGCAGAAAAATTCAGGAAGGATCTGCCCCACAAGACAAAATTTTTTTCTTTTTCTAAGTACGTGTTCCCCTTCCTAGCCTTTAAAATGCAGGCACACCACCCTTCTAGCTTGTAGATGAAAAACTGTGCCAAAAAAATAATCCAGGGAACTGCCTCTCCTTTCAAACACCCCCCCTTCCCACTCTCTCCACCCCTGCCACTTGCTTGCTGCACATGAGGGCTTGAGAGCCATGGCCAAGGGGTCTGAGAAAGGAGGCAGAACAAGTCATGCCCTGTTCTCCTGCCGGAGATGGGCCAAAGGAAGGAGGAACAGCTGAGAAAACTGCGGCAGCCACAGTGATTTGAACAAACAGGGTGCAGTTCGTTTGGGTCACTCACCTCACAAGGCAGCAGGACTTACTATTCACTTCCTCATGTTAAAGAGGCAAAATGGTTTATTCTGAAGGGACTAGGAGATGGAGGAGGTTATTTATTGCCTCTTTGGTCAAGGTAAAGACATTGGGGTATATATACACGAGCAGCTCTGCTGGAGCAGGAGAGACACCACTCACTCCCTCTCTTAAAATCAAAACCCTTGCAGGCAGGATGTCATCCCTCCTTCCTTACTAAGCTGGACTGTTTCACCCCATTTATACACCTTTGTTGATTAATATCATATCCTGAGCCTGCAACATTTGTGACTGACGCAACAGAGACAGGAGGCAGGGTAGCAATAGATAGAATTTTCCACATGGAAAAGGAAGAACCGGGATCAATCTACACATTCAGAGAAGTAATCCAGCAGAGCCCTCATTTGACTTTACAGTATGCTAGTGTTGACTGCATATTTGAATGCTTAAAAAACTACCTGGAATGGAATCATATTCCTCAGCCTGCTAAGATTTCAATGGGGCAGGGAGCATTTGATCATGCAATCTCTTGCCTTCATTCTGAACTGCTGCAGTTCAAGAAGGGTGATTATCACATCCATTTTTCTGGGCCCACAGCCAGATCACAGTTGATCGATTTGGGTTATGTCCCAATTGGGTTGAAGGGGCATTTTTTTGAAGAACCAGATTGAAAAAGGTCTCCTGCTCTTTTTTGCTCCTTCCCTCACTACTGAATGACTCTGATTGTATCATGTGAAGCTGCATCCCTACGGATGCTGGGCTCCAACTTCCATCAGCTCAAGCTGGCATGGTCAGTGGCCAGGGATGATAGGAGCTGCAGTCCAGCAATATCTGGAAGGCCACAGCTTCCCCACCCCTGCTCTAGGGGCGATTTGCTTTGCAGATGCCTTCATGCAAGGTATTAAGCTTTAACCGCAGCCACTGCAGTCTTAATGCGGGCTCCTCTGTGCAAAACTGGTCCCACAGCAGCTTTGGAGACGATATCCTTATCGTCCCTTTCAAATTGTGTCACCTAAGGCATCCATCTTGCTGCTGATTCAGATTTGCTTTTATTAGTATACTGCACATTGTTGGTTTGGTTTGGTTAATCAAGTAGTAAATTAAGCATATTATGGTTTCTGGTCAAGCAGCAGAGTTTTGACTCCAAAGTTGGCAAGGACAACTCTAAGACTAGAAACTAGAGGGTTCCTAAGTTAAACCACAAGTTCCATTGAGTTTGGCGAGGCTATGCTGCAAAGCATTTGTCGACAGCTTTCTCTTTACCGTAGCATTTTCCAAAGCAGGCAGGGAATTAGTAATAATGAGCCCCCATGTGCGGCATGCCAACATTTTTTGTTTTTTTGCAAGCGGTGCCTTGCTTACCACCGAAAGGAGCATTTCACAAGAGAAACCCAAGCCCAAGTTAGTCCCTTGCCCCCCACCCCCAGGAAGCCCCCTCTGGCTTGGTGACTCCTTCGTGTTCCATGTGCACACAAGGATCACTCACTTCTCTGGAATGAGAAGAAACCACAAACCTTCTGAACTCTGGCCTGTACAGAAAGGAGCAGGAAAATTCTGCTGGGGAAAGAAGCTAAAGCCTTGTTTGTGGATGGAATGTGGTCTGAGATGCAGGTGTGACATTGGGAGGCGGGGAGGTGAGGAGAGGAGGCTGTTTCACTCTGGTGAGCAAACTCTGAATTCAAATAATGCTTTGTGTATATGCGTGAGTGGCCAGTCATGGGCTTGGAATCTAAGCAGAGCCTGCGAATCACAGCATCATTGTACAGCAGAGCACAGCAAAGTGAAGGTAGAGTCCAGTCCCTCTGCAGATGTAAAACAGATTAAAGGCAGATTAACACACGCAACATGAAACCTGCATGTGCTCTGCTTTGGAAGAGGAGCACCTTGAAGAGCATTGGTTGGCTACCAGAAGCAGTCTCAGTAAGGGCCAGCTCCAACCAACCAACATTACTTTCCTCTTGGGGCTACCATCCAATTATAAAATCCTAGCACTAGATGCAAACTTAGCCATCATTAGAGTTGACCCATTGAAATCAATTTGTCATGTTTTAAGCACGGCTAAGCCTGGATCTGACACTTGGTCAATTAATAATAGGAGTTTTAGTCAATTCATCAATTAAATATGCATATGAGTGAAAAATAATCATTCTGAAGCAAGAATCATTAGTTTTGTTAGGGGAACACATGTGACATTACTAATACGTTTCAAAAAATAAAAGTTGTTGACTTATAGTGTGTGTGTGTGTATGTGTATATATATATATATATATATATATATATATATATATATATATATATCAGAGTAAAAATAGTTCAGAAGCAGGAGCTAACTCACCACCCATCGTCTGTCTCATTCACACATCACTAGCATTGCTTAATAGGATAAAAAAAATGCACAGAGTCCCACAGGTAAAGGGGGGGAAAAAGGTTCTTTACTTAACAGTTACTTCATATACACATGGATGGCTTTGGATTCTAAGCCTACAATTGTGAGAGATAGTTTCATGGCTGCTTTGTGCAGGAGGAGAGAGAAAATGCAGGAGGCAGGTGCTGAGCTTAGGTGTTAGGTTGGAAACCATAAACTGCATCTTCCCTATCTGTTAGTATAAACCCTGCCCTCTGTGGACTGGAGGAATGCATGACTGCTTAAGCTCAGCAATAGCAGTCATCTTCTTAGAAGAGGCATTCCCTCCTATGCGAGAGAAAAGAGAGGATGCCTCTCTCAAAGACAATGCTCTGGACATCATAGGTAGACCCTGGATTTGATGGCCTTATGACAAGGTTGGGGCTTAAACAACCATGTGTATTATTTCAGTTGTGAAACACACAGTTAATATGTCATTTCCCTCCTAAACCACCATCTCCATTCGAGGCTCTACATTTATGATACATTACAGCAAAAAGTAATTGAAAATGCAGTTTGCCTACCATGATATATATAAAAAGATACAGTGGTACCTCGGGTTAAGTACTTAATTTGTTCCGGAGGTCCGTACTTAACCTGAAACTGTTCTTAACCTGAAGCACCACTTTAGCTAATGGGGCCTCCTGCTGCTGCCGTGCCACCAGAGCACAATTTCTGTTCTCATCCTGAAGCAAAGTTCTTAACCTGAAGCACTATTTCTGGGTTAGCGGAGTCTGTAACATGAAGCGTATGTAACCTGAAGCGTATGTTCTTTCAAAGTCTGCAAAGCCACCCTTTCAACATGCGGACTTGGTTCTTAACTTTGCTATACACCATGGATGGATAACCTCAGGTCTGAAGGCCAAATGCAGTCTTCCAGACTTTTCTATCTGGCCCTTGGAACCATGGATGTGGCCAGGGAGGTGCAGGGGGCAGCTGCCACCCCCAATCAAGTAAATAAATAAAAATACTTAACTGACCAATTGCATTGCAAATAACTCAGTTCTGCCCCCCAACATAAAGCCTCCCCCCCAAAAGAATAAATCCTGACTATGCCCATGCTTGGAACTCTCTCCAGGCAACACAACCCTTCGCAGACACACTTCCATTACAATGGCACATCCTACACTGGTCCTTCTTTGGATGTTGTGTCTGGTTAGAATGTGTCTTTGATAATGTTTCTTGCTTGCCAAGAAGGAGTCTCGAGAAGGATGTGTGAGTAAGTTAACATGTGCTGCGCCACCCATTTTTGGCCCTGTCCACTACTGGGATGTGGCCCCCAGAAGATTGTATGGATGGGAATGTGGCCCTTGAGCTGCAAAAGGTTCCCCACCCTTGCTGTACATGTACAAAGCCCAAACTGAATTTAGGTAAGGAAGCACAAAAGGAGCAGAAGGGATGCGTGCTGGTAAGCCTACAACCTCTGGTGCATCACCTTCATTGAGTTTACCATCCACAATGAATTTGAGGGTGAAGATCTGAAGGACAGAGTCACCTCTACTTGTAGAGACTCACCACATGATTCAGAACCCTGGAAATTCAGGGCTTCTAAATTGTTTGGAGAGCCCAGCATTAAGTACAATACAGTGTCCCCCTCAAGCTTATGGAAGGATCAAAACTGACTGAGAGGGAATGGGACTTGGCAGTGAATTTCCCCTTGCATGTTTCCTTACACACAAGTAGTCTGAGCACCCAAGTAGGGCTTACCTGCAGTCTGGTTGGCAGAGAAACAGAGAGGGAGCTCTGAAGTCATGAGAAAACATACAAGTGCATTCTTCTTAGAAGTCATTGAGGTCATGAGAGATTTTATCAAACGTTGTAAGGAAGGAACCATTTTGGCTCAAAGAAATGGAACTGTCATAGGCAAAAGATGGAAGCGCCAATATCACTTCTGGCACTATTTATGAGCATCAATTGGACAGATTTTAAGACTACAGTGGTACCTCTGGTTAAGAACTTAATTTGTTCTGGAGGTCCGTTCTTAACCTGAAACTGTTCTTAACCTGAGGTACCACTTTAGCTAATGGGGCCTCCCACTGCCGCTGCACAGCCGCCATGCAATTTCTGTTCTCATCCTGAAGTAAAGTTCTTAACCCAAGGTACTACTTCCAGGTTAGCGGAATCTGTAACCTGAAGCGTCTGTAACCTGAAGCATCTGTAACCCGAGGTACCACTGTACATCTTATGACTCAAAACAAAAATGGAATCCCATTGGGATTAGTTCATCAGACTGGCCCTGTCAAATTTATAATTGGAACAAAATCATGTAAGGCACTGAAAGACAACGAGCTTTTGTTGTTTTTCAGTTTTTATAGTAGAGGAATAGAATTCATGGTTGGTGGTGGAGGGTGAACAATGGGCAGGAATGTAGCTGAAAGGAGATTCATTTACAAGGAAAACAAGAGGTTTTTAGCCCTTATTATTTCATGTATCAATAGTCTGTTTAAATGACCCTACAACGCCCTAACACGGCCTGTTTCTCCACTCAAAAAGGATTACCACTCGTACCAGGTATGTATCTCCAATTCTTGCAAGGAAAATAAGGCAGTTTCAATTATGGATGCATCTGAGAGTATGGCAGCTTATCAAACATATTTTCATTCAAATAAGTCCCAATGAAGTTCTACATAAGATGAAGTTTAAGAGCTTTGAGAGCAATCTTATCACAAAAAGTTTCTGCTAAGAAAAGTTAAAGTTAATAAATCAAAGTTAATAAATTATAGTAAGTAAGTCAGATCATATAACCTAATGCTTAGACTGCTGATGGAGTTTAAAACATGTTTCCTAGTTTTCAAAACCTATCCCTTTTCTGCTACCAGCATTTTGGTATATCAATAAACTTGAAGGATTGAATTTATTTATTTATTTATTTGGAGTGAGGTGGGCATTGATAGGGAAGGGAGCAATGATACCAATGCACACTAGTGGAAGAGGACATGCCATCTGTGTGTACAGATGACAATGATTTAACAACTCCTCAAGTGGGCTGCATGGTATGGACACTTGCAGTGATGTCTACAAAACTGCTTTTAGGAATCCTGAAACAATAGCACTCCAAAGGCTGAACTTTGTACACAGCCTAAGTAATGTACAGAAAGCATGCACACCTAGGGCAGCCTACACACATGGCCCCTTGTGTCACATCCACATATTACATCTAAAGCACTCTTATATCACTTTAACTGCCATGGCTTCCTCCAAAGAATCGTGGGAACTGAAGTTTATCAAGAGTGCTGACCTCACAGACTTATACTACCCAGAATTCTACAGTTCCCAGAATTCTCTGGGATTCTTAAAGTGGTTTAAGAGTTCTTTAAATGTAGTGTGGATATGACTAGCCCAGAGAACCTCTAGATTTGCTAACTGAAAATCATAGCTGCCAAATATTAACGGGCCCTGCATCCAGATGGTTAAAATAAGTGTTGAATAATCTCACCAGCAAGCAACAGAGGTTTTGTTCTACATGGCTCAAAAACCTCTG
This sequence comes from Podarcis filfolensis, assembly GCF_964270895.1. Lineage (NCBI taxonomy): Eukaryota > Metazoa > Chordata > Lepidosauria > Squamata > Lacertidae > Podarcis > Podarcis filfolensis. Next base: position 35,081,357 of record NC_139608.1, on the reverse strand, counting down.
TAAGAGAAGGATTGCAAAACCACCTCAAAAGTTAACAAATTCACACTGCTTGTGACCCTTTTTGACATTCCTACTCAAACTGATCAACATACACTTTTCCTGAAAAAAGGTTGTAAGCCCAAGAATTTTTTCACACATTGCAGTTCACTGTTGCTTTGTTTCCCAGCTGGGTTGCAGGGAGAATGAAAAACAAAAAAACCCCTCTAACCTCTACATGTTCTTGATGCTAGGGCTAGAGCTTACCGGAGCATATTGCTGAAGAATTTGGTATAGCAACCCCTCAGGTCAGCATTTTGTATGAGGCAAACCCTTCTGTGTAAACACATGTTGAGTTATTGCCATGACTAAGGGGAATAAGATTACTGTTTCATAAATTCTTAGTAACCTTTTAATGTCCACATGGGAACATTCTTCCTATTATTAAAGCAATATGGGATGAAGCAGAGGCCAAGATTTTCAGAAAGAGCTGCCTAAAGCTAGTTGGGATTTTTCAAAGCAATCCAGGTTATTTAGATGCCAGGAGCATGTCCACAGAAAACAAAACAAAACGAGGATGTCACAGCAAACAGCCACTGAGAGCCTCAGCACATTTACATGGAAGTAAGTGCTGCTGATTTCAGTGGCGTTTACTTTAAAAGGAGGCTTGAGTTTTTAGTTTGTCATTTGAAAATGCTTTGCACGTCTTGAGCTATTAGAATGTTCTACCAAGCCTTGTCCTCTGACTACAACAGATAATGCAGGGAGTAGTTTTATTTCCCACTGCTGCAAAGCTGGGGTTCAGGAAAGGCTCATGCATTCACAAGATGGCTCATTCATTTCTTGCCCGTAGTCATGGGCGGAAATCAGTTCTATATGCATATACAGGGGAACTTAAGTGATACCAAGTCAAAATATGGAAGGATATAAGTTCAAAGGGGAAAGGATGCAACTCTGTTGCAGAGCATCTGGTTTGATTGCAAAATATCCCTGACTGAATCCGCAGCGTCTCCAGATAGGCACCTTCTGATGTCTCTCTTCATCCTTCACAGTTTTAAATGACAAACTAAAACTTCAGTCCTAAGCGCACTTCACTGGAAATAAGCTCTAGCAGCATGTAAAGGTAAAGGTAAAGGGATCCCTGATCATTAGGTCCAGTCGTGACCAACTCTGGGGTTGCGGCGCTCATCTCGCTTTATTGGCTGAGGGAGCCGGGGTACAGCTTCCGGGTCATGTGGCCAGCATGACTAAGCCGCTTCTGGTGAACCAGAGCAGCGCATGGAAATGCCGTTTACCTTCCCGCCGGAGTGGTACCTATTTATCTACTTGCATTTTGACGTGCTTTCGAACTGCTAGGTTGGCAGGAGCAGGGACTGAGCAATGGGAGCTCACCCCATTGCGGGGATTCGAACTGCCAACCTTCTGATCAGCAAGTCCTAGGCTCTGTGGTTAACCCACAGCGCCAGCATGTACTTCCACACAAATGTGCTTAGGAATGTAGCTTAAGCACACTCAGCTGAAGTTGGAGATAGCCTAGGATCACCTAGGGGCATACACTGCATATTTACTCAATCCAACTATTATCCCATGTAGCCCAACAGCTTCCATTTCACATGGTGAGAGACTGTACATGCATCTATGGCATTATAAAGAACTCCCTCTTGTTTGTTCCAAACTAGCCTGGTGTATACCTTTCTTTAGGGGATAACATCTGCATTCCTCACTAGCCATGTGCACATTCAAGGCAAGCTCTAGAGTGGGACTCTTCTGAAGATGCTCTTGTCATTTATATTTTAGGAGAGTTGGCTGAACAAAGTCTTTAAGATGTGGCTTCCAAATTATAAATAACTATTTTTGGAAAGCCATTGCATCTAGATTCTGTTTGAAAATGCACATTCCTAAATTAAATGCAGATGCGCTCCATGTATGTACAGAGTAGAGGTATATGAATCACAAGATCCACACTTTGCAGATATTGCGGGAAGCCATACCAGGAAGGGGGTTCACAAGCTTTCCCAAAGAGTGCCCCATTTCTAATTGTTGCCATTTGTCAGAGCCACCTGCTGATGACATATGTCATGGATGATGCACTCATGCAGAAACTGTTTTCACAAACTAAAAAAGAAACTGAGCAGGAAAATGATAAACACAACACATGAAAGCAAAACAATTAGGAGAAAATCTAAATTAAACCCAGAAACATCACGAAGGGGGAAAAAAAGCTCCCAAGCCAAATAATACCTAACCCCCAAAGAAGAAATCCAAAAAGTAACGCACCCACAAACATATGTGCCAATCTGGACACCACCCATGTATCTCATGCGAGAAACATAATCCACTTTAGCAAAAAGGGCAGTTGGTGTTCTTACAGAGCAATGGGCCTCTCCCATTTACAGTTAGAAGTTTTCTCTTTATCTGGAAAAGTCACAGCCCCACAATTGGAAAAAAAAATCTTTACTTATTCCAGATGAGCTTTTGTCACATCCTGGCCAATGTCTTTAAAGATAAAAATAGAACATTCCCAAGCTTCATACAGTGGTGCAAAGAACAGCACAATCTTCTGGGTGAACCCTGCAGCTTATTAACACTCACGAGGGAGTTGTGGGGTGGGGGAGGACAGGGGAAACAAAAAGTAAACATCAGCTTAACATGCTCGGAAACATGTGGTGCCCTTCTCTAGTGGCTGACATTTAAGAAAGCTCAGAAACACAGTTCTTCAATAGCTCAAACAATTGGCAGCAGAGGATCCATTTGAAAACTCGAAAGACCTCCCCGCTCCCACCATAAGGTTGTACTGATTTTCCTTTAGTGGAAAACAACAAACAAAAAACAAGTGGTGCTTTGGAATGTTCGGACTATGGCACCTTAAAAACTAACAAATGTATTATAGCAATAAGCCTGTAATACTGTAAGACACTTTTGCCAGATGCATCAGCCACAATTTTGTTAAAGTGTCATAGGCCCTTTTATTTTTTGTTGCATGCCTTAACACAGCAACTTCTTTGCAATTTGTCTCGTAGAGCACAACCACATGCATGTCTACCCAGAAGTAAGTCCCACTGAATTCAATGAGTGCTGCACCTAGGTAAATGTGTACAGTGGTACCTGGGGTTACAAACACCTCGGGTTACAAACACTTCGGGTTAGACTCCGCTAACCTGGAAGTAGTACCTCGGATTAAGAACTTTACCTCAGGATGAGAACAGAAATCGCGCGCCAGCAGTACGGTGACAGCAGGAGACCCATTAGCTAAAGTGGTACCTCAGGTTAAGAACGGACCTCTGGAATGAATTAAGTTCATAACCAGAGGTACCACTGTATAGGACTGCAGTGTTACTGCAAATCCAACATGAAACCAAGGACTGACAACTTTGAGCTGTAGATATTCTTATGCTTCCAAGAACTCATACAGATCAGTGTGTTTGGTGGGTGCTAATCCCAAATAGGCCAGAAGTCTCACCCAAAGCCCCCAGAACCATAGCTGACCCAATACATTTTGTTGCCCAAGGCTGACAAAATGCTGCTCTCCAATGCCATTCACCATATAGAAGCTCATTGGACTGGCAGCTGAATCTTACTTCAACCCCAGCAATAGAAAAGTAACCTGGTTCACATGTACTGTTAAGCCAAGTTTATAAACTAGGCTTTAATTTCACCAGCTGAGCATCTTAAAAAGAGCGAGGGAAGTGAATCCACCAGGCAGGCCTTATTTCTCCTGCCCCCTGGAGGCTGACAGGTGGATGTATTTGGCGATGAAAACACATCTCCAAAGAAAGGTACTGGAAGTGCTGAGCAGCAGTTCAGGTAGCCTCCTTTGAAGATCTTTCAGTGCCAACCAGCTGATTGGTCCTTGGAGCATGTCTTCACATAGCCTCCCTGTAACCACTGATCAGATGGGTCATTTTCCTCTCTGCAGAGAAATAAGATGTATTCAAAGTGCTTTCTCCAGTGCACTGAATACAAACTGCTTCCTCTAGAAAGGGAAAGAAATATATGCTGTTTTAAAATGCTGTATTTTTTTTCTTTCTTTCCACAGAAAGTGGCTTGGATTTAAAGTGCTTTGAGTCCAAGTAGCCTCCTTCTGCCCCCTCAGCTGCACTATAGGGACTCCCATAGTGGAACTGATCCCAGCTGATTGTCAGGGCTTTTGATGTGCTGGGCTCTCTTGAAGCACTCTCCTTCCTTGTAAAACAGGTACGTTTATGTCAACAAAGCATTTTTTTTAGGGTGTGTGTGTGTGGACACACCCCAGGAAAGGTCCCTTTAAATCTTACACTTCAAATCACCTTATCATAGCATGGAATATAAGCAGCAAGCTTTTGAGGGAAGTGACTTGACCATATCTTCAGATAAAATCTCAGGACTCCCTCTTCAGCACAGAGCACTACTGCAGTGGTGTCAATTCGGCCCACTAGAAAAGCTGTGCAAGATTCCCCGCACATTCACCTCTGAAGTTTGTGAGGAAAGGGAGCCTTAGCCAAGACGTAGGCCGTTCACATAGTCTTTTCCACCACAGCCAGCAGCAGAAACCAGAGTTCAGTATGCTAATGAGGGAAAACCTCCTTTAAAGTTACACCCATCTCTTCCCAAAGGACCCATGCATCAAGCTATTTCGTTTTAGTGCATTCTGGTTCCCTCGAGTCCTCCCCATGTGGTCGCTGCCAAATAAAACATTGCTATGGAGAACATATGAAATGCAGGCTGTAGGGGTCAGCTCTGAAATCATGCACGAATGGAAACTGAAGCTTAAACCTTTTGCTGTTAATACCTGTGAAAACGGGAGAAGTACATTCATCTCCTGCCACGAAAGGAATTGCTGCACTAGTTGGCGCCTCATATTTCCACAATCTGCTGCTTTGCTGTTAATCCAATATTCAGGATAAAATTCTTAAAGATATAAGTAGCTAGAGGCTAGAGACATAAGAGTTATTATCCAAGCTTAGCTTCTCAAATACTCTAAGTTGTGTGCACCCTGCTCCACCTACCTGTGCAGATTTCTCTTTCTTTTGAGCTTTGTCCCACAGCACTAGAGATAGGCATGCCAAGAGAGAGTCCTCTCAGACACTATGGAAATCCACGGTCACTAATGCCTTTATTGTCCCAGTGGCAGCAAAAGAATAAAGAAATCCCAAATTTTGTGTGTTTTTTTCTAGTTTTCGTGGGAATTAATAAAATGTCACACTGTGCAAAATGATATGCAGTATTACTAGCTTCCCAGCAGCAGTTATCACACTGTTGGTTTTTCATTTTCTAAAAGACAAATGTGGCACATGGCACATGTGGGAGATGGAAACTGGGCCTGACAAGATCAATGAGCCAACGTAGGGTTGGAAGATTCCGAAACATAGGAAGCCAACTTATATTAAGCCAGACAATTTGCCCATCTAAGCTGGTGCAGTCTACTCTGGCCGGCAACAGTTCTGCAGGATCCCTGACAAAGATATTTCCTATCAGCCGGTAACAATCCTTTTTACCAGGTGATACCAAGAACTGCACCTGGGACCTTTCGCAGGCATTGCATAAATGCTATCGCTGTCAATGTCCCCTTCTCATAATGAAAGTTTCAGAGCAACAACCAAGAAAGGAGTTGATTTTTAAATATTTTGCCCATGGTGGTGATAAAATCGCTCAGAACTGGGGAGGATTTGGATTTAAAACATATGTTTATTCACTCCGCCACTTGCAAGCACCATGTTGAAAAGGAGCCCCCTTCCACATTCCATATTGGAAGAGGGCAGAAGAGAGGCAGACTGGAGTGCCAAGTGTGCATGTGTGATGTTGCTAAAGGATTTGTTCAATTACCTCCTTGTGTGAAAGAGGACAACTGCTAGCATTTCCAGTGCCAGGAACAAGTCCTTGTCAGTGACAGGGACCAGCTGTGTGACCTGGGAGGCAAGGCAGAGGATGGACACACACACTTTCAGATAGGATTTGAGGAGGAGGGGTGGTGGTGATTGAGATTCTAGCCTCCCTGTTAGCCCTTTTCATGTTCCATGAGGAAGAAAGCCTTCACTGCACCAAGAAAATCTATCTAGTGGAGACTTTCTCAGCCTGACTCATCTTTGCCTTGCACTTGGTGTTGCCTTTTACAGCACTGCCAAAGGCAACCCACTAAAAGTCTGGCTCTGTTACAAAGGATAGGAGCATTTTACAGCCATTCTGTAGAGATTGGAGCTCAGCCAGTGCGGTCTGGGTGGGGGCGACGTATGCAGGAGGGCCGTGTGATTTTACTGATTAAAAAAAAAACAAAACAGCCAACCCTCGCTAACAATAAGCAATGAAAAGGAAAATAGTACACAACTCTTCTCCAAAACCATATGCTGGGCAGGATCTCAGGTGGATTATAAAATTATTACATAATACTATTACAAGCTACAAAACTACACCCCAACACATTAGGGTAACAAAGGGAAGAATTAAACTGGTGAAGCAAAGATGAGGGGTGTGTGGATACGTTTGAGCACTTTTAGATTAAGGAATTTTCAAGTACAGATTCTGCCAAAACCAGGAATGTGGGGGGGGGGGAGTTCTCTTTTCACCTCGTACCATTATGAGCATGTAAAATTCTTCCTTAAGCAACCAAAAAAAAAGGAGAGCGTAGAGCAAAAACAGCTGCTCCCTGCAGGTCAAGGCTGAATTTTGAGATCTGCATGTCAAACAAATGTGATTTGAGTTTGGTTTCTAAAGCTGTACTGTATTTTAAGAAAAAGTTCATCAACCTACCTTAGTGTTATTAGTCCAACTATAACAAGGCAGAAAGGTTTTATTTGCTTGTAGGTTCCTGCTGGCATTATAAGGATGAATATACAAAACTGTAACTTTTACAAGTAAGAGAAGTCACAGGCACCACAGGGAACAGCTTAATATTGGGGGGGGGGAATGTATTTATTCATTTAATACTGTGTATCCCGCAACCTCTGATCTCCAACATCACATGAGGTTTGGGCTCAAGTATGTGACTTTTTGTCTTTCACCACTGAGAAGCTGCCTTGAATCCTTACACTATTAGTATTACAGCAGAGATGGGAAATCTGTAGTCCTCCAGATGATGTTGGACTCCAACTTTCATCAACCCCAGCCACCAGTCAATGGTCAAGGATGAAGGGAATTGGAGCCAACACCATCTGGAGGACCACAGGTTCCCCAGAGATGGATTAGAGGCTCAGCTTCCAGATGGGATTGGACATCAGCACCTTCTATTTTAGAAAATAAGACTGGGGGAAAACTCATTTCCAGCATGGATGTCCCCTGTCCCTGAACACACACCCCTCAAATCTTGCAGCATCTCAAAAATTTATGCAACATCATCACTGTACTGTATCTGTTTTAAAACTAGAGAGCATGTTAGAGCAGAGTTTTCATTTGCCTTGCCAAATCATTTTTAAACATAAACCCTGTTTCAAAATTTAAGAGAAACTGTTTGCCCACTTAGGGTTCCCAGATGCATGAACACAGATATTTAAAAACATATGCATGCAATCCACACTTATAAGTTTGCTGGTGTGAATATCAAAACTCGCAGCAATGGGCTTGCTACTCAGAACGGAGAACTGCTGTAAGGTTTTGGCTGCAAAAATACTCCCACTTCTTTGCTGCCAGATTAATACATGTGGCGAGCTTTTGGGAAGTGCCTCCCAAATCCACTATTTTGGGTCAACAATAATATTTACTGGAAGTTCAAATTTTGCAGAGCAGACTTTCTGTACATTCAGTACACAGTCGTCATGTTTGTGGTCTACACTTATTCACAAAGAGCTGCAAGTACATATCGCTTGGGAACCTTATGACAGAATATGAATGACAGCAAACATGGGAATAATCGATTGTCACTGGCAGGATATGAACCAAAACATTACAAAAGACTTTGATGCTCCCAGAAGCCAAATGTAAAAGAAGATGAAAGATTGCCAGTAAAATAATTACAAATGGAAGTTCAAAGCAGCTCCCAGACATATTGTATAGAGTGGCAACAGCCAGCTAGTACAACACAGATATTGTTGCATAAACAGACAGTGAACCTGGACGTGACAAAGGGGTGCTGGCTGAAGAAAAACATAAAGAGCAAGGATTTGGGTAGATCTTTAGAATGGGATGTACACAGGAAGAATAAATACCATGAGGTACAGCAACTATTGGCTCACAGTAGCACAAACTAAGTTGGTGATTGTGGTGATTGCCTAAGGTGGGGAAAGGGCAGTGACAGTCACAGCAGTGAGTATAAGCATGGAGCAGTTCTGCTTAGAACACAAGCATTATCTCAACATAATATGATTCTTGCGTGCAATATCTTAAAATTAGAATTATTGCTGACCCTCCTATTTTCCAGGGACAGTCCTGGATTTACAGAAGCCATCCCAGAATGTCCCACTTTTCCCCTTCCCCATTAATCAGAAGCATCAGATTGGTTTTAACATATATGATATTTTGCTGCTTCAAAGTAGCAAAGTTTCTTCTGAAGAACTGCCCATATACTAAAATAAAATAAAAAGACTGACTGGCTTCACTTCTTAGTAAAAGCAAATGCTTTCATGGATCAATAAACCCTTGGCTTCTCCTCTCGTTTAAATAGCTAGTAATGTTTTTAACATTTCTATCCAACTGCATCTTATAAACAAGTCAAACCAACTACAGTATGTTTTACTGACCTTTAAGATACACAGCAGGCTAAGAAAAAAACACACACATGCTAATCTCAGTAGAAACCAAAAAGTTAACAATGGCCATTGGAACATTTTCATGAGTGGAGTGGGGAGGGAACAGAATCTGCCTGTGGTTCCTGCTTGATTCCAGCACCCTCCACAGTAGCTCCTCATAGAAGGTAAAGGCAAAGTGGGAAAAACATATTTCCTAGAAAGCTAGATGTCAAGAGTGTATGGTTCTAGTCTGGCTTTCTCCTTCCAGCTCCACAATTCTATGACTCTATTATTCATTTTCTGTATGTAGCTCAGCTTTTTGTATTGTTTAAGCAGGGGTGTGTGGCTAACATTTTTTTGGCTAAAGGCTGCATTCACTCTTTGCTAAGCCTTCAGGGGTTGCATGTCAACAATGGATGTGGCCTAACCTTGCATGAACTGAAGGGAGTTAGAACCCCTCACTGCTCATTAAACAATCAAACTGATGACTGGGGAGGGGGTGATTTACATGCCAACAGGGTGCTGGAGTTTAAAACTTCTCTGTCCACCCCAGTGTGGAGTGTACTTTTATTATTATAGCTGCCACTGCCAAATTCAGTAGGGTCTTGGGGGTGGGGGGGGCAGAAAAAAACTGTGTGGAGGGCAGCATCAAGCCCTCAGCATTGGACTAGCCACCACTGCTTTAAATGGGGAAGCATTCATATCACATAAACCCTACAGTCTAAAGTGGTACAATCTAGAAACATGTTTACCACCACATCTGCTGCATATGAGAACTAACCCCAATTGTGAGCAAGAACAGAATAATACTGGTAGTTCTGTTAGCTCAGCCTCTGTCCCTGCAAGAACCAGTGTTGCATAAGAACTACAGGGCAGGGGTTCAATGTGCAGAACACAGGCTCAAATCCCACCCAGCCATGAAATTTACTGGGTGGTGTTGGTGAAGTCATAGTGTCCTAACCCAACCTATCTTAGAGAGCTGCTACAGCAATAAAAACAGGAACCTCATGTGCGACTCCTTGGGCTTTAAGAGGGAAAGTGTGGGACACAAACGTGACAAAGGGATAATATGAAGCATCCCTACCAGATGCCTGGCCTACTTCTTCCTGAGATCAACAAGAAAGGCCATTTCAAAACCTTCATAATGTTGAACCACAATCTGTCTTTGTATAAAATCTTGTGTCTCTTGTCCTTTCAAGAAACTATGCCTCTTATTGTGACACAGTGAAAATTTCAAAAACCAACAACCTCATACAACTCACCCATACATTCCATCCAACCTCCATTTGACAGAAACACACTCCCTTCATTGGTCTTTTCCTCATCAACATTGGTCTTCTCCAAATACTTCTGCAGTTGTCAATTCTTTTCAAGGCATTAGAGCCCAGGAACTGAACACCATATTCCGGATGAGGTCTTACCAATGCCGAGTTGCTCATTAATTATATTCAAATGTGCAAATTAAACACAGCCCTTGCTAATTATGTACTTCCAGTGTAGCCCTTTGTAACTTATAAATTGCCCACCCCTGATATAATGAACTATCCAATGTTCTATCCGCATACAGGCTTTTCATCATTGGATCTTTCTTGTGATGTTGTGGGAAGCCAAAGACATTTCTTTGGAAATCCTGCAACTAGCATCCGCTTACGCCTTCTACTTTCTTCTGCAAGTAGTTTGCACTGTCCTGGCTTGACCTTTTCTCTCCCACATTCATTGTTTAATGCAATCACCGTTGTTTGTAAGGCACTGTTTCCTAGATTAAGTGTACAAACTGGCAGAAGAGCAAAATGAGCTTTTGTTTGTTTAATCATTTGCCCATTCTTGACTTTGGTGAGATACGTTTCTGCTTCATGTGTAGAACCTTCAACAAACAATGAGGACTAATCCTTTGGAAGCAGAAAGAGTGTCCCCTCACTTACCACCCAAACAGCCAGAACTGTGCTTTGGTACTTGTACCTGTCTCCAGCAACTGAGAATGGGATACATGTTATTTAGTAATTGCATCTGTTGTCACATTTGTTGTCCAATCAGTTTAAAGAACAACACATGCCCCACCTCCAGTTTATCTTCACTACAACTGTGTATGTGAGGGGTCTATGGCTGTAGAGCATGCTCAGTCTGCACTAGGTCTGTTTTGTAGTTCTCCTCTGTTTTAGGGCTTTATTTCTAAATATTGTTTGTACGTCTGTAAAACTTTGGGTTCCCCTAGCTAATACCTTCCTTCTGTACATGGATGGCACTGTTTTTGATACAGAAAGGACTGGCACTTACCTATGTTTGATGGGAATAATAATATGTAGAGGTTTTAGATTGGAATGTGCCACCTCAGACTGTGGATATATGGGTGGTACAATTTTTGAATACTCTCCCACGGTAAAAGAAAGAAGCCAGATAAATCCAGGAACTAACAGAACAAGGAAACACATTTGATGAATGTGCTGGTTTTCCATTGGCATTTAAGTATTTTTTAAAAATAAAAATATAAAAGTGTATTTTAAAAATGTGACCATTCTATTCTGCTTATTCCACTGCATGGTTTTATCTGGACTGAGACACTGGGTGGGGTTAGGAGTGAATTGCTTTGCTTCCTGTTCTTCATCTACCCCCCCTCCTTGGAGCCCTTTCGGGACTCCTGCAAGTGGGTCAAGCAAAATAAACCATCACTGACAGGAAATTATGTCCTGCTCTCTCCCTGTAGACCCCCCCCCATAAAGTTATCATGGTTGCCCTGGATAACTCCTTACTAATTTGAACATATCAGTTCAAAGGGGTTAGCAGTGCTCTCTTTCCAAACTCTACAGAGCTCAACCAGAAGTACTGCTTTTCACAAACATATTCAGGAGTGTGAAAAGAGTGCAAGAGTGTTCAGGATCACAACTTCCAAAGGGGCAGGCATCTTAGTCTGCCTCAGCAAACACAGCAAAGCATCTCTTTGCACTTTAAGATTTATTGTAGTGCAAGCTTTCCTGGACTCACAGCACTCCTAATTAGGCACATGAACTGTTATCTTCAGCTGGCAGGTGTATACGTATCTGCCAATCAAAGACTTAACAGTTCATGCATTTGATTAAGTGGGATGAACGTCCACAAAAGCTTATGCTACAGTAAGTCTGTTATCCTTTAAAGATGCTGCAAAGCTCTTTGTCATTTTCACCTGTCCAGGAACCACTGCCCCTACTCTGAAAAGACTATGTTTGCCTTCAGTGACATTGGCACGCAGCCAGATTTAATCACACAGAGAGGCTGGCCTGGTTCACATGTCACAATAAGCCAAACGATAACTTACTGGGATCGTGCAGGCTCCTGGAGAGGGGCTCAGATATTTTGTGCCTTCCTGGTCTTTTTTTAAACTCCCACACCATGTTGAGCTAAGCCAAGGTTTCACTTACCATATTGTCCAAATGCAGGCTTCTGGCTAATCTCTCTCTCTCTCCCCTCCCCATCACTAACCACAAGTTATAAACTTTCCAGGGAGTGGGTGGGAATAGGAAGCTATCCTCTACACTACAGAGTGAAACCATTGGTCTAACTACCTTATTGTCTATACCAGGAGTCAGCAAGGTTTATCTTGCCTGGGCCGGATCAGTCCCGTGGAGATCCCTCCGTGGGCTAGATTGTGCGCACCCGCGATTTTCGGCTCCACAAAAGCGAGTCCCTGCACCGTGCCGGTTTAGTGCAGCGTGCGAGCAAGCAGCTCAGTTCGGGGTGGCTCATGGGCCGGTCAAACAACCTCTGTGGGCTGCTTCTGGCCCATGGGCCTTAGGTTGCTGACCCCTGGTCTATACTGATTGCCAGCACTTTTTCCAGCATTTTATACCATTATCTTTCCTAGACATAATGTGGATAACAAGGTTGCATCCCATGCAGCGAAACCAATCACGCTGCCCTAAATCTGCCTTGGCCCCAAATATAGGACTCAGCTTACCTTTTACCCCATGCTTTCCAGGCAGAGGTCCGAGCTTCAAAGTGCCGTGCCTGAATGGTTTTCTTTTCTTTTTTTGCCTCTGTGCTTTCTCTGCAAAAACCCACTCTTAAACACTGAATCAGAATAAACAGCAATTTGGGTTTTCTAGAGATTGTCATGTGCTCTGATTCAGTGGTAAAGAGCAGGTTTTCACAGGGAAAGTATCAGAGAGAAAAGGGGGGGGCAGGGGTTGGACATAGCACTTTAAAGTGCAGTCCTGTGCCTAGAAATACAGCACGAAAGGTAGTCTGGATGAGCCCATAGTTGGAAGTTTGCCTTAGCATCTACTGGGTGGTTTGAACACCAGCATGCCTCCACTGCCTCTGGCTAGCTCTGAGCTCCAGGGGGACAATGGATACACTGGCTTGCTCCTGCATCTGCAAGGCAGTTAGATTCCACCAGGAAAGTAGGCCCAGAAAGCCAGTTTGAAGGAGAGTGCTTTGGTGCGCCTCTGACCCTTTGTTGCATTTTTAAAATGTAGTGCAAAGTCAGGGACAAGAGCATGTGCTAGTGGTTAAGAGTCTTGCTTGGCCACTCAAAATTATTTGACCCCAGCCATGCACAAGTATACTAACCATCCATTTCCAAGAGCGTTATTGTATAGGGCATGTATTCCTCACAGCACCAAAGTGTTGCCATATTCTAACAAACAGTGCTTGGACACAAGGCACAGGAAAGGATGATCAGTGAAGAATGCATGCTAGTAAAAGATGTTTTCCAAAAAGTATCCTCATAAGCAGATAAAGTAAATGCCGGACAACGGACTAGCTAAACCCAAGCCAGTACAGCTTTCTCATTTTAGGACTCTGTTACCTTAAATACAGCTTCACACAGGATGAACGTAAGCAAATATGGACCTCCAAGTAAGTCAATGATTGCACCCTGCACACATACTGCATTGGTAACCATTTCCTGGTGTTTGTGCATGGAACAGAAGAGGGCCATTTGTTTGTCATATGTAATGACAGTGCATGAAATTGAAACAAACATTGAAGTAATTATCAATCATGGAAGCACCCTCTTTGCTTATAGCACCAAGACTAAATGAAAGCTCAACCACAAGACTCTCCTCCATGTGAATTATTCACAGGCAGAGAAAGAGACATCTTCTAAGGCTACTGGATTGTGTTGCTGCAGTAACAGACTCTCCTGAGGTAATGTCAACATCTATTAATGTGTCCAGGAAATTAGATTTTGCTTGGTCATCATTGTAAGCAATTTCCTGTCTCCTATCATGGCAGGCAAGGGAAAAAGTTTTACAGTCACCTAGTTTTTACACCTACTCTTCAGGAATGCCCTTGTGGTGAGTTTCATGCAGCCAAACTCATATTCGTGTACTGGCAGTGACAACCCAAAGGCGCAACACTGCATTACAAATCATATTCAGAGAGCTAACAGAGTCAAATCAGCCAATAGAATTAGGCAGTGGAAGAGGCCAAGCCATTCAAGGATTTTCCTTGAACCCAGAATCTTTCGGCCATTATAACCCCTTGGCGGCAGAGTGTAATTGCCAAATATAGCAAAGACATGCCGATTCGCAACATCCTGTTACAGCTTTGATGCCTTAAATTAAATTAAAACTGTTGACTGTCCCCAAGTAAATCCAGATGACTTTGGAATAATTTGAAGTGACCTAAAAAAGAAAGAAAAGGAACCAAGAAAAAGGCAGCTAGATTTAAAGATGCCAGTCATGTTGTATAAAACAAGGATCTATTTGCACAGCACAAACCATCAGTCTAAAGACTGTGAATCAATGGATGTTACAGTTATTGGCTTGAATCATAAGACAAGGAAATTTCATGTGCCATTCTTTCCCTTATGATCCTTGAAAAGCCTTTCCAGGGGGGGAGGGGGGCAGCTCCTGAACAATGAGCATGGGAGGGGAGATGGGGCAGGAAATTGTCCTCCTTTGACCTTCCGAAGTTAACTTTGTCTTTCCCAACCTGGCTGTGCTGGCTGGGAGATGTAGTGTAAAACTTCTGGAAGGCACCAGGTTAGATTAACAAACTTTTGATCAGATTGTCAAACTTTAGGGTCCAATCCACTGAGGCTTGGGTACATGTTTTTGCTGGAGCATATAGCTCGAGAGACAAAGATGAATCAGAGAGACCTTGGTTGAAGCCTCACTTTGCAATGAACTGATAATGTGGTGCATCAGTCTCTTTCACCCTCATCCCTCCACCTGCATTACGGAGATAATAATACTGTTGAACCTTACGAAGGTTGTTGTGAGGCTCATGTGAAGTGCTTTGAACATGTAAATGGTGCTGTTTTTTTTACTACCACCAGGCTAGATTAGATCACAAGCCATCTACCACAGCACGTTTTTTCTTCCAACCATCATCAGAACAGATTTTAGAGATTTTACTCACAGGCCTGTTTTGCACATAATGCTAAGCCATGGTTTGTTTAGCTTAGCCATGGTGTAGACCCAGCTCCAGAGACTAACCTTGGTTTGTTTCCTGGAAAACCACAGGATGAAGTCCATGGTTTGTTGCTGGCTTACAAACCTTGGCTTGGTGTTATATCCAACCCCAACAGCCTTGCCTAACCAATAGTCTGCTTGGCTATCCCACCTCCAACACTTGCCAAGTCATATAGGCACACGGAAAGAGCAGCTGGAAAACAAACCAAACTTTAAAGCCAACCTAAGTGCAAAGTTATATTATCTAACTATCTTGGCTAACGAAATTTGGTTTTGGTTGTACAAACATCTGGCTTGCGGACTATGCGGTTGCCAAGGCAGTTAGTGGTATATTTGCTGTCATTAGAATCTTGAAAATCTGCTTTTGGGGATGGGAAGAATTTTGTTGTTGTTGTAATGATCATGATTGCAGTGGGGGGAAGAGTTTAAAAACATGGTAACAGGACTGAAAGGCCCGGAAGACAGATGGCAAGCAATTGTCTTTTGAGATTTTGTTTCTAAATCCACCATGCAGTTTTCTGGAATCATGACAGTTATTTGTGGCTAGCAGTAGTTTAACTCTTTGGTTCCTCTTGCTTAAGGTTACCAGATTTTTTTTCAATGAATCCGGGGACACTTTTCAACTTCCTACTAAATAGATGGATTTTGTCAGGGGACTGATTTGTAAATACAGGGATTGCACCCAGGAAACAGGGACGTCTGGTAACCTTACTCTTGCTGGCTAGCACACTCAGCTGGCTGGACAACAGCCCTTTAGTGCAAAGGAGCAGGTCCAAAGTTGGTGCTTGCAAGTTGCAACCAATTATGTGCACATTGGTCAGAATGCCTTTGGTTCAGTGTTTTCCTCAAGGGCAGTGTCATTAGGTGCTTCCACCAGATGGGTGCTGAGTGTGGGCTGAAGGCACTTCATGCTTGCAATTTTCTTCAGCATCCACATGGCATCACAGGCATAAAAGTATCTGTCCATTCCCCCCCCCCTTATTTAATCTGGATTTACTCTAGGAGGAGTTAAAAAAACTATCATAAACTACTCCTTTACATTATCAAGCCATGTGTCTGGAAGTACCTATCATGTATTTTTCTGGTATTATCAGTCAATGCTCATTTATTTATTATTATTATTTATTATTACAAAATTTATCATTTATCCTTCACCATGGGCAGGTTACAACAATGCAATATACAATTATATAAACAAGAATACATTGTCAAGGCAGCACACCAAAATAAGACACATTAAAAACATGCATCTAAAACAGACCACTGGTCCATCCTGTCTTGAGGCTCCTATCCCACCTCTACCCTCCACTTTTGCTTCTTTGGTGGTTTTGAGGTGCCTCCTATCACTGGGATCTCATCCCCACCATGCTATCCTGTTATATGGCATTTACTATATAATCCCATAGCCAAGATTGTCATGTGAAAGTCAAAGTGCTGAAGAAAAATGGATGGACTTTGGGAAACCCACCAGTGCACTAATACTTAGCCTATTTATATATGTTTTGATGGGCTATTTCGAGAACATATCTGCAGAAAGGCAGCAAACACATTCAAACAGGTGTGCAGAAACCCCAGTTCTTTACGTGGCAGATGTTTCTTATCAATAGTTTGCAGAAATCAGATTTAAAGTAGCTACCATGCCACCTGTGGTTCGTCTGTACTGGTCCCCCAGGAGCTCCAGAAAGTAGATATGGGGAACATATAACCCTTCAAATGTTGTTGCGACTCAAGCTCCCACCAGCCCCAGACAGCTTGGGCAATGGTCAGGGGTGGCGAGATTTGTGGTCCCTCATCCCTGACATAGGCTACTGAATATGTGTATCGAACAGAATCCATGTGAACATAGTCTAAGAAACCAAGTTTTTCAAAATACCCCACCACCTTTACCTGGCTGCAGTACAAGGCAGGGCTTTTTGCACCACACTCATCCCTAGGAATGAGAAAGCCAGTGAAAGATCCCCGCTTGCCTTTGGCCCAGTTCAGATGCTATAAGCTTTAAAGCAGAGCTGGCTAACCTGAGGCACTCCTCCAGACATCATTGCGCTGCTGCTTCAACTCCTAGCCTACGGCCAGGAGTCCCAACAACACCCGAAGCGCCACGGATTAGCCAAGCTTGCTTTAGGGTCTCGGCTGCAGCCCGGAGCACTTATTCCCAGGGAGGGAGAGAGAGAGAGCTTCACCCAACTTCCGTGGGACCTGCTTCAGCGAAAGCACGCCTGGCATGGCATTGCAAAGCTCAACGCAGAGCATCCCGGTCGGTGGAAGCAAGCGCGCTCTGTAGAGAAAAGCCTCTCACGCCGTGAGCCCGGTAGAGTTTCCCTCCCCGCTCTAGTCTCCCTTTTATTACGAGGACCAAGTATGTTGGGTGAAGTATTTCTGAGGGGCCCTCAGGCACAGAGCATTCCAGGGTAACTACTCCGCGGTAGGCAACCTCGGGGCTGAGGGGGGAAAGGGGGTGTCTCTCTCAGGCAGACTACTCACGTAGAGCGCCATGTGAGCCGCGCCGAAGAAGGGGAACTTCACGGCGATGGGCCGGAGCCCCGAGCCGCCGTCGTCCTGCTGCGGGGTGGCCGTGTCCCCCTGCGCCGGCCCGAAGGGGTAGAAGTCAGCCAGGGGCACGGCGCCCTTCGCCCGCAGCCGGAGCCAGCTGCCGAGCGCCAGCAGCACCACCCAGCCGGACAGGCCCCGCATTTCCCCGGCGGGCGCCGAAGGACGGGCGGGCAGAGCCGAGCTGAGGCGACGGGGCTGGCACGGAGGCGCACACGGGGCGCTGAGGCGAGGGAGGGAGGGAGCGCGTAGACGGCGCGGGCCGGGAGGGAGGAAGGGAGACCGTGGCGCCAAAGGGACAAGGAGCTGCCTCTGGCTCGGCGGCGGCAGGGCAGCGCCGGCTCCCGGGACGCGAGAAAGGCTCTGCTCGGGACGGCGGCTGCTGCAGCTGCTGAGCGACCCGCGCGCACACTGAGCCTCTCTGTGCAGCGTCGAGGGAGGGGACAGCGGCTCATTCACACAGCTCGGAGGTATACATATTCATACCCTGGTCAGCCAATTAGGACGCGACCTGGAGGAGGCGGCCGCCGAGGTTAGGGGCGGGGTTAGAAGGATCGCGTCTTCTCTTAAAGCGCTAAGGACAGCTGGCCGGCGAAAGCGCGGCGCTACAGCTCGGGCTAGCGCGTGGCAGGCGAGCGGAGGAGCCGCGGGCGCGTCCAGGCTGCGGTGCTCAGCGCGCTCGGTAGGGAGTTAGGACCTCAGTGTGCGGGGAAGCACTGGGACCGCCAGGGGGTCAGAGGTCCGTCCGGGGCCCCTCGCTCCGCAGGATGAGCGGAAAGGCCCCAAGCGCAGCATCGCCAACTCTGAAGTGGGCAAATAACCCATTGCCATGTGAGCTCCGGCGAGACCATTAAGGCCAGCGTCTTAAAATTACCCAGCTGACTGCATGCATTGGGTGGCGGAGTTACTTCTGAGTAAGCACGCATAGGATCGGTTTGCAAGCCACGTCACACTTTTTTTTTTCCTTTTTCCGAGTTAAGGATGCAGTCCTAAGCCCACTTACTTGGGAGTAAGCCCCATTCAATGGTATTTACTTGTGAGTGGTTAGGATTGCCACCCACTCTGGGCCATCGCCTCAATCCCAGGCATGAGAGGATTCAGAGTGTTCTGTGTCTAGACAAAGATGCCTTCTTCCTAATTAGTATTCCTTTACGGGGCTGCGTCTGCATGCGAAGGAGTCCAGGCTTAGTTCCCCACCTGCAAATCTGCTGCCAGCCATTGTCACAACAATAAGCCATATGGACTAAGCCAGCTCCTTTTATTCCTAGCAGAGATTTGGGGTGTGAACACTGAAAAGAGATCTGAGTGATCGCAGAACAACATTGAATTCAGAGTATCATAAAATAATAGTGGTGTCCCTGCAAAACAAAAAACAAAAAACTTCCTTTCTTTCATCACTGACTTATTATCATTTCCTGCATCAAAAATGAATTGGACTAAAGGTACCTTATCGATTTTATAGGTGTTTGGATGGGAGTCTTGTATTGCAAATGGGTCAATCTCATTTTTCTGCGTGCAGGTTTAGTGCATGAGCTGCCCACATTCTCCCCCCTCCCCCTGTCACTAGAGGACTTTGGCAGAATGCCAAAAGAGAGTTATTGACTGGCCTGAGTCACCTAGGCTGAATGGGATTTGAGCTTGGATCAGTGGCGTAGCGTGGGGGGTGCAGGGGGTGCCGGCCGCACCGGGCGCAACATCTGGGGGTTAGGGTTAGGGGGCGCAAATCCACGGGTTAGGGAGCGCAAATTACTTGCCTTGCCCCGGGTGCTGACAACCCACGCTACGCCACTGGCTTGGATCTCACCAATCCTAGACCAGCGCTTCAGCTACTACTTCCCCTATCTTGTGCCCTCTAGATGTTTTAGACTACAACTCCCATCAGCCACAGCCTGCAAGACCAAGCTTGACTTTATTCTCAACTCCCTTGGTAGCGTAATCTGAATGCTGCAATGAGGAATTGATGTTAGTTAAAACAATGCTTGTCAAGTGAGCTCAGGCCTGCTTGGGAGTGAAAAGGTTACAGAGATACAATCTAATTTTGGGAGCAGAACTAGGACATATTCTTACAAATTTACACCAGCTGCTTGTTGGAAGTGCTACACGCTGAAACCTCTAAAGGCCTTTTTAGCAGAACAAATCTGGGAGAGCGCCAGAAAACAACAGCGATAGTATAACTTATGGCCAAATTCAGCAAATGTGCAAAGCAAAACTAGTAGCTGAACTGAGCTTTGTAACTTTTAAATCTTCTGCCTCAGCACCTTTTGATGTGCAGGCATGTATGTGCATATGTGCGCCTGCACATGAGCTCTGCCCCTCGTGTCACCATGCATGCATACAAATTTGCCAGAAGTCATCAAGTAAGAAAATGGTAGGCAAACTTCCCTAAGGAAAGCACATCTACAATTTGTGTGTGTCTGTGTGTATGTGCTTGATGTGGTTGTTGATGGCAGCAAACACTTCCTCAACTTTTCTTGAGGAACTCTGATTTGTTCTTGTTTGTTCCTCTTCCTACATCCCTCCTGATGCCCTTTGTATACACTGAACTCAGTATGAGGGCGAATTGCCCATCACTGAAAGTTAAGTCTTCAATCTTATAATAAGATAAGTTTTGTTAATTGTGAAGAGGTCTAGCTTCACTCTGTCTCTGCCTGCTGATTTACCAGATTCATGGAAAAAGCAAATCAAAAGAATGATGGGCAGCTGGGGCTGTAGTGGTTTGTGACACCGAATTAAAACTGAGCACCTTCAAAGTAACTGGATATTATTCAGCTAAGTTTTATTCAGAGTAGAACCACTGAAATAAATGAATATGACCAAGTTTAAGTCCATTAATTTCAGTGTGTCTGCTTTGAGTAAAACTCAATACCACCCTTTAGCAATTTCCTGATGGGAACCATTGATTAATTACAAATATAGTCTAGCTTCTCTGTCTCACCAGCAAATTCAACTTTCTGTCTTTATTCTGCATATTCTTATTGAAAATTACTGTAAAACATTCCCAGACTAATTAATACTGGTAGTAAAACCAATCAAAATCACAACTGAAGTCTTCTGAGTCCAAACAGGATTCACCCTCCTTTGGACAAAGGGATAGGACTAATGCTTAAGGCTATATTCTTATACCCACTTACCTAGGAGTAAGTCCCATTGAACTCAGTGGGGTTTACTCATGATTAAGTATGCATACAATTGCATTGTTACTCAGTACTCTCATTCCAAAGAGATGAAAATAATTTTTTTTTTGTAATAGTAATTATTGATTAAACTTATTAGTTGCCAGTTACCTCATACATCTCCAGCATTTAAAGCATAGATGTAAAATACATTATACAAGGAAGAGAAAGAAGAAAAATCATATAAAACCTAAGCACTCTTTAATACAATATGCAACCCTTGCCAATAGCCATAGGAAGCTTTGGCAGCACACCGGCAATAAAACAGAATCGGCTCAGCCCATTAAAGGCCTGGGAAAAAAGACAAGTCTTTACTTGGCCCCAAAGACACCAGGCAGACGTCACTGGGCAGTCACAGGAGAGAAAAAAAAGGCCCCCTCTGTTGCCACTCACCTCTTAGCCTACCTCAGAAGAAGAACCTGAAGAAGGGTCTCAGATAAAGATCTGAAGGCCCAGTAGGTTCATATTGGGAGAGGGGTACCAGAAGATATTCTGAATATGACATTTCTGACTCAGGGCTGCATTCCATCTGTTTTGAAGAATACTCCTATACTTCACTCTCCAGAGTGAATTTTGAACCTTTCCAGAGTTTGTATGATGAGGTAGGTAAAGCGTAGCTGTCTTCTACCCCTGACATTTCCGTCACCTGAAATGTCACTGAACTAAATACAGTTGCAAAGTCAGGGTATGCAATATTTTAACAGTAAATACCACATTGCAGTTTTGTGGTGCTAAAAATATCATTGAGAAATTATTTGTAGCAATGCAACATTTTCAGTTACATGTCATGCTCAAGTAGCCCTTTGTCTTGGTTTAGGAAGAATGCAACATTTATCTTAAGCAAATCATTTTATCTAGCAGGCTCAAGTTACTATTGCAAAGGCAGCACAAAACACCCTCACAGAGCTATGAAAGCCCCATGACACTCTCAGTTATAATACAAATAAATTTAAATACAAGTTCAGTTTAGATCTCAAACAGAGCAGTGATTTTCTGTTTAATGCTTCCCACTTAATGATTATGAAAATGTAGTCTGCGGAGTATAAGGTAAACAAATACTTTGAAATTGCTGCTGTGGATTTATGATGCTATGACAGAACTGGCACATCAGGATCTTATGAAAAAAACTAGAGTTCAGGACTCCACAATACTCACAAAAGTCTCATTTATTTATTTATACCCATTTCTACATATGTGTACAAACCTGAGAAAGCCCACCTAATTCAAATAAGAGATATAAAAGTATTCACAAGATTTGGGCCTTTCTTATAAATAACCACTCTCCCCCTAACAATTTTATTTATTACATTTATAAACAGTACTTTCTTTCTTCCATGGAACACAGAATTATCCAGAGAGGGTCACTCAGCAGTCTATTATCTAAGCCAAACCTGCTTAGGTTTGATAACATAAGGTTCCCTAAGCTATGTACAGAAATTCTGCATTTTTAAAAGTTCTCTGCAATTACGTCAAAAGCAGCAGGGAGTGAAGGTTGCACATGGATGTTGCCCTCATGTTGCCAGTGAATGTTGGCAGCAGAGACAGCTATTCAGTTATGAAAACTTCTTGCCCATCAGAGTTTGGAATTAAGCTGAAGGAAAGCAAACGGCTTGTTTGCTTGTTTCCACTTCAACTAGGGGCCTAAAACAATAGGAGTCTTGTGGGCCATTCAGAAAAGGCTTTGCACACTGTTTATGGCCCACAATCCAGTGGTCCTCCACCCTGTCTTAAAGCCTGCCATGAAATTAGCCTGAGAAGCCCTGGACAATTGCAAAGTGCAGCTTCCTCTTTATGGAAGGTATTTATGCTTAAAAAGCTTTTGGCGTCAAATAAGGGGACGTGGAAGTCCACTTGCAAGATTCCCAGTCAGGAATGGCTGAGGAGAATCAGCTGATGAGATTTGATGGGAGAATTGTAAGTAGTAGCTGAGGACCAAGAGGGTTTGTTTAACCCTACTAACCTACTAACAAAGTAAACATGAAAAGATAGAGAACTGGAAGTGCAGGAGGAAACGCAAGACTGGCAGCCCAAGTTTTGGGCAACCAAGCCAGAAAGAACCAACTGCAGCCTGGATGCCATGGGTGAAGAACATATAGCCTCTTTTGCCCATGCACACCCTATGAAGGGCTTAAGGGAAGAGTCTACATTCCTACAGTGGGAATGATCCCAAAGGCAAAACACACTTGGAGCCCTATTTGTCTTAGGCTGAGATCATTGCTGGTTGAATTGTAGTACAAATCTGTCTTGAAACAGGTGGGGGCAGGGAGGCAATATCAGGCCCAAGGCCTCCACCTCTTTGTCTGGCCCTCAGGACGCTTCCTCAGTCCACACACCCCTGCTGGTCCTGCTTGGCACTGCCTTAAGTAATTTTTGCCTGGCTGGAAGATGTCTTTAAACTCTGACAATTCTTCTTGCTCCCCTGGATGGTGGCTAGAGAGGAGCATGGGTGTATAAATAAGCCTACTGCATAAAGCTAAAAATTGAATTCATAATTCCCCCCACTTTGCAACAGGCCCATGAGAAAGTTGCCTAGAGCATGTGACCCTTGGAGTGAAAAAGGTCCCCTACCCTTGACACAGAAATAGTGTTTTGAATGCAGAGATGGCCTTCATCTTTGGACCGAGGAGCGTAAGCCAAAATCAGCTTCTCAAATATTCCCTGTTACTTGGGTTGCCCATCTTCCTGTGGAAGGTCTCAGGGGAAGTGTCCCAGCCAGCTGGAGGCGCTCTCCTTTTTCCTTGTTGACAGCAGTGTTGGAACCAGGCTTGCACCTACTTTTTGGCAATTTGCATGTAGGGAGGCAGTTCCATCTCACGGAAGTAGGAGCAAAGCACCTCCATATGCAGAGGGAAGAGCTTTGGCTGTGGACACGTTTTACATGCACAAATTCTTTTCCTTATTAGTAATTTGGAAACTAGTTAACTGAAGCCATGTACCCACTTTCAGACATATGGTGCCGTTAACATGAACATTAAAAGGCAAGTCCTGGTGTTCCCTTTTGTGGCTTCATTCCCCTGGGAAAATGGTCGTACAAGCAGTGAGTGAGGTCACCACATTCCCCATGAATATGTATCCCAGTACTTTGCTATGGCATCACATGGCTGTTCCATCTGTTTAAAAAGCACTGAATGGTTTAAACTGGATCCTCAAATAAGGGTGCCTGCTTCTCTCTGAACCACAGCTGAGTCCATAGATGTCATCCAAATATGTGAATATTCCTGTGAAAGCAGTCTCTTATTCAACCCCATTTTTACACAGAGAAATATTTGGGCATTTTTACCACCATCACAAAACCCCTGATTAGTATCCACTAATGCAGTTTTCTACTTGGGGGGCGAGGGTGGGAGTCTCGAAAATAATTGGAAAGGTTACATGAGAACTAGCCACAAGAACAGTGCACAGAGCCTTTAAATACATGCTTTGTTTCCACAAAGTGAACTAATCTCTAATACTAATCCCTTTAGTTATCTAGCATTCCTCCCCTTTCTTGTCTTATGTACTTCTGTTCTTTCCTCCATTCCTCATTATTGCAAACCGCATTCCAGTTGCCCAGGTCCATAGTTCTCACAATCTAGAGCCGGCCCTGCCATTAGGCAGAGTGAGGCAACTGCCTCAGGTGGCAGCTGCAGAGAGAAAGAACTGGCAGCCCCTTGGCTGTTGTGCCTATGCCCCCATCACCAGCAGCCTTTGCTTGCTTTGGAGGACACAGTCTGTCTTGAGACCATGATCTAGCCAGCTGACAGATAATATGAGGGATGCTACCCCATCACAAGTGTTGAAGTAAGAGTCAACTCTCAATCAGGTCAGCTTCTGTATGTGGAGTGGGGAGTCGGTGCCATCTTGTTCTTTGCCCCAGGAAGCAAAATCTCATGGGATGCCTTTGGTTACCCTACTAAGGAAGCAGAGAAAGATCCTTGGTGGCTCACCCTCAGTCATAACACAAACTTTTGCTGTGGGTTGGGCTTTCAGATGGAATGAGGGGGTCTGTGTGGATTGATAACAAATTAAATAAGCATTGAAGCAGTGTGCTTGCTGTGCTATGTTCTTAACTATGTCATGCATGATTCCAGTTTATAAGACAGTAGTGGGGATATCTATCTTGCAAAATAACTGAAAATTTGTGAAGTTATGCTGCAGTAAGTGTGGTCTTGGTCATCCTAGTCGCAACCCTCATTTTTCAGGCTGTCAATATGGTCATGATAAATAGCACTTAAAACAGAATCATAAAACCATAGAATTGTAGAGTTGGAAGGGACCTTGAGGATCATGTAGCCCAACCCCCTACAATGCAGGAAATTTCACCCAGAGCGGGACTCGAACCCAAGACCCTGAGATTAAGAGTCTCATGCTCTAATGATGGAGCTGAGTTCTTTCACTTATCACACCTAATACAACCCAACAAAAGTTACTACAATTACGTTCCATTTATGTAATTAATAACTAATGCTGCAATATTACGTCTACTTACCTAAAAACCAGCCTGAGATCAGCAGGACTTATTTCTGAATGAAAATGAATAGGATTGGGCTGGCATTTCCCACTCTGTTGCCTTGAATGGAACATCCAGGCTATTCCTATGTCCATTTACCAAAAGGCCATATGCATTTGGCCCTAATCCCAAGTACGGTAAGTATGTATAAGACAATGAGTTGGATCCAGACTGTTAGCTGAACTTCACTTCCACTAAAATCAATGCAATGAGTCCCTTTGCTATAAAAGCGAGTGAAGCTCAACTAACAGGCACTGCGATACAAACCCTCTTTGCACCAGGCTGGAAGGAGTTTGAATCCTACCAGCCTCTGCTGGCCACCATTTGTGGAACACCAAAGCCACTCCATTGCCTCAGGCAAGGGCAGAGACCTTTTGGTGCCTCAGGCAAGACACACTGTCAACACCCACCCCCAAACCAGGCCCCGGCATGGTGTGAAACTAGTGGCAACTCAGACGCTCTGAAGGAATGGGGGCATTCCACTGAGAGTCTTGGCAAATAGAGGGTTTTCTGTGAGGCATTGGTGCCAATCTCCCCACTGCTCTAGGAGTGGAAGACCAGCAACAACACAGCCGCTCTGTGCGAATGCCTTTTGGGTGAGTCTTGGTGAAATGGGGGTGTTCCGTGAGGCGCTGTTGCTGCTCTCCACAGCTTTGGCTTTCAGCTGTGTCTTCAGCTTACCCGAAGTACACTTGGAAGCTGCCACCGCAGAAGCTGGAGAGGGGTGGCTGCTGGAAGAAAAGAGGATAAGCGGTGGTGATAGTGGTGGGGGAATCAGGATTTCCCACCCCCTGCAGAGCATGCTGCCTGAGGCGGGCTACTTCAGGTTGCCTCACTGGTGTGCCGGCCATGGGCACAGGGCTTTCAAAGGGCAGCCCAAGCTCTGGGTCCTGCCCCACTGCTGTCACACAGTGACAATGGTCCCAATCTGAGCCCAGCTGCTGTGCCAGTTAAAGGGTCCCAAAGAGTAGTAGTAGAAGAAGAGTTTGGATCTGATATCCCACTTTATCACTACCCTAAGGAGTCTCAAAGCGGCTAACACTCTCCTTTCCCTTCCTCCCCCACAACAAGCACTCTGTGAGGTGAGTGAGGCTGAGAGACTTCACAGAAGTGTGACTAGCCCAAGGTCACCCAGCAGCTGCATGTGGAGGAGCAGGGACACGAACCCAGTTCACCAGATTACGAGTCCACCGCTCTTAACCACTACACCAAACTGGCATTTTGCCTCCTCCCAACATCCCCACCTTCCACCCCAGCTGGCATGAGCTACACAGGGTACACGTACAGCAGTGGCTCTGCTGCTCCAGTAAAAGCCCTGCTGTTCCCTGGGCAGAGTTTGGAATGGAACTGGATACAATTCAATCGTATTAGCCTTAGCTAGGTTTTGCAGGATTTGTGGCCAGTACATTTAAATTAGTCCCATTGGCTTTTGAGAGGACTTACTTTAATGCACTACATTCAAGGCTTCGGTTTCTCAGCTTCAGTGCTACTAGCCTGAGCTCTAAATTCTTCTGCAAAGCTTGTGATCCGGGGGGGGGGGGAGAGAGAGAAGTGGCAGAACAAAGCTGACATGTTTAATCCCTTTGCATTCTTTTTTTCTTAAGACCACACCATTGCAACTGCTATTATACTTTGAGTATCTGTAGCAAAAAGTGGTCCTACGCGTAGTGGTTTGTTGGTAGCTGCAACCGAGTGTTTAGCTTCCAACATTCTGAAGATAAAACTCTTTCCCACTGGGAACATGCTTTGAAACTGTGATTGTATTCAATAAAAAGGCAATAGAAATATCCGCCGTAGTAATTATTGCAAGGTCCGTTTCAATGCTGAACTGAGGCCAAGGAACAGATTCCTGTGTAAGAACTGAAACTGAGCAGAAAAGAACAGCAGGGCTCAGAAGGAACAGCAGCAGATTAGCTAAATTCCCCCATGGAAAGTTTCCCTCACTGAAGCCTGATTGTGCCAGCAATGGATAGACATTTTCTGGGATTCCCAGCTCTGTGCCTATGGATAGCTCAAAACCTGGTGGTGGAAACTGGGCAGTGTTCAACTTCTCCTAATACATATGGCAACAAAGGCTGGCATACCATCCCCTTTGCTATCTGGCACTTAATGGTCCAGGACAGCGTTCCCAAACTTCTTTTTTTCACAGACCACTTGCAAACTGCTGGGGATCTCAGTGGACTCCTTCATGAACTCCCAGCACCATTGTCAGAACCAGTGACATATTATGGAAGTCAAGGGCCCTAAGCCAGGTGACTGAGTGGTGTCCCTTTAACTGGCAAAGTTTTAGGGAAAGATCAATGGACTGCATAAGTAGCATATCATGACAAACATGGGGCCCAGGGTAATGCCTTGTTAGCTGCTCAATAAATTTGACCCTGATCAGAATGGCCTCAATCTCTGCTCAGAAAAAAAATTAAACAAATTCAGGACCACGTGCAGATATTCTGATTGTTCTGCAACCTCTCTGTGGATTCATGAAAGGGCTACCAGTGGCCTGTGGACCACAGTTTGATATATTATGCTCGAGGTATCAAAAGGTTGAAAAGTCATCTGCCATTGTTAGTCACTCAATATAAGGCTTGTGGCAGTTCAACTAAATTAATCCTAATTTACATGCATTTAAACAGCACTTTTTGGGTGCATGTGTGTGTTTCCCAGCAGAAGTGAACAGAATCGTGGTTTGACACCAGCTCAGGATCAGAACTAGTCCTAAGGAACGAGCATCTTACTTCAGAAGTTCAGCCCAAATAATTTACTGCAACTAGGGATGGAAGGATCTGTCAGTGTTGGTTCTTTCAGTTACTAATTTTTCCAATCTTAAATTCAGTTTCCCACATTTCTGCAGTGATTTGTGATTTTTGTTGTTTAAGGAAACCTCATAAAAATTCACCAGCATTTTAGTAGAATTTCTCCCAAAAATGATTAATAGGCACATTTTTGAAAACAATGTTATGCATTTTTGTACACTATTCTTTATGAAGCTATTCATTTTTTGTACACTTCCCCGCAAATATATGCATCTTTGTAAACACTGGTAGGTTGGAGAAAGAAGATTCTGACTAAACATTAGGAAGAACTTTCTGACAGTAAGAGGTGTTTGACAGTGGAATGGATTCCCTCGGGAGGTTGTAGACTCTCCTTCATTGGCGGCTTTTAAGCAGAGGTTGAATGGCTATCTATCTGTCTTGGATGCTTTAGTTGAGATTCCTGCATGGGGGGGGGGGTGGGTTGGACTAGATGACTTGGGGTCCTTTCCAACTCTATGATAAGAAGGAGGATAATTATTTTATACAGTGGTACCTCTGGTTACAGACGCTTCAGGTTACAGACTCTGCTAACCCAGAAATAGTACCTCGGGTTAAGAACTTTGCTTCAGGATGAGAACAGAAATTGTGCTCCAGCGGCACAGTGGCAGCGGGAGGCCCCATTAGCTAAAGTGGTGCTTCAAGTTAAGAACACTTTCAGGTTAAGAACGGACCTCCAGAACGAATTAAGTTCTTAACCCGAGGTACCACTGTACAGCTTTCAGAAGAGCAGCCATGTTAGTCTGTTGCAACAGAAAACAGCTAGTATTTTACCCAGTGGTATCTCTCTGATGAAGGAAAGCTCTTTAATGCAGAGGAGGCTTCTGTCAGTAGAAGGGGGGATGGGCGGTAAGAAGGCAATTTTCACATATAGACCTTCTGCCCTGCTGTGACTCACCAATCCTCTCCAGAGTTGAGGAACCCTTAAAAGGAGTGTGAGAGATGGTGTGTGGGGAGCTGTAGTGGATGGGGTTAATCTTATGGCCCCTGAAAGACTAACAGATTAATTGTAGCTTATGTTTTTGTGAATTACAGTCCACTGGAGTTGGCATGAAAGCTTACGCTGCAGTAAATCTGTTACTCTTAAAAGGTGCCACAAAACTCTTTTGTTGTTGTTTAAAACGGTAAGTTTCAGGGCTACATGACAAATATTAAATAAGCCAGTACAGAATGTGCAGTATTTATATATTAGCACAGTGGAAATTGCTCTCCTCGGTTTCTTTAGGAAGTGGTTCTTTATTTTTAATAATTCGCAGTACCACATTTGGAAAAACAAACATTCACGAGGAAAAAATGTGGAACAATGCTAACAGGTGACACTCGCAGCAGCTCCAAGATGGTTCCCTGTCATCACCAAGGAAACCAAAGCTTGATTCCTAAAGGGATTTCCTTGGAGCCTGTCAGCCGGCAGAGTGGGTGGAATGTTGAATGTTAACACTCTGACATGTCTTGGGGCCAGCAAGTCATAAGATGGCTTGGCTTTGAGCTAATCTCAGCCACCTGCCACCATGAAAATGGCTTGATGTTCATAGACACAGCAAAGGATTTGGTCAATCCCTGGGTGTGGTTCACACTCTGCTTCAAAACTTCTCTTTATAGCACAGTGTGATCTGCATGGCAGCAGAAATACCTGCCTCCTTCATTTGCAGAAGGGCATGTGATAGATGGATCTGTGACATCATTGGCAGACAGCCGCCACCACCATGGATACCACTGACTAAACAGGTATGGCTACAGTACAAGGCACCAGGAAGGACTTGACAGCAACTTTCAAACCCTGAGGGAGAATAAAATAACCTGGTCAGTGATGGAAATGCAGAGGTATTTCAATAATAAATGCTCCTATCTGGGCTGTGGAATTTTCCAATTTGTACAGCCTGAATATAAAACCTTATGGGGATCACACAGGGATAGTCTACCCAGAAAACCAAACAACAGAGAATGCCCTCGTCAAATGTCCTAAATTAATTAGTTAAGCATCAGTGCCCTGGGTTTCAAGCATCTTAGAGAGAACAGCTGCCCCCACAGCAGGGTTTCCTCTTGGCTGCAGGCTGCCTAGTCATTTGCTGTCTTTGACTGTGCCTTCCAAGTCTTCAGGGTATTTGCTCCTTGGGTGGGGGAGACATTACTTCCTAGCACTGTTAGTCCGGGAGCTCTGGTTTCTCAGACCATGAATCGGATGAGCACCCTTACGCAGGAGATTGATAAATCCAATCGTTGAGCTGCGAGGATTCTGCTGAAGGCTGGTTCTGTGTTTGGTTGTCTGGGATCAGGGCACAATGTTCATTTCTGAATCATTTCGCAGTGTGAAGTTTCTGGCTCATGTAGGCTTGTCGTCTTCTCACTTCTTGATCCAGCTGCTCTTTCAGAGCATTCACCTGGGGAAACACATGTCGACAAATAGGGCTACGTTCATATAAACCACTATTCTGTTCTGTTCCACTATTTAAACCACTATTCTTCTCTCTGGCTCACACTGTCTGGGCACCCTGGCAAACTGCTTATGGTGTCCAGAGCATATGGTGCTGCCTAGAGAGATAGCAGAAGCCTGTTCACCTCTGTCCACTTGCTGGCCTTCTCTTTCTGGGTGCTAGGAAGCTAGCATAAAGCTAGTATAAACATGTAGTTTTGACCTCAAGAGAGGAAAGTTCATACTCATATTCTTTTTCTTAGGGCTGCAGCATGACTGAGAAAAATATCCACAATTATTATTACCAAGGATTATTAAATTGAAGCAGGAGAAGAGTCTGGTGCTCTTATTGTCCTCATGATGAGAAGGCCTTGTGTTGAACAGTAGATTAAATCGGATCTCTCCCCACCTCCCCTACTTCTCTTGCAGTCCTACTTAACCTCCCTCCTCTAGCTGTTATGCTGTCAAATCTGAAGGGCTAGTTTACACACTGTATGGCAGCATTTGGTATCATTTATGCAGCCCATCAATCCCAACCTCTCTGGCACTTGCATGATGCAGGTAGCTGAACACACATTTGCCAAGTCGATTATTTCATAACTTAGAAAAGCAGTGTGTGAAATAGCTCCATAATTGTACCCCTTATCTGGTTTAGGGGTTAAGCAACCAGCTAGCTTCTCTTTCTCCAGGGCAGAGAAAGCAATACACCACCGCATCATATCCCAGATTCACAAGCAGTATAAGCTGTTGGTACAAGAACATCATGGAGCCGTTTAGTCCGCACAGGTTAGCTTGTGCTCTATGGATGTTTGCTGTTCAACACTAGAAATTACCTCTTGGACTCTAGTGCATTCTGCGCTAGAGAGCCAGGAAGCATTTGGGAGGAGGAATCCATAAACAGTGGTGCATTCTTCTCTTTCCTCAGTGTCCTCACCCTTTTGACTTCAAAAATGCCCATACTCCCAGTTCTTCCCTCTACTTCCAACCATCACCCCAGTTCTCACCTCAAAACTCCAAATATCATTACAAAATTTTGCAAAACCCTTTTGATTTGCACAATAAATTCTGGTCACAGAACCTGGGCATCACTGGGGAATTTGGATATGAACAGAAATATCCAGTCTAGTTCTCCACTCTACCTGCTCCTCCAAGCTCTTCACTCTCTGCCGGTGAGTTCTCTCTCGTGACTCCAGCTTACGTTCGGACTGGAGCTGTGCACTGTGAAGCCTCTCTGTTTCCAACTCCATGTCTAGCTGATGACGGGATGTTAGAGCCATGAGTTGTTGAGCGTGTGTTCGTTCCAGCTCTGCAATCTTGGCCTAGAATGAGCACACAAATTGGGTCCAGCTCATGAGGTTGTGATCCTGATACCCGCTGAATACTTTCGCTTTAGTCAAATGATCCCCTGGCGCTCTTAGGTCTGTTTCCTCTCATTGCAAGACTAGGAAGAAAGGGCCCATACAAGGAGACCAAAATAATTGGCCCTTTTAGGATCAGTCCAGTACAGAGGTAGATGCTGGAACATGCTCTCAGGCCTATGGTCCCAGTGCATTTTAAGCTCAGGTGGAAAACTGCTGTTAGGGTGAAGGGGCACAATTAAGAACCTGCTCAGCAGCCCTCCTCTCCCCATCCCTTTAGTCTCCACAATATGTGTAACATTTCACTAGGTAGCACCCACAGCACCCACTCTCTCTCATGTTTTCCATATCACCCTGCTCAGCCTCAGCATGTGCCTTCTACCGCCTCACGGCCCTTCAGACCAGATCCTTTCATGTCCTCCTGCCTTTCCCCTTCCAGGTTCAGTAAGTCCTTGCTGACCTGCAGGTGTTCATTTTGCCTCAGGGTATCCTCCAATTCCTGTTGCAGGCTGTTCAGGGACCGGTCCAGTTGTTCCCTCATGTGACTCAACCTAAATGTGTCATCTTCCTTCCTGAATTTCTCATGCTCTGCCTGCAGAGGAGACACCACAATCCCTTATCCAGTACCTGGCACAGCTCAGATACTGCCATTACATGCTTTTTTTCTCCCCACACCTGGGGAAAATCTGGGGGAAATCCTGACAAGTTTGAAGGTGCTAAAGTTTGTGAAGAAGAGGGCAACCACTGGGCTGAAACCATTAAAATTCCATGAAGAGACGGGGATGTAATTAAGTGCCACAATACTTATTCAGTTTGGCACTTGCAAAAAACAGCGTAGTTAGCTTCAGGTCAGACACAACTGCAGAATCATGTTTTGTTTTCTCTTTCTTTCTAAAATTAGTCCCCAATACACAACACCTTGAATTTGTCCTGTGAGCTTAAAAGTCGCACTTGACGCTGCAAATTTGGTGTTAATGTGGAGAGTGCTGGGCAGTCATCTCCAGATAAAACTAATTATAGTCAAGGAAGAATGACTTCCCAGGAAAATGCCAAAAGAACAGCCAGAAATGAGAAAGGATGAGGATGAGGGAGAACTTAACGGAAATCAAAAGTGATTCTTAGAAAGTGACTCCAAGAAACCATGCTGGAGGTCACACCGAGGCAAATAAGTGGAGAAGATGCCTTCACCAACTTGATTAGGAACTGGCGGGGGGGGGGGGAGCGCTGTGAAGTGGTTATTCTGGACTGTAGGGTTAAAAATGGGAGACAGAGAATAAGGCCGGCCTTATATATTTTGCTGCCTGGAGCAAAGGACAAGATGGCCATCCTGTTCTATGTACAGAAGCCAAGTGGGCTGACAGTTGAATCTTACTTTAGTATCAGTGATGGATCAGGGCAGAGCATTTTGTCCTCCACCACGTCACTTCTCCCAGCACCTGCTGCCTGAGGTGCTCACATCACTGTGAATAATGGCCAGGCCAGGCCAGGAAGAGTCATTGTCAAAAAGATTAATGGAGGGAACATTCAGTCTGTAGTCCTGTGAAAACCTTCCTGCCACACTGAATAAAGGAGACTTGCCTCTTGCATGAGTAAACATGCACAGGGTCAGCCTATCTGTGGGCATGAATGGGATGGATAACTGGATACAGGTATGATGGAAGAGATGATCTACTGAAGTGAACAGGGAAGATACCAAAATGATTAATAATTCAAGTTTGGTAAAGGAAAGCAGCACAAAAAAGAAACGTTCTATGCAAAGATAGAGATCCTGGCAGTACATGGATAAGAAAGGATACATTAGCCTTCTACAATCCACTGCCCCTTCCTGGATGTTTGAGACTACAGCTCCAACAATGCCTGACCATACTGGCTGGGGCTGAAGGGAACAGTGGTCCCTTCAGCCTATTAACCCCATGGAAGTAGCCCATATAAATCCCAAGGTTATTATATACAAAAGAAATGTAGTATGGGGGAGAAATCTGATTCAGTTCACACTTAAAGCTGTGTTTATCAGATTCACACCTTTTGAAACTGTATGAGAACCAAAACATAACCATTCTCCAAAATTTGCAGTTATCCAAATTTTGTGATGCAGGTATCTCTCTCACACACAAAAAAAGACTGTGAAAATGCACATACAGTGGAACCTCTGTTTTCAAGCATCTCGTAAGCCGAACAATTTGGAACCCGAACACCGAATACCCGGAAGTAATTGCTTCCATTTTCAAAATTGCCTTGGAAGTCGAATGGTCTTCTGGAACGGATTATGTTCAAAAACCGAGGTTCCACTGTATTAGGAGAAACTGCTTCCAAAAATCATCACAACAGTCAAAACTGCATATGAAAGAGTGCTTCTTAGAAGACAACCTCACTAAAATTTTCATGTGGATTTTACAAAGATAATTCATGATTCATTGCAGAAATGTGGAAAACGAAATTTAAGACTGGAAAAACGAGAAACCGAGGGAACCAGACTTGATGGATCCTTCCATCCCTTATCTGGGGACCTGTTTTCCTCTATGAAATGTTGGGAGGCTACAGCATTTTATGAAAGAAAACAGAAACATATGAACATCAGGTTTAAGCCCACATCCTTGTACTTCTTCAAGGATGGTGACACTGCCTAGCGTGAAACATTACAATTGCTGGGTCAGGCAAAGCATCCATATAGTCCAACATTCTGCCTCCAACAGAACACTGCAAAACTCACAAGCGGCAGCAAAACTCACAGAGTCCAATAGAGAGTCCTCCATTCTCTGTGGGCTTACTGCAGCACATGTTAATCAGAGATACTTTGCGGCGGAATCACGTGGTTGCATTTACAGCTGCCATGGTCCATAGACACTGCTGGACCCATCCTGCATGAATTTGCCTATTTGTTTTAAAAACCACTTAAGCTAGACACTTTGCTGAAGGCTTATGAAGCTCATAGATTTTAACTGTGGATGCTATCCAAGAGTTTAACACAAATGGAGGAAGGTAACACCAAATGTCAGTTATACTTCTTTGCCAGCTTCTGTGTTCTTCAGAAAGAACTATATGCATCTTCTTCTTTGGAGATCACTCATAGCTGAGTAAGATTGTCTTCCATAAACACGGTTTTAACAATGAGTCTGTAAGTGACTGTGGAGGCCAGTTCTGGATCCACACGTCCTTCCACAGTGGGGACATTGGTTTCCGGGTGGGAGTTGATCACGGTGTGGATTTGCCAAGCATGCCTTCCTCTTGGCACGTTTCTCCCTTGCGTCCTGAGTTCGAGTGTCTTTACATGCTAGCTGGCCTTAAGTAAACCACCACCGGATCTGAAGGTGTCACCTCTTCCTTTTAAAAAAATATGGGTTAAGGAAAAGCATGGCAAATCCAGCCTGTCCCACCTACCCTCCTACTCCACCACATTTCTTTAGCTGTCTAGCCATCTTGGATAGAATTGAGATCCAGATCCAAAAAGAGCAAACTATAATGCCGGAAGAAGCAAGGCTCCCCTATGAGGAGGGGAAAGAGAGGGGCAGAATTGAATTGAGGATGGGGAGAGGCATTGTGCTGTGTAGAGGGAGAAAGATTCCCAATAACTGTTGGGGTGATGGGATATTCTGTTCCTTTAAAACTCCATGCAAAACTTACCAGAAGAAAACATTAAATGGGGGGGGGGGGGAGGTTGGAGAGAGAGAGAGAGAGAGAGAGAGAGAGAGAGAGAGAGAGAGAGAGAGAGAGAGAGAAGCAAAATCCAGAATAAATAAACGGCCACATCCGGATTTCCCCTCTGGAGACATCAATAAAGAGTTTTATGAGCTTGATATGAATTACCCTCCCTGGCCATTTACAGCTGATCTTCTGGAACTCATTAACTAGCTTCTCCCCTTCCTCCAACCCAGGGAAAGGGGTTGTGCATGGGGGAATTCAGGGGCACGGCACACAAGGCTATTTTATGCTTGCAGAGATAAATGCTTGTAATGCTGTTTGCCATAACAGAAAAACATCATATTCGTCACCCTCTTCATTTCTACAGCTAGAAAAATCCATTAAAGATGAACAATAAATAACTTCTAGAAAATGCCAAGCCTAGCCTTTCCTAACACTTGGGCCTGGCAAGGACATACTTTAACCCTTCCTAGGGAAGATGACATCTGCTGGAGATGGCACATCCCCATTAGCTGAGGCATTGCAGTACAATTTTAGTACAGACCATACACATATCCAGGGGTTATATAATAAGCGACAGATATCTGGAATGGTCAACAATGTAGTATAGTATCTCACAGCTGGCGGATCAAAATATTAACTTGAATAAGCAATACAGTGGAACCACGGGTTGCGGACATAAACCGTGACGGAGGCACGCCTGCAACCCGCAGCGTTCGCATCCTGAAGTACCACATCTGCACAGGTGCCAGCGCTATTTGGCACTTCTGCGCATGCGCAAAGCAAGATTTAATGCTTCTGCACATGCACAAGTAGCAAAACCAGGTAGTAACCTGTTCCAGTACTTCCGGATTTCCTGCGGTCCGCAACCCAAAAACATGTAACCTGAAGCATCCGTAACATGGGGTATGACTGTACCTTGGATATCTTTTTTCTTTTTATCCTTACACTATTTTAAGAATAGCAATAAGGGATACCCATTGTATTTTATTATGGGCATATAAAGTACTAGAAAATTGGGTTTCCAAAAAAGAAAAGGAAAAAGAAAGAAAAGATAGGAAGGCAGTTCAGGATGAGGAATTGGGCAAATAAACAGGCGCAGATGCAAACATGAAACTTTATACCACACAGAAGGCACTTCTGGTGCTGAAAGATAAAAACTTGCCCAAAGTCACACAACATAGTTGCAGCTGACAGATTTTAAATCCAAGCACACAGGATCACAGCTCAACCTTCTATTCTATTAGACCACACTGGCTCCAACATTAAATAACAACAAGCCAAAGCTGCCCAGGACATCCCACAGGAGGAATTAGATGCTGTGCTATGGCAGGGATGATGTCCGGTCGATTCTGTGATCCTGATGGATCCCCCCCCCCCCAAAAAAGCTCAACAACTTTGGGTCTGACTCCCAAAAAAAAGCTCATCAACTTTGGTCAATCCAATGGGTAGATCACTGCCAGTGTTTTTATAGTGGGAGTAGATCGCAGTCTCTTGGGAGCTGAACATGCCTGTGCTATGGCAATTGTTCCATCAGAACAAGCACTTCACGGGAACAATCTTCCCTCTCCTTACCCTCTGTGCTGTTCTGGAGGTTCTTGTTATTTATATCTGGCCTATGAGTCACCGACGGATGGCAGCACCTGGTGCTCAGCACTTATGAATGGATAACGTAATGCAAGACTAACAGAGATGCGGACAACTTCATGTTACAGCAAAGTGGAAGGGTGTATTTCAGAGATAAGCTTTAAACAAAGGAAAACCTCATTGGTGGTATCCATTATTTGGAAATGTGGAAACCACTGGGTATTTTGGAGCCTGAGCAAAAGAAGTTGCCTCTCTTCCCTCTTGTGTGATAAAAATATACAATTAAAGAACCAACCATCTGTCATCCTTACATTTCCCTTTGTGCTGTGTAATCTCCTCTAAAAATCACCCCAAGCTCCTGTTTGCCCCAGGAGGTGAATAACAGTTTGGGGGAGAGCAATTTTCATCTTGATTACAGTGCAGGGAGGGTTAAACACCCATAGTCCTGATTCTCCCTACCCTTATAGCTGCTATTTAAATAGCAATAATCCAGGCACATTAAATATATTCACGCATGGAGCATACTGTCTACTTTAGTCCTTAGGGACTACAAAGATGCCCAGTTTCAGGGGTGAATTATCCACTGAGTAAGTTGGTCTGCAAATCAGAGGCTGATTAATAGAGTAGAGCTGCTGAAAAGAAACCAGATTTAGGTACCAAGGCAAAGTTTGTAGCCAAAAGTCTAATTGCATATTCAGGAGATGAGAAAGGATGTTTTTGAGTCCCCCCCCCCCCATCCTGCAATCTCTGGTTTGGATACTCACAGAGCTTGACCATGGTATGGTATTTCCCACCCAAACCCTCCTTTAATCTTTCATATGCAGTATAGACAACTGTGTCACAGAAATGTGGTATCTCACAGTACAACTCAGTATCAAAAGTGTAGCTAAAATGGAAGGATTTCTGGCACTATTGTGTTAGGCTAAGCTTTAATGACATGGCCTTTTAAAACAGGCAAATGCACCTCAAAATGGGGAGTTGCCTAGGAGGCAGCCCTGAATATTTCTTGCTGTTCCCACTCCCTTCAGATTACATCTGGAGGCAGCAATCTATACATTCCAGTTGTATCAAGCTGGTTGGGAACTGAAGCAAGCCCACTCCCTGCTAAAAATGCAGCAGAGAGTGCAAGTTTGTTAACAGAGTAGGGAGAAGGGACAAGGATTGACTAAAGATGTGGAAACTTCTACATATAGATTTGGGGGGGGGGGTAGAAGGGACAAAGGTTGACTGGAAGAGGCTTACATGAACTTTAAGAGAAGGATCTGCCACATGGTTTGGATTTTGTTTCTCCATCACTACAGCTAATTAGGCTGATCCAAGAGTGCCCCTGCTGATACCAAACACATGTGTGACAAATTATTTCTGTGAACTTGAACCAGCTCCTTGGAGCTGAGTGTTGTTGGTTGCTTCTCTGAAGAGGAGAGGAAAGCAGGTAGCCTGAGGATGTGAATGCGTAAATGTGCGCCTGTGAGAGCTGAGATTTCACTTTAATGAAGAGTTCTGAATGCATTGTTTGGACTGCATTCAAAACATCGGAGAGCAGTAATTTTGTGTGTACTGGGAAGTCATTGAACAGAGGCCACGAAACAAAAGTTATACCCAACAAACACTCTCTCCCCACTTGCAGAAAGTGACTGAAGTTCCATGCCTGAAGGGACAGAAAGGGACTGAGCAAGGTTCTCTTTTCATCTCTACATTTTTCAAAACAGCCACGTGAAAGGTCCATACCCTATAGTGTAAACCACTGAATAGCACATGTATTTACACATATAGCCTAAAGGCAAATTAATGGAAGTTTATTACTGATATCCATTCTTTGAAACCTAAAGATGCAGAGTGCCATAAGCTACAAACATGCATTCTTGTGAAGGGATATAACTAGGTCAGAATAAGCATTGTGTTTTTTAAATTTCTCATGTTTCTTCACTATTATTCTATACTAAAGTTAATATGAAATGCATATGACTTAGGAAAAGCATACATAATGCTATTTGTTTACATTACACTACACTACATTATATTACACAAGAGTAGACAAATGTAGGTGTCAGTCCTGCTCACAGCCATTCTACTAACACTTGGTACTGAAGTTTCATCTACTCAGCCATGAAAAATGTAAAATATAGTAAATAAAAGCCAGACTCAAGGATAAAAAAACAAGGGATAAGAAAAACAGGCAATCTCTCTCTCTCTCTCTCTCTCTCTCTCTCTCTCTCTCTCTCTCTCTAATAAGGGTATCATCATGACAATTTGTAGCTATCTCCAAAAGCATTTTTCCATTTATCCTTGTATCACCAAGTGCAAAAGGAGACACCATATACATTGGAGAAAGGTCAGTCTCTGACAACAAATAACGTACCTTTCCCGGGGTGGTTTCAGAGCGTAATCCCAATAAAATAGGAAACTTAAGTAGAAAGGACACAATAAGATTGAATGTGGAACATCTTCTAGCCCAGCAGCTTAAGAAAAGTCTAATATCTGTCAATAATCATAGCCAACAGCACAGATAGCTGTAAGGCAGGCAAAGGGAACATTTAGCCCACAGGTAAGATTAGGCTCACCAGGCTGTTTCCCCCCAGTCTTGTCCACGTGCCCCATACCTGAGATCACACCTTAGCATTATATAGCAGAATTGACAAATAATGATCACTTTCAACCCTGCTACTAAACTTATGAACCTCAGATTTTTTAAAAAAGAAAATGACAACATGAGGCCCTCACTAGGACCTCAACTGGAGTAAAAGGCATGGGTTCCTATCATATTTAATACCACAAAGACGATACAGTTAAAAGCTTGCCTTACTAGTAGTAGAGTGTTTTCTGCTCACCCACATAGGCCAGATCCAATTTGTGAGTTAAAAATCTTCACATAGTGCAAATTTAGCTTTAGGAAACTCAAATTCAAGATGCATCAATAATCATTCATACAAAGCAGAGTATCCGTCTGCTTACCCTGAAACAAAGGTACTTGAAAATTTTGGTGATAAATACTATTCAACGTTTGAATGTTAACATCTAGGTAAACTGAAACGGAAGTAACTAAGCGTCAAATAGCCTCCCTTTCAAATGTGTTTTAACCAAAGGAAAAGTATATGAATAATATCCCTGTAGTCAAAACAAAAAATTTTTTTTTCTTTCCAGTAGCACCTTAAAGACCAACTAAGTTAGTTCTTGGTATGAGCTTTCGTGTGCATGCACACTTCGTCAGGTATCTGACGAAGTGTGCATGCACACGAAAGCTCATACCAAGAACTAACTTAGTTGGTCTTTAAGGTGCTACTGGAAAGAAAAAAAATTTTTTTTGTTTTGACTATGGCAGACCAACACGGCTACCTATCTGTAATATCCCTGTAGTGAAGGAGGATTTGACTAGGGACTATGCTTTTGCCAACACAGAATATCAAATTCGGGGGGGGGGGAGGGAGTAATAAAAGCCAAATAATATAATTCGTTACTCTAGCCTACAAGGTTCCAGGAGAGAAACTTTAAATGTCAGTCCAAAGCAATTATTTTATCAAGGACCCCTTAAGCATTTTCAAATACACTTCTGTCACTAGATAGAAAAGGCTGAACAAGAATCGGGGAATTGTTAGAACATTTTAAAAAGGCTGTTCAACCTTCTTTGGGTGCCTCCCATCTTCTGATGATTAGAGGTTGCTAGTTAACTGCATAAAGTTATTTTTTTTTGCAGGGAGAAGGTTTTTGTCAGAATCTATCATTTTTGCAAAGATTTTGACCAAGCTGGCTGAGGTTCTATTGAGGGAGATACCAATACATCATCCATGAAACACTTCCTGGAGTTACCAAGGAAGGAAATTGTTCTCCTATTTTTAGAAATCTGTATCTTAACAAATCCAATTCTGTCACGACTGCTCTAGAATAGGAAGGGAATTATAATAAGTAATTAGATCTGCATCAAAAGTGTCTCCAATAGACTCCTTCAGCTCAAAATCTCTTAACTAAAGTTTCATCCTAGCTAAACAAGTCCTGGGTTCAGGCCCCATGGGAGGTGCATAATGCTCTTAGAATCTGCTTCAGCCTTAACCTATTGCTAGGGCTCAGATGATGTCAGAGGCTGGAGTGAGGCGGAATGGTGAGGACCTTTTCCTGAACCTTCCTCAGAACAGGACAGTATAGATTTAGAACAATGGGGCATGTAATGCCTTAAAAGAAAATATTATGAAAATGATTTATAGGTGGTACATGACGCCAGTCAAGCTCGCAAAAATTTACCACTTGCCTGATAATAAGTGTTGGAAATGTAAAGAGACTGAAGGTACATTCTTTCACCTTTGGTGGACATGCCCAAGAATTAAGGCTTTCTGGGAAATGATTTATAATGAAATGAAAAAGGTATTTAAACATACCTTTCTGAAGAACCAGAGGCCTTTCTCCTGGGTATGGTCAGCCAACTGGTGTCAAAGAAGGATAGAACATTCTTTTATGTATGCCACAACAGCAGCAAGAATACTCATCGCAAAGTATTGGAAGACACAAGATCTACCCACCGTGGAAGAATGGCAGATGAAAGTTATAGACTATATGGGACTGGCAGAAATGACCAGCAGAATCCGAGACCAGGGAAAAGAGATGGCGGAAGAAGATTGGAAGAAATTTAAGGACTATCTTAAGAAACATTGTAAAATTATTGAAGGCTAGAACGATGTTGATTCAGAAATTAAGTGGTTAAAAGCTGTAATGATTATGTGATTAAGAAAAGAAAGGTTAAAAATTATATAGAAATTAGGGGAAGGATTTGCTGAATTGACTTAATTAGAGAATAGAATACAGAAAGGGGAGGTATGAGGAGGTCGGGAAAGTAAGTTTTATGAATATAAGGGATGGAAATTATACTTGTTTTGTATGTGTTCTGTTTGGTTTGTATGTATTGTTATTGTTTTTTTTGTTCTGTTTTTTCTGTTTTATATAAATTCCTAAACCTTAATAAATATATTATTAAAAAAAAATAGATTTAGAACAATGGTTTGCAGAAGGGCACAGTTGAGAGGCTGCAGAGGGCAGGGAGAAGAAGCACCAGGGGAGAGACAGCTGACAGACTCAGTGTCCTTGGAAAGCATTCCTGACCACCCCCCTCCCAGGACTAGGTGTACATAGAACAGAGAGCTCAGAGGCAGAAAGCTCAGATTAGCTGGTGCAGGGGTGACATAGAATAGGGACGATGTAGGTGGGTGGGACTTTACTTGGAACAGCACCATTATTTAGGGAAGGCTGCATTCATTTGTCACTCTCTGTGAATTATTGAATCAATTGTTTGGTAATTTTTTTTATCATTTCTGTTTCTTGGCTGCCACAGAAGAAGGCAGAAGAAGGCAGTTGATAATATTCCTGAATGCTCAGGTGGGTATAATTCCCTTCTTCAACAAAACTGCACTTGAAAGATGAGATGGAACAAGAGGTTCTGCAAAGGTGAGTAACAATCTTTTAGCCTGAGATCAGCAGTGAGGAACCTTCAGTACACTGGCCAAATTAGGTTCCAATTTGGCCTGTGAGGCCATTTCCCCCAAACCAAAGCCACCTGTCTCACAACTGTTGTCAGATGCAACATCAGGTGTGAAGCAGTTGGAAATGCAGCTGCCAAGAAACAATTGTGAGCCTTAATGTCAGTGCTGATCTGCTGACAATAAGCCTGTAGAAGTCCCAGTGGGCTTCCTGGAGGAACCAAACAGTGGACCAGCATTTACAGAAAACTGGCATGGATTAGCTGTGCTATGGAATTCCTAAATTTGCGTGGGGTTGGAAATGGGGCCAGCAAGTTTGGAAAACTCAGCAGTGGCCAGAGGATTGGAGAAGATCAGTCTACATCCCAATCCCAAAGAAGGGCAGTGCCAAAGAATGCTCCAACTACCGCACAATTGCACTCATTTCACACACTAGCAAGGTTATGCTTAAAATTCTACAAGGCAGGCTCAAGCAGTATGCGGACCGAGAACGCCCAGAAGTGCAAGCTGGATTTAGAAGAGGCAGAGGAACCAGAGAGCAAATTGCAAACATGCGCTGGATGATGGAGAAAGCTAGAGAGTTCCAGAAAGACATCTACTTCATTGACTATGCAAAAGCCTTTGACTGTGTCGACCACAGCAAACCATGGCAAGTTCTTAAAGAAATGGGAGTGCCTGATCACCTCATCTGTCTCCTGAGAAATATCTATGTGGGACAAGAAGCTACAGTTAGAACTGGATATGGAACAACTGATTGGTTCAAAATTGGGAAAGGAGTACGACAAGGCTGTATATTGTCTCCCTGCTTATTTAACTTATATGCAGAATTCATCATGCGAAAGGCTGGGCTGGATGAATCCCTAGCCGGAATTAAGATTGCCGGAAGAAATATCAACAACCTCAGATATGCAGATGACACAACCTTGATGGCAGAAAGTGAGGAGGAATTAAAGAACCTTTAATTGAGGGTGAAAGAGGAGAGCGCAAAATATGGTCTGAAGGTCAACATCAAAAAAATGAAGATCATGGCCACTGGTCCCATCACCTCCTGGCAAATAGAAGGGGAAGAAATGGAGGCAGTGAGAGATTTTACTTTCTTGGGCTCCATGATCACTGCAGATGGTGACAGCAGCCACGAAATTAAAAGACGCCTACTTCTTGGGAGAAAAGCAATGACAAACCTAGACAGCATCTTAAAAAGCAGAGACATCACCTTGCCAACAAAGGTCCGTATAGTAAAAGCTATGGTTTTCCCAGTAGTGATGTACGGAAGTGAGAGCTGGACCATAAAGAAGGCTGATCGCCGAAGAATTGATGCTTTTGAATTATGGTGCTGGAGGAGACTCTTGAGAGTCCCATGGACTGCAAGAAGAACAAACCTATCCATTCTTAAGGAAATCAGGCCTGAGTGCCCACTGGAAGGACAGATCCTGAAGCTGAGGCTCCAATACTTTGGCCACCTCATGAGAAGACTCCCTGGAAAAGACTCTAATGTTGGGAAAGATGGATGGCACAAGGAGAAGGGGATGACAGAGGACAAGATGGTTGGATGGTGTTCCCAAAGCTACCAGCATGAGTTTGACCAAACTGCGGGAGGCAGTGGAAGACAGAAGTGCCTGGCGTTCTCTGGTCCATGGGGTCACGAAGAGTCGGACACGACTAAACGACTAAACAACAACAACAACAAGAAAAGGAAGCTTTGTCACTCATCACCAGTGAAAGCATGGGCACTCTCCAATAGATGCTTGTGAGATGTGGCCTGCTGCAATCCATATAATCACGAGTGGGAGATAGCTACATCCACAAGACCACTGTCTCTTGCTTTGTCCTTCTCTCCTCATCATTACTCACTTCTTGGAAATGTTCCAACTGCCCTTCCAGGTTTCTGCATCGCAGCTCCATCTCACCCAGCTGATCTTGCAGCAAATGTACTGTATCCGTCAAGCTATGGTTCTGCC
Source organism: Podarcis filfolensis (assembly GCF_964270895.1). Taxonomy (NCBI): domain Eukaryota; kingdom Metazoa; phylum Chordata; class Lepidosauria; order Squamata; family Lacertidae; genus Podarcis; species Podarcis filfolensis. The sequence goes on along the minus strand of NC_139608.1, from coordinate 35,036,929 downwards.
TCTTGCTCTCTGACAATGCATGCCGCATCGAGTCCAAGCGATCCTGAAACAGGGGGAAAAGAAATCCAGAATGGGCCTACTAAAGATTGGAAACTCCTTATAGACTTTTCACGTGAAAAAGAAAATGAACTTATGATATCTGGGTTTGAGGACTGAAGAAAATAGTGGTTTATAGAAAATGGAATTATTGCATGTTATCTTGGAGTGGTTGTTTTAAACAATTTTCTATATGTAGCTGACAGACGAAGAACTGGAAGCTCTCTCTTTTTTCTTTTAGCTTCCTTTACTCTTTTCTTTTCATTTCCTTTGTGTTTTATTTAGATTATTGTTTTATCTTTCATTAAAAAGGTACTGGATATTTGATATTAATCTTTGAATATTTTCTTTCAAACTTTAATATAATCTACTGGGGGGAAAGAAAGAAACAGAATGGGCCAAAACCACTTGGTTGAATTGATATGTACTGTTTGTGGTGAGATTTATTGGTCAAATACCATTTTTTTGTGATTCGTACATACACAGCCAAATCATCATGCTGCCTCTAGTCTCTTGTCAGTTCAAGCCAGCAGAAAGGAACTAGTTGTCATGCTGGAAAGTGTTCTACTCTCTGTATGGACATCCCTCCAGAAAAGAATAAGGAACGCGAGACGCTGCCTTATATCAAGTCAGACCATTGGACCATATAGCTCAGTGCTGCCTGTACAAACTGGCAGCTGCTCTCCATTCTTTCAGGCAGGGCTTTCTCTCAGTCTCACACAGAAGTTCCAGGGACATTATGCATGAGAAGCATGTCATCTACCACTGAGCTATGGCCCATCCAGATTATTTACATCTAGGTGATTGCTAAGTGTTGGTTTAATCATGGAGGTATGGCAAAAAGGACCTGTGTTTTGGAATTTTGTTTTGAGTTGTTAGAAAGGCACAGATGTGATACAACCCAGCGTAAGGAATCTTTCCAACATACGTTAAGATTTCGTGCTGTCTGATCAGAATGTTGAGTATTTGCATTGCATTGAAGGGACTTAGTAAGCAAGTACAGTGGTACCTCGGGTTGCATATGCTTCAGGTTACATACGTTTCAGGTTACAGACTCCGCTAACCCAGAAATAATACCTCGGGTTAAGAACTTTGCTTTAGGATGAGAACAGAAATCGCGCAGCGGGGCAGCAGCAGGAGGCCCCATTAGCTAAAGTGGTGCTTCAGGTTAAGAAGAGTTTCAGGTTAAGAACTGACCTCAGAACGAATCAAGTACATAACCAGAGGTACCACTGTAGATATAGACACTTAGGCCAGCCTTCTCACTTCATTGACTCCACTAATTTTAATCACAGCCTCTGTCTCAGATACTCCTGGAGACAGCCTATGGCTATTCCCAACTTCCACAGGGCTTTTGAACCAGGCAAAAACTCAACTCTTTCAGTTAGTTTGCAATTTCATATGTTCCTTGGGAGGAATGGGTGGAGAGAGTATTTTGTACAAAACAATAGGGCCTGTAGAAACTACAGCGGATCCAAGCCAAAGCATGAACTTTCCTGGAGTCACCCAACACTAGACTCAGGGGAGAAATTTGACTCTGTTCACAGTAAAGGTGAATTTACCAAATGCACACTTTCCAGAACAATATGCAAACTGAAACACAGCCATCATTCAAAATTTGCACTTCTCTGAATTTTGCTGTGAAGTTCTCCAGCCGAGCAATGTGTTGGGTAAAGTGTGCATAAAAAAGCATATACAGTGGTACCTCAGGTTAAGAACTGAATTCGTTCTAGAGGTCCATTCTTAAGTTGAAATTGTTCTTAACCTGAGGTACCACTTTAGCTAATGGGGTCTCCTGCTGAGGCCGCCGCACAATTTCTGTTCTCATCCTGAGGTAAAGTTCTTAACTCAAGGTACTATTTCTGGGTTAGTGGAGTCTGTAACCTGAAGCATCTGTAACCTGAAGCGTTTGTAACCCGAGGTACCACTGTATTAGTAAAAATACCATACAAAAAGGCATCATATCAGGGAAATGTGCTTGCAAAAATGTGTACATTTGTCAAAACTGCATGCAAAAATGTATTTATTAGGAGCACTAAAATGCTGATGAATTGTCATAAGGGTTGTTTTATTAAATAAAACAAAAATTCCTGCAGAAATTTGGAGTACTGAAGGCTAGAAAAAAGAAATTGAGCAAACCAAAAATTGACAGATTCATCTATTCCTACCCAACACACACTATGTTACCCTAAGATATTGTACTTGTGCACACATGCACAACATAAAACAGTTAGGCCCTTCATTTTTGCTTACATATATTATTCTGAATGTGCCACCCCTTGCAATTTGCGGTATCTTAAGGAAATAGGGATAGGTCATTTGGGGAGTAGGTGGCCACTGGGTGTAGCAGGTGCTCAGCATTGGGGTGGGACTGGTCTTCACAACACGTTTTACAGGAGGGCACATACTATTTGGCTCAGGAGAGATGCTATCTCTTCGCACACAAACAGGCAGTGGCTGAACATTTGAAGCAGCTGATTCCTACTACCTGGAGTAGCCGACGGTCTTGCTCTGCAGCAGTCAGGGCCCTTTGCAGTTGGGAGACGTTCTCCTGGAGGGAGGAGGAGCCAGCAGTAGCATCAGACAGAGCTTGAGACAGGCTTTGCACACGGTCCTTTAGGTGGCTTTCCGTGCCCTCAGTCCTGGCCAGAGAATGGGTCAAGTGGTCTAGCTCCTGCTGCAGCTGGGTGGTTTTGCTCTCTTTGTCTCCCAACTGGCAGCGGAGCGCCTGGGTCTGCTCCTGCAGGGACTGGATCTCTGCATCCCTCTCAGTGAGGCTGAGCTGGGCCCGCTGCAGTTCTCCTTCAGCAGCCCTGCGGCTCAGATCCAACTTGGTGGCCCTACTCTCTGCCGCCTCCAGGACTTCCTTCAGCTTCCACTTCTCTGTCTCTAGCTTGGCTTCCTTGGTTTTCAGCTTGTTGACTTTCTCCTAGAATAATAAAAAAACCAACCCAGCATGAACACCACTGGTCACTTTTGTTTTGGCCCATACTTGCGGAGGAAAAGGAGAAAGTCCTTTGTGAACAAGAGTGGATGCCATTGCAGCCTTGCTGTGCAGGTGCAAGAACCAGCGCGGGGCCTGATGTGGAGCAAAAGCAAACTGTACTGTATGTGTGAATGTGTACCCATTTATAAAGCAATGAGAAATGAGTGCAGGTCTGATTCAATATATTCTGCTGCCTGGTGCAAAGGATAATATGGCACCCTCCCCCAATCCATGAACATCCATCTACCTGAGGGCCACATATTTTGGGAGGTGCAGGGCAGGCTAGCTTAGGGTGCTCAAGGGCTATGTAGGTGGGCCTCCACCCCCACCCTTGGTATGTGCTTCCTGAGACAGATGCTTCACCCTACCTAATGGTGCGCCCTGAGTCAGCCTACAGATAAAATATCTGAGCTTCAAAGAGAGGTGTAAAATGAAAGAAGGGGAGAGGGAAAAAAGGGGACTTTAGGCTGCACATTAGTGATGTATGCTGCCATTACTGGTTGGGAGTGTTGAAAGGATGAGCAACACTCCCAAGCTCATTTATTTACCAGCCCAGGACCCAGGACTAAGCCTCTAGCCACCATCTGGATAAAAGTGCCACCACTCAGCATATTGCCAAGATCACAATGTGAATTACAGACCCCGTTTACATGGAAACTTACCACATCACACAGCCTTATGGTAGCATTACAGAGAGAAATGGAAAGAATCAATATTTTTTATGGAGACAGGTGATAATGTACACAGGATGAAACTCCACCCAAACAGTCCATGTTAGCCCAAGCAGTCAACACAGCCAGACCCTTGCTTGAGGGTGCCAGTTGGAATAAAAAGTGCTCTTTAAACAGCTGGGTAAAGTCCCTTCAGAAGAAGAAAAAGCAGCAATTCTTCTGCTGGGGTTTCTCTAGCACTAATTTGCTCACACCTTTATTTTAAGAACCAGAGTAGGTAATTTGTGTGTGCATTAAAGCAAGTTATACCCTTATACCCCCCTACTCACTGCTTAACTCTTTACAAACCCTCTTTAGCTCTTGGTTTTTTAAAAAGGTATTTGTATTTATAGATCTTTGAGATATCTGTATTTAAAATATTTTTTGGACTGCTTTTTAATAAGCTTCACAAACCAGTTTGTTCATTCATGCAGTTAAAGTGCCTTGTGGCTCAACTCCATGCATATCTACCAAAAAGGAAGTCCCAGCATCTACATCTTACGATTGGCATCTTTGGTTGCAATAATATTAACTTCTCTTCCCCCACCCTGTAGGCCATTTTGCCATCAATTACTGTTAGGACTGCTTTGAGCATATGTGTCTACACACACAAGGTATTTTAAAGTGTACCCCTAAAACTGCAAAGTGTGGATGAGAAGAAAGCATTCAGAAATGTGTATCATACAGGTACGCTCATACAGGTACGCAAGGGCTGGCTGCAGCAGTGTACACTCCATGGCAAACCTAAGTTTATGGACACACAACATGTGAAATGGCCTCTAGGAGGGAGCAGCCCCATGACGTGTCACTGAATGCCTTTCCCCTCCAGGGAGAGGGGTTCTGCCCACCTGCAGTTCCCTGTTCTTTTCCTGACAAATGTGCAAGTTGCGCTCCAGGGCTGCCACCTGATCTGCAAGGGCCTGCTGCGCTCTTTCCGCTTTCCTAGCCGTCTCCTCTTGCAGCGTCAGTGCTGCCTGTGTGCTGCTTAGGCGCCCGTCTGCTCCCCGCTTGCCTGCAAGTGAAACGAAAGGCTGCTTTTTAAAGGAAAGGATGGCTGCAAAATGGGGTGTGTACTTAACAACCACCATTCATCCATGCACTCTTGCATTGCTTTGCCTGCCTGGCTAAGCTGAACCTGTGCTTTAGGGAGGACACTGAATGTTCTTCCAGATAAAAGCCACACTTACAAATGGCCATCCCTCCAGAAGGGAAGAAGCTGTCAACTGCCCTAAACCTAAAGAAGGATCTATTTGTACAAAGGGGGTATGTCAGGAGGTGGGGAACAAACCAATAGGGAAAGACAGCCTGCTGGCATCTTTCTTGTTTTCTCCCAACTCCTCTGATATCCAATTATATGAAGGAAATCAGATTAGTATTTTACATGGCTAAAGTTGTATGGTTGATTAAGGTTTCGCCCCGGGAAATGGCTTAGGAGCACCTGCCTGTCTGAGAGCACAGACCCACATGGCATTTGCTCTTTAGAACAAATTTTTACAAATGTTCAATTGATTGTTGTTCAAAGTATACATGATATGCAAATCCATCTAAGAAAGTCCCCCCACTTTTTACAAAAATGAAAGACAGCTTTGGGAGGTTGCCATTCTGAGCAAATAAACAGCAAGGGAGATGAATGCTTTATCCTTTTCCCCAGCCTTACCAAGCTGTTTTCTGCCCTCCAGTGTTCCAGATGCATTTGTGGAACCTTCCCAAGTGAGCTGCTTGGGGTAACGATTCTGAAAAGACCAATGCTCTGTAGCAAAAGGGTTAAGGTAGCCTCTAGACTAGGGTGCTCCAACATGCATGTGGTCCTTGAGGCCTTTTTTGGTAGCCCTTGGCCATGTTTGATGTCTTCCCAAAGCCAGGTAAGAGGTGCACTGCGCTTTGGCAAGGAGCTGGGAAGGCTCTGACAGGGTCCTAGATTCCTCCCACCTCCTTCCCAAAGCCTAGTTGGTGCTTTCCCAGCTTTGGGAAGGAGATGAAAGGGCTCTAGGACCCTGCTGGAGCCTCATCCCTCCTTCCCAAACCCCAGCACCTTGCTTACCCGGCTTTGGGAAGGCAGTGTGAGGGCTGAAGTGTGTGTGTCAAGTTTTGCACACACCCCACACGACAAGGCAGTCTGTGGCCTGCAGGTTCCATGGTGACGTATTCCTGGTAGGAAAGCTTGGGCCATCCTGCTCTAGGCTGCACTTTTCATTTTTTTTTAATGTTAAAGCTTCATTACACATGCCTACATAGGGACATAGGAAGCTGCCTTCTATTGAGACAGATCATCTGATGTGACTGGCAGAAGCTCTCCAGAGGAGCTGTGAGCTCTGCCACAGCAAGCCAGCAAAGAGTCGCATCAGCATGATAAAGAAAGGAGGCATCCACAGAGAGGTATAGAAAATTATACGCAGAAAGGGATAAAGGATGGGCAGAAAGGAGAACATGCCTTCCTCACAGTCTGCTAGGAGCTTCTGGAGTTGCAGGATGCGACTTTTTGTCCGGTCACGATCAGATTCCATTTCATTCAGCTGACGACTCATATTCATAACCTGAATCCTCAGGTCATCCTGGAAACAAGATATATAGACATTCTCTTGAAATCCTTAGCTTCTCACCAGAGAAGACCAAGAAGTAAACCTGGGATATGAAACTGCATTTTGTTATTTTAATGAATCCATTTTGCTATTTCTGTCCCATCATTTGGCTTCTCTGCAGTTTCTTTATCTTCCTTTACAACTCCTTTGACCTTGTCATCCAAGGGTCTAACTGCCTCCCCAGCTACTAATATAGTTTTTAAAAAAACCACCTTCTTGTTGGAATACTAAGGCCCCAAGCAGTTGGCAGCCTGCCATTTCGCACAGTTGCTGTGGCATGCTTTTGGTTGTTGGTAACATTTTTTTTTTACAATTAAGATTTCTAGTGTCAAAGAACAATTATCCTCTCGCCTTTTAAATCAGTAGATGATAGGTTCCTGCAGAATAAATGAATATAGCATGCAGAGTGCAGTCATCAGCAATATGTATCTGAGGTGGGGAGTGCTAAAGCAGCAATCTCTTAGTCTGAGAACAGGGGCATAAGAAGCATGTCCTGTTTTTCATCTATGAAATGTTGGAAAGCATGCTATTATTTTACCAGTTAAGCATTGCATTGAGTAGTCTTCCCTGAGACCGGGGCCTGAGGCAATAATAATTTGAAAACAACAGGCCTCACCAAAGTATTTCCAGGGCACACTACTTTCCTTTATGCACATCTATGTAGACTTACTCAGGGATAAGTCACACTGAACACTGAGTAAACACAAATAGTTAAGGTTGTATTCTGCATGACCCATTGAACTCAATGGGATTTAATTTTGAGCAAAGGAGAATAGGCCAGGGCTACAAAGCTGCTAACTGAAAGATGTTATTGATTGTAGACATTCTTTTTGGTTACTGCATGTTAACACTGAACTCTAGGATCCTGGTGGGACAAGACAAGAAAGCAAGGAATGCCTTACATTTTATGCAGCCCAAAAGAATTAAAAAATTTCTCTGTTTCTCTATTTGTCAGAAAGGCCACTGGATGATCTGATGCTATGATTATTGTGACTGACCATGTTTTTTTAATTATTCTAGTACAGTATAAATATTTATGCATTTTTATAAGAGGCATGGTTTTGAGCAATAAATAGCACATGACAGAGAAAGGGCTGAACTGCCCTTGAATGTTGCTAAACATATGTCTTCGAAGTCAACTTGGGGTCAAGCTGAGCTAGGTTGGCTCCTGCTAAAGAGAAGTGGGATAGCCTAATGGATTGGAAGGCAGGGAGAATGAAGTGCGTCCTTGCACAACCTAAGCAAACTAGTGGTCCTGAGCCTGCGCCCTGCCGGGAGTGGAATCTACTCTTCCTTTCTCTGGCCTGGGCTGAGAAAAGCATGGAACAACATGCATTCAAAAGGTCTAAAGTTCTGTGCTAAAAAATAATTACATTACGTGGCTGTAATAAATCACACATTTTTTACACATATTTACTTGATTTGCATGCTTTTGCTCTAGTTACAAAATGTTTTTTGCAGAAATACGGATTTTTTTAATGCCTTGTTTTTGGCAGGGGGTGGTCTGAGTGTCAGGACTGGGCATGGGGAAGAAAGGCTGAGACTTTTACAGCAAAATACTGGGAGGAAAGGAAAAGGCATGTAGGCAGAGGCTCAGGCCACAGGGAGAGGCTTGGAGAAGTGATCTCACATTGATCATTTCAGTTATATTTATTGGTCGTGCTTGTTTAATATTTTCTAAACCACTTTGTAATCTTTACATTGCTAATCTGTACCCATTATACATTTGGAGAACTGAGGCTGAGATGGTGATTTGTCCAAAGGTAGTCAGTGAGTTCACAGCTGCAGTGAAGGCCTCTCCATCGGGATTCAAAACACTCCCCAAGCCACACTCTCACTGGCCCTGCCTGTCTGGAAAATGTTCTGGCATTTTGTCTAATAGGGGGAAAAAAGGTAAAGGACCCCTGGTCATCTAAGTCCAGTTAAAGGTGACTATGGGGTTGTGGCACTCATCATCTTAGGCCGACGGAGGCAGTGTTTTTCAACAGACAGCTTTCCGGGCCATGTGGCCAGCATGACTACACTGCTTCTGGCGCATGGAGGAAACACTATTTACCTTCCCGCCACAGTAGTACCTATTTATCTACTTGCACTGATGTCCTTTCAAAACTGCTAGGTTGGCAGGAGCTGGGACAGAGCAACAGGAGCTTCATGAACCGTCAACCTTCTGATCAGCAAGCCCAAGAGGCTCAGTGCTTTAGACCACAGCACCACCCGCATCTGTTTTTTGTCTAAAAGTGCCTCTTGTTTGTCTGGATAAAGGATAGAGACGTGTGTGTGTATGTGTGTGCATAGAAACTAGCCTACTGTACTAAGGTAAAATTTACATCCATTTTCCTACTCACTTTTGCCTCTAGCCCTGCCCACCATTGGCATGTGGCCCCAAGAAGGTTGCCTAGAGGAGAATGTGGCCCTCAGACTGCAGAAGGCTCCCCTACCTATAGCATAGTGAGTCCTTAACATGGGTCTAATTATGTGCAGCCCCACAAACAGTACACATGTCTTTCAGTAATGTGAGGTAATGTGTCATATATTGCATTGCTGACACTATGATTGTGTGCGCACAAATTCTTACAGATGGAGGGATTATAGAAGTCAAGAGCTGGTGGGCATAAGGTCACAACTGGTCTCAACCTCATTACCCTAACCTCATGCTTTCCAGAGCTTCATGGGATACATACATACATACATACATACATACGAGAAAAACGGTAAATGAAAGAGATTACATTACTCACCCTCTCTCTCTGAGTGTCCCGCAGCTCCTGAAGGAAGTCCCTCAAAGCATCTCGAACTACATCCGGGTCAATTTCACTTGTGACTTGGTCACCTCTGAGAGGAGAACGTTGGTGAAATGGGGAACGTGAGCGGCTCCTCTCAGGAGACCCAGTGCGGGAGGCAGGTGTCTGCCGGCCACTGCTTCCTGTGGAAACATAAATTCTTAACGTCTCAGAAGTCAAAGAGGGAGATTCTGATCAGGATTTCAAGATGGGTAAAGGGAAATTCTGCACAACTCAGCAAAACGTTTTAAAGGGGTCTTTAAATATAGGAAGCACCTTAAACAAAGCTTATGTTCTCTAGATACTTAGCCCAGCATTGTCTACTCTGACTATCAACAACTCCCCAGGGTCTCAGGTAGAGATCTTTCCCATCGTCTGATACCTAATCCTTTTTAACTGGATGTGCCAATGACTGAACTATGTCAGGTGCTCTTCCACTGAACTATGACCTCTTCCCAGGACTGAGAGACCTGTTAGATACACAACCATCAGATACACGATGTGATGATGAAAAATGTCCTTTGGGCAGTAAGCAGTCAGGGCATGAGTCAACCACTGCCAGAGGCAGGACTTGGCTTTCAATAGCAGTCTTACAAACTGAAAACGGAATCCTAAGCACAGCAGTGAACACATGCAGCTTGCTTATACAGAGGGAGACCAATGGACCACCTAGCTCAGTCTTCCTCAGCCCTGTTATTTGGTATCTTTTGAACTGGAGAAGCCAGAAATTGAATCTGGAAAGCAAGTGCTTCTACACACAAATCACTTGCTTTACCACTGAGCTATGACAGCGCTCCCTGGTTGCTCACCAAGACCACTGCTTAAGTGGTGGCAAACAACCTTAATTTAAGAAAACAAGCACATTTCCTACTCCTCATAGCTGTACCAGGTGCATTGGTATAAATCAGGGGTGGGCAACCTGCAGCCCTCAATCTATTCCAGTGGGTGGTACGCAGGGGGTAGCATAAATATACAGTGGTACCTCGGGTTACAGATGCTTCAGGTTACAGACTCCACTAACCCAGAAATAATACCTCGGATTAAGAACTTTGCTTCAGGAGGAGAACAGAAATTGTGCAGCGGGGGCAGGAGGCCCCATTAGCTAAAGTGGTACCTCAGGTTAAGAACAGTTTCAGGTTAAGAACGGACCTCCAGAATCAATTAAGTTCTTAACCTGAGGTACCACTGTATATGGAGAGAGAGAGAGAGAGAGAGAGAGAGAGAGAGAGAGAGAGAAGGAAGGAAGGAAGGAGTTGGCAGAGACTAAAGGAAAAAGGGTGGTGGAAAGCAGAGAAAGAAAAAGAAAAAGAGAAATGTTTGGTGGCCCTATCAACTTTTGACCACAATGATGTGTGGCCTCCAACAGATTCCCTTAAGGGAATGTGGCGTTCAACAGAAGGTTGTCCAACCCCAATAGAGTAATTTCCTTAGCTATGAGCATATTTCATTACCACAATTAGAGGTTGATGTCTACTGCAGTTATTGCTTAGCTGAAATTTAATGCACAGCATATGAAGGATATCCTGGTTAGGAGCCTTCTGACCTTTGACTGGAGAGCAGGATCTTTGTGGCGATGGACTCCGGCTGCCAAGCCCCAGTGTGCGGCGCAGAGCCGAATGCAGTGCCACGAGCTTCAGCTCCACCTCCCTCTTGGCTGCCTCCGCTTTGGCTAGTTCTATCCCCAAGCCTTGGGAACGCCCCTCACAGGTGCTGAGGCGCATCTGGAGGCTCTCGCCTGCCCTGCTGGCTTCCTGCAGCTTCATCTCCAGGTGATGAAGATCGTCCTTCAGCTTCTTCTCCTTTGCACGGCTCTCGGCAAGGCTCTGCGCAAGGTCTTGCTCCTGAAGCCGGCTTTCTGCCTCCATGGCAGACAGCTTCTTCCGCAAGCTCAGCACCTGAAAGAACAAGGTTGGCAGGCCATGGCAATGTACGGGCACTACCACCGTCCACACCACCACCTTCTCAGGACACAGGGAAGCCAAGCACAGCTGTAAATGTAGCTTGCACTCATGGTTCTTCACCTACGTGTATAAAAGTGATTTATATCCAGCCAGCTACCACTATCCTGCTGCACACTCAGAGCTAAAGTAGATGAGGCTGCAGGAAACCCGGTCCACACAGATACCCTGTCTTCTCACCTCTGTATGCAACCTTCCATGCAACTTATCTCCACTACCACCTCTTGGAGGACAAGATGCAGGAGATGGAAGAAGAGTAAGCTGCCCTCCTCAACTCTCCCAGCTTACTTTTCACTACTTCTTCCATCTCCTGAACCTTGTCCTCCACCGCCCACCACGTTACCTCCTTGTGAGCAGATTCACGGCTGATCTCCAACCCGGCTATCTTCTGCTTCAGTTCCAGAGCCTCTTTGCTGTTCTGCTGCTCCTGCTGCTCCTCCTCGAGCAAACGATGCTGCAGTTCACTGATTTCTTGGGCTTTTTTGCTGTTCTCACTCTCTAAGGCCTTCACCTGCAAAAGGTATGCCAGAACTCTGGGTATTATCTATTATATGGGCTCTATGCTCAGAGGCCCAGCTCACACAAAAAAGCTTCTGTGGGGGTGGGAGGAGGAGAGGAAGAGGAAGAGGAAGAGGAAGCAGAAGAAGAAGAAGAGGAGGAAGAAGAGGAGGAGTAGGAGTTTGGATTTCATATCCCGCTTTATCACTACCCAAAGGAGTCTCAAAGCAGCTAACATTCTCCTTTCCCTTCCTCCCCCACAACAAACACTCTGTGAGCTGAGTGGGGCTGAGAGACTTCAGAGAAGTGTGACTAGCCCAGGGTCACCCAGCAGCTGCATGTGGAGGAGCAGGGACACGAACCTGGTTCACCAGATTACGAGACCACCACTCTTAACCACTACACCATGAAGCAAGTCTTCAATTACTGGTTATCATTGTGGCATAGATTACCAAACCATTACCTTGCCCAATGCTTATGGCGAGATGAATTCTCCAGCCTTTGGACTAGCAGAATTCATGCCAAACTCCTGAGTTATGGAATCTCTCCCTCAGATTCCCTAAAACTAGACCAAATCACTGCTCAGAGACTGATCCGCCAAAGACTGGATGACATCGATTTACAGCGAAATTATACGCTGGGGGGAGGTGTTTGTTCGCCCCAGAACATTGGTATCACTTTAACTTACTGCGTTCCATCATACCTCTCCTCCCTTTCGACTGTTGCACATAGACTGGCCTTCACCAAAGCGAGGTTTAACGTTTTTCCCTCCAATGTCCTGAGACATAGGTTCTCAAAGGGTCAAGCCCCCGCCGTGTGCGAATGTAATAAGGTGTCGCCGGAGTCGCTCCAGCACATTATGTTCACTTGCCCCTTGTTTAATGTGCTACGGGCAAATTTGTTGGGATCAATCATACAGAAACTAGAGGGTACCCCACCAAAATTCCACCTTGCCCAAATCTTGCAGGACAAGGATACCCACACGACCCTGAAGGTGGCTAGGTTCCTAGTTGCTGTCCTTTCCCAAAAGCGACGCCAAGGAGCTCTACAAGCTAATTAAGGCGTAGTATGCCTTTCCATTTTATAGTATTTTATTGTTATAGTAGTGTTTTAGCGATTGCTTTTTTTTTCTCCTTACGGCACAAGCTGTTATTTATGTGTTGTTTTTACCTGTATGGGCCTATGGCCGTAATAAATGATATTAAAAAACCACTACACCACACTGGGAGGGGATCCCTACTGTCACATTTGGCAATTGCTGTTAGAGTGAAATGATTGACCACATAGGGCTAGTAGGACAGAAGACAAAGAAGCCAAGCCCCCCCCCCCGACATCATTTTTATTGCACAATCATTGTTATTTGTGCTTGTGATATTACCGGGGTGTGTGTGTGTGTGTGTGTGTGTGTGTGTGTGTCACACATTACTCCACTTTCAATACTATTTGCACCTGCAAACACTTTGGGGTGGCCACACTGCTTCCTTTCCAAATCAGTGCGTATCCCGCAACTTCCTGTTTAAATCCTGAACTTTTTGTACCACAAATGTTCTGGTTTATTTTTGTCCCACTCGGGACTGCCCCTCTGGACAGCAACAGTGTGGTAGCATTGCAGAAGTATTGCAGAAGAACCTAAAGCAGAATAAATAAACCTACCACTAATGCACTATTATGATGTCAAGAACAACACTGCACAATACACCCACAACAAGACACCAGTCTGGAGGGACCCCAACAGCAGGCGAAGCCAGAGCCAATGACAAGCAGAGCAACTCCCCTGTAGAGAACAGGCAGGCAGGTGGGGTGGTAGTGGTGCTAGCTGAGGGCAGACCAAGGCTGGTGAGGCAGTGTCTCACTCACTCTAATGGACCAGCCTCAACTGGATGTAAGGAACCCCAAAGGGGGCGGGAGTAGCACCGACAGTCCTAGTGGGAGGGAGACACAGGTGGGAATATTAAAAAAGAGAGGCCTTATGGGTAGGAATTATGACAGAGGATCGAGGTCTCAAGGCTCTTTCATAGGAAATTTCAGGCGCAAATTAAACAAGCCAGAAAGACATTTTGGGTGGTGGTGATGATGCTTCTCTTGTCCTCTGCTTAGATACTGTATCTACAAACTTGTGTTTTGACAGTGTCTGCAGCAGCTACAAGTGGCTTTGAATAAAGAATCCAATACTGGGTGGACGTCAAGGATCTCTTGTTGCAATTATTATATCCTTAGGGTTGTGATGAGAAGGGTGTGGGGAGAGAGACACAGTTATACCTGCCTGCGCAGCTCCTGCAGCTCCCTTCGCGCTTCCATGCGAGACTTCTCCACTTCTCGCAGATTTGCTCGGACCTCCCCCACCTCTCCCTCAACGGCTGCTTTTGCTTCCTCCAGCACAGCAATCTTCTGCTCCTTCTCCTCTTCAGATCTCTGCAAGCTGCAGCAGATGCACAGGTTCATAATCTCTCCTTACTGGTAACCTCTAAAAGTGCTGTGAGCCGATAGCCACTAGGCCAGCAAGACGCCTGTCCAGTACCAAGGCTACCTACCTGAGCCTCTCGTTCTCTGCTCTCCTGACAGCTGCTCTGAGCTCACTGTTAGATTTCTGCAGTGCTTCTTTTTCTCTGCTCTCGTCTGCCACAGCCCTCCGAATTTCCAGCAGCTCCTTTTGCTGGTGGTCACGAGCCTCTTCAGTCTCCTGCAGCCTGTGGTGAAGCTCAACCAGCTCCTTGCGAATTTCTGCGTGGGTATCCTCTGCCAGCCGCAGCTGTGCTTTTAGCTGTTCTGCCTTGAAGAAAAAAGCATGCATGGCTGAGCCAGGAACCTGAAACCTGCAGCATGATCCCATGGATTACTCAGAAATAAGTCCATTGACTTGACTGGGACTTACTCCCTCGTAAGCACACTTAGGATTGCAGCAAATAGGGATGCATGTTTAAAACGATGCTTGCACTGTCCCTTGGAGGGTGATGCTGATGCCTAAGCAAAATGAGCATTTACAGTGGTATCTCGGGTTACAGACACTTCAGGTTACAGACTCCGCTAACCCAGAAATAGTACCTCAGGTTAAGAACTTTTCTTCAGGATGAGAACAGAAATTGTGCAGCAGCGGCATGGCGGCAGTGGGAGGCCCCATTAGCTAAAGTGGTACCTCAGGTTAAGAACAGTTTCAGGTTAAGAACGGAACTCCGGAACGAATTAAGTTCTTAACCCGAGGTACTACTATATTTGAAACATAGGCATTTGGAAAGTACAGTGGTACCTCAGTTTTTGAACAGAAGACTGTTCAGGTTCTGAAGCATTTGAAAACCAAAAACTCACCAGCCAACAGCTAGGCCTCAGGATCTTGCACGCGGTGGAAGCCACATGGCATATTCGACTTCCTAGGCGTGTTTGAAAACCGAAGCATTTACTTTTGGGTTTACAGTGTTCGAAAACCAAAATGTTAGTCAATGGAGACGTTCGAAAACTGAGGTACCGCTGTATAGTCCTAATCTAGAGCTCACTGTATGGCAGGGAATAAATCTTAATTACAAAGGCAAAGCAAAGCAATTACAAAGGCATGTCTACCCATAGATCAGTCCAACTGAACTCAACAGGGCATAATTCTCAGTAGATAGATAAAGAATTGCCCTTCACACCCCATTTGGGCAGAAATCAAAGCTAGCTGGAGTCAGGATTGATTGCAGTATGCTATTTCAAAATCCAGGTTGTTAGCAAAAAGCAAAGGTACTTTCAAAGAGACACCTACCTCTTCTTAGTGGATATATATTGTCTTGAATACTAGCCAATCTGTGCCAGCCATGAGCGATTACATCATTTGTTTAATGACTGGTTGGTTTTCCTTAATGGCCAATGGGCATCTCTTTATCAGAGCTGACTATATAAAATGGGTTACTGATAAAGAGTTGTCTCTGAAGGGACATGTCTTTGCCGCCGCCATCCCTTCCCCCCAACCCCAGCTAGGATGCTGAAAGCTAGAGCTGGCTGCAAAAAGAACAACAGAAACACTCTTTGGAACAGTGAGAGGAGAAATACCTGCAGTGTCAGAGTCCTTCCTCTGAAGGACCAATTTATTAAACATTCAGCCTGACCTGCTTGCACAAAACTTACAAGGAGCTTAGATTACATCCAGGCTTTTTCTGAGCTTTCCCTCTGATTTGTTTACGGGGCAGTTATACGAACATAAGCATTCCTCCTGCATTCATCCTGATTTGCTTGTGAGGTGCTTATATGTTGTTCGTTCACCCTACACTTTACCATGCATTTCCCCATTCATTTCCTAATGGCAAAAAGCCAAATTCTTTTCTAAAAGTGCAAATGTTGCGCTAGGGTAACAGAACCCTTTAATCCACTTGAATTGCACATATCTGAAGTATGTGATTGAATTCCTTCCCCAAAACGGTGGTGGTATGGAGGCACCCTAAGTGTGAAACAAACACAGAGAGCTCTAACTCTGAAAAGTTAAAACCAGCCTTTTTCAATATGGTGCTCTCCAGAAGTTTTGGACTCCATCTCCCTTAGGCACCAGCTAACATGGTCATATTTACCATGGTACCAATAAGGGATGCGGGTGGCACTGTGGTCTAAACCACTGAGCCTAGGGCTTGCTGATCGGAAGGTCGGAGGTTCAAATCTATGCGACGGGGTGAGATCCCGTTGCTCGGTCCCTACTCCTGCCAACCTAGCAGTTTGAAAGCACGTCAAAATGCAAGTAGATAAATAGGTACCGCTCCGACAGGAAGGTAAATGGCGTTTCCGTGCGCTGCTCTGGCTTCACCAGAAGCGGCTTAGTCATGCTGGCCACATGATCCGGAAAAACTGTCTGTGGGAAAACATCGGCTCCCTCGGCCAGTAAAGCAAGATGCGTGCCGCAACCCCAGAGTTGTCTGCGACTGGTCTTAACTGTCAGGGGTCCTTTACCTTTACCTTTTTTACCATGGTCAGTACATTGTCCAACATCAGCAGAAGGGCTCCAGGTTAGGGAAATATGGCTAAAACTCTCTTGTGGTGTTTTACTGCCTTCTGGGGTACCAATGGGGCAAAATGTTATAAGTAGGCCATACCTCTTCTTCCTAAGGGAAGCAATCCCCTGGGGAAGTGCTATTCATGGGTAAATGCTACCCATGGAACTTCTTGCCACTAGAGGAAGTGGGGAGAAGAATAAATAACTTGTATAACTTTGGGCCCATCATAACTCTTTTTCTCTTGGAGCCATGTGGCTTTAAAGCGGAATTTCTCACTTCAGCAAAGGAAAGCATGCAAGCATGTGTGAATGGAGGATATAGGAATGTTTCAGATTGCGGATGCATCTCAACAGGAGCAGGAGTGAGAGGTGTTGTGATTCATGTGTGAGATAGTGGGCATTTATCAGGTGGTGGGAATGCGTAATTGGAGCTATCAGCGTGCTCTTAGATTTGAGTGCCAAACTGAGTAGGAGCAGAGGAGGAAGATTATGTTTGGAATGCAAGGAAGGGGGGGGGAAGCAAGCTACAACTGGAAGAGCTCAGTTGCTAAAGATAAACGACAGCAACAACTCGTGGCCTTAGGTGATCTCAAGGCTGTTCCATTTCATGCACTCTACAGATACAGTGAGAAAAACTACCCTCCTGAGGACGCTTGTTTGCCCTAGGAGTGTTGCATTTAAGCATGCTGGCATCCTTACTAAAAATATGTGGAAACCTGTACAGGCACTAAAAATGGTGCTTTGCAGGCCAAGCTGTACTCATTTGAGAAGGATTAATATTTCTGCTAACAACTGGAAAAATGCATTGAAAAAGAAAAGAAAAAGAAAGAGATGGAAATCTGAATTAAATTTGTGCTTGGCCATTGTGCCAAGCTGATCTGTCCTTGGAACACTGCTCTCTTCTGATGCCTTTGCGCATTCCACTTGGTCCACAGTGTGGTGTGGAGGCAGAAAAGAAAAATCCTCAGCAGCAGCAGCAGGCTAAAAGTAACAGCATCTTAAAAAGCAGAGCCACCTTCATCCTTTCTGAATGAGGGTGCAGTGCAGAGGGCCAGAACTTGCCCAGACCCACAGAGTAGCACATGTGTGCTCATCAGTTCTTCAGCCACACAGGTACAAGCAAGCCTGCATTCTAGTACAATGCAATGTGTTCCAGAGGCTGCACAGTGAATTACTAGGTATGATAAGCTATTTCCTGGGATAGCAGCACAGGGTGCCTCAGATGCAGGAGAAAATAGGGTTCTCTGTGTTTTTATTCTGCCTCTCTGGACAACCTGAGGCTACACACAACTGCTCTTGCTCCCTTGGTCCTTTATATTACTGGAATCGGGGACGGGCAAACAATTCTGATATGAACCCCCTTTCTTTCCTTCCCAACTTTCTTTCCTAACGCTTTTACTCTGGAAAGCTCTTAACATTGTCCAGATCCTCCCTGTTGGCCTGTCTCATTCCGACCAGCTCTCTGTTATTGTTGTTCTGTTTTTGAGAAGGATTAGGGTGAGCCCCTTTCTCTCCCAACCCCCACCTACATATGGGATCCACAAACGCAGTCAGCGGTTTTCTGCTGAGCTCAGCAGAAATTCACGAAGAAAGGTCAGTGACCAGAGAGAGGGGCGATCCATCATAAAATAAACTGTTTTTATTCCCCAGGATAAAGGAAGGGGGGCTAGCAGGGGGTGAGATTGAAAAGAAAACATTGCACATGAACCACCCCCCCCCCAACTCAAACATGCACACACACACACATACACCCTCCTTCCTGGCTCGCTCACTCTCTGTGTAAGGGCAGAGCTTTCCTCATTTACAGGAACACTGCAGCAAAGCTCTTAATGTGATTATTATAATTATATCTTGACTAGAACTTTTTATAAACAGTCTCTTTTGAAATCATGCCTGGGCAGCCAAGTCTCCAGCTGAGCCCTGGACACATGGAACAGGGTATTTCATGGTGGGAGAGGAAATGTGCATGCGTGTGAGAGGCAGGGCGGGGGTGTGTGTGGAGGCGGGAGTGAGTGTGCATTTAAGTTCACAGAATGATGTGGGAATATATTTATATGCACATGTGTGTGAATTCATTTCCACACAGTAAGAACATCGTAGGAGCCAACTCCGAGGGGCTGAGGTCCCTTCAGCCCGCCCAATAAAATATCTGAGGGGTCTGCCCCCCAAAGTTGACGGGCATTGCCATTCAAATGGTGTGTGCGCACAGCATCATGTGATCAGTTACGCGGGATGAGGCCTACCTGGGCCCCCCAACATTTTATTCAAGTTGGCACCACTGAAGAACATTGTGTGTGTGTGTGTGTGTGTGTGTGTGTGCGTGCGCGTGCGCCTGGGTGATGGGCCACTAAGAAAAACAAAGGAAATAGACTCTGTGTGGCCAAAAGTCACAGTTGAGCATTTGCAGTGATGTGACCTAGAGGAAAAAGCAGCAAGCTTGAGAGAGAGAGAGTCAGGAGTGCAGTGCTTGATGTCTGTTAGAATCCAAGGCTGCGGCTATGGAAGAAACAGGACCCTTTTGGGGTGTTAATGCTGTGAAGCCCTCCAGGTTCTATATATGTGTGAATAAACCATATATCATAAAGACACTGCTGTCTCCACTGTGCCTCATTTCCAGAAAGGAACATGAAGCCTGGGGAAGCCCTGGAATCTCACACAGCTCAAAGACTGGGGTGGGGCGCAACACTACATTTGTGTGTGTGTGTGTGTGTGTGTGTGCGCGCGCGTGTGTACACACACACATACACACACACACACATGTATGTGCATACATGTACACTTGATGATGCATGTACTCATGAGAAAACGCGAATGTGGCAGATGTGCCTTGTATAGTTGTGGGCTTGTGTGTATGTATGTTGACTATGTGAGCGTGGCGTGCACTTAAGGGAAGGCAGGGCTGCTCAACGAGCCCGACTTCCTCAAGTTAAAAGGCTGTGAAAATGTTATGGTTCCCATGGTGATAAGTAGGTCAATGCTGGCGCCTGTGAGGATTTCACTCTGTGTTTCTTTGCCCTCAGCTTGTTATATTAGTCCCACAACTGTCCTCTCCCACTCCCCCCACCTCTCTTTCTCTCATCTGCTGCTGTCTCCCTTCCCATGCTGTGTTACTCTTTCTCTGCCCATCCTACATCCATCTAGGAACATATGCACCCCCTCTCGCCCCATCCCCATTCCTTCTGCCCTCCCTGCCCTCTGAAACAACCCTCTTCTGCTTGCTTGTGTGGTCCCTCCTGGGGCTGGACTTTGAAATCTGTTGAAAGGAGGCCATTTTTTTGCCAAAATAAACAGCCTGTCATGTTAAATTACTCTCTCTTCCTCTTTTATGTCCTTTAATTTTCTATTTCCCCCCCTTCACCCCACCCCAGTCTTTTCGGGCTGGGGGTCATTCTCTTGTTCTGATGTACTGTGTTTGTAGAGAACAAGAGCTCAGAAAGCATCTGGCAGTGGGTGAGGGTTTCCACCTGGGGATGTTTTCCAGAGCTGCAGATATTGTTCCACCCCCAAGAGTCACCACCCGGAGATGTGTGTTAGGAAAAAGGGGGTGCAATGGAGTGGGCAGGGATCCCTACTTGCAATTTAACCTATAGCACGCCATTATTAGAAAGGGTGAAAAGGGTGCTGACTGGCTGGGGTCACTGCCTGTTCTTCCTAATTCACACCTAAAGGCAAAGGTAAAGGTAAAGGTAACGGTAAAGGGACCCCTGACCATTAAGTCCAGTTGTGATTGACTCTGGGGTTGCGGCGCTCATCTCGCTTTATTGGCCGAGGGAGCCGGTGTACAGCTTCTGGGTCATGTGGCCAGCATAACTAAGCCGCTTCTGGCGAACCAGAGCAGCACACGGAAACACTGTTTACCTTCCCACTGGAGCGATACCTATTTATCTACTTGCACTTTGACGTGCTTTCAAACTGCTAGGTTGGCAGGAGCAGGGACCGAGCAACGGGAGCTCACCCCATCGCGGGGATTCGAACCGCTGACCTTCTGATTGGCAAGTCCTAGGCTCTGTGGTTTAAACCACAGCACGTCCTTCAATTCACACCTATCCAATCCAATTCTAGGTTACAAAAGGAGGATTGCTAAGTAGAGAATGGAAAGTGACAGAGTACAAGCACCAATGCTTCTCCTTCATTCTGTGCCATGGTCTTCACTGGCCAAATAGGTTTTGCAGGTTTCCAAAGCTAACAAAACTTGTCTTTCCAGGGATGGAAGTGCTATGAGTTTGTACCCTACAGGCAGCTTTGCTTCAGTCATACTGCCTTCAACACTGAAGCCCTGCTCAAGTGTTAAGTCTGGCCGATTCTGCCGTAATTTAGCACTCCTGATTTCCATAGGAGCAGAAGACCTCAGATTTCAAAGCTACTGCCTGCTCTTTCAGCAGAGAGGGGAAATGCTTCCATTGCAACCAACTTATTCACAGATGGCTTGAACTGGGGCAAACACCTATCTGTTGACAAAGAGATACATAGAGCACTTATAGGACCATACTGAACAGGGACAGAGAATCCTTCCACAGAAAGAAGACCCAGCCAAGAATCCAAACATACCTCCCTCCCAACAAGCTCCTTCTCTCTTGCCAGTTCCTTTATGTGTTCATTTAAGCGCTTTGCCTCCTTCTGGTGGGCAGCCATTGCGTCCTCAAACTGTGCCTGGAAGGTCCGTAGCTCACTGGTGATGCTGGCAACTGTGTTCTGTAATGAAGAAATCACAGAATCAAGCATGGTATGTGCCACTTTGTTCTATGTGTTCTGTAAAGTTCCAGAATATGGAGACACCGGCAGTCGAAGGACTGGCTCTCACAACCATTTCCTCATAAAGCTCAATTCTAGGGTAGCACTGCAGGTTATCTGAAATTTGCTAGCCGGGAACAAGTTTGATGCCTTTACAGGGCGACAAGGCACTTGCTTTTCGTATCTGAAGTACAGGACTGATTCAAAACCCCAGTGGAAAGTCATTTAGGAACATTGGAAGCTGCCTTATGTTGAGTCAAACCACTGATCCACCTAGTTTAGTATTGCGTACACTGACTGACAAGCAGTTTTTGAGGGTTTTAGGCAACAGTCTTTTCCAGCCCTACATGAAGATGGCAGGTGTTTAACCTGGGATCTTCTGCTTGCAAAGCCTGTTCTCTCTCATGGGGCTGAGACCATTCTAAGCTTTGCAGGGCAGTTTTTCTGCACAGGAGGAAATGTAATCCCAACCCCAATGTAAGTGAAGAGGAAATCCAGTTGATCACGCAAAACAAAGCATTCAAATTAAGCAAAGAGAAAGTTGGCCAAATGTAGAAAAGTCATGGATGCTTCAGCTGAGATTCCTGCATTACGGGGAGTTGGACTGGATCACCCTTGGGGTCCCTTCCAATTCTACAATTCTCTGATTCTATATCTAGAAATAGCTAGACAGAAATTGTACCAGAACTTTTGGGCTGACAACGACACTATTTGCAAAGTTTACCCGCCCATGCAACTATCTTTACAAAGACATTTTAAAAAAGCAGCTTTAGTTCAGCACCCATCACTGGTAGGTACAACTGGTTCTTCCCTAAGCAACAAGAACAGAGTTGATTTTGTTCCTCACTCTAAGCCAAAAACACTTGCCAGTATCTTCACCCATATAATGCTGCAAGACACTGTAAAGTGTCCTCCATAAGTTTAATATTCTTTTAGGGTTTTTCCTCCCCTGCCTGTGACAGTCAATGATTCTACAAGTTTTATAGACTCATAGCATGCCAAGATGGAAAGTGACCTATTAAATCATCCAGGCCACCCTGCCTTAATACTAGAAATTCCCTGGACAAAATTATGGATACTAGCAATTGCTTTGGGTCTCAACAGGACTATGGTAGGACATGAGTATGTTTTGATGCCAAACTGAAAACAAGCAGTATTTGAGCAGGTTCAGCTCCAGCAGAAGGATTTGTGAATAGGCAGAACAACCAAGGGTCTACAGCCCCAACTCTGTATCTGTAAAACTATATCCATTGAAATAATAATGAATAAATTATTTTGAAATAACAAAATTAAAAAGATAGGAGAAACATTCAAGACTTCAATAGGCAGAACTCGCTTCATGAATTTAAGGTGTAGTGAGTGGACTGGAGTAGGTAGGGGGTCAATAACAGGGAAACGCAAAAAGACCCTGCCTGCTATAACTCATGGTTTGTGTATTTCTTCCTTCCCAGTGCCACACACATAACCAACAGAACTGTGACATGAAAATTAGTCATCTAGTAAAAGGCTGTTAATTGGAACATTTGTCTCCTTTATGGGAAATGACCTCCTTGGCATGAGAGAGAGAGAGAAGATACAGGAAAGCACAGCCAAACCATTTCATGGAAGTTAGGAAATGGTCAGCAGCAGGAGACAAATCTTTTGCTGTTGCAACCTTACGGTAAGAAATAAGCTGAGCTTTAAGGAAATGGTGTACAATCTCAGATCAGTTTTAGTGGAAACGAGAGAGAGAGAGAGAGAGAGAGAGGAATGTAGTCTGACCTACAAGGCAGCTTCCCATTTGTTCATTCTGGCCTAGTATCTACTCCCAAGTGGCAGTGGCTCTTGGATCTCCAGCAGAGAACTTTCCCACCACTTGCAGCCTGATCCCTTTTAACTGAATATGTCAGGGTCTGAACCTAAAACCTTCTGCATTCAAAGCATCTACTTTATCAATGAGCTATGGCTCCTCTCTGGGCTGAAACCAGTCATGCTTTTTCTGGGAATCTTTGGAACTGAGCTGATAGGCTGTATCATTCAGCAGCCTGTGAAGGTGGAAGTTCAAAAAGATACAGCACGTCATGACATAATGAGCAGCAGAAATTAACTTACGGCATGGCTTGTGTAAACAATGACTTTGCCCAAGAGATGTGTTCAAAGGAAGATTCAATATCGCTACTCTCAAATATCAGGTAAGAAAGTATTTCTAGGATGATGAATGGGGTGATGAGGAATGGATAATGGATGGTATTCAACTAAGTTTTACTCAGGGTAGACCCACTGAAATATTGAACATGACTATGTCAGGTCCATTTATTTCAATAGGTTTACTCTGAGTAAGGGCTCAGTCACACACCTTTTGTCTTGCGCTTTCTAGGTGCAGGTCTTCAGTGCTTTAAAGTGTGGATCTGTGCCTAGAAACACAACACAAAAAAGAAGCCTGGACAAGTCTGTTATGTACTGAGTTGAATAGGATCCAAAATGCAGCAGTCTGATTGGTCCTAGAACAATAGGATTCAGAATGCAGCAATCTGATTGGTCCTAGAACAATAGGATCCAGAATGCAGCAGTCTGATTGGTCCGCAGGAGCCACCCAATCCAACTCCAGGTGGAAGTGAATGTGCAACCTGATTGGCCTACAGGAGACTCCCGGAATTAGCCAATCCTGTGGGGCCCATTGTGTAAATAATGTATATAAAGCAGACATTTCAGGGGAACTTCCATTCCTCACTACTATGAGCTGAATAAAGAGCATGAAATCCATACTCGACTCCGAGTATATTTCAAAGTCCTTCATTAAATACCACCCTATGCACTCTCCTGTGAGCCACAATTGATGTATATGAACAGTAAGGCCTGACTCCCATTTCTGCTAAAAGCGGCCTTGTTTCAAGTCCCTTGGATGGAGGCAGAGGTGGCACCTGCAACATACATGGAACCCTTCTGAGTTAAAGGCAATGCTATAGCTGTTGACCACATCTAAGTGGGACCAATACTGGACAATTTGGAACTTGGTTGCCAATTAAAATACTGTACCCACTTCTCTCCTTTGTCTCCCATTCAGGCTCCAGAAGAGTCATGCAAGTGTCAGCTCTCAGTTTAGAGCAGTAGCTGCACATCTAAGCATTAGTTATGAGCACTAGGAGAGATGCTTTCTTGCTTATTCCTGAGGAGCACCAGGGATACATTCCCCACAACGTGTTGCTGCCACAAACCAGCTAAGAGAAAGTGTGAACGAATCTCCACCCAAAAGGAAGTGTGTTATATGCAGAAACACAAGAAACTGGCTTATCCCAGGTCAGAAATTATTTATCAGTGCAGGAGCATAGTGGTTAATTCTGAAGTGCAGGTATTCTAAGATGAGAGAGAGAGTGTGTCAACAAAGACATTATGGCTTCAATATCAAGACAGCTTTTTCTCACCCCCTTCTGGTTTGTTTAACATTCACTCACTATTCTGTAGCATTAGGATTGCTCAAGGGACTTTGCCATTTTTTTCAAAATGAAACAGGCAGTTTAACCCTTAGCTATGCAGGCTGATGCCAACAATTGCTTCTTCTGCTTAACTGATTTGGTGGAGTCTCCTGCCCCACCCCTGCCTGAGAATAGCCTATTTATTTGACATGCAGCGGATTGACAAATAGCACCCCAGGAGATTAGTGCTGTGGAATAAGCAGCTGTGCTTTGTCCAGAGGTGTACCTAGGGGTTGGTGAAACTGGCCCATGCCAGGGGCGCAGGCCTGCCTCCCCCTACAAAAATCACCTATCAGACTATGGAATGTATGACATAAAGATGTGTGGCAATGCGCTGCTGCTGTCACAGAAAGATCAAACACAGAAGCTTCCCATCCTTCTCGCATCATGGCACAAAGGCAAGCAGGAAAGTTATTTTCTTCAGGAGGGGGGCACTGAAACAGCTGCTTGCCAGGGGCATGAGGGATCCTAGGGACACCTCTAGTTTCATCCCTGCCACTGTAGCCCAGTATTTCATACTCTGAGTTGTAGTAGGTTACTAGGATGTTTCTGGCTACAGCTTTCTGGAACTGAATCTGGGATCTTCTCCATGCAAAGTGTGTGCTGCAACACAGAGCTACAGACCTTCCTGTGAAGTGGTAGCAACAGCTAAAATGCCCAGTGACTGATGCTGGCCTTGAATCTAATGACTTGTTCTGTTCATTCAATGAATAGGAATCTTCTGTTACAACTATTGTTCAAAAATATTGACATTGCTTAATGCACGAGCCGCAGTGTTTTCCTTCTCTAAATGTTTACTAGACTTTACAAAGGCTATCTCCTTACTCTAACCCCAATTTCCTGCAAAATGCTTTTCATTATTCAAAAATACCTAGCAAAAAAATAATAAAATGCTCTTGCTCTGCAGATTAAAGAAAAAACCCTGACCAATCTGGACCTTCAGCCTGTCTATACCCCTGGTTAAATACTGTCCATGCTCTCTGCTTCCTTGATCACATGAATTGTCACAATGGTTTCCTGGATCATAGTGCAGTGGGCTTACACTTATACATTTTTCATATTTTTATATCTATTCTCATATTGGGTTTTTCTGAATAGGTAGGGGATTGACTTATGGATACTGAGTGCCCTCTAGTGCTACCAAAGCAGCAGTACTCCAAAACTTTGGCCCAATCCTGGCTGCAGGATATAGGCTACAAAGGTAAGACTCTACTCTGGACCCTTCCGTTAAGCCATTTTCAAGGCAAGCCAATCTGCCTAACATAAAAACTCCATAATATACAGTAGAGTTAAACCAAAAACAAACCCCCTTCATATAGGCCATGGGTATTTGGGGGTTCAAATTCCAGGTGAGCACCATGTCCTTACCTGACATTTTTAGGCAAGCCACACTTTCTCAAGCTCACTTATCCGATTTATAAAATGGGTGCAGCTTGCCAACTCTACCACAGTATTTGCTGTGAGAAGGCATAAGGAAATGCCACTGCTCATCCTGATTCTGATACTGTGCATATGGTAGGCGATGAAATGAACTGTTTCTAGACTTGGGACCTCTTCTAGTAACTAATTGGAAAGGACAAACTCTAGCTAGGAAGCCATGTTAGTTGTTAGAGGAAACACAGCAGAGTGCCTTGGGGCACCTTAAAGACTAGCAGGTTTATTTTATTGTGTGTCCTGGCATAAGCCACAATAAATGGGCTAGTCTCCATGGAGCTACAAAGGTCTTTGTTGATTAAATCATAAAAGGCATAGTATATCATGGGACAAGTGGAGCTGGAAAGAGACAAAAGGACATCAGTCTAGAAGTCATTGAGGATGATGCTCATAAGAATGCTTCTGATGTAATTATAAGGCATGAGGCACATAGGAGCATCAATGCTAATAATACCTTTATTGTCAATGTACAACCTGTGTACAATGAAATTAAACAAAAGGTTAGGTTTCTGTACTTCACTGACAAAGCTGTTAAACAAACAGAGGGGTGAGTTTGGTAGCCCAACACAGAGACTTCTGGACTCCAGATGGAACTGAATGACCAAGATTGGTTAGTCTCCTTTATTTTTATTTTCTTTTACTATTAGTATTCAGACTAGGTGAGGAGCATACAGTCCCAAATAAACATAATATCCATCTACAACAGGGAAGTTCTCTCTCTCTCTCTTTCTTTCCTTCCTTCCTTCCTCCTTCCTTCCTTCCTTCCTTCCTTCCTTCCTTCCATCCTTCCTTCCTTCCTTCCTTCCTTGACCTCCCTACCTTTTGGGCCCACCAAAATGTGATTGTCCACTCTTTTTTTAAAAAAATGGGATTCACGCAACAGGGAAGTAGAGGATTACTACAGAATTGGCAAAAGTAGAAATAATAAGACAAAATCCCTACACTCTTGTCTTGTGAGGCGGGAAAAAAGCCACTGGCAGGGACTGCCGTTCCCAGAGTGGAACAAGGATATTCCTGCTTCCCTTGCTGAGTTTGTGAGGCTCTGTTTTGCCATCTAGGCCGAAGGGAACTCCAATGGGGATTCAGGGAGGGGGAGCTCCAGGAAATGAGAAGCTCTTGGGCAAGATCTTTTCTTCTGGTGCCAGGAACTTGCTCACTGCGTTGCAAGCCACACACAAGCTTCTCCAAGGAGGAGAGAGATCGGACCATGCATGGAACACAGCCATGCAGCTTCCAGCTATGAATTGCAACATCCCCTGCCCCTAGGGAGGAGGGTCTGGCTTGGATTCACTGCCTCGCCCTACTCTGTCCCAGCTTGGAAGAATCTCCCTGTCATGCACGACCCTCCAGAAAACAGCTTACTGTATCAGTCATAATCTCACTGTCTTAGAGGGATCACAGTCATCGGTGCAGCTCAGAGCTGTTCCATTGAGTGAGCAGACGCGAGGGCGGGTTAGAGATGGTGGACCAGAACGGTAGAGATTGCCAATAAATCCCAGCGATAGGGCAGGTCACATCCATTCCTGTCATTCTGTGCTGCTCTACAAGTTTGGGGTGGGGCTATTGTTTACAGTCCTTCGGGGAAATTATTTGTTTTAAAGCTGGCTTCCCTTTGGTTCCCAGTCAATCTTTCCAGCTGAAATGCTTTTCAAATTTGTTCTGGTGGGGGTTTCTCACCCTTGTTGTGCTATTTGTTTGCTCGGTCTTAGGAGGCCGTGCCTTGTGAGCTTGTGAACTGATCTCTCCAGAGATACGATAGGGCCCCGGCTAATATTGCCAATGTGTTTTTTATTTAAAGGCAGAACCAAACAATCCCACGTTGAGCTATTAAAAAGAAAAGAAAAGGGGGAGGGGGAAATCTTGTGGTGCATTATGGAAACAAATT
The DNA here is from genome assembly GCF_964270895.1 of Podarcis filfolensis. NCBI lineage: Eukaryota > Metazoa > Chordata > Lepidosauria > Squamata > Lacertidae > Podarcis > Podarcis filfolensis. Next base: position 35,008,932 of record NC_139608.1, on the reverse strand, counting down.
GTGGAGAGAGACAGGGCAAGCCAGAGTCAAGCAAATCGTGGGCAAGCAGTGTCCTTGTGCTCTATACAGCAACTCCAGTGGTCACCCCCTCCTTCCAGAGAAACTCATGTACAGAGTTTCAGTACGTGAAAGAAAGGGCTGCAGCTCAGGCACAGAGCACATGCCGTTCAGGCAGAACACTCCAGGTTCAAACCTCAGCATCTCCAGGTAGGACTGGGAAAGGCTCTTGTCTCAAACCCTGAAGAACTGCTGTTGGTCATCACAGACAATATACTGAGTTAGATGCAGCCGTAATCTGATGCTCCAAGGCTCGTATGTCCCTCAACAACAGGGGTAGTCTGCACCAGCTGTTTTATTTTGCAAATTTCTCAGAAACAACTGGGGTAGATAGCATCACATCTTCAAAACTATCTCCTCTTGTAGATTTCTTTTTTAAAAAAGGAAGGAAAATGAGGGCACAACTAGATGAGATGGTGGGATATCTATGATCAGATTTCCCACATTAAAAAAGCCCTAATGTTAAAGGCAGCTGTGGATGCCTCTGAATTGGATTAGGAAGGGGGTGAAAAAATATTTTTGCTCGTGCTGTTTTCCTGGCCGAAGTGGCCCCTTCTCAAGGCTTAGCCTCCCCCTTATTCTACAGTGTGCCCAAGAAGCTATTCTGCCCTTCATTAACACCCACAGAGCAATCCTGCTGTCCTGTTCTAGCCTGATATGGAGGGAGATCCACTTCCCCTAAAAGGCTTCTCATGAGATTTGGACAAAGAAGGTAGACACTACCTGTAGTGGCCAGCACAGCAGAACAGGCCAACCTGGCTTCTCAGCACTGCACAGAACATTTGCAGCTCTTTACTGGGAGATGCATAGTGGGAGTCTTCATTTCTAGTAACCCCACAGTTGGTTTGATGTGTGTGTGTATAGTTTCCTCTGCTCATCCTCACTGATGGTGCCAACTGATGGGGTGGCCAACTCCCGAGAGACTGTGATCTACTTTCAAAATTAAAATCTGGCAGTGATCTACCCCCGGTTTTTAGGGGTTCAGGTCAAAGTTGCTGAGCTTTTTTTAAGGAGGGGAGATGACATGTTTTTTAGGCAGTCAGGGACTTTTTGGCAGCTCTTCTGAGGGAGGGAGGAACAGAAGCAGCCACTAACCTTACAATTGCTGGCCATATAACAGCCTCCATTTCTAAACTCTGGCTTCCCTGTTGCAACAATAGAGGCCGGCGCAGGGAGAGGGAGCAGGGCTGGAAGGAGGCCGGTGATCAACCGCAATCTACCAAATCCTCGTAGGGATCAACCAGTAGATCGCAATCAACGTGTTGGACATCCCTGCTATACATAAATGGTAATAAACGGTGGACCCTCTGACCACAGAAGGACCATATACAGTGGAACCTTGGATCTTGAACTTAATCCGTTTCAGAAGTCCATTTGACTCCTGAAATGTTCAAAAACTAAGGTGTGGCTCTGATTGGTGCAGATGCCCCGGAAACAATAGCCAACAGCCGCATTGGATGTTTGGCTTCCGAAAAATGTTTGAAAACCGGAACACTTACTTTCGGGTTTTTGGCGTTCAGGAGCTGATTTGTTCATCAACTAAGCCATTCGAGAACCAGGGTTCCACTATATAATAAAGTGTTTATCCACTGCGGAAATGGGGTAGAGCATTCCTTTAGCAAACCAAAGCATAAACAGAGGGGTCTCACTGTGGCTAAGAATCTGGTAACGGTAATGACAATATATGCCATTTTACACAATGTCTGCGAATCTAAGTGTCATGTCTTGCATAAGCTAACGGGTGTTTCAGAGCTGAGACCTTGGAGGAATATGATAATTAAGGATGTAATAAGGCCTCGTCTTCTGTTCCACCCTGAACCCATCACATGTAGCACTTTTTCCACTCCACTACAGTTTGCCTTCTGCCAAAAACTATGTTACCCGTCTCACTGTTCACTGTGGCAAAATAATGTAACTTACATAATTTACAAAAAATAATTATGCCAATGATGTAAATTACATTGTGATTATGTTAGTTTACCACACTCCAATGCAAAGAAAACAGAATGAGAATGGGGTGGGGAAGGTTTGACATAATTAATTACATATCATTTGTAGATTGAAAGCAACAACAGTGAATACTGATCATATTTGTGGGGTTGATTTCTGTTCCAGGCATGGGGTAAATGAGCAAACATCAGTAATGTTAATCCTGCATCTGTTTTCATCAACATTCTCCAACATCCCTAATAACAACAGAGCTGCAGCTGAGGGAAAAGAGACGTGGTAATCTATTTCTGGGTTCCTTGCAGTGCTGCATGTTCAAGCACAAAGTGTTGCTTATGACCCCCATAAAGTCCCACTTCCCCTTTTCTGTTTATATTTCTGTTAGAATTAAACATATTTTTTGTTTTATTTTCCCGCAGGTATGTTTCATTCCTTCTCTTAATTGTCGGTTGATCATAGGCTGAGTTAGGAGATTCAGGAGATGGCAATACCCTACCATTATCTTGCTAGGCATTTCAATATTTGCATTCCCTGCCATGGAAAAAAATCACAAAGCCCAGAGTTCACCTTGTCTTGCTCCTGGCGGTTCAGAGCTTCCAGCTTCACCCGGTCAAACTCTGACCTGGCAACTGTGAGTTCGCGTTGTGACTCACTGAGCTTTTCTAAAAGGATATTCTTCTCTGCTTCCTTCTTGGACAAAGCCTGGAGGTAGAAAGGAAACGCTCACATATGTAAACAATATTCATAATGCCCTGGAAATTACATTTTTATTATTTATTATTAGCATTTGTTGGGCACCCTATAACATGAGTCCTAAGGATGGCTCATAGCAAGAAATAAAATACATGGGAAACAAATGTGATCCTTTAGGCTCCTGTTCCCAACTCCAACAACCCTAACCATTATCCATGCTGGCTGGGCACAATGGTTAGAGCTGTGGCAGTAGTGTTACACAGATAGTGGCCTGGTTCATACCTCACGCTAAGCCAAACCATGGCTTGAAAGCAGGTAGCTTCCTTCCAACTAATGTTACTCTCTTCTCACCTTCTGTTTTTCATTCTCTAGCAGGAGGAGGCTTTCATCCCGGTTCTGCTGCAAAGAGAGGATCTCCTCCATGAACTCCCTTTTTTCAGCTTCATGCTTGGATGCCAGTTCTTCCCTCTCTTGCTGAAGATGATGCACAGCCTCGTCTTTCTCCTCAATCAATGCCAGATGCAGGGCCTCCTGGTGTCAGCAGAGCAGGAAGTTATCAGGTAAACTAGTTGAAATATGCTCGGAGTCGAGAGTGGATTTCATGCTCTTTATTCAGCTCATAGTGGTGAGGAGGAATGAAAGTTCCCCCAAAGTATCTGCTTTATATACGTTATTTACACAATGGGCTGCTCGTGATTGGCTAATTCCGGAATTCTCCTATAGGCCAATCAGGTTGTGGATTCACTTCCATCTGGAGCTGGATTGGGTGGCTCCTGCAGACCAATCATACTGCTGCATTGTTCTAGGACCAATCAGACTGCTGCTTTCTGAATCCTATTGTTCTAGGACCAATCAGACTGCTGCATTCTGAATCCTATTGTTCTAGGACCAATCAGTCTGCTGCATTTTGGATCCTATTGTTCTAGGACCAATCAGACTGCTGCTAGGACCACCTCAGTACATAACACTAGTATCCAGGGGTGTTGCAAGAATGGGATCACGGGGCACAGACCCCCCCAAAAAACTTTTTTCTAAGTGTACTGAGTGTTTCTGGTAGATAGTGAATTTGGGAGAAATTGAACAGGAGTGATCTTGGTTAACTGAGCAGGATATTATTTAATTTTGTGGGAATAAATTATCTAGAGAAGAGGGGGAATTGAATGGGAATTGAATTAATTTGGAGCAGGATGTGCTGGGAAATTAATTGGGAGAAATGAAGAGGAACTGATTTGGGGTGATTGGGGCTAGGATGCAAATTAATGGAACAATTTATCTGGGCTTATTTTGATTGGAAATTTGTTGGCTTTCCTACTGTGACATTTAAATTCTACATTTGCATCTGTACATATATAATAACATATTCACATGTTATGCAGAGTTGTGTCTGTAGCCTTTTGTCCTGAGTCTTTTAAGTACCTAGCAATGCTCCTAACTAGTGTTGAACACAAGCAAGTTCCTTGCAACCAAATCCCTATCTCCAGTGCCTGCCTCAGATTTCCAGTCTCAAACATATTCAAAGCAGTTCAAAGAAACCATGACAGAGACTAACAGGACTCCAGTGAAAAGGAAACCACCCAAATGTGGTACATCCTGTAATTAGAATCCAGTTTGAATCATTTAATACACATGCATATTGACAGGTATAAAGACCATTCCTATGTAGAAATCACAGCTGCCTATATACAGGTACACAGAGTGCTGCATATAAATGTAAGATAAAGGTAAAGGACCCCTGGATGGTTAAGTCCAGTCAAAGGCAACAACAGGGTGCTGCGCTCATCTCACTTTCAGGCCGAGGGATCCAGCGTTTGTCTACAGACAGCTTTCCGTGTCATGCGGCTAGCATGACTAATCCACTTCTGGCACAATGGGACACCATGACAAGTGCCAGAGTGCACAGAAATGCCGTTTACCATCCCGCCACAGCGGTACCTATTTATCTACTTGCACTAGTGTGCTTTCAAACTGTAGGTTGGCAGAAGCTGGGAAAGAGCAACGAGAGCTCACTCCATTGTGCGGATTCAAACCACCGACCTTCCAATTGGCAAGTCCAAGAGGCTCAGTGGTTTAAACCACAGCGCCACCTACGCCTCCCTTATAAATGTTTAAGTATTATTATTAACACATTTCATCATTTCTTCAAGGACCTCAGGGTAGTGTACATGCAGTTTCCCTTCCCTTTATATTCTTACAAGAACCCTTTCAGGTAGTTTAGGCTGAGATACAATGACTAGCGCATTGTCATGGCTGAGGAGAGATTTGAAACCATGTTTCCCTATTCAAGTACCAGCCATTATACTACACCACTGCTCAACACTGTTATTACTAGGAAAAGAGCTACTCCTTATTAAGGTGTATTATGAAGGAAGCATTCACAATTTATACCACATGAGTGTTCTTCACAACTCATTCAATATATGTATACAACTTGTGATGTGCTTGGAAATCAGCTGCTATCATATCAAGTAGTCTTGATACCACAACAACTCACAGTATAGAGGAGAAAGAAAGAAAGAACAGTTATACAGTCTCTCTCAGCACCAATGGTTGCTAGCTTCACCACTACCACCATATTATATTATTATTATTATTATTATTATTATTATTATTATTATTATTATTATTATATTAACATTGGCATGTTGGGAGCTGCTACATAACTAGACTGGAGTGGGCAAACAGCAATCATCAGACAGGTTGACAGAGCACTTTAATCTACTTGAATTGTACATACCTAAATATCCAGTATGCACTCAAGTCCCTCCCACAAAATAATAACAGTCTGGAGTCACCCAGAACCCTCTCATTGCTCTAATGACAATGAAAGTGACTTACTATTGAACACTAGAACTAGATTTGGTTAGTGGACATGGCAATTTTCTAGTACCCAGCTTTCACTCATTTCAACCATCACTGACAGTGGACCGAAGGATTTGGCTGCATAAGGGTTAGGAGTCTTCAGCACTGACCTTCTCTTTTCTGAGGCGCTCGAGGTCCTCCTCAAAACCCAGCTTCTGGTTCTTTATGACCTGTTGGAACCCTTGTTGCTCCTCAGTTATCTGGAGCTTCAACATCTCTATTTCTCGCCTCAGTGTGGTTTCCCGAAGCTCAAGTTCATGCTGGGCTTTTCCCAATTCCACTACGAAAGAAAGCAAACACCATCCAGGACAGATCCTTGGGCAACTCTTCAGTATAGGCTGTGACAACAAATTGTTTCTTCAGCAGAAGGCACAATTAAGCAAGCAGTTCTTTCAGCTTCATTGCTGTTATTTTTTAAGAAAGCGGCTTTAAAAGTCTCTTGCACCCACACTGCTTTTTATAAAATATCATTTTTATAAATTGTATTTTTGCACTGATATGTTTTATTGCATCTGGCTTTATATATGTGGTTTTAACCAAGTTGTAAGCCATCACAAAAAGATAGGATAAAACAAGTAAGTCTGGAAACCTGTTCATTGGCTGATCTTGATGCAAAATTATGTTAAATGGAAATTTGAATGTGTGTCACCAATAACCAGTTATATAATAATAATGAGAATAATAATAAGAATAATAAAAATTATTTGTACCCCACCCATCTGGCTGGGTTTCCCCAGCCACTCTGGGAGGCTTCCAACAAAGATTAAGAATACATTAAAATGTCACATTAAAAACTTCCCTGAACAGGGCTGCCTGTAGAGTCAGGTATAGTCAGATAACAGGTGAGGTGGTTTTTTAAAAAAAATTATTGGGCACTTTCAGTGGTATCCCAACCACTTAACAATGGCTGTATACATACCATACGTTTAAAGCACATGTCTTCTTCAAAGACTCCTAGGAACTGTATTTTACCTTTTACAGAGCTATGCTTCCCAACATTCTTAACAAACTAGTTCCCAGAATTCTTTGGGGGAAGCCATGTGCTTTCAATGTATGGTTTGTGCACACCTTAATAATTTAAAGGGAAGATTCCATGGAGTTTTGAATCAGACGGAATAATGTGTGTACTATACCTTGAAGAGCCTTTCTGGCAAGCTTGATGCCTTGGTTCTCTCCTTCTAGTTGTTCCTTGCGAGCTTCCAGCTGTGCTGCCAGTTCTTGTGCCTCAAAAAGGCTGGTTTCCAGGGACTCCTTCTCCACTCTAAAGCACATCAGGAAATAATCAAGGCCAGTCAATTAAGCTGTCAATGCCTGGATTCTACAGGCATCTATTTATCCACTACCCCAGAAAGCTTGTTGGCACCAATGATCCCCATCCACCACAGGTACTCTGCCAGCCCTGCTCATCCACAGGAAGTCCAGAGACCAGGAAATGTGCAACAAATAAAAGGGCACCTGCCTGCAGGTTTACACTTAGCTAGCTTCCTGTGCTTCTCATTTAGCACAGAAGCACTGAACAGAGGGGCATAGGCAGCTGCTGCTTGGACAGGCCAGAAGGGAAAAGGAAAAAATATATATTTGACTGAAACAAAGAGCAAGGCTGAAACCAAGACACTGAGCCTGTTATGAAGTATGGTATGGTGTACAAGTGAAGCATATCCACAGGCTTATGCTTTAAAACAGGGGTGAAGCAAGACTTACTTGGTTTAGGTTGCATGACTTTGCCTCATGCCACCCCTCCCTTAAGTTAATTTGCAAGCCAGTCTTCAGGAGACCACCAGTTGTTTCATAGCCGGTGGGCATTACCTGAGAGCTTCTGCTTCCTCTGTTAACAACTTCCTGTGCCTCTCCAGTGCAGTGAGCTCCACAACCACCTGTGCCTTTTCCTTAGCCATGTCTTCCTTCTCCTGCAGCGTACGGAGCAAGGAGTCTGCTTGCATCTCCATCTCTCGGTGGCTCTGGGCCAGCTGCTCACCTAGAGTTTGCTTCTGGCTGTTCAGCTGGCAAAAAGCAGAGGGAAGTGTGTGAGAGAGTAAGAGCAGGAAATTAAGAGCCTAATTAGGATCCTGGCTCCACAACCCTGTAAACTGGGGTGGCGGGGAGGCTCCTCCAAGTGTTGTTAGACTTCAACTACCATCAGCCCTGGGCGGCATGGAACATAGGAAACATCCTTCTACTGAGTCAGAACACTGATCCATCAGGCTCAGGACTGCCTACACTGACTGGCAGAAGCTTTTCAGGATTTCAGAGAGTGTTCTCTCTCCCATACTGACCTGGAGATGCTGAGGCCTGAACCTGAGGTCTTCTGCATGCAACATAGTAGCTGGACCACTGAGCTACAGTCCTTCCGCTCAGTGGTCAAAGACGATGGCTGAGGAGTTGTCATCTAACAATGTATGGAGAACCACCAGCTTTCCATCCCTGATATAAACCACTCCTCTTAAGGGCAGTAGTTTGGCAGAGCTGTGCCTCTGTCAGGGACTGGCAGGGTGCTGAGGAGTGCGTGGCAGATGCCACAGGGTCAGAGGCTGCCCCAGGGGAAGGGGACAGCAATTTATGGGGTTTGGTGCCTCCTGTGAGGCAGCACTCAGGGCTGGAGGGAGGGAAGAGTCTGAGCAGAAGGACACTGTGTTTAAAAAACACAGGGGCCGTATTTGAATAGTAGAATGCCTGGCATCTGGTGGGCTGAGCTTTTGTGTTGTGCTCCGGAATTGGCCCCTCCTTTCAGGTGTCTGACAGGAGGATTGATTTTTTATTTTATTTTAATCACCCCACCCTCCACCACAGAGAGAGGGGAGGGGGTGAAGGACACAGGTCAGGAGTGTATGAGAAGTCGCAGGTTGCTTGTGCTCAGCCCATCAGATGCCGGTCCTTAAGGTCAGGTGGAGGTGTGGTTATGCTGTTGCTCGACCAGTCCAGCTCAGAACATCAGCCTGGGGAGGGGATGCCAGCTACTGAAGTGGGCAGAAGTGTGTGTGTGTGTGTGTGTGTGTGTGTGTTCTCTGTGCACCTTAGGAGCTACCATAAGTGTGTGCTTTGTCAATAAAGAATTAAACTACCAGCCGTCTGTCCTCCTTGTGCTGCGTGTGCTTAGGACAGCCTCTGAACTCAGTGGTTCTGCTGGACAGGGATCCCAAAATGGTTTGTTTGGATCAACTGTATTGCAGAAGCTTTGCCGAGTGTATCGCCAAGATGCGCTCTTGTGTCAGGGCCAACCTAGTTATTATGAACAACCATCTGAATCAACAAGTGGCGTTTCTCACTGGAACCTTTCTCATATTATATTCTTATATTTATTTATAAAAGTCTTTTTATATCGGAGTAACAGATCCAAGCACAATAATGCTCGAGCACAAGTTATATCTCTACTGTGATCAGAGCTAAATTGGCAACTGAAATGCAATACTGTATAATGCTTTCAACACATCAAACCTCCGCATTTCCAGCAGATCAGACCTGCCAAACCAATATGTTAGCAATCATTGGGGTTGCGGGGTGGGGGATGGGGAATGCCAAGTGATGCACTCCCACTTCCCACAACTTTTGCAACCAGGAAAGCGACCGAAGGGCCAAGTTTTTGTAATTCACATAAATTACTCCAAATCTCATGTTCGGCTGCAACAGAAAAGACTTAGTGATCTATCATGCCCCATTTGTCCCCTCCCCAGCAGAGTACTCAACCAGGAAGACAAAAATTATCCCAAGTCCTCTCTTATTCACATCCTTACTGTATCCTGAGGCAATGAAAAGGTACTGTGTTCTGCCCTCTGTTTCATACCTGCATTATTTGGTCCTGAAACTGGATTCTCTCCCTGTGGAGCGAGGCCACTTCCCCTTCCAGTCTCTCCTGCTTCTCTTCTGAGGCCTTGCAGCTCTGTTCCAGCCCCTGCTTCTCTGCCCTCGTGCGCATCAGTTCTTGCTCCAAGTGCGCCAGCTGCTCACGCCAACCGGCTTGCTCTTGTTCCAGCTCCCGCTTCCTATTTGAAAGCCTGCTCTTCTCCTCTTCAAGCTGCACAACAAGAGGAAAGACGGGGGTTTGCAGGCTCTAAAAGTGGCGGGGGGAGATGATCCAGCAGAAAAACAAAAGGTGGGCTAGCCTTGGCGGAAAGGGAACGAGGATACATCCTTATGACACTTTCACACACGACCCCTGGATTTATTGTTGAATTTGAATGTGCAATCATAAGCAAAGAAGAGAAAATGGGAGGGACGCCTTCTGTAATTCAAATGTATATTCTGGTAAATTGGGGGGGGGGGGTTATTTTGCTTTTGCATTTGTGGTAAAAACCAACTTGGGAAAAATCTAATTACGTTTCAAGTGTAAAAATAGAATAGCTCCTTTTTTGCCATTTCTCCCCTCCAACACAGAGATTCTAAGGACCAAATTATGGTCTAGCTTGCACAGCTCTGGGACATGGGTGGCACTGTGTTCTAAACCACTGAGCCTCTTGGGCTTGCTGATCCGAAGGTCGGCAGTTCGAATCCCCGCGACGGGGTGAGCTCCCGTTGCTCGGTCCCAGCTCCTGCCAACCTAGCAGTTTGAAAGCATGCCCAAAAGTGCAAGTAGATAAATAGGTACTGCTCTGGCGGGAAGGTAAACGGCGTTTCTGTGCACTGCTCTGGTTTCGGTGTTCTGTTGCGCCAGAAGCAGCTTAGTCATGCTGGCCACATGACCTGGAAAAACAGAGCGGACAAATGCGGCCTCTAAAGCGAGATGAGCGCCGCAACCCCAGAGTCATCTGTGACTGAACTTAACTGTCAGGGGTCCTTTACCTTTTTTGCACATCTCTTCAAACTAAGCATTGATTTAAAGGAGAACACACAGTGTAGTTGTACACACACCGCTGACATCATGACTCTTCTCTCCTCCTTCTCCTGCCGCGTTGACAGGAGCTAACCCATGGTCTGGCTTAGCATTATGTCCAAACCCCGGCTTGTGGCTTATTTCTCTCCAAACAAAGCATGAATTGTAAACGATGTTTGCTCTTGGCTTACAGCTCATGGGCAGAGCTATAAGAAAGCAGTGGTTGCCATTCCAACTTGTGCTTGTCAGAATCAGCGCCATTTCTTTTTCAGTGCAATTATTTGTTTCGCAGACCAGTATTTAACATAAGTTATATAAGTTTACATAAGTATTTATGGAACTTACATTCATTTCGATGTAAAGGAAATGTCAAAACAATGCTTTTTTTAAAAAAAAGTCATTCATTGCATGCCATTTGCAGAGTTAGAAAAGCAACACAATGCGAACCAATACTGATCAGACTCACTTGACAGAATTCCATCCCTGACCACAAACAAAATGTGTGGACTGCATCAATTTCTGCTTCTTTTTCAGTTTTCATCAGAATTTTCCAACACCCCTACTTGTAGTTTGTTTGGGGGAAATAACTCATGAGTTCAGATATACATTATAGCAGTGTGCCAACAGGAGGAGTGGAGTGGAGCAAAATGCCTGCAGTTTCAGCAGTGTGCACCAGCACTCACCTTTAAACCATAAGTTTAGTTTAATTATTGTTTGAGGTGACATGCAAACGAGGCCTAAATGTGACATAAATTGTGTGAGTGCAATTAACACATTTTAGAATACCTAAACAACAGTCGCGGGGCAGGGGAAGAGGGGCAAACAGCAGTGAGACCACAAGATACAGGAAGGGTTTATCCTTCTCCACTTGTAGTCTAAATGAAAATTGGCTTCCCAAGCTGCTGTTTGAAGAAGGAAGGATGCCTCCCCATTCTCTGCAGTGTCTTTGTGTGTGTGTGGCTTCGGTTGCTATTCACAATTTTAAAAATATGCACATTAATTGAATTCAGCCCATTAAAAGCACATCTAGATTGAACCAAACCTCCTACCATCAGTTCTCATTCTACTCCCTTTGTTTGGGCCTGGTTTTGCTCACATACTGTACTCCAGTGGACATATCAAAATGACCTTCTAGTAAAGTAAATCCACTTAAGTCAGCTCAGTTTCTGATTCACAGTTTCAACTGTGCAGAAACTTTGGAGGTAATTCTGGACTCCGGATTTTCCTTAGGTTTTCTTTTGCTTCCCTTCCTTACCCGCCCCGGCCCCCACTTGCACAAATCAATCGTGACAGGAAAGGGTTTACTTTACTTTCTCCCCAAACTGAGCAGGCGCTTCAATGAGGGCACAGACTTGAAGGCTACGATAGCCGTGCTTGGGTGAATTTTCCCATGTGCTTGTTGTAGGCAGCTTACAAGCTTCCATTAGGCAGCAATCGCATGCTTGAAGTCTTCCGGAAGTTATAAATGCTGTTGGCATAAGCTGTGGAGTGTGTGAGCACTCTTGAGTCCCCCCCATTTCAGGCCTCACTGCAAGTTACAAGCTCTTGGCGGTTACAAGCCCTGCAGGGATGATGGTGCTCATGAGGCCGAAAGCTTTCTGGCACACCATGGGTTTAAAGAGGCTGACAGGAAAGTGTGCATTTTGGCAGCCAGCGAAACCACTGAGGAGAGCTTTGTTTGCTCTGAGCAAGGGACACTCAGGGACTGACAGGGAAACTGGGATTCAGGGCATGTTCTTCCAGGATATGGCTACCACAGTTTTAGGATAAAAAAAAGCTTAGACTAGGACTCAGGGCAGTTGTATTTTGTTTTCGAATTTGCATCTGACAGGGCCAAAGAAGATGAGACAACAGAAGTCCATTATTGGATCTTCCATATTTTTCACTTTTGTAGAAAGTGATGGTGGTGTGTGTGTGTTGGACTGGGACCCTGGTACTAAGGGAGGAGAGAATTAGCTCTCTCCATCACATACGCTGTTTTCCTGATGATCACCCCCCTTCCCCAGTTGCTGTTTGCCCTATTAGGGAAAATGTACAGTATCATACAAAAATGCTATACTAACAGGATAAACAATAGCTTCAGGGAGTTTTCACAGGTATGTTGGCATTGTGAATGGGGGTGAGAGGGTAACAGTCCCTCTCCCAGCAACCAAGTCCCAATTCAAGTTCCCTACTCCTCCCCACACCCTGTAGACAGCTGTTTTTGACATTTTAAACTAATGAGAGATTCAGTTATATTCTCCTTTAGTTTAAGTCTCATTCTGTCATGAGGCAGAGACAGCACTACTCGAAGGTTCACAGCAGTTTCCTACCATCTTCCAAACACAACTAGAAGTGATAATTTCGAATCTTGGGCTCTGCTAAATCATTTGCAGCATACTGTTTGTAGCCCTTAAGGTGATTGTTATACCAGGGGTACAATCTGTTATCTCACCCTCCACCACAATTAAAGCTGGCTCAAATCCTCTGCCAGAGGTAGTTGACTCCACTTGCCCAATAGTAGGGCCATCTGTGCCTACATGCTCACATAAGCAGCGGCTACACTCAACTACACCCTCTGCTACATCCTGGCTGTCTTTGTTACCTGTAGAATTATGCGGTTGAGGCTGACTTTGTCATGAGCCAGCCCTTCGTTAAGAGCACCCATCTTGGCTAACGAGTCTCTCAGCACAGCTTCTTCCGATTTCATCTTGTGTATGGAGAGCTCAAGGTTAGCACTGGTGGCTTTAACCTGAGGAGGAAATTGAGATACTGAATTTCACCTCCAACTCCAGGCTGCTTCCCCTTCAAGGCATAGCAATGGTGCCTCAGATGAGAAGCTATGCTTTAGGGAACAGAGATCCATAAACTCATGCCTAATTAACTTTATGGGGTAATCCAGATTTGACGATAGATAGGCAGCCTTTTCCGTGGAAGAAATGGGTCGGTTGTGGAATTTATACATTAAATCAGCTGGACGGCATTTTGGTTGTAGTCTTTTATATTGCTGTTTAAATATCATTTACTGAGTGCTGAATGGCAGCATCTTCAATTGCATCTGTTGGTGTCTATTTGTGGACTGTGTGGCTTGGGTGCTTCAGAATCTCCTAAATGGTTAGATCAAATTATTGGATCTTCTCAGAAAGCTAAATCCACGAATGCTGCTTATAAATGCTTATTGGACCTTTATAAAGTAGATTTTAGGAACTTGGGAGAATTGTGGAATAGGTAATTAGAATGTGATATAAAATCCAAACAATGGAAAACTGCTTTAGAGTCTGTCCTGAAACTTTCTCTAGATTTGAAATTGAGACTGAGCCTGCCAAAAAAAAAAAAAAAATGTTGTTTCATGAATACTAGTCTCCACAACAGTTGTACAGGAAGACACGGTCCAATTCAGGTAGATGCTAGAAGCGTAATGCTAAAAGGGCCTTGTTGAGGCATATGATGTGGTCACATCCAGTGAGATATATTATTTTTTGGTCTGAAGTTGCTGTTCACATAAATTTTGCATGGGCAAAATATTTGATATTTGTAAATGTTCAGGTACTTTTAAACTATATTACTACAGCTTGGGGATTAATAGCAGGAAAACAAAAGTGAATGTTTTAAGCCTTTATGGCCAAGAGACTTATACTTCAAACCTGAAAGAATAAATACCCACTATCCATTATGTAGTGGTCTGAGGACCTCCTCTCTTTTGCCACGTTTGAAATTTTTTATTATTACTGTGTGCGTTTAAAAATCTATCCTTGAGGTTTTTTCTTTGTTAAATATATCTGTATCTGTATCTGTATCTGTATCTGTATCTGTATCTGTATCTGTATCTGTATCTGTATCTGTATCTGGTCTGTGCCAAACTTTTAAAAAAGGATCTATTTGTCCATTCCACGTTCAATTTAATACCAATCAGTGCCTTTAAAAAAACAACAGAAAACACCCTGAAACTAAAAAAGGGAAGAGGGAATCCTTAGCATTTGTGCATACAAAAGTTAACACTATTTTTCTCTTTAAGATCAAGTCCATTACATAACCAGGCAATATTATGTTAGGAAAATATAGTTTCCCCCCGAAAGTTCATTCTAGCCAAAGTGTGGGTGGCAAAGAGATCTGCTACTCACTTCAGCAGAGCCAATCTGAGCTGCTAGGGCAGTGTTCACAAGAGTGTTTTACCAAAATAGTTACTCATTCAGGGCCTGCCCTAACACTTTATTGGACCATGGCCTTGGCAGGCACATTATTTCCAAGAAAAGAGATTAAACTTAGCACACAGTTTACTGTTTTCAAATATCAAGTCCTGATGATGTGATGGCATGCAATGGCACCTCACCCACAGTTCTGCTTTGCCCTTAAAACATAAGGGACCGAAGCTGTCAGGAATGAAATTTGGTTCTTCTAGGGTGCTGGACTGTCTCAGACTCAGTAATGCTGCCCTCCTGGCTAAGTCTCTGGGATTCACAGTCAACTGTCAGACTGGCTATCAAGATACAACAGCTATGATTTTACAGTCATTCTGTTTCCCCTTCCTCCATATCAGGCACTAATAGAAGCCCACGCGGAAAGCAAACATTTGGTGACATTTTCCAGAGTAAAAGGGCACTGTGCCTTTCTGCCTGGCATGGCTTTGCAATAAACCAAGCTCCTGAGACTTTTGGCAAGGGGCTTTTCCATAAAACCTTGGAACCCAACCATTACAGATCTATGGCCTTAGCCTGGTGGGACAATACTAGCCTCTCCCTCCAGACTCCCTGGTACTAGAAGTGGACAGTGACAGGCTACCAGTTACACTAAGCTGCTGTTATTATTACTTTGCATGTTGCCCAGGTAACTCTTATTATGGGTGGCTAGTAAACTGAATTAACGATGATTAAAAACACATTTCCTGAAAAGTTCAAGGTGGCTAAACAAGAAACATACAAAAACAGTAAATGTTTTACAACTTGTGCTTTGTACCTTTGCCTCCCAAGTCTCTGTACTTGCTGCCAGTCGAGTCCTGCCTTTGCACAACCTCTGGACTTAGCCGCTGCCTGTTCCTATCCTTGACTTTGGACAATCCCATGCTTTGTTCTTAAGGCTGTCGCCTCTTTTCTTTAAATGGCTTCCTTTCCCATCTGACTACACAAGACTATGCGTGATAAAATCCTTTTATAGCTTTTACAATGCTATATGTAATTACTTCACATATAGAAAAGTCAAGATTTTGTTTTCCAAGAAAAGCAAATAGATGGTGGGGGAGGGGGATTGAGGGCCATGTCAGCAATAGTTAGAAACATAAAGGGGAGGACAATATCCTCAGTTAGGGCAATAACAATAACAATAACAATAACAATAACAATAACAATAACAATTTATTTGTACCCCACCCATCTGGCAGGAGGAGAGTTATTTGGCATGTGGAATGTGCCTACTGGCCACCCTTACTTTGGAAAGTGCTCCGCTCAAGCCTTCCTTCGCACTCTCGAGCATATCCTTCTCCAGCATGGCTTGGTTCAAAGTCTCCTTGACTGTCACCAGCTCTTTCTTCAGGGCAGACATCCTTTCCTCAAGCTGCTCCAGGGATCTTTGCCTGAAGAAGAAGAAGAAGAAAAGGTCTAACTATGCCTTGCACCAACCAAGCCAGATTACGCTTAACTCATTGTGTCGATACACCTTGGGATGCCAATTAATGTCGTTGGGGTTCAATTTTTTATTTCCATTATTACAGCTATCTTTCATGACCACATTTTTCTTGTTCCCTGACAACTGGCACACAGAGGCTCACTGCTTCTGAGGCAGAATACAGCTATCATGACTTGCAACGCTGATAATTCACACCAACTACGGCCAACATTATTAGCAAAGGCTATCTATCTGCCCAAGTGTGAGAATCTGGAAAAAAGACCTGCCATGTCTTTGAAGACCAGCACAGAGAGCAGGATTGCCTTGTGCATCAAAGCACTAGGGACACAACTGCAGCACCTCACCCCCGCTCCAGCTCCTTCTTCGTTCTCTCCCTTTCCTTAATGACATCCTCCTTCTGTTCTTCCAGGAGTTTTCGCTGTCTCTGCAGCTCTCCATTCATAGTCTTCAGCCGCTCCACCTCCAGATAGGAGGAATCGAGCTGCTGATTCAGGCTTTCCACTGCCATTTCTGCGGCCTCCTTCTCTCTGGGGAGTGAAAAAACAGACAAAATATGAGCAACCTGGGGGTCAAGATAATGCACCCTGAAAACAGGCCCCCGTTTGTCTTGAGGTAGAAATACATGCTCTGCTTCCTCCACCTGCTTTTAGTGACCAACCACCACTTCTCTTTTGCAAGTAGGTGGGCTTAATTTGTTGCAGAGAAGGGGCAGGCAGGAGGAAGGCAATTAATCCTGCCCCACCAAAGGCCTTGAACAGGAAAAAAAAAGTTTTCTAGCAGCAGGGGACAAAATCATAGAAACATAGTGCAAAGCAACTAAAAGCCATCTATTCAGACCCTCTGCCAAAAGCCAGGAGTATCAAATGCTGCAATCCAGACTCAAATATGCTGTAACATGAAATGTACCTGCAGCAAAAATGCCTCTATCAACCTATCTGCCTGCCTTTCCATCTGTCATCCATCCATCCATCCATTGTATTTGTACATTCCTCATACAGCTTAGTGCAGCTTTCCCCAAACAGTTGTAGCCCAAAAATATCTGGAGGGCACCAGGCAGGGGAAGGCTGATTTAGTGAATCCTTCAAATAATTTAAAAAAGGGCAAGGAGGGGGAACCTGTCAAAATGCAGCAAAAGTTCTTCTTTTAAATCCCCAACTAGGAACAATAGTGCAGGTGCCATTCTATGCTACCCAATGACCTTCCTAGGACAAATTAATTTCACAGATACCCTTTTATATGCGTTCAAGATAAATAACACCGCTTTAATACTGTTGGGGCTAGCGGGGAGAGGCATTTGATAACCTTTGGCAGCAACGAATGCTGATGCATGTTATTCCCAAAGACATTGTTTCATCATCACTTTAAGAATCACTTTACATCTCTTTGGCTGACGACCACAACAGAAATGGGTGCAGAGGTGTGAAATCGCATCATCAAAACAAGAGACCCCTTTTTGTTACTATGGAAAAGTGAGTTGTACAATATTCCTTATCCACCCACCAATCCAAGTCAAACTGTATCATGAATGTGCTGCCCTTAGGTAAGCACAGGAGGCCTCAACAGCTGGCCTATTTAGTTCAGTATAATCTACACACACCAGCTTTTGCCATTGTGGCACCTCCAGATGTGCTGGCTGGTGCTGATGGGAGTTGCTATTCAAAACATCTGGAGGGGACAAGGTTGGCAGAGGCTGGTCTACGCTGACTGGCAGTGGCTCTCTAGGAGTCTTTCCCAGCCATGCCTGGAGATGCCAAGGGCTAAATGCATCACATATGCTCTTATCTCTGAGCTGTGGACCGTCCTCAGATGTGAAGGGATGCATGGCATAGGGAGTTTCCAATCACTGACGCATCACTACAGAGGGCGATGGCTTCCTTTCTGAGACACTTATTTGAAGGTCACAATCTACTTAACCACTTGAAGGACTGAGTCAGAGCCATGTCACTCAAAAGCATTAACAGATCTGAAGGCTCCCTCTTTCACCTTCCGAGCACCTCCACTGAGGCTTTCCAGCGTTGCAGTTCCCTCCTACAATCCTCCAGTGACCGGGTCAGCTCTTCACATTCCTGCCTCTCTTCCTGCAGCCGCTGTTTTGCTGCCTGCGCTTCCTGCTGGCAGTCAGCGAGCTGCTTCTTGACAGTTCCCAGGGCATCCTGGCAAGACTCCAGCTGCACACGCAACTCCTGTTCGTTAAAAAAAAAAGAGGGAGCAAGCAGGAAACCCCTTCCACATCATACAACACGATATGCACGGGGGGGGGGGGATACCCCATTTAACAGGTGGGCAAGTGCTGTGATCAACACCTTCACTGACGCTGAGGAGCTGAGTCTCTATAGCCAGGGAAGCCGGATTTTGTAAATAAATACAGAAATCTGTGGTTTGGGTAAACCCAAAATGTGCAGAAGAAACATTGCATTCATATCTCTGAAAGCTGGCTTCCCGAGCTCCATCATTTGGCTATGCTGCCTGCATGCACGAGGGATATGGACACTAAGAGCCAGTGCAAAAGGGTGTTGCAGCTGTTGCCTGACAAAGGCCAGGATTGGGGGGTGGGGAGAGTTCCTGTGGCGTCAGGTGCACTAAGAGCTCCAGGGGATGGTGGAAAGAGCCGCCAATTTCTCTTGGTGAAATCCAGCAAGGTCAGGGCAGTGTGGGTGAAGCAGCAAAAGTGCTGGATTTGGTGCACCTGCACAGCACCAACCTCACTGTCTCGCCCCTCCCAGTAAACAGCAGCAGTGACGCTGCAGCTGGGAGGCTATTGTTGCAGCGTCTCCTGGTTTCAATACTCTGTGAAATTTACAGTTTTATACATATTTTGAAATAACTGTAAGGTAGAAGCATTAGATGACTGTATCACTGTTCTCTCTCTCTCTCTCTCTCTCTCTCTCTCTCTCTCTCTCTCTCAGATTTATAACTGTAAACTCAGGATATCCAAACCTGCTCATGCTGCTGTGATTTCTGGATAGCAGCACGAACTGCTTGCAGTGCTGCATTCTGAAGTGATGAAGGGTGTGCCCGGGATGGTGATACCCGCCGGCGGTGGGGAGAGCTGGAGCGCAGAGGGGAGGTCTGCCATAGGGTGTCTTCCTCTGACGAGGTTCTTGTACTTTCCAAGGAACCGAGTCCTGTGCTCTTGGATTCAGACAAAGCCAGCTAGGAGGAGGGTTGAGAAGAAGTGAATGCCAGTCAAATCCATCACAAGTTATTATACCGTAATGAGACTGGGGTTGAACTAAGTGGGTTCCCCACATCCCCCACCCTAACTCTGTGAGACTATGGTTGTAAGAAGAGACTGCTAAAGAGGCCTGGCAGATTCCATCACAGGTCTATGAGATTTAGTGGGTCTGGATCGGGCTAGAAGTTTGTGTCTATGCGTAGAGACTTTACATTTGGGGTAAGTTAACATTGCTGGCAGCCACCAATGATGGAAAACAAACTTAGCTCAAGTTCAAAATGGCTGCAGACTGCCTACCACTGATGCATGTCCAGAAGCCCAATGGAGGCTGGTGAGTACCACCAACAAATAGTGGTGGTGAGAGAGAAAGCAGATGGTGTTCTATAGGTTTCTCTCTCACTATAGCACCCTTTAATTTCAGCTGGGCTTGTGTAAGAACTTCCTAGTGAATCGAGCATCAATTTCGACTCAAGTTAGATGTCTACCATCAAATTACACAGAGTGAGTCAGAGTCATCTTGTGAATGTATATATAGCAATTTAACTGGATTACAGGGCAGGTAAAAGTTTCGCACACCTTTGTGATGCTGTTCAAGCTATGTTGCAAATATTCGATTTCTTCTTTCAGGTCCTTCACCTCTTCTAGATCTCCAGTCTTACTGGCCTCCTAGTGTTCAAAGATAAGCAGTTTCTCAGAAATGGACATGGGGAAAGGGCACAGAAAGTATGAGGAGGCAGGTGTGTGTGGAAGTGCAAGCCAGTGTGTATGTATTAGGCCATGCATTTTTGTGAGGATGTATATGCCGGTACGGCTATGTGTGTTTGCCTGAGAGAGTGACAGAAAGGGGGGGTTTGTGGGTACGTATACCAATTTCTGAATGTCCATTTTTAGGGCAGAGATGGTCTTCTCTTTCTTTGCATTCTGTTCTTTAAGTTTATCTCCTAACGTGGTCAACTCTGCAATCCTGTAAGACACAAACCAGACATAGGTGGCAGATTGAGCAGGAGTGAAAACATATGACCTCAAAAGACTCAATTCTTCATACTCTTGGGATCATTAAGCCACCAATTCACACATCACATTAAAAAGATACATGGTCAGAGGCTGACAACAATTTTTAAGAGCTGAAAGTAGCTTCAGAAAGGCTTCCCTTCCCACTATGTATTGTCCTGGACAAGTTCACACAAAGACTGGGAGAAAGCAGATTCAGCAAGAGGTCTTGGGTTGATGGAGAGAACAGTCAATAAGAATCCAGATGGTGTGGAGCCAATTCAAGATCAAGAACCAATGGAGAACAAGAGCTGTCAGATTTACAGCCCTATAGTACCCCCCAGATATCCCAGAGAGCAGACACCGTTTTCCAATAGTTCCTAGGTCCCAGTTTGCCTTTACATCCTCTCTGGACCAGGCTATTCCTTACAGGCTCTGCCCCACTCCCCGAGGAGCAGAGAGCCTCAAAGAGTAGTCCTCTGGGCTAGAACCAAGCACTCCATTGCCTCTCTATTACTTCTTGCCAGTGGTATTGGTGAAGGACCTGAAAGAAGAAATTGAATATTTGCAACATAGCTTGAACAACTGAGAACTGGGAAGTGTGAAGCCTTTGTTCCTGAGGGAGCTAGTCCCTTTGAGACTCCAGCTCGGGGGCTGCTATCTCCAAGGAGCCCACCTTGCAGGGGATGCTGGCTCAAGGTGCTCCTTGCTATTCAACTTGGGCACCACCATGCTGGCTTGCATCAATGGCTCTCCTGACCTGGCTGCCAGCTCTTCCTTTTGTTTCAGTGCCCTAGTCACTGCTCACAGTTGAGATTGTGACATGCAAATATGTTTCTTTGTTTTGTCCCAATGCCACCTCTGGGTTACCGGAAGCAAAAGCTGGGCATGCATAGACATCACAGAGAGTGTCCCCTCCATTAAAAGTGCCTTCCATTCTAAGAGAGCCACTGTGGTGTAGTGGTTAGAGTGTTGGATTAGGACCTGAGGGACCAAGAATATAAGAGCAGCCCTGCTGGATCAGGCCAATGCCCCAGCATCCTGTTCTCACAGTGGCCAAACCAGTTGCCCATGCGAAGCCCGTAAGTAGGACAGGAATGCAATAGCACTCTGCCCACCTGTGATTCCCATCAACTGTCAGTGGAGGTAGAACACAGCCATTGTGATTTAGTAGCTGTTAATAGCCTTGTCTTCCGTGAATTTGTCCAATCCTCTTTTAAAGTTGGTGGCCATCACAAGTTCCATAGTTTAACTACATGCCGTGTGAAGGAAGTGCAAATCCCCACTCAGCCATGAAGAGCACTGGACGACCTTGGGCTAGTCACTGTCTCTCAGCGTAACCTACTTCACAGGGTTGTTGTTGTCAGGATAAAATGGAGAGGGAGACAAGTGTGTACGCCACCTTGAGGTTTTCGGAGGAAAGGTGGAATATAAATGCACCTTTGATAACAGCAGTAACAACACATTATTGTGCCATGATTCACGGATCCAGAGAGATGGGCTGTGTCTAATAGGTCATACTCAAGGTGGACCCACTGAAATCCATTGACTTGACTTGACTAACAAGCCCATTGCAATCAGTGGGTTGATTCTACTGGATATAAAGGTAAAGGTAAAGCTAAAGGTAAAGGACCCCTGACAGTTAAGTCCAGTCGCGAACGACTCTGGGATTGCAGCACTCATCTCGCTTTACTGGCCGAGGGAGCCGACGTTTGTCTACAGACAGTTTTTCTGGGTCATGTGGCCAGCATGACTAAGCCGCTTCTGGCAAAACCAGAGCAGTGCACGGAAACGCCATTTACCTTCCCACTGGAGTGGTACCTATTTATCTACTTGCACTTTGACGTGCTTTCAAACTGCTAGGTTGGCAGGAGCTGGGACCGAGCAATGGGAGCTCACCCAATCGTGGGGATTCAAACCGCAGACCTTCTGATTGGCAAGCCCAAGGCTCAGTGGTTTACACCACAGCGCCACCCACGCTGGATATAGCAACGGGCAAACTTTTACCCCACTTTAAAAGCATGTGCCCCAAAGACCAGAGGCACCTGCGAATGCTCTTCTAACCTGGAGTTCAGTTCAGCTTTCTCTCCATCCCACTGGCTCTGCAGCTGGATCATCTCCCGGACTTTCTCCCGAAGCTGCTTCTCCAGCAAACAGGTGGAGCTGCTTTCCGAGAGGCGCAGGTTGGAATCCAAGTTGAGGCAGGCGGTCTGGAGGCGGCGGGCAGCTCTTGCCATGTCGGTCCCTGCCTCAGTGAGACCTCTGGTAATGAGGGAGTAAAAATCTTTTCTCATTCAGCATTCACACATTTTGTCTCTGGCAAGGCCAGCTGAGAGCCAGAAATTCCAGTTGAAAGCTGGGATGGGTTCTATTTAGGGTTAGGCCATAGGGTCATGGTTTTCAGATATAATAATGTAAGAAGAACCTGCTGGATCAGGTCAATGCTCCATCTAGTCCAGCATCCTGTTCTTGCAGTGGCCAATCAGGTGCCTGAAGGAAACCCACAAGCAGAACCCAGGCACAATGACCGCTCCCACATCAAATGGCCTTTTGCATGGTCACACACAGCCCCCCGGATCCCAGTGCGACTCCTGGTAGTTTGGGCTGACTTCATCCTCCCAGGCTGGATACCTGGAGGTCTCCGCCTACCTCAGCCAATCGCCCAATCCTGCCTGGGGAGGTGTTGCCAGGGGATTGGCCAGGTAAGGAGAGGGGCCATCTTGCCCACACAACAGAAGGTGAAGCTTACCTGCGAAGCAGCAGTTGGCTCCAGAGCTTCTCCCACCCTCTCCACCCAAGTCTTCTTTGCAGATTAACCTCTTCTCCACAGGTATACAGGCATTGTTACGTCAGGGTCAGAAAGGAATTTTCCTGCATTGGCAGGTTTTGCCTTTCCCGTAGCAGAACGTCACAACTTTGGCAGTTTCAGGGCTTGGGCGGAATCCTTTAGTCTATCTTCCTAAATGGAGGGGGGCGTGAAGTGGTGACCCAAGCCCCCCTTGTGGCAGTGATTAAAGGGGTCTTGAGGGGAGGCATTGGCCATACGCTGAGAGGTTGTCATTGCTCTCCCGTCCAATGGCAGCAAAATGGGGGGCGGGCTCTCTGCTTGAACATATGTTCTCCATAGCCAGTCCAAGCCCCACACATTCTGGATAACCCTGAAGTCTCCCAGATCCCCGGATGGGGACTGGGAAGGATAAACGCCCAATGCCTGAGCCTGAAACTTAATAAAGTTGTGGCCAATTTTAATCCCATGGCACGTTGTCTTGAGTCATTATTCCGCTCGGGGGTCGCCTAGGGTTGGGGGGACTCCGCCTGTCCACGCAATACTCTGCTGTGGTTTCCAGAAACTGGGATATATTTTGTCCCTCCCCAAATGCTTCGCATTGGCGTTTCTGGAGCTGATGACACTCAATATTTTTAAACAACGAGGTCCCGCTATGAAGGCATCAACAGCACAGGGAAATCTTTCAGGCATTTTCTAAAGAGCCCTCAGGGTCCCTCTTGTAGCAGTGCTGCTACACTGAGGGAGAACCCACCTCTCCATGGTTGTGCGGAGCTCTGCAAAGTTGCCACGGAGTGTGGCGGCTTGACGCCACAGCAGCAGGATCCCACTGTGCTCGCTGCTTAAATAGGAACTGTAACTCTGCAAAGGATGACGGAGAGAACAGGATACGGACATGTCACCAGTTCCAGCACTTCAACATTTTATTAACTGAGAGCTGCAGAAAGTTACCTCCCTCCGACCCCCATTTGTATTACTCGCTATACTAAACCATCTTCCAAAATCTGTTCAAGGTCCAATATGAATAAGGCATGGGAAACAATGTTTTTGCCCCTGCTGCAGGCAAGTAGAAGGGTTACAGAAGATACTATTTAAATTTACCTACAACTCACTAGTTTGCTTTCCTGGCACTTCTTGTTTTGCAAGCTGCGATGGACGTTTGGAAAAGTAAGGCAGAAAATGTTAAATAAATAACTTGCAACTAACCTTCAGTTTCCAATAAATAGTACTTTCAAGCCAGGCAGGGATACTGCTGCGTCATCCCCGAAACACACAACAAAACTGTTAAAATGCAAACCAGGAACTCGACGAAATGCTTCCTCTCCAAGGTTGTAGCGAGGCTGGCATCAACTCTGGCTGAGCAAATAAGAGCTCTGAGCTCAGAACTTGGCCAACGTATATATGAGCTAATATTTTGCTGTACACATGAGTATGTCCCAGTGCTTGTAAAAAAAAACCCTATACATACAGATTATTGTTCTGCAGTCCAAATAAATAAATAAATAACACCACCAAGGGCTTTGCTGTTTAGAACTGGAGTTTTCAAGGTTTCCTATTGGATCCAGACTCCTTCTCACAGAGAAGCTCTTTCATAATACTGGAAGAGCTCCAGCAATGCCTTGGTGGTCTCCGCTCCATAGAAGGGTAATCCAACAGCAATTTTAACTAGAGCACTACTACATCTGGTTAATAGGGTATGGAAATACTAAAGCAGTGGCAAATATGACATGATAGAAGTGTCACTGGGTTAAAAATGCCAACAGCCCATTATGGAATCAGAATGGCCAAGATCACTCTGTTTGTTCTGAGAGAGGGGTAGTCAAAGAAAGAAAGTCAGAGAGAGACAAATGGCTTCTCAATCAGGACAGATCATATTCAGGGAGAACCTAGAAGAACAAAAAGCTGCACCAGGCCAATGGAGGGGGAGACTCTCCAAAGAATCAGAGAATTGTAGCAAAATATTCAAGGTTAGTGGGCTGAAGCTGCTAAGATGAATGAAACAATGCCAACAGAGCAGAGAGCCAAGAAGTACAACTGACTCCAGTGTAACAATTCTCACTTCAACACTAATAGTCCATCTTGACCCAACAAGAAAAGTGATGGGCGAAGGCCAAGTATTACATATTTTGGTACACAGCTTGTTTACAGCCGGCATTTACAAGCAAGATAATTATGAAGATCGGGAATAATTTATCTTTGAAGCAGCAGAGTCAAGGACAACTTGGCCAAGAGGTTTTTACTGTGAGTGTTGGAACACTTCCCGTTTTTTCTGGTGGCCAGGAACATCAGTGTAGTGATGTGGCATTAACCTTCTAGCAGCATAGGAGATGTCATGAAATTTCAGGTGGAAGAAAGAATTCTGGATTTGTTCCTGTGCTGGAGGTTCAGCGCCATTAACCTAAGTAAGAGCCAAACAAGGGAGGATGACAAAGAAAAAGGAAACCACAAAGGTGCTAGCATAAGACAGAAGGACTAGGAAATGGTGCTATTTGTGTTTGCAGTGATGCTAAGGCATAAGGTTTTGTTTAGTCAGCTATACTGAGCATGAGCTGTGTGCTGCAGCGTATCTGGACAAGGATGCATAAGGACAGAGCAAGGTGGCATCAAGCCAGCATGGGCCTATTGGTGGGACCAGCAGACTGGCTTCACCGATGGACCCACGCATATCCCTGAAAGCAATGGTTGGGGCAGATTCCAGATAGTGAACAGTGCGGCAAGGTTACAATAAACTGTACTCTACGCATTTGGAAACAAACCCAAGGCAAAACTGTTGATATATGACAACAATTCTGAATTCACTAACCCTGTACAATGTTCGGTGCCCCTCAGTTTTGTAGATAAAACTCTTTAGCAGTTGGCCTGTGTCCTCTTCGAGAGGAGAGATGCTTATTCATTGAACCAAAACACACACTGCCTTTGCTAACTAGGAACTCTGCATTTTGCCAAATACAAATACTCTGCCAAACCCAAGCTGGATTTACAATGCATAATAAATTCAAAAATGCAGCGTCCACAACCAACATTTATTTTCTAGAGAGTTTATTTTGATCTGGGTTTTTTTATGATATAGAAAAGAGGGGACAGTAAGAGAAGAGGGAAAAGGCGCTCCCCCCAAAGAAGGAGTGGGGGCCAAACTATAAATGATTTTTATGCACGCAACTAGCAATAGCATTGCTTGTTTTTAAGGTAAACAGCGGGGGGGGGGGGGGGGCTTGAACAGGACAATGTGGGTGGTGGGTGGGAGAGTGGGATTGAACCCTTTGCCAACACTGTAGTCCTGAGCCAGATCAGTTGCTCCTTCAATACATAACATGTTATATAGGCATTCAAAGGAAAGCTCCCACTGCCAACAACAGGACTGCAAGGAAAGAGGGAATACGGGCTATGGCACTCCCCAAAGGACTGGAACTGGAGAAATACAGTTGTACCTCAGAAGTTGAACAGAATCCATTCCGGAAGTCTGTTCGACTTCCAAAATGTTTGGAAACCAAGGCGCAGCTTCCGATTGGCTGCCAGAAGCTCCTGCAGCCAATCAGAAGCCGCAGAAGCTGCATTGGACATTTGAGGTTCCAAAGAACATTCACAAACTGGAACACCAACTTCCAGGTTTGTGGCATTCGGGAGCCAAAACGTTTGAGTCGCAAGGCGTTCGTCAACCAAGGCATACGTATAGTAATTTTAGCGCCTGCTAAAAACATTCCTGTTTAGACAAGCCTACCTAGATGCTTAGAGAATGGAGGTAATTTTAATCACAAGCCTACCTAGATGCTTAGAAAATGGAGGTAATTTTAATCAGTTTTAGTATTTTAACTTTTGTCTGCTTTAAAATAGGGCTGTACATTTTTCTTGATTTTCTTATCTTTTTGTAAACCGCTTTGAGGGTTTTTAAAAAAATAAAATATCAAAATAATAAAACAGCAGCCTGGAGGGACCATGAGCTGAACCAGTGAAGGTACTGAAGATGAAACAGCGATAGTTGACTCTGAATTTTCTTGTCTTGGCAGGAGTGCTGATCCTATGAACAGCCAACCCAACAAGATGCTGAGTTGAGCAAAGAATTGGTACAAAAAAACTCCCAGTGCCAAATCTGCTACAGGTGTATAGTACAATGGTGCAACATGAAGAAAATGGATTTCTAATCATTATGTTGCCTGGCATTTCAAAAAGCAACCAATAGGATATGTTGTACCTCCCTGCCCTTGTGCCACTGGGACTCCTTCTGTTCACTCCTCAGCCTGTGCACTTCAGCGGTTGCCCTCTCCAACTCCCCTGCTAGTCTTTGTTTTGAGGAGTTCATCTGGTCCAGCTGTTCCCGGAGAAGAGTATTCATCTGAGAAAGACTGGTGCTCCTAAGACAAAAAATTAGAAAGCCAAGGACAGTGTTTTCCTCCACAATCACAATATGGCACACTAGTTCTTTTGAATCCAATAATTCCTATTTTTTTTTAAAAAATATAATTTTTATTGAATAATTTTATGTTACAAAAAACAATACAGCCATACTACCACTAAATATAATTAAGAAATAAAAATTACATACATCAATATTTTAGTTTGTTATTTGTTATTTACCGTCTTATTTCCTCCCAAACATTGCATACAACAACACACATATGTGCAGACACCCACACACCCGAACACAAAATGATAATAATGAAAGTAAATATTTTTTTGAATCCAAGAATTCCTCTATGTCTTTATGTCTATCCAACGACATTAGTCACAACAAAGGCTTTGTACTAAATAATAAAAAAGATGGTGGGTTTTGAGCAAGTCCCACCCTTTGGGACAAGACCTGCCCTTATTTGTATGACATCAGGCATAGGGCAGGGAGGTAAAGGTTGCCCATAATGGCCTCATGGGCGAATGGGGAAGCCCAGTGAGCTGGAGGTTCCCCACCCCAGCTTAGGATAAAAGGAATGGAATATGGATCTGACACACCTAAAATATTGTTCATGATTTGCAGTAATAGATTCAGGGATGCTGCTACCATCAAATGAAAGTTCAATGACATACAGTTGTACACTTCAAATGGAACATTAATTTATACCATTCCTATGGATAAAATACCATGACCACAATTTAAAGAAATAGTCACCAGTGGGGGACCTCTAGCGTACGAGTCTAATTATGCCCAGCATGGCTCCCAGGTGAGGCAAGGCCCTTTCCTACAAACCATGGCCACCTGCCTCACACCTGGCATCCTGTGGCATCAGATGTGGGGCAGGATACAGTTGTCTATCAGGAGCTTAAAGGAACTCTTGATGGTGCTTTCAAAAGCAGGGATCTCTGTCGGCGCTGAGCAGTTGCAGCAAACCTCTTTGAATGTGTTCTCTCTGCCTCAACCAGCTGACTGGTGATGAAAGTGTGTCTTCAAAGGAGGCTACCATAACCACTGATCAGCTGATCACTGAAGAGCAGTATTGCCAGTATACAAATGTACCATATAAACAAACCCCCTGAAGCAAATGGCAACCTCACCTCTGCTGCTCCTCTTCCAGGTGGATGAGAGTGCTCTCCAGCTCTGTGTTGTGGTCATGCTCAAAGCGGAGTAAATGCGACTCCGTTGAGTCTAACCTCATCTGCGCCTAGAAAGATGACGGATTGTGCATCAATATTAAAGCAGCGCACAGAATGATTGGCTGGCAGGAGCTATAGAAATATGCATGTCCTTACATATATGTTGTACAGAACAGAATCTGTTTAAGGCAATAGGAGACTTTCTCAGAATCCCGAAACTGCTTTTTTAAAATAAATATTTGGATTTGGGAGGTCTGTGATTGGGAGAAAAGGTAGGCAGCATTAAAGACAGCCATTTCCTAAACCCTCAGAAATAAAACAGGTTCTGGGCAGGGTTTTTTCATAGACGTGGGAGAGGTATTCATCCCACATAGCTCTGTATTTCTTCACATGACACTATCATGTCATAAGAATTCCTAGAGCCTAGTTCCTTCAGCTAAACTCTTCTCATGGGTAGTAAAAAAATGTGAAGCGAAAGAATATGATGGCAACAGGCTAGATGTGGATGGGAAGACTTTCTATCCTTTTTTCCACACCAGCATGTCATGTTCCCCTGCCCTGGTCACCTTTTTCCTGAACTACAAAAGCCCCAAATGTGGTAACCTTTCATTGCAGGGAAGTTGCTTCAACTACATGATCATTTTGGTTGCCCCTTTCTGCACCTTCTCCTGCTCAAATTGCACTGTGAGGCACTAGGGATCTCTAGTTAAAGCGCGGCGATAATTGCCTTTTAAGAACTGCTCCATGTTTGGGCTTCTCACATATAATTGTAGTCATGCATAGGTTCCCCTCTGTGAATTATAATCCCCTCTAAACCCCACAGGCTTTAGCCTTATATAATATTATTACCCTGTTGTGAAAAAGGCTTTGTACCCAGAACGTCCTTCATAAAATAAAAGTACTCCACTGGTTGCCTATATGGCCCGTACTTTACACACACAAAACACCACCAAACTGGACATTCAGAAAACCAGTGGGAGTCTTTAAATGATATGAACTACACAAAGACTACTTGTACCATGTATGTCATTAGGCTGTCTGCCAAGCGCTCGCTCCAATTAAAGGTGCATGGCGTGAGGGGACAGTGATCTACAAATTGCCCACAGTGCTAACAGTCAGGCTGCCACATGCTTCATCACGATCATTTATAGCATGAGAAAAGCCATGCGCACCATCTGTTTCTGATGCTCACACTCGGAGGTTTTCTCCAGCAGTTGTTGCTCCAGCTCCCCACATCTTTTCTTGTACTGCAGCATCTACGCCAGGGAATAGAAGCAGCAAGGCACTGCTATGAAACCATCACATCAGCGCAAGGATTTATGCTTGCCCCATGGAACTTCCCCCATGTGTCCCCTCCCCAAATTTGCACCAGAGGGTTACGGGGTAGGGGTGGGGGACTGTCAAAATAGATTTAGAGGGGTGTAGGTTGGAGAAAAGAAAAAGAGGAAAGTCCCATTGCATTGTAGGGGGTTGGAGCAGATGAACCTTGAGGTCCCTTCCGATTCTGCAATGCCATGATTCTAAGTGTCTATCCTTGTGCTGACAGGATGGTCACTTAAGACTGCACTTAAGACTGCCTTAGGTAAAGAGTGGTCTGCATTCTTGTCATACATATGCAGATGTTTCCTCCTCCTGCCCCCACCCTCTCTGACCTCAGTCCAGACAAGCAAGAGGCCACACGCCTGTTAAGTAAAAGCACTCCAGAAGGGCATGCAGCAGAGCCATTGAGGAGTATAGTCTGGATAGAGAGAGTGTGGCCTCGGAAGAGTCTTAAGGGCTGAATAGAGGGACCTGGAACTCTGCCTGCACCCCTGTTTAAAAAATACCCAAAGCTCCTCCCCAGAGCTTTGGACAAATCAAGGGAAGGACTTCTTAAGAACCTAAGATGCCGTCTAATGCTATGTTTGCCAATGGATCCACATGGAAACAACTGAAACTGCTGGTTGGTGGGGGCTTCTTTCTTCTTGTAGTCTCATAAAAAGGCCTGGTGTGCTGTTCTCATCACCTGTGAGAACTGGTCCCTACAGAACGCATGGAACAGAAAATGCTAGGCAGGTACAAGGAGCATGCTTTCTAAATCAACAAGACAGGACCAACAAACCTAATGGAGAACTTCTGCAGCAAGCCCCACTGCTGAGTCTTTATGGAATCCATCTGTGAGACCCCACCATCTTCCCATTCATGAAAGGTAGTGCCTGTGCAAGGTAATGCCACCCACCTTGTTCTGCATCTTCTGCACTAGCTGAGCCTGGCGCTGCTGCCCATCCTGGTAGGCTTGCAGCTTGCGCTTGTATGCCTTCTCATCCTCTTTGAACTGCTGTCTCATCTGCAGGAACATTGTGCTTCCTTCCTCCTCTCCTCGGAGCTCCAGCTACAAAAGCAAACACCCTCCCTGATCCAAATGGCAGAGCAAGGGTCAGGAGCAGAACAGCAAGGAACCAATGCCTGGCTCCTTAGATGTCATACAAGAGCAATGTGGCAGTATGCAACCAAATGAATGGAAAATAAATAAATCTGTGTTTGAAAATGAGCTCTAGCTTTGCAGAATTCAGGGTTTCCAGCATGGCTCCCAGCTGTTCCTGGACCTCTGGACAACAGAAACTCCCTTTCTCTGAAATATACATTCAACATCCCAAATACTCAAAATCTTCATGCCTACATTTCGCAAATGTAATGAGAATTCATGCAAATATGAATCACTGAATTTGCATGATCTTCTTTCTCTCTTCCTTTCAGACTGTAATGCGGCTGAAATCCTGCAGTTTCAAATTGGCTAAGGCTGGTTACAAATTTAGATCTTTGGCAGGGGGAGGTTGAACAGGAGGAAGAGACTTACAGAGAAGCTGAAAGGTCAGTGTACCTAACAAGAACATTACTAAAGGCCTTAAGGGAAGGAAATATAGTGGTGATGGGCACAGAATCTTTCTGTAGACACTGCTGGCTCATTTTGTAGAGTCTCTTGACATCTAAAGGGCGATAAAACAAGCTTTGAAAAAAATGAAACTTGAGACTATTACAGCACAATCCTATGCATATTTCCTGAAAAGTCAGTCTCACTGAGACTTATGCCCAGGTAAATGTGTACAGGATAGCAGCCTTAAGCTGCAACACTAAACAGACGTACAGGAGATTAAGTCCCACTAGACACACTGGAACTAAATTATAAACATGCATAGGATTATTCAGGTCAAATAGTGCCCTAGATACTAGGTCTCACACAATCCTGCACTTTGCACTACATGCAGAAATACACCTGCTCGAATATATTTATGAGTTGGTAGTTAGAACCTCAAAGCAAATGGTGGCAAAAGCTTCCTCATGCAACTCAAATGCAGCTCATTCTTCTGCCTAGCAAAATTTACAACGACTACAGCAGGGGTGGGGAACCTCAGGTCTGGGGGCGACATGTCACCCTCCAGGACTCTGTGCGACCCTCAGGACTCTTCCAGGCCACACACCCTTCGTAGACTCCCAATTTCCCATGGCACATCCTTCACTGGCCCTGCCCTGCACCCCCCTTGACTGTTTTTGCTTGGCTGGACTGTGTTCTTGAACTCCGACAACGCCTCTTACTTGCCTAGATGGAGGACAGAGAAGGGAGGGTGTGTGGGTTTGCGTAAGACTAGCCTACTATATACAGGTAAAATTTACATTTGTTTCTCTACCCACTTGTTCCTCTGGACCCACCTACCACTGACCCACAGCCCACAGAAGGCGACTCAGGAGGAAATGTGGCGCTTGGTCAGAAAAAGGTTCTCCATCCCTGCCCTACATGAATCAAGACCTCACCCATTCATTCCGCTTCTTTCGGCCTCCCAAATAGCATTCATTCCATTGCTCCCATTCAGCAAAAAGAAGCAGCTGGGGGCAGGGCAGCGGTCCCAGTCTGTTGGAACAGCTTTTTGGAGGGCTTGATGCTGAGTCAGGCCTGGATCTCCGTGCCTGTCATGTGGACTGGAGGCAGGGATTGTTTGGACTTATAATTATTTATGCTCCTCTGGATGGGAACCTTTGTCTAGCCAAGAATGTGCCCTATGTTCTCCAGGCAGCAAACCAAGCACCAGTTTCTCCCGGGGAAGGGGCCACAACAGCTAAGCACCATGACCACCTGCAACTGCGTACTCCAGAAAGCAGCAGTGTGTGAAAACAGGGCCAACATCCTGTCCGCTCTAGCACGCCTGAGGAGATACCAATGGACTGTGTCTGCGCACCATAATCCCCCAACATTTGCACACTAGAATGTGATTCCTGGCAATTTTCCTTCAAAGGGTCGCTGCTGCAGCAGAATGCTAGATGGTTGGTTGGGTTTAAAAGCAGCTGCTCTGCCATTCTGTTTCCGAGTCTACTTTCACACAAATAAACACTTTGAAAACATATTAGCTGCATCTGAGTAATGAAGACATACTGGCCAAACATTATGCTTATGTTAACCTTTCATTCTTAGGTATAGTGTGCTTACGCCACTGTACTGTACACTACTTTTCCCATACTGTAGTATGGGAAAGACACTACTTTTCCCATACTGTAGTATGGGAAAGACAACCTAGCAGTCTAGTTTATCTATTCAGGCCCTCTTCCTCATTATTTTGATTTATTTCATAGGTGCTCTTCAATTACTTACAAGATAACATATTATTACAGTACTGTATTCTACTTTCAGCTGGAGAATGACACTGAACCAGATGGCACTTGCGCGGACTTGAATTCAGGAGCCACTATCTTATAAAAGGGGAGTGCAACTTGATAGAAAATGGGTGGGGTGCTTCCAGCCATCAAAAAACATAGACTACTGCAAAGAAATAAGGTCCTTTTGCTAGAAGCTCATCTTTTCCTGATTGAATGTCTTTCTTACGAAACTCTGCCTGGGTGCTCCTAAGATTTACACGAGCCCAAAACACCACAAAGCCTAGATGCTCAATGATAGATATATTTTTCAATCTTTTCAGATCCAAGTCTCACCTTTCACCCCAAACTGTAATATTAGACCCACTTTATTTATTTTTTTAATCCTTCTCTCATGTGGTCATCGTGTATGACTATCTATGTGTGTTTTGATTTGGAAGGAGCGCCCAGTGACTTCAAAGTGGAGCCAAACTGATAACCATTTGCAAAGAATATGGCGAGGTGCTCCAATAGTCCTATATACAGCCTGACTTTTGCGATGTAGACCACAGATTCTGAATGCCCTTCCTTCTTTAAAACTGCTTTTGCTAGGTCTCAAGATATGTTTATGGCATTGAAGGGCAGCCAGGACTACAAGGAGTAAAGCAAACTGTAACCTACTATGTAAGTTCTTGTGGGAGAGCAGCCAAATGAAACAATGGAACCAATGTCCATAAGCTGTACATTGTCATGTCACAGGACCTGCCCAGCACATGGGGAAGTGTGCATGACCAAGAGTCATGGCAGTGTAAGGTTTATCTGAACTTATGAGTAAGCCCTCCATCTTAATTCTCTCTGTGTTGCCAGTCAATATGTCCTCAGCTGCCAATCTACACCAGCTGCAAGAGAGAATGATGGATAATTGTTTTGTGACGGAGCTCTCAGCTGGATTTGTGTTTTTGCAAGATTGTTCCATACAAAAAGTAGCTTGTTTTTTTTAAGATGGGTTTCTTCAAATGTTGATCTTACCCTCTCACTAACGGCATGGTATTTGCTAGCCAGCTCATCCTTCTCCGCACGAGTTTGTGCCAACAGGTCCTCAAGGCGTGAGAGCTCCTTCTGCAACAAGCGGTTTTCTTCTTGCATATTGACTGCAGAGGCTGTTTCTGACAAAGCTGGAAACAGCAATAAAAGGAATAGGTTGGCTGCAGGTAGCAAGAAGGGACATATTTAATTCAGTTCACAGTGAAAGGTGAATCTACCAAATCCACACTTTTTGAAACACTATGGGAACACAACCATTCTAAATTTGCACTTATCTGAATTTTGCAATAGAGTTCTCCAACCAAGTGATGTTTTTACAAAAATATATTCATGTATAAAAATTGCTTGCAAAAATGTGCACATTAGTCAAAACTACCTATAAAAATGTGCTTATTAAGAGAATGCACACGCAGATGCCTGAATGAATTTAAGATTAGAAAAATTAGAAACTGCGAGAACTTAAATTGACAGATAATTTCATTCCTAGTTCCAGGAAAGGCAACCTATGAACAGACTGAGGATGTTCACCCTACCAAGGTATATGGATTAACCCCTTAGTACAAAAACCTTGGGATTCAAAGCATAAGCACTTAAGTTATCCAAAAGGGATGTATTAATACTAAGAACTGATTGCAAGCAAGTACTTGATACAAGATATCTGCCTTATTTTGCTAAAGCATCTTCCAATAAAAGTTTAATGTTTTAACATGGCAAAGCACAGCATTCTTTCTCCCTTTTTAAGGGACAGGGCCCATTCTTTGAGCCAACCTATGAAAAGGAAGTACCAATGTTTCAAAAGAGTTCCAGGGACTAAAGACTGTTCTTTAGCAAGAGACACCTGCATTCATTATCTCCCTCTGTATGTTCCAGGGCTGCTTTCTAGTGTTGAAAACAGGTTCTGGGGCCAGATGATGTCTAGCCAAAAGTGTGGCCATGGGTTTACAAAGCTGTATGGAAAGCTGCCTTGAAAGGGCCTATTAATCACAGGCCGCAAGATAGCCATGCCCAATCGTTACAGGGATAATGATGATCTTCCATATGGGGACTGAGAAGCTTGGGCTAATTTTCCAGCTCGTGTCCAGGCACGTTGAGTGTTGCTTGGCAGGTTGCTTAATCCTTCTGATCCTCAAATGTAACATGACGGCAAACAACTTTATACTGTCTTCTGGAAGCCTGAGCTAAACTATCTCCCTCAGTCTTTGCTTGGTGGCTACGGCTGAGAATCTCTAAGGTTCAGGAACTCTTCCCAACTGTAATTTATTTATTTTTGCAATGAGAGAGAAATCCACAATGTCTTTTGGGGACATAAAAGAAAAGGGCAATCATCTCAAAGAAAGGATGTCCCTTGGACTTAGGACCATTGTTCTCCCCTTGCTATAGGCTAGGGTTGGCCAAGGACATTTTGCTGCTTGAGGCAGAACAGTAAATGCTCCCCAGCTGCAAAGTCAAGGTGCATGTACCCAAGAGAAAACCATTTGCTGCCCTTTCTATGTCTGCTGCCTCAGGCATTCCCCTCACTCTGCCCAATATTAGGACTGGCCCTGGTGATTGCTCTTTCCCCCTTCCATCTGGAAAGGCTACCTGCTCACAGTCAGAAACACAATATTGGATTCATTTACCATGAACAGAAGCTGCTAGTTTTACACAGTACTCTGAACGAGTCCAATGGACTGCTTTGCATGGAATGGAAGCGAGGAAAGGCTGTTACCACACGCACGGTGATAGTGGACTGAATTTTCTGTCAACTTCTTCCAAGGAGGAAGTCTTCAGAAACATCATCGAGCCAACACTGTGTGGTATGTGGGGATGTTAGGAGCTTCAAAGCCCCACCTCCTAATTTCCTGCATTTGTTCTTGCTTTGAAAACCCCACCCTCGGGATGTCTCTGCTCTATGTCTCTGCCAAAGTCCCAGACAGCACCTTGGGATGATGATGGCTCAGCCAGACTCTGTGTGATGATCTGTCGGATCCTAGCTGGGACAGTTGTGGGTTCAGCTCTCTCTCCTTCCCCTTGCACGGTCAATGCTTTGTCATCTTTGCTCGCTCTGGGATGCAGCACCGTATCCTCCAGTTTCTAAAATACACACAGAAGTTAAGCATTGGCTGGCAAGCTTGTAAGGTTTTATTTAGCCATTGCTGGGCCCTGGGAAGCGATTACCTCTTTATGATGGACTTTCTGAGATCAGCATAAAACTAAACTTAGGTATAAGAATGGCTGTCACATAGCTAGAAACCTTTGAAGG
The DNA here is from genome assembly GCF_964270895.1 of Podarcis filfolensis. Classification (NCBI taxonomy): domain Eukaryota; kingdom Metazoa; phylum Chordata; class Lepidosauria; order Squamata; family Lacertidae; genus Podarcis; species Podarcis filfolensis. The sequence continues at coordinate 34,972,616 of NC_139608.1, read as the reverse complement.
TGTGTGGGGGTGTGTAGAGAGAGACTGCTGTAAAAAAATGTGATCTCTTTATATCTCATTGACATTTAGCGCATTTCAACAAGTTATAAACTCAATAAAAATAGAAAGGCAAGGACATCTGCAAGGCTGGCCTATGTACTCAGCTTCAGCTAAAACCAAAAATACAATGATACCAATCTTTTAAACTTATGAAGGTCCAGGAATTCAAATATCAGCACAAATTATTTCCCCCTCCTCACTCACTCTTCATGTACAAAGTAAGCATTTTCAAAATTGCTTATGCAATATAATACAATTCCCTACTTTGTGTCCTCACCTAGGTGAGTGCAAGTTAAGATTCTGCAAGGGTACACAAGATTACAAGGCCCTGCACTGTGTTATTTTCAAAATATTTCTAAAAACTTTTTTGTGATAATAAATCCTGCTTCACTTTATCACATGCCTGCGGTATAATTCCATAAACCAATGTTGTTGGTTACATGGCCAGAATTCATGTTATGAAATACAGTGGTACCTCGGTTTAAGTACTTAATTTGTTCCGGAGGTGTGTTCTTAACCTGAAACTGTTCTTAACCTGAAGCACCACTTTAGCTAATGGGGCCTCCCACTGCTACCGCGCCGCCGGAGCCTGATTTCTGTTCTCATCCTGAAGCAAAATTCTTAACCTGAGGTACTATTTCTGGGTTAGCGGAGTCTGTAACCTGAAGCGTATGTAACCTGAAGCGTATGTAACCCGAGGTACCACTGTACATGTCAAAGTTTCAGAAAACCATTACGAAATCTTATGCAGGTGAAGCATGCAAGGACAAAAGAGCATCGAAATTATGAAAGAGAAAGAGCCACAATGCAAGATGAGCATAATAATTTTGTGGGAAATGAACTAAGTGAAATGACATCAGGAATTACAACCCTACTCTTGGACCTTATGTTTTGCTGCTGATGCTACTAGAACTGCTAGCACCATTTAAAACTAGTATTAAAGATACTGAGAATGGTGTTCTGACACCCTATTTCCATCTGCAAAATGTTGGAGGGTATTATTTTCTCATGGCTGATGCTATTCACAAATATACAGTGCATGTAAATAATAGGTAGATCTGAGATCTGAACTTAATTTGTGCCAGAAGCCACCAGGGCTTACGCCTATTAGGTGGTTGTAAAGTTTGATTCTGAGGTGATTTTGAATTGTGTCGGGTGGGAACATCTTTACTTTTTTGTCCTTCTCACCCTGTTGTCAAACCCACACAGGTGGCTAATTCGCTTGCCTGCTTATCTTCTCAATGTTTTATTGCTGGGCCCAGTCATTACTGGGGCTCCCTTGTGCTCACAGAACAAGAAAGACATATTGCATGAAGATGTGAAGCATAATAATAAACAAAAAAACAGTTGTTGCCATGCCAACAGAGCTAAAACTTCGTACAGAAAATACAGCAACAATGCCCTCTATCGTCTGTACCTCATCAATTACGAACAAATCTCATTGAAATAAGGAGGCTGCTGCAATCGGCACTTTGTTCCAAATCTTGTTTCCAATTGTATCTGAAAAGTATGGTACTCCGCTTCCCAGGATGCCCCCGCAAAACACATACACATGAAGTTATAAAGATAAAGACAGCAAAACCATCCAGTAAAATCTCTTGCTTATATTTTGACAAATGTCTCACAATGTTCTTCATAATTTCTCCTCCATCACTATTGGATCCTCCCCCCCTTTTTTAAATGCAAGCCACTCACATGCACATCCCCATAGTATTTTCAGCTGATCTCTCAGTGTGGGGTTTTTTTTGGATCATATACAACTTCATCTAGATCAAAATTAGTACTGTATCTCAAAAGTTAGATTCCTGTCTCCCATTGCAGAAAGTGTGTGTGTGTGTGTATGCGCCTGTATGCTTGAGACTGCATAAATTATATTTTTCCTAAACTACGCAATACTAGAAGATGAGGAAGTGTATACATGTGGGAAACACATGCACATTAATACCAAGACAAACTGAAGTGGAAAGAAATGTACCAAGGGATACTGGGGCAGATGTACCCTGAGTACTACTACTATGACAAAGTACAGTGGTACCTTGGTTCTCAAATGCCTTGGTATTCAAACAACTTGGACCCAAACACTGCAAACCTGGAAGTGTTCCGGTTTGCGAACCTTTTTTTGGAAGTCGAACATGCTGCATTTTGAGTGTTACGCTTCCATTTTGAGTGCCACGCTTCCGTTTTGAGTGTTATGCTGAGGTCTGTCTGTTTTTGCTATTTATTTTAAGTTTTTGTTTTTGTGCCTCTTTTTTTTTGTTTTTGCGACTGTGTGGAAGCCAGCCAGTTCAGCTATTGATTGATTGTGTGACTGAAGAACATTGCTTATTGCTTTCATTTTATGGATCAATGGTCTCATTACCTAGTAGAATTCATGTTAAATTGCTGTTTTAGGAGTTGCTTTTAAAAGTCTGGAACAGATTGATCCATTTTGCATTACTTTCTATGGGAAAGCGCGCCTTGGTTTTGGAACACTTTGGTTTCGGAACAGACTTCCAGAATGGATTAAGTTTGAGAACCAAAGCACTACTGTAGACTACTATTCTTAGGGCACTTTAAAGTTTTGGTGGATGCAGGAGAGATTAGGAGCTCTCATATTATTTCTGCAAGGTGGCCAAGGGTAGTATGTGATCTTTTCTTTCCTGTAAACCTTCCTCAGGGATCTCTGCAACCCCATTGGCTGGCTGCACTTCCTTATTTGAAAAAATCCCATAGGAGGAGTTACCTCATGATTTCTTCCCCTGGGCTTTGATTGAATAAGTGGCAGAGGGCAAAGGGCAGACCACTGAGGAGATGTTTTGTAGAATGGAGAAAAAAGGTCACCCACCAAGCATAAATTAGCCACTTCAAAAGTAAAGTAAGCATGGCAAAAAAAGACCTGCACCCCACCCACAAGAATTTTACCCAAAAAACCTCTCCTTTCCAATAATTTTGGTTGGGGGAAAAACATGAGAGAATATTTTGGCACAGCACTATAATTACCCAAGCATTTTGGTGGGCAGCCTAGTTTGTAGAGGGAAGAAAAGAAAATAGCAAGTATATTGCATAAGCATCTGAAGGACCAGTTGTGTGCAGTTAAAGCAATATGTCTATCCACGAAAATAGATGAGAACTGGCCCTCGCAGCTACAACTTAAGCAATTAACCTTGGGCATACAAAATCACAATGAAGTCCAAGAAGAGCCACAGAGCCTAGGACTTGCCAATCAGAAGGTTGGCGGTTCGAATCCCCGTGACAGGGTGAGCTGCTGTTGCTCGGACCCTGCTCCTGCCAACCTAGCAGTTTGAAAGCACATCAAAGTGCAAGTAGATAAATAGGTACCACTCCAGTGGGAAGGCAAACTGCATTTCTGTGCGCTGCTCTGGTTCGCCAGAAGTGGCTTCGTCATGCTGGCCACATGACCCGGAAGCTGTACGCTGGCTCTCTTGGCCAATAAAGCGAGATGAGCGCCGCAACCCCAGAGTCGGTCATGACTGGACCTAATGGTCAGGGGTCCCTTTACCTTTTACAACCATTTTTAGAGATTGAAAACATTCTACTTCTAAAACTCAAATACAAATGATACTATTTTGCAATAACAAATTCCTATTTTAAAAAAATCAGATCACTGCACAGACCACACATGGCATATCAGACAAATGCAAATGGAAATCACACAGAGAAACATACAAAGACACCGAGATTTGCTCAGACATAACATATGCTGCCTGGTGAAGACTAGGAGCAAAGAGCCAAATCCCTGATTGTTTCAGTTAGATTAGGCTCTGCTACAGTGGTGGGAAACCTTTGAGCTGTTGGACTCCAGTTCCCATCAGTCCCAGCCAGCATGGACAATGGTCAGAGGAGTTGGGGCTTGTAGTCTAACCACATTTGGAGGATCACAGATGTCTCACCAATGTTCTACTGGGTGCTATGTAGGTTTTATGCTATACCTAGGACTGCTAATAATGGGTTAAAAGAAAAACCTGAGGGGAATATGCTTTTGTAAAGTGATCTTGTCCCTTCAACAACTTATCCATTCTCCCCTAAACAATTTAAGCATCTTGGCCTTTTAAAACAACAGATGCCACATGTGAGTATGAAAACTGCAAGACTAGCAGAAATTCCAGTTCAGCAGAGTTGTAACATTCAGGCCACCAATCAGCAAAGGCATTGATTAAAACACTTTGCCTGGGTAATGAGTTGCAGCTGTAGCATGGAGTCTCTGAATAGGACCCATGGAGATAGCTACTCCCTCTGCAGCTGGTGATGTCAGCACAGCTGTGGCAGCTGTGGAAAGAGCAGCCATTGGTGAGGCATCTGCATGTTAGCTGACTTTGCCCATTCACAAAGAAGAGTAGTGAAACACAAACAACCAACATGCAATGCAAGTACAAAATGGTCTCCTGAAAGGTGTCAAGGCCTGTAGTAAGTTGACAATCCCCTTGTAGCTCATGCCGCAGGGCGAAGGACAAGTGTGATCATTTCAACAGCATCAATTCCATCTCATTTCAAGCAATGCTCAAAAATCCATGAAGCACAATGTGGAAAAGCCAATTGTAGGAAAGCTGTTCACGTTTTCCTATATGAAGGGTATTTGGGGGCATGAAGCTCTTGCTCTAACCAGGTTGGGCATTGTGAATGGAAAACCCACGATGAGCAGAATGCCCTTTCACATTACACAGACGTTAACACACACAGCACAAGAAAGGCTCAAAACAAAGCTACTTCAACTTAATGAATGAAAACACGAAATGCAGGAGAGCAGGAGAGAGGTTTCAGAAGGAGACAGGCCTAACAATAGTAAAGAAAGTTAAATATTTGGGGGTTAATATGACTGCTAAGAACTTAAATTTATTTAAAGATAACTATGAGAAATGTTGGTTGGAAGTGAAGAAAGATTTAGAGATATGGTCAAATCTGAAGCTTTCCTTGTTGGGTAGAATTGCGGCTATTAAGATGAATGTATTGCCAAAGATGTTATTTTTGTTTCAATCTCTGCAAATTTTGGACAAAATGGACTGTTTCAAGAAGTGGCAGAGAGACATTTCTAGATTTGTCTGGCAGGGCAAGAAGCCCAGAATAAAATTTAAAATACTAACTGATGCTAAAGAAAGAGGTGGATTTGCCCTGCCAGACCTGAAACTTTATTATGAATCGGCCGCATTTTGTTGGCTGAAAGAATGGCTACTTCTTGAGAACACAGACATTTTGGACTTAGAAGGTTTCAATAACGTTTTTGGATGGCATGCATATTTGTGGTACGACAAGGTTAAAGCTCATAAAGCATTCAAAAACCATATTGTCAGGAAAGCATTGTTTAATGTTTGGTTAAGATATAAAGACTTACTGGAGAATAAAACCCCAAGGTGGTTGTCACCAATGGAAGCAAAGGCACTGAAAAAGTCCAATATGGAGGCCAAATGGCCGAAATATTGGGAAATATTGGAACAAGAAGGAGATAAATTGAAATTGCAGAGCTTTGAGAAATTAAAAGACAAGGTGCGAGATTGGCTGCATTATTTTCAAATAAGAGAGGCCTATAATTTGGATAAAAAAATAGGTTTCCAGGTGGAAAAATCAAAATTGGAAACTGAATTGTTAGAACCCAAAACTAAGATACTTTCAAGAATGTATAACTTGCTGCTAAAATGGAACACGCAGGATGAAACAGTTAAATCTGCTATGATTAAATGGGCACAAGATGTTGGTCATAACATTATGTTTGCTGACTGGGAACAGTTGTGGACCACAGGTATGAAATTTACGGCATGTAATGCCCTAAGAGAGAATATTATGAAAATGATATACAGGTGGTACATGACACCAGTCAAGCTTGCAAAAATCTATCATTTGCCCGATAGTAAATGTTGGAAGTGTAAAGAAAATGAAGGAACATTCTTTCACCTTTGGTGGACGTGCCCAAAGATTAAGGCTTTCTGGGAGATGATTTATAACGAAATGAAAAAAGTACTTAAATATACATTCCTTAAGAAGCCAGAGGCCTTTCTCTTGGGCATGGTCGGCCAATTGGTGCCAAAGAAGGACAGAACTTTCTTTATGTATGCAACAACAGCAGCAAGAATTCTCATCGCAAAGTATTGGAAGACACAAGAGCTACCCACCCTGGAAGAGTGGCAGATGAAGCTGATGGACTATATGGAATTGGCGGAAATGACTGGCAGAATCCGAGACCTGGGAGAAGAGTTGGTGGAAGAAGACTGGAAGAAATTTAAAGACTATCTTTGGAAATACTGTAAAATTAATGAATGTTAAAATTATGCTTGGATTGGTAATAAGTGGTAACTAGTGACAAAAGCTAATAAGATTATGTAAAAAATGTATTGATAAATGGTTGAAAATATTGGGGTATAATATGTTATGACACAAAGTTAAGATATTTGAAAAAAGGGTAAGAATTTGCTGAATTAAGTATGTAAATGGGAACACAAAAGGGGGAGGTGTGAGGAGGTCAAGGTTACAAGCATATGACTCTGAGGATCTTGAGAAAAATGGATTTGTTTTATTTTTTTTAATTTTTTTTTCTTAATTAGCTGTTTTTAGTGTGTTTTTTTGTATTGTCTATTTTTATCTGTGGTTTTTCTTTTTTTATTCTGTAAATCTTTACTCTTTTCTCTTGTAAAACTCTAATAAAAATTTATTTAAAAAAAAAAAAGAAATGCAGGAGAGCAGGGACTAGACCTCTTCCACTTCATGCTAAATAAGAAAATGTGAAGAAGATTGGCTCCTTATTGGAAATCCTTGTACTATTCCAATTTACAGACATGAAGTGATAAGTGTAAGAGAATGAGATGATTGGCCTTACTCTGTAAGGCAGTGCAACCTCACATGAAGCCCTTGAACCAGTCACAATCTCCTTCCCTGGCTCCTACTTCATGGTAATTTACCATCCCTCTGCTGGAGTGGTTTGTGCCAGGCTACTTTCTACACTTATGATTTATATTTTTTTTTTAAATGAATATTTATTAAATTTTCCAATTTTATATAAACACAAAAAGAAAAAGAAAAAGAAAAATATTAAAAACAATTCAGTTTCAATAACAGTTTTTCAATCACATGATTCTTTGACTTCCTCATACCTCCCCTTCTTGTTCTCTAGTTCAATTTGTTAATTCAGCAAATCCTAATCTCTTAACATTCCTTTTAGAATATCACCTTATTTTCCACTCAACTTTTTTAAATTTAATAACAAAAACAATTATAATCCCCATTATCTTTATCATAACAGCTAGAGACCACCAAAGTTCAAACCAACATCTTTTCAAAGTTCATTAATTTTATAATATTTCTGTAGATATTCCTTAAATTTCTTCCAATCTTCTTCTGCTGACTTTTCTCCCTGGTCGCGGATTCTGCCGGTCATTTCTGCCAGTCCCATACAGTCAATCAACTTCATCTGCCATTCTTCCAGAGTGGGTAAATCTTGAGTCTTCCAGTGCTTTGCTATAAGTATTCTTGCTGCTGTTGTAGCATACATAAAAAAAGTTCTGTCCTTCTTTGGCACCAAATGGCCGACTATACCCAAGAGAAAAGCCTCTGGTTTTTTCTACACTTATGATTTATAGAAGGGGTGGCCATGTTAGTCTGTTTTAACAAAAACAAGAAAGTATCATGCTGCCATAAAGACACGACTAAGTAGACCCTGGGACGCGGGTGGTGCTATGGGTTAAACCACAGAGCCTAGGACTTGCCGATCAGAAGGTCGGCGGTTCGAATCCCCACGACGGGGTGAGCTCCCGTTGCTTGGTCCCTGCTCCTGCCAACCTAGCAGTTCGAAAGCACGTCAGAGTGCAAGTAGATAAATAGGTACCGCTCCGGCGGGAAGGTAAACGGCGTTTCTGTGCGCTGCTCTGGTTCGCCAGAAGTGGCTTAGTCATGCTGGCCACATGTCCTGGAAGCTGTACGCCGGCTCCCTCGGCCAATAAAGCGAGATGAGCGCCGCAACCCCAGAGTTGGTCACGACTGGACCTAATGGTCAGAGGTCTCTTTACCCTTATAAAGACACCCTTATAAAGACACGACTAAGTAGACCCTGGCCCATGAAATATTATGCCAGCCCTTCCTTTGCCTACCTGGTGACTTCCAGATGTTTAGGACTATAACTCCCATCTAGCTGGGACAGATAGGAGAGCATGGCTGGGGTGGATAAAAGCTGCATAGAAGCATCAAAGCATTACAATATTGACAGTTTTATGGTAGGCTAGTTCTGTGCTCCCCACTGGAATTCAATCCAATGAACAGCAGCTCTGAAATCAATAGATGTTTGCACAGTGTTAAGTCCAGTTTACCACTGCAGCCCTATGAGTACTTCCTTGGGAATAAGTCTCATTAAACTCAACAAGACTTCGGAGTGAATGCGTAGGATAGGGCTGTAAATCTATTTTCCTGTTGGGTTACGCTCACACATCCTCTAGCCTAGTTGTTTGTTCCTTACTCTCATTTCTGAAACCTTACTGCCCTCTACTGTCACTTAACATGGCAACAACTACATTTGTCACAAAACAGCTTCAGCCCAGGTAAGACAACAGTCCACTAGCCCTGGATACCACAGTCATCCACGGATGCCATGAAGAACAGAGCAGAAGCCAAACACAGAAAGACTTCAAACATGGGTTTTAATAGTCCATATTTTCAAAATCTTCAGAGAAATTCTACTTGCAGCAAAATGCAGATCCAAACAAACATATAACAGCTCTCCTTAGAATGCTAAGGGTTTGAGATGAGACAAAAAAAGCTACTCTGCTAAACTGGCTGCTTCTGGGTCGTGCTGCAAAACCAGTCTCTGTATGGTCCCACGGTTTATAGAAGCCCTGTCTGATTTAATGCTTGATAAACTTTGCTGGCACAAATACTTTATAGCCCAGTTGTAACACAGTACTCAACCTACTCCCATGAACACAGAATGCTGCCTCATACCAAGTCAATCCCAGTTGGTACCCTCTGCACTGACCAGCAGCAGGTCTCCAGGGTTTCATGACAGTGTTGCCCCCACCCCAGGTGGAGACATTGGAGAGCAAACATGGGACCATTTGCAAGCGAAGCCTGTGCTCTAATACACTGTAATAGCCCTTCCTCTAATACTATTCTCACAACCACACTGTGAGTTTGAGAAACAGTGACTGGCCCGAGGTCACTCAATGAGTATTGCTGGGGGTTGGACTAGATGATCCTCAGGGTCCCTTCCAACTCTGATTCTGGGATTTCTGTTCTGAGTTTCACCGGTTGGCAATATGACCCTGGGCCCCACTGTCCAAGACTGCTACACGTATTTGCACATCATATCAAGAGATCACAGAGGTTTTAATCCATATCATCTTCTCTGTAGACATCCAGAAACTAAATACTGTCCAGATCAGCGACATGAAAGGGAAGCAGACGCGAAATATTTTTTATTTCGCCATTTTACTTCCGAAGTTGGAAACCTGGCTTCTGCCCCCACCCCTCGAAGGGAATGCAATTCTATCCTTTTCTGGCTCGTCAGTTCCGCGCTGCAAAGCGGGAGCATCATGTGCGAGGGGGCGGAGGCAGTGCGTTTTAATTACTTGCTCTGAACTTAGCCGCAGGAGAAGTATGAGAAAGCGAGCCACTCACTCACCAACCTGGATTGCAGCCTCCAGCCTCAGACTTGGCTTCTCCTCGCTGCTCTCGCTCATCGCTCAAAGCAAGGCAAGGACCAGCCAGAGAGGCCGAGTGGCTCTTCTCGGGACTTGCAAAATAAGAGGGAACGGTGCACCCGCGGGTCGGAAGCCCGCTCCCTGGAGAAAGACTTTGCAGGCCTGCAGTGCCGGCGACTCCCTGCGGAACCTTCTCCGCCGCCTTCAGGAATGGAGGACGCACGCGGCGGGGCCCGGCCGCGGTTGCTAAGACAACGGGGACGCCGAGTACCTCTTGTCGCCATGGAAACAGAACGCGGCCCGGGGTTGCCGCGGAAACCAAAGGGACGCGGGAAGCCGAACTGTTTCACCGGGCCCGGCGAAGGAGAAAGCGGGAGAACTTCTCTCCCCACTGTTGGGCGGGAAGGTTGATCCCATGGTAATAATAATGTAATTAATTGCACACTGCAGCCTTAGGAAATAAGGACAGTACAAATAAACATATTCCATAGTTAGGGTTGGGAGATGCAACTTTACGGAATACTGTCTCTCTCGCTTAATACAGTTACAGATAGGTAGCCGTGTTGGTCTGCCATAGTCAAAACAAAAAATTTTTTTCTTTCCAGTAGCACCTTAAAGACCAACTAAGTTAGTTCTTGGTATGAGCTTTCGTGTGCATGCACACTTCGTCAGATACACAGCTTAATAGTATTTCTAAACTGACTCTCAACATAAGTATGCAGGACAGCGTAACTTCCCTCATGCCCATAGGCTACATCAATCCATTTTGCCTTCCACCCCCCACCCCCCATTCTACCACTTGGTCTTCTCTCTGCCTATGTTAAGCAAAGGAGTCTCTCCCATATGCCAGGTACTCATCATGGAAAACAAATAGAAAGGAGTGGCAGGAATGCCCATTTAGTGACTGGTAAGAGCCTTTTGCTTTTGCTCTCCACCTTCCCTAGATGGAAAGTGTTGGAATGCCATTGCTGCACAGCTGCAACTAATTTAACTAATTCAGCCCTCTCAGTGAAACCTTTTGCTCCTGAAGCTTCTCCAACCCCCTCCTCCCATTTTGGTTTTATTTAAATTTGCCCAAAAATATTCAACTCCCCATTCCAATCTCCTTCTTCTGTGCTGCAGGATAGGCTGGTATTGATTTTAAAAATAAGCTTGATAAGAGGGAATGAAAATTATTTAAAATTTTCTGCTTCAGTGAATGGCCCTTTCCAAACCCACACAGCTCTGCCACACCCACTAGTGTGGACAAAACACAGTGGTGTAGACACAGAAATAAAAGTTAACAACAACAACTTATTACTTATACCCATCCATGTGGCCGGGCCTCCTCAGCTACTCGGGGTGGCTTCCAAAACATCAAACATTAAAAACTTCCCTAAACAGAGCTGCCTTCAGATCTCTTCTAAAAGCCAGGTAGTTGTTTATTTCCTTGAAATCTGGTGGGAGGGTGTTCCACAGGGCAAGCACCACTACAGAGAAAGCCCTCTGCCTGGTTCCCTGTAACATAATTCCTGTTACTGTAGACTGTCAGTTGCTGCTCTGCTTACAGTGGAAGAGCTGTGACTTAGGAGAGCTAGGAGCCCTTTGTCTGGAAACAACTTAAATTTCAAGGCTGTATGGATTTTGTTTAAGAGTAAGATACACCAGTTAAATAATTCAACATAATTTAAGTTCTGATCTCCAGGACTATTATTACGTCTTGAAACACAACTGTGGGTAGAGAGAATTAATGCAGTCCTTGCTAATTAGCAATCCCAATAAATAATTCTGCGCTACATTAAGACTGAGTTTATTGCAGCATAAACATTTGTCATCTGGAGTCCACCTTGTTAGATGCATGCAGTGATCTAGAATGTTGTCATCACTATATATCAGCTTTTACATTCCCAGCAAACAACATGTTTGATTTCTCATCACATTAAGTGCTACTGCATTTGGATAAATTAAGGAACATTTAGTGTATTTCCATCCTGTCTTCCTATGCAAAACATATGACACATTATGAAGCCAGTGCAGCTGTAGCAAAGCGTATCATTTGCTTTTGGTGTTTTAGGATCTGACCAGCATATGAGACACACAAAAAAATGGACAGGAAGCAAGGTTGAATCCATAAATGCAGGAGAGTCATCCACAGGTCAGCAACTCAGTGCAAGTAAAGCTCAGTTTTATACGATTCCCTGTGTTTGATGAGCAGGACACAAAATATTGTCCAATAAATTTGCCACAAAACATTTGTCAGACTTTAAGGTACCATAGGATAGTTTTACAACAAGCTATCCTGTTTCCCCTGGAATTCAAAACTAAGGCTATGTGCACACTCTCGTTTACTCTACATCCAGCACACTCCCACCACTGGTTTGTGAAACCATGTGCACATTATGTTAGCCATGACCCACATCTATCCTGTACGTCATTGAGAAATGCTGCATTTTGACATGTTTTCTCCCAAATCAGCTTTAATATGATTTGGAAACCCAAGCTATATGAAGACATCCACACCCCCTTTCTTCCCACTGGTGTGGATAGACAAAGGGCGACTTAGAATCATAGAATCATAGAATTGTAGACTTGGGAGGATCCAAGAGGGCCATCTAGTCGAACACCCAATCTTTTGCCCAATGTGGGGCTCAGACCCATGAACCTGATATTAAGAGTATCATGCTCTACCGACTGAGCTATTTGGAAACACATCCAGCTGTCCTGGTATGTACAACCACAGGAGCCAACTCCTAGGGGCCGAGGTCCCTTCAGCCTCCCCATCCATAAAATTTGAGGGGCCAGTCCCCCCCAAAAAAGTTGATGGGCATTGCCATTAAAATGGTGTGTGTGTGCCATGCCTTGTAATCCATTGTGCAAGGAGGGGCTTACCTGCCCTCTCCAATATTGTATTCAAGTGGGCACCCCTGCGTACAACGATGGGCAAGTGCAATTTGAAACACAGCAGGGGCAGACATCCTTGCTGCATTTTAAACTGGTAATGTATACATAGCCTCAGGCTAGAGCTCCAGCTCAGCTATTAGTAATTAAGGCTGCAGTCCTAGACACATTCACTAAAGCTTCAATGGACTCAGTCAGGTTTTATGCATGAGCTGCATATTTCTTAACAGTTTTACTAATAAGCAATTAATCAAGTTCCTGATTGCACCCTTCTTACTTGTCAAATGTTCACATTCTTCCTCTGCTATGAGCTCATCTTGTCTAGCAACATTTTTCACTTTAATTATACTATATGTATATGTAGTAAAGAATACCTTTTCTGGCCAGGTCTCTATCTTCTATTTACATTTGTTTGGTGTAATCCATAAATATATTTTCGTTGGGTGGGTGGGTGGAATCTTAGATTACATACACAGACGTGTACATCATGATGAATCTTTAAGATATTTTACACCCTTCACTGGAATGCACATCAGTTTTACTGGAAAGGTTTATAAATCTTGTGTCTAATGGAAAAATGAGAGCAAAGCAAAATACCTTCAGCATTTTTGGAACATTCCCTTCCTAGTATCTGTAGATGATGCACCTTGCTACCCATACCTGCTCCAGTGATTTGTGTTTGTGCAACTTTCAAGGCAGGATAAGGAGAAACTGTTGCCAATGAGGGAGTTAAAAGAGAGTGGCTACTCTGGCTTGGTAGCTAGTGCTGGCTTACACAAACATAGCTTTTCCTACCACTAGATGAAAATAAAAAAATAAGCTAAACATTTGAAGTTAACAGTTGGCCCAAGCCATTCCTTCTCAGTCTGATCTAGCTACTTCCCAGGGTCTGCCCAAGTTGCTTGGAGGTAAGACAGAATTGTAGAAAATAATTGTAGCAGCGCCAACACTTCAGAACCCCCTGCCTAGTGATACCAGTCAGGCGCCTTCACTGTATTCTTTTTGGCACTTGCTGAAGACATTCCTATTTAGATATGCCCAGTGGTTTTTTTCTGGGAGTATGCAGGGGTACACATAAGGTAAAGGTAAAGGGACCCCTGACCATTAGGTCCAGTCGTGGCTGACTCTGGGGTTGCGGTGCTCATCTCACTCTATAGGCCAAGGGAGCCAGTGTACAGCTTCCAGGTCCTGTGGCCAGCATGACTAAGCTACTTCTGGCGAACCAGAGCAGCACACGTAAACGCCGTTTATGTACCTTCCCACCAGAGTGGTACCTATTTATCTACTTGCACTTTGACGTGCTTTCGAACTGCTAGGTTGGCAGGAGCTGGGACTGAGCAATGGGAGCTTACCCCATTGTGGGGATTCGAACCGCCGACCTTCTGATCAGCAAGTCCTAGGCTCTGTGGTTTAACCCACAGCGCCACCTGCGTCCCCTAGGGGTACACATACCCCTAAACATTTAGTGAATCTTTGTACTTTTGTCCATTTACAGTGGCACCTCTGGTTACGTACTTAATTCATTCTGGGGGTCCGTTCTTAACCTAAACTGTTCTTAACCTGAAGCACCACTTTAGCTAATGGGGCCTCCCGCTGGCACCGCACCACCAGAGCACGATTTCTGTTCTCATCCTGAAGCAAAGTTCTTAACCCGAGGTTCTATTTCTGGATTAGTGGAGTCTGTAGCCTGAAGCGTATTTAACCTGAAGCGTATGTAACCCAAGGTACCACTGTACTGTATTTATTTTCCCCTGATTTGAACTATAAAATGGTGGTTTTCTTGAGTCAAAATGAGAATACTCCTAAACATTTTTTTTCAGAAAAAAAGCACCGGATACGCTTACCCAGATGTTTAGACAGTTTTAATTTGCTTTAATATATTTTATTGTGGTTTTAACTTTCTGCATATTAGGAATTATGGTTGTAAAGTTTTTTAGTTATAATTTTGCTGTTTTATCTTTTGTAAACCGCTTTGAGGTTTTTCCTACAATCAAGCTGCATATAATTTTTATCCTGCTCCAGGTTTTACAGTATTTAATTGATTTTAGTAGTTTTGATTTGCCTTCGGGGCTCTACCATTAGGCAGAGGCAGGCACTCGCCTCAGGTGACAGATGCTGGTTAAGGTATTGGTATCTGGCATTTGGCTGTTCACTTTGAGACCCTCTTCATTCCCCTTTCAGATCTGTGTGTGCCCCTACCATGCACCCCCTAAACAAGTCTGCTCTTGTCCTCAGGTGCCGTGGAGGAGACTAGCTCATTGCCAGTGCAGTGATTCAGCTTGTCAGCTTCAGAATGTGAAGGCACCATCTTGTCCTTTGCCTGAGATGGGAAAATGACTTTGACTGGTCTTGTTGTTGTTTGGTTTACATTTGATGTGTTTTCATATGAATTTCTATGTTGTAAGCTGGTTTGAGTTTATTTTATAAAGAAAAGGAGGATTTAAAATTCTAAATAAAAAAGCAAATTAAAAAATGCTAGTAAGTGCATTCCCTTTAAATCTGAGGGAGATGCAGGAAACGAATTTATATAGGCCATCAGCATCATTAGCTATCAGAGTCCCTTTTTGCGTACGTCACCCTCTTCCAATTGGATTTAAGTGTATGGTTCATGGCAGGGATGTGGGAGAAATTTGATTCAGTTTGCATTTATGTGAACCAAGATTGAGCAATCCTTCAAAATTTGTGCTTCTCTTAATTTTGCGATGTAGTTCTCCAGCCAAGTAATGTGAACAAACATCCATATAAAGTATGCACAAATGCCACATACTTGTGAAAAGAATATACAGAAATGCATTACGTTAGGGAAAATATTAGGGAAACATTCTTTGAAAAAACCATATATTGGGCACAATTCCATACAAAAAGGTGTACTCTAATAGTTCGTTCAGAAATACGAATTTTCATAATCTATATTTTTAAAATTGCAATCTGATGTGGCGATGCGGAGAGCTGATCTTAAGACTGGAATAACGAGCAACTGAGATGGAAACTTACACCTTCTCCCATGCTTTTTAATCTACAGTATGAGAAGCGAATTTCATTTCACATTCCTTCGAAATGTTGGTGAGGGTTTGTTAATGGTTGCAAATCGTACTGAATTTAAATCACACGAATTCATAGAGTCACTTCTCCAGCTAGCGTAGGTTAGGTCTACTTTAATATCAATGAGCCATGTGGACTTATACCAGTTAGCCCAGTTTTTCAGGCTTGCTGGGTGGGATGATTCTGCGGTATTAGAATAGGTAGCCAGACAACCGGATGTCTCAGTTGGCTCACCTGAACGTACCAGTTTCACAATGACTATTTTAAAATACCTTGGCACTCTATCAACTATGTAACAGGAAAACATAAGGTTTATTCACGCTTCAGTGGAATTCCTCTTCATATGCTACTCCTCCCTGCTCCAGCCCACTTTGCCTTGCCTGTCTCCTCCCACCTGCAGGCATATCTTTGTGTGTGCAGCTGCATCAATGTTTTTGTCTGCTCCAGAAACAGCAGAGGAACTTTCGGGAGGGGTTTCTTCTGTGCCACGCTTCAGCCATGGCCGCAAAGGTTGTTCACTGGAATAGCTATCTCCAGGTGATTCTGTCCCGTGAAAGCCGGAGAGTTGAGTGTTTCCAGAAAGCAGAGAACATTCTCCTTATTGTACTGGAGAGAGTCAATGCAATGGACCCCAGGTTTATAGTGGATTATTCAAGAAACCTGGAAGCCTTGGAATTTGCCCTCTCTGCTGCTGAGGATGAAGTAAGCATGGAGGTTCCCTTGTGTATCGATGCGGATGCCCTCTTGATGCAGGAGTGTTCAGGTGAACAGAGCGACTCCGAGAAGGTTACTCGTGGGAACTACCAGATGCCAGGATCTTGCTATGTAGGAGTACCTAAGGAAGGTGCTCACCCTGAAAACTGGACCAAAGAAGATGTATTCAGTGCGGTGGGTGGTACTGAATCCAGTGGCCACATTGTGCCAGGCAAGGTCCTTCATCTCCTGAAAGAATTGATCATTGCTGCAATTGTGCATTGCAAGCACCAGTCCCTTATCAAACCAGGTATTTGTCTGAAACGGAAACAAACAAGGTGTGTCTGTGGTTGGGTGTGTAAGAGAGAGAAAAAGAGACAGACAGAAAGAAAAAGACAGACAAGTAGGGGCTGGGAATTAATTCTTTGGAACTTCTGAGTCAACATGCATAGTATAAGACTTAACGAGAGGGAAAGGAGAGATTGGAGGAATAATACAGCAGGAGACCAGATATAGGTGGTCACTCTCAGATAAGCATGTTCTTAAGCTAGAACACATACATAATATCACCCAAGTGTGACTGGGATCGAGTGCCAGGATATTTTTATACTTGAAGGGTATTTTCACACACCTTGAATTGTACAGTATATAAGGTGGCATATAAATGTTTAAATAAACTGCACACTCTCACACCCCTATGTGCAATGATGGTAATGGAAAGGAGGGAAAGCTGTAGGTATGATAATTTCTTTCTGTACAGAGTGCATGCTGAACCCCTGTTTCAGTTCCAGTTAAGTGCACTTCTGCCCTGATGGTTTTCCTCTTGCCTATGGCACAATGTGATGGCTTTATTTGTCACTAAACATGGTAGAAGCAAGCAGATACAATTGCAGTAAGCTAACTGTGCATCTGATTCCTGGGGAGAAACTTGTGTGCTTCTCCTCTTCCTGCTGACAGTCTGCACATTGGTTCCAGTTAGAAACTCTCCGCTCTCTCTTTCCAAAAATCAAACTGCAGACTGCACCTCTGCCCCTTTATCTAACTCCAAGGGTTGTCATGTGCTGAAGGTTGGTTCCCAGGCCATCAAGAAAGTCCCACTCTGTCATTATCAGGACCATTATGATTCTTTGATTAATATCCCTAGACACTCATTCACAGCCATAATGACAGTAAAGCTCACAATATATTATTCTGCAGTACCCTTTGCCCTGTCTTCACTGCATGGAAACAAACAACCAGCTAGCCCTGGCCTGTTTCATGTTCCAGGAAAGCCCTGCACTTGGTTTCTGTTTGCTTTTTGACAAGTGCATTTTTCTGTTGATCTGTTTGTTGATTTTTCAGTCTGTTTTGTGCATGCCGTTACACCCCATGACAGTTGTGCATCACCTCATCATTGCAGGTGCCTTATGTCAAACTAGGAAAGAATCCATTCCGAAAAAAGAATCAGGGTTTCATGGGGTTGCCGGGTCTCAGGGCCTGACTCAGAGCCTCAGGGATCTCTGAGCCTCCTACCTCTGGTTTCATGATCCTTTCAGTCAGGTTTGGCAAGGAGGGAAGACTTGCTGGCCTGGAGCAAGAGAACTTCTTGCAAGAGGAGAATTTTCACAGAACACCCAGTAGAGGTAGCTTGACATTGTAAAAGTTATTTAGGCTGCAATTCTGTCCATGCATTCTTGGGAATGAGAATAAGTACTATTGAACTCTGTGGAACTTCTGAGTAATCATGCGTAGAATTGCACAGTAAACTATGCTTATCGGGGAGCTGGCTAGAACAGTACTCGCAGCACGTATTTTTTTCTGTATAAAACTGGGTATTCATGAATGGAGCCTGAAATACACTAGACTGGGGCTAAGACCCCACAGGCTGCCTGGCAATTCCAACCCCAGAGCGTTAAATCTTATTTATTATTTTTCTGTACCAGACTTCAGTAAAAAAAAAATATATATATCCATTAAATTTTCAAAAAAATAAAATAATAGAAGTGTACTAAAAAAATCTACCATACAAAACAGCTACTGAATCAGCAAAATACAGGCATCAATAAAAGCAGGAACATAATAGGAAAAGGCTAAGAAAGCAATCTTCACTTGTAGCCAAAAAGATATGAAAACAGGTTCGAAGTAAACTTCCCTGGGAGGAGTTCCATACTATAGGGGGTCCAGACCATGTCCCCACACTTCAAGCTGTGAGACTACTGCTAACAGCACAGACTTTTAAAGAGATGTCTGCTTACCCAGATTAGCTTGCCCATGTACTGCAGTTATTTTCAGAGTCGTTTCTCTGGGTGCTACCCACCATCTGGGGTAAGGTGGGTGATGACCAGAATGAGCCTCCTCTCTCGTATCAGGGCTGTGGCTAACCCAATTCTGGCTTATGGGCCATATTCACTCTACCCCAATCCTCTGTACACCAACAATCAGGGTGCTAGCCAGAGGGTAGGTATGGTCATTCTACGCACTTGCACACACACACACACAAACAACCACCCATGAATATCAGCTGGGAGGGAGGTCATCACCCTTTCCTGCTCATTAAATTATTGATCTGGTAACTAGGAAGGTGTGATTCACATTCTCATCAGGATGCTGCAGTGCTTTGAATAAGTTTTGAAAAAATGTTTTGCTGTCACTGACAGATTTGGTGAGACCTTGAAGGACTAGAAAAATGTGCTTTTTAACCAAGCCTTTGGTTGATATGCCCTTTCAAAATGTGTTGTTGTTTTTTTGGAGGGGAGTTATTTAGTTGTTTTTATTTTGAAAATGCATTTTGTGGTTTATATTTTGTGTTTATTCTGTGAACCGCCCTGAGACCTGTGGGTATAGGGCAGTATATAAATTAAATTAAATAAATAAGCAAGCAAGCAAGCTGCACCAGGCTTCCATACATGGCGTTACAGTGGTACCTCGGGTTAAGTACTTAATTTGTTCCGGAGGTCTGTTCTTAACGGGAAACTGTTCTTAACCTGAAGCACCACTTTAGCTAATGGGGCCTCCTGCTGCCGCCACGCTGCTGGAGCACAATTTCTGTTTTCATCCTGAAGCAAAGTTCTTAACCTGAGGTACTATTTCTGGGTTAGCGGAGTCTGTAACCTGAAGCGTCTGTAACCTGAAGCGTATGTAACCCGAGGTACCACTGTATCTACCTCTGGCGTATATATGCCTATATGTTGCTTTCAAGTCATTTACTTGGTTCTTCTAATCTTATCTTTAAAGTGGCGTTTTGCTTCGCAGAAAGGAGCCTAGAGGTATTGTTTCTTTATTTATATTATTTGTTTAAGGCATTTATATACCATTTAATCATTAGCGTTTCTAAGCAGCATACATAAAAACAAACCATGCAGAAAATGAAACAATAACAAAATGATCACAAAACCGAACGTGACCTTAAAATGCCTGCTGGAATTTACCACAAGCTAGATGAGCAGAAATCCAAATTTAGGCCATATCCATTATCCCTGCTACAGAGAGACAGATGAAGGTCATTTCTTTTCTGCAGAACTAAGGCGAGGAAGAGCAGAACTGGCACAGAGGCCTGATGGCTTTGAATCCATCTTTCCACTTCCAGAATTCCTATACATAGAGAGGCTTTCTCAGCAGTTTAGATTCGGATGTGCCGGACTATTTCTGGAACCTGGTTCATTGGTATGAATGGTGGGAAGTTTTGGCATCCTAACGTTTTGGAAAATGTGACTCTTTTTATGCTTCTAACAGAAGTATCTGGAAATTCTGGCTCTTAGGGTTTCCACATGCCAGAGATTCAGAATGCTATGTTCTGTATGTAGCATACATTCAGCTTATGCCTACAATTTATTCCACAAATAGCTTGTAGGAGGACAGCTTTGCAGTTGTCACAATAATGCTAAATGAATAGGTCAATCAAACTTTCCTAGCAACCTGTCAGCAATAATGAGAGACAAGTGGTAGCAAGCACCAATCCTAAGCTCTTAATCTTACATCATACAAATTTATTTTCTCCCCTCTAATTGCATTTGTTTGGTTATGATATAAGGAACTCTTTGAGGTGCAGTTTTTGGAAAAAAATTAAAAGAAGGGAATTCAGAACACAACAAATATGCAGAAACAGTCTTTTGTGTCTAGGAATCTAAACTGGCTACAAAAAAACGAGGTAGGATGTAACTTCTTCAGAAGTGCGTGTGCAAAATGCAGTTTGGTAGATCACTGAATGAATGTTAAATGTGTAGAGAAGTTGGACAAGCATTATTTGTTAGATATAAACCATCATGATTTCAGTCACTGGGTTTGGCCCTAACCCATACTGAAAGCCAGTGTGGTATAGTGGTTCAGAGTGTTTGAGGACTGGGACATTCGCAGGGAAATGTTTGTTTACAAAGCTATTTTACTACCAACCTTACTGTATGGTTGTGAAACATGGACCACTTATAAATGCCATCTCCAACTCCTTGAAAGATTCCATCAATGGTGTCTCCAAAATTTTTTACACATCACTTGGGAAGAGAGGCAAACTAATGCCAGTGTACTGGAAGAAGCAAATATCACCAGTGTCGAAGCAATGATTCTTCAATATCAACTTTGCCTGATGATCGTCTTTCAAAGCAACTACTCTATTCCGAACTTGAAAATGGAAAGAGTAATGCTGGTGGTCAACAAAAGAGGTTTAAAGACTCTCTCAAGGCTAATCTTTAAAAATGTAGTACAAATACCGACATTTGGGAAACACTGGCCTGTGAGTGCTGCAATTGGAGAACAGCCTTTACCAAAGGTGTCATGAACTTTGGATGCTCAAACTCAGGACAAAAGGGAGAAACGTGCTAAGAGGAAGGCACATTTGGCAAACCCTCACTATGATCAACTTCTGCTTGGAAACCTATGTCCCCACTGTGGAAGGACGTGTGGATCCAGAATTGGCCTCCACAGTCACTTACTGTCAGGATGTTGTCAGCGGCCCCCAGCTGGTTGCCCAGGAAATTATAAAGACAAGGAAAACTGTCTTACAGTCCTTTTTTATTTCAATCTTTACAGAGAGAGGCTATAGAAACCAGCCTCTTGGATAATGACGTTATCCTGAGTGAATCTCCACCTCTCCATCTATCCCACTTCCTCATTTGTCATCCTCATCATCTCCTCTACAGGTGCTGTTATGTGCCCTCTGTCTTTGTGCTCTTTGCTCTCCTACTTTTAAGGCCCGCCGGGTTCTGGGAGATGGAGGGTATGGAATGCTTTCTAATGACAGTGTGTCAGCCAGCTACTGCTCTGGCTCTCCCATTTCACAACTTTCCCCCTCATCCGCCTGAGCTGCGACCTCCCTCAAACCCCTGTTGTAAATCTATACTGTATTCTTCCTCCATGGAAGGACCAGGATGGGGAGGCAGTCTCCACCATTCCTCCTCTGCCCAGTTCCTGACACTTACAGACTCACAGTTAAGACCGTGTTCATGAAAGAGAATCCTACTTGGCTACGAGTGATCGCCAAAGAAAAAGAAGGTGCAGTTGTTAGAGTGTTGAATTATGACCTTGGGCGAGTCACTGTCTCTCAGTCTAATTTTCCTTCACAAAGTTGTTGTGGAGACAGAATGGGGAGGGCAGAACCATGTATACCACCTTGAGCTCTTTGGAGGGAAAAGTGGTATATAAATGTAGTAAATTAATTTTTAAAAAGACTGAGTGAGAATATTGCCACTGATTTAATGAAGGGGGTGGGGAGTAACCTTGTAGCTAGGAACATATAGGGATTATATATGCATACTCCTTTGGCTATATATTTATATATGTATACAATGGGTCACAATCTAGTAATAGTTTAGTCCTAGGTTGTTCTGCTGATTCCAGTGTGGCTTAACTTAAATTTAATTTTGCTAAACCGTCTCCCAAGCAAATTATTCTTCTCCACAGTAGGCCTTAAAATGCTTTGCTGGTTTGTTTGTTTTTGGGGGGGTGGGTGGGTTAGATGAAGGTTGCTAATTGTGCCACTTCACAGTTATACAGAGGATCTACATTGGTTCCTTTTCTGTTATTTCTGATGGGAGTATTGTTTCCAAAATAAACAAGACCATGGTGGGAACCTGGAAAAGAGACACTGGCGTGCATATCTCTAATTGCATTTATTCCCTTGACCCTCTCCAGGTGAACTCAGTGCTGAGAGGCTGAAGGATGATGACATGCAGCTGCCTTTGCTAGTGTCCAGTGGATGGAAAATGATCTGCTTCAATGTTGTCCCTGTAATAAGGAGAAAGCAGGATGTTCTGAAACTCAGCAACAATTGGCGAGAAAAGGGTTTCCCACAAAGCAGCATGAGCAAAGTCACTCAGGAAGCTGACTACATCCCTGCCAGTTACTATCACTGGAGGTAAAGTGCAATCCTGTATTGTTGCTATGAATGCTACCTTAGGGGAAAGGAGCATCTTTTAGAGTGTCTCAGCTGTCATGTCTTCTCTAGAATATGCATGTTGTGTAACTAGATTTCTCTTGAGTTGCGTGGAGGAGAGTGAAGGGTCAAAATCCTACACGCTTCAGAAATCATATACAATGACCAGTGAACTCCATACACCTCCTTTGTCACAAAACTGTTGTGTGCCTCTCTCCAGTCATGAGGTCTACAAACATCATCATTATCATCATCACCATCATCATTATGGTAGGAATTAAATGAACGCCGCCAATAATTTTTCTCTCTTTTTATGAATCTGAAGAGTTCTAAGACAAGGTAGGGCAACAAACACAAAAGTTATTTTGTAAGTACTGCCATTAAGATTATAAACAGTTCTATCTAGAGTGAAACCATTTTTTCCAGTCCAGACTCCAGCTTAGCCTAACAAAATATTCAGGCATATTCATCCTAAAATGTGGATTTTGCTTTGGAATGGATTCATTCCTTATTTTATTATAAATATTTACATCCCATCTTTGTGTGTGAGTGTGGGTGGGTGTGTATTGCCCCTTTTTGTATCTAGCATTGTTTTTAGCTGCCTTGGGGATGATTCAAGCTAAAAGCAATGACAGATGCAACAAAAAAAAAGTAAAACAGCAAAAGGATGAAAACTACTAAACAAGTGACTTTAAACAGCCATTTAGGTAATATATTGGCCAATTCAGCATTAGGCCATTTTCACCAATGAAGCAAAATCCGTTTTTGCATTTCCGGTGTTTACAAAACTGAATTAAAAAGCTATATTGGTGTACATTTAATTGGAGAACTGTGTGTGCGCGCACCATGACATCCACAACCAATGCATTACAGACTAATGAACATTCTTAGCAACTTGTAATTTTTTAAAATACTGCAGCATGGAGTTTTGGCAAAATGCAAGATTTTTTCTATTTGTAGGGAAATGCTTCTCCCTTCTGGGTCTGCTTCATCATGAAATGCAAGCTACATCCTATCTCCTAATTATATACATTGGATACATATATGCCAGGATGCTTTCAGTGTAGCTTATCCTGTCTTAGAATAGAGTATGAGATCGATAATTAATTGGCTCCATATTTCTGCAAGAACATTTTATGTCAGATGATGACTCAAGGAATATTGGACCAAACAATGTCACAGAGTCAGTGCACTATGTTTGATAGCCTCTACTTTAAAGTTGTCAGAGATGATGGTTCTGCAGCTTTCCTAGGTAACTTGTTCAGGCATGAGATTCACCAGCATTATCACCTCCTAAAATCTTCGAAGGGTGGGAAGTGAGGAGGAGGCCAGCCTGGGTAGATCATGAGTATTTTAAGAAAGGAAGCAGATGTTATTTTAAATTCTTAATTGCTGTGCTTTTCACACGGGACTGTGAAGCTAATAATTTCTGCATGGAAAGGTATAAAATATAGTATGGGTATAAAATATAGATTTGTCTGTGGGCCGCAGGTTCCCCACCCCTGGACTACAAGAAAGTCCTGTATATTTCATTATAAATTACGGTATAAATGTATCCCTTTTGTGCATATTTATTTGCCTTCATCTATGCTCTAGGGCAGGGGTAGGCAACCTAAGGCCCGTGGGCTGGAGGCAGCCTAATCGCCTTCTCAATCCGGCCCGCAGACGGTCCGGGAATCAGCGTGTTTTTACATGAGTAGAATGTGCCCTTTTATTTAAAATGCATCTCTGGGTTATTTGTGGGGCATAGGAATTTGTTCATTCCCCCCCCCAAATATATTCCAGCCCACCACATGGTCTGAGGGACCGTGGACCGGCCCACGGCTGAAAAAGGTTGCTGACCCCTGCTCTAGGGACACAGCATTTGAAAAACGGTTCTAGTGCATTTATGCAGCTAAAATTGGATTTATGCTGCTGAGTACCATAAACCGGCAGTGAGATGAGCTAGTGAGTCTTCAGTGGATGCACAGGCAATGCTAGTTGTTTGGGTCCTAATCTATGTGGTCCAGAGGGCAGTTGGCCCTGACTAACTGCGGGTAATTGCCCTAGGTTTCTAGAATGTTTTCATATGCCTTCCCACGTGCCCTAAGTCATGAACTCATAAACAAGCTATTTCCACCCTGGGATGACCTGCAACCAGTTTTGTTCCTGTGAAGATAAGGGCTTATTCACAATTATGTTTTGCCCTACTCTTTCCAGACACAGGTCCACACTTAGAAACTCCATGTCCAAGCAGTTTATCTGGGGTTTTTTGCCCTGAGTTTTCACCATGAAAACCCGCTCTTTAACAGTCAGTTGGAGCAAACGTCAATTTGGATTTTCCACGGATTACTGTTTGCTCCGATTGAGCTTTAAAGAGTGAGTTTTGCAAGGAAAGCTCAGGTTTTGCAGGGAGAGCTTTTACACACTCAGACATGGAGCTTTTCAGCATGAACTATGCCAGAAAGAGTGGAGGAAAGATAAGTGTGAATAACCCCCAAGTCAGTTCAACTAATATGAGAATGAGACAGATCAGTTTAATCTGCCTTTGTCATGGTCATTCTCAAAATAGCTGTTCCTTAATGATAAGGTCCCCTATTGACCAGTATGGAAGGAGTAGATAGAGGAAGAAGAAGAGTTGTCTTGGTTGAAGTCGTCAACTGACCCAGGAGACGTGTTGAGAACAGTTAACTACAGTATAAAGATCTAGCCGGAAGCAATTCAATGGGAAGGTTACACAGTAGGAAGGGGTCAGTTTGAAAGCATCTTTCTCCATCTTTTAGATCTGTCATGGTGGTAAACCAAATCCCAAATTAATTTTGCATACATTCACTTAATCAATGTGTGCAAATATGAGAACTGAACATTTTGCCCCTCTTCAACACTTGAGCAGCAAGTTTTGAAGCCTTTGCTTTTTTTTGGCAGTTGAATTTAAGATGAATTATGCTGTCAGTGTTGGGCACCTTCAAACTTTACCTCACAAATCAGTAACTCTCCCCAGTTCATGAAAGAGATGCATCTCCTACAGAGGTTAGAGGCAAAGCGGAAGAGCTATTTTGCCTGAACAAACTTGAAAGACTGTGGGCGGGATAGCCATGCCCAAAATCCAGACCACACATCTGTGAGGAACATGATTGCAGTATGAAGGAGAGTTATGGGTTTGGCCATCACACTTGTGACTGATTTTCGGGTTACATCTTTGAAGGAATTTGCAGATAAAGGAGTGGCTCAAACATCTGCATACCTAAAACCAAAATAGCATACAGGGTTGTAACACTGTGAAAAGTCAACATGTGATGGGGAAATGTTATTGAATTGTTCTGACCCAACCCCTGCTTACTATGTCTATATAGCATATACATTCACAGAATCGTATGTATATTCCCCTAATAATGAACAAATGTTATCCCTCATAATTGAGGGATATTGTTCCTGCATTACTGTGCATATGCATATAGGACTCTGCGTATGTTGTGTGCCACAGAGACATTAGCAAATGCATGATAGCCCTGTCTATCATGACTTGACTGCCAAAGGTGATAGATAACCTTGCCTTTTGACAAATCTGTGTACTCAAGAATATGGGGATTTGGGGGGACTTGTATATGTCTGTGTAGCTGAGCTCTCTTCTGATGCTTTGCACGTTATGCTTATTTGCTGTGCTTGGAATCGATGCATCCTTCCTTAGGGGAAAAAATGAAAGTTGGCAGTGACCAGATCACCATCTCTATTGGCCCAATAGCTTCAATGTAGTCCTCTTCTCAGGGATGCGGGTGGCGCTGTGGGTTAACCTACAGAGCCTAGGACTTTCTGATCAAAAGGTCAGCGGTTTGAATCCCCGCTATGGGGTGAGCTCCCGTTGCTTGGTCCCTGCTCCTGCCAACCTAGCAGTTCGAAAGCATGTCAAAGTGCAAGTAGATAAATAGGTCCCACTCAGGCGGGAAGGTAAACGGCGTTTCCGTGTGCTGCTCCGGTTTGCCAGAAGTGTCTTAGTCATGCTGGCCACATGACCTGGAAGGTGTACGCCAACTCCCTTGGCCAATAAAGCGAGATGAGCGCCGCAACCCCAGAGTCGGCCACGACTGGACCTAATGGTCAGGGGTCCCTTAGTCCTCCCCTCAGAGGGGGCTCAGCTTGGGATATTAATCTGTTGACACAATCTACCGTACATCATGGATGACAATGTTTCATTGTCTGGCGTACACCTCTGGTGTATTGGTTCCCCTCTGTAGTCAATTCTACCCTGAAATCCTCAAATATTTCAACTTCTAACCATGTGTTTCTCTTGTTAGATATTCCACCAACCGTCCCATCCTGAAACTCATTCAGATTGTGAGCACCCTAAAGGGGTATCGTTTAGACAGCCTCCGCCTCCTTGATCAAGTCGCCCATGAGAACTGGAGAGAGGAAGGCAAGAAATGTGGGCTTGCATTTCACCACTTGAAGGTAGGTTTTTCTGGACTGTTAATCTCAGTCCTTTTGATGTGGCTTATTTGCCTTGGAGCAAGCTGTTGCTTGCGCAATGGTAGGCAGAACAGCAGCGTATGCTTCCTGGCAAGTATGCGGGGAAAACAAGCAGCTCTGCCTCATTTGTTATTTTAAAATCCCCACACCCAGTACTAAGAAGTACCAGGGCAGGGTTCTGCTGCTGTTTTTAACACCCGAATCTGTAAACAGCCTATAATATATTATGTAATGATTGCTAGCCCCTCTCTGACGCCATTTCCTGCAGAGGTGGAAGAGCCCATAGGGCAACATATGTGTGCCACCTAAGAAGGTGAAGGTGGGGAAGCACTGGTCCAGAGACACAGTGAGAAGGATGCTGTGACCTTTTATGTGCAAACCTGTTGGTTGCTCTCTCTGCACAGTGGCTCATATGAATGAGCTGAGCAAAGCAGAGATTTGTCAATTACCCACATGTATTAAAATACATGATTTTGGCCTCTCAGCCCTGCAAATTGGGAATAAGGGAGATCTACATCACTTTCAGAATATCTGCTATTGAGTATTCAGTTTGCAGGGAGGTTATGCAATATTGGCTATTTATTAAGCATTAATTCTGATTTGTTTGTGGGAGTGTTATATGATGTTGGGTCAAGTAATTGTTACCCTATACATTCCAGTGCGTTTTTCAATAATTCGATAAAAGTCACATTTAGGAGGGGAGCAGGTTTTGTTGCACAAGAGATCCAAATTCACTTTAGTTAATCGACCTGAATTTTCTGGGATGTGATTGAATCCCAATCTGCAGTTAGTGACCCTAATGTGAATGCAAACAGGTTAAATATTTAAAACTGGGAAAGTGTTATGAAACTTGATGTGGTAGTCATTCTCAGATGTTTTCCTAATAAATCTAGGATCTCTCTTCCCTTTTCCTTTGTTTTGCTTAATCCCAAATGCCATGGAAACATTTTGTTATTCTTGTTGTTACAGTGTAGGCCAAAGTAGACATGATGTGGGAGTTTCAACAAAGCAACCATGGTTGGGGTCAGGTGGTGTGGATTTTGTGTTTTTTTAAAGCTCCTCTGATGGTTCTTCAGTGCAGATCCCAACCCTCCCCACTCCAAGCTGCTGTTAGTCATGGAGCACAAAACATATGTCTATATTTTCCTTTCCATTGTGAATACCTGCTTTGGTGGAAAATGTGTATCAGGCATGGAGCTAAGGGTTAAATCTCCTCTCCCCATGTACCGTAGTTCTGCTCCAAATTGTGCCCCTTCTCCCCATAGCTCCTTTTTGAGAAAGAAAAAGATTGAGGTTGAATCCTGACAAGACAGAAGTACTGTTTTGGGGGGACGGGCTGGTGTGGAGGACTCCCAGCTCCCGAATGGGGTAACTGTGTCCTTGAAGGACCAGGTGCGCAGCCTGGGAGTCATTTTGGACTCACAGCTGTCCATGGAGGCGCAGGTTAATTCTGTGTCCAGGGTGGCTGTCTACCAGCTCCACCTGGTATGCAGGCTGAGATCCTACCTGCCTGCGGACTGTCTCGCCAGAGTGGTGCATGCTCTAGTTCTATCCCGCTTGGACTACTGCACTGTGCTCTACGTGGGGCTACCTTTGAAGGTGATACGGAAACTGCAATTAATCCAGATGCGGCAGCTAGACTGGTGACTGGGAGTGGCTGCTGGGACCACATAATACCACTCCTGAGAGATCTGCATTGGCTCCCAGTACGTTTCCGAGCACAATTCAAAGTGTTGGTGCTGACCTTTAAAGCCCTAAACGGCCTCAGTCCTGTTTACCTGAAGGAGCGTCTCCACCCCCATCGTTCAGCCCAGACACTGAGATCCAGCGCCGAGGACCTTCTGGCGGTTCCCTCAGTGTAAGAGGCAAAGTTACAGGGAACCAGGTAGAGGGCCTTCTCGGTAGTGGCGCCAGCCCTGTGGAACACCCTCCCATCAGATGTCAAGGAAATAAGCAGCTATCTTATTTTTAAAAGACATCTGAAGGCAGCCCTGTTCAGGGAAGTTTTTAATATTTAATGCTGTATTGTTTTTAACACTCGATTTGGCACCGCCCAGAGTAATTATTATTATTATTATTATAAATAATGGTGGGAGCAACATCTTTCTGCTTCACATGATGTGACTGGGAGATTGTATGAAGGGAGAACCGGGGTACTGCTTAAGTCATTATTAGCTGACTTCACACTTTGAGAACTTTAGTTTTATCATTCTGAAGCACCAGTGTTAGGTTCCACGTGCTGAGTTTAGGCTGTGCAGCACATTTTCTATATTGTTGCAAGCAACTTCAGACTTGATGCTTTTACAGCACTGCAACATGGCGATAGCTGGACACCTACGTTGCTGTTTAGTTTGCATTTCATTTTTTGGGACGTGCTTCATCTCTCACCACTTCAGGATAGAGAACACAAAGCGGCAGAACATGTTTTACAAAATCCTGGATACATGCCATGTGGCTTACGGGCATCTTCTCGGAGTTGTTGCACTTTTTATTGTAGCTAGATGCAAGATTGTTCTAGGAACCAGGCCAATTTCAGAACAAACACATTTTAGCTTGTTTTTGTTCAGCTTTGTTTGCAAATTGTGTATTTAATTGTCTTGAGTTTACAAAGCTTACCTGATTGGCCTTAACTTCATGAGTTGCTTTGGTTTGATAAAAAGCTGTTTGTGCGTCTCTTAATCATTAGAATAAGTGCCTAGGAAACATTAATGCAGCAACACACTTCCCAAGCAACAAGGATAAAGTTCCAGCTCAGCTAGGCCACCAATTTGAGTGTAATTTAGGGCTGACTAAACTGGGATAGATTTTGTACTGAATAAGCAAACCCTAACCCTGCCAGCTTATTCTAGGGGTGAAGAAAGGGCCAAGATGGCAGCTACTTAGAGCACATACACATGGTGCCTCCTGCATGATGCTCTTGCCATAGGTTGAGGGCAATAAGGAAGCAGAGGCAGAACAGTCACTCAGAGGACAATGACAAAAATGTTAAGGGCACCTGAACAGGGAATTCCTGAATTTACTTGATATATATGGGCTATCTATGTTCTGTACTTAAGGCAATATTTTATTCTCTTATGCTATTTTAAATGTGCATTTCACATTTGACTTCCTTTAGTAATGTTTTCTTCTGAAATGGCTAAGATAATGTTTTTAGTTAGCTTTGCTAAGTTAAATGTACATTCTGTGGTTGACCTCCTTTGTAATGTTTTATTTTGAAATCTTAAAGGTAATATTTTGATTTCCTGTTGCTTTCAATGTATATATTTGACTTTCTTCAATAATGCTTTGTTCTGGGTTGTTTTAGTTGATGTTTTAATGTGTTGTAAACTGCTTTGAGATTTTTTAAAATTAAAAATATAAAGCGGTATAGAAATGAAATGAGTAAATACAGTGGTACCTCTGGTTACGTACTTAATTCGTTCCAGTGGTCCGTTCTTAACCTTAAACTGTTCTTAACCTGAGGTACCACTTTAGCTAATGGAGCCTCCCACTGCCACCGCATGATTTCTGTTCTCATCCTGAGGTAACGTTCTTAACCCGAGGTACTACTTTCGGGTTAGCGGAGTCTGTAACCCGAAATGTTTGTAACCCGAGGTGTTTGTAACCCGAGGTACCACTGTATAATCATAACCCTTTGCATGAGAAACAAATTTGGGAGGCCAGAAATATAGTTTACTTGGTTCTTAGATATTATTCTATTTAATTTGGCACATCTTACCTGAGAATCTTCTGCTACTCTATTCTATTTAATGCAACAAATAATTTTAGTAGCCGTGACCGTGGTTTTATTGTAAGTGTGGTGCCCAATGATTTTTATGGTTATTGTTTCTTTGTTGTTGTTCTCCTTCTGAATGCCATGGCCTATGGCTAGTGCAATAAGAAGTTTAATTGGAATTGGAATAGATATTATTCAAGCCCTTATAGTTAGCAGCACTTTAAATGATGCACAGAAGTCAAAGGTTGTGGCTTAAACAATCCAGCCAGCCTCCCTTCATCTCTTACATGTGACAACACATATTTATTGAAGCACCAATAATCTGTATTTTTAATAAAAGTATATCTAGGCAGTACACAATTTATGGTTAAAAAGAAAAAGAAAGCACAGGTCCATCCTCTAGGACTGCCACCTTTCGTTCTGGTAAATGACTTTATATGTTGATATTATTTTTTTATACTATTCTAATGATTGTTGAATGTTACTTTTTTGTTGTAGGTTTCTTATTTTAAAGTTTTGCTTTATTATCACATTTTTGTATTGCATTAGATTGTTATAAGATGTACATTTTTTTGTTTCTTCAGCTTGTAAACCGCCTTGAGTATTGTAAGATAGAAAGACGGTATACAGATTAAAAATGATGAAATGATGATGATGACCCAAAAGCTGATTTTCATTCCACACCCCACACCCCACATTGCCTTTTACCTTTTGATAACTGTTAATACTTCCTCCTAGATGGTGTTGCTATGGGCCACTCACTTTTTCCCTTCCCCTGAAGACTGGATGGATCTGGAAGGGTCCGTGTATCGTCTTCTGGTGATCTTGCTTTGTTGCTTAGTGACCAAACACCTCCCCCATTTCCTGTATCCAGAGCAAAATATGTTCCAGGGTGATGATGTCCTGGAACTGAGCTCTTTGTATCCCAAAGTGGAGAGTTTTGCTATCGAGCCTGAGCATTTCCTGAAGTTCAATTTTGTAAGGGAAGGCAAAACACACCAGCAGATGGACAATGGTCTCAAAGCCTTACTTCATCTCCCAGCTGAGGATAAAGCCTATTGGAGCACTGCCTTCTTTGATATGCTGCTTAATAAGGTAATATGCTCACAAACACAGGCTCATAGTTGAGAACCAGAGAGGTTGTCTTCCGGTCTATGAGACCTTTGTGCTTACTCTTGCACTCCTAAGTACAACCACTAACAAAGGGATGGGGAACCTGTGGCCTCCAATATGTCGTTAAGACTACAATTCCCATGATCCCTGGCCAGTGGCTATGCTGGCTGCCAGGAACATTCCGGTGTTGCAGGGGGTTGGACTAGATGGCCCTTGGGGTTTCTTCCAGCTCTATAATTCTATGATTCTATGAGTATCTAGAGGGCCGCAGGCTCTTCATCCCACTGCACTGAAGGGTGATTCAGATTTTTTAGTTTATTTGTTTTAAAAGGTTTATATGGTTCTCATCAGTGTTTTACAAGATAAAACACACAAATAAAAAAAGAGTAAAAGCCTGGGAAAATCAAAAACATTTATGGCGCTAGTTCAAGTGGCTGGTTATAAGTCACACAAGTAAGGGCATGATTCATTTCAAATATGATGACATGCTCATGTTGAGATACTCTGCTCTAGTGCTTACTACCACCTGAAGTTACAACAAACTCTGTGATAGTGACTGAGCCTTGAATCGATACTGTTTGATTCTGATAATTTTCACAATCTCAATTTTGCAAGCTTTGACTAGCATTGTGATTAAAGTTTTTTTTTAATGCATTAAAAATATTATGAAAAACAAACCCATGTCAAAACTTGGAAGCCAAAGGCGCACAACGCCTTGATAACACTTTTTGATTTGAATTATTAAAATATCTCTCTGACTTATCAACATGGTTTAGCTTCGTCCTGGGTCCTGTAATTCAAGCTTGCTCTTGAAGCTTCAGGGAAGAGCTAAGAGGGTGTCTCTTATTGATATATGGGACTGAAGAGAAAACATACACAATTAAAAGTCAGATTTAAACTAATAGCCCTTTCATGCCTCAGCAGGCAGCCTTTCCCCAGGGCTATTGCATGAAGGCTGTTTCGCTCTCTTTAGTTTGTAAAAGCAGAAGGAAACCTTTTTTAAAAAATCTATCATGACTTAAATTTATACCATAATAAATTTGTTAGCCTTTAAGCCACCACAAGGTTCTTTGATATTTTTAATAGGTATCTGTTTTATACTCTCCACTCACAGGTCTGACATGGGTAAATTACATGTTACAGTGAGCTGACTATACACAATGAACACAACACCCCCTTTACATTGGCAAAGCACCTTCAGAAGGGAATAATTCTGTACTGGAGAACGGATGAGTGCGGAATGAATGTCACAAGCTGTTCTGTAGTCTTCTTGGCCCATGTCTAACTCACAAACACATATGGGGTAAAAGCATCTTTGTGAGTGCTCTGGGAACAAGTAGTGGAGACAAATATTTTCCTTAAAAATATAAAGCAGTACAGAAATGAAATGAATACCGTATTGGCCTGAATATAAGCTGCACCTGAATATAAGCTGCACATTTAAAATTTGGGGGGGGGGGGAGGAGAAAAAAAGACAATACCCCAATATAAGCTGCTTCTTTG
Organism: Podarcis filfolensis; assembly: GCF_964270895.1. Classification (NCBI taxonomy): domain Eukaryota; kingdom Metazoa; phylum Chordata; class Lepidosauria; order Squamata; family Lacertidae; genus Podarcis; species Podarcis filfolensis. The sequence goes on along the minus strand of NC_139608.1, from coordinate 34,939,237 downwards.
AAAATCCACAGGCACTCACACCCGTTCCATTTTACCATTTGTCTGTTTCAGCAGCGATATCATAAAAGCCAGTCTTTGTAAGGTTACGAATTTAAGCCGCACTTTAACTTTTCAGTCGGAATTTTGGGGGGGAAAGTGAGGCTTATATTCAGGCCAATACGGTAATAACAACAGTAGTAGTAGTAGTAGTAGTAGTAGTAGTAGTAATCATTCAGTACAAAGTTACTTTCTTAAAGCAGCAAATCGATTTGTATCTATGGGTCGATTTCTGAATGATTTGCAGTAGATTGGCAATGATTTCTGACTCCCAATAGTACAAAGACAGGAAAACAAAATGACTTCCATTCCTCTTGCCCTAGAACCATGCTACTGAAATGAAGGTTTTTATGTGGAATGTCTGTGAACTCTGTTCAGTTCTTGTACTCAAAAATAAAAATAAAATCTTTCATACGAATGTATCTTCCAATATGCTCCATTTAGTTTTAGGTTCTCCAGGTTTTTAGCAAAATATGAATGCAAATCCTGTATGGCTGGAGTCTGCCTACCCTTATGCCAAAGTGTCTGCAGTTCAGAATGTTTATGTTGTTTCACTTAACACCTATATTTTATTCAGTTTCAGATGTACCATATCAAAGACACACAGCGGATTTCTGCTATGTCACAACTCTTGTCTAGCATCAAGAAAATGGTGAAGAACCAGAGTTGAAAACATTACTGTGGGATCACAAGCTTTCCTGCCTGAATGGACCTCACTTTAAGTTTCCTGTGATCAAAATTCCTATCTGTTGTTGTTAATGGCTTATTTTTATTTCTGGCTGTTGTGATAATTGCTTTAACAAGAAGAGCACACACAAAATGACAACTTGTAATTGTAACCTGGTGGAAATCACCAGACGGCACCATCATTAGGAATGAGGGTCCAATTTTCTATCCACTGTTTTTTATATAAGAAGTGAATGTCCACAGTAGTGTTATTTTATGTATATAGTGCTCTATAACAATTAAGGGAAAGGAATAATATATTCACATACTATAACAACTAGGTGAAAGATTTTGAGTCTCAGCAGAACAGGGAACCCTGTGCCTGAGGGAGATGCAAGGCTCCTCTGAAAGTAGTATTTTTTATTTTATTTATTTATTGAATTTATATACTGCCCTATGCATGAAGGTCTCAGGGCGGTTCACAGAATAAAATCAAAATATAAAACCACAAAATACATAATCAGAATAAAAACAAAAACCCAATACCCCCCAAACCCCACATTTTAAAAGGGCATAGGATGTCAATCGAATCAACCAAAGACCTGGTTAAAAAGGAACGTTTTTGCAATTTCAAATACTCATTTTACATCCTTAAATTATCAGTGATTTCCCTTCTTCTCTTTCCATGGTTCATTCTGCAAAACAGAAAATATATGTAAATGTTTTTGACTGGTGCCTAAAGGTGTATAATGAAGGCGCTAGGCGAACTTCCCTGAGGAGAGCATTCCACAGATGGGGGAGTCACTGCAGAGAAGGCCTGTTCTTGTGTTGCCACCCTCCGGACCTCTCGAGGAGGAGGCACATGAAGAAGGGGCTCAGAAGGTGATCTCGGGGTCTAGGTAGGTTCATATGGAGATGCGGTCCTTGAGGTATCGTGGTCTGGAGCCATTTAAAGCTTTATAGGTCAAAATCGGCACTTTGAATTGGGCCCAGAAACTTATTGGTAGCCAGTGCAGTTGGACCAGGTAATATGCTCAAACTGTCTTGCTCTGGTGAACAACCTGGCCACAGAATTCTGCACTAGCTGAAGTTTCCAAACCATCTTCAGAGGCAGGCCTACGTATAACACATTGCAGTAATCTAACCTTGGGGTTACCAGAGCGTGGACAATAGTAGTTAGGCTATCTCTGTCCAGACAGGGCATAGCTGGGCCACCAGCCAAAGCTGATGGAAAGCATTCCGGGCCACTGAGGCCACCTGTGACAGCAAAGCATCAGCTACAAACCTGCTCCTTCAGAGGGAGTGCAACTCCATCAAGAGCAGGCAAGCTCCCACCCATCTGGTCCAGGGAACCACCCACTAACAGTACCTCAGTCTTACCTGGATTGAGTTTCAGTTTGTTGGCTCTCATCCCGTCCATTACCGAGGCAAGACACTGGTCCAGTGGTGGGTCTCCTATCTCACCTTTGTAAGAGTCATGAAAACATGGACAACAATCTGCTGGCATCTCTGCAAACATCTTCCGGTCCTTCATCTGTGAGAGCTCAATATGTGAAGAGGAAATTCAAATCTAGAAGGTGGACTTGTACGAATCTACGGCTGCAGAAGGGTGTTCTGCAACTAGCCAGCTGCTCCCTGCTCTCCAGTTCTAAGCCTAGCCTGCAGCCAGTGTTGGCTCAATATAGTTTGTTGCCTGAGGCTGAGAAGCAAATAACACCTATTCCCCCACCAAGTCAAGGTGCATAGTACCCATTAAGGCCAGACAAGTTATTTTGGTACCTGAGGCAGAAAACCTAACAAGCACTTCCATCCCTCCCTTGTAGCAAAAGTACATTAATAATAAATTTTGCAATAATTTATTGCCTTTCCACATCTCACCAAAGCAGCTAGCACGCTTTGACTAATGGTAGGGCCACCCCTCTGTGCAGTGCAGCTGAGGGTACTGTACTGGCTGTAGGCTCTGCCTGTGCGTGTCTATACTTTAAAAACAGGTTTTGGATACTGAGAAGCTTTAATTCTGGAAGTTACAAAAGTGTGCAATTATTTTATTTTTCATTTAGTTGTAAAATGTGGTGCTTTGTTGCAAGCAAAGCCTTACAAAAGCCTTGCTGGACCAACCCATGTACTGTAGTCTTTGTTATTGCCACAGAATATATCTATCTTTCAGGCATATGAAGAATTCATGTAATAGGTTTAAAGTACTGTATATCTTTTTGCATATTTGTATCAAACGTTCCATGTATTTAAGAGTGCTTCCTTATAGTCCTAATTACTTTTAAGATCCATTTAACGTATGTAAATTCTTAATTGTGGGAAAACACACAGTGCTGATATACTTCTGTATGAATTATGAGACCTGATATCTGGTCATTAAATTAATCCCTGCCTTCCAATTCCTGCCTCAAAGTTTTACTGGAGACATGTTACTCTAGACTTTTACAAACACTGGTGAGATAAATTTTCACATCACCTGTGATAACTAGGATGCCGGGCCAGTATGCTGCATTCATGAAGTATGTGATGTGTTTGCCACCACACCGTAAATACACTTGTAAATATGAAATAGTTAAAAATCCAGAGATGCAGTATGTCCAGAACCACCTACCCAAATCAATTTTCTTTAGTCTTTAGCACACACCAAAATCCCATTTCTCTACAGCATTTCATACTGTCATCTAAGAAACTATTGAATAATCTACAACCACAACAACAATCTTTATTACGGTCCAGAGACCCAACAAATCGTTACAAAGCAATACACAATTCATACAGCCTACCTCCAGGTTAAACAAGCATTTTGTTAAGAATATAGGGATCATTGGTTCTTGCAACCACCGATAAAAACTTTGCCACTGCTAATGTTCTAGCATTTGTCTGGTCTTCCAATAGGAACCTGACATAGTGAGTCTCTGATTTTCCCAGGAAAGGTACCAGCAAGGGTAGTATCAGTTCAGCCCTGGCTTGCTCATATTTTGCACAGTGCAACAAAATATGTTTTATGGAATCGATGTCTTGAGCACACGAGCAAAGTCTGTCCTGGTAGGGAACTCCTCTCAACCTGCCATCCAACACTGCAGAAGGAAAGACGTTTAGTCTGGCTTTGCTGAAAAGCCTTCAATAGTTTGGTACTGTCAAGTTTTTAATGTAAGATGTTAATTTAAAGACATGCCCATATTGTACTCCTACTGCCAGTGGACTACAGACTGCGTGTGATCGAGATCGCAAGTCACTGTGTGCATTATGCCATAATCTTTGCTTTAATCTAGTACCATGGAATAATCTAGTACCATGGAAACATAACTCCTTGATTCTGTAAATAATAGCTCCAACTGCCATTGTGAAGTCATGTTCTGTAGATTCTTTCAAGTATCTCTCTCTTGCACATACACACACATTAAAACAAGACTGAGCCTCTACTCAAGAAACACAGGTTAGTGCACGAGTTCCTAAAGTTAATGTTGTTGAAGCTTGCCAGATCAGGAATCTATCTTGAATCGCTATTCATCCCACAGATGCTTGGCTTCAAATAGTGATTTTTTTTCCAAATGGCATATTTGGATCCTTCTTGATTTTAGGGCACATTTCATGGTATTATTTATCTGTGAGAACCACAGGGTATAAAACTTGTCTGAAAGGAAAGTGTGAACCTTCTCATACAAGCACAGAAAGGACTCCTAGACACCCAAGCATTGGTACATTTTATGGTAAAATAATTTGGGCCAGCATTGTCCTACAAACTTCTGTACCAAATGTAGATTTTTGGTATTTCTTGCCAGTATTCATGCAAGGGGAAAAGAAGTCATATTCAGACCCTTTGGTCCTTCAGCACGACATAGTACAAGGGATCAAGTGTGATTTGATTCATTTATTTGGTATCTTATATACTGCTTTTCAACCACTGGTCTCAAAGCAGGTTAGAAAAATAAAATCCTGATACAATTACGGCAATAATAATAAACATTATACAAAGACAGATTAATTCAAGAGGGTTGACAGTGGAACGGGATCTAATCATGAATGTTTCTGGCCGCTTACCTGGACATCAGATGGATGCTCAGATCTAGAAGTACTCTTAAGCTCTGAAGCTGATCTTTGGGGGAAGTCCATCCAACACTCCAAAGGAATTTATTTATTTGACCACTGATACTGATTGAGAGGACCAAAATTCATAACAATTCCAACTATATAATGACTCAGATGTGTGAGTTGACATTTACAGCTTTAAAGACACACATGCTTCTTTAAAGAGGATACATGCGGAACTCTCTTTCAAGTGAGATTAACAGGCCATAATATCCCCACAAGTCTGTAAGCTGGCCTTGTTAACTGTTGTTTTACACAATGACTAACTGGGCTGTGCAAATCTGTGGTGCTGATTTCTACTATTTTATTGTGATTTATGGTCATACTGGGCTTTTGTTTAAAGGTGCTTTACATATTGGTACTGCACATTCTTTAATTTATACATTTGTGTTTGTTCCCTTGTGTGGAACCTCCTCCCTAAAATGTGGCATATAAATGTATTCAATAAGTACATTAATTTAAAATAATCATATATGAATGAGACAATTCAGAATTCTCCATGTATTCCTATGGCTGTTTGGAAGGAACCAATGCATTACAATTACCATTGTCTGCTATTTTAGTAGATGCTGAGTGATTTACTGCTTTATATGACAGCATTTGTATATCACTTAATCATAAAACCCTTTATGTGTTTTAAATAAAATGCCATAGCCCTGGGGGGGGGGGGGTTTATTGGTTATTAGTTATTGGAGAGAGCATTCCACAAGCGGGAAGCCACTACAGAAAAGGCCATTCTTGTCTTGCTACCCTCTGGACCTCTCACAGAGAAGGCTCACAGAGAAGGGCCTCAGATGATAATTTTTTGCAGGGTCTGGATTGGTTAATATGGGGGAGGGGGAGAGGAGATCCTTGAGGTAGAAAGTGCTTGGCAAAAAGAGAGAGAGAGAGAAAGAAACAAGACTCTGGCAATCCCACCTGCCATTTCACACAATGAGTTTTGACTATATGTGATTTTGGCTTTAGGAGCGATCCCCAGAATGCAACCCCAGAGGGCTTGTCTTTTTTTTTTTAAATGATATTTATTCAAAGTTTCATGAATACATAAGTATGAAAAAAGAAAAAAAAACAGAAAAATACAGCAAAAAAATAAGATAAAAAGAAAAACAAAAAAAGAAGAAAAAATACAAATCTCAAATTACATCTTTTCATTTGCTTATTTCTTGAACCTCCTCACACCTCCCTTTTTGTATTCTAATTTAATTCATTATTCCAGCAAATTCTTCCCATATTTCTCAATTTTAATTTAAATAATTTATCTTAACAATCTATCTTATTTATTAATTCAACATATCTTTTCCATCTTTTAATATATTCTGTTATTCAATTTACCTTAATTTCTTTAACCTTATCTTGTCTTAAAAACCTAAAAATTTCAAAATTTAAACCATATTCATACATAACTCCTTAAATCTTTTTTACTAAAGCCAATTTAGTTCCTTTCCAGCATGTTCCCTGATATTTCATTAATGTTGCACTAATTCCAAAAATAAGAAGAAATTTTTCTTGATATCTCTAATTTTTATCCAACGTCCCTTCTTCCTGGTCTTGGGTTATGTCAGTCCTTTCTGACCATTACATCCAGTCCATCAATCTGGTGATCTTATGTCCGAGGCCCTTAAGTCTCTTCTAGGCCCCTTCTGCAGATTTTCTTGTTCTTGTTTGTGCTTGCGCACTTCTTTGTCTTTTTTTTTTATAAAATATTTATTGAAATTTTCAAAAAGTTTAAAGAAAAACAAAACACATACAAAAAAAAGAAGAAAAAAACCAAGAACAAACATATTCCTTTCAATAACATTTTTCCTTGACTTCCCCACATCTCCTCTTCTTGTATTCCAATTCAATTTTTAGTTCAACAAGTTCCTGTCCCCAAATTTTACCTTATTATATTTAAATCCTTTTTGCTTAACCAATTTTAACATAAATCTCAATCTTGATACATCAAGTCTTATTCTTAATACCTTTTTCTAAAGTCGACCCCAATTCCATTTCACGATTTCCCCATTTTAATCTAAAATAGCAAAACAGATTATTTACAAGAAAGAAAAAAAAGAATATATGTATACCGCCTTTGGATACCCAAAACCCCACTCCCCGCTTTTCCCGGTTTCAATCTCCAACCAATGTCCATCAGTCCATCTGGTATAAGCCTGGTGATCTCACATCCGAGGCCCTTAAGTCCCTCTCCTTTCCTCTCTGCCGGTTTTTTTGATAGTCCTTTATGTTAAACGCCAGATCTCGGAGAAGCTCTGTCCCCATAAGGTCCATACTTCTTCCTGCCAGGCCACCATATTTAAAATTGTAATCCAAATCTTGTTTTTTACTTCTTTTAAGTCCAAATGTCCCAGAAACTCCTGCTTCCACTTTAGTCAAATTTGTCTTTCCCTTTAAGTCCATCTTTACAGGCCTCTGGTCTGCCAGGTCTCCATATTTATGATTGTAATCCAAATCTTGTTTTTTGCTTCTTTCTTTAATCCTCTGCTGCATTATAGCTCCTCCTTCCTTTCCCTCTAAGTTGTCATATGTAGCTTCTTCAAATTTCTCACATTCCTTTTCTTGTTCAGCTGCAAGAGTTTTTAGCTCAAGGGCACAGTCCTTTTGTTCTGGTACAGAGACTTGAGTCAAGTCCCTTCCAATTTCCATAGGTTTGTTTGCTTTTTCATTCAATATTATGACATTTTTAGCCAAAACAATGCTTTGTTCATGAAGTTTTCCCAGGCTACGAAATATCTTCTCAAGTGCCGTCTGTATTTTTCCACTTACAGCCATTCTGTAATGTCCCAGAGCCCCCTCTAGGGGAGTACTGGTTACTTAGTATACCTTCCAGTTGTAAATCCAAAAGTCCTTTATTTTCCTTGATTTTCGACAATTTGTTACCTAAATGTAACAAATATGACCAGCCGAGGCAATAGAAACAAAGTTCTCTCTCTTTTTTTTCCCCCTCTCAGCTTTGACAGCTAATTTGACAGCTGTCAAAGTCTTTTAAATCTCTCCAACAGGCTCCCTCGCGGATCGCTCCCAGGTCCTGGGGGAGGGGTAACAATCCACTTTCAGAATTAATTCTTATCCTCCAGCACATTCACTTATACTGCCAAAACGTGAAATTAGTTACTTTTGACTTCCCACGAAGAAGATGTTCTTTTCAACCTTAGTTATCTAGTCCTTGCTTTAAAATGTTTACAAAAGGGGGAGATGGACTTCCTCTTTGCGCCTTCCCCGCTCGTGCCAAATCAAAAAAGGTGATTTTTTAATATCCAATTTCCGTAATACTCACGGGTTGTTACTTTTAGTCCGAATTTCAAAGGAAGAAGTCAGCACTCTCCAACCATGGCATGCGGCTTCGCTTCGCGGAGACGGGTAAACAGCTCTCAGCTCCGCGCCGCTCACCCCCGGTATGTTCCGGAGCCTTTAAAAAGGCTTCTTTGCAGTGGGGGGGGGACGCAAATGGAGCCCGCCGAGCCTTCAGTTCACAGGCTTCCCCGCCTGTGATTTTTTTCGGGTCCCCGCTTCGCCGTAGCGGTAGAACCCTGGCTCCACGAAGCAGATTTCCTCCGGAGATCGGAGGAAATCCGCCATTACAGTTGCTGGCGCTGACCGGAAGTCCCGCACTTCTTTGTCTTTCGCTGGTTTCTTTCGTAATTTCTCCCCTTTCTCCTTGGGGAGTGGGTCTCCGGAGGATTCCATCCGGTAGTAATTTCCATTTTCCTTCATCAGACTAGCCCATTCCCCACAGTCCCACTCCCCGTCATCCTCTTTGTAATCCAAAAAGTAGTTATCCAGAAGATAGTTGTCCACCTGTTTCATAGTCCCATTAGAGTTAAGAGCTTCCTTGACTCCAAGAACTTCCAGACACTCTCCAAGTTCAATCTTCCAGTGCAGTGGCTTTTGCTCCTGCAGGACTTTGGATCTCTCCATTTGTGTTGTTTGAGGTGTAATCGCAGCCTCTTCCTTCCTCATCTGCCCTTGGACTTGCCCTGTCAAACCAGATTCCTGAATTGGTCGCTGTATAGCTTCTTTATCCTTATTTCCTGTTAAATCATATTCACTGGCTACAGCATTCATCAGGTCCAACTTTTCATTCATCAAGTTCATTTTCTCATGCAGCTGCTCCAGCAAAACATTTGTCATGCCAAGGGCAGATACCAAACCTTCCTTCCAACACATTTCTGTTCAAGGTCAAACGGCTGGTCCCACGATCCCAATCTCACAGCTGTAAGGTCTCCAAGTAAGCTGCAACAACAAACTGAAAGGCTCCCTCTAGGGGACACAATTTCTATTTATATCCATTTTTAAAATGTATCCAACAAAGGAGATTACTTTCGGTTTTCAAATACTTTGTTTCTTTAAAATGCAGAAATGCAGAAAGTAGCGTTGAAGTTAATTTGTTTCTCTCTCTTTTTGTTTTAACTATCTGTCAAAATGCTCCACTTTCAATCAATAGACGTCTCAAACAATTTCTGTCCAGACACCCCGACCCCAGGTTTGGGACAATGGAAACTTAAATTCTTTTACTCTCCTCCTGCAGGATTAAACAGTCAAATTCCCCCCCCCCCTTTTCTCCTGCTTCCAAGGGGGTTTTATTGGTTGTGGATGCAGGAAATTTCCAACTTTAAAACAGTTTTCCAGGCTGTTAGATTGCAAGGTCTTTGCTTCAGTCTATATACAAAAAGCGGGAGGCGGACTTCCTGTTTAAACCTTCCCGCTTCGTTGCCTAATTCACAAATTTTACAGATTTCTTAATCCAATTTTCCGTTTTTACTCACGGGTACTTGGTTTAGAGTCCAATTGTCATCAGGAAAAAGTCAGCGCTCTCCGGCGATGGCTGTGCGGCTTCCCTCCGTGGAAATAGCAATCGGTTCGCAGCACCGCGCTGCTCACCCCACTTCACTCCGGAGCCCCGAAAAGGGGTTTCCTCGCGAGTAGGGGAGGCGCTCTTGGTGCTCTGCCGAACCCCACGTTCCCAGGCTTCTCCGCCTGGGATTTCTAGCGGGTCCCTGCCTTCGCCGCGACGGGAAGACCCAATTTCCACAGAGCCCGTTCCTCCAGTCGGAGGAACTCCGCCATTCGTCGTTGGCGCTAACCCGGAAGTCCCCCAGAGGGCTTATCCAGATGTTACTTTACTCTCTTGTCAAATGAGGGCTGGGAGAGCATTGCACAAAAGAAGTACAAAAGGATTTTTTGCAATGGTCAATAGGCACACTAAGCATACTTATTTCCAAGTAAGTCACTTTGAAATCAGTGGAACTCCCAAATGTGAGTTTAGGGTTAGATCACCTCAGTTTGGTAAATTAACATTAGTGACGCTTTCTGATCATGATTCCAGAGTGAACAAAGAGGAAGTAGGAGATGGCATCCCAAGAGAAGACGAAGGGGAAGATGAAACTGAAAATGAGGCAGAATCTGCACTTGGTTATGATGATGATGAAGAAGAAACTGAATACTGATACTGAGTAAGAGCAAGGACCAAGCAATTTTAAGGGAGAGGCTTTTCTCCGCTTTGAATAACAGCAGAACTCATAACCGTTCAAATTATATAATGACTCAGAGATGTGCGAGTTGACATTTACAGCTTTAAAGACAAACATCCTTCTTTAAAAAGGATATGTGTGGAATTCTCTTTCAAGTGAGATTGGACAGGCCGTATCCCTACAAGTCCGTAAGCAGCTCTTTTAAATGAAATTGTTAACTGTTGTTTTACATAATGACTAACCAGGCTGTAGAAATTTGTGGTTCTGATTTCTATTATTTTATTGTGATTTGTGGTCATGCTGGGCTTTTGTTTAAAGGTGCTGAATAATTTTCTGTTACTGATTGCTTTATAGAGTTTTAAATTATCTGTTTATATATTGCTACTGCATATTCTTTAACTGAGATACAGCTGAATGCATTAAAAAAGTCCTCAACCTGTTAGGGGCCAGGAGCAAATTTAGAAATTTTTCATGGGCACCACAAAATAGCCATTTAACAGAACAAATGCTGGTGAGGTTCGGACACACATCCAATCTCCAAAAATTAGGCAAAATATCCAAGACTCCTCAAAGTAAATAAAACGCTAACAAAAAAGCAGGAACATCTCCCTCCAAAATAAGCAATGTCTGCAACAAACAACCCCACCAAAACAAAATTTCATAGGGGCCTTGGCAGATTCTGAGGTCAAGGAAGAGGTGGGGCAACTCTGGGTAAACCAAGGGTTCTTTGGCAGTTTACATAGTGATTTGTAAGCTTGTTCACAAATGGCCATTGGAATGGGCTTTAATTTTGCATCCTGACTTGCAAACATCAGAATATAGCTATGCAAGTAGCTTGCCATCTGTGACCATTTGGAAACAACCAGTGCATTCTGATGCCTATTCTGTATCATTTGTTTCCGCATTTCCACAATCAACTGAAGCATTTCCCACCTTTGATTGGCACTTCCAAGTTGGTTACTGTGATATTCCATTTTCATATACTGGCTGGACTGAAAGTTGGGAAATAGTTATCTGTATTCCAGTGCAGAAGGTGTAAATACGTTCTGGAAAGGAAAAAAAGAACCAGCAGCTTCAGGAAATGGCTGCAGGAAGAACAGGACAGCCTTGCTGAACAAAAAACAAAAAGACAGGATGACTTGCCTATAGATGTATGTCACAGTACAGAAACCACCTGGCAAGGTAGCTCACACAGCCTATTAGAGAGTCACAATAACATGACAAGGCTCAAATGCAATATGATGATAGCCAGCATCACAGGCAATATATCTGAATACCAGTTGCTTGGAAATCACAAGTGGCGAGCTTGCCATTACATTACTCAGTCCTGCATGTGGACTTCTCAACGGCATCTGGCTGGCCGCTGTGACTAGGCTGGACTAGACTGGCCTTTGGCCTGATCTAGAGTATGGCTCTTCTTAGGTTATCAAGCAGTTACAAATGATGGCAAGCAGGAACGCATTACATGAAGGATCATCTATCTAAAGGGGCCATATCAATTTGACTTGGGCTTTTTATGCCAAGGATTCAGAGAATGAGTTCTCTATTAGTAGGCATCTTCAGTGCTTTTTTCTGGGGGGGACACAGGGGTACGCATACCCCTAAACATTTTGTGAACCTAATGGGAGAAGAAACTACAAATTTAAAACTTTTTAGTTTCTTCTCTAGCGTGCTGAATCGACAGTTCCATTGCTACCCCTGATGACAGCCTTTTGTCCATTTACTGTATTTATTTTCCCTGATTTGAACTATAAAATGGTGATTTTCTTGAGTCAAAATGAGAGTACCCCTAAACATTTATTTATTGTAGAAAAGCACTGGGTATCTGAAGAAGTGTGCATGCACACGAAAGCTCATACCAAGGACAAACTTAGTTGGTCTCTAAGATGCTACTGGAAGGATTTTTTTTATTTTGTTTCGACTGGGCATCTTTGTTACCGCTGCTGCAGGGAAAAAAAAGATGCACCCAATATTTTCAAATTTCAGTCTAGATCCGATTATAATTACATACCATTGTGAACCAACAAGGCGTGACTGAATGTAGATTAATTTTCTGCTGAAGGTGACACCTGATCACCAAAGAGCGGTGAAAGCAACGAAGAAGGACACATGTGCCTGCCATCCTTCATTGCATAGAATAAATATTTTTATTCTTAGTTTGTTCACTGTTGTGAGAAACACGGGATATAGGAATACAGTACCAAAGAAGTCTTTCCTCCAGGGAAAGGAATCAGGGAGAATTGGCGTGGGGTGGTGGTGGTGGGAGGGCAGGGACGTCACGTGACAATTCAACACCTGGGCAGGAAAGTCACCTCAGGGATCAAAGGGCCCGCGGCAGTTGGGCCCAAGGAGGCCGCGCCTGCGCCTGCGCCAACCCCCCCTCGGTTTCTATGGGAACAGGGAGGCGGCGCTGCCCAAACGGGAGAGAGGGGTTGGCGGGAGTCGGTCGGCACCTGCGTAGCGGACCAGACGCGCGTCGCCTTTTCCGTTGAGGGGCAGCCACTCTCCGGCCACCTGGGGTCTATTACGTTGCGCCCTCGGCCCTTCTGCGGATCCGGCGGGTTCAGCCAGAGCTAGAGCCTCCTCTCTCTGGGCGTCCAGGCCGAATGGAGGCTGCCGGGGGCGCCGCTGCGGCTCCTGGGTGGGTGCCCTGGCCGCCTTCGGGGGCTTCTCATAGCCGGGGCTTCTGCTTACTTGGAGGGTGGGTGAGTTGGGGGGAAAGAGGTTTCTTGTCCTCGGGAGACCTCTGGCGGAAGCCCAGGCGCGTCACAATCCCCCTGCGTGGCTGCAGGTGTGCACGCGTGGGGAAAGTTACGTGTGAACGGTGGAGCTGGGCTGCGTGTGCGAAGGCATAAACGGACACGCGGCCATTCTGGCACGTGGTGGGTGGGTGCATATAGATGGGTGAAAACTGGTGGAATTTGTGAGGGTTTCTTCTTCTCTCCTACCTTGGTGTGTTTTTATTGTTTTACTTTTAAGTGTAAGCATTTAAAAATGACGCAAGTTATTGATTTTAGATTTCGTTAACCACTTTAGGAAAACTGCTTACTGTTGGGAGTGAATACCACATAAAAACGTAATGTGGTTGGACAGGTGCAAAGGGTATATATGTCCCCAATGCTTTTTTTCCTAAAAAAAATATTTAGGGGTACTTTCATTTTGACTCAAGAAAATCACCATTTTATAGTCCAAATCTGGAAAAATAAATACAGTAAATTGACAAAAGTACAAAGATTCACAAAATGTTTAGGGGTGTGCGTACCCCTGCATACCCCCAGAAAAAAACACTGTGTGTACCATTTGGCCATATCTGCGTCTACAGAATTCTAGAGTTGGAAGTAACCACAAGGATCATCTAGATTCTAGTCTAATCCCCTGCAATGCCGGAAGCAAGAGTGCCTGGGGAAACCCAGACTGATGGGCGAGGTATAAATAGTAATAGTAATAATAATAATAATGAATAATTAACGTGGGGCTCAAACCCACAACCCTGAGATTAAGAGTCTCATGCTCTACCAACTGATGGAGGATTTAAAGCTAGCAGCTTGGTGGGTGCCATAAAGTACATTGATTTATGATGGTTGCTTCCCACAGTGCATAAAATGTGTCCTCAGTGTTTGTTTAGAGTCAGAATCAGGAGCATACTAATGTTGCCTATGGCAGATGAAGAATGCACCTGTGCAAGGGGTACTGAAAAGTTTTATGCAGAACTAGCTCTGAGGCTTGAAGTGTGATGCTTAATGTACTGTAAACTTTTAAAAAATCTTGTGACAGGTAAAACCAAAATCACTGGAGTGTGGTGTGCCATATACAAGCACATTGATTTATCTGTCTATCGTAATTAACAGGTTTCTCTGGCAGCCCCGGCCAATCTCTTTAGGGGAACATATTGTAGATAGATGGGGTGGGGGTGGAGAATGTTTGTGTTTGTTTCTCTGTATGGGAAATACTTGACATATTTTACGTGATTTAAGTGCCATGAAATAGTGAAGGTGGTATCGGTATGGGGAATTTTCTTCTGTGGGGTGAACTCTCTTATGTACCACTTGAGTTTGATGGGTGGCAAAGGGCAGACATGATCTTTCTATAGAGTCAGGCATCTAGATATAGTCACTAGATTCTGCATTAAGATTCTGCTGGCTCTTTTCATTTGGTTGCTGTGGTATGGCTGTTTGTATTAAACATTCCTGTAGATAGGTAAAGGTAAAGGGACCCCTGACCATTAGGTCCAGTCGTGACTGACTCTGGGGTTGCGGTGCTCATCTCGCTTTATTGGTCGGGGGAGCCAGCGTACAGCATGACGTAGAAGCATGACGAAGCTGCTTCTAGAGAACCAGAGCAGTGCACAGAAACACTGTTTACCTTCCTGCCGGAGCGGTACCTATTTATCTATTTGCACTTTGACGTGCTTTCGAGCTGCTAGGTTGGCAGGAGCAGGGCAATGGGAGCTCACCCCATCGTGGGGATTTGAACCGCTGACCTTCTGATCGGCAAGTCCTAGGCTCTGTGGTTTAACCCACAGTGCCACCCGCGTATTTCGTTAAATTACTAGGATGCACACTTTCTTAAAATTATCTTAACATCATTTCTTTTTAAAATTGTTGTAAGCCTCAGACAGACTAAAAACCTTTCAGAGGTGCAATATTGACCCTGCGTTCATCATCTGAGGCCCTCCTTTGTGTGCCTCCTTCATCATCAAGAGGTGTGGAGGATGGCAACATGAGAGCGGGCCTTTTTTGCGGTGGCTCCCTGTTTGTGGAATGCTCTCTGCAGGGAGGCTCAACTGGTACCACCTTCACATATCCTTAGGCTCTGGGCGAAAACGTATCTCTTTCACCAGGTCTTTGGTTGATTAATGTTCTGTGTCCTCAGTTTGGTAATTTAACATTAGCGACTCTTTCTAATAATGATTTCAGAGTGAAACCAAAAAAAAAGAGAAGACGTGGCATGTCAAGGGATGTTGAACTGGAAGATGAAACTGAGCATGAGCCAGAATCTGCACTTGATTATGATGGTGATGAAGAAGAGGAAGAAGAGGAAGAAGAAGAAGAGGCTGAAGATTATGAGGAAGAAAGTGAACAGCAATATTTATTATATTGTGAAGAAGACATGAACAACAACAAGCTTGAAACTAAAGTTGGTGTACAAGAGTGGCCTGATGGTTCTCGCTATAGAGGAGAATTTGCATTGGATCTAAAACTTGGGTATGGAGAATTTGCGTGGGACAATGGTGAGGTAAACCGGCTTAATATTAAAATGTTGCAATGTATGTTCTTGCATCTAAAACGTTGCTATTCTTATATATAATGATGATGATAAACAAAACTAGCCAAGGTAAGTTTTTATATCGGAATCCTATCTGTTTAATGTTTGTTTAATAGCATGATCTAGGCATGTTTACGTAGATGTAAATCCCATTAGTTTATGCAAACCTTATTCTGTTTATCTGGATGTAAGCCTCATTGGAATCAATAGGATTTATTTCTAAATAGACAAGGTTAGGATTGCAGCCTAAAAAATGCATGCACCTTGAAAGGCAGTGTGACTTCTTTTCCATAGGAAATAACAACTTTAATAAAATATTAATTTCTTGTTTATTACTAAAACTTGATATTAGGTGCAACTGCAGCCTATAGTCTAACATTTTAACTGCGGTTCACAAAACGTACTATTGGAAGCAGGTTTAGTCATGTTAGTTTCAAGTCTAAACGGTAAATGTTCAATAAATAAGATACATAGTTCAACCAGCATCTAATGCCAAGCTATGCACAGTTTGAAGATGGTTATAATTTCTTCTCAGTCTCCTCTTTTCCAGGCTAAACATACCCAGTTCCCTCTACTGTTCCTCATAAGGCTTGGTTTCCAGACCCTTTCTAATGTATTTAGATGCAGTTATCATTTTTGTGAGTAATTCATGTTTGTTTAATTAAAATACTGTATGTACTATCGCAAGGCAGCACAGAAAGCACAAGGGGAAGATAGTTATTTTTTAAAATACAAGTCATTCTCCTGGCTTCCAGATGACCTAGCTGCTACAGTGGTTTGTTCTTGCTGCTACTTGCAACTACAAGGGTATAGATATGGAATACAGTAGGTCCACAGGTTACACGGGGGTTACGTTCCAGGGATTATGCCTACAGCCAAAATTGTGTATAGTCAAAACCCACTGGGATCAGTGGCAGATGCAACTTCCAAAGTCATGTTTCCTGGAACCCTACCTCCTTTCTGCCCCCTTCCTATTTATTTATTTATTTTGCCGTACGCGTAAAGCTGAATACGCACAAGTTAAATGTGTGCAAGTTGCGGTCTTCCTATAGTCACAAATGTGTAGATTACTAAATAGTTCAGGTCTGCTGCTTTCAAATAAAATGTCATGTGTTCTGTTTATTCCTTTTGTCAAGTAGATCACTCTGACTTCCTTGTTTACACTCAGTAATGCTTGCTAAGGCAAAATTTAATAAGTATATCTCTGTCATAGTTGAGTGTATACTCTTACCCAGTTTTTCTGATTTGAAATGAAAGTAATTCACCCTAATAAATCTGATATTAATGAAATTTTCCAAGACTGTAAATCCTGGATTGAGCAGGGATACTAACTTTGTTTGAACTTTTATCCTCCATATATTCCATTTTTATTAAATGTTGTAATTCTCAATATGTTTCTGTGCAGTCATTTCCTCAGGATGAAGCCAAGTGGAATAAGCCTCCCTGACTTGGAAATGAATGCTACCATGCTTAAACTGTATTGAAAATACTAGTTAAATCCTTCTTTTTTTCTTTCCATAATATTCTTCATGAGAGTTGTGTGATACATACTTGCAGTCGGTTGTAACTGCCACTGTACTTCACCTGCTCTCCCCTAACTTTCTTTCTGTTTTATTGCAGAGATATGTGGGGCAGTTTTATAAAGATCACCGTCATGGCAAAGGGGTTTACTTCTGGCCTGATGGCTCCAAATTTATAGGGTCATTTTATCTTAGCCGTAAAGAAGGCTATGGTATCATGGAGTTTAATGATGGAAGAAAATTTCAGGTAATAAAAAGTATTTCTAATTATCATAGTGCTGTTTGATAGGTATGATGTGAAGTTCAAGTAATTGCAGAAAACTTCTGTGTTTGAATGTTTCAGAGTTAGTACAAATTTGCTCATTTTAAAATTAGAAAATGAATGCACTTCAAAGCTAGTTAGTGTCCTGTGCGCAACAAAAAAAGCAACATAGGACATATTGCTTCTATCTGTTTGCACAGAATTTAGAAAATGTGTAAGGAAGTGATAGATACCAGGTAATAGCAGCTGGATAAGGTGTGGATTTTGCAAACTTTTGTGTATAAAAGCAAACTAAAATGGAAAAGTATATTTCAAAAAGCGCTCTGAAGCAGTTTACTAAGGAGATTCCCCCCCCCCCCCGTGCATACTTAAGGGGTCTATGCCAGATGTACCTAGTAAGAGGAGCGGATGTAGAATTTCAGCTCTTGGAATTCACTAAAAAATCTGGTGCTTGAATTCTGATTAAAGTGTGTGTTTATAACCGTTTCTATACTCTTATTGAGCATTGTTAAATATAATATATATAATCCCTTGAAGTTTTTTTAGTATAAAGCAATATATGTCTAATAAATCAAATTACACAAGATTGCATGAAACCTGTTGGCAAAGGGCAGTATACAAATTTAATAAGCAACAATAATGATGATGTAAAATCAGATACAGTCTTAATTTCTGCATCTTTTTCATGGATCCTACCTTTTTTGTTTCAAGCATTGCTTTTCAGAAAAATTCAGTGCTAATAATAAAATTAATCCAAATCCTGCTGGTAAAGAATGGGTGAGAATGTTTTTAGGCACTTGACAGGATCATGCCGCTAATTGTTTTTGGTGAGATGAGATTATTGCAAGTTGAATTAAACTGTGTGAATTCTGTTTGTGGTTCTCTCTTGCATCTTCTGTTCTCGTTTTTTCCTGCCGAAAGGGGCTTTACAAGGGGGATGAGCGGTTTGGACCAGGAATTGAAACCCATCCAGATGATAGTCAAGACATTGGATTGTGGCATCGAAATCATATAATTAAACTATGTACGGAAATACCTGGATATTTCACTCTTGCGGATTTCCCAGAACTTAGTGTCTATTTTGATGCTGAGACCAGCAGAGAGTATATTTCAGAGGATACGCATAAGTTTTGGGATCTGAATGAGGAGAAGGACCCATTTTTCTACCACTACAAGCGTCTTCTTTTAGATGATGATAGCTACACATTGCCTGAAAACCTGTACATATACTCAATTGATGCGGATAATCTTCCTCATACTAAGACCTTCCTGAAAGACTTTGATTGCCAGTATTTTAAGGAAAAGAAACGGTTGGCTTATGAAAAACTATGGCCTATAACCAATATAACACCTTTCTTGGTCAAGATGCAGAAACACATCTATAGATATAGGTAAGTGGTAATGTGAGAAAAAGACGAGATGATAGCTATACATTTGATAGTGCTGCTGAAGTCCCATTTCTTACTGCTGTTTCTTCTTTTCAACCGGATGCAGTTCAGCTTGTGTGACTTTTAAAAATTTATACCACTTTTGCTGTAGTCATGTCAATCGTTGCTGAATTGCAATGAAGCCCCAACACATGCCAAAAGGTCCATGAACATTCATTGTTGCATTCATTTCCTTTCCCTTGTTATTACTGGTGGCACTGCTTGTTGGGCACTACTAGTTTTCTTAGTAGTGTGGGAGTTGGTTGGGGTGGCCTTGAGCCAATCTTGTCTCCCCTTTATCAAACCTTTCTCTTCCATCCCCCAATAGCCCTTTCACCATTTCCTTGGGGGTGGGATTGAAAGGAGGGACATGGAAAGAGACATATGCAAGTTGGAAATCGTTGGAATAATAAGAATAACAACAATAAATTTTATTATTTATACCCTGCCCATCTGGCTGGCTTTCCCCAGCCACTCTGGGTGGCTTACAGTACATATAAAAAATTGTAAAACATCAGACATTAAACATTTCCTGATACAGGGCTGCCTTCAGATGTCTTCTAAAAGTCAGATAGTTGTTTATTTCCTTGACATCTGATGGGAGGGTCTTCCACTGGGCAGGTGCCACTACCGAGAAGGCCCTCTGCATGTTATTCATGGTCTTTGTGTGGTGTGACCCTGTCTCTGTTTATCAAACTGCCCAAGGAGCTGTTGCAAGAAGGGAGGAGCAGAAGCCTAGCTACTGCAGGGAGGGTTAGCCTGTGCCGGGGACATGCCACTTCAGACTAAACATGGATGCTTACATGACTGATTGCTTTTCATATAAGACAAAAAAAAAACCCCTCCACATAGTTTTCTATCATATTGGGGAGAAGGCTAAATTGAAAACCCTCCCACTTGTCTAATAATAGTCACAACAACAACCTAGTTTTGTATACAGAGGGAATATTTTTGTATGGGAGAGCATTCGGTCCTACAATAACTCACCACACATGCACATATATGGGCAGTCTGAGGTAGTACAGCCAAGATACAGGTTTATCACCTCAATGAGAAGCTAGGCCAGTGATATGTACACACAGGTGAGGAAAGGGAAAACTCCATCCCATCACTCCAAATAGTTTTTTGGAAGGTCAGAACTGATGAGAATAGAAATACTTAAATGGTCTATCTAGCTTTTTCATTTTTTTTGTTCATTTTTAGGCATTACCAGAAGGACGTGGACTGGGATGTTAATTTCATTTTGGAAGGCTACCGGAATGGCTTTGGAGAGAAAGGTCCCAAAGAGCTTGCTGGTGAAGAGCTGATTAAGAAGGCAGCCGAAGGAAACTATAATAGAGTTGATGAGATTCTGATGGACAACCTGGCCCCCCCAGATATAGCAGATGTACATGGATATACTGCCCTTGCTGCTGCTGCTGTGAGACTGCATACTGTATCTTACTATGTTATGCTCTGTTAAGGCAAAATAGGCTTGGTTTTGTTTTGTATTCCGTGCTGTGACATAATTCCTCTTTTTTAATGTACCGTAATAGCTATGAGTAGCAGTTGTGAACATGAACAGAAAGTTAAGGGAAAATCCCCAATTGAGGAATATGAAACCTTACCTGTAGTACCGTATTTTTCGCTCTATAACACGCACCTGACCATAACACGCACGTAGTTTTTAGAGGAGGAAAACAAGGAAAAAATATTCTAAACGAAACAGTGGATGTATGATTTTTGTGGTTCATGCTGTGGCCAGACATGTGATCTGACGGTGAGTTTGGGGTAGCCCAATGCAAAAATCCTGAGGATCCATGTGGATCCATGCTTTGTAACCACGTTTTTGCGCCATTGCAGCCCCATGAAACAGTGGGTGCGTGTGTTTTTTGGTGCAGGCTGTAGCCATGGATATGCTATGTGATCTGATGGTGAATTTGGGGTGACCTAGTGCAAAAATCCTGAGGATCCATGTGGATCCGTGCTTTGTAACCACGTTTTAAGTGGGGAGGGAAGGAAAAGAACTCAAGGGACAAGGAGCACGCGTGGGGTGTGTGGAGAAGGATGCTGCTAATAATGCAGGAGAGGCTCCTCTCTGGCTTTGCTCCTTTAGAACAAGCAGGCTCTGCGTCTCTCCCTCCTCCCCGGCAAGGAAACCATGATAGTAACCACTCTGAGACAAATCAAGAAAAATTGCGACCAACACTCTCCCCCAACAAGCGCAGTGAGGTCAAAACACACACACACGCAGAGAGAGAACTGGCCCTAAAGTCACAGGGGTGCTGGGGGAGTGAACGGGAAGCAAGAAAAGGAGAAGGAGCCCTCACACACACAGAGACACACAGAGTGTCGATTCTAAAGTCGCAGGGGCGCAGGGAGAGTGAACGGAAGCAAGAGAAGGAGAAGGAGCCCTCACACAGACACAGACACACAGAGTGTCAATTCTAAAGTCGCAGGGGCGCAGGGAGAGCGCAGGGGCGCAGGGAGAGTGAACGGGAAGCAAGAGAAGGAGAAGGAGCCCTCTCTCTCACACACAGAGTGTCAATTCTAAAGACGGAGGGAGAGCGCAGGGGCGCAGGGAGAGTGAACGGGAAGCAAGAGAAGGAGAAGGAGCCCTCTCTCACACACAGACACACACAGTGTCAATTCTAAAGTCGCAGGGGCGCAGGGAGAGTGAACGGAAGCAAGAGAAGGAGAAGGAGCCCTCACACAGACACAGACACACAGAGTGTCAATTCTAAAGTCGCAGGGGCGCAGGGAGAGCGCAGGGGCGCAGGGAGAGTGAACGGGAAGCAAGAGAAGGAGAAGGAGCCCTCTCTCACACACACAGAGTGTCAATTCTAAAGACGGAGGGAGAGCGCAGGGGCGCAGGGAGAGTGAACGGGAAGCAAGAGAAGGAGAAGGAGCCCTCTCTCACACACAGACACACACAGTGTCAATTCTAAAGTCGCAGGGGCGCAGGGAGAGTGAACGGAAGCAAGAGAAGGAGAAGGAGCCCTCTCTCACACACACAGACACACAGAGTGTCAATCCTAAAGTCGGAGGGAGAGCGCAGGGGCGCAGGGAGAGTGAACGGGAAGCAGGAGGAGGAGAACGATAGCTCAAGCACACACACACACAGCCCCTACAGTGGCTAATCCAAAATCGGACAGCAAAAAACTGCAGGCAGGGACAGAGAGCATGGGGTTGTTTTAAAGCAGCCAACCCCGCTCTGCTTCTCTCCCTCCTCCCGGCTAGGCTGGCTGAAAAGCTTTGCTGCTACTTAGCAGCTCAGTGGGGAGGAGAGAGGAACATAGAGGACGGGGTTGTTTTAAAGCAGCCAACCCCGCTCTGCTTCTCTCCCTCCTCCCCGGCTCCGCTAGCTGACAGGAGCCGCTTACTGTTTCAAAGCGAGCCACGGACTGCTCACAACTGCAGCAGATTCCCCCGCCATCTGTAGGCATTCGCTCCATAACACGCACAGACATTTCCCCCTACTTTCTAGGAGGAAAAATCTGCGTGTCATGGAGCGAAAAATACGGTATATATCTACCTCCAACAAATCCACAATGTCAAACTCCATTTTTTCAAAGTAAAAATAAGTAGGCTTCTGAAAATTGTATTAATTCTGTATGAAAATAACCTAAATAGTTTTCTTGTGCAGATGAATTACCATGATGACATCATCAACCTTCTTCTTGATAATGGGGCTGATGTGAATAAATGTAGTGATGAAGGATTATCAGCTCTTTCTATGTGTGTTATTCATTATTTCCCAGAAGAATCATTTCAGCCCAACATTGCTGAAAGGAACTTCTCTCGAAGAGAGGTCAGTCCATCATAAATCTGTAAGTCTGAAATACGGTTCAGTGAAATGCCTAATAGTTTCTTCTTCTTTTACTGTTGATCCAAATTACCATATTTTTCGCTCTATAACACGCACCCGACCATAACATGCACGTAGTTTTTAGAGGAGGAAAACAAGGAAAAAAAAATTCTAAATGAAACAGTGGATGTATGATTCTTGTGGTTCATGCTGTGGCCACAGACATGTGATCTGACAGTGAGTTTGGAGTAGCCCAATGCAAAAATCCTGAGGATCCATGTGGATCCGTGCTTTGTAACCACGTTTTAAGTGGGGAGGGAAGGAAAAGCACTCAAGGGACAAGGAGCACGCGTGGGGTGTGTGGAGAAGGATGCTGCTAATAATGCAGGAGAGGGGTACAAGAGGAGAAGGCTCCTCTCCTCTCCCACTTTGCTCCTTTAAAGCAAGCAGGCTCTGCTTTTCTCCCTCCTCCCCGCTCATCCCCGGCTTAGCGAGCTGAAAAACTTTGCTGCTATGTAGCGAGCTGAGTGGGGAGGAGAGAGGGACAGAGAGCCTGCTTGCTTTAAAGGAGCCAACCGGACAGAGAGCCGCTTACACGAGCCGCTCCTCTCCTCTCCCACTTTGCTCCTTTAAAGAAGCAGGCTCTCTGTCCCTCTCTCCTCCCCACTCAGTGGCTCTTCTCCCGCTTTGCTGTTTCAAAGCGATCCACGGAGGAGGGAAGGAAGGGGAACCATGGATCCTCTGCTCACAACTGCAGCAGATCCCCCCCCGCCACCCATAGGCATTCGCTCCATAACACGCACAGACATTTCCCCTTACTTTCTAGGAGGAAAAAAGTGAGTGTTATGGTGCAAAAAATACGGTAATTTCATTTACTAGAAATAACCTAACTACTCTCTCAAAGCTACAAGGCAGAGCGGCCTGAAGCCTTCTTTGCATTGCAGTCCAGAGATGATGAGGTGGAGTGAAATGAATTGCTCCAGAGTTGTGATCTTAAAGAAGATGTTGGGTCATGATGTGATAACTATGCCTTGTATGGCATTGTGCTTCTAGAGTAGTCTATTGTAATGTGTACTATGTAGGGTTGCTCATGAAGAGGATTCAAGTACAACCAATACACATTTTGAAGTCCTGACATTTATTAACAATGATAAAAATAAGGTTTGAAATCTCTCTTATTGGACATTTTGCCCCTCCTGTATGTTGTGTGTATAGGAGCAAGCTCATTTGTATCTGTTAAAGAGTTGAATAGCAGTCCTTGCCACTTACGACAACTGGATATATTTGTCCCTTACAAGTTGCCATTCATAATGAAGTGAGTCTAAACTCTAAAACATAGTCCAAAGGCATGTAATGCAGCAGACTTGCTGAAGTTAGACAGTTCTGAGTAGAGCTGGAGCATTTGTACACTACTTTGAGTTTCATGGAAGAAAGTTGGTGTTATGTACTGAAGTTCTCACCCTGGGCCAGCAGGGGGATGCTGTAGATAGTTGTGCAAATGAAGGATCGAAAGTGACGTTCAGTGATTGGATAGTTTGTATGCAAATGAAGGATCGAAAGTGACGTTCAGTGATTGGATAGTTTTAGAAAATGGCAACAGTTACATTGTTCTGGAGCTCTATATAAGCAGGCTGACTGAGCTCCTCAGTTCTGTTCCAGCGTACAAATAAAGAGCTGCTTTGGAAGAATCGCTGTGTTGTCTGATATGTTCACCCACAACTTAACAGTTGGTGTATAAATGAAACAAATAAGAGATATGTTGTGTATTTGACAAATTCTTTCTGTAAAATTCTTTAGAAGAGTAACATACGTCAACTTTCTCGCTATTTTCTTTGACAACCTAATGGTATGAATTTGTCTGTCTGTGTATGTTAACAATGCAGTTTTTTATGTTGGGGTGCAGCAATCTGGTTTTGGAAAGAATATCCCCCATCCCCCCGCTTTTTTTTTTTTTTTTGCTTGATATAGGTGATGGAAGAAATGCCAGAAGAAATATCTCCAGGATCTATGCCATTTTCGCAGTCGGAGTCATCTCCGCCGAGTACAGAATTGAAAGGATCCTCTTCTGCCAGCCATGCATCACCAGAAGCACCGTCGAGCTCTGCTGAAAAGTCAGAACGTGGTACATATGTTAAGTCATCTGAGGAATCGGAGAGCAGCGCTGTGGAAAAGAGCTCTGAGACAAATTGTGGCATTTACAATTTCAAGATTCAGGTTTCAGTAGAAGCCATGCAGCGCGGTGCAGCTGCTCTTAGTGAACACATGTTAAAAGTGCCATACTTCGCTGACTGCGAAGGGCTCGTTCAGCAGGAAGGCACTCTGGGAAGAATGGCAGCATCAATAACAGAGTAAGTGACTATAGAAGAACACAGGGCAGCCTGCTGAAGCCAATGACCATACTAATATTGCTGCTAGGGTGGTCCCAGTTGGGCTCTGCTCAGTATGGATAGCTTCTGTGTATAACTTCCCTGATTTTGCAGTGAAGAGTTTATCAGAAGGAAGGTTAGAGGGCATCATATGGTACCTCTGAAAAATGATCTGAAATGGTGCAGTTTGCTTGCTGCATTGGTATTGAGTGATGGTATACAGTGGTACCATGGTTTATGAACTTAATCCATTCCGGAAGTCCGTTCTTAAACCAAAGCGTTCTTAAACCAAGGCACGATTTTCCATAGAAAGTAATGCAAATTGGATTAATCCGTTCTAGACATTTAAAAACAACCCCTAAAGCAGCAATTTAACATGAATTTTACTATCTAATGAGACCATTGATCCATAAAATGAAAGCAATAAACCAGGCTGCAATCTGTTACCCAGTATAAAGTGGGCCACAGGAAAGCAGAAAACACAAAGCAAAGCACAACAAAGGCCAGGCTGGGATTCCAAAAGGTTCTCTCCTCATGCTCCTTGCAGTTTCTTGGCTGGGAGGGGAAACGGGTGAAGGTGGCGGTGGCGAGATAATAAAATCTGGAGGGTTTTTGCAGGCAAGGCACGCATCTCCCGGCGGCTTCAGCATGCCTTATGCAAACACCCTCCCTCCAAAAAACCACCACCACCAAACCCCCAACACCTTAAAACTCTACCCGGGAAAGTGATGGCCAAGCAGTGGGCGAAAGTAGAAACTGGGACTTCTGCATGCATAAAGCCCACCCTGGGGGAGGCAGCCCTGATTCGGAGCGGCTCCGGATTGCATTCCTATAAATCAGGACTGGGGTGGGTGGGTGAGGAGGAAAGCAGGGAGAGGGGATTCCGGCAGAAAGGACAGACCCCGGCAGAAAGGACAGACCCACCGACTGCAATTCGCTTGCTACCTGCGCCACGAGTGGCACCAGCGTCTGCTCCATGGAGCGCGAGCGGATCTGCAGCGGATTTGCATGGTAAGAGAAGGCCAGAGATGATGCAAGGCTGGGATTGATTACAGCAATGATATATTTGTAGCTGTTTGCATCACTTGCAGAACAGCTACAGTTCTACCACCCTCACCTTCAGGTTTAGCAACACTGCACTTATCAAAGTTTTCAACAATTAATGGGGTTCTGTTTTCTGCTGGTTTTTAGACACGCAAAGAGACTGGCTACTATCAAGCTGTTGCTCAGGAGAGGTGCAGATCCCAATATGTGCAGAATCCCTATGTATGTCCTCTTCTTTGCTGTTAAAGCTGCAGATCCAGATGCAGTGAGATTTCTTTTAGAAGCTGGAGCAAGGACTGATATACGACTTCCGACCAGAGTAGGGAAACCTTATTTGTGTGTGATAATTCTCATTAAAGAAGAGAGACTAGAATTTAAGTTAGTGATTGGACTGATGGCATAAATGCTCTTGTATGAGTTTTGGTGTCTTATGCAAGTGTACGGCTGGGGACGTGGGTGGCACTGTGGGTAAAACCTCAGTGCCTAGGACTTGCCGATCGTATGGTCAGTGGTTCGAATCCCCGCGGTAGGGTGAGCTCCCGTCTTTCGGTCCCAGCTCCTGCCCACCTAGCAGTTCGAAAGCACCCCTAAGTGCAAGTAGATAAATAGGTACCACTTTATAGCGGGAAGGTAAATGGCGTTTCCGTGAGCTGCGCTGGTGCTGGCTCGCCAGATGCAGCTTCGTCACGCTGGCCACGTGACCCGGAAGTGTCCCTGGACAGCGCTGGCCCCTGGCCTCTTAAGTGAGATGGGCGCACAACCCTAGAGTCGGACACGACTGGCCCATACGGGCAGGGGTACCTTTACGTTTACCTTTATGCAAGTGTACAGAACTCGGGACCCACCGCATCAAAAATAGCTCATAGTCAGCTGCAGCACACTATCCTGTTACTCTGATTCATGTGATAAATCTATTGAGCTGAACAGTGGCGTAGCGTGGGTTGTCAGCACCCGGGGCAAGGCAAGTAATTTGCGCCCCCTAACCCATGGATTTGTGCCCCCCTAACCCGTGGATTTGCACCCCCTAACCCTAACCCCCAGATGTTGCGCCCGGTGCGGCCGGCCCCCCCTGCACCCCCACGCTACGCCACTGGAGCTGAAATCCTACAAGTACAGTGGGGATTACTTCAGAGTAAACCTGTATAGTAGGCCTGTGTTGTGAGTCTGTTATTCTTAATGAGTGAAAGCTAATGCTAATCTTAACATTGCAGAGTGGGTTTTTTAAATCCTTTTGAGTTATCTGCTAACAGAAGAGGTGGGGAGGCGTTCACACACACCACGATTAATCCTGTAGCCCCCTGCATCATCTTCCAGGCTGTTCTGTATTGATCCACAACCCTCTGGAACAAATTTTCAGGGGGTTCATAGGATTGCAGCAGGAAGCGGGGAAATTGGAGAAGATTACCTCCTCTCATCTTACTTAGCAAATGCCTCCACTGGATCAGAAGATGTTCTTCAGCTTTTCTGCGAGTGGGAGGGCAGCATTGGGTTCCACCCTCTAGTTTTATCAGTGTAGAAGAAAAGTATTTTTTGCTGATTGTAACTAGTTTGCAACAATTCTCTCCTATCTCTAGACATTAGAATAGAGAGATTTTAGAGGAATTTAATGAATGTCGGTAATAATGAAAACTTAATTGGAATTTGGGGGTGTCTTGTATATGAGTTGAGTTGGACCAAGTCATCTGTATCCTCAGTTGATCTTGGTGCTAGGATGATGCACCATGTGCTGGGCATGTGCTAAATCTCTGTTTTTTCAGAACTTCAGCAAGGAACTTCCCTCCAAAAAGGGCCCAGCTAGAGGAGTGGATTTGCTGCTTTGACATAGGCTCTAAGGGACAGAGATATTTCCTTATGAACCCATCTTGCCTGGACTGGTTTTAAATTTCATACAGCCTAACCATTCCATCCAGTGGAAGGTGATTGTATTTCTGATTGCAGTTAGCAGTTATTTCTGACTGCATTTTGCTTCTTGATATGCACTCCTCAGATATTTATGCTACCTGGGAATTAGGTGTCTTCAATTTGAGCTGAAATTTTAACGGTGACATTGAATGCTAGAATGGCTCACTGTCATATTATGCTAGGAATGCACAGTAGTGAGATGTTCTGTAACTTATGATTTAATATTAAATATAGCATATTTTTTTAGCTTGGAGGCACAGCTCCTCTTCATATTGCTGCTGCTCTTCCTGGTGAAGAAGGGGTTGAAATAACAAGTTCACTACTTCATTCAGCTACAGATCCTAATGTAAGGGCAGAGGATGAGAATGATATATATGGGCCTGGTAGGACTTCATATAAGGTATGTCCGTTTAATTCCAACCTTCTTACTTATGCCAGAGAGGAGCAAGGAATTGACTTGTATCCTAAGAACTGTTCTATTTATCCTGAAACAGTACTTTTAGAAAGAAACGTTGTAGCAAATGCGGTCACAGCAACATATTCAGGAAGTGGGGGCAGTTCCAAATGTACTGTATACAGAATGCCTTGAGTCTGACTGGCTCTACTTTTCTTTTCCTGAACTTCTTAGGCAACCTACTAACATCTGCATCTAAAAGGACCCCAGGCAGCTGGGCTGGGAAAAATCTCAGCCCAAGACCTTCTAGGTCCACTGGTGGCATTGGGTTAGATCAGTGGTTCCCAAACTTTTTTTTTGGCCATGCCCCACCTAAGCATCTAAACTCCTGATTGCCCCCCACATGACATATAATTCTTATTACTCAAAAAGTGAACTCCTATTCATGTGGAGGGAAGCCTAAAAGGCCTATTAATAACTCATTCTTGAATTGCCCCCCTTAAAAATCAAAATTTCCCCCATGTGGGGCTATATGAACCAGTGGTCTGACTCAGTAAAAGGCCTATGTTAATAAGCACTGTACAGCTCATAACTGGAGAGTATGTAGAAATGCCTTTTAACTGTGTTTTCAGAATGATTAAGAAGTGCAGATTTCTGAGAGAAGCAGTGAACTTTTCATAACAGGTTATGAACTCCCACTGGGCATAGTTTAGGGAGGATAGTTCCTGTTTCACTCCGGGGAGCAGACTGTGTGTCTCTTTAAGGTGCCTGCAGCCTTCTACGCTGGTGATTTTCTTTCCCATTTCTACTTGCAGAACGAGCTTACTGAAAATATATCTATGATTAAGATGAATAATGAAATGGGACCACCCAAAAACTACTACAAAGAATGTGCCATTATCCCAGAGGAAGGTGGGAGGACTCCTCTTCATATTGCATGTGAGAGGGAAGATGATTATGAGGTAAGTGATAGCTGTGGGAATCTTTCTTCTTCAACCTGAAAGCTCTTCTTCACTAACTTGTGTAGTCTTCAGGTGTTACATTAGTAAGGAATTTATGTTTTAAAAGAAGGAATCACATATTTCCAGCTTCTTCAAACATATGGAAATGAAGGGTCTGATAATAAAACCTGAAGTCCAGTAGCTCATGCACCCCTCCTGCTGTATTAAAACTAATCCTTAGTATGTATATATGGGCAAAGATCTGCAATCGCTGTTGGCTGACCAGGAGTCTGAATTGGTTGCCCCAAAGTGAGCACATAAACCGTTTACTGTCTTTTCGTTAGACTTTAAAATTGTTTTAAATAACAGAAATGTATCATTAAACACATTCTGAAAATACAACTCAGTATACCACTTTTTCTTTTCAAATGATAAAATACTGGTTTCTTTTGTAGCATGAAACAAAACCTCACAGATCAAATAGGCTTGCTTGCATCTGCATGTTTTGAATGGTAATTACTCAGTTACAACTGTAGTGTAGTGTTGGACAAGGACCTCGGAGATCAGGGTTCAAATCCCCACTAAGCCATGAAGCTCACTGGTTGAACTTTGTCCAGCCACTGTCTCTCAGCCTAATCTACCTCACAGGGTTGTTGTGAGGATAAAATGGGGAGAAGGAGAACCATGTACCTTGAGCTCCTTGGTGGAACGGTAGGATATAAATATGATGATGATGATATGTGTTTGTGTATGTGCCTAAACACACACAGGCTGACTTGACTGAACAGCCTTAACCATTCCCTTAACCATTTTGTAACCCTTTGAAAAGTTGTTGTTGTTGTTGTTGTTTTAGATAGTTTTTAATCCGGATGGTCCCTTGCTGGAACACTTAATATTGAAGAGCTCAGATAGTTATTTACAAATCAAAATATGTGCTATAGACATCCCTTAGGCATTCTCATTGTTTCAAGGATCTTTTTGCTTTTTAAAAATATTTGATTTGGTTGTTTGAATGCTGCTTACTCTGTCTCCATTGCATGTCTCCCCAATTTACCCCCCCCCCCGCCGCAAAGATAAACATCAGATTGCTATTCATTCTGCTGCAATGATAGTTCTCCTACTCATTACATCGGGACAGGATATTATGCTTTGGGCAGTGTATCAGAACTATGGTGAGGGCAACAATGGAGCAGTCACAAGCGTTGACCGCTAGAGGCCCTTAGCAGTTCATTAAATTAAAATGCAGCATCCCCTTTCTAGTTTGGGAAAAGTCCTGAGTACTGCTTTAAGTAAAAGTTCAACATTAAGAACCAAATAGCATTTATTTTGTAGTTTGGAGGGACCAGCACAGCTAATATGAAAGATTACTGGTTAAATTCTTATCCAGCCAGCTACAAATGGGCTGTCGTATATAACTAGAGCCAATCTGGCAGTTTCTTTAGCTGGCTGCCTGCAGTCTAAGAACTGCTTACATAAGTGGTTTTCTTAGGAAGAAGGAGAAATAGAATTTGCTCTGTTTTCACATTACACAAGAAGTTTGCATAGCAAATTTGTGAGACAATTCTGCATCTGCTGTTCCTATGTAACATGAGAGGCAATCCTAGGATTGGGCTGAAAGCATGCAACAGCTTTAGAGGTCCTTCTTGCCCTTACTGTCCTTCAAATGGTGGTCTCATTGCCCATTCTGCTGCATCGCCATACAATGACAGGACCTATGGCAGGGTTAAGCCATCTAAGCCAGTCTTGGAACAGAGAGTAAGTGCAAATATGATGTTGTTATAATGGAGGCATCATCTAGCTTTGGTTACAACACTTGTCTAGACTTCTGACCGCAAATGAGACAGGGCCAAGCTAGATTTAATGTAGAAGTTACATAATGGTGGCTCTCCTGTGGATTTTTAAAAAAGTTAATAGCACTTGTGTATGTGTTTGTGGCAAATAGGTTTGACAGACGGAGAGCAGTTAATCCGTTCCACCCAAGTTATTTTCCTAATTTAAATCAATATCTAAAACTGCTATTTGAGCTAGAAGGGAAAACATACTGAGAGATCTATATGTCTCCCCCATGGGGTGAACAGTTTGGGTGCAGGATGCAATTTGAACTTTTATTCAAACTTTATTTTATTTCTGCATTGCAAGGGGTTGGACTAGATGACCCTTGGAGTCTCTTTCAACTACAATTCTATGATTTTATGAACTAGAAAGCAGCCTGGGGGAAAGAGTTGTTTCTGTTTTCCTTCAGCACTGAAGTCCTGTTCTGGATCCCTTCTCTGTCACCTGGTGGTCACTGTTATGTTTGTTTGTTTGTTTTAGGAAGATCTTTGTTTTTATCCAAACCTATTGTATAGGATCTGTTGTATAACAAAAACTCTGGGTCTTATGGCCTGCTTTAATAGAATTTTCAACTTTAAAGGGCAAAATACTCCCTTTGAGATGAAAGCAAATCGAAGATCTCTCAGTTCCAGAACTGTACAGAAAGCAATTATACATTTGGGGAGAAAGCTTTTGGAAAATCTAGTTTCCAATTTTAGACCTGAATGAATGTGAATAGTTTTGACACTTCTTAAGTCTCCCTCTTTTCCTCTCAATTTCCATTCCTATTTTCTATCTACTTTTGGAGAGTTTGAATAGAGTGGTGGTTGAAAAGAGATATGATGGGAAATCATTATCTCATTGAAATTACAATAGATAGTAAACTCTATAGGTCCAAGAGGACAAGTCCTTGTGAGTTCAGCTGGACTTATTTTCAGGTAAATGGGCATGGATTGTGACCTCAGGCCAGCTGGAGGGATAGCAGGTGATAATTGTTATGTGGTAGAAAATGGGAAATGTTAAATACATTTGAGCACCATATTTGAAGCATTTAGAGATTTCTCATTGAACAATTAAGGTTTTTATTTGTTAATTACAGTTAATGATTGAGTCTTCTGTAGATTAACAGAACTGGAAGGTCCTATTTAATCAGCTGTATTTGTGTTGTGCCCAATATGCTGTCTCATTTCGGAGCTGATTGCTTCATTGACATAGATTTCTTACTTGGCAGTTTTGTATTACTGCCATCGGTTACGTAAATAAAAAGTCAATAACCCAACTTTACCTCTAATTAACTATCTGTAATTGTGGGCATTCTTTGTTTATAGCAGTTTGGTCCATTTTTTCTTATGTCTATATGAGTAGGTTTAATTCTATACTGTTGGGATTCGTTGCATCAAATCCATAACTTCTGTTATGTAATTCTGAACTGAAACTTATCAGTATGCATGTTGGTAAATACCCAGTCAAATTAGCTTAGTTTTTAACTTCACAATTAGAGATGCAGGCATGTCTTTGTCTTAACATATTTTATTTTAAATACGTAATTTACGTTTTAAAAAGTCGATCCATTATTTAAGTTAAAAAAAGTTTCTTTTTTATTGATCATATTTAATTGTATTTTCCTCTTCCAGAATGCAAGCAGAGTTGTTCGTCTTCTTTTAGAACACAATGCAAATCCAAATGTCTTGTGGAGTGGCCACTCCCCTCTTTCTCTGGCTATAGCTAGTGGAAATGATCAGGTATGCTATCTTCCCTCCCCTCCCCTCCCTCCATATTTATACTTTGAAAAAATCTGCGGACATTGTTGCCACATCAGATGGATGATTCCAGTTCTTATTTAAACAGTAATCAGTTGCAAGTGGACAGTTTTAATCAATCTTATTTGAAGCTTGTAAAAGGGAAAATGTGCATGTTATATAACTGAGTTATATATAGTTCTAACCTTTGTCAGAATCTTACAGGGCTCTAGGAGGTTACAAATCCCTATAGCACAAACAATAAATCACTTTTATAACCTGCCCAGTTTCATAGTTTTGCTAGTATATTGATGCAGACTTCAATATTACCATTAAAAACATTATCGGATTTGGGTTGGAGGAATGAGGACAATGGTAAAGGGCTGTGACTTAAGGCCAAAGTACATTTCATTTTATTCACACGGTTTGGCCTTGTGTGGCTGATTTATTTATTTATTTAACACATGGCTGGTACAAGCGCCCCTCCCCATAGGCACATCAGGATGTGCTTTGCAGGGTGGTGAGACTTTTGTTCCCACTGGGGTCCCACTCAGAATCCACCCCCCACCCCCCAAACAACATGCCTGCTATTTACAATGGGAAGAAATTCTTCAATTAGCAGAGCACCCTACTCTGACCACACTGCGGGCAGCTGCCTCATAGAATCATATACAGTTGTACCTTGGATCCTGAACGCCTCGGTACTCAGACGTTTTGCCTCCCAAACGCCGCAAACCTGGAAGTGAGTGTTCCGGTTTGCAAATGTTCTTTGGAACTCAAATGTCCGACGGGACTTCCGCAGCTTCTGATTGGCTGCAGGAGCTTCCTGCAGCCAATCAGAAGCGGCGTTTTGGTTTCCGAATGTTTTGGAAGTCAAATGGACTTCCGGAACGGATTCCGTTCGACTTCCAAGGGTATGACTGTAATTGGAAGAGGCTTAAGAAGGTATCCAGTCCAACCTCATGCTCAGTACAGCAATCCTGTATCTACAGCATCTTAGCAGATCGCCATTCAGTCTCTACTTAGAACCCCTAGAAACACCTAGTGAAGAACGCACAACCTTCTGAGGCTCCCAGTCTCTCCTACCAAGAGGTTTCTCCTAATATTGACCTGAATTCTGCTTCCCTGAAATTTCCACCCTACAGTATAGTCCTGCCCACTGGAGCAAAAGAGATCAAGTCTCCATCTCTTGCATGAGAGCTCTTCAAATTTTTGTAGACCACTATGATGTCTCCCTTTAACCTTTGCTTCTGTTTAGACTAAGCGTTCCCTTTTATTTCAACCTCTCACCAGATTCCTCACCATCAGCAGACATGCTCAGACCTCGACTGCTACTTTTGTTCCAGAAGGTGGTGTGGTGATGGCAATGGAGGTCTTGTTCTCAAGGGGAGGGAGGAATCTGGGCAGCCGGTCCTGCTTCATCCATCGAATTAGCCTTGCCCTGTTTCTTAGCCATGCTTGCACCAGCAGCGAGATTAAGACAGAACGACCGTAAATTCTGTTAAATGCTGTTCTGATTTAGCGGATCCTTGAGGTCACATTAAGTGGTAACGTGTATATTGAGATGTTTTCCAAGATTTTTCTTTGTGCTGCATTATTCAGGCAGTGGCTGAGCTTCTGGCTGGTGGAGCTGAACCAAATCTCCCACTAGGCCAAGCAGTTGGAAGTGCCCTGTGTGCTGTCGCTAACACAACCTATGAATTTAAGAGGACGCTAGCAAGTAAGATTGCATTGGTAAGAAAAGCGTTGATACCTGCGGGTGGGGAAAGAGCGAGAAAAATGAGGTAGCAGAGATGTAGGTGCAAGTGGACCTGTGGAAGTGCTGAGTGGTGCAGAGAGAGGAGAGGAGGTGACTGAGAAAAGGAGTTGTAGAGAGACGTATGAGGAGGGGGAAACAGAAAAAGAGGGGCTAAAAAGTGGGGTGCAGACTTTTGATGGTGAAGAAGTGAGATGACGTGTTATGGGGTGTGCTGATATACATAGTGTGCTGTTGAGTGAAGTGAGGAAGGAGGGAGGGTTCGAAGACAGAGGTTCAGAGATCTGTAGTGTTACAGAAAGAGAAGTGTGCATACAATGTGGCTCAAAAGGAAAGAAGATTCCTGATGATTGGTGAAAATGAAAATGTTTAGGTTGAAATTATTATTTTAAAAAATGCTTTCATGTGGTTAATGTAGTGAAGCGTGCTTTTAAGTTAGTGATAAACAAATCAAAAATAAAAGTGGCCCTCTGAATGATTTGAGTTCTGCCTTGCCACCCAAATAACTGGGCAACTACTGAGTCTAGTCACTGTATATCCACTGTTTGTAAAGAAAGTGTTGTGACCATAACTCTGAAGTCTGTTTTGGGCTGTATGTGGTACTTAAGGGAGTGGTCGCATGAGCTTCTTGATGGCCTGCATTTATTTATTTATTTTATTTCCCACGTTTCCCCAGATTAATTCTCTAATAGCAGGAGGTGCAGACATGTTGATGCCAATTACCATTGGGGATGAGACAAGAACTGCAGTGGGAACAGTGGTGGACTATGCACATTTCAGAATCTATCAGGTATCTTTTCAGTGCCTCGAACTACAAAAACATGTTAAAAATATGTGAACTTTGCTTCTATAATTGACAAAAGAAATCAATTCCAAGTGCCACAGATTGCTCTAGCATCTGTTCTCATTTTCCTTAGAACTCAAATTCATCTTTCCATTGACCTTTTACTTCCACAAAGATTTACAGAGATTTTGATCAGACATTGCCTTTGGAAAGAAAATGAATTCACACTTGATTGCAAGGTTCCCTTTAAATTATTATTAGTAGCAATCACCTTACAAGATCAGAGGTTGTGGGTGGTGAAAAGTGGTTTTCAGGACCAACCTAATGTGACATGAAGAACATACTTGCATTTACTGTACATGTTCTTTAAAATGCAGATAACGGCTGATGGCTTGGGGGATGATAGCAGGCATGGAGGGCGAGTTTAACTGTTTTAGAGTTCCTATTTGCATTAGGAGTACCACTTATTTAGCAGAGCAGTGCTGATGGAAATGGCTACGAGGAAAACAAGTGCAACTCAAGCTGCATGTACATTTCTTTCCTATGTGTGAACATGTCTTTTGTTCTCTGTCAACATGTATATATATATATATAATCTCTCACTCCCACTCTCTGTATATGTGTGTGTATTTATTTCTCAATATTTATAATTATATAAAAAGTTATATACATTTGTCTATCTTTATAATTTGCTGTTTCTGAAACTTGCTTCCAAGTTGCATGCATGACTTGTGCAGTGTATTTCACTGGTTATTACTGAGTTATGAGAGTAAGCATATTCTTGTGAAAAGAAGAGCCCCCATAAGTCCTTGCTCCTTTCAAATGACATAGTAAAGTAAGGGTAAGAGGAAGTGTTGGATTATTACTTTTTTTTTTGAGTTGGCTGTTGTGTTTCCTGACCTAGGGAATAGGGCAGGGTTGGCCAGTGTCTGTATTCTTGGGGACCGCTCCATCCACCAGAAAGTGGTCGAAAGGCTGGAAGCCTCTTTTCTTCAACGGACCTGCCTACTCTGCAAGTAATCTAGACATCACCACTGAGCAATAAGGACACATGGGTTCCAGAGCCCCATGCACTTGGTGATGTCTGGCTGGGGGCTTTTAAGTTCTGTTAAGTGTGTTCCGCTTCCCAAGTGGTATGGAAGTTCTAGGAGCAGAAAATACTCCGAGCTTCAGTTTCTTTGGAAGGAGGGATCACAGGAGACTCCAGGATGCTTTTGTAACACTTGAGATCATTTACAAATAATAAAGACATAGAGTTGGAAGGTACCTTGGAGATCGTCCGTAGCAGTGCTCTGTTCAATGTATGATGCAAATTTAGCATCCCTGACAAATGGCCATCTGGTCTCTCTCCAGTGAAGGAGAGCCCCCCACCCTCCCAAGGCAGCCTCTTTCACAGTCAATCTTAAAGATAAAGGGACCCCTGACCATTAGGTCCAGTCGTGGCCGACTCTGAGGTTGCGGCACTCATCTCGCTTTATTGGCCGAGGGAGCCGGTATACAGCTGCTGGGTCATGTGGCCAGCATGACTAAGCCGCTTCTGGCAAACCAGAGCAGCACACGGAAACGCCGTTTACCTTCCCGCCGGAGCGGTACCTATTTCTCTACTTGCACTTAGAGCTGCTTTCGAACTGCTAGGTTGGCAGGAGCAGGGACCGAGCAATGGGAGCTCACCTCGTCGCGAGGATTCAAACCGCCGACCTTCTGATCAGCAGGTCCTGGACTCTGTGGTTTAACCCACAGCGCCACCCGCGTCCCACACTGTCAATCTTACAGGGTGTTCTAATGCTAATCTTACTGGCGTCATAGTGGTTTTCCTGTACAACGCTCTCGCACATTCCCTGCAAATATAACAAGGAAGTATATTTTTGGGAAGGTACAGATCTGCTTCCTCGCCGGCATCTTGTGGGTGTTTGTGTTTTGCAGGATAAGAGAATGCTCCATACACCGTACCATGCCCTATCGCCAACGGAGCGGGAAACCTTCACCAGCCGTAAAAAGTTGTTGGAGTACCTCAGTGAACGGCTTCGAGAGTGCGTCACGTCGAGAGAAAAGCAGTGGGATAGAGAGGAAATTCGAAGACTCAAATACGGTGAGGCCAAGCGAAACCTTTGGAAGTATAACGATATTTTTAGGAATCTACAGTTTGCTTGTAAGCTTTGAGTTTTCACATTCAATCCTCACCCCCCCTTTTTTATCTTTTGACACTGAGACTTGAATGCATTCCAGAATTTGGCACCCCAAGGGTGAACAAGGACATTTAAGCTAAATCAAGAGTAATTTTATTGTACTAAAAAGGAATTGGCATATTTGCTAATGATGTTAAGACAGAATCGATGAATGGCACAATAAGAATAGGTTGAATAATAGAGTTTGAAATAAATAGAATGGTTAAAACTAACTATATATGTCATTTTAAAAGCATGCCTGAAAACATGTAGAAAAACAAGGATGCAGTAAATTTGGGCAGGGAAAGTGGAGGTGGTAGGATCACAGAACTGTAGAGTTGGAAGGGACCCAGTGGGTCATCTAGTCTGACCCCTGAAATGCAAGAATCACAACCAGACTCCCAAATCTCTGCCAAAATGGCTTCAAAAATGCATCTTTATTCTGTGCAGGTGGGTTGGAGAAAAGGGGTTAACATATTTTTTGCTTCTTTCTGGTAGGAGACCATGGCTTAGTTATATGGGCATGGGGGAGAAGGGAAGGGTGACAGGTGATCATGTCTTGGTTTAACATTTCCAGGAGTCTGATTCTCTTTTGTTTAACTTTAAATTAAATTTACAAGTGATAAGAGAGGACAGCCAATATTTATAGTGAAGAAGATAGCAATCAGTGCCTTTAGTAGGAAGAGTGTTGCAACTCAGCTTGTCTGAGCGTGCCCTGTCTGAGTTACTGTAATGGATGTTCTCTCCTTGCCACTCCAGGCCAAAGCAGAACTTCCCTTCTCTGGTGCAGGCTGCTATTCTTAGACCCAAAGCTTGATTTCAGGGGTACTTCCTAACATTTCCTGCTATTGTTGGTGTACTCTCAACACTATAGGAGCTGCACAGTGGTCACGATCCTTATCCTTTATGCATTTTCTGTTTGGTGGTTTTTCATGTACTCTTTTTGGCATCTCCTTAAAATATTTTTCTTTACACAAGCCTGTCCAGATAATGCACAAGTTACATGCATTTTCTTTTTAGCTACTGTTTACTGTTGGATATTTTAAAATACCTATTTAAATGTTTTTTAACATATATATTTTAACAAACAAGTGATATATAATTTTGGTAAGGAAATAAATAAGGAAGGAAACAATCGATGAAATGAACTCATTAAATTCCAAGATATTTGAAACATTAGTAATTGTTTTCAAGTGTATACACGCTCTGGCTTTAGGTAAAAAAATATTTAATATCTCCTTTTGCATGTCTGTCGTTGTGCAGGAAGAAGGAAATCTGGAGCGGGAGCAATGGACGCTGATGCACCCAAGTAAGATCAGCATATAAAAGTGTAAATTCACACTGTCCATATTAGCTTACAGATGTCTATATGGCACGCTGTCTTGCAATGTTTCTCTCTCCCCATTGGACCCACTTGAATAAGCCTAACCACATTGGCCTGTTCTGCGGCCCTGTACATGTAGTGCTCACTTAATTTACTATGATTACCTGTTAACAGAGTTTTTCGGGCAACTCCCAAAGTGGTGTGAAACTACCAGTTGGGAGAAAAAACATTTAGTAAACCGGAACCATCGGCATTTGGGTCAGTTGCCTATAGACAGCATGTGTTGAAGAAACAGACAATTCTTCAAGACTTGCAGGTGCTTAATTGAGAGTGTGAGTTTGCAGCAGTGAGTCTAAGATGTTTTTGATAAGAGTAGTACTAGAAATCAAAATGTAAGTAAATAAATTCTCAACGACGCCTTTCTTAGCCACATAATCACTTACTATGTCCATCCCAACAAGGTAACTTATATAAATATCACGGACGTTGACTTCCACATAATTTCTCTTTTGCAGAGTCTTTAAATATTGCTACCAATGTGGACGATCAGTTGGTGTGAACCTCTCAGTATGCACGCGCTGTTTCGAGATCTACACCTGCAGCAAGACTTGTAAAGTGAAGGCTTGGAATGAGCGTCATAAGAGAGAATGTGTCCTAGGTAGGTTGATTTGTCTGGTTGTGTTCAAAGCAAGGTGTATTCACAACAGTGAAAACAAGAAAGTAGTAAGTATAGGAGCATCATAAGATCTGCTATTACCACAAAGGGCCTTACACTTATTCCCAACCTGTGCATGTGGAATTTTGATAAGTGAACTTTGGCATTACATTTTTGTGGGGGTTTTTTCTAGCTTACTGATTCGGAAAC
Source organism: Podarcis filfolensis (assembly GCF_964270895.1). Lineage (NCBI taxonomy): Eukaryota > Metazoa > Chordata > Lepidosauria > Squamata > Lacertidae > Podarcis > Podarcis filfolensis. The sequence continues at coordinate 34,899,631 of NC_139608.1, read as the reverse complement.
ACAATGCATCTCTTTACAAGTTTTGTAACCGATACAATTTGTCAATAACTGTAAAGGGTAATCAGACTGTACTGTTCCCTTGAGGATCTTCATTATGCACCTGCAACATGGTGCTCTTTCACAGTGTACTTCTAGGGTGTCATAGAACAGTAGATGTTGACTTTGCCAGATAAGTTACTGCAGAATATAGGCTCTGCAGCTCATTCTGAATTGTGTCTTGCATAGGAACATAGAAAGCTATCTGATGTTGAAGCAGATTGGTTGATCCATCGCCCTCAGGGCGGTCTCTACAGACTGGCAATGGCTCTCCAGGGTCTGTGGCAGAGGTCATTCCCATCCCTACCTGGAGATGCCAGGTATCAAACCTGGGGTCTTCTTCATACAAAGCAGATGCTGTACTACTGAGCTACAGCCCTTCCCAAAATTGATAGATTGGTTCTGGAATGGAAGGATATCTAATTCTCTTTGAACAGGAGTGAGTTGAAATGCTGCAGAAAATAATCTGGTTTTATTCAAGTAATTTCTTTTCTTCAAAAATCAGCTCATGTACACATCCTTGCAAGAAACAACTCTATATTTGGGAAGGCAAGTGAACAATTGCCTGGAATTGTGAACCTATTATTTGAGACACAATGGGCAAAATACAAAGATCAGCAAGTATGAGTTTTATCTCTGCTATGAAAGAAATACCTGTGTGTGTATGTACAGGTGTGCTGATACTGGATCAAGATCAGAATCCACATTTATAAAAAAAACCCAGTTTTTTGTACAGGAAAATGTAGGGACCTTCAAGAGAATGTTACGGTGTGTGTTGGAACTGTTGAGCTCCCGTTTTGCTGTCCTACTGGAAATAACATGAAGTATTGCCAACTTTGCTGTTAAGAGGGAATTCTTTTATTTCCTGTGTTTGATTCAAATGTGACTGAATTGTACTGGATTTTGGAAATTATGGTGTGCAAGAGTCTAGACTAGGACTGAAGAGAGAGACTGATAGTATGCAGAGTGACATGCCATTTTGGCTGAGGCACTGCACAAAAAGTCATGGTGGTGAAGACAGATGGCTTTATCATAGCTCAACTCCTGGAACACTTGGACTTGAAAATCAAGTAGAAGACTGGTAAGTGAATGGCCACAAATGGTGGTGAAGACTCATTCATTTGAACTGGAGCAAGAAGAGGATTTCTGCTGCTGCAAAGTGGACCATATATATCTTGTGCAGTGAAGAATGCTAGAAGCAAAGAATTCTATAGATGAATATGATGTGAGTCTAACCATTGTCCCCCGACCCCCCGCCCACAAAGGATACCATTCAGGTCTTTTGGAGTTCCTTTTTTTGTTTACATTTTGCTGATGTGATGAAAAATCAAATCAAATCCTTATTTAGGATTGAAGAGAGGCAATGCAAAGAAGAGATCTGGCCTTTAAGAACTTGTCACAGAAACTTCACATTTGAAAGGAGCAAGCATGGTTGAGATTTTCCCAAACTACTAGAGACTGAACTCGGGATATGTTAATTTTAAACACCAGAAATTCCATGTCTATAGTTAGTAGCAAAGAAAGTCTGAGAAGATACTGACTTCCTCTTGCTCTCTACAGAAAAAATATATGCCATAGACAATATCAATAAAGGCTTCCACATGCTGGACAACACTGTGCATTCTAATACTGCTTTGCTTATGCTAAACTTGCCAGATGGTTGCGGATCTTTTGCCCACAAAGAATTGGATCAAACTTTCATCAGACAGTTTGAAAATCAGGGATGTGATTCATATCAGATTTAGTTACATTTGAAACCATGAGCCTCAGACAAATGCAGTATCAGGCCACTTAACAAAGGAAGCTGGAAAATAAATACTATTTATAAAGTGTTCCATGGGAACATTCACTACAAACACCACCTAGTGTTACTTTTCAGTATAGGGATACAGAATGGGGCTTCCATGGCTGAGCAATTTTTGAACAGAGTTTTTCAGTGAACAGCATTTCTTCCATTGAACCAACTGGATGATACAGTGAGATCTGTCACACAGAACAGATCACTGATTGGATAGGACGTAAAGTTCCACTTCAGTTCTTCTAGCCAATAGGATGTGGTTTAAGTGAAGATGAATAGATCATTGGTAGTGATTTTTTAAATTGTAGCTGCTGATTTTCATTTGTAGAATTTCCAGTGATCATTGATGTTGATTGCAGAAAACCTGAGGGTACATTCACATGAAAACCATTGAACAGTATTAATTATTAGCAGCATGGGATAGCTATGCTGCTTCCACATTATCTACATGGGTACATTCCCATGTTAAATCAGTCAAGAGGTAACACCCCAGAGTTCTCAATTGGCTTTGGTTTCTAGAGAGGGATGAGTCAGAAACAAACATTTCCACAAACAATTCTGGGGTGGAATTCTGTATTTTTCTTTTGAAGAATATTCTTGCTCCTGCTTCACTTTAACTTCCTTGCAGAGAACACAGCTGGAGTTTAGCTACGTTAAGGTGCATTGAACTGAACTGACTGTTCATGTGAATGTAGTCTTAAGAAAACCATTTATGTAAAGAGAAAACTCTGTCATTTCTGTTTGGCATGCAATGTATCTTGAAGTTATTGCTAAAGTGGAAGCATGTACACTTTAAGAATCTATGTAAATGGAACACAATCCTTTGTTAATTCTATCATTGCAATAAATTAAATCTCACCGTTTATTTTTAACATTGTATAGAAGCTACTTGTAGCTAGCACTTCCACGGAAGGCACAATTCTTTTGAGGCGTTCATAATGTTGTCTTAATGTTGAACATTCTGAAATGTCTTTGCACCTTGTTTTATTGCTGCAAAAGATGCTAACTCTACAGCTGATTTTTGTGAGGAAGAAGAAGAGAGTGCTTTGGAGGGTAAGTAAGCAGTCACTATTAATCTGTTATTTTGTTATTTTGGTTCTGCTTTTCTTTTCCATGGTCAGTAATTGTAACAATCAGCTGCTGATTTTCTTTTTTGCTAAGATTCTGGGGCTGATTACAGTATTATTGTTGTTTATTGGTTTAATTGCTGCAGCCTAGTTCCTGTTTTTCACTATTTTTTAAAATGGTTGGTACTTTTATTAATTTTTTTATAGTGTAAGCTGCCATGAACATTGCTTGAATAGGTTGGGGCATACATGTATATTGTAAATATGATTTATAATATAAAATATATTATTTCCTTCTTTAGTTGCTTTTTATTGTATATTTTAATATTTTAATTTAAATTAAGGATGTTTATTGCCCCAATGGAATTGTTTTTGTGTATTTTAACTATGTATTGATTTTATAGTTGTAAACTGCTTAGAAGCCATTTTGGCATATAAGCAGTATCTAAATATATAAATAAAATGCCATTATAGCTAAAGTACATTAGAATCCTACAGTCCTTCCAGTGTATTTTCTCTCTGTTGCTGCTGTTATTCATGATCTTGCATGGTCTTCTTTACATGGAATTGGTGGGAATGTGAGTGCGGTCGGGTGAGGGAACTCAGCTTTCTAAATCCATACAACTCTTTATGTTAGAATGGACAATGCAAATGTCTTTTAAAACTGGATGGGAGGGAAGCTAGATTTTGCTCGATAGCATAAGACAGACAAATGCTGTTACGCTTGAGGGGGAAAAATGAACTAGGGTGTATGCTTTGTCACGATATACATTTCTAGTAGGGTGATGCCAAACGTTTGCTCGTTTCTGTGGGGGGAGGTATGTGTACAAACAGTGCTTTCAGAGGCAGTAGGAAAATTGCATGCGAAAGAACCCTGCCAGTGAGACCCTTCTCCACTTTTCATGTCCGTTTTGTAGTCGTGGAACTTCTAATCAACTGCTGCTTCAGGTTCATTGTTTTATTTACCCAAGACTTCATTCTTGTCCACTAGAGGATTTCAGCCAATCAAGAATCACATAATGAACTTGTAAACACAATGTGCTGTGTGACCAGTCAGATTTTGCTATGTGTACTTATTTCTGAGGGCAAACAAAACTGAGAGTGAACATACTGCTTCCAGGAATTGTCTCCTGGGTGATCCCAGCCAATAGGGAAGATGAGGACAATCAAACCTATTCAGGGTTTCCTGAACACTTTTGTTCCTTTACCAGCATTCTCTGAAAGATGGAGGGACACCTTTCAGTAGTGATACAAATGCTTGCAAAAACTCTTTCTTGCTGTTCAGCTCGTGTATCTGTTGCTCCTGCTTTGTCGGTATTGAAAACAGAGAAAACAGTCAAACAAAGATCAGTCAATATGTCGGTGTAGTTGTTAGCAACTGTCAGTTGTTAGGCAAGAACTCATTTTCTGTCCATTGTTAGCACCTCCCTTCCCCACGCCTTTCCTTCCCATTTTCTGAAATTGTTTCTAGAAATGAATCCAAGGCAGGAGAAGATGTATGTGTGATGCTGTTTTGCCTTGTGCCCTCTTGTATCCCCCCCCAATCCTGTTATTCTAAGCTGCTCAATTTCTGCGAAAGGGGAAGAAGGTTAGAAAAAGATGCAGATGACTAAATAGATTAACACCTTTATGGATCCTGTCTGCCCTCTTTCTCTGAAACATTTTGCCACCATGGGCAGGAGAGATAGTGACTGAAAGTGGAGAGGAACTCAATACACAATTGTAGCAGGAATTTCACAGAGTAACCTATCTAAAAGCCCACTAGTGGGCAGTGACTAAAAACACATTGAATAATTATTTTAGTTCCACCTTTGGCAATTCACTGCATTCTTGCATGGGTTTGTTATAAAATTAATGTAACATATATATATCTATACTTTTCTGCCAGTGCGGATAACCAAGTCTGGTCGTATTCAGAAGAGCAAAGTGGCTCCAACCAGAAAGAAGAAGGAAGGCAAAGAGGGAGAGAGTGAAAGAGCCAGATGTAGAAAAGAGGAGGAGGAGAAAAGGAAGAAGAAGCAATTGAAAGATGTGACAAAACAACTGAAAGAGGCAGTGTCAAAACACCCTGAGAAGAGCAGCAGCCATGCAGATCTCCCTTATACTGGGAACTATAGTTACATTTAAATGCTTCTACCTTTTACTGGTACAGCTCAGCTGTAATTTGATGTGAAAAATACTACATAAGGGAGAACGGGGGGGGGGGGGGGGGAAGGACGCTAGAAGATATAATCAAAGGAACTTTGCATTCTTGTGTCAGTACTGAAACCCATTTACATTATTTAAAGTGAGGTTGGGTAATGTGGACGTAGTAGTGAAATATCTGTATCTTTCCAAGGTCAGCGCTTCTATACAAACATAAAACCAAAGTTTTTCACATTTAAAGAATACAAAAATATATAAACAGTTCAAAACACTTTGATTTGGGATGAACTGGCAGGCAAGAGGGCAAAAAATCTGCTTGTTTTTCAGCTAGTGCCTTGTCGTTCCAGACATCAAGGGCTTTAGTTTGTTCCTACCTGGTGGCAATAGGACTTTTGCCTGCTAATTGTGTGTACTCTGTGGAAAGTAGTCTTTTCAAAGCAATTTAGGCTTCACAGACCAGGGCCTTTGCCTATGGTAGTCTTTTTGTTCTAAGAACTGGCAGCAGTAGGAAATGTGTGGGATGAAATCTTTTGCACGTATACAGTTAGTAGGGAGATAAATACAGCTGGTCCAATAAATGGGGAAGCAAACTCAGGTTCCAGTCCTTAATCCAGTGAACATTTACTGACTCAAGCTTTGGGATCTGAGGAAACAAAGTAGAAGAATCTGGCCCAGATTATCTGTTGATGTTAATAGGAGAGTATAGAATTGATCTCAATTCCATTCAGTAGTATTAGCTGAAGTGATTGTTTTGAAATTGTGGACTCTGTTTGAGAGGTACCTCAGCAACTGCATTAGTGATCTGCACTGTTACAGATCCTATTGCAGTCAGTGGAATTTTTTTTTAGAGGTGGGCTGGAAGGCTCAGCAGGGGTTAGTGATTGCAACCAGACATGAAAAGGTTAGCCACAGTAGAGGACAGAGTTATTATGCTTACCACTGATTTCACTGATTTGTGGTCCCTATACTACATTGTTAAATGGAAGAATCTGTTGACCTGATTTTTTTGTGTCTGACATAACTGGTTTTAAATATTGCACAATAAAAATAATTCTGAAATACCATTTCCCCCCTTATTTTTGTAGTGAATTTAAATAAAGGACTACAAGGCATGTTTATATCAAATGTTCTATATGCGTGCTGTTTCATGTGAAATAATTGTGTTCTAGCCCATGCTCAACCCAGCGAACACAGCGGATTGCTATGATTCAGGCTGCTTCATTTGCTTGATAGCATTCAGACAATTTAAACCCATATATATGTTTATTTAATGGTATTATGGATTGGCAATTCATCCTCATTTAGGATGACAGTTTGCTGGTTGGTTGTTTATTTGTGTATATATTAGTGATGGATATGCAATTTATATAACATGTTGCTGAGGCCTTTGTGGCATGGATTGGCTGGATATAGAGCAGTGTTGGGAGGCCCCAGCTGGGGAACCTTCCAAAGGAAGAAGGCTCAGAGCCAGGGGATTGGTGGTGGGATGGTGATGAGTGGCCAGAGGGAGAAGATGGGGGGGGGAGGTGTCAGAAGCTGAAGAGGCAACAGGACTTAGTGAGCAGGAAGAGGCTGGGGCAGAGGGAAGTTCAGACTCAGAGGCAGGAGAGGAGGGGGCCAGGAGACAGAGGGTCTGGCTGCTGAGAAATCAGGGAGTACCCCTTGGTAGCTGTGCTGGGAGCCAGCAGGTTTTGGATGCAGGCATTTTTTCTCTGCAGGAGGCTGTTATGCCCCTGTCTACACCAGATTTATGTGCATAAACCTCTTTCCACGCTTGCATCTCTGCTGCTAGATCTGGTCAACTAAATCCAACACAGACCATCCACATAATGGACTGGGACAGGTGTACAATTTTTCCTCCAGTAGGCACTGTTTATCTAGAAGTGCCTCTCCTCTGGTTCTCTGGACCATTAAGCATGCTTTAACATTTGAACACCAGTCCTAAATACTGTACACTGACTTGGAAAGGAGGGCTGATCAAAACAACAGCTGCTCTGAGAGGGACTACTGAAAAACCATGTGGGAGCTCCATGTGTTGGATGTAACGCATAAAAGGCTCTTAACTGTACTCCGGCCCATACATAGGTGGCTGCTGTCCTGGTCACACCATTCTGGATAAAAATACATTTTGGTGTCTGTCGATTACAACATTCAGTTATAGGGAGTTAGAAGGGCATCACATATTGGTGCACCACAGTAGCTAGGTGGCTCATTGCCTTCAAGTGTTAGCATTAATGGCGCTATCCTAAATACACTTACTAAGGACTAAGGCCCATCAAACTTAGACTTGCTTCTGAGTAAATGCATAGCAATACTAATCAAGATGTAGCTATTTTAACAGTATACAGGTATGGCAGACCATTCTTCATGCTATTATTATCATCAGCAAGTTGACAAATACTTTTTCATGATGCTAGTCTGGCACCTGCTGAAAATCAGTAAAAACAGAACAAATAAAGCAGCATGTTGTTGCAAGGGACATTCATATAGATTTAAGTCTCCAGCCTTTTTTTTTATTTTATTTATACAAGGATTCAAAGAACATAGTTCAACAGTGCAAGATAGTTACAGGAACTTGGTAACCAAAAGAAATATATAAATGGCCAAGAATGCCAGTAAGTGAAATAAATCTTAATTTTGCAGATAGAACTGCATTTTTTTTTTTAAAAAGCCAAGGTGTACTCTGGATATATTTGTACCATAACTCTCTAACAAGCCCACCAGAAAATTATAGGTTGTTTGTCATTTGTAAATGATAAATATCAGTGCTCTTAAAGCCTCTATTGACCCTCAGCCCTCCACTGAAAAAGAAATTATGGCACAAAAAGAAAAAAAACCGTGACAGGTTTCTGGCTGACAGCTTTGCAAAGGGCTTGGGTTTTATAAGGTGTTTTTAAACATCAAAACAGAGCAATGTCATTCTCATTCATATATATATATATATATGAAACTTTTTAAATCACAAAACTTCAGATCCTAAGAGCATTAGATTTAGCATTTATCAAGAGACCGAGGCTCAAATGACAAATGAGGCTCAAAGGAGTGGCAGACTCATTTATTTAAATACGGGATGGCCCAACTGCGTATAAAAATCAGGATTGAGCAAATGGGCCCTAAAAACTTCCACCCCCTCACGGCCTGCTTCCTTGTAGCATAGCCTCTCTCCCCAATGTCATGTTTTCCTCAATTGGGCTCTCATACGGGAAGTAAAGTTGGCTGGGAGGGAGAAGCTTTGGGGAGGGGGGAAGTGGAGGGCGAGGGCCATCAGTCCCTATTTGCACATTCCTCTTAGAAAAAAATATGTTCACACAGCCAGTTTCTGTTTCAGATGTGATGTGGCAGGCCGAGTTAAAAGCAACAGAGTAAAAGCACCAAGGCCCTAGTTCTCTCATAGTTTGAGCCCAGGACTGTGTTGAGTTTACAGCTCTCCAGCAGTTTGGCAGAAGATTTTCATTCAGGGGGGAGGAAATGGCAGCTGTTTCATTTTTACCTCAATGTGTATAGCATTTCATTTCTATTTTTTACCAACAGAAGGCTACATATATAATGCTATTTGAATGTGGCACTCCATTTTTTCCCAGGCATTTGAACTTAACGTTCAAAGGAGGCAGGATATTTGCTTTTCATGCCTCATTTGTATTCAGAATTATTAAGAATGGTCTAAACTGAGAACAAAAATAAATATATTAGATGGACGAGATCAATAATGAAAGTGGGGTGGTGTATTGCTCTACTTAACAAGGGACTGAAAGTAATGTGTGCAAAAGCAGGTGTTCTTTGGAGCAACAAATTCGTTCTAGCGTCAAGACTTCAGTAGCGTATTTTCAACATTCTGGTGATGTTTTTGGCAGCCTCCAATACCGATTGAAGTGATTAGGAAATTAATTTCTCCCAGTGTTATAGAAAAACAAATAGGGCCGGGAATGGGAAAGATAATTCATTTGAATTAATTTGCTTGTATTAATTCATGTGCCACAATACTAGAATGGCTTCCCTGCTAACTCTGCATGTTTTATAACTGATTCTGTAATTCTGCCTTTTTGAATGCTGTCGTTAAGAAATGCATTTGTCTTTGATGCAGAAGAGAAATGTTTTTGACATTTATGCAAAGCCCATATATCTATATATTAAATGTAAAAAATATGCTTTCATAATCCCTGTGTCCTAAAAGGAAAGTCATGATATAAGTGAATTAACAGCAAAGATTGTGTCGAAGGCTTCCTATCATTCAACAACATGAATAGGACTGGCCTTTCTATGCTAGATATTTTTGAAAGAGGGGGTGAAAAAAGTTTACGGCTGTACCAAAAGAACCCAAAGCAGAGAACTGTGTCTCAACGGCGAAATACATAGGAGAATCTATTGCTGTAGATATGTGGTTGGACAGCCCCTCTTTCCTCCAACCCCTTCCACCTTGATATCAGACAATACTCCTGGCAAATATGTAGCAACAATCAGGAAATTAGCTGAAGTGAAGCAGTTTTACTAAACAAGGACTAGAGAACATAAGGTTAACTATGCCGATGTGAGATGAAATAAGGTAGCAGCTGGTTGACTTGATGACTCAAACTATGGCTTTGGTCTGCTTTCCATCGGCATAATTGGTGGTACTTTGGACAGGTTGTAGCCATGGAAATTCCCTGGGGTGTTTGATAGTATATAATTGTTCCCTGGGCCAAACAATTAGTCGCCTCCAGGCTTTGCTAACAGGATCAGTAATAACACACATCTTTGCATCATCCCTTTGGTAAAAGTCAACTGTTGTCACTATTAATAACGGGAAATTTTTCAGCCTCAAACTGAAAACAATGCTTCCCAGACAGGAATCTCCCCATGCATATTTCTAGCATAATGTTGCATATTACAATTCTGTATTGCATTTTATCAATTTTGAATGCTACTTTCAAAGGATCATGCAAAACTTGAATCTCACGCTAATTCATTTAGTTGTAGGAGAGAAATATTAAGTGGCTTCAACCACTCATTTTAACAGAGGTATTTGCCAATTAAAGTAATTTCGTTCCAAATTCCACCATAATCCCTTTGCTAATCTGGTATACAGGAAGGACCATTTGCCACTTGCTTAATGGAAAATAATGAACTGTTACAGCACCTGGAAGATTTTTAAATTAAAAAAGGTGTATTGTTTTAAACAATTGTAGCACATCTTTGGCTACAGCTAAATAAGAATATGAGATACTTGTGTGTTTTACTGGAGTCAATAAAAATGATGTGGCCTTGAAGGTCATTTGTCCTTTTTACCCATTACCCATATCTGCCAAGATCTGTTGTAGGCTCCTAAGTGTCTCGTTGTGGCAAATTAATGATAAAAAGAGGTAAAGAAAGAAGGCCCCAGCATTCAAAGAAGACCAAAAAAAGAAAGGGGAGGGGGAAAAGACCAGTTCTAGCACTGCCAGGTCATCACAAACAATCAAGAACGTTTTATCTCCCTCATTTTGCCAAGATGAATTAAATATAGTCCACATTTTTGGCAAAGTTAAGACCACAACCACCCACAGTCTCTTTCACGGCCGCACAAATGAGTTACCGCCGCAGGTACTGTGCTGCAACAGCAGCCAGAGAAAGTAATAAAAGAAAGGAAGAAGGCAAAAGTATGTTGCTGCTATTTCCACCAACACCTTGTCCAGACTGCTTAGGCATTGGATGCGTCTCTGGCGGCCTGGTGCTAGCACTCTTGGACAGTTTTTTGCCACAGATGTCGTCAATGCAACTATCGCCGCTTCCAGAACCACTAATGTCATCACCTAGGCAAGACAAAAGTTCAAGTAAGCATGGCAGTTCCAAAAGAGCTTGCAAATTAAACCACACCATGTGCATTGCTGTTGCCATAAAGCCAGGGAAAGCAAATGAAGAATTTGGAATGCAGTGAAGCAGGGGTATATATCTCACCTCACCCTTGTTAAACGTTGCCCACATTTAACAAACCACCCAAAAGCTGGTGGGGAAAATGGGATGAGTGGACCAAATTCTGTGCGGAGCCTTTCAATGCACATTTTTAGCAAACCAAAGTTGGACATGTTCTCATTGTTACTGTAGTTACCAGGGGACTTGAGCCCACAGGCTCCTAAGGACTAATTACAGAAAGGAGCAATATTTTGAACTACAGTGGTACCTCGGGTTAAGAACTTAATTCGTTCTGGAGGTCCGTTCTTAACCTGAAACTGTTCTTAACCTGAGGTACCATTTTAGCTAATGGGGCCTCCCACTGCTGCCCCACTGCTGCCATGCGATTTCTGTTCTCATCCTGAAGCAAAGTTCTTAACCCGAGGTACTATTTCTGGGTTAGATAGTCTTTAACCTGAAGCGTCTGTAACCTGAAGCGTCTGTAACCCAAGGTACCACTGTACCATCCTGAGCTACAGCATCCTCCCAAGCTTGAAACCCCTGCTGCTGCTGAACAGTCAGAGGAAAGCTGGAGTTTGTCCATTGAAATGAGGCATTAGGGACTGATAGGGAGAAGAAACCCTGGGAAGACAGTGGGTAATCTCAGGTGCACAAGTCTTGGCAATGCCTGTATAAAGATATGGATGTAGCAGCCAGCACTCTAGAGAGGGAGGAGTAAAATCACCAAGCGTTACTAACTAGATCTCTTGCACTCCAGTTCTTGGGTGTCAGCAAATAAGGGCAATACTTGCAGCAGCCAACTTGCCACTGCTTCCGTGCACTGGCTCTACATTAAGTATGGCGTAACAGAATTGTGAACTGAACCTCTTTGATGTTCTGTTGCTTTCTGAACATGGAATCCTGCAGAACTCTTTATTTCAACTGCTAATCATATAAATCATATCATATAAGTATGCATGATATAGATTGTGCCACCTCCACAGCACAACACTGTTGCCTTTTCTCAGCTCCATACTTACTTGTATCCTGAAAATCCACGTCATTCCCATTATATGCATTGCGCAGTCGATTTGTCATAATCTTCAACTGCATGATTTGCTGGCGAATAGTCATGTCTGGTTTAGTAATGTCTACCTCAACTTCTGGGTTATTGATTTGATTGGCTAGTCCGTCTCCCATCACATCTGGAAGATACCTGCAAAGAGCCACGTGTGTTCATGCAAGAAGCCAACTTTAGGGTATCAAACATTATTGCAATTGATTTAAGACGTTGACTTGGTTTGTGCATTCTTACATCGTCACAAGGAGGACCATCTGCTTCCAAAAGTTTGTTATTATGTCAGAACTAGGTAGACTTTGGTTAGTTTAAATTATGGTTTGTTTCAATGAAAGCAAGTTCTTCCAAACTTGTCTAGAAGAGGAAGCAGATGTTTCAAATCTCCATGGTGTCACATCAGAGGAGCAGGGAAGATGCAAACCCAGGGCCTGCTGCCGCTCATGCGCATAATATTATTACTGTTTAGTGTGACATTGGAACTAGGTCACTATCTTTAACTTGCATCTAAGCCTTTGCAACTCACCAACATTACTGCGGCCTTCAACACGCTTCTGATCATAACATCAAACCTAGAATTCTGACAACATGGTTTAGGAACTGATCTTCTAGGCACAAATTCCACTTGCCCTCTGCCTCCACCTGCTACATCTTGGCCTTGTGTCTGCCCCTAACCCTGGTTAAAGGCATCGTAACACTGCTAAAGAACCCTTCTAAAATGAAATACTGGTTCTAAATTGGTGTTTAGGGAGGCCCTTAACCAGAGATTGGGGGTGGGTGGGATGAAAGATCTCTCAGTCCTGTGACTGGCTTCTTAAACTATGGCTCAGCATTACGTTTGAACCAGGTGCAGGGAATAACAGCACCAGCAGCCATCTTTTTGCCCAAGCATGTGTGTGTTTATGTGGGGCTCAGTCTAAGCAAGGAAAAGGACAGGATCCCAATGACTACTAATGTTGACTCTCTCGACTAGGCAAACTCTGCCTTTTCTCTCTTACCTACCCCATAATGGGGCTCATATTTACAGATTACAAAGCTTCATGAAACTTGTGTGTGAGTGTACTTCACCCTGCTGAACTTCTGTCACATTTTGACCAGCCTTACCCGCTTTTGGCCATTCCATTCCAGCACCTGTCCTCATTCACAGAACCAGAGGAAACTTTCTCATTGCAAAGTGTGCTTGGGAGGGCAACCCAGAAGTCCCTTATTTCTCTCAGCTTCCCTTTGGCATCTGAAACCTGCCAGATGGAGAAGAATCAAAGCTGAAGGAGGAAGGTGTTTGAAAGCGACATTTTGAATTCCAAGCTCAGTCATGATAAACTGATCCAGAACTTATGGGTTCAAACGCTGGGCAGTTGTTAATCCACTTACAACAATGCAAGACTGCTACAATTTCCATAGTTGTTTTTTAGTACACAATTCAAGACAGGCTACTTTACCGAAGCTGCTATTTTATACAGCAGAAAGCTATCAACACAACATTTATTTAAGTTCTCCCAAGAAAAATCAAGAGAAAAGCTCTCAAACCCCTATCCTGCTTGTGGGCTTTCCACAGGCATCTAGTTGGCCACTGAGAGAACAGGATGATGGTCTAGATGGGCCTTTGGCTTAATCCAACAGGCCTCTTCCTATGTACTTATGAAGGATAAATGGACCCAGAGCATCCAGAATGCCTGGCCTGGGAGCAGAAGCACTAAAATGGTAGAAGAGCTTGGCAAAGGAGGAGAGTGGGTGAGTAACTGTCAGGATGTATTAGTAAGTTGAAGACCAACTTTCTTCAAGAAGGTGGCTAGTGGTGACTAATAACATTGACGTATGCCAGTAAAAAAAGGGACAGGGGTGGCGCTGTGGGTTAAACCACGGAGTCTAGGACTTGCCAATCAGAAGGTCAGCGGTTCAAATCCCCGTGACGGGGTGAACTCCTGTTGCTCAGTCCCTGCTCCTGCCAACCTAGCAGTTCGAAAGCACATCAAAGTGCAAGTAGATAAATAGGTACTGCTCCGGTGGGAAGGTAAACAGCGTTTCCGTGTGCTGCTCTGGTTCGCCAGAAGCAGCTTGGTCATGCTGGCCACATGACCCGGAAGCTGTCTACGGACAAACGCCGGCTCCCTCGGCCAATAAAGCGAGATGAGCGCTGCAACCCCAGAGTCAGTCACGACTGGACCTAATGGTCAGGGGTCCCCTTACCTTTATGCACTGGGTAAGGCTGAGTAATGACTGGATAAACCTGCATTGCTGGAACAAGAGTTAGAACTTCATTGACATTACTGAGAGAGGTCCCAAAATCAAAGGGAGGGAAAGGCCACTACCGTCGTACATCAGAAGTCGAATGGAATCCATTCCGGAAGTCTGTTTGACTTCCAAAACGTTTGGAAACCAAGGAGCGACTTCCTGCAGCCAATCGGAAGCTGTGCCAGACGTTCGGGTTCCAAAGAACATTTGTAAACCAGAACACTCACTTCCAGGATTGTGGTGTTTGGAACCCAAAATGTTCGACTTGCATTCGGGATCCAAGGTACGACTGTACTCGGAACTATCCCATTTATTTTTCATGTTAGTTTCTTAAATATTAAGTTGCAACAGCATTGCAGCGAGGCTGTATTTTCACTCAGGAGACAGACTGGGCTATACTAACGGTGCCTGTGAGTGCTTGAGTGGAAGGAACAAAGCAGTGGCAGCCCACATTTCCTGAAATTGTTATGAGCGGAGTATCTCAAAAATGCCAATGGCGTCATCAAAAGAATAATTAAACCAGGAAGACGACCCCCACTGGTGACTTGGTGTTAGGGTGTCAGACTGTGACTGGGAAGATTGGCTTTCCAACCAGCAGCCAACCTGGAAGCAATCTGTGTGACCTTGAACCAGTGCTATTCTAAGCAACGGGCCACACAGATTGTTTCCATACAGAAGCATTTCTAAAAAAGTCAGAACTAAATTCCATACTCACAAGTTTCTCTGAACTAAGCCCTGAAGGTTTATCTTCACTGACATACTTTCCTCGCCTCTTCTTTTCCTCAGCGCTGGAAGCTTTTGAGTTGAGTTTGGGATTTCCACAACCTTGAAAGGTCTGGAGAAAATAAATGAAACTTAATAGCAAAGCATTTATCTAATAAGTCACAGCTGTAAAATATGCCCTTGTTAATCATATTTCTTCCTAACTTCACATTTGCTCACACATACCAATTTTTACAGAATAGTAATCCAATTTTCAGATATCGCATTGCTTTGGGGACATAGGAAGCTGCTTTGTACTAGTTCAGACCATGGATCTGTCTAGTTTAGTAACTGGCAGCAGATCTCCACAATTTCAGGTGCATATTTCTTCCAGTCTTACCTGAAAATGCAAAGGTTTGGTACATTTGCATTCAAGTCATATGCCCTGCCATTGGACTAGGGCCCTTCACCCAAATCAAATCTCAGTTCAGCTGCAATTGAACCAGTGAATTAAGGATTCCTCTCCAACCGATCACTATGTTCTGCAGTGCATCCCGCAGATACTGTTCTAAAGGGAGACCCATTCTGCATGATGTTGGAATTGGGCCTTTAGTGTTATTACCCTTTGGAACTTCCTCCCATTATATACCTGGCAGGCACCTTCTCTACTGCCCTTCCAGCGCTTGCTAAATATGTTTCTCTTTCAAAAAGCTTTCTCAACAGAAATCTTTATCCCAGGTTTTATGTATGTGCTGTTGTTTTAAACTGCTGAGATATATATAATTGGTTGTTGTTTTTAAGGGAACAATAGCCCCTCCACTGCTGTAACTTCCTCTTAAGAACAGAAAAAAGGGATTGTAGAAGAACAATCCTTTTAAAATCTGGGATTCTGATGCTGCCACCAATGTGGAATCTCATTTCTGTGTGATAATTCTGTGTGACAGCTACCAACACTCTATCTGGCTGAATGGTCAACTGGGTTTTGGGTGCTCACACTGCAGAAGACAACAACCTGACTAACTTGCCCTGGAGCAGAGTTTCAGATTAATTGCATCATAATGATAGACAATGTGGATGTCATTTATGGTGCACTTTGGCCCATATCTGTGATTTACAAGGTGAGCCTACTGCCTTGCTAGCCATTTCTTTTTAATGTTTGTATATAAAATATTCTCAAATTTGTTTTATGAAAGAGAGAAATGAATCCAGCTTCATCACTGTAGTTCACCCATTTATAGTTTATTACTGTGGTTATTACAAAGCAATTCTTTTAGGGGCATAAAAACATGCAAGAGCAATGAAAAATACCTTCTGGGAGGTATAGATTCATTTGTCCCCCCTGTGCGCGCTCTCTCTCTCTCTCTCCCCCTGAATTGATGGCTCTATTTCTGTGTTGAATTAACACTGTATTTTGTGCAGCACTGCTGTTTCCTCCATCCCTGCTGGCCTATCAGTGACTTATCTACTTGCCAGTCAGTTCCCGATTCATTCTCCATCAGCACCTGTTAGTTACAGTTCTTAGGAATCATGGGGAAAGCAGCTGGGCTTCAGGAGCACAAATTATTCCGCTGTTAACATCTGACTCAGTTGGATGGGGAGCTGCACAGTTTTAGGACTGATGAAGGAGCGAATGTATCACATTCTGCTCAGAAATGCAGCTGCGAAAATCTTCTGAAATCAAGGAGGATGAAGGAGAGACAGGTGGGATTCTCAGGGGAAGCCGGCCAGCTCTTATGGCGGAAGGGAGATAGGCTCTGGCAAAGATGTGCAAGTAAAGAAGACAGGCAAGATAATCAGGCTATCTCTGCCTGTCCAGTACTCATGAAAGGAGCAACCCAGGGCCTAGCACTTCTAATGTCATTCAGCAGAAACTGTTGGAATTCTCTTGGCGTTACTTTGCCTGAGATGGCAGATATGAAAATGGCGGAGGCCAAAAGCTCCCAGGGCATGACCTGAAGGCTGAAGCTAAGCAGGGCTGATACATGTCTTAATGGCAAACTTTGTAACATGGAGGTAAGGCATGATATAAATACATACAATAAATGAAATATCGCTGTTAAGTAAACTGCATTTTCAGCTTTTGCAGTCTGGATTTTACCTTGGATTTTATAGATTCTCTGTTCTCCTGCATATTTGAAATGGCTTCTGCAATCCTGGTATGAATTGTACCAATGACTATGTCTACATTGGATGGTCCATCAAAGCGGTCAGCCACCAACAGCAGTGAATCTATCAGGGTAAATAACAGACACAATTTAAGAATGCGTCATGCAAATAATGTTTCAAAAACCTAGGTAATCATTATATACCAGCGCTGGACATGTAGGGTATCTCAATGGGTTCTTCTATATATTCATTTATTCCCAGGGAGACTGTGAGTCATGTGGAATTTAAGCCTATAAGGAGCTAAATGGCCACATTCTTATGATGATTGTTGTTGTTTAGTCGTGTCCGACTCTTTGTGACCCCATGGACCAGAGCACGCCAGGCACTACTGTCTTCCACTGCCTCCCGCAGTTTGGTCAGACTCATGTTTGTAGCTTCGAGAACACTATCCAACCGTCTCATCCTCTGTCGTCCCCTTCTCCTTGTGTCTTCCATCTTTCCCAACATCAGGGTCTTTTCCAGGGAGTCTTCTCTTCTCATGAGGTAGCCAAAGTATTGGAGCCTCAGCTTCACGATCTGTCCTTCCAGTGAGCACTCAGGGCTGATTTCGTTAAGAATGGATAGGTTTGATCTTCTTGCAGTCCATGGGACTCTCAAGAGTCTCCTCCAGCACCATAATTCAAAAGCATCAATTCTTTGGCGATCAGCCTTCTTTATGGTCCAGCTCTCACTTCCATACATCACTACTGGGAAAACCATGGCTTTAACTATATGGACCTTTGTTGGCAAGGTGCTGTCTCTGCTTTTTTCTTATAATTCTTTTTTTCTGTAATTCTTATGATTACAGTATCATATATGCACTAGGAATTTTTATTTTTATTTTTAAAAACTATTCCTAGCCTTGTTGTTGTTATTATCATTATTATTTTACATCTACATCACCACCTTTCCTCCAAAGAGTTCAGGGTGGCAGGATTGATTCTCACCTCCAACTTTATCCTCACAACAACCCTGTGATGCAGGGTCAGGCTACGAAAGCGTGTGCCTGGCCCAAAGTCACTCAGTGACCTGGATGGCCAAGCAGGGATTTGAACCTGGATCTCCCCAGACTTAGCCGCTATAGCATGCTGGCTCTCAATACCATGTCAGCACTACATGCAGTAAAAGCTGTACTCTGTCTATTTCTCACACAAACAACTTCATTCAGTGGGTCTCCAGAACAAGCTTAAACCAACAAAAGTTGTCAAGCCCATAGGTTCAAGTGCCAGGAATTAGACTCCATTTCATCCTCCTACTTGTACTAAAATTAACCGGTAATAACAATGGGGCAAACGAGGAACAGCAACTTTTAAAAGCCTTCTAAGGTCTTACAGAAAGGGCGGTGATGACTTCTGTCAATTTATTTATTTATTAAATTTGTATACCACCCTACACCCGCAGCTCTCCTCCCCCTACACCCGCTCCTCCCCGGCTCGGGTGGCGAACCTATTTGGGCTCGTCCGCAAAAACTGATGGATCCTGATAGATTCTGACAAGCCTTGCGGAACCCTGCTCCTCCTGTCGACTCATTAGATGACCTTGTTGAGGACTGGAATAACCGGCTCTTGGCAGCCATTGATGAGATCGCGCCTAAGCGCCCTCTGCGACCCCGTCGAAACCGGGCACCTTGGTTTACTGAGGAGCTCCGGAAAATGAAGCGGGATCTCAGACGGCTAGAGCGAGTATAGCGACGGACTTGTGACAGAGCCTCAAGAACATCTTATAGGATGCTTATGAAAGCCTATGAGATGGCTATGAAAGCTGCTAAGAAATCTTACTTTGCAGCTTCCATTGCATCCGCTAGCTCTCGCCCGGCACAACTTTTTAGAATAATTAGGTCAACAACGTCCTTAGGAGGACAACCAAATTTAAGCACAAATTCGACCCACAGCTGTGAGGCATTTGCGAGCTTTTTTGCGGAGAAAGTCCTGTTGCTCCGCCGTGACCTCCGTGCCAATTTAGATACAGTGACTGAACTGGAGGCCCCTCGACTGACTTCAGGTCCAGTGTTGGACCATTTCGATCGGATACTCCCTACTGATGTGGATAGATTCCTCCAAGTTGGTAGGCCCACCACCTGCCTCCTTGATCCGTGCCCGTCTTGGCTGATTAAGGAGTGTCCAGATGTTGCGCGGACCCCCCTGGTTGAAATTATCAATTTGTCCCTTGACACGGGGACATTCCCAGGGGAACTGAAGGAAGCAGTGGTGTGTCCACTCTTAAAGAAAACTTCATTAGATCCCTTAGACCTATCCAATTACCGCCCAGTTTCAAATCTTCCATACCTGGGTAAGGTAATTGAGAGAGCGGTTGCTGAACAGCTTGGTAGGTTTCTGGAGGAAACATCGGCATTAGATCCATTTCAGTCCGGTTTCCGTCCTGGTTTTGGGACGGAGAAGGCTCTGGTTGCCCTAACAGATGATCTCCGTAGACAACTGGATCGAGGCGGGTCAGGACTGCTGATCCTTTTAGATTTGTCAGCAGCCTTTGACATGGTCGATCATGATATTCTGGACCACCGCCTCGCAGATGTGGGGATACAGGGCATAGCCCGTAACTGGTTGTGCTCTTTTATCTCTGGTCGGGGACAGAGGGTGGCACTAGGGAGGGAAATGTCGTCGCGCCACTCCTTGGTGTGTGGAGTGCTGCAGGGCGCAATTCTCTCCCCGATGCTTTTTAACATCTTTATGCGCCCCCTTGCCCAGATTATCCGGAGCTTTGGGCTGGGCTGTCACCAATATGCTGATGACACTCAGCTCTATCTGCTGATGGATGGCCACACCGACTCGGCCCCGAACACACTGACCAGATGCTTGGAAGCTGTGGCTGGATGGTTTCGTGGGAGCCGATTGAAACTAAATCCTTCAAAGACAGAGGTCCTATGGCTAGGTCGGGATGGCATGGGGATGAGGGACCAACTCCCTTCTCTTGCGGGGGCCCAATTAGTGCCATTGCCTTCCGTTAAGAGTTTGGGTGTAATCCTTGACGCCTCCCTTTCCATGGAGGCGCAAGTTACAGCAACAGCCAAGGCGACATTTTTCCACCTTCGCCGCATCAAGCAGTTGGTCCCTTACCTTTCCCGCCCCGACCTGGCCACAGTGATCCATGCGACGGTCATCTCCAGGCTTGACTACTGTAATTCGCTCTACGCGGGGCTGCCCTTGAAGCTGTCCCAGAAACTCCAGCGGGTACAGAATGCTGCAGCGAGGCTCCTCACGGAGTCTCTGCCATGGGAGCATATTCACCCAGTGCTTTTCAAGCTGCACTGGCTCCCGGTGGAGTACAGGGTCAGATTTAAGGTGCTGCTTTTGACCTTTAAAGCCCTTCACGGCCTAGGACCCTTGTACCTACGGGACCGCCTCTCCTGGTATGCCCCACGGAGAGCCTCAAGGTCCATAAATAACAACACCCTTGTGGTCCCAGGCCCTAAGGAAGTTAGATTGGCTTCAACCAGAGCCAGGGCCTTTTCAACTCTGGCTCTGGCCTGGTGGAACGCTCTGCCTCATGAGACCAGGGCCCTGCAGGATCTGATTTCTTTCTGCAGGGCCTGTAAGACAGAGTTGTTCCACCTGGCCTTTGGCTTGGAGCCAATTTGATTCCCTCCCTCCCTCTCTTTCTTTTTTCTTTTCCTTCTCCTCCTGCAATGAGGCTACATTTTAATATTTTAATGTTCCATTATTTTAATGTTGTATTTTATTTTTGTTTTTAAGTTGTAATCATTCAACTTGTTTTTATTATTGCTTGTAAGCCGCTCTGAGCCCAGTCTTGGCTGGGGAGGGCGGGGTATAAATAAAAAAATATTATTATTATTATTATTATTATTATTATTATTATCATCATCATCATCTCAGGGTGGTTCACAACAAAAACAAACCCACAATATAAAAAACACAAAATACATAATAAAAACAAAAACAAAGACAACCCACTAATCCCCCCCCCCCCCGTGTGTTAAAGCACATACTTATTGGCACAGGACTGCAAAGCTAGCCTAGTCTTTTCTCCCTTGGTGATTCTAGCAATTGTCCTGTTCATTCTGCTGATGAATGCCACCCTTCCTAAATGTTTGTATAATTGCAGATACGCACAGAGCTTTCGGGAGAAAAAAGATGTTGCTGCTCCCGATCTGTGATTCATTTTATTCAAATTTCTCACAAGGAAATTTGTTATTTGATCAAAACATTGGTGGGTTTCGAATGGCCAAATGATCACCCAATGGTCATCCAAATTTCTTTCCTACCACCATGTGTACGTATTCCAGGCTCTTTATCCCATGCTTCTGTTTGTTCTCCTCACACTACAGAGAGAGGCAAGTTCAGATCTGCCAAGAGCGACACTGTTTGAGTAACCCAGTGGTAAATGCTGAATCTGGGATCTTCTAGAATGAAATAGCTTTTTACAAGGCCACTTTGCAAATCCTTAGCAGTTAAAAGCATCCAGGCCCAGAGCATGGGAAGCTGAGATGCAGGTATGCACTTAGTCTACAGGATGAAGTGGTGCTTCAGAAACATCTACACATATCGATAGTGTTTAGAATTTAGTGCAAAGGGATTGTGAATGCTTCTATCAATTGATCTGTTTGTTCTCCAAAACTGCACTCTATTGATTGGGGAAAAAAGGGGGGCGGGAATTACATGCAAAAGACCAGCCAAAGTGAAATAATGTGCAGTTGCCTGCTCTTCTTACCAATCAGGTTCTTCCATTCAGGGTCCAGGTCTGCTTGATTGGCCAGGCAGCCTTTCAAGACATTGCGGCAATAGCCGTTGCAGGGCTTTACGTTGGACATGCCCCGGCAGTGTGCACAGTACATCAGCTTCATAATAGCCCGAGTGCAATATTGGCTCAGTGGGACCTTTAAAAGAACACAGCCATTATTTCCTAAGTGCCACCAGAAAAAGAAAATGAAAGACAGAAGCAGCAGCTGTACAATATAAAATGCAGGATAAAAGAGAACAGAGTCCTGCCTGCAGATTTACAATCTAAATAAACAAACAGACACACAAAGAAAACAGAAGGGATTTGGGGAAGGGGGGGGTAGTAGAAACACACACACAGCAATCTGTACAATTTGAAAACAAATCCTTGTGCTCATTAAGCAGAGCAGTAAATAGTTTACTATCTGAAATTTATGGATATGGCTAAATTTCTCTCAAATTTAAGTCTATCATTAGAGCTGAGCAGAACGAAAAACCTCTCAATGTTTCAAATTCTTAAATGCAGAATCTGACTAAAATGTGACCTTGAAAATCAACGTTTTGAGTCCCTTAGGCCTGCAGGCCACTCTAGAATTCTCTCCTGAGGGTTTTGCCAGGTATGAAAAAGCAAGTGTCAAAAGCTGCCGGCTACTAAATACTGTTAAGAATTACAACAACGATAAAATGTTAAATATCATTCCGGGTAATGGCTCAAACTGTCACAAAACTGTTGAACCTAAATATCAAACACTGTCAAAAGCCAAACAGTGACATAAAATATCAATGTTAAGATGCCTGCAACAAAAACAACTGAGAGCCTTGTGGGACGTTAAGAACTAACAAGAACGAGTGTAAAGTCTGAGCTGCACAAATCAAGAAGTGCACAGTGCTTCACACAGACAGTTGTCCACTGTGCTCAGTGCAACATGTGAATAATGGCTTTAAAAGGGGCCTGGATAAATTAGTGGAGGAGAGGCCCGTTATGGCAGCTAGATAGGGAATCTCCATGTCTAGAATCTGCAAGCTAAGGAACGCCAATGCTGGGGCAGGACCTTCATGCCCTGTTGCAGGCTCCCAGAGGCATCTGTTTGCTTACTGGGGCACAGTCAGGCATCCACCCAGACCACATAGGTTTCCAAATTCAGCTAGGGACACACACATGCAGTGCTCCTAGCTGGATTGGCAATGGATTGAGGCATATGAGTCTTAATGCCTGGGATTAAATTTGTCGGAATCATTTCAGTCCCCTCTGGTGATCACTGGGTGGCGCTTCAGTCCTTCTGTAAATAGCAAGGCAATCAAAGGATAATAGTTTCAAAGAACAGAAATTAATCAACCAGAGAAAAACAACACACACACACACACACACACACACACACACAATAATCCCACCGATTAAAAAAAATCTAAAAGACCAAGACTTATTAGAAGTGTTGACATGCAAGATTTTCATTATTTTCATTTGGCATTATTGTGATGTCAAGTTAAGGGCGCGAAACAAAAATAGTAATGATTTAAAAGTGGGGACTGCTCAGAGGAAAAGTTTACAGAGCAGGAGCTCCTTCTCTTTCCCAGCTAAACCAGTCTTCTAGAAACAGGCCTGCACCAAGCTTGCCCTAATGGAGAAAAACACAAACAAGACCCCGTTTCCAGAAGGGTAGGAACATTAATCTCTTGCAGCAAAAACAGTTAAGAATCTCTTGGCATCCTAAAGTCTAACAAATTTATTATGGCATATGCTTTCATCGGCTATGATCCACCTCATTAGGAAGAGAACATGACCACAGGCACATGAGAAACACACAGCCCTACAGAATCACTGTGTATAAGTAGTGAAAATCATTCTGTGTGTATGACAAAAAGCAGTAGCAAGAAACTACTTGCCTTTTAGTTTGTTCCTCTTCCTTGTGCCTTTCCAAAGCTTATTTATGGTTTCTTAACACTGCCATGTTAACAGTTTTCAGTTACAAATTTGCTCCCAAGAATGATTATTATGGAGATATTTTAAAAGAAAAGGCTTGGTCTTTGTGGGAACTTTAAGTCAAACTTATTTTATTTTGCCAGCATGAGCTTTCATAGACAGTTCACTCTGTCATACACTTTCATTTTGTCCCTAGATCTCCATTTCAGAATCCGATGAAGCAGACTGGAGTCTACAAAAGTTCACAGAGTTAAAATAAAACAAGTTAATCTTGAAGGTGCTGCAAAGATAAAAGGCTTTTCTTTTTTAATAAACAACCAAATGCTCAAAACCTGAATTTCCTATGGAAAGAATGTCTGAAAGTATTCTAGGCATGGTTTTTGATCAGCTTGACCATCACCAGGTGTGCAGACCAGCAGGCTACCCTCTGGCGGGGAAGCAACCCACACGTATTTATTGTTTATTTATTTGGGACTTTTTTATTCCTGATCTTCAGCCAAAGGGTTTTCAGAGAGGGTAAGCAAGATTTAGAAGTAAAAACAACCAGCACAAGAGCAATAAAAAGTTTATTAGTACCAGAGCAGGTTAAAACAACAATCTAAATAAACTTTAAAATTGAAAAAGGCCTACAAAACTCAAGTTTTTCACCTAGCACTAAAAATACATCGAAGTCAACACAGGACAGGTCTCCTTGCGGAGATCATTCTATAGTCACAAGAGTCACACTTGAGAAGGCCCTATGTCAGGCAACCATGTGTTTTACCTCCTTTCTTGTAAGCTGGGGCAATGTTGGCATGGGGTGGAGTGTGGGTATTCCATGTTGCTTCAGTGGCATGGGAATGAAATATGCTTCAGTAGCTCCCATACCACCAGCATAATGTAAAAGCGGAGACCTGAGAGTCTAAACAGAATCATGACATGCACCGGCAGACTACAAAACAGAACAGGGAAATGGGATTTACGTGAGTTCCCAGAATGGATTTTGGGTATATTGCATCTGAATTCCAAGAAGATTTATAATATTCTTAAAGACTGAAAGGAGAGGGGAGGGAAAGATTGACAAATACCCCCAGTGTGCAGCTGTACAAACAGCCCAAAGACCAGTTCCACCTGAAATGGATTTCTGTGTGCATGGATCATGCAGAATCATCTTCAGATCTATCCCAGATACGGAAAGGCAAGTGCTGGAATTGTTCCATGGCAGTTCTGGTTTCTAATGTAATCCAGCACTAGTGTACAGAACAGATTCCTGGAGAATAAGCTATTTTTTCAGTTGTACATCAAAGCCCAGAACACAATGTCCAGGTCAGAGCATTCCACAGAATTATCCAGGCACTCTGAGCTGGCGCCAAAGTTTGGAGCAAGTGCATGGGAAAAGCAGTACAACTGCGAGATCAGGCTCTCAAACAAACAAAGCCACCATGGAGGTATCATGAGTGAAACTCCTGGTTCAAACTGAAGTTCCTTGAGAAGACAGATATGAAACACAGTCTTTGGAAATGTGCATTAATGCTTAGTGTTAGGGTACTTATAAACTGAATAGTTATAGTAAGGCAAACCCATCAATCTGTGAAGCCTTCAGTATTCTTTAAGAATTCCTGGCTCTACGATTAGACAGGGCGAGGTAACCACCTCAGGTGGCAGCAACATCAACCCCCTACAATTCCTCCTGAGCCCCCCAGTCATTTTCCTCTGTTGCCGCATGGTCTGTCTTGGACCCCCTAAAATGACCTCATGCCTCATGTGCAGTGATGAAGGAAGGTCCAATTACCAGTCAGGATGGCATCTGTTTGTGGAATGTTGGCGATTCCATCTTGTCCTTTATCTTAGGCAGCAAAATGTATTGGGCTAGCCCTGGTAAAGATCCTAATACTTTCTTGATTTAGGTCAAATGGAGACTGTCGAGTGGAGAGCTACTATATCAACTTGCATTTGCAACTTGCAACATAAAGGGATCTCAGGCAAACAGTAATTTCATCTACTTGAATAAAGAGTCCTAATCAAGTTCCTACAATGGATGCAACCACAAAGCAAAGATTGAAATCAGGGTTTCAGGACCTTAGGGAAATATTCTGATCCTAAACCAACCACACCCCCTATCTAAGCTTTGTGGCTTCATTGTTTAAGAAGTTAAGATTCATATCAGTCCATGCTTCACATGCAATGTTCCTCTGCGTAAGTCATTATTTGCTACTGGTACTGAGAAATCTTTCCAACTGCAGCCATTAGTATTCCTCAGGTAGTATTTGATAAATGCAATATAGCTCCCTCTTGGTTCATTATACAACTCTTAGTTGACTGTGCTTTCTCATACTGGACCGTTCAGTATTTCACAAGCTGTCCAGGCTGTTGTTCACTTTCCTCTATGTGCATATGTGGATAAACAAGGAAGAGGATTCCAGCAGCCTGTAGCAGCACTGTGTGAGTGGGGAAAAACAGCACATGGTGGAGTACCACTGGTCCCATTTTCAGGCACACAGTGCTTGGAAGATGACATGCTGGTCCTTGCATCCTATTGCTAGGAGGCAGAGGGAGAGTCCCCAAATGGTTGTAAGAACTGGGTCAAGCAAGTCACAACACTCTTTGACTCTCCCAACAAGCAGCCACTGGGCATGGTCCCTCCATGGGGAAATATTGGGGCTGGAACAAAATATGTTGGGAATCTCATTATAATTAAGGAGAGGTGATCAGAAGCATTAAGAAGTCAGCTGGTCTTGCTCAGTCTCTACCTACTTTTACATAGCAAGTAACCTCTTCCATCACCAAATTATGCCAGAGAATGTCAGCCTACCGACTCCTCATTTATTTGATGACTATCTGTCACTAGTTTGGCTACCAATAAAAGATGACATGGTAAAGACCTTTTATAATTATTGGATTCTTCTCCATGCATTCAATGTGGATGGGTGGAAAAGATGGCAACACATTTGCTGTCTCTGTGTGGAAATGGCTTAAGTCTTTATGGATGGCTGTATCTCCACTGATTTCTCTTTTTAATTCACAAAACACATTTCCTGTGCACACCAGCTGTTGCAGCAACCCCCAGCATGCAACCACACAAGAAAGGTCATAAATGGAGGACAGGGGTTATTGGGTTGATATTTTTATTTTGATTATGTATTTTGTGGTCTTATATTTTGATTTTATTCTGTGAACTGCCCTGAGCCTCTGGGTATAGGGCGATATATAAATTCAATCAACCAATCAATAAAAACATGAGAAACATGTCGATATGGGGTACAATGAAGTCAAAGTTGAACAGATACATCTCATTGCTTCTAATATGAGAGTTCAGCATATGCATAAGCCTTTCCTACTTCAATCAGTGGAACTGAAAAGGGCTGATTAGCTGGATCATCCTCATGACATGCAGAAAGTGCTGCTTTGATCCAATAAATTGTTTTTAAAACATACCCTACTCCCATTCTGAATAGCTGAAATATTTCTGAAAATGCTGCTTTTCACTCAAACACTGCCAAGTAAAATTTTTCTTGCTAATTCAAAACTGATGAAAAGTTACGTAGGCGGGAATGTAGAGGACTATCTTAAACCAAAACACTCAATGATCAACATAACAATTATCAGATTAAAGCCTGTCATTTCTGGGTGCATGGAAATCAGAACACAAGGACTGTAGCCAAAGCAAAGGATAACAAGATTTGTTCCATTTTTAAACAGTCTGGTGTAGTGTGAATGCAGTACATGACAGCGAATGGTTTTGCCAAGCACCATCAATCCTGTTCTTGTAACCGCATCTGCTGAAATACCTGGGTGTACTCCTGTCAATGCTACTTTCATTAAGACAAGAATTTCATGAAGATCAGTTCATACCAGGTCAAATCTTCAGGACTGTGAAGGCCTTTCTAATATCACTTGACAACTCAGTGAAGAGAAACAACAATGCAATCTTGATGCAAACACAGTTCTCCTAAAGTTTCTTCCTTATGGTCTCACTCAGCAGCAGTCGCGGCAGATAAAATCTGGCAAGTGGGCATCTCTCTCACTGAGATGTGTTCCTACATGCTTTCGTTGAGCAGGTGTGGAGGAAAGCTCTGCCAGACGCTTGCAATCTGTCTTTACCTTTTAATTGAGGGGAATTAAAGAGGCATTTTCCAAGGGTCATATTAGGGAGGGATCGGTGTTAAAAAAAAAACTTGTTCAGACCTGTCTAAATTTCCTAGTGAAGAATTTCTTTGTTCATACGCACATTAATCCTTTGGGAATGAATAAATAATTTAGATAAGTAACAGATCAAGGCAAAGGTAATCTGATATGTTCTTAATATACACATTTCATTATTTTCATGCCAAGGTATTCTAACTAAGGAGTCAACCAGAGGTTTGCTGTTCACTTCAAATGCACAACCATATATTGCTTTCCTGTCCTTTTGAACAATTGACTCGGAGGGAGAAGGGCAGTTACAGGCAGTCTAACTTTGACAAAGACTCAACATGCGCCCAAGGAGCACCTACCTTTTGTCACTCGCCTGTCAAACTTGATGTGCAAGCTCAGCGCTATGCTGACCTAGCCAGGAGTGTAAAACTGGCATTGTGCAAGCTGCAGTTATCTATTGCCAAGAATAAATTACCATCTGGGTTAAAAATATAAACCAAAAGTATTTACTAACAGACATATATACAGTGGTACCCTGGTTTTCAAACGGCTTAGTTGTCGAACAAATCAGCTCCTGAACGAAGCAAACCCGGAAGTAAGTGTTCCAGTTTGTGAACATTTTTTTGAACGTCCGACGTGGCTTCTGCTTGAGTGCAAGAAGCTCCTGCAACCAATCCTTGGTTTTCGAACAGTTTCGGGAGTCGAACAGGCTCCCAGAATAGAAGAAGTTCAAGAACCAAGGTACCACTGTACTCTGTCTGGCAAAGACAGCTGTCCGTTTCCAACTTTCTTTTATCTTTTTCTTTCCCTATGACCCACTCTGTCCTGCCTCCAATTTTGAACTGCCTCTTGTTGGGCCTTTACAAATAATACTTTCCTCAATGGATAGTACTCAAGAGGAATGATGGGGAAAGACCACAGGCTCGTGTGCTTCTCTCTACACTGGAACCCCCCCCCCTTCCGATACATAGGGGTCTCTGTCTGCAATGTCTACATATACCCTATCCATCACAAGGATGGGCCATTTCACTAGTTCCTGCATTAAACAATAAATATATTATGATGGAACTCATTAAAGGATTGTTTATACCATCAAGAACACTTGTGGGTTGCCAGTTCATGGTCTGTAATGATGAAAACAGCCTCCACCGAAACAGATGAGTCAGAAATTCTTAATGACTCAAGGGTCATTTTCCTCACTTTCAAATCACTTCAGCCTTTGTTAAAACTTCACAAAAGCAAATTAGAGAACTAACTAGTACTCTACATCACTTTATACTGCTTGAAGTGACACCAAGTTGGGATGGGATTTAGACTGAGGCTACAGCACATGGAGAGGGAATATTTACCTGCTGTCATCCGGGGGGGGGGGGGAATCCCTCTGCATAGAAACAGTGAAACTAGTGAGAGTTGGCACCAGTGAGATATTCCCCCCATTCCTCTATGGGGGTAGAAGGATAATTTCTTTCGAATTGTGGCAGGAGAGGGAAGGGTTAAAACTCCCCTCCTAATGGTCCTAATCTGTGGTCCTAATCTTGATGAGACTCCCCCCTCTTGATTTTAGTTAAACACCCTGATGACAAGTCAGGTAACACATTTAAGGTGATGTGTAGTTAAGTCCCTTAAAGCTGCAATCTTATGCACACTTATGCTCAAGTATACATGCATAGGATTGCCCTGTTAGTGAATTAATGGTCTGTCAATACAAGGGGACATACACACAAGAGTACACAAAACAGAATGAGTCAGGATGTTATACTGATGTTTGATACAACATGAAGTTGATTTCAGAGGCTAATGCGACAGAAGCACACCCCTTGATATAGCACCTTGTTCCTGATAAACACTGACATTTCAAGAAGGCTGTCACCAGCCATTATTGTACAGTTACAATCAGTACTGAGAGATGCACTCAGCATCTCTCTGAGACGTGCCTAAAAAGGTGTGTGTGTGTGTGTGTGTGTGTGTGTGTGTGTGTGTGTGAAAAAGAGGGAGGGAGAGATGTGGGTTTTCCCCGTTAAATACTACAAAAACTTGATTGGCTGTGTGTTTTCTTGTTGAGTGGTCAGTTGCAATTCAGAGCATTTAGAAAAACGCATGTCCCATCTAGCATGGCGGCAGAATCTTAAACTTCAGAGAACTCATGATACATCACTTAAAGGGACTAATGCTCCAAGGTTTTCTGTCTGACAGATATTATCAACGTGCAAAAAAAGGAAAAAGCCAGCAGATATTCTATGGAAGAGAGGTGCACCTGGAGATAGCAATAACAGCAAAGCATCATAATCCTTTGCATTTGAAGAGTGATTTATTTACCCCCCACCCTACCCTGCTTTATCCAAATCAAAGATATAAAATGAACGTGCATGTGTGTGCATAGCAGAAATACATTTAGATCTTCTTTATCATCATCTTAAGTTTCCTGCTTTAGATGCAGTTATTTAGCTTTTTGAAAGAGCTTCTAAATATAGCCTTAAGAAGCGGCTGTTATGAGACAGGCTTGAAGAGGACATACCAAAATACACCAGCAGCACAATCCTAACCATAGTAAGTCATAATGAATTCAATGGGGGCTTACTCCCAGGTGTTAAGAAGTTTTGTGACCTGCTCTCACTGTGTACTGCTGGAAGAGAGCAGCACCACCCAGCTCCTTAAGCAAATGGGCAGTGCTCCCCCTCTGGCAGCACAGCAATGTGAAATCTATAAAATTGTGTGATATCATCTTGTTCACTACGTGATCTCCAATCGACCAGGATTACATAGTGAGCAAAAAACAGAAAATGATTCCAGAGGAGGTACAGTAAAAGAGAATACTGTGGCTGTGAACAGCCATCCAGAAATGAAGATAATAAGGTATAGGGGGATGTTCCTAACCCAACTCCCATTATTGCTTTGGAAAAGTTACATTGGCTCAGCCCATTTACATCCTTCATTTTCTGCAAAACTGTCCTTAACAGGACCAAGAGGCAAGACAAATGATAAATGAAAAGATTATCACGAAGGAGAAAATGTGCAGGGGTCTCCAAGTATCACAATAGGGCTGTAGTCAAATTAGATGTGATGAGTGGAGAGGAATCTACAAAACGGTTTAGTATATAAAGTCTGCAACAGACTGTAATATTTTTCTGTTAATCCGGAACATCATTTTTTAAATAGCATATATCTTCCAACAGAAGCCTGGTGCTTGACCAACTCATTTCCATCCTAGACAGTTTATCACTGGGACACACACATTTTGTCTGAGCTAAAAATATACTAGAAATGGGGGTGAATACACAGTTCATTTCATTTGCCTATTCAGACCTCTGAAAAGGTGGCAAACTGATCTCCAGAGATCAATACACATAGAAGGCTACAGGGAAATTATCACGCTAACCCTAAAAAAATTCCAGTGTACATATAAAGGTGTGTAAATGGCTGAGGGCACCACTGCATGCTGGGTTTTTCACTTGAAATGACTGACAAAAAATCATCTTGCCTCTTCTGTGGTATTGGCCTGTTTTACTTAAATCTGCCAAACTGCAATGGCCGTTTTTGGTAGGAATAGCCTAGCCATGGTTAACCCAGCTTTGGTAATCTCCAAGTTGTACAACTGTAATGTGGGTTGCCCCTGAAGATGACCTGGAAATAACAACTAGTGCAAAATGCTGTAGCTTGAATGCTGGAAGGGAAGCAGACCATGAGCACACTGCCTCTATCTTAAAAGAGCTATACTGGTTACCAACTGTTTTCCAGGCCCTATTCAAGGTGCTTACTCTGATGTTTACAGCCCTAAATGGTTTGGGACCCAGATATTGGCAAAAACACTTCCTAGGGTAGTTGATCAATCGATTCCCATCAAAGGGAACTCTGGGAATTGTAACTGTGGGAGGGGAATAGGGATCTCCAATCAACTCTCAGCATCTTTAACGAACTACAGCTTTCATTATTATTGGGGGGAAGTCATGACTAGTGACGTTAAATTTGAGAGAATAATCTTTTGGAGAATATTCTCGATTAATGACCATATTAGAGAATTTTCATTTAAAATAGGAGAATATTCATTTTAATGCATTGAAAATGATATAATTTTAATGCATTGAAAATGATATTATTAGTTAATATACATGTTTATTCATGGGTAAACGTGTTCAGATGGCAACCAAAAACTGTACAGATACTTTTATTCAATGGGGAAATGCAGTGAATTCACATTCTTTGATTTTTTGCACCAAACTTTAAATTGAAAATTCAACGTGAATGATTCACGTTAATCACGAAGCCTGCCACTACCTGTATATTTACCATCAACTTTGAATTCTAATTATGTTGTGTATGTAGGAAATGTAGCTTTTAAAGTAAAAGGAATATTAAAAAATCTCAGGTCCGCTACCTGAGTACGTTCTTTAATAAGCATATCTACATGGTACAGTATTTTGAGTGCGACACTAATAAAATCAATATAAAGTTTAAAATAAATGCTATTATTTCCAGAAAATAAAACACAATGATCATTATTCCTTACTTACACTGGCAATATCACAGCTTGACTTATTATTTACTAAATTTTTAAAATGTGGGTTGTAAAACTGGTTCTTAACATTAGAATTTACAGTTTGTAGAGAATATTCTCCGGAGAATTTTCTTGAGAATATTCTCATTCTGGAGAATATTCTCACCTCACACCACTAGTCATGACTGTTTAAACTGGTATCTTAGCACTTTAAATGTATGATGAGAAACTCTGCCTCGCTTGCATTGTCTTTTTCAATCTGTCACTTACACTGTCACAGGCCACCAATCCAATATATTCCCCTCCTGTCAATCATTTCCCCACCCACTCTTCTGTTACAACAAATAATCAGGAAGAGTTTCAGACCCAATTATGAATGCTCCAAATCTAACATGATGCTTTTCCTTCATCAAGGATGCCTTTTTCCTCCACTGACTATTAGGAGAACTAACTCTGAATGCCATTTCTGGAAAAGAGAAATTGTGGCTCTGGGCACTTTTGCGTTGCTGGGTCTCCTCCAATGTGTGATTCCTTGAGCAGCTTCTATTCACTTCTCTCTCTGCACACATGCCTTTCAATCACTGCAAGAGCTTCTGCAATATATAGAGCCTATTGAAGTGCAAAGTGAAAAGGGTGATGGCTGAAATGTTAGAATGATACGAGGTCCAGCAGCTGGTGGCAAGGAAAGAACTTCAACTTAGGCAAAATGTGGAGGCAGAAGTCATTAAAAACAAATACAGTGGTACCTCGGTTTAGAACAGTCCGGTTTAAGAATGATTCAGTTTACAAACTCCACAAAACCGGAAATACAGTCCCGGTTTGAGAAATTTACCTCGGTCTAAGAACGGAATCCGACTGGTGGAAGGGCACTGGAAGCGGCAGGCCTAATTAGGGAAAGTGTGCCTTGGTTTAAGAACAGTTTTGGTTTAAGAACGGACTTCTGGAACGGATTAAGTTCGTAAACCAAGGTACCACTGTAAATCACAAGAGTCCTGCTTGTCATGTGGTCACTGACATACTCCTGCTCTCCAATTATTTACTGGCTCTCTCACATACCCTTTTACATTCAGGTAGGTAGCTGTGTTGGTCTGATGCAGTCGAAATAAAAATAAAAAAATAAAAAATTGTCCAGTAGCACCTTATAGACCAACTAAGTTTGTTCTGGTATAAGCTTTTGTGTGCATCCACACTTCTTCAGATTCTTCGTGTGCATGCGCACGAAAGCTTATACCAGAACAAACTTAGTTGGTCTATAAGGTGCTACTGGACAATTATTTTATTTTATTTTATTTTATTTTATTTTATTTTATTTTATTTTATTTTTATTTTATTTTTATTTATTTATTTATTCATTCCCTTTTACGGATAGCCCATTTCCCTTCATTTTATTTGCACTAAATTTACAGGGGAATCATCATGGCTGTAACGAGGAGGAGTCGTACAGGATGATATCCTTGTTTGCTGGTGAAGATGCATATATGGGTCAAATTGATTTCCTGGGCTTAGACATCAAATATATTTTAGGATAAGAAACTAATAGCCAATGGCCTTTGCTAACAAGACACACAGAGTGATTCTTCAACCTCCTGTATGTTATGTTTTGCCTCTTGTTTGATGACACTTCACCTCATCTGCTGGAAGCAGACTTCTTACTTGGTGACTGGAGGTCAATCTTTGGAAGAAGGAGAATCTATGGAGGTAATAAAGTCTATAACTTCTGTACCACAAGAGCAGAGAGCAAATGAGGCATGAATGCAATCCACAGTCAAGAGCCCTGCATGCTCTTTGATACATACATGGGAGTTCTTGAAAGTGCAAGCTGCTCTGATAAATGTCAGTGGAAACAGCTGTTCCATATGAGGAATGCTCCTGCAACCACTGAAATGAAAGGTGGTTGAATACAGTGGTACCTCGGGTTAAGTACTTAATTCATTCCGGAGGTCTGTTCTTAACCTGAAACTGTTCTTAACCTGAAGCACCACTTTAGCTAATGGGGCCTCCTGCTGCCACCACACCGCCAGAGCACGATTTCTGTTCTCATCCTGAAGCAAAGTTCTTAACCTGAAGCACTATTTCTGGGTTAGTGGAGTCTGTATCCTGAAGCGTATGTAACCCGAAGCGTATGTAACCTGAGGTACCGCTGTACCTTCAACTTTTAAGAAATCAATAGAAAGACGGGGTGTCTGTAGAAGTCAAGCCATGATGCCCCCACTCCTGCTTGGGGTGCCCAAACAGTGGTTCCTGGAACCTCACACCCATAATTCTCCAACAGTGGGCCTTTTAATTCATTTTATCTTCAGACATCTGACTCTAGAGGCACAGGAGAATGGAGGGAAGGAGGGAAATATAGTTAAAAGTGGCCAGATCATTTATTCAGGCCTAGAACAAGACTATTGATATCAATTAAAAAAAACAAATAAGCTTTTTCTTACTTTCACTTGAATTATGTCATTCTCCTGCTTTTTTAAATCTTAAAAAAAACTACTTGAAGGGTCATGAGAACAGGATGTACAACAGATTTTGAACGATTTTATACCACATT
This sequence comes from Podarcis filfolensis, assembly GCF_964270895.1. Lineage (NCBI taxonomy): Eukaryota > Metazoa > Chordata > Lepidosauria > Squamata > Lacertidae > Podarcis > Podarcis filfolensis. The sequence continues at coordinate 34,864,825 of NC_139608.1, read as the reverse complement.
TATAAATTAAAAACTTAGCCACTGTCAACTTCCCAATGTTTCTCTTGAATTTGAACTTAGAGCACCGAAGAATGCTCCCCTTCTACTAACAATTCTGTCTGATGAGATCAATAGATAATATAAGAATAACCAACAAATGACACAGCGCAGTGCATTTCTGTTCGGAAAGTGAACAACTTTTCATAAGGAAAAGTTTTTCATTATAAAACGCCTAGTTTTATAAACTGCAGTATGTGAGTATGTGTTTCAGCATCAAAAAGGGAAAAAAGAGCATGGTGCTCTTTGTAGCAAATGTGTCGCCTTACGGCCTTTACCAATGTTTTTAGCAGTCATTTACAGTTAAAAGGGACGCAGGTGGTGCTGCAGTCTAAACCACAGAGCCTCTTGGGCTTGCTGATCGGAAGGTCGGTGGTTCGAATCCCCACGATGGGGTGAGCTCCCGTTGCTCAGTCCCTGCTCCTGCCAACCTAGTCGTTCCGAAAGCACGTCAAAGGGACCCCTGACAGTTAAGTCCAGTCGCAGACGACTCTAGGATTGCAGCGCTCATCTCACTTTACAGGCCGAGGGAGCCGATGTTTGTCCGCAGACAGTTTTTCCGGGTCATGTGGCCAGCATGACTAAGCTGCTTCTGGCAAAGCCAGAGCAGCGCATGGAAACACCGTTTACCTTCCCGCCGGAGCGGTACCTATTTATCAACTTGCACTGTGTGTTTTCGAACTGCTAGGTTAAAACGAGCTGTTAAAATAATTATCACCTGCGCTAATTAAGACAGAGTCCTGAAAATGCCTCAGGCAAGGTGACCACCCAGGAATTCTCGCCAATGACTTACCTGAGAGACCCTTCTGACAACGTCATTGCCCACACCAAGTCCCTGCACAAAGGAGCGGACTGCAATGAAGGCCCTGGTTGCCTTCAGTTTCAGGTCTCTTGGAACCTCTCCAAAGGGCTTGTGCTGCTCAGAGTGCTTCACCATGCAGTCCACATACTCATCCGGAAGGTAGTACTGAGGATTCATCAACTTGAAGAGCCGTTCTAGCAGGCGAATCCAAAACTCATTGAGAGCCTCTTCTAGGTTGATGTTGGAACCCCGGTAATAGCGCCGCAGCTCACTATACAAGTCTTTGAAAACCTTTGAGTTCTGGGTGTATAGATCTCCGTACATACTGGGAAATGTGTCATAAAGGGCCTTCTCGGACTTATTCAACAAGTCCTGGAAATAACCTGCAAACAGAAAAAGTACGGGGAACAAATCAGTGTGAAAATCGGAAATTTCCAGAAAGATTGAAAGAGGGACCATTCAAATAGAATGCTTCAAATTATATTTGGATTAGCCTATTACACCATTAGCATATGGTAGATATTCTCCAATGTATTTGTATTTTCTTCAGGCACTGAAAAGGAAACATTAATTGTAATCTGCTCACTTATTTCCAACCCTATGTATATGCAAATGCTCCTATCTGCAAAAGAGTATTTTCCAAAAGGCCAGTGTCCAAAATGCATTTCTACAACATTCCCGTGCGTCTGCAAATCAAAGCACCATATTTTCTCTGGGTTAAAGTACAGCTGGAAACCAGCCACAGATCCTGGTTTGGCAAAAACTGATGGACAAATTCATCAATGTGAAATGTGATGAAACATATTTCATGGACATTTTAGGGTGGTGGCAAAAGGCACCAGTGAAATTTAAATGCAATCACACTTCTTCTGACTGTTTAATCCCTAAGGATAATATATGCAAATCACTGTGTAAATCAGTATGACAAAAGGCTGACAGGATTAAAAGATGCTAAAAGCTTCTTTTCCATGCCATTGCTCCTGAGAGGAACTCATGTGCAAAAGCTAACAATCCTATTTAAGAGAATATACAAAAAAATTAACACGTGCAGGGAAATAGTCCAAACAGTTCTTAAAATCTTAATACTTGCTCTCAATTTTAAGAAGACATGAAAAAGCGCTTGACACCTTACAAAACATTCACTTTCAAGTAAAATGGCACAGCAGACATTTAACTGCTGCATTATTGCCAATCTCATAATTAACAAAAGAGAGCAAATGTTACGTCTTTTCAGAGTATTTTGCTACGGTGCTGTTGACATTTAGGCTGAGGCAGTATTTCCTTTCAAAACACACTGGAATTGTGAACATTGTGGCCCGGAATAGTAAGCCATTAAAAGTCCAATGAAATGCTCTTGTTAGAACATCACGGTGCAGTACTTCAAACATAAGAGGGAAACAACCATGCAAGAATTTGTCCAAATTCCAGGTACTTCACCAGTGAAAAGAGGGTCTTCGCCAGTTTTGGTGCCCTGATTGCAAGGTGATATAAAGCCATGTCTACATTAGGGCTGGGGAATATATCAATACATTGTCCAAAACCAGTTTGAAGTCCACATTGTGATATCAGTTTCATAGTTTTTGACCTGGCAATATATTGCAAATCATGATATATGTGTTCGTGTGCTTTGCAAAAATCACATTGTGGGAAAAACTGTGAAGCCAGCAAATGCCTCTACATAGCTCCACCCTTATTTCAGACATTGTAATATATCACCAAGTTGAAAACCAGATATCACTCAGTCCTACTGTTTGCCTCTACATAGTTCCATCCTTATTTCAGATATCGTGATATACTGACATCAGTATAAACATCAGTATATCACGACGTTGATACAACTTGATGTCGAAAACTCAGATATTGTCCAGCCCTCGTCTACATGTTCATTAGTACGGAAACGTGAAGCCCTTATCCTGTTACATGGATAAACATGAAGGTGGAAGAGGAGGCAATATTTTGGTATATTACTGGCCTCCTACTATTTTTCTTTCCCTATTCCTTTCCTTCTCCTGCTTACAAGCAATTCAATAGTGTTGCAAGCCAGCTGTTTCAGAGCTTCTATAATTTTGTGCAAATATACAACCCGAGACCTGTGTAAATAACATATTTCCTAAAAGTAATGCATCAAAAGCCATTTGTGCAGAGGTGCCTGTATTATCTAGACAGGTTACAATAAAATATTCTAAACTCATTTGTGTAACTCAATCCTAGGGGCACAAGGCTAGTAGCTATCCTATATTCACTAATGGAATACACATGGTAGTTTCTGACTGGGGAAAAATGTCCGAGTCCAGAGCACTCGCAGAACCTTTTAATTAGGTCCCCAAAGTGCACCTGACTAATAGCCAAGTTAGCACAGGAAGGAAATAAAACTACCTGTAATAAAAACATGAGGAGCAAACAAAACAGGAGAAATGTGTGATGATAATAAGCAAGAAGTAAGCAATTTGGGTTTATTCCATACTGAAAAAACCAAGAAGCACAAGCTGGTTTATTGACTAAAGGACAGAAAGATTTAAAGGGCTATTTCAAGCATGCATATCTAGCATTCAGTGCCTTGCAGCTGAACACATAGATTATTTTTACAGGAAAGTGTTGTTTTCAGGTACATCAAGTGGTTAAGAAAGTATTATGATGTTTGATTTATGGTAGTTGTTTTACATGCAGCCATTCACAAGTCATCACTTGGTATTGCAGTCATCAAGCCTGAAGACACTCACAATATGCATGATGATATCAGCTTAAAACACAAGGGCACAGATGGCATGTGCTGTAAATAAGGATGGGTGGACCCACACAAATTCGCTTTGGCATTAATCCAAAGTAACCACATTGACTTCAGAGACATCCGCTCAAATCCAGAAAACTGAATGAAATTGTGCTTGGATCAGCCTCTACTCTGGCATACAATGACATCATCAGCATCTGGACGGGTCTAGAGGCATCAGTCCTTGCCACAGTACTCATGGGGCAGCCTCTGAAACCCCTACCTCATAGCCATACTTACTGGAGGCAAGGGGAGAATGGCAGAGTGTGGGGAGATTCATTACAAGTAATGAAATTTCTAGAAGAGAATGAACCCTGCGTGGTTCAGAAATGCTTGGAGCAATGGGAATGCAAACTGTTGTAAGAAAATCATTGGTGTTTTAAGAAAATCATTGGTGAGGACCCTCTTTCTGACTGTGAACGTGGCAACAGGTACAAATATCTCCAGATCCTAGCAATGTCACTACCATGTGCAAGGGAATCATTACAATTCGGACCACGACCACATCTATATATCCTAAAGTCTGGTCCAGTAGATGGTAGACTTCTCAAATACAGTATGAATATCCTGTCTTGGTGAAGCTTGCCTCCATCTTTAACAAACAAATGAAGATTAGTAACACAGGTGTGTGTGAGTAAGTAAAATTTACAAATTGAACTCACATTAAAAAACGTAATGTGCTTGAAGCATTTTTTACATAAATTATTTTTCTAATTCTGAAATAGCTTTGTTAGATATTTATCAAAATGCCAGTATTTTAAAAATGAACTTTTGTGAATGCTGACAATTTGTAATTGCTACAAAAGGGGGTGAAACCTGGGAGAGGCAAGTTCTATCTGATGATGCTGTGTACAAGGAAAATGCTTATTTTTGAAAAGGATAATCTTACTGAGAATCCTGGTGCTCCTTAAAACTACTTACATGTTCTATTTACATTGGAAGAAGCCGGAAAATAAGCAGTCTTACAGATGCAAACAGGAAAACTAATTTCCAGTTGTCACCAAAGAACAGGCTGTAAATTCAGATCTCCAAGAGCACTCTAATCTAATGTACTTCTCCTAAGCAAATTCTTCTATTAACCCAAGGGACCAATTTTAAATATGCAGATACTAATTCCTAGAGTCAGATCCTCCCTCAAGCAACCTTCACAAGACCATGAACATTTTAGAGTTTACAGCGCCACTCTGAGTTAGCCTTCTTCTCCTGCTGTTAGATGATAGACTGTTTCTCTGCTTAAAGGCACTTTTGCTTTGCATCAGCTCAAGCAGAGTTGTTCAAAAAAGGTGTGCTGTGAAGCCCTTTGAGCAAAACCTTGGGATCTTTTCAACAGCACAACAAACTGACTGCTGCTTTTGATTAATTTTATTGTTCTCCTGGGCTTTACTGCTTTATAAAATACTGTGATACTGAATTCTTCCAGAGGTTTTTTACAAGGAAAGGTGTCTTATAGGTATTTTAACTGAAACATTAAAAATGGTATCATATACTCCTGTATGGCAGGATAAATATGCAGCACTGTTTATCTTTCATTCTGTCCAACAGTAAGCTACTGAATTAAAGCACCTTTTCTTAAAGTTATTTGCTAACTATTTGAATTCAGTTTGGTTTAGGTTTAGCTTTGGTGACTCTTATTCCTATTTTCCATGTGCGATAACAGGAGAAAAATGGTTGCATATAGGTTCCATGCCCGGTTTGCAAGACATATTTCTGTCTACTGTTGACAGAGTCAATATTGAGCTCTTTGGACTGTTGCTGTAAACTAGTATAACAATTCTCATGTTGTTATTGGGGTCTAACTACATACAATGTTAACTGTGTTATTGCAATCATATCAGTGTTTTATGTTTATTTAATAGTAAGTTCTAATTTTCCTCCAGTTTTTATTGGGATTGTAGTATATGGGGAGGAGAGACCATACCCTTGCCTCCCCAACTATAATTTCCATGAAAATTACCCCCCAACTACCATTAGTGACAGGGGGGAAAACCTACCATTTGTGCCAATATACTGTACTCCCAAATGCTGTGTTCTTGCACTTTCCATCCCTGTCAACTGCAGTCCTGATCCCCCTACATGATTACTATAAAAAGTGATTGGTAGAAACATATTTAGCATCACATTTAGTGTGGCCCTGACAGTCCAATAACTTTAATGAACTATATAAATTAAGGTTACCAGGCGTCCCCTTTCCCTGGAGACAGTCCCCGGATTTACAAATCAGTCCCCATACAAAATCCATTGAAAAGTGTCTCCAGATTAATTGATAAAAATTTGGTACCCTTAATATAAATATTTATGCCAAAAAACAAAACCCAAACCCAAACCCACCAGAAACTGCAGCTGGTGGGTTGCAGGGCTGGTGGCATGCAATAGGGAAAACAGAATCTGAAACTGAAGCTCAAGTTAAACATGCTTTGAGCAAATTAGAATTGAACATGAAAATAAAATAGAAGCAAATTAGATGCCACCCACAAATATGTAGATTGCAGTGAAAAGCACTTTAGGTGAAGGTGCTTTTCAGCAGGAAAAAGAAAGCTTGTTCTACCCATTTCCTACCAATTCAGGGAAGAAAGGATATAAAAGTACAGCAAACATAAAGAGCTAGGGGCCTTGGGAACTTGGGAATGGATAGCTAGTTCAGCTCCATCACCCATCTAGATGGATGTGTGGCTTTCCTTCTTGTTTCCCTTTGAAGTGTAAGTTTCTTAAGACCTCTATATATTAACACAAAGAAGCTATGGTAAATGCAGATACACTGCATGTGTCATCTGCCACCTGAAGTGAAGGGTCACCTGTGGAATCACTGGTTTCTAACTTAAGTAGAGAGGTCCAGGAGGCTGGGAAGCAGCATCCAAATGGAACTTGCAAAGGAACTGACAAGGATGGATGTACAAACCGCACCCCTGCTTTTATTTCGGTCTCTAGCTCCAATGATGTTTAGAGTAGTTGTAGTACTGGGAGACTGAATGTGAGTTCTGGAATCTCTATTTAGAAATGTGTTTTTGTTAAATAATGTGGTTTGTTTTCTCCTGATACTTATTTGCTTCTCTCTTGAAAGCCCTGTTGAAAGTGTGTGTGCACAGCCGTCTTCATAATGTCAAGAAGTCCTTGGGAATATTTGAGCCTCCTAGAAAAATACGATAGAGGGTTCTCGACAGTGAGAAAAATCAGATGCTTAAGCATTAGTGGATGCTTTAGCTGAATCTGTTGGCTTAATGAGCAATGAATGCACACGAGCCACTAGTTGGTAGTTTATCCAAAGACGGTTTTTCAGGCATGCCTGCTGCTATTAAATAACTCATCAACTCTTTCTCCATTGTATTCTCGGCTAAAGAGTTTGCTATGAGTGAATCTGATTGGCACCCAATCCCCATACTAAACAAAATTACTTTATTTCAAAGAACTTACTTTCTTACAAAGAAATAGCTTACACATCTGTTACTTCGGTGTTGGTGCCCTAATGTAGGCAAGGTTAACACAGAGTTCAATACTTCAACACACATTTTATTAGCCTACTGAAAACAGTATCGTTTTACAGGTTTGAACCTTGCACAGTTCTTAGAATATGCTGGTCCAATAAAATACATCTGATTCTCTATTTTGTATAGCACATCCCTGAGACAAATGTCCCACAGAAAAGCTATTTCTATTTTGTTTATGTCCATTGGGAATTACAGATGCTAGCTGAAAGAACCTTTACATTGTCTATGGGTCTGAAAAATCCTAAAATCAGTGTTGACTGTCATTGGCTCTGTTAGTGTTGGGTAAGGCCTCATGGTTGGTTTGTGCATCGTGGTAAGCTGTGCAAATGGGCTGGCTCCTTGAGAGCAGCTCGTATCCACTTTGCTCCTCCACAGTCCTTTGCGCTTAGTGTGTCATGGCAGCTAAGCCACAGTTTGGCACAGCGTGTCATCTGAATTTGGGATTGTGAATTAAGTTTTCTCTTCCTGAACCACAATCTGCAGTCAAGAAAACACAGAGAAATTTAAAATTAAATTGAAACAATGAAATAAGCCAATCAATGTCCCAATTTTGACTATGTCATAGCATATACCTTTGCCAGTTCAGAAAGGTCATTATTTGCTCACTATTTAAAATAATTTGAGTATTTGCATTTTTAACTAATTTTGTTATAGATGCAGTTTAGGATTACCTACTTAACAGCTTTTTGTATTTATTATGTCTGGTCACATGGCACCTGCTTATACCAAGAAAAGAAAGAGTGAGAGTTAAAACATGAAATTACTGGATTTTCTGACTGGTTTATGAGGAATTAATTTGGATCAAGGAACTTACTGTAGACAAGGTTTTCAAAGCCATTTCTCAAGCTCCTCATAAAGCTGTTGTTATATTGAGCAATTCTGCTCTAAGCACATTCTATAAATGGGCAGCACCATTCTTAAATGTTAGGAGCTTAGCAACAAATTCTGCTCTAGAAAGCTCAGCGTGGGATTTTCCAAGGCTGCTAACTCAGCAAAACAAGCCTACTTCCTTTTTACACAATGGCAGGTACTTCTCATTGCTAGATGTTACAGTCTGAATTCCATTTAATGCTATCAGCTTCTGATTTTTTGATCTTCTGTTTATATACATCACATGGTTTCATTATTGGCTTGCTGTCCTTAGAGTTCACTGTTTTTGCATTCATCTGAATTGCAAAATGTCTTCTCGGTGGCAGGCAAATACCTTTAAATTGTCCCAGGCTTTTCACATCTGATGAGTTTTGATATTTTGATTGCTTTATTGTTTGCTATTTTAGTGATTGCTCTGGTTTTATTATTTTATTGCTTTTATTTTGTGAACTGCACTTCTAATTATTTATTGAAGGATACTATAAATATTTATTAAATAATAGCTAAATGGAAAGTGATACCCAATAAAGTGATAGTCATACTCATGAGTAACATTGGATATTACCTGAACTCTGCACTCACTGATCCCCTTATAAAAATGCTATAAATGTTCATTCTGATGGCAGATAGATTTAAAATTGCCCGAACCTTGCTTTTAACAGTTCAATAAAATAAAAACTGTGAACTGGTAACAGTTATTTGTCAGTTTGTCTTAAGACTGTTTGTGTCAGAGTGGTCTAACTCTCTAGAGAACATCAAACTGCAAATACGATACAGAATTCAGCTCATTTCTGAAAAGAAGTGTCTACAAAGAAAAGCAGAGCAGAAAGATATCAAATGCTGTATCACTGTTTCTCAGCTCAAAATGAATGGAACTCTTTCAGAAATGGATGGGTGCCATGGAAGGTTTTCTATCCAAGACTACCGCAGTGAAAGAGACAAGAGTGAAATATACTTCACATCAGTATTGCTATCATATCTCAATAATCTTTGGTTTATAAGAATGTGAGGAGGATGAGTAGAGTGTGAGGTACCCTATATAATATTAACAAAGCAGAAAGAAACATGCAGCTCTTCCTTTTCTGTAGTTTTCAAAACTCCCTTGGAAAGATAGCTACATCAGCATGAAGCATATTTGAAGTCAGTGTTTATCATCTTAAATTCCAATGCCCTGTTGTGTCCAACACATTTCTCATAACAGGCTTTCATGCTACAGCAGAAGAAATTATGGAGGCAAAAGAATAAAAAAATAAAATAACCGCAAGCCTTTTGAAAATCAAATTGTGTCTTTTTTGTACATTTGTGTGGCAACCAGCCATTTAGTTTTAGTGAAAATGTAACAAACTCTGCTGGATCACACCAGGACCTTATTTTCAACAACGGTCAGTCAGATGCTTCTATAAAACTCAGAAGCATTCATTTCATTTTTCAATAGCTATACCACCTTTCTATGCCACTGTATCTGAGGCATTTTACAACCCACAGAACTGCCAAAATATACAAGGATCATGTTGTCATTCTATAGCACATTAAATCTATCTATAATAATTCAAATGAAACTAAAAACAAATTTACAACATTCAAAAATCCATTTCCAGGCAGGAACTACCATTAGGCAGAATGAGACAAACACTTCATTTTAAAGCAACTCAGACTAGGTATCCCGAAAGGGCAGTAAATAGTTAATTATTTAATGTATTGTCAAGTAAGGAGGCGCACTTTGGGGATTTTATGCTTCAGGTGTGTGAATAACCTGGCCAGCCCTGGGCACTATGCACCTTGATGGGAATGTGTGTGATGTGCAGCAAAATGTCTTGAGCTGTCCTTGTCCTTTTTACATATAGTATGATGATACTGACAAAGTATCAGCAACAATAAAACAGAATTGCCCCATCACTTGCAACAAGTCATTACATAGTTACAAACAAACAAGACATCATCAGCAAAACTACAGTAGCAAAATGCCAACGATAATACGAAAGCACAGGAGCAGAGATGAGAACAGAAATCGTGTGGTGGCGGCGCAGCGGCCCCATTAGCTAAAGTGGTACCTCAGGTTAAGAACAGTTTCAGGTTAAGAAAGGACCTCCAGAACGAATTAAGTTCTTAACCCGAGGTACCACTGTATTTGTTTCAAAAACTAAGTAGAATATATAATAGTTTAATAAAATAGTTAAGCTTCTCTTCTTGGAATGATCCATTGCCATTCTCAGAAACATTGTCCACATATGCAATTCACAACACAAGTTTAAGAGGATATGAAAATATGCTTGTCTTGTCTTGATGCTTTAAGGTGGACAGAAGACACATTTTCCTTGTGCCATGAGGATTGCAAGAGAAATAAGCAGGGCCTTTAAGCAATCCAGCATCTCAAAAAGGCTAAAGAGAGATTTGTGCTGCACAGTGTCTCTGACACAGTGACTCTCCCCAGAGAGAGAAAAGGAGAGGATAAACCAGCCGCTGGAATAACATTTCTGTTTCAGTCACCATTCCCTGTATTATCTGTTCTTGCCATAGCCTCACACAATTTTATATCTCTGCCCATGCTATCAAAACACACTTTCTTTCTTATTGGGAAAGAACTAGAAACTAGGATGTTTCCAGAAAGTATTATCAAAATGGCTGCCTTCATTGCATGTTCCAACACTCTCAAAGTTTTAAAACGTGCAAAGATGATTTAGTAAGAAATATCAAGGTCAGGTACACTGAATAAGTTAAGATGACTGATGCTTCTGTGCATTCTTATGTCAAAAAAATGTAGTAGCACACGGAGTGAAGCAGCCACCATAATAATTATCACGCATATCAGGAATTTTCAAACTGAGACTTCCAACTTGTAATCCAATGTCAGTTTACATGACAGAAACATCTCCTGAAACTTACCTTGCATTGCTCTATGTGGCGATTGCCCTCATAGCTGTTCATGGGCTAACTGAGCAGATACCTTCAACCACACAACGTCACCAGCCTTGCTGGTGGGTGGTGTCTCTGGGGAAGTTTGTGTTTCTATCGAGACAATTATTGATATGATTTATGGGCCAATGCAGACTACAGCTTGCCACTTGCTTTAAAGCTGATCGTAAATCAGAAACACATTTTGTTTCAATTTTGTTGTTGTTGTCAAAATGTATATATGGATTTTTTGTGTGCACTTATTTCATCTATTTTCTTCTTCTTCTTCTGTATTCTGGCCACCTCCAACTGTGCAGTTGGCTCCCAAGAAACTGTGGATGGATCAGAGCTAGCCTACGAGACACAGCTCAGGCCATGGATGTGAGTGGCTGTCGCAATCCCTTCAGTTTGTCTTATCAAACTGGGAGAACTGCTCCAACCGAAGTAACCTAAAGCTTAGGTGGAATATGTGCTCTTTGCATGCCCTTCATTAGCCCATGTGATTAGGGCCACATTCACACCATACATTAAAAGTACGATACCACTTTAAACAGTCATGGCACTCCCTCGCAAAATATGGAGCTGTAATAAAGGGTGCTGAGAGTTGTTAGGAGTCCCCTAGTTCCCTCCCAGAGCTACAATTCCCAGAGTTCTGTGAGAAGGGAGATTGATTGTTAAACCACTCCGTAAATAGTTGCTTTCAGAGGGTAATGGGGGGGTGGTCTCTCAGCACTGTTAACAAATTACAGCTCCCAGTTTTATATGGGAGAAGCATTGACTGTTTAAAGTGCTGCTTTAAATGTATGGTGTGAATGTGGCCTAGCATTACCCCCCTCCAGTTAAGTGTGCAATCACATAGAATAGCTTTTAGATAGTCGTCTTCTTTGGCGATCACTCATAGCCGAGTAAGATTGTCTTCCATAAACACGGTTTTAACAATGAGTCTGTAAGTGACTATGGTGGTCAATTCTGGATCCACACGTCCTTCCACAGTGGGGACATAGGTTTCCGGGCGGGAGTTGATCACGGTGTGGATTTGTCAAGCATGCCTTCCTCTTAGCACATTTCTCCCTTGCGTCCTGAGTTCGAGTGTCTTCAAAGCCCATGAACACCATTGGTCAAGGCTGTTCTCCAACAGAAGTGCTAGAAGGCAAGTGTTTCCCAATTGTTGGTGTTTATACTACATTTTTTTAAAATTTGCCTTGAGACAGTATTTAAACCTCTTTTGTTGACCACCAGCATTATGCTTTCCATTTTTAAGTTTGGAATAGTATATAAAGTATATTAAGTATATAAAGTATATATAAGGGAAGTGAGAGCTGGACCATCAAGAAGGCTGATAGCCGAAGAATTGATGCTTTTGAATTATGGTGCTGGAGGAGAATCTTGACAGTCCCATGGACTGCAAGAAGATCAAACCTATCCATTCTGAAGGAAATCAGCCCTGAGTGCTCACAGGAAGGACGGATCGTGAAGTTGAGAGTCCAATACTTTGGCCACCTCATGAGAAGAGAAGACTCCCTGGAAAAGACCCTGATGTTGGGAAAGATGGAGGGCACAAGGAGAAGGGGACGACAGAGGATGAGATGGTTGGACAGTGTTCTCGAAGCTACAAACATGAGCCTGACCAAACTGCGGGAGGCAGTGGAAGACAGGAGTGCCTGGCGTGCTCTGGTCCATGGGGTCACGAAGAGTCAGACATGACTAAACGACTAAACAACAACAAAAGTATATAAAGGGACTCTGCCTAAGCTTTGGCTCAGCTGGATAGGAGAACATTCTCAAGTCTAGTCAGACAAGTTCAGGGATCAAACAGCTCCCCAACCTCCAGCAGACAGCTGTCAAAGATTTATAGAGCCCTAGAATCACATCTACAGTTTGTTTCCCATTGGCGTTTTGTATTGAAATCATAGAATAATTGGATCACTGAAATAGAGATATTATTATTATTATTATTATTATTATTATTATTATTATTATTATTTGCCATTTATTTATCAACCAGCTTCCTAGCCACTGCTGCAAGGTGATTTACACATAATATAATTAAAAACAGTTAAAACCATTAAAACATACATTTAAAACAAGACTAAAACCCTAACAAGTGGACACTTGTGGTAAAACCCCATTGATCCAGCTGGGAAAGCCTGTCGAAATAAAATATATCTCCAATTGTTTCCGCAAAGTGCGGACAGTGGGTGCGTGTCATATCTCAAGAGGAATGCTATTCCACAGAAAAGGGGCAGCCACCAGATAATGTTCATTTCTGTCCACAGGCTAACATATCCTGGCTGCCTAGCTGAGCTATTCCAGTAATCAAGAAACGTTTCTCCTCTTTCACACTGGGGATTTTCCAGTTGAAAAAATCAGAAGAGTTTTTGCTATTAGAAGCTGATAATTAAAACCATTAGTTTTCATCCTCAAAAATATCCCCCTGCTCCTCTGCATCTGCATGTGGGATGGAGGGACTTTAAGCCTTACAAGACAGGACAAGAGGCTATTCAAAAGCAGAATCATTAGGAGCTTTATTTTTCAGTATGTCTGCATGACAAAATGCTTAAATTAATCTGTTAAAAGTCTGTGCGGTGGTAAACTTTGGGGACAATTATCTGGATTTTGGTTTCCAAGCAGCTGTTTTTGCAATATAAGCATGTCACTGTATTCTACTTACAACCCACAGTGGATTTATAGTTCTTTTGTCTCTTTGAGTGCACTTGCTGCCTCCATGAACAGTATCAGGCTAAATATCCTCAGTTGTGCTCTTACTCAGAATAAAAGTCCTTTATGAAGATGACACACTACAGAAGCCCACATTTTCAAAGTTAAAAATAAATGTATTGACTCAAAGTGAGTTAAATGTATATGCTGCACTTTCCTTCCCTTTAAAATGTTCTTCCCTAAATAATGTTAAGCATTTTTTGTTTTCAAAATGTAACACACTCTTTCAAAATTAAAATTTGAAAACATGTCTGATTTTTTTTTATTAAAAATCTATATGGGATATTGCTCACAAATATTTCACCACAAAGCTCTGGGAGCAGAGGCAGGATCACAAATTTATTTTTAAGATCAGCAACTCCATAGAAGCACAAAGCACCATTCACTAGAGTTGTTCACATTATAGTTTATGCTATTTTGCCACCAAGTTAAAGACGTGAGAGCTCAGAAGGGTTACTTACCGTATTTTTCGCTCGATAACACGCACCTGACCATAACACGCACATAGTTTTTAGAGGAGGAAAACAAGAAAAAAAAATTCTGAATGAAACAGTGGATGTATCATTTTTGTGCTTCATGCTGCGGCCACAGACATGTGATTTGACGGTGAGTTTGGGGTAGCCCAATGCAAAGATCCTGAGGATCCATGTGGATCCATGCTTTGTAACCACGTTTTTGCACCATTGCAGCCCCAGGCAACAGTGGGTGCGTGATTTTTTTGGTGCAGGCTGTAGCCATGGACATGCTATGTGATCTGATGGTGAATTTGGGGTGACCCAATGCAAAGATCCTGAGGATCCATGTGGATCCGTGCTTTGTAACCATGTTTTTGCAGCATTGCAGCCCTGTTTTTGCATCAGATCATTGCTATGTGATCTGATGGTGAATTTGGGGTGACTCAATGCAAAGATCCTGAGGATCCATGTGGATCCGTGATTGGAACCACGTTTTAAGTAGGGAGGGAAGGAAAAACATAGAAGCGACAAGGAGAGGGGTGTGCAGAGAAGCAGCTGGCTAAGAATGCAGGAGAGGGGTTTTACCGGAGGGAGGAAAGGAAGGCAAAAGTCCCCCCCCCACAAGCCAACCAGCTCTCTCTCCCCCCCCCCAACCTGCATGTTGCCTTCGAGTCCCAGACGCACGGAGAGGAATCTGTTTTCCACTCTGCTTGCCTGGAGGGGAGGGGTTTTCTCTGCTCTTTGTTCCGTCTGAGCAAACACAGTAAGGAAACAGAAGCGGGTGAGCAGTAAGACCCTGAGGCAGAATGCAGGAAAGCAGCAGCTTCCTCTTTCCTCCCTTCTCCGGACGATTTGATATTTGCCTGCTTTTTGCCTTCACTCACGCTTCTCAGCTCCAGGGACCACACATTCGCTCTATAACACGCACAGACATTTCCCCTTACTTTTTAGGAGAAAAAATCTGCGTGTAATAGAGGGAAAAATACGGTACTTCCCATTCCTCTACCTCCAAGGATTTGAAAGCGGAAAATAGGTACGATGATTGGCACCCTACAAAGAAGAGGCTCACAGAACGATAGTGAGTTAGTCCTTCCTTTTGTGCTGTGAATTTTGGAAGCAATAATTTCAAGATACATTTTTTGCATATATTAAAACCAGCAAGCACACATTCACCTCAAGAAGTCATTTGTCCATTTCCACCAAGATTAAAGACTTCAGAATTCAGTGCTTGAGAGATAAATATTATTCTGAAAACAGACATGTACTACATGAGTCAAGTGAGCAGGTGCATGTTGACAGAAATGTACTGGTTGAGGTAAGATCCAGACTTTACAAAATTGAAATCAGATAAGTAAATGTGTTGGTCAAGAGATCTGGTGTTCACTGTCTCCCAACTTCTATTATGGATGATAGCCTCATTCACAGGGGCCAACCAGATGACAACTGGGAACTCATAAGCAGAACCAGGGTGTAACAACACTCTTCCCACTAGCAATCCCCAGTACAGTGGTACCTCGGGGTAAGTACTTAATTCGTTCCAGAGGTCCGTTCTTAACCTGAAACTGTTCTTAACCTGAAGCACCACTTTAGCTAATGGGGCCTCCTGCTGCCGCTGCGCCGCCAGAGCATGATTTCTGTTCTTATCCTGAAGCAAAGTTCTTAACCTGAAGCACTATTTCTGGGTTAGCGGAGTGTGTAACCTGAAGCGTATGTAACCTGAAGCGTATGTAACCCAAGGTACCTCTGTACCTGGTATTCAGAAGTATACTGCCTCCAGCAAACATCTGGAGAACACCAGGTTGGGGAATGCTGCTCTAAGGGGCAAGGGACAAACTCTTGGTCTTGTACCTTCATCTGGTGCTTCCAACAAGGTTTCTTTTTGTATTTAAAATGGCCTTGCTTGTTCCTTTAACGACATCATATGTGCTTGCCAAAAGAGAAGTGATCTGATTTTTGAACACAGTGTTTCTTGGGAGTATATCATTATCAAAACACACAGATAAAAAGAGACCGGGGGACGGGGGAAGAAGGCAGAGGCAGCTATTGGATGGTGTGATCACACTCTGAATGGCAGCTTTGTGTGAACAACTTGAGTCTCCTAACTGAGGATGCTTGGCTGACATGTGCAGCCAAGCATTTTGCATGCACAGAAGCCTTCACTGTATTTTGTGTGCTCTGCATAGATTCCAGTTCCAATATAAACACACAGAAAATGGTTATTTCTAAGACTTGGTGTTTTTTTAAAAAAATGTTTTGGTGTGCTAACTGCAATATAGGTTAAGAGCTACTCAACAGCAGGGAAGAAGAAAAAGAGAGAACGATGCAACTCAATGCCCCTCTTTCTCCACAGTTGCGCCCTCCATGAATTCATACTATTTTATTCACATACAAAAAATCCAGTATACCCTAAGAATAACCAGTGCACGGAGTATTGCCTAAACACAAATATAGCATATTTCCCCCCTAAATATTCTTATAATATTTAATCCATAGTTCTGAAAGTCTTAGGAGATGCTATAGTAATGTTGGTATGCTGAGACAACGAACACCTGTTAAGACAACTGTCCTTCAAAGCACACACAGATTAATATGACATGCTGTTTTGCTGATGGTGGTTTTTTCTTCTTCTTCAAAAAAAGTTGCTAGCACTCATAAGCTGTAGAGGATTTTGTGATGGAATGACCAAGACAAAGAGAAGGGGAGCAGAAGGGAGTGTTGTATTAAGTATATTTTCAGTATTCTGCTTCTTTTATTACTATTTTAAATATGTCCAAAGGCTTCTGGGTATGATTTTAAAACATACCAAATCACTCTCAAAATATTAAAGATTATTACAACCAGGAAATTACAAGAAAACCACTGATCTGCCTTTAAAAAAAGCTTTTAGAAACCTTTCACTGCTTGACAGTAGAGCAACATATTTACTTGAAGCCACAGAGTCCTCCTTATTCACAAAAGATGTACATTTTAGTCATAACCACACCCATACATTTAAAGCACTCTTACACCACTTTAACAGTCATGGTTATGATCTTGGGGACTGTAGTTAACCTGTCTGAGTTACAATTCTCTCCTCCCTTAGCAATCTTACAGTTCCCAGGATTCACCATGACTGTTAAAGTGGTATAATAGTGATTTAAATGCATGATGTGGATGTGAACAAAATTTAGAAAATTTTCAAAGTGGTTCTCAGGGCCAAAGAAGCTAGCCCCAGCTGGCTGAAGAACTAACCTAATTTCACATATATACTAATTAGTAGTGTGATGTGGTGAAAAGATGGACAGTGTGAACAGTAGCTTTGCTTTAAGTTGTGCTATCTCTGGTAAACATATTTTCTGTCTATTAAAATGATTAATCAATCAGAGAAAGAAAAGGAAAGAAAAATAAATCACACATTTTGATGATCCGAGATTGGCTGCTGGCTGTTCCTCTAGCCTCCCCATCCATTTTCTTTTCTGGATGAAGCACCAGAATATTATTTGGGAATAAATGAAAACTTTACTCTGCTTTTCAGTTTAAAAAACAACATCAACAGCTAGCAAGCTGGTTTACAAGTTAAAAGAAATATTAAAGCAACCACAAGACAGCACTAACATTACACAAAAATAGCAAGAGCAGATACAATAATAACACCAGAAACTAAAAATGGCAGCATAACAGCAAAGGCAATTCAGCATTTTAAGAGTCTCCTGGGAACAGCATCTGTAAGCAAGAGACCACAGCTGAAAAGACCTTTTCCCTGATCTCTCATGAACATTCATTTAAGATATATTTTCTACATATAGATGTACTTTTATGCTGGGAGGTCTACACTGAAGCTTAGCTTACATTTGTTTACCTAATGAGCAGTTTATAGCACTGCAGAGTCATCATGACATGTAGCCACAAGCTTGTGGAATTTCTCTCAGGCTTCCTTATTTATTCTCCATATTGATACAAAGGTTGGGCGCCACTCCCAATCTATGCCGAGCTGGCGCAAAATTCCAGGGGGGTTCCAGGGTCTGTGTTCCTTTGGGAATCAAGAGACAGTGGAGACTGTAGCAGCTTTAAGAAATAGGATTTATTCACATTTCATATCACATTTACACCTGAGTTTGGATGGAGGGAGTCCAGATTTAACCGCATAGTCATCTCAAGAGGGGCTACTTCCCCACAACAGTGCAACACTGGAGCCCAAGCATCTCTCTCCCAGTCTCCCTTCAGCCAGCCTGCCAAAAACAGATCTCCCTTTGTTCTTCCCTCTTGTTTCCAACACACCTTGCTAAAGACACCCTTCTTCTGGCGCCTCACATACACCCCCCCCCCCGTCAGCTTGGCAACCTCTGTCAGCCCGAGCCCAAGGATTCTTTTTGTCATGCTAACAGCTCTATCATACCTGCCAAGTGCCCTGGAAAAAAAATGGAACATCCAATTTTCCCGCATGAGATATTGGCGGCCATTTTGGGTGCTGCTCTCTCACTGCAAAAAAAGCACTTGGGGAGGGGGAGAGCACAGAGCGGGTCACATGACTCGCCCAGAGCACACCCCAATCAGAAAAAGTTAGAAGGTATGCTCTATCCCGGGTGAGGCACTGGCTTGGAAAGGAAGCTTAGCCTGTATTTGTCCACTGCCCTGAAATCTTCCCTTTAATACCACAAGTATTAACAAGATTCTGGCATTCATTAATTTGTTGGGTTTAGGGGGTCTTTCTATATCATCTTCCAATATGTGATTTCTTCATTTGTCTTCTTACCGGAACAAAAGTCCAAAACGCTGTCCCGGACAATGGGTAGAAAGGTAAAAAAAAAGTTTATTTCTAAGATGAAGCATTTGAAGGCATCGACAGGATAATTCCAGAAATAACCGAGCATTGAACAAAGCAAGCACAAAGCATTTATACCATTGTAGCAAACACACAAACACATGATCTTTTGTGTCACTATTGGCCAGGAAAGCGCATGGACAAAGTCCAGTATTCTCTTCTTGGCTACAGAACAGTTACTTCTTGACCTCAGGCCAGGCTAGGCGTAACTGGCCTTGTAGTTGCAACTATGGGTACATCTTGCGTCTAAGCAACTGTGGATACATTGCGCTTGTGACGGTGAGAACGCGTTTCTGTAGACTCAGCACTAAGTAGGCTGAGGTCAGCTGGGCACGTGATGCGATCGCTTCAGAGTCATGGCACTTCTGAATTACAGCCCGCAGGTATGGCACTCCTGATTTATATCCCTCAGATATCAGAAAGATGTACTGTGTAAACAGAGTGACAGAGGATGTGAGCATAGGTGCATGCTGTGCTTGACATCTGCCCTAGGTCATGGCATTTACTGGGATCCCATGTCATGACAGCCAGGTATCAGTCTCACACTGTTTGTTCTAAATTAAATAGGACCTGAGTAATAGTAAATTTTTGAGACAACTACAGTGGACCCTCTGGATACGAATTAAATTCGTTCCAGGGGTCTGTACTTAACTTGAAAAGTCTGTAACTGGAGGCGCCACTTCTGCGCACACACATGGCACGCAGAATGCTTCTATGCATGCGTGCACGGCAAAACCCGCAAGTATACACTTCCGGGTTTGCCACGTTTGCAACCCGAAAGTTACATATCCAGAGTGGTACATAACTCGAGGGTCCACTATATTATTATTTTTTAAACCTTTTCATAGTGATGCCAGGGACTTGGTTAAAAGAGAGGACACCATTAGTGATAGCCCTCACAGGCAGTTTGACAAATGCTTCTTATTTTAGTTGATTAAAAATCTTAAAAACAATTAATCAAACCAATTAATCATTGCAGCCCTTATTGCAATTTGGAGAAGAACCTTGACTCAAAGGTAAAACTCTTACTACAAGGATGATCTAACTTGAATCCTGCTGTTTGGAAAAAATATTGTACAGAACCAAACTCCTCTCTGACATCTGACCCACATAGTGATTAGCTCAACTCACAGCCAGATAACTCAAATGTCTTTTCTCCTTTCTCAAACTTACCTTGTGACTGGGGAGGTGGGAAGGAGCATGGGACAGGATGGGACCTGCTGCCATTTTCTAATTTTGACAAGGTAGGAAACTAATAGTAAGAACAGCTAGGAATATGACATCATCATCATCATCATCATCATCATCATCATCATCATCATCATTGTACCCCACCCATCTGGCTGGGTTTCCCCAGCAACTCTGGGTGGCTTCCAACAGAGTGTATTTAATGTATTTTTAAACATCAAACATTAAAAACTTCCCTAAACAGGGCTGCCTGTTAAACAAGGCTCACAAGGGACCATTCACAATGAGACATGTCTTGCAAAGCAAAAGGGCCATAGCTCAGTGGTAGAGAGCATGACTGCATGCAAAACACCGCTGCCAGTTAATGCCAACAAGATTGAACTGGATGGACCAATAGTCCGGCTCTGGCAGCTTCGTAGGCTAGTCATGAAAATTGCTATGGTGGTATGTTGATGCAATAATATCAGAATTGCTTTGGAGTTTTGAACACAGCTATGGATGATTGCCTTCTCTTGCAAGAAGTTCCCCACTCCTGAAGGCAGGTGTTAGGCAGGTGTTTACTGGGGTATAAGGTATTTCCTGTGGTGGCTCCCAGTTTGTGGAAGATGCTCCCCAGACACATCTGTGGAGCATTGACTTTATTGTCTCTTAGGCAGCAGACTTAAACAATGTTATTTTCTCATGCATTTGCTGGACAGTGTGCTTTCTGTTGATTTTATAGGGGTTTCTTAAGAGCTTTAAGTAGTGTTTTGGCCATTAAGTTGTTTTTAAGCAACTTTGAAGACTGGTGGGGGGTTTTTTTTTTAAGCAGAAAGTTTTGATAAATATCATTCCATATGCAGTATTAATAAACAAATTCATGCCCCTGAAATATATTTATTACCCTAAGGCAGTGCAGCACTTAAAGATATATCAATTTACTGGCTCAGTTGGTAGAGCAGGAGTTTCTTAAACTAATGGCTTGAGCCCCATGTTGGGCAAAAGATTCCTGCATTGCAGGGGGTTGGCCTAAATGTCCTTCGTGGACCCTTCCAACTCCAAATTTCTATGATTCTGATTATGTGAAGAACAGCTGGAAGGAGGAAGAGAAATGCAAAAAGAATGTCCCTTACTCTCACCCCCAGCCATTTTATATAGTCAAGGCATGGTATGGAACCACTGCTCAAGGAAATGGCGAGGGGGGATTCCAACCCAGCTCTCAGTATAATGGGAAGAGCAAATAGCAGCAGTGGGAGATAATGTAATCTCATTGTTTCTTCAAGGCTGTCTGCCCCAAGGTTTTCCATACCTCGCTCCCAGAGGCCAGAGATTAAATTCTCCCTATGGGGGCTCTTTGCCTTGCACTTTAATATGTTTTATTAGTGGAGGAGAGGGAAAGGGGAGGGGGGATGAATCTGCTACTGAATTGGATATTGACTTTTGGTGGAGCTCAGTTGCCTCTTCTGGCTCAGAAACATGTTGAATTAATTTGTGCAGAACAAATAGACAATAAAACCTAAAAGACCCAGAACATGAGAAAAGCTTATTCTACATTATTCTGTCTAAATGAAAAGAAAACAACCCTATATTTGTTTTAAACGAGTCCAGGCTCTATGATTCTCCTCAGCATGGGAAGTGCTGAGGTCAGATAGCGGCTATCCACTCCCGTAAGGATCACATGTTCTTGTTTTGGCTGGGTGGGGGCAATTCCATGATTTTCATGCAAATTCTCACAGAAACCATTTACCTTACAGGATGTCTAACACTTCCCATTACCCTATGGAATAGGACGCATAAGTATTATTTCCTTTTTAAACTTCTTTCCACTTAGAAGTATTGTCCATGTTTCATTCTACAGTAATGACATTCACGTCTTCCAACAACCATCCCACCACTTAGGGGTCTTTGCAGTGCTTTCTTATCGAGTACTTCCTTGACTCACTCACCCCCAATCTTCTTTCCCAGTTGCAAAGAAAGTACAAGTATATTCTTACATTCACCGTTTTTGAAACGACCGTTTCTCCCAACCCTCCCCTCTCTCTGCTCATTTTCCACCGTCAACCTGTAGACAGTGTAAGCTCCTTGGGCTGGAAAACAATTGCTTTTGTTTATGCTGCAAAAGTGACATGCACACTAATAGTTCGATCTGGGCACATAGTGAAGCTTTCTAAAACCCATTCTCCAAACATAATCAGCATTCTGAAAACAATAAGCTGGATACTAGCCATGCTCTCATGGGTCATTCATAGCTATAGAATAGAGCTGAGTTCTCTATTGTTGACTGCAGTTGAGTCTCTCTTGGTATGGTTTACAATGTAAGCAGTTACATTTCAAAAATAAAACCACCAATTTCTTTCTAAACTTTCCGTCAAAGTGCACATCACCCATGAAGAAGCCACATTTTAGTGTTTCAGGGTAAACAGAGATATGATTTTATTTTTTCAAATAACAAAAATATCAATTATCCACTGGCATGTGAAACTAATATATGAAGTTATATGAACATAATATATATGTTCAGAAAAACATAAAAGCATGGGTCATGTGCTGTTGAAAATTAGTGAGACATAAAAATTTCATGGTCATGATCACAACTGAGCATTTGTGTGTTGTATTCCAGCTAAAGCTGTGGAGAAAACTCTTGAAATTCTCCACCTGTTTGTGGGCTGCAAATTGGGGCATGAGCGAAAGAAACCATTTCACCACTGTTCTAGGGCATGGGATGGAAACCCTTTTTCTGATCCAGGGATGCACTGCCTCATAGGCAACCTTCTGGTGTGGGGGTTTGTGGGTGGGTGTGATGCCAGTGATGGCCGTGGCATCACTGCCCTGAGAAAAACAGGACATTTTGGGGGTTTTCCCTGCGAGAGCATGACAGCCATTTTGGATACCATGCTATCTCACGATTTTGGCCAAGATCTCACGTGTTGCCCCCCCCCCAATGTGTGTTTTGGGGCACATGCCCCCCAAAGCACTTTTCTGGGTCCACAATTTCATGCAGGTCACGTGACTCACAGAATTTCAGACCCTGAAGATGGTCCCCCGGATTTGGGCCACATTGTGTTGGAGGGTATGCCATGGTGAGAGTCAAAAATGGGTGTAACAACAGGTAAAGCAGGAGACATCACATCCACATAAAGTTCAGAAGATTCTACACACACCTGTCCCATCCAGACAAGCAAGAGGTATTACCACAGTTCAAGGATGCATTCCTGACAAGCAAAATATCCAAGGAAGACATAGAGCAGGGGCTTCTTTTTCTGGGGGATATTTTTCCTCAGAGAAACAATCTCAAAAATTTCTCTGATAAGTTTTGCCTCAGCTCTAATTTCAATTTACTTAAATCAGTGGGACTATAGTCTGATTGATTCACTGTGCAGGGCAGGGAGTGGGTGATTGTAGCCATAGGAATGAATAGGGTATATTAAAGCAGAGATTTAGGTTGTTTTGGCTTCTACCTGACTGAGACAATGATCACTGTTCAAACAAATGCTGGAAGCTTCACGGTTGTCACTATCTGAATAGCCTAACAATGTGCCCTTTCAACAAGAATTGACCACTGCTCTATTTATTTAAATTTAATTTTAAAAATATTTCTATGCTGCTGTTTCAAAAAGAAAAATTTCAGAGATCTATATAGCAGATATAAATACAATAAAAATAATGTCAAAGCAAAAATCGCAGATCACTGGCTAGCTGTAGCAAAAAGATTTTTTTCTTTAATGGTCTGCATAAGCCTGGAGGCATAGAAAGGCTTTTAGTGAATGTTTAAGAATTAATACAGAAAACACTGGTTAATCCTTTCTCTGTCAGTTTTTCAGCTAAAACGAACCCTTTGCAAGTTGCTTTTTCACTAGGGAAGTGATAAGCGGAAGACACAGGCATCCCATAGACTTCCACTTGCTGCCCACAAGTGAATAAGAAACTTGGGTGGGGTGGGGTTTGAACTGGAAACCATTAGAAGCAGAAATGGGAACACAATCTCTTTCTCTGCAGCCTTCTGCTCAAATGTCCCAGGCTGCTCAGGATTAAATTCCCTCTGCCTCAACAAAAAAAACCCCTAACCAATAAGTAGAGAAAAGGATAATAGAATCCACATAATGTGTAATTTTGAGCTGAAAATTATACTATTCTATATGAAAGAGTTTTGTGTAACTGAGAAAGTTGCCTACTATTCCAATAGAATCAGTTCATTGAAAGACATTAGGGGCACATTCCAGCAAAGTTAAGCACTTCTGAAGCCCACTGATTTCAATGACAGAATTAAGATCATGCTTCAAATCTCTCCAGTTTAAATCAATAGGACTTAAAAGTGTTATCATGCCCTAGGTAGCTTTTATCTTGGGCAGCACTGTGCTTTGAATAATTACTTAGAAATTGCACCACTCATAAATTAAGTCCCACTGTGTTCCACCATGCTTACTTCCAAGTAAACATGTGCAGGATTGCAGCTGTGCAGCTACAGCCTATGCACATCACCTAAGAAATAAGTCCCATGGAGTTCAAAATATGTCTTACTCCCAAATATATATACACAGGATTGCAGTCTTAATTTCCATGTCCAATATTTATCTGAATCTGGCCAGTTTGCAACAAGATCTGTGACACTTACTTGGAACAAGCAGGGAGACATAAGCAACTACGAAACAGATGTCAAAAGAGAATATAAAACAAAGCAACAATCAAAGCAGGGAGGTGACTATCACATTTTGGTTAAATTTGCAATGCTGTTGTTCAGTTGCAGAAAACACAAAGACCAGAATAAATTTAAATGACAGATGAATAGCGAATTCCTGGGTAAAAGATCAAACAACCAAGCCTTAATTTGGAGCATGCAGAGGAATGCAGCCACAGTTGTCTGTTCTTTAAGAGTAAAAGGGATTATGACAGACAGCTGTCAACTGGATTGCTACAGCTGGCCTTGCTTCTTTGGTTGTGGTCCTTTTGCAAGCAACTGTGTTGGTCCTAACCTGGAGCTCTTCAAAGTTCCTTCCATCTGTTCATATCATAATAATCTAGCTTTGCATACTGACCGCAGCTGCCCAGCGCAGCTGGTCCCTCTTGGTGTTCATTCTCCCCAGTATTCAGGCAAGTGTTAAGCCTACCTCCATCAGGCCCTGTAAGGTCTGTCTACAAGGAACTGGAACTAACCTACTCACAATAAACTGAGCATTTCTGAACTAATATATTCCAACTGTGACAACCAGCACATCTGAGCCTGACTTTCTGAACTAACGTTAGCACCACAGAGAGATTAAATCTTTATTGTAACAAGATTATTATGGTTTCCTAGGCAATCCAAACCATACAAACAATGGAACTAGGGAAACATCATTTAAAAGACAAATCACGTTGATTTCTCTTACAGAGTACCCCCTTACACATGTCTACTCAGAGGTTAGCCTAATTGAATTCAATGAAATTTACTCCATGGTAAGTAGACTGAATAACATCCCTAGACTGAATAACATCTAATGTCTCAGGGGACCTTTGTGGGGAAGAGAAGAGGAAACTCAAGGAATGCTCAACCCAAATTAAACCTTCAGACTGGAAGTCTGAACAGCGCAAACTTGTTAGAGAATGCCCAGTTGAAGTACCATCTCCCCACCTTTACTTTAGGTCAGGCTTCCTCAACCTCAGCCCTCCAGATGTTTTGAGACTACAATTCCCATCATCCCTGATCACTGATCCTGCTAGCTAGGGATCACGGGAGTTGTAGGCCAAAAACATCTGGAGGGCCGAGGTTGAGGAAGCCTGGTTTAGAAGAACTAGCTTTTTCTGTATAGCCTGAGGACTTGTAGGCTGGGGAAGTGTGTGTGTGCGCGCGCCATTTTATACACACACGATTATTCACACAAAGATTCTTTCAACTTCTCCAAGGGAACACACAACCCGCAGTGGTAGAGTTAGGAAAGCCACACACACTATTACTGCTTTATACGTCTACTTTATAGTACAGTGGTACCTCAGGTTAAGAACTTAATTCGTTCTGGAGGTCTGTTCTTAACCTGAAACTGTTCTTAACCTGAAGCACCACTTTAGCGAATGGGGCCTCCTGCTGCCGCTGCACCGCCACTGCACGATTTCTGTTCTCATCCTGAAGCAAAGTTCTTAACCCGAGGTAATATTTCTGGGTTAGCGGAGTCTGTAACCTGAAGCGTATGTAACCTGAAGCATATGTAACCCAAGGTACTACTGTATTTACAAGAAGATTTAAAATGTGACACCTGGGAAAGTCTTCAGCCTGTGGTAACAGACTTCTGCTATTTTTCTTGTACAAACGGGGGCGAGGGGGGGAAACTACGCAGATGCACTCTACTGGACGCAAACTCCTTTTTCCTTCAAAGAAAAGTGTGCACATCATTTGAAGAAAGGCCAGCACAGCTGCATGAAAATTGTCCTCTCTTTGGAACCTCTTTGGAAGACGTTTACTGTCTTCAAGTAACTATTTGAGTATGGGAATATCCAAAAATGAGTTTATGGGTGAATCACTTCTGTAGTCTACTGTGTTAGTGCTAATAGCTACTATTACATGCCTTCCTGTTCCATAGCATTTTTTTTAATTTTTTTGCTTTTGGCACATTTAAAGCAATTTAAGAATAGTCACACTGAATTCTGCACAATGAATGTGTTCACTTTCTTTACGGTTTGCACAGATTTATATTTCATTTTGCTGGAGGGTGGGAAAGTGTCATCTTTCAATAGGAGTGTGCGCCCCTTTGCCTCTTCAGAACTGCTCCCGTCAGCTCCTGTTGGCACTGCAGACAAGACTGTCCATGGTCATTACAACTACATCTGCAAAATCACAGACTGCCAAACTGATGACAGTTCCATAATCAAAGCGTAATCAGATATATGGCTATATTCCTGTCATCTGGTTTGTGCTGGGAGAGTGGACTTAGCATGCTTTCTAACTGATGCAACGCTCCATGTCCTGACTGAAAAGTAAGGCTGAAGGAAATGGGAAAAAACAGTAACCTAGTAGATCTCAGGCCCACCATTGACAGAAGGAATGTTTGAATATAGCTTTATATCAACTAGCAGTCTCTACACAGCACAAACAGTCCTTAATTGCTATTTTGATTCGCCATGCAAGTCTGATATAAACTCTCCAGAAAAATAGCCCCTTTTAATACAATAACAGGGTTCAAAATATTATGAGAGAATTTTTGTTCCTTCCCTCTGAAAAACAGCTGATTGCAATGACACATCTTTTGGTACAAAACAGAGATTCCCAAACTGTGGTTCATGGACCACAAGTAGTCCATCAGCTTCACTCAGGTGGTTTGTGGCATGGCTCCATTAAATATTCATATTGGTTTTTAATTGTATTTTTTTTGCTTCTTTTTATTTCTTGTATTGTATTTTATTGCATTACAATTTGAACCCTGTGGGATACAAATATATAAAGAACCAAAGAAGCAATAAAAATACAATTAAAAATCATACAGATTCTAGCCAAGTGCTTCACAATTGCCAGAATGAACTGAAAAAGAATTAAGTGATTCACCAAGACCCGCAGCAAATTTCAAATGGTCCACGAAGGGAGGAAAGTTTGGGAACCACTGCTATAAAATGGAGTATTCTGACAGAAGGCATGGACAGCTGATTAACTAGAACATTCAACGCTGTACCATTTTGTTACATGTCTCACCTGCTATTTCTATATGTAAGGAGTCACCCGCCCCATGTTATACATATATTTGCAGTGATCCATGCATATACAAGGGAGTATAGAATTATTTCTTTATACTCAAACATCTTGGAAAGCAAGATGTAGCAATTTCAGCTTGCCTCTGAATGTGTGTGCATTAGGATTCTATGTGCGTTACTTTAGAAACTTCATTAAAATTGCAAACACGTATAGTGATACTAAGTGACCCGGGACACAGAAAATTGATGAAAAGACCAGCGGGGGAGCTTGGAACTCTCTTCAGATACCTTTGGCTTATATTAATGTTCAACACCTGCTGAGGAGGATTTACCAAATGCACTGACAATGAATAATCTAAGAGACATGCCAACTGGCAATGCTAGGCAAAGGAGGGCGAAGAATTACACTCCATCTGTTAAAGGCTTGGAAAAATTTATGAACATGGATTCAATTCACCCTCACCTACCACACCCCAAAGATGGTGTCTAACAGTCCAGAGCATAGAAATAAATTTCTTAAGTAGGAATGATACAGTGGCCTGCCAACAGGAAACCTGGAATCTGGCCAAAGCAATGCTGCCACACTCAGAACCAGGATTTGTAATTTTTACTTTCATTAAGCCGCCTTCTGTGGTCTTTGATGACAATGTGAAATGCTGTTGTCCCCATGTCCTTATGACTGCCTCTCCAACTCTTGAGGTTGTTGAAAGCTGCCTTTGTGAGGATAGTTGCATTTACTTAGAACTAAATGTGGCTGATTACAATGGGATTTCCAGAGCAACCCTACACATGTCTACTCAGAAGTAAATCCCACAGAATGCAATGGGGCTTACTGTCAGAAAAATGTGTATAGGATTGCAGCCTTAGGCAGTGTTCACATGAGGTATGGGGAACACTGGGACCTCCAGATGTTGCCAAGCATCATCCATGACCACTGTTAAAACTTGCTGGAGATGATGAGACACCTTTTACTCAAAGCAAAATTTAAGTAAATATTGGAGTAGGGGTTATTTCCATCTTGCACTTACAGCCTGCTTTATTTGACTAGTTTACGCAAGTTCAATTTTATACGCAAATTCAGCACAGATAGAAAATAATACAGAGGAACAGAGGAATAATATACAGTATCTTGTCTAAGACTGTGGTCTTCAGTGTTATTAGATTTTGGACCCTGATCTTCAAAATGGGAGCAATGATGATTATATCTATGCATGAACATCTTTCTCCCTCTCTTAAAAAAAATTCCCTGAGAACCACTAGTACATTGTACCTCAGTTCAGGACATACATCATTAATTGATTGCTAATGGACAATAAAACAGCCCCCCTGTATTACTGAAATGACATGCAGATGGGCAGAACATTCTTTCTAGGCAGATTATCTGATACTTGCACTGTTGCATGCCAAAGGTCATATTCAGAATATGAGTCATGGAAAGAAAATGTGTAATTGCAAGAGAAAGTGGATTAGGTAGAATAACCTTAATTAAAGTCTGGAGGATGCTGTGGGAAAATCAGGAAACTTAACTTGTTCAAGAACAGCAACAAAACCCCCGTCTTTGCCACTGTAATTCTGCAGCTTCATATACTTGTATGGATCTAATAATTACAGTTTTGTTTACAACTGAATCACACCATGCTATTGATATCTGCACACTATATAAAGCTCTTGGTTCCCCACATCTTTCAAAGCTACCCACTCCAAACTTTGCTTGTGTGCAACAGGTAAAAACATTCAACACTAGTGCTACAAAGAGCCAACTCAGTGAAGTTAATGGACATGACTAACTTAGGTTCACTCATTTCAATGGATCTACTATGAACAGGACTTAGTTAAATTCAACCCACTGTGTGCTGTCCAATGTTAGTCATACTCAAAATAGACCTTCTGAAATCAATGGGTCTCCTCTGTGTTTGGTTTGATTAGATGTATGTCTCCCAGTATTGTTGAAAAAAGAAGCAGAATCCACAAAGGATTCTGGATATACCCATGAAGTGTGTTTGACAGTCCTGGAAATAAAATCTGAATCACAGTAGAATGTCAGTGTTTGGTCCCTCATACCAAGGAACCTCAAAAACACATTTCAAGTTCTGAAAGAGTGCTGAGGGCACCAGTCGCAAAATGGCTGCCATTAAAGAGGTGTGGCATAACATTAAATGGCTGTCATGGGGCATGGCATACCACAAAATTAGCCCTGACAACCTTATGCTGGAACACCTGCCAGGGGCACCACTGGATGCCTTCATGGAACCTTCTGGGTGTCAGGATGGCAACCCCTGACCTACTGTAATTGAAGAAGTGCTTGGAAGAATGTAATTGACTATGCAGTATTTGTACTTATTGGGACAAATTTAGTAATGTAAACAAGATAGAGAATACTCATTTATATCATTCCTTCAATCTGATGAGGAAAGCTGTACTATAAAGATGAGGACGTTTTCACGTTGTGAGATGAATTAAAGTGACATATGGATGGAAGCTATTGTAATTAAGGATTTATTTGACAGGATAAATTTTGTTCCTATAGATGATTCATGGTTTATTAGCCATTGCTTGGGAAATTTTCCTTTGGTTTCTTATTCCATACACTTCTTGGTAATAAAGGAAGACCTCATGCACTCAGTGTGTGTAAACATTACCAGGCATTTTGCAAGAAGCTCTCCTATTCTTTAGCGGGTTTGCAACAGGAAATTGCAAGGTTTTTATTCCATCTGTGTTCATGACTACAGATAGCTATACAAAACAAGGCAACAGAAGTGGTAGTCTTTGAGCCATGTCCTTAGGCAGTTACAAAACAGTACAGCTCTACTAAGCATCAAAGACACTGTGCTGTCTTGTCCCAAAGGAGGATGAGCCATCTCTGTGCACTGTATTCTGGGCAAGGCTGTACACCCCAGGAGGCTATACCTTAACAGACAACAGCTGCCTGAGGAAGAATCCAGAAGTTCTGCAAATAATTAGTTGACTTGTGCAAAATATAAATACAAATTCTCTCAATAACCTGCAGCAGAGAACAAAACCATTTCCAAACACAAGGATGTTATGTGCAAAAATCCAATTTCAAAATTAATGCGCCTGTTAAAAAATGTGTGTGTGAACTAGATCTGATGCAGGATTAGCACCTATGCTGCCAACTTCAAGGATGTCTGCTTCAAAAATGCTTTGTTTGAGGATCTGTTAGTACAGCAAATGTCACAGGTATCTATGCTTCCTCTCATTCAAGTGTAACTAAACCAGTAGTCCCATTCCTAGATCTCTCACTCCTACGAGAAATGGAAAGCAACAATATGTTTTCTCCGCTGTCTGAGCCAGAAGTGATTAAGGTGCTCAATTCATTGTGCCATCTCTTCTCTGAATTTCAGCGGAGGTCTGTATGTGGTGAAAAAAGTGGCATCACATCCTTTTATCTGGATGATAACTTGACAAAGTCTAGTAATGTTTGTCGCCACCTTGTTTCTTGATGCTACATGTTTGCTTTCCAATGCAGCAGATTAAGGCAAGTGGCTTTAGAAATCCTAGGGTGGCACAAAGGATCAAGTGTCTTAATCCCTACTGGCTCAGGGCCCAAAGAACTTTATTTGACTCTGGTTTTCCCAAGCTATAAACACCGGTTATTGACACCATGCCACCACAAGTGGATGATTGCAGCAATTTTTCTATACAAGTATAACAATCCAAACATCCTTTAACACATAATCGCTGCACAAGAGAAGAGTTACCAAAACATTAGAGATTTTTGTGGAACTTTTGCAATGCTTATAGTTTTACACAAAATAGACAAGGCAGAAATTATGAAAAAAATACAATAAAAACACTGGTTTCTAAAGCTGAAATGTCAGTATGTGAAAATCACTATTTTTTTCTGGCTTTGAAGCTGGTCATTTATATCCCATTTCAGAGGGAGGTGCCCTTTTTAAAAAGAAACAAACAAGTATTTTCTTAAAGGGAAGCCACATCATAATATACTTCCTCTATAATTGTATAGTATTATTGGAAATAGATAGATTACGGGTATGATCTATAGGGAGTCCTACTGAAGACGCTCCACTGGAATGATAGGAATGGGAACTACATCCTGGTAGATTGTGCCTTTTCAAATATATACAGCACAGACTGTAATTGCTTTACTTGTGATTGTCCATAATGCTAGCTATTACCATCCAGACACTGTTGACAGAAATATGAAAGAGTATAGCTGCTAGGGGCCTGAATGGTCGTTTATTTACTCTAGTCCTCTGCTTAGCCATCAAATTAGGGTTGCCAACTGCTTTCCAGACTGTGGTTCCACAACCTTTAACAACTGAAATGTAGAAAGAAATTCAAGTGGTGCAGAAGGTGTTTCTTTCACATCACTGCAGCTCTGTGGTAAGGGGTGAATTTCTCCCTACTGAATTTCTCCCCATGTCATGCAGTTGTTGGGCACAAACCTCCACTGTCAAGGAAATAGCAGGGTTTTGAATAATGCCTTTAACTCCCCACTGATTGATGAAAAAGAATATCAGAATACAGGAACGGTCAGGTGAATCACAAGATGACAATTTTGTTATACAGCAATGCAATCTCTCACATTTAACACAAATAATTACTAGAATAATCAGGAAACAAAGAGAGAGAGAATAATGTAAATTAACCAACTTTAATTTTCAACTAACAGAGTCCAAATATAGCTTTACAATCATATTTTGGAGCTTTATCTCCTCCTTATCCTATAAAGGAAATGATTGTGATTGGAGGTACACCAAACCCACATGGAATGCTTTCCCCTGAAGTACCTTCTTTTTCAAACATAAGTGCTTTATCTTCTCAGACAAGCTACAGCCCTATGAAGGCCTGTTAAGTGAAAATGGGATAAGTTGCTCTTTTACAAGCAGCACAAAGTAATAACTCATGAATGGTGAAAGGTTTTACAGCAATTCATGCACAAAATAAGCCCAAGCCAAATGAGTGTATGGTAACAAAGTTGATGCAGCGGCAGCAAGTTTGGCTTTCCTCGTTTGGCCTCCTATTCCCATAAATATTGAATCAGTTGCTAAGGGAATTTTGCTCGACAATATGATATCACTTGGTTATTTTCAATGGTAGCTATAGATCATGCTCAGAAAACAAAGGCGTGTTGTTTAAACCCAAGTCATAATTTCTTGTCAATACAGCTGGGGTGGGATAGTCTCAGGAATCCATTTAATAAACTGCTCTCTTCAGCTGCTAATCCAGCCAATATTGGTTTGCTCAAAGGGAGAATATGATATTTCTCTAGTACAATGGGATATTCTGGAATGCATTCTAAAAGAGGGAGGGGGAAGCAGACAATATTTTACTAGCAACATTTTTTCGCATGAAGAACAACGCTTACAAAAACTGGAAGCATATTTTCTCATTCCAATCTTTTCCCACACAAAGCTGCTGAAAGCCCTTCTTCCAAGATCCAAAAAGGACTCTCCCATGACGATGAATGTGTCTAAATATGAAGTGATAAAAGCAGGAAGTTGAAGGAGCCCTGTGAAAAACTGCACTGAAAAAGAACTTATCAATACCTCTGCTCTCTAAAGCATCCTTGTTCCAAATGATCACATAAGCACACCTCTTAACTGAGGAGCATGCTCCATTTGTTTTTGTTTTTACAAATCTATACCAGCTCTCTCTCACCATTCAGCAATCACAGAACAGGTAGGATTTAGTCAGCATTTCTTATGCTGCTGTAGACTTGGATCAAGACTGAAAGACCGTGAAACTAATCAAACCAAAGGGAGCTGTGCAGCCTAAACAGTCTATCCTTAGAGAAAGTTGCAATGTATTCAGTATGTTTTACTCCCGGATAAATATGCCTAGGGTAGCCAACAGACAATTTTTTAAAAAATTTAGTCAGGCCTTTCTGTCTTAAGTTGATCTCTAAATATGTCACGACTGCTTTTAACTAGTTGCTTTTATTTATTTATATGAATGTTTTACTTGTCTTCTTTTTTATTTTATTTTTAAATTTTTATATTATTGTTTTTTCACTGGTTGTTGTTGGCTGCCTTGAGCTCCTTTTGGTGAAAAGGCAGGCCACAAATGTAATAAATAAGCAGGAAAGAAGTATTTGATTGGATATTCTTGAACAGTGGTTGCTCACCATGAAATGGCAAACTGCTTTCAAAATGGAAATGTGATTCAAAAGCAATGTAGTACAGTGGTACCTCGGGTTACAGATGGTTCAGATTACAGATGCTTCAGGTTACAGACTCCGCTAACCCAGAAATAGTACCTCGGGTTAAGAACTTTGCTTCGGGATGAGAACAGAAATCGCACGGCGGGGGCAGCGGGAGGCCCCATTAGCTAAAGTGGTACCTCAGGTTAAGAACAGTTTCAGGTTAAGAACGGACCTCCAGAATGAATTAAGTTCTTAACCCGAGGTACCACTGTATGTGGCATGAAAGTCAGCAGTTTACAGAAAAATAAGCCAAAAATTCTATTCAGTAGGCACAGCACGGCTGAAACCAGCTAGTCATTGGAAGGGGCTCCTATGGCCACAAAGGAGGGATGGTACAGTCGGGGGAGGACATAGTATTACCTGAACATTTGACCCAATATCGGTGAGTCATTAAGGAGAAAGCAAAACAGGATAATCTTGACATTACATGGTTTCTATTCATTAGTTATATTAATAGATTTCAAAGTTCCCCAGGCCACTAGCATCCCAAAGTTGTTCTGTGGTATTCACAGTGGAATCTTCTAATGTACTTCTATGAAAAGATCAATAATGTTTTCCCCAAAAAGCGACTGTAGTCATTTCTATGTATATACCAGTACACTACAATGATGAAAGGAAAAGACCCCATTCCAGTTAACTAATGAGTAGATGCTGCCTATCCAATTCTATACAGTATTGTTCTTGTGGTAGTAAAGTTTCCAACACTAATTGGTTGACTTGGTGTGATTTCACAGAAGGTTCATAAAGATACCAACTGCTCAGGGAACAAAGCTGTCAGCAGCAATAAACCCACAGTCTTTGAAGTGATGGTCAGTGTGGCTTGGTTTCACACCTAACACAGGCCCTAAGGAAGGAGGTCATGCATGAAGAAGGCTAAGGAGGAATGCTAACTAGGAAAAAAATCCTAGAAAGCAGGCAACATGAAGGGCAAAGAGCCCAAATGGGCAAGACAGACAGTGCTGTGCAATTCAGAAATCCACATGAAGGGCAGGTGGAAGAGACAGAGTCCTGAGGATCAGGATTGGGAGCTGTGGACTAGGAACCTGGTTGCTCAGTCCAGATTCTTTGATGCCTCCTTTGCCTTTAAGAATTGCACAAAAAGGAGAAATCCTTGAAAGGTGACAGTGAACAGGTGAAGAAGTAATGGGGCAGGATGCTGAATTTCATATATGTAACAACTTAACCAGTCAATTCTTTGGCCACAATCTTTTAGTAACAATGAACTGAGATCTTCAAAAATAAAAAGTAGAATTATTAAAGCATTTAAATTCCTATCATCAGAGAGCAATCCTAAGCTCCCAGGAAGGCCAACTGGAAGACCTTTGTAGGATTGCCCTGCCCTTGATTCTAATGTAAAATTCCAATCACTTACCTATTTTACTCAGTTTGGTTGTGCTTGGTATAAGGGTGCATTCAGGAATTACAGTCTGGTGAGAATGCTCAACCAGTGTTCATCTAGGATTAATGACAGTTGCTCTCCCATTAGTCATGGTGAGAATACTGGCAAACAAAGTGTGCTCAGCTGTGCTTAACTGGGTGCACAGACCCCTTTCTTTTTATTTCACGAAGGAACTATCAGGAAAAGAACATTATAGGTATGACTCATTATGACTATGGTATGATATTAGATAACTTCAAAATGTTTGGTGACATTTTAACATCAAAATAAATTCACCGCACCCAAAGCAATCAGCGTGTGTGTGGTCTTGTTTTAAGACCTGACCTTAAAGAGTGTTTCCATCTCAGTGAAAGCTGCTCTGTTGTGTTTGCAATCTGCTGACTGTGGTTTTATATGAACACTGCCAACATCCAACTGAGCAAAAACATGCATCAGACTAGGAATTAAAGGTGTCATCCAATTTTTCTGCGGCTTGTTTCACTTCCTCTGCACCAGAGTTACAGCAGGCATTGGTCAATTATACAACATTTTAATTCACCAAGCATTTTATAGCCTTAACTACTTGCTTCATATCACGTTACACAAAAATCCAATGTACGTCATATTCAGAGTTGAATTGTGGGGTTGGAAGGGACCCTGAGGGTCATCTAGTCCAACTGCCTCCAATGCAGCCATTTCAACTAAAGCATCCATGACAGATGGCCATCCAGCCTCTGCTTAAAAATATCCAAGGAAGGTGACTCTACCACCTACCAGTGGAGCGTCTTTCTACTGTCAAAACAGCTCTTACTGTCAGAAAGTTCTTCCTGATGTTTAGTGGGAATCTCCTTTCTTTTAACATGAAGCCACTGGTTTGGGTCCTACCCTTCGGAGCAAGCTTTCTCCATCTTCTATGTGTTATTTGAAGATGGCTATCATATCCCCTCTCAGTCGCCTCTTTTCCAGACTGAACATACTCAGCTCTCTCAAAAGGCTTGGTTTCCAGACCCTTGATCATCTTGGTCAGCTTAAAAATGGGATAAAGCTTTCAATAGCTACTAGTCATGATACACTATCTCCTTTATACCCGCCTCCAGGATCGAGGGCAGCACGCCTCTGGGGAACAGCAATGGGAGAGGACTACTGTAGTCACGTCCTACGTGTGAGCTTCACATAAGCATCTGGTTGGCCACTGTGGGAAACAAGATGCTGGATTAGAAAAGCCTTTGGGTCCAATCCAGCAGGCGTGTCTTCCTATGGTTTTTATGGCACAGACGTGATTCATGAGAATGCACTTTGCTATGTTACAAAAAGCTCTTATTTGGGAGTGTTGAGAAAATTCAAGATTATGCACAGACTTATCGTTCCTTTGTTATTCCTCCTCATTCTTTTTTTTTTCCTGGGATGGATTCCATTGGCAAAGTCTCTCACCATTCCAGCCATGGGTGGGTTCCTTGTACAAGAACAAGCAACAGCCCTGCTGAGTGCTGCCTAATCCAAGTAAGACTAAATGGGTAATCTATGATGGTAGGACTGGCTTGTATGATACTTAATTTGGCTGCAGTTTATAGCTCTCAGCAGTGAAGAACACATAACTGGTCAGCACAAGCCCATTTGTTCTTAATTAGCTGTCTGGAAAATATGTCATAATTTATCCTCAAAAGTCACAGCATAGAACAAGGAATATCACATTCCAGAAACAGCTGGATGTTAACAGCTGTGAGAGGTGTTATGTAGAAATATGTTTACTGAAACAAATCATGCTGCTTTCAAATGACCTTCCAACAAATATAAAAATCAATGTTTATATATTAAATATTTGTCATGATCTCCTCCACTAGTCAAACTGTTTTATGGTGTACTTTAGCAGACTGCATCCTACACTCCTCCCTTCCATATTAAATGAAAATTATGCAAGATGACAGATGCAATTAATGTTTCTGTATTTTCTGGAATACGTGTGTGTATGATTTCCTCCAGGGTAATAAAGCAAAAGCAACCTAATGCTATTTAAGGTCTAAATTTGTAGTATATATGTTTGAACTGTGCAGCTTGGGGGTACAGATGCTTGGATTTTACAAAGCTTAAGGTGTGGTACCAACCAACTATGATTTGCAAGATGAGTTTTCAGCTTCATATTCATTCCTACACTGATGAAAAGCAGTGAGTTTGGATTAAAAGACCAAGAAAGTAAGATTATTATTGTTGAGTCAAAACTAAGTAGAGAAAACAACATAACTCTTTTCCATGCTTGAAGGAAATGACCTTTTAAAAAAGTTGAGAGAAACAGGGCTTAGTTCTGAACAAAACATGAGTTTTTATTAGACCCTGTTAAAGTATTTGTCATATCCATACATAAATCACTTGGATGACTTGCTAGTCTAGAATGCTGGGGTGTTGGACACAACTTTTGATCTTAATGTCAGTATGCTGATAATTTTATTTGTGCATTTAATTAAGTTTTTATATTCCAAATAATCTGAGCAATTCTTCTAACACATACCATCAACCACCAAAAACATAAAATAAAAATTATATCACTATATATTCTGAGTGAGTAGCTTCCTTCTGACCCATGAGGCCACTGACTCAATCCTAAACTTAACATGCATCACAATGACACCATTCTGCATGTCAGGAAAATGACCCAGAAAGGTCATCTGTTTATGTGAGCTGAGTGACTGTTTTTGTCCCAGCCTCTTGTGCACACTATGGTATCATCATGATTCATGTTACGAGGTGACGTCTGCTGGTTTGGTTATACAAAACCCACAGTGTGGCACCACCACGATTCGGAAAATTATAAGTATTCTGGTTTTTCAAGAAAAGAAGCTGAAGTGGAGCATCTTCCAGGGCAAATCAGGGCTGCTTAAAAACTTCTGTTGAACTTCTGTTCTGGAATTAATTGTTCACTAGGTTACAGCACATTATATACAAATTGCAAGTTCTTACATATATGACTTTTCATTATTATCTGCTGTATCATTGGCATTAAAAGAACAGAATGTAGTCTCTACAATTCTGTGAAAACCTTCCATTAACTATGCTAATGTGTGTCTTGTGGTGCGTCCCTTAAACCAAAAAGTTTATGTAGATGGCTGGTGCAGATATAAAATGCAAACAAACAACGCTTGGTGCCTTTCTTGATATTTATAGGTTGACAGACTCCCACAGATCACATGAAAGCCTTATTTGCCAATAATACTTGCATGAACATTGTCACAAGTTCTATTAACTACATATTAGACGAGATTCAGTTCCTCCCCTCCAATGTGTACTTTTGCCTGAAGATGATGTGTACAAAGTCCTTCTGGTGGTTTCGTGGACTGCCACTCTTGAAGGCCCCTTACTTTAGGTGTGGTCTTTTGGGGGAGTGCAGGGGGTTGCTACCAGAATGGGACTCAGAAAGCTCTTGTGCACAAGTGTAACATTGTATGTGTGGTACTTTGGATCCCAGCAAATGGGACATCGCAGCACAAAAGCAAGTCACACCTTGACTGAGCTACCGACTTTCATTCATGTAGCAGTGTTGTAAAATGTTGGGTATATGGATAATCTGAGCTATATATACTTGATTTATGTATAATTAGACTACAATTTACAGATGTTACGCACTCTTAAAGGGAGCAAACTAAAGGCTTCCACACCTCTAGAACATGGGTGGGCTCTGGGGAGGGCTAAATATGAGTTCTGAAAAGTAATAAAAAATATAATTATATAAAAGTATACCAGCATAATTTAGTGACCTCTGAAATTATCACTAGGGAATTATAGGTTAAATTGCTTGGAACTCATAAACCAGAATAACACCAAATCCTACTAATATGAACATCTTGAATTTATTAGTGAAAGTATAAGAAATCTAAGCTTTCAGTTTTCAAAGGAATTTAATATTTCTCCTGCTTTCTATTAATAAGAACAAGGAAAACACCCAGTTGTGCAATGCAGAGTAGACTTCTGAAGGGTTACTATTGTAAAATATTACAAAATGGTTTTACTACATTTTTTCATGCTGGTACATTTTCATAAGATGTGGTATTTCCAGTGAGCAGTTTGGAAAATTCCTGACGGGAATCCCACTGTTCCCCCTGAAACTTCACTGCTATCCTTGTTTCAGAAACCATGGCTAAGGTGACTGCGGATCCTAAAACTTCAGTACAGTGGTATCTTGGGTTACAGATGCTTCAGGTTACAGACGTTTCAGGTTACAGACTCTGCTAACCCAAAAATAGTACCTTGGGTTAAGAACTTTGCTTCAGGATGAGAACAGAAATCGCGCAGCAGCAGCGGGCAGCCCCATTAGCTAAAATGGTACCTCAGGTTAAGAACAGTTTCAGGTTAAGAACGGACCTCCAGAACGAATTAAGTTCTTAACCTGAGGTACCACTGTATTTCTTTACTGTGAGAGCTATCACTCTCAAACAAATACTCACATCTCCGTAAGAACCACCCTTTCAACAGACCTTTTACAAGAGTGATATTAACAAGTATATATTTTTTCATTACGGAAACACGAAACCTTGGTTTACTGACCCTTTATAGCTGATGGAATGACCTC
Organism: Podarcis filfolensis; assembly: GCF_964270895.1. NCBI lineage: Eukaryota > Metazoa > Chordata > Lepidosauria > Squamata > Lacertidae > Podarcis > Podarcis filfolensis. The sequence goes on along the minus strand of NC_139608.1, from coordinate 34,825,059 downwards.
AGCACCCTTTGCATCCTATAAGGCATGGGTGGGACTTGCACACAGGCCATAACTGGCCCAGCATGTGTCTACGTGATGTCAGGTGTGGGGCAGCTCGAGACAAGGCTGGGCTGGCTGCATGACTGAGTTCCTCGAGGGAAATTCAATCACACAGCCAGTCCACAAAGAAAGTAAGGTTTAAAGCCAAGCCCATCATGTGATGGGCACCAACTTCAAGCCTTCTGAATGGGCAGCATGGTCAAGATTGGAACATGCTCCCCCCCTTTTTCTATAGGAAAAAGACAACCAAAGCTGTCTCAGTGCCAAAACTAAAATAACTGAAACAAGAACTGTGAAATAATGATGTCAACGTATGATGAGCTGAGCAGCATCGGATGTAATCCAATGTGGCACTAAGTCTCTTGTTCTATCAGTGAAAAGATTTCTGCTTCCACAATGGAACATTACCACCCTTTCCTTCCCTACCTGTGCTCTCCCTAAATCTCTTCTAGGGATTGCACTAACCCTCTGGAGCAGATCTGGGGAGGCCTCAGGGCACACACAGGAGAAGCAGAGGGGTGTTCCACTGCGCAAGTGGAAATCCTTGCCTTGTTGGGACAAGATGAATCCTACCCATTGTTTATAATACTGTACAGCCATGAAACAAATCAGTTTATAGGTCAGAACTGGTTGATGAATAGGTGTATTTTTAATATGCTATTTTTACTTTTTGAAATACTCGGAAATTTATCTTTCTAATACAATATTCTACCAGCTGAGGAAGACTTCTACAGCCCTTCAGTTTCAGGCTATGCCCACAGCTTATCTGAAAGGGAAATACGTAAATAGATGCATGTGTGGTTCCCAGAAGGCATTGTGTTATACAGTTTTGTTGGGAGTGCCTAGATTTTCAGCTGGAATTCTTGGAAGATTTGCTGAAAAAAATTATTCTGACTAAAGTGGTTCTCTTTTATGAGACCAACAAGCTTGTTATGTATAAGCTTGTCTGTGCTCATGGCATGCACACATAGACAAATGAGATATATACGCTACAGAACATGGTATTATGCTACAAAGAGAAATTATATTTGGATGATATGTTTCATCCTTATGATTTTTTTATGTACCCCTTTCCCCACCTCTTTGTGAAGGCTGTCGGTTTTAAGCAAACAAATTAGACCAACTATCACAACATTTATATATGTATATATATATAAAAAGGGAAGTTCCATTAATTCCAAGAACCATGGCTTTAGTTATGCTGCCTAAGCTATTAAAAAGGGGGTGGGTGAGGAAGGAGGTAACTTAAAGTGGAGGCCTAAATATATGAAATTAAATGGTTTTCTAAAACAAGACTCTTCCCCCCCCCCATCATCTAAAGTATCACCAAACATGTAAGACATCGTATGAAAGAATAAAAATAGATTTCATTACAAATGACCACTGAAATAGTGAGATTCTATTGTGTGGCATTCTAGGACTGAAACATTATGGTCGGGGTGACAAAAATGCTCAGTAGGAAGCAAGGAACCTCAGAGATGGGTGGGTCTAAAGCGAAAGGGTGGTGTGGGGAATGAGAACATTCTTAGAACTCTGATAAGGTCTAGGGAATTTATCTGCAGCAAGAGGCATGTGGTTTTTACAGTAAAGGGGCAGTATTCATACACAGCACAAATTAAAACCCAGAGGCAGCTCTAAAGCAACAACTAACAATTAGACCAAGGAGGTTACAGCAAATATACTGGCCAGCTCTATTTAGAGCCATTATAAGTCTTTCATTTGAAAAGTAACAATTTTCAGCTTCTCTCTAAATCAGAGATTCATCAGGGGTAACTCTGTTGCCTTACAACACAGTGGGTCAGTTTACATAAAAATGTTATGTTCTGGAGATAATGCTTGGTGGTAAGCGGTTCAAACGGAGACATTTAACAGGTTCTCTGGTTTTTCTAAGTCAGTTCCCAGGCAGTTCTCAAAAGACAGTTCAGTGACTCTTGTGAAACAGACCAATGTCTGTATTGTTCATTTTCCCCAAACCACTGCTTTCCCATTACATACATCAGTGTGTAAGGCAGATGTGGGAAAACATTAATATCTGGGGGTTGAGGGACCCCAGGCTCCTGAGAGAAATTCTGGAAAGATCAGTGGCTGGCCAGAATGTAAGAAGAGCCTTGCTTGATCAGAACAAAAGGCCAAATTTATCCAACATCCTGTTTCCCAGAAGCAAATATAGAGGCAATGTGACTAGTAGCCTCTGATAGTCCTATCGTCCGTGAATTTGTTAAATCCTCTTTCAAAGCCATCTAAGTTGGTGGTCATGCCCGCATCCCATGGAAGCAAATTCTACAGCTCAACTATTTGCTGTGTGAAAAATAACTCCCGTTTGTCCTCAGTTTCCCACACTTCAGCTTTATCAGATGACTCCATGTTCCAGTATTATGAAGTGTGGCGGGGGGGGCGGGGGGAGGAACTTCTCTCTATCCATATTCTCCACATGAATGCTTTGGTATCATTTGCAAACTTGCTCACCTCACTGTTTACCCCCAAATCCAGAGCATTTATAAGCAAGTTTAAAAGCGCTGGTTTCAATTCTGACTTCTAGGGGACCCCACTTCTTACATTCCTCCACTGTGAGAACCATCAATTTATTCCTACCCTTTGCTTCCAGTTCTTTGGCTGATGCATAAGCAACCCGGACACTGTACAGTACACAGCTTTTTCAAAGTTTAAGTACACCATGTCTACTGGATCACCCTTATCCACATGCTTGTTGGCTCTATAAGATTTCACAGACAGGATTTACCAATGCTGATTCTTCCTGAGGACGATTTGTCCTTCTATATGCTTGTTCATTTAATCTTTAATAATGGTTATAACTATTTTATCGGGAACAGATGGTAAGTGAAATGGCTTGTAATTTTTTGCATTCAACCTGTACAGCGGTACCTCGGGTTAAGAACTTAATTCGTTCTGGAGGTCCGTTCTTAACCTGAAACTGTTCTTAACCTGAAGCACCACTTTAGCTAATGGGGCCTCCCGCTGCTGCACGATTTCTGTTCTCATCCTGAAGCAAAGTTCTTAACCTGAGGTACTATTTCTGGGTTAGCTGAGTCTGTAACCTGAAGTGTATGTAACCTGAAGCGTACCACTGTATTCCTTTTACAGAACTGATGTTAAACTGGCCATTTTCTTATCCTCAGGCACAGAGGCCGATCTTAGGGGTGAGGTACATGTCAGAAGATCGGCAATCTCACATTTGAGTTCTTTACAAACTCTTAGATAAGATGTCATCTGGACTTAGTGATTTGCTGGTTTTTAATTATCAATGAGGGCTATCTCTTGTCATCATTATTTGCTTCAGCTCTTTAGACTCCCTTCCTAAAAATGTCGGCCCAGGCATGTGCATTTGCCCTCCATCATCTGCAGCGAAGAGCAATGTGTCCAGTGCATGCACAGGTCTCAATAAGCGTCAGCATTATTTTAATTTTCATCCCCCAAATTGGGACACCAGTAGGGTTGTGTCAGAGCCCCTTCTGGTGCAGCACTCTGGTGCTTGTCAGCAGGGTCATGCTAGAACTCCTTCTGGTCCAGCACTCTGTTTCAACCCTGCTGAAAATGGAACAGCATGCCTCTGAATACCAATTGCCGGAGAACAACAGTTGGAGAGGTCTATTGCTCTCATGTTCTGCTTGTGGACTTCTCACAGGCAACTCATTGGCCACTGTGGGAAATGGGATGATGAAAGAGTTTGGTCTGATCCAGTAGGGCTCTTCTTATGTTTGTTCTTATTTCTTGGTGCAAAATTTGATTTTTTTCAGCACAAAGGTACAGCCTGGCTATGATTTTCATCCGTTATGACTCTGCCTCACCTTCTCCTTTGCCTGATATAACCTTTTCTAAACTCAATTAGATGAAAGAGTGTGGCCTCTTGACCTTCTCAGAGCTGTTCTTCAAGTGAACTCACACATGCACCTTGGATTCCTTCTTTTGTTGGGAATCATGTGTCTGAAAATGAGCTTTGTGGAGATCAAAACCCTGCACACCCACACCAAGATGCCTTTCTAAAACTCAGATTTTATACCTAGTCCCCAGCATTGTATTACTAAACTCTGGAACCAAAGGAGAGAAGATGCTTCAGAGACTATGTCAAAATTCAATACCACCTTATCAGGATTAAAAAAACCAAAGCCAATAACTTGGAAAAGTATGGGCCTGTGCACCTGAGGAAACAGAATTATAACTAAACCTCCAAACTAAGTTATACCACCCAGTGTATCCTTGATCTGTACACTTGCTTGTGTTATAAGACCTGTGGTCAGGAAAATAATGTGACTTTGAATGTAATCTACAGCTATTAAAAAAAAAACCCTGCAAGATGTTCAGCTTTTGCCCTGCAACACTGCTGTACACAGCTTGCAATTCTATATCATTTGTTAAAGCTCAGTAGCTGAAATTAAGAAACTAAGTTGTGAGACTAAAATTGAGGAGATTTTAGTCTTTCAGAAAGAATTTTTTTTGGGGGGGGGCGCAAAATATGTATCTATCACCTTACGAAGTACATTTTAATGTAACAACCTTTCATAGAACTGATCCAACATGCTTTCATTCATATCTCACAGAAATTACAGTACTTAAGAGTCGTCAAAGAAAAGAAAGCAGCATATAGTCTGCAACGACAGAAATTATTTATAAAAGCATACTCCACAAAAAACAATTAGAGTTAAAGTTCAAAGGCCTATGAAAGCACACAACACATTATGGTACAGAAGTGTGCTATTCTATACAGGAGTTATTTTTAAGTATGTTAATTTAGCTCCGCTAAACATTATTTAGTCTCTCTTGAAGACATAATCTTCAAATATATGGCAGCACATTGTTTGGAGAGATTTACAAAGGCATTTAAAATTCAGTGTGTGATCAGAACCTAACTTGTACACATCCAGTCACATTATTGGGGTTGAGAATATCTGCAAAGCATAATTCAGAAATGGTAATATTCTTTAATTTCCCTCTTCTCAAAAACAGATGTGCTGGTCTGCTAGAAAATCAAAACAGGGAGAGTAATGCAATACATTTATTAAGATTAACTATAAAGCACAAAAGTAAGCTTTCAGGTTCCACAGAACATTTCATCAAGCTTGAAGAGAGGAAGAAAAAAGTATGTTCCTTGCACATGGCAGTGTAGCCTGCACTATGCTACAGTCTCAAGCTACAAGTGGGGAGGGGTGAGTGGACTGTTTTTTAAAACTATAGCTGCTCTTAAATTACCAAAAATATTTTGTCATATTTCATCATTTTTTCACATTCACTTTCTCTCTCTCACACACACATACTCGAAGAAAAGGCTTTAGCATTCATAATATATCAGATGAACAGTGCATCTTCTTTCTGTATTATGCTACTTTTATTTGTAATTTACAGAAACCTCTCCAATGACAACTAAACTATCAATATAAACAGAGAAAAGAACAAACAAAAAGATAGGTTGGATAGGGATGTAGCACATAAGGCATCCTCCAGCCAATGAAAGAATTCCTCAAGCATCTCAAACTCAGATTTTCTTTTGTTCATGTATAAGTCTTTAATCTGTCCTTCACACAATTGAAAATCATTCCAAATTCTTGGGGAAATAAGGCACATTAATCTTCTGACTTAACAAATCTTTTAAAAAGATTTATTGTAAGTATTACAATGAAGCTACTTTTAAATGAGAATTTAATATTGTATTTTGTACTTTGATTTTTCTGTAATTAAAAATATCATTAACTATAAATAATTGCAAGTAAAACAATTTTATCACCATGCCGTTTAGCACTGTCTCTAGAAATATAAACAGCAATTACATGTAAACTTTTAGACATATTAATTATCCTCCAAGGAACTCAGGGTAGCATACAAAGATCTTCCATATGTTATCTTCACAACAACCTTGCGACGTGGATTAAGCAAAGTGCAATTGACCTGCACGATATCACCTAGTAAGCCTCATGGTCTTTCATTAAACCAGAGGAATAGAAAAAAATGCCTATTATGTGTAAAATAAGATGGAGAATGTAGGGCTGTGATGGGAAAAAACAGCAAGCAAAAATAGCAATTTCAAACAATTGGGTGGACTAAACGTAATCCCTGGCTCCAGAAAAAATACACTGGAGAAGATTATGAGGATCCCAATAACAACGAAGATGGATTGTGATAGGAAAACAATACCAACAGAGTTTGACAACAAACCTAACACCCCAGAATACTTGTGCTGTAAAAGGGGAGAATCATCAAGAATTGTCCATTTATGGGCATTTGTGCTTGCCCTGAAATACCATCATGGGATTTCTTGGGTGACCTAAACTTCACTTGTTTTCCTGGGGCACTTATGAGTGGTAGGTGCGCCGACCGAATATGCCTGACAGCTATAGTTCACATGGGCATTGTGGGCACATCACAGAAGAAAAGAGCAGCAAACATTCCCACTTGTTGGGATCCTCATGTATCGGTAATTTCCCCCCAACAACAGTTTTGACCAAGGGCCTGAAAACTATTTTTGTACATTTCTGAATCCACGTGGCTGGGGATGTATGTATCTACATGGAAAGCAGGTGCATTCCATTCTAGAAAGGGAAAGGCTTACAAGTATTGTTATACAAAAAAATAAAAAGATGCATAGTTGTATTAGCTATAGTTTATCTAGTGTCTTCCATGTATAGCAAAGTGAGATGATGAAGCAGATGATGAAACTGTGAAGATCTCTATGCTGACCTAGCTAAAGTTAATCACAACTAAGTCTCAATGGCGTAGTTCAGTGGTTTCAATGGTATTTACAATGCAATTCTATGCGTGCTTACACAGAAGTAAGTCCCAGTCAATTCATTGGGGCTTTATTCTCCAGAGAGAGTGTTTAGGATTAGAGCCTCACCCACAATTAAATTTTGTTGGATCTGGGTCCTAGAGAAGACATGAAATAATTCCTATTTAAAATAAAACAGAAAGGAACTATGGGCAAAAGCTAACTGTGATCTGAATTTAGCATGTGAACTGACAACTAGAATTCTCATCTAGTCCAATGAGATTTCCTTCCTTCCTCATTACTGAATTTAGGATTAGAATCCAAGTGCAAATGTTCTTGTTTACATTAATGTGAATCATTCATTTAACCTATAGAAACTGAAGCAATTTGGAGAAGGTTTGTGTATATATATATTCAAAAGATTTCCTATGTATTTCCTAATGTACTATTGAGTTTGTAAACATTGATTTGGTCTGTGCTGGCTATTCTGGTACATTAGAATGTTAGACACTCCTCAAGTATAAAGATCTGCAAATAAGCAATTACAAGTTCTCAGACATGAGTTCATTGGACAACTATTACAGAATAGTTTTGCTGCTAGCACACACAACAACACTTTCTCCTCAATTCCTTGAATAAATGCTGCCTAACTTTCTGCAATAAATGGTGGTTTGTGAACTACACTGAAACTGCTTTTAATCTGGGGCAAGTGATATCTGATCTGAGAAAGAAAATGAAAACAACAACAATTGTATACTGCTCCTCATCCATAGATCTCAGGGCAGTTCACAATGTAAATTTAAGGAAACTGCTTTATTTCTGGACTTGCATACGTGGTAGTTCACCATTCCACTGAGAATCCTTTATTTCTGGACTAATTCACGGTGCAAAACACTTTACAGATTTATTGTAAAATTTGTATACACTAAACTACACTGTCTGGATTGGCAAGGTTATAAATTTGCGACTGTTGGACCCAGCCTTTGCATGTGCACACACACAAGAAAACATCAAACAGTCCAGTTCGAATGACAGAATGCTCAGTCCATGTGCCACAGCCAATCACTCCGCTCTGGTGAGGAAACATTTCAGCCACATTGCTCTTTGTGGTCTGCATAGATACCAACCGTTATCTTGGAACAGTTGTCCCTTTCAAATATATTGCACATGAGGGAGGTAGCCATTTTTATGACAGCACAGATTCCAATCTATTTAATCCTTCCAATGAAAATTAATCGTCTCGTCCTTTGAAAAAAAAAAAAGGGAAATATTGCCCACTGACATGCTGCTGTAACTCATTATTCCTTTAAATGTTTTTCACCGTTTGAGACTATTTCCTCCCATCTCTCTCTAGCTGTATATCTTCATCTGTTTCAGAAATAATCAATCTGGCACGTTCTTTATATTTATTCACAGTTTGGTAGCATCTGTGTGTACAGACCAACACATCTCTAATAAAATTGCCCTGGCCTTTGAGAAAGCCCACAGAGGGGGGATGTGCACAAGCAAACAAAGGGTTAAAATACATATAAATTCATAGGTTCGTAGCAGATTATCCAAGAACACAGGCAGAGGAAGGGACAGGTACCGAAGGGCTTCCACTCCCCCATCCCTCCAAAAAAGAAGGAATGAAATAAAGTTTCATTAGACTTGTTTGAACTGGTCCAGTGAGTGCCATATGTTACATATGTCCCTGTTTACCAGGGACATTCCCATATTTTCTGGTACCCATCCAGAAAACAACAAATGTTGTTTATGTGAGTTGCTGCAGTTGCCATTCTTCTGGCTTCATCTCCTTCCCCGGAACCTCCAGAATGTAAATCCCTGTGGAAAATGATGTGCAAATGCATGCACGTGAACACTAAAACACCTTGCCATGCTCAACCTGTCGTTTCACACAATATAGGCCTAGTTTAAAGCTAGGTTTTTGTTGTTGTTGTTTTTTATAAAAAAAGTCTTGTTATTTCAGAAAATCAAGATGAAGGAGCATTTGGGAGCTCTGCAGTACAATCCTATGCTTGTGTACTCAAAGGCAAGTCCCACCATATTCAATGGGGCTCATTTGTGTTGAAGATTGGAGCCTAAATGGGTGATTTGCAGCACAACCCTAGGCATGTTTACTTGGGAGAAAGTCAGATTATGTTTTGTGGGGCTCACTCCCAGGCAAGTGTGACCAACAACAGCAGTTTTATTATTTGTATCTGACTGGTTTACAGCCTTGATATGTTGTTCTTATAATGAAGCCAAAGAGTAAGAAAATGAATGTCAAGACTAGTAAGCAATCGCTTACCACTCACCAATGGCAAGAAAGGTCAAAGATTTTATTCCATGTTTTGTTTCTGCGGCTTCATAGGCTAGAATCGTTTAAATTGTATTCCATGGTTTTCTGAACTTATTACAAGGACATAAAACATATTTATATAGCTGACTTAATCTCTCCGTAATAAAAAAAGTAATCAACACAGAGACTCTGGTAATCAGCTGATGACCTTCTGCACATTAATTGCAAGAACATAACAATAATTGTGTATTTTAAGGCCATTAAGTGCCTACAAGAAATGACTGGACTCATATGAAACTAATATCATGCACAATGAAGTGCAGCTAGGCACATATGTGTGCATGTATGTGATGATGAAAAAGACTGGAGTTTAAGCTCAGCCAAAAGGAAACCGGGGAACTGCTGAACATTTCAGAACCACTTACCGTTCATTCATTCATTATAAGTTTATTATGCTAGCCAAAGGCCATGACAATTGCATTATAATGTACAAAATTCAAACATAGTAATAATATTAGAAGCACGAATAATATAAAAGAAAGAAAAATCAGAAGTTCTACCAGCTAACTCTAGTTCAGATTAAGTCTGAGTCTCCAAAACAATTCATAGCAATATTATCAAATTCTCTTCTTCTAATCTTTGTTTGCAGCCAGTGGAAAATGAGCCACTTATCTAAACTTATAGAAACAAAATGCAAAAATACAGTTTCCCCAACTGAAAGGCTCAAATTAAGAAAAAAGAAAGAAGCTATAAACTTTGTAATATGAAAAAATATCAAAAAGGTGGGTCCATTACAACCATCCTGCACAAATTGCCAAAATATCTGGGCCAAAGGGTGAAGGACAGCTCCAATATATACACAAGTCATGGCTCCTCCAGCAAGTCTGATACAGACTGCAGGCAGGGGACAAATCCATTCTGCCTATCATCATCTTGCATTGACATGGAGTTAGACTAGACAAACATTGGGGTCCCTTCCACCTCTATGATTCCATCATCAGTGCAGCATCAATGTGTATGATGCTTTATAGCAGGGCTGGAGCACTTGTGTCCCTCTAGTTGTTGCTGGGCTGCAGCACCCATAATTCCAGATCATTGGTTATGCTGGATGGGGCTGATGAAAGTTGAAATGCAACAACCTTTGGATGTCCTCAGTTTCCCTACTCCTGCTTTACTGAGTAACAAAAGCAAAACAAAGGGGTTCTCACTTGGGGAGGGAGCCATGGGTCAGATGGAGAGGCTGGGCCCTCCCCCCTAAATTTGGCCACCATGCCTCTGGTCTAAAACCTCTTTCCCATACATGCTAATATTTGGGGTTGTTGCTTTTAACAGCGTGAGAGCATGCAAAAGTTGTATTCTAGAGAGGGGGAGTCTACTCCCTTTATGAGCCAAGCACATCAGGAGTTTCCCCTTCATTCTGCTTCGTGTGGCGACCCAACCTAAGGGAAGTCAACAGAGGAGGGGTGCCCCTTTTGTTGAACACCAAGTGAAGTTAATTATTTTGGCAAGAAATGTTTTGGATGGAATGAGGTATGAGAAGGGCATGCCAGGAAGGAAAGGGCTGCTGCAGTCAAGCTTTTGTTCTCAAAGTCTTCTTCATTTAAACCACTCTGGCAGGGGAGGCAGAATGGCACAGAAAACGTTGAGAACAGTGTTGATTTAAACCTACTGACACCTGGAAATTGATGTTAGCTGGCATCATTTAAAATACTGGCATTTTGAAGTTTAGTTTGAAAATGAATCACAACTTTTGCTAAAGAACAAAAGGACAATGGGATAACACAGTTTGATGCCACTACTTCAGAGGTGCGTGTTAACCAAACAGCAGCCCATTCCCTACAGAAGTGAATCTCAATAGCAAGTTTACCACATGCTGCAAAGCGATATGTTTATTGCCATTTATTACTCTTCAAGGACCAATTTATTCATTTTTACTGGCATTAAAACAGAGCTTTATGTTTTACAAGGAAACCACTCTGCTGTTTGAGGCCATCTTAACAGCTGAGTTTGCTCCAGCAGTTTCTACCCTGAATCCAGACACTATAGCAAATATTTTCTAGCATCTTGCACGATGGAGGAAATGACCTTTAGTTGTTGTTTCTTTATACTAACTGGATGACATTCATTTTAAGAGAGATGTAAACTTGATTAATGATTTTCTTCTAAGGGCCCTGATTCAGCAGCCGTGCTATAGTGCATGCTCTGCTACCTAACAGGTACACCAGTGCTTTTTTTCCTGGGGGGACACAGGAGTACGCATACCCCTAAACATTTTGTAAATCTAAGTTTGGTCTCATTAAGGGGCAGTATTTCAATATGAGTAGGAAAATGAGAGTACCCCTAAACATTTTTTTTAGAAAAAAAGCTCTACATGACACTGTCATTCATATTCAGCAATCACCTGGGTGAGTAGAGAGAGAATTGGAAGAAAACCCAATCCCTTACCCATCTCCACAATGAGAGGAGAACTTAGCTATATACATAGCCCAGGTTATCAAAGACTAGAGGTGAACAAAAGGTAATAAAGAGGAACATTGCTGCTGGAGCCTTGATTGCAAAACTGAGCACGTCAAGCAGTTTCTTATGTGATCACAGATGGAGTCATGAGCATTGTTTTCACAAATGTTTCAAAGGACTCAGAAAAACACAGGAAGCTATTTTACACTAGGTCACATTATTTGTCCATCTAACCCAGTACTGTCTACTCTGACTGGCAGTGGCTCTTCAACAGAGGCTTTACTCAGAACTTTCTACCTCTTTTTAGCTGGAGCTGTCAGGGACTGGAATTCGGACCTTTCCATGAAAAGCATGCACACACACTCTCTCCCTTTCTCAGGCTACAGTATTTCCTGAAACAGTGCCATTTACCGTCTAATTTACGCAGTACCTAGAGAATATGTAGTTAGGGGAACATGTGGTTACCAATTGTTCATTTGCTTGTATCTGAGCAGTTAGGCAAAATGGTAATTAAAAAAGAAGTAGTAGTACTGTGATGGATCAGACCAAAGTCCATCTAGTCTATTATGTCTCTGAAGGTACTATAAAGAATAAGTGGTTCCATTCTCTGCTTTTCCTATTTCCCCATAGCCTTTTCTGTCCAGATGTTATAGCCTCTTCAGGATGTTACACTTTCACTAGGTACACAGCAACCATCACACTTGGGTACTGTATGGGCAGAAACAAGGACACGGGAGTATTAACAAGGAAAGGTCCAGAAAACCTTCAATGTCTGCTCACCACTCAACCAAGTTTTCTGCTAGTGATGACTTCCTCTGCTGATCAGGAATACAGATGGTATGTGACCAGCATGGAATTGATGTAGTTCACATGGTTCAAGGTATGATGTGGGTTCCTGTACTATAACATGCTTGAAGGGGACGACAGAGGACGAGATGGTTGGACAGTGTTCTCGAAGCTACAAACATGAGTCTGACCAAACTGCGGGAGGCAGTGGAAGACAGGAGTGCCTAGCGTGCTCTGGTCCATGGGGTCACGAAGAGTCGGACACGACTAAACGACTAAACAACAACAAACAGTAAACACAAAGTATGAGAAATTCCTTAAAGCTGGTAAGCCTTGCAAAAATATCTTAACTTCTTCAGCCAAGGTAAACAGGCCTTTCTTCTTTTTCTTCCTTACTCTCATGAAGGAGCAAAAGAGAACAGTGTTGAAAGACGGTAATAAAAATATCCCTACATTCCAGATTTTTTGCACCGGTTTCAGGTTGAATCTTTGCATGGAAACCAAGGATAAGGCAATGCTACATCTCTTTTGCCTTATGTCCGGAAGTCCAGAAAACAGCTAAGTCAAAGCTTTTCAATGATTAAAGACTAGGGTTGCAATAATTAATTGATTAAGCAGTGTGATTACAGTTTAATGGCTTGTTCACATATTCAGAGTGAAGCTCTGATTAATTGGAGCAGGCCATCTGGATTCTAAACACAAGCACTCCTGGATCCTGGTCAGTTTTTCCACTACCTTTCTCCCTTGTTTGCAATTGCCTCCCATCAATTCCTGCCACCTGAAGAATCTGCCAGACTGGGAGTATATTTCCTGTATAGGTTTGGTGATCCACCTGAAAACTGAGCCACCCCGGTTCAATTCCTGCCCCTGCCACAGGGCCATGGTTCTCAGGACAAATGCTATGACACATTCACAGGAGCGGAGGGAGGCCAAAGTGGAGGGGAAGAAAGAAGTAGGGTGAAGAACTTCTGATGGATATGGGGAAGCACTTGTGGGGACAGAGGATTTACATTTTTATTTTTAAACAGTCAGGGGCAGTAGAATGGCCAGAGCTACCTTCTTTTTAACCATTTTTGTTTTCCCTTTCTACTTTCCCAGGGAGGCAGTCATCCTTCTCTATCTTCTTTGGCGATTGCTTGTAGCCAAGTAAGATTGTCTTCCATGAACACAGTCTTATCAGTGAGTCCATAAGTGATTGTGGAGGCCAATTCTGGAGCCACATATCCTTCCACAGTGGGGACATAGGTTTCTGGGTGGGAGCTGATCACGGTGAGGGTTTGCCAAACTAGTCCAACAAAGTTGATGTTGAAAAAACATTGCTTTGAAACTGGTGATCTTTGCTTCTTCCAGTACACTGGAATTAGTTCGCCTGTCTTCCCAAGTGATGTGTAATATTTTTTTTTGAGACACTGCTGATGGAATTTTTTGAGGAGTTGGCAATGGCATTTATAAGTGGTCCATGCTTCACAAGTATACAGTTAGGTTGGTAATACAATAGCTTTGTAAACAAGCATTTTGGTTTCCCTGTGAATGTCCTCAAACAATTTGCACTTCATTTGGGACAAAGCTGCACTTGCAGAGCTCAGGCAATGCTGGATTTCGGCATCAATGTCAGCCTTTGTGGAAAGATAACTGCCCAAGTAGGAAAAGTGATCAACACTTTCCAATGTTACACCACTGAGTTGGATTTGTGGCATTGCAGAGGGGTTGTTTTGTGCTTGTTGGTGCAGCACTCTGGTTTTTCGGATGTTGGGTGATAGGCCAAGCTTTTTGTAAGCTTCTGTGAAGATATTTAGGATGGTATGGAGATCATCCTCTGAGTGTGCACACACTATATTGTCATCAGCATACTAAAGCTCTATGACGGAAGTTACAGTAATTTTACTCTTTGCTTTCAGCCCACTCAGATTAGAGAGCTTTCCATCTGTTTGATATCTGATTTCTACAAAGTGTAGGATCATGGCAATGAAAATAATAGAGTTGGGGCGATAACACAACCCTATTTAACACCTGATTCCACTGTGAATGGTTCACTTTGAGAGCCATTGTTATCAGTGGTCATTTCACCCCTACAATGCATCTGAGGAAGGGCAAACTGTCAAATGGCACCTCCATTTTTTTATTTGTAAAATGGGACACCAAACCCCCCTACAACCAACCTCTGCATAATACTATATTAACAGCAGTATCACACAATAGATAAATCACACATACCCAGACCCCATTATCAGTATTACTATAAATTATATTTCAGCACTCATGAGGAACAACGTTTAACTGCATTACTTGGGGGGCAAGGGGGTGGGGAAGAATGGTAGAAGCTGTTATCTTGGTGTTAATTACTGCTAATCAAATTCTGGTGCATCAGACCTTGGCTGGTGTAACAGGATTCTTGGAAGAAGGCTGCAGAAGGAATTTAGCTGATCCTATCTCACTTTACAGTTCTGAACTCAAGCCAGCTGGATGACTGTGATCGTATTCATCATCATGTCTCTTCAGTGGTTGATGGTAACATCACATTTTTATAATCAAAGCTGGACTGATTGACTGTATACTCTGCAATACAGGCGGTTTCAAAGGGGGTTCAGACATTAGTCCCCCTGAACATTAAAGTGAACTCCACCAATGCTGTCCTCTGAAACAACTGACAGTACTTCATTAGCTTAGCGAGCTCAATCGCATATCACAGAAAAGCTTGATCTACATTTGAAGTCCCAAAACAGATGTCATCCCACTGTTTTCTGAACACCACAGATCCATCTGAGACACAACATGGTAACATCTGCTTCCCCGCCGTGTACAGAGCTGAAGAAAAACACTTTGCTCTTCTGACCTAAATTTCAGTTATTTTAAACACAGCAGCTCATGATAGATGTCAGCTTTCTGCTCTCTGTTTTGGGTATGTTATTCCTTGTCCAGTGAACCCAGAAGCATTGTCTTCTCGTTCAGTCAGCAGACTTTAAGAAAGAGAGATTGTGCTCGTGTCATTCTTTAAAACAAACTGCTGCGCGCACACTAAACCATGCCCGTAAGCCTACAATGGGAGCTGGCAGCTTTAATGAGAGGAGAAGGGGCTGTGTGGGGAAAGAAAACCTCCAGGTGCTCAAGCTGTTACAGGTGAATAGAAGCCCTTGCTTCCCTGAGGCAGCTCTCTGTCAGGTTTAATCTCCCCAAGTTCTGGAATGTGCTTTTGATAGACATCTCGCCCCCATGTTTAGTTAAACACTGAGAGGGAAGCTGCTGCTCACTCCATGAGAAGGAATTGCCTCTTTGCCAAGGCTTGATTCCTGTTGAAAGCGGCAGGATCAACATAAATCACTTCCTGTTGTTTGTGTTTTTCTGAAGGTAGATATCCCCCACTTTCTCCACACCATAAAGACAGCAGGACTGCTCAAGGCTCCCTAGCCTAGCTTCCAAGAGGAATAAAGGGTCTTATTTCCCTTTGTTCTGAGCCTTGTTTACTTCTCCTTCATAAGGCCTCAGACTTACCAGTTTGTGGGATGACACACTGTGCTTGTCAAGTTCAAAAACAGCTGAACAGCCGCAACACAAGAAAGCGGGGTGAATTTACAGAACCAATTCTGGAGGCACGTTCAGTCACTGAACCAACCTATGCACACTTTAGTTAATAGGACTTCCATGGGAGTTTCAGGCAATGAGCCACTTCTCACGTAACACTTTTCTGACATAAAGCTCTCTGGAGTGTACCTGACCCTGCGCCTCTTGGGAAGTACTGTACAAGTGCGCATTTTGACACACATACACAGTTTGCGGAACTGCAAAATAAACATTCCACAAGTCACCACGCACACATTTCCCCCCTCTACACAGGGCTCATAATCTTCTAGTACAATAACTTAAATAGAATTACTTGTGAGTATCAGATAGGCCTAGGATTTAAATATGTGATGCTGTAGAATACTATGTTAAAAGCTAAAATGAAAAGAAA
Organism: Podarcis filfolensis; assembly: GCF_964270895.1. Lineage (NCBI taxonomy): Eukaryota > Metazoa > Chordata > Lepidosauria > Squamata > Lacertidae > Podarcis > Podarcis filfolensis. Next base: position 34,808,832 of record NC_139608.1, on the reverse strand, counting down.
GAAAGATGTTAATGGACTAAGTAAATTATATGTGAAAATAGTTTTGGAAAACTGCTACAATGATATATATGGAAACTCAGCCAGGGGGATTTGAGAAAGTCACCCAACAATGTTAACAATGTTAATGGAATTATTACAGTTAGGATGTTTGTTTGTTTGTTTTTTGATGTTTTCTTTTTATGTTTGTTGATATGTTTGTTATAAATTTGGAAAATTAATAAATTTTTTGGAAAAAGCCATAATCTTCTAGTACAAGCAAGTGATGCAGCCCTAAAAGAGGGTATGACCAATTTAAGGGGTTGGTTGTGCTACTTTAGAGCTTCGGTTATGTGGTTCTTTGACCCACATTAACCCCCTGCTGGAAGTGAGAGCTGGACCATAAAGAAGGCTGATCGCGGAAGAATTGATGCTTTTGAATTCTGGTGCTGGAGGAGACTCTTGAGACTGCAAGAAGATCAAACCTATCCATTCTTAAGGAAATCAGCCCTGAGTGCTCACTGGAAGGACAGATCCTGAAGCTGAGCCTCCAATACTTTGGCCACCTCATGAGAAGAGAAGACTCCCTGGAAAAGACCCTAATGTTGGGAAAGATGGAGGGCACAAGGAGAAGAGGACGAAATGGTTGGACAGTGTTCTCAAAGCTACCAGCATGAGTTTGACCAAACTGCGGGAGGCAGTGGAAGACAGGAGTGACTGGTGTGCTCTGGTCCATGGGGTCACGAAGAGTCGGACACAACTAAACGACTAAACAACAACAACAACCCCCGACTAATCCCCAAGGATAATGCGGGGCTGACATGGGCTATGCACAATGTGCTTGGATTGGCAAAACTTTCTGCAAAGGGTATGAGGATATTTCAGAGAGCAAGTCACTGCATTTGCTCTGTTCCCAACTGTGCTTTGCAGTGTATGGCCAGGATCATAGGAAGCTGCTGCCTACATGTCTTGTAACAGCTCCAGTTGCTGTTGTGCCAATGAGGTGGCTGCACTGTAAAACAAAGCAGAATCTGCCTCATCTATAGCAGAACTAGAAAGCCTACTGCCAGTTACTTTTCTAATTAGGACAAGTACTGTATGTGAAATTCAGCTTCTTACTTAATGGCCCTGTTGCCCGCTAGAAACTACAGTGAATTCTGCTTAAATGCACCTGTTAAAGCAGGGATGGGGAATGGAATCTGGCCGGTAGGTTGGATCCTTATCTCTATGCACACCAGTGAAGATAGTTTGACAGGTGGGAAGCCCCGCCCACCAGTCAATCACTTGATGTTGTGATGACATCAGGTGACCCAGATATTTTGGACCAGAACTCCCACCAGTCCCAGCCAAGGATGAGAGTCATAGGTCAAAACTTCTGGACTGTATAAGGTTGGGTAAGACTAGCCTAGACTGTATATTTATTACACACCCATCAAATACATTATCAGGTTGGATACTACAGGTTGGATTATATTACAAAATATAATGAATACATTAAAATGAGCCAAAAACAGCAGTTCTATAGCTGCTCTGTTTTACTTGAAATATTAAGTTTAAACATCAGGGAAATTTTAATCAAATAATGTAATTATCTAATAACCCTTTGTTCCGGCCCTCTGATTCTCTTCTGCATGTATACTGTCTTCCTACTATTGGGGTGTAGACCCTCTGCCTCCAAGATCCCATGCCTCAGATCAACTTTCTCCTTGGCTCCTTCTTTCTTTGACTTACCGTAATCTCTCCATTCCTTAGATCCCTTTTGCAGCTTACAGTGTTTGTCCCACTTATTCCTTGGCTGAGCTCTGGAATAAAGGTAGTTAACCTGTGGTTCTCCCATCAGCCCCAGCCAGCATGACAAACATCTGGAGGGTCACAGGTTCTGCCCCACTTCCAAATTTCCAGCTTCCTTCTCCCACAACACACAGTTCTGGCTGGCCTTAAGATTTCTTGCTTTGTCTCCCTATCCCCTCTATAAACATTAGCAGAGTTGTTCCACTAGCAGCTGCAATGTGCACACCATCTTGCCCAAACATTGTCAAAGGATTTGTGTTCACAAGCACAAAAAGCAACATAGATGTTGTACCTATGATATGAAAGGGCAGTGACTTTGGACAATACATGAAAGTATAGTGCATGGCACAATGTGATTTTCCTGCTCACGTGTTTGTTTAAAAGCAAAGAGTACTGAGTATGTAGCACTCATAAGTAACAGGCCACTGGTGGCCGGTTTTAGCAAGTTCTATGAAGCTTGGCCCAAACCAATCTAATCTGATCCAACAGATAACATTTCATGCACTTATCTTCTGCTTTAAATAGAAATATGTGAAAAAATATAACCATTCTCCTATCTTCCAGTCCACTGAAATGTCAGCTCAACAGTCATTTATTTTTGTACTGATCATTTCATTCCTAAATCCTTCATGCCTACACTACTGGAATTACACTGCATCCCTCCATAAAAGGGCTACAGCAAAGAATGTAGCGTGTCCAAAATGGTATGCTAATGTAAATGAATTCCTTTTACAAAGCAGCATTTGTTTGGACTTGAAATCTGATGCAAGAGCAGCGGAAAACACTGTTAATTTATTAATAGTCAGATGGTTAGTCTTCAGTTCGTGACAACTTCCAGCATAATCTCCCTTTTAATGTCTGGAAGTAGTGATTCAGTTTTAAGAGAATATGGAACTGTCCACATAAAATGCCATAGTCATGATTTCAGACGTTCTCCTCTCCCCTCCCCTTGTTTATTAACACATTCATTCGGAACTTTAAAGCTAATAAGGCTTTTAGATGACACCAAATGACTTTGCAGACAGTGTGCTAAAAATACATAACCACATTTATTCACAACGAAATAGCTCACAAATAAACTAAACTGTTAGCCTATAAACTATCCGGGCTTTTAAACAAAACAGGATTATTATTTTTTAAACTGCACGCTAACATTTCCTTTAAAGGACCAAATAATTTTGAAAATGAAAATGTCCTGACTCTCGGATAAAGGTCATCTGTCATATGGTCTTTGTAACTAAACTGCACCCAAGTATTTGAGAAGAGAGAAACAGTACATTATTACGACTGGAGAGAAATGGGGCGGAGGGAGGAGATACTGAAGCTCAACAACTGAGCTTTGATTAATGTCATAACGACAGCCTTGTTATGTTCAGTGTGGATCCCCCTGTTGTCATTTCCTGTTGACAAACTCCTTTTGCATTCACTGCTTTTAACCAACTACGCTAGCATGTACGACAGCTCCTTGGTGTACAAGTCTTAGGGCTATTGCTGGAATAACCACAGCGGGGAAGAGCAATCCTAAACCCTGGCTGGAAGCAACAGTGCAATCGATCAACTTCAGCACCTGAAACCCTGTTTGCTTATGTCAGCCAAGGCAGAAGGGTGGGGGCGCAGCCTGTGTGTAATTTTTTGCTATCCTAACTCAATGGTACAGTTCATCAGCTCCCTCCCAACCCCCAACCCCCGGAAAATGAATCAACTTAGGATTCCACAGAGGTCAACAGTGCCTAGTGTTATGCCCATGCCTTATAGAGCAGGGGGTTAAGATTTTAGCCTTAGTTCTGTGGGTTATATTCAAAGTGCCTTAAGGATTAACAGAAATGAGAAGGAACTATCTGTTGACATTAGTGCATAGCTTTCTGTGTTGATCTCAGTTTTTTTACACTTCTGTGCATATGTCATATTGTTAAAGGTAAAGGTACCCCTAACCATTAGGTCCAGTCGTGACCGACTCTGGGGTGCGGCGCTCATCTCGCTCTATGGGCCGAGGGAGCCGGCGCTTGTCCGCAGACAGCTTCTGGGTCATGTGGCCAGCATGACTAAGCCGCTTCTGGCGAACCAGAGCAGTGCATGGAAACACCGTTTACCTTCCCGCCGGAGCGGTTCCTATTTATCTACTTGCACTTTGACGTGCTTTCGAACTGCTAGGTTGGCAGGAGCAGGGACCGAGCAACGGGAACTCACCCCGTCGCGGGGATTCGAACCGCTGACCTTCTGATCAGCAAGTCCTAGGCTCAGTGGTTTAACCCACAGCACCACCCACATCCCGTCATATTGTTAACTTGCTCCATTAACATTTTGGAGCAAAACTAAACTATTACGAAGTTTTATTGATGAACACGTTGCAAATATTAAGCTGTTTCAAAAGGTCCATATAAGACAACCCGCAGACAAAGGTCCATATAAGACAACCCGTAGTTAGGGTTACAATTCTGTGCACTCTTTTAAGGAAGCACACTTACTTCCAAGTAACTTCAGGCAAAATTAAGAATTCTGTGGTTACTGAATTGCAGATGGCACAGCTGAAGTAGTAAAGTCTGGCTAACAACCAGCAGAGGGCACACCCTATCACTTTTTGATAAGTTATAGAATCACTCCGAGAGAGAAAAAAGTGATGCTTTGCCAGTTTTGGGGGGTTCAGAATACTTATGATGACTCTGTAGGGGGATCTGAGTTCAGCTGCGTGTCCGCTCCATCCCAACCTGTCACACTTTTCCAATAGTCAAGACTGCCAGTCTGCGCAGCTGCTGAAGATGAGTATTCCAGGATCTGGGAGGGAATATCTACCATCCTGGGCAGAAATACCATCGCTATAACAGCTGGGATCCCCTCTCTACAGCACTTCCTCGTAGGAAGCCTCCTTATACTGACTCAGGCCATTGGTACCTCTAGCTTATTTCTGAACCTAGACTTTCAGCACGCAAAGTAGATGATCTACCACTGAGCTACAGTCTTTTTATTCTTTCACCTCTTTAATGAACAGACATTTAGCAGATGACTGCCTGAAAAAGCATTGTTCTTTGAATGGTTTTTTGATGTGGTTATTTGAAATTTAAAAGCACACACCCAGTTTTTAATATTTACAGTGGCATTCCTCCCCCCCCCCCCAGTTGGCTCCTTTTATCCTCCAAACCATTTGATTTCCTTAGATTGAGAGCCCCTTGGGGACAAAACTATTAACATTTAGAAAAACTGCTGGAGTCAATGGGAAAGAGCAGGGTGTAAATCAATCAAACCGAGTACTAAAAGTACTTATCACTATTGCAGATAAGTTAAATATTTCAGATTGCCAGTAGAAGGTATGATTAAGACAGAACTGTGGCTAGGCAAAGAAGAAAATCAATCTAACTGGATAGCTGGAGGGTACTGAACTCTCAGTGAGGCTCTGCTCTGGCCATACCACTTGAGCAACATTTAGGATTTTAGACCAACCACAATGAGAAATGGCTAGTTTAAAAACAGGTGTATCTGTAGAATTCTATCCAACCTACAATCCCACTGGCAGTCCTGCATACTCCTGGAGATGACTGTTTGGGAGCTAAAAAAGGTAAAGGTAAAGGACCCCTGGACGGTTAAGTCCAGTCAAAGGCGACTATGAGGTTGCGGCGCTCATCTCGCTTTCAGGCCAAGGGAGCCGGCGTTTGTCCACAGACAGCTTTCCGTCATTTGGCCAGCATGACTAAATTGCTTCTAGCACAACGGAACACCGTGACGGAAACAACAGTGCAGGGAAACGTTGTTTACCTTCCTGCCACAGCAGTACCTATTTATCTACTTGCACTAGCGTGCTTTTGAACTGCTAGGTTGGCAGGAGCTGGAACAGAGCAATGGGAGCTCACTCCTTCATGGGGATCTGAACCACCAACCTTCGGATCAGCAAGTCCAAGAGGCTCAGTGGTTGAGACCGCAGCACCACCTGTGTCCCTGCTTGGGAGGTACCAGATATATGAAAGGCCTTTAACCCTTGACTTCTTTTTTATTTATTCCCCAAGAAGCCCCAAAACTGATGCTGGCTCCTACAGTATATATTAATGCTGGTGGCAATGAACCCTTTGAAACATTTTGTGGGATTGTGTCTCTAATGCTATCAATGATGCCATGATCCACGTAGCAAGAAAAGGGTGGTAATGGAGATGTGGAACCAACTAATGGCTTCTTGGCCAATATGGCACCTTCTATATCGGAATCACTAAACATGATCCAGTAAGTTGTTTTAAAGATGCTGCTGTGGCAAGAACCAGCTGAGCATTTTGTCCGACTATCCTTACATAAGGCTTGTTTATACAAGCAACTGTTCTGGGATGACAATGGCCTGATCCAATTTCGCCTTCCAATTTGTTTATACATTTAAGAGGTGAATCAAAGGCCGCATGTGTGTGTGTGTGTGTGTATTGAGAATGAACAAATAAGTCCTTCGAAGATGAGAGGCTCTTAATTCACCATTTTTAATCACAGCAATGTAAATGTAACCTCAACAACAAGATAAAACACAGTTGTAGCGACATCAGAGCAAGCCACTCTGTCTGTCTCCCATGTATATAAATAGAATGGTAGTTACTTTTTCCAATTAAGAAGATACTTGCAAAGAATTTCTTTTGACACTGATTTTACTAAAGCCACATGAGCGCACAGCAACTCGTTTTCTTGCTAGTTTTCTTCCTTGGTTCATTTACCAGAGAACTAATAGGAGTATCAGTGAAAGAGACAAACTATGTGTATTTTTAAAGAAAGCAAATTCATGTTGTCATGCTGTATTTTCTCATTGTGTGCCCTGTCAGTTGATTTAGCAAAGTCAAATGTTGTTAAATAATATCACAATTTGGTGTTAAATTGCTTTAGGTTCTTAATTATTGCTTTAAAATTTAACCAAGAACTGATGGTTCAGACAGAAGTCTGAAGTAAGTAGGATAAACAGTCAGAAGCCCTGGTTCTGCTTTATGTCCAAACAAAGGATTGTGGTTTGTTGCTGCCCAACAAACTAACCCGAAGCCATGGTTTGTTGGTTTGCTGACCATGGCTTGGTAGGAAGCAACAAATTGCAGGCCCTGATTCAGGTGTGATACAAAACCAGGGCTTCTTGGTACGTTTATGCCCGTCACTCCAGGAGAGGTATGCACGGGCAGTGTTAAACCAGTCTGGCTTTTTGTTATGCATGAACACAGCCCAGATGACATGTTTGAATGTAGTGTTTAACATAAGACAGTGGGGAATTCCACAGGTTATACACATGTTTGTCTTGACACCCCAGATTTCTGTTCCACAATTTACCTAACAGTATCATCTTTTTCCTATCTGAAATATTTAGCAAATTGAAAAAGCAGAAGTACAACTTTAAACAAGTTAGTCCTAGAAAAATCAGACCATGAGTAACTTCAAAATAATCTTACTTAAATCAAATACCAAACACTAATTGCGGCACTACTTAAGGAAACTGAAAAAGATGTGATGGGAGAAGGGAACATCTTTCCAAGCCTAAAGCATCCACTGAGGTTATGGCTGCCACAGAGAAGCAGAGATTTATATGTTACAGTTTGATAATGTGTTTGTTTAACTGAACACATACATTGCTTCAGGACCAAGATAAAATGCATCCTAGAGAAATAAAAATAATATTCCTAAGCTGCTGGCAAAAACACAGATAAGGAAAACATGCAACTCCAGTCAGTAGTTTTAAGATAGAAGCAAGTATTTCATTTGGGGGTGGGGAGTTAATTATCTAACAATGTACAACCCTATCAGGCGATCTCTGTTGGCTTGTTGTTTATTATATAGTAAATTCTGCTTTTAATTACATTAAAGACAAGAGACAGGCTCTGTTTGAGGGCTGTACGTTATAAATACAGGAAAAAGTCAGTTCAAGCAAATATATTGAATTAGCTAGTGATTTCAGTGGCTGAAGCCCGTTTTTCAACAAAAGATACACTTTCCAGTACTCTTTTGACATACCTGTGAAATAACAACAACAAATCAGAAGATAACAGAAAACCATGGTTTAGCACTATGTGGAGGAGCCTGTACAATCCCAAAACCAGGCTTGCAAAGCTCCTGCCTCCCACTGTGTGGATGAGAGAAATTTGTCTGGATTCAATTTTACTTAAAAACAACAACTTAGTTTAGCATTATTTTCAAAGCAGGAATCCTGGTTTAAAACAAATTCTGATTGTTCCATAAAAAGCTGGTTTCAAAACCATTAAACAAGCCAGAGTCTGAATCAGGACATCCAATTTGAACACAGCACTAAGTGGGGATTCCTTGAAAGTGAAACTAAACTCTGGCAAAGTCCTCTGCCCGGCTGCAGGCAGGAGGAAAGGGGAAACAGGAGCAAGCAAGGGGTATAAAACCACAAAGTGCACCTTGTTTTCCAAACTGGACCAGCCGGTAAACGTTTTGCATTACTTACCATCAAAGTTCTTGTACTGGGCTGTTAAGATTACTTGCACCGAGCGTGTGGCCTCCTTCAACATGCCTTCAAACTCATGCCGACTCTTGTTGGCAAAGTTCTCCTCCATCTCACTGGTGCAGCAAGTGTAGCCTTGTGGACAAATTCTCAAGTGTTCCCCTGAAAACAAGAGAGACAAATGTAGCTTGTTATAGTAGTTCATGTACAAGGCATTTCTAAGTGTGAGTGTGTGTGAGAGAGGGAGGAAGGGAGGACATGGCACAGTAATTTAACCATGGATGCTTCCAGATGGGGACTTAGCATGGCAAACAGGTCATTCAGTTATTGCAAACGGGTTGTTGGCAACAGGGCTTTTCTCAGTTTACCAGATTTCCCCTGGAAAGAGTAAATCTGGATTAAATGGGGTGGGGAAGAGATACAGGCAAGCATTTTTATGCCAATGCCAATGGCATTGTGCTGGTGCTGCAAAAATAAAAATAAAAATGGGTTCTTGAAGAGCACCCATCCCACAATAATTTGGAAACATTCCAGATATCAAGGATTGCTAACCCACTCCTTTCAGAGCAGCCTTAAAGACATTCAGGAACCAGAGCTGTACATCTGCAAACACACCTCAGTTTCCTCCTCCTCTTTACTTGCTGATATTGTAGGGATTCACTCAGTTAAAATAAAGGCACCCAAAACATATCTTGTCTAACCATGCGCTAAAATAATCCAATTACAAAAGTCAACACACATAATGTAATTTGGCTGTGATGGCCACAATCCTGCGGGTGCTTTTATAGAACGGCTGGGAAAATCGTGCCTCATCTTGTCTGTTTTGAAACCCAGGCAGCCCTGCAAGTGGAGAGGCTGCCATTGGAATCTGCACACGCTCCTCCAAGCGCATACTTCTCACAACCAAGTGCCTTTAGGGCTCTTTTTCTTGGAAGTGATGAATCTGCCTTGGTCTGTAACTCACTGTGTAAACTGAGGAGCTGGAGAAAATATTGCCAGTGATATTTCAGATTGGCTGGATAGATAAGCATTCAATACTTGGCAGCTACAAGGTAATAGCTTACACCTGCCTTGAATCCCTTTTCTCTGATCCACAGCAGGAAGACCAGGCTGCAAGACTCACTGCTGCATATAGTCCCTTTTGAAAGCAGCAGGCAAGCATTGGAGAACCATAAGCTCTTGCTCTGTCCTCCTCTCCCCCCTTCCCTCCCCACAACACCAAACACAAAGCAGTAACAGTACATATTGTCCTCAGAGTCTAGATTCTCCCCTGCAATCAGAGGAAGGAGAAGCTCTTTATGTAATTATAAGGCACAAAACCCTTCAATGAATACTGGACAAATTCTACCCACCCTAGGTGACATCGGCAATCCAGTAAATTTGGCTGCTAAACTACGCTAGGGGTTGTTGGCCCGTGGCCCTCCAAATGTTGTTGGACTCCAATTCTCATCATACCATACAACTCACCATGTTGGCTGAGGCTGAAGGGAGTTCCAGTCTAACAACATATGGAAGGCTACACTGAAACAAGATATTTTTCTTGGGGAGTGGGGAATATGGATGGTGGTGATACAGGCTGAAGAGTACAGGAAGTGACCATTCATACCACGCCCCATTCCACCCTCTTCCAGGTCCAAAAGGACCTGCGCATCAGCTAGTTGCTACTATTAATTGGATTAGCAATCAATCCACAAACTAGTATTTCTAGACAGCCTGAATAACAGCATCAACTCTTTAAAAAAAAAAATCAATACTTATTCTATGTATTCAAGGGTATCTGTGACATTTGGTATTGCAGCATTTCAACTTGAGAGGAAAGCAAAGTTTTCATATTTTCTCTTTGCAATTCAAATTTATTGCACAATATAAGGAGGAAATTGTCTTCAAAGACATCTTTTAGTTTTTGATCTGACCCCATAATGGTGGTGGTTCCCTGTCATTTTGTAGCTGGCCGACAAAATGTTAACTGCGCTCTTGGTTCTGCTTTCTCAGATCATTTGGCTTTATTTTGTCATTCCTCCTTTGCTGAAAAGGCACTCTAATAAGGAAACTGGGATAGAGGGTGGGGAGGGGGCGTCTTCCTTCACTGCTCAGAAGCATGCAATCGCCCAGACTAGTAGCGGCTTTCACACTGGGATTGTAGCCAGAGTCTCACAATGATTAACAGTCAATGATCCTTGGGGCAGGGCAACTATTTCCATCTCCAAGGCCACAGCTGACTAAGCAAAACAGCTATGCCAATTGCAATGAAATATTTTGAGAACAGTAAAATGAAAGGATTAAAGCAAAAGGATCAGAGGAACTGGAGGGGGGAGCAACCCTTTTAGCCATAGGGTTCTTCTGCCCACATAACGTAACATTTTGTTCATTTGGTTTGCATTTGGGGGCGTGAATTCAGATAGAAACGCATCGCCTGCATTTCCCTGGAGAGCAAAGAGAATCCATCAGTAATAAGGCCACATTTTCTTCTCCAGAAGCAGATGATCTGACACATGGCATTCCAAAAGGAGCCATTAATTCAAGATGAGCTGGAACACAATTTTCTGCAAAAATCTAAGCTGTGTTGTAAAGGTAGCTTATAGAAAAACTCTGACACCCCCCAAGCTGCTTTACATTTGCCTAGTCCATCAAATTGAACAGGCACTCCTGCAAGGTAGAAAATCCCCCTGAGAGGCAACTGGGCAGCCACCCAAAGCTGCACCCTCTGTTTCAGCCAACTTCAGTTGGAGACTCGTAACACTCCCCCCCCCCCAATGACAGACCTTTAGAGAAATTTGGCTCATTAAAGCACACAAAGGCTGAAGCAAGGCTGTACCAATTGCACCTGAGATTGTACTAGCCACGCCTAAAAAGAAGGGAGTAGTTGATGTATCTTGGGAAGGAAGGCTGATTTCAAATTCTAGCATTTTCCACAGCATTTTTTCAGCTGGAACTCGGTTGTGATACCTCTCAGGTGGGCTTCATTGCCATCATAAGAGAACAAGGGAGGCATTCATGGTGAGTTCCAGCACCTCTTTTTCTAGAAAAATACCACAGCATTTTCAAAGAGCATCTGAACTGCAGCAGCGGCTGTCCAGCTGCACTACTGCAGTTTTAGATGGGGGTGAGGAACCTAAGGCCCTCCAGATGTTGTTGGGACTACAACTTCCATCATCCCCAATGACTGGGCATGCTGGCAGGGGCTTTATGGAGGCTTGAGTCAAACAACCTCTTGAGGGCCACAGGTTGGCCACTCCTAGTTTACATCAGGGTATCAAAGTGCAATGTTCGATTCACAGCAACTTAGTAGCTCCCCAGCGTTTTTGTGCTGTGTTTTTATGGATCATGTTCTGAGAGGTTGCTATGAATAGGAAACGTAATAGCAACCTAATTGGCTACCAATGGGCAGACCTTTGGAGGAAGTGATTTGCTGTACAGGACCTGGGGGGAAATGGGCATGGATCAACGATTGCTTCTGAAAGTCTAGCTGATCATTGCTTTGGCTGCTTATAGCTGAACAAACGTCTGCACCCAAACCATCAGCACACCTAAAATCTGCATACAGTGGTACCTCGGGTTAAGAACTTAATTCGTTCTGGAGGTCTGTTCTTAACCTGAAACTGTTCTTAACCTGAAGCACCACTTTAGCTAAAGGGGCCTCCCGCTGCCGCTGCGCCACCACTGCCCAATTTCTGTTCTCATCCTGAAGCAAAGTTCTTAACCTGAGGTACTATTTCTGGGCTAGTGGAGTCTGTAACCTGAAGCGTATGTAACCTGAAGCGTCTGTAACCCGAGGTACCACTGTATTGGGGTCAGGGTTGGGTGGGAGAGAGCAGGAATCAGAAGAAAGCTTATTTCAGTTCACTGATCAAGCTTGTCATAAAATATTTTGATCTGCTGACAAGGGTTTCTGGGGCTACCCTGCTCACTTCTTTCATTAGTCTAGAACTGAGAGATCATCCTCCTGCATGCTCTTAACTCCTATTAAACTCCAGTGAAAGGCAAATGATGACACTGACACAGGAACAGAACTCTCAGCCCCGGCATAGCCTGCTCCTTGCATAGTCATCAAGGCATGTGTAACAAGTGAAGAGCAATGCAGGACAGCAACAGCGAGTATCCTAAAAGCGGACGCATGCTGAATGTGTTCTTCATAGAACTGGGACAACAAGGTAAAGCGCTGTATCAAGTTTGGAGCAAAATCAAACACACCTAAATTGTTTTTTACTAAATGTTCTCATCTTCCCTCGAACATACAAAAAGTCTGTCAACGTTAACACTGCCCAGCTTTGAAAATGCATGCAGGGAAAAAGGCTCAAAAGAGTCCTTACTCTAGCATGAGAGAGTTAATTGGGAAACTGGATTTATTTAAGGAGAACCATTACAGTGGATTTATCACTAGGACTACATCAGGAATTCTCAAGCTTTGACTAGCCTTCGTAGCCAGCCAAGTATATGCTCATTGGTGACCCTGCCCCTACTCTGAAGGAAAGAAGCAGAGCTCTGCTTGTGCTATCACGATGATTTTCGGAGACACTCCAACCCCCTCCAGGGCCCAATGCGACTGTGGGGCAAGAGACTGAGAAATGAGGGGGTTGACAGTCCCAACTGTGGACCCCTTGAACTAAATTTAGCTAATATGCACTATAAATCAGCAACTGTCACCATCTATTGAACGAGGAGTAGAAGCTCTTACTATCAAGAATAGTCGCTTCAGCTAAGAGATCTAACTGGGGCAGAGCTAGAACTGTGACAGATTGAAAGCCCTGATCACCTAACTCCTGTGGATCATTCTCATCATGACAAAGGGTCACAAAAGTTGACACGATGTGGACCAAGACTTGCATTTATTTAGCATTTGCGTACCCATTTCAAATGTACCAGTTCTTGAAAATGGTAGAACGAATGGTACATAAACGTTTTTTAAAATATATTTTTAGAACATAATGCAACAGTAACTGCAGAGTAATGGCACGACTACAACTGCAGGAAACTTCAGAACAAACGCAAGCAAAGTACTCCCCAAGTCAGAAACAGACACAAATTTTGGAAATCTCTTCTGTACTGTTCATTCCTCTGACTCTTATGCAGCAAGACACATATCTTCAGTCACTGACTAGTTATTTCACTGCATGTGGGTTCATGGTGCAAGTTGGGAAGTGGCATGTCAAATTGATTTCACAAGGTATTTTCAACATGTAGGTCATACTGCTGAACTACCCCAGGATATGTAAAAGTTCCTAGACAGTGATCCCAAATCACACTAGTGTAATACCTCCATATGACTTAGGAGATTCTCTGATGTTAAGGAACTAAATGAAATATAGCCAATTTCTGGTAGGGTTACTGTCTCTACTTGATGTTTTGTCCTACCCCCCTGGCAACCTTAGGTTTCCTAAATCCAAACACAGTAGGCAGGGTGGCAGGTAAGGCATTAAAGAGTAGGAAGGCTTCTCCAATAAAGGGGCATGCAACAATTTCACTATGTTCCCAAAAAGATTGTCATAGGCCAAAGCCTCTGTATTGGTTTCTGCTCAGTTAGAAGCTAGTGCAGAATATTTAAAACTCAAGATTACATTCCTCCCCAAAAAGAAGTTATTTTAGGAAACAGCCATTTCCAAACTTAATGAAAATGTGCTGAGTCTTAAGACAGAGCAGGAGCTAGCTATTCTGTATGGAAAAGCATCAACATATGACCAGGAAATCTTACTAGCTTTGGTCGTTTTGCAAAATTAGTGCTGGGATTCTGTGGGATCCTATATATAACTTTGACAAACAACTTGCACAATCATTTTGTGGTTAATCATAGCAGTCTGCACTGCTCCCATCAGAAAAATACTTATTGAAATCTGCGTGCCAGAAGTCAAATGAACAAAGAGAAGAAGACCACATAATAAAACATGCCCTCCAAACCATCAAACCGGGTTGGGGGGGTGGGGAATGCACAAGTTGTAGCATGAACAGGTCTCAGTAAAATCATGTGGGGAGTAATTACAGTGTCTCTGTTCATAATACCATGTAGTTACAGACTTAGTCAGGGTTTCCACTTAAGGACACATGGTTTTTTTTTTCCCTTAGAAAAGTTTATAGCTCAGCTGCAAAATTACCCTCCTATGAAACTTGGCAAGAAAGGTTCTGGTGCAAGCAAGATTTTTGATTTTTATTGGTGACATATCCATTTTGCTTTAAATGCATTTCTTAAAAAAATTAAGAATCAATTCATCCTTTTTTGCCCAGCCATTAATGAGTGCTTTCAGGGTTTTAGTTTTTGCAGTTCAGAGAGGCAATTTACCTTGCACAAGAGACATGTGACACCCCTCAAGGCTGAGTGGCTAAGTTGGGCATTTTCTGGGGTTCTAAGACAGACGGACCACCTACCACCTCAAAAGTGCCTCTATTCTCCCTTTTCAAGGAGTACTCCTTCCATAGACCACAGAGTTACTGGTAAAAACTTCCTAACATCTCCCTGGTGACTTCCATCCAAAAATGTGAGAAAGGTTTTATGCTGCTTAGGTTTCATTGTTGATGACGACAAAAAATGCTATCTGGATTCCTTGCAATTTTCCATGTGATGTACTTTAGGAATACAGGAATCTGTTTTATACCAAATCAAACCATTAGGCCCATCTACTTAGTTTTGTCTGGAAGCAATATCTCCAGGGTTTCAAACAAAAGTCTTTTCCAAGTCTTACATGGAGATGCCAAAGATTGAACTGGCCCCTTTTAATCGCAAAGCATGGGCTCTATTACTAAGCCTTTTCTCTTTGTAGAACAAACCAAATAGTTTGAGGGATGGGTGGGATAGAGAACACGGTGAAAAGAAATATAGTTCTGATAGTCTGCCCCATAGGTTTCTGGAAATAAGTAGGGACTATCAAGGAATGATCATAGGAACCCTTGTCCATTTTATGGCTTTCCATAGCTTAAGTTTCAAGATTAGGCATGAAAGCAGAAAGTATAATATCCTGTGTGTGTGTGTGTGTGTGTGTGTGTGTGTGTGTGTTTAAAAAAGCTTGAAAGCCACTTTCCATCTGACATGCATATTCCTCATGCATACTTTTTACATAGGCCAGAAAGCTTAATTTCACAGTTTATTCCTCCTCTATTACTCTAGAAAGCACTGGCATACATCCACATTTAGCAGTGCATCTTGCCAAACCAAAATGAGTGCTTGCAGCATCCAGACATAATTATCCATAGCTCTCCCCACAGCTGAAACACACTTTGAAAGTCTGAAGTTTCCATTTGCTAAAACGTCTACAAGCTGGTAAGTAATACCAACTTTTCTGGAGCTTCTGTGTTTGTTGGAACTACTAGATATTGGAGCTTTAGAACATCTGTGACTATATCAACCCTTCAGCCAGTTTGGAAAGCAGGTTACAGTATAAATAACTTAAATAAATAAAACAAATACGCTGTGTTTACTACATAAATGGGGAAACAGCTGAGCAAACAGTTGGAGTGTTGGTGGGGAAGGGGTTCAAGATCTTGTTTTCAATATTGGACAGGGTGTAACTCCTAAATTGCAGAGCTTAAAGGGGTAAACAAACACAGCTATCATAACAGTTATTATTACAGCTCCTTATTTTCATTGCATCACTCTTTTCTGTGTTTCTCATCACCAACACGAGTCTAGTTCTGTATATTTGGACTCACTGGTGCTGCCACCATTTTGATTTCCCCACAGTGCAATGCCTACAATGCGCACACAGTGGGCACTGCATTGTGGGGAAATTTCAATGGCAGCAGCAGCAGGTTTAGCTCTGCAGGCCTGGCACTGCTGTGCTGTTGGTACTACCCTTCCAGCAGTGTTAAAAGGAGGGAAGAGCTCACTCACTGGGTGTACATGTTGTGGGTACTGCATTGTGGGGTAATTGAAATGGCAAGTCCTACCCACCAGGTACAGTCAGCTAAGACTGGCACTACTGTGGAGAGGAGCCCAATGAGTGCACTATGCCCAGAGTCACCTGAAACTTGGTGCTACCCCTGGTCTAGGTCATCATGATATATGTGCAATCTGGTGCTGAATAAGCTCAAGCCCTTGGCACAGTCCATAGTTTTCCAACTACCTAATGGTTTCGTCTTACAACGAATTTCAATTGGATTTAATTACTGCCCTGGAAAACAGTTAAACTTCACACTTCACCTTCAGCATTGCTTTCTACCTTACAAGTCAATCCCAGCCCCTCCCACCCTGCCCTCGAGGAGCTCTACATCTGTCTTGATAAGATATTTATAAATAACCAAAAAAGCTGCACTTTGATCAGCAATTGCCTTAAGCAGAAGAGATGCTGAAATTACAGACTTCTAAAGCTGCATTTGACGAGGCGAGCAAACGGGAATTTATCTGATCTCCTTTCAGAGGAGATGCTTTTTAAAAAATCCTGATCCTTTTCAACATGATGGGAAGCATTTGCTTTAATTTAAACTTGATGCTCACCTAAGGAGTGAGCCAGCTCTTGTGCAAGTCAACGGCAAAACCCCCTGCTGGTTTCAAAAAGTGGTGGATGCAATCTCCTAGTGTTTCTAAGAGTTTTGTAACTTGGTTTTACAGCTAGCGACTTACACCGTGAGTCACAAATAGAACAACATTCCTCCAATTTCAGGCACATTAGAATACAATACAATAGAATAGAATTTCAGGCACATTAGAATGCAAAATCTAAGCTCATTTGGGATGACGAATTCTCAATTGCTCCCCAATGATGAAGGAAGGATGGAGTAAAGCCTCACTATCACTGTTTAATGAGTTGGCAAGGAATAATGAACTTTGCACTTTGGCTGTACATAAGGAAAAAGAAACCCTGAGCTGATCTTTTCCTTGGTAATATTTGTACACACCCAAGTTAAGATCTGTTTCTGCAGAAATGAAGTCTCATTAATTTCTGCTATAAGCTCCAGAGGTTACTTTTAATTTCAGACATAGATCTGCTGGTGATGGAGATATGGAGAACCTAATATAGATTGTACCGCAGGATGGGTTCTGATGGTATCCATATTTATGTCATCCAACAGCAGAGTTAATTAGATAGCAATTTTTATCAGCACCAGTTCTGAACTCTGCTTCTATTCTATACAATTTAGGCGTGCTAAACACTTTTGCCATTATAGAAAATACTGGCTGAAACCAGGCAATTCTGAATTTAGGATACCATGTGCTTATATTTATGCTGTATCCCACCTGGCCAAATCCAGATCCAGGCAGCACGTGTGATATTTTTGAAATCTGTAAAATAATCCATAGAGCCACAAAAGAACCTTGGCTTATAACCAACAGAATAATGCAATAAAGACAGGTGTACAAATTCTCGGGCATCATCATAGGAGCTCCCTCAATTCTTTGAGAGCTTCCACTTGCAAATCTCTCTCCATTCCAGGGTCCAATTTAAGCATAACACTGTCAAGCAACTCAGTAATCTACATAAGCAACTTGGCTCATGCAAAACATGTGGCTCCTCAAAAGAACAGATACATTGAAAGCTGCCAAGAATTTGTCTGAAGACAGAATTACATGAAATGGTTCAAAACAAACAGAAATCCATCTGAAGTATCTTTCTGCTCAGTCACATGGACCAGCCTTGATTTGCACAGAGTTCACATGATTTACTTCTTTTAATCCCCAGTAAATTCAACATCCCCTGCCAGCAAGCATTCAGAGAGAGGTTACGAGGGGACAGATCTCCTGCCTGAACAGAGGTACAGTACACTGTGAGAGAACCAGAGATCTGGAAATAACTTCCTTTTCATGCCCCTCACCCTCTTCATCGTCCTTCCTAAATACATCTCTAGTGGTAAAATTTTCACTTACTACAACTAGGATGAGGGGCAAGTTGGGCAGAGTCCTCATGGAGTGTGTGTGTACGTGTGTATGTATATGTTTATATGTACCCTGTTTCCCCGAAACTAAGACATCCCCCCAAAATAAGACCTACTTCCAGTTTTGCCTCTCGTAATATAAGGCATCCCCCGAAAATAAGACCTCCCCGAACATAAGGCCTCCCTGGAATATGTGTACTGTATTCTTCTTCATGGAAAAATAAGACATCCCCTGAAAATAAGACCTAGCGCATCTTTGGGAGCAAAAATTAATATAAGACACTGTCTTATTTTCGGGGAAACAGGGTATGTATATGTATATATGTATATATGTCAGGACAGCTAGTTTCATTTATGCCCTGCCTTTCCTCCAAGCAGCTCAAGGCAGCGTACATGGTTCCCTACCTCATTCTATCCTCACAAAAACTTTGTGAGGTTGGTGTGGCCAAGAGTGCATTACTGGCCCAAGCTCACCAGGGACTGGCTGGACAAAGAGAAGTGGTGAGAGACACCAGCTGGGGAATCCCCAAGGGACACCCTAGAACAGGAAGGCTCAGAGCCAGGGGATTGGTGGTGGGACACTGAGGAGGGGTCAGAGGGAGAAGATTGGGAGGAGGGGCTGGTTGCTGAAGGAGCAACAGGGTTTAGTGAGAAGGAAGAGCTGGTGACAGGGAGCAGTTCAGACTTGGAGGCTGAAGTGGAGGAAGGGGATCAAGGAACTGTTGAAGTATCCAGGGAGTCTCCCTCTCCTGTTGCGACAAGCACACCTCACCCCCCAGTCTCCAAGAAAGTGCAGGATAATGAGAGGGGAACAGAAGCCAAAGGTGCAGGGACACAGTTTTGCTTGGGAAACATCCAGGGGAGAAGCCTTAGGAAAGGTGGAAGGTAGGTACCTTCAGTCCTGGCAACTGCTCCCTAGGAGCAAGACCTACTGGGAAGTGTTGCTGAGTTGTATGCGGTTTGCTTGAATAAAGAGTTAATTTCACTGACGAGTCTATCAATTATGTCTGTGGTAGAGAGCAGGTGAGACACAGAATGTTAAGAGGGTTAGTTGAACGCAAAAGCAAAAAAGGAAAGGAAAGGAAGGGTGAATGAGAGATCCCTGAGTGTTTGTTGTTGAGTATTCTTATGGGGAAGATTGTAGTTGAAGAAATGTGCGCCATGGAATTACCAAATCTCCTTCCTCATTATAAAAGGTACGATGAAGGAGAGGAAGGAATAAGAACACCTTTTCCCTTTTCCAGAACCTGTACCTAACTGATAAACAATTTTTGCTACTGAGGAGGATGTGATTCAGCAACTTGACCTCATTCCCAGGCCCTTATTATAAAGACTCTTTTTTTTAATTAATGGAAGCACAGCTTAAAATTTTAAATAGTGCGTTCTTATTTCAGCTGCTCTGTAGTTTCATTTAAATATTCACTCTCTTCTTAAATGGGTATATCTTTTAATTATAAAATATAAGATAATGTTAATTTTACCCTTTATTCTAGACTTAATAGCATCATAAGGCAAGAACTAAAATAAATCATGAGAAGATGCCTGAGGGTACAGGGAAGCATTTCCTCAGCAATGAAAATGGATCACGCATTCTGACACAATTCCCATAATACTATCATGGCCCCATAAGCTTAGTTGGATTATGGTAACCTCCATACTTTCTGTCCCTGCTGTTTCTTTTCTGTTTTGTTTTTTATTAGATGAAAGATGGAAGATTGAGATAGATTTTTTATTTGTGATGAAAAATGTATTCTGATGAAAGAAGGATTGCCTCGAAGAGATGAGGGCCAAAAGGAGGAATGAATAATCAACTATGTTCAAACCCCTCATCTTAGTGTGGCAACTATGAGTCATACATAGTTTTAAGCTGTGTTCTGATGGCTGCCTTCACAAATAACCATGTGTGGCGTTCATACAGAGCCCCCAGTCGTTTCAAGGACTATTGACCTGTACACCACTACTTTATCCTTCCGCTGCCACCAATTTTGTGGAAAAAACCCAGGGTTCCCCGGTGAAGTATTGAGTCTCAATCAGGTAGAGTTAACAATGAAGATTAAAGTTTATTTCAAACACAAACAAGTTTTAAAATATATTCAAAACGCTGTCACTCTATTCGCTCTTGTCCCTGTCTCTAACTCACTCTGACTCCTCTATCTCCCTCCCTCCCAAAAGAACCAACCTAACTAACTGTCAAAACCTCTGGGCTGAGCCTCAAAATCAGGTAGGCTCCACCTCTGGGCTTTCTTACTGGTCAACCTATTAACCCTTTCTCCCCCCAATACAAATGTATCCCCAAAGAATGGGCAAACGCCACACCATGGTTTGTTCAACAAATCCCAGTTTATCTCACAGATGACCAAACAAGCCATGGTTTGTTTCTCCAGCTTGTTTTCCACCTGTTCTTGCCTTGTACCTATGTGAACATCTGGAGTTGGGTGTACAAACATACTATGACTAAGCAAAGCTTTTTGGTTTAGATACAATGCCAAACCATAGTTAAAAACCAACAATGCTTCAAAAGCCAACAGTGCCTTCACACTGTGGTTTGTGGCCAGAAAACAAACCATGGTTATTCTCCTGGGCTGATTTTGGATACTCAAACCAGCTCAGTCAGTAGAGCATGAGATTCTAAATCTCAGGGTCGTGAGTTTGAGCCTGACGTTGCGCAAAAGATTCCTGCATTGCAGGGGGATGGACTAAATTACACTTGTGTTCCTTCCAACTCTACAATTCTATGGCTTATGTGCAAATTAGGCCAATAACAGCAGGCAAGAATGAGAATGAAAAAGACCAAAGAGTTGTAGGCAATATACTAAAACAGAAACTCTTAAGGCGATCAGAGAACACAATGACAAACTATATTCTGGTGTACGCAACAATATTAATTAATATTTTTCTACTAGTATAAAAACAGACCTTCCCCAAGGAATCAATGTACTGCTGTAAACTCAAGCAGTTTTAGAAACACCTGCCCTCTTTTGTTTTGATCCTGAGGGCAAATTCACACTTAGGGAGGCAGATAAATCTGCAGTAAGTCTTTGTCTCAACACTATAAAATGTGAGATGGACACACATGAAGAAACTGTGTCCTATTATATTATACACATAACACTTTTGTGTCTTGGGGCTAATTCAATGGGGGGGGGCGAGGGCAAGTGTGCTTTTCACAGGTATATGCTGCGCTTCCTGGTGAATACTACTGCCCCCAAGTGAATGGCCCCAAGACACCAAGCTGTGTCCTTGAAATAACAACAATCTGTTTCCTTGAAATAATTAAATTTCACTTGAAATCTTGCTTTAAAAGGAAAGCCTCGGCATTAGAACAAACTGACCGTACTCCAGGATGTAACTGTTTCAGTATTCAGCCACCAAAACACACTTTTCTGTAGTCTTCTGGGACGTGACGATAGCATCGTTTTCTAATCGCCCTTGCTAAAGTCCTTCAGATGCCATTTAACAACTCTATTCAAGCCTACAAAGTACAATTTGAAGCTGTCTGTCATTGCTACCTACAAACACTACTTGGCTGCAACACCTTAAGATACTTCGTGACAAATAATTGAATGGTGTTTTCCTATCCCATGGTCTGTGCGCGCGGGGGTGGGGGTGGGGGGAAGCAGATGCAGAGCAAGCATTTTGTTCTGCAAATTCTTACTTATCTAGCTAGTGGTCCCATTAAAAAAAATATACTCTGGGTGGCTCACAAAGCAAAACATTACAACAGACTTCCTCAACCTCGGCCCTCCAGATATTTTTGGCCTACAACTCCCATGATCCCTAGCTAGCAGGACCAGTGGTCAGGGATGATGGGAATTGTAGTCTCAAAACATCTGGAGGGCCGAGGTTGAGGAAGCCTGCATTAAAATATAGCATAGGATAATAAAGCTGGGGAGAGGTCCATGTTTGGCCCATTGGGCTTCCCCATTTGAGCCATGAGGCCATTTCCCCTTTTTAATGCCCACCTGCCACACACCTGGCATCACATGTCTGGTTAGCAAAAAACAGGATAAGACTCCAACTTATCAGCTGATGAGTGGAGAATTCAATCCTCCTTGGCTCAGGTGCATTAATTCCCCATTGGGAACTTGCTGGAGCATCTGAATCCTGCAAAAAGCAAGATGAACTCACAGATCATCTAAGGCATGGGGAGTTCAATCCAGCTTGGTTGCGATCTTCCCACACCCCCATGGGCCAGTGATGACAGGCTTATGTCAACCATGGGCCTGTCAATCATGGCATCATGGCTTCATTATAGAAGACTGACAGGCAGGTGGAGATAAAGATCTGGCCTGCCAAGCCAAAAGCATTCCCCACCCCTACAATAGGAGTATAGCTTTAAAAATAAAATTAATAAAAATTATTAAAAATAAAAATAATCTTGAAAGCACAAGTAAAACACAACTGAAAACCTGGACTGTGAAACACAAGTCATTTGAAAGACCACTACAGTATACAAGGACTTAGAAATATGGTCAAATCCGAAGTTATCACTGTTAGGCCAAATTGCTGTGATAAAAATGAATGTATTGCCAAGGATGCTGTTTTTGTTTCAAACATTGCAAATCTTGGACAAAATGGACTGTTTCAAGAAGTGGCAGAGAGATATCTCCACATTTGTCTGGCAGAGCAAGAAGCCTCGAATAAAATTTAAGATATTAACTGATGCTAAAGAAAGAGGTGGATTTGCCCTGCCAGACCTTAAACTTTATTATGAATCAGCCGCTTTTTGCTGGCTGAGAGAATGGCTGCTTCTTGAAAATACTGATGTGTTGGACTTAGAAGGTTTCAACAATGTATTTGGTTGGCATGCATATTTGTGGTACGATAAGGTTAAAGCACATAAAGCGTTTAAAAACCATATTGTCAGGAAAGCACTGTTTAATGTCTGGATAAGATATAAGGACTTGTTAGAAAATAAAACCCCAAGATGGTTGTCACCAATGGAAGCGAAGGCTCAGAAAAAACTCAATAGGGAGGCCAAATGGCCGAAATATTGGGAAATTCTGGAACAAGAGGGAGACAGATTAAAACTGCAGAGCTTTGAAAAATTAAAAAATAGAGTGCGAGACTGGCTCCATTACTACCAAATAATGGAGGCATATAATTTGGACAAAAAACTTGGCTTCCAGGTGGAAAAATCAAAATTGGAAACAGAATTGTTAGATCCCAAAATTAAGAATTTGTCAAGAATGTATAACTTGCTGTTGAAATGGAACACTCAGGATGAAACGGTGAAATCTGCTATGATTAAATGGGCACAAGATGTTGGACACAACATTATGATGGCTGACTGGGAACAGTTATGGACCACAGGTATGAAGTTTACGGCATGTAATGCCTTAAGAGAGAATTTAATGAAAATGACTTACAGGTGGTACATGACACCAGTCAAGCTCGCAAAAATTTACCATTTGCCTGATAATAAATGTTGAAAATGTAATGAGACTGAAGGTACATTCTTTCAGCTTTGGTGGACATGCCCAAGGACTAAGACATTCTGGGAGATGATTTATAATGAAATGAAAAAGGTATTTAAATATACCTTCCTGAAGAAACCAGAGGCCTTTCTCCTGGGCATAGTCGGCCAATTGGTGCCAAAGAAGGATAGAACTTTCTTTATGTATGCTACAACAGCAGCAAGAATACTTATCACAAAGCATTGGAAGACACAAGATTTACCCACCCGGGAAGAATGGCAGATGAAGTTGATGGACTACATGGAACTGGCGGAAATGACTGGCAGAATCCGAGACCAGGGAGAAGAGTGGGTGGAAGAAGATTGGAAAAAATTTAAAGACTATTTACAGAAACACTGTAAAATTAATGAATGTTAGAAGGATGAAGTTATATGGCTTTAGCAGAAATGTTATAAAGAATTAAGTAAAAATAGATTGTTAATGGTCCAAAGGGGGAAAAATAAGGTTAGATTGTGTTAAGATAAATTATAGGACAAAAACTGAGAAAGATGGAAAGGATTTGCTGAAATAGCTAACTGAACTAGAATACAAAAAAGGGAGGTGTGAGGTCGTTGAAACAAGTAAATGAAAGATAAGATATGGAAATATTGGATGTGTTTTTAACTGTTTCTGTTTTTGTTTTTGTTTTGTTAAGATAAGTAGTGTTTTTTGTTTTTCATGTATTGTATTGTATTGTTTTGCTTTGTTTAACTCTTTTTCTTCTTTTTGTAATCTTTAAACTCTTAATAAATATTACTTAAAAAAAAAAAGACCACTACAGTATACATTTTGACATGAGCTCTATTCAGGCAATACTCCTCAAAAAAAAAAAAAAAGAAAATAGATGCATGTTTCTTCCTGGACCTTTGTATGTTTAGAGTGGATGTCTGTAGTGAGGAGCCTATTGTATCTGCTGAAACCACCTGAGTGATTAAGTACCTCCACAGTTTAAAAATGCTCTCTGCGGCAGATGTTCACTCTAAAGATGTGAGGAGTTTGCATGACCTCAAGGGTGGGGCTAAAAGTGCGACCCCACAGCCCCACTGAACTGTTTTCTTCGTTTGATGAGCAGTGACTTAATAGGGTTAGAATAATGTAACAAAGGGAGATGAAAGTTACTTGCTTCAGTTGCAATTATTTTGAACTGCAATACAACTAGCTCCTTGAACTGGGCATATCCTAGCTAGCCCACAGAAACCTTGGATTCTGCAAAGGTGAAAAGGATAAAAAATGAATGAACAATGGGCCACATAATTTCTATGATACGTAATTTCATTTCCCCAGGACAGGACCTAGTGTTCTCCCCTGGGACAGAACAGTCTCTCAAAGTGAGCCAGCTTATCTGTTTGGAAACCATTGTGATAAAGCACAAGTAAAAACTCTTACATTAAAAAATTGGCAATTATTGCTAGCTCACTTCTAGAGGCCCAAATATTGCTACAGTTCTTGAATGGCATAGAAGTATTTTGGCAGCCATTGTGCTTTTTTGCTTTTGAAAATGGCCCCGAACTACAAAAGTTTATGGAACGTACAAGATACGCAGAATGAAATTAAAACAAAACTCTAGCGGCACCTTAAATGCTAACATACATTTATTATGGCATAAGCTTCTGTGGGCTACAGTCCACTTCAGAGAGCTCTCTGTTGTTTGTGCGACAATAGACTGACACGGCTAACCCTCTTGAAATAGTTTAAACAATTTCCAAGTGATGCTCCCATGATTCACTTGCGCCCAAAAGACTGGCTGTATGTTTGCTCTTGTGTAAAGAAAACACAAAGTGTAGCTAATTGGAGAATCAAAGTAAATTGTTGCACCTTATCGATGGACAGTCTAGTAGCGCTGCAAAAGCTAAGTTTCCCACTTCTTATTCCCCCTGCACCATTCATTGCAGCAAAAGTGCCATATCATGCAGATGCTGTTTAAAAACATCTCAAACTACCACTAAGAAGAGATGAACCAAGGTCTGGACTGTAGCACTTCAGACAGCGGACGTCAGCTGACATGACTGAATCAATCAATCAATCAATCAATCAATCAATCAATCAATGCACATATAAAACTAGATGACAGGGAGAAGGGTCCTAGCTTAGCTGCTGCCATGATATGCTAGTCTTCTAAGTGGAGGGGGTTTTGTGTACAGAGAAGCGTTCAGCCATGTCAACCTCAATCTGCATTCTGAAGTCAAATAACCTGGACACATGATTACGACTGCAGCGAGAAAGAGGCCCGAGTCTCCGCAGTGCATAGTGGTGTCCTCTTATCTGCTCCTGTGCTGACAGAGTGTGGGAGATGAGTAAGTAATCTGTGCTCTGCAAGTCACAGTGTGCCATGTTCTCATAACAATGCTGCTGCTTTTGATCTCTTTCTGACAACTGGCAGTTGACAGTTTTTCTTTATCATGCTATCTGCTCTGCTGTGAGGAGGTGGCAGTTGAGAGAGCAGATTGGTCCGGGAACAGCAATCATTAAAGTGTCTGGAGAATTGGTAGCAACTTTCTGTTATGTGCATGCAGTACAGAAGGGCAATTTTGGAACAGAAGCAACAGACACTGTCAGTTTCAAATAACTCAAATCTTGGAGGGTGTTGAGGCACTGGAATAGCTTTATCCATTTGAACTACCAAAGATGGTTGCAAGAGGCAACATGCTTGCACTAATGATGTTATTGCTGAACATTACTTGAAGCCTTTCATGGGGCAGAGAACTCCTTCTCACTTACTTCAGTTCTGCTATTCCCCAGTCCTGTTCATCATCACTTTTATTCTGATGTTCAGCTGCATTTAAAGAGCACTGTAAAGGTAGCACAAGGCTGCACTTATTTAGAAGGTCTTCGTTAATGGAAGCACATATGACAGTCTAGGCCTGTACTCAAGGCAGTCAGTGGAACATTGAAAACAAGCCACAGTAGGATGCAGTGTATTGGTGAATGTTGCATGGACTGTGGCATGTATGTGAAACCTGTGGCCATCCAGGCTTGCAGCCCAACTGTCCATCATTGCTGACCACTGGCCAGGTTGGCTGGTGCTGATGGGAGCTTGAGTACAGCAGCATGTAGAGGGTCACAGGTCCCTTGTCCATAGACTTTGGGAAACAATTTGAACAAAAGGATGGGACAAGATGAATGCAATGGTACAAAGGTTTTGCACCGGAATGAGAACATTCCAAGGAAAGAACTTCAACGGCATCTACAAACAGCTGCCCTAAATAAGCACCGTTTTGCATGGTGGTTGTGTCTCCGGATTTCAAACAAATGGATATGTGTATTTAAAATTCACCAGGGCCTTTGGTAGGGATAGGAATGAAGTAAAGTTGTAATCCCAAAATTAAAGGGAACAGAAAGGGAACCTATGTTTCCCAGGTCCCAGCCCTAGAATTTCAGCTGCACAGCAATTCACCCTTTTCTATTCCCTCTCTGTAACTGACCAGATAATCATGGGAGTGGTAATTGAAAGGAGGGAGGTATCCAGCTTTTGAATCTCAATCCATCTTTCTGCTGCTGCATTTTGATAAAAGGGTGGTTCTTGAGTCTTGAATACTTTCATATTGCCACCTGCTGCTTGCTGTTAGGTTTGGTGATGTGGAAAGCCTTTCCACACGGGCTTGTTCAGAGATGGCTTCAGGACTGAAGAGGTTCTAGGAAAGCTGTCCTCTGCGCTTACCCCCATCCCAATTGTCCTGTAACTGGAGAACTTGCCGGGCGACAAAGGTGGAGCTGGCAGTAATGTTGGGGATGGAGCAAGGAGTAGATATGGCGCTGAGAGGCACGCAGTGCAAAGCGAGGAGGAAGCCACATCTCTCCCCATTAATAGTAGTTGCCTGCACAGGGCAATGTTTCCTGCCTTGCTGTTCAGTGCGGAGAGGAGCTTTCAGCAGCTACAGCAAGCCAGGGAGCCACTGGTTTAATTCTGCCCCAATGTAGTGTTGCTTCTATATGGAGGGCAATGGTGAAGGATGAAACTGGTTTGAGGTTGCTACACAGCAGCAGCAAAATGAGAGGGAAAAGGCCTGTTATGTACTGAGTTGAATAGGATCCAAAATGCAGCAGTCTGATTGGTCCTAGAACAATAGGATTCAGAATGCAGCAGTCTGATTGGTCCACAGGAGCCACCCAATCCAGCTCCAGGTGGAAGTGAATCCGCAGCCTGATTGGCCTACAGGAGAATCCCGGAATTAGCCAATCACTTGGGGCCCATTGTGTAAATAATGTATATAAAGCAGACATTCTGGGGGAACTTCCATTCCTCCTCACCACTATGAGCTGAATAAAGAGCATGAAATCCACTCTCGACTCTGAGTATATTTCAAGGCCCCACCAGGGGTGTAGGCAGAGCACAGCGGTGTAGCTGCTGCCTGTCCAAAAGAGGCCAACATCCATCACTGCAGAAGAAATAAATGTAAAATGCAGTCAATGAATTGCCAGTCCTCTTGGTAACATGCTGGCAGTGCATGGTTAAGACTTCAGAAGCCAAAAGAAGACGAGAAGCAAGATTTGCTGTCTTTGGGTGTGCTCCATCTCAATCCCCTTGTGGGCAGCAGGATCATTATAAATTATGTAAAATAAATAGATGCAAATTTTCATATATCACATTTATTCAATATTGGTGCTGAAAGCATAATTGGAAAGGTGGCAGGGAGCACCAAAGAAACTGTGATAATTGTAGGACACACTGTTACCAAGCAGCCATCTGCCAAAGAACTGCTTCTTGGTAGGAGGTCCAGAGATCTGCGAATTCCGTCACTGCCTTCATGATATCTGATCACAGCAGCCACTGTGCAGAGAGGCAAAACATGCTAATGATGTATTTAGCTCCGTCATTTAATAAGCTGGGTAAAATTCATTGATACTGATCTTGCGCGTTATGTGTTGCCTCATTTTTTAAACACTCCTATTTAGAGGAGGAAACAAGCACCACTGGAAGTCAGCCAGCCCTGGGCCTCCTGGGTTAATTCTTTGCAACACCACAGCTTCGGATTATCAGCTAGCCTTTTTAGCACAGATAGTCTAGAACTACAGAGACAACGGGCTGAAAAAGAGAGCATGAATCCCAGCGTTTAAAGAATAGCAAGCTGCTGGCGTTGTTCATTGTCCAAGGCAAACATTGGCCAGTTTCCAATCCATATTCCTTGGAAATGCTAAAGGCAAAAGGAAACCACTGCTGAAAGCCCAACTTCTGAAACAAAAACCTTCTTTGTCAGTTCTGTACAACGCACATAACAAAGGCCAATGACACTTAAGTGTTCTAACTGTGCAACCAAAATGAGCAGACTTGGTAGCAAGTAAAGACGATATCACCACTCTGCAGACAAATGCAGTGTTCAAGCAAATCAAGAAACTGGAAAATACTCTGTACCTTGTGAATGTTATACTCACTGAATCACTAGTACAGTGGTACCTCAGGTTACATACGCTTAAGGTTACATACGCTTCAGGTCACAGACTCTGCTAACCCAGAAATAATACCTTGGGTAAAGAACTTTGCTTCAGGATGAGAACAGAAATCATGCTCCGGCGGCACGGGGGCAGCAGGAGGCCCCATTAGCTAAAGTGGTGCTTCAGGTTAAGAACAGTTTCAGGTTAAGAATGGACCTCCGGAACGAATTAAGTACATAACCAGAGGTACCACTGTATTAGGTATCGGAAAAAATGGACTTGGAACTGCCCCCAGCTACAAGACTGTTGTTCATTCATCAACAAATTTACTACTGACACTGAAGAACAACTGAAAACTAGGTAAGAAATGGTAGAGGAAATGAGCTACAAATCACAACCCCCGATTCCCAGATTTAGAATAATCTCCTCCGTTACACCAATCACAACCACCTTTCAATCAGATGTCAAGTTCAAAAACACTCAATTTCACATTAGGAAAGATGTAAAGCAGGTAGAAGTGCAGTCAGGTTTGAGAATAGGATAGAAAGCAACTTTCAGCAAATGAGGAATCTTATATTCAAAATTAAGCATCAGTAGAAAAGTAAAGGTAAAGGGACCCCTGACCGTTAGGTCCAGTCGTGGCCGACTCTGGGGTTGCAGCGCTCATCTCGCTTTATTGGCCGAGGGAGCCGGCGTACAGCCAGCATGACTAAGCCGCTTCTGGCGAACCGGAGCAGCACACGGAAATGCTGTTTACCTTCCCGCTGGAGCAGTACCTATTTATCTACTTGCACTTTGACATGCTTTTGAACTGCTAGGTTGGCAGGAGCAGGGACCGAGCAACGGGAGCTCACCCCATTGCAGGGATTCGAACCGCCGACCTTCTGATCGGCAAGTCCTAGGCTCTGTGGTTTAACCCACAGCACCACCCGCAACCCTAATAGAAAGGTAGCTTAAAGCTAAATGCTGTGCAGGAGGTGGGGAATGTAGTGTCTCTAGCTTAAGAGATTGTTTGCTCTGTTTTTTTCCACAGAGGAAGTTCTGCAGAGGGTATTTTTCAACCCAGCAAATATATGTGATACCAACAAACTTTGTATTCTTCAATACAAAACCACCTATCCTAATTCCTAATTCAATGAAAAAAATAACGAAGTAATTAAGAAATTTGAAAGAAGATCCAATAACAATATAAATATATTAATTGTGTATATTAAGTAATATTAACTATACTGTGAGCACTTTAATTAACCAGATGGAAATTTAATTTGGTGTGTGGCCCGTGGGTTCTGTGTAGATGTACTCTTGTGGCCCACTTAATCTGTGAGGTTGGACCAACCTGAATTATTCACTGCTTATGCTCTCTCCCTGTTTTGAGATGATGTGTTCCATTCCTTTCGGTTTTTCATGAAACAAAGCAAGCTATACAAATTTTGAGTAGGGGGAGGACTGTGTAATTTGATTCTATCTTATCAGCACATAAAATCGTCACAACAAAGTTCTATTTCCTCTGCTATTTATGAGATTCTTCTAGAAATCCAAGCTTACATTCATTGCGGTAGCACTGCAGTTCCAGCTCTACATTTAAGAAGTTAAAACATCATGAAAACATTGAAAAATAGAAATACACATAACATTTGTAAAGGTTTTAAGAACAGTCTCCTGCATGCTCTTGTTTGTGAGTGGAGAAGGAAATATATCTTTTATTTGCATTCCAAATCAACTTATAATGGATACATCTACAATCTGTGTACTATCGAACCCTCAGCAAAACACTTTCCATGCAGAATAACCTGCATGTTGTAATTCCAGCTAAGCTTTGGACAGGGGGCAGCAGATCTTAAAAACAAACAAACAAACAACAGTTGAGAAAGCATCTCTTTCCAGTAAAAAGGAAAGACTATACAATTCGGTCCAATTTTGGCTACATTTGTTAGTACTGATGCAAATGTAACAAAACGCCAGGGAGAAAGGAAACCATAGGAGAAAGAGGGGGAGAATTTTGGGAACAGAAAGGCAAAAAAACACACACCAGATATTCCTAATTACCCAGCCATGATTAGAATATTGGGAATTTCGCATCTACACTAGACTCTAGTAGCACTGGGAGTCTAAGGATCAAACTAGACTATATGTTAAAAACATGATCACATTTATCAGCTATCAGAGAGGATCATGACATAGTGGGAGAGGAGCTGAACCCCTTCTCCCAATGCCATTTTCCCAGTGATTTTTGTCAGAAAAAATGTCACAAGAGGAAATGTTTAAACCCACTTCCTCCAGCCCCAGTCAGGAGCACCACAGCTGCAGTTTAAAATATATGCAGAAATGTGATCATATAACTAATGTTTTCTATAGATTGTCCTTAACAGCAACCTCCCCTGAGCTTGGAACGTGCAAAAGTGTACATATCGCCTCTAGTTTGGTTGTATAATAATCTGACCTATCACTTCCAATGCTGAAAGCATCCTTACGGGTTTTAGCAAAATAAATGATGTAACAAGAAATGGGAATTACATGCCTGTTAACTAACCAGTAAGCTGAGCATGCTGGACTCTAATTTTGATTATGAGCAACAGAAATAAACCAGGGAAATCTGGGCAAACCACAAGGGGCCACAGTATCCCAGCTAAGGGATGCAGGAGAATATGACTGATGAGCTCTTATTATAGTAGTGGGTTTTTTGCACTCCAGGACTCATGTGCACAAATCCAAGAAGAGCCATGTTCTATTCCCTCAAGCTTATGGCTCAGCAGTTTAGAAAACCAGCTGCTCTGCGTAGCAATAAGTCTGCTGTTCCTTCCTTCCTTTTAAATAAAGGTGTTTACAGTCACCTGCTTTTAACAACATCACACTGCTCCTTTAGCCAGAAATTCTAAAATTTGAAATACATTATATGTTCACTCACTTGAGTGCTGGAATTATTTGGTTATTTCCAACAAACCAGAGACCTGAATTTTGGTGCACATGTGGTGTGAGATACCACGGTTATGACAAAAACCTGAAAATAGGCTAATCACTTACAAATATGTCAAACCTTGAGGCACAAAATATATTTCGAAATACAGACCAGTATTCCCAAGCACAGCTCTAACCAAGCCAGATATGGGGGCAAATACCTCTTTAGAGGTATTTTTTGGGGGGAAAGGCGCAGACTTCCAGTTGAACCAATGCAATTATTTATTTCCTATTTATTTATTTACAACCCTATTTTAAAGCACACAAAAGTTAAAATACTAAAACCGATTAAAATTGCCTCAACTTTCTAAGCATCTGGGTAGGCTTGTCTAAACAGGAATGCTTTTAGCAGGTGCTGAAAAGAGTACAGCGAAGGGTGCAGAGTGTACATGCAACAGTAAATGAAACTTCCATTCTACAAGCATCTCACATACACAATTCAACTCTCTCTCTCTCTCTCTCTCTCTCTCTCTCTCTCTCTCTCTCTCTCTCTCTCTCTCTCTCATGTGGGGCAGTGTGTAGATATACCAGTAACTAGTTTTCTACATTCTGTCTTGTTCTGTCAACTTTCCTACTGCTGCAAGTACACTCGGTGTAATTTCATTAAACCCCTCTCAGAAATCCTGAAATCATACAGTGCCATAATCTTGCACCTTTTTTAAACACAGAAAAAAGTTATTATCCATTACTAGGACCATAGGAACTACAATTTATCTTGTTGAAAAAGCCCATTAATGAGATGCATTTGACAAATGTATTAACTATGAAATGACTACAAATGATCTTTAGAAACAGGGGTAAAACAACACCGAGGCCAGTGTCTCGCAGAAACTCCCTACTCCTGGATATGGAACTTACATACTAAAAGGCTAGAATCTCCAGATACTTTGAAGTTACATTAACAAGAAGTGGCCTATTTAGATCACCAGTATTTCGGATGTGCAGCATTTCCCCCCCCCCCCTATTGGTTTAAATAGAGTCTATCTGGCTCCACTACGCCTTTTAATGAAACACTCATTTCACACAGGAAGATGAAATATAAAGCAATCAATACCCCTCCCTCCTTACTGTGGAAAATATGTGCTGGCTGTACTGTCATAGATTTCTGTGGGAGGGGGGAACCAGTTATACACACACAGGTGAATTTGTAGAATATGAAGCATTCAAAATGGCCTCATCCAAGTAATGGATACCATGGATGCTAAAGAGAAAACACAAATAGGCAGGAATCTTATAGATATACCTCAAAAGCGTCAAGTTACAAGAGCCCATGATCAAGGATATATATCAGGGATAGAGTAGCAGTGTCCCCCTACCACCCGATGTTGTTGGACTACAACTCCCATCATCCCTTGCCCACTGGTCATGCTAGTTTTGGCTGATAGCAGCTTAGGTCCAACAACAACTGGAGGGCCATCCCTGCTTTATGTTTTAAAGAGTCTCCAAAGTGATTGTATGAATTCAACGCTTCCTTTGCTGCTACCACCATTTATGTACAGCCTTCTCCCTGTACCACCCTTGTTCCTTGCAGCACCTAGCTTCTTGTTAGACTTGGAGCAGCACAGGGGAACAAAGAGTGTTTTAGGCAGGAAAAATAGGGACAGAAATGTCACTCTTCAGCTTCTAAAACTCCCAAAAATATGCTTGCAGATTCCACAACCAGAAGCTATTTGGCACTTCTGGAACATCCTGTCCCATATATCCTAGGACACAAATTCTCAGCAAAAAGGCAAGTTGTGGAAAGACAAAACTCTCAGAAATAAATTACTGGAGGGGCTGCTATGGGAGGGTGGGGAAGAGAAGGTAGGAACTTTTCTACTTCCACTAGAGCTACAGTAAGTTAAGAAAGTAATATTTCTCTCTACAGCAAACATTATGTGCGTATCTGAAGCTCTTAAATGCAGCTGGAACTGCGCTGAAATATACCAGTCATGGTTTGCCACTGTAAATTCCACGAAGATGGCATTACCCCGAACCATGTCCTCTCAGAGGGCTCTATTCAGCCAAGACTCGTGCCATGTGGGTGCTGTTGCTCACTCACAGCAATTTGATTGTGTTCACTGAGCTGTTCACGATACTCACGGAACAACAGGAAGTTGTCAACTGTGGAGTATGGATTAGCGCTGGGCTGAACATTTCAGTGGCCCCCTTTTCAGCCATTTAAAGGGGGCTGGGGGCATGTTAAAATGGGGGGGAGAACTTTGCCAATAAAGATCACCCACCCTCTGCACTAAATTTAATCGATCATAAAAACTTTTCGAAAACTCCACATGCACCCACAGTGGTGCATGGCTTTCTGCACACATGTTTTCAGCCTGGCAACACTTCCTAGTTAACATTGCTGCACCACTTGGTCACATGGCTGCTCTGGAAAGTTCTAGCTGGCTGGAATCCATGTGCAGAGAACCTTGGGCCTTTGTGAAGATAAGCAGGACCTGGGGAAAAGTTTTTATAAACAATAAAAAGCACTGACCACCCCAAGAAGTTAACAAGAGAAATACAAATAAATCCACCTTCATGCTCCTCACATCTGTAGTTTTTTTTAAAAAAGAGCTGTCCCCTCCCCCAAAAAGCGCTGTAGAAAACCCATCCCCAATTTTACAGGTGACAAATGGAATCACAAAATTGGGGAACAATTTTCAGGCCACTTGCGGTTTGCATGAAGCTTTGAGAAAACTCAAAGGTCCACTTCTCAAGGAAAGCTTCAGAATGCAGTACTTCTGTATTATATGAACAAATGTTTCTCTTTTGCACAGGATAATTTTTATTCTTTCTGGATACTTTAAAACAAACTTGAGACATAAGAAGGTCAAGCACAAGGTACATTCGTTAAAGCGGTTTCCCTTTTAAAATCAGCAAGGAACTAAGGAGCACAGTTCATCATTAAATTATGTTATAATAGAAAACGAATACTTTAACATTTCCCAGCAGTGCTAAAAAAGTGCAATATGCCTGCTATCCATTCCATAAAACAGTAATGTCCTCTGACCCCACAATCTTCTGGAAGGAGGAGAGTGTTACCCTGCATTATAAATCCTAGTTTGTATGCGCAGCAAGTAGAGTTTTGAAGCATGGTAGCAGATCTAGCACATGCCAGAAAAAAACTACAAAGGGAAGTGAATATATGTCATTAACATTTGCTCTGCAAATAAGCCAGCTTAGTAATGTGTGTGTGTGTGTGTGCGTGAGAGAGAGAGAGAGAGAATACGATAATGACACAAGGGTCTCAGACAGAAGCTGTCTGGAAGCTTAAAAAAACTATCTTAGATGCACTGTCTATACTGCAGGTAAATTAAGGGTCAAATGTGAATCTGAAAGTTGTTTAAGCTTTCTGAAACCTTGATAACACCAAGACGGCAGGATGTTGCATTCAACCAAACTAATAAGGTTCATGAGAAGCATTAAGCTGCTGGTGATGCTCTTGGCCTGCGACTGCAGAGCTGAGATTTTGCAGGGGGAGAAATATATACTCCCTCAATAATCACTCGACAGCTCTAATAAATTGAGGGAAAATAATATGTTGGCCATTTACTCTGTGCCCTTTGTTTACTGCACAAGGGCAGTACTTATTTTAAAAAAGTTTCTCCGTATAAGTACGGTTTGTCATTGTGAATAAACCGTGAAATTTGTTTCTAATGGATAGGTTAATTAAATTGTTTAATTAAGCAATAAAACAATATGGGGTGTAGCAAGACGAGACCCCCAAGGCATAACACTAGGCAGGAGCTGGACTGAATCCTGACTGCTAGACAACAGACTTGGCTTACTTGGACTGACCCTGACCTGCATTTCCTGACCTTTGCTTGTGTGAACTTGTCCCCGGACTTTGGACATGATGTACTGACTTGCTGCCAGGTCGGCCAGGGCTCAGGATGCTTTCCCGCCTACCCTCCAAGGTTGTAGGAAGGGATAAAGTTTGAGAGTAAAGATTTTTTGGTAAATCTGAGAAGCAAAATTTTAAAGCACTTTATTAGCTCTACTTAAAAAGGGCAGAGATCCATTTCACCAGATGAAAGTTATGTCCAGCAGCATTCTCTCCACTGTAATAAAATTGACTCTGCTTGACTACACGCACACACAAATTCTGTTAGAGAGAGGAAGAAATGCTCACTTAGAAATGTCTATACAGTGGTACCTCAGGTTACAGACGCTTCAGGTTACAGACTCCGCTAACCCAGAAATAGTACCTCGGGTTAAGAACTTTGCTTCAGGATGAGAACCGAAATCACGTGGCGGTGGCAGTGGCAGCAGGAGGCTGCATTAGCTAAAGTGGTACCTCA
Organism: Podarcis filfolensis; assembly: GCF_964270895.1. Classification (NCBI taxonomy): domain Eukaryota; kingdom Metazoa; phylum Chordata; class Lepidosauria; order Squamata; family Lacertidae; genus Podarcis; species Podarcis filfolensis. The sequence continues at coordinate 34,772,809 of NC_139608.1, read as the reverse complement.
GGTTAAGAACGGGCCTCCAGAACGAATTAAGTTCTTAACCTGAGGTACCACTGTATAGCCAGTTTCATGTGTCACTTTATGGGTCGTCCCCCTCAATGGCGGTTGAAATAATGCAAATTGCCCCTCTCTGTGCCCTCCCTCTCATTTGTACCGCAACACTGTGAACCATGTTCAATATCAAACAACCACATATAGCTCTGGGGCTATCGGAAGAGCAACTCTGTGTGACTTAATTTTTCACAGTTAGATGCCTCAGGCCTATATTAGTGAAATGACTTCTGTAACTGTTTTTATTAGTATGTGCTCATAGACTATAATTAAAAGCTGAAAGGAGGAGAAGAGAGCCATCTAAATCAGTTAGCCAGACACCAATTGCTTGGGAAAGGGTGCAACGTGCATGAAATAGAGAAGAGGCCGCTGAAAAACTTAACCCTGTGAATAAGCATCTGCTCTCTAAAAAATAATTGATTGCGGGGATGGGGGGGAGAAGCGTCCTCAGCATTGAGGAGCGTATTGGAAACCACCATATATTCAGTTTTATTCTCTTTAGCAATGAAGGCTATGGACAGTTTTGAATAAAGGGGTTTCAACAGAGGTCACAGAAAGAAGAAGCAAGGGAAGAGGCAGAGATTCACCACTCTTAAAAGATCATCTCATGCCTTATACTCCCAATGGATCCTTATGCTCTGCAGAACTATCATATCATGGGGTCCACTCTGTTGTGTTTTCTATCGCCTTCTTGGTGGCTACTGGAGGTCAACATTGCTTCTTTAACAAGCATTTTAAATACAGAATTTGATCCCAGTTTGTATTGGGTTTTAATTTGTTTTTGATTATTATAATGGTTTTATATCTTAAATTGTGTAAGTGCTTTTATTGTGTAATCACTTTGAGATTTTTGTGGGAAATGGAAATAAATGAATAAAGAAGCTGTTTTTCCAGAGCTCAGACCTAGACCTCTAACCTCAGTCACTCTGGGGGGAGAGGACCCACTGCTTTTCACAGACCTAGATTATATTATTCTTTGCTGGAGGCGGTAGAGAAAGGTATGTCCTCTTTTGAGACCTGTAATCTCCCTAACAACCCCCCAAAAAAACCCTCCTGAGAGGATTCTCGCCCTGTTTTCACCTGTTTTGTTCTTCTCTACCCCACTCATAACACATTTATTTTTAGGAAACGCCTTTAAAGCCATGAGTTTGGTGGAATCAGACAGCATCAACAGAGTTCTGGTCACTGCCACCAAGCCCTGTGAGGACACTAATGAATGAGTCCATGCCTGGTAGTCTCACAGTCAGAGGGCCTTTGCGAAAGAAGGACAACAGCAGCAGTGGCAGCCAGGTTGGCAAAAAATAGTGCCTTTAAGGAAGAGGACAAATGTTGTGGAGGATGGGGGGTGATTAAAAAAATCAATCCTCCTGTCAGACTGGGAATATCCCCTCATTCACCCAGTTTAGGACATTCCACCATTCTTCAGCAGTTTCTCTTCTTTCAGCAAAGTAAGCGCTCATGTATATGTCAAACAAAGCTTTAATAATAAAGAAAATAACATACTGTCTGAGAGAAGCCAAAACTACATCATGAGGCAAGAATGACAGTTGGTCTCTCTAACTGAGCTTAACTGAACACCCAAAGGGAGGGGCAGATTCTGGAGCACAACACAAAAGTTCCGCCCACCAGATGCCAGGCATTCTACTGTTCAAATTAGGCCCCAGTGTTTTTCTTATCCACTGCTGTTGCCAAGTTGGCAAAAAGAGTGCCTTTAAGGAAGGGTACAAAAGCCCTTTTTGGAGGGAGGGTGGTAGAAGTCCTGTCCTTCCCCACAGCAATTTTAAGCGCCCTCCTTCTGAATGGTTTCAGGCTCTGCCCTGAAAAGATTTGCCTCCTCCACTTAATTACACTTGTGTTTTGTGAAAAATAGCTTCCTTTAAAAAAAAAAAGGAAAAAAGGCCTAAACTTTGAAGTGAAATGAAATAAGCCCCGCTCTAAAGAGAGTGGCCAGCATGTCTGACCATCCTTAAGCAGCTCTTCTAATTCTGGCCCCATTAACCTTTTCATGTCCAAACCCTCAGACATACAACATTACTTACATGAAAGGGTTTCCTGGTAGAGTTCAGCCATTTTTATGCAGGTTTAACTTTCAGGGCTTGAAAAAGAATCCGTTTGCAAGGAGGCAGTAGTTTATAGTGAATAAGATGTTCGTGTATTTTTGCTTTGCTTGTTCGGTATTTTTTGTGGCCTGTTTATGGCTACATTTCCCATAGCTTACTGAGCAGTCAACCCTTTCCACTGTCATCACATGGTATCTGTTTTACTTCTCTCCTTCCACTGCTGGTTTTTTTCCATGTTTCCTCCCCCAAACTGAATTACACAAGAGGCGCAGGAAGACACATGGCACTGTTATAAAAGTACAGAAATCATGCACACATCATAAATCAGAAATACTACTACTACTACTAGACTAGGCAGGTGAAGGACAAGATGTCTTCTCCTCACTTCACATACTGAACTGGACTAGCAGTAGAATCTTACGTCAACCCTGGTTGGGGGACAGCATCCCCCACCACATCTCAGGTGAACAGGGCAGATTATGGGTAGCCCAGGAGAGGCTGTGTGACAGCAAACGGAAATGGTTGGGGTGGGGGTTCAGGGGCACCCTCCTTTTTCAGCCAATTGTTACCTGAAGTGGTTGCCTCACCTACCAAATTGGACGGCTGGTCCAGGGAAGGGAACATTTCCAAGTTGTGCAGCACTTGAGGGGAAATTGTGTCACAGAACTCAGAGGCTTCATGGAGAACTGCTGTATGTGTCAACGTAACTTTTTGAAATTGACCTAGCGAATGGTCATCTAGTCCTGACAACTGCCCAGTGCTCCACTCCATAGCTGCAGAACATTAGGCTAGACCAGATCTGTGGCTAAAGACTGCAAAGCACAAGCCGTTGGTTGACTGGGGCTTTTTTGCCGTTGGGCAAAAGAGAACAAAGAGTTCACTTAGGATGGCTGTAGGAGACAGAAGGCCTACCGAGCAATGGAAGCCAGACAAACCCATGGGAAGCTGAAGGAAAGGAAACAAAAAAAAAAGCCGCAGAAATTAGTCTTCCTGAAATGTTCCACAAACAGTTCCATTACTGTGAATAACACCTACAGTTAAAGAAACATAAAGTAAATTGGGAAAGAAAGAAAGAGTCGCATTAGGAAAGCCTGCTGACTGTTGCCAGTTCTTGTTGTGTATTCTGACCACAGGCTGTTAATAAATCGATGTGGAATAAAACGTACCCAGCATGCCTCTCAGCACATTTCCCTGGCAAATATATTTTCTTATTCAGAAAACTCTAGCAAAGAAAACCCTAACTGTTGATTCTCGTCTCAAGAAATATATATACACACACACCACAAGAATTAGGGAGGAGACCGAAAGCAGCCGGGGTGGAATCGTATATACTTGTTAAGGTTTTAAAAAGAGATGCCCTTTGACCTGAGCTTGCTTAGGAATCACCTTTTCCCTAATTCCAGATGTTGTGTCTGTGGTGATCTACTTACTGAGGAACACTTTGGGGGAAGAGCTCTGTGGTAGAACAACTGTTTTGCATGCAAAAGGTTCCAGGTTCAATCCCTGGCATCTCCCTGGGCAGGGCTGCGACAGCTCTCTGTATGAAACTCTGGAGATCTGTTGCCAGTCAAGGTAGGCAATATTGATCTGCCTCTGTATAAAGGTCTGACTCAGTATGAGGCAGTTTCCTGTGTGGCTGCTGCACATGGGCACTCCAATTCATTCTCATGTTTTAGAACTACAGGTTGACAGCCAGGATAGGTTCTAGGGCTGAGTGTATCCTTTTGGTCAAATTGAGTTGTAGCTCCATTGGAGGGGCCCTTGACCAGTAGGGACAAAAAACCATGTCAAATGTCAGTTCTGCCTTGGCCGTTCTTTCAGCATCCCATAATTATTATTAATGGATGCTGGGAAAAATTTGCATGCAAGGAAGCCTGGTCTTTGTTTATTCCTGAGAGCTGAATCTGGAAAGAGATTTTGGCATGAAGCTGCACATTTGCTAACTCACGTTGAACTGAGTGTGTGTCACTACCTGCCAGTCAAAGGGACAAATTGCTAGTCAGACTTTCGGGCGCTGTGCCAATGCACAAAACAGGCTATATTCACGCTACCCTCCTTTCCTGAAATGAACCTCTAGGGGCATGCTGTGCTCCATGCATTGCTATGGTTCCCATGTGGTTCTGTTGTGTACATACAGGAAAGTTCATGCTGTGCTATTTCAGAAAGAGGGCCACCACAAAAACACAGTGTGCTGCAGAAAAAAATGGGCCGGGACTGCCGGCTCCTTCAGGAAGAAAATGGGGATTTTATTCCTAGCACATCTACCTGTTGACTGTTCCAAAGCACACAACGGTGGCCAACACACACAAAATGCAGTTTGGCGTGGTCCAAGGCTCCCTCCTGTTCCCTGCTGCACATAAAACTTATGACAGCAGAGCCGACTGAGACCCACACCTACCAGGTATCATCTCTTTTGCTACAGCAGCCACAATTGGGGGGGGTTGTTTAAGTTATTAGGCTACCTAACTTTTTATTTTAACATCTTTCATTGCTACTCATCTGCATAGCTAATTGTTACACTGATGGTAATTGACTGCTATGAACTGCCGTAGCCAAGGTTAAATTAATTAAGACTGAAAAACAAGAGAACATTAATTAGGGGCAGGTGAAACTTGTCTCATGACAACTCCTTCCATCCTCTTTAGCTTGTGAGCAAAGCTGGGAAGTCCTACAGTTGGAACAGTGGCTCTTTCCCTTCTACTCCAGTTTTCTTACTGCTGTTTTTAACCAATCCTGACAGCTTCAAACAAGCCCCACACATTAGGCTGGGTTTATTCAGAGGCACCACTAATGTGTTTGTGTAGCATGTTTCTAAGGCTACAGACCAAAACAGACCCAGGTAATAACTAAGTGCCAAAGAAATTTCCCAAGGGACCGACTTCAGGGCTTAGCTGATGAATGCATCTTATTCAGAGAGAAGCTGAAGCTTCTTTAATTGTTCATCAATCAATTAACTGGACTCTCAGATGTCTAATTAAGCAGACAATTGGAATTAAACAAAGGGCATCTCTGAAAGGCCAGCTTCCCATCAGCAGGCGCGCCTTGCATTCAAGTGACCACTTGATGAAGGTGTGCTTGCCTGGAAGGAGCCCTGAGGTTTGCAAGAGTGCTTGGCTGCACAGATTAGCATGCCTCTCAGGCGAACATATGAGGGTGCATGTGCTGGAAATCAATCCTTCGTAATACAGCTTAACCTTCACATCCTCCAACGGGTGCTTGCGAATGACTGTGAAGTGCAAAACGAATTAGCCCCGCTTAGCATAGAGGACTGTGACACAAACACTGAGGTGCCCTCCCAGCCGCACATACTGAGGTTGAATATGTAAAAATGATGTTAGCGACCAAGGAGATGCAGAGGCAGTAACAGAGATGATGATGGCAACAACAAGGGCCGCTGGAGAATCTCCTCTGCCTCCTTTCCATTCGTTAGGAAGCACCAGCTGCAGAGGGCCGTGTCAAACGAGAGCTTGACCCTCTTATGCACAAGGATGCTGGCAACCCTGAAGGGAAAAAAGGCTATCAATCAGTGACCGCAGCAACAGGAGCAAGAAGTTCAGTGGTTCAGCCGCTACTGGTCAGGATACATCAATCAAAAGTGCTGCTGAGCAGGCGTGTTTCAGAGGAGGCGGCGAAGAAAGAAATATGTCTGCTTGCATGCAGCTGGGAAGCAAATGCTGGCCAGTTGTGAAGTGAACCTTCCCAGGATGAAACCAAGGTGGTTACTTTCACAAAGAAATAACAACGGTTCTGAAATTGTTCTGACTGCTGAACTCTCATGGTCAATGAAGAGGTTATTGTGCTTTATGGCTCGGAGAAAAAGCAATAAGCAACGATCACAGCAACCTTCCATTCTTGGGTAGGAATCTTGAGGAATAATCAGAATATGCTAGATAAACAGCAGTGCAAGGAAAGAGGCGGGTGGTGCTGTGGGTTAAACCACAGAGCCTAGGACTTGCCAATCAGAAGGTCAGTGGTTTGAATCCCCGCAATGGGGTGAGCTCCCGTTGCTCAGTCCCTGCTCCTGCCAACCTAGCAGTTCAAAAGCACGTCAAAGTGCAAGTAGATAAATAGATACCACTCCGGCGGGAAGGTAAACGGCGTTTCCATGCACTGCTCTGGTTTTCCAGAAGCGGCTTAGTCATGCTGGCCACATGACCCGGAAGCTGTACGCCGGCTCCCTCGGCCAATAAAGCGAGATGAGCGCCGCAACCCCAGAGTCGGTCACGACTGGACCTAATGGTCAGGGGTCCCTTTACCTTTTAAGTAAAGAGGCAACAAAGCATAATGCCACTTTGCTTTGAAGAAGACTCTCCACACTCATCCAACATAATAGTACTTGCTGAGAAGCTGGTCAGCACCTCTCTTTAGACTGGATCAGCTTACTCAACTGGATTGACAGCAGAACGTTTCATAAAACCCTCATATTATCTAAAGGGTGAACGCATAACATTTTCAATCTGCAGGGTGGCTTTTGGAATGATTTGTGCACATGCATTCATTAAACATTTCAGTGGATTAAGTCGCCCACGCAACATGCTCAAGTACGGCCCACTGAAGTGGATCTAAGGCAAAGTTCTCACAGACAATGGTTCAGGCGATAAGACTGGTTTCGGCCTGCAAGTGAGGGCTAACATGAGTGAATGCTCCTTTTCTGCAAAAATAAAATAAAGTGCTGAATGTAAAAAAACTAGACGCCGGGGAAAGAGTTCTGACCTTACCCAGGAAGACGTTTCTGATCTAGCCTTTTTACTCAGTATGCTCAATCAAGTGAGGCCCACACTTGCAAGCTGTACAGCCCAGAAACAACGTTTACCATTTATTTCCCCCCCTTTTATTAAAGATTTTCTTGTTTTACAGAAGTATGTGTAATGTCTCTCGTATTTTTTCCATGTAACATTTTTACAAATCAGCTTCATTTGTTGAGACATTAGGAAGAAAAGGGGTGGAGGGGGGGAAGATGGGTGGGGAAGGGGGTGGGGTGGGGTGGCGATGTTTCTATTTTGCTTAATGTATGTAGGGTTTGGTGTAAGCGTTGCCCGTGCAGGTTCTCTGCTGTTCATTTGTGTTTCTTTGGTGGTGAGTGAGGCTAACGTTTACCATTTCTGAGAACTACAAATCCAGCGAGCTTTCCTAAGGTTTTCTTTCCATTACACTTTTAGAGCAAGCTTGAGTTTCAAAACAGAATCTGAACCAATACCGTTTAACCATATGCCCTTTCACTCCAAATGACACAGTGGCTTGGTTGCTTATATAATCCTGTCAAGGAGCAAGCAGGCTTTTACTGCACATTCCTGCACAGGTATGTGACAGTAAGTGGCAAAATGTTCATGCGAAGTATGGCATGGTTCAGGATGCTATGCAGATGATATCCCAGACCCTTGGGAAAGAGAAAAAGTGACTCAAGTTGCTTTTCAGTAGCCAATTTTATTCCCTGTATCCGCAAAGAGAAAAATTAATCTCTCAGAAATTAATATTATGTTGTTTGTCTTCAGGGCAGTTATCTCATTATTTTGTACATCTTTCACAGCCCCTGCAAAAATGAGTGTGGGAGTCAAGGTGGCGCTGGTGTGTGTTCCGTTGCCCTGAATGCGCATGGCACCTTTTGTTCCAATTTTTGGAACTTTGAGATATTATATCATACCGTACTTTGCATACAGTCGTCTCCTTTTGAAGGTCCTGAGCTGCTATTTTGACTTCAGGCTTAGAGCAGTGACCTGAATTGTGTCATTTCAATAACTTGGCGCTCCATTAGCATTACAACAAAACTGACAGACGGAATGCATAATGGTTGAGTTATACCAAAGATCTCACTTTGCTTAGTCAATAAAATGGAATCAAATACTTGCTGAAGCAATATTACTGGCTGTGTTAGAATTCCAGCAAGCAAATCCAAAGCAGAGACTGAAATTTATTGACAACGCTCACGTTCACCCTGCATTTATGAAACATCCCCAAAAGAAAGAAAGATACAGCTTTAATATTATTGACACCTGTCAATTTGGAATGCCTTTGCAGATTCTTGATAGTTAAAACAATGATTTCTCTTGCACAAGGGGTGGAATGAACAAAAACAACATTGAGGGCTGAGTGGGCAGGCATCTAAAAGTAAGGCCTTGTGGTCAGAAGGAAAAGTGAAAAGTTCAATCCAAGCCAGCGACAAGAGAAGTAAGAAGTTGGCGTGATCAACTGCAGAAGACCAACAAGGCTAAGGCAAGTGGCACAGAAAAAGAAGGCTAACTCTCGAGAGCAGAATTAAACAATTGCCAGTAACTGCATGAGCAAGCAGAGCAAATCCATTCTGTTGGTCCTGAACATTAAAACTCCCAAGACAGCGTTTTTTAAAAAGAGACCCATGTTTATGTTCCACCATGGAAGGCTACAAGGAAAACATTCTCCCTGCTAATCCTCCTTTTAAACCACTCCACCTAGCACATTGATTAGCTTCCTACTGCTGTTCTAACAACTGCAGTACAATATGTTGCCTGTCACTGTTTAATATGAAGCACCAGTGCCAGAACACAAGTGCCTTTTCCTGGCTCACAACCAAATTCTTTATTTAAAGTGTTATTTCTGGAGCCTTTGCTTGCAGATTTGAAGTCAGTCTTCATATCTGTGGGAAGTAAGAGGAATTGCCCTCCAACCTTCTGTGTTACGTTCTCTCATATTACAAAGCCCTACTGTATCCCTTGTTGCCAAGCTCTTTGTTAACTATTTTGAATAAAGTAGATTCTTATTCCCCTACTGGAGCCAACAGCAAGATGCTGACTGGCTGGATCATATGAATTTAAGCAAATGCCCAAAGAGAACATTTAAAGGGACATAGGAAATAATAGTCTTGTGACACCTTAAAGGCTAATGACTTTTGCATAAGCCCAATTTTGTCAGATGCATGAAGTGAAATCTGGCACTGAGCATTGCTGGTGGGTTAAATAAAAACAAATGGTTTTTAATCACACTACACACATTAACCAGCTTACCAATGCCAGGATATCTGTGCTATCAACAATCATCTCACCAATATGCTACTGTAAAAGGTATGACTTTTACATATTTTTCATTTCCCCCCCCATATTTCACATATATTTAAGCTCTAATTATTACTAAATTTTGCATCTCATTGCCGTTAATGTCCACCTTACAATTTTCTGCTTTATATTCTTGCCAGCAAACATTTTATTTTATGCATCTGACATAGCAGGCTTGAATCCACAGATGCTTTAGCCATAATAAATGTGCTTCAGGGCAATCCCAACTACAGTAAAGCAACATAACTTAAGTTTTCCCTGTTCAAAACTTAGAATAGGGTGACCAAAGAAACAATGGTTTAACAAAGCTGTTGGGGTTGGACATATCAAAGAATTCACTATAGTGCTATGGAAATCATTCCATCAGTACAAGTATTTCAGCTTGCCAAACAGAACAATTCTCCCTTTCCACCCTGCCACCCTGCTCTGGGGGCTCTCCTAGCCCCCAAGCAAATTTGGGGTGGGGAGCCCTGCTGTGCTAGTGGAAGTCCTTGTGCAGGGACTTTTTGATTGAATCTGGCCCAAAATGTTAAACCATACTTAAAACAAACCATGGTTCGTAAGCCAAGAACAAACCACGGCTTCATGATATGATTTGATGGCAGAAAACAAACCACAGTTAAGTGTTCTGGGATGAATTCACATGTTCTAATAAGCAACACTTAGACTAAACAACCCATGGCTTAGCATTATGTGTGAAACAGGTCAATTAAGGAAGACTACTCCTTCACTCTCTTTGGTGTCTTTCAGACTAATCAACAAACTGCATTACGGTACAATTGCTTCTTTCCAGACAGGATGGTATAAAACAGCAGAATCTAGTGTGCACACTTATGGTTACTCTATCTGGGCAATCCTGTGGAAAATGTAACCTATTCACACCAATGAGGACAGTTTAAAATGACTTTTCTGAAAATACAAAATCATAACCCATTTGTGGGAAATGTTTCTAAAATTTCATACATGAATAAAAGCCCTCTTCAAAGCTAAATCGCAAAGGACTGCCTGTCTCTTTCCTCACCATCTTGGTCCTGTCAGCTGATCTATAAAAGGGGAAGAACTAGATTTGTTGCACGATTTCGTTAATAAATGAATATCTGGATCTCCACTAATTGAAAGATGTGACCTTTCCCACTAAACATATAGATTTTGTTTCACTGACATGAAAGGAAAGGTAAATAACGACATCTGACAAAACAGCAAGTCAACAGCAAGCAAGACAATGTATTTTATTGGATAAATTAGACTTTAAAATATTGGAAGCAACATTCTGAGTTACACAGAATTCTCCAGGCTTCAACAGTTCTGAAGCACCAAGAAACATGGTCCTATACAGGTTTACTCAAAATTAAATCTTACTATGTGCAGTAAAGTTTGCTCCCAGGTAAACTACTTCCACAAACGATCTCTTATTTACCAACAAAATATTTTAGCTGTTAATTGATTAAGCCGAAATAAACATACACAGCATCAAAACCTCAACATGGGTGCCTCTTGAGGTTATTGAACAGTACAGTTCCCTTTGAGCAAGAGTTCATTGCTTGTGGCACAAGAGCAACCACTCACTGTTAAGTCACGAAAGCCACATTTCATAAGTTCTGTGTCATTCTTTTGGGAAATACCAACTATTCTATACATAACAAGAAACCAGAGCCAAAAGTTCAAATCCTGCTTTGTTCTGCTGGAAATCCACATTTAAGGGCTGTATCGTTCATCAATCCAATTCCACAAGTATTGCCCTACATGCACCCACACTGGACCAGGAATTGCAAATAGGCAATGTACATGAAGTTTCCAGGGATGGGGACTTTTGGCAACCCAGCATGCAGGGGTTTTGTGTGATTCCCAATCGCACAACACTGTCAGACTTGACAGCGTCCAACGCTTGTATGCAAGGGACACAGGAAGTCAATACAGTGGTACCTAAGGTTAAGTACTTAATTTGTTCTGGAGGTTCGTACTTAACCTGAAACTGTTCTTAACCTGAAGCACCACTTTAGCTAATGGGGCCTCCTGCTGCTGCCGCGCCGCCGGAGCACGATTTCTGTTCTCATCCTGAAGCAAAGTTCTTAACCTGAAGCACTATTTCTGGGTTAGCGGAGTCTGTAACCTGAAGTGTATGTAACCTGAAGTGTATGTAACCTGAGGTACCACTGTATAGGCTCACAACCCCCATCCTATATAGTAATAGTGAAATCAATCAGTTACAGTCCTTTTGTAGCCAAAATGGTGCCATCCATGTACAATAGCAAGACAGCAGCAGGCTTGGGGAAGCCTCAGGGTTTACAAATGTACTTTTAAAAAAGCATCCTAAGAGAGGAAGGAAGCCCTCCAAAACAGACCAGTGAGGTTGAACACTGTAGACCTCTGTTGGGTGTGTCTGTGTATGGAATGAAGTATCCTGGTTGGTTGGTTGGCTGGCTGGTACTCCACACAGCAACCTTTTGTTGCAGGTCCCCTCTTGTCACTTTCTGTTGGGACAGAAAGGGGAGTCTGTACTGGCAAAGCCCACGGTGCTATCTGTTGAAAAGCTGAGCCCTCACAGTCAGTCCACAGCACTAAATGCATCTCTCTGGACCAGGGCCACCAATTTCAACTGAGCGCTGTCAAACTAAAATGCCTGTGGGTTCTTACCGCTGGAGAAGGAAATCCATGTGGTTTCACCCTGAAATGTGAAATGTCTTTTTTTAGCTTTTGGTTACAAGCTGAAAGCCATCTTTAAAGATTATTTTTCATCAAATCTGGCAGAAGAAAGAGGGAGTCAGTGTGTCTGTGTACAGTGGTGTGCTCTTCCACAGCCTCGCCCATTGATCAGTGGGCAAATTCAAATTTGTGATTAAGAGTTCGGTTGGCTCAAAGCTTGCATCGCTCTCTTGTCTCTCATCTACACACATACACATACCCGTCTGAAAAAGCTCAGCCATTAAGCCTTGCAAGCGAAGACAAAATTAGAAGTCAGCAATGCTCTTTTTTTGGCAAGGCTTTCCCTCTTCATTCTCCCCCCGCCCCCCACAACTTGTTTTGTGAGAAGCCAAAGAAAAACACTGCAAGGCTGCCAACACAACTTCACACCACTGAACACACATTGGAGCATTCAAGGGAGCCTATAGGAGGGAGCACCACATCTTGCTCTCTGCATACATAATAGCCACAGGCATGTTAGCATTGCAGATCAGCTGTATCTCATTCCTAAGATAAAGCATATGCGATAAGCACTCTGTGACTCATTGCCAGAGTTTTAGATTAGTAACATGTGTTAAAAGGTCAGCGTAGGCATAGCCAACCTCTGCATGCAAACATTCACATCCCAACACAAGACATAGCTCTGCTATATTCCTCTACCCTCAATGATATCTTCTCAAAGTGATCTAAAATTGGAAGTGTTTTGTTTTACCTAATAATGGCTTCAAGACAGCCCTTTGCATTCTTCGTTCTGCCCTCTGCCCTCCTTCCAAATAATTCAGTTCAAAATCAGAGTTGAATACGAGCTCCCCATCACACCCACCGACCTCTGAGGTTTCCCACAGAAGTAATTAATTTTCCCCAAGTGTGCCATTGGGGGGGTCGGAGTTATGCCACCTGACTTTGCAAAACCACAGCTCAAAATTCATTATCCTTCTAATGGCACACCACCGCACATGACAGCTCTAGCAACACTTTGTTTGCTATCAACCCTTGTGAAGCAAAGGAGAGCTGGGTCCTTCCAAGTTCAACCCTTGTTCCTTTCAGCCGAGGACTTTTGGCACCCTCCAAGATGGAGAGTGCTTGAGGCTGAAGCCCTGAGAAAATGCTCTCTATTACATCAGTCACCTGACTGCAGACCCATAAGTGCACATACCCCAGGCAAACAGCATCCTGTCCCATGGACAGTGTGGTGAGAAAGAGAGAAGAAACAGGTGAGGCATGGCCACAACACATGCTTGATGACTCCATATGTCCTAGCCAAGTTCTGCTTATGAGAAGAGGTGGGTGGCTGCAGCATGCCCCTCTCGCCATATGACTTTCAGGGACCTTGGTCATTGTCAGGGACCAAGAGGGGCATAAAGGAAGAGGCCCTGACAAGGACACAGCATAGCTAGCTCCAGCCCATCCCCCCTTTTACGTTTCACCATAGTGCTGACCAGGTGTTAACTGCTGATGGACAACTTCATGGTCCCTGCTATCCTTTCTTAAAGCATCAATTGTATTTGGACCAGACAGTCCAAATTGGACAGGGGATTGTCCACTGTAAAGTAGCACACATGACCACCCATAATTTAAGAGCCGTGTTCACCACAGTACCAGATGCCTCCATCCCGCATCATCTGCTGTTTCTCCCCTAACACACGTCTCCAGCAGCGGCGTCTGAAAAGCAGAGCAAGGAGAGCCTGCCCTTCCATCGCTGGCCCACCTGAACAGTCCACAGCCTCAAGTCTCTGAAGAAAGGGATCGCATTCAGGATCTGTATTAGGGATGAAGTGGAGAAGGTACTTTGCATCTGTTTCCTTCTTTCGAACCCAACTTTTGGGCTGGGAAGCTTTGCGTCAGAACTTTAATGAACTTTAAGGAAGCTTTGGGTCAAAACTTTAAGGAACACACTGCAATGTACTTCATAACCCCGGGGCTGCCTTTCAAAGGTCATTTGTGTGTTCCAAAGCAGACAGAGAAAGACTCATTGACAACTTGGGAATGGATCCTGAATGCACTCAATAGGCTTCCCAATGAATCGAGGAAAGAAAGAAAGAAAGAAAGAAAGAAAGAAAGAAAGAAAGAAAATGCTCTCTCTAGGGAAGGGAACAGACAAAGCTGTTCAGATTTCAGATATACCTGTTTTTAGCAGAAGGGCAGTGGCCTGTTGTATGGAGGGGGGGAAACAATCTGTCTAGGAAACTTAAAAGCTTTTCAATGAGAGATTCAGCACCAAACCTATTTGACTGTTGAATTCTCTCCCATTGAGAGACTAATAAAGTAAGTCTAGCTCCAGTCATTTCTTTGCACATTCACAATGCCATTGCAGAGCCAGTTAATGCCAGAACAAAGGGGGGAATTTAATAAAAGGCTCTCCTTTGGCAAGAAGAATCCACAGAGGGGCGGCGGGGGGAACACCTTCAATTGTATTATTGGAAAAGATGTCAAAAATCTCAGTTTTCTGAGGATGAACAATACTAGAAAAGAAAAATGTGAGACCTGAAATGCTACCTATTGCTTTTCCCCTTCCTTTTTCCACCCTCCCTAAATGTCAGCTGGAGCCACATTTCCATAGATATGGAAGCAAATTATGTCCAATATCCAGAACGTGTCAATCATGAAGGAGGCCATTTCCATCTGCCAATTATTTTGCACTCATGAGCCTCAAATATTTTGCACTCATGAGCCTCAAATAACAAGAACAGTTGGGAGTTTGTGCAATGCAGACAACTGTCTGGATAAAAATCAATTTTGAAAACAATACTACAAACCCAACATTAGGCAGCAGGATTAACAGATTTTGGCCAGTAACAACCTGAGGCAAATTTGGCTAACACGCTGTATTTTTAACATTGCCTCGAGATTTTCATTTTTGTTGAGGACCGTATAAAATAACCCTAGGAGTTTCCAGCCCATGTTTAAGTTACTAAGCAAACACAGGGCTCAAAATTTAATCATTTTAATGTGGGTTGTTTTTGTTTTTTAAGAAAAGCAATAACTCCTCTTTCCACTGCTCAGTCCCGCCTTGCATACAGGCACTAAACAGGAGGAGCAAGGTTAGTAAGCTTGTGAGAATGCATGAAAACACCTCCCTCCCATAGCATCCCTTCTGGAACCAGGCAGCTCTGCAAACACCAACATAGGGAGGTGGGTCTTGGACCTTCAATACTGCGCAACAGCCCCATGTTACCTCAGAGTAAAATGGCTACTTGCATTCACTCCAAAGTCAATGGTTGTGCTGAGGAGTCAAGCTTAAATAAAAGTACAGCTAGGTAAAATTCAGAATTTTAAAACTGTCCTGGTTTGTTGGGGGAGGAGAGAGAGAGTGGGGGGGGGGAAGAATTGCAGGTGTTAACAACAGGAAAGCTGGGATAGCTCAGTCAGTAGAGCATGAGACTCTTAATCTGAGGGTTGCGGGTTCAAGACCCACATTGGGCAAAAGATCTCTGCATTGCAGGGGGTTGGAATAGATGACCCCTGTGGTCCCTTTCCAACTCTACAATTCCATGATTCTAAGATAAATTGGGGGGGGGGACTTGAATGATTTTTCGGATGTATATTTGAAAATATGCAGGTACAGGATTCCTTGGCTTCATAGTGATAGCTCTGCATATGTCAAGGAAGGAGTATCTGATGGCTCAGAGCTTTGTAAACACCAGCCAATGTGTGCTAAAAAGAGGAGATATAGCAAGAAACACAAAAATGGAATGAGCCTAAAATATGTCTAACTAAAAAAGAAAGAAAGCAAACAAACAACAGTCTATTTAGGAGGAGAATGCTGCGGGACTAAATGAGATATGAATTCAGTCATGTGAAATGTTAAGCAATTACTCCCTCTGCATATGCAGAGGGATCATCATAGGCAAATACCACCCGATATTTGTTCAGAGAACTATCGTCCCACATGATTACAGGGTTAGGCAAGCAGCAGTGATATGCAAGTTGTGCACAACCATTAAACCTCTTGAAGTGGAAGAGATTTATTCAGGGGCAGCAGCACAAAAAGAAAGAAAGGGCTGTGTGACCTGACTTGCAATCATCTTCCATAAAAGAAGAGTCAAACGAGAGGACAAAGGCAAGAAAAGGTTAAGATTCTCTTTAAAAGCAGCAATAAGAGTGAGGGATTTACACCTATAGCAGGGCTTCAACCCCATTATGCTAAACAGCAAACATACACAGGGAGAGTGGACATTTGCAGAATGAAGAGATTAAAGCAAACTGGAGATGAAGTCTGCATTTGACCTTGGGACTTCTCAAGAGCAGACCCATTAATTTTAAACGCCTTGCTTTAAATCAATCAGCAGACAGCTTCAGCATCAGAACCCGTTCAGAAAAGAAAGGAAGATTATAATGTATAGCTACTGCATTTTCTCCTAATACACACAGGGAGAGGGGATGAAAGGTACATTTCAGGGTCACTATACGAAAAATCAGTATCTCTCTAAAATTCTGCCCATATGAGCTCCCCTTTCATTAGACCATCTTTTTAGGTTCTAAATACAAGAACTATGCAGGTTAGGTGAGTGGTAATTTGGGACACGAATCTCACCTGTGGTGGCAGTCAGATTAAATGCGCTTTCCACAAATCTTCTATATTAAGCACACTCCCTTCCGTTGTTTAGGCAGCAAACAAAAATGTAGCTTGCCCAGGCAATTCAGCAACTGCTGTTTTTACACTGCTACCTATTTGTTCTATTTTAATTTATTGTTCGATGAGCTTTTCATATGTTTTAAAAGTAAGTTTTTAAGCCACCTTGAAATTCTGTTGCACTCAAAAGGTGAAGAAATGTTTCAAATAAAGCAAAGTAAAAGCATCTCCAGCCTTGTGACAAGGCAGCCACATCCACACAGCCTTTGATGGTAACAAAGAAATATATATATATTCTGCATGAAGGAAGCAGTTATATGGTTTTCTTGAACTCTTTATTAATCAGAACTAATATGAGGTGTGTGCAATTTTAGATGCTCCTGATCAGCCTTTGGCAGCTGATGGGAGATGGGAAAAACACAAATTAATGTTGCTGCTTTTTGGTTGTAATGAGATGCATCAGAGAACAGGTAGAAGATACAGAGGAGCTCTTGCTGTAAGCACCAATAGGCTAACTGAAACTTACAGCAACTCCTGCAGAGCCAGATCCTGCACTTTTAAAAATTCCTTGCCCTTTTGTGTTGCCATGCAAGGCGACACTAAAGTGTACAGAAAATGTAAAAGCATATACCTTTTCTTCTTTATTTTACCTGCAACTTGATTACCTATGTCAGGTGTAGGAAAGGTGGGCATGATTTTGCCAAATTGGCTGGGGAGGACAATCTCCAAGGTCTGGTAGATCTAATTAGACTTCTGGGTTAGAGGCTCCCCACCACCCGTTTAACTGAGCAGCCGAGAACTTTCAATAAGGGATCCAAGAGGATAATTGGATGCTATACAATATATATGGGCAATATTTTCTGCTGCCTCTTCAGAAAACAGGTATTTACCACCCGGCCTCGGGCACTTCTAGCTTAGATGTCACCCATGAGAATCGCAAGAGATGGGGTGGGGTGAGATATTATGAAGAAACTCATTTGCCATAAAAGCCAGGACCAGGTCAAATTAAGGGCAATAATAAACAAGCGGGAAAAAACCCCAAACACACACATCCATGTGTTATATGCTGAAGGGAACTACAAAAAACACTGTGAAAAGTGCACAGAAAGGAAGATGAATTAGTACGTGCAACACAGCATCAAGCAAAGTTGCTGAGGTGGACCCACCGGAGCCATTTAGCAAACAATAGATGCCTCCTAGAGGAAAACCATATATTACAAAGACTAAGCATCAGTGATTAAATGGCCATTTCCCCTGTTGTTTCTACTATTTCTTATTATTTTCCAATAACCATACAGAACTGTGTGGCAAAACAGCGCCCTGAACTTTTGTCGACCTTTGAAATTTGAACTTGTGAGATGGGAGTTTACTATCCTCCTCCTGCCCGAGAAAGGTCAAGACTGAAGAGAGTTTTTCGTTATTTTGTTCTGAAGAAGCTCTCCCCTTGCAACCATTGACGATTATAATGTGATACATTATGATAGCGTACAGTGGTACCTTGGGATGCAAACGGGATGCGTTCTGGAGCCCCGTTCACATCCAGAAGCAAATGTAACTAGCGACGGCACGTCTACGCATGCGCCGCTTTTCACTGCTTCTGCACATGACGTCATTTTGAGCGTCTGCGCATGCGGCGAAACCCGAAAGTAACGCGCTCCGTTACTTCCGGGTTGCCGCGGAGCGCAACTCGAACACTCTCAACATGAAGCATATTCAACCTGAGGTATGACTGTATATCATAATGTGATACAGGGGTGCATATAGCCCTTTGCAAGCTGGATGCTTGGGCATAATGAGAGAACTGTACCTCCTAGAATGCATCTGGGTCAGATGTGTGATAAAATACACTTATATAGTAGTAGAAGAAGAAGAAGAAGAAGAAGAAGAAGAAGAAGAGGAAGAAGAGTTTGGATTTGATATCCCACTTTATCACTACCCGAAGGAGTCTCAAAGCAGCTCACAATCTCCTTTCCCTTCCTCCCCCACAACAAACACTCTGTGAGGTGAGTGGGGCTGAGAGACTTCAGAGAAGTGTGACTAGCCCAAGGTCACCCAGCAGCTGCATGTGGAGGAGCGGAGACGCGAACCCGGTTCCCCAGATTACGAGTCTACCACTCTTAACCACTACACCACACTTGCTCTGTATATAGGGTATACAGATGTGGCTATATATATATATATATATATATATATATATATATATTGCTGGACTTTCATCAGCTCCAGTCAGTATGGTTAACAGCCAGGAATGATGGGAGTTGTAGTCCAGCAACATCTGGAGGACAGGTTTCCCATCCTATATCTCACCTTTCCCCTAAAGAGCTCCAAGTGACATACAGTAGAATCATATAACTGTAGAGATGGAAGGGACCACGAGGGTCATCTAGTCCAACCCCCTGCAATGCAGGAATCTCAACAAAAGCATCCATGATAGATGGCTATCCAAACTCTGCTTAAAACCTTCAAAGGAGGAGAGTACACCACCCTCTAAGGGAGTCTGTTCCATTATCTAACAGCTCTTACCACCAGAAAGTTTTTCCAGATATTTAGTTGGAATTTCCCCTCTTGTAACTTAAAATCATAGAATTGTAAAGTTGGAAGGGATCCCGAGGATCTTCTAGTACAGTACCAACCCCCTTCAAGGCAGGAAGAAACAGCTGTCCCATACGGGGATCAGACCGTGGCGTTATCAGCCATTGGCTCAGGTACTACTCTCAGGAGCAGGAGAAAACAGGATGGCTGTCTCCTCTTTTCCAGGATATACATACCTAACTCCCTCAACCATTCCTCATAACACTTGGTTTCCAGACCCTTGATCATCTTGGCTGCCCTCCTCTGTACACGTTCCAGCTTCTTCCATTGTGGTGCCCAGAACAGCACACAGTACTCCAGGTGCTGTCTGACCAAGGCAGAATATGACTATTACTTCCCTTGATCGGGATACTATACTTCTGTTGATGCAGCCTAGAATACCAGCTTCTCCGCAATAATATCATGGGGGACTTTGTCAAAGGCCTTACTGGTAAGCTTCTCTAGGAAAGCCACTTCCGGACCTGGCCCAGGAGGTGGGGTTGCGGGCTTCACGCCCACCCCACGTGAGCGGGGGCTGGTTTCAGCCCCCGCAAGAGCAGGGGAATCCCGGCCGCGTCGTCCACCCAGCCAGCCAATCAGGTGGCTGGGGGGGGGCATGGCCTGCACTATTTAGGGCCGGCGCGGCCGGGGCTCGCCCTCTTTTGCCGGCTAGCCCCCACGTTTTCCCACCCTCCCTCCCTTTAGGTAGGTTTCTGACTTTGCTATGGACTTCGGTCTGTCGCCGCAAGGGGCATGGTATGATTTTTTCCCAACTGGCAATTTGCAGCCATTTGGTTTTTCGCCTACCTCGTAGCAACTCGTCACAACTCTTCGGCATTGGCGGTTAGGCATTGGTAAGAAGGGGTTAAGAGGATGGGGGGGAGGAACGCCATCACCTCCCCCCAGAGAGCGAAGGGTGGTCCGGTAAAGGACTCCGGGGGGCGTGGCCCTGTCCGAAGCCTATGGAGGTGTGCCTAAGGCACGCCCCCGAGCAGTGACCTGGGGGAGCTCCTAGTTGACGTGCCTCAGCAGGAGACTCCCCCACTATGGTGTTAACCCTTCCCGTGTCTCCAGCAAATGGGCTGGAGCCGGATAGTCGATAGGACCAATGCCTAAGCCAATACCTCTCATTCCTGAATTCAATAAAGTTGTGGCCTAATTCGCCCATTTAACCTTAAATTCTGGTGTCTTGTGTCTTTCTTTATCCTTGGTGGGGGGCAGGAACTCGCCACGCAAGGAACGTGATGGCCCTGCTTCTGTATGACATACATGGTTTTTCCTACAACCTAATGTTTTATCTTCACAACAGTGCTGAGAAATAGTGAGTTCCGCATCTCAACAAGTTTAATGGCTGAGAGGGGATTTGAATCCTGGTCCCTCAGGTCCTAGTCAAACACTCTAGCCACAAGACACTGATTTCACTTTTCTATGCCTGGCTTTGTACAGCAAAAGTGATCCATATGTACAACCTGCTAAGAACACCCCTTTACTGAATAGAGAACTCAGTAATACAAATCACAGCACACTGTTCTTTCCATTCAATCCTGCTTTATCTCACCTTAAGGTGGCTTCAATCTGTTCTGCTTTATGTTAACATGGTGTGGTCCTTGAGTTGAGTGCACTCTTTCAACTGTGAGTTGTTTTTATAACTCTTTCAGCAGGTTTCATAGGGTAGACGGCGTTGTTCCGTTAAAAAAAGTATATGAACCTGGAAGATAGCATATTCCACCCACAGCAAGCAATCACAATGACACAGGATGCCACTGCTAACCCTTCACTTCCTGAACTATTAAATTAATTATCTTGCCTTCAAGCAACTTATTACAAAGGGGCAATTCTTCAAATGATTCCTTTGGAGAGAGGCTTATCTATATCCAAGGTGGGTTTCCCAAGAAAGCACTGTTTGAAGCTTAATTTAATATACTCAACTTGTCCTAACATGTATACATCCTAAAAACACACAAACATTTGATGACTGCTCATCTTCACTTAGCATTCTGTTTTAAAAGATAGCTGCAGGTAATATGCAATGGAAAACAGTTTCTTGGCTACAAATTGTGACTCAGGAGGAGAGAGCTAAACCACAATCCCAAGTTCAGACGACACAGTGAGGCTGCGCACACACTATACCTTAAAAGCACATTCAAAACACTATTTCCCTCAAAGCATTCTGGGCACTGTGGTTTACCTCTTGCAGAGCCACTGTTCCCAGCAAGCCATCAATAACTGCAGTGCCCATAATTCTCTGAGAGGGAAAACGTGCTTCCAATGTATAGTGTGTTTTATCTCAGCTGCTGTGCTGACCGAAACAACAACAGAGGAGCAAAGTGGGTGTGAGCTTCTCTCTGAGAGTCCACACACCATGCGGGCCTGATAAGTCAAGGTTTGGCTTAGCATGATGTGTTTAGAGCTGACTGTGACACAAGTTCTTATCTCCAATCTAATTCTAAACTGAAGTTGTAGCAGGAAAAGGGATGAACCTATAAAGAAGAAGAAGAAAAAGGAATTCACATCCTAGCAGGAATCAGTCATTAAAAAAAACACCTCTGGTTGTAAAAGGAGCGTTCATACCTTTGTTACATTACTTGATTCTGTGCAATGCAATATACATCAGTTTTGCTCAGTTAGCGAGTTAGTGTACTGCTGCTCACAACAAACTTCAATTTATTATCAAAATACAAACCCTATCAAATTGAAAAGAGGCAAAATAATTAACTATATCAAACACAGGGCAAATTCAATAGGTGGGCTGGGTAATAATAATAAATAAATAAAATTTAAAAAATATTAGTATTTAGTGGGCAATACTTGATAGGACTTAAAAGGACTTAGTGGGATCAAAGCTAACAGAAAAATAGCACTAACCTGCACTACATGCTGCAGTGCTTCCAAATATTGTAAAATGAAACATGGACAACAGTTAAAAAATAATAATGAGGGGCTTTTCCATGGAAACAGTATATCCTGATTAATTTGGGGTGCAGATACAGGCAGGCACTTTAATCATTTGGATGCTGCAAAAAAATTGAGTTCATGAGCTGCACTGGTCACACAACCCCCCCCCCCAAGCTAGAAGCATCCTACATTTTTCTGCACTCCAGGGGGCCAGAGCAGCTCAGTTTAAACACAGTTCAGGGGCCGCAAGGTCTTCTCCTACACTAGATGCTTCACAGCTGACTTATCCCTCTCTCCGGAGAAGGGCTGCAACAGCAAGCAGGACGTGTTGAGGGGGCAGTGAGGGCAAGCCTTCTTCCCCAGCTTCCTTGGTGCTTCAGCTGCTGGTCCCCGATCCATTCCAGCTTTCCCTTAACTGCTCCTCCACTTCAGTCAACTCTCCATCTTATCACTATTAACCAATCCTCAACTTCTTCCATTCCCAGTTTGCTAATCTAATGTAGAATCTTAAGCCTCTAAGATAACATAATTTCAATTTTTCACAACTTCCCTTAACATACTGTGCACATTAACACTGGTTAAAGGGTAGCTATCTGCAATATTTTGTTTCCTCTCTATCAGAATTTCAGGAGTATGAAGACTTACCGTAAATGGCATGCCTTATTTCATGCTACCTGAAATGTCTTCACTTATCTAACAAAATGACACTTTAAAATGCTTAGAAGCCTTCCTATTTCAACACACCTTATTCCTGTAAACAAACTGTGAAAATGCAACAGGTGATGTATTATTTGCACTCCTCAATCTCTCCATTTATCTGTGGCTATTCTTTGATTAAAGGTAGAAAAAGGTACAAACATATACCTAACATGTACAAAGCACATGGGCACACAAATGTATATACTGAAAAGCAACCATCACCAGCCCTCCATTCAATCAGTTCTTGTGTAATGTAAGCAAACCCATATGAACCAGGTCAAATTCTAATATCTGTAGCCTAGATTAGCTGGTTGCTCCCAGGCTGTCTTTAAGGGCAGCCCCACATATAATCCATTACAATAATCCAACTGGGAGGTCACTTGAGCATGCATCACCATGGCCAAACTATCACTGCTTTTAAGGCACTTCCAAAATTTGAATGAATTACCATAATACCCCCCACCCCAATACAAAATGCTTAGTTAGGCCTGGGGAAAGTCTTCTTTTATCAACTGGAACTTGTGGAGAAGGAAGCACAAAGTATATAACAGCAAGCACAAGTTTGGCAGCTACAAACCTTTGCCATTTTCTAGGTCACGGAGCTAACATTTTCCTTATAAAAAGTGCAACAAGGCTTGCTTTGAAAAAGATTGCAGTGGAATCCCATAACCAAGATCCCTCGACAAGCTGACAATTCAGAAGGGACAACTGAGCAGCTAAGCGTAACCTTTGCTATAGAGCACTCAAGAGTATTTGTGTATGTGTGTGTGTGTGTGTGTGTGTGTGTGTGTGTGTGTGTGTGAAGGAAAAGCCCTGCTGCAATTTCTTCAGGGCTTCCTTGATTTCTCAAGCTGTTTTGTAGCATAAAGTTCAACACCTAACACAAAAACACTGACACAAACAAATTACAACTTAATTTAAGGGACATCTATTTGAATCTTACTTACTCCATATTTTACAGTGTACCAAATTTCCCAGTCCCTGACTTATATGTGGATTAGAACTCAACTGTCCATTGGATTACATACTTCTCTGAAATTTACTATGTAGTTTCGGTTTTTAAAATGCACACAAGATGCATGCTTCATGGGAAACTGCATTATAGGGGAAGTATGTGCATAACATGCATCCAGTTTAAATGCAATTTTTCATGCTTTTTATAATCTGCAAAAAATAAAATGCAGATTATGATAATATGTGCAAATAACACGGAATGGAAATAGGCAGATTTGTCAAAGCTCCAGATCCTGCTGGAGTGCTGAAATTCAGGGCTGCATTTATAGTAAATAAACTAGAAAACATTCTGCCCCTGAAAGGATAGCTTTCTACTGGCATGCCTTAGCACATTCAGTTGAACAGCCCTCCCCCTCCCTCTTCTTTCTTTTCCCAAAAGAGAAAACTTTTCTCTGACAAAATCTCACAATGAAACAGAGTTCTGGAAGAAAAGCACCAGGGGGTGCAGATCAAATCTGGCAACATAATGAACAAACCAGAAGTGAGCACTGTTTAAGCTTAGCCTCCAGATTTTTCATCTTCACTAGATCTGTGAGGTAAGCTGACAGCAGAATGGCTTTTCTCACAGAGGAAAAAGCTGGGCTACAGCCAGGAACAAAACCAAGATGAAAATAAAGAGTCCCCACAAACCTAATAATAGCTATAATTCAGACAGAGAATAATAACAAAAAAAAAGAGAGAGCTGTACCTGCTACATTTGCCATGCCACTCTGGAGCTATTTATGAACAATTCAAATTCTAAATTAGACAGCTGGGACATCATCCAGTCAAACTTAAGGGCTTTTCAGTCCCACAACTTGCTCCATTGAAAATGAATGACATTTAAACATGCTCAGCTTGGGCTAGAAGGTTGTGCCCCTGGAGCTATCTTCTGTTACGTTGTTGTTGTTGTTGTTGTTGTTGTTGTTGTTGTTGTTGTTGTTGTTGTTGATACGCTGCTCATCTGGCTGGGTTTCCCCAGCCACTCTGGGGAATCCACCCGATGATGATGATGATATTATTTACATGCTGCAACACACACTAGATCAATCAATTTGCTAAGGTTTAGAGAGCCATTAAAACAAAAAACATCAGATCACTGCAAGCTTAAGGTGCTGGTTAATGTTGCAACAAGAGGAATAAATAATCAGAATACTCCAAATGAACAAATATCAGGTGACCAAAATGTTATTTCTATTAAATTCTTATTCAGAAGACCAATAAAACATCGTAGTGTGAAATGATCCTAAAGATAGGTATCGTATATAGTATTGAGTGTCTTCCATGCCTGAGAGGAGTTCCATTGCCTTCCATCTTGCATACGCATTCAAAAACTGCCAGAGGATTGCTTGCTTCCCATGAAACATTTTCCAATCATAAGAGTGCTCCTGAAAGTCACTTTTCTGTCTAAATCATCATTACATGGAGAGGCTTTATATATAGTCTATGCCAGAAACACAAGGGGACCGCAAAGGCCATGGAACAGAGCAGCCTATAAATCAAATAAATGAAAGCCAGACCAGGAACATCAGCACACCTGCATTGTCCCTGCTAGTAGACAGTACAGTGGTACCTCAGGTTAAGTACTTAATTTGTTCCGGAGGTCTGTTCTTAACCTGAAACTGTTCTTAACCTGAAGCACCACTTTAGCTAATGGGGCCTTCTGCTGCCGCCGCGACGCCAGAACACGATTTCTGTTCTCATCCTGAAGCAAAGTTCTTAACCCGAGGTAATATTTCTGGGTTAATGGAGTCTGTAACCTAAAGCGTATGTAACCTGAAGCGTATGTAACCTGAGGTACCACTGTGTAAGCTTTTCTTCTGCCCACATTTTAGTTTTTGTGCATGGCTCTAATTCAGAGCATCAGAGGCCCTTGTAGAACCAGCGGGTACTCTATGGTTGGCGTGGTTGGCTTCCTACTGTGTACTTCAGTATACTCCGGGTGAAAAGATACTGTGCTCCTAGTTAGGCACTATAACATCAAACCAGAATTTCAGTAACTTTTTGTGTAGTCATGTCCTGATACATGAGTGATCTGGGACACACTCAGCAAAATGCAGCCATACATTTTATTTAGTTTTGAAAATCAGGCATCCATTTTTTTAAGGTTCCAATACATAATCTCTCTCAACCTCCTGCAGCTTTTTCATACACACATTTTTCTTTCACAGTCGTTCAGAAATTACATAATTTGTGTTCCTTCTTTTATTGACACCTAATCGTGCATTTTCATCATTAGTTCAGAAAGTGTGTTGATGGAAATACTAACACACGGCTGCTGTGAACAGATAACACAAAGAAGCCAGCTCACAGAATTTGACTAGCTTATTAACCAAATATGAACAACTTACAAAATCAGTTTATTTTGAGGTGGGGAGCATGAGAGTGGTTGTTGGTTAAAATACACAATATTTCTTTTTTTTTTTAAATGACAGCAATTATGCATGCTGTAGAATAAATGTTTTGTAGCAACGACAATGCACTTGCCCCATATACTGTAAATAGTGAAATAGAACTAGTGTTATTGATCACCATATCAGCAATTTTGAGTTAGCCAGAAAAAGAAATTAAGCTTTCATTTTGGAAGCAGACACACATTTTTGTACTAAGCAGAACACAGAAATAGTTCCTAAGATGGAAACCTCCATCTCTATAAAGCACGAGTTAACATATGAGCAGATATTTTATTTTCCTTTGTATCTGCCTTCTGCAAGCTGTTTTGTAGTCCCGATGTTTTGGACTACAACTCCCATCATTCCAGACCACTGTTCATGTTGGCTGGGGATGATTGAAGTCATAGCAGAGACAGCAGGGTTGGGGAAGGCTGGTTTAGAGCAATCCAATAATGCTTTTTCATTGGTGCAAGCAGGTATAGGCTGTTTTGCAGTATCCAGAACTTTCATAAATCATCTTTTAGAAAGGTTGAAAAGAAGGCCAGCAAAGTTCTCCTTCTCTATTCTACGGGACCTACGGGACTTCCTGAAAATGTTCTGAATGTTCAAGTGAAGAAAAAAACTTACTTAAGGAAGAGGGTATTGTCTTCTTTTTAAGTAGACGGAAATATACTATTACACACTGCTTTCAACTAACTTGGAAGTCAATTTTTTCTTGAATACCTAGAGCCCCATACAAAAGTTATGACTGATCAGTCCATGCTCTGTCATTAATTACAAGAGCACATGCTTTTCAAAACTTGACTACAGTGTGTGCTCAGCTGTGGTCATGCTCAGTTGTGGTGAATGTGTGGTGCCTGCGGAAGGTTCTCCAGTTTGCAAATGTGTCCATGGTCTCCAAAGTGTTGGTGACAGCTACTTTAAGTCGCTTTTTAAGGCTGGCAACAGCTGCTTTCAGTCATGTTTTAAATAAAAATGATACACTGGATTTTCTACAATGGTATTTTCACATCAGCAAGGCCGAGAGGTGGGTCTTCTCATTTGGCAGCCCAGTACCCCCAGACATACTGCCCTGGTTTGCACCCCGGGGGAGGTCACTTCAGTGCTGTTAATGCAGCAGTTTGACTTCACCCCCAGAAGAGCACTCCATTGTCTTGAGACGGATGGATGGACATACTAGTATTTTCAACAATG
Organism: Podarcis filfolensis; assembly: GCF_964270895.1. Lineage (NCBI taxonomy): Eukaryota > Metazoa > Chordata > Lepidosauria > Squamata > Lacertidae > Podarcis > Podarcis filfolensis. The sequence continues at coordinate 34,745,676 of NC_139608.1, read as the reverse complement.
GTATTGCAGTGAGAAGTTTCAAAGGTCCCAGCCCATACCTTGGGATTGGTTCTTTGCAAGGAAGGTTTCTGGAGACTTACGGCATTTCTGTGATATAAGGTTTATTACTAGAATTAACACTTGAACAGAATTTGCTCCATCATTAATTTTCTATTGGGGCCATCAGTGCCACAATTTTGGATTCTTCCAGAGAATTTGTACGGCCTCTGTGTCTCTTTTCAGCTTCAGTTCCAAGACTTTCAGTTTATTCTCTCTGTGTGTGGTTTTTTTAATACCTTGATGACATCACCTTCCACTCATCATCCAGACAGGTCTTCAGCCAATTAGTTTCTGTGACAACTCACTGCCCTAAGCTTACACTACAAAACATATATTTAACTGCCCTGGCTAGCTAGCAAAGAAACTGGTTTGACCATTTTAGCAGTCTCCCGTTTCTGCAAAATCTCATCTTATGATTAAAATCAAAGGCTTGGAGGGGAATCAGAAATCTCAAACACTAATTTTAGTCTGACCCCAAACTCATTAGAATACAAACTCTTAAACCTTTTTATCTTAAATTTGAGAGGATTAAGGCTCTCTTGTCTCCTGGGCTTTAGAAGAGGAACACTGAAGACATCTAAAACAAGTTTGTTTTTTTAAACAACCAAACTCTGAAAGCTGTTAGACTGTGTCATGAATAAGACAGTATGAGCAGACATATAAGGTGATAGACACAGCGGATAGAGCACACAAGAGTGGCTGCTTTTCATAATGTTTTCATTACTAAGTGCAGTCTGTGCTTCTTGTACATTTTATTTGGGGGTGGTGGTGGATATAATTCTCTGCTGCTTGGCTCATTCAAGCTAAACATTCCTGCGCTCATTAAAGGTAAGGGTTCCTAGGCTCTCGTATCCCTTCACTATGGCAATTGCTAACCAGTTGATGTAGATTTGCACAGTAATTAACTTCAATAGAATCTGTAAAAGAATGGCGCATTTGCACATTCATTCACTACACACTCGAGCCCTTCAAATCCACAAATGCCAGCGCTTCAAGCCAGTACTAGTCCACCAACTGCCCCAAACTGAATACAGTACTGGTGCTGGCTGCTCATTGAATACAACATGGTATACAGTACCATGCTGTGGTATACAGTACCACTTCAGTGCTAATGAAACTGTGTGTGCAAGAGCACCTTCAACAGCTAAGGGCTCTTTCCCACACTGCTATTAGAAGCTATGCACACAAAATAGGTGCCATGTGTTTACAGTGTTACATGGAGTGTAAATATAAACATGACTCCTACACTCACACACACTATGTGTCACATAGGGTGCTATATGTGTGATAAGAGATGCACGGAATCCTAATAATCACATATATGTTGTTTCTAGCTTGCAATTGCACCAGACATCTTATCGTGTAAACCCAATCCTAGGTTTCCACCTTGCTGAATAGCACTTATCTATACTAGGGCTTCTTTTTTTTTGGTAATCTATTATTTTCTGCAATATTCTGATGTAAAATTTTGTAATACATGCTGATTGCTCAGCACAGCACAGTGAATTAACCAACCTATGAAACATTTAAAATTGGATTTGAATTTTCATTGGTATTATTTCCAACAATTTGAATGTTGCTTGCCTCCAAGGGCACAGTCTTCCAAAGAACATTCAGACCCTTCTTCTGGATTAAAGCTCACCAAACACTCCATGATATGAAACTAAGTTGAACATCACCACATTTGAGATATGTTGGGATAGAGGGAAATTTGCCCCTCTCCAAATCAAAAATACTGAAATAAAATGAAAATAATGTCAAAAACCCCAAAATACTTAATTTTAGGATTTAGCGACTGTGATTTCCCCCATTCAATCTCAATCTCATATAACCAACATTTATAATGCGAAAGTCATAGTTCATGGCTTAGAACAAAAAACAAACTTGTACAGACCTCTTGATTACAAGGGCAAAGTTCTTTTACGGGTGTTGATGGGTCAAATGAATTAGGGTTGCAAATGAAGTGTTTATCTGATCCTGTACCCACAACACCATGCCTTTCCTGAATGGCATTATGGCAGAGAAGGGTCAAGTAGAGTACTTTAAAAGGCAAGTGAGCAACATCAGCAGACATTATTATGAAATCTGGGAATGTGCAGCAAGAGACGTGTTCCAAAGAAAGATGCAGAGTATCTTGCAACTCTAAGAAAATTATGTTGACAGTTGAGACAAGAGAAGTTTAGCTGTCAAATGACACCTCTGCACCTATGCTTGTTTTTGCAAGCCTTCATAGAAAGAGAATCCCTGCTAAAGGAAAGAGTAGGAATTTGCCTGCCACTGTCACTCAGCAGCTGCAGGCAGCTCCACCTGGCTGGTTTTCTACCTGCTATCATCATTCAGAATTAGCACATGAATAGCACCCTTCTGAGTGCTCTATTTGTGTTAAGTATCACAAGAGGTCATGCATGAAAGGGGGTATGTATTGGGGTGGCCTTGTTTTCCCTGTTCTGCATCGGCTCTACCCTGCTTTCCATTCTACCGTCTTCCCATCATACACTGAAAATTTCTGTAATTAATTTCAAAAGTGGCATATTCACAATCTGCACTTGCAATCACGTTAACATTCATTTTATTCTTGCTCCCGTGTCTTTGAAAAGGAGAAAGTGGAAATTTACATGCCCATTATCCACCCGTCACATCTGCGCCAACTAACAGGGTTCAGGCATATTTTGCAACTGAGGACAAAACCTACAAGAGACGCTGCCCTCCATTTGTGGCATATCCAGTCCTTTCGGCTGGGCTGGAAGCAGTCCCTTACACCGTCTGTGATATTTTCTACTCAGTGGGGGGAAAGTAAAGCAAAAACACCCCTCTCCACTTTTCATTTGGCTCCACTGTGTGACAGTGTAATGCATCTGATGCCATCTGCAGTATTGTGACAAATTGCAGTACTTCAATGGTGTTCATCTTCCATAGATTTCCCTACATCTCATCTGCTATGTGACTGAAATAATTATGTCCTTGAATTCTCTAAGCCTGCACAGTAGACTGAGCAGGTTGGGCACAAACATAAATCCAAATGGAGAGACGCGTGCATTGCATATGTCTTTTCTAATCCGGGCCTTTTTCCCCCAACAGCTCTCTTGTGATCCTTATTCACCTTCAGCTCTGTGGAACGCACCCAACCCTTCAATTGCTTTTAATTTATAATGCTCCATAATGACTGCAATTAGTCCTAATTAAGCAAAGAAAGCATGCACAGATCATACTGCATGGAAAGGAATAGTAGTTCTCTTCTGCTGCTTTTATATTACATTGTATTTATGAGCTGGCTGCGTCACTAAATTATTTGGCAAAAACTGAGATGTAAGCCCTTTATAGGAACCCAAATATGACTGCTTCCCTCTCTACAGTAATTAATACTGATTTATAAACATTTAGGATTAGGGAACAAATACTTAATTCTCTTTTAATCCTTCAGCCAGCAGCATTCTGTATTCAATGTAAAGGAGTATAGATTAACCAGCCTGAAGTTAATAGCATTTGAAGGACAGAGCTGATCAGCCGTGCATAACACCAAGATATTGTGGTCTGCCTTTGGCACAAATTTACTGAAACCTGTGGGATTAGGACAGATTCAGCAGGCTGAATTCATATTTCTGGTTTATGCCTAATGCAATTTCCAGCTTTCACTGTAAAGCCATGTAACACGAAAATTAGAGGCATTAAGATCTCAAAATTATCAACTGAGATGATGTTTTTGCTGAGACTGGTTAGGCTAAGTTGCTAGAATGATGGGTGATATACATGGTTTCTGCTCAAAAGCACTGAAATGGAAATAGATTTTTTTTATTAAAAAAACCCAACCCGTTCTACTAAGAGTCACTAAATTAAAGTTTCAAAAATAAGGATCACCCTATAAGCAACATCCATTATTTCTGAAGGGAATGGAAAGATGTGGATGATGGCACTATAACTTGAAGAGAAGTGATATTTAGCAATCTTACGCTACAGCTGTGCTGCATATATGACCTTGGTATAGTGACAACTTATCTCCACATTCCAGTTTCCCATGTATCACTTCAGTTGTTGTGCCTATTTAAATAACAACTATAAAGCAATTTCTCACTAAGCAGTGCTCTCTGCTAAGTACACATGGTCTTCTGGGTTATCATTTAATACAAAAGTATGTTTTGCCAATATTAACACACTCAAATGAACTGAATTCAAAATGGTGTTAATATCTGTGCAGTGGATCACAAATCTCGGCTGGCCTTGGTGCCTAGTCAAAGTTTGTGGTCATCGCAACCCACATCTTTTAACCACAGAGCCTAGGGCTTACCAATCAGAAGGTTGGCAGTTCGAATCCCCGCAATGGGGTGAGCTCCTGTTGCTCGGTCCCTGCTCCTGTCAACCTAGCAGTTCGAAAGCACGTCAAAGTGCAAGTAGATAAATAGGTACCGTTCCGGCAGTAAGGTAAACGGCGTTTCCATGCACTGCTCTGTTTTGCCAGAAACGGCTTAGTCACGCTGGCCACATTTGTCTGTGGACAAATGCCAGCTCCCTCGGCCAATAAAGTGAGATGAGCTCCGCAACCCCAGAGTCGTCTGCAACTGGACCTAATGGTCAGGGGTCCCTTTACCTTTAAGCTGCAGAGGTGTCCAAGCAGAGGCTCACTGAAAAACTGCATCATGAGAGCTAGGAAGAGCACCTTCCTTCTTCCTCAACTCCAAGCTCGAGAAGAGGATTAGCCACACTCCCCATAAAATGGAGCAACACTTGCCATAGAGATTGTTTTGGATTCTACTTGGGCATATTAAACTGATATAAGAACTGATAGGAAAATCAATGCAATTTTCTCAAAGGCTGCTTCATAATACTGCTCTGGTTCCTCCCCTCCCTTCCCCTTTCATTACATGCTCTGCATTTAATGTATGCTCAGTGCTTGTCTGCCAACTAAATATCAAACTTAAAGTGAAGAGGCTTTCTATCTGAACAAATCTTTGCTTTGCTTTGTTTTAAAAGTTCGTCCATTGTATCACTTGCCACGGAAGAAAAACACAAATTCGGATCTTAGCCAAAGTGCAAGAAAAAATGCTTCCTTAAACTGCTTTAGGTTAGGATGAACACAGCCAGGGCCAGCTGAAAAACTACAGCCAAGAAGAAAATAGAAGAGGCTTGTTCAAAATCTGCTAGGGCAGCAGTTTCTTAATGTATTGTAAAACGAGAGGGAGGTGGGAGAGATGAGAAGTTAAAGAAAAAATTAAGGTATTTCGGGGATCTACTCAAAGCTCCCATCAGTCTTTGTGATAGCTGGGGTATTGACAGCACAATCCTGTGCATGCTTGCTCAGAAGTAAGCCTTCGTAGTGACAGAGCATCTACTCGGCAGGCATAAGGTCCCAGGGTTCAATTCATGGCAACTCCAGATTGGGCTGGGAGACACCTGTCTGAAGCCTTAGTGAGCCACTGCCAATTAACATAGACAATACTGACACAGATTGGTCGAATGTGTGACAGAAGGCAGCTTCCTATGTCCTGAGTTCGAAATAAGTTACTCCCAGGAAAGTGTGTTCATTATTGCAGCCCAAGTGTCCTAAGCAAACGCAAGGCAAACTTACAAGCAAGTTAAGGTCATTTTCTTCAGCCAGTATAATGAGAAATCTATACAGCCAATAGCACAAGGAATCTACTGATATAATTAAGGAATCTACTGATATCACTCTCTCTAAAGGTTTTTATGCATCTTGGATGCTCTCACTGGGCTTAACATGAACTTCCTTTCTTCATTCTGACGGACTCAATACAGTCAGTTGGTAGCAAGCACATCCCTGGCTCCATCATGGCTCCTCATAGCAAAAACCCACAGAGTCATTTTGCAGATTCTAAAGAGTATGAAATGAACCATTTGTACAGGGAGCACTTACCTTACTACTGAAATGTAGCCAGCTTAATGATGCACATCGGCTTTTAAATGGAAGCAAAAGACCTCCTGTAAAAAGGTGAAACCGATACCTTGAATTGCTTGCTTCTGCTCCCTGTTCCCCATTGGGCCATGCTAATAGTTACAAAACAAGCTCTCTGGTCTCGGTCTACCTGCTGATGTCAATGTAGCCTATTCAGCAAAAAACAGCCCTGTAGTCTCATTCGGGCAGCTTGGAATCAGTTTTCCTTCCTACCCAAATCACTTGAAGCAATGCAACTACTGCTCAGTGAATGAACTCCTTTGAGCCCGGAAATCCCCAGCGGTCTAGGATGAAGTAAACCTTTCAGACACCTTTGTATTCCTCTGCCAGGAACTGCCAGACAAATAACTCCAAATTGACTTTCATTAATATGTCCAAGGCAAGTGGAATTAAACTGCAGTACCTAGGCAGAGATAAAATAGAAGCAATCCTAAAGTGAGCACTGTACTGAACAAGAGAATAGCTTGTTTTTATGTCAGATACACCATGCAGGATAGTCTAATGTGAAATTATGTACAACACCATTATGTTTCTAATCTGAGGTGCATCATCTAAGGTCTCCATTGTAGAGTTGTGCTCAGTATAGTATTGGAGGTGGGGAGGGGATCAGAAATATATCATATTCTGAATGTACTTGTGAGGGAATGGCCAATGCTACAAACTGCAGGACGACATTGGAAGGGGTGGGCAAGCTCTCTTTCAGGATCACTTGCCATCCATTAATGATTTTTAAAACTGAGCAACCCTTATGCTTACAAGGAACTTCAGCGTTTCCCAGGATATAGTCTGAAAACAACCATCACAGGCAGTCAGGATTTCCAGACACTTTGATAAAGATAAAACTATTAATTGTGGCCGAAAAATGAGCCTGCACTGTCTTCTCTGACCATCAAATTCCTAAGCCATTCTGAGCTTTCGCTGTCTTTTAATTTAGTATCTATGGTAAAGCCACAGGCTTGAGAGTGGCTTATTGGAGAAAGGGCCTTTTTGTTGGTGGCATCCTAACTGTGAACTCTCCCCAGAGTCATGTGTGCCAGGCATATTTATTATTATTAAAGTGCCTCCTCAAAAACATTTGCTGCTTTTATATTGAATTTCATCTGCTGCTCTTAGTTGCTTTTAATACTCCTTGTTCTTAATATACATCAGTGTTAGCTGCCTGAGGCTTCAGCTATAACGCAGGATATAACTGGAGACCTATAAAACATGGCAATTGTAGACAAAAGAAATGGAGAGTATGGGTGGGCACCCTGGGGCCAAATTACATATGCCATTAATTGTGTTTTTCAGAAATATCAAGTGGAGGGAGGGTGATTCAGATCTGGACTCTTACATAAAGGATAGGTAAAGGTAAAAGGACCCCTGACCATTAGGTCCAGTCGCGGACGACTCTGGGGTTGTGGCGCTCATCTCGCTTTACTGGCCGAGGGAGCCGATGTACAGAATGTGGCCAGCATGACTAAGCCGCTTCTGGCGAACCAGAGCAGCGCACGGAAATGCCGTTTACCTTCCCGCCGGAATGGTACCTATTTATCTACTTGCACTTTGATGTGCTTTCGAACTGCTAGGTTGGCAGGAGCAGGGACTGAGCAACGGGAGCTCACCCCATCACGGGGATTCAAACCATTGACCTTCTGATTGGCAAGCCCTAGGCTCTGTGGTTTAGACCACAGTGCCGCCCATGCCGTAAAGGATAAGGAGGGCTTTAACCCTTTCACCCCAGTTGCAGTTCCAATCCGTATTGAAGCCACCATGTGTGAATCTTGCATAAGGAGAAAGCCAACACTGGAGTGAAAAGGGACATTTCCCCCATGCATACTGAAGGCGCCAGGTAAGGAGAAATCCAGATCAGGACTGCAGCAAGGAGCAAAGTGCTAAAAGCCATAGCCACTCCTGCAAGCCAGTATCCAGATTATACACACAGGTCCACTTGCCATTTTTGAAATGAAAGTTATGCACTCAAGTTATACGCTGGGCAATTAATGTCACACACAGTTTGGCCCTGAATATGCTATTCAAGTCCTCAAGTCGGTGGGCTGAAACCAGGCAAGGTGTATGAAGACAAGTAGCTTAGTACTCTGATGAAAGGAAAAGAGGATGCTGTATAAGGAGGCTCTGTGACTGAAGACCAGTACTGTTCAGTCAAGGCAGAGACTCTATATGCCACTTTAGTACACTTTAGGAAAGTTACACACTCTTCTCTTTGCTGCTGCAAGGATCAATAAAAAAAGTGAAGCTGTAAAGCACTTCATATTCTGAAAAGCAGCATGGAATCAATGAAGAAAGGAGGAATATATTAGCGGCAAAAAAAAATCTAAAAGCAACACATGCACAAAAGTAACTATTCAATGGGCGAACATGCTGGCATTGCGTTTTCACCAGCTATAGCCTAGATTTAGCTCAGAACGGAGATTATAACCCGAAATGTCATAAGGCTAGAACAAGTAAGACACTAAGTTTCAGTTGAGTAGCAAGGACAGGTACAGTTTGCATAAAGATGTGGTTTCAGCAGATACAAGTATTCCCAGTCCCTTAAAATTAATGCAAGCTGGCAGCGAACAGAAACATCTGCCAACTCACAGTCCACTTCCTTGCTGCAGTAACCTGAGGGGTCAGGTATCTGTTGATAGAATCCCTCGCAAGTTTCCAGTCTCGTGATCATTTTGAAATAAAGTGAAAATGCACATCGCAATGTAATGGTGTCAAGGAAATACCCATACCTTCCTTGGTCCCGGGAAGCTCAGGCGAGCTACTTGTACCACTTCAGCAGCAAAGTCCATGGAAAAGAAGAGGAAGGCCAGAGTTTAATTTCTACAAAGATGCCTTATGCATAAAAAGTGTGGACAAGACGCATGATGGGGGTAACACAACGATACCTGCCCCTTCCTGCCCCACTTCTGAAAGCAAGCTGTAATGAATTATCCCTGGGATAGCTCAGTTAGTAGAGCCCCATGTTGGGCAAAAAGATTCCTGCCTTGCAGGGGACTAGATGACCCTCATGCTACTTTCCAGCTCTACAATTCTATGATTCTATGAATTAGTGGGCCTATAGGTGTATACATTACAGTACTGTCAATAGCCATGTTCTGGCAAATAATTAAACTGTAGTCTGGGCATGGGAGCACATGCTGGTCCCAGCTGTAATGCCCCAGGGCTGTTCTGCAGTTTTTCGTGTGATTGGAGTGAACGTCTGAAGAGTTTTTATGTGTACAGTATCCCAGTTAAACGCACTTCAAACTTTCCCATGAGGTGGGAGTTCCCAATCGTGGGGAGTTTCTCAGTGTACTCAACTAAGCATGCTTAAAAATCCTCTACCAAACATTGTGCCAATTGCTCCAAGATCTGAAGAGCAGCATGCAAGCCTGAGGCAGGGTTTGCATGTACACAACTGCTCCATCCACAATGCCCATCTTACTATCCCCATCCCCATTATTACGCATTAGCAAATGCTGGCGCATCACGCAAAATTTTATGATCGATTTCCAGCCACGAAGGTTAATCAAACTTGCTGCATTCAAACAGATCTGCCATAGCTGGCCTACCATTGTTTAGATTTATAGTTTCTTGTGGTGAGTGCAGCTGGTGGTTGTACAGTGGTACCTCTAGTTACGAACTTAATTCGTTGCGTGGCGATTCCTGCCCCCTCCCACAGATGGAATAAATAAAGACACCGGACACCAGAATTTAGGTTAATGGGCGAAAAATGGACACAACTTTATTGATTACAGGTAAGAGCGGTATTGGCTTTAGGCATTGGCCCTATCAGACTAACCGGCATAGAACCGGGAAGGGTTAAGCACCAACAGGGGGAGCCCCCGAGATGCACATCCCTAGGCGCTCCCCGAGGGGTTACCGCTCGGGAGCGCGCTTTAGGCCCTAGCCTCCATAGGTTTCGGACGAGGCGACGCCCCACCAGAGCCCTTTATCGGACTACCCTTCAACATTTGGGGAGGTGATGGTGCTCCTCCCCCAACTCATTTGCATAATAATACCCCTGCCAATGCCTAACCGCCCAAACCAAAGGTGTTGTGACGTTTTGCTACAAGGTAGGCGAAGAAACCAAGTGGCTTCCAAAATAATGCCAATTAGCCAAGTGGAAAAACTCCTACCAGGCCCCTTGCGGCGACCAACCGAAGTCCATAGCAAAGTCCAAATGACAACCTAGAGGGTGGGTGGGTGGGAAACCACAGCTGGCTGTAAGAAAAGAAAGGGGCGAGCACGGGCTACCCCGACCTTAAATGAACCCTACTAAGCCCGCCCCCGCCGTCAGCTGATTGGCTGGCGCGGTCAATGACGAATAATAATGAATCCCGGGATTCCCCAAGTCCCGCGGGGCTGCAGCCAGCCCCGCGAGGATGTAGGACAGGCGTGGGCCCGCAACCCCCCCTCCTTATGCCGGGAGTGGCTTTCCGGAGGCCCTTTCTTAACCTGAAGCTGTTCTTAACTAGAGGCATGCTTTTGCTAATGGGGCCTCTTGCTGCCGCTGTGCCGCCGGCACACCATTTCTGTTCTCATCCTGGGGCAAAGTTCTCAACTTGAGGTAACTCTTCCAGGCTAGTTTGTAACCTGAAGCATTTGTAACTCGAGGTACCACTGTATGGCTCTTGGATAACAGTCGCCAAAAACAGCAGGAGACTTGCTCTTGCTCTCAGGTCCTGTCTGCAGGCTTCCCACAGGCATCAAAGTGAGAGCCAGTGTGGTGTAGTGGTTAAGAGTGGCAGACTCGTAATCTGGGGAAGCGGGTTCGCGTCTCCGCTCCTCCATATGCAGCTGCTGGGTGACCTTGGGCCAGTCACACTTCTTTGAAGTCTCTCAGCCCCACTCACCTTACAGAGTTTTAGTTGTGGGGGAGGAAGGGAAAGGAGAATGTTAGCCGCTTTGAGACTCCTTCGGGTAGTGATAAAGAGGGATATCAAATCCAAACTCTTCTTCTTCTTCTTCAAAGTGGCCTCTGTGAGAACAGGATACTGGGCTAATGGTCTGATCCAGCAGAGCACATTTTGCCCTTCCTTTTGTTCTTACGTTTTGTCCCCTTTGAAAACCATCACTTAAAAAACTATGAAAGGGTTCTTAGGAAATGTCCAAAAAATTGCACCCTTTTTGGCTTCATCATTAAATATATGCCAATGATATAGCCCTTGTTTTTTCTCTCCATCCCTGCCTCCTTCACCTCTTTTGGGTGGGTGGGGGAAAACAATATGGTATCAAACAGAAATTTGAGTTTGTTCCTTATCACATATTTCTAACTTGGTGAATGCAGTGGAAAAGATCTGTCGTTAAGCTCCAGTGCAAATTGGCACTTTTATGGATGTGGGATCAGCCTATCCCACGCTTCAGAAATATTTGATATATTACCCCTCCATCTGCAATTTTAAAGCTAGTGGAAATGAGGATTATATTCTCAGAATACGCCTCTCGTATCTGCTTTCTTTCCGCACAGATGTTATGCATGCATTTTAACTTCATTTTATTTGCAGTTCTCTGTTGCTTCCCTCCTGTTTGGGCTGCTTTGATGAGAGAGACAGTGCCTTAATCAGGCTTATTGTTTCCTGCTATCAAACGATGACATCATGGCCCAATGGCAGCACACCAACTGATGTTCAAACGTTAACATATGTATGCTCTTGCAAGAGCTTACCGTTTTCCTGTGGTCAACAAGGTGATTGGTAAATGATATTGTGTGACTTTTGCTGATTAAAGCAAAAGAAAATGTGCACTTACCATATTATCTGAGTCAATGCACCATATTTTGATTGCCAAAGAGAAGAGATTTCTAGCGGCTATCATTCAAAGCAAAATGACCATTCCCAATTTCATATCTTGCAATAAAAGGTAAAGGGACCCCTGACTATTAGGTCCAGTCGTGGCCGACTCTGGGGTTGCGGCACTCATCTCACTTTATTGGCTGACGGAGCCAGTGTACAGCTTCTGGGTCATGTGGCCAGCATGACTAAGCCGCTTCTGGCGAACAAGAGCAGCGCATGGAAACACCGTTTACCTTCCCGCTGGAGTGGTATCTATTTATCTACTTGCACTTTGACGTGCTTTCGAACTGCTAGGTTGGCAGGAGCAGGGACCGAGCAACGGGAGCTCACCCCGTCGCAGGGATTCGAACCGCCGACCTTCTGATTGGCAAGCCCTAGGCTCTGTGGTTTAACCCACAGCACCATCCATGTCCCTATCTTGCAATAATGGCATGCAAATAAAATAGTCAAAGAGTTTTATGTGAAACTGCTCAGACAAAATTATCCAGATTTGGCAATGAATTGACCTTTGATTTAATGCAAAACACTGGGCTCCACTCCACTCTCAAGTATAAAGGCAGAAGAAGTATAAAGCCATATGCCGCAGTCGTCAACAGGTTTACCATACCCATTGAGTCAATCATCCATCTCCTATTACCCTCCTGAGAAAAAACCCACCCCACCCTCCCACTATATATAAGTGTCTGGTGACTTCTGTTTCTTTGTATCTGAATAAGTGTACATGCATACGAAAGCTTATACCAAGAACAAACTTTGTAGGTCTCTAAGGTGCTACTGGACATTTTTATTTTTTTATATATATTTCCTGGGATCAGTTTCAGTTGATGAGGCCTGGTGTTCTGGACAAGATCCTTGCAACCAGCAATGTGCTTCCTCAACCCTTGCCTGACACTTCAAGTGATTTGGATGAGCTTTAAAAAGGTACAAGCTAGAACTGGTTAAGGGGCTAGGAGGTCAAAAAACTCATTTGTCGCTCCTACATGGTTTAGCAGCGGATAAACTGCTATATGTTGCATAAGAGGCCACTAGCAAATTAATTCCAAACATTGTGTACTTCAGATCTAAAGAAATTAGCATTACAGGAATGGTAACTGAAATATTAAATTTACTGCCAAGGCTAAAGAGAGAGAGCAGTCTATTTTAAACAAAGTGAAACCAAGCACGTTTAACAAAGCACCTCCTTTGCAGGGAAGACTCCTCAAACTGCCAAGCCACCTATGAGCATTTGAAGCTGCAACCATCTTGGGAGCACTTAAAAATAAATTAGCAATGAAAGTCATTAGAAAGGTAATAATGCCAAAGAAACTCAAGTCTCAGTAGCAGGAAAATGAATGAAGAAATCATAATGGCAGGCAACTGGGCAAAGCCACAGCTTTAGCAGACTGCCTTTTTTTCTCCGAAGAGAAAAGCTAGGAATCAAATGGCTCCTGAGACCTGGGTTGCGCGCGCCAAAACAGAATGTCTCGTCGCCATTTGGGGGGAGGCAATTCACATAAGAGATACATTGTTGATATCACATTTTTATCAGAAATTGTTAAGACATGTTTAATTTGGTGTTTACAATAAAAAATACTGGCGCCATACTTCAGTTTTCAAAACACTCTACTCTTTATTGTTAAATATTATTATTATTATTATTATTATTATTATTATTATTATTATTATTATTATTATTATTATATTTATATGCCGCCCATCTGGCTGGGTTTCCCCAGCCACTCTGGGCGGCTTCCAACAAAAGATTAAAAATACATTAAAACATCAGTCATTAAAAACTTCCCTAAACTCCTTAACATATTGTCTGTCTTTAACATATACTTCGAGGCTTCAAAGCACAAACATTTCGGTAATCCTTGAGCGTCAGCCAGGCGCAAAAAATGGCACCCAGACTTTTTAAGGTGATCGCAAATGGAGAATCTTTAGGTACAAAATGTGCCTGGCGCCCTGCTAATTTCGATACCCTGGCAAAGAGGTATGGGAAGCCACAGTGTTCTGCGGTTTTGCTTTTGTTTTGCAGGCTCCTGCAGCCTTCCCCAACATGGGGTCCTCCAGACGTTTTAGACTACAACTCCCATCAGCACCAGGCACTGTGCTGAAAGGTGCCAATAGCCATGGACTTCCGCTCTGAAGCCTATGGCTCCCGCTGTCAACCCAGTTCACCTGCTTCCCCTGGTACACACAACAAAATTCCCCACCACCACCACCACAATGCCAATCATTCTTAGCACGTCAGCTGCAGCCTGAGCCACCAACTGCCTCTCATCACTCACCAGCATGTCAAATTGTGCATGCAGGCTCTGAAAGCAGCGGGAAAGGCAAGCAATTGCTAGCGCTACAGATACGTGCTCCTCCTCATCGCTTCTCCGCTTGTGTCCAGACTGCCCAGGAGCAGGAGGAAGCAAAGGCTGGCAAAAGGAAGCAAACACCAGGAGCTGATAGTTCTGCCACATGCACATACCCAGTGAATTTTGACTATTTTCCCTATGGGGCTGCAGTAAGTGCTGCTGCTGCTGTCAAGCCCACAATTGGTTGACAACTCCCCAATCCAGAAAGGGGCCAGGTCAGAAGCAAAGCAGTAGCGAACACTGGGAGCTGCTGTTAGTACCACAGAAACACACACACACACACGCTCCTCCTTGCCCTACAACATATTTGAGTTTTGGTGTGACTGCAGGCAACATTAGATGTTGAGCAGGGTAGAAATACAGAGGGCTCTTACTCAGGTTCAGCTGAATGTAGATAGACCGCCTCACACAAGTTGGAAACATGTTTGACAAGAGTCCACAATTTCACATAGATGATTTCAGGTAAGTAATCGACTAGTGTAAGTATCAAAAGTAAGCTTCAATGTAAGGTATGTGATCCACATGAAATCTCACATGAAAAAGAACAACCCTGCAGCTTCCAAGAGTTCCGCACCATACAGGGCTTAAAAAATCAAGTTACTAATGGCACAGAAGTTAAGCAAGACAACATTTTATCCAGTCATTGATAAATAAGGTGGACGTAATCTATTAGGAGATGGACAAATGTAGCAAAACCAAGATGAAGCTCACCTGTAAAGGTGGTTAGTGTGAGATTTTAGACAAAATCTGATATCTTAACCCAGGTATAGGCAAACTCGGCCCTCCAGATGTTTTGGGACTACAATTCCCATCATCCCTGACCACTGGTCCTGTTAGCTAAGGATCTGGGAGTTGTAGTCCCAAAACATCTGCAGGACCACATTTGCCTATGCCTGTCTTAACCCAACTTCACCAACACCAACACCAACAAAAGAAGTACTGTAGTATTTGTGAAAAATACAGTGGTACCTCGGGTTACAGATGCTTCAGTTACATACACTTCAGGTTACAGACTCCACTAACTCAGAAATAGTACCTTGGGTTAAGAACTTTGCTTCAGGATGAGAACAGAAATCGTGCTCTGGCAGCGTGGCGGCAGCGGGAGGCCCCATTAGCTAAAGTGGTGTCTCAGGTTAAGAACTGTTTCAGGTTAAGAACAGACCTCCAGAACGAATTAGGTTCTTAACCTGAGGTACCACTGTAACCAATTCAGAGTACATTCCCAATAGGGAAGGGCAGCTTGGGCCCAATGCTGTTATGAGTTTTCTTTATGAGGCTGATTTATTGGTAGGACCTGCCTATCTGGCCTCAGCGTGGTGGTGACCTACAGGTGAACTGACACACTTCTGCAGGTCCCAGGTTCAGAATTTGCTCTTGGCCAGAGTCCTGATGCCATCTCACCTTACACTTAACACGTTTTGTGGACCTGCCATAAGCACACAATGGACTCCCCACATTCTGCTTTCCATTGCCCAAATGAACCACAGAGAAAGGGCTGCATGGAGATATGAGGAACAAATACCTGTGACATGGCAAGTGTGCATACCAACTAAACTCCCAGACAGGGAATCATTCGGCAATGTTTGTTTTGCTTCTGCAAATCTGTGTTGATTTACTGCTGATAAAGATTTGTTCCAGCCAAAAAAACAACAAATAAAAATCCTGCTGATTTATCCCTTTCGATACACATCACCATCATGCGCAGACATATAAAGTTTGCTGTGGTTTAGACAGACAGGCAAACACAGGCATATTACATCACTCCCCCCCCCCCCAGCTTATGCCTGCCACCCTGGACTCACCAGCTGTCCAGCAGAGCTATTTCTGCTTGAGTCACAGCAAGCTGTCTCTCATTTGTCACGAGACAAAAACGCTTCCCCGAGAATGACTAATATTCATTTGGAAGGAAGAACTGGAAATTGGAAACACTGGATGCTAGCCCTTTACTTGCACAGCTTGGCATCGCATGCCACTGTTCCCTCAACAAAACGTTTGCGTCGCAAATTGCTTTGGGCATCGATTGGACAGAAAGGCACTTTAGAACTTTTAGTACAGCTCTGGCTGAAGTACACACGACCGGTTTTATTTCTGTGCTCCCCTTGTTACCTAGCGGGGTGGGTACCACACAGGCAAGTGATACAATTACAAGTAGATGTGCATCTTCCTTTATGTCCTATTCACTCTTGACCTGGGTGGCGGCAGATGTCAATGCAGCACACAATGGTCCAGACTGGTTCCCTTCTTAGGGCAGTTTGAGGTTCTGCTTTTAAAGCCCTAAAAAGTCTTTAAAGTCTCTGACGGTGGAGGCATAACATCGCCATCCAGGTCAGAAGGAAGGCTCTAATCATCAAATGAATTCTTATGGAATTAATATTTGTTGTATTATTGTTTTGACAAGGGTGTGACTTTGACTTGTTTTATATTTTTATACGTGCTGTGTATTTACTATATTGACTATCCAGATAAGTTTGGTAAGAGAGTTGCTTTCTTTGGGCTTCCCTTAGAACAAAAAGTGGGCTATAGGCAATAAATAGGAAGAAACGTCACAGAATGCAGCATCCTTTATACAAAACACAGAAGTCAGTTTTTCCTAAATATGAAATTTGCTTGACAACGGCCCAGAATTTGTCATTTTTGTTGAAGAACGTAACAAATCCTTCACATCCTTATGGACTTATCCAATTACTGTATTCCAAACAGAGAATACATTATGTAACCTTTAATTAAATGTTCTTTGAAGCCAGTTAGTCATTCCTGGTTGTACATAGTTGCAGACTGTCCTATAGGATGTTTGGGGAAGCTTGTAACTAAAATTTCACTGAGGAAGCAAATAAGGCAGGGACCACTGTACAAGCTTAAAAGTAATTTGAAATGTTGTTTGAAATGGGAGTTGTGTTTAAGAAGCGCCCTATGTTCTCAGTAAAGGAGGTGGGAGGAACCTATCCGCGGGGATATGATGACTCAAAAGATTTCCAACACAACAGTCACAGATTTCTGTTCTTCTACATAGCATTACAGTGGAGGCCTGTTTGCCAGCTGTGTAGAGGGAACAGGAAATTTCCCATCAGAAAGTAGTTAAACAAGAATGACACAGGCATGAAAAAGAGCTTGGCAAATCTTCTGAGAAGTATCAGCGAAACCCACTGCCTGTCAAGGGTCTGGGTGTTGGGACCCTCTGTACTGAAGGCCCTGCGCTGACTGTCAAAACTTCAAGTTAATTACACCAGTCCCAGCTTCTGCTTTTCTGAACCTGAACATCTTGTAATAATGACATGTTTCTGGAAAAACTAAACTGTACGTCAATGCCCTGTCTGAGGTATAAAAGGATAATTGTACAAAAAGGATGTTTTCCCCTCAAATTATATTTGTTACACATGACAAAAACTGAAACCATCTCTTGCCTTCTTAACTGAACTTTTAACTCTGCAGCACTCTGAAACCTGCTTATGCTCCTCTCTAGCAAAGAAAAGTATTAGGAACTACGGGTATATATTGCTATACAGTGGTACCTCTAGATGCGAATGGGATCTGTTCAAGAGCCCCGTTTGCATCTAGAAGCAAATGTAACCCATGTCTGCGCGTGTCATGTTTCGGCGCTTCTGTGAATGATGCCATTTTGAGCATCTGCGCATGCGCAAGCAGCAAAACCTGGAAGTAACACGCTCTGTTACTTCCGGGATGCCGCGGAGCGCAACTTGAACGCGCTCATCCCGAAGCACATTGAACCTGAGGTATGACTGTATACTAAAAGCAAAAGAAGTACTGTAGGTATTCCAGAGACTGGTCTTCACCATGCATCATGCGTAAATGTTTTAAACCTCTCTATAAAGTAAGAATAGTCAGAAACAGGTCAAACCCTGCGACAAAACAAAGCATATACACAAGTCTCTGCCATTCCTGTATAAAAGTTAGGCAGTCAAAGTAAGAAGAAAAGAATATGGATATTGTAAGATCAGAACATAAAATCAGCCATGCTAGATCGGGCCAATTGCCCATATAGTCTCTCAGTGGCCAACCAGATCCTACAGAAATTCCACAAGCAGGTCCTGAATGCAATTGCACTCTTGAGATTCCCAGCAACGGGTTGTTGTTGTTTTGCACAATGCACACTGGGGCCACCTCAGACCACATCTCCAGATACCTCCCCAAGTGGCTGATGCTAGACAGCATGGGGGGTAAAGTAAAGCCGCCATCTATAAAATTCTTTTGAGCGTTCCAAACATTTCATATACAATGGCTCAGTTCACACACCATGCCAAACGCTAACTAATGATTTACCATGAATGAACCAATATGGGCTGTTTTGCTCCTCCCTGCTAGTACGCAGAGGAAACAAACCGGAGATCATGGACGGTTTTGCTTAAACAAACACTGATTGGTAAGCCAAGAACAAAACTTTGCTACCGACTGTGGTTTGTTGGGAGTGAAACAAACCACAATTACCAGTTCAAATGTAAAGCTAAGCCAGGAATCATGGTTTGCTCCCATGTGCAAAATGGGCCATTGTCAGTAACTCTTAAGAATCTCCTGTTAAGTGAGATATTTTCACTATGTTGCAGATGGAGATTGGGCTGAGAGACAGTGGCTTGCCTAAGCTACATAATTAATTAATGGTGACTATGAACTTCATTCATAGCTCAAACCTTTGACAACTACTCTATACCACTGGCCTTCAGCGGGTGAGATGGGACCCACTAGACGGTTGTGGGGCACTACTACCATGCAAGTACAGTGGTACCTCAGGTTAAGAACTTAATTCGTTCCGGAGGTCTGTTCTTAACCTGAAACTGTTCTTAACCTGAAGCACCACTTTAGCTAATGGGGCCTCCTGCTGCCACTGCGCCACCGGAGCACGATTTCTGTTCTCATCCTAAAACAAAGTCCTTAACCCAAGGTAATATTTATGGGTTAGCAGAGTCTGTAACCTGAAGCGTATGTAACCCGAGGTACCACTGTATATGGTAAAAGGTTAAGGAATAGGTTCCCATACACATGTTTGGGTTAAAAGTGAGTCTTGGGCCTGAAAAGGTTGAAGATACCAGCTCTCTCCATTCATACAGCAGAAGCTAGAAATGGTATCTATTTTCATTTTGAATTACCCTCAGTTGCCTCTTTGAATTACTCTCCTTTGAAGATGCTGAGCTTAAACTCAACAATTTCAAAATGGACACCAAAACATCTTCGGTTCTGTATCCTAACCAATATGTCCAAGTTGATCTCAAACTAATGAACAGAATGCAGACCTTTCCGGAGCTTTCATTAAGGCTCACTTCTGTGGGGGCAGGAATGAGCACACTAGTTCCACCCCATCACCCTCTACAAATGGGAGTGTGACTGTCCAGTATTCATGGAAGCCCCCGGTGCATTTTAGAACCTTGGGAAATCAGGGTTCTAAAATGTATGGAAAACCTCCATGGTGAGTACAGCACCATGCATACAGTAACCATCCAACTCATAGGGGATGCTTGTAACAGCAACAAGGTATGGAGCTAGCACATTCAGGATTGTTCACACGTTCACTGAAACTGTATATGAACACTTGTCTGTCCTACTGCAAAATGGCCAATGGCTTCTTCACAGTTCAAAAATTGTTGGCATTACAAAAATGTCTTATAACCAGAATACATTCAGCAAGATTTACCTATCCTAGCAATTTTCTTTGCAGTTTTCTTTTTCTTGCATTTATGCTTTAGATACAAGCTGTTTAATGCATAGCTTATTCCTTTTGTTGTTTATAAATTCCTCCAGTCCTCTGCCTGATAGTAGAAGGAGGTTAGCTTTATTACATTAATTACCTCTCCTAATGTTTCCAAATATATTGCTTCTACTTTATTAACTTTCCAAAACACATGAAGCATGAAGGCCAATGGGATTTGGCACTCCGAAAATAAAGATGCTTTTGCCCCTGGGTGCCTGTACACATTCTATTTTGACAAACAACTCCTTTGCGATGTCACTGGAGCACATTTGGTAATAAGCAGCCTAGCATTATAGTTGAATGCTTTACTTGAATGCTAACTTTTAGGGCTTACTTCTTAAACTCCAACTTCTGGATAAAAAAGTGCACAATGAACATTTTATAAAAGTATGTGTATGAAAACTTAAAGAGAATAAAGAAAGGAATTACAAAAACAAGAGAACATACACGTCTACTCAAGTATTTGACTGTAATTTTCACCACCATGGCATGCCCTAAGGCAGAGGCAGCCAACGTGGTACCTTCCAGATGCTGTTGTTCAACTCCCAGCAGCCCCAGCCACCATGGAAATATAGGAGTTGTAGTCCAGCAACTTCTGGAAGACATGTTGCCTACTCCTGCCCTAAGACAAGAGAGGGACTGAAGCCAGATCAGATGCTTGTCCCAGGACATATTTTCATACATTCAGTTAATTTATTGAGGAGAGCAAAATCATACCTACTGGCCCCAAGTCACAGATAGAACAGGGGTGGAGAACTGAATCTGCCTGGGGGGTTGGTGTCATTCTTTCCAGAGGAAGCAGTTTGAAATCAACAGCACTTCAGGAATTAATCTGAATCCAAGTTGTTTCCTCCAGAACACTTGGCTGCATTATAGACTTCCCACTAGGGACTCCCCAGTGCAGCACATACCTGCTGCACAGAGCCCATAATCAGCTGATGATCCACACTTTCTTGTAGCCCTGAACTGTGCTTTGGAGCACCAACAATCAGCTGTTAGTTGCAGGTTCAAGGAATCTGCAAACCCTTTCTTGGTCCAACTGCAACTGGCAGATGGGCGTGACTAGATGAAAGTGGCTTGGTGGACAAAATGGGTGAGTGGGTGCTGGCCTATTTGGGTCCTAACTGGGTCCACAGGCTGAAGGTCCACTGCTGCCATAGAATGTAAAACATTTGAATCCAGCTGTACACAGATCTCCTTGATCCTGCGAACCATCTTCCCTCTCAACCGCTGCCCTATAATCTTTTAAAGCAGTCAACAAATATTTTAGATAACTGATTGGGAAGAGAGATTGAAAGATGCTGCAGGCAACTTATTCTGAATGTGATATTCTACACATGCTAAGAGTTGACAGGAGGTGTGACTAAGTCAGAGGTTTGTTCCTGCTGCTTTTGCAGCAATTCTCTATTTGCGGGGGAAGCAGTTTCTGAACAGGCCCAGGGGTATTTACTCCCCAGAGCTTTGCTTGTGTCAAGAGAGCTTCAGAATACACAATTTAAGTTCCTTCATGGGACGGGGGGCAGAATTGTCAGAAAATATCATTATCATTTCACTCCCCAAAGTTGTCTGTAATAATTAAATTCAGCTGCACTATTGAATTTTATTAAACAATCTTTTCTGTCAAGGAAAATGAAGAGAATAAGCTGATGGCCTACTTCCCATAGGCTTGAAAACAGTCTTCAAATAAAGCAACGGATGTAACACAACTCCAGGCATCTTTTCAACCCATGAAAATAACTGCCAGCATGCACTGAGGCCTACAAAGAAGGTAGGTGAGAGACACTCAAGGGCTAAACTCTATCCTCTGTTCTCAACTTATGTGTAGAAGGACTCAAGGGGCTTGTTCACACAACAAGCTAAAATGCTTTAAATGACTTCGAGCACTCTAGCAGCAGTAAGCATTCACACCCGTATTCTTCTCTTTTCCATTTGAAAACTCCAGGCAGTTTTAACTGCACAGCCGGGGCAGCCTCACACATAACCTATTACAAGCTCACATTCTGTACCTGAGAGAACAGCAACCTTTGCAAAATGCGCACACAAACTTTCACCTTGCAAACATCGCGGCAGCTCATGCTGGGTAGCTAGAGTCAATTGCTGTTCACAGCATGTTTCTATGGCATTCCAAAAGTGAAAGCTATAGGCATGTGTATCAGAGGTACCTTCTTTGATGAACACACACACACCCAGCTCTGTGGCTTAACACCCATTAACATTGCAACATGTGAAGGGGCCCTGAAAGCCGTTCAAGGGCTTCCTTCTTCAGCAGAGCTTAATCCTGAAACCAATATTCAATTCCAGTGCTCAAAGACCTTAATAGAGAATAAGCAGAGATAACTTTCCTTCACCACTGAGTAACCACAGACCAACAAATGGGATTGGGATAAAAGCTTGCAGCCCAACACCTCTTCACTTAGAAGCCTTCAAAGGGGGTACAGTGGTACCTCGGGTTACAGACGCTTCAGGTTACAGACTCCACTAACCCAGAAATAGTACCTCTGGTAAAGAACTTTGCTTCAGGATGAGAACAGAAATCGCGCAGCGGGAGGCCCCATTAGCTAAAGTGGTACCTCAGGTTAAGAACTGTTTCGGGTTAAGAACGGACCTCCAGAACAAATTATAGCAAATGTAGTCCCCTTCAGGTGTTGTTGACTACAACTCTCATCAGTCCCATCCAGCTTGTGAAGGGCACCATGCTAACTCCCCCCCTACTTAGAAGATGCTGTTGTTATTTTAAACTCACCCTTTTTTGCTTGATAAAAAATTATTCTGAATTTTACACCAAGTGGCAAGGTCTGAAATTTTCTACATCTTGAAAATCATTAGAATTCAAGAGATCTCGTGGGCAAGTCAGGCACCTTTTTTGTCTCCTCTACCATGCCAAAGCTCATTCTAAATAAATGTTAACCAAGTGAAACTTGCAGGCAGTGTTAGAAACTCAGATATATAAGCTAGGTGCCAAATGGCTCCTTAAACCTGGGTTACAGTCGCCAAAACAGGATGCCTAGTTGCCATTTTGGGGCTAAACAGCTCAAAAGTCGTATTTTTCAATACAACTTTTTGGTTCCTGAAATTCATTCTGATTGTGCAGATAGAATATAACGGATAGAATTCTATAGGATGTGATGCTAGTGTGTGAAAAAAGTCAAGATCCAAGAATGCCCAGGCATGCACCTTCAGATAGTGGAGACATCTGGCGCCATCCTGGCACAGAGGCATCTTCACTTGGTCACAAGTGGCCAATAGTAAAGGTAAAGGTACCCCTGACCATTAGGTCCAGTCACGACAACTCTGGGGCTGCGGACCTCCTCTTCCTTTATTGGCTGAGGGAGCCGGCGTACAGCTTCCAGGTCATGTGGCCAGCATGACTAAGCCACTTCTGGCAAACTAGAGTAGCGCACGGAAACGCCGTTTACCTTCCCACCGGAGCGGTACCTATTTATCTACTTGCATTTTGATGTGCTTTTGAACTGCTAGGTTAGCAGGAGAAGGGACAGAGCAATGGGAGCTCACCCCGTCGCGGGGATTCGAACCGCCGACCTTCTGATCGGCAAGCCCTAGACTCAGTGGTTTAACCCACAGCACCACCCGCGTCCCTTTCAAGTGGCCGATACCCAGGTGCAACATGAGCCTGGTGCCTGGCATATTTTGAATGCTTACAGGTAAAGAAACATAATGGTATCAAAATTGGATCTCTTTTAAGTGATGTTAAGTATTTTTCAACTTTGCAACACTTTCAAATGATGTGAGCACACTGCAGAATTTATTTATCAGTTCATTAGAGCCTGTCGGGCAGGAGAGGGGAACCTGTAGCCCTTCAGATGTTGCTGGATCACAAGTGACCCCTGGCCTTTAGGGCAGGGGCTGAAGGGAGCTGGAGTTAACATGGTAACAAGCTCCCCACTCCTGCTCTAGAGGAAAGATGAAGTTCCACATGTAGCAATCTCTGAAACACGCTGAAATGCTGCCTGCCTCACAGCAAGAAAAGCTCATTAGTCACCAAATTAAACTCAGTAATTAAGTAAGTGTAATTGAGGGGAGTTAAAGAGGGGGTGGATTATAAAAGAACTTTTTTGTGTGTGTTATCCACCAAGCAAATAGTTTGGATAGCAGAGACAGCAGTGAGCAAAACCCACCCACCTCAAATTCAGAATGAACTGAGTCTTTCCAACCACTGTCATGGAAAAAAAGAAAGTTTGGGCTTTTTCTGCCTTCTGCAAAGTCCCATTTGAACACTGGGAAGTGCATTTAAAAAAATATTAATATTTCTGTTCAATGAGCCAAGAAGAATTAAGAAAAATGATGCGTCCCAGAGTTCACTTGCCAATGCTTCTAGCAAGCTCAGAAGTTTTCATTGGAGAGTAGGGGTTGGGAAGCTGTGGCCTGCCAGATGTGGCTTGACTACAACTCTATCATCTTTGTCCACTGACCAGGTTAGCTGGGGCTGACAGGAGATGGATAACCTTCAGAGGAACTCAGGTTAACCATCTCTGCTGCAGACTGCCAAGAACTTAGGGAGGTGTCTTCGTTGTGGGCTTTTCTCCTTCCCCTTGCCTTGTCATACAACAAACCTGGGAGAGTGAGAAAGGAAAGAAACTGACAGACAAGAGAGCTGGTTTCCTGGCTCAGATTAGATCCTGGTTTTGTGTGCCTACAGCAGAAGGCATCTAGGATGGACCCATCACTGTGCTGAACACCTCTGTTTGGAAGATAGCTGAACACCTAGACTCAGGAGTGTAGAACCGTCACTCCTTCATATGTGGAAATGACAGGGATTTCAAACCTTATAGAAGTTACAGGTAGATACTTATATGTGAACCAATGGCATTTTTAAGATGTGAGAGTTACAATCACCAGCCCTTCACAAATGGGCAAATTGACTCCATCTCACATTTTCATGAATCCTGTTTCTGCTAGCTTTCTTGGTGAATTCCTTGCTTTTCCAGCAATTTGGGGATGGGAAGAAGAGAGCTGGCAGAAGGGAGTACATGCTGCAATGTCTTTCCTACTTCCAAAGAACCTCCCCACCTCACAACAGTAAGTTTGCTTGGGAAACTGGCAAGGATGTAAGTCTGGTCATAAGCCATGTCTGAATTCTGAAGGTGTCACCATGGGGCAGGATTTCGAAAGCGTGTGTCTGTGTGATGGGTGGTTGTATTCCAAATCTCATACTTCTGGAATTTCTACTCACTGTGAGCAAGGAGGAGGCTGCCCAAGAACACATACATTCCTCCCTGAGGTTCTTTGAAAGTTATTAATTACAGGCAAGACAGAAAAGTTTCTGCATCCTCCAACACTTGGCCAAAATGAGATTTTGCTCACTCCCTGCACTAGAGAGAGGACAGAGCAGTGGTTCCCTTGTCAAGCGTCCACAAGACACTGCAAAGTACAACAGTCATGGATCTTTTCACTGGAAACTTCCTATTTGTAAGGCTTTCTGGCTTTATACAATCACCGTTCAATGCTTTCGCTTTTGTCCCTGCTCCTGGAAGGTAAGATTTGGGGAAGGAGAGGAGCTTAAGCACAATTGGAGGCCTAGACAAAATTCAAAGGGATTTTGACTCATTGTAAAATAGTTGTTTCTGACCTTCCACCAGAATTCAGCAACATTACTGTTTATAATCAATGAATTTCATATGTCCTTAGATTCACACCAAGTTATCCTACTTTGGGTTCCTCTCTAAAGGGCTGCTTTATAAATGGTGTTTTCTAGATGGAAATTGAACAGCCAATTCAAATTCAGTAAGCCAAGGTGTGGAAAGCTGCTGGCAATTGTATCATAAAGCTGGGTATCACTTCTGTGGGATACAGACACATGACTTATGTTGCAGTTATATTTAGGCATTTCAGACCTAAGTGCTCTCTTAAACATTATCAGTAACAAGAGTAAAGTATTTAATTTATGACTATGACATGAGACTGCTTCACTGCAATGCAAAAAGGAATGTTACTTATAAGGATAGAATTCAACACCCTAGACAGCTGACCCAGAATTCAGTGACAAGCAATATGGTACACTGCACATTTCATTGGTAAAAAAAGAAGGAAATCTCACGTTAGCAGCTTTCCATTTACTTGCAAGATAAAACACACTAAGATGAAATATTTGCTTCTACAGTCAGTTGTACTAATGACATATTCTAAAATATTACATATTCCCTGGAAGAAAAATTACAGAGAAGTTTCAGGAAAGTAAACAAGAGCCACTGAAACTAGTTTAATATGTGATAATTAGACACTTCTAAAAACAACCTGGGACGCGGGTGGCGCTGTGGGTTAAACCACAGAGCCTAGGACTTGCCGATCAGAAGGTTGACGGTTCAAATCCCCGCGACAGGGTGAGCTCCCGTTGCTCGGTCCCTGCTCCTGCCAACCTAGCAGTTCGAAAGCACATCAAAAGTGCAAGTAGATAAATAGGTACCACTCTGGTGGGAAGGTAAACGGCATTTCCGTGCACTGCTCTGGTTCGCCAGAAGCAGCTTAGTCATGCTGGCCACATGACCTGGAAGCTGTACGCCGGCTCCCTCAGCCAATCAAGCAAGATGAGCACCGCAACCCCAGAGTCGTCCATGACTGGACCTAATGGTCAGGGGTCCCTTACCTAAAAACAACCTACATTTTGTTAATCAATACAGAGAATAATATCTCTTTCAGGGAGAGGCAGCAGGCTGCTTTCCCTTCATTCTGCCTATTTCTACTAATATCATGTGTAAGGAGGCATATCACTTGAAGGACTTTTCCCAGACTGAGAGAAGAACATGAACTTGGAAGTCTACAGGGAGCAGGCATAGGCTCAGTGCAAGCTCAGAGGTCATGCCCATATCCACTTTTGGGGTGGCATGGGCAGAAAGGGCAACACTGACCACCTACTGTTCCCAGGAGCTCCCTAAATTGAATTAAAAAGGCCCAGAAATATAACACACAGGGAAGTGGGCTAGAAGATGTTAAGAGCCCTGGGAACGAAAAGAATCACCCATTTTTCAGAGCCTGGACATGTCATAGGGCAAGGAATGGAACATTAGCAAGTGGTTTTCGAGAGATCACAGTGAGCTGAGACCCTCATAAAAGTTTGCGCACGTGTGCCAGACTTACCATAGTTATTTCAATCAAAATGCTCAATACTTGCTGACACAACATAGAGCCGGTTAAAATTTTGTCAGAACACTTTTTTTTCTTTTGCTCACCCTCCCTGAAAAAAATTAGGGGACTGGTCCATTTAGTGGTGAATTTCAATAAGCTACACACCCACGTCTAAGAAAGCATACCGATCTCACTTTTCTGAGGTAAAGTCTGTTCCTGAAGGATCCTTTTTGAAAATTTGATAAACTATAAATGAAACAGACATTTAATGAAAGGTGAATAGGCCTTGTTAGAGATTAAAAAGATTTCTAATGTCATACTTGGGAATCAGGCATTCATCATACTTTTAAATGCAAATATGTACACCTATTTTCTGTTGCCTCACTAACTCATATAGTCAACAGTGATGGCTGTTTGTGAATGGCTAAGGCTGCCTTCAGAAGTGGGGTTTATTGAATTAGTTTTAATGGTTGTAGTACTAGTGCTTCTGTCCTGATTTTTAACGTTTCTTTTACTCTGCAGTACCTGCTGCATTATGGAACTGTCTCTTTTCGACTGACACACTGCCATGCTGCACTAAATTTAATTCACACCATTGAGTGTTGTGTGGCACAACAATGAACACCACTGGATATGTCACCCCCCTTTCTGCGCATGCATGTGTCTGTTCCCACATGATTCATGGTGCGGTGTGACAAAATGCCACCCAAAATTTCATTGTGTGACCTGTGGGGGCATGATCCATGAAAACTGCAGGAAACATACCACACAAAACTGCCACAATAATCTGGGTATCCCAGTTTGGAAATGGTTTTGTATAGAAACAATTAACACAGAAATGAGCTCTAAACTTCTGCTAGATTCAGCTAGATTTCCAGAAGCAGCCTTCACATTGTCGAAATTAACAGGTAAGGAAACACTAAGAAGACAGAATAAAGTGTTGACTGAATGCAGCCTTAATCATTCAAATTTCAGCAACTTTGGATGAAATGGCTCAACAGGAAAATCCAAACGAGAAAGAAGGAAAAGTACAAGCCAGAAGGTTAATACAGAACTGTTTACTTTCCTGTAAGCGTGCTTCCAATGTTAATACAAGACACCATCATTCAAACCTAAACCTTTGTTCTGGATATTTATGTTAACACCACTCAAAATTCAGATGGAACATGGTTTTCAAACAACAGCAGGCAAGCTGAAGCAAGCATATGAAATGATGGCCTTCACATACCTGACCACGAAGGCTGCTGAGACTGTGCTGTATCGTTAATTACAGCAGCACATGATGAGACCAGCAGCTAACTTACATGAGTACCACTATGGAGGGAAAAGGCAATGCAGACACACCTCCAGCTTCCGAAATGCATGAAAGAAGTCCGCAGTTACATCACTAAAACACCCAATAGGGATAAGGGGATTCTGGATTTCAGTAGCATTCTGTACTTTCAAATGGTCACCTCAAGCGGTTGAGGGGGAAAAGTTCCCCCATATACAGTCGTACCTTGGAAGTTGAACAGCTTAGTTCCTGAACGTTTTGGCTCCTGAACGCCGCAAACCTGAAAGTGACTTCCGGTTTGTGAACTACTTTTGGAAGCCAAACATCTGGTGGGGCTTCCATTTCGCTTGCAGTTTTGGAAGCTGAACGGACTTCCAGAACGGATTCCGTTCGACTTCCAAGGTACAACTGTATAACTCAATCAATACAAAGAAAATCTGTGCTGAGAGAATATACTTCTTATTAAAAATCTACTTTACAGATGTACGGTACATTATACAGTTTGACAGCAAAGCATCCTCTTGTTTTGGGCAGAAATGAAGTAGGCACATTTCTCCACTTTGGGATTAAGAGCAGCAGCCTTCACCTACTGATCACTCACAAAAGTTGATTTATTTTTATTTCTAACTTGTTCCTCTGAGAATATGAAGAATGTCTAGCAAAGCTACAGCCTAACATCACTAAATGCAGTATGTGAATAAAATAAAGTACTCACGATCCACTTCCTTGAATGGGGCTCTGTAAACCTATTATGCGAATAAAGTTTCTCACTTTAACCCTAAACTGAATCAAGCTGAGAATGACAACTTCTCAAAGTAGCAGCCAAAATTGTTAACCGGAGGCTTCTCAATGATGGCTGGGAGGTGCTGGTTGGCAAAAACTATAGCTGTATTGTCACCATAACTGATCAGATACCTCACCCAGCAAGTAACACAGGTTATCTTGCCCAATGCTATTCCAGCCATCGATTCCTACTCATAAGCCAAAAAAGGTCCTTCTTACTCCTAAGTAACCAATATGACAGTCCACTACTCTAACTTCTGGACGTAGCAGAATCCCCTATCTTACTGGATGGAAGCAGAAACGACGTAAGTGTTACAGCATGCTGCTGGGATGCTGTTAAACATGGTATGCTGACATCTTTTTGGAAGGAAATCTAATGTGGATGATTTCCTTGCTTGGGTTACCTAGACAGTGAGTGGAACATGAATCTGACAGAGGGAGTGAGGGAGCACTGCAGCCTCTGCCATTAAAAGATTCAAGTTAAATATGATCCAGGCATGTGGATAAGTGAAAAGGGATGATAAGTTTTATATATTTAAGAAGCTACATCCATGAATCATCAAGCACTGACTGCAGAGTGATATGAATAGTATTAATTAATCTCACAATAAACTTCCCTGTGCGCATAAATCACTGCTTGCACTTGCTAATGGTGTTTTGGCCTTACCAATTTTTTTAATATTAAAAAAGCTGTCTAAGCAAGGAATCCCACTAGAAACTTATCCAAAGAGTGGGGAGGGGATCTTCACTGAAGGCATAAGGTGTGGTTTACTGAAGCAAATGCTTTTTAAACAAAAGAGTTGGGTTATACAACTGTTCTTGTAACTGCATATAACCAAGCCATTACCATAAAGAGGATGGTATTGGACATTTACTGTGCTGTCAATTCTGACCACTCACTGTATTTCCCATCCATATAAATGAAAACACACAAACATCTATTTGGTGAGGCAGCTATCTAGAGTTGTCATCATTTGAAGGGAAAGAAGATTTAAGCCTCAATCAATCGAAATTTTCCAAAGCCAGACCTACTACTCAGCAATGATAAACTATTAAAAAAACCCCACAAGAGATGATAAAATAAATGTTTTTATTTTGCACCAGTGGATGAGTGGTGCTTTTCAGGTTTTCTGCCTTAGGCTCCAAAGTTTTCAGAGCAATCTGTTCAATTTACAGCACGTGGTTCCAACTTCCTGCAGGGCTACATACAGAATCCATGTGATCTTGCTCCTTCTCTTCTCTCAGCACCCTGCCTGCACTGTACCTGACAAACTTTCTCTGCACAGTTTACGCAGCTTGTAGTAACTTGGTGCCATCAAAGAAAAAACCCCAGTTAAAATCTCAAAGGAAGTAACCAAATGCAAGACATCTCTTCCTCCATCACCCCCCTGGCTTGCTCATTTCTACTCAGAAGTAAGCCACAGGCTTAAAGCCTGACAGGCAGAATACAAAAAGAAAAAGGCAATGGGGAGATAGGTAGAAAACAACGATTACAGTAGTGTTCTTTCTGGTGATGGTGGGCATGCAAGCTTCCCACAGCTGGCCAAAGGATGGGGCCAGACTGGGCACCTTCATGCTGTGCAATTCTTGAATAAAGGTAGGGCTGCAAATCTCCAATTAGTCCTCCAGAACAAAATTCTTTGCCGTCTGCTTAAATTCTTTGCTGTCTGGGCAACAGGGAGAGCAATGACAACCCTGACATTTTGCCCTTGGGCAGCATAAGGACAGAAACTGATTTCCAAATGCCCCAATTGTTCCCAACAATGAGAGGCTTTCATTAGCCCAGCAGTTGAAACCTCACTTCTTCTCCCACTCCCCTCCCCAGACTACAGGATCTGATAGGGTGGACATAGGATTTCAGCCCAATGAAGAACTGCTGGTACGTCATGGCAAGCCACGTCTCACAGCTTGTTGCTCCCAGCTGCAGGGAGGAGTGAGAGAGGTGTAAGCAATTCACTAGCATGTACCAACATGCCCCCTAATTCATGCTAAACTCTGAATGGTCGCTCAATGAATATGCTAGACAAAGAGAAGCTCATGAGAGTGTTGTAGGGTTTCCGTTGCAAGGAAAAGGCCTTCCTAGCAGCCACCCACCTAAAAATGATCCCCTCTGAAATGTTTAACAGAACAGAATCAACGGAATAGAATTACTTCTCAACGCCCACCCTTCAAAAGCCAGTCGTCCCAGCAGTCAGTAAGTACTGAAATACTTTTTACATTACACTTGATTTTAGCCAATACACTAAGAGGTGATAATTACTTTCAGTTGGTGGGATTTCCATTCTGGCACAAATGGAGCTGGATGAGGGCGAAAATATAAAATAATGTTTTTTAAAGCATACTGACTCAATTATATAGCATAGTTTACAGTTCTATAAAATAGCGCTATTTTTGCAAGCCAACATCACTTGCCATAAAGCATCTGTGCTTTAGTCTAATAAACGGTTGATAGGGTATATAACTGCGATCAAATTGTCCCGTTGTAACTACTGTAAAATCTACTTCTGAAAAGTCAGCAGCGTTGCACTTGAAAGCGTGGTTTTGTTATGCACTGCCATAGCCGAACTTTTACAAGTTCTCCCTTACTCCTTAGCATATATAAAAAAAAACCCAAGAAGGAACAAAGAAATGCATTCTATGGCCTTTAGGCAAGTAGTACAAATGAGATGAATGCACTGTCTTTTAAAAAATTTAACTGGTGCATTTTAAGTATCTTGTTATGTAAGCAGCTGCTTTATTTTAAAAGTTTATTGACTACATATTACTGAAAACTGCAGTCACTGCCCTAGCTTGCAGTTTGGTCACTCATCATGCACTGATAAGCATTTGAGTACCTGCTCTCTAAAGAGGCATATTCCTATATGCGAAACCCATTATCCAAGTATGGATCCTTATAAAGGTATGAGAGAGGTATTGGCAGGCTTAGGAGAAAGCCAAGGTTTGCAGAAGTCTAACAAACCCAAAGGAGACCCACTGAAAACAGTCCAATGAGAACTGAGCACACCCAGTGGGCATGGAGTGCTGATGGATCTGTTGGGAGGGGGAGTGGTTGGCTGGCTGCCTGAACAGGAGCACGCCACACTGCACCAATTTGTTGCAGCTTCCACCTGTTTCTCATAATACTAAATCTGACAAGGTAACCTGACTCCATGGGAATGAAATGCTAGAGACATTATTGCATCCATCACTGACACAGCGTTCTAAAATTTTTGTTTCATTGTAGATGTATTAGAAGAAGAATGTCCCATACGGGGAAAAGGAAGAAAATAAGCCTTAACACTGTGAAAAGCTGGGCAATCTAGTTGTTTCTGTATGTTTATGAATAGAATGAAATAAAGATTATGAAATTATTATTTAACTGATTGCATTACGTTGTGACAGATGCCAGCAGAAGGCATCACTGCAGAAATTGCAACACGCCTCAAAATGTTTACAACGCAGGACACCGAGATGATACTTTTAAGGGCAGATTCGATGATATATTAGTAGTAACTCCTCTGACTTTGCAGCAAGAAAACCAGTGACGAATTTGTTTGAGCCACAACTCGTAACACATTTGTGTATAATTAGAACATTCAAAGTATCGTGCACAGATTCAGAAAAGGGCAACTAAAATGATCATGGAACATGAAAAGAAATATAAAAGCATTTGGAGCTTTTACGTTTTTGGGGGGGAAAGAAAGGAAGTATGAGGAACATGACAGAGGCATACAAAATTAGGAATGGTGTGAAGAAATTGAACAGAATTTTCCTTCCTCTCTCATAATACTAGAACATGGGGTAATCCAGTGAAACTGAACTTTGAAAGGTTCAGGAAAAAACAAAAGGAGGCATTTCACGCAAGACATCATTATAACCTATGGAATTTGCACAAGCTATATTAATGGCCATAAACTTGGAGAGCTTTAGGGCAGGCATAGGCAAACTCGGCCCTACAGATGTTTTCGGACTACAACTCCCATTATCCCTGACCACTGGTCCTGTTAGCTAGGGATGATGGGAGTTGTAGTCCCAAAACATCTCGAGGGCCGAGTTTGCCTATGCCTGCTTTAGGGTTAGACAAAGCAGGTTCTCCTTCATGGAGAGAACGTGTTGCGGTGGGAGCAACCATGACATCCCCTGTTGCTGGACGGGTTAGTTTGCATGGCCACGGATTTGATTGGGCACCTCCAATGTCGCTGGGGAAAAATTGATTGTTGCAATTTTATTTGATTGATGGGGGTGCTATATAGGTCCCTGTGTGCAGCGTTGAGCTTCTTCTTTTTGCTACGCACATCGGATTACCCGCCAACCCTCCCTTTATTTAGGGTTTGTTTGCGCTGACCTTGCTATGCCTGTCATGGGGTCATTTGCTTTGGAGAAAGGGCCTGGTAAGAATTTTACCATTTGGCTGATGCCATTTGGGTTTTGCCTACTGCATAGCAAATCATCACAACTTGTAAGTTGCGGTTAGGCATTGGTTAATTTTTTGGTTGGTGGAGGGGATGAGGTTGGCTGTGCCTGCCCCTTCAATGCTGCTGCTGCAAGGGTATTCCGTTCAAGGAATCCAAGGGCTTGCCATGCTTTTGTCTGAACCCCTGTCAAGGGGCTAGGGCCATGCAAGAGCCCCAGGGAGCATTTGGGGAGAGGTGAGAGCCTGGCACTCAGCTTTTTCTCTCCCCAAAATTGCTTACCCTTACTGACTTCTGAGGGACATGGGTGGTGCTGTGGGTTAAACCACAGAGCCTAGGACTTGCCGAAGGTTGGCAGTTCGAATCCCCGTGATGGGGTGAGCTCCCGTTCGTTCGGTCCCTGCTCCTGCCAACATAGCAGTTCGAAAGCACATCAAAGTACAAGTAGATAAAAAGGTACCACTCCAGCAGGAAGGTAAACAGCGTTTCCGTGTGCTGCTCTGGTTTGCCAGAAACGGCTTAGTCATGCTGGCCACATGACCCAGAAGCTGTACGCCGGCTCCCTCGGCCAATAAAGCGAGATGAGCGCCACAACCCCAGAGTCGGTCACGACTGGACCTAATGGTCAGGGGTCCCTTTACCTTTACCTTTTACTGACTTCTGCACAGGTGTGGTTGTCAGTTCTGTTCCTACCTCCAAGTGGGAACAGATAGTCGCTAACCAATGCCTAAGCAACCACTCACTTACTGTAATTCAATAAAGTTGTGGCCAAAAGTATGCCAAAAACCAAAACAAAAATGATGTGTGAACGTGTTTTTCTTCAGGGGTGTCTTGGGGGTCCTCGACATGCAATTCCATGGAGGAAAAGGCCATAGTGTCTGTGTAGTATTGGAGACAGGATGGCCACAGCTAATCCAAAGAAGGGCGTCACTTTCTGACTAAACTCATTATTTGAAAGCAAATAATCTTTTCATTTCTCTCTTTCTCTCCTATTTAGTAAGATCGATGCTCACTTCGCTTCAACAGCTCAGGGAGGAATTTGATCCTCACATTCTCTGTTAAAGAGCAACAGAACAAATCCTCCATTTCCCCATGTCTGCAGATGGTAAGAAGTATTGCAATATCTTCCATCTAAAACTGTGGAGGGCATTAACTGAAACCCGAGATGGGTGAGAGCTTTCTAGAGCGTATTTATTCAAAACCATTAAATAATTTTCAAAGCACAATATTCCAGGGACAGTCTGCAGCAGCAGCCAGAGACAGATCACTCTGCATGTACACCACACCTATCAGTCTGAATTCCTGCTTAGAAGCACACTTTCCAGATCCTTCATCCGTGAAAGTAGTTTTCGGGGGGGGGGGAGCATATGTATGAATCATCTGCAGTATCCTATGGTATCAGGTATTTGGTTTAGCCATGCTGGGTTGAATTTGTTCTAGCAAGCATATTTTTGGTAATCTTTCCTCTGGCAGAGACAACACCTTGAAACGATAATTTAAAATGTGTAACTGAACTCTTACTTCTCCTGGGAGACTTTAAGTTTCAAATCCTTAGAAGACTGAAGGAGTGTATAAAGGCACACTTAATATAGTTCACAAAAGTTTGTTCTGAAAATAATTACAATCAGATGTTCCATGGTGCCCCCAAATTGCTTGGACAGCCCTAATAAGGCTTTTTAAATTGGAAGAACCTACATGCTCCCAGATTCAGGTAGGTAGTCGTGTTGGTCTGACTCAGTTGAAATAAAATAATAATAGTAATAGTAATAGTAATAATACTTATATTAAAATAATAATAGTAATAACGGCATTAGTAATAATAATAATAATAATAATAATAATAATAATAATAATAATTGTCCAGTAGTTGGTCCCTAAGGTGCTACTGGACAATTTTTTTAATTTTTTAATTTATTTCATCTACATGCTCCCAAATACTCTCCAGAATCTGAGAATTCCTACTGTTGTCTTCTCAGTTTTCACTGCAGCAGAACTGAGATTTTAACAATTCTCAATGCTCGATAATATGGTTTTCTTTGTTGAAATATACGGGAATCTAACCACAAGTGTGAACGGCTGATTTAAAGGGGACTTTTCAGTTTTAACTCAATTAACGTTCTTACAAAATCGACTCAAGGCTGCCAGCAGTCAATGGAGTAATACCTGAGCAAAGGGGAAAGTGTACTGTCAGCTGCATAAAGTAGAGAGCACATTTCCCCCTATGATAGGGACAAGTATATCTAATATCTGAGCTCAGTGCCAATACCATGTAGAACAAAGCAATATTGCAGTTTCATAATGGTCAGCAATGTCCCTCTGGCAATTATCTCGTGATGCTTCCAAACAGTTCTATCAGCTGTCTCATATCACAATACTGCATAATATTCTCACACGTTAAAACAGAAGAGGTGTGCATCCAGATTCTTTGGTTGCTTACTGTGTCCCACTGTGTTCAGTAGGGTTTACTCACAGCTAGGTATGCCTGGGAGATATGAAAGGGACATTTCGTACAAAGATTACCATAATAAAGGACAAAAGTGGTAAGGACCTAACAGAAGCAGAAGACATCAAGAAGAAGTGGCAAGAATACACAGAGGAATTATACCAGAAAGATATGGATGGCTCGTACACCCCAGGTAGTGTGGTTGCTGACCTTGAGCCAGACATCCTGGAGAGTGAAGTCAAATGGGCCTTAGAAAGCACTGCAAATAACAAGGCCAGTGGAAGTGATGGTATTCCAGCTGAACTACTTAAAATTTTAAAAGATGATGCTGTTAAGGTGCTACACTCAATATGCCAGCAAGTTTGGAAAACTCAGCAGTGGCCAGAGGATTGGAGAAGATCAGTCTACATCCCAATCCCAAAGAAGGGCAGTGCCAAAGAATGCTCCAACTACCGCACAATTGCACTCATTTCACATGCTAGCAAGGTTATGCTTAAAATTCTACAAGGAAGGCTCAAGTAGTATATGGACCAAGAACTCCCAGAAGTGCAAGCTGGATTTAGAAGAGGCAGAGGAACCAGAGACCAAATTGCAAACATGCGCTGGATTATGGAGAAAGCTAGAGAGTTCCAGAAAGACATCTACTTCTGCTTCATTGACTATGCAAAAGCCTTTGACTGTGACGACCACAGCAAACTATGGCAAGTTCTTAAAGAAATGGGAGTGCCTGATCACCTCATCTGTCTCCTGAGAAATCTCTATGTGGGACAAGAAGCTACAGTTAGAACTGGATATGGAACAACTGATTGGTTCAAAATTGGGAAAGGAGTACGGCAAGGCTGTATATTGTCTCCCTGCTTATTTAACTTATATGCAGAATTCATCATGCGAAAGGCTGGGCTGGATGAATCCCAAGCCAGAATTAAGATTGCCGGAACAAATATCAACAACCTCAGATATGCAGATGACACAACCTTGATGGCAGAAAGTGAGGAGGAATTAAAGGACCTTTTAATGAAGGTGAAAGAGGAGAGCACAAAATATGGTTTGAAGCTCAACATCAAAAAAACGAAGATCATGGCCACTGGGCCCATCACCTCCTGGCAAATAGAAGGGGAAGAAATGGAGGCAGTGAGAGATTTTACTTTCTTGGGCTCCATGATCACTGCAGATGGTGACAGCAGTCACGAAATTAAAAGACGCCTGCTCCTTGGGAGAAAGGCGATGGCAAACCTAGACAGCATCTTAAAAAGCAGAGACATCACCTTGCCAACAAAGATCCGTATACTTAAAGCCATGGTTTTCCCAGTAGTGATGTATGGAAGTGAGAGCTGGACCATAAAGAAGGCTGATCGCCGAAGAATTGATGCTTTTGAATTATGGTGCTGGAGGAGACTCTTGAGAGTCCCATGGACTGCAAGAAGATCAAACACATCCATTCTTAAGGAAATTAGCCCTGACTGCTCACTGGAAGGACAGATCCTGAAGCTGAGACTCCAATACTTTGGCCCCCTCATGAGAAGAGAAGACTCCCTGGAAAAGACCCTGATGTTGGGAAAGATGGAGGGCACAAGGAGAAGGGGACGACAGAGGACGAGATGGTTGGACAGTGTTCTCGAAGCTACAAACATGAGTCTGACCAAACTGCGGGAGACAGTGGAAGACAGAAGTGTCTGGCGTGCTCTGGTCCCTGGGGTCACGAAGAGTCGGACACGACTAAACGACTAAACAACAACAACAGGTATGCCTGAGATTGCATTCTGAATCTCAAAGGGCACAGCAATACTTGCACTTTGTAGGTGGCAATGGGGAGGGATTCAGGTGCAATGAGTGCTAAAATAAAAGCTGTGTTTGAATAAGGCAAGCGTAATCTCCAAGGTGAGTAATAGAACTAGATAGGAATTCATATGCTAGAACAGGCTGGGGAACCTCAGGCCTAG
Source organism: Podarcis filfolensis (assembly GCF_964270895.1). Lineage (NCBI taxonomy): Eukaryota > Metazoa > Chordata > Lepidosauria > Squamata > Lacertidae > Podarcis > Podarcis filfolensis. Next base: position 34,708,014 of record NC_139608.1, on the reverse strand, counting down.
CGGCAAACTTTAGGCCTCCAGTCCATACTATTTGGTCCACAGACCTCTCCCCAGCCCACAGTTCTGTTTCCAGGCCACATCACTAGCCCTGAGAGATTCTGCCCAGTTGAAGTATGTCATTGAGCTCTGATAATTCCTCTTACTTATCTGCAGGGAAGACAGAGAGGTGCATGTGTAGAAAGTAATGTAAAGGTAAAGGGACCATTAGGTCCAGTCGTGACCGACTCTGGGATTGCGGCGCTCATCTCGCTTGTACGGTGTACAGCTTGCGGGTCATGTGGCCAGCATGACTAAGCCGCTTCTGGTGAACCAGAGCAGCACACGGAAATGCCGTTTACCTTCCCGCCGGAGCGGTACCTATTTATCTACTTGCACTTTGACATGCTTTTGAACTGCTAGGTTGACAGGAGCAGGGACCGAGCAACGGGAACTCACCCCACTGCGGGGATTCGAACCGCCGACCTTCTGATTGGCAAGTCCTAGGCTCTGTGGTTTAACCCACAGCGCCACCTTTTAGAAAGTAGAAAGTAGGCTACTGTAAATGTTACCGTTGTTCCTTCACGCACTTTTGACTCTGATCCTATCATTGACATGTGGCCCTCAGAACATTCCCTAGAAAGGAACTGGCCCTCGGGCTCAAAAGGGTTCCCCACCCATGACTTAAAATCTGTGTGATTTTGTCCTTTCCACTCGTTTCAGTGGGAGGATTCACAAACTCTGTTGTTCTCCAACACTATCATGGCAAAACTCTGAGGGATTCATCTAGGACAAATTATTTTTTAAAAGATGAAGTTAAGCAATTTGGTTGGCAACTTCCACTTTTGTTCAAAGGGGTCATGAGAAAAAGTGCTTTGAACAATTAGACTTGCAAACTCCCTAGGGAAGCCAATTGCCCATGGAAGATAGAGGATGCCCAATGGCCCATAGAAAATGCAAATGGGAGGCACATAGCTAAGGGAGTTTTGTGCATGAGTTTAGCAAAATTCAAACAATATGCTTTATAAGCAAATCAATTTAAAACATTTTGTTTTAAAAACAATCTCCCCCCCCCTGCATACGCATGTCTGCATTTTGTAAAACTGAAAATACTTAACTTGAAGTACATTTATCCCGAGGTATGACTGTATTGCCTAAACATTACCAGTGCAAATATAACCATTAATGTTATTAATAATAGTAATTTAAACCTCCTATACAGTCATACCTCGAGTTGAATGTGCTTCGGGTTGAGCGCGTCCGAGCTGCGCTCCACATCTTGCGTTCCACTCGGGATGCGAGCGGGGCTCCGGAACGGATCCCATTCCCATCCCAAGGTACCACTGTATACTAATAGGCTTGATGTGGACCTCAGCAACTGTTTGAAATATTTGTAAAAATTTCCTTTACATCTGTGATAGATATTCTGCTTTGCATGTAAAAGAACCCAGGTTCAATTTCCTAGCATCTCCAGGTGAGGCTAGGAATCACCCACGGAGTTTGATGGTAGTACAAAGATAGGAAGTAACCATTTTCATACAAAAGAGTATATATAAGCAAAGAGGGCGAGATAAAAATCTTACTTCTTAAATATATTATCTTGAACAGGTTTTGCTTTAAAATCAATTAAGCAGTGTCACATCAGACCAAATATCCATCTACTCCACCATCTTGCCTGCAGTTGCAGCCAGCTACCAGTAGTTGTCAGAAGGAAGCTCATAGCAGATTGCTGCTCTATTGTATTAGGGTGCAGCTGCCAGACCAACCCTTCCTCACTGTCCATCAATTCCTTTGCCCAACCTCTTCCTCCGCCTAGAGTAGCAAAAGTAGGAGATAGAGAAAAGCAAGCAAAGGGACCTGTGGAAGAAGGTGGCCATAGGGACAACTTTTACAGCTCTCTCTCAAGAACAAAATATGCAGGATCCCCAGCTTGTGATCTGACAGCCCTATCTGTAGCCCATGACTATATACATGGAATCTTTGTTCAGAGGCAAAAGCCATAAAACCATGAATTTGTCCCCTTTAAAACTTTTTTTAAAAAGCAATTGTCTTCTAAAATGAAATGAAAACCATTTTTAAAAATTTCATTACTTGTTATTTTATTTTGGTGCACACAAGAGACGAAAGAATTGTGTTATTATTGTTAACTCTAAAATCCAATAAAAATCATTATAAAGGATACAACCGTCAGCACACTATTCCATGGCAATGTATACTATATGTTGCTTACATATTCTTTTGCTTGCCTTGATCCTACATCCAGTCAATTCTATGGGATGATCCTGAGTTCTAGCAATTTTGAAAGAATTTCTATACACTCTCTCCACAAAGTTGGCATTATGTTCTGCATTAATCATAGATTCTTTTTTCGTTTCTAAATTAAAATGACCCAATATGGCATGCATGGGATTGCTGCCTTACAAAGGGAATATATCCCATAGAAATCAAAGGACATTACTTCTGAGAACAAGTTTTTTTAAAAAAACAGAAAAGATTTTAAAGAGGAAAGTTTTTTAAGTTTACATGGAAAGAGTTACAAACCCCTAATCACTTTTTCCAGCTCTATCATCTCTTTTCAAAATGTGGCAATTGTAAATAGTAGAATAAATGTGTTACATATTTAAATATGATGGTGTGCACCACTGAGACTCAAGGAGTTTTAGCTCTGTCCGCTTAGGTACTAAGTGAAGCACCAGTCCAGACCAATGAAGGGAGCTGCTAACATCCATGGAGACTCCATTCCAGTCTCCTGGAAGCCAATCCACTCTATGATCAACTGTGAGGGTCAGTATCTTATATTAGGTGAAAAACCTGAGCAGGGATGCTGCTGGTATACCACCTACCCCACTGCTCAGCAGCCTCCCTGACTGAGCTGATGGAGGATATCTCAGAGATGGCATTTGAAGAATCCCCTCCACTGTTGTGCTGGGTGGACTACTGTACTGTGCTCTGTGCGGGGCTGCCCTTGAAGACTATTCAGAAGCTGCAACTAGTGCAAAGTGCAGGCTGCTGGCAGGCAAAACATCTGGTGGGCAATTTGGTATCATTAGCAAGTGTGATTACCTCATTGTACACTGCTGACTGCAAATCATTAACTACCAGCACCTGCAATGTAAATCCTTATGGGATATCAGTGCTCAATTCTCTCCATTGTGAAAGCTCTCCATCTGGCTGGCCGCACCTTCAGCTTGCCAATAAGCAATCCATAAAATGATCTGTCCGCTTGTTCAAGGACTGCTACGTTTTCTTAGCAGCCTTAGGTTTCCTTAGAAGTTTTTCATGAACCCAACTACATCAATGCCTACTGGGCCATCACAGCAGAAAAGCAAAGCAGTGTGCAGCTTTCTAGACAAAAAGAACATATGAAACAGGGACTGGGGTAGTTTATGAAGCATATGGAACTCTCAGACGGCTCTAAGAACAGCTCAGGAAAGTGAACAAATACAGAAATAGCTCTTGATAAGCAATGCATTTGCATATTTGCAGGCACTCTAGAGAGCCGTCTCCCCATGCCAATTCCTTCTTCAAACCACATAGTGGGGCTGGGGGGAGCCTGGAAAAAGGGAGCTAGCAACAGCAATTTCCAAAGGGTACCTAATGAGGAGTCTCATGAGCCTAGCTCAGAGACGAAAGGAAGGAGGAACACTACGTCTAGGATTCAGTGATCAGAATAAAGCATTTGCAGAGACTTGATTGGGATGGGAAGAAACTGCCAATAGGTTTTGAAGGAAAGCAGAAGGTGAGTACAGAGGGGATCTGGATACGAAAAAGAGTAAAGCAATAGGCGGCAGTGCCGTGCAGTGGGTAAAGCGATATGTTTGGAAACAGGACTGGCAGTGAAGTAGTTTACAGCTCTTCACTTTGAGTGCAACTCTTGCATTTGGAAACGCCAACCCCCCCCCCATAAAATCTTCTGCATGTCAGTTCCCAGTGTCCAAATCACATGCTCTATCAAAACACACTGACTCTTATATAGCAGTCACTAGACGGATATTAGCACAACACAGATGTGACTTTCTAAATTTTTACCAATTTGAAGTGCATATGGCAACCACCAACTAGGAACATGAAGAATTCTTTTTTAAGTACACAGCTGGCAGTGCTAGAAGCAGATGGCTCATAAGACAGCACTCTCTCATTCTCTCATTTTCCACCGTGTACTTCCTCTACCAGCTTTCATAATGGTATGTATGTAACATTACTGCTCCTGCTATCAAAAGGTATATTTTAACACCTTGTCATTTACATATATATTCGTCAGACATCACAACAGTGGTTCTTATAATTAGCCCAACCCATTACTTCTAACTGTTCTTGATTCTAGATTCTTGGAATAAGACAATGGATTTAAGACTAGACAGACAAAAGCCATACCTGACCAAAAAATATTCACGGTGTGTGTAGAATCAGTTACTGCATGATCATATCCTGAAGGCATAAACCTTTTGTGGTAAGCAAGGTAGGTACAAACTTTAGAAGCTGTTTTTTTTTTAAGTAAACAAGACTACAGTGGTACCTCGGGTTACATACACTTCAGGTTACATACACTTCAGGTTACAGACTCCGCTAACCCAGAAATAGTACCTTGGGTTAAGAACTTTGCTTCAGGATGAGAACAGAAATCGTGCTCTAGCGGCGCAGCGGCAGCAGACGGCCCCATTAAAGTGGTGCTTCAGGTTAAGAACAGTTTCAGGTTAAGAACAGACCTCCGGAACGAATTAAGTACTTAACCCAAGGTACTACTGTATATGAATCACATTCTGATTTTTAGAATTTCTGTAAGTATTTTTAAATTATATTTATTTAAAAGAAAATCTGAATATAATACAAGCATGTCAAAAACTAAAATTCTAACTTCACACACACCTTTTCTCTCACACACAAGTTAAGAGGCTGTTTTCTGTGTAAAAAAGAGCCAGGGGGAGAAAAATGTCTGAGGACTGCTGAGGTTAAGTATTATGAATGACACAGAAAACCATGTATTGTGTTGTGTTATTGTAGGTACGCTACTGGACCCAGGCAGCCACAAGTCATCACAAGGCATACAGTCTTACCAACATCATTAGCTGAAAACCTATGGATAATCTTACTTCTATTTATGCTCTCTTAACTATCCAAAAGCTATAATGGGTTCAGTTCTCAAACTGTTGTTGGGAAGTGCCAACAACGTAATGTCAAGCCTCATTGCAACAGGGATGGGTTCCCCACCTAGAATTCTCCCCAGCTTCCCATTTGCTAGATAAGGAACCTTTCCCATAATCACACTGGGTCTTGACTGCCCGGTTGGGAAGGCTTTCAAAATTCAGCATGGCGCCACAATCAATATCCTATCCCTCTCTCTCTCACAGGTGAGGGGCACAGTTGGTGTCAAACACAAATTCTGGATGGCTACCAAAGCCAAACAGAATTTAAGACTCCTGATTCATACCCTTTCATCTGTAGAGAGATGGAAAAGACAGAAATCTCACTCACACTGTAATATACGTATATGCTGCTGAAGTTTGTCATTTCCCAGTTTGGACTGTGTATGAACTCTGGTAGACCAAAGTGCTTCTTTCAATTTAAGGACACGCATTATGGCCCAATTTCTTCTCTGTCTGGGATTCTAATAACCCAGTTCCTTCACTCTCCCTATTAGATAAGCTGATGTTGGAGATGGAGGAGATGTTGGTGATAGGGGGTCCTCAAGAGATTGGGAGTGGGATTGGTCCACATGCTATTCCTGATGTCAATGGGTGTGTGAAATGGGTTCGCTGAGATTCATAAACAGGCAAAGGATAATTTCCCTTTTGGAGGGCAGGGGAGTAATAGTTTTGTTTAATCAGACTGAGGAGGAAGGGGCTCACAAATCACATTCAGCAGCGCAAAGGACACGTAGACACATGATCAAAGGGCTCCTAGTTTGTATAAAGGCAGTCTATTAAATTACAAACCAATATGCTTTAAAGCAGTTGGAGTGCACGTGTGTTTAGGGCATGTATACAGATTTCTAAGAGAACTGTGGTCTAAGCTACCTCAATTTAAATCCAACCACTTGGCTGCCAAGCGATTGGACACGAAACATAGTAACAAGGTACCTAAACAGTTGCATTAAATACGTTCAAGTAATGGGATCCTGAATAGGTAAACTTGCACCAAATGCTATGGTGCTGTTATTCCACTGCACCCATATAGACTTGAGTTCTTCAGTTTTCTCCTAATGTTGCTGAGCTACACCTAGAAAAAGTTCCAGTCTGCATTTGGTGTAATTTATAGGAATAAAACTCCCTTCTGGTTTTGTTGCAGTCTGAACTAAGCCCTTTGTTTAAATCGGGGATAAAGAAGCAGTGGCCAGATGTTGCTGGATTCCAGTTCTATCATTCCTGCTGGCTGAAGGAAGTCCAGCAACATCTGGAGGACCATAGGTTCCCCACCCCTGGTTCAAATGGCCAAGAAAAGGAAAATCCCGCTTCAACTATCTGCTTACTCTATGTGAGCAGCTGCAAATACAAGACACACAGGCCAATCCTATGCATGTTTAATTGGAAGCAAGTCTCAATGACTTCCAGAGAACTTACTCCCAAACACTATATGCACAGGATTACAGCCTTAGGGAGCAACTAATCTCACCCTGCATAAAGTTAAAAAGCAGTATTTGTCCAAATCTTATGAACATCATGCTTGACTATCAAAGTAAAAAATATTTCATCCCTGAAGAAGCAAAGGAGCCAGGAGGAACTGTGAATAACTGCAAACTAGCAAGACAACTGAAACCATTCTGTAGGGGGCATTCTTTCAAAGCTCACCATATTTCAATGAAGGAAACTATGAGCTGTATGTATCCACCATCATTCATACTCAGATACATTGAAATTAATGGGCATGACTAACTAAGGTCAACTCATTTCTATAGGTCTACTCTGAGCAAAACTTAAAATACCACTAATGTAACTGCTTCCTCAAGATTAATGTAAAACTATTAGGTCTGCCTGGCATACTACTGAACAGCAACCCTAACCAAACTTATCTGGAAGCAAGTTCAATTTAAACCAGTGGGATTTACATCTGAGCAAACAACAGGTTCCATCTAACCAAATTCTACTCAGAGTAGACCCACTGAAATTAATGGGCCAAAGCTACTGTTGTGCTTCAATTTATAAGGGTCTACTCTGAGCATCCCTGGTAGTGGATACAACCCACTGTCTGAAATTGACTGTAGAGCATAATTTTAATGGAATAACGCTGTGGTTTGGCTTTGATGCCTACCCTAAGATTACCTTACTGCTGTGTTGCAATGAGAAAGTTCACACAAGTCAGCTAAAATGAACTATTTCCCCCAGATCTTTTGTATTTTTGCATTTTTTGCTACAGGTAATAAGAAAATACCTTTAAATGCATTCTTTTTTAAAAAAGGAAAGCCTCCAATACATACAGAGGAAGTAAGGAAATAATCAAACTGAATTCTGGAATGAACTTTCAGGAGTTACCGCAATCTGCATCTTCCGCTAACTTCCTTGAACAGCTGGGCATTCGTGTGTCTTTTTTAAAAATTGCCAGCTGGTCTTTAAGCCTCTTCCTTCTCAATAAGATGGAGCACACCATCTCTTCTCTTATTACCTTGTGGCATTCTCTAACTTTGAAACCAATCACAAGAGTTTTTCATTATCCACACCACACTTCTGGCTCAAATCCTCTAGACTGCATTACAGCCTTATGCTAAGGGCAGATTTATTTGTTTATTTACAAGCACAGCTATTGACACACACACACCCCAATATCACATCGCCCTTAGCAGAAGAGGTTGGAAGCTGGAGTCAAGAGAGCCCTCTACACCACAAATGAAACTCATTTTGAGGCAGCAGTGGCACCGGGAATGATGTATTTTGGTGGCGGCTACCTGGTTTGAAGAAAATGTCTCACAGAGACAGATTCTCAACCCTCCCTTCAAAAGCAGAATCTTCAGCAGATGCTGGTTTTGCAAGAACCCTCTCAACACAAACTCAACACAAAGTTCCAGGAAATACTGCGGTGGTTAAGTTGCAGCTGACAAAAGGAAATGGAAAAAAGGGAAGGTGCTGAATAGAGGGAGGTGGGGGTTGAGAAGAAAGGCAAAGAGCCTCGGGTCTTTCCCCTAAACTAGTTACATCAAAATGGTTTGTTAGATGGATGAATTACAGAAATTGCATCAGTAAGATCTCCCCACTCCACCCCCGCTACCTTTCAGAACACAAAGCAGTGTGGAGCTCAATACAGGATCTGCTGCACACAGCACCTCTTTCATGCACCCGGTGCATATGTTTTAGAATGAAAAATCCTGGAGCTCAAAGCCTTCTTCAAGTCCCACCTTCGCCCCCGGAGCCCAGCACTGAGTTCGTCTACAAATGCAATAGGAAAGGAGTGGCACTCTGCACATGCTCGACAGTTGTCTTCTTTAGGGATAGCCTCACGCGTCTCAAGGCTCAGATACGAATTACAGGGCTCAGTTAACTCCCGCGCCTCTCCGTCCTCCATCGGATTAGTTACCAAGCCTGCCCGAGTCATGCATCCCGCTGAGGATCCTGGCTACCCACATTGCTTGGAGATGTGGCAAAAGGGACTGAAGAAGGAGCCCTGGGGCAGAAAATGTGCGTTCCTGGAGCAGAAAAGCCGACAACGGCGGCGATGGCAGAGAACTAGTCAAATGACGCATCTACTCACCCGAGATCTCCGCTTGGGGGACCCCACTCGGGCTGAATCCTTTGGCCCCATAGAGTTGCCGGAGCTCGGCGCAGCTCCTCGGCTTGTTGCCGCCGTCGCTCCGAGCCGACGAGGAAGACGCGGCGGCGACCCACAGCAGCCAAAATCCCCACGGGAAGAAACGCATCCTGCCCTCGTAGCCCGAAAAGGAAGGGAGAAGAACCTGCAGCGGGCGATCCTAAAGCGGCCTCGCTGTGCTGCTGCTGCTGCTACCTCTCTCTTCTCAAGACAAGGGATCCGGCGGGTTGCGGAGAGGTGAGGGAGACGCGGTCGCTCAGTCCCACCTTCCCTTGGCCATCTCCTCCCTCTGCCTGCCTTCCCAGCTCCGCTTCCAACAAGCACAAGGGGGAAACCCCCAGGGGCGGGCAAGGAACAATGCAATCCCCAGCCAAACCGAGCAGTGCAGGCGGCGGCGCAAGGTGGCCCAGAAAAGCCGCGGGGTCAAGTCGCTTCCAAGGTGGGGCGCGAGGGGGGAAGAAGCGGCCGAGTTTTCACTTCAGGAAAGCGGCGGCTGAAAGGCAGCGCTCGAAAAGGAGATCCCAGGAAATTAAATCCGCGCGCCGGCTGCTGCTCTCACGGCACAGACGGAGAGAAGGAGGATGCGTGTATAAGGGGCAGGTTTGCATAGAAGACCCGATCCGGTTTCCCTCCTTTTTTGTGTGTGCGGAATATATAAAAAAAATCCTCAAAACTATTGCATGGTTATTAAACGACAGGCTGCATCTCTTGACCCGAGGTGGAGAGGGAGTTGCTGGGGTGCCAAGGAGAAATGCAAACGCCTGCAAGCCTCGACCGGCAAAGTTTGAGGCTGGAAAGAAGAAGAGGAGGAGCTGCCGATTGTTCCCAGGCAGCGGCGAACAACTGCGCGAGGCACGCGCCTCGGTGCGCGTCCGATTCGGCCGGCGAGCGGTGGCTGCAAGGAGGCGGCGGCGGCAGCAGCAGCAGCAACAGCAGTAGCAGCGGCACCACCTGCAAAGAAAGCCAGACCCCGAAAGAGGAGGCTCCACACAGCAAGGCAGGGCTTCCCCGCCGGACGTGGCATCACGCCTCCCGACGGCCAATCAGAGTAGGGTGTAGCGCCCCCCCCTCATGCGCTCCCTAACCTATGCTCCGCCCCCTCTTTAGCAACATACTCAGCCGTGGGATGTCTCCTTTCAGAAATCGCGGCTGCTCATTGTTTGAGTCGCGGGCGCCCCCCCCCCAAAAGAAGCAACCGGCGCGTTTATGCGCAGCAGCAGCGGGATCCGAAGCAACGCTGCAACTTTCAACTGCGGGACGGGAGGAAGGAAGAAAGAAAGAAGCGCTTCTGGAACGCTCCTTCCCCCCCCCCCGCTTCTCTTTCCCATTGGAAAGCGTTGGGTCTTGCCAAAGCGAATTAAGGCTCTATCGCGAGGGGGAGGGAAGGAGGCGGAGGGGGGAATCGGGCGGTACAGGGCGAGAGAGCCATTGTCAGGCTTGTCGGCAGCCACTCGCTCACGTGGCCGGCGCGCTTCTGCGAAAGAGTAAGGCAGTGGGTTTCGGGCCCATGCATTGCGTGGCTGGTAGGTGAAGCGCGGTCTCCCCCCCCCCCCTTCCAACTCCAGTAAGTGGTCTCCTTACGAAACCGCATTAGTGCCGGAGTTTTCTGGGGGCGCTTTTAACAGTACAGGATGAAATGCAGCCTGTTATCGGCCCTAATAGTCTCCCCGCTACGTACGCAGGAGGAGATCGATCTTGGATCTCCCCCGCTATCTGGGGAGCGTGCAACGTAACTCCAAAAAGCTCTCGCTGTATAAACTGCCTCCAAAGGCTCGAGGGCAGCAGCTATTGTTCCATCGTCACCGCATCGTGATTGACTGGCTTACGACGCGTTGATTCCGATCAGGAGCTGCTCTAAAAAAACATACAGTATTCGAATTGACACAGCACTTTTATAGTCCTGGTTTCCAGACAGGGATATTCGTTCTGAGTCAGAGGGCTCTGTAGATGCAAAACAATAGGAAGGCAGGGGAGGGTGAGCAAGGGCAGACATATCTAGAATTGTCTCCTAATAGGTTCTTCGTTCCCCAAGTAAGCAAATGTGTCAATATCAGTACTTTGCTGCAGTATCAATTGTTTAAAAAGTTAGGCCACCAGATACAGAACAAGAGCAGCCTGTGCCCTGCAGGGTGCACAATTTGCCACAGTGCCATGGGAGCAGGCTGCAGCGAACCAGTGTAGTTGGCCACAAATTAGACTTCTGTGAGGTTTCTGCCAACAAAGGAGAGAGAAAAGACATTTACTATATCAGGAAAGGGATGAGGGTGGCACTGTAGTTTAAACCACAGAGCATAGGACTTGCCGATCAGAAGGTCGGCGGTTTGAATCCCCGTGACAGGGTGAGCTCCCATTGCTCAGTCCCAGCTCCTGCCAACCTAGCAGTTCAAAAGCACATCAAAGTGCAAGTAGATAAATAGGTACCGCTCCGGCGGGAAGGTAAACGTGCGCTGTTCTGGTTCGCCAGAAGCAGCTTAGTCATGCTGGCCACATGACCTGGAAGCTGTCTGCAGACAAACACCGGCTCCCTCAGCCTAGAGAGCGAGATGAGCGCCACATCCCCGAGTCGTCCGCGACTGGATCTAATGGTCAGGGGTACCTTTACCTTTATATCAGGGGAACTGCAGTGGACTCCTAGTTTACCAAGGGGAACTGTTGGTTAGTTTTGGTAGAAGGAGAATAGAATTATATCTGTGCCGTTCCACCTGTGCACAAACGGCTGCAATGGTACGCACACTCACCTGGGAGTCAGTCCCACTGAATATCACTTCTAAGCAAATATGCCCTGGATTGCTCAGCTAGAGGCAATGAGTTCACTGAGGCCTAGAAGCACAGCTATTAGTGCAACTAATCCCCACAGATTCAAAATGTCAATGGCCGCTCAAAACATCTCTGCTCTGAGGCCAAGGGGCTCAAGCTCTAAAAGCAAGCCTTAGAATCTGAGCAGCATCTCAAAAACAGATAACACTCAGGGGAAGAGAAGCTGTTGGCTGCTCCAGGTTGAGGAGACCTAGTCACAGCCCTACAAAAAGACAAGAGGAAAGGGGTAAATATAGGTAAATTACAAAACGGGAGACCAAAGAAGCAGTGGTCCCCAAAGAGTCATTTCTCTCTTTGCCAAATCATGGATTTTACAGAAAAGTGGCATGTCTAGCAGGTTCTCCATCATTCCTGAAGGAAAGGAAGTGGGCACCTTACTGTTTCTGGTACAAAAGGCCAACAATTGCCTTTTGTTTCATTTTGGGCTGTCATCATTGCAGCTTGGGTGTCTTGGGACTGTTATTGACCCATTCCGCTGTGAATAATCACAAAAGGGAGCAACTTCTCTGCACTGGCTCCCTTTTTACAGAACCAACTCCCCTCTGTACTCTGACAAGCAGCAAAACTGAAGACGTTTCAGTGCTTCTTTAAAATATACTTAGAGGAATTAAACTTCCAGTGGGAAAGCTTGAGCTTGGTCAATGTGCCCTGTTGGGTTATCAGCACTTTATTTAACTGTATTGCAATTTTATTGTTTGAATTTTCCTTATATATCTATGTACCCCACCTTGAGACTTAGTGCAGTAGGTGGTACATGAATATTTATATAAATCAAATTATAAATACGTCCATTCTGTTGACAAACACACATACAGGACACAAAATCATGTGGCTGTCCTTGTTTATTTTTGGGTTTACAGTGGTACCTCGAGTTAAGAACTTAATTCGTTCTGGAGGTCTGTTCTTAACCTGAAACTGTTCTTAACCTGAGGTACCACTTTAGCTAATGGGGCCTCCCACCCCCGCCGCACATCCGCCACACAGTTTCTATTCTCATCCTGAAGCAAAGTTCTTAACCCGAGGTACTACAGTAGTGCCCCGCAAACGAATGCCTCGCAAAACGAAAAACGCGCAAGACGAAAGGGTTTTTCGGTTTTTGCGTCGCTTCGCAAGACAATTTTCCCTATGGGCTTGCTTCGCAAGACGAAACGTATTGCGAGTTCTTGCGAGTTTGTTTCCTTTTTCTTAAAGCCGCTAATAGCCGCTAAGCCGCTAATAGCCGCTAAGCCGCTAATAGCCGTGCTTCGCAAAACGAAAAAAACGCAAGACGAAGAGACTCGCGGAACGGATTAATTTCGTCTTGCGAGGCACCACTGTATTTCTGGGTTAGCAGAGTCTGTAACCTGAAGTGTATGTAACCCGAGGTACAAGTGTTTCAAGGCATTATATTGCTCCTTCACACTGAGAAGGATGCTCATTTTTAAGAGAGCCTTTTCTGGGGGGGACGACACAGCGTTTTGAATAAAAGGACAGGACTGGATAATCAAGGTGAAAAAAATATAAATGAAGTGGCTCGTAGATGCTAGATTTCAGCAACCTACAGTCACTTAAGTGAAACGGTAATTGTCCCTTAAGAGACCTAGAGGAGAAAAAGGGAGGGGGCAAAAGAGCACATGAAACAAGGAGGTGTATAAAGAGAGAGAGCAACAAAGAGAAAGCCAGTGACACAGAGCGAGAGACAGAAAATCCATCCGGCCACAAAGAGCACTGCTCAGTCAGTCACTAAGGGAAAACGCTGTCTCCTGAACAGCTGATTCAGGCATTACAATGTGATGGGGTGATAAACAGAGGCCATAGCACTTGGCACAAGGTAAGAGTAGGCATCACAGAAAGAACAATCTGTGGTGTCTAAAAAGCAAGGGGAACTCTGCAGGCCTGGGCAGAAAAAGTTAGTATGCAAAGACATGCACAAAGGGAAACTACAACATTAATACCAAGTCTAGGTGGGGGGCAGGGAGGACTTCGGGGTGATTGCATTGTTTGAATGACTGAACAGAGCCTTCTGTACTTGGTTACTCAGAAGCAAGTCCTTCCAAGCAAAGGCATTTAGGATTGAGTATAAGGCTGCAATCCTGCAGTCATAGGCATTGGTACTGCTGAAATCATAGGGTCATTCGTAACTGGGTTTGTGTAGTGTATGATGGAAGCTACCTTGATTATTAGGAGGTGGACGTGCTTTCTAAAAGCTCTGCTGATCCTCTCTTAAATCATAATTAGCTGCTTGGAATAAACAAAAGAAGTATGGTTTCTACTGGGTGAGGACTCTGCAGTCCTCCAGATGTTGGAGTCCAGCTCCTGTCAGCTAATGGTCAGGGATGGTAGCCACACTTCAGCAACATCTGGAGGGCCAGAAGCTCCTTACCCTTGGTTCATATGGAAGAATGTAAAATAAACTAGTGTTTGTGTCACATTTCCACTCCCTGTCCCATAAAACGCCCTCTCGTTGCTATCAAACACAGCATGTGGATGACAGCAACCCTCTATTGTCCAGTTCAGATGTCATACCAAAAAACACTGTTTAGCATTACCTAAGTTAGCATTACCACTGTTTAGCATTACCTTAGAAGACATCTGAAGGCAGCCCTGTTTAGGGAAGCTTTTAATGTTTGATGTTTTACAGTTTTTTAGTATTTTTTTGGAAGCTGCCCAGAGTGGCTGGGGAAGCCCAGCCAGATGGGCGGGGCAGAAATAATAAATTATTATTATTATTAGTATTAGTGAACCTGCTCATGCCCTTTGAGTGCACATTACTGTACTCTGCCCCTCTCCACTTTTGATGTGACTGTGAGAAGGAAATTGGAAATATCGGCTTCCTGTTTAACACCAACCATGGTTTATTGTTACGTCTGAAAAGGACATGCTGTGGTTTAGTGCAACCTATAGCTTGGTTCGCATGTCACAATATTCCAAATGATGGTTTACCAGTAAGGTGTGTCTATGTGGGCCCTTATCTCAGCGTGATACAGGAGTAGCAAAGCAGCTGTGACACAGATGCTTTGCTACTCCTGCATCATGCTGAGATAACACAAGGTTTGGCTTTCCGGTTGTCCCAGCCTGGCTCTCTCTTTGCTAACGTCAAGCTGTAGCCAAGATTCATTCATGTAAAGTCAATGTATTGCATTTGGTGTTGCATCCAAACCAGGTTCAACACCACCATGTTGCACCACATTGATGCAAAGGGCAGTGCAATTGTTTGCAATAACACTGACTCTCTAATGATGCCAACTTTTCATATATATGGGCTACAGCACTTGGTGCATATACCATGCAATTCTTTTGATTCACTATGTGATTTGGGTACCTTTGTATTTTGAATCTAATTGACTTAACTGTGATATTTTTATCCCACTTTCCTCCAAGGGACATTCAGGGCTATCAGGATAAAATGGGATTTTGCCCCAATATATCTGACGGGTTAAACAAAACTGTGGGAAGGTATTGGAGATAGCTTTTTTGGTTTGTTTGTTCCAATAGCCTTGGGTGCAACTTTCAGTCTGTCCAAATGGTACCATGGTAATTATAATCAAAGCAACAAAAACAGCTTTCAGATTCTCTTGTTTATTGGATAAACTGTTGTAAGGGACAACCATGGAAATTTATATATACTTAATGCTCCTATCAAATCTTTAACGGAACAATTTCTCTGAAACCAAACTTGAGAGATCTGGAAAAGACAGCCATGATTAACTGCGTAGGAGTGTTTTTACATTTTCAAAGCAGTACCTAATTTACAAGGTATAAGAGCCAGTCACAGTGGTAAATGCTTACAAAAAATGTAGGTACATTACACAACAGTTCTAAAACCCCGAGTTAAAAGCAAAGCCTGCTGTTTTCAATGAATCTTTCAAGTCATGTATTCATGATTGGAGACGAATTTCAACAGTCTCAGTGTGATTTGGGGGGCGTGGTTTGGAATTCCCAAACACTTGTAAAAATCTAAGTGGGTTTTTGCTTATCAAACAATGTATCCCATTTTCTTTCCACTGGTTTTCAACCTTTGCTTTCAAAGTGTTGGTTTTGATAGCCTAGTTAGAGGTGGATGGCTAACGAAACACATTCAAAAAGAGGAAGCACGCTACCAAGAGAGAGGAAACATCATTTATATGGATGAAAAAATTATGTGATTTATATACAGCCCTTCATCACAAGATCTCAGGGCAGTTCACAAGATAACAATGATTAGATCAAATAAGGATTTGAGACGGAATTATTGATTCAGCAAATCTGAATCACATGCAGGAATAGCAAAGCCATAGTTTGGCTTGAGTCACATGTAATCATAATGTGTGGTGCTAAACTAAGGGCTCAGCTATACAGCTGCAAATAAAACATTTTAAGTGTGTTGTAAAGTGCAATATACAAATCTGACACTAGATGGCGACAGTGAGCTATGGCAAATTCAATCAATTTTTTTTTTCCAAAACTTTTTTAAAAAAGCATTTTCACAGCTTTTTAAAATAGGTGTATAGATTCCACCTACGTTCCACTCAGAGTAAATTTAGAAATAATTAGTATGTTTTAAATAAATATAAGCCTTGACACAGGTGGGCAGACTGAGACTAATATATATGTTCAGCTTGCTGCCCATGTGCTAACTGCTGATAGGCAACTTCAAGGATCCTGCATTCCCTTCTTAGGGGTCTTTCTCTTTAAACTGGGCTTGGGCCATATAGCCCTTCAAATGAGGAGTCCTCTGTTTAGTAGGACACATCACTACCATAAAGCACAAGTCATAGCAAGGGATATGGTTTTATAATGGGAATCCTCAAAACTTTCTGAGGACAAGGGATGGAGCATCTATCATCCTTCTTCCAAAGGCCACCCCCTATTCATACAGAGACTATACTCTCCCCAAAATTGAGTGCCAGGCCTCAGCAGGCTCCATGTAGTTGGCTTCCAGGGCCAAGGAGATCTGACTCAGGTGCCCAGAACCTTTAGCATGGTCTAAAATAGTTGGGGTTAAGTTCCAGAGCAGCAGACAAAGATCAGAGAAGCCAGAGGTGGGTGTGTAGTCAAAACCAGACACAGGACAGCTTCCGAGGCAGCAAGCAACAAAGGGGAACTGGGGCCAGTCTCCCATTGGCTAGTTAGATTGAACAAGGCAGGTGCCTGAGGCGGTGGTTTTTGGGTGTCATGCAAGGGCAGCAAATTGTTTATTTAATTTATTATTGTTGTATTTTTACTCCCAGGGGGCGGTACTGGTGCAATTTTCTGCTTCGGGTGTCAGAAATAATTTGTCCAGACTTGAGTATGATACATCTTGGCAGGGTGTGTGTATAACCATTTGCTGTTCTACCTCAGACAGCAAAACATCTTGGACTGGATCTGACTAGCATAGACAGCATATTCACACCAGAGATGAATCAGAGTTGGATGAGATTACTGATTTACTGATTGAACTATCTGTGTACAATTTGCCTTTACAGCATGGCCTTCCCCAAAGAATCTTGGGAAATATAGTTTTTCCAGGCTGCTGGGAATTGTAGCTCTGTGAGAGAGGGTATAGTTCCCAGGGAAGCAGTGTGCTTCAAATGCACTTTCAATGTATAGTGTGTACACAGCCTGTGAGTCAAACTGCACATTATGCTACCCATACAACTGAACTTGTCTCTGTCTCTCTCTTTTTAGCAAAATCAGATGCCAGGCACCTCAGTATAGACTGGAACAGCAGTACAAGGGGAAGGTTAACACTTAAGTCCATGTCAAACAATTGCCCCTGAAGCTGCTGTTCCATGCAAATAGCAGCTTCAGGTCAAAACAAGTAATGTGGCAATTTTCAGTTGCAACATGGCATAGGGGAAAGGGTAAGAATCCCTCCTTCTGCCTCGTGGTCCCAATCCCAGTTGTTAGAGAGAGAGAACAATTGCAAACATTCTTTTGTATGCATGCGCTTGGGAGCAAGCTCTGGGGCTGATGCTTTAAGGGCCTGGTGAAGAGGGGCTGCCCCCAAACATTGGAGTCAGTTAAATGAATGCTCTGACAGGTTGGCACTGCAGCCTTCAAAGTACAGCATTCAGTCTGCCAGGCTTCCAGTGAAAATCGCATGACGGTTCAGCAAAGGGTCAGGTGCTGGATCATGACTGCTGTCAACTGCAGCTCAAGACCCTGCTGACACCTGACACAAACTCAGACATGGACCTTCATTCCTATACTCTGCCATTTCATTATTGTCATAATCCCCAGCATCTCCTGATGTGATTTAGCTTGCAATCCTAAACGCTCTCCCTAGCCTCACTGAATATAGCACAACCTACTTTAGAGTAAACATGTATCTGGCTGTGCCACATCATAATCTCCGCATTACTCGATAAGGCGAACACTGAAGAGTAATGTTGCAATCCTGTTTGTAGTTTAGCTGCTTAAATTCCATTAAAGCCAATGAGATTTAAGCAGCCTAGGGAAGTGAGACTCCATGGCTTCCTCCCAGCTTATGACACTTCAGTCCACAACAAAGTAACTAATGCAATTATCCTAGGTTCTCGTCAAATGTTTACTGTTACATATGATTAAACACGCTTCCAGCAAGTGCTTTGATTATTGTTAGTAGATGTTCTAAGTGGCTTTGATTCATCCTAATGGACTTTCACACTTATTAAACTTTGTTGACACTGGCAAAATTACCTGTTACTGACAAGAGATGTCAGCAACAAGTGCCAATAAACCAGCGCTGAACACAGCAAACCTGCACAATTACATACCTTCTCAGGTATTATTTTTTTTTCAAAGGAAGAACAAACAGCACTTTATTGTGTATAC
Organism: Podarcis filfolensis; assembly: GCF_964270895.1. Taxonomy (NCBI): domain Eukaryota; kingdom Metazoa; phylum Chordata; class Lepidosauria; order Squamata; family Lacertidae; genus Podarcis; species Podarcis filfolensis. The sequence continues at coordinate 34,689,732 of NC_139608.1, read as the reverse complement.
AGCTCCCCTTTGGCAGTTGCCTGGCAGAAACATAAACAAGATTGTCAGCATTTCATGTAAACTATTAGATATAATAATGCAAATTATATTAATGCTTCAAATTATGGCAGTGCACAATGGTACAGGCAGTAGCACAACTGGCTTTTCAAAGGGAAAGCATCATATGAATAGATGCTGAATAGTTCTACTGTTGACTGAAAGCCATGGTGGACAAGGGCATAGCCCAGAGCTTCTGAAACTGTGTGTCGCGACACATTAGTGTGTCGGCTGCAGTGTCTAGGTGTTTGCACCAACACTCCCTGTGCTCCTCCCAAGGCTAGAGAGGGGTTAGTTTAACCTCCGGTTTGCTAGTAAAACTGAATTACTGTGTCGCAAAATGATGCATGTCTAAAAAGTGTGTCACCAACATGAAAAGTTTGGAAAGCTCTGGAATAGCTTTTCTTTTCAAAGGCACTGTATTATAGTCTACCTGGTCTTGTATTGCAGCCTGCAAGGTCATCAGTAAATTTGTGGCTGTGCTGTTTGACTTGAGGTATCAAAATAAGGGGGCTTATAATGTACTAAGCCAGGCTGCACTGTGTGGTATGCCACATACAGTCATAGTGGCATATAGAATTCACGTTGTTCGGGTGTCGTTGGTATAATGCTACATGTCCAGGCAATAGGGAGTTAGATTTATTTGCCCCACTCTATTTGTGAGAGAAGGGGCAGAACAACTTTAATAAAGGGGGGGATCTACATACAGCCCTGTTAAGGGAAGTTTTTAATGTTTGATGTTTTATTCTGTTTAATATTCTGTTGGGAGCTACTCAGAGTGGCTGTAGAAACCCAGCCAGATGGGCGTGGTATATTATTATTATTATTATTATTATTATTATTATTATTATTATTATTACATGGGGAAATGCTATAAATAAGTCATATATTTAATCATTATAACAAAAGAAAAAACACACTATGTAAAATTGCATAGAAAAGTTTTGTGCTCTACAGCACCACCTGGTGTTGCATGTGTAGAACACATTCAAAGCACTGTTTTTTGACTAATGTAGCTGAGTCCATAAAGTTGTAGTCTTGCAAAATACAGAGAAAAGTGTTAGAGAAATTTTCACAACAGCTTTTCCACGCCTTGTTTTTTCTTTAGCTGGTGCAAATATGCAGTCTGAAATGAGTACAGTCATGCTACCCCTGTTGCAAACAGTACTGCCTTATTAGTAACATTGCCTAGTAGTCAATACTAATGCTATCTGACATCTGCTTAGCATATTTCCACTGACATTCTTCGAGAAGACACATGGAGTTTCTCTAATAAGCAGTGTCCCATAATGTGTGGTCATCAAGTTGTCTCTAATTACCGTCTCATATTTAGAGGAAGATCAATGAAACTTTTTCACCCATAACTTGCACTTTAGAGATGTCCTGCCATAAGGGAGGGGTCTAGGGTTTTCTAGGTTGCTTTTTGGTTTGGATCTAGAAAGATGGCATGATGGGATTTGGCCTGGGCCTAAGAAGAGGTAGATGCACGAAAAGCTTAACTGTGGCAAGACAGAGGGGGCAACCCTTGTCTAACTCTTATTACTGATCCTGAATTCACTTTCCATTTTGCTGGTGCCCATAGACCATTTCCCCCCACAGAGCAATAACTGCTTTCTGATGCAAATGTTCGTAATGGTCAACTGACAGACTCTGAACAGGTGTCATATAATTATCCCTCCCTCCTATTCTTGTTCCCCCTCTCCCTTCCAAAAACATGTCTCCAGCAGGACCATACATGTTTTATAAGGGTAGATTTTGCAATAGACGGAAAGATACGTGCCTCCGAGTCTTGAGATTAAAACAAGTGTCGACATCCAATTCCCCTTCTGCCAAGAACAGGCATTATGAAAACAGAGAGAAACACAGGGAAGCCAGGAAAAAGAGTAGGTCGAATTTACTAGCACATCTCAAATTGTTACCTTCAGCTTTACAAGGTAGCTTTCAAGCATGGCATTAATGTTAAATTGCTTGTAATTTTTGCTCAAGGCTAGAGTTTCTCCCTCGTGGCTAAGTAGAGTTTAACATGACAGTCGCTGCTGCAGAGGATTCCAGAATATATATTATATATATATATTATTTGTGTGTGTGTTTTACATAGAACCTTGACTGTGGGTAAAATAAGACACAGTACTTTTCAAAATCCTTATTCCTGTTTTATAAAAGCTTGCCAGTCAGGTGCAGTGACTCACGCCGACTGACATTTTGGGAGAGAATGCTGTCTTTTATAATAAAGTTGATATTCCTCCATTGATGTCTCAACACGGAGCAATTTAGAAAGGAATCGTGTAGTTGAAGGTCGGAAGGTCACAGGGCAGCCACAGAACTTATGAGATCACGAGACCATGAAAGAGATACAAGCTCCGGGAAGGGGGGGGGGGGTTGGAAAACCCTTAGAAAAAGGGCCAACTTTCTGAAAGGTGAGATATTTAATTTGAACTCTCCCCCTTGTGTACTGCTGGGCAGAAATGAAACGGCACAGAAGTCCCAACATTGTGATACAAGGCGAAAGGGTGCAGGTAGGGATGGATCCAGAGTTTACTTTCATGGGTCATTGGCTGAATGAGCCGAGAAAAACTATATAAAACACAGTTTTTCTCCTTTAACTTCAGATCTTGATGCTGCCAGCCACCATCTTTTTCAAAGCGCAATCTCTTCCATATCTACAATTCCTGAACTTCCTATTGAGTGTGAAATTAAATTATGAAATATTAGACTGCTTGTAGCTGTTGAGTTCGGCTTCATCCTTTGTTTTTCCTCTTCTCTCAACTTCGTTTTGCTCCAATTTTGTTGTTGTTAAACCTGCATTAAGTCCATGTGGAGTTGGAACAATGATGATTTGTAGCATTTCATAAACCATCTCTGTCATTCAGGGCAGGCTTCCAGGGAATACAATAATTATAACGAGCCTATTGCAGTGATTGTTCCCTGTCTCTTAAAGTTTTGTAATTAATTCCTTCTCATGTTCAGCTCCATACAGAGCAAATGAGGTGGTGGTGTGTGTGTGTGTGTGTGTGTGTCTGTGTGAACCTCCCCTGCTCTCAACCTCTGCAAGTATATGGAACTCTCGGCTTATGCTGGGGTTACTTTCCAGGGATCACGTGTAAAGCCGAAATAGTGTATAGTCAAACACACTGAGTTCAATGACAGGTGGGACTGCATAAGTATTTTTTCTGCTTCCTGCCCCCTTTAAATTAAAAACAAAACAAACTTTACCAAGTGTGTAAAGCTGAATGTGTCTCAGGCGTGGAGAGTCCTCCTCTCCCTTTGGTAACTTCACGGATAAGAATTAATGAGCAGTTGATATATTTACAGTCTTTTTATTACAGCATCATGTTGCAAGCACAGATACACAGCTCTCTGCAAGGAGGGCAGTTGGCTACTCTAAACCTTCCTTCTGACTTCCGCAGAATTTTAGGTGCCAATGTGAAGTCCCTCCCTCCCTCTGATTCCTTTGCTCTCTGATATGTTCAGACCTCCGAGTCTGTGGTCAGGGGGGTCCCCCAAACTCTCAAGTGACGTGTCAACTAGCTGCCCCCTCCCTTCTGGTTCTCTTGTCATTATCTCGTAACTGGGTAACACCTCCCTAAGCTGTTCAACTTCTGTCTCTGTGCTTCAGAACACTCTGTGGACAAGGGGGGGGCGACTCTTCCCCCTCCAACTCTTCATCGGAGAGAAGCTGGTCTGCCATAGAATGCATTCCCCAGTCCTCATCTTCAGACCATTCCCTGAGAAGTTGGGACTCACCTGTAGACCATCCCATACAATTGGGAACCCTCATCTTGCAGAGTTCTCAATTGCCTGGAACAGGCACAGGCAAACTCAGCCCTCCAGATGTTTGGGTACTACAACTCCCTTCATCCCTACCTAACAGGACCAGTGGTCAGGGATGATGGGAGTTGTAGTCCCAAAACATCTGGAGGGCTGAGTTTGCCTGGCCTGGCCTGGAAGCGTGTAATCCTGTTCCCATCTTTGGCCCAATTTATGGAGGCTGAGGAGAGGGGTGTGGGAGTGGGGCTGCCCAACATAATCTCAGTGGTCTCTGACATGCTCCAACGTGCAGAAGTCAGAATCCCACTGACAAAGACGCTGCCTGCTGCTGCTGCATCTGGCCATTATTGTGTGAGAGCGAATGAAGCGGCATGGGATTGGGAAGCAAGGGGCAAGGCTACTTCAGCTGCTCCCATTATGTACCGCTTGAGCAAGCAGGCTCAATTTGCCTAATGATGAGGCCCGTTCCAAAGGTGGCTTTTTGCATTGGTTCACATACTTGCACTATAGTATCCGAGAAATTGAACTTATGTGGACTGTTTCATAGTTAACAGCAGGGTTGAAATGACAGGTTTTTCCACAGTTTCTCTATGGATATCTTCCCATGGGTATAAATTTGGCTCAGAGGGTAAAATAATAATAATAATAATAATAATAAGAAGAAGAAGAAGAAGAAGAAGAAGAAGAAGAAGAATTTATTATTTATACCCTGCCCATCTAGCTGGGTTTCCCCAGCCACTCTGGGCGGCTTCCAACAAAACACTAAAATACAATAACCTATTAAAAGCTGCCCTAAACAGGGCTGCCTTCAGATGTCTTCTGTTTGGTAGTTATTTTTCTCTTTGACATCTGGTGGGAGGGCGTTCCACAGGGCGGGTGCCACTACCGAGAAGGCCCTCTGCCTGGTTCTCTGTAACTTGGCTTCTTGCAGTGAGGGAACCACCAGAAGGCCCTCCGTGCTGGACCTCAGTGTCCGGGCAGAATGATGGAGGTGGAGACGCTCCTTCAGGTATACTGGACCGAGGCCAGTTTTAGACATAATGGAAAACCATAGTTTCATATCACATGGCACAAGAGGGTCACCATCTCGTTCTCTAGCACAGCAGTGAATCATGGAATCATGGAATTGTAGAGTTGCACGGGACCCCAAGGGTCATCTAATCCAACCCCCTGCAGTGCAGGAATCTCAACTGAAGCATCCAAGAAAGATGGCCACCCAACTTCTGCTTAAAAACCTCCAAAGAAGGAGAGTTCACAATCTCCCAAGGGAGTTAGTTCCACTGTCAAACAGCTCTTTTCGTCAGAAAGGTCTTCCTGATGTTTAGTTGGAATCTCCTTTCTTGTAACTTGAACCCATTGGTTCTGGTTCTACCCTCCAGAGCAGGAGAAAACAAGCTTGCACCATCTTGAGAGCCAGTGTGGTGTAGTGGTTAAGAGCGGTAGTCACGTAATCTGGGAAACCGGGTTCGCGTCTCCGCTCCTCCACATGCAGCTGCTGGGTGACCTTGGGCCAGTCACACTTCTTTGAAGTCTCTCAGCCCCACTCACCTCACAGAGTGTTTGTTGTGGGGGAGGAAGGGAAAGGAGATTGTTAGCCGCTTTGAGACTCCTGAAGGGGAGTGAAAGGCGGGATATCAAATCCAAACTCCTCCTCCTCTTCTTCTTCCATGTCGCAGCCTTTAAGATATTTGAAGATGTGATTTGAACAAACAAGGAATACTAAGTGTTACATTGGAGGGGATGCCAGGAAAGTGGGACTTACGTTTAAATGTGGTGGGGGTGTAAATATGTACAATTATTATTATTATTTTTGGCAAAGGGTGTTTAAGGCGATAACAGAAATCACTGGGTTAAAGCTGACCAAAAGTCCAGAAGTAGCATTATTATCCATTTACAATGGGATGGAAGGTTCGCAGGCTATGAAGGAAATGCTCACAAATTTACTGATGGCTGCACGAGTTATAGCTAGGAAGTGGAAGGTGAATATTAAATGGAAGAATGGTAAAAAGAGGTGTGGGATATAGCTATTAATGGTAAATTAACGTGCTATTAAGGTAAGACAGGGAATATGCAGGAGAAAGGATTTTGAGGAGATATGGAGGGTATTTGTAGAATTTGTACTGTTAAAACGGAAAGGGGTCAAACCATCGCAAGAGGTGTTGAAATTTTGGGAGGTTGGATAGTTACAATGGAATGGTCTCAGGGGTGGGGTGCACATTTTTGTTTTTATTTATTTATTATTATTACTAGCAATGGCCAGTGATCAGGAATGATGGGCACCAGGTTGAGGAAGGCTGCACTAAACCATGGTTTAGTGTTACAGTCAAATGCAGCCAGTGTTCTAACTGAAGCTATTGTAAAAGATAATAAATCAATCCTATTCTACCTTTTATAAAAATTGAATCGTTTTAACCAATAGGCAAATATATTTGTGTCCAACTCCTAATGATGTCATTCATTTTGTAACTAAAACCTGAGTGATGCCAACTATATGCATTTCAGCCAATAAGGATAATGCTAATTGTTATTTACAGTTAATGGTTATTTTAGCTGCTTTCATGGCGTGTATGTAAATCACCTTGAGATACATGTAAAAGTCAATTCATAAATAAAGAATAATTTACCAACATTGTGTTAGAATTTATGTGCTGAAAGTGTTTCCTCCACCGATCTGCTGGTTCCCATGGCTTGCAACTCTCTAATTTCCTTCCAAAATGAAAATGAAATAAGTTTCTGAATCCCAGAGCCCACACTGCAATTTTTAAAGCAGAGCAATGGAATTTCTCCAAAATCTCTCTTTGCTAATGTTTTGTGAAATGAACTGTTCAAGACCATTCATTTGATAAACGGAAAAATCTCTTCAAGGAATGCCATAATAAATGCATGGCTTTCTCCTCCTGGGATGTGTTGCATAAGCTACAAAAACTGGTACTCTGCTTCTTGATTCAGATCTTGTGCTGAGATGCCATCACTTATTCAGTTCACGTGATCCTGACAGAACTTCTAGCTGCCTTCTTTTACTTTTAGCCTTTTAAACTTGTACCAGGGAGAACAGGGCTTCCTCTTCTGGTCTTTCAGATTACAAGCATTATCTGAGGATAACGCTTCATGCATGTGATGAGGTAGCCCCTAATCCATTAAAACTTCTTATGCCATTTATAAATTTGCTAGTGTTTAAGGAACTAAAAGGCCTGTTGTTGTTTTTCTTGCAACAGACTAACTTGTCTACAATTCATCTCTTTTCAGACAAAATTTCACTTGAGTCAGAAGTACACGAATGTGCTTCCCACCACTTTAAATTATAAACCTTCTCTCACCAAATCGTTGAAAAGTTAACCACAAAGTTCAAGTCAGTAACTCTAAAAGGCCTCGCTCCATAATCTCTCTCACAGCTCCACTGCTTTTCATTGGTGACTTCCTCAGAAATTGAAATGTTTGTGTGTGTTGAATTTTCTGAGGTCTGAACATTTTCACCCTTGACAAATGTTGAGTCAGGCTGAATGGCTCCCTAGTAACAAAAATAATATATAATGAAGGTTTAATTAGATTTAAGTCTTAATTAAAGTTGGCTGCATCTACATCCTTCTTGCTTTCTCGTAATTTTGCACAACTCTATTAATGAACTTCTTAAATAAAATCTTCATTTTTAATTGCATCTTGTGCTGAGGGTCTTGGCAGACCACTTAATGATTTGCCTGCCTGTTGTTTAGCTATTGTAATGTCCTGTGTTAGATGCTACAGTGTTTTTGTAAAAATTAAAATCGCCACCACATATTACCTGAATGAAACTTGTGGACCACTCTCACAAACCCCTGGTGTTTGTATTGCTAAGGAGAGCCTTTTTATACCATCAGTTATATGTGATAAAAGTTCCTGAACTCACTTTCAGGCATTTCCAGACAATGGGTTTAATTAGCATTCATCCTGATTTGTTTGCAGGAAGATTAGACACCATTGTCTATTTAATAAGCAGCCATTGTGATTTGTTTACAGAGAGGTTAGACAATGTTTTGTCAAAGCAAGTATTATTCCACACTTTTCAGTACATTTTCCTGCCATTTTACTTACTACAAAAGTTGGATCTTTGGGGAAGTGGGTTTGTTTTTACAAGATCTCCAATTATCTATAATTGTGCAACCCAAACTTGCCAGTAAGTGATTGAATCCCACCAGAAGACAGTGACAGTCTGGAAGGAGTCTTAGTCCCCAACTTGCTGACTTAATCAAGGGAGCAATTAGAGGAAGAAGTGTGTTTAAAAGAGTCAGCAATCCTGGGCAAGACTTCTTTCTCTTATTCTTGGATAAGTGATTGCGTACAATGCCAGGGTTTCTATATGTGCTTGGCAGAGTGGACAGTGCCTATGGCCAGACAAGATCTATTTCAAGTAGGCATAAGTGAAATAACCTCTCATCACAAACTCGGGCAACAAATTACTCTTCTTATGTTTATGTGAAACTTTCTGGAATGAGCCAGGTGTGTATCCTCTGATCGTGACCGCTATGTAATTGTGGGCAGACGGTTTACATTCAGCTAAATATATGAGGAATAAAGATCGGGTGCGGGTGAGTAAGTCCTGAGTTGTAAACAATGAGAGATGCAGTGGGCAAGAGAGAGCATTCCTTAAGGATGAGCCAAAATGGGGCAGGCTTTCATAAACCTTTTCACAAGACCTTGCGAGAAGTGCTTCCCTTCTGTCAGTCTTTTGATGGCCACTACAGAAGGCGACGTGTTCACCCGTTGTGTAGGGGCATCAGGGAGAAAAAGGAGTGTGTTCCTCTTGACAAGGCAATTAGGCTGATGTTCTGTGACTCGCCTTCCTTTGCCGGCAGGTAATGAAACCATCATGGTAGAGTCATAAGACAGGTAGCGAATATTTTGGCTTTAGCAATAGGGATGCATTTCCTTTTCTCCCTATTCTTAGGGAGAGCAATCTGATGATGGCTCAGTCAATTTTCTGTGCAGCTGAAAGTCCAATCCAGCTTGGTGTTCCCCTGCCCACCCCAGTACAGCTGATTTTGCCTGTTTGTTATGCACATAGTACATGCTTTAACCTTTAGCGATACCAGGACTTTTGCCCCATGGCAGAGACCTGTTCATTCAGCTGGGAAGGCTTGTCAGAACAAAAATGGCTTCAGCTGCTTCTGGAAAGTGTAGATAGTGGATGCCAAACATATCCTTACAGGAATGCCGTTCCACAGAGCAAGGCCAACCACACAGAAAGCCCTGTGCTGAGTTACGATGGGACCGTGAGGAGCTGTGATATCCTCTCACCAGCTATGTGATTGCTAATTGGCTGAAAACAGAAAACCTCACTTTTGTTTTTGTCCTGTTTTCTTTCTTTCTTTTTAAATAGCCAACTGATGCCTTTGTTGGCAGCTTTAATCTGGTGTAAGAAAGCTAAACTCTGTGGGAAGAGCTTGGTGAACATTTTGGACCTCTGCGGGGAGTGGAAACCCTTTTGCACTGAAAATATTTGCTATCTGAATGTTTTGCACAACCCTTATATTAATGTACCCAGCCGCAAAACACATTCAGCACTTATTTTGGTGAGTTCACAGTTCCAGGTTCTGGGTACAGAGATGTTAGTAAGCACACAACTAATTTCTAAAAGTGCAAAACTCACAATTATTCTATTATTGAAGCTCTAAGCTGTCAAAGAGATAAGATGGGCATAATTCTGATTTCTCCTGATCTCTCTGCTCATATGCAGAGATACGCCTGATTTTTCTCTCTCCTTGCTTTGATTTAGCCCTCATACTTCATCTAGGCATCCTCCTGCCTGATTAAAGAGCAGTGCTGGCAGTCTGTCATTGCTGCTCTTTAATGAAGTGGAGGACTGCAGCTGAATGATGCAAGGCACTCTTTTTCCTCCTCTGGCAAACTGGTCGCTCCTCCCCAGTGGACCCGCATAGTTCAGGGAGCAAGAAACCAACTGGAGCAAGTGAGCCCAGGTCAGCTAAATAACAACGCAAAGCAGCGTGACAGCTGACCTTTCCGTTAGCTTAGTTGGTATTCATTTTGCAATTAAATACATTTGGTCATAGTGTAGAGGAAAATTTGTTTTCAATAAGGAGTCAGAAGTAAACCAACATCCCTCTGTGTGCGTTCTGGCTTAGGTCCCAGAGACAGGAATCCTGCAGCTACAAGTTTGAATTTGCACCAGGTCAATGAGGCTGCCAAGCAGATATCAAAACCCAAATGGGTTTTGTCAGCAAAAACAGAAACTGGAAGCCAGGCAAGTGTAATTACTGGGTTTCAGGTCTAAATAAGAAAAAAGATAAATAGATGGAACCAGAATATGAAATGTAGGTTGCCATCCGTAATTCTATACGGTTCTACTCGGAAGAATGCCTCCCCTACTTATTAAGCAAGCATAGGATTGCATCTGGAGTAGGTGAGAGCATCCACACAATCCTTTACGTGTTTACTCAAAATTACATTTTATTCCATGGGGCTTATTCTCAGGTATGTGTGCACAGGACTGCAGTCTAAGATGGTTTAAAAGGGGAGCATCATAGAGTCCAAGGAAGAAGAGGAGAAGAGTTTGGATTTGATATCCCGCTTTATCACTCCCCTTCAGGAGTCTCAAAGTGGCTAATATTCTCCTTTCCCTTCCTCCCCCACAACAAACACTCTGTGAGGTGAGTGGGGCTGAGAGACTTCAGAGAAGTGTGACTGGCCCAAGGTCACCCAACTAGGAAACGGGAATGCAGAACTGGGATACGACAATGGGAAGCTTCTTATCATCAACAAGGTATATTTTAATATGCAAAGTGTGTTAGCAAGCCATTATTATTCCCATTTTGCAGACAGTGGACAGAGGCCAAGAGATAGTGACTAGCTCAGGTCAGTTAGCTGGCCTATGATTTGAGATGGGGTTTGAAACCAAATACAGCATGGCCAATTCTACCTTATGGACAACACTGAGAATTAGGAATGTGTTTTGCTACTGTCACATCCTGTCACTTACCCTTGAGCGGTGTAGGTCAGCAATCCTACACAAAAATGAGTATGGAGTCCTGAAGTCTCAGTGTTTGGGGCAGTAAAACAGCATTCTTGGGAGCCAAGCTTTAGCGACATTTTATGACCATTTGGATCTGCTACAAAAATAAAGGTTGAATAAAGGTTGAATAAATTCATGGTAGCAGATATTCTACGCCTATCAAGTTGTTTCCCCCTAGAAATGAAACCCCCCTTAATTCCAAGTTTATTCTTTGGAAAACAGGGCCTTAAAACTTAAAGGGGAGAAAAGAAAAACAAGCCCACAATGTATGTGCAATAGGTGTTGTCAGTCAAGGAGTTCAAACCAGCTGATGATTAATCCTCCGTAGAAAAGTTTCAGCTTTGGAACTGGTTTGAAGGATTGCCATTCCTGCATCATGGGAAATGATATACATGGCCCAGATGGAAACCAGTTCACTCATGGGAATTAATCTGTGATATTAACCAACAAGAAGGTTCATATAGTTGAAGGATACAGCATTACCATCCCAAAGGAATTCAGCAGTTCTGGCTTGATTCGACTCTGCTAAGATCTCTAATGTGGTAAAAGCTCAGGGGATGTGCCTGAATATGAAGGAGGAAGGAACACAAGGCCATGGGGCCATGCAGCTTCCAGGTGGAGATTCATGTGAACATGTTTTATCCACTGCACTTGCACAAATTGCTGCTGGGAAGACAGTGTGCTGCCACCTCTTAGTTACTTCAAATGGCTAGAACCATGGAATTGCGCCCCTTGGGGGGATTTTAGCATGGATGAACCAGTTCACAAATTGCAGCTTCTGATGAAGCCCATAGCATGTCTCAGTAGGACAGAGACAGAGGTGGTCCTTACCATGAGATGAACTGCCCAGGTAGCAAATGTGTGATGGGGCACTATTTGTAGAATCAAAGTGTGGCAGATAGATTTGACCCATGGGACACAATCTACCATGGCTCAACATGCAGAAGCCTTGTTGGAAAATGACCAGGAGGTATGCACGAGAACAGCTCCTTTTAATTAACATGGAACTTATGCAGGAGAACTTCCCAGTGGATCATGCACCATGCTACTTACAGTAGTAGAAGTTGGGGTACAATTTAAATTGTATTCCCCAGGTGTGAAATGTCTTGGTAGGCCTGGTCAAAGCACCGTATCAGCAAATTAAACGTGCTGTTAAACACCCCCACCCTCTGGGCTGACAGTTGTTGTTTAGTCGTTTAGTCGTGTCCGACTCTTCGTGACCCCATGGACCAGAGCACGCCAGGCACTCCTGTCTTCCACTGCCTCCCGAGTTTGGTCAAACTCATGTTTGTAGCTTCGAGAACACTGTCCAACCATCTCGTCCTCTGTCCTCCCCTTCTTCTTGTGCCCTCAATCTTTCCCAACATCAGGGTCTTTTCCAGGGAGTCTTCTCTTCTCATGAGGTGGCCAAAGTATTGGAGCCTCAGCTTCACGATCTGTCCTTCCAGTGAGCACTCAGGGCTGATTTCCTTAAGAATGGATAGGTTTGTTCTTCTTGCTGACAGTAGCTTGTGAAAAAGCAGCTGTCTCAAGGTATTAGTAGATTTCAATTAAATCAGCCTCTATTTAGGAGAAAATGGGGCTATTTAAAATGCCTTCCGCTGCCAACTTTTATCCACTAATAGCAGTAGTTATTTTACTAGACGTTCCTCATGCTAATCTTTGCCATCCATAAAATTAAGAGATACCAGGGCTGTGAAGTATTTTATAGTCACCTCACTGAAAACCAATCACTCGAAACAGTACTTGTTGCAGAGGAGGAAATGTTTAAATATGACAAATAATAAAATGCTCTGTTTATAAAGCTCAGACTTTCCGATGAAACAAATGGATTCCCATTGCCAGAAGTAATACATTATGTGTATTTTCACTGATTATACAAGCGCATTCTTAACAACTGTGCACCGATAGATCTATTGGTTTCTATAGCAATCTATACCAATATGAGTAACTGGGTTTAATCCAGAGGGTGGATGCAAACATTCCAGTATAAATACCTTACTTAAAAATATAGCTGGTTGCTATGTATTTACAGGGACTATTTCACTATAAATCCCAAAGCTTGCAAATGTACAGAAGCAAGATAAACGGAAGCAATGAAATTTACATTGGTAGAACTGTATCCATTCTTAATACACTATCACTGAACTCAAGTGCGATAAAATGACAGCTGTTGCCTACAAAGGGGAGCATAAAAAAGCCCTTCTGGTTTAGACAGGATCATCAGGCCCAACATTCAATTTTATATGATGATCAACAAGACGTTTCTGCAAATCCACCAGCAAGGGCATGAATGCAACTGATCCCCCCTCGTCAAAGTTGTGCCGGTGGAACACACACAAACATTGCTGGTGGGAGGAAGGGTGAAAAATGGTCCAAGTCGGATTGCTGAAAAATAACTAATTTGTGTTATGCTTTACATTAAAACTCCCCCTTTAATCATACTTTCCTTGAAGAACATCCCACTGATTTCAGTAGTGCTAACTCTCAACTAGGCATGCTTTGGAGTGCAACCTTATTCTTTAAACCTACAGTGGTAGCCCAGGTTACAGACGCTTCAGGTTACAGACTCCACTAACCCAGAAATAGTAGCTCGGGTTAAGAACTTTGCTTCAGGATGAGAATAGAAATCGTGCGGTGGCAGCGGCGCAGCAGCAGGAGGCTCCATTTGCTAAAGTGGTACCTCAGGTTAAGAACAGTTTCAGGTTAAGAATGGACCTCCAGAACAAATTAAGTTCTTAACCCGAGGTACCACTGTAATCAGTTTATAATTCAGTTATGATCTGTGTGCCATTCCTTTAAGTAGTAACATGAAAACAGCAATTGGGGGAGGCTGGGGAATGAGATTTTCCCACCTTATTTCTGTCATTGTAAGTCTATTGCAAAATAATATTCAGTGCTGGTTTAAGATCACTGGAGGACTGTTTGTGTGGTCTCAATCTTCTTCATACTGCAAGCAACCGCTTGGCAGGGAGAAACACTCAACAAATGCAACAGGAGGAAGTTGCTGTATTATATGTGTGTGGATGCAAGGCTTGTGGAAAGGGAGGGGTACATTGTTGATAAAAACACTTCCCAAGTTACCCATTTGCTATAAATGTTTTATTAGCAACGAGGGCTAGATTAGTTGAAAAAGAGAACACTTTTTAATTATTATTTTTTTTTAAAAAAAGGAATAACCATATTTGGTAGGGGTAAACAAAATTGTATTGATCAGGCTAAATATCACCAGTACTACAAAAACAAAGGACTTGCAATCTTGTGTTTCGGGTATATATGATCTTACAAGCCTTATTCAGCTGGTGGTCATCAGTTTGGGGACTTAACCTTAAGGATTCTTCCTACATGACAGTAAAATACAGCTGGCAGCAGGGCAACTGTCACTGTGAAGAGTAAGTAACAATCGCTGGGGAGGTAGCCAAAAATAAAAGGGCAAAGCTCTGAAACATGGCCCATAATCTATTAGGAGTGGGTCGTTTTCAGATAATACCGGTGTCATTACTTTGTACCCAGGGAGCTGTCATCAGGGTAGATATTGAAAGGGCACCTCAGGCAGATTTGAATCCTTGTTCCCAACTTAATGACATCTTGCAGAAGAGAGAGAAGAGAGCAAGGAGTCAGGAAGATAATGGAAGGATGAAGGATTTTTATCTAGAAAAATGAAAGGTTATTTACTCTGGCACTATTATAAGATACTCCTCTTGTATTTGTTCTGGAAATGTCAGATTCCTTTGTTTCACAACAGGCGGGTATCCATTAAGGAATTTTTTTTTGGGGGGGGGAGGTGCTGCTGCTCCCCACCTCTGTGAACTACTCTGTTAGCCTGTTGCAATGAAGAACTTTGCAGTATCTTAAGGACTAGAATTTTTTAAATGGTATAAGCTTCCATGGACCGAAGTCAATTTCTTCAGATGCATGAAATAATGTAACTTTCAGTAATGTTTGCATTCTAAGCAAGTTCATAACAGCCACGGAAGGCAGGTTGCTTTCTGGATCCAATTGTGGTTGATAGTTTTCTCCATGGGTGAGGGAGTAGGCACTCAACAGATTTGCAAATGGTGCAGTATTATACTGTCCTGTGAACATCCCAGAGGATAAGTTCAATTCAAATTTATCAGAACAAACCAAAGATCTGGACAGATTGCACCAGGGTAAATCTCAACAAGAACAAGGTTAAAGCATTAAACCTAAGGGGAAATAACCCAAATGGGCAGATGAAAGCTGGGGTGGGATGGGGGAGTCTATCTAGTGCACTCTCTGAGAATGCAGATACAATTCCCAGCTCTCCCAACAGTTCCCGGGATTCTTTGGCAGAAGCCATGTACTTCAAATGTATGGTGTGGATGTGATCAGAGACAGGCTCAAACTAAAACAGTTATGGACTCAGTTTAGATTAGATGGCAGACGACTTAGACGATACAGTGGTGCCTCGGAAGACGAAATTAATTTGTTCCGTGAATTTTTTCGTCTAGTGAATTTTTCGTCTTGCGGAGCACAAAATCCCATAGGAATGCATTGAAAATCAATTAATGCGTTCCTATGGTCAAAAAAAAGTCCAAACAAAGCCAAATTTGGTACAACAATAGTTTATTAAGTGCTCTTTAAAGTCACACATACTGTAAAGAGCATTTCAAAATTCAAACCCAGAATTTTTTTTAAAAAACAGCAGAGTGGCCCAATGGTCACAGAAAATCATAAAAATGCAGGGGAAAAAAACAAGCTTCCAGATTCTTGCAAACCCCTCCCTCCCCAACACCAAGTCCTTGAATTCCAAACACCCCAACCCAAAATCCAACCCCCCCAAAAAAAGTTTTAAAAGCTTAACTTACCAAATGGCTGCAAAAGAAGTTTTGGAAAAGCTTCAAAAATCACCAAAGTCTTTAAAAACCTCAAAAAAGGCTACTATGTACACTGCGTTCTATGAGTTGCTCCTCGAAGTCAAGTCGCAACTGTATTAACGGTGTTAAGAAAAAGGAAACAAACTTGCAAGACGTTTTCGTCTTGTGAAGCAAGCCCATAGGGAAATTCGTCTTGCGAAGCAGCTCAAAAAACGGAAAACCCTTTCGTCTAGCGAGTTTTCCGTCTTGCGAGGCATTCGTCTTGCGGGGCACCACTGTACAGACGACTTAGATACAGACGACTTAGACGAAGGTCAATGAAACAGAACAAGCATACACTTGAGAAGGAAAAGGAGAAATCTTCACTTCTAGAACCCTTTCTTCATTTTTAGAAAGGATTCAGAATATTGCAGGGCTGGGAAAGAGTAAGCAGAATCTAGAGAATCTCCCATTCTTGCAAGATACGGTCTTACATTGCACAGACTTTTTCAATCAGGCTGCATTAAACTATATTAGTATTTGGGTTTCTTAAGACAGCCAAAAATCCCGGGCATGGTATGCATTTTTCATTACTGTGAGAGCCAGATCAGCCTAGGGCTCTAGGGTCAGTAAATCACTCTGCTCGGTTGAGATGCTTCTCCCTCAAAGGCAAATGAAACTCCCCCTCCCTTTCCTCCTTAGACACAGAAGATATACTGGGACCTAGTTCTACCCTGCTGTAATTCCAGTGACTCTACCCCAGGGATAAATTTCACTGCCTGTGAATGTCACGAGTGTGTCTCTTATGATCCATCAAGTCCGCCGAAGTAGGAGGAATTTCCATTGGGATCAGAGTGGTGTGAGAAGCAATGTGTCGGATGCAGGCTCTCAAATATGTACTTTTTATAACTAACAAAAGGTTCGGATTTTTATGTATTCTTTGCAAACTAGTCTAGTACACGCCATGAGGTTATTATGAGTGAAATTTGCAATACCCTGCTGTCATTCCTCATTCCCACCAAATTCCCATAGCAATTTACCAAGATCATGCCACATTTGTCCCTAAGCAAATAGCTATCAGCCCCCCCTGCTATAATGGGCTGCTTTTTGTTAAATTGGTCTTCAGCAGCCCAGCTTGCATTTAACGCTGAAGCAGACCTACCAACATTTTTCAATGACATTTACTTCTTCATTCATTTTATTTGGTTCTTGTAATATCACCTCTCTGGGACTCTGCTTAGGCTGAAGCTTTCAGTAATGATTTTCATCTGCTCACTGTATTAAAAACTTAAAGTACAATACTCCCTATTTTGCTGTATGCTGCCTTTTATTATTGATTGTCTTCAGTGGTCTTTACATCCAGCTTTATGACAGGAGATTAAAGGCTGCAGATTTCTCAGCAGTGATAAAGAAGATGGGAATAGTTAGCCTTACCACTCAGTACTTCTGTTTGAATAATAATAAAAAAGTGACTTTCAATGATTTTCTTCATTGCATTGATGTCTTAAATTTATTACCCTTTCTCCAAGGATCTCTGGGCATACAGTTTTCCAATGCCTTGCATGTTATCCTCATAACCCCATGAGGTAGCTTGGGTGAGAGAAATGACTGGTCCAAGGTGAGCCAGGGAGAAACAGATCTTCCCATTCTTAGTCCAACACAATAAGGTAAAGGTAAAAGGTAAAGGACTCCTGGATGGTTAAGTCCAGTCAAAGGCGACTATGGGGTTGCGGCGCTCATCTCGCTTTCAGGCTGAGGGAGACGGCGTTTGTCCACAGACAGCTTTCTGGGTCATGTGGCCAGCATGACTAAGCTGCTTCTGGTGCAACGGGACACTGACGGAAATCAGAGTGCACAGAAACGCTGTTTACCTTCCCACCGCAGTGGTACCTATTTATCTACCTGCACTGGCATGCTTTCAAACTGCTAGATTAGCAGGAGCTGGGACAGAGCAATGGGAGCTCAACCCATCATGGGAATTCAAACCGCCGACCTTCTGATTGGCAAACCCAAGGGATGTGGTTTAGACCACAGCACCGCATGCGCTACATTATACTCTCTCTCTCTCTCTCTCTCTCTCTCTCTCTCTCAAAGGAGTCTCTTTGGTAGGTACCATAATTCCTTCCTTTTGGCCCCATCTGATTAAAAGTTTCCCATCCACCATATAATGTAAACACTGTTTTACTCTGCTTCCACCCTTATAGGAAGGCTTGCCTCTTAGGTCCTAATGTAGCCAAGTCATGACAGGAAATCCTGTTGACTTGTTTCAATTTTATGCTACTATTGCCACTAATAATATAAAATCATTCAGACTAGTACAGCAAACTAAAGCAACAACAGGCCATTTAAATAGACAGTGAAACCAAACTGGTCAGAGTTAAAATGCATACAGTAGTAGTTCTTAAGAGCTTGGGAAATCATAAATATTTTTACTTGACACCAAAATAATAATAATTAGAGTGGCCAATTGCAAAGGATGGGACTCCTGTACCTTTAATTGTTTGTTTGTTGCTTGTTTGTTAAAATAAAAGAGGGCTTTCTTCTTTTGTATCCGGCCACCATAGGGAGTAACTGAGTGTTCAGGTCCTTGGGGAGAGCATTCAAAAAATCAGGAGCCACCACAGAAAAGGCTGGTTGGGGCACTGGGAGAAATGCCAATAAAAAACATTTTCAGTCAACTGACAAGTTGATACTTAATAGGACTACAGTGGTACCTCGGGTTACAGATGCTTCAGGTTACAGATGCTTCAGGTTACAGACTCTAATCCAGAAATAGTACGTTGGGTTAATAACTTTACCTCAGAATGAGTACAGAAATCGCACGGTGGTGGCGCAGCGGGAGGCCCCATTAGCTAAAGTGGTACCTCAGGTTAAGAACAGTTTCAGGTTAAGAACAGACCTTCAGAATGAATTAAGTTCTTAACCCGAGGTACCACTGTAGTTTAAATGGGGGGCTAAGACTGCAATTCTATGCAGACTTACTTGGGAGTCAGTCACATTTTGTTAGGTATAGAGTTGTACTGCTAGTTACAGCTGTAGCTTGATAGGGGCTTAATTGGCTGCACTTGAAAGGCTTAGTCTGAAAGGAAAATGTGTGGGCTGTATTGGTCAGAAACAAATTACTATCACCTGTGGTTTGAACTCCCAAGCTTTCTTGCAGAGACTAAAGGCTGCAGAAGAATTTGTGCTAGGGATGTCTCCTTGTGGTTCCTTAGAAGATTTGTGCGTTCTCTGTGTTGTGCAAAGTAAGTAAAAATCCATTTGTCTTTTTACATCAGACTCAATTCTGTGTTTGTGCTAATATATTTGCCTACTGGGGATGCACAGTTTACACTGGGGTGAGAAAATACTGCTCGTTAAATTAAGGGTACTGCCACCCACCCACCCCTCCCTCCAACAACTATAGTACTGATAGTATCTTTATTTATGGGTGCAAGTTCTTTGAAATGAAATTTAAAGGAGTTGGGAAGCTAATGGAAATGATTCTAAAGATAGCCAGGTGAGGATGATCACATCTTTGGAAACCAAACTGAGCGGAATAATAACATCAAATTCCAGAATGAACAATTTCATACAAGAATTGATGGCAGGTTCTATTATTCTGCCCTTAGGCTACAGTCATCAGTTAATTTAATTAGAGGAGTACTGTGAAAATACAGTATTACACGCTGTCCTGGAATGAGTTGCCGTGGTTTATATGGTCTTTTTTTGTTTGACTTCTGTCTTCTGAAGTTAAAGCTCAAAGCGAATGCTAAATTGTTTATTGTGTTGTACATGGAAGTGTGTGAATGTGATAGAATGTAACGTAACAGAATGCAAAAAATATGCAGGAGTTCTGAGGCTTGGGTGTTTGTCTCAACTTAAGAATACTGTATCTGTGAGTGGGAGGTAGGGTTGTACATGCAAACTGTGCCCTCACAGCCTCCACCACTGGGCTTGACCCTCTTTGTGTTGAATGGGGAAGATGCGCAGGGACTATTACTTGCACTTACTTGAACACAAGTAGCACTTAAGGGATCACCTACCAATATGATTATGATTAATTAAATTTACTGCCCTTCATCTGAAGATCACAGGATGGTTTACAATATTAAAGCCACAAAAATGCATACCATAATAACAACCAAATACTAACCCCCCCCCCCAGTTTAAAAGGCCATCGACTGTTTAAATAGCCAAAGGCCTGAAAGGAGAGGAATGTTTTTGCCTTGTTCCTTCAGATATGTAATGAAGTACTCCACACTGCAACATTTTGTAGCAGAGACTCTTGCTTTTTCCTAATCTCTTTGTAGGAACATCTCATGTTTGAAGTTGCCCTCACACTGCAGATACATGCATTAAGGACAAAGTATTGGATGCATCTTCTCTCTAACTGTAGTGCAGCCAGAGACAAAACTTTTCTTGACCAGTCATCCTGCTAATTTCTCAATATGTTTCAGAGCTATACAGTGTTTGGTACCCCCTCTGTCACAGGATGAAAGCTCATGAAGAAAGGTGAATAACTTAATCCTAGCAATCCACAAATATACACAGTTTTGTCTTAGAGGTAAAATTTAAATCTCCCTTTGGTTGTTAAGAAAAACTAAGTACCAATCATAAATGAAAAATAAAATCCAACTCTCCAAATTCAGTCAATTTATTGGAGTAATTTTTTTAAAAAACTAGAATGCACTTTATTCAGCATGTTACTTTCTTATGTGGTCACAAAGGCAGAGAAAAGGAGCAAAATAACAGACATTTCAAAACATCCTGAACATGTTCCTTTAAAAAGAAAAACCACAGAAAGGGAGTGGGGGAGAAGAAGCTGAACAGAGAGAGGATTGGTTTTGTAAAGAGAAGGAAGAGCCTTGATTCAATGTGTACCTCTCTAGAGAAAACGATACTGGCTTTGAGGGCCACATAATTTTCTTTCTTTATTTGTTAGAAGCATTTATAGCACACTTGTCTGCTGAAGGTCCCATGGGAAATACACAAACAGCAAAATCAAATCAGCAAAAATAAACTAAAACAATACAAAATGAAACAAAATGAAATAAAACAAAAAAAATGCATGATAAAATCACAAAAGCAGTGGCAAACAGGCAGCCTCCTCTCTCAATCAACCTCCCCCATCCTGCAGGACTGTATTGGCTTCAGTTATATTTCACATGGTGTGTCTGCATTCCTTTGTCTTGTGATAGGGTTGTCTTTGTATGAAGTACGATTGCTGGGACACGCCTTCTTTCAAAGTCCACAGGCAGCCCAATGAAGAAAGCTGTGTTTATGCAATAAGTGTTAGAAAGGGTTTCTTAATATGTTTAGCCATTTTGAGGATCCACAGATACCGGTAGTGAATAGAGCTTGATTTCTGCAAGCACTGCCATACTTGTGATGGAGAGTTGGCCTAATAGTAAATAACATTGTGCTGTGGCTATAACCTGATTGCAAATAGGCTTTGGTCAGCCATGCTGTGGAGATAATGTGCCCTGCAGACAGGTTTATGCTTGTAGTGATAAATCGGGTGTCATTAAAGTTGAGCACAGTGAATTTCTGGTTTCTGAATCCTTTTCCTCTCTCCTAAAGGTATAACTCATTTCTTCAAGGCTATGTTATACATATATAATAGCTTTAATTAAGACCCCCCTCCCCACCCAAGCTCTTGTGCCAGTATAATCCTCAAGTCATAATAAGAATGTATATGACACATGAATTATGGAAAAGCATCATTGATTTTTAAAAGTTCAATAAATATAGTTCAGGACCTTGTGATCGCTATTGACGGTATGATTGTCCTCAATGATGTCCAAAAATAACCCTGTTTTGGAACACTTCAACATAGTTGTGCTTTCCCAACTTTCAAAAAATGCAATACCGCTGGTATTTGACCCCATGGAAGCTTTCAAAAATGTATAAAAATATACCTAATACTTGCTGGAGATGTGGAGTAGAAATTGGTACCATGTTTCATATGTGGTGGTTATGTAAAAAAAAAAAAAAATCTTCTGGGATGACATTTATGGTGAACTTAAGAAAACGTTCAAGGTTTCATTTAACCCCCCCCCAAAGCCTTTCTACTTGGAATTACAGGACCAGATATTCCTAAAAATGCAAAATAAGTTTTTTTATACGCCACAGTCACAGTGAGATTCTTAATAACGACTGACTGGAAAAGTGATAAAATTCCTTCCACTTCAGAATGGTTACAAAAACTAGCTGAGTATGAAGAGCTGGCCCAGCTATCTGAAAAAATGAAAGACAAGTCAAAATAAATATGTATTGCAAAATGGGAAGTTTTCAAAACATCTCTTAAAAATAACTGTTGCAGTATGAACTCGGTCGCTGCCTTCGAATAACGTCTGCAGTGGTATTAAATAAGAAATAAAGACACAGAAGAGTAATACTTTATTGTAAAATGAACATATAGATTTATGCAAAAACATTGTAAATACTGAAAGAAATATGGAGAAGATGGGAAGTTGGATGTACTTTGAGAAGATTTATTGACAAAACCGGCTTTTTTCTCCGAATTAGGCAATAAGTTATTAGAGTGGATGGATCAAAAAATGATATTGATGGGAGATTTTAACGGAGTGGTATCACCAAATTTGGATAGGTCAACAAAAAAGCAAGAGACAAAGGAAGGCAAGCTACCTCGTACCTTTTTTGACTTGGTTGATAATATGGGACTAATTGATGCGTGGAGATTTAAAAATCCCACTACAAAACAGTATACTTTTTTCTCAAACCCAAACCAGAGTTGGGGGAGAATAGATAATATTTGGATCTCGAAGGAATTGACACAGAGTTTAACTAAATCTGAAATTCTCCTGCAAACTTTATCTGATCACAATCCGGTATTTATAGAGATAAAGGGTAAAGATGTTACAGCATGTAGATGGAGAATGAACAAATGCCTATTTAATGATCAAAAGATAGTAAACAAGGCAAAAGAAACAATTGAATATTTTAAGTGGAACTTAAACAAAGAAACAGCTATAGAAACGGTTTGGGATGCAGGAAAAGCAGTTATGAGGGGCTTCCTAATTCAGAAAAATAGTCACCTAAAAAAAGAAAAAGAGAAAAAGAAAGAGGAGACTTTAATACAGATTATGGAGAATGAAAGAAAATTAGCCATCAAACCTGGTGAGGAGACTGCAAAGCAAAATATAAAGATACTACAAGCCAAATTTTCTATGATAGTTAACCAGGAGATTGAATGGAAAATTAAAATGATGAAACAAAAGAATTTTGAATCAGCCAATAAAATAGGGAAATATTTGGCGTGGCAATCAAGAGAAAGGAGGAAACAAAACACGATCTGTAAGATAAGGGAGGGAGAAAGGATAGTGGAAGAGCCGAAAGAAATAAAAAGGATATTTCAGAAATATTATAAGGACTTATATAAAAGAGGAAAGGAAACAGACTATGACATAGATCGTTATCTGCAAGAATATCATTTGCAACAGATCGCAACTGAAGAAAAAGAATTATTAGACCAGATGATCACACAAGAGGAGATAAAGAAGGCCATAAAAAAGATGAAAATTGGAAAAGCGCCGGGGCCGGATGGCTTACCAGCCAAATATTATAAAACACTAAGCGACCAACTATGTCCAACTTTATGTGAAGTGATGAATAATATTTTAAAAGAGGGAAGGATTCCAAATACTTGGAAGGAGGCCTATATCACATTAATCCCTAAAAACGATGTAGACGCCTTAGAGGTGAAGAATTACAGACCGATTTCGTTATTAAATAACGATTATAAATTGTTTGCGGATGTAATGGCAGAAAGATTAAAAAGGGTATTAAATAACAGAATTCATAAAGACCAAACGGGCTTCCTACCAGGGAGACAACTGAGGGATAACGTAAGAAACGTGATAGACATCATTGAATATTTGGATACTAGAATAGACAAACAGGCGGCATTGGTATTTATCGATGCCGAAAAGGCATTCGACAACGTCTCTTGGCATTTTTTGATGAAAAACATGAAAATGATGGGGATGGGAGAAAGATTTAGAAAAGGTATAGAAGCTACCTATCATGAACAAAAAGCAAAACTTGTAATAAACAATACTACATCAGAATTTTTTGACATATCTAAAGGGACTAGACAAGGTTGCCCCTTGTCTCCTCTATTATTTATAACAGTTCTGGAAGTACTTACTAAGAGACTGAGGGAGATAACAGAGGTGAAAGGAGTTAAGGTAGGGATGAAAGAACATAAAATCAAAGCTTTCGCGGATGATATTGTATTAACATTAGAAGACCCAAAACATAGTGTAAAAGAAGCCTTACAAAAATTCGAAGAGTTTGGTGCTGTGTCAGGCCTCAAGGTTAATAAGAACAAGACCAAAATGTTGGTTAAAAACTTAACTAAAGAAGACACTGTAGATTTAGAACAAAGGACGGGAATTATGACAGCAAAGAAGGTGAAGTACCTTGGAGTGTGGATTACGGCTAAGAATATTAACTTATATAAGGATAACTATGAGGTCAGCTGGAAGAATATTAAGAAAGATTTAGAAATTTGGGAGAGAATGAGATTGTCTTTTTTGGGGAGGATAGCGGTTATTAAAATGAACGTCCTGCCTAGAATGTTATTTTTATTTCAAACCATTCCGGTACTTAAAGGTTTAAAGCAATGTAGAGAGTGGCAAAGAGCCCTGGCGAGATATATCTGGCAGGGAAAAAGACCGCGAATAAAAATGAAAATATTGGTAGACAGAAAGGAAAGAGGGGGTTTTTCCCTACCAGATTTAAGCTTATATTATGAAGCGGCATGTCTATTGTGGCTGAAAGATTGGATAAGATTAGAAAATAGGGACATCCTGGATTTGGAAGGCTTCGACAACAGGTACGGGTGGCACTCGTACCTGTGGTATGAAAAGGTGAAAGTACACAGAGGCTTTCTAAATTATATTTTTAGAGGACCAATTTTCCAAGTATGGGAAAGAAATAAAAATCTTTTGGAAAGGAAGACACCTTGGTGGATCTCACCAATAGAGGTGTTAACTATTAAAAAAATTAATATGGAAGAGAAGAATGCCACGTATGAAGAACTTACAAGGAAAACAGATCAAGGTATTAAACTTAGACCGTATGACGAGATAAAAAATTCATTTACTGGTTGGCTGCAATACCACCAGGTAAACGATTTGTTAAAAGAAGATAAAAAGAAATTAGGATTTGAAGATAAAAAATCTAAGTTTAATGTGGAAGTTATTGAAGGCAAGAATAAAACGCTGTCTAGGATGTATGATATTTTATTGGAGTGGTACACAAAAGACGAGGAGGTAAAGGAGGCAATGACTAAATGGGCGATAGACATTGGTTATAATATACTGACTTTGAAAGGTGGCTGGAATTATGGAATAACAACATGAAGTTCACGGCGTGTACGGCATTGAGAGAGAACTTGTGGAAAATGATATATAGATGGTACCTCACGCCAGTGAAATTGGCTAAGATGTATAGGTTAAAGAACAAAAGATGTTGGAAATGTGGAGAAGTAGAAGGTGATTTCTACCACATGTGGTGGTCATGTAGCAAAGTGAAAGGCTTTTGGGAATTAGTCTACAATGAACTTAAAAAAATTTTTAAATACACCTTTCCCAAAAAGCCCGAAGCTTTTCTGTTAGGAATGACGGGTAAAGAAATTAAAAAAGAAGATAAGACATTATTCCTATATGCTACCACAGCCGCAAGAACTATGTTAGCACAAAACTGGAAAACGGAAGTTATACCCAATATAAGTGAATGGCAGGTTAAAATGGTAAACTATGCCAAGCTCGCTAGAATAACAGGAAGGATAAGGGACCAAGATGAACAGAAATTTCATGACAACTGGAATAAATATTGGATGTACATTGGAACCAATTTGTAGATGTCACTGGCGGGGGTAGAACAACTCTAACAGTAAGGGGTTACTATGCAAGATTAAAAATGAAATACGTGACCATAGAACCTATTTGACACTTACCAAAGGGGTGGAGGGAAGTCCTAGGCTCGGCAGAGCCTAAAATAAGGTGTTTATTCTGTATGACTTGGGGAGTGGATATAATATGTGTAAGTTATGTAAATGAACTTTGTATATGTTTATTTGTTTATTTGTGTAAATACTAATAAAAAATTATCAGGGGGGAAAAAAAGAGAAGATTTATTGACAAAACGTAAGAATTTACTTTTTTGTTTATTTTGTATTTGAGGTGGTGGGTGTTGTAAATGTATGGTTTTTCTTTTTCTTTTTTGTCAATTTGCACAATAAAGCATAAACTTAAACAAACAAACAAACAAACAAAAACACAAACATAGTTGTGCTTTTCCCCAATATACACAGAAATAGGAATAAACTGAGGAATTAAACAACTACTGTACCATAAAAATGGCAAGTGCAGTGTGCTGATAGAGATCGATGAATCTATTTTGTTTTTTTCTGTTTCTCATTTTTGCAACCTTTTGTTCAGTTTGCACCAATTTGTGATCTACTTTTAAAAAGTGTGAAAATTTATATGCATTTTTGTGTGCATTTATCCTAATATATGCATTTTGATACATAATTTTGCCTAATATACACCTATTTGCTAGTCTTCCCCACATATATACAGTGGTACCTCAGGTTACATACGCTTCAGGTTACTGACTCTGCTAACCCAGAAATAGTACCTCAGGTTAAGAACTTTGCTTCAGGATGAGAACAGAAATCGTGTTCCAGCAGTGTAGCGGCAGCAGGAGGCCCCATTAGCTAAAGTGGTGCTTCAGGTTAAGAACAGTTTCAGGTTAAGAACGGACCTCCAGAACAAATTAAGTACTTAACCCGAGGTACCACTGTAATGGTATTTTCACTACTCACCTTTTTATATGCACTTACCCCTGCCCTTTCTCCTTATATGCATTTTTTTGTACTCATGTCTGGTTGAAGAACATCACCAAAAAACGTAGAGGAGCAAACTTCAAATAATATCTGCATTTCAGGTTTCATATTGGTTTGGGATGTGTGGATTTTGTAACAAACAGAACAAATTTCTCCCCCATACTTGATCCTGTCTCCATCAGATTTCATAACTGGACTCAAAAATTTGGGACTGGTGCTCAAAGGGTGGGGTAGCAGGCAGGAAGTAAGTAATTTGGATAGTTTCACTTCAGATTAGGCTAGATTCAATTTAGCCTGCGGTCCATTCACCAACTTCATACTCTGTAAAACTATTTGCTAACGAGTTTGAATTCGTACATTTCATAGTGTGAATGATTAAAGTCAATTATCCATTGAGCACCTTTAGTTTACATTAGCATTGCGAAAACTTGCTTGACCCAGGCTAGAGCTGCTGGTAGATTTGGAAGAGCTACATCTTCTAAGGCAGGCGCTTGAATAGAGAGCTTCTACTTCCTCCAAAAAGGGTGGCGCTGTGGGTTAAGCCACAGAGCCTAGGACTTGCCTATCAGAAGGTTGGCGGTTCGAATCCCCGCAACGGGGTGAGCTCCTGTTGCTCGGTCCCTGCTCCTGCCAACCTAGCAGTTCAAAAGCACGTCAAAGTGCAAGTAGATAAATAGGTACCGCTCCGGCAGGAAGGTAAATGGCGTTTCCGTGTACTGCTCTGGTTCGCCAGAAGCGGCTTAGTCATGCTGGCCGCATGACCCAGAAGCTGTACTCTGGCTCCCTCGGCCAATAAAGCGAGATGAGCGCCGCAACCCCAGAGTCGGTCAAGACTGGACCTAATGGTCAGGGGTCCCTTTACCTTTACCTTACTTCTTCCAAAGTGATGAGCAGGAATGGTCATCAGAGGCAGATTTAGGGGAGCACAACCGGTTCAGGTGCACTGGGTGTGGAGCTGTGGGGGTGCTGTTGAGGATGCTGCAACTGTTATTTAGAATGGAGCGTGAGAGGCGCGTGAGAGGTGGAGAATTTTGGCATTGCACAGGGTGCTGCTGAAATTTGAGGCTCCAGAGGCACAGGGCTTCTGTTTGAGAAGTGTCTTTGTAAGTAGTGTCTGCTTCTTACAGTTCTGGGCTGCATCAGGTGACATCTCACAATGCTGATCTAAAACTCCCCTATGTAGCATTACGGGATGGTTTTACATCAACTGAAAAGTGTCGCTGCATCTCCCCCCACCTCCCTGCGCCCCACAAATCAACTCCATTCAGTTTTTTTCCGTCTACACAGACTGGCTGTGATTGTTTAGCATTTTGAAAAGGACTTTTATTCCAGCCCTTCCTAAAGACCCCAGGGGTTGAAGCTGGGATGTTTTGCATGCATATGTCCAACCAATAACCCACAGGCTTTTCCAAATCTTGACTCTCCCAGTCTCCCCAAGCCAAACCCCTTAGGAAAAGCACTATATAAATACAGCAATGGCAGCAAACTCATTGCTTACAAGTTCTTTCATTCATTGCATTATTGTCTGTTTCCTATGACTATAGGACATGGTGGTCCAATATCTGCCTCTTAGTTCATCAACTTGCATACAAAACTAGCTTCTAGTACTTACTGTTTCGAGGTTAGCATGACATGTGGGTAGCAGATGCGATCCCATAGCCATTGATGCAGTTGTAGATTCACTTCCTAATAACGGTTTTGAGAGGTGCTGGTATATTGATGCCCTCATCATCTGAGAACACTGCACCTTGGGAGTCCCAGGGAAATGAACCGGGAACCATTAATGTCCCACAGGCAAAAGCAAAAACAGAAACAACCCTGGGGCATTAATATGGGGTAGGAAGCTGTTGCTATCTTTTTCAGTTCATTAGCATGGCAGTTAGTAGATTGGGAGACTTGGCAGGAGCTACCAGCAGGCTTGGGAGGACTGCGTAAGCTATTTTGGTCAATTGTTCATTTTCTGTGCTAGGAGAAAAGAAAGTCTGTTCCAGGCTTTAGTGCTAAATTGGGAAACATGATTATTTGGGAGGAAAGAATTCATCCTAAAAATATGAGGAAATGAGGCAAAATTTCTAAAGGGATAATATCAGTGTTTGGAGAACCTTTTCATGCATTAGAAGCTATTCAATTAAAACCTGAGAACAGTTTTTTTGTGTGTGTGTGTGTAATGAACTTGGACAGCAAAAGTGAGAAAAACTCAGTGAACAATTTCAATGAAGCCTTAGCAGTGGTGTCTTTGCTCGCATGCCTATTGTATACAGGCACAAAAGACGGAGATGAAAAATACCTGCTTATTCAGATTCTTTCTCACAGACAGACCATTAAAAGTGAAATCGGATCTTGAGGTGAAAACCTTGGTCACTAACACTTGTTCCCCTGCCACTTGTCAATTTCACACCACTCAGGCATGATCCCTGCGCCTCTCCTTGTCATCTCTGCTGTGCTTCTTGTCAATTCTGTGCCAAAGAATGGGGAGGAAATTGGCAACCTGTACAAAGAGATCAGAAATGGAATAATTTGACAGAGAGAGTGGCAGAAGAACTCTGCAACGTTTGTACTTCTTCGTAGCAGTTGGAGGAAGGGGGTGGTGGAGAGAGAAAGAATTTGTGAAAATTAAGACATCAGGAATGCCAAACTGTGAGAGATCAGAAATGTTACTACCATGAAAGAAGAGAAGACTATGAATTGCTTCAGCACAAAGGCAAGGCGATTATGCTAAAGTAGGGAGCAAATGGGAGGTTTCCCAGGGACCAGAAGTATCTCATGAGAGTTCTTTTAGGTGGTCTATACATCTAATAGCAAGGAAATGGTTGAGACTCATACAGTGGTAAGGAGCCTGCTGGAATAGTCTAAAGGAATGGTTCTCCTAGTCCAGATATCTGTGGTAAGCAGGAACCAAGCACAAGAGCGCCCTCCATGGTTTCCAGCAAGTGGTTTCCAGAAGCATCACTGCCTCTGCCCATGGAGACAGAGCGTAGATGGAGGGAACTCAGTGGTTCATCTAGTCTAACCCTCAAGAGAGAGTATCAGTACAAAAGGCATTCCAGATTTCTTGTAAATCCTTCTTTGGAAACTTACCAAGGAGGAGCTATCCTAACTTCCCCGTGGAGCTTATTCCATTTACTAGACTGCCATAGGAGTTCCTTATGATAATTCTCATGGGGTCAATAGCTATTAGTGAATCAAACTTAAATCACTGTCAGAGAATCCACTCCTATCTTGGATTTGTATTTTAAGACACCTCTCCTTGCGTGGAAGTGACAGAGATAAAAAAGCAGCAACACTGCAGTTGGTGCTCTTAAGAGTAATTGCTGTTATTTAGGGCCTGTGATTTCCCTTTCTTTCATTGTTCTTCCTCAACCTGCCGCAGTTGACTTTATGCAAAGCTTGCTCCACAGTCACTTCCCTGGCACAATTTATTTCCCATATTTCAAGCTGTGGGCTTTACCTTGCCAATGAAACCTACGATCTATCTATCTATCTACGGGTGCTTTTGTGGATCTCCTCCCCCACAGTCAGTGAGCATCTCAATGGAGTCTGCCAAATCGCTCTCGCTACTAAATTATCTAGGATGACTGTGAAGGCTACTCAATAGGCAGTTTGCCCAGTTCACTGTTGTAGGAGAGGCTTCTTTACATCATTTCTGTTACACAGTAAAATGAGGTACGCCGTCTGGATTTCTGGTTAGCTGATGCCTCACATTAAATTTCTAAAGGATGCTCCAGGCCTCCAGTTGATGGACTTTTGTATGACCATGAAGTTGCTGGTGCTGTGGGACTCCTCAGGATAACTTCTGGCAGTAGGGCAGTGACACTCTAAAAACCAATGGGATTACTTGTACATGTAGTATGGATGGTGGCAGCATGTTCAACAGAAAAATAGAGCCACAAATATTTACTGGAAGGCTTCAGGTCTTTTTGAATGACCAAGTAAGTGGCAACATTTCCAAATGTTGCAATTTCACTTAGACAATATGATTACTGTCTGTTTTTCTTTCCCCCTCTTTTTTAAAAATTCTGTAACTTTTCTCTCTGGTCAGTGGATAGTGCATAAAGTATTGTTACAGATTTTGACAGGGGATGAAAGTCATGTAAACATTCCCACGTTTTACAGCTTTAACAAAGGATGCAAATGGCCTATCTGTATGAATGTAGCTAGGGCAGGAAAAGTAGGAAGTACTGAAATGTACCTATATGTAACACAGAAAAGGGGGAAAATATGTGTATGATAGAGAGAGAGAGAGAGTGAGTTATGGTATACTTCCTATAACAGGCTTAAAGGAGCATTTGAAGCCTGACTCAGCCTCTTCAAATTAATGGGCTTCTTTTCAGGGGACTTAAGCCCAGTTCTCAATCATGTGAAAAGCAAACCTATACTTTGAAGTCCTGTGGCCGCATTCACCTCTGACAGAAACACCTGACACTTTGTTGAAGTTCCTGTGAGATTACGGAGGAAGCAAATTGAAGACCAAATGCCATTTAAAGTACGGTTGTACTTTCGCATGAAAATAGCAGCGCTCCCCACCTGACAAAATGATTATCGTTTTGAAAGTCTCATCCTGGGGATTCTTATTTGAGGTCAGGAAGTGCTGCCATGTGAATACGAAGATGAAGAGATTCAAGGGTGCTTCAACATCCTGGCACATGTAATTAGTAGCTTGGGTTTAGGACATTTGTGAAACCTGATAGTTTTGCTGACACTTATACCTGGACATTCCAGTGGAGAATATGGTGAGGGAATCAGGTGCAGTGCAAATGAAGCCATATTGCTATTAAAGGTTTCTCTTGGGCACAATGTGTAACTTGATGTGTGGGGTTTGCACTGTCCTAACCCCGTCCCATCTCCACTGCCATAGAGGTAGCACTGTCAAAGCAGTCAGAAGTGGTTTCACGGTGGTGGTGTCATATATCACTCTATATCTTGTCAATCTGTCCATTTCATTTATATCCATCCTTCTTCTGTATCAGCTAGAGCGACAGCTCCAGCAATTCCTGAATTCTGATAGTTTCACCGCTGTAGTTCAGGCATTGGTAACCTCCAGATTGGATTACTGCAACCTTATGGCTGGTTTGGAATGCTACTGCGAGATGTTGATGGGTGTGCATTATTGATAGTGCATAGCAGCTGGGCTGAAAAAGCTCTGTTGGCTGCCTATATGATGATGGACATATTTTAAGGTTTTGCTATTGATGTGTAAACTGATGGGTCCAGTTTACCTTCAGAATGCCTTACCTTACTCTGTCACTCAGTTTTTGGGAGAGATGTTCTTAGTAGTGCCACATGTTCTCAAGGTTTGTCTTACATCCATTATAAAGAGGGCCTTTGGTGTGGCAGTACCCAATCATATCAGTATTTAGGCTCCTTCTTAAAACACGTCTGTTCACCCAGGTTTGCCCTGAGGGTGATCCAGCTACATTGATGTGTTCATCTGACCTAACTGAGTTGTGAAGCATTTTACACTTGTTTTATTAATTTAATTTTACTGTTCATTTTATGCTGTTTACTACTGAATGCATGTCTTCCAAGTGCCCTGGAAAAGATGGGACATCCCTTTTTTTCTTGTGAGATCTCGGTGGCCATCTTGTGTGCTCTTGTGCTGTGCTCTTGCCCTGAAAAAGCTCATTTTTTTCAGGACAGAGCAAGGTGCGGGTCATGTGACTTGCCTGGTAGCATGACCCAGAAGATGTGTGTCCTGGTTTTGTATGGGAAAAAGTTGGAAGGTATGCCAATGTGATTTTCCCCCTTAATGCTGGTGGCCTAGGGGCTTTTTTTGGCAAATAAATGAGTGATGGAACTCAAGGCAGTATGTGCAGGGTTCCCAGGCAGTCTCTTGCCTACCTTGCACATGGCTGCTGCATCAGGGCGTCGGCCCCTGACCCATCAGGTCTACAGGTGTCAGAACATTCCATTGTGTTGCCCTTCATTCAGTTGATTAATTGCCATTGTTCACTCATCGGGCAGAACTTTAGCTCATGGCAGTGTAAACCTTCATGATGAAAATATTAGTTCCTCAGTATTAGCATAATGCTGTGAACAGTAACACAGAAGGAGTCTGGGCTCTTATGAAAGTACACAGACATCAGAACATGTTTTGCCAGCAGGGTTCATTGATGAAAAAGGATGGCACTGTGGATTTTGGCCATATCAGTCTGCTCCAACTGTTTTATGTTCAACATAATGAGGGATGACACCCTAGGAAATATATATGCCTACTCTAGGTGGGAAGAAGGCATGAAGGGAGGGAAGGCGGAAGATGGCTAATATTTGAAATGCTGGATGCAGTGATTGCTTATTGGGGATTAGTAGGAAAACATATGAATTAAATATTTCCAAAAGTTTTCAGTGGGGTGTGGCACTGGACCCAATACAAAGAAATGGCCCTTGCTGCTGTACACTCTCACACTCTTTCTCTCTCGTTCTCCTGATCCATGGAGCCACCTTCTCTCATAATTTGAGATAAATGATAGAAACTATGAGACATGACAATTATTCTGAATTGGTGGCTGACCCTTTTAGACATAGCAAAATCAGGTCCATATCAGGCTCAAATGGCACAAACATTTGCTGCCTCATAAATACCTGAAGCTACTTTCGAGAAGTTCTTTGGGTGTTTCTGTGAGCACACCATATTGACAGCTGTAAGCTATGATGATTAAACAGAACCTAACATGCTACTGGTCATGAGGTACTCGAGATGAGGTGTTTGTGCGTTTGTGCATTCACGCACGCTGCTTTCATTTCCTGCTCCTGGGCTTCTCGGATGCATCTGGTATGCTAATGTGAAAAACAGCATAACAAACTAAATGGTGTGATGCTGAAAGGCTCATGTTCTTAGGATAAAAAATGAGCATGGTCAAGAGGGCTGTTCCAAGACATTTTGCTCCTTGAGGTGGAGCAGCAAATTCAGTCGCCACAGAAGTCAAGGTGCCTAGTTGGGGATCGATGAGAAATTCAAATCTGAAATAGCCATCCCTCAAAATTCATACTTTTGCAATGCACTTCTCCAGCCAAGTAGCATGTACAGGGAAAAATGTGCATATAAAGACGTATATTAGTGAGAATAACATACAAACAGCAACATACAAAAAAGCATTCTATTGGGAAAGATTGCTTGCAAGAAATGTGTTACGAGAAAGCAGCACTAAAATGCTGAGCAGTTTTTCTTAAGGATTTTTTAAAATGTGCAAATTGCTGCAGAAATGTGGAGAATTAAAAATGGAAAAATAAGAAATTGAGAAAAACAAAGACCGACCAATTTGCCCATCCCTCTGCATAGTATCTAACTTATGGCCAAGTTATTTTGGCACCTGAGGCAGAAAATCTCACAAATGCTTCTTCCTATTTCTGAAATAATAACGATGATAGCTTAAATAATCAGCAATTTGCTGCACTTTCATGACACTCCACTACCTCACTGTGCCTAATACCAGGGCTGGCCCTGGGGTTCAGTTTGATCCTACTGGAGTTCCAGCAGGGCAAAAAATGTGACACACAATTGTTATCTGTTGTTGAACAGTATGGTCAAGTCTTCTTTTTGTAATGACTCTACAGCGGTTCTGAATTGGCATTCTTCTCTGAAATGCAACAACCTAACATGCAAGCATCCATATTAAAGCTGTTTCTTTAGTACACTGAAACATTCCACACTTAAGAGGATTTTGTAGAAGCATGTTTTGAGGCATCGTTATTTGCCCTGGTTTCAAAGCAACCCATGCGTGTCCAAAATGATAAATGATTCAGGTATGCCAAATATGATCTGTGGCATTTGTTTTCAGGGTTTTCCCTCCACCACCCTCCCATATTACTGCGGAAGATATTACGACAGCTATTCTGTCTGCCTCATATGAAAACCTAGTATTATATTGAAAACACACTTTGCCCATGACACAAAAACAGCATGGCAGCTCCTCAGTCCTGTGCATGAGGCTCCCTCTTATGACCCTTGAACACTGTGGGACATCAGCACACAAATATTTTCAGTGATGACTGCCATCTCCAAGTACGTTGTTTCGTTACCCATCCTAGTGATGGGTAAACTCTTTTTGCACAATTTGGAATTGGTCTTTCTTGGGAAGTGTTTGGGAATATCTCACGATGTCCTCCCATGGGCATTCCAGGAAAGCTACCTGACAAGTGCCAGAGTCTATAAAAGTCTGTTCTTTTCAACAAGGCAGCAAGCAGAACATTACAGCAGAGCTTAAAAGTAGAATCATAGAATCATAGAGTTGGAAGAGACCACAAGGGCCATCGAGTCCAACCCCCTGCCAAGCAGGAAACACCATCATTGCACTCCTGACATATGGTTGTCAAATAGTTATTCTATTTCCAAAATAATCTCTCTCCTTTTTTGTTTTGTATGTTCATTGACTGTCTCTTTAGCAGGTGAAAGCGGTATAAGGAAATCAGCATTTCTGAATGGCATGACTTTTGTTAATCAGTGTTTACAAGCTGCAGGCCTTCAAGAAGTTCTTGCAGGTTTCCAAATATAACCAGGAAATAGGATTATACAACCCTTCCCTTTTAATTTTTTCCCCTAATCTCAAATTCTCATTAAAGAGTTAAGTGAGCTGTTTCTTTATCTCTGTCTTTCACAGAGTATTGCTTGTGGTGTCCTCCTTTGTTCCAGTTCACAAATGTGTCAACTGTGTATACATCTGAACATACATACTGGTGATTATTTTAGGGCCCAATCTACTTGTCATCATGCGCAACATGTTGTGTTTGATACATATAGAGATGGGTAAGCACCTCCATTTGTATCAAAATGAACACTGAACTGGTTTAATGGACCTTAAATGAACCCCACAATATGGTGGTCAATTTCATTATCTACATTAGCTGTGCACACAGAATATCCAAGCTTGACCAAGACAACTCTGTTGAATTTGGGCAGCTGATAACCAAAGTTCATCATTCCAGATACTCTTGCAACATACCTGAATGATTAATTTCTTCTCTACTCAAGTACTTGAAGTAAGGACTTGCAACAACAAAGTAAATTGAGGTTTTAACATTGGATTCTTGATGTTTGCTCATGAAAACAGTACTTAGAGATTATTCTTCAACACAATTACTGTTTGTTGCTTTCTAATGACACTGCTCTAACATTAGTGGCCCCGGCTAACGATACAGCAAGGAGGAAAACTGCAAGGTCATATGGGTGTGCTTAACAGCAGGGTGTGTGGGCTGTGGGGGTGTGTGGGAGTTGAATGGGCGGGAAGAGTTTGCCCAGTCCTTTGCCACCCAGTGTGAGGCTGCATAATTTGCTCCATGAAGAGCCAACGCCTTCCATGAATGTAAGCAGCTCCTGCTATGAATTGCCTGTGCCAGGAGCATTGAAACACAGACACCTAATGACCAGGAGTGGGCGAGAGAAACATCCCAGAATTAATATGCAGGCAAACTTCTGCTGTATTTATGAATAGCTTTGCACAAGCAGAAGAGAAGGAACCATTATGCCAAACATCCGAAGCAAGTAGAAACACTGTTTAAAATCTGATATAAACGGTACCTTAGCTAATGATAATAATAATAGTATTTTTTTTAATTTATGCCCCGCCCCTCCCGGTTCAAAAAACCGGGCTCAGGGCGGCTAACAACAAATTTAAAACACTTAATCGATGCAATAAAAAACAGCATAAAATACAGTATAAAATGTGAATAACAATAAAGTCAGAATTCAGAATCAATTTAGGGGGAAAATCCATCCAATAAATATTAGATGATCACCAGGGCTAGCTGGCTAAATTAGTCCTATTTGGACCAGCGAGGAGACCAGGGGAGAATTAGATGTGGGATCCCAGAGCAGGTAATCTTCATAAAAAGGGGAGAGGAAGGGAAGGGAAGGAAGGGGAATAATCAGGCTATGTTCAAATTGAAAGCCAGACGGAATAGCTCTGTCTTACAGGCCCTGCAGAAGGAAGTTAAATCCTGCAGGGCCCTGGTCTCATGGGACAGAGCATTCCACCAGGTCGGAGCCATCACTGAGAAGGCCCTGGCCCTAGTGGAGGATAATCTGATGTACCCAAATGTTTCTGTAACATTGCATTGCGTTGTATTACATTGCTGGGTGCATGTGTTTGTAGGAGAATGTCAGGTAGAAGGGACAATCATTGTATACACCACAGGGCCCACAATGGAAAGATATTAGTGTGTTAACACAAAAAGGGTACCTATGTTAAACACCCAAGGAATTGGGGAAAGGAAAGTAGTTCTCTATTGATAAGAATTAACATAATAAAAATGTGCATACTTGCTAGGATCCTATTTTTATCACATAACCTCCTCGCCTCTAGATTGAATTCAGTGGTAGAAAAATGGCAAAAGATAATTGATAAGTTTATATGCAAAGGCCAAAAGCCAAGAGCATCCAGAAAGGTTGGGAAAGTAAAGGAAAATGAAAGGTCGTTGGGCACCCATGAAACAAGCCAATGATTTGATGCAGCAGGATTGTTATAGTTAATGCAATGGCAAAGTCCAAAGGATAGCTATAACAGGCCAATGGAGAAATACTTAGTGAAGACCAATATTTGGAATCTATTGTGGGTAAGTGGAAAAGACAGGCAAACCATGGTCATTATTAAATTGAACCCGTTCACTCCATTCCAAATCTTGTACCCAAAGGTTTGGGCTCTTCTTAGCTCTTGATTTTTTTTTTTAAAAAGCACTGGAATAGAATAAAATAAACCCCTAACCATGAAATCCTGTGTATGTGTACTTAGAATGGGACTGAAATTCTGTAGTCTTACATCTGGAGGGACTGGAGTTCACAGGGGCTTTCTCCTAAGTAAGAGGCTATTGGGCTACAGCTTAAATGTTTCATAGCAAGTCGTGTATTTCTACGCACAGCATTGCTTTGCATTCCTTCTGATGGTTGTATAAATGATTAATAGGCAGAGGGTCTGCTCAGCTTGACAAGCTTCCAGTCGGAGGGGCAGCCTGATTCAATGGGGTCCTTTTGCATTAAAATGAAGCATCCTGTGCTTGCCCTCTCTGACATCTCTCACAGGAACGTGTCAGTTTGCTGACTGAAGCTGCTGTAAGAGGGAGGGAGGGGGATCTTAAAACAAATGGATATGCCAAAATATCCCATGGTTGCTTTCTTGACTGCGTGAACCATTAATAGCTGAAGAAAGGGTCATCTTGGTTTTACCTCAGTTTCGGCTTCAGGCCCACCATCTTGTGTATGTTTTAACTCCTGAATTAAAAATCCACACCAAACTTAAGGAGTAGACCAGAGGTTTGCAAGCTTTTTGCATCCACGGTTCCCTTGACCAACTACAGTCTTTCTGTGGCACCCCTGTGGGGCTCAGGAGCCCAGTTATGTCACCCTTGCCTGCAGAGCTGGCAGCCTCTCACCCTTTTTCGAACACCCTTCCTTGTGGAGTGTTCCCTTAGCCTCCTCTCTTCTCCTTGGGAGTCCTCCGGGCAGCCGCTGCCACTGCCCCTGATCTCTGAGCTGCCCACCCCCCAGCCCAAAGAGTGCCTCCTCACCCTGCCCCACAGGGGCCTGGGACTTGTCTGTCCATTCCCAACAGCAAGGGCTGATGGAATGGCTGGCTGGGCTCCCTTGCCTGCTTGCTTGCTCTGAGGCTGCCTCAGCTCCTGGCAACCAGCATGCCCTGGCCAGCCCCAGAGGACAATTCGCCTGCAGAGCTTGTAGACAGGGCCTCTGCAACAAACAGTTTGTTATGTACTGAAGTTCTCACCCTGGGCCAGCAGGGGGATACGGTAGATAGTTTTCACTCAGGTCCACTTATGCAAATAAGAAATTGAAAGTGACGTTCAGTGATTGGATAGTTACAGAAAATTGTTACTGTTGCGTTGTAGTGGAGCTCTATATAAACAGGCTGGCTGAACCCTTCAGTTCAGTTCTGTTCTGGCCTGTGAATAAACAAGAGCTGTTTGAAGAATTGCTGTGTCGTCTGATATGTTCACCCACAACTTAACACAGTTGTGCAAGTCTTTGCGAGGCAGAGACATGGGAGGGCATAAGAGGATGGAGGTAAGGAAGGAAAGAGGGCAGTGTTGCCCATGGCATCCCCCGACCATCATTCAAGGTGCCCCAGGATTCCATGGCACACTGGTTGGAAACCACTGGAGTAGACTGATCTTGTTTGCACTCATTACTTCCTTTACCCACTAACATATATATTAAAAAACTGCTTGGAACCCAGACTGCTTCCTTCAGCCCCCTTGGCTGCACTAGGGAGTTCCTGGTGGTGAATTTTGCATGGAGGCCAATCCAGGTGGGATTCAGCTGACAGGGAGCCCCACTTGCGAAGTAAGTAATTGGGAGCTCTGTTGAGCTTGTTCCTTTCTAGCTGCATCCCTACCTGCCCCACACTTGATGTCACAGAAATGTCAGGTGTGGGGCAGCTAGGCATAGTTTGAGAGACATGGCCTCATGGACCAAATTGGGCTCATGTGACAACTAATTAGTCCCAAGAGGCAGAGCTTCCTCACCTCTGATGTAGCAAAGTGATAAAGGATGCTTTTGCTGCAAGCTGACAGGGAGCCATTGGGAAGTAAGTCTGTGTGTGTGTGTGTTTGTGTTTTAAGTTTAAATTGTCTGCTCATACCAACACCATGCATTTAAAGCATGTGGCTTCCACCAAAGGGTCCTGGGAACTGTAGTTTGCTAAGGGTGCTGGGAATTCTAGCTCTGTGAGGGGTAAGCTCCATTTCCCAGG
Source organism: Podarcis filfolensis (assembly GCF_964270895.1). Lineage (NCBI taxonomy): Eukaryota > Metazoa > Chordata > Lepidosauria > Squamata > Lacertidae > Podarcis > Podarcis filfolensis. Next base: position 34,650,558 of record NC_139608.1, on the reverse strand, counting down.
AGTCCTTGGGGAAAGCCATGTGTTTAAGATGTGCTTTCAGCGTATGGTGTGTGGATGTGACTGTGTGTGAAAACGTTCTTATTTTAAAATTTATACTAAGTTACTGCAAAAGCTTGTTCAGCTGGGACAAGCAATATAGTCCTTTCATTGGCTTCCATATCATAAAATATAAACAAGGATATTCTGAACCGGGAGGAAGATTTACTATGTGTTATTACATTTATAACCCACCTTTCTTCTCAAGGAACTCAAGGATCTCCTCCTCCTCATTTTATTCTCAAAATGACCCCGTGAGGTAGGTTAGGCTGAGAGACAGCAACTGACCCAAGGTCATCTCATAGGCTTCATGGCTTAGTCCAGTTTTAAACTCTGCCCAGGTCCTAATCCAAGCCCTAACCACTAGACATCACTGCCTAATATAGTGCCACATCAGACAGCAGTGTCCACAAATTTTCTTTTAGTCCTGCAGTACTATGCATTATCTGGGGACTACAACCTTAAGTCTCACATTGAATATGACTGATCTGTAGAAAGGACTTTATAATCTGAAAATAGAGATTATGTACTCGTATGTACTTTTGTAACCCCCCCAAATCTTAATAATTTTTTTAAAAAATTTAAAAATCTGGGGACAAGGAGAGAGTAAGAAAATGTCATAAATGGCTGGACTTCTCATGTATAATGACATCCATTTCCTGTTGAGCCTCAGGCTCTGCTAAGGCAAAAGAAATAGGATATTGCCTATGCAAATAAAGACTACTTTTCTTGCATGTTATATTATTCACGGACAAAGCAATTTTAATGGATGTAAACATAAATATGCATCCTTTCAGTTTTTGTGGCCTTCAAAACCTAGGCTGCATTCACACCATATTTTAACACCCCCTCCCCAAATCTTGTGTAATTTGTTAAAGATGGTAGTTCTGTGAGGTGTAAGTTATATCTCCCAAGGTCCTTTGAGGGGCAGTTTTAAATGTATATTCTGCACACAGTTTTAGGGTGTCTTATCCTGACCCCAGAATAAGCAGGGTATGTTTAGCTAACAAAAACCAAAAAGGCAATGCAGGATCCATTTTGTTTGGCTTCCTCCCTGATGTCAAAGAAGACTGCCAAACTATCTTACCTGTGGAATCATCAACAACAAAGCAGGGAAACACGGGGTCCTCCGCATGTTGCTGAACTACAACTCCCATCAGCCCCAGCCAGCGGGCCAGTTTTCGGGGCTTGTGGGACTTGGGTTTCAGCAACATCTGGAGGTTCCTCAGCCCTGATGTATGTTCTTTCTGTTTGTACTGTTTGTAGATATGCAATGACTAGTAACAGCTTTTGATCAATGCATAAAAATACTGAAAAATTAACAGTATTTAACAAGACTTTTCTGAATCATTTACTTGTCTTCAGTGACCTTTACACACACCCTGCATTGCATTATGAAGGGTATGCATACTGGAAAGGATGGTTCTGTGATGATTCTTTTAGCTGTAAACATTACAGTGCATCCTTTTTTAAAAAAGATTCTGCTCCATTTTAATTACAGGAAATGGTTCAGGAGCAAACACCCAATGGGGGAACAGTGGAATCTAGGTTGGTTAGTTCTTCAACGCACAACCCACCAAACATTTCTCGTGTACAATCCCTAAAGAAGTGAACAGTCCCCCCTGTGTCCAGTTAATTCAATAGGGTTTGTGCAGGGAGACTTCACTGTGAGTGAATTGCACCTTTGGCTTTTAATAAATGCAGGAAGAAGGATATAGGGCATTTGATAGCTTTAATAATTCATAACTATGGAGCCTTTTCATGTGTGTGTATCACACACACACACACACACACACACACACACACACTTCTGAAAAGAAAAGAGGTGTGTTGAGGAAATGACATGAAAAGCACCACTTTGATGGCAAAACCAAACAGGAAAAAAAAATCAAATATTGATCCATATTGCTCCGGCCACTTGCAGTTCAACAGTGATGGGTTTGGAAGAACACTCCTCAGCTCCTCTCTGGAAATGAATTTATGTGAAGTCTTCCTCCTCTTTTTTTCTGAGCAGATGCAGCTCAGAAAGCAGGATTTACAGCCAAGATGACTATGAGGAGCTAAATTCCACACACATACACACAATCCAGCAATGGATTTAATGGGCTAAAATTGAGATTTGCAAAAATGGTATTCAAGCAGTAAGTGTTCTTTCTTTTGGTAAGAAGTGTGTTTTTGGCCTAGGTAAAATTCCATTGTCAGCCTGTGCTGCATGCTCAGCCTAAAAATAAAGGAGAAGCAATGATAATTAAACTATGCAGGAACAGGAAATATGTTTAGCACAGAGGATTAGATTACAAAGCAGCAAACTGGAGGGCTGCAGCTAATTTAAATGTTATTTTTCTACATAATTAACAGGCCCCTTTTACATCATTCTGTGTATTTCCGATTGGTTATTAAGCCCAGATCCCACCTCCCTCCCCACAAAATGTTGGGCTTTTCTAAAAATACCCTCTTGCTACTAACTCCCAACAAGCCTGAATCTTTCATAAGGATTTGCATGATCCACTCAAATGTTAACATTTCAGTGATGATATCACAATAGACAAACATGGCAGGAGCAGACAGTTGTCCTGTGTTAGTTCTTAGGTAAGTCTATATATAAAATAGATGGCAGATGAAGGACCCCTCCGACTTCCTTGTACAATATTATGCATTCATGATGATTTGTGCTCATGATAGTCTTAGGGTGGTTATACATGATCTCACTTTCATATGGTATTTCCAACCAGTGTTTGTTCTGTAATGTCTTGCTGAAATCCCGCAACTTTTCATGCTGCAAATGATCTAGACATTTTTCTTCTTGCCCTGCTTTTGTGGTACCCCTCTAGAAATCAATATTGTGGTAATTTTGGGGAAGTGTTGCAGAACAACTAGTAAAAGCAGAGTGATGTGTGGACGGTCCAATATTTCATTTATTATACTGTATTTCTATGCCACATTTCACTCACACGAGTCACAAAGCGGTTTACATACAATAAATAATATCATAGTAGAACATCCCAATTGCAACATAAATTATATAAAATAAGCAATAAATGATCAATAGAACAACTACCTTCTATAAAACCCTATTAACAAGACAGCTGAAAAAATAAATGGCACAAGCACAAGGAAAGTCATATTATAAAATTCACAAAGTGTTAGAGCACTCATAATCCACAAAACAACACTGACAACATTAATGAACTAACAACCAAAAACAAACTTAGCACTGCTGAATTCACACACGCTCTCTCCTCACCCCCATGACTCACAGTCTTCTATTCAGTTCATCAAAAAGCACATTTACATAACGGCCGTGGTAGCAACTTCCTTCTGAAATCTGGCAAGCAGAGGGTCCCGTTCCCCTCCACCACTATCTAGTGAGCACTGATGAATCTTACTTACATATTCTGTTGAAAAATATCGGCTGATGAAAGACTACAGTGGTACTTTGGGTTAAGAACTTAATTCGTTCTGGAGGTCCATTCTTAACCTGAAACTGTTCTTAACCTGAGGTACCACCTTAGCTAATGGGGCCTCCCGCTGCTGCCGCTGTGATTTCGGTTCTCATCCTGAAGCAAAGTTCTTAACCCAAGGTACTATTTCTGGGTTAGCGGAGTTTGTAACCTGAAGCGTCTGTAACCCGCGGTACCACTGTATTACAAAACGGTAGTATCATTCCGGAGACACTGTCCTTTTGAAGCTTTTGAGACGTCTTCTGTTGAAACTTTTGAAAGACTATTGTGAGACTGTCCTTAGATATCTGTTTTGAACACACGGCTTGATGGTCCTCGCTGCCACTCTGTTATTTTGTACATAGGAACTTTGATTGGCTTATTCCTACAATTTGAATGATATCATTATTCTATTATATATTCTCTACTAACTATTAGCTCACGTGTTGTGATTGGTTCTTATTGCAACACAGGGGTTTGTTTTTGGTTCCAGTTGAAAACCAGGCCAGTAGCAACTTCTGTGGAATTCATTTATTATCATGTAGTACAAAAGCTGAAGATGGAATCATCTGAGGCACTGCATGGAGAACATTCAAGGTTTGTTCAGGGTCACAAAGGAATTTGTGGTGTAGCTGAGAATTGAATTAAAGTTGTATAGTCCTTGGCCCAGGGTTTTAACTATAAAACAATACCTACATTGCCTCCTCTGTTATGCCCTACCTTTTCAAAGCAATCAGTGACTGAAAACAAACCCAGGATAATAATGTACTTCTTCATCCTCTTTTGATTACCTGCTACTACCAATTTAGGTGGCAGTACATTACATACTTGGACCAGCAGCATTTGCAGTCCAGTAAATGAACACTAAAACATGAAAAACATCCTTTTGATTTAAGATGCTTGAGAAAGCATTCTCTGTGTAGTCAAAGTAACTCAGTACTCACATGCTCCTTTGGGTAGGAGGAAAAGAAAAGTCAATGTAATGCAATAGATGGAAGGAAATCTAATTATAATAGTAACTGAAACAGCTACAAATAAACCAGCACAATCTTTACAGAAAGAAAGCATTCCAGCTCACTATCTGTTTGCTTCAAATCAGCTATGGGATCCACTGTTTGACCAATCAGTCCTTTATGCTGGTGTAAATGTTGCTTCCAGTCTAGATTTGCAGCAGACTCACTATTCCGGTGAATGACTTGTATCAGGGAATCAACTGGGGAAGTACAACCATTTTGGGCCTCTCAATAGCTTTTGATACAATTGAGCATGGTATCATTCTGGACCATCTTGCTGAGATCGGTGGTGCTTTTGTGACCACTGTTCCATCATTCGGCTGTTGGCCTTTAGGGTGCCACAAGATTCCATCTTATCTTTCATGCACTTTGAAATCCACTAGTGGAAGAAGCCATCTGGCAATTTGGGCTGCAATGTCATCACTATGCAGATTGCACTCAACTCTCTCTTTTCCTTCATCTGATCCCAGGAAGACCATAGAAGGTGTCTGGAACACTCTTGGGTTGTATGAGGGCAAAAGGCTGAAACAATATCCTGACATAATGGATTTCAGTAAGGCTTTTGGCAAAGTCCTCCATGATATTCTTGTGAAGAAACTGGTAAAATGTGGGCTGGACAACGTAACTGTTAGGTGGATTCATAGCTGGTTGACTGCCCAGACACGAAGAGTGCTCACTAATGATTTCTCATCATTCTGGGGAAAAATGTGACACGTGGGGTGCTGCAGTGTTCTGTCCTGGGCCTGTTGTTGTTCATCACCTTGATAAACAACTTGGATGAAGGAATTGAGGGGATGCTCATCAAATTTGCAGATGGCACCAAACTGGGAAGGGTAGCCAATGCCGCAGAAGGCACAAACAGGATTCAAGATTAACAGATTGGAGAACTGGGCCCAAATTAACAAAATGAATTTCAATAGGGACAAATGTCCCTATTGCACTTCCTGCACTTAGGCAGGAAGAACCATCTGCACAAATATAAGACGAAGGACACCTGGTCTGCCAGTAACAAAAGGATCTAGGAGTCTTAGTAGACCACGAGCTTAACCTGAGTCAACAGTGTGATGTTGCAACAAAGAAAGCTAATGCTATTCTAGGCTGCATAAACAGAAAGGAGATTCAGACTGAACATCAGGAAGAACTTTCTGGTGATAGGAGCTGTTCAACAGTGAAATGGACTCCCTTAGAAGGTTGTGGACTCTCCTTCCTTGGAGGTTTTTCAGCAGAGTTTGGATGGCCATCTGTCATGGATGCTTTAGGTGAGATTCCTGCATTGCGGGATCTTGGAAGGGACCCTTGAGGGTCATCTAAAAAAGGTAAAGGTAAAGGTACCCCTGACTGCTAGGTCCAGTCATGGACAACTCTGGGGTTGCACGCTCATCTCGCTTTACTGGCCAAGGGAGCCAGCGTTTGTCTGCAGACAGTTTTTCCAGGTCATGTGGCCAGCATGACTAAGCCACTTCTGGCGAACCAGAGCAGCGCACAGAAACGCCGTTTACCTTCCTGCCAGAGCGGTACCTATTTATCTACTTGCACTTGACATGCTTTTGAACTGCTAGGTTGGCAAGAGCTTGAGGGTCATCTACAACTCTACAATTCTATGGTTCTATGATTCTAAGTCCTGTGTGTTGTGAAATCTTCTGATCTGGACAGAGGTGGATTACTGGTTCTGGAAACCAAGGACATAGCATTAAGTCCAGGGGAACCCCAGATTATCTTTGGAGGTGCAGGTTGTGTTGGTGGCCTGAGAGCTTTTCAACAGCTTCAGTTGGTTCACCAGCAGAGGGCCCATTTAGAGAAAACATACAGTGGTACCTCAGGTTACATACGCTTCAGGTTACACACTCAGGTAACCTAGAAATAGTGCTTCAGGTTAAGAACTTTGCTTCAGGATAAGAACAGAAATCGGGTTCTGGTGGCGCGGCGGCAGCAGGAGGCCCCATTAGCTAAAGTGGTGCTTCAGGTTAAGAACAGTTTCAGGTTAAGTACAGACCTCTGGAATGAATTAAGTACTTAACCCAAGCTACCACTGTACTTTGGAACATAGGAAGCACATTTTAACTGAGTTAGACTATTAGTCCATCCAACTCATGGCAGAGCACTTTGGAAGACTAAGCCACAGCTCTTTCATTATTTAGAGTGGATTATTATTATTATTTTTCTTAGTGGCTTTCCTCACAGAAATGACTCAGTGACTTAACAAACACAATAGAAATGCTAAAAGCAATTACAGCAAACATAATCAATAAAAAAACTAAAAGCCAAGCAAGCACATCTATACAAATAAAACTCAGGCCAAGAAGGCCACAAAACCCTTCAGATTAAGGACCAAAAGCCCAGATAAAGAGGAAAGTTTTTGCCTGGTATCTAAAACTAGACAAAGATGGTGACAATTGATCCTCCCTGAGGAAAGGATCCCACAAGTGGGGGAGCCACGACTGAAAAGGCCTGTTATCTTATTGTCACCCTCTGGATTTCCTGTGAGGTAGGTACCTGAGTAAGGGCCTCAAATAACATTCAGGTCAATTTGTGTGGGGAGAAGTGGTCCATGAGATACTGGGGTCCTGATCCTTTATAGGTCAAAACCAGTACCTTACACTGAGTTCTGAAACTAATAGGTAGCCAGCACCATCAGGCCAGGATTGGTGTTATGTGTTGAAACTTGAAACTGTCTTGCTTCAGTGAGCAACCTGGCTGCTAAATTCTGTACCAACTGCAATTTCTGAACTGACCTCAAAGGCAACCCCATGTATAGCACATAGCAGTAATATAATCTAAGGATTACCAGAGCATAGACAATAGAAGTTAGCCCCTCTATACTCTTGGTCAGCAAGTACTAGGTCAGGAAAGGCTGTTCTTGGTGGATGGAAGAGTTTAGAAACCTAAAACAGTTCTTACCTGGGAGCAGAATTGCTTCAAATAAATGTAACGTGATATAATGTTTGTAACATCCTGAGACCAACAGCATTCCAAACAACTTCACAAGCAAGCCAGGCACCTGTCCTTACGATTTTGAGCCAACAGAATTTTCTAGTAGCACTACACATTTTGGGCTACCTCTAGCCAAACATTTTGAAAGAACTGGCTCCCAGTGGATTTCCATAGCATGTCTGCTGCTGGGTTTTTTGAACTTTTAAACTTTTGCTCTACAACATACTGTAATTACCATGCGTCCTTCTGCATCTGTGCTGCAGAATTCTCCCTTGTGCCTCTCCAAGACTGTGGCTGGCTTAGCAGATCACAATAATAGTCCCTAGATAGATATTCCATATGTCAATTAACTGTTCAGCTGCTAGCCATGTGTTCTAGAATCTATCCAATGTGTTGATGCAGAAATCATCCGTCAGAAGGAGGCTGCCACAACAATTGTCTTGCGTGGATCAACATGGATTTTCTTATTGCCGCCCCCTCAAATTTTATGTTCGTTTAATCACCAAATCCTTCAAAATCACTAACGCATAGTGCTCTTTCCCACATATTTCTCTCCAGCCCCCTGAAGGAATGTTCTTAATACAGGCTTGAAGAGCTTCTAATTAGCAGTGAAGCAAACTGCTGGAGACTGAATGTGGACTTTGCAGAATGTTTACACCATAAAAAGTTCCAGGGTGCCCATTATCTTTGCCATTCACTAATATAATTAACTATGCATAGTGGCACAATTAGCTACATCCCAGCTTTATATTCCACAGGCATTGTGGTGGGGATCACAAGCACTCAATCTTGCTAATGGAAATGGGAAATCCTGGTGTGAGCTTCAATCTTTCATTTCCCTAGGCAGGTATTTTGAAAACAAAATACTCTCAGGACTGCTTCTTATTTCCAGTGAGTCCCTTGCAGGTATCTCTGGGCGCATGCAGCACTGTCAGACTTGTGAAGGGAGGGTGGGCACATGGAACCATGACTTATGTAGACCAGTGATGGGAGCTTCATGTATATGAACCAGATTTCAGTCCTTTAAATCAAGAGGAGTTTAAAAAGCAAATTTGAAATATGTGGATTCTGGCAACTCCAGAGAAAGGAATCCACAAACTCCATATTTTTAAGGCTGAGGAAGACCCAGAACATTTTAGATAAGCAAACCTGTCTTCTACCAAACTGTGAAATTTGGCTTTCATTATGCATTGTGTGCTCTCTATTTATTTGGAAAATTCAGCTTCTGTACTGCTCCTATGTTTTGTAACTTTGATTACTTTTTTGTTTGTCTGCACATGATTTTACATTAATGAAAACTACTTTTAAAAACGCAATTTGGGGGCTATTATAAGCAGCAGCTGAAAAGGAAAGAGGAAGCTAGACAATGGTAGCTCATATTTTGTGTAGCTGTACTGGATGTCATTATCTTGCTTCAGAAAAGAATACACACACTGATGGTGACACACCTAGTAGGTGGCATTAAGTACTCTCTAAGGCAGTTAATTTCTCAGTTGATGGGGTTGGTATCTTGTGGTGGGTGTCAGGGTTGATGGCCTGGTGGAAGGCAGATGGTCCTGACAGGAAATGAAACAATTCTATGAGCAACTCAGCCTGTACACAAAAGGCATTGCTCAGACTGAGAAGCCAAGTCAGTATCAGCAGCTTGTAAGACCAAATGGGACCCTTTTAGCTCCTAGTATCACTTGATTCTTGCTGGGTTTCAGCCAAAGAGGTGGTGCTGCACCACAGCAGAGATCTGTGCAGCAGTTCCCTATTATTCCATAGTGACAGAAGTAGTAAGGTGCCCTTGGTCCCGCTCCAGAGTGCAAACAGAGCAGCAGTAGGCACTATCCTCAGGCAGCTGCTGTAGTCCAGCACTCATGACGACACTATCCTGAGACCCCTTTTCTGTCACTTTGGAGAGTACTGAGGAGCAACCGCTGTAAGTGTTAGGATATTGATGTTCCGTTCCACCCTAAGAGGAACAGATACCGTATTTTTTGCCCCATAGGGCGCACCGGCCCATAGGGCGCACCTAGTTTTTTGGGGGGGAAATAAAGAAAAAAAATTATTCCCCCCCCCAGGCCTGAGCTTCGCCTGACCCCAGCCCCCAGAACAGGCTGCTATCCGCAAGCCGTGGGAGAGCTGCATGAAGCCCGAAGCCTGGGGGGCGCTGAGCTTGCGGAGAGCTTCCTGAAGCCTGGAGAGTGAGAGGAGTCGGTGCGCACCGACCCCTCTCGCTCTCCAGGCTTTAGCAAAAGCTTGCATTCACCCCATAGGACGCACAAACATTTCCCCTTCATTTTTGGAGGGGGAAAAGTGCGTCCTATAGGGCGAAAAATACGGTATGTGGATTGTTGTATGTTACATGTCTGTTTACATTCCAGCACAGCTTGCTGGGAACTTCCGTCTGTGTATAGCTTTTGCTTAGTGCTTCCTGCTCTTGGACCTGAAAGAAAGCAGACATGTTTTTCTTTGTCCTGAACTATGCTGAATAAACTGCTTGTAAATATTCTTTACATATGCCTCTGTCTGCCATTTCTGTTGCATGCCATTCACTCCAAATTATAGGGGGATTCTGAAAATGTGGTGGTCTAACTGCCCAGTTGCCCTAAATTATCAGTGAGATTTCAGCAGCCAATGTCCTTGGATGTGCCTAAAAAAAATCTGTTTCTAATTGCCCTGCAGGTTTAAATGCAATAAATTAAGCTGCCATGCTAAGAATGTTCAAGTAACATGAATATATGACTGCTTTTAATATTTGAAACAACAACGGCCTAGCTTGATGAAAGGAGTATAAAGCCTATAATAATCCTGTTATGGTTTTATGGCATTTTATATGGCTTAGGTAAACTAGCTATGAGCTGTCCCCACTTAGGTTCCTTTGATTTGCAGCAAGTCCTTTCATGTAGCAAAGTGCAACAGATTTGCCTGGAACTTACTAAACATATGGAATGAGAAACATTGAATAGATCTGCAAGTTAGTACAGAGGCACAAATCAGGTTCTTAGTTTAGAGGCTGATCCCACAAACACACTGACAAGCAATTCTTAATGCAGCTATACATTTTTATACAGACTTTGGCTAAGGAAATGATCCAGTGGCAACTGTTGACTTAGATTTATACAATCGGGCACTTAAGAGAACATATTCTGGAACAGAAGCATCCTTGCGCATTGTTGTTTTTGTTTCTTTACAAAGAATTTAACTCCGGAGATTTACTCGCTTTTCAACACAGTCCCTCAAAGGTATCAAGTATACATGTGTAGTTTTTTCCCCCTCATAAAAGCTTGAGGACACACTGGCACCACACCCAGTTCACCTTTTGAACATTTATGAGAAGAGAATTGCATTAACACAGAGGTACTCACAAAATATTCTCCACCATTTTGTGTGTTTGTTGCTACTTCCCTACCACCCTGCCTTGGGATGATGCTCGATCTCAGGAATTGTGGAGGATGCGAAATGATGGACAGGCACTTAACACAGCTGCTGCTGCTGCTGTCACAGGTTGGCAGTGGCGGGGGCTTTGGGAAAAAAGAAATAAAGAAGCTGTACTACTTTGATTGGTAGTGGTGAGCCCCACCTCTTGGGAGAAATTAACTGAAATGGTTCTCCTCACTTTGTCCCTTCCTGGGTTACTCTGTCCACAAATAGCACAGAACATGTTAAGAGCCATTTGCAATACAAACTAAGCCTTCCCTAGTAATTGAGCAGACCAGCATATAGGTCAGTTGTATGGTTTTAGTTTAGGAATGTTCAGCTATGTATTTATAATATAAATTTAGTCATGAGAGAGACACTTTAAAGAGAAAAGTACTCTCTGAGCACAAAACCTAGATTAAGGCCTAAATTGCATGTTTATTTTTTTTAAAAAGCAATGGGTTACATAGTGGCTTTACTATGCCAGTTTTGTTTGGTGAAATATTTCTAAGAAATAGCTCTCATATGAAAAATTTAAAAAGTTACTCTATTCGAGAGGGAGGAACTGTGAAAAATGACTTGATTTGAGGATACAGCTCATTTACATGCAATTATTCTGTACATGATGCCCTCAAACATTATTCTAGAACCAGACTTTGTAGGGGGTATTAAATTTACATCAATTTATTGGCTACTCTTTCACATTTGCTTATATTCCTGAGTGGTTATCACCAACAATTTTAGAACACATTTAAAACAAAAACAAAAAACAAAAACAAAACATGTATATGAGGTCTATGTTAAAATTAACTTTGCTACTTGTCAAGACAACCAAATTACTTGTGTTGGGAGAACACAGTGCCGTGGTAAACTGGTCATCTGTTTGGACTGTTTTGTCTTGCCAGGAATTAAAAAAATATATCTTTGTAACCACCAGTTCCTAGAGCAAATGAAGATGAGACCTAAATGATTAATCATCATCAAAATGTCTTGAAGACTGCATTGTAGACACTGTCTGAAATTCAATGTCATGTCAGCAGAGAATCTATAGCTGTTAAATGCTTTTTAAGATGCAGGATGGAGATGTCATATATGCTGACATGGTATGGATTGTTTGACATTAATTCATGTGCTGTCAGTCAGAAAGATATAGCTAACAGTTTATTTTGAACTTTTTTTTCTAACATCCAGGCTACAAACATTTATCTTTGGATTTTTCTTTGAATGAGACTTACAGCTATTTCTGACAGTAATAGATTGTTCCATGTAGTGCTGCCTGAGAATTTCTCAGTATGCAGCCCCATTGGGGAAGAAATGGCTGAGCCGGTGTGTCCGTAATAGGGCTGTACTGACCAATATTCTCCACTTTTGACCTTCTAGTTGAAAATAATGATATTGGAGAGATTCCCCTTGCATCAAAAACTTTGTGCAACTAGTCACATTCCTCCTCCCTCCATCAAAACCAATGAAATTGTTTTCAATGGTTATTGGCTTCTTCTTCTTTCTCCTTCCTGGATATATGTCCTGCCCTTAAATATTGACATCAGGGAAGCTAGCAACCTCACTTCTCGTGGTGAGGGAACTACCAGAAAGCCCTCGGAGCCAATCAGATATGACTGGATGATGAAACCACGGAAGGCAATTGGGAGTCGGAAAAAAGAGAAGACAATATAAACCAGGGGTTGGCAACCTGTGGCCCATGGGCCACAAGCAGCCCACAAGTGTCCCCCGTGTTGCACTAATCTGATCTGGCCTCTCCGTGGGAGTGAACTGGCCCAGGCGAGGTAAACCTTGCCAACCCCTAATATAAACCAATAGGTGAATCTTCTCACCAAAAATCATGGTGAAAGGGAAGCATGTGGGGCAAATGTTTGTGTGAAATTGTGGGTGGTTTTGGCTCACAGTTAATCCATAGACACATCTGTTTCTTCCCAGGAGGGATCAGGCAGCGCATTTTTCAGCAACAACATTCATGCTAATTGCTGCTTGGAGGGACTGTTTTGGAACCAGATATTGCATATAATGATGGCTGAGTCTGTACTCGCCGCGGCTAAAGTTCAGGCCAAGCTATTGGGAAAGGAGAAACACTGAACTGTGGTCCATGACGTTCACTTGGGGGCAATGCGGCAATAGTGTAATGGAAGAGTCCCTTTCCCCCTCCAAAAGTCGGAGAAACTGGGTGCTCATGTGGAGAGTTTGGCTGAGATTGCAGCCTAAATCTGCCTGGTGCAAGAGAGGGCTTGCAGGCTTCTTTCCACCTTGCTTCAATGGATCAAGCAAGAACGTACGAAGTTGTGAGTTCATCTTAGTCAACGTCATTCTTCCTTGGTGAGCAGCCTCCTTACTGCCACCTCCATTCAGTCTTATATTCACATGGGAGACTCCTGGTCTCCTGGGGCTGTGCTTTAGCACACAAGCAGAGCAGTGGGTAGCAGTAACTAAAGGATGATGATGAAAAGAATGTCTGGAGGATGCACAATGGGGGTTTTTCCATATATTTTTTTACATGCTAACATTGCTCTTTCCCCACACAGGCTCTGCAATCTGTGCACAGCCCACACTTTGCTGCAACTGTATGTGGATCTGTAGTGGATCTGTGTGGGTTGTGCCATGTGTCCTCCAGAAATCAGTTGCACTGAATGAAAGCACCTCCGCATCTTAAAAAGATACACGGTGGAATGTCACTGTAACATCTTCTAGCTGAAATGATTTAGTGCTGTCCTTTGCCTAAATATATCCTCTTTGAACATTAAGGCCCAGGAGAACTGCATGCAAGGAAATGTTCACTTGCACTGGAGTTTCAGTGAACCTTCTTTTTGTTTTATATGAAGGGATGTTTACTCCAGGAGTTTTGGCTAAGAAGTAGGATTTTAGAGGGTGAAATGAAATCACAGACTGAACAACAACTACCACAACCACCAATTTTTGAGAGAATACACCATTGCAGTCACGAAATGGGATTTGTTCAAGGCTTGCATGATTTTATACAGGAGTCTTCTGCATGGCATAGGCACTTTTCCTAATATGACCTAACATATGTCAGGGACGCGGGTGGCGCTGTGGATTAAACCACAGAGCCTAGAACTTGCTGATCAGAAGGTCGGCGGTTCGAATCCCCGTGACTGGGTGAGCTCCCGTTGCTCGGTCCCTGCTCCTGCCAACCTAGCAGTTCGAAAGCACATCAAAAGTGCAAGTAGATAAATAGGTACTGCCCTGGCGGGAAGGTAAACGGCATTTCCGTGTGCTGCTCTGGTTCACCAGAAGTGGCATAGTCATGCTGGCCACATGACCTGGAAGCTGTACGCCGGCTCCCTCGGCCAATAAAGCGAGATGAGTGCCGCAACCCCAGAGTCGTCTGGGACTGGACCTAATGGTCAGGGGTCCCTTTACCTTTAACATAGTCAATGTAGGATGCAGGATTAAATAACAGATCTTATACGCTGTTTGAGAATATATATAATGTTCTGGGTATGTTGGCTGCCCCTTCTATAATTCTGTGCTTAATGGTTGAATATGTAACAGATATGTTTCAGCAGCAGTCCTAAGCTTTTAGCCCAAGACCAGTGGGAAAAAGAGAGATTGGCTACATTTTGCATTCTTATTCAAGCCTAGATGCTGAATTTAGCAGTTGCCTCATCTCTGTTTTTAGAGGGACAGTTTGCCTCCTGCCTGCTTTTCTCCTTGAGGAAACAGAATTCCCTGTGAGACAGTTGACAATCCCGCTTGGATCAGGCAGAGATTATTTTGTATGGTCTTTGCAGAGGCTGCCTAAGTTTCACTGTCGTTTAATACGCGTAGCCTGAATGGTGAATTCCTTTAAATCCTATCTCTTACTGAATCATGTGCCCCAAGATCCTGCCTCTGTCATTTTACTGCTGGGAGATTTGCTTATGAGTCAAACAAAGTCAGGGTCGGATGGGACCGCAGCTTTTTTTTTACGAACGCCTAGCAATTAGTGACATTTACTAATTGTCCCTGAAGAGCAAACATTGTGAAAAATGTGGTGTGTTACACTTCCACTGTTAATCTTCTGCCTTTGCTACATTTGCTTCTGGTTTATAGGCCTCAGAGGAGGATAAATGATCAAGGCATGCGCTTTTATTGTTTGTCTGTGGAGCAATGCACATACTCAGCACTAAGGAAAAGTTATTTTTCACGGGGAGTACAGCTTTAAGACTTTTCAAGGTCAGAAGGCTCCAAGAAAGGGGGGTCTGCAATTGTATCTGGCTCATTACTTCTCGTTTCCCCCTTTTAACTAAGAGTGTGCTTTGAGATAGCCTGGGGTAGGGTCCTCAGCAGCTTAAGATGCCTGGAGGAAGATCTTGTATCAAAGCAGTTCTATTAGCATCTTTGGTTTTTTTAGCACAAGATGCTTCAAACTAAAAAACAGGAAGGAGAATAAACTTTCCTGTTTAGCTTCTTGGCATCTCAGATACCTGCAGTCCAAACCCCTGGTTAACTAGGCTCACTTTGTGTTGCTCACAAATCCTATGCCAACAGCTCACTTGTTTGGAAGGACTTCATCCTTCAGTGATGATCAAACTCTCATACTGCATTGCATGTTTAGACACGCGATGGGTCAGCACCTCTGATGGTGTAAAGCTCATAACTCATGTTCTCATTTGCACTGGAGAAAAACTGAGGAATGATGTTGGTATGCCACACCCTGAAAGCAACACTACAACCATTACAGATGTGATACCAAAGCCCCTTAAGGATAAATATACTGTGCATTAATTAGACTAATTAATGGGCAGATATTTCCAGTGTTTGACTTCCACTGAATAAGGGCTGTTCTTCTGTGCAAGCGGGTCATGATAAACATTTTCTGAATAGTAATATAGTAATAAGGGATTCCGTGATTAGTATGCTTTTTTTGGGTCAGGCACTGTGTCTTCATTATACGTGTGTACCTTGTTTGCATAATGAAGCCTTGATTCATGGCTCTGCTCCCTCAGCAATTCCATTATACAAATAATAGACTCCACTCTCGAAGTAGCTATGCTGCGAATTCATTTATCAAGGTGGCTGAAAGAATGGTAAAAAAAACATCAAAATAATCAGCAGTTCAGGTAGGAATTAAATGTGAATCTTGTATCTTAGGGTGCTTCCAAGCAGATGGGGCATTCAGATATTGCAAATGTATAATTGGCTACAGATTTGTTTGTTTATTTATTTATTTAAAAAACCTAATGGATTTTCCACAGGAGGGGTAAACGTGGGCTGAATGGGGAGAAAATCTGGACTTGGCAATTTGGTGGGGATGACACTGTGTGGATGCTGTGGAAATCTTGCATACATGAGCAGCAATGACCCCACAGTGCACCCTTCTGAGAACATGCTCTGAGGAACTCAGGGCAGTTAAACAGCACTATCCAATGCTGTGTTTGTTTGTTTGTTTCCATTTATATCCCACCTTTTTCTCCAAGGAGTTCAAGGTGGCTCACATGTTTTCCCCTGGCGCCTATTTAATCCTCACAATAACCCGGAAAGGTTGGTTAGGCCAAGAGGCAATGACTGACCCAAGGTCACCCAGTGGGCTTCATGGCTGAGTGGGGATTTGAACCCTGGTCTCCCAGGTTCTAGTCCAACACTCTAACCACTATACCACACTGGCTCTCTTTGTGCTATCGTTGCAACCACCCTATGTGGTATCTTAAGCAGAGAGTGAGCGTGATCCAATCTCGCCCTGTCCACCCAATATTCTTAGCCACTAACACATTCCTTACCACGCTTTGTCCACACAGAGGCTTCAAGCGGCAAAGGCCTAAAGGGAAGGTGATGCATCTGATTCACGAGGGAAAGTACTGGTAATCTCCAGCTCTCTTATGCAAGCCACATTGAAATAAATAGATCTGCAAGAGCACGCCCATGGGGATTATGCTCTAGGTGCTTTAACCGAGGTTCTTTTAAAAATGAATGTATAGTTCAAAGTGGTGTGTTCGTGTGTGTGTTTTCTTTAAAGAAGGTTTTGTAGAGAAATTCAGAAGTCACAGCCAAAGCAATTCTTTAAAAGGTTGGGAAAAGCTAAGGAACACTGTTGTTTGTCAAAGTTAGACAAGCCAAAATAGCAAGCATTTGTTCCTTTCAGAATTGCAGCCATCAATATTACTTTCCCCTGTTCCTAAAGCTGGGCTCCATTTGATGTAAAAAAAAAAGTATAGTTTCTTCAAGGAGGCTTGATAAGCTAATGTTTTGTTAAATGTGATCAGCAGGGCAATGTCAGTGAAAAGGAGCGATGCGTGCATATGGGGGAGCGTGCTGCCAAAATAGGTAGCAGGTAGTGCCAAACATCTGGTCTCTGATTCTTCCAAACATAGCTCCATTCTTTATTAAAACACAGAGTGTCTCGAGAGCCCCCTCTTTTCACAGCACCTGAGCGCCCTTTGCTCCTGTGTATTCTCCTTCCTGTATTTGATTGCAAATATGCCGAGCAAAGCAAGAACAATGAAGTGCACTGGAGCCGAATTATTTGTTCAACGCTTTCTTTCTTTCTTTCTTTCTTTCTTTCTTTCTTTCTTTCTTTCTTTCTTTCTGAAATATGATTTAAATAAAAACCTGCACAGAGATGTTTAGGAAAGAATTGTCTTGCAGCTGTTGTGGATTTCAGTAATGCATTTGGTAAATGTAAATGAGCACATTGATATTATCCTTATTCTCATTGTGCTGGTTTTCTCAAAAGAAGCAATGCATTGAAACATTTCACTGGCTCCAGGCAAAAGGAAATTCTCTGATAAGCAAGTTCCTTACGTGCACATAGGTTGCACAGATCTGATTTTTACATGTGTGCTTTTCTGCCTATTCATCCACACACAAATACTTTCAGCTGAACTCTGTCTCGGCATTCCTGTCTTTACTAGAAGTTGCTGTCTAATGGGATATATTCACCAATCAACTGTCCGCTGTTGTCGCTTTTCATTAATTAGGACATTCCCATCCTCCCTGAATTCCAGAAACCTGAGGTCTATTGTGGGTATGTTCACAGGGGGTCTTGTTGTCTAGGCAGTTCAGGACCTCCATACACGCTGCCCAGGCTTGCACCCTGGGGAGTTCACTTCACTGCTCAGGGGTACCAGCTTGGCCCCACGATTGTGGGTGCCTGGGGCTGTAGGGGCCATGCAGTGTGCATGACCCTGGCACCAAAATGTGTGGGGGACCAGCCCCTTCATGGGAAATTTTGTGGGTGCTCGGGCACCCAGGGCCCCAGCAGCTATGTTGGTGCTGCTAATATACCAGTTTGATTTCAACCCTGGAGGCACATTCCTTTATCTCTCAAAACAGATGGATGCCAGCAACAATGTAAGGTAAAGGGTAAAGGGACCCCTGGCCATTAGGTCCAGTCATTGCCGACTCTGGGGTTGCAGTGCTCATTTCGCTTTATTGGCCGAGGGAGCCGGCGTACAGCTTCCGGGTCATGTGGCCAGCATGACTAAGCTGCTTCTGGCGAACCAGAGCAGCGCACGGAAACGCTGTTTACCTTCCCGCCGGAGTGATACCTATTTATCTACTTGCACTTTGATGTGCTTTCAAACTGCTAGGTTGGCAGGAGCAGGGACCGAGCAATGGGAGCTCACCCCATTGCGGGGATTCGAACCGCCGACCTTCTGATTGGCAAGCCCTAGGCTTTGTGATTTAGACCACAGCAACACCCACCACCCACAACAATGTATATTGAGATAAGAACTGTTATGTTGCCCAGAAATCCATGTGGGATGAAGAACACTATACAAATGTATTCTTGTTAGACGCTGCTTTGCTGTTAATGCTTGGGTGCAAGGTGAAGAGGTAGTAACATCTGTACTGTCCCTAACTTGATTGTAGTTATGTAATTTCCATCATTTCTTTGGAGAAACCTCCTACAGGAAATTAGGACAAACTTACTGGGTTTCACTCCTAAATGTATTTTATTTCAGGTCATTGTCTTCTATTTCTTGTACAATATTAAGCAAGTCAATCCATTCCCCCAAGATTGTAGGCATAAGATATCTGTAGAAGGTCACTGCATCATCTCTTAGCCATGTTTATAACCACTTTTCCTCTCTTCTCTATCCTTCCAGTCACCTAATTGCTGTTCTGTTCTCTCAGCTTTCTTCAATTTGTTTTCATTTCTCTGATATTGATATGTTCATAGCTGAATACAGTTGTGTGCATGGACTCCCCCGCCCCCCAAAGTTCAATGGGAAGAGGCTATCATCCACTCCATACTTTCATGATGGCATGCTTTTGCTTTGGAGGCCTTAAAATTGCATTGACCTTTGCAGTAGCATTGCAAAGTCATAGATGATTTTGTCTTCCACTATCATCTCTAAATGTTTCTTATTGTCACCACTGATTAACCATATGGGATCTTGCTTTCTTAGCCTCCTTTACAGACTGGTTTGCTTTTGGCATGAAATTCAAGCTGTAATGCTTCCTGTGCGTGTGAACAGCTCTGCACGCTTACTGGAGAGCACTGGTGACTGGTGCCCTTTGGAAGTGGAAGGCAGAGAGACAATCATCATCATCATCATTAATTTTTTTTTACCTGCCCATCACTCAGAGGTCCCAGGACGGATCAGAACAATTTAAAATGCAACATTAAAAATGGCTTAAAACAAATTGTAATTGCAAGAATAGAGTGGTTTCTAAAAATATGTATCTCAAGTGTCAAAGACCAAGGGTGTATCTTCACCATACAGCACAAACCTGATTGGTTGGTTGTAAGAAGGCAAGCAGGTACGTGGGGGCAGCCTGAGCTTGGTGGGGCACTGCCCCATTTGCCCTAGTAGACCAGGGAACTTTGGATGAGCAAGTGGAAGTCAGTTCCACTCACATATGGCTCCTTTTGTTTTTCAGTGATTTCATACTTGAGTCTCAGCAAGAATCATTTTAGAAAGGGCATTTCCCCCCTCTCTTTCAATATGGTATTTGCAAACTGCACTGGCATTTGTGTAAGTACTAGTACAGGGGGTGACCATTTCATGCAGGAGTTCCATTCCCACCTCCCAGGTGTAAAGGACCCCTGGATGGTTAAGTCCAGTCAAAGGCAACAATGGGGTGTGGCGCTCATCTCACTTTCTAGCCAAGGGAGCCAGTGTTTGTCCACAGACAGCTTTCCAGGTCACGTGGCCAGCGTGACTAAACCGCTTCTGGCACAATGGAACACCATGACGGAAGTCAGAGCGCATGGAAATGCTCTTTACCTTCCCACTTACAGCGGTACCTAATTATCTACTTGCTAGGTTGGCAGAAGCTGGGACAAGCAATGAGAGCTCACCCCGTTGTGCAAATTTGAACCGCTGACCTTCCGATCGGCAGGCCTAAGAGGCTCAGTGGTTTAGACCACAGTGCCACCTTTGGCAGAGCATGCATAAGCAAACCCTACCCCATTCTATCCCACCCCCTTCAGCCCTCTGTTTTGCCCCATTCCACCCCCATTCTACACTCTTCCCAGTCCAGAAAGACCTGTGTGTTGGTGATCGTGTGTCAGCTGGATGTCCTGTACTGAATTTAAAAGGAGGAAAATCCGATTTATCAGGGGAATGTTTTTAGTTGATGAAAATGCTTTAAATGGATATACAGGTGTAATTCTATATCCACTTGTCTTAGAGTAAGTTCTATACAACGCATTGGGACTTACTTCAGAGTAGACAGCTTTAGGATTGCACAGCCTTACTGAAAATCAGTTCCGCATCCCCTTGTCCCAGCCCTGGTCCCTTGTGCTTCACTCTGAAGTGTCTCCCCAGAGTCAGTCTGCTCATCTAGCCAAAAGTTGTTCCTACATACCCTACAGTTTCTTAAGGCAATGGTGTGCTTCTTTTATAGTGGTTATTCAAGCGTCCCCATTTCTGACTAGATCAAAACACGCACAAGCTACAGTATTAGGCATATTCCAAACACATCTCAGCCTTCAGACCATCTCTCTGAAATACACATTCTGGATGCAGCTGTCCTTTTATGGTGTGATCAATTGATACCCCTGGCTTTCCTTTCCTCTGTGCATTGGGGACCAGAAGCCATCCGCCAGTCTCTCTTGCATGATTTGTGTATGAATATGAAGCCTTGAATGGCAGAGTGCAGGCTACATATGATTTATCGCTCGCTGACATATATGAATACTGTCAAAGACTGCAAGGACTGCATTTTGATTCTGATGCTGAGGTGTTTGTTTTTTCCCACGGAGCCTAGGATCTAGACATGTACAAATATTCAAGCGACTGGATGAAATATTAAACTTTACTGGAACATTTCTGCTAACTCCTCACTTGCATTTTCAGTGGCTGTTAGCAGTGCAATTTCAAAATGGAGCTTTAATTCTTCGGATGTGTTTATTGTACGTGGCATCCATTGTGTTTTGTACTAAATGGTGAATTGTACAAGTGCATCTCTAAAATTCAGCAGGCCTGTCCACCCATGAGCTTATCTATATCCACATGTGTGAAATTGTAATGATGAATGTGAAGGAGACACAGATTTGGGAGCTGGTTAAATATAATCTATCCTTCTCATTCCCACTGTATAACTGTATCCTCTTACAGTCTGCTCAAGGCATTTCCCCTGAACCAGAACTTACAGTTTAATGAGTGAGGCATTTCCTCTCCAAACCCTTTATACATATGCAAATAGAAATCTGTCCAAATCCTGCCCACACTACATCACACAAGCTTGTCAATGCCTCCGATGACTTATGAACCCTTCTCCCACTCACCACGTAGGAAGGGACACATCTTATACAATAAGCTCAGGCAGAATTGGAGAGTTTTCCATGATTAGTGGAGTTTTCTTGAACTTTGAAGTCGTGGGAACATCTTTTCTGAAATTCAAAATATAAATTCTATGAAAATAGATGGAATTGGATCACAACACAGAAGCTGAGAGTCAAACGGTAAAGCAATTAAAAAGGGTTTTTAATTATCTATATCCACATGTGTGAAATTGCCATACAACAGATATTTGCTTGCTTATTTGTAGCTTTTTTTAGCAAGTACTAATACATATTTCAAATTCATGCAAATCCACAAGAGCCCTGACCCAAAGACCCTTATGTATATCTGTGGGCTGCTGCATGACAGGATATCCTTGCCAAACAGATGCTCATGGCTTTCAGCATTGACAGCACTTATTGCCCACTGGTGGAGAGGCAGAGCCCACCCGCATCCTCATACTGGTGTTTGGTCTTACAGTACCCTGATGGTATCAGTTATGTGTGGTAGTCATTGCACTTGTTCTGTTAGTGCAAGGATATATGCTTGCACAACAGAACTTCCCCCTCTCCTCCCACCACTGTTTTTCTAGTTTATTTAGTGGGGTGTGTGTGTGTGTGTGTGTGTGTGTGTGTGTGTGTGTGTGTAAAGGTAAAGGGACCCCTGACCATTAGGTCCAGTCGTGACTGACTCTGGGGTTGCGGCGCTCATCTCGCTTCATTGGCCGAGGGAGCCGGCATACAGCTTCTGGGTCATGTGGCCAGCATGACTAATCCGCTTCTGGCGAACCAGAGCAGCGCACAGAAACACCGTTTACCTTCCAGTTGGAGCGGTACCTATTTATTTACTTGCACTTTGATGTGCTTTTGAACTGCTAGGTTGGCAGGAGCAGGGACCGAGCAACGGGAGCTCACCCCGTCGCGGGGATTCGAACCACCGACCTTCTGATCGGCAAGTCCTAGGCTCTGTGATTTAACCCACAGCGCCACCTGCGTCCCCATATATATATATATATATATATATATATATATATATATATATTGCCATTTAATTTAACAAAAAGCTCTAAGCAGCTTCCATGAAAACATTCACTAAACTGTCTTAAAAATTAGATAAAAACAAAACACAACTTTATCTCAGAAATAGACTGAGCAGTGTATGAAACAACAACTATAAACAGTTAAGAATCAGCGTTCAAGAAAGCATAGACGCTTTTAAGAGGCATTTGAAGCCCATTTCTGTCTCTGCCACACAAATTACCTGAGGGAAGGCATTCAGGTGGGTGGGCAGTATCACTGAGAAGGCCTGCTTCCGTGCTGTCACCAAGTAAAACTCCTCTGATTGTGGAACAACCAACGGGGTCTCCTCAGAAGGTCACAAACATTAACTTGGTCTGTAATGAGAGAGGTGGTCTACTGTTTCACTCTCTGTCAAACTCGGCATGCACTTTTAAAAACATTAATTTGGTTTACTGTAGCTTGTCAGCATTACATATAACACATGAATTCATTTGCTTGCAATTTCTCCCTAAATTATATGCTCCTAGTAACTTTTCAGCAGTTCCTCTCTCTGTGTGTACCAAATTAGTGTCAGTGTCTTTAATCTCCGTGATAATTGACAGGCAGATGCTTATAAAAGTCCCAGAAAATGCTCCATAATTGAATAGTATCTAGTTATGATACATGTCTTGCTGCACGACGATAGCTTGAAGGCGGGGATATAGAAAGAAAGCAGGGGATTTGGAAATAATGCTTCTCAATGAATCACAAACCATCTTTTGCAAATAAGGGATTGGTTTTATGGCAGTCATTGACTTGGCATTTCATATCTTAAAATGTCCCATGCTGCCTCTCAGAAAAAGAAGAGGATAAGAAGGCTGACCCTTTTTCATTGTGCTGAAAGGACAGAGACATCTGACTAAGATGTGATGATCATGAGGATAAAGCAAACACGTTTCTCCCCGCTCTGTACCAGCATGATAGTGGCTGTCCCAGGGCACTGTGGTCCCTCCTGAGGACACGAGTCCTTGGCAAGTGCCTCACCTGGCTGGCCGGTGCCACCAACCAGCACAACAACAACAACATCCTAGGAAGGGAGGCTAAGCTGAGACTACCAGTGAGTGAACTGAGGCTCTAAAAAAGGATAAGGTTATATTCTTCCTCCACTGTTGGAGGTAGTATGCCTGTGAATACCAGTTGATGGGAATTGCAGATGGAGAGACTCCTCTTGCAGTCAGCTTCCTGTGGGTATCTGGTTGGCCACAGTGAGAACATGATGCTGGACTAGATGGGCCTTTGACCTGATCCAGGAGGCTCTTCCAATGTTCTTATGCATTCACGCTGTGTGGAAGAGCTGATGAATACAGTGGTACCTCGGGTTACTGACGCTTCAGGTTACAGATGCTTCAGGTTACAGACTCCGCTAACCCTAAAATGGTACCTCGGGTTAAGAACTTTGCTTCAGGATGAGAACAGAAATTGTGTGGCAGCAGCGGGAGGCCCCGTTAGCTAAAGTGGTACCTCAGGTTAAGAACAGTTTCAGGTTAAGAACGGACCTCCAGAACGAATTAAGTTCTTAACCCAAGGTACCACTGTATATGGAGGTCTTGGGCCAGCTTGTTACCATAATTCCCCTCCCCTCCACCATGTGTATAGAATATTCTGTTAGTCATGCAACAAGGGCAGTTGGTGGGCTTTCTTGGTGCAATTGGCTAGATTGCTGAGCTCTTTTGACTCTCACATTTCTTAATGTATTGCTGTTCCAAAGATTTTTATAAGCATAAAATTATAATAATATAATTAATAATTATATTAATATTGTTAATAAGTAAGCTAATAGGATGACACCCCCAATTCACAAAGGCTCTTATTACTGGACGGCAATAGCCTCGAAGGTATCATTTCTATAATAAAGTGGATTTGGATGTGGTGCCACAGATCTGAGAGAAGTGGGTTTATTAAACACTGAGAAACTGTATGGGAGACACCCGCACTGATTGGAAAAAAATGGTAATGTATAAAAAGCACAATACCAAGTAGTTAATGTAATAATTATCAATTAAATTAGCATATGCCCTATAGAGATGGATAACAGAGTACTTAGACTAATTTATCGCCAGCCATTTACAAAATTATCTGTATGGCTATTCTCCAAGTGCATGGAAGAAGCGAAAGAAAGAAAGAAAGAAAGAAAGAAAGAAAGAGATAGACAGAAATCTGTGGGAAATATCGAAGGTTGAACATTGCATTTGTAGTGAGTGGACTTTTGTTGTCCATTCGCACAGGTCCACTAATATGAAATTGTAAATTCATTCTCTCTCTCTCTCTCTCTCTCTTTCTCTCTTACAGAGAATCTGATTTGCACTTTGGAAAAGCGATAGTTTAGAGAGAACCTTACTATGTTGTAGTTTTTTCCAGCTGCTTACCTATGTAAGTGTAAAACTGTGGACCAGCAGTAGTAGCTGGAACAGCAATGAATGGAAATGGCATAAGCTTCAATAGCTTGGTGTAGAATTTGATTATGGGAGACCTTTATAAAGCCATCTGATAAAACGTGAGCTCTATTAAATTTTATTTGATTGAGGTCAGGGCTTTTTTTCCAGCTGGAACTTGCCGGAACTCAGTTCTGGCACCTCACAGGTGGGCGCCATTGCCATTATTATAAGAGAACAAGGGAGGCACTCCTGGTGAATTTTGATGCCTATTTTTCTAGAAAAATAGCACTGAATGAGGTAGCATATAGTGTGTGTGTAAATGTATCTGTATATATCTATCTCCGCATATACTCATACTGGCTCACCAACAACCATAAATACTCCATTGGTACTCCATTCACTCAATTTGCACTTAGACTAACTTAGTCATGCTCATTAATTTCAGTGGGTCTACTTTGAGTAAAACTGAGGTCTCCTTGCTCAGTCCTACTTTAAACCATATCATTATTTTGTAAATTCAGCTTAAATTAATGAAAATAAATATTGCAGATAAGTTTAATTCAGTATGCCTAAACCTAGCCATTTGAAGCTCAACATCAAAAAAACTAAAATTATGGCCACTGGTCCCATCACCTCCTGGCAAACAGAAGGAGAAGAAATGGAGGCAGTGACAGATTTTACCTTCTTGGGCTCCATGATCACAGCAGATGTTGACAGCAGTCACGAAATTAAAACACGCCTGCTTCATGGGAGAAAAGTGATGATAAACCTAGACAGCATCTCAAAAAGCAGAGACATCACCTTGTCGACAAAGATCCATATAGTTAAAGCTATGGTTTTCCCAGTAGTGATGTATGGAAGTGAGAGCCGGACCACAAAGGAGGCTGATCACCAGAGAATAGATGCTTTTGAATTGTGGTGCTGGAGGAGACTCTTGAGAGTCCCATGGACTGCAAAAAGATCAAATGTATCCATTCTGAAGGAAATTAACCATGAGTGCTCACTGGAAGGACAGATCCTGAAGCTGAGGCTCAAATACTTTGGCCACCTCATGAGAAGAGAAGACTCTCTGGAAAAAACTCTGATGTTGGGTAAGATTGAGGGCACAAGGAGAAGGGGACGACAGAGGACGAGATGGTTGGACAGTGCTATAGAAGAAACCAACATGAATTTGACAAAACTCCAGGAGGCAGTGGAAGACAGGAGTGCCTGGCGTGCTCTGGTCCATGGGGTCACGAAGAGTCAGACATGACTAATCAACTAAACAACAACAAACCTAGCCATTACCCATCTACAGCCCAATATTATGGATGTTTACTTGATAGTATGGCTCACTGAATTCAGCTGTACTTACTCCCAGGTAAGAGTGGCTAGGATTGCAAGACAATCTTGGGAATATGCCTAATTGAACTCCATAGGACTTATTTCTGAGTAGACATGTACAGGATTGGGCTGTCAGTCTCAGAGGAGAGTTTGGTCAGGCACAGAATATCTACATTCAGTAAGAAAGAAAAGAGCTTTTAATTAGAGCCTTACCTCAAGCTATTGCTGCAAGGAATGATCCACAGGTATCCCAAAATGCCCCAAGATGCTGCTGACTTTTGTTGGTACCACTTCAGTTAAGATACACAGTTGTTGATTGGCTGATGGAACCCCAGAGGCAAAATGTTGATTATTAATTGTATTTAATGGCTTAGCAACGTGAGATTCATGCATTTGATATTTGTAGTCTCCAAGTTCTGCTTTAATTTCTGTGTACGCTGAAAAAATGTCCTTGGAAATGCTTTGACATTTAGTATTGTTATACGGTTTTAAATAGGTGAATGACATCTCATGAAAGTATTTTCAAGAACCCAAAAACATACTTGCAGTAGGGAGAGCTACTCTTTTGACTGTTAAAATAGAGCAAATTCAATTCAATTACCATTTTCATTGTCAAATTACAGTATTGCGTGCCAGTTGTCAGGAATGTAAGAGTAAAGAACTGTCAAACCCTCAGAGAACATTCACAGAGTTTGTGAGAAATTAGATATACTGTAAGTGCGATTATGTTTCCCAACATAGTCAGAAGCTCTTCCTTGTTTTCTGGGAGTGGGTCATCTCAGGGATGATTAAAACATTTATTTTCCCCATATGATCTCTCCAGAATAGGGGTTATAGTATGGAAATCTCCTATCTATCAAGTTGCATGCCAGAAGCAACATCCACAGCCATAGTATTACTTGAATCTGTAGATGAGGGGTTACATGTTTTAATGCTTCCTCACATAAAAATATTCCTTGCATGGGGAAGTCTAGAACATCAGGGAGTTAGTTTGACTTAAAGCCTTATTCTTGCAATCTTACATGTGCAGGAAATCTGGAAGAGAGAGAGAGAGAGAGAGTACACACATACACATGCACATACATCTATGATACTCTCTGGGAAGGCTGCAGCATGCATTGTTTTTTTACCTTTGAATTGTCTGTTATTGTTGGTGAATTAATTAAATGGAAGATTCCTAGTTCCAGTCAGTGACAGACCTACATTGGGCCCCCCTGAAGTTTGAACTGTTATGGTGGCCCCTTCGCAACCAGTAATGGTAACCAGTGGGTAACCACTGTTATCTTCTTTAATGGGGTTGTTCCACAACAGGTTGGGATGTAGGTGGCACTGTGCGTTAAACCACAGAGCCTAGGACTTGCCGATCAGAAGGTTGGCAGTTCAAATCCCCGAGACGGGGTGAGCTCCCGCTGCTCGGTCCCTGCTTCTGCCAACCTAGCAGTTCAAAAGCACGCCAAAGTGCAAGTAGATAAACAGGCACCGCTCCAGGGGGAAGGTAAACGGTGTTTCTGTGCACTGCTCTGGTTTGCCAGAAGCGGCTTAGTCATGCTCCCTCGGCCAATAAAGCGAGATGAGCACCGCAACCCCAGAGTCGGTCACAACTGGTCCTAATGGTCAGGGGTCCCTTTACCTTTACCCACCACAACAGATCACCAGATATCTATATATTTAATT
Organism: Podarcis filfolensis; assembly: GCF_964270895.1. NCBI lineage: Eukaryota > Metazoa > Chordata > Lepidosauria > Squamata > Lacertidae > Podarcis > Podarcis filfolensis. Next base: position 34,622,621 of record NC_139608.1, on the reverse strand, counting down.
AACCATTACATCTCAGATTTTGATTAAAATTGCCATGCTGGATTATCTCACATGTTAAAGTCAATAAAGTAAATAAGAAATCCCTGCGCCTTACAGTTTTCAAGTTATGTCGGGGGATACAAAGAAGGGAAATGTTATGTACATGCATGATTCCTCATAGAATGAAGAAATTGGGACTACTAGACCAAAGTTTTTCAAGCAAGATGGTCTAAAGTTTCTAGAGGCCATCTGGGATTAGGGACCCTGAAGCTTAAACTTCATTAGTTTCATGGGAGATCCAGCTCTGTTCCCATCAGTTTATTTTTGATTCAATCAGGGGTTTTTTCATCTGGAACTCGCCAGGACTCAGTTCTGGCACCTCTCAGCTGGGCACCATTCATGGTGAATTCCAGCACCTATTTTTCTAGAAAATAGCACTGGATTTAATGCATTTCCTTTCCATTGGATTGTACCCAATAACTAAGGAAAACTCCATAAGATAGGAGGTCCCCTGCCGCTAGGCATTTTGTCCGCTATGCATTCTGAAATGACATGTTAATTTTGACTTCCGGGACAATGTGAAATACTGTGATAAAGGTGGTTGTGTGAGGAAACAGCAAATGCTGGCAGCAAAGTCAATGGGATAGTGACAAACCAAGTAATTTGTTTAATTCAAGGAGACATGCAGATAGAGTAACCTGCAATAAAAAGGCACCATGTGGCTTGGATCTATCATATAACATATTGCTTATTTATAGGATTTGTAGTTCCATCATGGCATTTTACACCAAACCGAGCTATGCCTCCAGTTCTTCATCAGTAAAATGGTATGTTGTACCATGTGTGATATAATCAGTGGCTTACCAAAAACTTCATGGTATTTTCATGAAGTTGATCTCACCAGCTTGTTGATGATACACATGTCTTCCTTCCAAACTTGATGGGAAGGACATTTCACAGTGGAAACAGGAGTCTGAATGCCATCCTTTGCTGGGGAAATGGTGTAGCTTAAGATTTCCTTAGTGACTTTAATACGTATAAAAAAGCTCGTGGCAATGTTTGGCACTTCTCCCTGGGGACTGTGGTTTAGCAATAGAATCCAGGTCTTGCTTACAGCAGGTTCAGTCCCTGGCACCTCTTGCCAAAAGGATGTCAGGCAGCAATTAAATGAGTTCTGTAGAAGCAATTCCATATCTCTGTAGATGTAATTCCTGGGCAGTCGCTTCCTAGCATAGTAACACGATTAATTTCACATATATCACAATTCCATTTCCAAAGCTGCTAAAGGGCAGGGATGGCAGCAGAGCACATGATTTGCACACAGAAGGGCCCAGGTTCAGTCCTTGATGCCATTGGTTAAAAGAATCCAGTAGCAAATGGTGTGAAAGACCTCTGTCTGAGATCCCAGAGAGCTGCTGGCAGTCAGTGCAGACAACATTGGTCTAGATGGATAGATAGTTTGACCTGGCATAGAGCTTATGTTGACCCTCCAAGCTAGATTCTGCTCATAAACTGGAGAATTTCTCCACCTGAAGCATCCCAAATGTCCTCAGGGATGTTGCCACATGGAGTCATTGTATAAAGACACAGCCCAGCAGGGCGAAAACCCTACAAGAGGGTGCAAAGCAGATCCAGGAAAATGTGCAGGTGGTCTTTGGCTGGGAAGGGAACATGGCCTGAGACAGAGAAGCCTGGAGGGCTGTGTTTGGCCCCAAATCTGAGGTCCCCTCCCCTTTTAAGGTAATCATCAAGTCTCTCTTCTGTGGAAGCTCTGCGCCAGCTACTCTGTGTTGTGAGCATCATCCAGCAAAAAGTGTATACTTTTGTTATTATTCTTATTCTTATTTAACCCCAATGTTTTGTCTTGTTTTGGGGAAGTTTGCAAAATATAATGGATTTCACTCAAACGCTTGATGCTGCTGCCTAGGCAAGATGCACTCAGTCACTGGACTCTGTTAGGGTAAATTGCTCTTCTTCTACTCAGGCAGTAATTACCATCACATCATGCTTGTTCTGTTTGCTCCGAAGTGTGACTCAGCTAATCATTACTGTTCTCCAGTCATGTCTCTTCCGTCACTTCTCTGGACTGACTACCTGACATCATTGATCTGATAAGTGCTCTGCTGGATCAGGGCCTAAGTATGAGAGTAACTGTAAGGGCATCATTTTACAAGCTCCTGGTGACTTCAAGTAGGCTTTGAGTCAGCCCCATTGATCTCCATGAAGCTACATGTGTGCTTAAATTTATGCACATACTTGAGTGTTTTGTTGGCTTGAAGCCATGCTATCTGCTTACTGGCACTTGAAAGGCTTTTCATTTCCAAAGGAGGCTATTTCCAGGGAAATGTGTAAAGGGTATAGTGAAAACTCCGAAGCAGTTTCAGCAAAAAGTTCTAATTCTGTTTTATTTATTAATTGCATTTATATCGTGCTTTCCTCCTGTGGAGCTCAGGTGAGCACACATCGTTTCCTTTTAGAAAAAATACAGAAAGGTAGAATAGGATCCTACAAAACGTGCCACAAAATCAATTGTTTAGTAATAGCAACATTAATAAGCTGTGAAAGACACATACAAAATGTCATTCACGAGAAACCAGCAAACTGAAAGCTTACACCTTTTGAATTTTGAGTATACAAGAGCACAAGAAGAGATTGCTGGATCAGGCCAGGGCCCAGCGACCTCCCTGTTGAGTTGTGCAAAGGCAACACTAACAGTAAGGAGGAGGTGGAGGAAGAAGCAGCCAGTTCACCTGCTGGGCTGTTGGTAAGGAGGAAGGCAGATAAGTGGGGTCTGGCTGAGGGCAGACTGAGGTTGGCCATATAGCGGCCCATTTGTCCAAATGGACCAGCCTTCACTGTCTTACCCTGAAGGAGTATACCTGAAGGAGCATCTCCACCCCCATCATTCTGCCCGGACGCTGAGGTCCAGCGCCGAGGGCCTTCTGGCGGTTCCCTCATTGCGAGATGCAAAGCTACAGGGAACCAGGCAGAGGGCCTTCTCGGTAGTGGCGCCCGCCCTGTGGAACGCCCTTCCAGCAGATGTCAAAGTGATAAACAACTACCTGACATTCAGTTATGTTGTTTTACTGTATTTTTGGTTTCTATGGAAGCCACCCAGAGTGGCTGGGGAGGCCCAGCCAGATGGGCGGGGTATAAATAATAAATTATTATTATTATTATTAATCAATTTGCTACCAATTGCCTCATTAATGAAAATGACAAATTTCTGCCCTCATTTTGGCAAATTATGTTTTTTCCATCGTAACTTGCTATGAGCATAGCCAGGCACTCCAAATGGTCTAGGAGGTGAATAAATGACATCCATAAAAATATGAAAGATCACATAATTTTAGTTCAGTGGTAGAAATGGCATTGCGAAAGTGACTAACATGTTAACGTGGGTTCCCAATTCTTGTGATTTGTTCATGCACTGAACACCTGTATATTCCAAATCTATTGCTCAGTGGAAACTGGTAAATACAGGAGATGGCTTTTCCTTTGTTGGCTGTTAGAACTGCCAAGCTTCTGCCGTATCAACAGGAATAAGCCTTTTGCTTTTGGTGATTCAGCCAAGCCCCTTTGAAGCTTTATTAGAATTTATTAGAATTGGACTGTGTACATAGGAGGACTAGAAAACTGGCAACCTAACCAATATATTAGCTATATATTTAATAAATTATAGCTCAGCAATGCTGAACAGAAATGACTTTAAACATATCGTAAAGTGCAGTGATAAAATATTAACTTTCCCATAATTTTTATCTTCATGTATTTATATTTATTGAGGGCGTGAAAATATCATTTTAATTATGTCTCCAGTGAACATTTTTCAGTGAAAATGTTAAAAGGTCTCCCTTAGTGAAAGAAAATGGACATGCTACTTAATGCACATAACTGCACATCATACCCTTTGTTTGTCCATTTATGGTGTACATCCTTTACATCCTTTTAAAAGTTGAAAGCATTACGACCCCCAAGAGGAAACTTATTTCCTTGGCCTGGCACTAATCTAGAATACTTCAAATGGATTATTTTATTATTAAGAAGACCCCTGTGAATTGCGATGAGGAGTTTTTAGCTATTTAAAAATCGTAGACTTTTCCTAAGGTCTCTTAAGTGCTTCCGCTGCCTATGAAATATGCAGGCTTTAATGAAAAGCGAGTTTCGTTCTAGTCTCATTTCTTACAATAAAAGTATATATCAAGGAGAACACTCGCAAGTTCAGGCTTCTTTTTAAAGAAGGTCGTTGAAATGCACAATAAGGTGCAGCTGATTAATTGATTTTGCCACAGCCTATTGAACTCAATGGTTCTTGCTTCTAAGCAGACATCTATAGGATTGCCTGCACCATTAGAGAACTAACTAGGGAGGTGTCAACCTTTTTGCTTCCGGACAAACTTTGCTGTTTTCTTTTTGGCGAGATTGTACAGTAGCAGAAAGAGAGTTTGGAGGAACTGGATTCTTTTTCTAAGACCTTTCTTTAAGTGTCATTGTTTTTTGTACCATTGCACTCTTCTCTCAGTGGCTCAGAGCAAAGGGTACTGAAAATAAAAATGCATGGAAATGTCAATTACATTTATAAGATTGTGGCAAAGCTTGGGAGGGAGATACATCAATAAGGCCAGTTTGCTTTTCTTGAGTGGAAGCCTATTGTGAATAATTGACATGGCCTAGCAGGAAGCAGCTGCTATGATTTCTGCCCCAACGGAAACGATGGAAGGACTGACAGCTGTGCTTTTGAAAGCAACATTTCATAAAAGGAAAAACAGAGAGGACTTTAATTCCTACCATAGCAATTTAGTGCATATGTTAACTTAGACTCTAGGAGCCTGGCTACATGTTACATTTACCATTAGGGATTAGCTCCGTGCAATATGAGACAATTCTACAGGCTCCCCCACTAACAAGCAGAGGAAGTTGGAAGGGATAGTAAACATGCAGCGAAAGGCTACCTTTCTCTATTCATTGCATATCTCCCCTTATTTATCTTCTCTCTTGGAGAAGGGATTGGTGGTGGTGAGGACCAACAGGGAAAATTATCCACTAAGTGAAGCGATAAGGGAAGATAAACAACGTACAGAGAAAAATAACTAGCCGTTTCTTCATTGGTATAAGTAGTGATTTCTATCCCATTTGGCTTTCTGAGCCTGCTGGTGAAAGAGTCCTCATAACTCTCTCATGGTGGGCACTGAATTGTCATGAAGAGTATAATATGTAGCCAGGCTCTTATTTTATTGGGCTGCATCATATCATACAAATACAAAACCATTCAGGGCCGGACCAAGAAATTTTGACACCTGAGGCAGATTCCAAAATGGTGTTTCTCCCCTGCCCCCCCCCCCACCAGGGAAGAAGGGGTCAGGAAAGATCTACATCAGGAACTGGGAGGGGGGAGAGCAGGGAATATTGGCATCGGGATCTTCCTCCCCAGGTGGACCCTACTGCCTGAGGTAGTTGACGCACTCTGCCTCATGGGTGGGCTGGTCCTAAAACGATTCCATGAATCTGTTGTAGTTTTGGCTGCCAGCTCCTGCCAACCTAGCAGTTCGAAAGCACATCAAAGTACAAGTAAATAAATAGGTACCGCTCCAGCAGGAAGGTAAACGGCATTTCTGTGCGCTGCTCTGGTTCGCCAGAAGCAGCTTAGTCATGCTGGCTCCCTCGGCCTGTAAAGCGAGATGAGCACCGCAACCCCAGAGTCATCCGTGACTGGACCTAACAGTCATGGGTCCCTTTACCTTTACCTTTATGCTGTCAAGGATTAGCTTTGCAAAATTTTGCTTGCAAAAGTACTAGCTTCTTGAGCAGGCTCAGAACAGGCAGTGTCACATCAGGACCTGGTGGATTGTGGGTAGAGCCTGAAGGTATCTGGTGGGTGAACATCAGGGCCAGCTACAGGTTTGAAGTGTCCCACATTGTGGGGCCCCTTGATGTCCTCAATGTATGTGGGCAACCTCTCCTCTTCCTCCATGGGGTCAGGTAGGTGGTTTTACCATTGCAGGAGCAGTAAGTGTCAGCACTCCTCTTATGAGCATGAGGCATCTACCATTGGGATTTCCTACATAGCATTGCTTCAGGGCATTGTGGGAAACTGAAACGGTGGCTGCCTAGTGCTAATTAGAGCTCCATAAACTGGGGTCCATGGCAGTGCCACCAAGCACCAGCTCATTCTCCTCCTTAAGTTCAGCAGCGGCAGCACTGGTGGGGGAAACAAGGGCATTCCAGGATCAAATCAGAAGCCGGGATGGTTTTCATAATTCTGGGACTGTCCTTGGAAAATCAGGACACTTGGAGAGTTTGTAACCATGTCTACTGAGAAGTAAACCCCATTGAGGCTGACCCCTAGGTAGGTGGGTTTAGGACTGCAACTATAGTGTGCAGAGGAACTGTGGCCATATGCATACTGACCTGGGAGTAAACTCCATTGAACACAAAGGGACATCTAAGTGTAGGGTTGCATTGCCTGCCACATATTAGCCTATTATACCCTCTCATTGAGAGGAGCCTACACCAATACGTTACTGCCAGAAACATCACATCTTCATAAAGCCTTTATGAAATGATGGGCCACAACATAAAGTCACTTCACACTAAATCTCCAGAGTAGTTAAACCACTGGCGATATACCCACTCTCTCGTTATTGCGACCACAGCTGACAGACTGTCTTGTAAACTCTGGGAAATATTCATCTGCAAGAAATAATGATTGCTTCATTTGTAAGAGTCACATTATCTACGGAATGCTATTTGTCAAATTTCTATTATCATGTTCTCTAACAGAAATGGGCAATGTAATGAATATATTGTAGTCCAGAAAGCCCCAGGCGACACAGACTTATATAAAAAAGCTTCATAATTTTTCAGTTCAGCTTCGTAATAAGAGATAGAAATGAAAAATTATCTCATTGTTACTGGGAACTGTGTTAGTCTCCAGTTCAGACAGCATCTAATGTAGGACTCCAATCTTCAGAACACAGAAATCTGAAAGTCCTCCAGACAAGTTATGCTAGCAGGTGACATGGCAATAGAGAAGTCCACCCTAACACTAGCAGTATCTTTACTCAACTATCCTTGAACTTTGCTAGTCAGTTACTTTTGTATTGATTCTCAGTCTATCATCTATCTATGTCTGTCTGTCTGTTTACCTATAAACCTATATACTGCTTTTCTTTTCTAAATTTATAAATTCACAAAGCAGTTCACAATATACATAAAACCATTAAAATCAATAAATGGCAGGCAGGAAGGAAGGAGCTGAGTGAGGTAACAAGGAGGTCTGTGCTGTGTGGGTGCACTAGCAGAGCCAATCTGGCACTCACAGTCATGTGCCAGCATAAATGCTGGCTTCCCTAGTGACTCGCTGCTCCGTCTCCCAGTAAGCTGCAGTGATAGTGCATCTCCTAGCTGGCTGCACCTGTCAACATACAAATAATCATAAATTTCAACAGTGACAGCAACGAAACAGAGCCAGTACATAAATAGCAGTCATGAAATGCCAGTGCAAACAGAAAGGTTTTTAGCTTTCTGTAAAAGGACCCAGTTGTCAGTGGTTTCCTCATCTCCATGGGGAGCTCATTCCACTAAATGGGTGCCACAACTGGAAAGGCCAGTTACCTTGCAACTATCAACGTATTTTTGATCACACCCTGTGGTTAAACCAAGCACAGACCCTTCTGAAGGACAAACTATGGTAGAAAATATTAATAATAATTGTTTAATTGTACATTGAAATGGGAAATGATTCTGTATGTGTATGGAAATGTCCATTGTAGCTAAGTAAGAGCTTTTAGAGTGCCTGACAGGTTGATAATTAACTGTTGATGTATCTCTGCTGCTCTCTCATGTAGTGCTTAACCTTAGATCACACAAGTAAGGTATTCAGTTGCAAATCTCTATTTTGAGGGTATCGTCTTTGTTCTCAAGCCTCCGTAGAAGAAAGGTGTGCTAATGCTTTCTCTAAAGGAGAGAACAGCCTCAGGTTGGAATGCAGCCTAGTGGAGTCTGCATGTGGATAGAAAGACCTTTGATTTTAGGTCTGTTTGAAGTAATTTAATATTACTAAGAATATGTACCTATACTTGGACAAGCATAGGATTTTATGTAACTATTTGATGTATCCTAATTGTTATAGGTCTGTTTTGGAACAACTTCTGTTAGCAAAGCTTTGAAACCATATTTTTGGTCTGTGCAATATTAATAACCGCAATAGGAAATCCTTGAAAAGAAAGATTCTGACAAAACAGATGAGAGTAGCAATTCTGTAGAAAAATGGGCCACTAACCTACTAATAGTAAATGCCCTTTAGGTGGATGGCTTGCAGATAATTCCATATTAGTTTGCCCTGAAACACAAGGACATCCTGTGAAATAGGGGGTCTGCTCACACTATTCTCTGAGCCACTGCATTTGCCAACTGAGCGTATCCAGTCCTGGGTAAAAACAGCTTCAACAAACCACCAGATTTAAAGGACCAGCAAGCAGGCAACACTTGTCATCAACCTTCATGATGGCAATGATTATCTCATATCTTCTGAGGGGAACAGGGGAGTGAATAGTGCACTCCAGCACATTGACAGATAGGCTCAGTTCACACAAACTCTTTTGATGAGGAAATTGCCACCAACAAGATGAGACTGGAAGGTGGTTAAAGTGGAGGCATTTGTTGAGTGAATGCATCATGAGAGACTGCAGTTTTCACTGAGCATAACAAAGAAGGTAGTAAAGTAAAAAATAGCAAAAATATCATTCATTATCATTAGTATTTGGACTCAGTGGCTACTGCACAAAGGCAGATATGAAGTGGCTATCATATGAGCTTGCCTGCACAGTATGATGCTCTCAAAAGGGCTTGCTCTATGTGCCCATGCCATCTGAAATACAGCGGTAGAGCCTGGTTGGTGGGGGTGCCAGTATTGTGGAAGTCCCTCTCCAGGGATGCATAACTTGCTTCCGCCTGGCTGTCCTTGCACTGAGGCTATGGGCTCATCCAAACTTCATTTTCTAGGCAGAGGTTCAGGCTTTAAAGCTCCATGTCCAAATGCTTTTTTTTTTGTGTGTGTGTCCCAGCACTTTCCCTGGGAAAACCAGCATTTTACCACTGAATTGCAGCAAATGACAACCCATGAAAAACCCAGTTGCTGTTTGCTCTGCTTCAGTGGTAAAATATAGGTTTTTTTCCAGGAAAAACACCAGAGAAACAAACAAACAAACAAACAACAAACAAAGTTCGGACACAGAGCTTTAAAGCATAAACCTGTTCCTAGAAACATGACAATGCACACTTGGTTATTCACTCAGTGCATTTGTGGGCATATTTGGGGCACGTTGTGTGCATGTTCAGCATAATCCTTTACTTCCAATGTGTGAATCAGACAGTTTTATATAACAAACAGTCCTAGGATTACAAAGGGGTTTGGTAGATACACTTATTGCCCTGCGGTTTACAGTCCTGGCATGTTATTTACACAGTTTGGTGGTTTCAAATCACTGCGGCAGTTTCCCTGCCCTTCCAACATTAATAGTAGAATCGCTCTTTTTCGTCAATCCAGACTCAGAGAGGTTAGATCACAAACTTACTGAAGCACAAAATATATTTTGTGAGTCCTAGGAAAGAGGGATCAATATCTGAAGTGTCTGAAACGAAAAACATGGTTAGCTTTTCCTAAAACATCTTTACTCATAACCAGGGAGTGCTGTGACTCAGTTGTGTGCATATATAACAAAGACTGGATACTTGTGGATGTGAATAATTGATTTTTCATTTTTGGGAGAAGCAATGTCAAGTGAGGTTTATACTAACCCCGCTTGTGGCTTCAGCTTTACACATAAACATATTTCAGGAAAGGTGGAGCACAGAGAGTCTCAGACGCCTCTTGCCTTAAATCTCCCCTGTCTGTCTTCAAATAGGCTGCTGCTGCACTAAAGTCATTTTCCTGCTGGAAGGACCCAGGATTGCTACTAGGGTGTAATTTTAAGAACACAGTTCTGCAAATTCTGCTCATTTGTATCCCTGCTATATTCTCCTTCATAATAATATCTCAGCACAGATCTTTTCTGGTTTTTCATTTATCTGTGTTAGTGACAATTGCTACCTCAAAGTATTAGAGAAATGCTGTGGAGAAGAAGTAAACATTGCTGCTGCTGAGCAGGGTGTGTTGTTTGTTGTTTACTCTTCCTCTGTGAAGTTTGCCACCTTTATCTGTACAAAGGAATGAGCACACATGGCACAATAGCTTTGTTCAAGCTTTGCCTTTTCACAACATAGCCCATTTTTTCTGTGAAAACAAGGAACATGCTGCAGTGTGATTTTTAGCTAGTTACAACATGCTGTCAGAGCTGGGTGGTCACATGTCCTACTTTATGGAATACAGTCCCCTGTTTGAAGGTGTCCTCTGTTTCAGTCTGTCCAGTCTAAAAATAAAAGAAGTGAGAGCCTGGGCCATCCACAGTTAGCACCTGGGCTGAGCAGGCAAACCTGGTCACACTTCCCACTATGGGGAAATGCATTATAGTTCCCTTTTAATTATAGTAATTATTTCTAAATTTGCATCCAGACATATACATTAGCACATGCTAATTCGATGCAAATCAGCATCCCCTTTGTTGGCAAGACACTTCCTCCTTTGGGTGATGCGTTGACACAGCACACATTTCTTTATTTAATTTCTGTCCCACCCTTCCTTCCAAAAATGCCCAGAATGACAAACAACAATCAAGAACCCTTCACACATTACATATATTATGTATGCACCCAGTGCTTTTTTCCTCTAAAAAAAATGTTTAGGGGTACTCTCAATTTCCTACTCATATTGAAATACTGCCCCTCAATGAGGTCAAACTTAGATTCACAAAACGTTTAGGGCTATGCGTTCCCCCAGAAAAAAGGCACTGTATGCACCTAAGGTTTTTAAATGCACATACAAAGTAAAGGGTAGAGCAACTGCAAAATGGTCGCCACCCCCAATTAGTTCTCCAGTTTATGGGCAGCAGCTTTGGGCACCCTTTTTGGCAACCCTTTGGGAAGGCAGTGCAATCTCTCTAGTTTTTTTGCTGGGAGGGTAGTAGCATTGGCAAGCTGCAGTAGATGCCACAAATCTCTTGTATGGTTTAGTGACTAAAGAGACTGCGCTATAATTCAGGCAGTCCCTGGTTCCAATTTCACCTCTGTCATTAACCCACTAGGCGGCATTTGGTGAACCCACCGAGGCCAGCGTGGTGTAGTGGTTAAGAGCGGTGGACTCATGATCTGGTGAACCGGGTTCGCTTCCCCGCTCCTCCACCTGCAGCTGCTGGGTGACCTTGGGCTAGTCACACTTCTCTGAAGTCTCTCAGCCTCACTCACCTCACAGAGTGTTTGTTGTGGGGAAGGAAGGGAAAGGAGATTGTGAGCCGCTTTGAGACTCCTTAGGGTAGTGGTGATAAATCAAATCCAAACTCCTCCTCCTCCTCTCAAATTCAATCCCCTCGATCTCCAATATGGGGTCATCATGGTCTAAGAATACTGTTGTACCTTACAGAGTTGATGTACTAGATAATACATGATGTGGAGGGCTTTGAACGCTTGGAAGCATTGTATAAATATTGAGAATTATTATAAAATATTAAAGTAACTACAAATGGTGCCTGCACCTAATTTTTGCAGTGTGGCATGTTTATGTTAAGGGTGCCAGACTGCCATTTCCTTCTCCACGACACTCAGTTTTGTCCCCAATAGTTATCCATCCCCCCCCCCCCAAGAGTCAGCTAGCATTCCTTGGGCACTGAGCATAGTTGATCCTCACTGGACTGTTTTGGGGTCTCTCTCCCTTGAGGGTTTTTGCTAGAATAAAATTGTACTTCTGCAAACCTTGGGGTTCCTTCAAGCTTCCTAATAACTCCCTTGTAAATGCGGGTGGTGACGTTTTGGCTACACAAGGGCCAACACATCATGACTTGAGTTTGCTCTTTGTATATATATAGCTTCGTGTTTTGTGCTGTCACTGAGATGGCATCAGCAGAACTCTTTGAAGGCATCTGTGGGCTTGCACCCTCCATTTCTCCTTCCCCAAATATCCTGGATGCAACATAGTTAAGAGGCATTCTGGACTGGGGTGGGGTGCGGAAAATGGTAGCTGTCACATACTGTATACTCTTTATGAAGAATGCTCTGGATGTAGCATTGTTCTGGAGAATTAATCTGGGGAAAAGAATTTGTGTGGAAGTGCCATTTCCTTCCCAGAATGCTCCTTAGTGATGCTACATGCAGGCACTGGGGGAGAAAATGGCAGCCATACATCAGCAGCAGCCTTAAGTTGCTCTCTATCGCTGCTGCCTTCCTGGCAGGAAAAAGAAATTAAATTAAAAAATTAAGAGACTCTGTTACGGCTGCTGCCTTCCAATGATAAGCCCCTGCCCTCCAAAAATACTTTAAAAAGAAATTTTGCCACCCCACCTTGATTTATCAAGCTAAAAGGTCTTGTTTGAGAATTTTTGCTCAGCTGAATATATGACACAGATACATTGGACAGTGTACAGCTGCAGGTCCTTGTTGCATGTGTATTCAGTGACATACCCGGGTTTATTTTTGTATAATGTGTGAAATGGTGGCCAAACCTCTTTTAAGTGTAATTCCTATACCTAATGGAATCATTGTAACTGTTGTTCTGTACAAGATGGATAGGAATATCTAACAAAACATTCTCTGCATTCTCACTAAAATACAATTCCTAGGGAAGCCAAGACATTACAGCCACATTTGTAATGCAGACAGACAATGGGTTGCTCCAGCCACTCTGGGCGGCTTCCAATAAATATAAAAGCATAATAAAACATCAAACACTAAAAACTTCCCTACACAGGGCTGCCTTCAGATGTCTTCTAAAAGTTGTATAGTTATTTATCTCCTTGACATCTGATGGGAGAGCATTCCACAGGGTGGGTGCCACCACCGAGAAGGACCTCTGCCTGGTTCTCTGTAAGTTCTCTTCTCGCAGTGAGCGAACAATGCTCAGAATATTGACCAGTAAGTTTAGACAACACTGAGCTAGATTGATTGAATGACCCAACTAGGTTTAAAGTATGTTCCTGTGACAAATTAACTTTGTTAAGTGTTGGAACATCTCCCGCTCCCAAATTTCATACACAGGAAAGGAAGCAGAATAGCTGGATTTCCTTGCCACCACTATTTATTGTGCTCCTAAATGAAATGTGGAATGAAAACCTTGTCAACAAAACAAACCTTCTCCAGGTCCACAAGGTCATTGTGTTTCTCTTCAATTCCCCCCCCCCAATGGGATGCTTAGAATCTTAATGCTGAAGTTGCTTTGGAAATGGCTTGGAAGACTTACCATGTCCAGAAAGACTTGAGGAAAGCAGGAATGGCAAATATTCCTGAATATGTGCAATATGGTATTCATTTTATCTTCAGAATACTGAGTTTTACAAAGAAGACCATAAACCAATAGACAGGTCCTTATGAAGCAAACAGGCACACCCATTCACATACTATTTCAAAGTATCTGCTGTCGGTGGGACTTAAGAGCGACAAATGCCAAATTTATGATGGAAAGAGCGATGTTATCTACGAAGGAGATATATGGAAACCATCTGGACTTAGTGGAGGAACGGGAAATCCACACAGGATTATTATTTTGCTTATCGGCTTAAGGAGACTAACAGAAGAGATCGTAAAGGAAAAATAGAAATTATATGAACAAGATATGATGTGGAAACACCAAGATAAGACTGGATAGAATTATGAATTTTGTTTGGACTGATTGGGACTGATTTGGACATTAACGCAGTAATAAGAAGATGATCTGAATCCCCCTTTGGATCTTGAAGTATGGGTTCCCCCAACGAAATTTAAAAATTTGGCTTTGTAATTTGGAATTTATGTGATGTGATTTAATTTGATGTGATTGGCCAGTTAATAAAAATTATTTTTTTAAAAAACAAAGTATCTGCTGTCGATCTTTAAAAGGCAAAGATGGTAAAGACAACTGGAAGCAACTACAGAACAAACACCCACTGGTTGTATTTGGAGATAATAAAATGTATCTTTTGTTCCAGAAGTCAAGCGCACGCCTTCAGCAATCTGCACCTGGCAAATGTTATTGTTCATAGTCCTTCAGAGAGTCCTTTGAGTATAGAGCCCATTCAAAGCTAACATTTCAATTCGTTGCCCTTTGCTGCATAAATGCAAGTGATTTAAGTGAAAGTCAAACATACACCCACTGGGATTTAATAATGTTTAATTATTATAATTCTCTTAGTGGTGGGCAAAATGGGACAGAACAGCACTCAGAGGAGTCTAGTATTCTCAGAGCAGTTGTACAAATGTGGATAGAAGCAAAATATCAAACCGGTAGACATCCAGCTCTGCAGAGAAATGCACAGTGATTGATGTTCTTGAGGAGAAGAAAAGTAAAGTCATCACATGCCACCCAGGAAGATATTTGTCTGTGGTTTGAATGGCTTACAGGAAAGTGGTGGGTGTTTTCTTTACTGAATTGTATATTTTGCAAAGGAAGATAGGGGTTGAGAATTGTTTAGGCAAGCATATTACTAATAAATTATGATTAAATAATCACATTTTAAGATACCAAAAAAAGTTAAATTGCTTCCTTTCCATTTTTTAAAAAGTAAAAATATACAGTCCCCTCCCACCATCTTCTATGCTGAATGTTGCATCTTTCTCCAACTTCAGTGCTTTCTGCAGCTTCTGAAATGGTCCCACAGTTCTTGGAAGACCACACAGTGTAGTCCAGCCCACTATAACACAGGTGCCATACCCTGATCCAAAAACATGAGCTTCTGTGTTGATCTTTGCAGATCTGAACGTTTCCATAACTCGGAATGTGAATGCTGACAGTAAGGAACAGAAATCACACATTAGAGACAAGAGTGGCTGGGCTGCATTCTGTAGTCCAGCATCGTTCTCTATGTGGCTACTTCCTTAGCACCGATGTACAGAACCAAGAAAATTCAAAATTGCACAGATTTATGTATCTGGCTGGCTCTGGATTGGTTCACATGGTTAAATTCCCTCACATATACATACACATAGAGAAGTACATACTGTATGCCAAATGGGAATTAAATGGTACACATGGGGAGATCTTAAGTCATTGCCATGCATAGTTGATTAACGTCAAGACCACTGCCCTGAGCAATAACCCGAGGTCTGACTCTGTTCTAGAGGCTGATATCTCACTACAATGGCACAGGAAGACAAGATTGGCTACAAACACTGCAAGGTGGGAGCAACCACACTGGCTCATTTCACAGAAATTGCATAAAAGTTACCTGCACATTTTGGTTGGTAACTTTCTTTTTAGGAGGCCTGGTACATCTGTACCCCCTGTTCCCGCCGCTTGGCAGCCCTGCAAGAAACTAGACAGAATAATAGCTTATATGACACTTAATGTGGCTATCTTGAAATCCAAGTTGGATGAGTTTAGGATGCTTGGCATGGAAAGAATGTAGGTATAGTGGGCCTATGATTGTGATGATTTATTATTTGTAGTGAAGGTTGTGTTGTCATATGTGCCAAAGAAGGTGAGAATAGTTGAATAAATGAAACATCTAAAAATATATAGGCTTATTCACACAGTCAGCAGTGATGGCTGATTCTCCCTCTTTCTAATTCAAAATTCATCTGTTATTCCTTCGCATACATTAATGAAACACAGATAATCTTATGAAACTGCTTGGCAATAGGTCAAGAACTAGAAAAAATAGTACTTGTTCGTGTATCACACAACACATAATAAGCAGTGCTTTTTTCTTAAAAAATGTTTAGAGTTATTCTCATATTGACTCAAGAAAATCACTGTTTTATAGTTCAAATCAGGGGGGAAAAATACAGTAAATGGACAAAAGTACAAAGATTCACAAAAGGTTTAGGGCTATGCATACCCCAGCGTCCCCCCAGAAAAAAGCACTGCTAATAAGTAACATTTTTTACAACTATGCATGGAACATACCTTGTACACAATCCTTGGTGTGCTTAAACCCATTGATTTTATGTGCTTAGTAGCATGAGGCTGTTCGCTTTTCTGCAACCTAGCCTGTAGAGTCACAGAGCATGTAGCTTAGAAAAGATTTTAGGTGTGATACTCACCAAAATCATGAATGTAATTGTATCTTCAAAAATTCACCAAATCCCATGTAGTATGCCTAGTGAAGAACCATTTGCTACAAAGCATTGGTCTTCAACTGGTGGGTTGCAAGCAAAAAGTGAATTTCCCACCAACAAGGGTGTGTTGCACCACTAACCTCACCATCATTGGGTTAAGTTAGGGGTTCCCCCTCCACCTCCAAGAAAAATGGTGATATACCAAAAAAAGAAAAGAAAAGGAGAATTACAACAGAGAAAGAAACCAAATGCAAAAGAGCAAGGAACTCATTTGGTCTTAACTGTGCAGATACAGGGATTTCACATTACAAGCTGCACCTAGCAAAATTTCCTCTTCTGTGCAAATGTCAAAGCTACAGGAGCCCTGTTTGTCATTTTACCTAGTGAGAAAAAGATGGACATAGAAAATGGCAAGTGGGTTCCAACTTGTAGGCTTTAATTGTCTGTGGGCCCTAGACCTGAAAAACTTGAAAGCGTCTTTCCATGAAGGCATAGTCAGTCAGTCCTTGGCTTCCCCTGTTTCTGTCCAGCGTTTTTTCTATCTTTTACTCTATTCTCACCTCACAATCTCATTTTAGAGCTTGCTAATTAGAAAACATTCAATCCTTTTGTGTTCTACATGGCTTGACACTGCCTTATGCTACCAATTGCTCTGTGAAAGAGAAATGGGAGTGGGCGTTACTTTTCACAGGTGATAATTGAACATGTATTCGTTTCCTTCACGGTGTTAAAGATCAGATGAGTGAAGCTGGTTTCTTTTTTTTCTTTTTTTTGACTGACAGGGGCTGTTTTTGCAAAAGAATTCTCCGTGTTCTTGGTTCGGTGTTTTAGGTACAAAACAGAAATGCAGGGAGCAGCATGCAGAAGAAGGTGTCACAGAAGCTTTCGTGCATCCTTCACACAGATAAATCTCACTTATGAACACTGACTCAGCAACTCTACCCATAATCTCCCCTCTCCCCGTCTGCAACATGGCTAACTTGGTGGAACAACCTGGCAAGAGACTGGGGGAATAATTTTTTTTTTAACTAAACAGACACTTTAGAGTCCCAAAAAATGTTTGTTGGGAGGCATACCCAAACAAGAGCTTCAGAGGTGGTTCATCAAAGTTTAAACATATGAATAAGAACACTGATTATTAGCATGCGACTCTTTTAGAGTTTGTTATTAAAGCTGTATGGTTGAAAAATCCTCTAACACAGTTTTTTGTTATCATATGCATGCTTTCTAAATCTCAAAAAACCCATGAAATCTGTGTTCAAAGTATAATCATTTCTAGCCATTATAATCACTTGTAATTATCTATTACAAAATTCAGTAAACAGGAACAGTTTCTCATAAGATCTTCATCATCTTCCTTTTCCACATAGACCTAATTTGTGATTTTTAGTCCACATTGTTTACTGCTACATTCTGAAGCAGTCCCCACCCCCAATTAAGAACTTCTAATAGGCAGGTTCTGGTCAGTTGATTCATTCATTTATGGCAAAAGTCAACCATCCCTACTCCATTGCAATGAATGGGCAAACAACCCACTGAGGAAGATCCAAAATATTCTGACCATGTTAGAAGACCTTCAGAGTGAACAAAAGATAGCCTAAGTGTCTCTTATTTTGTCTGTTCTATGAACTAATGCTTTCCTTTTTCACGAGATGGTTTTTCACTTAGGGAGCCACTGTAGTGACACCTACTGGCAGGTTACAAACATTACATGCATTGTAAGCAATTATTAATGTATTCCATTCCAGAGATGGAACACTTAAGCCACATATAGGGAACCTTGTTCAGCTCAAGGAACAGATTCTTTTCTAGATATTCTTCTGGGTGCCACATGTCAGTGTTGAGCAGAGCCAGAAACAAAAGTGGGTCTGTCTAGTGGCAAAAATGCACAGAACAAATGCGATTTTTACTTTTGTAGAGTAGGCTAGTTTTGTCACACTCTCGCACCCCCTCTATAAAACCCCTGCTTGGAGGTTTCATTTACAATTAAGTAGCATACACGTTCTATTGAATAAACAAATATTTCACATCCAGGGAGATAAGAAGCATTATCAGAGTCCAAGAGCACATTCCAGCCAAGCAAAACTACTCAAGGAGGGTGAAAAGCAGGGCTGGTGGGGCGTGTGGTTCAGCAGGGTATATGACTGGGAAAGAGTCCTGAAGGCCAAGCAGAGAGGCCTGGAGGGCTACAAAGGACCTCCAGGCCTAAGGCTCCCCATACCTGCTTTAGACATAACTCTGTGCCCTAATCCAGGTGATAACATCAGGAAAGAAACTCAGCCATAGGCAACCATGCTCAATTTCCACATTTGTCTCTTTTTCTGACACGATGAGAGGGCTCTTGCAGTATTTTAATGTTAAAATGCATTAATGGGTTTTGCTCAGGCAGTAAGCCACTTTGATTGCACACTGAGAAGATGCTGTTGAGGTTAATGATTAAATGATTAATTGCAGGAAGCACCTTGCAGTCAAATGCGGCACAGTGACTGAAGGTACAATAATCAACTTTGTTCTGCCTCGGTTTTGTACTTCAGCGCATCATGGGGTTGACTGACATTTCTAGTACAGTGGTACCTCGGGTTACAGATGCTTCAGGTTACAGACTCCGCTAACACAGAAATAGTACCTTGGGTTAAGAACTTTGCTTCAGGATGAGAACAGAAATGGCGTGGTGGCAGCGTGGCGGCAGCGAGAGGCCCCATTAGCTAAAGTGGTACCTCAGGTTAAGAACAGTTTCAGGTTAAGAACGGACCTCCAGAATGAATTAAGTTCTTAACCCAAGGTACCACTGTAAAGTCATGACTAGTTGTTAAACAACTGGGTCTTTAACGCAATAAATGCCTGCTATATGTCATATCAATTTAGGAGGTAAATTAACCAGTGTTTCAGTTACAATGAAGAGTCAACCAGCATAAGAGAAGCCATAGTATTTCAGAGGGAGATGGGCCAGAAGTACAGCACAGGGGTCGCATTCTGACGCACCACACACATTGGTGGGGTGTGTGTAAGCCTGCCCCGTTCTGCTCTTTTCTCTTTTCGGGCTGAAAACTGTGTGTGTGGTCACACATAAATGGGGAATAGAATAGCTAAATGAGTGAAAGTTTACTGACTTTCCATGGCACCTCAAAATGTGCCTTAGGTGGGCTGCTGCATATTGCCTAATGGAAGAGCCTATGCATAACTGCTGCTGCATTTTCTGCTTCCATGTAACCCTGTCTTCAGCACACTATGTGGGTTGGTGAGGCCTATTCCACATGGGTTACAGTTGCCTATATTATTACTGCACTGCAGCCAGTTGTCAAATGCAGAGAAAGAGGCTGTGTAACGCTCCCATGAATGGTGATACAAGGCCCTTTCTAATACCAATCAATACATTGATATATTAACAAACTGACTTTATTCAGAGGAAAAAGGTCTGTATCATGATTTTTTGTTTATTTAATTTATATACCACTTAAGACTTTTAGCAAAAAGAAAATCTCTAGGTGGTTTACAAGTTTCATTAAAATGCTACAAATAAAAATTGCAAATACCAGTGCCAGAATTTAGCAAGACAATGGGAGTGGGGTGAAAACTATTGAACTAATGAGTCTTTTTCACATGATCTTCCAACTGTGTAGTCGGCATGTGTAGAGGGGGAGTGAGACCACACTGCTGTCTTTTCTGTTTCTTGTAGGCTGCATTTGCCATAGAGACTATGTGCAGACAAGCTATGCTCATGTCGGGATGTGCAAATCTGTCCATTCTGATTTCTCTCTGTTTCTCACTTTTCCTATATTAAATTAAGTTTGTGAACTTAAAAAAGTAACGAAAATTCAGCAGCATTTTAATGTGAATTTCTCCGAATACACACTTACGTATGCATTTTTGCCTAATATACACATTTTGTAAAGCGGTTTCTTCTGAAATAATGCATTTGGGGTGTTATTTTTACTAATATATTTATTTTTATGGGCATTTTATACCAGTATTTGCATTCTTGTATGGGTTACTCGGCCAAAGAACTGCATTGCAAAATTTGGAAAAGTGTGAATTTTGCAGCATGGTTCTGTTTTGGTTCTCCTATTACTTCAGAAAGTATGAAGTAACTGGGCTTGCTGGTAAATGGGAATTGAATTGAATTAGGGCACATATGTAACACAGGTAAGTTCTTAGCAGGTAGGCATGGTCAACATGGGAGGGGACACCAGTGCTGTCCCGCTCTCACTCCACACGGTCATCTGACATGTGAAAAGGATGCTGTGAAAAGTGCCTTAAGGGTTTCACCTGTCAGTAGGGACTAGTAACCTGACACCTGGCTTCACAGGTATTGTGTCATCTGCTGTCTGAGACCAAGCTGAGAGGTGCAATAGGAATGCAAACAGAGTCCAATGGAAGATAGACTCGAAAGGGGGTAATCTCAAAGGCATTTAAAGATTACTGCCTATATTTTAAATCATATCATTAAAGAGGCCTTTTAAAGGCTAATCCCTTATCCCCATCATGAGCCTGCCAAGAGAACACTTGGGGTTGGGGGCGGAAGTGAATTGCTTTTAAAGAGGCTGTTAAAATATTTTGCAACCATGTTATTTAACACCATTTATAACATCTTAAACAGACTGTCTCGTTGCCAGCGAATGGTGCATGTTGCAAAGGAATGGTGTTCTTCATGAGTCTAAAGTATCATTGATAGCTGTGTGCATATTACACACATGCACATACACAAACACAATATTACTACTACTACTCCGAACTTAAAAATGGAAAATGTAATGCTGGTGGTCAACAAAAGAGGTTCAAAGACTCTCTCAAGGCAAATCTAAAAAAATGTTGTACGAACACCGACAACTGGGAAACACTGGTCTGCAAGCGCTCCAACTGGAGAACAGCCTTTACCAAAGGTGTCATGGGTTTTGAAGACGTTTGAACTCAGGACAAAAGGGAGAAACGTGGTAAGAGGAAGGCACGCTTGGCAAACCCTCACCATGATAAACTCCTGCCCAGAAACCTATGTCCCCACAGTGGAAGGATGTGTGAATCCAGAACTGGCCTCCACAGTCACTTACGGACTCACTGTTAAAACCGTATTTATGGAAGACAATATTATTCGGCTATGAGTGATCGCCAAAGAAGAAGAAGAACTAGTGGTATGGACAGAGAACCATAGCCCAAAGTGGTAAAAGATCCAAAGCTTAAATCTCCAGGAACTATTATTAAGAAAGATCTCAGGAACAATGCAGAGAAAGTGCAATTTTTTTTTAAAAACGAACAATACAGACATCCAAATTGGTGGCCATTGCAACCTCTTGTGGGGACAAATGCCACAGTTTATGCAATCTGTGAAGAAGTACTTTATTTGCCCTGAATCGTCCCACATCCAGCTTCTTTAGATGGCCCCGGTTCTAGTATTATCAATATTATCTCCCCTCCACCCCTCCTTCATCTCCCCCACCCCTTACTTCCCTTGGTGCTACTATGTTCTGCCATTGCAAACTGCATATCTCACCCAGTGGGCGTAAGGATTATACTTTTAGACAGGAAACATTAGATGAATGTGTAGTGGCAGGGAAGAATGATTAATTAGTCAGGAAACATCCTCTTAAAGCTGCTGACTCAGCAGACTTCCCACCAAGCAAAAACCCTAATGTTTTCAATTTCAGCATTTGAAGCTTAATTTCAAGCATTCAGTTCTGGCATTGTTCAAAGTGGTGTTCCAGTTGTTGGCCACAACTATCCCACTTAAATACAAACTAGTTGGCATCCTATACACCAGCACTGGTGAGGTTGTTGGACTCAAACTCCCAAATGTGCCAACCAGCATGGTCAAATGGTCAGGGCTGATGGGAGCTGTAGTCCAACAACGGCCACAGATTCCTCACCCCTGTATAATAAGCTCATGTTTTGCAGAAGTAGAAAAGATTTTTTTGGCGGGGGGGGGGGGGACTTAAAGGAAGAAAACCCCAAAACAGTCCAGTAAAGACTGAGCATGCTTAGTGTGCACATAATGCTGTCAGACTACTGGGGTGATGGTGGGAAACTGGATGATGGTGGAGGAATGGGATTTACTGGAAAGGGCTGGAATCTTGAACATGAGCACTTCACACTGCAATGTCTTGTACGCCCCACTTGTTTTCTTTAATAGCATAGCACTTAAGATGTTTGCTATTATATTTCTGGTCTCTCGTTCCAGCACTGAAATACAAATGGTCATTTGCTAAGTCTTTGCTAATGCCATTGTCTGCATTGAGGTGGTATACTTCTAGATTAGCACAGCTCAGTGCAATAGTTCCTTATGGAATGCTGTGTCATTAAACTCTAGTCGTTCTCTAGTAGTTCTGTTTGTGTGTCTGACTGGGGACAGTTAAGGGAGCCTGTAGCCCTTCTGATAACTGGTATCCTTGCAATGTCAATGACATTTTGCTAGTCTTGCTAGTCTGGGAAATTATTCCTATTGCTAATTAGTGTTCATCTGATCTAGTCTTAGACATGCATACAAATCAGCATGATAAACGAAACATCTGCATAGATAGGTGAGAGGGTCTGTTTTTCACCCTACTTTAATTAACCCTTTATCTGACAAAATTACCTATACATGCACAAAAACGCGTTTTTGTGCTTTAAGTGAAGCAAAAATCACCTATAATATCACTCTTCTAAAGTCAAGACAATAACATTTACAGTGATCTATGGGTGGACACTGTAACCTGGTTGATGTGTGGCCTGGAGGTAACCAAGAAAATGTTTTAAAAGAGAGGATACAAAGTCGGACTCAAAGGTATATTGCAGCTGACAAACTGTGTAGGAATGAGATAAATCACTACTAATTTTGTTTAGAGAACATAAGAAGACCTGTTTCCCATACTGCAATTTTCATCAGTGGAAGTGTTTCAGCAAGCTGCTGCCACATCCACATTAAAATCTGCAATGAGTTAAGCACTGACAGCTACAGCTACTCACAATTTTGAAAAGAGAATGCCAAGAATCCAGAACATTATCCAAATAATCATGCCTGAGTCCCACATTTACCCTTCTCATAATGTTTATTTGTAACCAATTGTAGCCCTGCGAGTGAGAGCTTGAGTGGAGGAATGATGGAGAGAGGTGAAGGAAGAGGCATCGCCCCACCCTTTCACTTTTGACTGTTTTCCAGCTCAAAAATCACATATGCCCCCATGTAGACAGAGATACTTTCCTTCACATAGGGGAAAATATCTTGGTAATTCTGAGTACTCACAGAGATCAATAGCTCCTTTGTTATGCTATGTTTTTCACCGCAGGGGTGATTTGCACGACAGTGAATGGAAAGTGTAAGAAGTGGTCATAATATAGAAACGTTAATGTCTTGAAGAATGGCTTAAGAGCAAAGTCAGTCCGATTTAATGAAGAAGGGCAGGTATAAATATCTTCAGCAAGGAAATTCTTCCTTCTGTTCTCATCCATTTATTGAAATTGAATCCACCTGGAAACTCAGTTTTTGACAGTAGCCACCAGTCACTATCCTTTAGGTTAACCTTCCCACAGGGTTGTTGCGAATGCAAAACAGTCCTCCAGTTGCTATTTTACTCCCAACACCCATCAGCCCAGCCAATGCTCAGGGTTTATGTGAGTTGTGGTCTTGTAATATCACCTTCTGCATCTTCTTTACGGCTGCTTAAGACCTGTGTGACCCAAGGGAAGGCAGACATCAGGAGGTCCAGGCCAGGGAGCTTGTGCCATCAGCCCCCAGATGCCCTAAAAGGACTTGATCAACATTTTATATCATTTATTTGTTTTAGTATATTGAAATTATGAACTGCTCTGGGGGCCTTGGCAGAAAGACAGTATACAAATCCTCATCTAATTTTAGCTTCACAACTGCCCTGTTTGGTAGGCGTTGCTGTGAAAGTGACTTGTTTCCCAAATGAAATCCATGGCTGATCAGAGAGAACGTTCTACAGGCATTGTCTTTTTCTGTCCAATACCATAACATAGCTGCTATATCAAACTGCTAGAACTAAAACCAGGCACCTTTAGTTCTCTATGTTAGTGCCCCATTTAGGGAACTGCCAGAACTGCAACTTGGAATATCTTCCAGGGTGCAAAGCTGGGTATTTTTTGCGACTGGCACTCTCACCCAGGCAGGCTGTCCATTGGGCCCTTCTTGGCAGGAATGAGTGTAGATGCAGGGATTTGTAGACTAGGATCTTACATGAGCCACAAGGCTTTTCTAGCTTTGGTGGTGGTTCATCTCATGACATCTGCCTATGGCTCAGTCACAATAGGATTCCACTTAAACTTACTATTTAAAACCTGAGATTTGTTAGATTTGACATAATTAACAAAGTTTCACATTTGAATTCAATGTTCACAATTGCAAGACACTCGGCATTCCCCAGATTCTTGCAGTTTTGATTCCCCTGTGCTATTGTGGTAGACACAGGGATCTCCAGTTTGGGGAATGAGTAGAATGGATGCACTCTGAACATTTCTAGTTTCTATCCATAACTGACACTGGAAAATCAAATGAGATCCCAGACTTTAAAGGGGGGGGGGGATACTACACATGTAAAACAAATGCTTCCTAATTATGTGATAGTTCACATTAATCATTATTATACATTTGTTAATTTATTGGAATTCCTAACCTGCTTCTCAGCTGAACAAAGTGACTTTCAAGCTACTGATTTCCTAAACTAAAAGCAAAACTGGATAATTTAGCATCCAGCCCAGCTGCGCAGAGTGGGAACACTGAAGACTCAGATTCTGTGTGGGTTGTACACAGAAAGGGAATGTAACAGAACCTGACAAGAGATTTAGCGTTAAACAATACAAGAAGACAGGATCTGCATCCACAAGAGCTCACAGAAGCATTAAAAGGAACACCTAATACAGCCTGACGTATGCAGTATCCTGATTGTTTTTGTCATTTTCTCATACTGCTTTCATGAATAGCTGGTAAGAAAGATTGGAGTTTAGAAGAAGGGAAAAATAAGAGCTAGGCCTGTCAGCAGTGATAGCCCTAATACAGTGGTACCTCGGGTTAAGTACTTAATTCGTTCCGGAGGTCCGTTCTTAACCTGAAACTGTTCTTAATCTGAAGCACCACTTTAGCTAATGGGGCCTCCTGCTGCTGCCGCACCACTGGAGCACGATTTCTGTTCTCATCCGGAAGCAAAGTTCTAAACCTTGAGGTACTATTTCTGGTTTAGCGGAGTCTGTAACCTGAAGTGTATGTAACCCGAAGCGTATGTAACCCGAGGTACCACTGCAGTATGTAATCCATCTCAACATCCAAGGGCCTCAACACCCAAGATAAGTAGGGTGGTGTCTTCTAGTTTCAGATTACAATTTATTGACAATCTCCCAGAAAACCCCATCCTAATGAGGCCTTTTATGCCAACATTTGCCACAAAGATGGACTACAAGCCATTAGGAATAGCAGACCTGGCTACCAAAGTCTGCCACTTTGTAGTTACCCACAGTTACTTCAGACATGGGTTTAACTTGCATCTTCAGATCAATGGCTCTGTCTTGAACACTTGTACATGGTTCCAAAATACGCCAACATCTTCATGGCTGACACAGAGCAATGCTTTCTCAACTCCTGTCTCCAAAAGCCTCTCCTCAGCTTGAGATACATTGATGACATATTTATCATCTAGAGTTATGGACAGGAGATACTTGAGGAGTTTCAACAGTACTTCAATAATTTTCACCCACCATGAACTTGAGCCTAGACCAATCCATACAAGAGGTTCACTTTCTGGACACATTCGTACAACTATATCATGAACCACCTTATGCAGAAAAAAACTACAGACCACTACATTTGCTGACAAGTTTCCAGTTTCTGCCCAGAATACATGACAGCTGAGGCCTATGAGACTTCTGCATCTGTTCAGATTCATTGAATAGAGATTCACAGCTTAAAAACGTAAGGCATTCCTCAGCATGCCTGGCATTCTCCAAACTACAGTGGCCACCCCATGAAATGAAAGCATCAACAACAGATAATCAGGGCTAGACTGATATGCAGGAACAATTTACTTTAGAGGGGGAAATGACTAGCCACCACTTGTCACTTACAGCTCCTAGCTGGAACCACTCAAATATATTATCATCAATGATCTTCAGCTCAACTTTTCACAGGATTTGGGTCACAGGCCTGTACTTGCTTACAGACAGCACCCCCGCCCCCCGGCCTAAAACACTCACCGGTAATAACAGACCACATAATAGAGATCTGGACAAAGGAACTGGCCAACACTATTACAGGATCTAATAATGTCATCCTCTACATCAGGGATTCAGTTCACCTGCTCATCCATCAATGTGATAAATGTCATTGTCTGCCAGCAGTGCCCTTCTGCATCCTATATAGGAGAAAAAGGCCGGTCTCTACCCAAAAGAATAAATGGACATGGATCTGACATAAAAATGGCAACATCCGAAATCCAGTGGGGGAAAATTTCAACCTTCCAGGACACACTGAAAAGTATTATAAAGCTGCTACCCTAGAACAAAGGCACTTCAAAGGAAGGCTTCAGTATGAAACTGCTGGGTTATAGTATATCAAGTGTTTCAGTGCTTTCGTGTATGGATTGAGCTGAGACAAAGAATTTTTAGGATGCTGTATGTGTTAATTGCCTCACCAGTGCCTGGATGCCTGTTTCCTCAAGAACTGTTTTGTGAATTACCACTGTTCAGGATGTAATTATTACTGTACTTTTCTGCATCTTGTTTCCTTCCAACCTCACCTTCTAGACACCACCAAGTTTGTGTGTGTGTGCACACACCCTCCCGAAAAGAAAGTTTTGAGAACACCATGCACCTGACGAAGTAGATTACTGTTGGTCTTTAAGATACCACTAGATTCCTTGGTTTTGCTGCAAAAGACAAATACAACCACTGTTCTGGAAATTGTATGAGATAATGTACACAGACCTGTGCTCTGAATTAGATTAGAGGCTGTCACTATGAATGAGATACTCTGATCCAGTGTGACTAGAACGTTTGAGACCTAGGCTCAAATGTATGGGCTAGTTTGGACTAAATTCCCCATGATCATTGTTTTCTGTTCTTGGGTTCCCTGTGTTTAATACCCAGTCTGACTTGACCCAGTTTCACCATGAACAGCCTGTAGCCCTGTTCTCCTGCCTGGATTCCTGTTGAGCTTCACCAGTAGGTCTTGGCCAGGGAAGTAATGGAAGTAATTGTGCTAAGATTCTTGACACAGCATTTATTTCTATTGGGATCCAGATGATTTAGCATACAGCCCCAGGAGAATAAGTATGAAAGCATTTCTTTTGGCCAAGTGAAATGCAGGTAAACAGTGAATCAAAGCATTGTAGTAATCTTGAATGGGAACCTGTGATTTCACAGCAGCTGGGGGCAAAAGCTACTGTAAATAAAATAAAATGAGCCATCTTTTGTTTTATACGCTCTTCACACAGGAGCCGAAAGCAAGCTGAGCAAAAAATTACACAGTCTAAAGGAAAATCTAGATGAGTTAATATTACAATAAAATGGCTGTGATGATAGTTAAGAATCAGTGGGAAGTTCTTTCAATAATCAATCTGTAATAAAATAAGGCAGAAGGAAATAAAGAGCAATTGACAGGAGCAATTATCAGCGATTGACAGGTGGAAATAAACAGGGAGGGTTCTATAGGTTCATGGGGCCAGATGGCTCTTATGTCTTTGTCATATTATATGGACCTTAGACAAACCTATAGGAAAATTCTGTGAGGATACTGCTGTCTGCTTCAGTGCACAATACTGTGTTTCCTCTTTAGGATGCAACTAGTTTGCTTGAAGCAGATGCTCAGGACCACTGTGCTCTCTTTATTGTCATTGATGAAGGAAGCCAAGTTCTAGTGAAATAGCCGCCTGCTTCAGGGTCAGCTATTCCCCCATATTCAAATGGAAAACTAAAGAAGCAATATAATTATAAATCCAAGCAACTGATATCCATCCTTCTAACAGAAGGCGATGATTATTTTCTTCTTGTTTTGGTTACTGATATTATTTACATGTTTTTTTTTAACAAAACGCTTACCAATAAACAATAGAAACATAAAAATAAAATTACTTTCTCACAAAACAATTAAATCATGAATTCATCACATTTCACCTCATTCAAATATCATTGACAAATGTAATCAATAATAAATTGATTAATTTATTTAAATACTCTTGCCTTCTTAGGTTTCTTAACTGAATCATTACATACTTGGATTATCCATCAGATCTGTCTCTAATACATATTTTTCACAAACTTCTAAATTTCTAAAAGGCAGAGTTTAAATCCAGAAGGTAAAATAACACTAACACAGAGCTCTGTGGGTGCCATGGTGCCTGAGTCCAGAATTGGACACAGTATTCCAGGTGTGGTCAGACCAAGGAAGAATAAAGTGGTACTATTAATTCCCTTGATTGGGACACTATACTCATCGGCTCTCTTATCTTCTGCTGTGAGGTAGAATTTTTTTTTAAGCAGAGAGGCCCCATAGCTCAGTCTGTTTTGGAGTTTGGATTGATTCCTAGTGCAGCTAATAAACTGTGCACATTCTCCTTAATTATACTCCGGCCGCTCCATTTCCTCTCATCTGTGAAAGAGATCCTTTGCAGGCCTGTGTTAGGTGCCCTGTCAGGGAGCTGTATATAACCACGTAAAATAAATCACTTATATTACAGGTATACAATAGTCAAGGTTCAACAATCAGCATGAGAGGCTTTCTAACTCATATGGAAGCCTGCCCCCCCCTCACATCTCAGATATGTGGTGGGATTAGGTAGGGGGGAAGCTGTGGTCAGCCTGTGGTGAGGTAAAATCAGTTAATATGTTCAGAAGCATTCTTACTATATCATACATTCCAAGGATGCCTAGTTGCCCTTGCTAATTTGCTCCTACCACCACATTCTCTCACACCCCGAAAAAAAGGAGGGTTCGGGAACCTGTGGCCCTCCAGTGTTGTTGGACTTGGGATGACAAGAATTGCAGATCAACATAATGTTGGCTTAATAATAATAGTAATAGTAATAATAATAATAATAAAATTTATTATTTCTACCCCGCCCATCTGACTGGGTTTCCCCAGCCACTCTGGGCAGCTTCCAACTGAATATTAAAAACAATACAGCATCAGACATTAAAAACTTCCCTAAACAGGACCGCCTGCAGTTGTCTTTTAAAAGTAAAATAGTTTTTTATTGCCTCAACATCTGCTGGGAGGGCATTCCACAGGGTGGGTGCCACTACCAAGGAGGCCCTCTGCCTGGTTCCCTGTAACCTCACTTCTCGCAGCGAGGGATCTGCCAGAAGGCCCTCGGTGCTGGATCTCAGTGTCCAGGCTGAATGATGGGGGTGGAGACGCTCCTTCAGGTATACAGGACTGAGGCTGTTTAGGGCTTTAAATGTCAGACCAACACTTTGAATTGTGCTCAGAAACGTACTGGGAGCCAATAAAGATCTTTCAGGACTGGTGTTATATGGTCTCGGCAGCCACTCCTAGTTACCAGTCTAGCTGCCGCATTCTGGATTAATTGCAGTTTCCAAGTCACCTTCAAAGGTAGCCCCACGTAGAGCGCATTGCAGTAGTCCAAGCGGGAGATAACTAGAGATAACCCTGGAGTAGAGTTTCTCTTTGGCGAACCAATGCCAAAACTGCACTTAAAGATGTTTGACAAGAGTCACCTAATAGCTGAAATTATAATAATCACATAGATGTAAAACTTTGGAAAGTTGGAGTTGGAGTTAAATAGCAATGGATTGCAAAAAGTGCAGTCTGTGACTTCTGAGCTGCTTCTGTACTGCTTGTTGCCTTCAACCATCCCCAATCTAGGCTGAGAATAAATGTCTAGCTAAATCTGCCCCTAAAATAGTCCATTTGTGCACAAGCCTCAATTCCTTTCATTTGCTTGAAACGCTTCCTGTAATACTCTTTAGTTAGCCTTTCTCACTCAGACTATATGTAGCAAAGGACCCGCTAATCTTCCTCTTGCCCAGCTGATATCAGTTAGTCCCAGAGCAGTAGAGACAGAAAACTGCATTATTTGGGGTTGGCTGGTCAGAAACCTGCCCTTTTAACCCTTTTGGTGACAAATGTGAGATTAGCACAAAAACGTATAGGCAGGACAGTTCCTTCTCCACACGGGACTGCTTTTAAAAGAAACCTTCTAGACTTTTCTTTGCCATTGCTGCAATTCTGGCGACATATTATTACACTGGAGAAATCGTTTTGAAAGATCTCTCTGTGTGATCTCTTCCTAATAGATGCCATAGCTAAGGGGGTTCCCTCTTGCTAGAGTCGTGTGTGTACTTCATGGCTCATTTGCAGTAGCTACAAAAGGGATATCCCCTCCTATTACATTTTAGGCAGCAAGAAACCACCCATTCATTAACTGGAGAGCTGTGCTTCCTATTCTTTCATTGATCAATGAATCATCGTTCATAATAGCTGCTTGTTCCAGGAACCACAGCCTTCCCATTTGCCACGAATACCCTCCATTCAGAAAGATAATGCTCACTTTTGAGTAGGTCAGAGTTTTCTTTTTTTTTTACTGTACAGAAAAACACAGATTGTTTGTCAATAGCTTCATAAGGCTCAAATCTCCACCTGATTGCTGAGGCAATTGAATTTATTTCTTTTTGCCAGTGTGTGACATGATCCTTTTGTTGTTGCTCCTAGCCACAGTTTATGCTTGATTTACAGAAGAAGGGGAGAGGCGGACAGCTTAGACCTGAATCCGAAACACTAATCAACAGCTATCATTGACAATATCTCCCCTCTATTATACGTTTGTTTTCCCTACAATAAAATCACTGAATACACGCACACAGATATATCTCATGAGGCTCTCATCATTTTTTCTAACGGGTTTTGAATAACCTTTGGCCATTCTGTAGAAATCCAGCTGAGAAAGAAGAATATAGACACATAGATATTGTAGAATTGTAGAATTGGAAAGAACCATGAGGGTCACCTAGTCCAACTCCCTCCAATGCAGGCAGGAATCTTTTGCACAACATGGGGCTCAAACCCATGACCCAGAAGCTTACTGAGACTTCCTCCCAGTTTGAGTACAAGACTGCCACTTCAGGAAACCAATAGACCAGGTTATCCTCCGCATCACTGGTTAAGAAGTTTATTCCTGCCTGGGTAGTTCAGAGATTGCAATACACAAGTAACAATAATATTTTACTTACTTACTTACTTACTTACTTACTTACTTACTTACTTACTTACGTAGTGATGCATGGAAGTGAGAGCTGGACCATAAAGAAGGCTGATCGCCGAAGAAT
This sequence comes from Podarcis filfolensis, assembly GCF_964270895.1. Lineage (NCBI taxonomy): Eukaryota > Metazoa > Chordata > Lepidosauria > Squamata > Lacertidae > Podarcis > Podarcis filfolensis. Next base: position 34,591,265 of record NC_139608.1, on the reverse strand, counting down.
TGATGCTTTTGAATTATGGTGCTGGAGGAGACTCTTGAGAGTCCCATGGACTGCAAGAAGATCAAACCTATCCATTCTGAAGGAAATCAGCCCTGAGTGCTCACTGGAAGGACGGATCGTGAAGCTGAGGCTCCAATACTTTGGCCACCTCATGAGAAGAGAAGACTCCCTGGAAAAGACCCTGATGTTGGGAAAGATGGAGGGCACAAGGAGAAGGGGACGACAGAGGACGAGATGGTTGGACAGTGTTCTCAAAGCTACTAACATGAGTTTGACCAAGCTGCAGGAGGCAGTGAAAGACAGGAGTGCCTGGTGTGCTCTGGTCCATGGGGTCACGAAGAGTCGGACACGACTAAACAACAACAACTCACTCACTCACTCATGTACTTACTCCTTAAAAAAACCCTAATACCCTGCCTTTTCTATTTAAAAACTCACAATGTTATTAGACATTTTGTAAAATTGTGGAGTTTCTGCTTTAAATCCACACAAACACATATGTCCTTTATGGCAGCTAGGGATGGATCAATCTATCATGTTTGGTTTTACCTAGTTTCTCATTTCCCCCATGTTATATTTATTTCACCACATTTCTACATCAGTTTCTGATTTTTTAAAAGAGCGATTGGAGATCTCTTGCTGGTGTAGTGGACACAATTCCTATGACAGAAAGAGAAGGCCATGGGAGAATTGGTAGGGAATATGCCCGGCAGCTGGCAAAGGGCAGTGTGCCCTTGCCCTGGGTATTGGAGAAATGAAACCTGCCACCTAGCTGCTGTCTCTATAAAAATAAAGGCATAAGAGGAAAGCTGACATGTTGTGGTTTCGAATGCCAGTTGTTTGGATAGTTTCGTTTCTAAAGTTAACTTGAAAACTCTTGAGAGCCAATAAATGCAAATACAACAGCAGTAGTTTTTCCTCTCAGGAAAGCAGCACCCCTGTTTCTTTGGATCTTTGGTAGGATAATAGATCATTTTTGCTCTCCAGGTCATTAAGCATGTGAGCAGTGGGTTTTCTAATGCAGCTGTTCTTTAAAAATAATAATACATTTTTTGAGTTTTATAAATAACACACACACACACACACACACACACACACGGTATTAACTCAGTAAAAAGCATCACTTAGAAACTGCAGTGTTAGGTGACATATAAATTCTGAAAAGAAATACATAAAAAAGTTTTGGCTACATATTTGTGAATATACTTTTAAAGAAGCAAACTTTGTGTGAAAATATATGCTTCAACCATGAGCAAAAACTGTGTGTAGGGATGGAGAAAAGTCCTGCTGGATGAGACCAAATGGGTCCATCTACATTCCAGTTACAAAGTGTGTGGTTGACCACGTGCATCTACCAGTAGACATGACTCACTTGTAACATCGGAAGCCAGTCAGAACCTTTTCTGTGTCTGTGCATCAGCATCACTTGGAATGCCATTATGTCTCAGGGTCCTGTTTACTTGATAGCTGCTGAATCACAATCGAACATGTGTTTTGCAGTCATAGGTTTCCAACCTCAGGAAGGTGAGGTATCTAAGCTCTTGACTCCACCCCAGGAATTGGGATCAGGAAGAAATATGGGGCACATTTCAATGTGAAATCACCTAAGGGCTTATATCCAATCTTGGCCTTTGCTCTGCTCTTTCCAGGCAGAGGTCTGCACTGCAATGCTCTATATTAGAGCATTTTTTAAAAAAATTTGCCCTGAGTTTTCCCTGCGAAACCCCACTGCCTAAAACTGAATCAGAGCAAATGTCAATTTGGATTTTCCACAGATTGACATTTGCTCCAACTGAGCTTTAAAGAGTGGGGTTTTGCAAGGAAAGCTCCGGAGCAAAGGGAAAAAAATTAGGACTCAGACACGGAGCTTTAAATTGCGGACTGTAGGAGTGTGAATAAGCCCCAATCCACACTCCCAGCCATGTGAACCGAAATGCAGCTGTTTGTTTGACATTTGCACTTCCCTGAGTTTAGTGTTGCTGTTCTCCAACAAAAATAATGTGTACAAAAATGTATAGATGAGGGGAAAGTGTGTATGAAAATGTGTCTACTGTGAAAATAGCATATGTAAATGTTATGTTATTGTTAGGTGAAATTGCCTGCATAATTTATATTTTGTTGTTGTTTAGTCATTTAGTCATGTCCGACTCTTCGTGAGCCCATGGACCAGAGCACGCCAGGCACTCCTGTCTTCCACTGCCTCCCGCAGTTTGGTCAAACTCATGTTGGTAGCTTCGAGAACACTATCCAACCATCTCGTCCTCTGACATCCCCTTCTCCTTGTGCCCTCCATCTTTCCCAACATCAGGGTCTTTTCCAGGGAGTCTTCTCTTCTCATGAGGTGGCCAAAGTATTGGAGCCTCAGCTTCACGATCCGTCCTTCCAGTGAGCACTCCGGGCTGATTTCCTTAAGAATGGATATGTTTGATCTTCTTGCAGTCCATGGGACTCTCAAGAGTCTCCTCCAGCACCATAATTCAAAAGCATCAATTCTTCGGCGATCATCCTTCTTTATATTATATTAGAGTAAGAAGTGTATATGTAGAGAGAAATGCATACAGAAATGTGTCTCTTGGGAAATATGCACTTTAAATGGCTGTTCAATTTTCATTATATATATATTTTTAAATAATAAAATTAAAATCCAAGTTGATGTAAAAATGTGGCAAATTCGTCTTAAGACTGAAAAACTGGGTAAAATGGAGCTGGTCGGATTCATTTATCCCTATCTGTATCACTGTTTACACAAGGGAGCACAGTGTTTTGTCACCAGAAAGCGGAATCCAAAGAAAACATGACATCCTGCCTTTCTGCATCCTTTTAAGTGCCTACAAAGAAACAAATATCCGTAGTCAATGGGGAAAATACAGGAGCAGGCAGTGGCAGGGGCTGTGGTTGGGTGGCAGTGCTCACTTGACCTCTCAGCAGCTGAGTCCCTGCTGCTTAGAAGGAAGGCGAGAGGAGTCAATTGAGAGTTTGGTGTGGTGCAAACAACCTCCCTTCCATCTTGCCACCATGTCGTCCATTACTAGGAGCGGGAAATAAAGCCCCTTCAGAGTTATTAAAATCGAGTTCCTAATGTGGAATATAAATAAATAAACCACAACTCTTCAGATAGCAAAGCAGGTGGGAATAGATCTAAGGGAATCTAAATTTCCGAGAGAAACGGTTCCAATGATTGTGACAGCCATTTAATTAGGGGATAAATGCCGAGCCTTCAGTTTAAAAATGTCTTTCCGAAACAGCAGTTTGTAGAACAAGCATTCTTCCTCCCTCAGCAGGGGAGAAACTGTATGCCAATACATTTTGAATTAGGTCATATAATCTCTCAGGTCCAGCTAGTCCACAGAGTCTATTCTGCATAGGCAGTGAGCTGAGTGTTTTACATTTAACTAAAGATCAGCCATTGTGTGTGTGGGGGAAACCTTAGCAGTTGGATACATGTTTCAGTAATGAGGTTTATTCTAGTACCACTATTTAAAATTACAAAAAGCTTGTGTATACACACACACACACACACACACACACACACACACACGGTGGATACACACTCACATATCTACACACACACACACACACAGTGAGATTCAAAGAAGAAGAATGCTAATTTATGAACACCTAGTTGATCCAAATTTTCGTAAGTTTTGGGTCAAAATCTATCCAGTATATCCAGTATCGGAGAATCTTTTGGTAAAAACCGTTAAGCTGTTCCCCCAAATACAACTGTTTTTAAATCAAAGTTTTATCGGTTTCTGAAGGACCTACAAGGTAAGGTCCAATACTTGTAGGCCTTAATATCTCAGTAGTGACCCAGATACTTTATTCTTTGATTTTTAGGTTGGTTTTTTCATGGTTCCAGTCTGGCCCTTCCCACTTCCTCAGTTCAAGACCAGGTAGGCTGGTGTTTTATTATTCTTTATTTATCAGTATTGAATTTATATCCATCCCGCTTTTCCTCCAAGCAGGTCAAAGTAACATTCATGTTACTTTGCCCCATGTTATCCTCTCAGTAACCCTGTGAGGTAGGTTAGGTTGAGAGACAGTGACTCACTCAAGGTGATACTGTGGGCTTTCTGACAGGATAAAGTGTTAAAACAGGGATGCTCCAGTCCTAGTACACCCAATAGCCCTCCATCTTATTCCACATTCTGAAAAGAAGGCATATAAGTAGGTAATATAGGGAAGGGAAGTAATCTTTTTCCTTAGGTCTGGAAATTTATGGGAGCCCTTGTTAACAGTTCTGTGTGGCACTTTTAAGATTAACTAGTTCAAGTTGCATTCCTGTACACATTTATCAGGAAACAATCCATATGAAATTCCTTAATAAACATACAAAACCTCCAGACGCAGATATATTTTCTGATTATTTTTTATTATTTGTTATCATACAGAAATAGGTGTAACTTACAAATATCACACTATTGCATTTTTTTTGTTGTCTCCTCCCTCGACATTACCTATGGCAACGGCTCTTGACTGTTTTGAAAACTCAGATCCCACACACAAAACATACCAGAAAAAGTTGATGAGTTTTATTCATTATTACAATATTTGAACATGGGCAGGATTAAGAAATCTCTTTTGGTGCAAAAATAATCAGCAATTAAATTAATGTAAAAATCTTCAAATGGCCAAATCTTCTATAAAGCATTGTTTCAAAAATCAGAAAAGCCAGGAATAATAATATACCTGTGGGCTACAATCCTGCATGTAGTTACAGGCTCTTAGTTCCACAGATCTGTATAGGAAGGGTTCAAGAGCACTGCAAGGATATAAAAGATGACTGGCTATTTTCATTTCTGACAGTAGGCCAATGAACATGAACTTATCATGGGCACTTATCTTCATAATGCTTTTTGAACATTGGTGTGCTACACTTTTTAGAGGTTATGTTTGCCTTTATTAACTAGTTTCACAGGTGGCAGTTTGACACATTTTTTCATTGCCATCAGTGGATGTACTGGATTTTACGGAGTAAGACTTAGAATTGTCAGTCTATTCCTGCTTTATGTCCTTGAATTATACTCGCCCCCTGCATGCTGCTAGTTAATCATTCTTTCTGCCTGAGTTCTGAGCAAGTCGTCTGCCACTCTCTGCCTCTAGTAAAGCAGGTGTGGTGGTGGCTGGTACTAAACCGTTGTCGAACTCTAAAATTTGTATCCAAACTGGTACAAAGTAGACAAGGAGAAAGCTCTTTAGAGAAGGCATTGAAACTCACCATTTAGTGTGTGACAACCACGCACCCAAAATAAATACCATGATACAGAATGGTATGGAAGAGCCCTGTGTGGGGGCTTCATGCAGGTGCAAATTTTGACACTTGCAATATGGGAAAGGCGATAGTCCTAATTGTAAAAGTAGGACAGTAAGTATGATGGACTTAAATCCAGAGGAATCCACACTGAAAGGAAAGTTGCTAAGCCAGGCCAGCATAGAAATGATTAGCAAGAGCTATACTTAATGCTGCAATCCTACACAGATGTCACAGGCATTACATAAAAAAAAAGAAACCAAGTCAAAATGTTGATGAGGAGTTTCTGTATTAACCCAGCAAGAGCAATTTATGTGCAGTGATATAGATTTCTGTAGAAGAACCGCCCTTTCAGCTTGATTCTTGCAAATAAATTTTTAAAAACCCACTGGGAAAGAAAACCTTAGTCTCTCCATTCAGGCCTGAACGCTTGGTGTAGTTTTGTGATTCCATGACACGACCCTCCTCCCAGTTAGCAAGGTTTGTTCCATGGGGAGATCTTGAATGCAGCAAAGTGTGTGCAGCCCCACTGCTGTACACATGGATCTCTGGAGCACAGAGACACTCAGGAATGAGTCTAGCAGAACAAGTGGCAGTTACCCAAGCCCCAAGATGAGAAGATGACATACCTTCCAGAACTTTAAAGCCCAAATCCAGGATGCAATATTCCCGTTTTTTATCGTGAGAGCATGACTGCAGTTCCCACCCCCAAAAGTACTTTTTTGGGCACGGCGCCTCAAAGCTCTGCAAGATCATGGCAACCAAAAAGATCGTCGTTATCTTGCAAAAAACCGGGATGTACCTTTCTTCCCAGGATACTTCCAGGGTATGAGATAGACAATCTTAGCCTTGGAGGTTTCTGGTCTTACGCCATACATGTGTATCTCTTTCCAAAAGGCAGTGGAGCACATTGGTGAACTTAATCCTTCAAACTGGGTTTTGGGTGAAAGGTTCAGAACACAAGCAATACAGATATTGTTAGCTGTATTCAGATCTAAAATCTATCAGCAGAGATTATGATGTTGACGTCAGTTAAGGCTGTGCAGAGGAACATCTTTATATGTAAGATATATGCGCACTTTTAAATTCAATTCAAATGGTTTTTAAAACAGTGTGGCCCAGTTTTCACAGGCTCAGCAGGAAATCCTCAATGCTTTGACACCATCACCTTTTCTGCCTCAGTGAGCAGAGAAATTGTTCAGTTCTTCATACAGTAACATTTGAAAGATAGAAGCACATCACATTACAATGTAAATGAGGTATTCTGGACTTATTGTTGACAAGAGCTATCCAACACAGACCATTTCAAAAGCCTGCCAAGTGGGAACAGGATTCTAGCTGGAAAACATTTTACAAGAATACAATTGCAAAAAAATTATAACATTAGAAACCGGTTCCTCCCCCTCGCACTACCAAATTCAATGTTCATTACCTGGAGAGTATTTCAAAATGGCTTTAATTAGGTGCACAAAAAGGGCACAGTGGACAAATTACACATCCTCTTGTAACAGACGAAGTGAACAAATGTTAATTGCTTATACCATGCAACAAATGACTTCTCGCATGGCAGCATATATTAGGTGCAAATAGTGTAATTGCAAATTATTGTTTAACAGCACAAAAAAGGGGAGGAAAGAGGATGAAATGAAATGATAAAATATAAGCTACATCACTCTGATTGTTTCGATACATTATGTCTGGAGACAAAATGATTGATAGTTGTTCACTAATGAAATTTTTGTGTATTTCATGTCATAACTTGTGAATTTTGGTTAGATTCAGTGGGTGAAATCCCATATTGGGCATACTCAGAGTACATTAAGTTACTTAAGTTCATTGATTTCAGTGAATATACTCCGAGTATGAGTTAGCTGGCTATCACTCAGGGTGCATGTCTGAATAGAAGGGACACAGCCATGAACCAGTAGCTCTAAAATGTGTGCCGAGCCCCATTTGCTTTCCTGAACAGGGAAAATCCCAGTAAACTTTGTTTTGTATGTAAAAGGAAACAGGCAGCATCAGTTTGTGGTAGAGCTTGATGCTGTGGTCATTGAAGGCCAATGCTCAGTTAAAACCACAGAAGAATATTTGCTTCAGTTCTCCAGTGTATGAATTCTAATTCCACATGAACCACCTTAATATCTTGGGGGAAATACTGTGCTTGTTTCAGTCTCGAAAGAATGGTGTTTACATGTGAATATATTCCTTGCATAATGCCAGTTTTCTTGTGTGAATTTGAAACAACTGTAAACTTTTGGACATAACAATAACAAATAATTCAAATTCAGTTTATTCTTTTTAAAGTCTGGAAATGAAGTATTTCTGTCCAAAATCTGATACAAGTCTCATAGAGGAGAGTGTTGATATTTGCTCTTACATGGTTCCTTTTTTCGCACATGGTACTTAAATGCAAAAGCTTAATTGTGAGCATAGATGTGTCTCATATAATATTTTGTTGTTGTGTGAATTACTGATTAGAATTCCGTAGTATGAACTAGGAAACAACTATAACAGCAACTCTTGTTCTCATCCTATCCATGTGCTGAAAATTATTAATGAAAGAGACTTAAGTTGCCCGGAGTGGCTGAAGCAATCCAGTCAGATGGGCGGCATATAAATAATAAAATTATTATACTACTTTTTATTAAGTACATGCTTAACTCTTCCATTGACATGAATGGGACAAAGAGGGCTTGCTTTGGTTGGGACATGACCTTACATGAATATAAGGGATCAATATGCATTTAAAAGCACCATTCCATGATGCAAAGGCCTTTGTATCCTCCGCATATGTGGACTGTTATGCACATGAGAAATATGTGCAAAGAATGTGCCACTGAATGGGGAAGCTCTTGAAGGAAAACAATTCTGTGAGGATATCAAGCCTGCAGTGTCTACAAGGAAGAGTTATCTAGCTGTATCTTACCCTTTGACCCTAAACACATATGTTTTCAAGAATTGGTGCACTAGACTGAGCATAAGCAAATCAAACTGCTGAAGTCAATGTTTTTACACACATATCACACACAAATCAAAGGCAATATTTTACATTATATCTTATAAAACTGTACATTGTAATATTCTGTGTTATGAAAACTACTATTCAGTTATGCGAACGACTGGCTTTGTTTAGTAAATATAAATCAGAGGCAAAAGTGACTGTTACAATTGTTAATTCGACTCAGATTGTATTGTATAGATTTTCAATGGCACTGTAAAAAGAGTTGTCAAAAATACATGTATTTGCCCTCTCCCATCTAATGGTGGTATTGTAACATCTTGTCAAGCTGTCAAACACATCAGTTTCATTTTGTAACTGAAAAGCCCTCATTACAATAACAAAAAGAAAAAAGAAAACATGTATTAGAGAACAAGAAGAAAATAATGTATTTATTATTCTAGGTTGATGTTTCTTTCATATTTATTATTTTCTATCATAGCACAATAAAACATTAATTGTAATTAAACAGAAAACTATGGGAAACACTGTTCTTCATAGCTCTGTAGAGCATCAATATCTATTTTGAGATAAAAGGTAATAACTTCTGGTAGCTAGATGGAAACATTTGCTCCAATTCAGCAAGAGCGACTCATGCACCAGTCCTCTGCTGGATCATTCCCCACACGAGTAAGACGATGTGGTTACCCAGAGGAGAGGGACTGAGATCATGCACAAACCAACAAAACTGGCAGTGGTTGGCTCTGCCATCTTTAGCAATGCTGACCAGTTGTTTGCGATGGGAATTTAGGGATTGATTCCCTTCCTGCTCCCTCTAACAAAGGGGAGGGGAACCTGTCACACTCTAGAAATTGCTGGGCTACAGCTCCCATCATTCCTGACCTTCGGCCATGATGGTTGGGGCTGATGAGAGTTGTAGAACCATAACATCTCTAGGGCCACAGGTTTCCCACCTCTCTTCTGATAGCTATGTAGCACCATGTGAGGATCTGTGGACCAGGGCTTTTGTTATCTCTATGGCTACACCATACAGGAACCGTAGAGGAATTTAAATAAGTGACTGTTTACGTCTCAGCAATCAATTGCTGCTCCTCTCCCTTTCATGTTTGTCAGATATTCACAACACAGTCAAGTCTTAAGCATATGGTAATGAAGTGCATGGGCAATGAAACACATCTATATGTTTCAAAATAACTTGAGAAGTGTCTCTACGTGTTGCTAACAGTTAAGGCAGCTATACTGATACATTAAACACAGCATATGGTTCTTATATTGCTTTCTACATCCTAAACATTACGAAAGAAAATAAGAGATTTGAACATGCTATGATTTTCCTGACCGCCTCAGAATTTCATCCAACCGGTAGATAGCGCTGTACTTTGCTTATAATATATAGTGGCTGATCCCAAAAGATATACTGTGTTATTGACCTATATCTGAAAACCAATTATGCAGTGAAACTCACAAAAAAGATCAAACAAATAGGCAGCCTGTCCATTACTCAATGAGTAAAAAAAAATGGGGAGGGGGGGGCGTTGCCAACATATTAATTTACAACTTTAACATTCTTAATTGTGTCTGCCACAATAACTTAATCTACTCAGGTTTCCCGTCTTCATCCTTTTATTTTTATTTTTTTTACATCTTGAGTAGATGAGATGTTATCAAGAGCCATCTCCAGATACCGACAGCTACGGAGACGCTTGCTGTTAACCAGTCCCAGACTAATGTTTAGTACTTACACTAACATACCACATAATGCTAGAGTGCACCATTGAGAGAGCCATTAAACTTGGTTTTTACTTGGATAAGGCTGTAGGTATAAATGACAGTGAGCAGAAACTGCCCAGTTACCGCCGCATAACGCAGCTACAACAAAGAGTGCCACACAACTGCAAGGGCTGTAATAATAAAGAGCAAGGAACTTGAAGCTCTGTTTCCCATATTGCTGTCCACTTTATGTTTAGGAGATGATTTTACAGAAGCTGTGGTTGTGGTGTCCACCTTTCTCACAGTTGGCTTCGGTTCATTCCTGTCTTCTGGACCAGCTCCAAGAACATCTGAAGGAGGTAAACACAACAGAATAAAAAAAAAGGCAATGTTAGTTTCTTACTTGACACAAAATGTCGAATGCAAAATGAAGCCCCGTTATCAATGAGTTAGAAATAAGGCATTCAGCAGAATCTTAAACGTGTGCACTGAAACGCAAGTCTCGCTAGACTCCAGGGAATTTATTTCCTAACAAGCGTTCTTAGAATTGCATTTTTAGTGCTAGACTAGGACCTTGGAAAACGGGGTGCAAATCTACACTCAGTCATGAAGCTCACTGGCTGACCTTGGGCCAGCCACAATCTCTTAGTCTAACCTACCTTGCAAGGTTGTTGTGAGGATGAAATGGGGAAGGGAGATAACCCCTTTGAGCTCCTCAAAGGGTGGGATATAAACACAAGTAACATTTTTTTTAAAAAAAATAATAGTCTATCAATGGCTATGTTCCACTTTCACAGTTCAGGCAGCATGCCTCTGGATGGCAATTGCTGAGAGTCTCAGGTGGAGAGAGTGTGGTTCAACTCATGCCTAGGACCCACGTACCTATGGGACCGCCTCTCCTGGTATGCCCCGCAGAGGACCTTAAGGTCCACAAATGACAACATTTGGGAGGTCCCAGGTCGCAAGGTGGTTAGATTGGTCTCAACTAGGGCCAGGGCCTTTTCAGTACTGGCCCCGACTTGGTGGAACGCTCTGTCACAAGAGACTAGGGCCCTGCGGGACTTGACATCTTTCCGCAGGGCCTGCAAGACAGAGTTGTTCCGCCTGGCCTTTGGTTTGGACTCAGCCTGACCCTTATGTTTCCCCTCCCCTTACGGTCTTGATTTATCGGCTACCTTAAAATGAGGCTGCATTTTAAATTGCATTTTAACCTGTATTTTAAATTGGTCCCCCCCCTTTCCCCCTATTATGTTTTTACTGTGATTTTATTGGTGTTAGCTGCCCTGAGCCCAGCTCTGGCCAGGGAGGGCGGGGTAAAAATAAAATTTATTATTTATTATGATTATTATTATGCCCTGCTTGTAAGAGTCTCATAGACACTTGGTTAGTGGCTGCAGGAAGTCAAATGCTTGATTAGATGGGCCTATGGTCTGATCTCGCACAAGTCTTCATAGGTTCTTAACGCATGAGGACAAACTTCTGAACAGTGCTTGAACTAGTTTGGTTAAATTCACTGACTTAGTTCAAAAATATCTGAACAAAACTTGAAAGTATTTCCCATAATTGCCAGGCAATTGCCAGTTTCATTTTGGGGTAGAATTCTGAATGACTAGTTCATCTCAAGTTCTTACTCTTTAGCCTCTTTAGGCCTTTAAGCGGAAATAGCATAATTGCTGGGGAAATGAACCAAACAGTTCCCATTCCACTCTGTGCGCATGTTTATCTTTTCTTGGTCTTCTTAAGTATATTCCATCACAGCAGCTTGTAACATTCTGAATGTTGATTTTTGTTGTGGTTGAGGATCATTTGGATGAACATGAATCAAACAAGTTTGTTTTCATAAAGGGATAAATGTGAACTGGAATTACTTCCTTTTTGGAAATATTGAACTTGAATCAGACCTGGTTGCTTTTTGAAATGAACTTTCAAAGCTCAGCTTCTGAACTATGTGCAAGACAAGACTGTCAGGTCTGTGATCCAAGAGATCTATGTTTTGTCTAAGGTTATCTTGCTTGATTTGATAGCTGAAGTTCCATGGAGTGCAACCACACCCAATTAAAGGCAGAGGCAAAATATGCACTGATTTCTGGATTGTAGTCAGTCATTAAACCAGTTTTATTTAAACGAGTAAGATCGTCCAGCTAATGGAGTTGTCTGCAGGACTCAAGTCCAAAGTTGACTCATGGAAAAAAGAATAGCTAAAAACCTTACATTTGGGAGATTATTTGTCAGAGAGTATTCATCAACTGTTCAGCCAAAGCTTAATGACAATAATCTCATTTGCTAAAGTTAATAGAGCTTTTCCACACCTGTAAATATTTGAACATTCATCTTTGACAGTTAAATCTGAATAATTTCAGAAGTTTGCTTTCAGCTAATTCAAGTGCCAATCCTCTTAGAAGTAAGAAACCAAGCTTTCTACAACTTTGAAGCAAGTCCATGTATAACTGAAAAATCATTTGTAGTTCTGAATATAAATCTGACAGTCATGATTTCCAAAGTCTAAAGCCATAAATCAGCCATCTTTTAAATCAATGCCTAATAATAATAATTTGCACATTTTGCAAATATTGCAGGATGTCCACTTTGCATGTGGCACTTTCGTGAAATTCAAACTTTGCTTTGTCTGATCGTTTCATTTACCGTATTTATTTTTTAAATCAGCTCTGACAAATAAGGCAGTGGATTCTTATATGACATGTCCTTGGTCTGAATCTGACACTTAGTTGGTGCTCCTGGGGATGAGATTTGAAATGATATGACTGACATTCAGGGAAACGTTATGTAGTGTGACAAAGTGACAGCTCTGCCACAGAGCTGGGGTCAAGCTTTGATAACCAGACAGATTTTGTCAAACAAGCCTGTGCGAAATTTTCAGTAGAAACTTAGGGTGATGATATCAGAATCCTTCAGGAAAAGCTTACATGGAAAACCAGTTCCAATGTACAGTAAGAATTTACTATGCACACTATCATTGGATGATTTTGAAAAGTGATTCAAATATTGCCAAATCAAGTTGATCACCAAGGAATGTTTATTTATGTATACATGTCTTTTCCATGGTTCTTGCAAAGAGCTCAAGTAGCATACATGGCTCTTCCCTCATTTCATCCTCAAAACAGTCCTATGGGGGCAGGCTAGGCTTAGGGTTAGTGACTAATAAAGCTTGAAGAAACTGCTCTTTGCAAATTCTGAAATGAACTGACCTGATTCACCCCCGCTGGACTAATGTGGAACAGAAAGTAATTATTGTTCACTTCTCCAATTTTTGTGATATTATTGGGTCAAAGAAAATCAACATGCTTACAAATGCATTTTTATTTAGATAAGTTACATTTAGAAATTCACATTTTGTGAGAAAATATGTTCAAAAATAGTATTTAAATGTATATTTTAATGCAAAGTTTTATGCAGATTTTTGGGGGTGGGGTGGGGTAGCGAAACACAGATGTATATGAAAATGGTACCAGACAGACTTAGGAATGGAACACATGTGAAAAGGACATTGGTCCAGAAATAGACTGATCCACCCATCCCTAATAGTGATTGGCCCAAGATCACCCAGTAAGCTTCATGAATGGTATTCCTAGCCTGGTATTCTATAACCACTACACCATACTGATTCCAGCACTCTGAGAGAAAAAGAACAGTTCAGCCATTGTAATATTGATACAGCTTTTACTTCCAGTTCTGTTGAAGAGTACAGATAAAGCTATTGACATCCCTATTATACAGAATGATATGTAAGTGGTGGTTCTGTATAAGCTGATTACACACTACAACTGCAAAGATGTAAAGCACAGCAAAGTGTCCTTTACACATCCTTATTTGTTAGTTTGGTCACATACTGGACTTAATAAGACAATAAGCTAGAAGATGTATTTCCCACAGGATATGCACTTCTAGAGAATTTTCAGTGTTAAGAGGAAAGTTCTTTTGTGCTTTAGCTGGAATTCCCATTTTATCAACATATTTTCACTGAGCCAGAGACAAACTTTGCTTTGTGTTTGTACACAAAACACCCAGGCACCACTGCAATAATGACAACCAACAATTGCTACCTGAAACTGCTTCATAAACATGCCATTAAAAAAGAAGTATCAGCTCTATTATACAGCTAAAAACCATGTCTTTGGATTTTAGAAATACAGTAGATTCCTGGAAGAACAAGCTTGTTAGGTGGCATAGATTCCAGAAATGGAAATGTAATCTGAGATCACTGTCTGCAGGCCAGCGGCTTTGGAGAACTATCAGTAAACTCTCCCTGCATCATAAGAATGAGTTGATTCTATTTGAAAACACAATCTCTCCGCAACACAAATCACGAAAAAGATGTTGTGTGTTCCTCTCAGCTTCATCATAACATCAACATTCATTTGGGGAGACTAATGGCTTTGAGAATGTACTTAAGGTTGGCTGCAGGTAATGGCTGCATAAGAGGAAAGGACAACTGCCATCCCATCGTGTCATTGTTGAAAATACAGTTCCAGACTCAGTGCCTTTTCTTTGATATCCTGTGCTGGGGTTTACACAAAGGGATGGGGGAAGCAAACAAAAAACAAAAAACAAAGCAGACAGGAGCTATTTACGGGGAAAGAACAGAAATACAAGAACACTGAAATAGACATCTTTTTGGCTGCCCTTAAAGTAAATGAATGGAACCTGAAACAAATTACTGCAATGTGGAGTGTACTTGCTCCCTTTTCCATGCATGTCATCCATTATGTTTCATTCTCTCTCCCCTCTGGTTTTCTAGTCCCCCAATATGTTAGTTAGTTAGTCCCTTACCTTTCCCGCCCCGACCTGGTCACAGTGAACCATGCGACAGTCACCTCCAGGCTTGACTACTGTAATTCGCTCTACGCGGGGCTGCCCTTGAAGCTGTCCCAGAAACTCCAGCAGGTGCAGAATGCTGTAGCGAGGTTCCTCACGGGGTCTCTGCCATGGGAGCATATTCACCCAGTGCTTTTCAAGCTGCACTGGCTCCCGGTGGAGTACAGGGTCAGATTTAAGGTCCTGCTTTTGACCTTTAAAGCCCTTCACGGCCTAGGACCCTCGTACCTACGGGACCGCCTCTCCTGGTATGCCCCACGGAGAGCCTCTAGGTCCATAAATAGCAACATCCTAGTGGTCCCGGGCCCTAAGGAAGTTAGATTAGCTTCAACCAGAGCCAGGGCCTTTTCAACACTGGCTCCGGCCTGGTGGAACGCTCTGCCTCATGAGACCAGGGCCCTGCAGGATCTGATTTCTTTCCACAGGGCCTGTAAGACAGAGTTGTTCCGCCTGGCCTTTGGCTTGGAGCCAATTTGATTCACTCCCTCCCTCTCTTTCTTTTTTCTTTTTCTTCTCCTCCTGCGATGAAGTTTCATTTTGATATTTTAATGTTTCAATATTTTAATGTTGTATTTTAATTTTGTTTTTAAGTTGTAATCATTCAACTTGTTTTTATTATTGCTTGTAAGCAGCCCTGAGCCCGGCCTTGGCTGGGGAGGGCGGGGTATAAATAAAAATTATTATTATTATTAGTTGGCATTCTGTGACCATTGGGGATGTTCAGTCCTCTTTGGACTGCTTCAGAGTCTCCCCATTCTGGCCCTGGGTTTGTGCTAAACATTTTTTTGTACAGGCAACGACCAATTTACACACGCCCAATTGATGCGTTTGCTGTGCAAACATGCATTGTGCTGAACCCAGAAGTGACTTTAGAAATGGCAAGAAGGGCCTAGAAAGAGCCCTGAAAGGGGAAAAAAGCACGAAAACAGCCCCTAACAAACTCTGGCACTGATCATTGAGGCCTGTGGGGAGTTGGGACTTTGAGGAAGGATGTCTGGAGGGAGCGATTGTGGTGGAGTTAGGCGGAGTTTGGTGTCTGGTAACTGTCTGGTTTTTTAAATGTTTTCTCAAGGGTTTCCAGAGGTTTAGAGGGTGTTTGCAGACTTTTTAGATGGCGTTTCAAATGTACGTGATTTCACGTAAATATGCGGTACCTTGTACTTGTGCAAACCTTGGCCTGAGCCTGTTGATTTCACCCCACCCCCATGCATTGGCTGTGCCATTTTGGATACATATTGGCGCTCCTGCCTGAATATCAGTAATAGAGGGAATTATTAAGAATAAATAATGAGAAGAGGTGGTTTTCTGACAGCACCTGGGCCCTCTTTCCATCATTGTCATTCTCCCTTTCGACTGCGGTAAAGGCACAATTTCTCCATTGCCTCTTATATCATCTTGGCCTGCTGACTTCAGCTCTCTTGAGCCAGCTGATTAAATAAAGACCTCACTAAGTCAAATCTATCCTCCACTTTCACTTGGCTATATCCAGCATTGTAACTTGATTGGCCTCTATAAATTGGCCAGGTTGGAATGTATTAATTCATTTATTTTCCGTATATTGACTTAACCAAAACATCTGAGGTAAGATTGAATGCTATCAACAAAAGGGCTGTTGGCTTTTAAAAGCCTCCCCCTCAGCACTGACTGCTTAATGCACTACATAACAAGCATTAAATAATACATTAGGAAAATCTGTCTTTAACCTTTCTAAGGAAAGGACTTCAACATTAATTTTCTCGTTCACTGTGGTTTCATAGCAAAGATTATTCCACAGGATGGTATGCATGACTATTTAGAATCGAAAAGTTAGAAGGTTAGATGTGCAAACAGGGCATTTTGTAAATTTCTCTTTAAAAATTAAATACATGGTGTTTGATAAAGTATTGTAATCAGCCAGGGCCATCCTTTCGTTGGAGAAACCTCAGCACAGAGGCTGTGCAATGTTTTATTCATTCTTGATGGGAATTATCTCTGAGATGAAAGAAGAGAAGGAGCTTCCTCTTAAATATTGGACGTACCCAGAGCAAATACCTGGGAGAATGCAATACTGAATCTTAGACACTCCCCATGTGATTAGACGTAACTTGTAAATGCTATCTTTGGCTATAATGCAGTCTCAGTGGCAAGAATGAATTTAGCAAATCTATGTCAATGTATGTGAGAATGTGGGGAAGAGAGAACAAGCAACAATTTCAGGCCCCACCACAGGGATGAGCAAATCTATTTATTTCTAGTTCCTCTCACTTTTACATTTCTTCACCCATAATTCCATTTCATTTATGCATTAATCTGCAAGTCTAAAATATCTTCAGAAAATAGGTATTTTAAATTTAAAGTGTATTTTAAAAATACATGTTTAAATGCAATTTTTTTTCTGTTAAAAGACAACTTTAAATGTATACTTGGATACTAAACTAATGAGAACCGTGTTGCAAAAGAAATTCCAAATCTGTCTGATAGCTGAGCTCCAATATATACATTAGATTGAGTGGTGTGGATTGAGTCATTTCATGCAGGAATTGTAAAAGGGTGAAGTCTCACCTGAACACACCCACCCACCCACACAAATCTTATATATAAGATTCCTGCCCCACAGGAATCTGCTGCCTGTGTGGGCCACACTTGTCCAAATAACTTGTCCATGCCCTCATATTTCAACAACTGAAAATCATCCAGTAGCCAGGACATAGGCACAAACATCTAGCAGTATCTGGGTCATAGCATTTATGAGCAATTTTACCCTCAAATTCCGTAGGAAACATGAGATCGTGTGCCTCCAAGGATTCTGTGATGGTTTGGACAAAAACCCAGGTTCTTTACCTGTAACTGGTGTTCTGCAGTCACACATATGTGTTTCTAGTTTTGGACCTCTAACCTCACCAGGAAAGAGGAAGACAGTTGTGGAAAGGAGAGCAACACCTGTCCTCTTGAGGGGTGTGTGACCTTCACTAAGAGGGAATCAACTGGATTTAAATCTGCCTGTGTACTCCGAGTTTACAGAAACATGTTGAATTCGCTTAGGGTGCTTCTATATACCTCCCCTTTGTTCACTCATTATGATGGACCTTTTGCTAGTCAATTAATACATTTAAAAGCATTGGTAAATAATTTCAGAACAAATAAAGACATTTCCAAATAGAATTTGGTATTGCAGTCTTAGCATTATGTAGTATACTACATAATAAAACTCAGCATCTCCTTTATAAAGACAAGTGTTTAGCGAGATATCTGGTATCAGAAAACTTTTCTGACTCAGGATTACACAAAGCATGTGGTTCTCTCATCACCTAGAGATACTGTCAAAGTACTAAGGACAGTCAAGATGTTATCTTAAGCACAGCCAATTATTAAATATATAAAGTCAAAGGAAAAACTTCATCAAAAGTTTAATATAGAGGAAACTGTGCCAAGGTTACAGAAGCTCACCTAACCACATTCAAAAGCAAATGCCTCAGGATCTAGGCATCACACAGAATTAATTCTTCCACAAATGCTGAGATTCATAAAAAACTTCAGCAGTTCCTAATCTTAAAAGTCAATCATAAAGTAAGGTGGGAATACGCTGGATATGTGTTAAGGATGAAGAAGAACATCTGCCACAGCTAGTGAAGAACAAACATGTAAATGATGGGTAACTGAAAGATTTTACCCCTCACAGCGTCTAGGGATGAGAAATCTGTGGACCATAACAATAGAAATAATATAAAAGTATCCAAATTGGAATTGAGATCCTAGTATCCCAGTTCTAGAATTCACACACAGCCCAGCCCAGCTGAAACTGACCAGCTCAAGAGTACTTCAGGGATCATATTATCCCATATGAATCTCCTGGAATGTTGAAGCCATAACTTGAATATGATGACAAGAAACAGGGAATAGGGAGTAGCAGCAGCCTCATTGCAGAACCCCTTGCCTAAAGAGGCCCACCAAGGAAGTATTCTCATTGTTTTTATGTAATTGGTGTCAACGTTTCATTTGATTAGCTGTCAACATGAGCACTATTTTAGCTGAATGAATGAATATTTCAGAAGGTATTTGAAGGTCTTCTCTGAAGGCTGTTTCAATCCTATTGCGATCTTTTAGTAGGTCTGTTGGTCTAGTTTTATGTATTTTATTTATCGATATGTGTTTTATGCTAACATTATTGTTCTTTATGTAATTTATAGGCTGTCTTGAGTACTCCTTTGGGGCTAGTAGGTGGGTTAAAATACTACTAATAAATCAACAATGTAGTGTTCAGTGCAACCCAAGAGATAAGCATTGCTCACTCTAATCTTTGTTGCAGTTCAGAAACACATGTACACCCATAACCAGAGATGTTACTTGAGATGCTGATGTACATCTACTGGATGAAGATCTAGCTGCCAATTCAGTCAGGGACATACATGCACAGAAGTCTTTTCCTGCATGAACATAGTCCATGCTGGATGGCAGCAATCAAGTGTGGTCTGCCAGAGTTAACAGGAAGAATAGTTATCACTCAAGAGAAGACCTGATTTATCTTTTGCATGCCAGAATTAAAAGACTTTCTTGGAATAACATGCTCATACAACACTTCTTTCATTGCCTGATAGTTCAACTAAGAAGGTGCAACTGTGACTAGTATCACTAAACCTTATGTTCCTAGAGAAGAAAGGTCACCATGACTTATGATCTCTATTCCTTATGCAGCATATGTGCACTTAGCTGACAACTGAGGTGTTCGTATACATAAGGAGTGATGGATCATTATGCTAGACAAACAGACTGGCCCTGTGGGGTTTGAAGAGAGAATCCAATTTTGTTTGGAATACAAGCAAGCAGAGACTAATTACAGACGCCTTGAGCCAACTCAAACATTCACTGGCTGAAGTGGTTTAGAAGGAAACAAAACACCACATCCAAGTTTTGCCTCTGAGGTTTGGACACGACACATAATTTTCATGTCGGGACACTTTTTCCCAACTGAAAACTGAGATAGCGAAGGCCTGTGCGAGCACTTCATGATTTGTGATGGGCCTGTAATTCAGCGGTAGCAGGAGCACAGGCTTGCCTCCACTATTGAGGGGGCCAATGTCTGATGACATGCATCACGTCGTGCAATGTGATGATGTAGCATGTGCCACTGACACAGTGTATGCCACGTCACTGCTCAATACTAAGGGGGAGGGGCAAAGAGCCTCGGCCTCTCCAGCTGGCATGCCTGAGTGGTAGAGTACCTCCCTCCCTTGCAGGCAGAATGTTCCAGGTGCAATCCCCAGCATCCCCAAGTAGGACTGGGAAACACTCATGCCTGAGATCCTAGACAGTCTATTTCAGTCAGTGCAGACAATAGTGACCAAGTCAGTATAAGGCAATTTCCTATGTTCACTTGAGTAACAGTTCACTTGAGTAACACAAGAGAGACTGGGCCAAACTAATGGGCCAGGACATGAAGAAGTTGAGGAGAGCAGCAAAGCATAAATAGTGCATAAAAGGTAAAGGTAAAGGTACCCGTGATAGTTAAGTCCAGTCACAAACAACTCTGGAGTTGCGGCACTCATCTCGCTTTACAGGCCAGGGAAGCCAGCGTTTGTCCGCTTCTACAGACAGTTTTTTCCGGGTCATGTGGCCAGCATGACTAAGCTGCTTCTGGTGAAGCCAGAGGATGTCGTTTACCTTCCCGCTGGAGTGGTACCTATTTATCTACTTGCATTGTGTGCTTTTAAACTGCTAGGTTGGCAGGAGCTGGGACTGAGCAACGGGAGCTCACCCCATCACAGGGCCTCAAACTGCAACCTTCCGATCGGCAAGTCCAAGCGGCGCAGTGGTTTAAACATATAAGGGCAGAAATATTTGAGAACTTGAAATCTGTCACCTTTTGTGGTCTTAGCATCCTCATATAAATTGCAAAATGCTCAAGCCTGTTAGCGTCTTCAAATATTTCCTTCAAAAGTCACATAACTATCTGTGGTCAGAAGTCAGATATCTGGGTGATTTGCAATAGACTGGAAAGGGTTTCTTTCTGCTAATTGAGTAACAATGGCAACAAAATGACCTTCTTAAATTGCACCACTGAAACAGGGTGGAAGGTCTGTGGACTCAGTTTTAGTACCTGAAACAAATTTCTGAGCTGGATAGCTCAGTTGGTTAGAGCATGGTGCTGATAACACCAAGGTTGCAGGTTCAATCCCCGTAAGGAATAGCTGCATATTCCTGCATTGCAGGGGGTTGGACTAGATGATAATGATAATAATTTTTTATTTATACCCCGCCCTTCCCAGTTCAAAATACCGGGCTCAGGGCAGCTAACAACAAATTTAAAACACTTAATTGATGCAACAAAAACAGCATAATACAGTATAAAACGTGAACAACAATAAATTCAAAAATTTCAAAAATCAATTTAGGGGGGAAATCCATCCAATAAACATTAGATGATCACCAGAGCTAGCTGGCTAAATTAGTCCTATTTGGGCCAGCGAGGAGACCAGGGGAGAATTAGCTGTGGGATCCCAGAGCGGGTAATCTTCATAAAAAGGGGAGAGGGAGGGAAAGAAGGGGAATAAAAGATCAGGCTAAGTTCAAACTGAAAGCCGGGTGGAATAGCTCTGTCTTACAGGCCCTGTGGAAGGAAGTTAAATCCTGCAGGGCCCTGGTCTCATGGGACAGAGCATTCCACCAGGTCGGAGCCATCACTGAGAAGGCCCTGGCCCTGGTGGAGGATAATCTGACTTCCTTAGGGCCCAGGACCTCTAAACTATGATTATTATTCATGGACCTTAAGGTCCTCAGCGGGGCATACCAGGAGAGGCGGTCCCTTAAATATGAGGTCCCTAAGCCACAAAGGTGGTACCCAACACTATGATTCTATTAATTCTCTAATTAATTATTTCAATCCAAATATATATGTTTCACACCTAGTTCCTATTATGGGATCTTCGACTTCTGGCTAAAAACAAAGTAGATCTCACTTGTTTAAAATCTGCCCTACTCTGAACTATATAATCACAGCTGTCACAACAATGAGTTTTAGCAGGACATTTATGGAGTAAGTGGCTTGTGAATATGTTATTCCCAAACTTATTTCCTGGGAAACACAATGAATTGATTTGATTGTGGCTTATTTTCAACTTAAGTGCATTTAAGACTAAAGTGTAGGTCTCTAAGGCTGCAGTCTGTGCACACTTACTTGGGAGTAGGCCCACTGAATACAGTGGGAAATTACTTCCAAGTAAGCATGCATAGGATCAGACTGCATGAGTTTGAGCTTCGGCCTTGGCAAGTTATCACAAGGAGAATAAAAAGTCATATGGCATCCATCTCGAGGAAAATGCAAGCATGTTTATAGTGATATTCAGTAAGTTGATGAGCTCTCGTCTGATCAAAGAGACTGTTTTGGTTGACAGCTTTGTGAGAAAATTAAAGAAAAGTGCAACCTGGTGGAACAGGCTCTTAAATTACAGTAGATGCTGCACTACTGTTATTACATTTTTATCACCTTTGGTATCACTAGCTGAAATTGCTTTTACATATCCAAAACAAGGAGCCCTCAAAACAAGGTAATAACCATGAAATGTGCAGTTTTCCAAGAGCACCAAACAATTTCCAAATGATGCATTATCCTGACATCATGACCAATACTAATTATTTTCAAATGTGGCTGTAGCAGACAAATGAGAGAAATGAAAGATTATGCCTCTTAGAATGAAAGTGGAAATTAGAGAACCCTCAAACTGTCATGCCTGTAGAATTCATAATGCAGATCTGGGGTCCTAATGAATTCTTTTCTGCCAAAGAACTGGTTGAGGTAGTCAATTGATATTTATTCATGCAGTAGAATGCATGATTAATAAGCCTGCTTTGGATCCTGCTTCTGCTGGTTGCCAGCACTTTTTGTCTCTGAAATTAAAAACAGGACAGTCCCAAGGCTTGCTTCTGTACTAGTTACTCATTTTTACCAACATATGGAAAGAGCAAGATATAAATATAATAAATACGTAAATATGGACTGGAATGAATGAGAGCTCCCACGGCTAAAGGCAAATAAAAACTAGGGATAGATGAATCAGTTAATTTCTGCTGTGCCACTTCTACATGTGTTCACTCTGCTCCATCCTATTTCCTGATTAATATTTTTAAATAAAAAAATGTAAATAATCACACTTTTTTTTAATACTACATTTCCCCTCAAAATGCACATTTTAAAAGGCATTTGAATGCTTTTCCTTTTTTAAAAAAGCTGAACTGCTTTGCTACGTTCCAATGATCACATTAGTGCATGAGCTGCAGATTGGGTCAGTCTGAACCAGAATGTACAAAGTCTACTGTTATGTACTGAGTTGAATAGGATCCAAACTGCAGCAGTCTGATTGGTCCTAGAACAATGCAGCACTATGATTGGTTGGCAGGAACCACCCAATCATGCTCCAGATAGAAGTGAATCCACAACCTGATTGGCTTACAGTAGAATTCCGGAATTAGCCAATCATGTGCAGCCCATTGTGTAAATAATGTATATAAATCAGATACTTTGAGGGGACTTTCATTCATTCCTCCTCACCACTATGAGCTGAATAAAGAGCATGAAATCACTTTGCGACTCTGAGTATATTTCACCTACATTCCCCATTCTCTTGGCCCATGGGCAAAGTTCACTGCTTGCTTAGGGGCTGTCAACCTTTTGCTTATTCTTACTGGCTCAAACTCCCATCCAGATAATCCAGGAGCAGATAGCCCCTTCACATTTCTAAACATTAATGTCAAGCAAAAGTGTTCAAGTAATAAAAGGGAATATCACTCTGAATAGGGCAGCTTTAGTGAACATTAATATATGGGTTAGAATTTCTTTTGTTAAATATTAGCCATGACTTTCCCCAGTTCTAGGGAGAATATTAGATTTCCCCAAAGTATAAAAAAATCGGAGTCAAAATGGTTCATTCTTCATTAACGGGAACAGAGGGCTGTGCTTATTCTTTTCATTTGCCAGATTACAGCAACTGTGATGTTTCTTTATAATCACGAAAAGAAGAGCAGCTGACTAAAAAAACCATAATCACACTTCCCTTTTAAACAAATGTTGTGTGAGCTGCAATGATGGCTCTAGATTGATAATTTTCTCACAAAGAAAATCAAGTCCTATTCTTTGGGCTCCCCTTGAAAACTATCCCAAAGCTTTGTTTCTCTAACTTTTTTTTAATAAACAATTTCGTTTATTAAAAAAAATATCACACAATTTTTACACCCGCAAACCGCAGCATAGCTTAAATGCCAACATTATTTTGTCGGAAGAGAAAGGGGAAGTAACATTGTATGTCGAGGTCCCCAAGCCACCCTCAAATAAAACACAATTCACACAGAATCTTAGTTTAAGGTTTTTGGCAGAATTTTGACCACAACTTTATTAAAATACAAAAAATGTGAGTGGTTGCTTAGGCATTGGTTGTGACTATCTGTCCCCGCCCAGGGACAGACTGACATCTGCATGCCCACGAAAGTCAGAAAGGGAAAACAATTTGGGGAGAAAATGGAGCTGGGTGCCAGGTCCTCACCTCTCCCCAAATTCTCCCAAGGGCTCTTGCGTGGCCCGAGCCCCTTGACAGGGGTTCGGACAAGAGCATGGCAAGCCCCTGGATTCCTTTAATGGAATACCCTTGCAGCAGCAACATTGGAGGGGCAGGCACAGCCAACCACATCCCCTCCACCAAGCAAAAATTAACCAATGCCTAACCGCAACCTTACAAGTTGTGACGATTTGCTACGCAGTAGGCAAAAACCAAATGGCAACAGCCAATCAGCCAAATGGACAAAATTTGCCTACCAGGCCCCTGCCCCAAAAGCAGGCGACCCCATGACAGGCATAGAAAGATCAATGCAAACAACCCTAAATATAGGGAGGGTGGGCGGGTGATCCTATGTGCGCTGCGAAGGAAGCTCAACGCTGCACACAGGGAATATAAAGCTAATAGGCTGTCAATCAGGAATAGCAACATTAAAATCTCCCCAACAACATAGAGGAGCCCAATCGCAAACGTGGCCATCTAATCTTACCCGCCCAGCAACAGAGGGATGACTTGCTAGACACCCCCCCCCCCGCAACATGTGCTCTCCATGAAGGAGAATATGCTTTAACTTAAAAGGTATACATAAAATAAGATGGAAAGAAAATCTACAACAGGGATGGATGACAAAAAACAAAAAACAGGGACAAAACTGAGGATGAAGCAAACCGTGGATTAAAGATAAAAAATAGTGCGACCCTATGGTCCCTGTGAAAGTGTCACAGGGACCATAGAATTTCACATATCTCCCTTTCTGTCCTCAGAACCTTCATCCCTGAAGCTTGCCTACTAGATAAACGTAAAAAAAAAAAAGCATTTCCTGTTTCCTCTCTTTGGCCCCTGCCTGCATTCTGGAGGGGGGAGAGCCTCTGCCCCTCTCTCACTTGGCCCACCTTGCCTGTGGGCTGTGGCTCTGCCTGCCGCTAGCATGTGACTCCAGTTTAGGTGGCCCAGAAGGGAATGCAGCTTTTGGGGTGAAAAAAGGTCAATTATCCCACACTGACTTGGGAATAAGTCCCATTGAACTCAATGGGGCTTAGTTTTGAGTAGACACACATGAGACTCCACTGCTAATGACTGAAGCCCTGGTAACTAGAAACTTCCCATATTTAGCTCTGCCAAGTGCTTTTTTCCTAAAAAAAAAAATGTTTAGGGGTACTCTCATTTTCCTACTCATATTGAAATACTGCCCCTCAATGAGGCCAAACTTAGATTCACATAATGTTTTAGGGGTATGCGTACCCCTGCGTACCCCCAGAAAAAAAGCACTGCTTCTGCCCAAACTGATTTCAGTTTGGTACAGCATCTTCAGCAACAGGAATATCCCACCCTTTGACGACTAATGATTTTGAACTTCTCTCCCTGCTCTCTTCTGATGTCACCTCCCCAATATAGCAGGAGTGGGGAACCTCGGGTCGAGGGCCCAAACAATGTTGTTCAGCCCTCTCTACCTGACTCCTATGACTCTCCCCAGGTTACACTCTTCTCTGAGTGCTTTTGTGTGGCTGGATGGAAAAATGTGTATGTGTGTAGAAAGAACCTCTGACTTTTGCGTGGGTGGATTACAGCCTAATGTACAAGGTTGCATTCCCTGCTCTCCCGTCTTGTGCCTCTGGCCCAGCCTACCACACTGGCATGCGGCCCATCAAACAGTTATCAGTAAGAAAATGTGGCCCTCAAACTGAAAAAGGTTCTCTGCCTTTGCAATACAGTGGTACCTCTGGTTGCGAACGGGATCTGTTCTGGAGGCCCGTTCGAAACATGAAAAGAGCGCAACCCGCAGCAGCGTGTCTGCGCACACGCGGGTTGCGATTTGCTGCTTCTGTGCATGCGCATGACATCATTTTGCACTTCTGTGCATGTGCGAGCGGCGAAACCCGGAAGTAACCCTTTCTGGTACTTCTGGGTCGCCACCGGACGTAACCTGAAAGAACATAACATGAAGCGGACGTAACCCGAGGTACCACTGTACAGGGCCTCTGCTATCCCCAGTTACTGCAGTTGTTAGCTGCACAAATAAAACTACAAATGCAAAAGAATGGGGTCAGTTGTCTTCAGGAAAGCAGTGTGCAGAACTTATGCATCATTTACAATGCTGTATTTTCCTCTCGTTCGACATAACTGAAAGCAGTTTCATTGTATGGCTATGCTGAATATTATATCTTCTTTGAGGTGGCATTGCAAGACAGCCTGCCTGTTTTTTTTAAAAAATGTTTCCACTGATATACAACTGCCAGAGCAAAGGATGGTGATTTTCATGAGGAACAATAAAATCCTATTGCTGGCGGGCAGGGAGGCAAGCAAAGAAAAGAAAGCAAACCGACATAGATAACTGTTGTGTGATAAAAACGCCAGTTTATTTCTTTTGGAACAAATAATTGGAAGACACAACCAAGAGGCAGATAATATGACAAACTAGGCATACACGCACGCACACACACACATTAAGAGTTTCTGTTTGTATTGTACAAAGCCTGTTTGAAGAACATCCTAAAATGAACGGGTCCAGAAGAAAGAATGCAGGCTTAGGGTGTGTTGAAACATCTGTTTTTCTGTTTATAACACAGGTTACCTAAAGTTTTGGATTTTAGATGTGTAAAGCCTGAATGGTGTATCTTGCACAAACATAAGAGTATATATTGTAAACCAGTAGGCGTTACGGCAAAACTTGACACACAACTTGGGAGTCCTCGTAAAACATAAAGTTTCTAGTCCCTGTAATGTAAATTTCATTGTAACCAAGGAAGCAATTAAAGATAGCAATATAAACAAACTCCCAGCATTGCTGCAATCCCTAGTTAAGGCTCAGAATTCTGTTCTTCACAAGGAAAGGCAATGACCCTAATCTAGAGTGCACTTGGCCACTCAGAAAGTCCATTAAATTTAACGAGCATTTGCGGGATGCCAGGAATGCAGGAGTGGCTTCTGTGGCTACACAGAAATGACTGCTACTAGCTTCAAAGGCCAGGTATCCCTGCCACTCTGAGTTCTTAGAAGTGATTGCAGGCAGAGCACTGGAGACATCTGCTAAATATCACTCCACAGCTAGGAGCTGCAATTAAGAAGGAAAAATATTAGTAATAATTTAAAATGCTACGGCTGTTGACTTCATCCAGATGATCTCATTAGCTCTGGGCCAAAATAACAGGCTTCCCTTCAGCTGAAGTGGGGTGAACTGCACTTGGGTGTTTGCTATGAACACATTTTCCCCTTGATTTTTTGTTGCATAATGCAATAGGTCATCTTATGGAAATGGTTTTGACTGGGGAAGACACCCTGCTTCACTCAATTTCCTCTCCTGTGTTCTTCGGTATTTGAGGGTGAGAGACCAAAATTTACATTTGATGTAAATTAATCCCTTGCAGATAATAATCGTAGAGGAAAAGAAGGGTCAGCAAGTTTAACCTCATTTATAAACTTTTCACGGTTATCATTTCAGTTAAATACAGTTCTGAAGAGACTCCAAGTGCCAATTATTTGTGAAACATATTCTGTCACAAAAAATAAACAAACTTTCAGGATCATTGAACTCTTCTAGCTTAAAAAAAACGGCAAAGAAGCACAGAGAACATCAAATCTTGCGCATAATTGACAGTGTAGGTTTTTGTGGTAAAGGATATCATAATTGCTGCTCAGTCAGGCCCAGGGTTAACTAGTCTAGTATTTTGTTTCCATATGTAGCTGGTCAGATGTTTACAACAAGCTCTGAAACAGAGCATGATCCATTGTATTCTCCCCTGCAATTGCCTCTGAAAATTAGAACTTGGAGTCACCTTATATAATTGAATGGCACTAGATTCAAGACAGAAAAAGAGTTATTGACAGAATTTACCGCCATGTGGCATTGGCCACAAATTTAGATGGCTTTAAAGGGCAGAGGGGGGAGGCTAAGACAATTGCATACAATACAACGGCAAGAGGTCTTGGCTGGGGACAGGCATTATGAACATATTACATGGGTCCTTTGGCACTTTCACTGGCTTCCAGTTTCCTTCTGGGCCCAATAAAGCCTTTTATGGCTTGGTATCTTGGTACCTGAAGGAATACCTCTTCCCATATGCACCTAGCTGTGTATAGGGATCAGGGAGAAGGAGGGATCAGTTCATTTTAATGGTTGGTTAGATTTCCAGTGTGGCTTTATCTCTTCACATGTGTAAAATGAGTTGTGTAGGACCATGTTTTACTCTGTTGTTCTCCTTTGACTTTTAGTGTGAATCTGTATTAATGGTAAATTTTAAAATTATTTGATTTAACTTATTGTACATCACCTAGAGAATCTATATCATGAGCGGTCAGGGACTGGACATCAGAGGAGGAATGGTGGGGCTGCCTCCCCCTCCTGATCCTTCCCGAGGAGGACAGTATAGATTTACAAACGTGGTTTGCAGTGGGTCACAGCTCAGAGATAGAAGAGGGGCAAATCTGGGAGATAATGGGAGAAGCAGAGCAGGAGCAGCTGGCTGACACATTATCACTAGAGAGCATTCCAGACCCCCCTTCTCCCAGGACCCAGCAAGCAGTGAAAGTAGGAGAGCAGAGAGCTCAGAGGCAATTGTCCCTAAGCAGACACCGTAAGGGGGTAGGTGGGGCTGTTGACGGCTGAGAAGGGAAGGGGGGAGGAGCATACTTGGAGCAACGCCATTAATGAGAGGCAACGTAAGAACTTCTTGTCTATCTATTACTGGCAGCCAGCTGTGAGGGGGCGGGATTGGATTCCCTGAAGCTTGACATGAGCCAGCAAAGAAGCAAGCAAACAAAGACTGATCTGTCAATGGCCAGTAGTTCTGATGGTTAAATGGAATCACTGTCGGCCACGGGGGGCAAGACTGGGGCGGGGGGCTGTCACTTTCATGCCTTACTGGAGGCCTTTGTGGAAGCATCTGTTTGGCCACTGTGGGAATAATAATAATAATAATAATAATAATAATAATAATAATAATAATAAAATTTATTTATACCCCACCCTCCCTGGCCAGAGCCGGGCTCAGGGCAGCTAACACCAGTAAAATTACAGTAAAAACATAATAGGGAAAAAACCAATTTAAAATACAGGTTAAAATGCAATTTAAAATGCAGCCTCATTTTAAAAGTAGCCCATAGATCAAAACCATAAGGGGAGGGAAACATAAGGGTCAGACTGAGTCCAAACCAAAGGCTAGGCGGAACAGCTCTGTCTTGCAGGCCCTGTGGAAAGATGTCAAGTCCCACAGGGCCCTAGTCTCTTGTGACAGAGCGTTCCACCAGTCGGGGCCAGTACTGAAAAGGCCCTGGCCCTAGCTGAGACCAATCTAACCACCTTGCGACCTGGGACCTCCAAAATGCTGTGATTTGTGGACCTTAATGTCCTCCATGGGGCATACCAGGAGAGGTGGTCCTGTAGGTACGTGGGTCCTAGGCCGGCCGCATAGGTCTTTAAAGGTCAAAACCAGCACCTTAAACCTGACCCTGTACTCCACCGGGAGTCAGTGCAGTTGGTAAAGCACTGGATGAATGTGATCCCGCGGCAAGGACCCCGTAAGGAGCCTCGCCACGGCATTCTGCACCCACTGGAGTTTCTGGGAAGAAAAATGCTAGACTGCATGGACCTTTGGTCTGATCCAGCACGGCTCTTATGTTCTTCAGCTTTCTAGACCACATTTATATTAAGGATTTACATGGGGGAAACACCACATCTGAACTCTCTATTGTATCTGTTAAATGAGATGGCAGAAATATTAACCATTAAGTCAAAATAAGAGCTTGCTCCCTAAGTATGGATTGTGGTCACCTTCAGAGAGAGGGATATGAAATGATCAAAGAAAACTTCAGGGGGATAATATTTTTGCATAAGCCATTTCAGTGCTTGAGATAAACGAGTGAAAAGAAAGCATCAAGCAGAATCGAGAAGGCTCCGGCACAAGACATTTAGCTGCAATTTTTCTCAGGCATTGGCAAATATTCAGCGTACATCCCCCCCCCCATTTCACGTTGACAGGTTTATCCAGCCAACCAGAACCTTAGCTCTATCACAGTTGACAGTTATTGACGGCAGGCTTGATTAGCACCATCAGTCTGTTGAATATCTGTATTGAAAAGAGAGCATTTCATGTAGACACACCAAACTGGTTAGAAACATTATCTTATTAATAGCATGCTGTGAAACCAATGAACGCTTATCTCATCCAGCCGGATGAAGAATACCCACATTGACACAGATGTAATGGAGGTAAACAAGCAAGAATGAAAAATAAACTTTCAGAATGCTTCGCAGAATAAACCTGCATGCAATACACTGCTATGTTGAACAAGTTGGTGTTCTTGAACAATGTGCCCATGACAGGTTTGTGAGGGGAAAAACTCATTTGGGGAAACACTAAAGTGTGGAGGGTAGACCAGGCCTCTGAGAAACCTATCTACCTCTCTGCTAGTTCTCAGTGGGTAGATCCGCTAGCCATCTATAGATGTACCTGCCATCTTTCTTCTCACCTCTGAAACCTTCAGTTGTTTTCCTGACTCCTTTCGCCTCCTCCAGCCCTTAACTAATTGCATTGCTCCTTCCATGAGCTTCACCTTCCTTCTCCTTGTTCCAAAACAAAGCTCCTAAAAATGGCCAGCTTAACAACAGTGGACTACACTAGAAGGGAAATACACTATTTCCCTTCAGCAAAATGGGCATAGCAACACTGGGCTACTTTGTAGGGCTGCCATAACCCACATTCTCTTAACCATAGTCCTGTCCCCTACAATATGGTAAAATAATGATGGACTTTATCTGCATTGGCATTTTTAATTTTTTTATGAACTCAGAAGAATTCCCCCTCCTGTGAAAGAAGACCTGAGTTATAAAGATCATGAATGTCTATCTTATGTCTACTTTTTATTTTATTTTTGCAACAGTAATCCCCAATCACAGCTTCTCTAAAATCCTGACTACCTAAATTGTTGTTGTTTTTTTTTAATGGGGCTTCAATCACTTCATCAAGCAGAAAAGGCCTGACACCAAACCAAGAGTCTAGATAATGGTTATTTCACTCCAGCCTTCTCTTTATTTAATTGGCTAGATCTTCTCCCATGAATGTCAGTCATTGCTATGACACTGAAAGCTGGAAACAGGCTAATTTATCAGAAATGGAACAAGAATAGTGCCTGCACATTTTCCCTCATATCTCAGGTTCTACAGCTTATGGTCCAACCAGGAGGGCAGCTTAGAATCAGAGAATTATAGAACTGGAGGGATCCCAAGGGTCATCTAGTTCAACCCCTTGCAACGCAGAAATATCAACACGCGGTCCCCCTTCCAATTTGAAATCACACTGGGCCCTGCTTAGCTTTGCAAATGTGCTAGCAGACTGTCCCCCATTGCACCAGCATGCTTGCTTGTTCATGATGGTAAACCATGGTTAGCCATACTGTTATGTGTGAATGTGGCCAGTATAACAAAATTGTCATTGGGTTGTGGCAGTGAAGACATCATAATATTTGGGGACAAGGCTTTCTGCAATTCTATGCTCATGGCTAAAGTCTTGAGGTATGACACTGACAACAGCAAATTCCCCCCCAGCTCTGTATGCAAAGGGAGATGTTGGGTGCCTAAATCCCACAGAAGCAAATCAGAGTTAGGCTTCAATCCTAAATTCAATGACCCACTTCAGGTTTGGTTTTGGTTTAGAGATTGTTTGTGGATGCAAAGTTGATGTGACTGCACCCAAAATGGTTTGTTAGGAAATGTAAGTATAGAATGATGTTTCTCCTAACATTGTTCTGAGATAGAAGATGACGCTGTGCCTTTAATATCTTTAAATTCAATCAGTGATTGATTACTAATTCCCATGTATTAGATAGAGGAAAGCCATAAGGAACTTTACAAGACCTGACAATCTGCTGTGTTGGGTGCTGCCCTTGTGTTTTATTATGCAAAGTGCATGAACGGACAACTCAAGACATAAATTATGCAAATATCTATTAAGAGACTTTGAAAAATGCAGATTACTCACCAAATACATGGAACAAAAAAAGAAAAGTTAGCTGGCTTGTGAACTTGGGGGTAAAGTTCCATACGCTCTGAAGTCTATTCTACCCCTAGGAATGCCACATTAATACAACCCTGGAATTTATGTTGCAGAAATTAGCTGCTATGAACTGCTAAAGAGACTAATGGCATAGCTGAATTCTCCACAACATCTGCTCTAGTGAGTCTCTCACTGCCCATAAAAGCAGCCTAAAATATTTTAAAATTAATCAATTAATTAAACTTAAATAACAAGCCTGGTGTCGGGAGAAGACACTTCCCAGGAGAGGATGAGCACAAGCTCTTCTCTGTAGAGTAGGAAGGGGGACCTGTGGCCTTGCTGGACTCTAGTTCCCATCAGCCCCAACCAGCATGGCTAATGGGAGTTGCAGTCCTGCAGTGTCTAAAAGGCTGCAGGTTCCTTACCCCTGCTGTAGGGTTATGTGGAGTCATTGGGTAAATGCAAGCTCGTCCCAGAAGCACCTAGATAACTGAAAAGGCTTCTAGGTAAACTCTCATTCCCACAAGGGCAACAATTCACACCCTGCTCTCTTTGCTACAACGTGGGGCTCTTTCCAGTATACTATAGAAAATAATCTCCCAAACCCGTGGTAGTCTCTTGTCTAATGACCCACTTAAAGCTGGAGCCAGCCATGGGCAATTATATACCTTCTAAGACTTTTAAAACAAACAGAAATGGACAAATTAGAAGTGATATTTGTGGTTGTAGCTAGCACAAGGATGTGGTCCTCCAGGAGTTGGACTGCAACTCCCATAATCCCTGAGTTTTTTCTTTGCTGGTTGGGGTGGAGTTGCAACAACACATGGACAGCCACAGGTTCCCCATCTCTAGGGTCATAGAAGGATGAGCAGTAGTAGGTATGTTGTATGATTAGCAAGTCTGGAGATACTGGGTGTAGCCACCTGGAAAAAGTGTCATAAAACACATGCTTATTTTAATAGCTCACTCAAAATGAAGGAAGACATTTTATTAGTTTCATGATTCATTGAGCAAACTGGTGTTTTATTAGCCTCAGAGAAAGGTGAGGGAAGAGGCAATTTGATATCTAAGACTTTCCAAGCCTGATGAACTTTGCTGTCAAGGCTGCTCTCTTATAGGTATGCCAAGCTGTCTGGCATGATAAAAGAGATGCAGCTTTCTCAGTCCTTCCAGACTGATCGACTGATAAGGCAGGAAACCAAACTTGGCTGAGAGCAGAGCAAACTAATGAATTGTTAAGAGTGGGTCTGCATGCATTATGGATATGAGCAAATAAACTGTTGCTCAGTTACTAGGTTGATAGTAAAAGTTGTAAAAGAAAGACTTGGCCGTTTTATTAGATCAGTCCTCACTCCCAATTTGGGGTTATCTTTGGATGTGTGATATAGCTCTAAGAAATCTTTACTTAGAGAAACAGCTCTGTGCAAGAAAATGAAGGGAATGTTATTCACCCACTCTGTGGATGTCAAAGCAACAGGTAAAATATCCTCATTAAGCCCACCCCATGGAATTGAGGCAGTTAGTTGCTATTATGTTAAGATTAATTCTCCTGGTATTGACAGGAAAAAAAGAATGAAAGTTGTTTCCTTGTGCTTTATTATACGGAGAGCATCAATTGACCTCTGAAAAGACAAATTATGTCAATATCTATTAAGGGACTTTGTAAAATGTAGATTATTCATAGAAAGTACAATAAATTGTCCGGTTAGCCAGTTTTTAGACATCATAGTCAGGTTAGAAAAATTGTATGCCAGAAAAAAGAATTAAGTGAGGGTGTGAACTAATCCATATGGACTAGAGATAATTGGTTTAAACTCAAATTGTTGGCTATTATAGCCATACGTGTCTTGCCATTTTCTGCATGGCATTTTGAGTTTAAAATGGAAGAGATAAAGTGTTCTTGGTCCCAATCTGATTGTAAGAAATGCATTATTGGGATTTAAAAACTTACTAGACCATTTCTTATATTAACACATCTTTTGGTAGTATGGCCTTCCATTTATACTTTTAAAATGTATCCTGGGTTTACAGGAATTAAACAGTTTAGTTTATAGCTAAAAGAATAGAGACAAACCACTTAACTTTGCATTGAACTGTCCTAATTATTGGTGATAGTTTTTAAGCTGTCTCCTTCTGAGACCTCAGCAGCAATTTCTGGGGGGCTTGCACTTGCTGATTGGCCTTGGAAGTGCTTTTTGTTGTAATTTCCTGCTCTGTGTTGGGAGATTATTCATTAGCTAGGTCTTTTGATTTGGACAGTTAGGTCCTAACTAGATGTAAGAACAATTGCACACAGTGTTTGAGTTGGATGGAAAATTATAGGACTTCCTTCCCCAACCTGGTGCTCACCAATGTTGTTGGACTATAATTCCCACCAGCCGCAGCCAGCGTGGTCAAGGACCAGGGATGATGAGAGTTGTAGTCCAACACCTGGAGGCACTAGGATGAGGGATGAACTAGGGCTGGCCTAAGAGGCAGAGGACAAACAGCTGATTGGACTGTCAGTTGAATCTTAATGGGAAACAGGATGCAGCCCCTGAGAGATACTCTGACAGGTGGGCTGAGCCCGATTGTTCCTTTGCAAGTGTGGTTGCATGCCTAGGTTCCCATACACCAGGCCAGGAAAATGCTGAATGCACTACAGAAGACTAGGCATTCTATTTGGACTAACCCTCATATATGGCTTTGTGCATCTGTAAAAAAAACACAAAAAAACCTAAGCAAAAAAAAAGTTATTTCTCACTGCTAACTGCGACTTCTATATCAGTGTGAATGACAAAGATAAAACGTTTTATACCTTCCATTTGTCTCTTATCTTCACAGCTATTGTACTAGGAACATCTTTACTGGTTCTTTAATGTGAGAAGTGAAACGTAAATGGATTAGAATGCAGCTCCTGCTTCTGGATCTTATTCATTTAAATTATTTTGTCCCAGATGAAACAAGAAGGATAATTGTGCTAGGAGTACAGGAATACCACTAATCAGTTACATCAGAGAGAATCATACCATCAAGATAGGTGTCAAAACAAGCCAAAAAGCAAAAGCAAAAGGTGTTAGGGAAGGTATTATTACTAACAGCAGTATATGAGAATATCCCTCTGAGGCAGCACCCTGCCTAGGGAGTGGCCAGAAGCAGCACAGCCTGCAATATTGCAAAGGAAGGGCTTTAGCTCAGCGGCAGGAGCACAGCCATAAAAGACCTTCTGCCCAAGATGATGGCAAACCACTGCCAGTCACGAGTAGACAACAAAGTAAGGCTATTGGGATTAATGTTTGGACAAAGCACAAGGCATTATAACAGGAATGCAGAAACACAGAAAACGGCCTTCTGTCTCCATAAGGCATCTCCATCAGACCTTTCCAGCTCAGTATCGTCTACACTGCCTGGAAGTGGTTCTCCAGGGTTTCAGATGCAAGTCTTTAGCAGCCATACCTGGAGATGGCTAGAGACTGTGTGGAGGTAACGCTCCGCTTTGCGAAGGCAAACCTCGCAACCAGACATGCAACAGTACGTCAAGGAGCATTGCGCCTGCTCTCCCTGACCTTTTGCCTTCTTGGCTAGAAAACAGGGTTTTCCCCCTGACCGTTTGTCCTCTCACAGATTTGTTTACTAGACATAATGCTTGGCTGGAACATGACCGGGGATGCAGACGTAATCAAGGATCAGGGAACATTTTAGGGAAACACCTGCTGACATGTGTATTTGCTAATGCTAGAAATGTGCTTAGATGGAAATACGTCACGTTCAGAGTGGTTTCACTCCTGTTTCCAATTGTTGACTTCTGCTAATAAAAGGAGCCTCGACAGAGCTAGCTGGCAGCTTGCTTGGAGCATGCTTGCCAGCTTGCTCCTGAAGAGCTCACCTGCATCCAACCTCCTGTTGTCCTCGTTATTCCTACAGACTGAACTTGGGGTATTCTGCACGCCATAGCATTTTACCTCTGGTCAGGGTAGACTGAAGGCCTGGCTAGACAACAATGAAATCGAATATATTCCATGTATATGCTTTTGTCTCTCAACTATAGCCATGGTGGGAGGGGGCATGTAATCAGGGTCATGATACACAGAGAGGGATGTATTCTAACCATTTCTCCAAACAATGTGGACTCAATAGAAATTACTCCCCGCCTTCTTAAGCCTAGGAGTAAAGCTGTCATTTGGGGCTAGTTGTAGCCTCCCTTCCAGGGAAACAGCAACTCAGGGTGTGCATGGATGTGACTTTTACAGGACCTGCGCAGTTGGGGATATAAGTTTAATCCCTTCTTTATGCACGGCCCCAATCCTGATTACCCCTGGCAAGGCAAAATGGAGGCACTGCCCAGTTACCGTATTGGACCGAATATAAGCCACACTCTCCCCCATTCTGATTGTGAAAAATTAAATTGTGGCTTATATTGTGACCTGACGGTATCGCTGATGAAACAGCTGCCCAGGAGGGCCATTGGGGGTGGGGGACAATGGTGCGCCGCCTGCGACTCCCAAGCCTCCCCTGACCTGTCAAAACAAGGGGGAAGGGGGGGAGGCCGCGGACAAAGCCCCCGTTCAGGACGGTAGAGGTGGGAGGTGGACCGCACCCACAAATATGCCTTGACTTTTAAAGGTGCAGCTTTATTTGCGGGTGCATCTTATATTCGGGCAAATACAGTATTTAGTTTCAGTCTTTCTACAGTGCTTTTATCCAAAATAACTGAAATAATGCGTACAGTGGTACCTCAGGTTACAGATGCTTCAGGTTATAGACGTTTCAGGTTACAGACTCCGCTAACCCAGAAATAGTACCTTGGGTTAAGAACTTTGCTTCAGGATGAGAACAGAAATCACGCAGCAGTGGCATGACAGCAGCGGGAGGCCCCATTAGCTAATGTGGTGCTTCAGGTTAAGAACAGTTTCAGGTTAAGAACGGACCTCCAGAACGAATTAAGTTTTTAATCAGAGGTACCACTGTACTATGTTTTGGCCCTGATTTCTTATAGTATTGCTTTAAGGTGTGTGTGTGTGTGGGGGGGTTAATTTGGAATCATGCCTCTTTGTCTTCTGCATCATTGCCACGATCCATTGATCACTGCTTCATACTGTTTTACTATACAGTTACTTCTGTGTAATGATAACCTGCAATTCACATGCAGCTAATCATGTACAATAGCTATGGTGGAGTGTATTTTGTGGTATGGAAATGGGGTCATGGGCGGCGGTGATCTATGTGTGCAGATTGTACTGTAGGTTTCCTGCTCCCATGGAAGTGCATTCCATGTAAGGAAGTGCAATGTGTGAAGCTACTCTCAGAGAGAGGGAGAGGGAATTTGTGTTTCCAAGTCAGCTGGCCCAGAGTCTTCCAGCTCTGCGCTTCCTGAAAACTTCCCCGGGGGATGGTGCAGCCAATATCAGCTGCTCTGTATTTGCAGGAAATATTTTTCTCTTTAATCTCTGCATAACAGACTTTCTCACCTATGTATCCCCTGACGGAAAAGCTACGCAGCCGCAGCCGCTACTCGCTGACATTTCCAACAGTTAACTCATAATAACTCAGTAACAGCAGGGAGGGAAATGTACAGAAACACCTATGCTTCTCAGTGAGGAGAATGGCATAAAATGACTAATGTTTCCACTTCTTATATTAAATTTTTTTTCTACTATGGGAATCCAATCCAGATTACAGTTTCCTGTATAGCCAGTGGGTTCTTGTGGATAGAGTCTAATCCCCACTCAGCCATGAAGCTCAGGGGGCAAACTTGGACCAGTCACCATCTCTCAGCTCAACTGACCTCATTGGCTTGTTGTGAGGATAAAATGAGGACAGGAAGAACCATGTACACCATCTTGACCACTTTGGGAATATATAAATGTAAAACATACATAAATATGAGAGTGCCTTTTATCAAATGTAGCAGTGATAGCTTTATAGGCATCACGAACTACTCCATGAAGTAGCAGTCAATGTTTGTAAAATGCTCCACCTGCCTCCTCCACCTTCTAGTAAGGTAAAGGTAAAGGGACCCCTGACAATTAAGTCTGGTCGCAAATGACTCTGGGGTTGCAGTGCTAATCTCACTTTACAGGCCGAGGGAGCCGGTGTTTGTCTGCTTCCGCAGACAGTTTTTCCAGGTCATGTGGCCAGCATGACTAAGCCACTTCTGGCGAAACCAGAGCAGCACACGGAAATGCAGTTCACCTTCCCGCCGGAGCGGTACCTATTTATCTACTTGCACTTTTGGGGCGTGCTTTCGAACTGCTAGGTTGGCAGGAGCAGGGACCGAGCAACGGGAGCTCACCCCATCATGGGTCTTCGAACCACCAACCTTTTGATCAGCAAGCCCAAGTGACAGAGTGGTTTAACCCACAGCGCCACCCGCGTCCTCCCCAGCTTCTAGTAGTGCTAAACAAATTTGAAAAGGTGTTATTAGAGTGTCCAATTGCTAACATTATAGTAAAATTAAGATTTTTGTGGGTAGAAGTTACAACATGTCACAATCACAGGAAGTATGTGACATTTGGACCTTGTGGTGTTAGTGATTTTCTTTCTGAAGAACTCATAGAAACAAATTTTCAATGTCAGACAAGGGCATTAGTCATCTGTTGTCTTCTCAGGGGCATATATATCTTTTCCTTTAGTCGTTTATTTTTATTTTCCTCCTTTTCTCTAGAAATTCCTTCCCCTGCTGCAGAATAACAGATGCCAGGAACGTCACTTTGAATCTAGGTTAATTTGCTAGGAGATTACTTGCTACAATTAAGCACTTTTTTCCTTGG
Organism: Podarcis filfolensis; assembly: GCF_964270895.1. Lineage (NCBI taxonomy): Eukaryota > Metazoa > Chordata > Lepidosauria > Squamata > Lacertidae > Podarcis > Podarcis filfolensis. Next base: position 34,552,257 of record NC_139608.1, on the reverse strand, counting down.
CCAGAAAGTTTTTACCATTTACCATCAAGCCAAATTGCACTGACATGCCTCTGCCACAAGCTTGTAGGAAATGTTCCTAGATTTACCCTAGGTAACGCTGAAAGGACAATTTAGTTCACAGTTCTGAAGGGAGTCTGCAAAATTAAAACAGATGGGGGGAGTTATTTTGGGTTTGCTTTGGATACCCATGAGAAAATTCCCAGACTTTGCAGGAAGTCTGCATTACACGATCAGAGATGTGACTCCTTTTAACCAGGTTTGAGATGCTCTGAATAACTTTGAATGTTCCTTGAAGCCATGTGTAATTGAAAGCAAAGGTTTGCTTGTAATTCCTTTAAAAAACAATAAGCAAGAAAAGGCAGAGGTAAAAAGAGGCAGTGAGGCAATTAAGGCTGCAATCTTATACACTTAACTGGGTGTAATTTCCACTGAAGTCAATGGGGCTTCTGGGGAGGCAGGTAAAGGATATGCTTTGGTGTATGTACCAAGTACAAAAACATGTTATGCTGTATTAACATAGTGTCACAAATGTGTTCTACTTTATAGAACATAAATGTGGCATGGCCCAGAGGACATGTGTTCCACATTAAACAGACAAATCAGGAAAGGGGGAAACTTCCTTATACCGAGTCAGACCACTGGTCCATTTAGCTCAGTATTTTCTACACTGACTGACAGGACCTTTCCAGAACTTCTGACAGGAGTCTCTCCCGGCCATACTTGGAGCTGCTAGGGACTGAACTTGGGCCCTTCTGCATGCAAGGCAGATGTTCTACTACTGAAATAGGACCAAAAGATAAATATTATCATTGACCTTAGCTCATTTAACATATGTGAAAGTGAAACAGATGATGGAACCAACACACTCCTTACAGAGTATTGAGCTCCTGGGCACAACATACCAGTATTACTTGAACATTCATATATATACAGTGGTACCTCGGGTTACATACTCTTCAGGTTACATACACTTCAGGTTACACACTCCGCTAACCCAGAAATAGTACTTCAGGTTAAGAACTTTGCTTCAGGATGAGAACAGAAATTGTTCTCCGGCATCGCAGCAGCAGTGGGAGGCCCCATTTGCTAAAGTGGTGCTTCAGGTTAAGAACAGTTTCAGGTTAAGTACGCACCTCCAGAACGAATTAAGTACTTAACCCGAGGTACCACTGTGTGTGTGTGTGTACGTACACACACACACACACACACACACACACACACAGAGTCATACCTCGGGTTGAATGCGCTTCGGGTTGTGTGCATTCGAGTTGCGCTCTGCGGCAACCTGGAAGTAACGGAGCGCGTTACTTCCGGGTTTCGCCGCTTGCGCATGCACAGATGCTCAAAATGACATCACGCGCATGCGCAGAAGTGGCGAAAAGCGACGCGTGCGTGTGCAGACGTGCTGTCGCTAGTTACGTTTGCTTCTAGATGGGAACAGGGTTCTGGAACGGATCCCATTCATATCTAGAGGTACCACTGTATATGTCTATATGTGTGTGCATGTGTGTGTGTGCGCGCGCCATTGGAAAAAATATAGCTAGCAACATATAACAACATGATGATATTAGCAGATTTATTTTCAAATCTTTGCCTGACAATTCATTCCTTGAAATCTCCCCCCCCTTTCCCCTAACCTTCCTTGCAAGGGGGAGGAGGGAAATTGACATTAGGGAAGTCTGGGGACATTAGTAACTTAAATGCCAGGCATGGTTGTCTTTTTACATTTAATGATGTGTTTTTGGCAAATGCTGTAAATAAAATCTAATGCTCTGACCTTAAACAAGCTTCAGTGCTTCCCAGGTAAGTTTGCTTAGTTTCAAGATCTACATCTAGCTGATTAAGTTAATATATATGAGCCTTAGTTTACATAAACTGCCTTTAGCATATGGATTGTTTATAATTATGTCCTGGTAACAGCATTTAAGCTGCTGCGATTAAAAATGTAAGCTTGTTTTATAGCTACTGAAATTTATTTCTTTTAATGGTGCTTGTGTTTAGATCATTTTTTTAAAAGGCCTGTCAGAAAATAAAACCAAAGCAAGCAATAAAGTCAGAATGAAACACTGGAGAAAAATTGTGTGCCCCAACTAGAGTCTCTAATTCAATTTGGGTGCATTCTAAGGCACAGCAGTTAAGTAAGCTTCAGATGAAATGAGCGTTGCAGAGATTCTCTCCCCCCCCACCCCGCCAAAAGGTCAGTATTCACCACATCAATTGTCACTGTAGGTTTAGGTTGGCTGTGCAAATCAATTTCCTTTTGTCTTTGTACAATCATAATATTCTTTTTTAAACACAGTGATATTAGCACCTTGTTAAAAGTTCCAGTCTGTTACCCTCACAATCTGACCAGGCACCCACAAGGCACTTGTCTGGATACAGGTGCAACCAATAGAGAGTGGGAAGAAGGCCATGATCCACATCTTTGTAGGAATGCCTTTGTTTCTTAAGCCCTGCTCAAACACGTTTAGATGACTTATCAACGCAAAGCCTGCTCAGATATGCACTGGGTCTGTTCTCCACTTATTGCTCTTGGAAGTTCTTTCTGAAGAACTTAATCTTAAATGCATGAAGCACCTTTTACACGTGCCACATGATTTACAGACATATTATAAAACAGTGAAAAATAATTTTTAAAACAGTACAAAAAATTAACTTAAGACAGGTGTTTATTTTGTATTGGTTTTTATACTTCAGGCAGAGACCTTTTCATCAAGCTGGAAAAGCTTGTCAAAACCAAGGTGTCTTCAAGTTGTTTCTGAAAAGTGCAGATAGTAGGAGCCTGTCATATATCGACAGGGATGTGGTTCCACAGAACGGGGCAGCTACACTGGAAACCCTGCTCTTGAGTTACTGTGGACCATGCTTCTGATATTTTAAAGTTATTTAATATGCTAGTCATTTAGTTTGTTGTTGTATTTCAATCACTGGGAAGGGGGAGAAGTGTTTTCTGCCTCAGGTACCGAAATAACTCGCCTGGCCTTGAGAACTGCATACCTTCAACTGGGGTGAGGGCTTTTGATGCTCTACCTCAGGCAACAAAACGTCCTGGGCCCAGCCCTGTAATTAAAGAATGTGCCTGGAGGAAGGAGTCCCATTAATTTCAATTAGTATAAAAAGCACAGCAAGATCCAGCTGAAAACAATTTGTAAAACTTTATGATCCTGATTTAATGGTTGCTGTTGTTGTTTTTGTTGTTGTTGTTAACTATAAGTCTTTAAAAGCACGGAATGGCATGCCATTTCTACGCCTGTTCAGTAGCTAAGTCTAAGCTAGAACATGCTATTTTGCTCCTGCTGTCCAGAACCGAGTGAGACTGGCTATTATGCAACTACTTTTCCATGTTATTAAGCACATGTTTCCTTTTGAACGGTATATTCAATAACAGATGGTGCCTCAAAGGCTCATTTCAGTGATGAGGCCAAGCCACAGCATCTCTCCACAAGGAGCCAAAGGAATGTACATATGGCATTGCGTCACTCTTTAGGGCAGTGGCACACCTTTTTTCACAGCTGGTGGCTGGGATTTGCATGCATAACATCCTATATGAAGCTGCCTTGTACTAAGTCAGATCATAGCTCCATCCGCTTCTGTAGACTGGCTAGCAGTGGCTCTCTAGGGTAGGTCTTCCCTGGATATTCACGGTAGAATGTAGAATGCTCTACTGCTTGGCCTGGGCTCCATCCCGTAACTGGAAGCACATGAGAGAGGTTTCTGCAGCCCATCAGGGAACACACAAACTGTTGGCAAATAAATTATGAATGTTCATGATAAAAACGAAACAAAACAGAAGGGACGTTAATGCAATATGTTACAGCCTGTTGCAGATCAGGAAACAATGGGCAGAGAAGTCCCTCTGAGGAACTTGTGCTGCATTGCAGACAGGGATCCATGTTATTTGGGCAACAAGGGGTTAAGATCTCCTGCCTAGAAAGTGTCATTGGATCGTTAAGATAGGCTTGGGAACCAATGGTTCCCAACCTTTTTTTGGCCATGCCCCACCCAAGCATCCCTAAAATCCTGACACCCCCCAGTGACATACAGCGGTACCTCGGGTTACATATGCTTCAGGTTACAGATGCTTCAGGTTACAGACTCCGCTAACCCAGAAATAGTGCTTCAGGTTAAGAACTTTGCTTCAGGATGAGAACAGAAATCATGCTCCGGCGGCGCGGCAGCAGCAGGAGGCCCCATTAACTAAAGTGGTGCTTCAGGTTAAGAACAGTTTCAGGTTAAGAACAGACCTCCAGAACAAATTAAGTTCTTAACCCGAGGTAAAGATAAAGGTAAAGGGACCCCTGACCATTAGGTCCAGTCGCGGACGACTCTGGGGTTGCGGTGCTCATCTCGCTTTACTGGCCGAGGGAGCCGGTGTTTGTCCGCAGACAGCTTCCGGGTCATGTGGCCAGCATGACTAAGCCACTTCTGGTGAACCAGAGCAGCACACGGAAATACTGTTTACCTTCCCACCAGAGCGGTACCTATTTATCTACTTGCACTTTGACGTGCTTTTGAACTGCTAGCTTGGGAGGAGCTGGGACTGAACAACGGGAGCTCACCCCGTCACAGGGATTCGAACTACCGACGTTCCGATTGGCAAGCCCTAGGCTCAGTGGTTTAGACCGCAGCGCCACCCACGTCCCACATTGAGAGTTGTTAGGAGATTCCTATTCCATTCACAGAGCTACAGTTACCATATTTCCATGGGAAGGGGGATTGGTTCTTAAACCACTCTGGCAATCGTAGCTTTATGAGAGAAATAGGGGTCCCCTAATAATGCTCAGCATGTTTCACAAACTACAGCTCCCAGGATTTTTTTGCCCGGGGGGGGGGCGGGGGGAGAGTCATAACTGTTAAAGTGGTATAATAGTGCTTTAAATGTTTGGTTTGGATGTGACCCAGACTAGCACCAGTGATGGGACTTTTGATTCTAGCAAGCAGAAGCAACCTTATCCTGCCTTGTCTCCTGGGCTGCCCAGCTTGTTACACAACAAGAGCAAGGGAGATGACAAGTATGTGAAAGGAGGGGCTTCAGTGTGAACATGCCCTGCTGAAATATGGCAGTCCCAATTTAAACTAGGCATGTGGAAGCTACATTGGGCGTTGCAGCTCACCTGTACCACTGTCATGCTATTCTTGGTAATATCATTACCCTCAAACAAAAACATCCCCTAACTGTGAGAAAGAGGGTTTAGCAATTCAGAGCAGGGCTCCCATAGACACTAAGAAGAACTTTCCTTAGTAGTAAATGGTGCTAGTTCCTGTAAGTGGTTACAGGAACCACTCCTTTCTTAATCACGTTGTGAGTTTCCATGCTCCCCTTGGGAGCACCCCTTCCCCCTTGTTTTGACAGGTCAGGGGAGGCTTGGGAGTCGCAGGCGGCGCACCATTGTCCCCCACCCCCAATGGCCCTCCTGGGCAGCTGTTTCATCAGCGATACCGTAAGGTCACAATATAAGCCACAATTTAATTTTTCACAATCAGAATGGGGGAGAGTGTGGCTTATATTCGGTCCAATACGGTAACTGGGCAGTGCCTCCATTTTGCCTTGCCAGGGGTAATGAGGATTGGGGCCGTGCATAAAGAAGGGATTAAACTTATATCCCCAACTGCGCAGGTCCTGTAAAAGTCACATCCATGCACACCCTGAGTTGCTGTTTCCCTGGAAGAGAGGCTACAACTAGCCCCAAATGACAGCTTTACTCCTAGGCTTAAGAAGGCGGGGAGTAATTTCTATTGAGCACCTGAGGGGGCAGGGAATCTCACAGTGCAGCTATGTTGCATCATGCAGATTGTGTTGCCAAGGGACACAGTGGAGGCTGCTAAGTTGGGATGCTTGTTGTAAGGATGGGGTTGAAAGGGCCAAATATTTTTTTAAAAAGAGTGCCCAGATTTCAGTTGAGAAAGAAGCTTGATTCTCCAACACTGTACTGTTCCAACATGCCACCTCAACCTTGGAGTGTGCTAAGAGTAATGCACAATTGTCATATGCACTCAGCTAAATTGGTAGAGAAAAAGTGTTGCATATGTGTTGTATATGCATTATAACATTGTGGCACCAAATGGCGCTGTGGAGTTCTCATACAAAGTTTACAACACATTTAACAGAAACGCTTCTTTGGTGTGTCTAGATCCATCGTTCCCAACATGGGGCACATGCCCCACAGTGGGGCAATTTGAGAATGAGTTATTAACAGTGAATGGCCTTTTAGGCTTCCTCCACATGAATAGGAGTTGCCTTTTTGAATAATAAGAATTATATAGTGGTACCTCGGGTTAAGAACACGGGTGGCGCTGTGGGTTAAACCACAGAGCCTAGGACTTGCCGATCAGAAGGTCAGCGGTTCAAATCCCTGCGATGGCGTGAGCTCCCGTTACTTGGTCCCTGCTCCTGCCAACCTAGCAGTTCGAAAGCATGAAAAAGTGCAAGTAGATAAATAGGTACCGCTCCGGCGGGAAGGTAGACGGCGTTTCCGTGCGCTGCTCTGGTTCGCCAGAAGCGGCTTAGTCATGCTGGCTATATGACCTGGAAGCTGTACGCCGGCTCCCTCGGCCATTAAAGCGAGATGAACGACGCAACCCCAGAGTCGGTCACGACTAGACCTAATGGTCAGGGGTCCTTTTACCTTTACCTCAGGTTAAGAACTTAATTCGTTCTGGAGGTCCGTTCTTAACCTGAAACTGTTCTTAACCTGAAGCACCACTTTAGCTAATGGGGCCTCCTGCTGCTTAACAGTAGATGGTTAACAGTAGATCAGTTCTTTTCTATCCACAACACACATTCTTTGCCATGCTTCGTGTGCATACAGTGAGATGGAATGGTACAGCACTGGAAGCAACAGGTCAGAATGGGGTGGAGTGGACTTATATTTATGTATCATTGAAGCCAAACCTGGAAAGAATTGGCTGCTCAGCCCAACTGTATTAATTCCTCAGGTTTTATCACTTAATATTGTTACTCCTAATGCAGGAGACCACAGATGGTCCACAAGTTTTATCCAGGTGGTCCACAGCATGCCTGTAGACATACAATTTAAAAACATGCGGCATCTACATAGTGCTTTAAAATGGCTACAACATACAGAAAAAATATTGTGGTCCATCAAGATCCTCAGCAATTTTCAAGTGCTCCATGGGGCAAAGAGTTTGAGGACCAGTGTCCTGATGTTTTACCTGCTTCCAAAGGGACCTAATATCCCCATCAATAGTGTGGATGTCCAGTCACATTTTGTAGCTAGAGAAAGGTTGCAGAACATCACCACCTGTATCTCCACCCAAAGAAATAGGAGGTTGAATTTCTCGTGCCTTTAGAGACTGTGATATTGCTTCTACTATATTATGCATTGTCCTGTAATTGCTGACAACGAGAACAGGCAGGTACTTGTGAATATAATTACCATTTGATAACAGGGATTATATTTTGCCCTTTATCTACAGTTTCTCTCTAGAGCAAACCAGGTTGGATGAGTAGTATTCATTTGGAATGAACTTATCAGTGTTTTGCCCCGACACCAATTGTTCCCTCTGTAGCTCCTTTTCATTTTAAACGGAACAATGATTCACATTAGAAGTAGCAATAATTCCGTCGCTACACCCTGGAGATTAAAGGGACGTGATTCGTGTTGCAGTCAGAGAACACGAGGTACACTTTGCTAATTGCCGATTACCAAAACAGTGCAGGCATGATCCGTAAACGGGAAATAGCATTAGCATCAATACTACATCAATAGAGAAAATGAAACGGCAAACAGAGCTACAGCTGTAGCTGATGAGCCCCACTGTGACATTCATTATTTATTGCAGCAATGAGAGTTTGATTTTATTAAAATAGCTCAGTCGGCTCCTTTGCTTTTCTGGTATACTATATATATATATATATATATATATATATATATATATATATATGTATCTGGGGGGAAAGGAAAGGAGCAAAATACACAGGGAATGCACCCACCATGCACAAAAACACACCATAACAAGGCTACTCCTTGAATAGTCCAGGCCTGCATCTCCTTAAGCATGTTGGCTTAATGTCATGAGAAACAATGGAGTGCACCTCCAGGGGTTAAGTCAAACCATTGCATTGGCAGCACCAAAGTGACCTCCTCGGGGCACATGCCTGGACAGTGTGTATGGAGGTCCTGGCTGCCCAAACAACAAGTTTCTTGTTGTCAAGGAAAACAAGGAAAATCAGAGCAATACATTGGCCCTGCCCCACTTAATCAATCGCAAGATGTGGCGGGTGCACGCTATTTGATGGCAATCCCCATCAACTTTGAGTTGTTGCAAAGATACTTGAATCAGGAAACTCTACCCAAAAGGAAAGCCAGGCAGTTTCTGATCCCGTGAACTGGCCCTACCAGCCCATTCACATCTTATATTCCCCTCCTTATTTTCTCTTTCGTGAAGCTCATGCAAGGGGCCCACTTGTGTGAGTCATGTAATATACAACCTGGGAATTGATGTATGGCAGCAGCAATTTTCTTGATTTATTAGGCCCAGTTTGGAGCTCTTCTTATCACAGAGGCTGCCACTGTTCGGTTGCGTTAGTTCCTGGCTGCACTGCTAACCCAAAGTGATTGCTCGCCTGTGCACTGGAACACATATAAGTGGCACAAAACCACAAAATGGCTCCCCCCCCCAAACAGGGAAGAAGGGGTGTGTGAAGATCTACTATGGGAACAAGGAGGGGATCCAATCAACCTTACCTGGTGGTTAAAGTGGGAAGCAAAGCCTGTTGCAGGAGGGAAAGCAGCCCACTCTGAATCATGCTGGGTGGGTGCAAAACCATGTCCTCCCTGGGGTGGGAGGAGACCAGCAGAGCCTCCTATTCACCGAGAAGCTGTTGTGGATGTGGCATTGGGCGAGGGCTGCTGAGGAGGTGGCACATCAGGCTTCCAAGGAGTGTGCCACAGCTGTTGCTGCCACCATGGCAGCAGCAGTAGGTAATGCATTCCTTGGAGGTCAGAAATGCTGCCCCTATGCATCCTGCCACCTGAAGCAGTCATTTCCCCTTGCCTCAGTTGACCAGCCCTGATATTAACCCCTAAATAGAACATAAAAAAGGTTAAAGGATCCCTGACAGTTAAGTCCAGTCGCAGACGACTCTGAGGTTGTGGCACTCATCTCGCTTTACAGGCTGAGGCAGCCGGCGTTTGTCCGCAGACAGCTTTCCAGGTCATGTGGCCAGCATGACTAAGCCGCTTCTGGCGAACCCGAGCAGCGCACGGAAACACCGTTTACCTTCCTGCCAGAGCGGTACCTATTTATCTACTTGCACTTTGACGTGCTTTTGAACTGCTAGGTTGGCAGGAGCTGGGACCGAGCAACGGGAGGTCACCCCAATGCGGGGATTCAAACCACCGACCTTTCGATTGGGAAGCCCAAGAGGCTCAGTGGTTTAGACCACAGCGCCACCCGCGTCCCAAAATAGAACATACCCTACCAAAAATACAGCTGTGTTTGTAAAACACCTGCTCCTCCAAACCCTCAAGGTATATATTAGAGATGGTAAAGAGTGTCAAAAAGCTAACCTTCTCATGATTGCCCTCCCTTTTCAGTCAAGAGAGAATGAGGTCTTTTCAAATAGGAAGAGAGAGATGGCATGCCATAATTTGTACTTTTCATTTGTAATCTGCTGAGCTAAATGAATGGTAATCATGATCTGAGTGTGTTGCTGTTGAAGAGTAGACTGCCCACTAGATTGTTCTGTGTGCTGCATTAGGCACAAATGGGAATTTGGAAATGAAAGCAGATTATACATGACTACTGTTTCTGCATTCTTACTTTGTTTAAGAATGTGTTGTTCCTATATTTAGTACACATGAGACCTGCCAGCTTAAATATCTTATCTGTCGAATAGTAATTATTGTACCAGAAACAGAGATATCTCAATAAACCAGAAGTCTCATGTATCTGACTGTTGCATAACATTTCAAAGAAGAAGTAAACATAAAGCAGTGGAGATGACTTTTGGAAATAAACTTACAGGGTTGATGGAAACTAAAAATGGTTAAACCACTTTGGGGAAGAATGCAGAGATTCTTGCTCTTGTCTACCCACTCATTTAAATTAGCCATATTTGGCCATTATCATCTTTGTGACCGGGTCCTCTACACACCCTGGCATCCATATGCTGAGAAAAGAAGGGAGACTTCTCTACACATATAAGCTTCCCCCATGATTTAGATTCTAATGTTTAGAACCTTGTAATGAATATAGAGCAGGATCCTTCTTGCAGCCCTTCTCCCAATGCATGGATAGCTGCGGAACCAGCAGTGTGATGGCAGGGGTGGCGTCAGCAAGTACAGTACCGTTCTCTTCCTCCAAATGATTGCATGGAGGATAACACTTATGCAGCATTATTGCCTCTTAATAAGGTACTAAAGAACATTTCCCCATTTTTCACTTCAAGTTAAGCTTGCATTCTTTGCTCATCATCCACAGACACCTTTTGACAGCAGGCAGTTCTAACTTCAGATTAAAAAGGAAAAGGAAAAGGACCCCTGACAGTTAAGTCCAGTCGCAGACGACTCTGGGGTTGTGGCGCTCACCTCGCTTTACTGGCCGAGGGAGCCAGCGTTTGTCCACAGACAGTTTTTCCGGGTCATGTAGCCAGCATGACTAAAACTAGAGCAGCGAACAGAAATGCCGTTTACCTTCCCACCGGAGCAGTACCTATTTATCTACTTGTACTTTGATGTGCTTTCGAACTACTAGGTTGGCAGGAGCTGGGACCAAGCAACAGGAGCTCACCCCGTTGCGGGGATTCAAACCGCCGACCTTCTGATTGGCAAGCCCTAGGCTCAGTGGTTTAGGCCACCCGCGTCCCAACTTCGGATTACAGTGTGCATATTCTCCTGGGTTCTCAAGTCAGTTTTGAGGACTACTAAGCAGTCCCCTGTTTTGATATTTTAAATTGAATAATGCAAATAAACATTTCCCCTGTTTTTACTGTCTGAACATGAAAGCAGTAGCAGGGGAAGTTATCTCTTTGTAAACTTCACCAGCATTATAAACTTGGAAGAACAAATTATTGGACTGTATCATTTGTTTTGAAATTTACCGATAAGCTGGACAACATACACAGTACATGACTCAACAGATTGCCTTTGCTATTGCTTTGGTTTTTAGAAGGCTACACACATAGCTTAAGCAGACAAGTATGCAGGGGAAGGCAGAACTATTTATGTGACCTAAATTAAAGTAGAAATGCAGCCTCATTTCAAAAGGTTCTGCTGAAGACCCCAATAATCGTTTCTGTATCAGTTACCTTTTGTCTAAATGTATCCTTTGACATTTAACTGCACGGCATGGCGCAAAATAATCTAGTTACTTGAAAAGCCTTCTGATAAGGAAAAGTTATCTTGGATTCCTAGCACTGTCCTTGTCTCTAGAATTGTTAAAGGCCTATACAGCGTGTTTGTCTCATTCTGGTAAAAACACATGAGAGAATGGTTTAGTGAAGATTAATTGCATTCCTTTTGACGTGGGATTCTTCACTAAATGTGTTTGTTCCCATCATTCTGTCTTACCAAAATGACAAGTCTTCTGATAAACATGCAGACTTTGTATAATTCATCAGGAATTTAAACAAACACTGTCTCAAACTTCTAATTCCCTCCCCTTTAACCCCACAGGCATGCTCAAAAATAACAGCTTCTGACATGAAAACGCAAGGCCATTTGGGGGGACGTTGAGCTTCAATAAAGCTCTTTGGAAACATAGACATCTTCAATACGCACAGCCGCAGAAAAGCAGAGTGCATCTGGGTTTAATGGCTGAGTCCATGACTAAAGGACAAGAGACTGTGGTTTATATGACCTATCCATTTGTTTATCAGAATATATAACGGGCTAATTTTACAATTGTAATGGTAAGGAGGAGATGGAGATTGGGTAGGGTGAAGGTCAGCTGGAATCAAGTGAACAATGGTGGCTGAGATAGCAGCAGAGCATTAATTTAAGCAAAAGACTTGCACATCACTACTGTTGAGCCTCTCTTCATTCAGAGAATGCTGAAGATTGTTTGTAGAACTGCTTGTGATTCAGATTCATCACCACCAGGGTTGGGATTAAGGAGGAACATGTAGGGGAGCTCTTTATGAAGCTCACAAGCCCCATTCCATCTCCCCCTATTTTTCATATCATGTTTCCCCCCCATATCCCCCCATTTTAAAAGCCATCACAAAACGTATGGGGATACCTACCTATAATGTGATGCATTCCTTCTCAGAACACAAGTACAGTATTCCAAAGCACACCCAAAACTACAATGTGAGCAGGCCCCTCTGTTTAATTCAATGGAATCACTTATATTACTCCCAACAAAAGTAATCAACCAGGGCAGCCAAGCCTGCTTTGAAACCAGATTGAAAGAAGTCTAGATAGTCAGTTTTCTGCAAGCATGCCTGAAGCTGGGTCCCACCCCGTTTTGAGCTCCTATACACATTTTTGCAAACAGTCTTCCCTAATATAATGCATTTCTGCATGTAATTTTCACTTATATATACATTTTTATGTACACTTTCCCGTAAGATACACATTTTTTTTGTTAAGATTTCTGCATCACAAAATTTAGAGAAGTGCAGATTTCAAAGAATAGCTGTTGTTTTTTGTTGGCATACTGTTTTGGGAAGTGTAAATTGGGTAAGGTAAAGGTAAAGGGACCCCTGACCATTACGTCCAGTCGTGACCAACTCTGGGGTTGCGGCGCTCATCTCGCTTTATTGGCTGAGGGAGCCGGCGTACAGCTTCCAGGTCATGTGCCCAGCATGACTAAGCCGCTTCTGGCAAACCAGAGCAGCGCACGGAAATGCTGTTTACCTTCCTGCTGAAGCGGTACCTATTTATCTACTTGCACTTTGACGTGCTTTCGAACTGCTAGGTTGGCAGGAGCAGGGACCGAGCAACGGGAGCTCAGCCCGTGGCGGATTCAAACCGTTGACCTTCTGATCGGCAAGTCTAGGCTCTGTGGTTTAACCCACAACGCCACCCGTGTCCCGTAAATTGGGTAGGTTTACATTAAATCTGAATCTCACTGCCATTCCTATTGTCATCCTGTGATGACTGCTTTCGTAACTTGCATTATTGTTAAGGAATACTTGCTAATATTGTTTCTGGGAAATTCATACCCACAAAGATATAGCTCATTAGGCTCCTCGCAGGCTTTTTGTCTACATTTCTTGAATACTTGGTATATCATTTGAAAGCCCAGGGAATGCAGCCTTATGAACCTTAACCATTATTGTTTGCATAAAATTATTTTCAAGATCTAAAGCAGAGTAGAGGACTACTGCAATTCAGCTCACTTTACAGTCAATACCATGAAAAATGTGATTCTTGTTTTAGCAAATGGCAGCAGATATGCAATACAAGGAGCAGAAACACTAATATAGAAATCAATATCTATTACAGTTTAAATCACATTTTGGTCCTTTAGCAATCCTTTAAAAGCTATTGCTGATCCTGTTTGTATTAGAAATCATTTCAGTACCTTTCAGGATTTTAATTCTTTCACTAAAAAAATTACCACTTAAAAGCACACTCACCCACGTTATGTGATCATTCCCCTGTCCTCATCCTCCAAACACAACACAACAAACAAATATGAAATCATTGCTTTTGCTACATTCCTAAGGTTTAGCAGATAAGCCTATTGTGAGTGACCACTGGTATGCAGACCCCCACTCAAAGGTTATGATTTCACATAGTTTTTGTTAGGGTTCAGTCCTGCCCAGACCATCTCAGGTGAGCAGCAAGGTAATCCGGACTCTCCAGCAGCTCTCAACACTATCAATGATCCTAAGAGCCACTGAATCTGGACACCCCCCGCTGCAGAGCTGAACGTCACCACAACAGCTGCTTGGGTTCCTGGTGGGCTCTAAGCCCCACACATCTCATCCAGTTTCACAGGAGCAGAGGAGATAGCGGCCCAGGCTGGAGCTTCAGAGCCAGTCTTGAAATGCTCAGTCAGCTGTCCATGGGGCTGCTGAGGGAAGGATATGGAGACATTTGCTTGAATTAGAGAAGGAAGGGGCGGAGTCTCCCAGTGGCGTAGTGTGGGTTGTCAGCACCCGGGGCAAGGCAAGTAATTTGCGCCCTCTAGCCCATGGATTTGCGCCCCCTAACCCGTGGATTTGCGCCCCCTAACCCTAACCCCCAGATGTTGCGCCCGGTGTGGCTGGCCCCCCCTGCACCCCCCACGCTACGCCACTGGAGTCTCCAGCACCTATATAAGCTCCCGGTTTAATCTACCTCATTGCTAAAACAGCAGCTCTCACCCAAGCTTCAGCCTTCCTCACCAGGAGGAAGCAAACACTTTTATTGTCAATTAGCACCATTCCTGTTTGAAATGTCAACTGCAGACCTGATGGAAACCCTGGAGTCCAACAGGAATGTTTTCCAGTCAGCTACCATGAATATAAGACTGAAGACAATTCCTAAATTTCTAGAATGCACAGTCTCAATTGTACATCAATATTCTGCTTTTTCTGGTATAACCCAGACTAAAAGCCAATTCTAGCACCATTTTTGAACAAACAAGCTAATCTTTTATGTGTTGTGTTGTGGGTTTTTAGGGGCTAGTAAAATGTAGGAAACATTTATGCTAAATTTTATCATGAGCTTTCCAACTTGACTTCCTGAGGTTTTGACTGTACCCATTAATAAGAATGCCTTCAAGAAACATTAGCAAATAATATCCAATTAAAACAAAAAGACCGGTTAATAGATTGTATACATCAACCAGTGCAATAAACCTCTTATGATTGATTATGTGTTTTTAATTCTTATAATCTCCATGACGTTAAATTAATCATTACTATGGAAGCGTATTAATATAGGACTCTAGTGACATATCTCTGCTGTTCAGTATGCCTTGAGGAATCGTAAAAAATGATTATTAAAACAACCAGAGCTGGCTCAGATCATAAGCACACTGTGATGAAAAGAAGATGAGCTTCACATTGGGAAGAAAGATATTCTTTAAAATGCATATTAATATTTATTAGAAAATTACATTTACTTTAAGTCTGTAAGCAGTGGAAGCCAAAAATACAGGAATATGCAAATACAGTGTTGCCCTACCATAAACAAACAGGCTAGCCCCACTTAAGTCAATCAATTGTATTTCCAAAAGAGCTCCAGATGTAACCATTTGGTAGCTGTGCTATTTAATTTGGGTTTGATCCAGTGAAGTAGAGCCCAGCCTACCCCCTCCTGTCCTGGCAAGCCCACTCAGGAAATCAGGCATTAAAGGTGTGTCTTCCATTTTCTGTGGCCAAGCTAGAAGTGGCAAGCTAAACAGGCATGAGGTATAGGTGGCCTGCACAGACCTCCCATTCCCAGGAATGATCTGGGGTTATATCTGTGAATATACACCAAGAACGGGAAAACAGAACTCTGTTGTGTCCTTTGGGGGATCCCTCCATGCTCAGAGGCTGAAGTTGCAGTAGACGGGCTCGATTCCTTTGTGTAGTGAAATGATACCTTTCACTAATGAATATATCCGAAATAACAAATAAATATTATCTGATGGCTCCGAGTATGTGAGCAGTTGGTGTTTGCTCTGTTTTTTATCTAACCAGAATTTGTTTACCGTTTACAAACACACTGGTGTTAAACTAATATTAGAAATACGTGTAGGCAGCGAGCCACCTGCTGTTTTCAGGTACTGCTTCCTTCCAATTAATTACCCACAATGTTTTTGAGCTCATGAGTTACTGTGGTTATGGGAAGGTCCAATGTGACAAGCTCTTTCAGAGTCTCAGGCTGGGGAGACAAGAGGGAAAGATTTGGCCAAAATTGTTTTCGTAACTTAGGGTACACATAATAGTTTTAGGAATATGGAAGAGCCCCCACCTCATTTTATTCCTAGTGTTTAGACCAGTGGTTCTCAACCGGTGGTCTGCGGACCCCAGGGGCTCTGTGTAATCCACCCTGGGGACCCATGGCCCCATTCACATAACAAAAGCTACCATAGAGATAGCAAAATTTTGCAAATTAGGAGGTCCATGGCTTGGCTTTTGAAAACAGGGGGTCCGCAGTACTTAGTTAACTGGGAACCACTGGTTTAAACTATTACACAGAATTATGAAGAACAAAATTACTGAGCACTTTCCCAATCCAGGGAATTTAACAAGAAACAACTGGTCACGAAAGACAGCTTCCTACCCACACTCACTATGGGGCTCTGCTCTGGACATGCTAATGATCTATTAGGAAGAGAGCATGTAGTGATGTTACTGCTCCTATTTGTAATTACCTTGTTAGGTGATTTCTAGTAACACTCGGTTGTATTATGAATCATTTCCCTAAGGAGTTCTCTAGGTTGGAAAGGAAAATGAGATGCAGCACATGAGATGAATGTGTGAGAAGTCCTGCCACATCCTACCAAATGCCTATCTAGTGCAGCCTTCTGCTCCCACAGTGGCCGACCCAAAGCCTATGGGAAACGCACAAAGCATGAGCGTGATAGACACATGCATGGGCAGAGAGACTGGCAAAACATAGTAGCACACAGTGCTATTAGAGAAGGCAGCATGTGCAGTACTAGCCTATGTCCCAGTCAAGTCTGCGCTAGAACTAAAATGCTTGGGAAGTGGCATTAAGGCTGATTTACAAGACGCAATATGTAGGCTTACAATGGCTGATGGGAAGGATATAACATTTAACTGCATCTCTAATTCCAATTCCATTCCCACTGGTTCAACTTCTGACTGATGTGACTGACCTCTCACATAGGCAAAAGCTGTCGTGTATAGGCTTGTCTAGGTGATAGAAAACCCTGCAGAGTCATGTGCACAAAGCATGGGGCCTGTTGTCACAGTCTGCTGAATACATGTAGACTAGGTCAATGTGCTTGCTACCACAACCCAGTGCTTTTTTTCTGCGCATACTCAAGGGTACGCAGTACCGGCACCTTTTTTTCCCTAGAAGAAAAGCAACCCCACAACCCTGCTCCACCCTTGCACATCCAGTAAGCCCAGATTTCTTTTCTTGAAAAGGGGCTGCAAAGTCTTTGTATTTCTAGAGGCAAACTACCTTGGTGGCCAATCTGTGGCTACAGTATCTGGATTGTCTAGACCAGTGATATTCAACTCTTTCCAGGGTTGAGGAACGACTGTATCCTGTTGTGACATCCTGCAAAACCTCAACCTCCTCTTACTGTTGCCCCCTGTTGTTTATTTAACAATTATAAAATGCCACCCCTCGAACATATACAAAGTAAAAACCACGAAGAATATTGGTAGTAAGAAATCTATTTCATTATTACAAAACTTCATGGAATCCTGGGGGAGGGGGGAGTTCACAAAACCCAAGGGTTCCATGGAGCCCTGGTTGAAAGACATTGATGGGTTGTCTCCAATGGTACCACTCTGCTGATGGCAAGGAAGTAATTGCCCATGATTCTTCCTTCTTCCACCCTAAGCCTCCCATACTCATAAATTTGCTCCAGAGCATTGGGAAACCCTTCAGAAGAAGAAGAAGAAAAAGAAGAGTTTGGATTTGATATCCCGCTTTATCACTACCCGAAGGAGTCTCAAAGCGGCTAACATTCTCCTTTCCCTTCCTCCCCCACAACAAACACCCTGTGAGACGAGTGGGGCTGAGAGACTTCAAAGAAGTGTGACTGGCCCAAGGTCACCCAGCAGCTGCATGTGGAGGAGCAGAGACGCGAACCCGGTTCCCCAGATTACGAGTCTACCACTCTTAACCACTACACCACTCTGGCTCTCAGAGTAGGTTTAGGGGAAACGGGTGGGGTGGGGCTGCAAGTGAGAGGAGGAATAACTGAAAATGGCTTCTCTCCTCATTCTGATGCTTGAAGGCTTATTGCCAGGTGCCAGCTGAGTGACCTCACTGAATACAACCTTTAAAGCTACCATATTTTTCGCCCTATAGGACACATTTTTCCCCCTCCAAAAATGAAGGGGAAATGTGTGTGCGTCCTATGGGGCGAATGCAGGCTTTCACTGAAGCCTGGAGAGCGAGAGGGGTCGGTGCGAAGTCGCGCTGGGCTCCCGACGGCTGTGCGGAGGTGCCTCCAGCCCCGGGCTTCGCCCAGCTCCGCGGAGCCATCCGGAGCCCGGCGCGAAGTCGCGCTGGGCTCCCGACGGTTTCGCGGAGGTGCCTGCAGCCCTGGGCTTCGCCCAGCTCCGCGCAGCCCTCCAAAGCCCGGCGCAAAGTTGTGCTGGGCTCCCGAAGGCTGGGTGGAGCTGCCTGCAGCCCCGGGCTTCGGCCAGCTCCGCGCAGCCATCCGGAGCCCGGCGCGAAGTCGCGCTGGGCTCCCGACGGTTGCGCAGAGCTGCCTGCATTCCGAAGCCTGGGACGCACTGAAGAGCGCGCCCGGGCTTCGCGCACCTCTCCGCAAGCCTGGGGAGACCGGCGCAACTTTGCGCCGGGCTCCCTAGGCTTGTGGATAGCAGGCTGTTCTGGGGGCTGGGGTCGGGGGAAGCTCGGGCTTCCCCCACGCCAGCCCCGCGCCTGGGGGGGGGGAAATATTTTTTTTTCTTTATTTCCCCTCCAAAAACCTAGGTGCGTCCTATGGGGTGGTGCGCCCTATGGGGCGAAAAATACGGTAATATTCACACCAAACATGGAGCCTACATTATCATAATAGGTCAACATCTGTTTTTGACGTCTGACTGACACTCCAATGTTCAGAAAGTCTTTAGGTAGACTTTTGTCTAGCACTGGCCCAAATACATTTTCACAGCTCCCAAGGTTTGCAGTAATGTTCAACTAGGATGGCACATGCTACTAATTTCCAGTTGGGGTGTGTGTGTGCTTATCATTATTTGTGATGAGTTAGCCAAGTGCTAATTTCCCTGCTTTCTTTTGACATTCAAACGGTGGCAGAACTGCAGCCTGTGCACACTGCCTGCAATCCCATTTGCCACAGAATGGCCCAGTGGGAACCAGACCTCACTCACCCCTTGTATAGAGCATTTCCTGTGTGCAAAATAAGCCTCCACGATCTGTTCAGCTGTGCTTTTGGGCTCTCATGCAGATTTGTCCAGGCAATCATGGCTAATGACTGAACTGTAGTATTCCTACCATCACCAAAGCTCCGTTCAGCTTTTCTGCATCCACCGAAACCTACTTGTGGAGAAAGAGACAGCAAGGCTGTTTGCTTCTGCCTCCAACCTTGTACATGACGTTAGCCCCACCCCTGGACATCTATGATTTATTTTATCTTACTTACTGAATTTATATACCGCCCTTTACCCTGGGGTCCAAGGCGGTTCACAGGATAAAATCAAGATATAAAACCACAAAATACATAATAAAAATAAAAACAACAATCCAATAGCCCCCTCAAAAAACTTAAAAGGGTGTCAATCAGATCAACCAAATGTCTGGTTAAAAAGGAAGCTTTTTCCTGGTGACTAAAGGTGTATAATGAAGGTGAACTTCCCTGGGGAGAGCATTCCACAGATGGGGAGTCACTGCAGAGAAGGCCCGTTCTCAGGTTGCCACCCTCCGGACCTCTCGAGGAGGAGGCACACAAAGGAGGGCCTCAGAAGATGATCTCAGGGTCTGGGAAGGTTCATATGAAAAGAGGCGGTCCTTGAGGTATCGCGGTCCTGAGCCGTTTAAGGCTTTATAGCTTAAAAGCAGCACTTTGAATTGGGCATGATGCATTGGATGTCTGCAAACAGAAAGCCTATGTTTGAGCAGCTGCTCAGATGTCAGATCTTTCCATGCAAATGTCCGTATCAAAGGAAGGATATCTGCTGGGTGGGGTGAGCTGCCTCCTTCTCCGTGAGTACGCTCCGTGCTTGAAGGATGTCTATGGTAGCGATGACATTACTACAGTTCTGTTGTTCGCCATGATCACCCGAGTGAATATACTTTCAAGCGCACAAGCACTGCAGGCCTGATACTGACTGCTACCACAGGCCTATTCCCCTCTCAGGAAATACTGAATACAAGGGATTAGCCAGGTCACAGAACGCAGCGTGACAGGAAGTCTGATCAAGGAGACAGACACATCTGCTTAATGAGCGTGCTCTATGAGAGGAGATGCCAATACCCTGTGCAGCAGGCAACCGAGAAGAGATACGCAGGTATTGATTGGCGCCTTCAGGGGGTGAGGAGAAGCCTGATTATAGTTCTCATGAGAACATAGGCTGCATGTCGTCTTTGAATGGGCAGGAGCTGCCAATAATAACCTTCTCCTGATGCCAGCAGCACAGATTCCACCCCACCCCAGTGCAGCACTGCAAAAGTGACAAAGGCTTTTCCACAGCATTTTGTGGTGTGTGTGTGTTTTTTTTAAGGCCGTGTTAAAAACGGATCATTTAAATTAAATCCCAATTCCACATTTTGTGGCAGGTGGGCCTTTGTGCAAAAGAAACAAGAAGGAAAATGCCAGGGTGACTCCTCATCACCAGAGCTGCCTGTTAAGAAACGCAGAAGCTAACTCTTCCTGACGTCTTAAATGCCACTTAGTCACAATGTGTGATATTCCCTCCTTGCATGTGAAATAAACAGATTGAGCAGCTACAGACATTTTGTACTACACACACACACACTTCAGTTCTTGAAAGAATAGGGCAGTGATTCCAAGTATGTAGGAAGGAAAGGAGGACAAAGCCCTCTTCGCACGGTAATAATAGCTTTCAAAATCAGACTTAAAATAACCACAACGTTATTTTTTGCAAGCAAAACACCACTAATGCAATACTTGTTTTATAAACAGAACTACAAGGCAGACACGCTGCATGAGCATTTCTGTATACAGCTCCCATATTCCACCCCTCTCACCACTACTGAGTTTTCTGTGACGGTGCAGAGATCAGAAGACATTGTGGTGCCAAAGATGCAGTCACTGTCAAAGGACAGTAAGAAAGCTTCCTAGAGAGGCATCACATTACATAAATACTAAATTAACACCGCTGTCATCACCATGCTTTGGATATAGTAAAGCTTTCCATGTTCACTCAGGTTTCAAAATGTAGGGGAATTACAGCTGTTAAGGCCACACCCTTAACAGACGTATTATCAAGGCACACCATGTTGATATGGTATGGTATCCTATCCTATGGTTAGTTCCAGCTTCACCAATACCTTGTGCGTGGTAGAGTGATGGAGTTCCCTGTGTACACATGGCCTCAATGCAACTGAAGCTACCACTACACATTACAAACACAAGTCAATTTCTTACTGTAATGGTGAAATGCGAGTCAGCCACCTCACCTTTAGCAGCAGAGAGAATTGTGCTTTATAATTGATATCTAACTCTTTTAATAACTTAAGTAGTCCAAATGGTTGGAGGTGTAAGACAGACACAGGACAGATTTCTAGCACACTGGAAGTTTCCCCCAATACAGTAAAAAATAGTGCTGGTGACAACAGATCATCAAGGGCAAAGGAAACCATTTGCATCAAGACACAACAGAATCAGTGTAAATAATGATCAAATAAGACAGAAGGAAAATGTATTAAAAATCACCAAATAAAACATGATACAGTTGTAAACTTAATCATGCGAAGCTAATCATTTAGTTCTGAGACTGAATAAAAGAAGATATTTTGAGAAACATGTTATTAAACCACTTTGTGAATAAACAAAATATATCACAAGTGCTCACTGGAAGGACAGATCGTGAAGCTGAGGCTCCAGTACTTTGGCCACCTCATGAGAAGAGAAGACTCCATGGAAAAGACCCTGATGTTGGGAAAGATGGAGGGCACAAGGAGAAGGGGACGACAGAGGACGAGATGGTTGGATAGTGTCTTCGAAGCTACAAACATGAGTCTGACGAAACTGCGGGAGGCAGTGGAAGACAGAAGTGCCTGGCGTGCTCTGGTCCATGGGGTCACAAAGAGTCGGACACGACTAAACGACTAAACAACAACAACAACAAGGGCACATTGCACAACGAATCAAGATAAGGTAGTGGTGGAACTATTAAAGTGTTTAGCCTAGGACTTTTTTCCATAAAGAGGTATGTATTGATAGGGGAAGGTTCCAGTCATGTTCTTAGTTCAAAATTATATATGGAAGCATTGAACCCGTATATACATATTTTACATTAATATAATCCACTATATAAATATATATATTTCACAGTATGAACTGACATTTGACATGGAGATTATTATCTTGGGAAATGATGTAAGTGAGGTACTGATCAGTAATCTTTTATTAGCTGCAATTTCTGGCACACTTTTTTTTTAAAAAAGTAAGAGCTGTTTTTGATATTTGAGCCTCGGTTGCTAACTTTTTAAAATTATACTGTTTTTACTGCTAGCATATTTACTGCACTTGTTTTAATGTGTGATTTATTTATTTATTTTTGGTAAGATGCCTTGAGTCTGATTTTCTCTTAGAAAGCCATCATACAAATATCAAATTTCAAATGAAATATCTCACTTGCTAAGCAGAAGATCAGGTTTTTCCTCCAGTGATACAAGTCAGAGCTCAGCTAGGTGTGTTTGTTGCTGTTTCATGCTACTGTGATTCCCCTTCACTTTGCCTTTGATGCCAAATGTATTTTGTTAGAAAGGAAGCAATACCAGATACGGAATATGCATGCCATACTGCAATATTTGAAATGATGAAGAAGCGACTTAAGATAAGGAGGAACAGCAGCATTTTTAACGTTAGCAATTATTTTTCCTGGATTTGACTGTAAGATAATAGAATTGCTGGGGACTTTCCAGGTGGAAGCAGCAAAAGGGCATGGGAAATACAGAAGGCATTGGAATTACAGTGGAGTAGAACAAGGTTTCGGACTAATGTCTCTGTACTTCAGGGACAGAGGAACACTGCCAGCAAGGGGGATAAAGATGTTTGTGGTTTGGTGGGGTCAGAAAGAGTGCAATAATGTTCACAAGTCCTTTGACCTCCACTGGGAAGGTGAACAACAGTGGAGATGACTTAAGTCGCTAAACAACTTGAAATCCTGCTGCCATTTAATAAACCCATTTGGCAAAGCAACACAGTGGTTTCCTTAATTCATGGCAAGCTTTGTTATGGATGACTGTAACAGATATGAAAATATGTCAGAACTTGACATATGTTTTGGGTACGGCTGTTCCAGCAATTTCAGCTGCAGGGTTTGTTTGTGTGTTTCTTTGCTATTTCCAGGGAAGAGGTGCAAAAGCAATCGCCCTAAGAAGTGGAGAAGATAAACAAGATTTTCTGGTGAAATTTTAAGGTCAATCACTAACTTTAATAATTTGTGTTACAAGGTGGCTGAGGGCTGTGTGTGTTCTTGCCTTGAACTTCAAAAATAATAATATTCACACTGCTCTCTGGTCCTCTGCAGCTTTCCCTGGGAAGGTTGTTTCCTGGAATACGCCTGGGAGGTAATAATCATGTAATCTAATATACAAAGTAATGATGTAAAATCATGATGTAGCGTATTCCAAGAAATGAAATGGTTGGGGGAGTTGTAGATCGCTAGAAAATATTATGATTTTTTTAATTAAAAAAAGAAGAGTTAAAAGCAACCCCCCCCCCAGCACCCTTTAGTGATCTTGTCACATTAATGTAAGTGAGCGACCTTGAATTTCAGCAAGATTATCCATTTTCCAAGAAAGAGACAGGAAAAAACGTCTGCTTCTTTCAAGGGGCAAAAATTTCAATAAAATATACAGGTGGGATTCGGAACAGGATTAGTTCAGGGAGCAAAACAAATATTAACAATAGAGAAAATCTACCAGAAAAGGTACTTCTTGCTACGACTCTGTCAGTTGTTATGATCTACATCCATTCTTTGCAATAGGAGCAAGTTCTTCCCCTGGGTTTTTATCCCTTTTCATTTATGTTCACTTCTCAACCAGAATTCAACTTTAAATCTCCCTATGTAACACATGCCACCTCTGCCACCACTATCTGATGTGAAAAATATGATGAAGAATCCAGCATGATATTTCATTCTTTGGAAGGCTAAGGCACAATTTTATATTTACAGAAAACCAATAATTATAAAGACACAATAAAAAGGACATTCTAAGGTATTAATAGTCACTCGGACTGTGGCCCTAAAAGAGCAACTTGAGAATGCTCACTGACTCACTGTACTCTTTTGCATTAAGCATTATCTCTGATAGTAACCAATTTGCTAAATAGAAGCCTTAATGATTCAGTAAATTGTAACAGTTCCTATCATTACACGCTGGCATTTATGAGACACATATTGATGTATTTTTGCTTCCCAGTGTGTTAGAGATACCTGCCTGCTAATATTATTCATGCTCAAATGTGACTCATGAATAACAGTTAACAATCAAAACATCACTGATTAGGGGCAATTCACAATTTGCAGCATTTGCCTTCTTTATGCCAATTAACCCAAACAAAATCATACAGTAAAGCAAGACAGCTTTCCTAGCATACATGCTAAGGGGGAAAAAATGTATTGAGTTCTGGGGTGGCTAACCTATGACTCTCCAGATGATGTTTCCTGCTTGGCAGGGGGTTGGACTCGATGGCCCTTGTGGTCTCTTCCAACTCTATGATTCTATGATTCTATGATGTAATCCAGACCAAATTACCCCTGACCATTCCCGGCCATGCTGGTTGGGAATGATTGGAGTTGCAGTCCAACAACATCTGGAAGACTATGGGTTAGCCAGGTCTTGCATTTTTTAAAAGGTAAAGGTAAAGGTACCCCTGCCTGTACGGGCCAGTCTTGACAGACTCTAGGGTTGTGCGCTCATCTCACTCTAGAGGCCGGGAGCCAGCGCTGTCCGCAGACACTTCCGGGTCACGTGGCCAGCGTGACAAGCTGCATCTGGCGAGCCAGCACTGCACATGGAAACGCCGTTTACCTTCCCACTAGTAAGTGGTCCCTATTTATCTACTTGCACCCGGGGGTGCTTTCGAACTGCTAGGTTGGCAGGCGCTGGGACCGAGCGACAGGAGCGCACCCCGCCGCGGGGATTTGAACCACCGACCTTTTGATCGGCAAGTCCTAGGCGCTGAGGCTTTTACCCACAGCGCCACCCGCGTCCCTTGCATTTTTTACTTGTCACTAAATATTTCAAAAATAAAGATGTTTGGTTCAAAAATGTTGCAAGGATACTGAAAGTATCGCACACAAAAATAAAAAACCAGCATGATAATGCAGCAAATCAAATAATAAGACCTGATGGTAAGCATATGAGTGTGTACCAATTTAATATCTGGCAGATTCATGAAGTGTAATGAATTTTGTCATGCTACCAGAATTTTCAGATAAGGATTTGGCACAGCTGAAACCACAGTACTTGCCATGCATTCCATTGCTTAATTAAAATTTTATAGACAAATCTAATTTTTCCGCACACCATCTTTTGTTATGTTATACTTGCAAATCACCATTGCTGACATTGGCTAACTGGAGACTAGTAGGTATTTAATAGGAATGAAGATGGATCAATAACTAGGAAGCATAACTATCTGAAATGACTGCATAGAAGAGCTATATCTATCTTGAAATTCAGTGACTGGGCAGTTCTTTTATTCCTAGGAAATCTCCTCTCTGGCAGAATGAATCAGCTGCTGGGAAGAACCATAAGTCTCAAACTATCGAGTTGTTCAAGTAGTGCGCAATAAACAGAGACAAAAATTGAAAATAAAGCACATGGTATCCTAGAATATATTCGCCTTTTGCTCTGGATAGATTTTCATGGAAATCTTTGAAATCTGTTAAAAGCATGCCACCTATATGAATGCTGGTGGACATATCACAATGCAAATACAGATAGATAAACCAAAGGATTTTAGGTAGCTATCATGCAAACCATTCAACATGAAATACAGACAACCGCATATAGAAAGCTGCACCTTCGGTTGCTGCCTTCAAACCCTTACCAGAGAGTAAAATTCCCCTAAATAGTCCTACACAACTTCAGAGTAGTCCCATAAGATTGCCAGGGACTGGCAGTGCTCTGATGAGTACATAGCTGTCAACTTTAAGATTTGAAAATAAGTGATCAGCAGCCTCGAAAATAAGGGACCAGCAGCCTCACCTGTCCCGGGGGCAGTCTACAGGATATCTAACAATCTGGGATAGCAGCGGGAAACACTGGAATAAGGGAATTTCCCGGGGGGGGGGGGGAATGGGAAGGTTGACAGCTATGGATGAGTGTGTGGCAGAGGCAGGAGACCAGGGGATAGTTCCAGAAGAGGAGGCCAGTGATTTATGGGGTTTTGTGAGAAAGGGGCCAGGGTTATGATCATAGCCATCAGAGACAGAGATGGATGCACAGAGCACATTGGAGGAAGTTGTTGTTCAGGTGAGGGATGGGCCAGACTATTCCTCACCACCCCTGCCCCACTGTCTCCTACAACCAGAAGGGGCTTGAAGAGGGAAGCAGCAGCGATGGCCTCAGGTTGTGCACACACACCCATCAGATAAGGGTACATAAGCTGGAGGGGCATAGTCCCACTGTTCCACAGGGCACAGACCTGGGGACTATCAGGCGTGCACCTTTCTTGTCTGGGGGTGCCTAAGATAGAAATTCACTTTATTAATCTCTCATGTCTCATTATAATTTAATCTGAGACCCAGATCATTTTTCTTTAGGATTGTTTTTCAGCCTCTGCAGTGAGGGATCATTTACCTATATGACATTTCATTTCATTTTTACAATTGTAATCAGCAAACTAATGGAATTATTTTAGAGAGCGTGGATTCAGGAGCACCTGTAACAGAAGTAGCACTTGGTTTGCTGACGGCATTAAAAGAGGTGAGTGTGTGTGATAATTGTAGCAAATTGTGGTAGAAATTCTCCAGATTAAATTGGAAAGCCATCAGAGCTGAACATGTGGCAAATTCAACTCATGAAACAACAGTGAAACAGAAAAGAGAGCATCCTCTAATCCCTAATTGTTAGTTACTACCAGGGATTTTGGGACATGGGTGGCACTGTGGGTTAAACCCCAGAGCCTAAGACTTGCCGATCAGAAGGTCAGCAGTTCGAATCCTCGTGACGGAGTGAGCTCCCGTTGCTTGGTCCCTGCTCCTGCCAACCTAGCAGTTCGAAAGCACGTCAAAGTGCAAGTAGATAAATAGGTACCGCTCTGGCGGGAAGGTAAACGGCATTTCCGTGCGCTGCTCTGGTTTGCCAGAAGCGGCTTAGTCATGCTGGCCAAATGATCCGGAAGCTGTATGCCGGCTTCCTCGGCCAATAAAGCGAGATGAGCACCCCAACCCCAGAGTCAGCCATGACTGGACCTAATGGTCAGGGGTCCCTTTAACTTACCAGGATTTCAAGAAGGCATGAGAGGGGTTGCAGGACTATGGAAAGCCAGGAGACAGTTAAAAGGGTGCTGCTGTATTAGATTCAGAACCAGAAGGGTCCAGACGATGAGTTTTCTATTCTGTCAAGACTCTAGATCCTTTAGAATGAAAGTTAGGACACAAAATGTGCAGGCACTATTCAAAGCGACTGTAAGAGTTGTTAGCCAACTGAGTGACGTCACACCTGTGAATGACAACTGTCAAGAGTCATACAAACCCAAGGAAAGACCACCCCTCAAATGGTTTCAAAAGGACCCAGGAGGTACCTTGTCTAGGCAAATGAGACATTTCTAGCTGGTTTCACTCTTGAGTTTTCTCTGTAGATTCATTTTGAAAGAGCTTCCTGCTTCATTTTACTTTTTTTTTGTCTTCCCTAGCAGGGGAGTGATTGTTGAATGATAATTGAGAAAATGAGGGTGTTAGTGTAGTTGTGGCTGGGTGGTAGGTTGCCCACCCAAAAACAAAAGGTAGCTACAAAGATAGGCTCTTTACAGTGCCGGTATAATTTTATGCAAAAAATAATAATGCTATTTTTCTTCTGAGTATGTGCACATTAAGAATTAATATAACGTTAACATTGTATTGCAGGGCGGCAGCCTTGTGGACGAGAAACTGCAGGTTACATCTAAGTAGTCTAGTGCTGTTATACTAACATTTGTAGGGGTGGGGACCGAGGGACAGAGAGAGGCAGAGCAGGACATGAAAACCTGTAGTGCACTCCAATATTGTTATTCAACTATTTGTAGTGTTTGGTTGTTTTTTAAGGGGGAAATTGTTGGTTGGGACTGTAGGTTGGGATTATTGCAGCAATAACATGGGTGGTGGTTGGAGGAGATTAATTGCTTTCCTATCCATGGGACTAAAAATAAGGCGATTCTTGGGATGGGGGTTGTTGTTGTTGCTGTGGCTATAAATACTTAAATGGGTATATTCATTTCAAAGGCTGACATCCTTCATGTTCAAATAAAAGAAAGAGAAAAAGAAAAGGGTGGCTGTTTGACCTGTGCGAATGCCATTGCTGTAGTTATTATGAGGTATAAATAATAAATAATCACAACAAATGTTCTTAGAACGCACTGCTTGCTTTAGAAACAATTCATCCAAGCATGGATAACTGAACCTTAGTTGCTGTGAATCTTAAATCTCTTCTGACTGCTCTGCCCCTCCGCCCACCTGCCAATGCCATCTGAAATTACGTCTTGCACTGACTATAGTATTGTCAGCCCA
The DNA here is from genome assembly GCF_964270895.1 of Podarcis filfolensis. NCBI lineage: Eukaryota > Metazoa > Chordata > Lepidosauria > Squamata > Lacertidae > Podarcis > Podarcis filfolensis. The sequence continues at coordinate 34,523,786 of NC_139608.1, read as the reverse complement.
GGATCAATTGATGTAAGCTCTATAGTGACAACACTGGTTTACAACTCATGATCTAGGGTTGGTGCTTGGGGTGACCAGGTCTGTTGTCCCTTTAAGCAGGCAGGAATTCATCTGGTTAAGCCTTTTCTAGTATAAAAATATTATTATGGGGAAACTTATTTGTTGTGGTAGCTCCTCATTTATTTTTTGGCCCTCTATCCTTCCTGCCAATGATAATAGGAATTTGAATGTGACACAAAATCTATGCAGATGCCAAGCAAATTTACTTCATTTTCTGGTGGACACAATCCATGTATCATGGATGAAGTCTATGTATGTACATAGTTATATGTATGTACATACATATAAGCCCTTCTATTGGCAAATGGTGTCTGGCTGCTGCATGGCTCATCACAGGGGGGAAGAGCTATCAAGCGTTGACCCAAGATGGCCAGGAATGGAAGGATATTCAGCAACTGGCAATGAGGACTGGGGCTGGTTTGGTGGGGGTTAACCCTCTTGGTGTAGTGCCCTTCTTCAGTCATTGGACTACAACTCCCATCAGCACCATCAACTGATGAGGCAGTTGTCGCAACAGAGAGGCGCTGCCCTCAACCTTGGCTTATATATCTCCCCTACTGGGAGACAGTGGAGCAGGAGAGGTAGGTGCAGGAGTGGAAACACCCTCCCCAAATCTGCTCTGCTTCTGCCTCTCATCTCCCAGGGGTTATAGGTTCCCCCAGTCAGGGGCGTACGAAGGGGGGTGCAGTGGGGGTGGGCTGCACTGGGTGCCATCCTAGAGGGGGTGTGACAAAATCCCCCCTGGGTGGATCGCGCTGCCGTGCCACGATCACCCCCTGCCGGATCACACAGTTGCGTCGCAATCGGCTCCCCTGGTGGGATCATGTCACCGTGCTGCAATCGGACCCCCTGGGAGGATCACACTACCGTGCCACGATCGGACCCCCCCACAAGGATTGCCCCGCTTGCCCTGTGGGCGGATCGCCCCACCCTGCTGCTTCGGATGCAGGAGCAGCTAGCTCCGCCACTGCCCCCAGTTCACTGATCCTTTCTTCCAAGTCAGTCTCCAACCCCCGCTTCACCCAGTGCCCGCTCATCTGTATCCAGCCTCCACTCCTCAGGGTCCAGTCAGTCCCTGACAATGGCGCTGACAACAGCCAAGGATGATGGGAATTGTAGTTCAGCAACATTTGGAAGCCTTCATGCCGGCTAACTCTGCAGTAGGAAAGGACGTAAGGTGAGCCTACGATGGCGCAAGGCAGACATTATTAAAGATATAAGGAAAGCCATGAAAGAAAAGGAGGAAGTGGCTGGAGGAACAAAGAATACAAGGCTCTTCTAGGTACAAGGAGGACCATGAAGATCAGAGTAGGAAAGGTTAAAAAAAAATAAAAGTTGACAGCAGACAACGATCTTCTGCAGAGTGGAGGAAACCAAAGGAGGCACAAAGGAACAGCAGTGGAGAATTGCAGTATGGGAGATGGAGAAGTGAAGAGCTTTAAGATCGTAGAAACTGATGTGGACCAACAGGGAGGTGACGTAAGGAGTTTGGTAAATGATCATAGCCATGAAAGAGAGAAATGACCACGGCTGCCCTTCTAATCAGCATTTCATATGTGCTCTTCTCTTCTCACTGCCCTTGTTTGACTGGAAATAGAATTATCAGCATGGGTCTAGCATTCTTATAACCAGTCACATGAGGCAGTGGAATAATTGACTAAAAAGCTTAGCCTTTCTTTATTAGACTTCAAACAAATTAGAATTCAAGTGTCTGTGCGGGCCCATACTGGAAATATTTCTAACCCAGAGAATAATGAATTAACAGTCTAATAATGTAATTAGAAAACCCGATGAGTCATTGGAGTGAAGAGGGCTGAAAAACAGCTGGACCTCAAATATAATGGCCTTTTCTATCTGGTTGTTCATCAGAGGTCACACATGAAGCTTTAAATGAAAGCCCTAAAGAAATCCTACACACCACACACAACTGGCCATCAGATACTTTCCCTAGTAACTCACCAAGGGTTAGAGCTTTGTTTGCTAGAAACTTGCTTGAGTGTGAGTGTGTGTTTATCTATATTATATCTATATTAGTTTATAGGGAAACACATATGACTATAGAGGCCTACCTAGGGCTGTTTTAAGTATTAAACTTCTGTTTTATACACTCTGGTTCCGAATTCTTGAAGGGAGTTGGGCCTCAGTCGGCAATAGTTTCTGTGGAACAGCCCTACAGAACCACCCTCTGAATTAATTTTTGAGTCAGATATAGAAGATGGAGGCTGTGTTCACCAAGGAAGAAGCATATTAAAGTTTTTTCCCCCTTGGTTAACACTGGGGTGCAATACGTCTCCCCTGACAAAGCCCACCTGGTCAGACTCAAACATTTTCTGAAGCTTTTCTTGTAGTGTCTTTGCCAGAATCCTGCCCACACACCTGCTGCGAGCATTAATGAAGGACACCAGCCTAACCCCTGCAGGTCTATTACGCTTGTCAGCTTTATGAATTAATTGTTACAGCGGGGATCTGGCTTGTAAAGTCTTCTAGGATCAAAGGGTCCAGCTGCTTATAGTGGCTACAGAATTTACACCAGCTCTGGTCCTTTCCAGGGGAGCTGCCCTTACTAGCTCTCTCTTAGAGAAAGCTCAGCTTCCACTTTTGTGACTGGATTATTCATGTATTTCTTTACCATCCAAGTGCAGCGGTTTGATACCGTTCATGAAGTCCCCAGTCACTGTTGGCTTACAAAGAGGATGAGACACATGGTTTTTGATGAAAGTCCATGAAAGCCTGGCTTATTTCTTTTGGATCCTTACTTACCGTTTCCCTGGGTAGAATCTTTGTATATCGAATTACAAATAAAGAAAGTAGGGCTGTTGCAGAATACTCAATTTAAGTCTTCTCTAAAGCTCCATCATATTATGGTACAGCCCAGCAATGCCAGAAAAAAGGTTGCAATTTGATTATTAAATGTTTTCTGAAAGCATGATGGATTTTCCTTTGAGCCTTTTTGATAGAAGAAGAAGAAGAAGAAGAAGAAGAAGAAGAAGAAGAAGAGGAGGAGGAGTTTGGACTTGATATCCCGCCTTTCACTCCCCTTCAGGAGTCTCAAAGCGGCTAACATTCTCCTTTCTCTTCCTCCCCCACAGCAAACACTCTGTGAGGTGAGTGGGGCTGAGAGACTTCAGAGAAGTGTGACTGGCCCAAGGTCACCCAGCAGCTGCATGTGGAGGAGCGGAGACACGAACCCGGTTCCCCAGATTACGAGACTACCGCTCTTAACCACTACACCACACTGGCTCTTTCCTTGTACATTTGTTACAAATGGCGAGTTCTTCATCCCCCCAACTCACTACCACTACAAAGCCTTTGATGCTCCACTGTCTGGTCTTGTTTGTTCTGATTATGCAACCTACCCCACAGAGTTCACCTACCCTCGAGTCTTTTGTCTCTTCCTCTGCCCACCTTCTTCTTTCTTCCTTCTCTTTCACCCCTCGGTCTCTTTCCTAGTTTTTCATCCTTGGTGTCAAGCATGCTTAAAACTACTTCATCCTCAACAAAGTTCCATTGAACTGTATCCAGTTCTGTGAAGTTTGCACGCAACAACTCTGCAAAGGTAAGTGCTTGCCATGCTCTTTGTCTTTTAAACTCTGCCACCACTTTCCTATCTACTGAGCAGTCTAATGCAATTACAGCATAGTCCTGCTGCTACTCATCTGTTCCATTGTCTGGATTCTTTTAGAAAGAACACAGGAAAAGTCCACATTTAAATTCTGTGCATTTGTTATGCACTTTTGACTTTATAAACAGACTTTTCAATGTTTTTCAACATATTTGAATGTAAAATATGGATTGCGCGCACATCTTTAATGCATGACATTTACATTTTTGGCCCAGTATACCTGAAGGAGCATCTCCACCCCCAACGTTCAGCCCAGACACTGAGGTCCAGCTCCGAGGGCCTTCTGGCGGTTCCCTCACTGTGAGAAGCAAAGCTACAGGGAACCAGGCAGAGAGCCTTCTCGGTTGTGGCGCCTGCCCTGTGGAAGCCCTTCCCATCAGATGTCAAGGAAATAAACAGCTATTTGACTTTTAGAAGACATCTGAAGGCAGCCCTGTTTAGGTAAGTTTTAAATGTCTGATGTTTTATTGTATTTTAAATATTTTGCTGGAAGGCGCCCAGAGTGGCTGGAGAAACCCAGCCAGATGGACAGGGTATAAACATTATTATTATTATTATTCACTGAAACTTCATTTTAAAATCTGGTGAAGTTGCATTCCAGTCTTACTAGGCGTTGTGTTCCAACCCACAGGCACATTTGGGAGCATAGGATTAGATCAGCTCCTGCAAAAAGCAGACCAAATTCCTTCCCAGTCCTACAATCTACTCTTACCCAGAAGCCCAAACTTGCAGGAGCATCCACTACCCCTGTCCACTGTCATCAAAAACTCCACAGATGCCACTCTACAAGATTCAGCCCATGCTTCCCTTACCTCCCTGCTCCCAGTTCAAGGTTGGGGAGCCTTTTTCAATCCATGGGCCACATTTCCTTCTGGGCAATTTTCTAAGGGCCACCTGCTGTGGTGGGAGCTAGAGGCCAAGGTATTCAGTAGGTTAGTTTCTAGACACACTCACACAACCCTCTTCATTCAGACAATCGAGAGGCTCAAGGGACATATCCCAGCCTGCCAAATGCAGGGTCACTGAGGTGTCAGTGAGGGCTGTGCCTTGGGGAGAATTCCAAGGGTCAGATAAAGAGTGCTTGAATGCATATTCAGTCTCCCGGCCTGAAATTCCCTGCCACTGCTTTAGGCCAATGGATGTAGGGTAAAACAAAGCAACTTGGGCAAGTGGAAGACTACTTTTTGGGTTCTTAAAGCAGGCAGCCGATTCCTAATATCCAATCTAGAAATACTTTATTAAGTCAAAAAAAAGGAGAGACCAGAGAGCAATCAAACAAGGTGCAAGATGAAAAATAAAGGTATTTCTACCAAGCCCATGGACGCGGTGGCGCTGTGGGTAAAACCTCAGCGCCTAGGGCTTGCCGATCGCATGGTCGGCAGTTCGAATCCCCGCGGCGGGATGAGCTCCCGTCTTTCGGTCCCAGCTCCTGCCCACCTAGCAGTTCGAAAGCACCCTTAAGTGCAAGTAGATAAATAGGTACCGCTTTCTAGTGGGAAGGTAAACGGCGTTTCCGTGTGCTGCGCTGGTGCTGGCTCACCAGAGCAGCTTCGTCACGCTGGCCACGTGACCCAGAAGTGTCTCTGGACAGTGCTGGCCCCCGGCCTCTTAAGTGAGATGGGCGCACAACCCTAGAGTCGGACACGACTGGCCCATACAGGCAGGGGTACCTTTACCAAGCCCATACTGAGCAACTAGCAAGCAAAGTTCCCAAAACTTTCATGCAAAACAGCAAGAGTCTTCATGGGTGTCTGGAAGAGGAGAATTTCAGAGAAAAATCCAACACCACTAATTTCCATCTAATGAAACTTGGACCCTGCTGGGTTGACTACGTTCAACATGTATGCACACAAATGACAGTTACCGTGTTTCATCTCAGGGAAAACAAAATAAAAATGTGTTAAACTGAGGGGATTCTCTTCCTTTCCTGCCAGACAGATATAACAAAGGAAACCTCATCCTGTGGATTTGGTAAAAAGGTATGTGCACTGACAGTTTCTCTAAAATGAAGAAGCTACTCTCTCAACAGGCTTAGGGATTCTTAAAGGGCAGCTCTGTTAGGTCTCCAGCTTATTCTTCACAACCTCAAGGTTCCTAATACACTCAACTGAAATCTGAAACTGCTCTCAGTAGCAGGTAAAATAGTAATAGTGGCAAATTTTGGAGGAGACATGGACATGACACTTGAAACTCTGCTGAGGCAAAATTCTGTAGCATTCTGGAACATTTTGTTTCTCTTGTCCCCAGTTAAATTTGAGTGAAAGGGAAGGAAGAGCTGTGGGTTTGGTTTCAACGGTGGAGACTGATAATAACAATACAGTTGATCAGAAGAACACCTGATAGAACAAATTATTATTTTATATAGGGAGAAGGGAAGCCTGGACTACACATGAAAATCATTCTGCAATGGTGCCTTCCCAACATGAACCAATCCAATAATTAAACTGTTTGAGAATTTATTAATGTAAGGAAAAATCCCACAACTGCTTAGTTATGTAGATTATATGCACTCAGAAATCTCTGTTGGAAAAGTGCCCATCATGTATTAAAAACCTAAAATATTGTTTTGCATTCTCAACATTAATACGGAGGGGCTGCCACAGTGCACAATGCCAAGGGGGACAATTGTTGTGTAACGCATTCAACAACAGGATTAAATATGCTTTGAAAATTAGCATCGGGAATCAAGACTGGAATTTTGATCTTCGTGTTATTTCTAGATTAAATTTCACATCTTCCCTTCAAATGGCTCCTGCAATTGTTTTGATTTGAATTATATGTACAAGTTAAATTATTCATTGCATACGCAAGTAGTAAAATGCATTCTTTTCTCCTGAATGCATATAAAGTGCATCTTTTTATGTCATTTGAAATAAATATTAGGGAACTAGATGCAATATAACAGCTGGAAAAGCTTCTTCGTTTTCAAACAACTTTTACGCTGAAAGTTTGATTTCTTTTATAACTCTTGTTGGGTCTCTCCCTGCACATGCACAATTTAGGAAACAGTCCCTGTTTAAGGAAAAATCAAAATGTGGACATGAAAAAACAATGACATCCACATGACGAAAGCCTTCTTATTTATATGCTGTTTGCATGGTTCCTACCCACTAACCTAGAAAAATAAATAGCATCCTAAAGCACTCAGGGAGAAGAACAGCAAAATGCCATTAACTGAAAGAAACCCTAACAGCTGCCTTGAGAGACATTCTGGTATCCATTACCTTCCTCTCATCCAGTGCATTTCTTGTTGGTTGTAATTAGGTGCACTTCAGATTTATGCAAGAGTGCTTTCCAGGACAAGAGCACATCCTCATTCTTGTGTAGATGGTGCAGCCAATATACGCACCACCAAATTAGGATGGGCCTTCTCGACCCCAGTAGATACTTTATGATTGTACAGTTCCCTGAGTAGAAAGGCAGCCATCTGGCTCCCCAGAATATCGAAAGCCAGGATGCTTTCAGCTGAGTATTTTCAGCTTCATGACGACTTAAAAACATAGAGCAAGAAATGTTACTGCTGAAGCTTTGTTGAAAGGAATGAATGCGAGCTGTGCCAGAGCAATGGGCTCTTGCAGAACTTCCCAGTGGAATGCGTCCTCATTATATTGCAGCTGTAATGTAGCCTATCCACAGAATCCAGCAATATAGTAGAGTAAGAGCCAGTTATCAGTTTTGACAGAAAAAGACGCACTATGATGCTACTCAGTAGTTCAGTCTTCTTGGAAAAAATGGTTCTCTCCTCTGGAGTGCCATGAAGATTTGAGCTTCATCTTCCACAAAGACTATGGGATTCAGCTGCTGTTTGTGGAAGTGAATGGGGATGGCAAACCCATCACGATCTGTGTCTGTGCCACTTTTAAATGTAACAAACTTTCAACTGGGTTATTTCCTCATAATAAGGAAGCTACATTTCATCCAGAGGCTGCATCATAAACCAGGATGTCAGAGCTCTATTTGCAGATTTTTCTTTTATGAGCTCCCAGCGCCAAATTCAGCACTAGGAGGCAACATGGGCTTGGCAACCTATGCCAAGGCAGACATTGGCTCACTATGAAAGCTTAGCAAGAGAGGTAAATTCACCTTTGTTGCTTCATAAAAGAGAATTAGATGTCAACTTCTAATTGCCAGTTAATCAATGTGTTGCAAAATAAATGAACTATATTAATTCCACTTAGCTCTGGTACGATTTAAAATAGCATGGAAATTATATGCTCATTTTTCCCAGTGAGCTCAGCAGTTGCAGTCCATATCAAGAAGAAACGATTTGCCCAGAACCCTTTATTTCAACATAATCACAAGCCCACAGTAGACTATGAAATGGAATATAAAGAACTGAAACTGGGTGATGACTTACTTTCCCAGTGTATTTTATATTACCAGGATTCCTGCGCAATAATAGATCGCTGAAAAGATTTAACGCACACCAACTCTTTTTTTAAAGAGCTGCCCTGTTTGTTTGCTGTCACATGACCTTTTATTGCAGTTTGAACATGTAAACGTTCCATTTATACTGTGCTGTCAACTCCCTTTGATGAAGCACTGTTATATAAATGTATTTCTTTAGACTGTCCTACATTATCTCAAGGACGTTTCCATTATTTTTGTAACTTTATTGTGGTTAAATTCAAATGACACCCCCAACTCAACCTATTCTTCAAAGTGCATGATTATCACACATATGATCATGTTTTGTTTCCATATGCTGTAACACCAACTGACCCTTTCGGGTGGTACTTTTGGAAAACCAGCACAAATCACAGTGAATCAGATCTCTTATAGTTAAAAAGAGAGATGGAGAGATAGATTGGTGGAACATACTCTGCATTTCTATCTTTGTTGATCACACGTGATACAACTAACTGGATAGTTAGACCCAAACCCCATGCATTCAAATGAGGGATTAATAATATAACCCATCCCCACTTATAGCAGGGGCATGTTGGCTCCCACCACCTTTCTCAAAAAGGAGTTGTGAGAGTGGCTCTTAAAGCCAGGGGGTTGAGAAGACCAAGTGCGTTCTGATGGCCTACTGGGAGTGGGGTAGGTGTGGCTCTATAAGCCAGCTCCTTTCTGAGCTCATCCTTATGCTTTTGCTGTATCCATCCTTCCTACCTATATGCAGTGTGGGCTTTTGCTAGTTGCCTGCTAGAAGGGGCTGAGTAGGATTTTCTCCTCCTTGGCCAATTTCACATTGCTTGATAGAATTAGATTGACAGTTGGAAGTGGTACGACTTGGTTGTTCTTTGGGCCATGAGTCTGGGCAGGTGAGGAAGTTGGGAAGAGAAACATTAAGTATACTGAGGCATTACTGGATAAAGGGGACCCATTTGGGACTTCCCAGTACATTGTGCCTGGTGAGACTGAGGCCCAACATGTGCATTTCAGGGAAACATTTGTCTCTTGAGTTTTCTTTGAAGGTGTAGGGACAACACCATGCATTTCTGCATATTCCATTATGCATATGTCCTGATGTGTTCAGTGTAGCTTACTCCATGGTGCACATGGTTCTACTGATGTGCAGCATACTGTTACTACAAGTGTTACTACTACTAGGATGTACCCAACAGTGTACATAAGGAAGAAGAGTAGAACTTCCTCTTCCTTTCCTTCTCTATGCACCCCCGAAATCTACTCCAGAGGGTTGAGGGACCATTTGGAACAGACTGGGGGGTGGGTGCAGGAAAGGAGATGAAGGGAGAAGTTCTGTTATGTGAGTGGACACCTGTCTTAGGTATGGGGGAGAAATCCAGTTCACTTGGCTTTACATGTGACTCTACGTAATTCACACTTCATGGAAGGATATGCAGCCTGAAAACTCAGCTATCCTTTGAAATTCACACTTCTCTGAATTATGCAATGCACTTCTCCAACCAAATAATGTGTGTGATGATGTGTATATGTGTGTATTATTGGAAAGGTGTGCTTAACAATGCATATAGGAGTGAAAACAGAGAAATTGAGAGTAACAGAATTGACAGCTCCGTCCATCCCAGCATTGGCTACAAGCCCATAATAATGATTTAAATGTTTTTTGAGCTAGAAAATTGATTTCCACAGAAAACAAAAGTAAAGTTATGCCTTCAATTTCAGAGGAACTAACTTTCCATTGCCTGAGGTGAGAAAACAGCAAGCATGCTTCCCTTAATATACATGCAGCATACATTAGCTCCAACTGCTTAAAAAAAAGGGTGGGATGGTTGTACTTTCCATGTAACACACTTTTTGCCAGCTAGGTAGTGTTTGGGTGTGGTAGAAGTGACAATTGCCTCAGGCTTCTCCACTCTAGACAGTCAAATAGAGGCAGCATTTGAATGATTTAAATGAGGAGTGTAAGTTAGGTTTGCCCTTCCTGCTGTTTCATTATATTTCAGTAATAAATCATCGTTAAACTCATGTACATTCTTCCTTTTCACTCACCAGCTTTTACTTAGACAACTCCTTCTTTATAAAGATAAAACTTCTACTTAAGGCAATACTGAAATATTGTGCCAGAAAAACAGTGAGAACTTGCTTTGCCTAGGATTATAAGATCAAAATTAAAGCAGAACAGGGAGGAGGAGGAGAAAGAGGGCACAACCCTTGAGCAGTAGCGTCTAAAATGTGTTTGAAAGTGTATGCGAACTCTGAAGCAAGCAATAATCCTTTAGGAACCTCAGAGAATTCCAGCAGTCTTTCCTTATCAGGGCAAAACCCTCCCAACAATAATCCTACAATGTAATCAGTCTGTAGGCTAATGGTTGTAATGGTTGATGCTCAGGAGTAACAGCAAAGAAGCCTTCCATCCTGTTTGTAGACTTTCTGGGGTAATCTGGGTAATCTGTAGGAACTGGGCTGCTGGACTAGATGAACCTTTCATCTGATCAAGGAGGATTCTTTTTTAAAATCCACGTATATGTGACATTTGCATGCTGTTCCATAACAAAGTTCTCTAATGATCTTATCATTATGAGCCCAGAACATGAATGAGCCCAGAACACGACTGGGCTGGAACAAAAGGGTATGTGGTACTTGTGTATCTCACCAACCCACCTTCTGCTTTGTGTGAATGTTGCGCAAGCACATTCATGCAATCTAAGAATGCACAAAACCCCTTCCGTCAGGTGTCAACATGCTCTTCAGGAGTGGAAAGGGCAGGGCAGGGCAGTAAAACACAGGAACAAGGGTTGTTTGTTTTTAAACCAGGGAAGATTGCATTTTGAGTTCCCCAATTGCAAATCTGCTCATATAACTAATTAAGTCCAAAATTGAAAGTATGAAAGACTGGAAGACAAGGATGCATCCTTGCCACCCATTCCAGAGGTAGGCAGTGGTGGACTTTGGGCTCTCAAATTTCAGTGGCACCTTGTGTGATGCTAAAATTCTGCGCCACTTGCCTCTCCGGCTCCATTTTATGGCATTGTTTCAATGTGCACTGGGCATGCCACCCTAAGACCGCCTCTGAGGTGGGTAGCTAGAACCAAACTCCGATCTGCAACATTCAGTTGCATCACAAATTTCCTGAGTGTTTGTTTCTCAGCACTCCCCTGCAGCACTAAAATGGGCTGCCCTAGTAGTGCAAAGCCGGGGTTGGGCAGAAATCATCTCTTCTGCTCAGCATGCCTGATAGCACATAAATAAAACATCCTCTGTGTGGGCCTTGCCCCTTGTGAATTGTCTGATCTCCCCCCACTTAAGATATGAATACGATGTCTTAATTTAGGCTATTGCAAATCCTCTCTGCAAAGGTCTGTAAAATGCAAATGCAAGCCCTTTAATTCAGTGGTTTTACCACTGTGAAACGGAACACTATGAATTACATCCCTTTATGAATGGAAACAATAATGAGCTGTCGCCAAAGGCCTCATTTTCATGCAAACAATGTGGAGGATAGCTTATTGCAGAGATATATGTGTGTGTGTATATTGGCTCCAGTCCAAAGACACCCATTCATAGCAGCACAGAATCACTGTCCAATAGACAGTTGGCCACACTTTCCACTCTATTAAAGTGGGGTGCTGCCCTCTGGTTCTGATCCATCACTCAGAAAGAGATGTGCAATCTTGAACCCTAGATGCAGGGTTCCACCTGTCAGAATTTCACTTGCAACATTGGTGTGCGCACACATGCGTGTGTGCCTGTCTGTGTATCCGTTGCAGGATCCACACTGGCTTTCTTATGCGGATTGTTCTGATTGGATCTAGGTTGATGTTTCTGTGTCTGCTTGTTCCACTGAAATAGCATCCAGTTTCATAAGAAAGATCATCTTGTTAGGAGGTTCTAGAAGGGAAGCTCAACTATAGTGCAGGGTCAGGCCTGCACAGGGCTTGTCTGAGGCCTGGGGTGGGAATCTTGTTAGAATAAAGTTATAAACAGCCGGTCCCTAGCAGCAGTCCCCTAGTTGCCTTAGCTCTCTGAAACCCGGGGCAAGTGTACCCAGCTGTAACCCGCCCCCCTCTGCATGCGCCTGTCTGAGATGGTCATCCTCTTCCATTGATCATGCATCTTTGGAAGGGATGCACAGGAAGCAGTGAGGGAAGAAGGGGGCATTCATCTAGGCAGCCAGATCAGCTGAATCAACCCAGCTGTTCAGCAGAGTGAAAGATCCCTCTCACATTCTTCATAACAGAGATTATGTCAAAGAACCCTTTGGACAGACTGCCTAAGGTATAATGTAGCCTTTTGTTTGTTACAGGTACTTGTGTGATAGGGGGAAAGTGGTACTTATTCACCTAGTCATGTTTCATGCAGTAGCTAGCTAGTCTACTTCCACACTATTGTAGTCCATGACAAAATGATGTTTTACAAGTCCACACATTCGGTTAGTCCAGCCTGAGAAAGTTAGATGGATATGTAGTGTATGCAATACCCAGCACAACACAGCAGTAAATGGTGAAATGTATCCCAGACTTTCTGTATATGTATTCCAGGACAGAAAACAGAGCCCAAGATATCCCCCAAAAGTGAAGGATGTAAATCAATAACATGGGATGTAGCCAAGGTTCATTTTATTCAGAGTGGATCCACTGAAATTAATAGCCATGACTAACTTAGGTCCATTAATTTCATTGGGTCTACTCTTAGTTGCATGCAACTCCACATTCTTAGCTGTGACAGAGGAGGGCACCTGCCATTGGGATCAAAACTTTCTTTTATCCAAAAGCCCCTGTGGGACTTCATAGCTAAGAAGGCTGCAGCAGAATGAGGTTTACAAGGAGGAAAAAATCAAATTAAAGGGGACACCAGTTTTATCTGTACAAGATGAGATTTGCATATAAGATTCTCTCATCTCACACAAACATGTTCACACAAACACAACACATGTATCTGGAGTGCTCAAATCAATCCTACATGAGTTGTGGGGATGGATGAATAACACACCTTTATGGGCTGCAAGGTTTAAAATAATATTTAAAAACACATGTACTCAAAAAACCCCAAAAGAATGTGCCAGTGTGGCCAAATGAGTATTATTTTACTTATTATAACTGCAGGTACTATAGAGGCAGTATTTTATGACATTAAATCAAACCACAATGCAACTTGAAATATACAGTAAGTACCACCTAGAAATAGTATGTTTTTGTTCACTGGAATTTTTGTTATATACATCAAGAAGCTTTTACTCTTGACTAGCTCAACCAAGGCAGCTCTTTAAAAAAAACTGTGCACGCACAAAATGGAACAAGGCTTTTAGTGCTTTACAGCTGTCTACATGGGGGCATATCTATAATTTCTCTCACACTATGTTGCCTTCTTGGTTCTTTGCTTGTTTAAAAGCAGTATGTCTCCTAACCTGTAGATTGTAATTCCAGAGCTAAGCAACAAAAATGCTCTTGAAATACATTATCTTTGTAGGTGAGCAACCAAAGCTTTTAAATAACTCTGACATGTGTTACTTGCAAGAGAACAACACATTTTCCCCTATACCTTCCCTGGAGCTCCTTTGGGAGAAAGGGTGGGATATAAGTTGAATAAATAATAATAATGCATATGTAAGGATCAATAGTGTTGACTGTCATGTCTTCAGGACTTCATATAGCAAAAAAAAAGAAAACTAAATGAAAACAGAGTCAGTTTCAGGAGCTACATATTATTATTATTATTATTATTATTATTATTATTATTATTATTATTATTATTTGTATACTGCCCTTCATCTGAAGATCTCAGAATGGTTCACAGCGTAAAAATACAATATAAGTCATGTGAAAAGAAGAAAATTCTCATATCTATTTAATTTGAGGAACTGGAACGATGGTACCCACAGGAGCAGACCTTGGTAATATGCCGCCCTGTGCAAGGCCAACATTTGACACCCTCCCCACAGCACTCACAGTGCCGGCTTCAGTAGGGTAAATAAGGTGCCAGACTTTGGGAAGGAGGAAGGAGGACTCTAGGACCTTGTCAGAACCCTCACACCTCCTTCCTGAAGCCAGGCAAGTGCTTACCAGGCTTTGAGAAGCCACCCGCCTCAGTTGTGTACCCAGTGCCCCTCCACAGCTTGCACTGTCCTAAATCCACCTCTGGTACCTATTCCCTATGACTACACTGTTCACATCCCTGTGAAAGTCTCTCCATTTGGTAATCTTAGCCAACCACAAACCATCTAGTCCAGAACAATCTCACAGAAGCCAGTAGCTCTAAGTAGACAGGCTGAAGAATTAATTGAAAGAACCCAAGAGACATGTGGTTTGAGAATTACACCTGAGAATAATCAGGCACTAATCAATTTTGTTCAGTAGAATTGTACGACAGATGATAAAAGTATGACCCTTGTCTTACAAGGCCTTTATCAGGATTCTAGATGCCTTAGCAGTGGTAAAAATCTACATTATAGAAATACAAATGGCTTTCAAAACACAATGTAGTTATGTACTTGTTCCAAAATAAGGGATAATAATAATAATAATAATAATAATAATAATAATAATAATAATAATATATGACTTATACCCTGCCCATCTGGCTGGGTCGTCCAAGCCACTCTGGGCGGCTCCCAACATAATATCATGATAAAAGATTAACGATTAAAAACTTCCCTAAACAGAGCTGCTTTCAGATGTCTTCTAAAAGTCAGATAGTTGTTTATTTCCTTGACATCTGAGGGGAGGGCGTTCCACAGGGCTGGTGCCACTACTGAGAAGGCCCTCTGCCTGCTTCCCTGTAACCTAACTTCTCACAGTGAGGGAACAGCCAGAAGGCTCTCGGAGCTGGACCTCAGTGTCTGGGCTGAACGGTGGGGATGGAGACACTCCTTCAGGTATACTGGGCCGAGCTTTTCATAAGAGCAATTTGTTTTCTCCTTTCTACCTGCTGTTCCAGATGGCAGAATGCAAACCAATGGGTTAAATTACATGTAAGGAGATTCCAACCAAACATTAGGAAGAACTTTCTGATGGTAAGATCTGTTTGAGAGTGGAACAGACCACCTCCGAGGATGGTGGAGTCTCCTTCATTAGAGGTTTTTAAACAAAAGTTGGTTGACCATCTGTCAGTGATTCCTTAGCTGTTATTCCTGCATTGTAGGGAGTTGGACTAAGTCCCTTCCAATTCAACAATTCTAAGTTCTATTATTCTATCAATGAGTAGAATGTCCAAATACAACTTATGTGGCAGTAAAGTACCATATTGTTAAGTGAGTGTGGTATGTAGCAAATACCGGATTCACACGTCAAATCATTGCAGAAAGGACAGTGGTGGCAGCCGTCATATGAATCAATTCAAAGCAGCATACATATGGCAGCCATACAATTATCTCAAACAATCCCCTGAATCAAAAGAAAAGTGCATATGCTGCATTAAACAAGGAGTAAAGCCCAAAGTAAAATATTCACAGGTGCTAAAAACATGCTCATCAAAACAGAAAAAGATAGAAATTATAGTGTCACATCCCAACCTGATTAAAAGCAGCGATCACATTTGCTTTCAGATGGATTTAGAAATTGGGTAGTTCCATTAAACAGATATTTGCATAAGCCTGTAAGGTTTTATACAAATCCTACAAAAAGAGAAGGTTTTTTTGGTTTTGGTTTTTAAAAAATAAACCTTCTTTAAAGCGAAGCCTGCAAATTATTTAGCCCCGGTTTCAAAACTGTGGTTTCAGTGGATACAAATAAAAGATGACACAACAGCAAGATACAACTGTGTCACATTATCCACAACTTTCCAGGATGTCAGCAAAATAACAATAGGAGGAACCTTCTATCAGAAGCCAGAGGTTATTTTGCTATCTGGAAACCATCTTGAAGGTTTAGGACTGGTTCTTCCCAGTGACTGAATCCATGCAGAGCGCTTGTGAACAGATATCTATTAAGAAGATGCTCACTGTGGTCCACAGGATATTTTATAATAAGCTATTTCAAAGCTGCTGTGTCAAATCCTGTTCTTGTGGCCCAGCTGATATCAAACTACCTTAAAGGTATAAATGATCTGAAGTTTGCATTCACTAGAACATTTTCCTAATATAATCTACAATGTCAAAGAAACAGAGTATTAATCTGTCCTCCTCCATGATATGCTACTTCAACGATAGCATCAGTTGGCATACTAAGCTACAGACAAGTACAATCAAAATTTCAGGTGAGGTTAGATTTATGCTTTAACATCTATCAGGAAGGAGTGCAAATGCTTGATGTTTGTGGTTTGATTTACCTTTGCCTACACGGTGCAAGTCATTCTCAAGTTTATGACTTTATTGTTCTAGCCAAAGATCATGACAAATTTGTATTAGGCTATAGTATTAATAAAATAATACAGAACATACATCCGTAACATAAAAATCCATAATCTAAAAAAGGAAAACTTTCCCAAGTTCCCTTATGCGTCTCTGACAGCTCCAATTCTAATACTATTTGCCTTTAAAAAATCCAATTTGCCAACATTTATGATGTAAGAGAGAGACACCAAAGACACCAACAAACTCAAATTCAGCTTGATTTCAGATTAAACCTCTGAATCACAACCATTTATAGCAATTTTACCTAACTCAATTTTCCTGGTTGTTGTTTTGCAGCCAGTGCATAGAAGGCCACTGTGTGTACTACAAAGCTACTGGCATTATTGTCACTCAAAAGAAACCAAAGCATTTCTGCCAGGGTGTGCCTGCTTGCTTGCGTGAACAAAGGTTTAGAAAGTGATCTCTTGGACAAGGGGCAAGCTAACAGATAATGAGTGATGTCTTCCACCGGAGGTTGACCACAAATACCAAGTCTGTTTCTGTATGGGACCTTGTTGTAGTGACCATCCAAGATTGCAGTTGGCATCACTTGGAAATGCAGCTCAATAAAGTCATTTCTTAAGGAAACTGGTGAGAGTTTGGTCAGATAAAGAGCTCTAAGATGCTTTGTTCTCAAGTGTGGATACCAAAGGAAAAGTTGGTGTTTCTAATTACTTGTAGGTCCTTTCTGGATTCTATCAAGAAGAGTCAATCCCTTAGTTGACACTAATTCAAGGGCAACACAGAGCTCAATCCTGGAAAATAATAATAGTTTAATACATATTGACAAGCTTCTTTCCAGAGTTGGTTATGACCCAATTCCACATAGCACAGCAGAGGAAAGGCATCAATAGGCTTAACAGCAATTTTAAAAATATACTTTAAACTGAGCTCAGTCCACTCTTGTCTTAATTGTTGGCTACCCAGATTCTGTATGAAGAAGAGCTGCTATTCTTGATGGTTTATTTCAAAAAATAAACAAATCATTCTGCAGTTTCCAAAACTTGAATGAAGTTCAAATCCCAGATTTGAACACCACAGAGCATTTGAGTAAATACTTTGCCAGCAAATATCTTCATGGCAGGTTCAATCAGCTGCCCTCTTTATTGTAATAGAAATTCATCAATGCCCCAATGGTTTTCTGTGTTTTGACTTTCACTGCTCCATATGACACTTCCAAGAGAGGGTTTCACATGTATGTAAATGAGTGAGTTTGTTCTATAGCTTGCTGATCTAAGCATCTAGGACTGTGTTTGCCAAAAATCATAATCTCAGTCTTAGAGTAATTTATAGATAGGCTTTCCTGTTTACAGTATGTGCTGAACACCTTCAAGCAAGTCATTATCAACACTATCCATTTATTTGCATGTCACTTTCCCATGAGATTGTGCCCAAAGCAGTTGGCAACATGTCAAATGAGCAACAAATAAATAACAATCAATACATAAATGCAGAACAAAAGCATAAATCCATATACAGTGGTGCCTCGCAAGACGAAAAGAATCCGTTCCGCGAGTCTCTTCGTCTTGCGGTTTTTTCGTCTTGCGAAGCAAGCCCATTGACGGATTAGCGCTATTAGCGGCTTAGCGGGCTTAGCGATCAGCTGATAAGCGGCTTAGCGGCTTGGGAAAAAGGGGAAAAGGAAAAAAACCCCGCAGGAACTCGCAAGACATTTTCGTCTTGCGAAGCAAGCCCATAGGAAATTCGTTTTGCGAAGCACCTCCAAAACGGAAAACCCTTTCGTCTAGCGGGTTTTCCGTCTTGCAAGGCATTCGTCTTGCGGGGCACCACTGTAACTTTAAATAAGACATTACAATAAACTCACATGATGCAAAACAAAACAGGAAAGAGAATAAAACTGAACACAGAAATAAAAGCACACAACATCCAAGTCCAAATGGATTGCCAAAATCTTTCAGAGTGTTCCATAATAATTTTATTGGCTTCCTTGCCACCTGTCAAATCTTATCATGGTTTCTTCCACTGCATTAATCTTAAGGTATATCTTGAGGGCTTCTTTCCATACTGTTAAGGTGACAGCATACAAGTGGAGGTGTGGGAAACATGTCCAGAAAAGGAAGGGACTGAAACCCGTGTAGGTACTGCAATTATTCACAGTATCCAAGGGGTGAGGCTGCAAGGGGCCATCACATGTGCATGGGGACTTCAGAGACTGTAGAACAGTGGTGCAGAATCTGTTGTCCACTTGCATGTTCCTGGACTCCAGCTCCCATCGGCGACAGCCAGCAAAGGTCAGGGATGATGGGGGTTATAGTCCAGCAACATCTTCTAGAGAGTCACAACCTCCCCATCCCCGCTGCAGAAATTGGTTGCACTGCGTGAGTGCATCTCATCCTTGAAATAAACACTGCTATGATGGATCTGTCCCTTCAAAAGGGATTTAACTGGAAAAAGAACCAACAGTTATAGATAGGAAGCAAATGCAATGTGAGGAAGAGAGCAGAAATCTGCTCACATACTCTTTGTGCCTTATCTCACAAGTGACGAAAAGTTTTAAGGCAATATTGCATATCACACAGCAGATTATTTACCGGTAAGTAATGCTTCATTTGGGCTGAAAATAATTTGTTTATTTATATTACTCATTTTTGCAGCATGCTACAACATCAGCTTTTGCGGTGTAGTGGTTAAGAGCGGTAGTCTCGTAATCTGGGGAACCGGGTTCGCGTCCCCGCTCCTCTACATGCAGCTGCTGGGTGACCTTGGGCTAGTCACACTTCTCTGAAGTCTCTCAGCCCCAATCACCTCAGAGAGTGTTTGTTATGGGGGAGGAAGGGAAAGGAGAATGTTAGCCGCTTTGAGACTCCTTCGGGTAGTGATAAAGCAGTATATCAAATCCAAACTCTTCTTCTTCTTCTTCTTCTTCTTCTTCTTCTTCTTCTTCTTCTTCTTCTTCTTCTTCTTTGCAGAGACACCTGAAAGGATTTTTGTGTCTCTTCTGTTTACCTATCTGGACCTAGCAATGTAATTATGGCTTGGCTGAGCATCTAATTCCATCCCAGCCTGGTCTTGCTGCTACTCAGTCATAGGTCTGCTCCATCCCATTGCATACCATCACATGCCATTCCATTTCATTTCATTCAGTCTCATTGTATGCATTTCGTGCATGCTTTAAAATAATAAAAATAGGAATTTTCAGGGTATTCACCAGCAAAATACGCATTTTGCATGCATCGTTTATATAAAATATGTATTTTATGTGTACTTTTATACACAAAAATGCAAAATCCAGAGAAGCGAGCCATCAGACTGGGAGTTTCATTCTGATCTGCAAGCAGTTTTGGGAGAATTGGAGCCAGTTATGAAAAGCAGACTAAAAAAATTTCCCTCACACCCCCCAATTATAAGGCTGTCTTGCTGTTCTGCAAGTGCTGATTTCCTTGCCATGTCTGTTTTCAGCCAACATCTATGCCCTTACTATGGGGCCGCCATTGCTGCCATCCACCACTTACTTGCTCAGGAGCAACTGCTACTTTTTCCATCCAAGAGGACATATCGCTGATTACAAGGCTGTCCTAAACCAATCACATTGCATTATCCCATGGGAGCAAGTTACTCCACTTGTTGATCCATTTATGCCTTGAAGCACAAAGATTAATAGCCTTGGCTGACGTTAACGGTGGTGCCTGCAAGGGACATCTTTGCTTCGCTTCCATTTATTTTACCTGACAATATCGAATTTCTTATTTGTCCCAGACAGCTCATTTGAGTGGAGCCATACTTTTTTTGTGAAAGGTATTAATGCTCTCAGTAACTACATATTTCAAATCCTTCTGCCTACTTTCCAGCCTGATGTTCCAAAGAGGTGAAGGCTGTTATGATGGATTCTTTGTCTCAGAAATCTGCAGCTTAGAAGAAGGAATCTAACTTTCCGGAGGCCACACGAGATTTCCTATCATTTAATGATAAGGAGTAACTGTCCCCGATTCAAGGAGAGAAGCAGCTAAGCTGGCATCATGCTAGGTAACTACCTATGTCTGGACCAGTAAGAAACAGTGATGAAGTATAGGAAGCAAGGGCATGAAACCATAACTAGAGGACCTGCACTTCCCAGATGGAATGACATCTTCCATCATCCCAGAATTTCCCTCTGGTTTTCTCATATACTTTGGCGACTCTGGACCCCTGACAGTTAAGTCCAGTCTCAGATGACTCTGGGGTTGCAGCGCTCATCTCGCTTTACAGGCCGTGGCAGCCAGCGTTTGTCTGCAGGCAGTTTTTCCTGGTCATGTGGCCAGCATCACTAAGCTGCTTCTGGGGCAACGGAACACCCAAACCAGAGCAGTGCACAGAAACAGTGTTTACCTTCCTGCCGGAACAGTTCCTATTTATCTACTTGCACTTTGACGTGCTTTCGAACTGCTAGGTTGGCAGTAGCAGGGGCTGAGCAACGGGAGCTCACCCCGTCGTGGGGATTCGAACCGTCGACCTTCCGATCAGCAAGCTCTAGGCTCAGTGGTTTAGATCACAGCACCATCCTCGTCCCTATTATGTTATGTTACCAAAATGTAATTTGTAAGGCTAAACCAATTGGCATAAGACCTTGGTAGTTTGGTTCCAAGTCCCTGTCTGCAAAGCCTGGGTTTCACTGCATACATTACTGTGAATTGAAGTCATGCTACAAAGTGGCAGGATTGTGTTGGCATCCACACATACACTAGTTTATTAAGGTTGCCTTCACAGTTTTCTTTACATTCTTCCCTCACCGTCCCACACAAGGACAGAATGGAGCATGTGCAAGGGACACAAACAATATCTTGACACTGGTTGGCCCCACCTATTTTTCAGAGCCTTTTCCTCAGTGCAGCTACTCACCCACCATCCTAGGTTGATAGTGAAGGCTGAGGCAGGTGCCAAGGGGGAATTTTTTGGGTGTCCCTAAATTGACACTTTTCATTTACTACTCACTGTTGTTATTTTCAATTGTGGGTGATGTTACTTTATCTCTTTAGGGTGGGCAGTATGGGCCACAGATGTGAAGTGAAGATGATTTGGTGAACTGCTCAAGTCATTTGCGGGGTGAATGGGTGCTAACCCAGCCTCCCTCTTATTCCTGGCTGGCTTGAGAGAATGGGAGCACACTTTGGCCCAGAAAATCCATTAGTTGAATGCTGACCAGAAGTTATAGATAGGCCATGCACAGATTCCTTGGCCTGGCTTTATGGGAGGGTGTTTATGACAGATGTTGATCCACTCTGCTGGGTCGGTACCTTGAGTCAGATGGAGGCAAAGTAGATTAGTTCAATAGTGGCCATACTTGTCCTTGTTTGCTATTGCCTTGCTGCAGATTCTGATTTGAATGAATAACGGGACTTATTCAAATAAGTTTCTGTGTTGTGGCATCAGTCTGGTGGGGAGGAGGGGAGATGGCATGGTAGGCAGTGCTCCATTCCCCCCAATTATTCATTTATATGTTGTACATAGCAATATTTATTCGTTACTTAGAAGGTGAAATGGTTTGAAAGATGGATGGATGTTAATTAAGGAAGCCACACTCTGGACAAGTTCCAAGAGCCTTCCAATGACCAATTATGGAAATGAAATCATAAAAAAAAATTCCTGCCATCCAATTTTTTCTTGTCAGAAGTTGGGTGGCCGGCTGAAAAAGATGCCTCAAGTAAGACATGATAGTCCAAAGTAACTCAGCCATGCTGCCCTCCCATTGGTCATGTTGCATGAAGTGGGATGATGTTTCTTCCTCCATGAAGGAGGGGCAAAGCACTCTCCTGCACAAAAGCACACGGGGAGTCAGAATCTGATTGGCTTTGTGGTATGTGACATCATGTTCATTACATAACTGGCTGTGAGAGTTCAGGGAAGTAAAGAAGATGGGAAAATGGTCCTGAAACACAGAGGAGAGGGAGGAAAACTACTGTGAACACTAACAAACAGAAGTGAAAAGAGGCACAGAATGATTTGGGGAGATTGGAAACATTTTTGGAAACACAAGAGAGGCGGGATATAAGAACCCTGCTGGATCAGACTAATGGCCCAACTAATCCATCAACCTGAACTCACAGTAGCCCACAAGATGCCTATGGGAAAGCCCACAAGCAACAGTGATCTCTCTACTTATGATCTCCCAGTAACTGGAATTCAGAGGCATACTGCCTCTGACAGTGGAGTCAGAATATAGCCATTTTGGCTAGTAGCCCATGATAGTCTTATCCTCCATGAATTTGTCTAATCCTCTTTCCAAGCCATCAAACTTGGTGGCTATCTCTACATCTTGTGGGACTGTATTCCACAGTTTAACTATGTGCTGAGTGAAGAGATACTTCCTTTTGTCTTTTGTGAGCCTTCCAACAATTGCCTTCATTGAAAGTCCCTAACAGTCCCCTTTTAGTCCCCCAAATGTTTGTGAATGAACATTTGGCACTGGTCTAGTTAAAACATTATGAGAACGGCAGTTCACAGAGTTCACTGAATCATGGGGCACCTCCAAAATTAGGAAATGCTGCTAAGGTCAATTTGATGGGACTTTACCAAATGCACGCCCCCCCCCGTATATTATGATTATTTCTTTTTCCACCCTTCATAATTTCATTATTCATAAGGCAATTGGAACCTTAGGAATATTCCGCTTTGCTGCTTCAAAGCAAAAAAGTGCCATAAAATAGTGAAGCCTCTTCAGAGTACATAAGGTGGTAATTCAAAACAGCCTGAAGATAACACAAGGTTGGCTTGAAAAGCAATAGCACAAAAATGAAAAATGAGAAGTGAACACACTGTTTATTTCATATGTTTAACTCAAAAAACGAGGTTCACACCTTAGACTGTAAATATATGTGTATTCATGAGGGGCTTACTCTTGAAACTACAGGCCTGCAGCCGTTTTAAATTACAAAGCAGTGGCATATATTGAGGGACAGGTGAAAGAATGTGAGGTTTCAACAGAATGAAGTCATTCTGCTCCACCAAAATGTCAGTGTGAATCAGTAAAGCTTCTGCAATTCTCTACTATCATGTTCTAATCAGCTAAGGGGAAGTTAAAAAAAACAGTCCACTCTCATACTAATTCAAAGAGCTACAACACAGGCAATGTGCTAGGCCCACCACACCATCAGAAGGTCTCTTATTCAGAAACAGAATGATGCACTGCTGTTTTTATGCTGTTGTTTTTTGACCCTCAGTGGGTCGAAACCTTCCCTCATCAGGTGTAGAACCCAGTATACAGTCTGTTAGGTAAAGTCTCTGAGGGAGCAAGGACAAAGCACCATCCTTTCACTGCCTTGGGTGAAAGTGCCTTGGAAGATAAAAGAAGGCAAAAACATACCCCCTTCCTTTCCCTAGGGATCTCCCTTTAATAACATAGCAGGTATAGCACCTACCAGAAGGCAGTGAGTGCTGTGCCTATTTTGTAGATGCTTCCATCCTCGTTGGAAGAAACTGTTCTGGGCTAGTTTTCTGTCCTCCTTTTTTGGTGATCACTCGTAGCCAAGTAAGATTGTCTTCCATAAATACGGTTTTAAAAATGAGTCTGTAAGTGACTATGGAGGCCAATTCTGGATCCACACGTCCTTCCACAGTGGGGACATTGGTTTCTGGGCAGGAGTTGATCACGGTGTGGATTTGCCAAGCGTGCCTTCCTCCTAGCACATTTCTCCCTTGCGTCCTGAGTTCAAGTGTCTTCAAAGCCCATGACACCTTTGGTAAAGGCTGTTCTCCAACTGGAGCGCTTGCAGGCCAGTGTTTCCCAGTTGTCAGTGTTTATAGTACTTTTTTATATTTGTCTTGAGACAGTCTTTAAACCTCTTTTGTTGACCACCAGCATTACGCTTTCCAATTTTAAGTTCAGAATAGAGTAGTTGCTTTGGAAGACAATCATCAGGCATCGGGACAACATGACCAGTCCAATGAAGTTGATGTTGAGGAAACATTGTTTCAACACTGGTGATCTTTTTCTGTTTTCTGTAAGGGGAAGATCTGCCTTATTCAAGCTGTTTTCCTTGGCATTCATGCTGCATGAGACATTCAAGTGCTGAAAGTGCTGTCATTGCCACTGGCCAGTGTAATTGGCCATTTCCCTCCTGACATAGAGTTGAGCTCATGGGGCATTCTGTTTCAGCTTAGAAGGGAACACTGAATCCTCCGTGGCAGGACATCTTCACTACCACTTGAAGTGGTGGCAAATCTTTTGTTTTCCTTGTAAAATAGAACAACTTGGCCCCCTCATGTTTAAAGCTAAGCCCATACCTGCCTGAAAATGACGAGACTTTCTCCCATCCCCTGAAAGTCCTCATATCCCCTCTTAGGTCCTTGCCAGAGCTAAAGTACTCTGGTGTAGAGCTAAATTGCGAGGAGGATTGGAGAGTCAAACAACAAACTGAGACATTCAAACTGCAGATTTGGAGATCCCAGTTTCGGAAAATATTCAAAACATGACAGGGGGGATTTCTCTCTTTCTCTGGATACACACTTCTACTATAGTTCAGCATAGTGGGCTGAATACATGTGAATAGTACCACAACAGCAGCAAGAATACTTATTGCTGGAAGTACTGGAAGACACAAGATCTACCCACCTGGGAAGAATGGCAGATGAAGGTGATGGACTACATGGAACTGGCGGAAATGACTGGCAGAATCCGAGACCAGGGAGAAGAGTCGGTGGAGGAAGATTGGAAGAAATTTAAAGACTATTTACAGAAACATTGTAAAATTAATGAATGTTAGAAGGATGTTGGAATGATGTTATGTGACTTTAGCAGGAAGGATATAAAGGATTTGGGAAAAACTGACTATTAATTGGTGAAAGGAGGGAAAGTAAAGCTACATTATACTAAGATAAATTACAGGACTAAAATTTGAAAAGATGGAAAGGATTTGC
The DNA here is from genome assembly GCF_964270895.1 of Podarcis filfolensis. Classification (NCBI taxonomy): domain Eukaryota; kingdom Metazoa; phylum Chordata; class Lepidosauria; order Squamata; family Lacertidae; genus Podarcis; species Podarcis filfolensis. Next base: position 34,498,557 of record NC_139608.1, on the reverse strand, counting down.
TGAAATAGATAATCGATCTAGAATACAAAAAAGGGAGGTGTGAGGAGGTCAAGGAAATAAGCTAATGAAAGATAAGTAATGGGAAGATTTGTTGTATTTTTCTTTGTTTTTTCTTTACTGTTTAATGGATTTTATTTTTCTGTTTTTTTTCCTTTGTATTTTTTCCTTTTTTCTTTACCTATTGTGATGTGTTGTATTGTTTTTTGTTTAAAATGATGTTTGTTACTTTTTCTTTTTGTACCCCTTAAAACTTTAATAAATATTATTTTTTTTAAAAAAAAGAATACATGTGAATAGTAGCCCAGAAATATGAAAGAGCACATGTTATGCTTGCAAAACATTTCCAGCTCATTCCCATTCAAAAGAAGCTCAGTTAACAAAGGTAGGGACTGAGCAGGTTCTCAATGGCATATTGGAAAGGCTCTATCATTCCAAGTAGGCAAAACTGGGCTAGAGAGGTCAGTAGTGTGACTCAATATATGGGAACCCAGAGCCCATTTGGCATTCTGAAGTCTCTGAGAGAGTAAACATTTCCCAATCTTTCCCCTTAAAATAGTGCTAAAAAATGCACCAAACTCATCCTGTTTGCAGGTGATGCAGTAAAGCACCAATGGGTGTCAACAGTATTTGATAAAGACATGAAAGAAACATTCATGATGTCGAGGCTGCATTCACACCTTTGCCTCTCCCAGATGTATACTCAAAGTTAGCACATCACAGTAATCTCAATGGTCCTATTCAGGCATCATGTCTGAATATGGAATATAAACATTTGTAGGGGCTGCTAGGCAGAGAACTCAGACATGCCAACCTACCTTCAGTATCCCTTCATGTGCTAGCCAGAGGGAGAATGGGCAATTCAAAGGCCACAAAATGCTTCCAATGAGTACTTTATAAAAATGCAGAGAAAACCCTGAAGCTGGTTAAGTTTCCCTGTAAGTCAAGGTGAACCAGTGCATTATTGTTCCTTTGGAAATCTGCCCAGTTTTCCTAAAATGCAACATGGAGCCAGGAAAATGCATTGCTTTAGAAAGTGACTTCAGATACGATAAAACTTGGCACTCAGAAATGGGTATACTGAACATAAAAGTGTCATGCAGCCGAGTTCATAGTATGAGAATAGTCACTGGGTCAGCAAGGCTATTTAAATAATGAGAGTGCACTGTAAAGGGCACATATAAGACCTCTCCCTACAATCCACTCACTACATAAGAAATCTATATTTGCTTCTATTTTGTTGTGCATCGTTGTCCATTTGCTCCTTGAGATTGCACTTCAAGATTGGATTGATGAAGAAAATTGTGTTCCGGGGTGATCACATTTTCTCAGCAAAGTATAATATGTTGTATCTTGGGAAACTGACACACACTAGGAATTGTGAGAGTGACCTGGCCCTGGAGGGTTCAGTGTATGTGTGAAGCAATTAGTGAAGAGCAACACAACCTTCCCCTAGTATCTGTGCGACATTTATTTAAGAAACTTTTTTTTTGTACAGCACACATGGTCCTTGCTGTACAACTTCAGCAAAGGAGCTCTCACTGAGCAAAGCCAGAAATACCACACCATTTCATGGTCCTTTTGTTTAGCAGGATCTAGGAACACAAGAAAGTGCCTTAAGACAGGCCAATTGGTCAGTCTAGCTCAGTATTCTCTACAGCAGGTGGCAATGGCTCTCTGGGATGGAGTTTCTCTCAGCTCTACCAAGAGATGCTAGAGCAGGCATAGGCAAACTTGGCCCTCCAGATGTTTTAGGACTACAACGCCCATCATCCCTAGCTAACAGGACCAGTGGTCAGGGATGATGGGAATTGTAGTCTCAAAACATCTGGAGGGCCAAGTTTGCCTATGCCTGTGCTAGAGATTGAGGCTGGGACCTTCTGTATGCAATGCAGATGCTCTTCCACTGTGCAAGAGACCCACTTGTGTGAGTAGTGCAATATATAACCTGGGAATTTATATTTGGCAGCAGCAATTTCCTTGATTTATTTGGCACAGTTTGGTGGTCCCCTTATGAAAACTGTATTGTCTACACTGCCTGGGATTTCTCCCAACCCTACAAAGAGATGCAAGGGATTGAACCTTGAACCTCCTGCATGCAGAACATACTTTCCACTTCTAATCTATGACTCTTCCCCACATGCTCATGTGTTTTCTAGTTCTTTGGAAGGGGTTGACTTGTCTTGTCCTGTCTGTCTAGCAAGCTTAAGAGAATGTGATAAACAGAACTTTATATTCTCCCTGCTTGCCTTATGTACAGATGAGACACTATGTTATTGTCACTGGAAAATGTGAGTGACTCTACAGAGAGGCCCTAAGTTCTATTCAACCAAGAGAGCTGCCATTTTTTTGCAGCAGCAGATATTCTGTTCTTTATTATGCTGCTATTTCGCTATCTTGCTGCCATATAAAGGAGGAAGAAAAACAGGTTCTACTTAGGGACATCTATTGTTACAACATATATGCTGCAGCAAAGGCCATTAAAAAGAGATTTGCCCCCCTAATTGAATGGGGGGGCGGATTCCTGTTTACAACAGGAAGGCCATAACAAAACCTTAAAACTGGGGTTGTCTTTGCTCTTCCTGTTTTCTGCTTGTGATAAATTGAAAAACAAATTGGGCATTTGCTGTACTGTTTGATCAGATCCAATGTATTAAACATTTTTAGGTTGTAGTGGAGTAGTGGGGACCCCAGTAGCCAAGCTAGAGATTAAATTGAGTGAAAAGGAAGGAGGAGCTCCAATTAACAGTGGGTGGAAGTCCTCATTTCTTAAAGTGGCACCATGGATGATTGGAGTCATAGAGGTTTCAAGTTCCTATGATTAATCTTCCCCATAGTTAATGGAAGTGCTCAAGTGCTAAATTCATGCACCAAAGGTTTTCTAGTTTGGGTCTTATTATGGACAGACATCTGTCTGATTGGTATAGATCAGCACACTATACACCTGACTAATTTCACTCTCATCCATTAAATATTTGCAACAATTGGGTATTTCCATATCCCTTCCCCACACTTTTGGGAGGCCATTTCACTTCACTTCCATTCATCTTCATTAACTTAAATTACTACAATAAAAGGAAAGTTATAGGAAAATCTCATTTGTACTAGGCAGATTAAACTTGCATCAATTTAAATTTGCTGCAATAATCACTTCCTTATGATGGTGCTGTACTCTGGGGCCTTCGGCAGGTTTAGGAATGTTGTGAGTTGGGTCAGGAGAAAATGGTGGAGTTGGAAGGAAGTGCTGTTGACTAGAGAATTTGGTATGTTGCTGATGCAAGTTTGAAATAATCAAAAAGATGGAAACTCTTGAAGAGACAAAGAGGACAGCAAGAAGAGGACATCTCAGATATATTGATGACACCTGACATTTGGAAAGTAGAGCAGCAGGGTGTAAATATAGAGTTGTCTGTGGTGAAATATATTCTTTATTATTCATTTTGATCCCTAGCTTGTCCTGCCCCATCTCAACCCTGCTTTAAAGGGGGGAAATGGGCATTAGGCTGCTGTCAGCAAGAACTCAGCCCCACAGAAGCTCTTGAAGCTAGATCTTAAGAGTGTCAGGTAGGGTTTCTGCTTTGTATGCTGGTATCACCTAATGCCAATCAAAGGAGTAAAGTACAATGAAACCAGCCAAACTATCAAGTCACAATCCTTGACAACAATAGTCATGTGGTACTCCATGACTCCTGTGTAAAAGCTTGCAGGCTAGACTTGCTCACACCTTTGAGAGCAAGAGTTCTGTTGCTCCTCTGAGAGAATACTATCACTTTGGACTCCAACTTGACAGGACAAGAGAGAGCACATCATTTACACTGCATAGATTGACAGCACAGATTGATTCAGATGTTATGGAAAAGTAGAGCTGTGTGTCATCAGCATACTGATAGCACCATGCTCCAAAATTCCTAATGATCACTCCCAGTGGCTTGATATAGATGTTAAATAGCATTGGAGACAAAGTCGTCCCCATAGGGCAGTTGCTAGGGTGTCGAAGAGCACTCCCCTAATGCTACTTTCTTGACTTGACCATGCTGTTATACCATCATCTTTACTATTTGATCCCTGACTGGCTGAGATCATACAATTCCTGCAGCCAAGCTGGCGCCAACTGTACTGTTTTGCTTTCCTTTAGACTACACCAGCAAGGCCAACAGGGGGGTCTTGTTGTCTGGGCAGTCTAGGACTTCCATATACACTGCGCCCAGGCTTGTGTCCCAGAGAGATCACTGCGGTGCTGCTAAAACAACAAAACCAACACAGGAGCTAGCAGTTATAAGAGCAACCAGTTTGGCATAAAGTACAAGCATTATGGTTGCCTTTGTTGGTGGGAGAGATCATTGTGTCTTCCTGGTGCCCCCAGTCAATAAGCTGCTGACCCACCACTGTCTGTCTGCTTCAATGGGTGCTTGGAACTCAGAGTATCACTCGACAAGCAGACTGAACCACTGTACCAGGCAACAAAGACAAGAAACAAACCTCCTTGTGCCTAGCAAGCTAGAATGTCAGAACCATGTCTGCTGGCTGTCAACTTCTCATGGAAGACGGCTATCACAGAAAATATGTCTTTTCGTATTGGTCTCTACAGCCACAACAGTTGCCCTAACGCTCCAATGGTTCGAGTTTACCCCAATGGTACACTCTTCCATTGTTTCTCGAGACAGATGCCAGCAACAAAATACAATGAAAAATAAGTACAGAAAGCAACAACACTTGCATATTTGGACTGAGGCTACAAATTGCAACACAAATGCTGCAAATTATTATGGGAAACCAGTTTATATAGAACTCCTTAAGTATTAACAATGCACTTTCCATAATGACAGTAGCCTGAATGGCTTTTGCAAAGTCACTATTCTCCATAGTATCTAAATTCACAGGTATAAAGAGTACCGTATGTTGAAACCCAGGCTGAGCCCCTGAAAGAAGGCTATAAATTAACAAATGTCCAATTTCATAATAGCAGTAACATCCAGGAAACCTACTAGTGTATTAAAACAGAAGGTCTTATTGACTAACATAGAATCGATACTACATTATGAAATGGCAGATGTTAATGCTATAGCTTTGTGTAAATATATGTACTTTTATTAATTTTACAAAAGAAACACTATTGCCTGTTTCAATATATCTGTTCTGATTCGTAACTGTATCTCTTCAAATGTTCTAATGCACAGAGGCAAACAAAAAGTTCAACAAAATGTATTTTGCTACAATTTTGCTAGTTTGTACTGCTTTAATTGACGTGTTTACATTTCTTTAAAAAGATAAAAATGGAAATATGCAAAAGTATTTATGTTGTAATCCTAAACACACTCTTAGGGCAAAAAGCATCTGCGGCAATCAAGGGGGCATACTTCTAAATAAATGTGTTTAGAGCTGAGATGTCAAACCATATGCAGAAGAACTGTAATGTGCCTTTCCTAAAAGGTGCCTGCAGTACTTCAGGCTAATGAATCAATCTTTAATAATATTAATGTCAAAATGTAATTTTAGAAGCAAGGTGGGAGTGCCTCTCTGGCTCATCCATTAGTATTTTTCCTTGCTGAATATTACTTAAGAACCTAGCAGTCACACAGATGATGTGGGGTATTTAACAGCATTAGCACTGCCAAATTTCTCTAATTTCTTTTCAGTATAAATCTCCTTAAGTGTCTACATCTTAACACTTCAGAAGACTAAAGACCTTGCATCCTGAGACTTTAATGGAAAACATTAACAGGCAGCGTGATATCTTCTGTTGTTACTGCACCTTGTACATCAACCTCAAGAGTAATTATATTATTATTTATTAAATTTGTATATTGCCCTTCATCTGAAGATCACAGGGCAGTTTACAACATAAAAATAAAAAACGAGAACTCGAAAAACGTAACAAAAAACAAACATACCAATAATCCACAATCACATTTAAAAGTCAATAGATCATTTAATAAGCCAAAGGTCTGGTTTTATAGAAACATTTTTACTTAGCACCTAAACATATGTAATGAAGGTACCAGACAAGCCTCCCAAGGGAGAGCATTCCACAAATAGGGAGCCACCACAGAAAAAGCCTGTTCTCATGTCACTGCCCTCCAGACTTCTCATGAAGAAGGGCCTCAGATGATGATTGCAGGGTGTGGGTCAGTAAATATGGAGATAGGTGGCCCTTGAGGTATTGTGGTCCTGAGGCTTTATAGGTCAAAACCAGCACTTTGCATTGGGCCCAGAAACTGATTGGCAACCAGTGCAGTCAGGCCAGCATCAGAGTTATATGCTCAAACCATTTTGCCCCACTGAACAAGCTGGCCCCTAAGTGCCTCAGTCTTATCTGGAGTGAGCTTCAGTTTGTTGGCTCTCATCCAGACCATTACTGAGGCAAGACAATGTCTCATCCACTGCCACACCTGCAGATATAACGGAGAATTAGAGCTGTGTGTCATCAGCATACTTACTTCAAAACTCCAGATGACCTCACTCAGTGGTTTCATGTAGATGTTAAACAGCAGAGGGGATAAAACTCAACCCTGATGAAACCCACATTGAAGGCTCCACAGGGCCAAAAAGTATTACCCTCTGGAAATGACCATCCAAGTAGGACTGGAACTACTGCAAAGGGGTGCAACCCAACCCCAACTTGGACAGCCAGAAGGATATGATAGTTGACGATATTGAAAGCTGCTGAGAGGTTGAGGAAAAAATTAACAGGGACACATTTATCCTGTTTCTTTCCTGACAGAGGTCATCATACAGGGCGACAAAAGCAGTTTCTGTGCCAAAACTGGGCCTAGAATATTTTATATCAGACAAGTGTCTATTAACTAATGTTTAGATTACCCAACCACATTGGCAGTAGCCAGTTCCATGGGTTTTCCCATAGAACAGTTACCTCTTCTGTTCCTGAGGTGCTGGAACTCTGCAGATGCCCTGAAACTTCATGATTTCTTTAGCTTCACTCAGGTGACTGTGAAATTAGTGTACCCTTGGTGTAAACACAACACAGAGAGCAACTCTTGGCATATTACTACTGCTACTGATACTATTTATTATATTTCTCACTCACCCTTCACTATGAGGCCCCAGGTACACAACAAATAAAAAATACAATATTTTAAAAAATACTGAAACATATCTCAGGTGTCGAAGACCAGGCTATAGAGATGCATCTTCAGCATCTGATGATAACAGTCTTTCATTTATTGGGGGCTTAAGTTATTTAAGGTTTTAAACACTAATGTGAATTAGGCCCAGAGATCTCACAAGGTTGTTGTGAAGAGAAATGGCATATCGTTCAACCACAGCCATAATACATGTTACAAATAGCAGCAGAACCATCCATAAGTAAATATAGTAGTCTTTTAAGCTAGCTTCTTTTACCAGCACTGTGTGGGGAACTTTTAATTTTATGATTTGCTATTTAACAAGATGCAGAGAGTTTGCACATGGTTAGCCAATAGTTTAGTACTTTACATAAATGCTTTACAAATGGTGACAGTAATTACAATTCCAGCAAATGGTTATTATCTGTCTCTTTGAAATTTTCCAGACTAAATAGAAATTTCATGCATACTGAGTACATTTGCACTAGTTCAATTCTCTCTCCCCCCCCCCTCAAAAATGCTTTATAAGGTAAGAATAATATTAATTTCAAATTACTATTCAAATATTATATGCACCCATTCATCACAAGTTGCATTTTAAAGGAAGTGAGGTTGCACTGTAAGCACATGCAGTGTTTGCATAATCCCTTGGAGAAATTTATCCCACCAATTTGTTTTTTGCATATTTCTTACAAACCTTCATTTGATGTAATCTGTGCATTGATTTCCCCCCTGAAACATGTCTATGTATTCATTTGCACACATTTTAATGTTTATCTTTGCCAATAAGCACTTTTTATCGCTTGCAATATTTTTCTTTACACATTTTGCAAAATAAGTCTTGCTACCGAGCTGCAGTTTATAAAAGTCGCCACGAGTACAAAGTACTACACAAGTTTTTATTTTACGAAAAATAAAAATGGCATGGCAAATTTGCTAACCCACTTTAAAGGAATGATAGGGCTGTGAAGCTCAGATGACTGTACTCTGTGTACTAAAACATACCGACTCCTTCACTCCTATGTGAGCTGAGATGACTCATCTTTAGCATCCAATGTGGCATCTCCCACTAGACCCATCTCAGTTATGCATCAAGTGCAGGACTGAAAAACAGGCATGCCTCTATTCGAGGGGGCTGTTGGGAGAGAAAATGTTGTAGTGGGGGATGCTAAGTTGTCACCATTGTGGAAGTAAGAGTCAACTGCCAAATCCAGTTAGCTTTTGTACATGGAATGTGTCATGTGTCATCTGTCCTTTGCCCTAGGTAGCAAAATGTCTTGGGCCATGTAAGAATGGCAGAGGACAGGAAAATCTGGGCTCTCAGATTTTTTGGTAGTTTTCTTAGCTTTGACCTTGAGAGAATGAACCAGACATCCCACAGATCCCTGGCTGCAAGTCTCCGATTCTCATTTCCCTGCCTTGTTGTGTTGTACCTTGCCGGAACTCCCTGCGATAATGACCTTGGGCTGCTGCCTGACTTTGTCTCAGGGTCACATTTGGATCTAGACCAATTCTGTTTCTTGACCTTGGTTTGTTTGGACTGTGCTGCATCTGCCACCCTGCCCTCATCAGAGAGTATTTTTTTGTGAAGGCTCACATTCTTCTGTAACTGGGATACAAGCCCCAGAGGGCATCTCCTGGAGCATGGGCAGGAAAACTCAGCCCTTTTGCTGGGTTCTGGTTACAGATAAATTGTAGGTTCTGCCAAGGAAGTAGTGGTGTCTAGGCCAGGCGTAAAATGCCTTTGTTAGTAGGAAGGGATTTATAGATCAATGACATTTTATTTGAGAGGTGTGGGCTACTTGATTGTTTTTCCTCTTATCTGCAAGGCTGTTGTAAAAAGACACAGGCTTTGGGGTAGATTATATGAGTTTTCTATCCTCACATTCATTATTATTTTTTTATGATGTGCAATAAAAATATTCTAGCTGTTTCTGGCAACAGACCAAAATGTCGTAACAGTATAGTTTCCTGATTGTGTGCTTTTTCTGTGGCTAACAGCTCATCTTTAAACTATGCTGCAAACTCAATTTGTTTATCGTGCATGCCATAAAGATACAGCATAAAATGCAATACAAGTTTTTAAAGAGACCAAGGGTGGGGTCCACAAAAAACCGTGCAGGCAGGTATCTGAAACTCTGCAAAATCCAGGCATCTTGAGTTTCTGTGCAACACCTACTACCGCTACGAGCCCACAGAGCAGCTGGAGTTAGGTGCCTTTTGTGGGAGCCACAGATATGCAGCTCATTGCTGGCATGTAGAATATAATAACAGAACACTGGAGTTGGAGGGGACCCAAGGGTCATCTAGTCTAACCCCCTGCAGTATAGGAATCTCAACTAAAGCATCCATAACAGATGGTCATCCAACATCTGCTTAAAAAAACTCCATCACTTCCTGAGGGAGGTGCACTTACTAGGGATGTTCCCAAAATTTTTGTCATCATTAGAATGGAATGCAGGGAAAAGCAACTCATGTTAACAATAAAGGAGTGGGATGAAGATAATTGGCTCATCCTTAGGCCTAAGATCAACTAAAATGGCAGCATTGCAACAGTGGCAGAGCTAGCTGCTCCGGCACCTGGAGTGGTGGGGGTGGGGCTAGGCACCCATGGGGGCGGGGCTAGGTGCCTGTGGGGGCCAGGTGAGCATCCCAGGGGTGCGCCACCTGTGTTGAGCATCCCAGGGGGGCGGCGTAGTGATGTCACCCCCCTCAGGGGCGACACCTGGGGTGGATCACACCCACCGCACTCACCTTCCTCCGCCAGTGCATTGCAAGGAACTCAGGTATAACTGGGTTTGGTCAGACTTGAGCTGCTTTTGTTGGTGCCAAGGAAAAGAAGGGAGTAGTACAGCACAACAGTTTGTGGTCAGTGTCCTAATGTTCAAAGCATCAAAGATTCTGGTCTGAGGCCACATACTTCAGATAATTTCAACAGCTGTTATCTCAAGTATAAGAATATGGGGCCAGCTCAAGACATTTTACCGCCTCAAGCAAAGGACCAGATGGTGATCTCCCTACTTCATGTGATTTCTAAATGACTGGACCAACAGTGACATCTTAGTTCGACAATGCATCCTCTATTGCACCTGAGGTCCGCAGGCTACCTTATAGAGTGTAGGGCAGACACACAGCTCTGTCCTCCAACACCTTGCTGCCATTTCCTCTCCCCCTCCCCAAGCATTTGCCTCCTAAGATGGCCATTTCGCCTATCTCTGACAAATAATAAAGCCAGCCTTACAGATATAAGCAGCAGATCATTCTCGTAAAACAATGAACATGGACTATTATAGTATGAGGTTCATTTCACTTGCTCACACAAGAGTAATGGCTTAAAATTACCATTCATACCAATGTTTGTTACGGTGATGCCCACTAATCGCAACGCAAAGCTGAACACCACAGAAGCATATTGAGAAGCCTGGTACTGAAATTACTGGGATAAAACATCTTTCTGTTAAAATTAAAAGGTAAATCCCCATTGACCTCATCACAGTCAGCTTTCTCACAACGTACTATGCAAAATAGACTTAAATATTCATGTACTGAAAAACAATGTGAAAACAAAACCTTACTTGGCTGGTGAAAATAAATCCGCACAATAATAGCAATTTTTGGCATGTTGATGCCATGAATCTGTAAAAAGCTAGCCTTCTGAAAAGTGATAAACAGAGCTTTACACAAAATAAGCACTTCACAGCTCATGAGCTATACATATTGCTCAATAACTGATCTGCTTTGTTTGCATGTGGGGTTGGGCAGAGTATTCCCCCCTGCCTGTGATTGGTTTAGAAATTCTGATATCACAGAAGGCATAGGCAGGTCAGGGAGATCTTTTTTTGTGAGGGTGGGGGCAACCATAGAATTCTAAGGGCCATGGAAGTATCATTACCTCCATGCACATTGGGTGGGTTCTCCTGGATCCATGCAGCAAACAGTTATCATCCACCGAGAAGACCCCCAAAGTTCTATTTTCAAGAGTGAAGATCCAGAACATGGAAAGCAAAATACAGGCTGTGGGTTTGGTTTTTTCCCTCCCTGTGAATCAATTGGCTTCAATTCAGCTACTTCCAGCTTACAAATTAAATGATTATCAATATCTGATATAACCCTCCTTATCTGCCAACTGAGAAGAGCAATTCTGTGAAAAGGGGGCTAAACTTCTCCTTTTTTTGAGAGTGCTTAATGTTTTTTTAAGGAACTAATTGGAAGGAGATTAAGGATCAATTATTACTTGTGTATGCTTCCAAGAACATCATTGCTTAACATTCATGCCACAAAGTTATTGTATCACTGAAAACACCTGGACACAACTTCAAATACATGCTTAAGATGGAAGAGCTGCAAGAAATAATACCCTATACAGTGGTACCTCTTGTTACGTACTTAATTCGTTCTGGAGGTCTGTTCTTAACCTGAAACTGTTCTTAACCTGAAGCACCATTTTAGCTAATGGGGCCTCCCGCTGCTTCCGTGCCATCGCCGCGCGATTTCTGTTCTCACCCTGAAGCAAAATTCTTAACCCAAGGTATTATTTCTGGGTTAGCGGAGTCTGTAACCTGAAGTGTATGTAACCTGAAGCGTATGTAACCTGAGGTACCACTGTACTGTTCAATAGTTGAAATATCTATTACATTTACAGTTCTCACAGTTGAAAGCTTTCTATATTCATTTGTTTTTAAAGCCCAAATCGAGGGGTACACATTTCATTCTGCGTAGAAAAGCTAACCAGGTAATATTTGCTTGGTTCTTTTTTTTTAACCCCACAACCCACCCTTCCCCCATGTGCCTTGATCAAGAAAAATATGCTACACTTTCAGGAAGCACAACATCAGGAAATGGGAATTTATTTACCTGAAATGAAAAACAGATTGTAGACTTCAGGGATATATCCATTTGGAAGATGAACAAACTGTAGAGTTGACACTGGGCACTTGGGTATAACAAAGAAAGAATTTATCTTCAGTTTTGAGATGTAATTCAATCAAAGTGTCTTCCCTGCAGGCTTTTTTATGTCACCGCATGATTCCCACATGATTTCAGTTTTATTGGCCAACAGGAACAAACTCAGGAAACAGAAACAAAATAGTTCAGAGGACTGGGGCAAATGAACAGTGAAGACGCGCCGGTGTTACATGTCTCAAATCAATTACGATGGAATTGAATTCTGAAGGCCCAGTCAGATGAAAGCAGTTTCAGCTTTCGAGACTGGAGACTCATAGACCCACCCTAACTATGTTCATTGGGGAGTTTTGTTTATGACAAAGGCAGTGGTGTAGCGGTAAATATTGACACACAGGAACTTACCATGGCAGCCTCATCCCCAGAGCCGCATCTCGAAGGAGCTTCAAAAGATGCAAGGAGCTGTGCTATTCCACTGACATATTTTCGTATCAGCTGACAATGAGAGACTTCTAAGTTGGGGTTGTGGGGTTGTTCAGTAAACCCACTGAAATTACTTAATATTGTCTATTAACTTCAGTGGTTGCAGGGAGAAGAGAACAGGTTCAATTTTCCACCCTTCGACATCTCTGATGCTCCATCAAACTGGCTAACAGAATGCTGGGGGGTTAAGACAAATTTAATTCCCCCACAGATTTTAATTTACCTTTTGAGAATGATAGTTTTAGTTTGCTTTTTAGCTTTAAGATAAACTTGCCATGGCAATGATCTTCTATGAATTTTGAACTTGACAGCCACCTAAGCAAAATTAAATCTTTCTGAATTAAAAATAACTCTGAAAAGTATGATGGCGGCATTATTTTGAACAGTTCATTTCACTGCCGTGAAGGAATGTTGATCCAAACTGAAATGTTTCCATTTCTCAATATAGTACCAGAATTTTCATCGCAAGTTTTCATTTTCCCATGACAAACCACTGATGGCAATATTTTTCCAAGCAGAAAATGGAAGGCTTTTTGTTGCGACTTCTGCAAAATAATTCAGTGGACTCAGAGATAATTGATTCATGCCAAGAGGGAATTTGGCTGTTTATAGTTTGTTAGATTATTTTAATATTGAGTTTGAATTTCACATCTTTTGCTTATTGACTTCTATTAAATTTCTATGCCTCATTCGTACTGTTCCCTACTGTTCTATACAAAGCTCTATGGGAAAGTAACTTTTTTATTCTGCAAATGTATGTAGGCTGGCAGGGGTGTAGAATCCAGGACTCAGAAATGAGCAAGCATCCATTTATAACGCTTACAAGCTACTGTTTTAAAATACTAAAATCACCTATCACTATAGTTATGTACCTAGTACTGTATACGGGATGAAAAACATTTGCTGCAGTGATGAAAATCGATCTTTAAAACATGTTGCTTATTAATCCTCCCTATATTTCCTGCCTTTTTCTATCACAGAACCCAAGAAGGTAAACATGTGTTTCTCAGGCAACAACCCAACCAGGCACTGACCAAAGCCAGAACTGCTTACTTTCAGCACAATGGCAGCCTTGTGTTCAAGAGCTCCTGTGTTCCACATCTTCCTATCTGTGTGGGCAACAGCTGCCATGGAAGCCAGAGCTGGAGATGCCACAGGACTAGCAAGGTGCCAGCAGCAGTTGAAGCAACTAATACTTCTAGAGCACTTCTAGAGCAATACTTCTAGAACCTGTAGCACTCCAACTGTGGATGTGTCATTCATCAGCCTCAGTCAGCACTGACAATGATTCACTGACTCCTATCAGGGATGATAGGAGTTGTAGTCCAGTAATGGCCAAACTCGCCCCTCCAGCTGTTTTGGGACTATAATTCCCATCATCCCTGACCACTGGTCCTGTCAGCTAGGGATGATGGGAGTTGTAGTCCTAAAACAGCTGGCGGGCCAAGTTTGGCCATCACTGTTGTAGTCCAACAACATCTGGAGACATCTGCTGGTATGCACTATTACTGCAGTGTACAAGGATCAAACCATTGTATATGAACTCAGACATCTCTCACGTGTGTGATGTGAGGACACCTTCCTGCAAGATGGATTATCCACCTCATGAAGCAAGCATAGTGACTCAGACCTGACAGAGCACTCTGAAGCCTGGGTGCTACCAAGTAATAGATATGTCTACTGGATTAACGTGGGATGCTGTGCTTGCCACTGCTTGTGCTGTAACATCTACAGCAGGGGGCAGGATTGAGAAGTTAGACTGCAAGCCAGGCCCATGCAGCTTGTCTAAGGCCTGGGGTGGTGGAATCTTGTTAGAATAAGGTAAAAGGTAAGGCTAAAGGACCCCTGGGTGGCTAAGTCCAGTCAAAAGTGACTATGGGGTTGTGGTGCTCATCTTGCTTTCAGGCTGAGGGAGCCAGCGTTTGTCCGCAGACAGCTTTCCGGGTCATGTGGCCAGCATGACTAAACCACTTCTGGCACAATGGAACACCGTGACAGAAACCAGAGCGCACGGAAACGCCGTTTACCTTTCCGCAACAGCGGTACCTATTTATCTACTTGCACTGGTGTGCTTTCAAACTGTTAGGTTGGCAGGAGCTGGGACAGAGCAAGGGGTGCTCATTCCATCGCTGGGATTCAAACTGCTGACCTTCTGATCAGCAAGCCCAGTGGTTTAGACCACAGTGCCACCTGCATCCACTTTTCAGAATAAAGTTATAAACTCAAACAAAGAAGCAGTTTGTCCCTAGCAGGCCCCCTCCCCAACTAGCTTAGCCCTCCAAGGCCTGCCGCAAGGGTACCCAACTGCCCCCCCCTTCTGAACGGGCCTACTACAAGCTGTCTATGTAGAGCCCTGCCCTGTTATGCCTGTTCAGTCAAGAAACAGAGCGCATTGCGCAAGTTAGATTTGGGTATCAGCCACAATAGTGTAACATAGGTCTGGGCAAATCTGTCCATTTAGGTTTAATTCAGTTTCTCATTTTCCCAATCTCAAGTTCAATACTCCACATTTCTTCATTGTCAGAAATTTAGTGCATGATTTCTCTAAAATCCACATTTTTATTCCTCCAAATATAAAGCTTTGTTGTGTACTGCTTTTGCTAATATGCACATTTTTCTTCACCCTTTTCCCCAATATAATTTTTTGTATGCATTACTTGGTTGGAGAACTACATTGCAAAATTCAGAGAAGTGTGAATTCTGAAGGATAGCTGCGTTTTAGCTCATGTATAGTTTTGTAAAGTACAAATTAGGTAGTTTCACGTTGAAAGGCTAACCAAACCAAATTTACCTCCCATCCCTAGCGTGGCATCCCTTCGTTAATGCTGTAATGGACTGGGTACGATACACCGTTTTGTCATTTTATTTGTCATTTCCTTCCCTGCTTTCATTTGTGCGCCATCCTCAGCAGCTCTGCTAAGCCATTTGATTTCCCATAAACTGTGAAGAAAGTCAGCCCACTGTGTTGATAATGGGTCTTGATTAAGCTGTAGCTGGGACAGACAGTAATCCTTCCATGCAAGAACCTAAGGCACCAAATAAGTTGGATGTCAAGGACGTTTTAAGCTAAAGTAGGCCATTAAGCTCTTCCTGAACAGAATGAACCATTTACAGTGGTACAACACTGAAATCATTTGTAAGGATTGTAAAGATGGAATCGGAAACAAAACACCTCATGAAACACAGGATACCGGGGGAGGGGGGGAGAGGCTGCACTTTCAGAATGATGTGAGATGTGAAGAATTCAGATGACAGGAGCAGAGAGGGAAAATATTGAGAAAATTCAGTAATATGGTAATCTGCTAGGAGGTGGGAGACCTGTGGAGATGAAGATCTAGTACCTCTGGCATGTTGCCAGCAGACGTTCTACCCTTGGAATATTGATGAAATAATCATCGCTTAAAAAATAATATCACCAGCTGTACAATTACATATTTAGATACATGCAAGCTTTAGCGCAACCTGAGAACGCGACACATGGGGCAGGAAGACTGATTAAGATGGCAATTTATACAGCACATTGGTGTTGAGCAGCAGCATAGAAATGTTAGCAGATAAGAACATAATGAGGGCTAAAAGGTTCTTGACATGTGAAAACGGCGCCTAGTGATAGCATTTGTGCTCAATGAGAGAAATACATTAGTTCTGAACAGCTGTTGAGATGTGATAGAAATCAAGCAGGGAGATGTCATTAAAATATATATTAAATCATCTGCCTATCAGTGCAGAGGGGGAAATAATATATACTTATAGCAAGCTCATTCTCTGAATGTAAGTCCTTCTGGAGATGAAATAGCACCACATGTATGCACAGGAAGTAAGTCAGGTGGGGGTTGCAGTAATACATTTTAAAAAAACTCTAATGGGGAAGAAAACACAAAACCACAAAGTAAGGGTTAAACACACTCAGTTAGTACAGACTGCTGCAGGGACAGGACAGAAAACTGGGAATGGGAGTGAAAGGCAATATCCTGAAAAAGGGCTTGGCTTGTAGGGTTGAATCCTGTAGAGGAGCTCTTCACACTACACAGGTGCCACTTCTTTCCTTCTTGGCAATTAAATGCATGCAAGGCAGCTTTTAATCCTTGTTTTTATTTATAGATAAAAACGATTCATCAAGTCCCCACATTTCTGACTTGTAACTATGGTTTAATAAGAAAGGAGGGGGAAAGTCCTAGAATGTGCAGAATCCCCAGAGCAAATGTCACTACACTTTTATTTCTGACTCCCTTGAAAATCCTCAGATCTTCCAGCTTGACAAGGAACTCCAAATGAACCACAACATTTCATTTTAGCTGAAACCAACGGCTGGGTTGTAAAACATCACTAGCGGGTCCGTTTGTCTTTTGTTTGAAGTGAAGCAGCCACACAACAGGGAAAGGGAGCAGTGGCGACTGTCCTGGTAGGTAGGACTGCAGAGGCTGCTCGCTTCCCGCTAGGCCTGGCTGGCTGACCAGACTCGACAGCAGCCGCTAGGATTATGAGACCAGGCTATATGGAAAGAGGGCCTCGTATAGGCCTCCGCCTCAAGTCTTGCAAAATGTCACGTGAGATTTCCTGAGCGCTAGTGGCATCTTTGACACAGGTTCGGTGAAGTCCTGTGGGACTTGGGCGAAGCCACACAAAGCTTCTCTGCAGCATGTGCAGTTGCGTGTTGAGCTCCCCAAGCCACCCCAATAAAAACACAATTCACGCAGAATTTTTAAGATTTTTTGGCATAATTTTGGCCACAACTTTATTAAAATACAAAAAATGTGAGTGGTTGCTTAGGCATTGGTTGTGACTCTTTGACCCCACATGGGGACAGACTGACATTTGCATGCCCGAGATAGTCAGAAAGGGAAAACATTTTGGGGAGAAAGATGGAGCTGGGAACCATGCCCTCACCTCTCTCCAAATGCTCCCAGGGGCTCTTGCATGGCCCTAGCCCCTTGACAGGGGTTTGGACAAAAGCATGGTGAGCCCTTGGATTCCTTTAATGGGATTCCCTTGCAGCAGCAGCATTGGAGGGACAGGCACAGCCAATCCATGCCCCTCCACCAACCAATTCATAAAACCAATGCCTAACCGCAACCTTACAAGTTGTGACGATTTGCTACGCAGTAGGCAAAAACCAAATGGCAACAGCCAATCAGCCAAATGGACAAAATTCCTACCAGGTCCCTGCCCCAAGAGCAGACGACCCCATGACAGGCATAGCAAGGTCAAGCGAACAACCCTGAAAATAGGGAGGGTGGGCGGTTGATCCAATGCACGCAGTGAAAAGAGGAAGCTCAACGCTGCACACAGGGAATATAAATCTTCTGGCTGTCAATCACAAAATGGCAACATCAAATTCTCCCCAACGACAAGAGAAGCCCAATAGCAACAGTGGCCAACTATCTTCACCCGCCCAGCAAAAGTGGGATGTCTTGTTAGACCCCACCGCAACACGTGCTCTCCATGAAGGAGAACACACTTAAGTAGCTGGTGGAATGTGATGGGACTCAGGATGGCAGAATGGAGTGACAGCGGCAGCAGTTCCACCACTTTACCTCAGGTGGCGAAAAGACTCTCCTCCCTGCAAGAGAGGGGAGTGGTTGTGGCCGGGAGCCGGACTCCGCCTTAAGCAGGGGGCGTTTGCCCCCTGCCTCCCACTCACCTGGCTGGCGCCCACGCCCTCGGCCAGGCACCCAACCAGGTGCCTTCAAGGGGGCGTGTACAGCAGCCTAAATTGTTGCGGCGCCAGCCTCCAGCCCTCACTTTTTGTCGTCCCATCGCAAGTCACCCACCCTCCACTCCCTTAGAGCAGGGTTTCCAGTTTTCTTTTGGCCTTGCTATGGACCTTAGGTTGGTCGCCCTGGTTGTCTGGGGGGCCTGGTAGGAATTTTTCCATTTGGCATTAGGCTTTTTGGTTTTTTTGCCTACCTCGTAGCAATCGTCACAACTTTCGTGGTATTGGTGGGTAGGTTAGGCATTGGAATAATGTGTTGTGGTGTCGAAGGGCTAGGTGTGGCCATTGCCTGCGCCTTCAATTTTTGGGTATTCCGTTAAAGGAATCCGGCGGTCGTGTATTCTGTCCAATGCCTGCTTGGCGGGAGGCCATGGCACGACCCTCGGTGACATCAGGGGAGAGCTTATAGTTGGATTAGCATCAACAGGCTCCACCTACTGGTGAATAAACCCCCTTTGTTTTTTAGACTCACCCCTCTCCAAGTGGGTGGAGTCAGCTGACGTAATCCAATGCCTAAGCCAATACCTTTTCACTTGCTGTAATCAATAAAGTTGTGGCCTTTTCTTGCCCATTAACCTTATATCACGTGTCCTTGTGTTTCATTCCACTGCGCGGGGTTCGGGTCCTCGAACCACAAGGAGGCACATTTCACAGAGAGCGAAAATATCCAGGAAACGGGGCCCCAGATTTGGCTCAGCAGGACTATTACCAAACATTTATTTACTGCCTAGAAAGCCTGACAAATTGTGGAATACTTGAGAATGTGTTTAGCTCTGTTAGGTGGATTCGTATTGAATACGCTCATGTGGGTCTGTAGATGTAATTAAATACATTGTGCTTAAATATTTAAATGGGTTTTTTAAGAGCTAATAATAGCTTTTGCTATAAAAATGCTTATTTGCAATTATACTAAACAAAACATTGGATTTTTTTTTAAAAACAACTTTTAATGGAAGAGTTTAAGGAACGCAGTTAATAATACGTTGAAGTTTCGTGGTTTTAAGAAAAATGCTCAGTAGGTGGAGTTTGCCAGAAGCATGAACATTTGCTGACCTGTCCATTAATTTTGGAACCAGTTTGATGGTAAAACTGGATTTGTGGGCCGTTGATTAAGAGGCTGTCAGTGAATCAACCTTGCTGGTCCCACTTTGACCCTGGAGATGTGAACATGAAAACAATGCCCTCGAGAATGTACCTAGTGCTTTCCATTACCATTGCATTACTGCAGCTAGCCTTAAAACATTAGGATGCTGGGTTTCTAGGAAAATGGCTATTTCTTCCAGGTTGCACTTCTCTCCTCTCATTTCAAATGTTTATGAAGTTTCTGGTCGTGGTTCACACAAAAGATTTCTGTCACTACGGTGAATAGGAGGTCAGAGACTCTCCTGCATGCGTGTAGAATCAAGGAAGATGACGACTGCAGTAATAAATGGTGGCTATTCAAGACACCTGAGCTCTGGCAACTGCCCAGTCCAGCCCAACTCAATGATGACATCGGCCAGGACTGTGAGAACCTGCATAGGTTGTGCTTCCATTACAGAGTATATCTTCCTGGGTTTGCTTATTATTTTACAATTTTGCTTGCGCATCTTTAAGGTCTGAAAACATCTCCGGCAGTTCACTTTCTCTCTTGCTCATCCCCCCATAAAATCAGGCGCAAACTGTAGGCTGGCTCTGCCTGGGACAGGCGTGCAGTGCTGCCGTGGCTGGTGCACCACAACTGAGAAGGGCAGGCAGCAGCAATGCCACAACTCTCCTCTCTCCGTCCCAGGCTGCCCCCTGCTACGCCACTGGCAACGCTGGACTTTTTGCCCTGTATTCATCCCTTTCCTTTACAGTGGTACCTCGGGTTAAGTACTTAATTCATTCCGGAGGTCCGTTCTTAACCTGAAACTGTTCTTAACCTGAAGAACCACTTTAGCTAATGGGGCCTCCTGCTGCTGCCGCGCCGCCGGAGCCCGATTTCTGTTCTTATCCTGAAGCAAAGTTCTTAACCTGAAGCACTATTTCTGGGTTAGCAGAGTGTGTAACCTGAAACGTATGTAACCTGAAGCGTATGTAACCTGAGGTACCACTGTACTCTGAAAACTTGTCAATCCATGGTGGTGTCACCATTTAGACCAACATGATGGAACCAGGTGGCCAATCCCCCCCCCCCAAAAAAGAGGGCAGTTAAGTAGCAGAAGCATAAAAGAAATGGTGAAAAATAAATTCCAGCTACCCAAAAGGAGGTACATTTATTGTCATTCAATTTGTTCCGTTGAACGCAATGCAGTACTCATTTCTTTCTATAATATGCTTGGAACATTTGCTCATTGACTACTAAATATTTTATCCACTGTAGAGAAAGCTACACAGGATCCAAACAATGAAAGGAACTCATCCTCTTGATGCTTTTGCACGCACTTCTTTAAATACTGGCTATTATTTAAGGGGAAGTGTCTCATATCACATTGAATTGCTTGGAGAAGCTTAATTGTAAGATACGCAAGGAATTATCACTTTTGGCTAACTGAACATAGCATATGCACGTAATGAATCGTTCTCCATTTCCTCTTCCCCTCAACATCTGGGCACTATTTACCCTGCCCCCATCCCACCCCCCAAATGAGGGGAATTTTGGAAGTGGAGGGCACACCATCTTGCCAAATCAGGTGAGACTATTTACCTTAGGGGCAGACACGTCCTCCTCTTTTTATCTTTGTAATGCTACTGCTTGTGAGGGGGGCAGGTAACTTCTCCCCTTCCCCACCACATTCCCTTCAACTCTTAAAGTCACAGTGATGGGAGCTTTGTGCACTGTGTGCAGCTGCTTTCCTCCACTTCCAGTATCTGGAGCCATGACATTTGCTTAAAGAACCAGGAGAAGCTGGAATCAGCAGAGAGAGGAGAGGAAGCCCTCTATCACCCTCAAAGGCGCACGACTGCAAAAGCTTTTCATTCCCTGCAACTAAAATAAATGCCCCCTCTAAAACGAATCCAAGCAATTTGATTCCATCCTCCACATCTTTGTAAACAATTGACCTTCCTTTCCGGTTAACCCTATTCAGATGGCCATGGCAATTTGGGGGTGGCCAATCGCGAACAAACATTCTATGTGCTAGCACTGTCGCACCAAATTCTGCATTAGATTAGAGTGGCTGCTAAGAGAGGGCAGACAGAAAGCTCAAACTAGTGCTAACAATATAAATGGAACAATTATTCTGGGTATGTCTCAAGCTGTGAAATACACACATCCACACTATGGTACCAATTTAAATAGACCAAGGTTTACGGCATTATACAAAACTGACAATGGATTGAAATTACTAGGATTCTGAAAAATCATACTACTGTAAAAGCAAAGGAGCCCTTTAATTAGATGACTCCCACTCTCTCTCTTAATTGCATCGGAATATGCAAAACAGATTTACAGCTAGCGGCCTAAACACATAACACTACTTTAGAGTTAATTACAAAATACCATTATAATTTTTTCAAGGTGGAATTGCTGCTGTTAATGCTATAAATATAAAGCATGTGCAACACTTTATATGAACTATATTTTTGGAATATATGGTTTCTACCAAATAATTTCATCACTAGTTATGAAAAAACATTTTTCTCCCTTTCTCACTTCCATCTGTGGCAATATCAGGGGGAGGGGGGAATGCAGATTTCACATATTGTGCAGATGAGCCAACTATTGGACAAGTTTTCTATGCTTTTCATTTTACATTACTGAGTGTCTGAGAGACAATAGAGCCTTGGTAGATTCTGGCACAGCTATAGCATTCAAATAGTTTAATAGTCAATTAAAAAATACTTAGTAGCACCTGGCTGCTGTTTAATTTGCACCGCTTTGAAGAGAAAACATGTTACTTAAAGCACTTAACAAGTCTAAAATCCCGGCTGGAAAACACAGGAAGGAAAACATTGCACAGGGTTTTCTAGAATGCACATTAACGTAGAAACAATGGCTTTAAATTAGAAGTCACCACTGCAGTATGGCCTAAGGCGAAGAACCTATAATCATGGATGAAACATAGCTCCTATCCTATAAAGCAGCACACTGCCTTAGGCTTAGACGTTTACTTCATCAACATTATCCATAACGCATGCCCTGCCCCACAAACAAGTCACCATTCCTTTACAGAAACACCAGAGAAGACAATGAACTGTGGATGAGCAGACAGGAAATACACCTTTAGTAAAATACCATAATCAAATGGCAAAACTTTGGTTCAAGTGCTATGCTTGCTTATTTCAACTATGTTCAAGTCAAAAGAACTAGCAGTTGTTATTTTAAAATTTGTGGAGCCACGGTACTATCCAAGAAAGGCTTAAGTCACAGTGGTTGTGTGGTTAGACTTCACGCTGAACCATGGCTTAGTGCTACGTGAAGGAGCCTAGCTTCCTCCTGGGCATGCGTGCTTACCATTCGTGGGGCTGAAAGAAGCAGTTTGGAAGCGTCATGCCTTCCTGCCGTGCCCAAACTAGTTCCAGCACGCCCGATTCACAGCCCGTGGTTTGAAGCTGGCTTGTTTTGAATCTCACAGCTAATGTTAAGCAACAATAGCTGGCTCACACAACACAAGAAGCTGCTAAAATGGGAAGAAAAATGTTTTTGAAGGCCACATAAGAAGATGGGGCAGTAGTGGTGGCAGGGAGTCCAGGAGGAGACTAGGTTCGTTCCCATAGCATCAAATCATTGTTTTGCACAGAAACGGGGAGCCTGCGGCTCTCCAGATGTTGCTGCACTACACCACCTACCCATTGGTCATGTTGGAGTCTTAGCAACATCTGGAAGGCTACAGGTTACCTATCCAAGGGTTAGTGTAGTACCTGGATGAGATAAAAGTCAAACACAGCTTAGTGAATCTATGCAAAACTATTGGACCTACCTTTCGTGAGGCTCCTCTCACCAGATCCTTGACATCCGTCCTCATCATCACATTCTCCGCTGGATCCCACCTCTTCATTCATTCCATTCCCACTGCCGCCGTCCCTGATAGCCATTCTTTCCGACTTCAAGTTTGTTTTCTCCGTCGCCCCCTAAAACGTAAAATAAAATGTTGGCTATCGTTTTAGTGATTTTCTACAGTTCGGTCTTCATAGGAAAGGTGCTGGGGGCTTCCTTATTTCATTGGCCCGTTTCCCCATTGGAAGCCACGTTCTTGCAATTTCATATCAGCCCATATCAAACAGCATAGAGTCACCGAATGGAAGGTGGGACGTTATTGAAGAGCTCATAAATGAGACCCTGGGCATTTGAGGTCCTGGAACGCACATGTGGCTGAGTGAAATCTCCTTCCCTCTCCAACGTCAATCTTTCACTTTACAGGTTCTTTCACTTGCAGCTTCTCTGATGTTAGGTTGAGCAGGGGGCTGTCATTTTTCAGCCACTTCCTTTCCCCACTTTCCTGAAGTCAGTAATTGCATCGGCTAGGAGCTGGAATATGGCACAATGAATGTTCAGTGAAAACCCCCAGGGATAAGGCTAGCTATAGATGTGGCTCATAAGAACAGAATAAGGACCCTACTGGATCATAACAAAAACCTATCCGGTCTAGTATCCTGGTCCCATAACAGACAACCAGATTCCTATGGGAGCGGAAGAGCACTCTTCCTGCTTGCGTTCCCCAGCAACTGGTATTCAGAGACATACCGCCTTGGATCCTGGAGGTAATACAACCATCACTACTACTAGTAGGCATTAGCAACCTTATTCACCATTCTTTTAAAGCTGTTCAAGTTGCTGGCCATCACATAAAACCAAATTCTGGAGCCTAAACATACACTATATGTACTTCCTTTTGGTCCTTTTTACAGGACACACACCACCATCTTGAGGTCAAAGACTTATGGGAAAACTGCCACATATGTTGATTTTTACTTGTTTTCCTCAAGTAGAGATTCTGGACTCTAAAGCCTTGAGGCTCCTGTACTGCTGCAGGATGCACCACATACACAAAAATTCTGTTTGGGAGGAGGGGTAGTAGGAGAGGCAGGCTGACTATCAGAATGCTGGAAGGCTACTGATGGGACCACAGTAGTCCTCTTTTTTTTTTGTTCTTTTGTTTGCCAAGACCTCCCTCCTTAAGCTGGAGGCAGAGGAAATGAAGATCGGGTTGCAAAGAAAGACTTCTGGGTATTTTTCTTAGGACAGGGTGAGGAACTACATAGTGCTGCTCCAGACGTTGTTAGACTATAGTTCCCAGGCAATATAGGCCGATGTTGGTGCTGATGGGACTTGGAGTTCAACACTGACCTTTGGAGTCCCTCTCAACTCTACAATACAATCATACAGAGGGCCACAATGCAATCAACCTATTTGCAATCAGTATAACATTTTTTTATTTTTTGTTATGCAAATATCAGCCAGAGAGAAGTATTGGGACCACGGCAGGTAGGGAGGGAGAATTTAGCTCTTCCTCTTCTATAGTTCTGACAAGCCTTTCTGAAGCTGTTGTTTGCTTTTCAAGGCCTCCACTAGCGCAAGTGGGATGAAAAGCATAAACATCACTGAAAATTTTGAGGGTTTTTTTTTTCTACCTTTAGTCTCAAAACTTCAGCTTCCCTTTGTATGATCATTTACAACAATCATCATTTTGCTTGGGCTGCTTTCATTTTCAATGGTTTGAAACGTCAGTATTGTATAGCTGTTCTAGTTACGGGGTGTATAGCAGGAATTAGAAAGGATTATCAGTTTTCCCCATAACATCTCCTCCCCCTTTTTTCATCAAAAGAGACTGTGTAGTTACTAAATACTCCCCCTCCCACTGTTCATTTTTTTATTATTATTACTCCTAGGTGACCCACTAGCTGTCTCCCTGAAGACTGGACAATGGTGAACACTGCAAGAAATGGACAATTGCTTTCTTATGCTCACAGCATTCAAACAATGGAGGAGGTAGGTGGTAAGACTAGACGCATACTGAGTATGTTGACATATACTTACATTACACACCATTCAGTGATTCATCACAATCTTTCATGGGAGGCAACAAAAGCATGTATCATCAACAAATGCTCCTTTCTTTTGGAGAAACACAGGGTAATTATTCAGCCCTATTGCAAGAAGTTCACGGTGTCACACTTTTTACAGATGGGCATCAGAGACATGATTTGTGTCCACATGACAATATCCAATTGTAGTTCAGTTTTATTTTTAAACAAGCAGCTTGATGTTCATCATTACTATTATTCATTATCTGAAAGCCTGATGTCATTCCGACATGGTAGAACGAGCTTGCTTTTAAAAGTCTTTTTATACATGATGAAGGATTGCTTCATTGTCTCATAGATTTCTGTTGTGTTTTGGCTGTAAGATAACTAGACACAGTCAGCCTTCTACGGCCTTCCTGTTGAATAAATGCTTATGTTTTACGGAGCCAATGTATAATTAAATACAGGCTTATATGACTGCTTGCCACTGAAAGAAGTCATATTTACTCTCTATGAAAGGCAGAAAATCCTGTTAAGAGTTATTCAGCACTAATGGCTCATTTCTGGCCATGGCAAGAGGCTGATTCTGACTATGCTCCCTACTGAATTCAATGGGACATATTTTCATGTCATTCCACATAGTCTGGCAATTTGAATGGGCTTCGCGTAATAACTGGCAATTTGTGTGCATCGCGTAATAACTGAGCACAGCTGCTTTTCTTGTGCAATTTTTTTACTGCGCTCTTTTCAGGAGAAGAAAACCAGTTTTGTCCCACCTCTGCAACCTGTTTTGTAGTGCTGGTATTGCATTAATTCTAATAACCATCTCATACTGTATGGAAATGCTCCCAGCCTGCCTGTTTAGTTTGACAAGATCAACTGTACTACCACATACAGATTTTACCTCCCAACCTGTAACTTCCTTTTTGCTCTGATCACCTTCACCTGCAGAGTTCAAAATGTTTCACTTTCTCTACTGAGATTTCTGAAAGGTTTCTGGCAAAAGGGATAAGCAAGTTAAGCTTTGCAAGAACAAAACCGTTTGGTAAAAGGTTCCATATGCTGATTCCTCTGTTGGATCAAGAGCTGTAAGCGCAAATGAGATGCTAGGAAAGGCATCCAATGCAATTCTAGCCCATGTGGTATCTTGAAGACAGGATACGTTTCCCTACTTGCTGTCTCAGGCCTTGCCATGTATGACTATGCGCGGAACCACAACGCACCCATCATTTAGGAGAACTCTGAGAGGGTATGCCAAACAACACTGTAGGATTGGAAATGAAGAACAATGATATGGAAGAAGATCTGGGAGCATGCCAGCATACCTTAAGGGCTAGTTTATTGTCTGTCCTTCTGTGAAAGGATACAGGATTACACCCAGAGACCACAGCTTCAGTTTCTTAACCCTACACTGTTAGAAACAGGGACCATGAGAACAACCTAAGTGTGTCTGTTTTCTAGTGTAAAAAGGAGACAGAAGTGAAACTTTACTAATCAAGCCAAAATTGAATTGATATATGGGGCTGGATAGAATGCACACAACCTGATATGCAGTAGATAAATATAAATATGAACAGAACTTATCTAATTTACTCCTTCCCCCCTCATATAGTGTTAGATTTATTCTAGCAAGCCAGAAGGATACAGTGTAACAACATTAATGACCCTTACAGAGAAGATTCATAGTAATAAAAGTAATCCATCATCAATTCCTGAACCCAGCTCTCCACAGCCTTGTCTGATATGCTTTCCACTATGCCACACTTGTCTTACAAGGATCCCATTCAAATAAAGCTGACTAATAGTGCGTGCTTGGAATATAGAGGCCTGAATTCTGTACGGCAATTGCTTTCCAAAATGCCTCTTCACTTGATTGTTGTGGTAACCTTCAGCAAACCTTTGCATTCAAATCCCCCCAGTAGGCAATCACTGCAAAACAACAGAAACATCCAGAACTGTCCTGCTTCCCCCCACTTTAATCATCTACAAAGATTGAGAGTGGAATCCTGGCTCTCACTTGCTGTTGCTTTCCTGAAGGCCAGAAAGACATTTGGCATGGATCATTTACTAACCAAAAGCATGATCTTTCAGCAAGACTTTGGCAGTTAATTTCCTTTTTTAATATGCCGTAGCAAATTATGTATTGGCGTCTAATGGGATGAGCAAATGCCATTGCTGACTTTTGCACAAATGATGCAATAAAGCGTCCTTATGCAAATGACTTAAAAGTGTGATCTTTGCTTAGAGACATATAGGAAGCAACCTTAGCCAATTTGTCTGTATCATTTGTCTATCGACCTGGTATACAGTACAGTACAAGTACTCTGACCAGCAGTGGCTGCCTGGATCTCAAGTACAGTGGTACCTTGGGTTAAGTACTTAATTTGTTCCGGAGGTGCGTACTTAACCTGAAACCGTTCTTAACCTGAAGCACCACTTTAGCTAATGGGGCCTCCTGCTGCTGCTGCGCCGCCAGAGAACGATTTCTGTTCTCCTCCTGAAGCAAAAATCCTGAAGCACTATTTCTGGGTTAGTAGAGTATGTAACCAGAAGCATGTGTAACCTGAAGCATATGTAACCTGAGGTACCACTGTATATCATCTTTTGAAAACACTGGATATGCTAGGGATCTGGGGCTCTCTATATGCCAAGTCTGTGCTCTACCACTGAGTTATAGCCGCTACCCTGACATGCTAATAGTTTCTTGACATTAATTTCAATAGACTTCTAATACAGTTAAATAACATTCTCTTAATACGTTTGGATTTCTTTTTTCAATTTTTAAATAAAATTGTACTTTGAATAGTTTCGGTATTCTCAGTAAAGCCCATGGCATGCATTGTTCTAAAAACCATTCATGCCATTCCCCATCTAATTCTTTTTATCATTTCATGGTTTAAGGCTGCAATCCTAGGCATGCTTGCCAGGAAGTAAGGCCCACTGAACTCTGCAGGGACTTACATTTGAGTAAACATGCATTTGTTCTGGCTGTTAATCTTTTCATCATCTTTCGGACTTTCAAGTCTTTTACTTCACAAGTTCTGTACCTATAATGTGAAGATATTTTAGAAGCAAGGGATCAAACAAAAGAAAGTTTTAGAAGCAAGGGATCAAATAAAAGCTAGTCATCTATGCCAGCTTTAGTGCCTACAGGATTCCTAAAGCTGTGTTTTAGCCTGGATTTCTATATAGCACATGGCTATTTTAAATGGATGCCTTCCTGGAATGATGGGCAATATTATCAAAATTATATTAAGGAAACTAAATATTTTCAGGGGTTTTTTTTTAAGTAAACAAGTACCGTAACTGTGTATTATCATAACCATCATCATCTTTATTATATTTTTAATTTTTATCTTTATTACCCATCCTTCACCAGCAGGTCTGGAGGGGGGGGGTTACTATCAACTCCACCTCCTCCAGCCCAAGGACGTTGTGTGGGGCCTTTCAGAGGAGAAAAGGGGGGAGATGGTAGCTTTGGGCACCAATGAATGTTTCGTGTTTGAAAGATGGGATTGAAATACTAATAAATTAGTAGGGATAGAGAAGAAATTTTGTTTGTTTGGCAACTTAATGCAAATCTGCACAATTCACATTCCTGAAACAGTATAGAAACAAAAAATGCACCTATCCTCTAATTCACACTTTTCCAAATTTTGTACTGCAAGAAATTATGTACAACAATGTGAATATTATGGAGAAGTGTGCATAAAAACACATATATTAGTGGAAAGTGTACACAAAAGATTGTTATTGTCTTCCACATATGACTCAGGGTGATATACAAAATATACTGAAACAGTATATTTAAAAAGCAATACAAAATGGACACCCACGGCAGTCCGCTAAATGCATTATGGGGAAAACCACTTGCAAAAATTCACGTATTCTGCAAAAACGCATCCCAAAATGTACATATTTGGAGAAATGCTGACAAATTTTTAGGAAGGGTTTTTATACAAAAATAACAATCCAATGCGGAAATCTAGTTAACCGAACTCAAAATGGGGAGAAAAAAAATATAACTGAGGTACACCAGCACTGAAAGATTTGTCCATCTGCAACAGTCAGCCAGCAGTTCACTGCCATATAAATGTCCTCATTACACCTTAGCGGTGGGTTGTGTTTTTTTTTTATTTTGCACTTCTGCAAATCTCATGGTTTCCCTAGGTATGCTGATACCTCCCCCTCTGGTACACAGGTGGTATGATGTTGGCTACATAAGTGATGGTACTCTCCCTCTGAAGAACAGATATAGTGGAATAGTCTCCATGGTGACATGCAGTATATCTGTGAGTATCAGAGACTGGGGGTATACAGTGAGGAAGATGGTTGCTTCCCTGCCCAGTTGTGTACTTCCTGGAAGACCTTTGGTCCGATCTAGCAGGACTGTTACTTATTTTGAAAATTTATACGTTGCTTCATCTTCGGTGAACCCAATCACAACAAATCACTGAAACAAGCCAATAAGCTACTAATCACTTCTTATACTCTTACCAAATTCATCAGAAAACTTTTTACGCAGTGTGGTTTTCAGCAGGGCTGTGCAGATATGAGGGCAAACTCTTTCCGAGATAAATTTGTGGAATTAATGACTGATCAGCATGAACCTGTGATAGAACTGTCCTGCTTAAACATTTGCACCTGCCAGCTTTGAGGCTAGTAATAACAGGGCAAGAACATTCTGTTTGATCAGACCTAGGAAGTGTGAAATGAGACGTGTCTGCAATCCGGAAGCTTGTCTCACTCCATCAGCCCTTGAATGGCACCATTTTGAGGAAGCGTGTTCTGATGGGTTAAGCGAATAAACAGTGCTCCCCCCAAATTGTCAGATAGAAGTGAACAAAACCCATTTTTTCCTGCTTTGTACTCCGACAGCAATTACCTTGCTTGTTTGCTGAAGGAAATGTTCATGACATGCTCTAGTGCATGTTAATTCTGTTTCATGTTGTCAGGTAATTATTTGTTTCCAAGCTCTGCATTAGTTTGGATTATTCTCATGACAACATGAAAAGTTTGACATTTCTCCATGAAGACTGGAGAACATTCTCGCCATTTATAACAACAAGGTCTCAGGCAGTGTCAAATTAGTAAAATCACATACATAGTTATATGCAAAGCTACTAAGAAAATGGATGACTTTACTTGAACCCTCCAATAGTGAGAATATAAATTATATTTAAAGAATATGATCAAACAAATTAGCACTGAGCTAACTTCTTTGGTCTTGGTCTGAAAAAAATAAATCCCAAACTACCTAGTTTATTTGGCTACTGTAGGTTTGAGTTGCATACATACCTCGGATTACAGACGCTTCAGGTTACAGACTCCGCTAACCCAGAAATAGTACCTCGGGTTAAGAACTTTGCTTCAGAATGAGAACAGAAATCGCATGGTGGCGGCGCAGTGGCAGTGGGAGGCCCCATTAGCTAAAGTGGTACCTCAGGTTAAGAACAGTTTCAGCTTAAGAACAGACCTCCAGAACGAATTAAGTCAGATACCACTGTATAGGTATAATTCTATCTTGTTTCTACACAGTATTGATGTGTACATTATGATTGGCTTTTTCCTTTCTTTTATAGCTCATGTATAAGGAATATAACATGAGGAGTATAATGCAGGAACCAGCAGAGCACTGCAACATCTGTCAAGGTGGTTGGAGGTCCAACTGAACATCCCTGATAATGGAAATGGGTGCTGCAGTTGACATAACAGTGCTTGTGCAAACTGAGAAAAGAAAAAAATGAAAAGGCAACTATAACATGATTCAACAGTTGCAGAATCCCTTTTAATTCATACCTTCCTCATGCCCATGGAAGGGACAGACCACAGCTGTTGGGGCCACATCCTACAGGCATTGAATTCTACGTTTCCGAGCACAATTCAAAGTGTTGGTGTTGAGCTTTAAAGCCTTAAACAGCCTTGGCACAGTACACCTGAAGGAGCATCTCCACCCCCAATGTTTCTGCCCGGATGCTAAGGTCCAGTGCCAAGTGCCTTCTGGTGGTTCCCTCACTGCAAGAAGCAAAGCTACAGGGAACCAGGCAGAGGGCCTTCTCAGTAGTGGCACCTGCCCTGTGGAACGCCCTCCCATCAGATGTCAAAGAGATAAACAACTACCTGATATTTAGAAGATATCTGAAGACAACCCTGTTCAGGGAAGTTTTTAATGTGTGACATTTTAATGTATTTTTAATCTTTGTTGGAAGCCACCCAGAGTGGCTGGGGAGACCCAGCCAGATGGGCGGGGTACAAATAATAAATTTTATTATTATTATTATTATTATTATTATTATTATTATTATTATTATTCTCCTTCTTCTTCTTCTTCACTCCACCGCTGGTATCTGTGCTTTCAGTGGGACATATGAAAAGGGGAACCTATGTGCATTCAGCTATATGTGTATAGATGCCTCTTTTCAGACATCTTGTCAGATAGAAGTGAACAAAACCCTTACTGAATGTACCAATCAGAGCGAGCCCAGCAGGGCCCCTGGCCCTATTTGCATGGTGGGATTGCACAAAAGAGCAACACAGATTTACCAAATCAAGCATTTTTAGCACCCAGAGGCACCAAATGTGTGCATTTGCTGCGCAAGTGCCTACCCACACCCTCTTCAGAGCCAAAGAATGTACAGTGAATAGAGAGGAGAGGCTGTTGCTTGTAAAACTGTCTACGAGCCTTAGAGTGAGTGAGGGGTGGGTGAATCTGTCCATTCTGGTTTCTCTCAGTTTCCCATCCTTCCAGTCTTAAATTCAGTTTTCCATGTTTCCACATCAGTTTGTGTGGGTATTTTTAAAAAATCCTTGCCAAAATTCACCAGTGAGTTTATCCTAATATACATATGTTTGTATGCAATTGTGCCTATTAGACACATTTTTTTGCAAAGCTATTTACCCTAATAAAATGCATTTTTGTATGTTGTGTTCATAAATGCATGCATTCTTATGCACACTGCAGCCCAGTACATGCTTTTTTGCACCCATGGTTTCTCTGGAAAAGTGCACTGAGAAATATGGAGAAATATGAAATTTGAAGGATGGCTGGGTTTCAGTTTATGTATTGTTTCGGAAAGTGACAACTAGGTCAGTTCACCTCTAAAAGCAAACTGAATGAAATTTCTCCTCCATCCCTAATATTAGTGAGTAATACTGTTGGTCCATATAGCCAAGTACTGTGCATTATGCCTGGCAAAGGATCCAAACCATTATTCACATATATATCCCAGCCCTGCTGCCAGAGGTCCTTTAACAACGCAATCCCAACCATGGTTAATCAGAAGTAAGTAAGTAGGGTTGCAATGGTAGCCTAAAATGCTGGAGATTGAAGCTGTGCCATTATGCACACAAAGTATGCATTCTTCGACCAGGATAGATAGATGATAGATGATAGATAGATAGATAGATAGATAGATAGATAGATAGATAGATATAAAAATATATATAGTATATAAAGTCTGCAACTGTAAACACACATCTAAATTGTGCATGTTTACATATTGCCACATTTTACTGGTACTAAAAATGCCTGATTGTACAAAATTATCATGCTACATACTTAATATGTAGATGAAAGTTTAATATCTAGCTAATATGCAGGGATATATTATTGTAAGCAGAAAAATTAGTCAGTATGAGCACATACAGGGCAGGCACAGCTATCCTGCAATTTCCCCCCCAAGACAACCTTACTCTAGTAGGAACAACAACAACAACAACAAAACATGTTCAGTTCTATGAAATAGCTGTGTTTGTGGGGAAAGTATGATAGGTTGCTGTTGGAGTGATTTTTTTAAATAAGCAGTTTATTAAAATGGAGAAATAATGCAGTCTTAATCATCACTGCAATTAAAACAAATTTACATTATTTATCCCATTTATTTAAATATCCACAAATATCACATTATACGCGAACACTACAGATGGATACACAGCTTGTATGGGAAATCACGATTATTTGTTAAAACAAAGGATCATTTATGCAAACAAGATGAAGACTTCTATGCAGTTAGCTTGTCAGAAATATTAATGATCCACTTGTATGTTAGGCTGCCTTGATTTAGCCTCAGGCGATTCTCTCACAGCTACTCATTAAATACCAAGAAAGAGACGGCACACAGAGATTATGTGTTAATTTTTTAAAAACAGTACTTCATATTTCTATTGTTCTCCTGCAAGCAGGGGCGGATTTAGGTTTGATGAGGCCCTAAGCTACTGAATGTAATGGGGCCCTTTATATCTCCAGCTGTCCCTTGTCAACAACAAATTGTCACTGTTTTTTGTGTTGAATATATGCTATGTGGTAATTTATGGACCTTATAGGTATCTAAAGCCATTTGCACATGTTGCCATGCAACCAGTCCAGGCAGAATGTAGGCACCCTATATATAGAAATGAGCAAACCAGTGATATTTTAGGGAGTAGACTAGCAGACGGGGCCCATTACTTACATCATAGGAGCTTACACAACACAAAACACAGTTGCTGTATGTAGGTTGTATTTTATTTATTTTTTATCTTATATTTTGGAAACGTACATCCAGTTTTTCCCTCTTTAATTTTTGCCCCCCCCCAAGAGAGTGGGGCCCTAAGCTATAGCTTGTTTAGCTTATATGTAAATCCAGCACTGCCTGCAAGTAATAGGCTTCAGCACAGACCTCTATTCTACAACATGCTAAGAACACAGGTGTGTTAAAACATATGTGTCGCTATGGATACATGCCTGACAAGTGCAATTCTATGCATGTTGACTCAGACACAAGTCTCACTGATTTCACTGGGACTTTCTCTCAGGTAAGGGGGGGGGGTACAGGATAGCGAGTTCAACCATTTTGGTTTCCCGTCTCCAACTACATTATAGGACTTAGCTACAGGAAAATGCCACAGCGACTCGTGATTAGTTTGGGCTCCTGGGGGAATAAATGTGTTTCACCCTCATATGTATGAAGCAAGCATTTCTGCCTTGTTTCCACCTGTTTCCCCAGGGTCAATGGAACACTGGATTTCTTGGGCCTATTATGAGATGGTTTTTCCAAAGCGTGTTCACCTTCATGCAGTGTTGTGGTGGGGTCTGGCAAGCCACCCCTCTGTTGCTGGGTGGGTCATTTAGATGGCCATCTGCAGTGATTGGGCTGTTTGGGTTACTGGGGAAATTTTGATGCTGCCAATTAGTGGGATGGACCAAAGGTTTTATATTCAGGGCACGCAGCACTTACTGTGCTCTTTTGCTGTGTGCGTCGGATCACCCACCCACCCTCCCTAATTTAGGGCTCTTGCGTTGACCTTGCTATGCCTGTCATGGGGTCGTCTGCTTTTGGGGCAGGGGCCTGGTAGGAATTTTGTCCATTTGGCTGGTGCCATTTGGTTTTTGCCTACTGCGTAGCAAATTGTCATAACTTGTAAGGTTGTGGTTAGGCACTGGTTAAAAAATTGGTTGGTGGAGGGGGTGCTTGCCCCTCCAATGCTGCTGCTGCTGCAAGGGAATTCCGTTAAAGGAATCCAGGGGCTTGCCATCCTTTCGTCCAAATCCCTGGGAGCATGCGGGGAGAGGTGAGGGTCTGATTCCCAGCTCCATCTTTCTCCCCAACATGTTTTCCCTTTCTGACTATCTCAGGTGTGCGAATGTCAGTTCTGTCCCGGGGCGGGGACAGATAGTCGGAACCAATGCCTAAGCAACCACTCACATTTATGTACTTAAATAAAGTTGTGGCCAAAATTATGCCAAAAACCTTAAACAAAAATTCTATGTGAATTGTGATTTATTTGGGGATGGCTTGGGGGAGCTCGACACGCAACACATCCAGCCTTTGCATTTACCTGCACTATGGATGGAGGCCGAGGCAGTGGGAGCAGCATGGTCATTGCATCACTGCATATGCATTGCTACTACATCAAGAGCGTGTTCCATAAGGTTACTGAAGCACATAACAATTACAAAAAACCAACACTCACTGCAGATATTGTATTCTTATGCTAATTAAATGTTGTAAAAGCAAACAAACAAGGATAGGAAGGACACTCTGACACACTTTCCCTTTCATTCTTCAGGTTTAATTAAGGAACCTAGAATAATTCTTGCTGCCCTGGCTATCAAAAGAATAAAATGCATGAATGTTATTGGAATTAACTTTTAAACATTATTACATTAGCAATAAGATTTTTTATTATTTTTTTAAAAAAGGAGTTACCATGAAGAACAATGACTTAATCATTTTCTTCACTCTAATATTGGTTTATTTATGGATTGCCATTTACATTTCTCTCAAGGCTATTTACAAGGCAATCTTGGATATATTTTCAGGGCAAATGGATGCTTATTCCCATGCACTGTTCCATGTAGTATTGAGTGAGAAGTAGTTCAAACATTTGAGTCCTTCTACCAATCAATTTGTTCAAATGGTGATGGTGTGTAAACTGCCAACCTCACCCTACACACGAGACAAACACTAGAAATATTTCTCTACCGGACAAATTCCCAGTGCATAAATTAGTTTAATCCCTATGCTAGGCCTTGCATGGATAAAATCATGTGGAGGACAATTATTACTGCCTGCTGAACCCTCTGAGCAGTTACTGAACACTTGAATCTTCAGAAGCTCTGTTTAGCATTGTCCAGTCCTCCTATTCTCTGTTCCAGTTGGCAGCAACACACTAGACTTTGATAGGGTAAAGCATCTCCTGGTTGTACTACTATTTACATATATACCCAGGGGGAGCAAATCTAGGGATACCCATAACAAAAAGGAAAAGTCACATGGCCGAGAGCTCCATTTCAAAAGACAGAGAAATGCAACTTTCAAAGCATGGCTGTATTCTGCTTCGTGGTTTCAGAAAGTGTGAATTACATAGGTTCGCCTGAAATGTGAATTGAATCAAATTTCAAGTTAGCTCAATACCTCTCCATGCAGCACATGGATTCAGGGAGGGCCCACGCCAACATCATGAGCCTTCTTTAAGAGGTCTGCTTTGCAAACCATCAACAAATGTCATCTTGATACTTGGAAGCTGCCCATCCTGAAATTTTGCACCACTGTAGGCCACTTAGCATTTGCATAATTTAATTAATCTTAATGCCTAAAAATGTGACATTTGCCCTTTACATAACATTGAATCAGACACTGCGATAAAAACAGAAGTGGCAGGTGGTGGAAGCACTGGCTTATTTAAAATGTACTGGGAGGTTATCCTACATATTTTCTACTCCATTCCTGCAAAATAGTTAGGCCTCTAGCCAAGTATGCCAACTTTCATCCTTGCCCTGTGTTCCAAGACAACCTACTGGCTTTCTGGCTCCATCTGGTTCTTTCGCCCCACCATTTTCTTTCTCCACTCTTTCCTCTAGCTCTTTTGAACCTACATCACACATTTTATTCAGTGAATTCAGTCAACACTGCGCCTATTTTTCTGGCTCTGGATCTGCTTGGACTTGTCTCAAGACTCAGATCTGCATATATATGCAACCTGGATCTTACAAGTTGTCCAACTGAGTTCATAAACAGCAGCAGGGACTTGCAAATTATTGTGTGTGTGTGTGTGGGGAAATGTTTCTCTCAGCATGAGGGGCTA
This sequence comes from Podarcis filfolensis, assembly GCF_964270895.1. NCBI lineage: Eukaryota > Metazoa > Chordata > Lepidosauria > Squamata > Lacertidae > Podarcis > Podarcis filfolensis. Next base: position 34,461,888 of record NC_139608.1, on the reverse strand, counting down.
CAGTGATGGCACAGGGTTTCAAGCAAATCCTGTTTGCCTGCTTCAAGACCATATATTAAAATAAAAATGTCATTTGCTGTCATTTCCCTATTGGAGTGCTCCAGTTACTTCATCATTCAATATATGGATACACGGAGAGATAGGCAGATTAAACAGATATTACATTGTCTATACAGCAGTTAATGAATCAGTGTATGCGCAGACTAATTCTGCTCATTATGTACCTCAGGGTTTTCTTGCTGCTCTAATATGACAGCTTTTCTTCTAGAGGAATTATACTAAGATGCACATGTGCGTTATGTATTCTATTCTATTTTTATTTTTTATTTTGCTAGGGAAGCTGATAATGTGGAACCTTAATAAAAGACCTTCTGGTGTCAAGTTTTATCATTTGGAAGGTTTGGATTAATATGAAATGCACAGCTGAGGTACCTGTGGTCTGAAGTGCTTGAGAGACTCTTTTAATTGCCGCAATCTGTTGTTCCTCTCAGATCTATTTGGAAAGGTGTTCAGCAAGGCATGTGTTTTGCTGATGAGCTGCTCTACGTCTTGTAAAGCAGTAATATTTTGGCTTGTGTCAGATGTTGGCACTGCTGATACTTAAATGTTTAAGAAGAGGAAATGAAAGGATGAAGACTGAATGTTAAAGAGAGAGGCAGAGATATGTTAATGGATACTTGAAGTAATAGTGTGTGATAGGTTAAGTTGTTCTTCTCTTCTGTTGTGTTCCTTACAATAATCAGAACACGGAAATCTGCCGATAGGGAAGTATCGGCGTAAACATTATTCTAACAGAACACAGCAGTCCAAGTGAACTGCATCTCTACATCATGCCTGCTTGTTTTCATTGGCAATGGTGTTTTGTTTTGCTAGACTCCCCAAAATGGCCAACTTTGGTTCAAATTAAGTACTCTTTTAAAAAATAATTGCAGTGCATTAGAAGTAAGCTGGATGCACGATCCTTTATTGTGAAGTTATTCACCTTTGGAATTAAATATATGTATTAATCTTTTATTACATATATTTCCCTTGTTTGAATTGTTGGATAGCTACATGAATCAATAGTGCACAAAGCTGCATTACCATTTTGATTTTTGTGTGGTTTTATTGTATTGTAATTGTTGCATTGATATTTTCTATTAATTCTTAACATATAAATAAATAACTAAAAATTACTACAGGGCCTACAGCACTTCTGCCTGCTCAAAATTCTAGGCTTCCTTTTCAGATGTTGTTTATGAATGAGTCATGGAAACAACTCACAGGACTACCTAGTCTCAACTATTTTTTTATTATTGTGCATCTTATGGAGCATCTTACCGTTTTAATTTTAACATATAATTTTACGCACATTGGATCACATTTACATGTAACTAAGCACACTGCGTACCTATAAGCATTGTTTAATTCTGAAATAAATAATGATTGTGCAGCACTGCCCAATTGTCTTTCCCTACATAATTGGGATGAAAAATGTTAAAATCATGTAACTACTGCCAAATGTTAATCCAATGGCGATCCCAGTGCAGGGTTGAATTCATTGCTCCTGGACATACCCTAGGCAACACTGCTAGCTGAAGTAAAAGCTACTTGCAGCCTTAAAACTAGATTCTGGAGGATCATCCATATATCATTGCCTTCACAAGATGTTTCAGGTTGCTAAGCTTACCTATCTTCCTGTTTCTTGACAGACATGATGGAAAGGGCAATGCAAGGTGACAGCTAATGTTCTTTTTCAAACCTGCACTGAATATTTTAAAACTTCTGATAAGTATTTAATTTAGAATACCCCATACTACCCCCCCCACCGTATTTGATTGAACTTTTGCAGCTGTTTGGCATCTGTGCTGAGACACATGGAATAGAAAGAATATAATAAAGGTCTGCTAATTTGAAAAGAAGAAGAAAAAGGATGCGGTTCTGGTAAGTATTCTGGGAAAGACATATTTAGTAACTCTAATAGAAACCTTCCACATCTCTGTTGAGATGTAATGCTGGTTTCTCACAATTACAGTTCTACTCTAATTCAGTTGTTCTTCTTATGATCTGTACACACATTTTAGCAACACTTCCAGGCATATTTTAATTCTTATTTGCAACGTTAGCTCTTCAGATTAAAATTAGACTATGCATAGAAAGAAGAGCCGTTTTCAATCGGCAAACTGATGTCTCCATAAAAGAAACCAACATGTTGTCTACAAATATACCCCTCTGCTTCATTCCAGGGATCTTGTTAACACTGTACATTTGGGCAACACATTTCCAGTGCAAGCTCAAAATCTTCATAGAACATTTTCAAACCTTTGATCATTGAAGGGTGTCATGTGGCTTCAGACCACAGGCAGTAACCTTCTTTCACTGTTCCAAACTATTTTCAGCAAGTAGTTATACAAGGCTTAAACACCAGCAGAGCAATGATGGTGCAATGCCAGTACCCTATTCCTGGTTATTAGTGAGAACAATCTTCTGCACTCACATACCTGCCAAATTGTCTCTCCAAACTGGTGGTAAGGATTAAGTGGGAAATAGGGCGTGAGACAATATGATCATGTGGACAATATTAATGCCACCACAAATAAGAACATACTGCTGAGCTGAAATTTGGGGGCTATGCCCATTATATCTGAAGGAGCGTCTCCACCCCCATCGTTCTACCTGGACACTGAGGTCCAGCGCTGAGGGCCTTCTGGCAGTTCCCTCACTGCGAGAAGCCAAGTTACAGGGAACCAGGCAGAGGGCCTTCTCAGTAGTGGCACCCTCTCTGTGGAACGCCCTCCCACCAGATGTCAAAGAGAACAACAACTACCAGACTTTTAGAAGACATCTGAAGGCAGCCCTGTTTAGGGAAGCTTTTAATGTTTGATGTATTACGGTATTTTAATATTTTGTTAAAATATTCCCCCAGAGTGGCTGGGGAAGCCCAGCCAGATGGGTGGAATATAAATAATAAATGATTATTATTATTATATTATGTTCTCAGTTGTTTTTGTAAATGGCACATTTCTTGTGCAGAGACAGTGAGGGCTCGTCCACACCTCAGCTTGCACCATCCCTAGAAACAGGGCCGTCTTTACCCAGGGGTGCGGGGCACCCGGGCATCAAATTCTGGGGGGCGTCAGGTGCCCGCTGCTGAAGCCGCCTAAGCTCTTAATCGTGATCGGCTTTAAGATCCGTTCTCTTTTGCGGAAGAGCTGTGGAACCAATGTATCTGGTGCCGCCCCATAGTGGTATGTTTCATTTTCACATGATCGCAAAAATGGAAGGCGGAGCTATTGCTGCCACTTTTTTTTATAGTTAGTGGATTTTGCTTTCCCCCTCCTTAAAAGCTGAACAGCTTAGACTTGTGCCCCTAAAAAAAGCTGAACAACTTTGGGCGCGCTGGGCGGATCTTTGCACCCCAGCGGCACATATGCTAAAGACGGCCCTGCCTAGAAATCACAGGTCCAAGAGGTTTCTTGCTTGTCCTATGTTTTTGAGGCACAGATCTGAGAAGTTTTCCATTTGCCCCGCTGCTTTTCTGGGGAAAATGCAATCTTTACTGCTGAATCGGACATTTACACATTCATATACTCTGTCCTCCATTTGACACTCCAGCAAGGCAAAAAAGACTTGCGAGGGGTAAAAGCAGGGCCAGTGAGGGGTATAGTCTGGGGAGATGAGAGTTACCTGGGCCAGAGAGAGAGGCCTGAAGAGCTACATCTGGCCCCTGGGCTTCAAGTTCCCTACCAGTGACTACACTGCTCAGGAACAGAAAATAAATTGGGTTAGAATAATAATTGTTTTCAAGGTGTGGCTTAGTTTTTCTGTGGTGTCTGAGCATTTTTTCTGCATTCAAAGAGCTCTGTTTGTGTCAGGATTTCTCCTGAAACCTGTCCATCACTTATAAATAAACAGGCAGCCCTGTTTAGGGAAGTTTTTAATATTTAATGCTGTGTTGTTTTTAACATTCGATTGGGAGCCACCCAGAGTGGCTGGGGAAACTCAGCCAGATGGGCGGGGTATAAATAATATTTTTTTTTATTATTACTATTATTATTATTTAAGTCTCCACTGCTGACCTGTGTTCAAGTATATGACAAATTATGGCGAGTAGTGGCTGAAAAGGCAACTTGCACAGCAACAAAGGACACAAAATGAAATTCTCCCAGGCAACAATAAGATATGATCAGTATTTTCCCCATTGCTGAATGAATAATTCCACTAGCTACTAGACTTAAAAGTTTCCCTTTCCCAAAGAACCTGAAGCCAGCCCTCTAGGTTAATTAGCTTATTTGCAGCTTTTGGAAATGAGCCCCTTCAAGCAGAAAGGAGAAAAATCAATATGGCTTAGACAAATGATCAAGTGTGCCGATACAGACGTAGCCAGCACCCTTTAAGTATAAGTCATTCCACCAGCACTCTGTGCCCTGGCCTTATCGCTGGAGACTGTCTTGGCAATAGCTTCCACGCTCGTGTCAGAATTACGTATGCTAATGCTATGCCTTCTTTTTAACTCTTCTTTGACTTTTACATAACCTTAAACATGGTCTCATTTCATCAAGGGCAGACAAAATCCACTTTCCCCAGTATCAGTGGAAGTTTATCTTGTGCTCTTAGCAGGCACAACTCAAAGCTGTACGCAAAACGTTGCTCTGTTCTGTGCAGGAGACATGCCATTTTCCAGGGTGGTGATAACTAATACAAGACATCTAAAATATCCCAGATTTAGGATTATTAAGTACGTACCAGCCTCCTTGGGCCTGCCCATAAAAAGCAATTCTAGAATGAGAGGCTAAGATGGCACCCGCTATTTCCAGGAACTCTTCTTGTTGTGAGAATTTTGTGGATGAGCTGAGAGCTTGTTTCGACCCTGGGTGAGAACTGGAGACTGTCAGGGAGGGTGTGTCATAAGGAAAATCACCTGATACTGATTTTTATATATTAGTAACTTTGTATTCAGGTATTTATTTTTTTAAATGTAGCCATGTTTTGTTGTAATATTGTGTTTTAAATTGTCTGTTGTTGCTTCAGTTTTTCTACACTGCTTAGAGATATTTTTAATGTACAGTGGTACCTCGGGTTACATACGCTTCAGGTCACAGACTCCGCTAACCCAGAAATAGTGCTTCAGGTTAAGAACTTTGCTTCAGGATGAGAGCAGAAATCGTGCTCCGGCGGCGCGGCAGCAGCAGGAGGCCCCATTAGCTAAAGTGGTGCGTCAGGTTAAGAACAGTTTCAGGTTAAGAACGGGCCTCCGGAACGAATTAAGTACTTAACCCGAGGTACCACTATATTAAGTGGTATAGAAATTAAATAAACGATTAATCAACTAAGTCCCACTAAACCCAGCAGAGCTTACTGTTGGAGTAAACTTGTTTAGCTTTGCAGTGCCTATGCAAAAAAAGAGAACTACTATGGAATGAACAGGGGCTATATTTCATCCTTATTGTGGGGGAGAGCCCACCCCATACATAATCTTTCAGGCACAAAGCTTATTGAACACAGCATATCTTTCCAAAGAAAAGCAACCACCTTTTGATTTATACTAGTAATATCATGTCCTCCCTGCATGAAATTCAAAGTACAAGATAATGTGCAATGCATCTCAGGAATAATGAAGGGAACCCCTGGTTAACTGGCTGTGTTTCAATAATACATGCAAGGACAAATAAAAGAAACTCAGGTGTGATTTTCCAGTTCCTCTTTTTGTACGGTTAAGAATGGGAAAGTCATCACCAGAGACTATTGTTGATTTATTGGCTTGATCCTCACCCTCTGAGTGGTTGCTCCCTTTAGTATCCACACTTACAGTGCAAATGTATGGAAAAGGGAGGAGGGAACCTTTGTGTATACAGATTTCCTGCTCTTTATCGAGGCAAATTGATTTATGCTAGAACCTTCATTTTGTTTCTATGGCATTCATCTTGGTTCCAATGTGCCCCAGATCCATTTTGCACAAACCCCCACCACCTGGTGCATTAATTCTGAATCTCCATTTGTGCATCTCCATTTGGTGAGATATAAACATGAGGTGTTTCCTTAAGGCCACCAATGCTTTCCTGTTTGTGTCTCCAGGCTTTGTGAAGGAAACAAAGCAACATCTTTGAATTAAAAGCTCCAGAAGAACTGATTACCCTCTGGTCTTCTCCAAAACAAAAGCACACTGTTAAACTTCACCAGTTACTGATATATATTGGCCTGATATTTATTACAACATCGAAAACTAGGTTAATGAGCCATATGACCACTTTTGCACTCTACAGAAGTTGGTAATTAAAGTGCCTTTATTCTTCACATTGTGAGAGGGTGAGTAGAAAATCAAGAAGAGTTCCCTTGGGGAAGCAAGAATGTTTTAAACAGATCGTTCTCACATCCCTAACAGGGGGGAAGATGTCATAGTAAAAGAGACTTTACTCTTCTCTAAGCAACCAGAGGGGTTGACCTGGAAAGCAAGAGACTAATCAGAAAAATAATTTTTAGAAAAGCGATGTTCAAATAATTGTTCCATTTGACTAATTTTGCATTGGATCTCTAACAAGATTACAGTTTCTGAGACAATGAGTGCTCTGCAAAAAGTAGTCCGCATATTCTGGATCACAGGCCTGGCACCAGCGATCAGGTAAGTTGAGTATTGGCTCATCATCCTGACCCAATCATTCACCACAGCAGTGTGCTGCTGCTCCTTTTGAATGAGGGTAAAGTTCAGCTCTCTTCTATAGTGCATACCCTCTATCTTCATTTACCCTCAAAGCAATGTCTATAGATATACAGGTTTTATAGATCTATGGGTTGGGACACAGCATTCTGTTTAATTTATTGGCAGGCAACCACCACAGCTGGCTGTCAAGCTTGCCTCACATTCAGAAGTGTCAGCCCCGCCTGTCCACCAGTGGGGCTCATTGGAAGCACTGCGCAAGGGTCTCCTTTGAGTTTGGGACCAATCCTGCTGGCTCAGGTCCAAGTATTTCTTACAGTCAGTTCAATTAGATTTGGCAGTGCTGACTATGAGCTGAGAAGAGGTAAGGAGACTGAATCCACAACCCTCCCTCTTCTTCTTTGTGGCTTAGGGCCCTCATATCTACGGGACTGCCTCTCCTGGTATGCCCCGCAGAGGACCTTAAGGTCCATGAACAACCATAGTTTAGAGGTCTCGGGCCCTAAGGAAGTCAGACCATCCTCCACCAGGGCCAGGGCCTTCTCAGTGATGGCTCCGACCTGGTGGAATGCTCTGTCCCATGAGACTAGGGCCCTTCAGGATTTAACCTCCTTCCATTGGACATGTAAGACAGAGCTATTCCGCCTGGCCTTTAATTTGAATTTAGCCTGATCTTTTATTTCCCTTCCCTTCCCTCCTCCTCCCCTTTTATGAAGATCACCCGCTCTGAAACCCCACAGCTAATTCTCCCCTGGTCTGCTCACTGGCCCAAGTAGGACCAATTCAGCCAGCTAGCCCTGGGGATTATCTAATGCTTATTTCCCCTAAATTGATTTTTGAATTTTATTGTTATTCGTGTTTTTATACTGTATTTTATGCTGCTTTTATAATTAAGTGTTTTAAATTTGTTGTTAGCCGCCCTGAGCCTGGTTTTTGAACCGGGAAGGGCGGGGTATAAATAAAAATTTATTATTATTATTATTCAACCTCCTCACACTCTAAGCAGGGCCAGTCCAAGAGAGTTTGCTGTCTGAGGCAAAGGACAAGATTCCACAAACAGATTCCCCATTCCACAAACAAAAGCCATCTGGACTGAACTGTGGTGATGGGATAGTGCAGCAGGTTGGTTTAGGCTGAAAGGAGAGACTGTGTGGCAACAGAAGGGAATGGCAAGGTGGGCTCAGTAGGACTAGCAGGGGGGCTGTTGTTGCTGTCCCCTAGCATCTGCCTCCTGATGGGTTATCCCCCCTGTCTAATGGTAGGGCTGGTCCTGCCCCCAGCCATTGGTGCTATCCACCATGACTGTCAATTATATGTTTGGCAAGCAAAGGCACAGAGACTGTTGCACATAGCAGCATGTGTGCAGCCCTCTGCTGCTGCTGAAGGTTTTGAGCGTGTGCCCACAGCCATAATATGAAGTTATTTAGCAAGCTGCCGAGGGTCTCTAAATATTAAACATGCTTTACAGCGAGATATTTCACCAGCTGCCATACAGCTCTAAGTTTTAAATATTTCAAGAGCTTCGCCGCATAGCTGTTGAATGCCTACGTTTTAACTCTTTGTGAGGTTTTCCCTGAGCAAACTTCATCAGAACTCAGGGCGCAGTTGGAATAAAGCAAAAATTTCATTATGGCTTGCACATCTCAGCCTGCTCGGCTGGTATAATGAAGCAATGTCTAATAAGATGCGGAACAAAAGACATTTTGAAGTGCAGGCGGTGGGCAAGTCAGATAAGCAGAGATAAAGTCTTTTTGGAAACAGTGATCAATACTTATAAACAAACATTCCTAACTTATAAATCATAAAAATAATAGTCAACTTTTTTGTGTGTGTTGGCATGTTACAATCTACATTTTTATGTGCCCTGATTGATAGAACTCAACAATATTAAGAGTCATTCACCTAAACTGGTATATTATGTAGAATCTTGCTTATTTCTGTTCCTCTTAGGGAGGGGCTGAAGTCTCTCACACCCAGCATGAAACCCATTAACGTTTTTTATTTACTCACAAGAAGCTGGGGGGGGGGGGAGACAGAAACATTGCCCTCAGTCTAATTTGCCTCTATGACAATGTCACATAGACATGATTAGGTTATCTTTTGATGATTTGTGAAGCCAACCAAGAGTTTGGGGTGTGGGGAGGCTACCTCTGAAGATGGTTCAGAAACATCAGCTGGTGCAGAATTGAACAAACAGGTTGCTCACCAGGGCAAGAGAGTTTGAGCATATTATAGTGAATGGTTTCTAACACATTAATTAAATCAGGTCCCATCTGCTCTATACATTTAAAGCAGGACAGTGGTACCTCAGGTTAGGAACTTAATTCATTCTGGAGGTCCATTCTTAACCTGAAACTGTTCTTAACCTGAGGTACCACTTTAGCTAATGGGGCCTCCTGCTGCCACTGTGCCGCCACTGCGCGATTTCTGTTCTCATTCTGAAGCAAAGTTCTTAACCCGAGGTACTATTTCTGGTTTAGTGGAGTCTGTAACCTGAAGCGTCTGTAACCCGAGGTACCACTGTATCATACCACTTTAAAGAGTCCTGGCTCCCCCAAGGAATCCTGGGAAATGTGGTTTGTTGCTGAGAATGGTTAGGAGACCCCCTAATCCCCGCAGAGAGCTACAATTTCCAGATTAACCTGCAAAGAAGTTTTTGATGGTCAAAAACATTCTGAATTGTAGCTCCCTGAGGGGAATGGGGTCTCCTAAACATATACTCCAAATGGGGCCTGATACAGAACTCCACTTTCGAGAGAGAAATTTTGTTGGGGAGAATTTTGGAAGCATCCCTAATGCATGCACATTAAGGTTCTCTTCATTTGAAGTGATTGACTGCATGTAGGACAGGAGTGGAGACAGTGGATTTAATCCTTCTCCCTGTTACACACATCCAGCCTACACCATTCTCACTATATGAAAAGGACTCTTGTAGAAGCCCTACATGGCATAACTGTTGGGATCTTCAAATAACTAGTGGAGAATCTGTTGGTTTGATTCTCCCAACATCCCTCGTGAAAGGCACTTACAAATATCTGCCTACAGAGGATTGGGCTGTGAGTCTCACAATCCTAGGATATTTTCACCACCACTTTCCCATCATTCCTTCTGCTTAATTCCATTTCAGGGCTTATGCACTGGTTGGTTAGTCATGCTATATCAGCCTATTATCAAGACATAGAAATTTCTGCAAAGAGGAAGAAAAATCAAATCAATGTTGCCGACCTGAGAAATAAGACTCTCTGCAGCAGGCGCAGATCTTCCCTCAAGTAATTCAAATATATAAAACCCAATTTATGCTTATGAAGTATAGTAGCAATACTAAAATATTGGCAAACGGATCAAGGAAAGACTCTGTCATTGTTAAAAATATATATTTATATGGTACTATAAAGGAGACGTTATTTGCCAGTGCAGATATCACCCGTCTCTCTCTTATGGAACAGTTTAGGGAAATGGGTTATAGATATCTGTTTTTCTCCTTTTTTCACTTTTGGCATCCTGCTTGTGCTAAAGGAAGAGGCAATATTATTACATTGCTTCATGCGGTCTGTTTATTCATTTCCATGCTGAGGAACAGGGGAATATGATAGGCAAGAAATATATTTCTTTCTCTGCCCAATAATCCTGTGGGATCCATCTTGCCTCTCTTTGAAATAAGCATTTGGCCAGGTCTAATATGGCTGGAAAAGGCCCAGTTAGAGTCTAGATTTAAGGTCAGACAAAGACAAAGACACAAATACACACACACACAAATACACACACACACACACACACACACACACACACACACACACACAGACACACAGAGAGAAGAGGTATTCACAATGGGAGTCCAAGGTGGAAAATGCTTATATGAGGACCATATGATGTTTCAGCCCCCAGGAGAATGACTGTATGTGTCACAGAAACCCCCCCTGAAAATTCACAAATTTTATATTGCGTGGGAAGAGTACCCAGGATGCAATCAGAAACATCAGCACCCAGCCACCGAATGGGAGCTTCATCCAGTAGGCTTACCCAGTGGCACCTGAGAGCTTTTGTATGGAGCCAAGTACTTGACCAGGTCAAACCTGCCACCATTTTAAGTTTTCCATGACAGGATGTCATGGAGTATTGAACATTAGGTGCTCAAGGTAATGCATGCTGAAAAACTTATACTTCGCCAAACCTTTATTAGGCATCACAAGTACAGGCCATCATAAAACATTCATATATAACATTTTTAAATATATACAAATAAACAGCCATGTAAACTATGTAACAACTTGGATTTCCATTAGCTTCTTTCAGCTAAATAGTGCCATTCACCACTCTAAGAGATACTATTGACAAAAACTTAGCCACTCTTGCAGTTACTTCCGGGTTAATGCCAGACAGATAGAACCTGATATTTCCATTGTGCATGTTGAGAAACTAATACTGGTGGATTCAGTTCCTCACTCCTGTATTACACACTACCTGGGACTAAGAACCATTGAACCCAACAGGAATTACTTGTTTTAGTGGATATGGATAGGAATGCACAGAAGTGCGGCCCTAAAGTAAACTTGTTTAGGATTCAGCTGTAAATGTAATTTAGTACCTTTCTTCTTTTACAGCTTTTTACTTGTTTTTACTATAGATCATAATTCATTGGAAAGATTTTTGGTGGGTAGAGGTGCTGGAATCTCTTCCTAGAAGATATTCCATTTCAATAAAAGAAATATTGCTGCAAAGCACATTGCAATTTCACAGCAATAAAGACGGGTCAATTGGAGTCATTTAGATTTGCAGCATCCACTGTTTCAATACCTTATGAGAGAATGTATTGGCTTAGAAAACGGCAGTCTTCCTTAATTTAGCATTCACAGTAGAAGCTAAATTACAGAATGTCAACTTGAAAGTACTAAACAAAGCGTTTGCCATTCTTGGGAGTCAAAAATGCCATGTTTGACATCAAAATTTCAAAAGCAGTAATGACATTTTTCACAAATATGACAACTTTTTAAAAAAAGGCTTTGAAAAACATGCATTAACTCCTGTACTTATTAATAAGTGACGCAGTTCTAAGCTCACAAAATTTGGCAGAGAGCGCAGAGTGGGGCAATAACTTGCCATTCATATTTATTGCCACGGGCCTGTGTCTCATTCTGAAAGCAGTGGGAAAGGAATTCACAAAAGCTTTTTATTTGTTCCTCACAATCCATGTGTGCCTAAATGAGAGGTGAGCCATGCTGTCAGGAGCCAGAATCAGGGGAAGGAAGGTCAGCAATAAAAAACCCCACTGGTGTCAGTGAAGTTAACTCATTATTCAAAGAAACCAAAACAGTGCAGGCATAGTGAACCCAGCAACTCTTCCTAGTAGGAATGAAGCAGCTGTACCTTCCAACCATAGCTGTCAACGTTTCCCTTTTTTTAAGGGAAATTCCCTTATTCCGAATAGGATTCCTTGAATGAAAAGGGAAAAGTTGACAGCTGTGCTTCCAACAGCGGCCCAATTCCCCTCCTCTCCAGATTTCCCCCACAAGCAATCAGAGACTGTGTCTGTGTGCAACCAATCTTTCCTCTGTTCTTTTCATTTCTCTATGTGTTCTAGGAGACCAGGGGAAAGGGAAGTTGGTCACAGCAGGAGGGGAGGACTCCCTGGATTTTTCAAGTAACATGACTCCTTTCTGTTTCCTGGCCCACCTCTGAATGAGGACTGCTCTCTGCCCCATCTTCTTCCTGCTCACAAATCCCTGTCGCCTCTTCAGCTTTCAACACCTCCTCCTCCTCCACATCCACCCCCTCTTCTCCCTCTGACCACTCATCGCCATCCTACCACCAGTACCCTGGCTCTGAGCCTTCTTCCCCTGGAGGTTCTCTTGGGGCTTCCCCAGCTGGTGCCTCCCACCACTCCTTCACATTCAGCCAGGCTTTTTCAGCCACTGCTTCATCAGCAGAGCTTTGTCTTCATTTTGCAGATAGGGAAACAAGATACTTCTGCGTCTTCAAAATTTGTGAATATATTACTTCAAGGATGGCCAGCCTTTCAACATTAGGGCTAGCATTGTTTAGACAAGGAAAGCTTAGGTTTAGTGTGGCATGCAACAGTCTTTCTGGAGTGAAAACTATTGAAAGACCTAGCCCAGATTCAAAGAAGCTGTTATACACACAGTGGGACAAGGAGTGGTTTTGCTTGTGAAAGGAAATATTTGAAACTAGTGGATTGGTGCTCATTCCCCCAAATGAGCATTTGTACTCATTAATTGAAAATGGGGTCCTAGATAAAATAGGTTCGCCACCATTAATGAATCAGATCACTTGAAATTCATAAAAGCAAATAGGGCACACACTTTATTGTGCCATTATGAGTAATGGAACAAAGCACATATATGCTGCAGCCATCCATCTCCTCAATATCTTTATTCAAGACATTTCAAATTGGTTGTGCCATTTCAAAATTGGGCTTTGCCAGGTCCTTCCAAACTTGCAATGAAACTGTATCTTTTCTGCAGTCATCAGGAGAAAGGGAGAGAAAAAGGAAATGGAAACAAGAATTCTTATGCCCCCTAATTTTAACACATAACCTATGAGGATTGGACAAAAAGGAGTTCACGAGTGTGGGGATTTAGCTAATCAATATTTTACAAGTATTTGGAAGTGGCTTGAGGTAGGGATTGTGAAAAGCCACCAAAGTAAGTCTATGAAAATTCCATTATTGTATTTAAAAAGTGTGATTTGAAACTAACTACCTAACCATCAGATAGGCCAGGAAGGTGAGAATTTAAAGCTGACACCACTGCTAGGCAGATTGATCAAAAACTGGAAAAAATCCCCAAGACCAAATTAGAACACTTAATGAGGATTAGGCAGTGAATAGAAATTGGAGTGAGGGGGTGGATGATGGGCTTTGCACTTTAAGCAACAGAAAACTGGAATCCATAAAAGATATAGACTAGAGTTACTGACTCCTCAGGATGGAATGTTGCCCTCTGTAAACCAGACACTAGTTATGTCAAACGGGCCAATATAACCCTGGGATTGCATGGGCTTTGTTGTGTGAACCTAGTACAAGGCTGGAGTTGCAGGAGCAGGTTGGTACACAGGTGTCAGAGACTGGCAGGGCTCAGAGGCCAACCCAGGAGAGAGGGCCAGCAATTTATGAGGTTATGTGCCACCTGTAATGCATTAGTCAGGTGTCACAGACTGGCTGGACGCAGAGGAACGGGGGGAGGAACCACCTGGGGAACCCCTAAGGCAGTGATGGCCAAACTTGGCCCTCCAGCTGTTTTAGGACTACAGCTCACATCATCCCTAGCTAGCAGGACCAGTGGTCAGGGATGATGGGAATTGTACTCCCCAAACAGCTGGAGGGCCAAGTTTGGCCATCACGGACCTAAGGGAAGAGGGCTCAGTGCTAGGGGATTGGAGGCGAGACAATGATGAGTGGTCAGAGGGAGAAGGGGGGGGGGGCATCAGAAGCTGAAGAGGCAACAGGGCTTAGTGAGCAGGGGGAGTCTGTTGCAGAGAGAAGTCCAGAATCAGGAACAGAAACTGAAGCAGGAGAGGAGGGAGGCAGAGAGGCAGAGATGAGTCCAACTGGTGAGGAGGCATGGCTTTCTCCCCCTCCTGCTGTAACAATTAAACTACTAGATGACCCTCAGGGTCCCTACAATTCTATGATTCCACTGACCGTTTGCCCTCCTTGGGGGACAAAGCTAACAATAAATACCTTGGATTTCAGAGGTTAATATGTCATCTCTTGCAGCAGGTGCTAATCTTGGTTTTGCTCCTGGCAACATTTAGCTTTATAGTCAATATATCTTCTTGTTCTTCTCAATGTGAGTCAATATCTTCTTAATATTTCATAATATAGCTAACTGTTGAGCACCAAATAAATTTGCTTCTTGAGGCTCAGAAAAGCAAATAAGGGGGTAATACAAACTACCTGTGAAAATATAGGGCACAGCACATATTTCCATTGTATCCCAAATTATATCTTGGTGTTGCACATTATAAATAGGGAGCTATGCCCTAAATTCTATGTCTTCAGGAAATTATCTATGCACAAAGTCAGCTATGCAACAATAAATGTCTCTATAATCATGACCTGAACTTGCTAAAAGTCTGTTATTTATGCATGTAATATTGTACTTCCAATTTATTCTAGGAAGTTAATATTCCTTTGACCTTGAGTTCTTTGATTAATTTCTACTGGCCAGACAAATGATGAAGCTCAAATTAAACAGAACCACTGTACTAAAGTGGTTAATAACTTATGTTGGGGAGGGGACAGGGGCAAGAAGGCTTGTGGGCTTCATGGTTTTATATATATATATATATATAATATTTTTTTTCTCCAGAAAATATATTATATATATTTTTTCTCCAGAAAAACCACCAACATTGAGCAAAAGTTGGGGTGCACCACATATTCTGAAATCAATTCAAAGTAAAAAATTTGGAGCTGAAAGATCTTGAGGTAAGACTAAGGAAAGTTCTTAAGGTAGTGGGTTGTGAATCCCTAAAAAGCACAGCAGAGAATTATGAATGAATTAATGAAATGGCTATATTACAGCATTGTTTACCATGGATGTAGCTTTCTGAGAAGACTTCCTTCAAGCCTATGATTCTCTGCAAGTAGCCTCTGGTAAACACCCAGAGAAGGGAGGACTTCTTAGATCATGTCTTTTCCTCCAAATTTGGCCACTCACCTCCTAATACTTAACAAACTATTCCCAGGGTAGGCTTTGGAAAATAAGCATCTGGGGCAAGGGCATTTAAGAGCAGCAGTAACAGAAAGGAAAGTCTTAGATGGTGTGTAGTATTGAAAATATCCCTGTTTTTCCCCAGGGGCAGCAGCATTTGTTGCTTAATGAGTCCCATTACAAAAAATGATGCTTTAGCATTGGGCTGAAGGTACTTTGATTATGAAAGCACAAACAAAGCAGCACAGAGATCAATTGGCTTAGCATGTTACTAAATGGATGTGCTATGTTTTGTGCATCTGGTTTTGAGGGACAAGATCTTTGACAAAGCAGCAACTTAAAAGCAAAACTGTGCAATAATGTAAGCTCCTTTAAAAAAAAGTCTGCAGGCAGCAGATTGATATATCCCAGATTGAGTATTAATTCTGCAGGTACATGAAACTGTCATGTAATGAGGAAGAAAGTACTGGGGATGGTTGAATTATTCCAAAGTGTGTCAGTTTCACATGTGTTCACACTTAAATTTGTTTCATCCTATTTTAGCATTTTCAAATTTCTTTTTTAAAATCTACACAAATATTCACTTTTAAATACTTAACAATGTATTTTCTATCAAAACACACACTTTAAAAACTGTGCTTGGTTGTTGTTTTTTGAGCCAATAACTATGTTGGCACATTTGGGAAGTACAAAAGCAATTAGATGACTTAGGTTCCGACCCACACAGGTCAGTTTGTACTTGAATTCATGACTAATAAATTACCCAAGCAAGGCTACTAGGCTTCCAACTACAGTACAGTCGTACCTTGGATCTCAAACAACTTGCAAGATGAATGTTTTGGGTTCTGAATGCTGCAAACGCAAAAGTGATTGTCCCGGTTTGTGAATGTTCTTTGGAACCCGAACATCCGTCACAACTTCCGCGGCTTCCGATTGACTGCAGGAGCTTCCTGCAGCCAATCGGAAATCGCTCCTTGGTTTCCGAACCATTTTGGAAGTCGAACGGACTTCTGGAATGGATTACGTTTGACTTCCAAGGTACTACTGCATTTAAAAGAGAAACAAGGCCCATTGTTATCATGAACTTAAATGTCAAAGTTCTTAAATCTGTGGGTTGAGGGAAAATTAGTAAATGCAATTGCCAAAGTCGGGGCGGGGCGGGGCGGGGCGGAGAGGACATCACCTTTTCCTAAACTGGTATGCTCCAGTTGTTTTGGACTAAAATTCCCACAAATCCTAACCAACATAGGAGATTAGTCCAAAACATCTGGAGGGCACCAGGCAGGGGAAGGTTGAATTACACAACCTGAGAAGACAGATTATAACAGCATCCATAGAAACACTGTATGAGGTAAACCATTGTGCCAGAATTAGGACATAAACTTAAAAGTGATGTCCATTATTAAGGATTCATTCATATACCCTCATAAATATGGAGAAGGAATGAACAGAATCTTAACCTTACCCTTCCCATTTCATTCTCATGCTCCATTGTTTCCCCCTTTTTCAACTGGACACTTATTTCCCCTATAGTGAATAGAGATCTCCATTAAGTGGAAAGCTGCAGAATTTTAATGAATTGCAAAATATAGCTAATTATGAGGGGGGGAAGCATCCTTTGCACTTTCTCATGCAAATTAGACAAATTAATTGGTGTTCAGGGACTCTCTCTCCCTCTCTCTTTTTTAATGCATTAAGACCTTGGGGGGAACAGTGTGGGTGTGGGAAGGGGGTTGACATTTCAGGATCATGTTCGCAGTAAGTAAATAAATACAAACAGAAAAGGACATTTTCAATATGTTAGACAATTCTTATTTAGACCCCTGGGAAGCTTATTTGTTCTTAAAACAAACAAACCCAACTCATTCCATTTACAAATTGCTCATGTTGACAGATAAGGGCCTAGACACCCTCCCTCACAGAAGAAGAAGAAGAAGAAGAAGAAGAAGAAGAAGAAGAAGAAGAAGAAGAAGAAGAAGAATTTGATATTCCTCTTTATCACTACCCAAAGGAGTCTCAAAGCGGCTAACATTCTCCTTTCCCTTCCTCCCCCACAACAAACACTCTGTGAGGTGAGTGGGGCTGAGAGACTTCAGAGAAGTGTGACTAGCCCAAGGTCACCCAGCAGCTGCATGTGGAGGAGCGGAGATGCGAACCTGGTTCACCAGATTACGAGACTACCGCTCTTAACCACTACACCACACTGGCTCACCACAGAAGACAGCTGCTGACCCCCTGCCAATGTTGTCAGGGCTACCAGCTGCTGATAGGTAGTCAGCAGGACCACGCCCAAAACAAAATATTACTTTTTTTAAAGGTTCATTCTAAAAATGGGTAGCAGGGTAAACATCAGATGTGGGAGGGAACACCAGGGAGCTCTTTGCTTTGGGACCACCTCTACACTGTATCCACTTGCATTTACAGGTGAGGTGAAAACCAGAGTCACAGGTGAGAAAATTGAAAATTGTATCAAGAATCACGGGCTTCTCTTCTCAACCTTTGTGCAAGCAATGGAACCAGTCTGTGGTTACATGCATACCATACATTTAAAGAACTCTTGAACAGTCATGTCTTCCCCCAAAGATTCCTGGGAACTGTAGTCTGTTAAGACTGATGTCACAGACCTACACTTCCCAGCCTCCTTAAACTACAGTTTCCAGGACTGTTGAAGTGGCATAAGAGTAGGAACATGGTTGATGCGTCTTCTGTTCAAGACTCATCTCAGCATCTAAAGAATGCTGGAGGCTGGTTAATATATTACACTCAAACTAATATATTAGCATTTAATGACCCAGATACTAGGTGTAAGAGTACCGTGAATGCATTATTATTATTTAACTATATGACTTTTAGAAGACATCTGAAGGCAGACCATACAGGGAAGTTTCTGTGGTTGATGTTTTATTGTGTTTTTAATGTTTTGTTGGGAGCTGCCCAGAGTGACTGGGGCAACATACAAATACAGTGGTACCTTGGGTTACGTACTTAATTCGTTCCAGAGGTCCGTTCTTAACCTGAAACTGTTCTTAATCTGAAGCACTTTAGCTAATGGGGCCTCCTGCTGCCACTGCGCCGCCACTGCGTGATTTCTGTTCTCATCCTGAAGCAAAGTTCTTAACCCGAGGTACTATTTCTGGGATAGCGGAGTCTGTAACCTGAAGCGTATGCAACCCGAGGTACCACTGTAATAAAATTATTCTTATTCTTATCATCATCATCCACCACACCAAACTCTCATGTTGTAATCCAAAATTATTTTCTTTTGCCTCTCCACATATACCTATGGAGCTTAGCACAGTTAAGAGGGTGCTTAACTACAATGTGATTTGGCGTCCTTTATTAAAGTTCAGAAAGTGGGGCCCATTTATTTGCATGTTGCTGGATGAAATCTTATACATTGTATCTGTCCCTTTCTCTTGAGGAATTCTATAATCAATGACAGCAAGGACTCAAGCGCCCCATGGGTAATGTTCATATTTGCATTCAGGAAAACAGTAGCTTCTTTATGTCTTAGCAAGAGAGCAGTGTGGGAACCAGTGCAAGAGCTGTGACTCCTTGTGATTCAAAAGAGAGAAGAACAAGCTTACTAGCAATATAGGCCTCTGTATTGTATTTCTTTCCATACATATAACTGTGAGGAGTCAAGGCTGAGGAGCTCAGAATCACATATGAAAGCACACCCCTTGTTTCATATGGCTTAAGAGAGGGTTGAAATCTGGGCAAACCAAGTGTGTGAGATCAGAATAAGGACTTTATGCTTTCCAGATGCTATTCTGATTAACTAATTCACTAATTAATCTTCACAGCATCCCCCACAAGGCAAGCACTGGAGGGGCCTTTTTCACATCTCAGGGAACAAGGAGAGCAAACTGTCAAGATGTCAAAAAAAAAAAAAAGGTCCAACATTTAAGGGAAAGAAAACCTTAAAATGAAAAATGAACATGAAAGTGATGGAAGAATGATAAATGCTACATTTTTATCAAGGTAACACAGTTCAAAGCAATGCAAACCACTGATGATATTAACTGAAGAGAAGAGAGAACGCCCTACGGATATTACAGCTGGCTTCAAAAAACTGATTGATTTGAAAGGTGCATTTAAAAGAAAAACCACACAAAATTGACTGACATGGAGGAGGTCCCCCCCCTCAAATGACAAACTGTGAATCATGAGTAGGTTGCACTGCGGTAATGGCAAAGAAAAACTAAAGGAATGATAGTGCAACTCTGATGGAAACCATTAGCTAGCATACTGAGCCCATGAATATACTTGCAAACCAGGCACCCTGACCTAGAGGGTGCTTACACTCTTGCAAGCTTGAATAATGTCATTAACTACAAAGATCTAAGCTACCACATCCTTGAGAGTGAACCAGAGTTCTGGTGCATATACGGGACTGGATGCAGAAAATTCATGAAAATTCACCTGCATTTTACAGTTTATATGCAGTTTTGACTAACGTACATATTTTTACAATAATTTCCCCTAATACACTACATTTCTGTATTTTATTCTCTCTAAAATATTCATTTTTACACATACTTTCTCCTAAAAAGACATTTTTGTAAACACTGGTCGTTGAACTGCATAGCAAAATCTGGGTGAGTGCAAATTTCCAAGCAAAGCTGTGTTTAGGTTTGGATTTTGTTTTGGAAATTCAAATTTGATAGATTCACCTTTCAGTGAAACCTGGATCAAATTTCTTGCTCATCCCTGTCCAAGAGATGAGTGATATTGTACAGCAACAATGTTTGGGAGCAGCGGGTGGTGCTGTGGTCTAAACCACTGAGCCTCTTGGGCTTGCTAATCAGAAGGTCGGCAGTTCGAATCCCACAACGGGGTGAACTCCTGTTGCTCGGTCCCAGCTCCTGCCAACCTAGCAGTTCGAAAGCACACACACACACACAAAAAGTGCAAGTAGATAAATAGGTACCGCTCTGGCGGGAAGGTGAACAGCATTTCCACGCACTGCTCTGATTTCGCCAGAAGCGGCTTAGTCATGCTTGCCACATGACCCAGAAAAACTGTCTGCGGACAAACGCCGGCTCCCTCGGCCTATAGAGCAAGATGAGCGCCACAACCCCAGAGTCGTCTGTGACTGGACTTAACTGTCAGGGGTCCTTTACCTTTAACATTTTATCAGCTTAAAACAATAAGGAAGAACATAGTCCGCCAAAAGAGCATGCTTCTGTTTGGCACATATAGAGGCCGAAAATACATCATATTTAAATAGTACTACCTTCCTCAAGATCGAGGTTTTCAATAATGTCATTGACAGGGCCGGCTGAAGCCATTTTGCTGCCTGGGACAGAAGCCAGGATGGCGCCTCTTCTCCCAGTTCGACATAGGGAAGCCAACAATGAATCTTTAACACTGGCAATGCATCCCCCACAACACCTGAGGACAGCAAGCTGGTTTAGAGAGTGTAGGTCAGAGGAACAGGCAGCTCAGTCTGCTTCATGCCCAACAGCATCTGCCACCTGAGGTGGCTGCCTCATTCTGCCTAATAGTAAGGCCGTCCCCGATTCTTGACCTCCAAATACCATAGCACCAAATAGCTATCCAGGATTGCTTTTCTGTGTGTGCTTCTTTAAATGTGCACATCTCTAATCTTCAGTGATTTGGTTATAGATGGCCTTACTTTAACTGAAGGGCGAGTGCCACCCTTTGCACAGAACACGTCAATCTTAAATACCAGGCGAGCTTCCCTCAGCTATAATCAATCATAATGCTGTTGATTAAAAAGGTGCGTTGTTTCAGACCTCAGGCATGCACTACTGGGGTCAGTGTCATTGACTACAGTGGAAGCAGGATCAGTCCATCAGAGAAAATTAAACCATCCCAGGAATGATTATTACAAAGCTGATGTTGATTAAAGGAAACACCACAAAATCGCTTAGGTTTTGAATTTAAAATCATAACCTCTGGGGGAGCATATGAATGTCAAACAGATTATCCCGCAAGATGGGAATTTATGACAAATGTAATTCTCTCACTCAAAGTGTGCCCTCTTTGCAGGAGAAAAAATAATTCCAAGCCTTTTTGACTGTTAACAGAAAAGCTGCTCTGGAATCCAATGTGCTCCAGAGCAGGCCTCGAGTCATTTAAGCACCGTGGCAACATCCTAGAGAAAGCTAATTGGTATCTGCTGTTCATTGTTACTCCTCTGAAGAGGATTCTTGCTGTAGCACAGAAAGTGGGTTGATGCCCAACAGCATATCTACCTCATACTGCTGTTGTGCGGATTATAAAATTAATCACTGCAAAGTGCTTTGAACATGCAAAGCACTCTATAAATGGCAAGTTATAATCTTCTCCAACGAGAAAAAAGCCCAGGAGGTGAGAATTTTAAGCCTAGACAAAAATGTTGCAACTAATTAATGTTCCCAGACAAAGTTTATTGAGCACTGCATACTTTTGGCTAGACAGAAGATCAGTGTCCACCCCCTACCATCACAGCATTTGCTAAAATGAAATGTTAAAAGTCCTGACTTTCACTCCTTCAAGTGAGGGAAATGGATTTACTGCTACCACCAAGACAGTGGGCCTACGCAAATGTCTTGATCAAAAGCTCCATGGGACTCTGGAGTTACGCGCCTCCTCGTACAAGCAACAGCTTCACGTCCCCTTCAGTGAAAGGAAGAAGAGAGAGTACAATAGGAATGATCGTGTGCAGCCGTCCTCAACAATAAGATGAGGAACTCTGCTTTGTATGCATGACAGATTATGAGAGTACTTGGACTTGAGCAATAATAGGATTTGGGGTTTGCTTGCTTTTGGTACAGTGCTATATAATCAGTGAACCAATTCAGGAAACTCCCCTTGGTGTTGCAATATGTAGACTGGCCTCCAACATTTCTCCATTTTCCTATTTTATGCCAACCTTTTCCTCCTGAACTCCAGGCCTACCTGGCATTCAGCATGTCAACTCCCCAGTCCAGGGTCAATTCACATGTCCAAAGTCCAAACCGAAGCACAGCACAGTCCTACAGAGTTCCTGGAGCATCCAGGCTGAGGTTCATCAACATGGGCACTTGAGCAGACACAGCACCTGTGTTCTGCTGCCCTTTTATACTTTGCATGCTGATTGCAGGATCTGGGCTTGATGAGGCAAGTGACCCTCACCTGTCCCAAGCCTACTTCAGCTGAGGAATCACACCCTTCCTCCTAGAGACAGCAAGCCCCACCTGGCCAGCTAGGGAGCTGGGTTGTGGGCCCTAGTCTGACTTAGCCTCCTGGAGCACCCTGCCCGCAGTGTCAGGAGTTCAGCCTACACTCAAGTAGGACTCTGGCAGAGACACGTGCCCGACTGGCATGTTCCCTCCCTCCTGGTCGATTGTTCGGGAGCTTCATAAGCATTCTTCAGCCCGAAAATCACAGCGACCGATGCCAACCGACACCAGCACACTTAGGGATCTGCAGAGTTTGCTCATCATGCGTGACAGACCTCAGCGACTCAGCATTTTGGCTAATCTACTTTATTTACATATATCACACACGGAGCACTGCAACATGGCTCCCTCTCTCTCTAGTATCAGACAGCAAAGAGAGAAAGACAAAGGACAATAGTCCCACTTCACGGAACGCAGTAACACAAACATCCTGTCTCCATCACTTCCCACTCTGTGGAGTCAAAACACATATCGTCATGTGAAAGACAACAATCCCATGAATGCAGTCATGGAGTAGGAATTCTAACATGCAGTTCCCTATGCCTCAGAGCCCGCCGTGTTCATGGAGGCAGGGGCCCCTCTGGCTCTGGTGATGGGTCCTGCTGCTCTGGTTCCTGTGCACTGAACCCCATCCCTTCAACATCCTACATCACTCTGTGAGTACTTCCTACACCAACCTCTTCTTCCCCATCCCCAGCTTGCCCCAGTGTGTCTCAGTTCCAGCTACACCCCTTGCCAGGATCAACTTCTTCCGCTTCCCATTGTGCTGCCAGCAGTTCATGACACTTTTCAGCAGTGCTGGCTCAGGAGGGAAAGGGCTTTGGCTGGATCTTAAGCCCATTCAGCATGGTCACACCACCTGGGAACCCAGAAAAAATTAATCCATCCAAAGGGTGGTGTAACTCAAACTTTGTTTTAAAGGATCATTTCCCCTCTGCCAGGCTGATGTCTATTCATCTAGCAGTAGCCTCACTCCTAAATGGTCTTTGGAGCTGGGATACTTCATGCTGGGGATAATTTAAATGCTAGCTTCCCATACTTAGTATTGTTTCCTTAGTGTCTCACCCAAGAGGAATAGTTTTAGCTTTTTCTTTATAGCTTTCTACTACGTTTCAGTACAATGCAACTGAGTGTTCAGAAGTATAAGGGGGGAGGGAGGAACAGATGGGGCTCGATCTTTTGTGGTGCCTCCATAGCTGCCGTTTTTTGAAGGCTATGGTGGAAGGAAGATTTGGCTAAAATTGGAAGGAGGAAAGAGGCTGCATGGCTATCTGTCAGGGATTCTGTAGTTTTGAATCCTGCATTAACAGGCCTTAGACTAGATGATGTTGGGATCTCTTACAACTCTACAGTTCTAGGAAGATGTGGGGCTTGGGGATCTCATCTTTTCTCCAATAGGTCAAGCCTTTCCCAATGTTGTCATCTGTGACTCAGCGGAAGTGTTCATCCAAGCCCTGGCCATGCTAGACAAAATGTCCCAGTCTCACTGTTTGCTTGACATGTACCACTTTCGAGACATGCCATCTCTCCCAGGGAACAGCAACAACAACCTGGCACTACTCTTGAAATTTTCATATCCCTTTGTTACTGTAAAAACTCATCACTCAAGAGAATTTATTCCCATAGATAATCGAGATCCTCAAGTTGATCCCCATTACACTTAAAATGAA
Organism: Podarcis filfolensis; assembly: GCF_964270895.1. Classification (NCBI taxonomy): domain Eukaryota; kingdom Metazoa; phylum Chordata; class Lepidosauria; order Squamata; family Lacertidae; genus Podarcis; species Podarcis filfolensis. The sequence goes on along the minus strand of NC_139608.1, from coordinate 34,437,740 downwards.
AGATGTATATAAACTGGTATGCCTGTCCCAGGACAATAATTATTTCCAAGCCTCAAAACAGAAATCTCTTTTGAAGGTTTGCAATAACCTGAATGCTTCTTGTTTTTTCATTTACTGTATGCACCTGACTCATACTGTTACCTGGCCCACGTCCAGGAGCTGAAACAGAAGCAGAGGTGCCAAAGCACCAAAGAAGTGCTTGTTCTCACATGATAGCTATCATAATTTTGTAGATTCAAAAGAGAGAAAGCAATCAGATGCACACACCCCAAAGGTGCTTGCTTGTTTTCCTAGAGTCATGGGAATTTACAAGTCCATTAATCACAGCTGAAGGCAGAAAAGAACTACAGGTTTCCCTCATTCTGCCTTGGCTCACTTTCATTTGCCTGATTATAAGATTTTCCCCTCAATCTCTTTTATGACTTTCATTTTGTCTTTAGTCACAAGGACTCTAATTATAAGCAGACTTTAGCACCCCCAACCCACCCATTCATATATAGTTGTGGTGATAGTTTTAACGATTTTAGTGAAAACTATCAGTTTCATGTTTTGAAGTGAGTGTGTGTGTTGTGTGTGCGCGCCTGTAAATCCTGGGAGACCTGCTCTCTGCCTTGTAGATGTTTTCCCACCTGGCCTGGCAGAGTGGAGCCCTGACTTGACTCCAGCTACAAAAGCTGAGGCTGCGGAACCAACTTCAGGGTTGGGTGTTTCAGCTTTTTCATTGGGTGGGTGTTGTTGTTTTTGTTGGTTATTTGTGTCTTTGTTTTAGGTTTTGTTGTGATTTATATGCAAATTGTTCAGTTTGGTTGTGTATTCTTTAATACTTTAGGGTTTACGACTACTTTTGTTATGTTGTAGTTATGTATTTTTTCATGTTTTCTGGTGTGCTCTGGTCCATGGGGTCACGAAGAGTCGGACACGACTAAACGACTAAACAACAACAACAACAACAACAAAGCTGCCTTGAGCATGGTTTGAACAGTGGAAAGGCAGCATACAAATAAAATATGTATGTATGTTTAGGTATAGCAGCTTCTGCAGTTTCTATATCTAATAAGTATGCATAGTTAAACTTTGTGGCATGGGTAACAAGGATAATCACATCTCTACATAGTTTTAGATGTGCAATTGTATATGGATTCCATTTGCACATGATTGCTGTCTTGGACACAGAGGCAAGTGGTGTCCCCCCAACCATGCCAGCCCTTCCAAGCCACAGCCCTTGCCCATGATCTGAACACAGATTCTTCCTTTGCTCTATGTCCACTTCCTTCCACCTCCCCTTTGTAAGACAGCTATGTGAATGAAAGCAGACGGTGCCTTTTCACAAGTGTTCCTCCTGCTTCCAAAACCCATCTAACGCTAGTAAGAAAGCATACCTAATATTTAAATTTGCAGATGCCAGTCAGTTTGCAGATGCCAGTAATCATATTTGCCCCTCCAAACGCTTTAAGGACAAAGCCAAAGAATGAGAGAGGTGAAAAGGTAGGAAGCCAGTTCTAGCTAAGTGTTTGTTTTTTAAACATAATAATGTGTGCACACGGTAAGAGCTGTGATTGCTGAATAAGGCATTAACTTCTGAAAAGAAAGGTTAAACCAATTCTCAAGGCAAAAAGTGGAGCAGAAAGCCAGAGGTGCAATCAACCCTTGAATATTATTTAAGTATATACCACATTTGTATCCTGGTCTTTCTTCAAGGAGCTCAGGGCTATGCATCAATTTATTTTGTTCTCACTGTATTGTTATATAGCATCATAAGAACATAAGAGTGCTGCTGGATCCAAGCAAAGCACTGTTTTCACAGTGGCTAACCAGTTGCTTTTGGGAAACTCGCAAGCAGGACATGAGTGCAATAGCATCTGCCTGCTCATGAACCCCTGTGACTGATACTCAAGGCATACTGCTCCTTGTAGCACAGAACTAATATAGCACAGAGGTAATCACAACTAGCAGCCATGGAAAGCCTGGCCCGCCATGAATGGGTCTAATCTCAAGTTGAAACCAACCAAGTTGGTGGCCATCACTAATCTTGTGGCAGCAAATTCTATTGTTTGAGTTGTGTGAAAGCAGTGCTTCATTTTGGCAGTCCTGAATCTCCCAACCAGCTGAAATGGATAGCCACCATCGGTGTATGTGAGACACAAAGGCAGGATGAACCAACCCTTGCCCCCTAGAGGAAGGGAAGAAGTGAGAATATGAAGATAAAGGGGATAAACCATATGGGCCATGGATAAAAGGCGGGTTTTGAGGAGGGACTTGAAGGAAGGGGAGAGGTGGCAATACATACATATTAATGTAGGCAGTTCCCCAATTAGGAGGCAGCAGAATGGTTAGAGTCATTTAAGGAAGCAGGATATCATTGGTCAGGTGAGGGTAATGGGGGAGTCACAGGTGGAGATAGAAAAAGAATAAAAATATAGGGCACAACACCACCAAGAGATTGATTAGGCTGGAGACAGACTAGCTGGGCTACCCCTGCTCCCTGATTTTCAATCAGCACAAAATTAAAGTCAGATATCCTCAAAAATGTTTGCTGTGGCAACTTCTTCTTTTTTAAGTCATGGGGTGGGGAAATAAAAGCACACATCCTTCTAAAGTAGTTTACAGTTTGTAGGATGACTAAGTGGACAAGTACCCCTTCTACTCTGATTGGCACTGGTCTGTTATAGTAGCCATAGTCATGGGAAGAGGCACCTAATAAATGCTACAGCAGGACAAGAACAGCATAGAATAGAATCAAAGCTTTATCTGTGTCAGTGTACAGGCATCACAGTTCCTCCATAAATCCGCCAAACATTTAAATAATTCCAATTATAAACAAGCTGAGAGCTTCTTTGCTCTTATTGATCCTCAATGGAGTCCTCATTTACCCCTTAAAAATGGTGCACACTAGCAAGACTACCCCCTTCATCTACAGCAGCTTTCTCCAACCTAGTCCCCTCTAGATGTTTTGTACTATAACAGCCTCAGCTGGCATTGGTTAGTGATGACTGTATTTATAGTCCCAAACACCAGAAGATGTGGAAAACTGCACTACACCAATGGCCGACAACTTTCAGAAGGATGTGAGTTCTCTCCATCTCCATTGCTAAAACCCACTTACCCACTGATTCTTTGAAAGTAGCAAACTAGAGTGTAGGTGTCTTTTCCCTGGCGACATAAGTGGAGAAATAATATCATAATATCATCCTAGTGATGTTTGACTGGTGCTAATGAGAATATATGCAGGATATATGCAGAACATTTACCATCTGGGAATGCCTAACAGATTCTTGCATGTCACCCACAGGAAGAAGGCAAAGGAATGGTATTTCATGCTGTATTGAATCAGGGAGGCTGGATTCTGCAATTCCTTCAGCCCCGCCCCCCAACAATTGCTGCATGGCAACCTAATGACAGATATGAAACTATCAAAGAGAGAGACTAAAAATTAGGAAGTAAAATACAAATGAAGTTGAGCCCCACTCTGAAAACAGCTTTTGCAAATTTAATTTGGGTAATAAAAATCAGTCTGATGTAACCTATCAGGGAGTATAACAGGTTGTTGCAGAAAATCTCAAGATTTTTAATTTTTCTGCTTGTGGCCTTCTTTAATTCTGGGGCTATCTAGTACTGTAATATTAATAGAGACTATGCACAGTTGTTAGCTGTGATGTTTTTAAATTGTCCCTGAAAGAACAACTGTCTTATGAGGTTGATAGAGGGGGCTCTAATGGGATAAAATGCCTTTCATATATGAGGAATGATTAATTCTGAATGATCACATCCAAATAGACAATATGCAATAGACAGATGTCAACTCTGTGATTCAACCCTCAATTATACAATTTTACAGTTTATAATTTAATGATGTGTTCGGTAATAAAGTGAATAGTGCAAGATTAAATTAACGTTGAATGTGACATCTGATATAAATGACACTCCTGAGCTCTTAATTTATACTCACCAGAAACCCTGAATATCTGTAATTTGTAGCACAGCAAGGCTTATGGCATCATCTTCTAGAAACTAGTCAGTAAACAGTGGATGGTTCACAACTTCAGGGCTGGCAGATGGGCACATTCCATTAGTGCACCGTGTCTCCTTTCCCAGAAATTGATTCTTGGAGTGTTTCATATAAAGATGAAGCTACCATAAATCTTAATGTTTCGCACAATACATCTGATACAAATTCTGGCAGAGTCAAAATAAATAGCCCATCGGTAAAGAGAATTGGCCTTGACTGTGTTGGGCACAAAGTAGTCTGGTTATGCCTAGTAAGAAAATAAAAAATGAACCCAAGTTTGGTTTCATGGCATCCTTGTCCTGAAAGCAAACCTCTGCCAACATACTAGGGCACAGAAGGGTTTATATAAAGCCAGAGAGCAAGAGAGGGAGAAATACAGATATGCCAAGTTGATTCTGATATGCTTTGGATTATTTAACGTCCACCTCACTCTCTCTTCCAAGAGACATTGTTCCCAGGTGGACTCGTCTCAGCCAGACAGCCTACTGGGCCAAAGCTGATTAACTTCAGAAGTATAACTGCATCACTTATCTTCACTCAGTTCTCTGGACCAATTTACAAGGTAAGAAACCCTGAGCTATTAAATTTTGGTATTTACTTTGGTTTGGTATTTACAGCTCTATTACGATAGCAGATATTAAAGGAGGATACACTGTGAGCCCTTTAGTTCATTATGTGAAATTTACAACACCATATATTAATCAGTTTTATGGCTGGCTGATGAATTGCCTGATGCTGATGCCTTCATTCACACCCACAGTTTTCAGGCTAATATTTAATGCATCACACAGGGGATCAGCCTTGGTACCGCTAAAATCTACAGTCCCAGGCTATCTGCAGTATTCTAGCTATATTTCTTGGGCTCCTTGACTCTTTGATAAAGTTACTATTCATGAAGCCCTAAAAGTATGGCGCTGGATGGCTTTTCTTATTCTTCAAAGTTGCACTAGAGATTTCACATAAATGTTTTTGATCACTTCTCTTAGTTTAAAGCATACCCTCTGTTTTAAAGCAATATATACATTCACTATTTAGTAGCCATAGAGTTTATTTATAAATTTTCAGTAAATTGATCCATTATAGTTCCTGAATTTTTAAAATTAAGACTATGCCATGAAATGAATGAGAAGTCTACAGAGCTAAATTAAGACCTGTCATATCTAAAAGTAACAAACTTTTAAGAATAAGCTGGATGCACTGGCTCTGTTCAAATAATACACAATTTAAATGGTCATACCGTTTTATTATTATTATTAGCTATGTAGTACTTGGCTTTCCAATCCAGAGGTTATGGTAGCTGTGTTGTTGTTGTTGTTGTTGTTGTTGTTGTTGTTGTTGTTGTTGTTGTTGTTGTTGTTGTTGTTATATACTGCCCTATACATGGGGGTCTGTTTGGTAGTTTTTCAGTTTACTACACAATGGACAATTATTGTCAAATCCAAATACAGAAAAAAACCCTTATAACTCCTAACAGATGTATTCTAACCAAAAATCAAGCCATATGAGAAGTAAACTATTTCACATTTTAAAACAAGCCATGAAAAGGGTTTTACAATAAAACACCAGTTACAACTATTTTATTATGCTATGCAAGTTTTAAAAATGAAATTGAAATTAATATTTCATTGACCAAAATCCATTAATATTAGCATTCTTAGATGTTTGTGGAGTATTCTATTGCTTCAAAAATTGCTGGTTCAGTAGAAGGAAGACTTTTTAAAGTGTTCTCTTTTGTTAAGATTCAGTCCTCAGCACCATGGACAGAGATGCAGGTTTCATGTTTTCAAAGCCTTGAGGTACACTCAGAAGAAACTTTCAAAACTGCAGACTGCCTTATACTCAGAAATTCAGACCACCAAGTCAAAGATTTGGCAACCACCCATCCTGCAACCACACAAAACAACTAAGATCCTCTTCCGCTCTTCAAAGCCACTTCAGACTATAAATTGGCATCACTCTCTAGAACAGAGTGAGTGTGTGCCTGACCCCCATGTGATCTCCATATGTAAAATCACACATATGTACACTTCAGTCACAAAGTCAACACCCGCCCCCCACAAGTATGCAGGAATCACCCATACTGGATATTTCATAGATAAGCCATCTTTGGATATGCCATTTCATTCTGCTCCATGGAGAAGATGAAGGAGATAATCTTTTATTATTCCAATTTATTATTCCCCTCACTAAAATTTAATAATTTCCTCCTCTCCCCCCAAATAACAACAGAAAATGACCCTCATCTCCATGTTTTGTGAATGGGGCTGTGCACGGGATACTTTCAACTTGGCTTTCGTTATGACTCTTATTTAAGCACTCTCCATGCACTCTGCTAGCTCTGACCTTGCTAGCTTAACATTTGACCTTGCTGCTTTCACTTTGTTGCGCCTAAGTCCTCAACCCTTCCATGTCTTTTGCTTGGGAAAGCAGGGCTGGGTGGGTGGGGGGCAGGGTTTGCTAGCAGCAGAAGCAGGGTTTGCAGGAACGCCATTAGGCATCAAGCCCAGCTTGAAGGGATCTGGATCCTAATCTAATTGGGACCACGCTTTTTGAACAAGGTTGAACTTTAACCATCATTTACTCCAAACTCTTGCACCGTCACTGCAAAAACATAGCAAGCAGCCTTATATTGAGTCATACCATTGGTCCATCTAGCTCAGGACTGTCTACACTGCTAGTCAGTGACATTCCAGGTTTTCGGGCAGAAGTCTTTCCCAGCCACACCTGGAGATGCCAAGGATTGAATCTGGGCCCTTCTGCAGGCAAGCAGATGCTCTACCATTGAGAAGAAGAAGAAGAGTTTGGATCTGATATCCTGCTTTATCACTACCCGAAGGAGTCTCAAAGCGGCTAACAATCTCCTTTCCCTTCCTCCCCTACAACAAACACCTTGTGAGGTGAGTGAGGCTGAGAGACTTCAAAGAAGTGTGACTAGCCCAAGGTCATCCAGTAGCTGCATGTGGAGGTGTGGGGAATCAAACCCGGTTCCCCAGATTACCAGTCTATCGCTCTTAACCACTACACCACACTGGCTCTCCATTGAGCCAATGAAGCTACGGTAGGATTGTGGTGGGAGGGCTTGGTGGGGCTGAGAGCAGCAAGTGGGAACTGTACACAGAAAAGCTAAAGTGGTCCATATCCCAAACTGATGAAGCAACATTTCCCCTCTTATTGTTTTCCCGATATTCAGGTGGACTATAAATTTGGGAGGCAGAAGGCAGGACTGTTTTATCTGAATTCAGATGCATTCAATAGAGTGTGCAAATTTGCTAGTCTGTGAGCTGCTCAAATGATACCAAAAGCACACGTGACACAACTTGATAAGCATCATAACGTGGTGTCCGCGGAAGGTGATATTTTGCAATAATAAAGAGATTTGGTCCCCTGTTCGTAATTACCATACCTTCAAAAAGAGGCTCAAGCCCCACAGAGGAGCAAACTACATGTTTAGGACTTCATCCATGAACAATTCCACCATCAAGGCCAAATTCTGCCACTTACCATTTATCATTCGCTTTGATTAGGTTATCTTTCTCAAATGTCACATCAAATACAGCGTTACTGCAGTGAAGCACAAATCATGCTTTTCTATATTATCCAATTATTACCTTGCTTGTCTGCCAGATCACTCCCATAAATATGCCTTTTTGACAAATTCCACTGAGGAACGTTTCACATATAAAAGACCAAACAAATTAGGGTAACAGAATACCAAAATGACATTGAATACACTCTCATAGCAGAATGCTTCAGATTCATGGAAATGTCTTGGTAATATTAAATTGTTATAAAACAAAAGGCCAACGATACTTCTGGATACGCAGGATCCATCAGCCGCCGCCTCCATCAACTGTGCACAACAGAGTCTATTTTGCGTCCCCCCACAGTCTTTATCATCCAGGAGGACAGGAGAAGGACAGGACTCGAGGCAGGTTAAATAAACTGTTATGTGACCCGCATGGCATACCTCGCCTATTCCTGCTAAGCATGGTGCATACTAATCTGATTTAACTGATTTTTATAGAAGATGGTGTTTATTTATAAAAGTATTTATACACTGCCCTCCCACAATACATCAGGTGCGCATATATATATATATATATATATATATATGCACACACACACACACACACACACACAAATAGTGGTACCTCGGGTTACATACGCTTCAGGTTACATACACTTCAGGTTACAGACTCCACTAACCCAGAAATATTACCTCAGGTTAAGAACTTTGCTTCAGGATGAGAACAGAAATCGTGCTCCGGAAGCGTGGTGGCAGCAGCAGGCCCCATTAGCTAAAGTGGTGCTTCAGGTTAAGAACAGTTTCAGGTTAAGAACAGACCTCCGGAACGAATTAAGTACTTAACCTGAGGTACCACTGTATATGCATGCAGATCATTAAAATGGTTGGATGCTCAAGGAAAATTTTAAACAGCTGCATAGGCATGTCGGCATAAAAGAAAGGTATTCAAGTGCCACATGAAAGTCATGAGTGATGATCCTCGAAGAATCTCTGCTACAAGAGTGTTCCACAGCATAGCACTGGCAACACTGAATGCCCAACCTCTGACTGAGGCCAGCCTCTGTTGCTTTTAAAAATCCAATTTGTTTCCAGCTCTAATTCAAGGTGCTCAACATTAGTGTTTATAGCCCCAGACAACTTGGCCCATCCCTGCCAGGTAGGATTGGTATGGAGTCCCCTTCTTTGTCTTCTCTTTTTTTTTACATGATGGCGTATGTGCTGCAAGGTGAACTGATGATCAAGGCTGCAAGGTCCGGAATTATTCTAAGGAAATGGAGATAGTGAGCGACTGCAGCCTGGCCAGCATTTCACAGCATACCCACCATTGAGTGAGAAGAAAAGGTGAGTGCTGACGTTGTTGCGACTGGCATCTGCCCTCCTGGGCTCTGGCATTTGCCTGACCGTGATGGATGTAAACGCTGGACCAGTTCAAAACTTATTAAAATAATGCACATTTTCAATCTTTCATCGGGGACATCAGCTAGAGCCATTTCTATGTAATGAAATCCTATTTTAACCTTGGCTAAAATTGGGGAGGGTGGCAGCAGAAAGTAAACAAGACTTTAAAAAGCAAGCATAGCTACTTTAAGATGCAGTTTTGGGTATCACCAACTACAAACGGGGAAAATTCCAAGCAAGAGCAAACTATATCACCAGCCATGCCCACAGCAGGTGTTGATGCTACCAGGAAAGTGGGAACACCTGCATGTTAATTTGGGGGCCTGGATGAGCTCCTGAAGTTCCGTAACCTGGCAGATGAAGCTGATGTATGTGACTTCAGGATTCCCAGGGTAAAATACACCTGCATTTTCCAGGAGCACTTTCAGTTGTGGACAGTGTAGGCCACTGCCACACATGGATGTGGCCTCAAGAGTTGCTTTCGCTGCTGCAATTGACATAGCAGCTTCTCCACCTCCATGTTTCAGACCACATGCAAGTAGGATTACCTGGGTCTCTGGACATCTCACTTGCCCTACACACGGCTTCCTTGTTATTAACCATTATCTGGTCCTTTGCACTAGATACAGATATCAAAGTACCTTTGCTTGAAAAACAAGCTGATTGTAGATTGAATATGTTGTTGCAGTTAGTATGCAGAATATATGCTTTTAAAATACTTTTGTCTCAATTCTGGATTAGCAACGAGCTGAAACGGGGAGCGTTCTCCACGAGCACTTTCAGCAACAGCTAAAAAATGGCCCTCCTTTCTTCAGGAATGTGGAAAGGGGCAAAAGTGTGTGTGCTCATTTGGAGTGAGGGCAATGCTCTGTAAGCAGCATTGATCTCACTCTCTGTTGGCTGTTCTTTCCCTGACTGGCATTTTCACGCAGCCAGATCTGATTGGCTATCATCTTATATTGGCTGAGATCATTCTAGGAAGGAGAGGAAGCCCCCAAATAAAAGACACTGTTTGCGGAGAAGGGAAGCTGGGTGAAAACAGTCAGGAAGGTACATTTAGTAGTGTAAATGTTTAGAGCAGCCTTTCTCAACCTGTGGGTCCCCAGATGTTGTTAAACTACAACTCCCATCACCCCTAGCTAGCAAGGCCAGAGCTCAGGGATGATGGGAGTTGTAGTCCAACAACATCTGGAGACCCACAGGTTGAGAACTGCTGGTTTAGAGGAACTCCAGAACTAAAACAAGTCAATATTTAAGATCTGAAATGCTGATTCTGCCTGACCTACTTAGGATGCATTCAAAGGGTTAGAGTAACCAAGATATCCACCCTCTGTTTTCCTTAAAGATGAGCCGTCCTTTCTTAAGGAAGTATGCAAAACTCATCCTTGACTGACACTCTCTCCCCGCCCCTCTCTCTCTCTCTCTCTTCATGGTCAGGTTTTTCAAACATAATCTAAAGATGAAGCAAGGAGCTTTGATGGAAGGAATCTGATCAATTATTCCTCTGATGCCTGCTCTTCTGACCTTTTTTTCTCCTTTAGAGACTGTGCTATAAAAGCCAGGGAGCTTGTTTGACCTTTCTTTGCACTTACATCATAGTCATTCCCCCCTAAAAAGAATACATGATTTATTACATGCATATAAATGGCATCTCACTGCTTCACAGCTTCCAGTATCTTTGTACAATGCAATTACAGTTAGCATAATTCTTCAAGAATAGCTGAATGGACAAAGCATGATGACCAATTTTATTTGAAACAGTCACAAAAGCGATAGGGCTGAATATAGCTAAATATTTGGCTATCCTGACATGGTCCACAAAAATCATCTGGCTAACACAGGAGGGCCATATTTCCAAAAGCTGAACATGAAAGTGAGCAACTACAGTCCAAGACTTCAAACAGGTTGACAACAAAGCTCAAAACCATTGTCTGGGCAAAAGCCTGACATAGCAGGGATGTAATAGGGCATGAAAGTGAGCAACTACAGAGGCTTGTATATAGTTCTGTTTGATAGGTCATGCCCACTGCCTGATTGGATGGTAAGGACCCTGGTTTGGTAAGGACCTATTACATCCCTGCTATGTCAGGCTTTTGCCCAGACAATGGTTCTGTGCTTTGTTGTAAACCTGTTTGAAGTCTTGGACTGTATCAGCTTTATGCAACCTGGTGCCCTGCAGATGTTTTGAACTTCAGCTCCCACCATTCTTGCCCAGTGGCCATGCTGGGTGGGGCTGATGGGAGTTGGAGTCCAAAAAACATTTGAACAGCCACAGGTTCCCCATCCCTGGGCAATATAGAATGACCTTCATGACCTTCAGCTTTATTTCTGCACCTTATGTAGGGGTTTTGTTCTTGGCCCCAGCACACATTGGCGGAGCATATATAAGCACCCTGTCCCATTTATTTTGCCCCAACCCCATTATGCACTCCAAAAGGATCTGCGTATCGGCGATCACACATCAATTGAACGTATCTAAAATGCTCACTGCCTGTATATGTATATGTGTGTGTGTGGAGAGAGAGAGAGAGAGAGAGAGAGAGAGAGAGAGAGAGAGAGAGACTTCTAATGGAAAACAATAGCACTCTTTTTCCAATTTGGCTCATGTTGTTACTATGACTCAATATATGATTCTGATTTATTAAGATTAATTTTCCCTAATGAAAACAAAACAAAACATATATAACGGCCCATCTGGGTAAATAATTCTTGAAAGTGCTTGGAAGAGAAATGGCACCTGCATATCCAGAGACGCAGCACATGAATCATAACCAGGCCTTTTAGGGTTATATATGTGCCAGCACGAAAAAATAAGAGACGTACAATTTACATAGTGATTCAGAACTTTTGTTTCAGAATGTTACATTCGTGTTTAATTATTTTACATGATCTATGTCTTTGGCAGAAACCCTCCTGCTGTTTTTAACGCTGAAGCACATTAGTAATCCTTAGTTTAATTATATCTGAAGTTGCTATATTTTCCTACAAACCAAACGGAACATCTGTAATTCTCAGGTACATAAAATTCCACTGACTGCTCTAGAAGGTGTAGACATTAAATACATTTTGGACCAGCTGTTAAATTTTGAGTCTAAAGAACTTTTAGATAATGCTTCCATGGAAAAGAAACATGCATGTGTGTCTATAGATTCATTTCCCTGTTGATGACAAATCTGTCTGGTATTGCAAAGTATTGTAAGATGTACATCTTTATCCAGAATTTCCCAAGTGGTTTGGTGACCCTTTGTGGGATGTTGCAGTTTGGCAGGGAGCAAGCCAAGAAATAATAAATGAAGTGAGAGTGGCAGCTTTACCACACCTGATGGTTGGACCAAGCCTGTCATAGCTCTTCCATTTACCCAACATGTCCCTGGGGAGAGACACACTCCAATGGGGCAGAAACAAAAGGAGGCACACCAGTTTTGTATGAAAAGGAAAAGGCACATGCAAACACTGCTCTGCCCTCCCTTCTGTCTTGTTCCTGTGTACCCAACAGGTCTTGGGGCATTCTGGAGTCTCTGCCCTAGATTGTCTCCTCCATGGGGATCTACCAGTAGGGTTGCTCAGCCTCGCTCCAATTCATGTACATTTTAGACGGTCCCAGTGAGCCAATTGATGGATCTTCATCCATGGGAATAAAAATCTCAGCTACATAACAGCCCTGATTTCTTTATAGTTTTTATGATGCACAATATATATGTGCAGATTCAGAGAGATGTGATTCATTTTGTAATAACGCTTCTAAAGACACGTCATATACTTGCATACAAATCAAATGACTTCATTCCTGTACTGGCAAGAATCCCCCTGGTTACAATTAGTGCTAAAATGTTCATGGGGAACCTTCCTAGAAGGCAGACACACAAATTATTTCCCATTTCATAGTAATTAACATAGAGATTGAAGATGAGATAACTTTAAACTACATAGCTTCAACTCTCTAAGAAATAGTGGGGGCTTATAGTAAAAGGACAATGTGATAAATTATAGGTGTGGGACCATATTGTAGAAGGGGCAGGTCTTTAGGGTCTGTGATCTCCAGGGGATGGATGGACCAGAAAAGCAAAGTGTAGCTACTCATGATTTATTGAGCTTTCTATATAAATGCAGGATCAGACCCCTAACTCCACCTGCTCTTTCCTGGCAGCACAACCACCATTTCCCAGTTGGTGCATCCCTATAGCCCTCTTCCCCAAGGCTTCAGAGCTTGAGGAGTGGAAGATCCAGGTCTTGTGATACCCTGGGGCCACTCCCAATGGCCAGGTCCTCCCAAATCCTAGTCCAAGAGAGTTGAGAAAACCAGATAGGTACTTCTTAGGAGTCCCTCTGCCTCCCAACAGATAGGGGGAGAAGGTACTGTAGAAGTGCCAAGAGGTGTTCTCTGCTCCTCTATCTCCAGGAAGCCACTTTCCACACCTCTCATGTTTACGCTTCTGAACCCTTCATTAGGTCTTGGGCTGGTGGTAGCAGCTGCTCCCTGCCTTGCTTCTTCCTGTACTGACTGAGCAGCAGCAGTCTTGGCTCCTGGATAGGTGAACTGGGGCCGCCTTGAAAGTCACAGCAAAAGCTGTTCTACTCAAGACAGTGCCCAGCAAATCCTTACAACAGTCAGTTTATCCAGATAAACACATCTAGTTGTACAGAATAAAGCTTTAGTTTTAGCTTCTTGCTACCAACTGATGATGTGTATACAACTAGTTTTGTTTTTGATAGACTTTCTCACTGTCTTTAAGGAGCAGTATTTTGAACTGAAGTCCAACAGGACAACTTCCTATGGCAGGGAGAGAGGACCTGGGACCTTTGGTGTGTTCTTAGACTCCAGCTCTTATCATCCCTGACTGCTGGTCTTGCCATCTTAGGCTGATGGGAGGGGGACTCCAACAACATCTGGACACTCACAGGTTCCTATCCCAGACTTTGGACTTATCTTCACACTAGGGATGAAATGATCAATCTATTTCTGCTGCGTAAATTTCACACGTTCATTTGTAACACATGTCACTCTATCCCACTTCCACGCTAATCTGCCTTAAAAAAAATCTGCATAAAAATTCATATTCAAATAGGCATTTTAATGCATTTTCTCACAAATAGGATCTATAAATTAATTTTCTTCCAAAAAAAGTACAGTGAAGTAAACATTTCTCAATATAGTGTGAAACAATGCATTTTCGCCTTTTTTTTGTTTAGTTGAGAACAGCACTGTAATACGTAGAAAATTGCAAAATCTGAATAATATTGACATTTTGGCCCACACATTAGTTTGAGAGGGAGGGATCAGGTGACTTCACATTGGAATTTGCCATGTTCAAATTCCTCAAGCATCCTTCCTCCACATGCAAGTTCTCCCATATTCTAAACCTTAGTAAAATGAACCCCAGGCTGCCTAGCTAGGGAATGCAATGGTGGTCTAGGAACACATGACTATCTTAGAAGGCACGACTGAAAGTGAGAGTGGCTGTGTTATTTATTCTAAATTAAAATAAACTGGCTCAGAATATACACACACAGCTTGGCGTGATTTCTCCAGTATAGTTTATACATCATTCTTAAGGAACCAAAATATAATAAAACGAGATGCAGGGAAACCCAAATATAAGCTTGGTCTCTGAAGATTTTTTAAATGAGTCACTTCAGTTTGAAGCAGCACATGATCATAACAAGAACCAAAGTGATCTCAGGACTGATGGCACTGAAGCCTGCAGGGCATGTTAGCAGAGAGACTGCCTACAGATCTAATTAAAATGCACCCAGGAATAAAGTAAGAGGAGGAATCTTTTCTGCCTAATTGGTAAGAGAGGAACTTACTCTGCTAAACTGCTGATGTAATTGGAAATGCCACATACTGGTTTAGCTGGACACAGTGATCAATCAGACATTATTCTTTGCAGTGGCCGTGGAAATGGCTGTGTCACTTGTGGGGGTTAACGAAAGCGCAATCCTGAATGCAAACTTCTTCAAGTCATGAAACAAAGGCAGCTGCTTTGCGTGTGGCAAAGCACACATCTGACAGGGACTGGCATAAACATGACTTATTTATTTTGCACTGCTTTCATATAGCCTTGTTTTAGTGGTCTGTAACTGCCCGTGCCCTGCAGAAGTAATTGTTCCTCAAGGGCTCCTCCACTGCTCTTGGAGAAGTGATTGTTGAAGGTGATGAGGTGATTTAGGTAGGAAAACCTCTGGTCAAATTAAATCCTTAAATATAGGGTCCCCAACTATGCCATCTTATTGTAAATAAAAAAACAGGTTCAATTTCATGGGCTGTTCTAGAGAAAGAGAGCAGGTGGTATGGGTGATTCCTGAATTCAGTGCCTAGAGGTAACAATGGGCTGGATGAAGGCCAATAAAATGCAGCTTAATCCAGACAAGACAGAAGTGCTTCAACTTTAGGAGAGCAGCCAATCTATTTTGAATAGGGTTTCCTTGAAGAAAGGTTCAGAGCCTAGGAGCACTCCAGGGTCCAAATAGCAGCTAAGGAGCCCCCTACTTGAATACATAGTAATTCTATCAGCCAATAAATAGTATTGCAACTTTGCTTTCATAATACGAATGTTGATAACAACAAAAAATGTATAGTGCTTTCACGTGTTTCAAGTGCTTCACATGGATTTTCTAATTACAGCCCTGTAAAGTTAAGGGATGCGGGTAGCGCTGTGGGTTAAACCACACAGCCTTGGGCTTGCCAATCAGAAGGTCAGCGGTTCGAATCCCTGCAGTGGGGTGAGCTCCTGTTGCTTGGTCCCTGCTCCTGCCAACCTAGCAGTTCGAAAGCACGTCAAAGTGCAAGTAGGTAAATAGGTACTGCTCCGGCAGGAAGGTAAACGGTGTTTCCGTGCACTGCTCTGGTTCAGCAGAAGCAGCTTAGTCATGCTGGCTACGTGACCTGGAAGCTGTACGCCGGCTCCCTCGGCCAATAAAGCGAGATGAGCGCCGCAACCCCAGAGTCGGCCACGACTGGACCTAATGGTCAGGGGTCCCTTTACCTTTAAAGTTAAGTCAGTATTATCTCTCATTTTGCAGATGGGGGTGGGGACTGAGGCAGAGAGACAGAGAAAGCAGCTCACTTTAATCCAGCTAGCGAGTTCATGGCAGAAGTGAGATTTGAATCACAGACTTCAGGGTTTGTACTTGAATAGCTTAGCCTGCTATGCTACACCAATGCCACATTCAACCATTAACCACAAGAAAGGGGAATATATTGTTCTTCCAAAACTGTTGAACTATCTTCAAAAACTGGGGGTATATGCCAGTATATGTCAAGTGTTTAATGGGGCTTCCTTCCCAGGTAAATGTGTATAAGGGTTGCAGCCATAATCATCTTCTGAGTGTTAGCTTTTTATTCATAAATTAATCCAACCTTAGATAAACACCCTAAGAAAACGGCAACACATGTTTGATGTTATGCTGAAAGCGTTAAAGAGAAATTTAACAACTTCTTTGATGCTTTGATCTCTGAAGAAATCTCACTAAAATTATGATCAAAGTAATTTATATTACTTAACAACAAATCATCTTAAGGCAATAATAAGCATTCTGTTTAATCCACGCAGTCAATTACCCACTACAAATCTCCATCTGTTGGGGGGAAGGACTTCACTTAAGGATCATTTTCTCTTAAAGGTCAACAGAAAGTCACAGAAAGAATCTCCCCTACAAGGAGGTAACAAGTCTTGGCAGCCATGATATATTGCACAGGATGTAATGTCATTTGTGGAATTTTTGTTTTGCGAAGAGAAGGTGCAGTTCTTAGTATACTAGTGCTGAAGAGACGAAATCCAAAGAGTTACACAAGGGTCACTCAATGGCTTGGACCCAATGGGATGTCTGACGTTTTCCCACTTGTACGACAGGTCCCTATGTCATACTACGAGCAATCTTGGAAACTCCACTCATTTTTTGTTTTTTGTTTTTGTTTTTAAAAAAGGTTTACTGAGCGGCGTGAGGTGGTTGTTGGTGCTTTGCCCACACTCCCCTGGCCATACAAAATTAATCATGTTGTTCTTTGTCATCACGAAGAACTCCTAGATGACCCTGTCTTACATCTCACAACTGGAAGAAAAAGTAGCTAATTTGAGCCATGGTTTTGCATGATATACACTATTCCTTTCCACACTAATCAGCGCAATCAATATTACAGCCAGTAGCAGTTGTCAAAAGTTATACCTATTCTCTAATGGTGAATGATTAGGGAGGAGATGCTACTCTGTCATTACAAACTCTGCAGATGCCATTATCCACGTTTCCTCAAATTGGACAAGAAAATATGCTTACATTAAATGAAAATCGATTGCTGTTAAATGTGGTAGGTAGCGCTGGCTAATTTGGATTGACACCATCTATGCGACTTGCAAAGCAGTGGATTGAAGGAAGAGTATTATGTAGCCATAATATATTCAGCACTGACTAGCTGAAGTTCTGTGTAGACAGCCATGCATAACCCACAGAGCTCAAGTGAATCACTTAAGCAGGCGCCCATTCATCATGTTTTTGGCATACCTACTGGCAGACCATCTTTTTCTTCTGGATTGGGAAAATTAAGAATCACTTTCAGCAAAACTTTACTGGCTACTTGTAGTGCCACTGGTTCCAATGTGGCCCTGCTGTAGTTCATGCAAAGTATTTCAGGTTGTTGTTTTTTTTAAGGCAATGAGCCTTTATAAACATAGTGCAATTTCATAGAAACCTACTCAGAAGATAGAGAGTGATAAATGCAAAACTACTGGAATTATGGGTCATAAGCAACTGTGGGAATTTGTCATGGCTGGATGCAGCCTTGCCTGGTCAGCTGACATACACCAGGACATATTTAATTCTTTGCAGAATCCAGGTTCGTCAATATGTACAAGCTTCTTATAATTACTACAAATTTCTGTTTCAATTCCATATTTCCTTTTAGGTTGAATGTGAAACTTGAGTACTTACCTGATTAAATTGTTGCAGTTTAGCAATTAAGTTGCTGACGTGTGGGTCCATTCCTCTGACTTTCAATTCTGGGTTATTAATTTGTGCCTTCATCCCATTGGTAACCACTCTGCTTGTATAACTGCAATAGAAAAGGAAAGGAAGACTTAACATTCAGGTAAATGTCCTTTACTTTTTAGATTCAGTAAACGCTTTGGAAGAGTCTACCAAGCTAAATACATATAACTCCAGGAGAGTCATGACTAATATCCTGATTTTGTGTGTGTGTGAAATACAGACTTAAGAAGGTGCAGCACAGTTTCCGTAATCAGGTATGCAGCACCCTGAACCTGCATTTATCTACAGAACCCTCCCCTGCAAAACAAAACAAAACACAAAAACCCAGAGTATACAGTAGGATAATGCTTTTATTACAACTAAAAAGAGCAAGCAAGCTTTTTAGTTCTTCAGAATCCTGTCAGACTGAAGATTTCTCAAGCACCTGAAAATTTGCCCACCATTTTGCTACCTTTTGATTGATCCTAATAAAGCTACTGCCCTACTTTTTTATTTGGATTTTTTAATATAGAGCTGAATACTGGAATACTCAGTATAGGCAAAAGGAGGTACTTCTTCACCTAGTGCATTGTAAAACTTGCACTGCAACTTGGATGGCTTTGAACGTAGGCTAAAGAAGTTCATTGAGACTAAAGCTATCAATGGCTACTGGTCATGATGGCTGTGTACAACCTCCAGTAATGTCAAAAACAAAGCAGAAAATTGCATGATTATTTACATATTATTGACCAAAAAATCAGCAATAGTAATTACTGCTCATATGCACTCGTGTGAGTTTCATTCTTGACATGAAAATTGTGGCGATTTCGACTCCTATTTCCACTTATAACAGAATTCTCTAACATCCCTAGTTAGAAGACAATTTGCAGACTCATATATATATATAGAGAGAGAGAGAGAGAGAGAGAAAATTCAAAGCATCCGTAAACCCTCAGCTCAGAAATTCTCTCATTGATGCATACTATAAATTGCTTTGATTGTAAATTATATTCTTCCATTAAATGAACTCATTTGATGATTCATCAGGTGGTTGTGATCCTGTTCACCACATGCAGTGACCAACTCTTTTGCTAATTATGACCAAATACCTGAGACAGGTATTGTGTGCCCTTAACTTCTGTGACACCAGGGAGAAAAAAATGGTAAGAAATAGAAAAGGAAATAATGAGGCAATTAACAAGATATAAATTTCAGCTTGTTTGGTGAACAAGTGGTTGAAAGTGTGGCCTGCGCACAGTCAGCCTTGCCCGTATGCCCAGAAACATAGAAGCCATTAATTCAACAGATAACAGAGCACACCAAAAATGCTTGGCATGCCGTCTCCCTTTAATTCATGGAGAATAAATAGGTTTTAATCCAGGGAGGGCTGCAAATCATAATATTTGTCGGGCATTGATAATCATAACTCATCATTTTCTAGCACACATTGGAGAGCAGGCTTCTGTGAAGTTTAACAGCGCAACCTGCTCAAAAATAAATCTGACTGGGGCTCCTAAAGAATTGCAGTCTAAATAAAATAACTGCCTGGCTCTTTGGAATTACCTTGGCTGCAATCCTGATTATCCTGGGTACAGAATGCAGGGTGCAGAGTGATTTTATTAAAAGCCAGTATAGCTCACCCTTCTCTCACCATATACCTTGGCACCCAAACACGAGTGGCTCTCCACAAAGCCCAGATGTTCATTTCAAGGAAAGTTCTTCCACCTTACACTTGATTTATTTATCACACTTAAATCCCACCTTTCTTCCATATATCCCAAGGAGGCGCACATGGGATTCTCAAGCCTGCTTAGTTTCAACGAGGACCATAGGCCTTCGGGTCACAGCCCAGGTACCGCACCTCCTTCTCAAGGTTCCAACACTCAGGCTACTCTCAGTGGAAGAAGCACTAAGTCATATTAAGGTGTTAAGGAGGAGCTGCTTGCCGAATGTCAGCCACAGAGGTCTTCTTCCTGAAACGACTGCTTAGGCCATAACTGAGCACACACTGGAAAAAGCTGGTGCTAAGTGCTCAGGTGGAGGAGGAGGAGGAGGAGGAAGAGGAGGAGGAGGAGGAGGAGGAGGAGGAGGAGGAGAAGCAGCAGCAGCAGCAGCAGCAGCAGCAGCAGCAGAGTTTGGATTTGATACCCCGCTTTATCACTACCCGAAGGAGTCTCAAAGTGGCTAACAATCTCCTTTCCCTTCCTCCCCCACAACAAACACTCTGTGAGGTGAGTGGGGCTGAGAGACTTCAGAGAAGTGTGACTGGCCCAAGGTCACCCAGCAGCTGCATGTGGAGGAGCGGGGAAGCGAACCCGGTTCACCAGATTACGAGTCCACTGCTCTTAACCACTACACCATACTGGCACCAAGAGCAGCAAGAGAGGACTGCACAGATCTTTAATGCAGGGACAAGGAACTCCCTTATTTTCCTATTTAAGGCTACATTTCCTCAGGGGTAATCTGTTGGGGGCCGGGTAGATCCAGAAACAAACATGGGTGGGGCCAGAGCCAAAGGTAGGTGGAGCTGACAGCATCACACCATCCCATCTCCCTCTGTTGGTGCCTTCCTCCCCCTCCATCCATTCTGCCCCACTTGTCCACCACCATTAATACATGTCAGTCCTGATTGCTTGCAGGGGGCTTTTCTCCCTCCTTCCATTGCTCCACCCATTTCTATCCCTTGGACGCTACTTCTCTCCGCCACCCCACAGTTCACAGCAAAGCTTTCCCCTGGGATGAAGAAGAGGAGTTTGGATTTGATATCCCGCTTTATCACTACCCTAAGGAGTCTCAAAGCAGCTAACAATCTCCTTTCCCTTCCTCCCCCACAACAAACACTCTGTGAGGTGAGTGAGGCTGAGAGACTTCAAAGTAGTGTGACTAGCCCAAGGTCACCCAGCAGCTGCATGTGGAAGAGCGGGGAAGCGAACCCGGTTCACCAGAGTACGAGTCCACTGCTCTTAACCACTACACCACGCTGTAGCAGCCACATCTCTGTCTCTCTTCAGAGGGAGGCCTGGAGAACAAGAGTGGACCTGGAGTATCCAGAGGGCAGTATGAGGAAGCCACAGGTTCCCCAAGGCTGCCATAACGAGCCAACCTGCATCTTGTGCACAGAACCACCAGGGCTGCAGTCATGGTGTGCAGCGCTGGGTTGTGACCATGCCTATGGCTAAGAACATGTGACTGAAAAAGCCTTCTTTCCCTGCGTACCTCTTCCCCTCCTTTCTCACTCTTTTGTTTCCCCTGTGTCTAACTGTAGATTGTATATGGGTATATCCTTAAAACTGCTGCAATGCAAACGAGTCCTTTTTTATCACCCCTTCCAAATGATCTCACAATATTTAATGGGTTAAGTAATCTATCTGAGCATCATATTCATAAAACAGAATCACAGGCTTTTTCTTTTTATCTTTTTAAGCACAACTAAATAAGAGGCAATGTCCTTAAGTGCCTATTGAAGAGGATTCGCTAATTTTCCAAATCAATGAACCTGTGAGGGATTTTCAGTATTCGACGGTACAAATCTTACCCTAATTTAATTATGTAACTTTTGCTAGATCAGCACCACCTTTTGCAAAATACTTAGGTTATGCCATATTGAATGTCTTCATATAAATTACTTGTGGTTGGCTGAGCCAAAATCTGAAAGGAAGAAAGAAAAATCGAGTGCTTTTTATTTGTTTTGTAGGGGTCATTCCTAACGTTTGTTAAGGACAAATCCTGAAGCTGAGGCTCCAATACTTTGGCTACCTCATGAGAAGAGAAGACCCCCTGGAAAAGACCCTGATGTTGGGAAAGATGGAGGGCACAAGGAGAAGGGGACGAC
The DNA here is from genome assembly GCF_964270895.1 of Podarcis filfolensis. Taxonomy (NCBI): domain Eukaryota; kingdom Metazoa; phylum Chordata; class Lepidosauria; order Squamata; family Lacertidae; genus Podarcis; species Podarcis filfolensis. The sequence continues at coordinate 34,416,017 of NC_139608.1, read as the reverse complement.
AGAGGACGAGATGGTTGAACAGTGTTCTCGAAGCTACCAGCATGAGTCTGACCAAACTGCGGGAGGCAGTGGAAGACAGGAGTGCCTGGCATGCTCTGGTCCATGGGGTCACGAAGAGTCGGACACGACTAAACGACTAAACAACAACAATGCCTGAGCTAAAGCAAAACAAAACCTCCACTCTGCAATAAAGATGAGCAAGTTTACTTCTACTCACATTCAACTGGTTTATTCATTCCGATTTGTTCTCAGGGAGGTTTGATGACGTAGCATCAAAGCAAGTGCTATTTCACACTTTCCAGTACATCTCCACGCAGGGCTTGATATCATGGAGAGCTCAACCAGTCAGTGTTGTCAGTACAGTGGTACCTTGGTTGTCGAACGGCTTGGCTCCCAAATGCTACAAACCTGGAAGTGAGTGTTCTGGTCTGCAAATGTTTTTCAGAAGCCGAATGTCTGATGCAGCTTCCATGGCAGGAAGCTCCTGAAGCCAATCAGAATACGCATCTTGGTTTTTGAACTGTTTCGGAGGTCGAACGGACTCTCAGAACAGATTAAATTTGAGAACCAAGGTACCACTGTACTGGATTAGACAGAACACTAGTCGGACGCACTATAAGGCAGCTTTGTATGTTATCCTGCTCCCATGAACTGCCTGTGCATCTATTTGGCCACTCTTGGATGTGCTCAGCTGGCTGGACGTCTGCTTGATCAGCAAGACAATCCTTATGTTGGGTGCCTGAAGCCACCAGGTCAAGCTGCAGTCAGCAGAAATAACAGATTTCATTGGAGATTCCTAAGTAGCCAGAGGTCAGCTTTTAAGTTCACCTACTGGGAATGCAGAGCGGCATCATTATTCTTCAGGTCATTTCTCATTAAGGAGCAGGAATTCCATCCTGTCCATCTTAGCCTCCATCCATTAGAGGTTTCTGTGTTGGCTTTTGCCCTGGCCATGAATGTAATTATTATCAAAAATTAATAGGCTCCAGGTACACATGGACAATCAGCAATGCACAGATCTGTAATCTTATTTCTCCAAAGAATTCTGGAAACCCTTAATGAAAGCTCATGAAGTAAATACAAGAAACTGCTTGTAGTGGGTGGGGTGGGGGCGCGCGGAAACAAATGTAATCAATGAGTGTCCATTTTGAAAAGAGCAGTGTGCTGCCCACATCCAAAGAGAAAGTGAAGAACAATGAGAAAACTGGAGATGGTTATATGAGCTCTGTATCAAACTTAAGCATAGTAGGGGATCAAAGTTGTCTACACAGGGAAGGACAGGCAAGTTCAAACCTGCCTCCTGTAGAAATGGAATAAAGCAAATATATCTGAGACGTAGAGGCTGCGCTTTGTTAATACTGCACTGAAACACTTCTCTTGACAATCAGGCATCTATCCAGATTTTAACTGTGTTACAGCCAATGAGAAATAGGTTTCCATCATCGCCATCAGCCAGCCAAATCACCGATGTGCTTCAAGCACAGGACTTGGGAGTCTGCAATCTGATCTCTGCAGTACCTGTGTGGAGCCTCACTGTCTTTATGAAATTTCATAAAAGTGTAAGTAACGTCTGCAACAAGGCTAAGCACTGTAATACCATACGCTCCCCCCTCCATAATTCAGCCCCCTCTCTCTAAGTTTAGAAATATTTGGGCACCATTATCTACAGAATCAGGAGATGTGCAAATATGGCAAACTGGATCAAGCAAGGTGAAATTTCAGCTGAACAGCACCTGAGCTTTCGCTCTCTTTATCCAGTGGGAAAACCTTTACCAATCCAGTAATTTCTAGGGCTTCTCCTGTTTATTGAACATTTATCCAGATTTGATTGCACAAAGCTTATGTGATAGTCACCGAGCGTTCATTCCAATTTGTTTGTGGGGATGTTGTAAGACTATGAGCATTCATCCTCTTTTGTTTGCTTAGGGGTTATATGTCTTCCCATCCATCTACCATTATCCCATACTTTTTCCCATCACTTTCCTAGCCACAAAAAGTTTTTGTTTTTTTTCCAAGTTATGCTAGAGGGATAGAGCACTTCAATCCACTTTAATTGCACAAACTTACTTTTATGATATATAACTGGATCCTTCCTGTAAAATACTGACAGCCTGGAGGCAAACCAAGACATAACACACCTAATCATAGAATTGCAGAGTTGAAGGGATCTCCAAGGGTCATCTAATCCAGCCCCCTGCAATGCAGAAATCTCAGCTAAAGCTGTCAGAACCATGGGATGGAAAGCCAGCTGGCTTGGCCCTAGCTGGAGCATCTCCCTTCTCAGCCTTGCCACTGCAGAGATCCATTAGTCATCCTCCTCCGATGTGTGTCCGCGACTCATGCTGCTGCGCATGCAACAGCACACATTACTCAGCAGAGTAAACACACAACAGATCAGGCTCGAGGCGTGGATACTATACTAAACTACGCGTTTATTATGCATAAATCAGGACAAAGAAAAACATGGCCTCTCTCCTTGTCGTTCTTCTTGGAGAGAGAGAAAAAAAACACAATACAGAGCGGATGTTCTGCTCACGGGACTCCAGCAATCTGTGCTGGAATATAAACAGACATGTGGCATGTAACAATCCCACATATCTGCAGCAAAGGTGGAATGGAATTCCCAACAGAAGCATCCAAGACAGATGGTCATCCAACCTCTGCTTAAAAACCTCCAAGAAAGGAGAGTCCACAACTTCCTGGGGGAGCCCATTCCCCTGTCGAACAGCTCTTACTGTCAGAAAGTTCTTCCTGATGTTTAGCTGAAATTTCCTTTCTTGCAACTCGCAGCCATTGGTTCGAGTCCTACCCTCACAAGCTTGTTCCTTCTGATGATCCTTCAGGATATTTGAACTGGGACTGATCCTAAGACTTCCTTTATGCAAAGCATGTGCTCTGCCACTGAGCCATCGTCTCGTAAGAAAAGAGATTCTGACCTTTGGTTCAATCCATTTGTGGCGTTTCATGTCTTCATTCTGCGATGCAGGAGCAAAGCAGCTTATCTGTGAACCTTGCAGCTGCTTTCACATAGTAAACAGCAGCAAATCAGGACACCGTAGGCAATCCAAGTCGCCTCACGTGGTTGTGCCCTTCATGCACAGCACTGCAAAACATGCATTTGTCCAGTGGACATAGCACATCTTTAAAGGTGCACATCAATCTTTGAATATCTAATCTTTAAAAAAGGAAAGATAATGTGTAAAGCAGCCCTGGGTGGCAGGGCGAAGACAGGAATTCCTAATGGTTCCTCCTTTGCTAGGGTGAATCTTGCCAACAAAAGAGAATTCATTCAGGACTTCCTTCTGTTCAATTGTTCTCACTAAGGACTCAAGACTCAAAGTGCCCTCTCTCTGATAAGCAGTAGTAATTAATCTCCCAGCTGTACAGTAAAAGAGTGGAAATGAAAAGTCTTTTATTGGCATTCTCATTATTTAATGATAATTAGGCCCTGGAGTGCCATAACTGCCCCCAATTTTTATTTTACAAATAGCAGTCAGAGTCATTGCTCTTCCTACAGCTGTCTTAAAAATCTGTTGCCAACCCCCAATTGAATAGGATATAATAATAAAAAAATAGGCAAGGGCACAGCAGTAGTTCATGCTATGCAGAAACACGCATGATCCAGGGACACACAAACATTTTACTACTTTCAGTTAAATTCTCTTCCCTGCAGATCTCATAGTTTTACTTGCAGAGGACAGTTCAAAACTCCTATATGGTGTCATGGTCCCCACTGCCAGCACTGAGCTAATATCTGAGCATCAAAGGATGGAAAATGGTCAAGGTGACATAAATGACTTCATGTCACCACCCTAACACATTCTGAGTCCTCCAACAAGAGATCGACAATTATTTAAATGCACAGTGAGGGCAAAACTCTGAAGTGCTCCCCTTACTGGTTCTTCCTGTCCCTTAAGCCAATCCCTTTTACCTGGACAATATCAGAACTCTGCATCTGGCTGAATGATGGCGGAAAGGTTAGTTACAGAAAGTAATACATACCAAGGCGCCACAACACTATTAATCCTCGGGATCTGCTCTTGGGGAAAAACTGGCTTCTGCTTCTACACTGGTCCTCTTCTAAAATTACATTGTGTATTCAGAGCATAAAGAGAAAGGGGCAAATGGAACCACAGAAATGAAGATATGGTATTTTATTTAGCAAAAAGGGAACCAGTCCCAGGGTGGTGGTGGAGAAGGAGAAGAAACCATAGTGAATGCTTTCTGAGCATGCATGGAGTAATTCATGACAGTCAAGAGCAAGCCCAAATCCTTGCATGGTGGCTGGTGATGGCAGATGCAGGGCTTTTTCTCAACTGGAACTCAGCAGAACTAGGTTCTCTAAGGTGGGCTCCATTGTCATTCTAAGGGAACAAGGGAGGTGTTCATGGTGAGTTCCAACACCTCTTTTTCCAGAAAAATATCACTGGGTGGATGGGTAATCAGGACAGCATGGTTTGGTTGTGCTCAAAGAGCTAAAGCAGGCATAGGCAAACTTGGCCCTCCAGATGTTTTGAGACTACTATTCCCATCATCCCTGACCACTGGCTAGGGATGATGGGAGTTGTAGTCCCAAAACATCTGGAGGGCCAAGTTTGCCTATGCCTATGCCTGAGCTGAAAGTGAGAGCTGGACCATAAAGAAGGCTGATAGCCGAAGAATTGATGCTTTTGAATTATGGTGCTGGAGGAGATTCTTGAGAGTCCCATGGAGTGCAAGAAGATCAAATGCATCCATTCTTAAGGAAATTAGCCCTGAGTGCTCACTGGAAGGACAGATCGTGAAGCTGAGGCTCCAATACTTTGGCCACCTCATGAGAAGAGAAGACTCCCTGGAAAAGACCCTGATTTTGGGAAAGATTGAGGGCACAAGGAGAAGGGGACAACAGAGGACGAGATGGTTGGACAGTGTTCTCGAAGCTACAAACATGAGTCTGACCAAACTGCGGGAGGCAGTGGAAGACAGGAGTGCCTGGCGTGCTCTGGTCCATGGGGTCACGAAGAGTCGGACACGACTAAACGACTAAACAACAACAATGCCTGAGCTAAAGCAAAACAAAACCTCCACTCTGCAATAAAGATGAGCAAGTTTACTTCTACTCACATTCAACTGGTTTATTCATTCCGATTTGTTATCAGGGAGGTTTGATGACGTAGCATCAAAGCAAGTGCTATTTCACACTTTCCAGTACATTTTCCTGTCACTTTCCTTAAAGGAAATGGTTTCTTCTGCAAGGCTTCCTAAACAACTGTATTGCAAAATCTGAATCTGCCAGTCTGTGATTAAATCCCACCTCAATATAGTCTGGAGACAGAAACAGTTTTTTTTTTTAAAAAAAAAAAATGAAACCAGTATTGTCATCCTAAAATAACTAACTTTCATGTTCTGAGTTGATCTGAGATGCAGAAAATAAACCCAGCCTTTCCTCTCCCAAACAGTATTCCTCCTTCTCCTTAAAGCCTTGCCTTGATGAGAAAGAGTGGCGGGTACACAGCCGTGGCATTCAGGACTACATAGTAAAGCAATACTTTGAGAGCGTCAGTATTTGGGTGAGCTATTTCCTCTGACCATTTGCTTTCGATTTATTTTATTTTAAATTTTTTTAAACATTACTTTATGGTCAGTCCTGTTCTTAAAAGCAAGGGAACATGCCTCTTGATAGAATGGGCGCAGAAGCTAAGTGGCTCTCGCACAAGTGTCCTCATACAACGAGAACAAAAACAGAGCTGAATTCAGGAAATAAGCCTTTATCGGATTAGTATTTGTCAGGCCAGCATCCAGCGAACATCAGTTTAGCGCACCTAGGCCCTAACTAGGATGCCAAAGCAACCTGCGTTAGTAGCCTTTGCCACATACACTTCTGTCATTGCTGGAACAGCTCTATTATCACGATCCTTTGACCTTTTGCCAATAAATTGGTATTTCTACTAAATGACATACTTTTTAAAAAATGTAGAAAAGGGATAGACAATGGCTTTTTATTTCCATTGTAAAAGAACATGAAATAATTTCCTGCCATTTCTATGCACTCTTTGACATACCAATCACAAAGGGGGTTCATTCACATCTCAGTTTTCCTACAATTTCTGTAATGGTGCAGCCATTGTTAAGAGCACAATTAACAGCAGACCACCATTAGGAGATAAGTGGTACAGTTCCAAAATGCATCCACGGCAAAACGTTTTTCTAATCTCTCTCACTCACTTGTGTAAAAAATATAGGAGGATTTCTTCTTGGTCTCCTCATTCTGAGATGATACTCTCAATACGATCATGTTACTGTATTTTGAATTGACTTTTTTTTTTTAAAGCTTTTATATGTCCATTAATATAACTGAATTGTAAGAAATCTCAACAGATATCTGGGGCCGTTTCTGGGAAGGCACCAAAAAAGTCCAGTTGTTGCAGTCTGAAAAACAATAATAAAACTATATATATATTTAAAGTAGCTGATTCTAATCGAGGGGTGGTAGACAGAAATCTCCTTGCATAATGGAGTCTAATGCACCAGTTTAAACAAACAATATTTGTTGAATAAATTGCTCTTCTGTTAAACGCTTCTGTGAATATTTAGAATTACGCTGAACCTCGAGCTCCCCCTAGTGCTGAATAGCTTAATAACCAGTATGACCACTACATTTTCTTTCTCAGAAGAGACTGTGTGATCAACAGTCTCTTTTTCATAGGGGACATTCTTTTTGATGCTGAAAACAGAAAGGAGCGTGAATAGTTGCGTGGGGTAAGTCAGGCTCATTAGAGAGCATGGAGAAAGCTAAGTGTGCATCAGTGAACCTGCAGTCAATCTTAGTCACAGCTAGAAGTGGGATGGGAGAAGGACTACTGAACAGGTAAAACAAGAGAGGAAAACCTTTCCTTGCATGCTGAGGCAGAGGTAGATAACCTGGTGCCATCGCAGTGTTGTTGGACTTCAACTACCGTCATTCCCAGCCAACATGGCCAATGGTCAGTAGGTCAACAACATCTGGAGGCGAGCACATAGCCTACCCCTGAGTAGAGGAATGGAAGTGGCGCTGTGGTCTAAACCACTGAGCCTCTTGGGCTTGCCGATCAGAAGGTCAGCGGTTCGAATCCGCACAATGGGGTAAGCTACTGTTGCTCTGTCCCAGCTCCTGCCTACCTAGCAGTTCAAGAGCATACCAGTGAAAGTAGATAAATAGGTACTGCTGTGGAAGGAAGGTAAATGGTGTTTCTGTGCACTCCAGCTTCCATCACGGTGTTCTGTTGTGCCAGTAATGGTTTAGTCACGCTGGCGACATGGCCCAGAAAGCTGTCCGTGGACAAATACCGGCTCCCTCGGCCTGAAAGCGAGATGAGCGCTGCAACCCCATAATCGCCTTTGACTGGACTTAACAGTCCAGGGGTCCTTTATGTTTACCTTTTTTTTTTTACAGGAATGCATTCAAATCTTCACTCTCCACATCTTTCCATAGACATGCCCACACCCGAACCATTTTCTTTTCAGTGGTAATTCAGTCTGAAGGGCAGAGGCAAGTAAACAGTTGTGCTCCACATGCAAGAATTCAACTAGTGATTAATTTCACAGTTATTTCTCACTAGTATGGTACCTCCAATGTCTATTTCAATACAGCACATGTCCTCTCAAGAAATTGCCATTCACTGATAGGTCAGACAGGGCCTCTCAAATGTCTATTCCCCCCATTGAAGAGAAATACTGTCTGTGCCTTTCGGATGTTAGCCTCTCTAAAACAAAGGCAAGCAAATGTAATTTAGCTAGCAAAATATCCAGTGACTTTTTCTTTAAACAGATAGAAGAAAATGGTGCAATGATAAGGCTGTAATGCTGATGCACTATGGAAGCAAACATGGCCAAAGAATCTGTATTTCCTTCTCAGGAAATGAGGACTTTACAGCAGAAAAAAAGAAAGATAACTTGTATTTGGTGGAGATGGTAAAAATTGGGTTTTTGCTGATGGCAATACAAATGCAGACATTCTATATTCTAGTTCGTTGAAGCAAGCAGATTTCTGACTGTCCAGCTACAATTCGTGTACAGGCGTACCTTGGAAGTCAAACGAAATCCATTCCGGAAGTCCGTTTGACTTCCAAAATGTTCAGAAACCAAAGCACGTCTTCTGATTGGCTGCAGGAAGCCACGGAAAACCTGTTGGACATTCAGCTTCCAAAAATAGTTCGAAAACCAGAACACTCACTTCCGGGTTTCAATTGTTCGGGAGCCAAGGCATTTGAGATCCAAGGTACAACTGTAATCTGTAAAATATTTGTACAATTTTAATACTACAGCAGGAGTGGGAATATCCCCCCTTCAATGTACTTGAGTGTTGCATTCCCATGGGGAAAATCTCTCAAGGATTATACGGCAGTGGTAGGTGGAGTCAGACTTACACGATAATGCCAAAAACCAGACTCTGACCTCAGACCTCAGATAAACTGCCCTAGAGCATGGAATCATGTGGGCTGGATGAGTCCTCCTGATTCAAGCTTCGACTGCACAGCAAGGCAGTCATTCAACACCTTAATTTATCAGTTTGATAGTTAGCATGCGGTGAAGGTGGGAAAAGATGTCTGACAAACTCAGCTGCATGTTGGCCTGTGAGCAGAGCAAGTGATGATCAGTCACTGCCAGGTTGGCTAGCAAGGTTAAGGATTCCTTCAAGCCACAGAATGAAGTTCCTGTAAGCATACAAGCTCCTGAGACAAAGTTTTAACTGCCGCTGCTGCTGGGAGATAAGTATTTGCCGATACTTTGGGAAGAAAGAGGCAGCTTTTCATTATAGGGTGGAGTGGGAAAATATACTGAGGAAGCCACCGCAAAGCAAATCCCAGCGGTTTCTCCCTGCTCCATTTGGCCCCTGACTCAAGCGTTCAGTACAGAGTGGGTGGATCGGGGGCAGCGGCGGGGAGACACTATTGATTTTTTGCTATGGGGATATATGAGAGTAAAGCAAAGAGAGAAAAAATTATCTGAACAACTATGGTACTTGCAAACCACATGATTAAATTGACAGGTCTGTGCCGATGGAGGGAAAGAGTTGGTTTGTTAAGGGCTAGAAATGAGAATTTATTAAGTGCATGTGGACAACTCCCTGGTATACTCATTAAAGGTAGGATGAAGTTCCCTTAATGCCTTGCTGGAGGGTGCTAGGCTATTTCTAATCTGAAGAAACGCCATACAAAAGAGATGATAACCTGAAAAAGATTTGCCACTGTTCCTCTTATTTAGCATTCTCTCTTATTGTTTCCTTCAGTTATGAGCTTTGCTCTGCTAACAATTGCAGGCCGTGATAAGGTGGAGGCCTGCTACCAACTGATCTGTTGGCTCATAACGCAATCTCACTCATGAACAATCCCTAAAAGACAATCCATCAAAGGGAGAATAAGCATTCCCCTCCTTTCCTGAGGGCACAGCCAAGGTTTTATTAAAAATGGAGGAGGGGAGATACTGGTGGAATTTGCTTGGAGAGGCTTCCTCACTGTTTTCTTTAGCAATTGAAAGAAAATCCTTCCTCTCCCCCCCCCCCCCGTCCACTTCACTCCAGAAAAGTGGGAAATACTCAGAGTAGACCCACTAAAGTCAACCAACACAACCAACTTAAGTTTATACATTTCTGTGCCTACTAAGACTTAGCTGCATACAACCCTTTGAAAGGTGATGCATCATAATGAGCATGTCACTATTGGTACACCTGTTGCATTTTATTCCAAAATGCAAACGCAGCAGTGCAGCATCCCATCAAAAGCATCTTGGAGGTGCCATTCCCAGAGATTCTCATCCAGGTGATTTTTTCAGTGCAACCAAGTCCCACTTTTTTATGAACCAATTTACTCTCTGCCAGCCTTGCACCTCTTCCTAGCTCCACAGCTGGAGACAGAAATTATTGTAGTTTAATGTTGTGTAGCATCTGTATAACTATGAATTAATCATTGTCAGAAAAGAATAAAGATAATTAGTTTCATCCTCTGTGGCTTTTTTACTTGGTAATTGTCCAAGCAGGGACCTGTGCCTTTCATAGAGTCAGCAGATCCACAGTGTTGAAATGTCATTATTCAGTTTCTCTCTTGCGCACAGAAAATAATATTTAAATTTTTTGATAAGATGTGTGAGCAGGCTTGGAAATTAATTGAATCACCCACATTTTATTCATTTAGCTGAATGATATTCTGTGGTAACAATCAGGGTTCAGTGCACAGGAACCAGGGCAGCAGGACCCATCACCAGAGGGGGCCCTGAACCCCCAAACACAGCAGGCTCTGAGGCCATGGGAGCAGCGGGAATGGCACTCTGGGAGGCTGAGGCAGGCAAGGGCCCACAGGTAGGGTTCACTAGCTCTGGGAGGAGGGATGTGATTCCTCAGCTGGAGTAGGCTTGGGACAGGTGAGGGTCGTGTGCCTTGTCAAGCCCAGATGCCGTAATTAACATGCAAAGTATAAAAGGGCAGCAGAGCTCAAATGGCCATGTTGATGGACCATGGCTTGGATGTTCCTGCACCTCTACACTACTGTCCTTTTGGTTTGACTTTGGACTGTATTCTGACTGCTGGACTTCTGACTTGGCTACTCAGATTGACCCTGGACTGTGTTTCCTGACCTCTGTATTTTGCTCTTTACTGGTATGGCTTGACTCCTAGACCTGGACTTTGGATTTGACATAATGACTTGCTGCCAGGCAGGCCACAGGTTCGGGACAGTGCCCTTTAGATGTTGGTGGATTCCAATCCCACCAGCCTCAGACTTCTGTATGGTGAACGATAAGGGATGATGGCACTTGTAGGCCAGAACATAGGCCAGGTTTGCTTGGAACACCACTGCTGGCATGTTGTTCCTAGAGAGTTGACCACAAGGAAATACAGCCCTTGAGCTGAAAAAGGTCCCCCACCCCTGACATAAGCTAAGCCATCCTAATTTATATGTAACAATATAATGTTGCATTTTCTCTATACAGTAAATCCAAATTGGAACTTAAAATGTGAGACCAAGTCTTGCGATGCTGATTTTCCAGTTGGAAGAAAGGAGAAACATACCCATGAAATTTCTTTTTTTCTTTTTCAAATTTTTATGATTTCTCCACCCCGCCCCCCTTACCCAAATTACACCTATTCAGGCATTACAGAACCCATATAGAGCAACAGCAGAGAAGGTGCAGAGATCACATGAAATGTGAGAGCTGGACCATAAAGAAGGCTGATCGCCGAAGAATTGATGCTTTTGAATTATGGTGCTGGAGGAGACTCTTGAGAGTCCCATGGACTGCAAGAAGAACAAACCTATCCATTCTTAAGGAAATCAGCCCTGAGTGCTCACTGGAAGGACAGATCCTGAAGCTGAGGCTCCAATACTTTGGCCACCTCATGAGAAGAGAAGACTCCCTGGAAAAGACCCTGATGTTGGGAAAGATTGAGGGCACAAGGAGAAGGGGACGACAGAGGACGAGATGGTTGGATAGTGTTCTCGAAGCTACCAGCATGAGTTTGACCAAACTGCGGGAGGCAGTGGAAGACAGAAGTGCCTGGCGTGCTCTGGTCCATGGGGTCACGAAGAGTTGGACACGACTAAATGACTAAACAACAACAAATAGTTTCAGGGCCTATGGCGCACACTTCTTCAGGGTGACAGCATTGGCAGGAAGGATTTCATGCAATCCAGCACTCCAATGGTGCAGGGTTTTAGTTCGTATGAAAGCCACCTCCCTGCAGATGTTCATGCTGTGTGCCCAGGCCCAGAGGGCAGGGCTGGTCAAGGCATTTGACACCAGAAATGGAGCTTCTTTATTTGACCTTGCTCTATCGCAGGACTACATGGGATCTGTTTGGGATACAAATTTGGCGGTGGGGATTATTTCAGTTCCAAACTGTGTTTGTTCTGCCTTTTTCTGTTTCAGCACTCTTCACAAATTCAGCAATACTTGAGAGAGGAAACAAATGGGGGAGAAAATGAGATTCTGTAGCGGTGATTTCAATGGCATGTTTTTGTAGGTCCCTGTTGTATACTCCCAGTTACAGCTCCCTTCCTCTAATTGAAAAGCAGTGTCTTAACTTATAGTAATAACAACCAGACAAATTTATGTTGTCCATGTTTAAACAGGCTCTTTGAAACTATTTTATTCTGGTCATCAGCTTTTTCTAGTCAAAACCACTGATGCTAATGATATATATTTTATATTGTTCATTCGTGCTTTGTTTTTCCTCTCTAAGATTTAGGGGGTATGTGTGGGGCTGGATAATAGAACAGAGAAACAAGAAGCTCTATTGTGCAATCTGATTTCCACTGTACAATTGGGTGGACATCATTAGTGTTGGTCACAAATATTATCTCATAGAGTATATGCAACTATAAGAATAAATAAACTATACTACTACTACTACTACTACTACTACTACTACTACTACTAATAATAATAATAATAATGCAGACAATAACATCTGCAGATAGTTATGAAATTATGAGAAAAAACTGCTTCTTTACTAAAAATGGCTTTCCACAGGCTGAGGAAGTAGCTCCACGTGCTGTATTCTCCCTTCTATAATGTATATATCAACATTTTTACTTCTTTACCTGACTAACTTAAGTGACTCCAGATGAATGAATCCTGATTTACAATGGAACAAATGAAGAAAGAATTGGGCCACAGGCCATTGTACAATCAGTAATAAAGATAAGGCTGATCATAATGTGTTCTTTTCCGGCTTATTGGTTCTATTTACTATTAACACATTTAATTGAGAATTGCTGATAGAAGATTAATGGCCATGCTTTGATCTAGAATGAATTCATGCACCCAAAGTACTCAGGAATTGATGGTCACGCTGTATTCTAGAAATAAAAAACACAATTTAAGTTAATTTAAAAGCCTGGTGCTAAATTTGTATGAAGGTGTCCTGAGTAAAGGTAGAATAACTTAGCTGAGGAGAAAATACAAAGATGAGGTACAACTGGCATTGGTTTGGCATTCAGGCCTCTCTTCTCTATTCAAATCTCCTTCATGTGTCAGTTTCCATAAATAGAAATATGCACATATGAAGGAAATAGTGCAAAGGTGCCATGGCTAACTCTCTGGGTAGCAAGTTCATGCCCTGAGTTTGGTAAGAAGCTGAACAAAACCCTCGAAGGCACCAGACTTCAATGGCACTTTTAACCTTGGGACCAGTTTACTTGAAGAAGCACTGCATCCCATGTATGCTGACTTAATGCTTCAGTCTGTGAAACTTTTGTAAGTGCCACATAATGCTTCTTCCTTTAGGAATGCATTGATTCTTCAGACTGGCAGCAGACTAAAGTATCCTGGCCACTGATATTAATAAGAGCTCTTCACTATACTGTTTTTGTGACTTCTATTTTAGACAAGTCTACCCAAATATGCATAGGATGCGGGTGGCGCTGTGGTCTAAACCACAGAGCCTAGGGCTTTCCAATCAGAAGGTTGGTGGTTCACATCAAAGTGCAAGTAGATAAATAGGTACCGCTCCGGAGGGAAGGTTAACGGTGTTTCTATGCACTGCTCTGGTTCGCCAGAAGTGGCTTAATCATGCTGGCCACATGACCCGGAAGCTGTATGCTGGCTCCCTCGGCCAATAAAGTGAGATGAGCGCCGCAACCCCAGAGTCGTCTGCAACTGTACCTTACAGTGAGGGGTCCCTTTACCTTTACCCAGATGTGCAAGGTTAACATATTATTATTATTATTATTATTATTATTATTATTATTATTATTATCTGCTGCTGGTGCACTTTTGCTCATAGTACTCCTACGTATAGATGTCCCAAGGATGTCAGCTCTTTCCAGAATGCCCACATGTGGCTAACTAATTTCCGGCAAAATACCTCAGTACCTGTCCCTGGCACATGAGAGATATATTTTAGGACCCACTCTACTCTCTTGAATGGAAATATCTTAACTGGTTTGAATATTGCATTTTTAAGTTGTTGCAACCCAACCTGGATCCGTATGGGAAAGGGTAGGTAACAAACAATTAATCACCATCATCTTCAGATTCATCCAAGGCCTGCTGGCAGGCTGAGGGTCAGTTACCTTAGCAGCATCTCCTACATTACTCAGTATATTGAAGAAAAATGCTACACAGTCAATGGCATTCCTGGCAAAGCCCTGTTTATAAAGTTGCCTTCCTTGAGAAGGTTTCTGTTACCAGGTCAGATTGTTTGTCCACGGACTGGCAGTTTCTTTGCAGATAGAGGTCTTTCCTATAACTTGCTGTTGAGAGCCTTCTAAGTGGAAGTACTGGGAGATGAGCTTGGAAGTTTCTGCAACCAGTTACAACCAGTGTTTTTTTCCCCTGGGGATACTCAAGAGTAAGCAGTACCAGCACCTTTTTTCTAGAAGAAAAGCGCTGGTTACAACCCCTTGTGAAGTTTTCATGCATAATGCCTCACCTTCAAATAACCTCACTTTATATTTCACTTAGGAATCTCCCGATGCGAACTTTGCCAAGCATACACCGCAAAGGAACTGATGGTCTTTCTCTGGTCATTGCACTTCCTAACATTTGAAAACCTTCCCCTATCTGAGATCCCATCCAAATCCAATAATTATAGCAAACTTTAACTAATCAAGCATTCAAGGGGAAAAATAGTAGAAGATTATAATTATTCTTCAGACAGGCACTTAATCTACTCTCCCTCTCAGTGGGCTGCCAGAGCTCTTGAAGAAACAATAATCGACAAAGATGAACTGCCTTCACGCTCCGAGCCAGGATTCTGCCAGGGAGACGAGAGTTATTTGCTCGGCTCATGGGCTTCCTGGGACCATCTGGTTAGTCACTGTGCAAAATAGTGGGCAGAACTCAATGTCCCTTTGGTCTGATCTAGGAAGGCTCTTCTGTTCTTGTAGAACAAGAGTGGCTCAACTGTGGCCCTCCAAATACTGTTAGACTCCCATCAGCTCCAGCCAACATGACCAGTAAGAGCATAAGCTGAGCCTCCTGGATTAGGCTAATGGCCCATCTAGTCTAGCATCCTGTTCTCACAGAGGCTAACTAGAGGGCCATGAGAAGCCTGTAAGTAGGACAGGAATGCAATAGCACTCTGCCCATCTGGGACTCCCAGAAACTGGTGTGCAGAGGCAGAATATAGCCAAAGCAATTAGTAGCCATTGATAGGCTTATCCTCCATGAATATGTCTAATCCTCTTCTAAAGCTATCCAAGATCCAGCTCTGAAGGCCTTCTGGTGGTTCCCTCACTGCGAGAAGTGAGGTTACAGGGGACCAGGCAGAGGGCCTTCTTGGTAGTGGCACCCATCCTGTAGAATGCGCTCCCATCAGATGTCAAGGAAATAAAGAGCTATACAACTTTTAGAAGATATCTGAAGGCAGCCCTGTAAACAGAATTTTTTAATGTCTGATATTTCACTGTGTTTGTTTTAATTTGTTGGAAGCCGCCCAGAGTGGCTGGGATAACCCAGTCAGATGGGTAGCATATAACTAATTGATGATGATGATGATGATGGTGGTGGTGGCCATCACTGCCTACTGTGGGAGCACATGCCATAATTTAAATGTGTGCTGCATCAATAAGCACTCTTTTACCCATCCTAAATCTTCCAACATTCCCCTTCATTGGTTGCTCACAAGTTCTAGTGTTAGAACTTCCACCATGCTATGAATAATTTTATCAACTTCTCAGGCAGCCCTGTTTAAGGAAGTTTTTAATGTTTGATGTTTTATTATGTTTTTAATATCCTGTCTGAAGCTGGGGTAACTGGGGAGGTCTGGCCAGATGGGCGGGGTATAAAGAATAAATTTTAATTAATTAATTAATTAATTAATTAGAGCCTTTTCTGTAAACTAAAAAGTCCCAAATGCTGTACCCTTTCCTCATGATCAAGGGTGATGGGAGCTGAAGTGCACTAACATCTGGAGAGTCACAGGTTAGCCACCCCAGAGGTAGGAGATACATCTAACTCTTGGCTACAGAAAAAGAGCTTCCTTTTCCTACTCTTAGCCTTAAGACTCTTACCAGATACAGATACAGATGGGTTGACCAGCAACTGTTTTTCCCCTCTCCTCCTCATCTATGCACTTTTAATTATCTAATCTGATGGGAAACTCAAAAGCTTGTACCCTAATTTGTGACATTTTAAAGTCCAATAAAGGTATGGCCCTAATGTGGATTTGTTTTTCCTTTATGGGCCAACGTTTTATGTAAGCTGCCTAGTTTATATAAACAAAACAAGGGTGCTTTAATTTTCTGAGAGATTTTATTTTATTTTATTTTCATAGAAAACCGCAAATACTTGACAACAAAATTGTATCTAAGTCCCAAACACTGCCAAAACAAACTTGAGACCCGAGGATACTTGTTCATGTTTAGCAGCAATGTGTGCATTTGAAAGCATTTTAAAACTTACAATTGAGGATTTTCTCATACTTCAAAGAGAACAGCCAAGCCAATGAGTTGTGTTTGGAATTAAATGTCTCCAAAAGTAATCTGATGATTGGCAAAGAGAGGGGTGAAGCTGACAGCCAAAAAAATTCTGGGATTGTTTCAAAGTCGTCATATAGCACTTGGATTAAGAGTCCCTCTCAGGAATGGCTCTGTCACTGTTGATTAGCTTCTCAATATGATCCCTTTTATTACAGAAAAAGCCTAGTTAAACCTTGCTTTTGGTACATTTTCTTCTTAGTGCTTCCAGGATTTTAACTGCACTACTAGACTCTGATCATCTCCACATTGCACAATTATTATTCTACAATACATGAAAATATGGAACACCACAAAAAGTCATTTGTCCAGTTTATCTCATGCATCCAGATTATCTATGGGGTTTCTTTTTCTTTTTTAGCAACATTGAATCATAGCTGTTCTGCTTTAAACTGGGAGTAGAATAGCAGCTTCCAGACTGCTAAGAAACCCAAATAATGTTCTGTATTTAGTTCCACATACGATACGATAATCTTATTGTCATTGTCCCATACAGAACAACGAAATTGAAAATCTACATCAGACATTCAGAAACCAACAAGCCTGCTATCCCAGCTATCCCAGTCTGGTTAGCCCCCTAAAAAACTCTGATACCCCATAATTAAATACAATTAAATTACTCAGCCCCACAGTTGTTGTTGCTGGAGGGGTTATTGGGACCATTGTGTGGGGGCAAAGGGTTAAATCCCTTCCCTCTCACTAAACTCCTGATCAGGGGAAGAGGTAGACTCAATTCCTCAAGAAGAGAGAATGATTTATATAGGCAGTGTTGTTGGTTTTTTCCTGGGGGTACTCAGGGGTAGGTGATACCAGAACCCTTTTTCCTGGAAGAAAAGTACTGGTTAAAAATATGGAACTTACTGTAACAACTTCATGGTGAGTACTGGCACCTTTCTAGAAGAAAAGCACTGAGAATAGATGAGTGATAGACCATGGACACTGTCTAAAAAAATGAAAGTTGCATTTTCTGAGCTCTGAATCTGACCAATGAAAAGAGGGTTTATGTGAGGTTAAGTTCTGCCAGGCTCAGCTCACGGGCTGGACCATTGCTGAGCCAGGATGGGGGATTATCAGCACATCTTCAGCTAAACTGAGGTTGGGGATTTATGTCAGCCGAACCAGAGATCTGCCACATCCTAATTCACTCATCCCTACAGATCTAGAGTTAGGATTGCACCCTAAGTCAGGGTCTACAATGAATATGACTTAATTGGATACAACTCACTAGTGTGTGAAAGCAAACAAGTTTAAGCGAAAAGAACATTTCACACTTGTTGAACCTGCAAGTTTGTCATTTCTGGTTTTAACATGTTCAGTTATTCAGGAATAGGAATGATGACTCATTCATCCAAGATAAACCAGGGTTTCCACATGATGGTCTCATACAAATGAGTAAAGCAATAAACTGTTCCAAAAATATCCTTCTGATTTGTTTTTTTCAACAAGCTTTTAAACATGTATATCATTAAGCTTTGGTTTTTTTTAGTGTAACTGAACTAAATCGTATTCCAAATATAGTTGGATATGGACCATAAGCAAAAAAGTTAATTATCTAATAATTAAGAAATGTACCTCTAACAAAAATGTAGCAACTAAATTACAGATATGGTAAATTACATATTTAGATAAATACGTAGCAACCAAGTCTGTTTATTTTTCATGTCACTAAGAAAAGAAATACAAACATGGCATGCAACAGCTAAATTTAAAAGTAAATAATGAAATCAGAATGTGTACTGGCTGCTGTAACCTACAAGAGTGCACCCTCCCCAAGAAAAATATAGGGGAGGGGCACACAATAAGGAAATGATAGTCAACCCAACCTATGAAGAGCTTTCAAGTATCGAGCCATTTTTACAGAGTGGTATAATCCAGTATATAAATTTCACAATACATTTTCCATACTAAACAAATATGCATTGACTCGCCTAATCGTGATTTGCTGTCGTACCCATGGACATGATGAAATGAGGCACAGGGCTTCAACATTCCTCTTTGCAGAAATCAATAGGCCTATGTACTTGAGGGATACCCATGTAGAAGCAGACTTCCTTCCACCCCATCTTCACTATTTGGTCCAGACTTCCCTTAATAACCCACAAAGAATCTGCTGCTACCATCCATAGAGAATAGGATTCTCCTTCTATTTACTCAGCTGTGTATCTTAGAATATTGACACCCCCACTTTTAACAGCTAACAGAACTCCTGGCCTGCCCCTCCCCATCTCATTCACACACACACACTCTCAACTGGATCATTCTCTCCGCTTTTCTCAAGCAACTCTTTCTGTCTGACTCCACCAACAAGTCCCTCGTACCCCGCTGCTGTCAATCATCCTTCTCTGTGTTATTATGTTCTATCAGGTCATTTGTGCTTGCCTTACATCACAGCAGTCATTGAAGACTGCAATGTGCTGCTTAGCAGAGCTGAGGCTCCGTATCTCAGCCACTTGCCTGTCCCTCAGAGCTGGTGCATCACATGGGGCTGGTCCTCGGTGGCAGCAGCCTTTCTTCCTGCTCACCCACTCTCCAGCAGCCGCTATGAGCTGCCTAAGGGAGAGCCCATGGAGAGGTGAGGGGATGCTCCCTTCCTGATACCGTTGCTTGGGACAAGCGCCACCTCATCCTCCTCCCTGAGCTTGACAGCAGCAGCACTGGCAGGGAAAACAGGAACATTCCAGGATCAAATCAGAAGCTGGGGTGGTTTTCATAATCCCAGGACTGTCCCTGTAAAATCGGGACACTTGGAGGCTATGTCACAAGTCACACTGGCCCTCTGGCTCCCCTTTGCCCACCCACTCCTTAGAGCAGGGGTCAGAAAACTTTTTCAGCAGGGGCCCGGTCCACTGTCCCTCAGACCTTATGGGGAGCCGGACTATATTTTTTGGGGCGAAACAACGAATTCCTAAGCCCCACAAACAACCCAGAGATGCATTTTAAATAAAAGCACACATTCTACTCCTGTAAAAACACCAGGCAGGTCCCACAAATAACCCAGAGATGCATTTTAAATAAAAGGACACATTCTACTCATGTAAAAACACGCTGATTCCCAGACCGTCCGCAGGATTGAGAAGGCAATTGGGCCGCATCTGGCCCCCAAGCCTTCGTTTGCCTACCCATGCCTTAGAGAAAAGGGTGGAATGTATCTGAATGAAGAAAAACAGAGATTTCTTCCAAGTCTGCCAAACAGAAGCTCTGATTGGAAGGCATCTCCCTTTCCTAACATACCAGAGGCCTAGAATGCCAGCTTCGCTGTTTAATGAAGTGGATGTTCAAATGAGGTCTGCCTGTGGATTCTGAAGCAAGTTGCTGCTGCTAAGGAATACACAATGAGCTCTAACCCCTGGTGGAACAATTTCTAGACTACATATTTCCTTTTACAGGAAATGACAGTCAAGAGAAGACTTTATATATGAAGGGGAAACAGGTCAGTGATAATTTCAAGAGAGAGCTGAAGGCTATAGGACATGACTCTTGCACACGAGAGATGGAGAGTTAATTATATTTAATCAATGATCACTCCAAACATACAAATGGATTTGAAAGATAAGGACCTGAGTAATTTGAGGAGTCTGAAACAATTCATGTTGCAAGAGGAAATTAAAAAGCCAGGGTGACACATTATTTTAAAATGTTAAACCCAATCTACATTCCTACAGAGAGAATCTGCACATTCAAAATAGAGTTCAGGGCATGTATCTCAAAGTGCACATTTCTGTAGCAGGATATTTGCCAGGCAAAATACAATAAACAAACATACATATCTCAGCAATTTTTGACAGGAAAAGATATAATGACGGGGCATCTTGTTTCTTAATGAAATGACTGTGGGCAGAAAGGGCTTTGGAAACAAAATTAATGGATGGGTAACACAGGATCATAGGAAGCAAACCAGTGCTTGTCCATCATTTCACAAAGAGGGCTGCTGGCAAATCACACGGGCACAACCACCACTCCTCACATATGCTGCCCGACTTTGGGGTGGGAAGGGCAAAAATTCAAGTGGCAAGATTTTGACAAAGGACCAATACCTAATCTAAAATTTCTTAAATGCTACTATGACTGAAGGACAATGTGGATATTCACTATTTAGGTCATTATGGGTTACACCCAGAAGCAAATGTAATACTTTTCACTGTGCTGCTAAAACTGTCCTACTGTAGCCATGATCACACATACAACATAAACACCACTATGGAAGCTATTATTATGTGTTTTACAAAGGTGCAACATTCACTTCCTTGTCCAGAGGAAAAATTGTGGGCAGAGAAGGTGAAAATTACTTTGAAACCCACAAGTCATAATGTCACTCCTTGCAGTGAAAGCATTTTTCCTTTTACAATGCTTGCATCAAGCTGCTAATTCTTGCTGCCCGAGTCCAAAAATTATTTGGCACATTCAATTTTACTTGTTTGTTTACAGTATCCAGCATTATCACTTTTGATTGACAGGGATTATATGTGTACAGGGACTCACGAGAGTAAAGAAGAAAGAGGTTCTTCCTCGCACCAGAATATAATCCCAGCTACCAGTCCCTTCCCCAAATCTGGAATGAGAGACTAGGGTCCAATAACACCAGTAGGGCGTCACACTGGCCAATTTTACTCTGGCAGGTTACACTACATTGGTTCTACAGAATTTAGAGTTCATAAAGCCCATGTCATAATGTCATGAACAGAGCAGACAGGCAAACCCTGATTACCTTGAACTACAACAGACACTGTCTCTCTGAGCTTTTCCAGAGAATTTGCAGACAGTGGTCAAGAAAAGCTCAGCCATTTCCTGATAGAGCTCACTGAGTTAAAAAATGATTCCCCACCATTAAGAATTAAGCCATTAAAAATCAAGGAGAAAAAAGCCTTTTTATGCAAGGTAAACATAATAAGTTCTTCCAGTCTCCACAGCTATCCTATTGTGCACCTGTTTTTAATTTTTTTTAATTATAGCAAAATTCTGGAACTGGTGAGCTTATTAAACTCTCAGTGGTGCTGTCCATCATTAGAGAAGATGCCAATACAAACAGTCAGAAGAATAACAAAATTATCTCAAGATGCATTTCAGTTTTACTACCTAATAAAATGAGACGGGGATGAGGTTTGGCTGAAAATCACAGGTTTTATGTGAAAATGAGAAAATCCATTCCAATTCAGAACATGTTCTGGAAAGTTGAACTGCAAAGGCAACAATTTTGATGCACATAAAGATGGAGTAAGCTTGTTTCTCCTACCCTGAAGGGTAGGACCCAAAGCAATGGATTCAAGTTACAAGAGAGGAGATACAGCTACTGGTGCAATGGAACACCGTGACGAGTGCCAGAGCGCACAGAAACGCCATTTACTTTCCCACCATACTGGTACCTATTTATCTACTTGAACTGGTGTGCTTTCAAACTGCTGGGTTGGCAGAAGCTGGGACAGAGCAGAGGAGAGACTTTTAATTTTGTTCTGTGTGTATCGCAATGTTTTTCGTTGCTATGGCCGACGGTTGATGCAAACAAAGTTTCATTCGTTCACTCATTCTTTTGGGACAGAGCAATGGGAGCTCACCCTGTCGCACAGATTCAAACTGCCGACCTTCCGATAGGCAAGCTCAAGAGGCTCAGTGGTTTATGCAAGGTAACCCATGTCAGTGGGACCCATGTCCCAAATACTGGGAATATGCATATGCAAGTTTGAATGAACACAGTATCTTTTCTATATGCATATTCACAGAAACTGAGTTTGGCCACTCCTATGCTGTTAGGAAACTGTAATAAAACACCAGGAATAACCTATACACAACACACAAACATGCACACATAGGTTTTCCCTGAGGGGTGATCCAGTTATGTTAATGTGCTAAGTTGATCTACTGATTGGTGATGTATTTTATACTTGTCTTATGAATGTAATTGTATTGTTGGTGTTATTTTTACAATATTTTTCACAATGTTAGTAGTACAGACATTTATGCAAATCAATAATCAATAAATGTGTGTGTATAAAACTTACTTTCACATACTAAGCATATGGAAACGACGACAAAATGAAAAGCAAAACAGGTTTCTATGTACGCCTGATACAGTCACCCTAAAGAACTGCAGATGCCAAAGTGAAAAAGAAGAAATGATGCGGCACATTTTAAGCACTCAAAGCACTTAATCCCCAGTATTCCTTACACTACTACTATCACCCCCATACTGCAGGAAGGAAATGCAGAAGCCAAGAGAATACCAGCTTCCTTAAAGTGTCCTAGTGAGTTTATATCACGGCTGACATAAGATTGGAAGCAGAAATTCATTTACATTCAGTCTTGTAGCCTCTCCAGATATCAGTGCAGACCCATTTTCTTGTGCAAAATTTGTTCATTCTATAAAACCATTTAAACAAAATGTTCCAATTGCTTTCAGTTTTGTATAAGAACTGTAAGCAAACAGCACAGTTTAGCTTCAGCAACAAGGAAAAGTATGTTCAGGGGTTTTTGTGTGTGAGAGAGAAAGTGTATTTTTGCAAAAAACAATTTTTCACTTTTCCTGTTTTTGTGCTTGTCAAATCTGTCCCTGCAGTTGTACCTCAGATTGTGTGTCATTATCAGTTTGGAAACTTCATTTCCCCATCTAGCTAGAATATCTGAAGGGAGTTCTCATTAGTAGCACGAGGCTTGCTGATTTCTCCCCTTGTCAGATCTCACTCGCTTCCTTCTTAGAGTTACAGAAATTACTTTTCTTTTGGGAACCGGCACATTATTAGCAACATATCATGCATAAAATATTTTTTGATGAAATGGGATATTGCCTGCAGCATCCTTTTATTAAAAGGCTTAACCCTGCAGTATTCAGGTGTGTTAATAAAATACTACCCCGTAATTACACACACACACACACTTACGACTTCACAGTGTCTTTAATCTGCTGTAACGGCAAACAATTTCCAGTGACTAGAAGTATCTAAAATCTGAAAAGTATCCCATCTGTTGCTCTATAAAAGTTATTTACAGCAAACCCATGATTTTTTTTTTTTGCTTTAAAAAATGGACACTGAGAAAAAAGTGTTTTTGCTGAATTTTAAAGGAGGGGAGAGATTTTATCATTCAGAAGAAAATAAAGGAAATTGTAATCTAGTATAAAATGAAAGAAAAGCTATTCTTGCGATAGTGGCAGTGTCCCACCAAATGTCTCAGAGTCCAGTTTCTTTTACAGATGGCCCAGTGCCAAGAACTCATGAATGTTAGCCAGATGTCTTCAACAAATGGTTTTAATGACAAAGCTCATATGACTATCACTTGACAAATTCCCACTGGGCATGCCTCACATTACACCCATGATGTAAATACTGTTAAGTCACATTTTACAGACATAGGGAAGGGAGGGGATGCAGAATAGCAAATTTTAGTGATTTAAGGCAAGGTGATGCAGCAGAGGGCCAAACCAGATGAGACATTAAAGGTACAATATAAATTACGTCAGCCTGAGTTAAGCTGTCGTAAAATATTTTTTTTTTATTAAATATTTATTGGTATTTTCAAAAAACACACAACAAACAAGAACAAAAAAAAATAAACAATATAAAAACAACACAAAAAAGCATATTCGAAACTAAACAGAAAAATAGAAAAAACACATACAGTTTCTGATACTTATTTTCCTCAACCTTGTTTCTCAGACCTCCTCACACCTCCCCTTCTTGTATTCCAATTTAAATTGTCAATTCAGCAAGTCCTTAACTTATTTCTTCACCTTAACTTAAACATTTATTCTAACATACTGTTATTTTACTTTACTTCTTTTTTCCATTTCCTCCATTTATTTTTAACAGCCTTATTTTCACTTAATTTAAAAAGAAAAGAAAAAAAAAACCAATTTCACCTTATTAAAATTACACATCAATACTTATACCTCATTAATTTATTCTTAAACCTTTTTCCTAAGGTCGACCAAAATTTCCCTTCCACGGTTTACCCAATTTCCTTACCACTAACAAAATATAAAACAAACAAAGCAATGCAAATTATCCTTATGTACCCTTTGGATTCCCAACCTCCACCCACCCTTCTCCCGGTTCCAGTCCCCAACCAATATCCATCAGTCTTTATATTATTTATTTAGCCTGGAGATCTCAGGTCCGAGGCCCTTATGTCTCTCTCAGTTCCTTTCTGCCGGTCTCTTTGATAGACCTTGATGTTAAGCCCCAGGTCTCGGAGGGGCTCCGGCCCAACAGAATCGGTGTTGCTTCTAGCCAGTCCTCCATACTTAAAAGCAAAAGCAAAGCCTATGGGGTATTCCAACTCTTGTTTCAAATTTCTTTCAAATCCAAATGTCCCCACAGCTCCAGCTTCCACCTTCAACAAATTTATAATCCTCAGGTCTTCAGATCTCCTCAAAAGAGGATCTCTCCATTTTCCAAACTCCCAATCAAACCAGGCTTTCCGCATCCAGTTTTTATTATCCTTTTTTATCATCATGTCAGGCCTCATATTGTAGCTCTCCTTTGACTCCTGCAAACCTCCATCTCCTCCTTCGTTTTCTTCAAAAAGAACATATTGCTCCATCGTGTCTACGCTTTCGGTTTCATTTATTTGTTCAATTGAATAGGCTTCCTGTTTCAAATCCTTATCAGACTCCAAGCTGTTGTTTACTGTCCAGTGTAATAGCGATACCTCTGTAGACAAAGCATCGTACTCATCTTGTAAGTTTCCCAAGAGAACCAGTGCTCTGTCCAATTCTGCTTGGAATTTAGACACTCCAGCCATTTTTGTAATGTAGTATCCTTGTTACCCCTCTAGGGGGATTTAATTCCTTGATCTTCCTTTCAGCTCAAAAACCAAAAGTCCAGTTATTTTGTATCAACCTTATTTTCAACCAGTTATCCCGAATAAACCAGCAAAAGCAGCAGAAGCAATGTTCTCTTTTTCCAGCTGACAACTAGCTGACTAGCAGCTCACTTGACAGCTGTCAAAATCTTCCATGCAACAGGCTTTCTCATCGGACGTTCCCGGGTCTAGGGGGGGGTGTAGTTTCAGCTCCCAAAATTCTTTTTATCCTCCAGAATATCTTCTTATAATGTCCAAACCGTGAGGTCAGGATCTTTTGTTAAAAAAAAACAAGAAACAGATTCTCTCGACCTTAGCTGCCCAGTCCTTTGCTTTAACTTGTTTACAAAGAGGGGGGGGTGGACTTCCTTTTTAGCCCCTTCCCGCTCGTTCCAAATCCAAGATAAGAAATTTTTTAAAGTTCCAATCTCCGTATTACTCACGGGTTGATGTTTTAGGATCCAATCACTCTTAGAAGAAGTTGGCGCTCTCTGTCAATGGCTTGCGGCTTCACTCCGTAGACGAGGGAGTACTCTCAGCACCACGCCTTACCCTGCCTCCGTTCCGAAGCCTTTAAAAAGGCTCCGTCGCGGATTGGGGGGGCGCAAATGGTGCCCGCCGAGTCTCTGTGTTCACAGGCATCCGCGCCTGTGATTTTAAGGGTCCCCGCTTCGCCGCAGCGGCCAGACCCAGACGCTACGGAGCCGATTCCCTCCGGAGCTCGGAGGGAATCCGCCATTAAACAGTGGCACCAACCCGGAAGTCCTAAGCTGTCGTAAAATATGCCAGATCCAAATGCTGTTCAGGAGCAGAGCTACTGCTGGTTGGGTTGGCCTAAACCTGCTGGTGTTCTCTGCTCTTTCACATGAGTGTTTAACCTTAGGCCACATGATTAAGGTATTCAATTGCAAACCACCATTTTGAGGGGAGTTGCTTTTGTCTTTTGTTCCCAACTATTTGGATACATCACTGATTTGTTTTTGTACCTGTTTTGATGCTTTGAATAATATTTATGATTCTGGACATTTTTTATTTCAAAAGGAGTCAGTTATTATGCATCCAATTGCTTCAGGCTGTGCAAAATTAATATCCACACTATGCATCCAGTTGGCCATGGTGAAAACAGGATTCTGGACTAGATAGGCCACTTCTGATCCAATAGGATATGCATAAAGAAAGAAAAGTATTGTGCCTTTTAATGCAACACTGTTTCCCAGAAAGGATCCATTTTTGTGTAGTTAGTGCCAAGAGCAGTGATTCATGCCTTCCTGTAAGAAAAGGTGTGGATTGGGTTGCTGGCTGATGAAGACAGGGCAATAAAAAGCTTGGTGAGATCGCAATTCCATTTTTACCTGGCAATATATAGCCACAGGTGGGGCTTGCCTGACAGCTGGCAGCTCACCTTCCTTCTCTGGCCAAGTGAATGAGCTGTCTCCTTCCTCCATGCGCTGGACGCCTGAGGTTGCGGGAACAGTCACAGCTTCACCCTGGGGCCTCACAGGGCTGGGGCTCCTCCCTCCACGCACTGGGCGCTGGCGGCAGCTTCACCCCATTGCTGCTTCCTTTTCAACATTGTAATGTATATATCGCAAAGTTTAGCTGGTGATACATCACCATGTTGAAAACCTAGTCCTAGGTAAAGGTAAAGGGACCCCTGGCATTAGGTCCAGTCGTGGCCGACTCTGGGGTTGTGGCACTCATCTCGCTTTATTGGCTGAGGGAGCCAGCGTACAGCTTCCGGGTCATGTGGCCAGCATGACCAAGCCGCTTCTGGCGAACCAGAGCAGTGCACGGAAACACCATTTACCTTCCCGCCGGAGCGGTACCTATTTATCTACTTGCACTTTGACGTGCTTTTGAACTGCTAGCACATTTGAACAAAATCTATGCCATCTTTTTGTGATCTGCATACCGCATCTAAATTTGTAGTAAACACCCTGTTTGGGGAAGGGCAAGGTTTAATTCTTAATGCACAAGGTGAGATTTTCCACAGTTTCTGCCAAAAAAAAATCCTAAGTGCTTGTTCTTTTATCCCATGATTCACTGAATTATAAGCTACATCTCCCTCACAGGTGTCACTGTTAAATAAAAATAATGGAAATGTTTGCAAGGCCTCTTTGAGCGAAACGATCTATTACAAATCGACAGAGATGTGATGGAACAGAATGGCAAACATCTGTGCTGTTCTTGTGTCGCTGGGTGCAGCGCGGCTTAATTACTCTGTGCCTGGCTTCTTCCTTGCCATCAGCATTTATAGAGTGGGAAAGGACCAGCAGGGTTCCTAAAAAAAAATCACTCAGCAGAATCCCAGCTGGAACTCCTAATACCCCTGCCTTTGAGAATGTGATTCTGCTAGCCAACAATTAAACAATAGAATTATGGTGTTCTTTTCTTATGTGTTAGCACAAAGGGGGTTTTCAGATGTGCGGCAAAGAGCTATCAGGCAGCATATTCTCTGCTTCAGGACAGTCACAAACATCGATGAAAGAAACTGAGCTAAGGATGCTTTTAAAATCCAAAGTGCATTCAAGCAAACAGATGCATCAAACCCCGTCATCACTTCCCTAAGCTACTAGCTTGCGCCTTTGAAATCCGAGCATTTAGCAGATAACAATTCTTCCATTTATACAAGTCCTCTGCTATAATATCCATTGTCCATTGCTGCACAAAAGGAAGAACAGAACGGCTTTGCCGGATCAGACCAAAGGTCTGTCTAGGGACTCGCAAGCGCTCGGCAAGTGATTCAGAAAGTTCCTTTAAGCAAATATGCATCGTGATTTCCTCTCCAGGAGACACGTTGCTTTTGAAACTTTCAGAAGCAGCTTGTTCAAAGAGAAGGGGGGTGGGCAGAAACCGTTCGCTCTTAGACTTTGCTCCTAAGCTCCCTATATAAGACCAGCCAATGTCTCTTACAAGGCATTTTATCTGTACAAGCCTGTGTCCTGTGACCCAGCTGCAGCCAAATGGGCAGATCCAAAGATGCAAAATCTTCCTTCTTTCTGTATATACCAGCCATGCACTGGTTGCCACTGGGCATAGGTATGCTGACTGAGATGCACAGGCACTGATGAGGTTCCCCAGAGGTGCCCATGTGTGGCCATACAGAGGACTTTTCCCAAATATTGCATCCAACAAGCACAATACAATCCTTAGCATCTATACGCATCATAAATTTACTGACACCCTCCCACTCATATCTAACTGAAGGTGGGAATGTTTACAGGGGTCAGCAAACTTTTTCAGCAGGGGGCCGGTCCACTGTCCCTCAGACCTTGTGGGAGGCCGGATTATATTTTGAAAAAAATGAACGAATTCCTATGCCCCACAAATAACCCAGAGATGCATTTTAAATAAAAACACACATTCTACTCATGGAAAAACACTAGGCAGGCCCCACAAATAACCCAGAGATGCATTTTTTTAAAAAGGACACATTCTACTCATGTAAAAACACGCTGATTCCCAGACCGTCCGCGGGCTGGATTGAGAAGGCGATTGGACCACATCCAGCCCCTGAGCCTTAGTTTGCCTACACATGGTACATACCCTAACTGGTTCCACTGCGAGTGGTTTTCCACAAAGGCAGCATCACTCAAGAGCACATCATCTTGTTGCACATCGCTTTGTGTTAATGAGTATCTCTAAATTGGAGCCATCATTTCTACGACTGCTGTGCTGAAAATGTACCTGCACCCCCACAAAGCATCTGCATCCCCCCAAACATTAATGACAGGCCTGGCCAATTGCATTTGTCAGAGGGGAAAACATTCAGTGCAATTCTCAGGGGAAGGATGCAGGTTCTTCTGCTCTGCTTCCTACATTTGAGGTGACCAAGGGGTGCATCGGAGTACCCTTTCTTTCATACTGCAAATCATCTCTCAAATGGTCTGCCCTCTGCCTGTGTCTCCTGAAAACTCTGTTACATCCTAGAGTGTCCTATGCAGGAAGTGCAGGCAGGCAGGGAGGCTACCTCATATATGACAGCTGCTTGTTATTATTTCTCTAAGTAAAGCCTCTTTACTTATAAAGAGATCATTGCAGAAAACAAAGTGAGCACACCAATCTTCGATCATCAATAGCTTCGATCACCAGCGTCCCATACTTCAGCTGAAACCCAGGGAACAAAATCATGTGGCTACTCCTCCCATGAGGACTCTTCAGAGCAGGATGCTCAAGAAGTCAGGGAGGCAGCAGAGCTTGAAGATAAATTTAAAGGAAAGGAAAGCACCCACCAACCGACAGCTACTTTGCACTGATAATTCTGCATTCATTGGAATTACAGAGACATTCCACAGTGCCCTGAAGATAAGGCAGAAAAATGGAAACCTCTTTCACAAGTGAAGAAAACTTTCAGAAATTGAAGGGCAGGTTTTGGGACACAGCTTATTTTACCTATTGTGGTTTGTCCCTTTTTGTAGTATCAGTTCAATTAGTGTAAACCCTGTGGTTGAGGATTCCATGTTATAAGACCGTCTCCTTGTTTACCATCAATAAAAGAAACCCAAAAAGTGCTATAACCTCACACAGTGACAGAATTATTGCAGTTAGTCCTCACATTCCTTCTGAACTTTTACTTCTGTCTTTCATTTTTCAAGCTGTGGCCTACAGTCACTGGACACTTTATTAAGACTGAACCTGTTCTCCTCAAAAATGCAAGAACAAAACTCTAAGTGTCAATGTAGTTACATTGGTATCAGTTGCCTTTATTCCATTGACAAGGATTCAGAAAGGCAGTATGAAATGCAGCAAAGATAGTTCGCACTTTATGGAAATAATATTATACATGCTTCAACTGCAACATGCACCTGTTGGGTGGAACATATGAAGAGATTTATGTTCAGCTTGCCATAACTTATGAAGGAATGAGGCTGGAAAGGGAATACTCTTCTGCTAAGAAACTTGATCTGTCCCAGATCAGATTCCAGTAATGAATGAAGTTTTAGTCAATTTAATGGTCTATTACTTTTGAATTTCTCATGTTCAAACAGGACTTTTCTTACAGTTGATTGAAGGAATGAAATAAAAACATAATATGTCATTATTATTTTCCCTTTCTAATAAGCTGGTGAACTAATTCAGTTGGAACATGCTGATTCCAGCTACACAAAACTTCATTTTAGTAACCAAATGAGATGTGTAATCCTTAATAAGGGCTAAGATAATTGCATTACAACTGTTGGCACAGTTCAAAAATGGGGATTAGGGGGGAGAGAGAGAGAGTGAGAGAGAAGAGAGCAAAACATTTTGCCATCTGGAGCAGTGACTTCCAGTGTCTAGAAATTCGAGTCACTCAAAATCAGTTATGTCTCCATTTAAAACAATATAATACAGGATGAAGTAGAGTATAAAATGTAGGATGCAGAATATTTTAAATATTTTAATGGATGATGCATTTAAAAATATCAGTCACTAGCAGCCCTGTTTCCTGTCATTGCTTGAAAATTCTAATGTTTTTTTTTAAAAAAACCCACGCTATTCCAATCATTCATTTTAACTGAGTATATCTATACGCATAATCCTTTTTGAGTGCAGGTAGTTCTCTCCACCGAAACAAAGAGCTACAGGATAACAAACAGGATAATTGCATTTGCTGAGAACTTTGTGTGTGCATCAAGATCACACAGAACTCTGAACCAGGGCGAATGATTATTCCTACTTCTATAGGGATAACTGAATTACAGTGGTACCTCGGGTTAAGTACTTAATTCGTTCTGGAGGTCCGTACTTAACCTGAAACTGTTCTTAACCTGAAGCACCACTTTAGCTCATGGGGCCTCCCGCTGCTGCCACGCCGCCGGAGCACGATTTCTGTTCTCAACCTGAAGCAAAGTTCTTAACCTGAAGCACTATTTCTGGGTTAGCGGAGTATGTAACCTGAAGCGTATGTAACCTGAGGTACCACTGTAC
This sequence comes from Podarcis filfolensis, assembly GCF_964270895.1. Lineage (NCBI taxonomy): Eukaryota > Metazoa > Chordata > Lepidosauria > Squamata > Lacertidae > Podarcis > Podarcis filfolensis. Next base: position 34,384,890 of record NC_139608.1, on the reverse strand, counting down.
AGTTATGAAGATGGGAGCAGAAAACAGCTTTTGAAAGTCCATGGGCAGGAGCACATACACAATGAGATTTAAATGTGGTCAACTTTGGCTGGACCAGGTCCAAAACACGTTTGCTTATTTATCCAGTGCATTTTTAGACTGACCTTTCAGCATTCTCTACACAAATAAAATAGAACAGTAAGATATGCAATGAATGAAATGAAACCAGAGGATAAAGCTAGCAGCAAAGATCTCATCACAATTAAAAGTTTAAAAAATGGAAAAGTAAAAAGAAGAAGAGGAGGAAGCTTTGCTCTGGGCTGGAAAGGCCGCAAAGTCAATGTCAGGTGATCCTCCCTGGAGATTTCTGCATTTCCTTTCCTTCTGATGTTACTGCTTACAATTCTCTCTCCCATACCAGGCAGGTCACTCTTAAGGTTTACATTGTTCCTCTCGCTGCAGTATGCTGCTCTGCTCACTGGGGAACAGCTGAGAGGTGAAAAGAAGGCTGGAAAAAAATCAACCTTTCATCTGGACTCCTCTTTTTCCTGCTGCTTAGTTGATCAGTGAGAGGGGATACTGTGGTTCGTGTAAGATTAGACAGCGGGCCAAAAGCAGCTCAGGGAGCACAAATTGCACACGTCTGAACAAGAAATGGGGTGGGGGAAGCATGTTTCATGGAGACTGTGCATACCGACTATAGAATGTACAAAAATCAGCCAAATATGATGACTGGAGAAAGTACAAAGTTCAGTTGATACATGGACATTTCATAAGGTCTGTTAGATTGTGCATAATGACCATAGAATGTGCAAAGTTTAGTCAAGAGACTTTATACATTTCTCAGAGACTTTAATTTCTGTAACAAGCAATTGTAACAAATGATATCAATATGCATAAACAAATCAGATCTACAAAATCCTGTCCTCTCATCTGGCACTATAGCGAGGTAAAAATAACCCAGTCCCAAAACTTGGTATTCAAAGAAATCCCACGGCTGCTGACAATGCCTGCACATTTCCTATACATTAAAAAAAGGAACAATTTATGGGTCTGAAATAATTCAGTGATCAGGTATTTGGATGGTATTTCCATTATGCTGGACCTGGAATACTTTGCTCTATCGCCTTAAAATATAGCTCTCTGAAGAATTCAAAGTGAGACATAGCAGACTCACTGTAAGGAAAAAGGGATAGGGATCAGAAGGAAACCATAGACGACCAACTTAGGATCAGAACAGACATGCTCTTTTAAAATGACTTAAGCCACTCAGGGACATATCTGTCAATAGAACCACATACACACTCGTGTAGCCATCTGCTATCAATTTTTCAGGAATGCTTACAGCTGTACCAAGGAACAGGACTTACTATATATGCTTCCCACTGCCTGCATGATATTGCAACATCTAATTAATCCTAAGAGACCTACATATCTCTGTCCATGTCAGACTGCAGTCACAAATGCATAGTTTATAGCCCACTACTGGAGCAGTGTATCAACCAAATTAAGCCTTCCCCTTAGAATCTCTGTGGCTATTCCAGGCAGATGATGCTCAAAGATGGGACCTACAGTCATGGCTGAGCCGAGAGTGGCTTGTGCTACCTCACACAAAACTATACCATCTTCCTTAGCAAGCATGTTCTGTAATGCTGTCTTCAGGTATACTGTACTTTTCTGTCTAACCCCCCCCCCCCAATTTTTAAGAAAATGAGGGGAGATGGCCCAAAGTTGTTAGGCTTCTCCCTCTACGCAGCTGCGGCCAGGAAACACCCCCTAGATCATTTCCCGCATGCAGCGGCATCGGGGGAACTTGTATTCCCGCCAGCCAGATGGTTGGTGGAGCACAACTTCCCCCAGTGCCGCTGCGTGCAGGAAACAATCTAGGGAGTGTTTGCCATGCGCAGCGGCATTGGGAGAAGCCAGCCAGCTGGTTGGCTGGAGCGCAACTTACCCCAATGCTGCTGTGTGCGGGATATGATCTAGGGAGTGTTTCCCGCGTACAGCGGCATCAGGGGAAGTTGCGCTCCAGCCAGCCAGCTGGCTGGCGGCACGCAGCTTCTCCCCCCCCCATGCAGCTGCGGGGAGAAAATACTCCCTAGATCGTTTCCCGCTTGCTGGAGCATCAGGGGAAGTTGCGCTCCCACCAACCGGCTGGCTACCCGTGTATTGGATGATGCTAGTTTTTTTGACATGATTTTTTAGTAAAAAAACCCCTCGTCTAATACACGGAAAAATACGGTACTTGGTGCCAGAAGATTTTATAAAGAGTTTGGATTTGATATCCCGCTTTATCACTACCTGAAGGAGTCTCAAAGTGGCTAACATTCTCCTTTCCCTTCCTCCCCCACAACAAACACTCTGTGAGGTGAGTGAGGTGAGAGACTTCAAAGAAGTGTGACTAGCCCAAGGTCACCCAGCAGCTGCATATGGAGGAGCGGAGATGCAAACCCGGTTCACCAGATTATGAGTCTACCGCTCTTAACCACTACACCACACTGGCTCTCATCTTATACATCTATAAGAGTAATTCTCAGTAGCAGATTGCTCTCCCTTCACTTACGCAGAAGCTACAAGGTACAAGAACATTACCAGGTTACAACCTTTGCCAATTTACTTGTCACCGGAGAGGCAAGGATAGGTATCTTACTGCACTCAAATGCACTACAGACTAGCTCCATCAGTTTCCAGGGATTTCCTTGCTGTAGGGGCACCATTCCCACTGCCCGTTCTAGATCCTTAAATATGCGGTGCACTGCATGAGTAGCCAGGATACAGTATTCTGTTCAGCAGTGAAGACAGCAAGGCTAAGAGTAAGAGATCTGCATGTTCATTAACCCTCCTGACCACTGAAGCCCACAGGAGTTGAACTATCCATTCATTCAACAGCACTTGTAGGCTACTTTTCAACCATAATGGCTATCCAAATAAGTTCTCAGTTACAACAGATTCATAGGAGGACAGTATTGTCCTCTTTTTCTCCTCTGTCTTTGGAAAACCAGATGCATATTGCTCTTCCCCTCAAAGGAAGTGATAGCAAAGCAAGTTCGGGGGGGGAGAGATGTTCTTCAAAGTCCTCTTTCCAGTTCATCAAGTGTCCAAGCTGTAGATGCAATGTTGCTGCTGCCCTAGGCAGGGGATATCAACAGCTCCCACCCCTTACAACTTTATGTGGCTACTGGGAGCACTTGAGGGCCTGTGATGTAAAGCATCTTCTGACACACCCTGCTGTTCCCTCACTAGGTCTTCAGCAGTGGCCAACAAGCAGATTCAACAAGGATGTCCAAACAAACAGTCCAAAATAGCTTTTTAAGGTTCCAGAGCCCAGTGGGAAAGTGCAGTGTCACTACTGCAAGCTGGTGGGCAAGAAGATGTGACGCTCTTGGGCCTATCAGAGTGTCAACTATGAGAAGCTTCCTAACCCAGTCAATAGCACAGGCCAGGCTTTGATTACAGGCTCTACGAGTGATCACTCTCAGTTATTTACCAACCCCCAATACACCTCATTCTTCAATGCTAATGATGATTTTATACAATGAAAACTGTTATGAAACTGCCTAAGTCTGCCAATTCAGATGGAACAACCAACTATGGTTTGACCAAACTTAGGAACTGACTGAACTGGAGTGCATGGGGAAGAAGGAGGCAGAGAGGACATTACCATAACACTCAGCCATGGTTTGGTTTTATATATGAGCCATCTCCGTGTTAGATGAAACATCGAAAGGTCTTTCCCAAAACAAATGGCCCTGTTTAATACAAACTGACTGTGAAGCCACAAACAAACACCTAAATTGCATGCAAACAAGAAAATACTAAGCACGTCTCCAAGTAGACTGTGGTAAATATGTCAAAAGCAGCAATTATGCGCACAGTGGAATGGCTAAGCTGATTGGATAAATGCTTTACCAAGTACATGAAAAGCACAGAATAATTTGGATGAGTAGTTTATTTCATTTCAGTTCTCATACTGTTATACTGAAGTCAGAAATTATTTCCAAACGGAGTTGAAATAACTACCTGTGAGCTGGTATGTAGAGCAGACCCGCCATTGTAAAAATATCCGAGGAATTTTGATGTGCCATTGATCTTTGTTAGTTCACTTCTACTAACTGACATGCTTTCCTCCTTTTGGGTTTATTTTTAAAATGCCAGTACTGAAATTCCTTTGAAATTCAAATTCATTTGTCCATTTGGATTTGGATTTACACAACAATACATCTTTCAAAGTAGATGTGTGTGAGGGGGGAGGAAGACAAGACAAATAGGGGTTTATCCCCACACAAGGAAGCAATGTCAAGTAGACTGAAACCATGGTAACCGTCAATTTAAACAATTTAAAGGAAAATGAATTGGTGCAACAGTCTCTCAACCATTTATGTCTTATCACCATTGTAAATAACATACTTCATATTTTAATGTGAGTTTCATTTCAGTGAAGGAAGCCACTGTCTATTATTTTAACCAGATATTCATGATCTACACTCAACAGTTCCCACAGGAAGTAAATCTATGCGAGAAGGGGAGTAAAAAGTGGAAATGTAGAGTTGAAGAATTTCTCTTCCAATAATACAGGCCAAATGTTGCCAGCAAGAGCAAATATTTTGGGTCCCTTTTTTAGAATAAAAATCAACTATAGATTTGCATGGCAGGAGGAATGACAGAAATATTGTGCTCCATTGTCATTTGAGCAACTGGAGCCTAATTAAACGCAGCAAAACTCTGAAAAGTAGGTTTGCCAAAGAAAATAACTTCCAAAAGTTTTAGAGCAGACTGTTAAGATGTACATCTGCAGCTATAAGTTCCAATGTGGGGAGAGCAGCGAAAGATCACATTATGTGTTACAATGTTGGTGGAATAAGTCAGACTTCCCTAGAGATTCAAAGGAAATAAATTAGTGACAGTTAAAAATGCATTTGTATTCTAATATCCGCAGAAATTAACTATAACAGTAAAAGTGGAAACAGCTCTTTACACCAGCCATTAATCTTTGCCTTTAATCATTTTCTATGGGCTATCTTGCTCATCAAAGGCATTTCTGCAATCACGTACTTCTAAGTGCCAAACTGCACATGACATCAATCGTATGAATGCAAGAGGCGTTCCAAAGAGTGCATAGAAATGGCTGGAAATCATTACACATTCTTCGAACATAGGCATAAAAAGTCATAGTTTCTCTTTTTCCTACATAAAAAAGAAAGGCATATAGGAGAAATATTATTAACATCTCAAGTGACCCACCAATTTATTGCCAGAAGCTCAAGTGTCCTTACAATGGTCAGGGACATTCTGGCAATGACAGAAGCGTATGAAACAAGGGCTAAGAATGCCTGTCGGCTTGGCATCAGAGTTAGGGCCTAGGTATGCTAAGCTGACAAAAGACCTTCAGGTTGTGGCAACAGGTTATGGAAAAGGCATTTGAATGCTAAATGTTCCAGGTTCAACTCCTGGCATCTCTAGGTAGGGCTGAGAAGGACTCCCTGTCTGAAACCCTGAGAAGATGTTGCAAGTTACTGTTGACAAAGTCATTTCCTTTCCCCAGGGAAATGAAGTTGTGGGCTGGCTTCTGCGTCATAGGGAGTCCTTGGCTGTGTCACTCCTGAAGGAGCGTCTCCACCCCCATCACTCTACCCGGACACTGAGGCCCAGCACCGAGGGCCTTCTGGTGGTTCCCTCACTGCGAGAAGCCAAGTTACAGGGAACCAGGCAGAGGGCCTTCTTGGCAGTGGCACCTGCCCTGTGGAACACCCTCCTACCAGATGTCAAAGAGAAAAACAACTACCAGACTTTTAGAAGACATCTGAAGGCAGCCCTGTTTAGGGAAGCTTTTAATGTTTGATAGATTACTGTATTTAAATATTTTGTTGGAAGCCGCCCAGAGTGGCTGGGGAAGCCCAGCCAGATGGGCAGGGTATAAATAATAAATTATTATTATTGGGCCAACCAATCCGTCATTTAAGCTGCTTGTGGCAGAAACTCGGCCCCTTTTGGTTCCTCCTCGCACAGTTCTACCACCCTCCCTCCCTATAATTAGGCTCTCAATCCTTTGACCTAACTATGGACCTCAGGATCTGAGCCTTTTGAGAGGAGATCATCCAGAGGCTCCAGCACCCTGAAGCCCCTGCCGCCCTACAGCCACAGTGCCACCCTGCATCCCCCTACCATGTATTAAAACATCAGCGGTGGTCATCATGTAACAGTTGCCAGGAGTCCGTGCACTGGCTGACGGAAGTGGACTGCCACACAACCATGGGCTTTCTACACAGGTAGTGTTTCTTTTAACCATCCGTGTATAAGGTGACCCCCAATTTTTGAAAACAAAACCCATCACCTTATACATGGAAAAATATGGTAAAAGTCTGGAAGAACTTTCTGATGGTAAGAGCTATTCTTGCAGAAGGTTGAGGACTCTCATTCATTGGAGGTATTTAAGCAGATGTTGTGATTGCCACCTGTCAATGATGCTTAAGTTGAGATTCCTGCATTGAAAGTTTTGGACCAGATAGCGCCTGGGGTCCCTTCAAACTATAATTCTATGATTCTATTACAAAGCAAAATATGCTGTTCATATTATAAGTTCTGAACGTACATCTTAATATCTGGATGAAATAATGTTTTTAACTGTAACTCTTTTTAAAATGTTTCAACTCTTCTAGATTTATTTATTTTTAATTGTGGATGTGTCTGCCACCTTGGGCTCTTTTGGAAGAAGAGTATAATAATAGTAATAATCCATATTCTTGTAATTAAAATCAGGGCTTTTTTCTAGCCAGAACTCGCCAGGACTCAGTTCCAGCACCTCTCAGGTGGATGCCATTGCCATTACAAAAGAGAAAGGAAGGCGTTCCTGTGAGTTCCGGCACCTCTTTTGCTAGAAAAATAGCACTAATTAAAATTAACAAAAGATTTAAATGGTTTCCAATCATTCTAACTAATTTTTATCCAGACATTCCTTGCTCAAATTTCTGTTCCTGTGTATTATTACATGCTGAAGTCATACAGCAGATGTTTAAATTAGGCATTTTGATTTAGACAAGTCTAAAATAGCATCTTTCATATGCAACATAATGCAGGAAAAAAGAAAAGTCTTTTGTACTCAAGAATTCAGGAAAGCTTTGTATTGTGAAGTTGCTGGAAAGATGTGCCTGACAAGTCATTTTCTTTTTTCTTTATTTCTTTCTTTTTGTAATGAATTGCTGTTCTATATTTAACATCAATTTTGCAAATAAATTGCTATTCTTTCAGTTCATGGTGAAGATACACATTGCCAGAAACAAACAGATTCTCAGACTGGCCTACTAGTAAATCCTATATTTAGTGTTGCTACATATATGGCTCTCAAGATTTGGATGCCAGGAAACATGGCTTACCTGTGGTCAGTTTTCCACATCCTGATGTAATGTTTAGAGGCTCTTGCTGCCTGAAACAGCCTCATTGTGTTGCAAGCAACCCTGACTTCGTCCGTGGCCAGTAGGAGCATTGTGTGAGGTCATGGCCACTTACGATGTGATGAGGCTGATCTGTGTAAATAGGAACCCCTGCACTTTATAGCTTCAAATGGGGAGGTAGAAAAGTCATCATAAATATGTCAATTTGCACAGCACTGCCATGGTCAGGCCAAGTTGCGCTGAATTCTGAACTCAGTTGCAGTTTGCATGTGTATTTTGGCTTCAGATGCCTTGCAAAGACGTTTGAAGTATAATACAGCTAATTCAAAACAAAATCGACTATACTTTCTTCATAGGCATTTGACTGTGCAGCTGAGCACTGCGCTGAGTGCTGCTTTAAGGGATCAGTGTCTGTTAGTGTCCTGAAATCCAGCAGTCCTTTCAAGGCACATAACTGACATACGTCCCTAATTCCTCCTTTGAATGAACACTTCAGCACCACATTTGCAGCTAACCATAAATCTTTGCATATTTAACATGAATTTCACACACACCTGACACTGGAAAGGCACACAGTTGGAAGTCTACAAAGAAACTCAGGCAGTATAGTAATAAAACTTGGACCAAGGATGCCTTTGGTTTTATTTAGTTAGTTACAGATTCTTAATCACCCTTCATCCATTTGTACAAAATAAACCTTGAGGATCACTCATAGTGGCTGGCTTATGCTTGTATTCTTGAGCGTCTCACTAGGGTTTATTTATGCATTTGATATTTATATTGTTTCTCACCCACGGTCCACCACTGCCTGGCTTCCCTTCTCCGCCCCTGCCACATGGCAATTAGGTTTAGGGAGGAAATCTCACATTCATGAGATAAGGACTATTTCTACCCCTTGTTCCTAATTTCTGTGCAGAAGTGATTGGGGGGCAGATGGAGATAGAAGGGTTAACCCTCCTCATGTGCAGTGATCCCCAGACTCTCTCTCTCTCTCTCTCTCTCTCTCTCTCTCTCTCACACACACACACACACACACGGTAATTATTTTTTGGAGGGGAAAGGTCCCATTCCTAAAAACCTCTGGATTCAGATATGGTAGAAACCTTTTTTAAAAAAAATGCCCTTTTTATTTTACATTTGAATAGATTTCAAACTAAGCTCATTGTCAATAATAAAAAGTAGGCGTACAGACCCATGAAATAATTCACATCAGCCTATGAGGAGGTGATAGGAAAATTGCATCTATAAGATAGACATCTCTTTGTACCTTCTACAAGTCTGTTTTCAATCATTTGCCTCTGCAGGCGATAAGAAAGTTTTGGGTCTTTTGCCAAATCACAATGTGTGGCCGCCATATGAAACAAGCTAATCCAGCCTGCTTGGAAATTAAGAGGATGCCTGGTTTAAAGTTGGAAGGGGAAGTATGTATGTACTTGCCTGATACTGAAAAAAGTATTTTTTTAATAAAAAAACACACCACCACCTTATATTCTCACTGAAGTCCTGGGAGGCAAGAATCCATCTTGCATTTCTACTTATGAAAGAAGAAACTAGCAACATACAAAGGACTAGGGCTCTGAATCACATATATAAGTTGGTGGTATTTTAGCTGGTATTTCAACATATGAGACTGCATCCTGGACTGCTAAAACACACAGTACTTAACTACATGGTTGTAGCTAGGGCCAGCACAGGCCAAGTGTAGCTAGGGGCCAAGTGTCCCAGCAGAGTCTGATGCTGATGCTGGACCAGTACAACTCATGGTGGCTGCTAGATCTGTCAGACACCTGTTAGAATGTTTTTCGTTTCTTGCTGCAGGGTTAATTGTTATTCCTAACATATACAATTACTTTGAATTTTGTGATTTTGCAATTTTATATTTTTTTATTCATTTATCCTATTTTTACTGCATGTTTCTTTTGTATTAGAAGTGTTGTTTTTATTTGTTAATGCTTTGTTATCAAAGAAGGCTGCATGCCCCTCTTCGAAATTCCTCATGCCAGATTTGGTGATGATATCTCAAAAGGAGGCCAAACTCATGCCAAAAAACCTGGCAAAGTCATGACAAAATCACATTTCAGACTGCCATCTTGATTCAAAATGGTGTCTGGCATCCAAACATTGGCAAAGACCACTGGCCCCACCTCAGGAACCTTCATGCTAAGTTTGGTGCTGCTATTTTGAGAGGAGAAGAAGAAGAAGAGTTTGGATTTGATATCCCGCCTTTCACTCCCCTTCAGGAGTCTCAAAGCGGCTAACATTCTCCTTTCCCTTCCTCCCCCACAACAAACACTCTGTGAGGTGAGTGGGGCTGAGAGACTTCAAAGAAGTATGACTAGCCCAAGGTCACCCAGCAGCTGCATGTGGAGGAGCGGAGACGCGAACCCGGTTCCCCAGATTACGAGACTACTGCTCTTAACCACTACACCGCACTGGCTCTCAAAGGAGGCTAAACTTACGCCAAAAAAATGGACAAAGTCATGCTGAAGTCATATTTCAGTCCACCATTTTAATTCAAAATGACACCTGGTGTCCAAATGGTGACAAAACCTGCTGCCCCACCTCAGGAATCCTTGTGCCACATTTATTTCAAAAGGCAGCTGAACCTCTGCCAAGAGGCATGTCAGAAAACAGGTAAAGTCAATCCAGTCACATTTTGTCCACCATCTTGATTCAGAATGGCAGCCTGTGTTCACATGTCAATGAAGAGCCCCTTCCTCCACACACTTTGGTTACCCTCACACCAAGTTTGGTGATGATATCTTGAGAGGTGTTCAAATGTATACAGAACAAACTACTTCTCAAAATACTGAACAGCCGATGAACCATTTGTGTTTTGTATCTATGACTTACACTTTAAACAAATGACAAACATGAATGGTATTAACCGGTTTGCATTCTTACAGCAGAGAAGAAATGATTTTTATATTCCATGAAATATATTTGTAGATGCACAGCCATCAAGTTGATGTTTGAAAAATGCAAGCTTCACGTTCATTACGCAAGTCATGCCTCATCCAGCCACGTCTGCACAGAGGGAATATTTTCTTTCCTTTGCTCTTTGGGAGCAAGAACAGATTCCTGAAACCTGACAGGGCCGTATTTATCCAAAAGTGGCTTTTAATTTTAGCTGCAATCAGATATTCAGACTCTAGCACCAGCACAAAGCTCATAGGAATATGCATGGCTTGTACCACTGGGGTACCATTGGGAGTGGGAATGAAGGAGTCACTAAAGCACAAGGCATACCATGAGCCAACATCTCATAGCACCTTGATAATGTTTTGCCGTGTTGCAGTAATTTTCAGGTTTTTCAGAGGGAGCGCCTTTAAATTTAAATGTCAAGGAGCACACAGACTTTCACCCCACAACTCCTGTGGGCTGCAAAAGATATTATTATTATTATTATTATTATTATTATTATTATTATTATTATTATTTATATACCGCCCTATACCCCCCCGGGTATATTAAACCAAGATGTAAAACCACAAAATATCTACTAAAAACAAAAACAACCCAATAGCCCCCCCCCAAAAAAAACCCACATTTTAAAAGGGCATAGGATATAAATCAGATCAAAGGCCTGGTTAAAAAGGAACTTTTTGCCTAGCACCCAAAGGTATATAATGAAGGTGCCAAGCGAACTTCCCTGGGGAGAGCATTCCACAGATAGGGAGCCACTGCAGAGAAGGCCCGTTCTCGTGTTGCCACCCTCCGGACCTCTGAATAGGAACATGTGAAGCCGTCATATACTGAGTCAGAGCATTGGTCCCAAAAATTCATCATTCATACACTGACTGATAGCTGCTGTCCAGGGGTTTCACTCCCAGCCCTAGCTGGAGATGCCAGAGATCGCACCTGAAACCTTTTGCATGTTCTACCACTGAGCTCAAGCCACAATTTCCCTTATTAGACCTCACTGGAAACCATCTATGGCTTTTAAAACCGGGGAGCACTGTTTTTATTTGTTATTATGGGATGTATTTCTGTGATTTTAGATTGCAAACTGTCCTGTGATCTTTGGGTGAAGCTTGGCATAGAAATTTAATAAAGAATAATCCTCAAGGAATCCGTATAATCTCCTTCTAACACCACCTAACCTGATGGCCATCACATCCATGGGTTAACTATGTGAGGTGTGAAGAAATCCTTCCTTTTGTCTGTCCTGAACTCCCCGTAATTCAGCTATGAAATTGAAAGTTAGTCCTTTTTAGGCATGCAGCCAGGAAACGAGTATTGACTATTATCTAAGAGAGCTTTGCTGGGAGGTGGTCGGGCAAAGCCACTTCCAAGCTGGAGAGGAGGTGGGGTTGCGGGCCCACCCCCTCCCACTCATGCGGGGGCTGGCTCTTAGCCCCCGTGAGAAGAGGGAATCCCCGGGCGTGCCTACGACCTGACCCGCCAATCGGCAGGCTGGGGAGGCATGGCCTAGCCCATTTAAGGCCAGCGCGCCCGGGGACCGCCCTCTTTGCCCCGTACCAGCTGCCCGGTACCTTGCCATAAAGTGCCATTGTGCATTATCCTTTCTAACAACTCTTTTGAAGGATGTACAATGCTAAGATGATGGATGGAAGAGGGAAGAAGTGCTTATTTTCCCCTTCTGCTGATTTCCTGCTAAAAAGGCCACCTTATTTTACCCCTGCTGGGAAGAAGACACAGGCACCCATATCTTTTCAGCAGTGACAGTCAAAACAGATGGAAGGGGAGGATATTTTAAGCAGAAAAACAGTATGGGGGAGAGAGACCTTAGAAGCCCCTCTGCATGTACCTCCCAGGCCTTCCTTTTAAATTTAAATTTCTCTGGTGCTCAACAGTACACAAAAATGAAAAGATTTGCAGAAGAATTCAAAATGTGCAGTTCCACCCTGAGAGCAGGTCCTTGGAAACGCTGAACTCCCTCTAACAGCTGCACATTACAGGGCAATTGCGGTAATAATTGACAAACTGTCTTCCAGGGAAGTTTGTCCGCTATTTCTGCTCTCATTGAGAAACCCTTGATAAGCCTCCAAGGAACCCTAGGAGCACACTTGGAAAAACACTGCCTGACTGAAATGTGCAACCATTCACTCCCCTCCCCAAAGCATTGAAGTTTGAAGCTGGCTCTTTTTAAAAGCACCTGTCAATGCTTCTGGAAGAGGTTAAGTACTGTGATTATCTCTCTCCGACTTCCCCGTGCCAGCAATAACACAACACCAGCACCAGCGCAATGTCCGAAGAGGGAGGGAGCAGCAGAACACTCAAAATATCACCCCAGCATTACAGGAAAAGCATGCAGGCATTAAAAAACAGGCCTCCAAAAATAGATCAATTGGTTTCAAGTATCAAAAATGTTTTCTTTTATGCCAGATGTGTATCTGAATTATTTGCAAACAGACAAAGCCTTTTCTCTTCTAGGAAGGTTCCTCAAGTTGCTGAGCTGCTAAGACCTTTTCATTTAATCAAACTCATCAGGGGGTTTTTTTTTAATACTGAAAGGCTTTAACTTGCTCTTGGTTTTGATATATGGATTTTTTTTTTTTTGTAATCTGAACTATTTTTATTGCAACCTGAATTGTCTCTTTGCATTTTATGATTTGCCTTTAAGTTGCTTTGAGAATTATTTATAGAGAAAAGTGAAGTATGATTCCCCACCCCAGCTCCCCAAAATAAATGTCATGTACAGCTCACAGCCCAGCACAAGAAATATTCAGAGAAACTTTCACCATCCATTTAACTATTTGTGATAAATAGTGCAAAGGTCTTGCTGCACCCCAAATGTCTGCAAGTCTCAGTGAAATGTGTTTCTTTAAAATCTGATCACTTTTCAAATGTTACGGCTGGTAATAAAGGCAAAATGCTAGGTGGGCATATGAGGAGAGGCCATAGCTTAGCTACACAAATTCTACATGCAGAAGTTCCTGGAATCTGCAGTTCAAAGAATCAGGCAGAAAGTGATAGGAAAAGCATCTGCCCAACACAATATTGAGCTAGATGAACACATTTCCTAAGTTTTTTTAAATGCAAGCATGAAGGTAACATATCTTCCCAGTGTTTATGTTCAGCAGTAGACAAGCAAAATTTCCCAAAAGAGATTGCCATTTAATACGATGCAAAGAGAATCACAAATAAGATGCAAACAGAATCACAAATAACCATTTTGAACCAAACGTGAATATAGGTGCTTATAACAATACAAAGGGAGGCGGGATTCTACAAATATTCTCAAAGACAAAAAGTTTCAGGCAAAATACAAGTGCCGAAAGAAGCCCAACCACAGGCAGATCGCACAGCTGTTAAATTGCGATCAGCAACACTTGAGCAGCTTGTTCATCCAAAGCAATTTCCTTGTGGGCTAGTAACAACATCACAACTGGCAACACAACTGGCTCAAAGGAGAGATGAGACTGAAGGGGAGCGGAAGGAAAGAGAATTATGCATCATCGCAGAGCCCAGGTGGTAAAGCTGACAGAAAAAATAGCTCTAAAGACCTGAGGATATCCATGGCCGGATGCAGTGCTTTTTTTCTGCGGATACATAGGGGTACACGGAACAGGCACCTCCCCCCCAAAAAATGTTAAAATTGTGGTACTTACTGTAACAAATTGATGGTGAGTATTTGTACCTAGGAACCAGCAACCTACACTATGCTACTATGTGGCAGTACCCTCGCATATACAGTGGTACCTTGGGTTACAGAAGCTTCAGGTTACAGACGCTTCAGGTTACAGACTCCGCTAACTAAGAAATCGTACCTCGGGTTAAGAACTTTGCTTCAGGATGAGAACAGAAATCACATGGCAGCGGCACTGGAGGCCCCATTAGCTAAAGTGGTATCTCAGGTTAAGAACAGTTTCAGGTTAAGAACGGACCTCCAGAATGAATTAACATCTTAACCTGAGGTACCACTGTACCATTTCCACCATTTAAAATTAGCCACAGTTCCAGGGCTAGATTAAGACCTTTAGAGGCCCTAAGCACTTATTGGGTGCCCCCCATATATATCTAATTCAAAATATAAACAATAATAAACCGTAAAAACATTATTTTTTGAAATGAAATGAAACATACAGTACAAAGGAAAATGTTTATTTTTGCATACTTTCACTTTATTAATATTTGGTATTTTTTCCTCCTTTTTCTAATTTCTGTGGTGCCCCCCTTCCTTCCCCGTGCTTATTTTGCTTAATGGTTAATCCAGTCCTGCACAGTTTCACGTCTCCAGAAGGTGGCAGGAGCTCAGCCATACAGCCTTGATGAGGGAGCCTGTTGTGGAGGCACCCAGTTGCACCACTCTCAGAATTTTGCACCTGGGACCACCGCCCCTCTGGCCCTGCCATGCTACACCACCGCTGCCACAAATTCCATTGCATGGCATTGCAATGAAAAAATCCCACAACAGGATTGCAAATAGATTTCCCCCGCTGGAAATAATTAACATGGAAATGAGCACCAAATTGTGAAAGATCACATAAATTGCAAAAATTCACAGGTAAGGAAATGTCAGGAAGATAGAATGAAGTACCATCTGAATGCAACCCTTAACTATCTTGACAGGTACTCAGATTCCTGTACTCAAATTCAGTAAAGCAGATTGGGAACCTCTGCACATTTACTCACAATCTGAAAGTCAGTTTCCCACACACAGATGAGCCTCTGAGATGATCCTCCTTCTCTTTGCACCAGGTATGGAGGGTCCTTGGCAAAGCACCCTTGGGTTGGACCTCCTCCTCCATTGGTGGGCCTTGATGAACTTCCTGTCAGTGGTGGGTGGAAGCAGCAGAGTGCTAGGCAGCTGCAAGCCACCATTTAAATTTCCCACAATGCCCTGGAACACATTGCATCAGGAGCATTTGGCAGGAATGAAAATGCTGTCTCCCAGACTTAGCTGTTGAGGGTTTTTCTTTTAAGGGACACCCAGGGAAGGCATCAGCTGAGGGCCCTGGCAGCTGCCTAAGGAGTACCAGCACATTTCAGACTGTGAACGCCATGCATATCACACCCTTACACATACAACTCGCAGTGGCTTGGCAACTGCACTTGTGGATTAAGAATGTAACCTGGGTGAACAGGAGGCATCACTGCCAGGGTTTACATGCCCTCGTAGCATACAGCTGACTGAGCCCCAGATAGCTGAATAATCCACAGAAGCTGCTAGGTGGCATTGCACTACAGCAAAGGAAAGAATCAGCAGGCTGCTGTTCTCCCCATATCCTCTACAGAGTGATGATTAAAGAACAAACCTCTTCTTTTGTTCTTTCATCCTTTGCAGGGTTTATTTGGAATTAAACATCTTGTTGGCATTGGCCCTGTTTCCTTCAATTCATTGCTGTTTCATTCAATTCACCAGTGCCGGTCACCAGGGTAGCTTTCTCATTTCATTGAGCTGAGATAAGTCTAGTGCTGTTGTTTGGGTTGTGAAGGCATAAAATGTAACTGTAGTCAGGTTTTTAATTTGGATCTGGGTGCCCTTTCAACAGCTAAAGCCATTCCTTGGCTTCAATTAGCTAATGAGGCTTTTGCCGTCATGAATCAGCTTCTGAGCTACAGCAGGCAACTGGCAGAAATAGCAAATGTGTGTTGTACCTGCCCATATTCATCCTGTAAAAGAGCCATTGAGGGAAAAATGGGATGCAGTGCAGGGAAATTGTTCTTAGGATCTTCTGTGGGGAGCTGGAATTAGGAGTACAGGGGGAAGATCTGTATCTGTTATTAAATCACATGGCAAATGCATTTGAATTTCTCCCCATTCATTTCACCATTTATAACTTGATATTTTGCTCCATGCAGCAGGAACCCTGGCTAAGGTTCTGTGCTGATACAGTGGTACCTCGGGTTAAGTACTTAATTCGTTCCGGAGGTCCGTTCTTAACCTGAAACTGTTCTTCACCTGAAGCACCACTTTAGCTAATGGGGCCTAACGCTGCCACTGCGCCACCAGAGCACGATTTCTGTTCTCATCCTGAAGCAAAGTTCTTAACCCGATGTACTATTTCTGGGTTAGCGGAGTCTGTAACCTGAAGCGTATGTAACCTGAAGCGTATGTAACCCGAGGTACCACTGTATATGTGACAAAAACCCAGCCCTAGAGCAGCCATCCCCTTCTTATATTTTCTTTGGATGGTACAGATGGGTTTTTCATAAGCATAAATGTTTGCATGGTGCAAGAAACAGACTACCTCACAGCACAATAATTTATTAGATTTACATCCTGCCTTCCAATGTGACATATGGAGTAAACATTTTCCTGCACAAAAAGAACTCATGATGAAGATTTAAGTGCCCAGATAGTTTTCTTTTTGAAACCCCAAAAGAGTCTGGGACAAAACAATATACCAATCAATGTATCCATTTTTTGTCACTGGGGTGCTTTTTGTCCCAGCCAATGTTAACGTATTCCATTAGGTTGTATATTTTATTTCTTTAAAGGGGGGAATTCTCTGCATTTGTGTGCCTTCTTTGGAAGATATTCGCTAGCTGTGCAAATTTTGCTTTTCAGATGACCAATGATTATTTGTAAGAGAGGAAGACTATAGGATGCATTTTAAAATTGCTTCATCCCAGCAAGATTGTGCTTGGTTTTTAGTGTGTTTACTTTGAAAACATTTTGATGACCGTGGCAAACTAGAAACATTCAAAATACATTCCATGTTCCTCTCTCTTCCCCCCCCTTACAATCCACTGTGACTTGGTTTCTGAGGTAATGTATGCTGTAGGCTCAAGGAAACCACAATAATTCCTACAGCTGCGCTCCTCCCTTTGATTTTGACATCAAACTTAATCAGCTCTTAAAAATATAAAATCTCACAAACCCAAGCTATTGTTTTCATGTTATTCAAAAGTAGTTCTAAGATGATTCAGCTCCTAAGCATTCGCGTACCCTTCCCATGTAAAGTATGGGCCATGCAAAAGCAATTGGGCATCTCTATTGTGCTGTCATCAAAGTTCATTCAAAAATATTTGCCAGTGTCTGTATTGCACTGACTGATTGGACCTGGGAAGCTATCCACCCCCTAAGTGCCTCTTCCTAGCACATCTGGAGGTCATATACAACAGAGAAAAACTCAGAAGAGGGAACCCAACCATGCACTGAACACGGGTTGAGTTTATGGTGAAAATAAAATTTAAATCAAAGCCTACTCTAAGCCACAACACTACATTAAGCTCTCCTGCTTAAGGTAACAAGATCTAAACATTTAGAGTGGAAAAGGTTGAAATCCAAACGTTCCTTCCCATAAACTCTGTATTTTTCTTTTAAATTATTACTATTATTATGGCTTCAAAACCAGTCTCCCAGCTGCTTCTTTCACAGTAGCAGCTGCCACTCCTGATTTAATACAAAATTCTAATTCAATACACGAATTTGTTCTGCAAAACTTAAACCAGCCTATTTAATGACTGACATATTTTTATTATTTATAAATATTCTATCGTAATATTTAATGTCATGTTTATGTGGTGCATTATTTATAAAGTCTACATTTGTTTTTCCTAAAGAGCTAAGTATCAATTAGTGGATGCCATAAATAAATATTACTCACCTTGCAGACAACTTCTTGAAATGCAAGAAGGGGTAGGGAAATTAAAACCAGGACCCTTGCCAGTGTGTATGCTTGAGGAATCTCAGGGCTGAGTTCACAAGCAACTCATCCAACCGGATTAACATGGATGATCTACTTTCTGATTCACTACAGTGGTACCTCGGGTTACAGATGCTTCAGGTTACAGACTCCGCTAACCCAGAAATAGTACCTTGGGTTAAGAACTTTGCTTCATGATGAGAACAGAAATCGTGCGGTGGCAGTGGGAGGCCCCATTAGCTAAAGTGGTATTTCAGGTTAAGAACAGTTTCAGGTTAAGAACGAACCTCTAGAACGAATTAAGTTCTTAACCAGAGGTACCACTGTATTGGATTCAGAATTACATCTACCAAATGCTACCAAACCCTCCACAGAGAATGCAGAAAACTGATGTTTTTTTAAGGGAGCAAAGGGTCCTCACGCTGCAAGCTTTGATTAAGCATTCAGTGTGCAGAACAGGTTCTAAAAGATGCCAAATCCCTCTAGTTCTCAGGTTAGGGCCCCAATCCAGATCAGTAGCTCAGTGCTGCTAATTTGTGAAAATAAGACCCTGCACTCAAATGCAGTACTACATAGCTAAGGTCACACATAGCTTGGCCCAGACTGGACATTATTGGAGGAAGAATGGTGGACTAGATACCTCTTGGGTCAGATTCAATCTATATTGGCTCTTTATACAGTCCTATCCCCCTCATTTTTTTCATTTTTGGCTTTGCCTGAAACATGCTGAGTTATATTGTTTTCAGTGCTTTTTCACTAGGTGTCACTTTAGTGCTACTTGGATAGCTGACAGCACTAAAGCAGCGGTACTTGAAAACCTTGAACCCTTAAAGGAACTCTTCACAGATCCGCTAGCAGCACTCCCTCCAGATGTTTCACAGGAGATAATGGGCTGATCCAGGATAATTTAGAGCACAATCGTGTAATTTATAGTACAATCCTGTTATCCAGTCAGCATCTTTACAGCAGAGGTGGGAAACCCCAAGCCTGGGGGCCAATTCTGTCATCAAACCCTTACTATCCAGCTCATGGGCAGCAGCATAGCGTTGTTTGCTGGTGCCCGGGGTGTTTGCCTGGTGGGGCAGGGTGTGGACAGCGAACAGAACCCACTGCACTAGCTTAGCCCTTGCCACCCACGCTGCTGGGCAAATGCGTATGGAGCCTGCTGTGCCTGCCCAGCCCTCACCACAAGAGCCAAATGGGGCCATGCTGTGCCACCTGGCCACCCACCCACCAATGCAGGAAGGAGCCTGGCTGGCCACCGCAGCCCATGGTGGTTGAATCTCCTCAATGCTGGTTGGGTGGCCATTCCGCAAGGGGGACAGGGGCACGGCAGCATGGACAGGCCAGACTCTGGGGTCCAGAGACCCCTGGCAGCAGGCAGGGTGGAACGTGGATCCCTGCGTTTGTACCCCCTCAAAATTGTGCACCCGGGGCTGTGCTCCTGCCCCCCCCACTACACCCCTCCTCGTAGGGCTCTCCTCGTGCCATACCCCATCTCCCCAGGCTACAACTCAAAAGCCCTGCTCTGCACCATCCTTGAGAGCTTTTGTTCAGACAGAACAGGTCCTTGGACTCTCCCTTGCCTGGATGGAGGTATATGTTTTTGCATAAACCTCTGACTTTTGCATGGCTGGAATGTAGCTTACTGTACAAAAGATAAGAATCAATTGTGCCACCTTTAATCCTTTGTTTTTAATCAAAAGGCCTCAGCGAAATGCATCCCATCTCACTCTCCCCCAGCCAAATCACCTTTCATGAAAGAGACTTTTCTCTTGGTGAGATGCAGCTTCCTGCTAAGGTGAAAAGAACAATAAACAAATCTGAAGCAAACAAGCCTGCAAAGAATTCCTTAAGGATCTATAAACAGAACACACAGCAAGAAAGCACACATAGAGAGTGCCAAGTACGAAAACTCAAAAGCTTTCCCCGCTGCGATGCCATCAGGGACAGAGATGATCTTCGCAAAAGTTGTGAAGGTCGCATAGTGTTTGCTACATTTATGTGGCTTATTTTATTGTGTTGGTGCAGATTTGGAATCACACCAAGCCAAGAACAGTTTCAGCATGAACTTTCAAGACACAGTAATGATCCAGGTTGTTTTGTCCTACCCAGTGCCAGTACAGACACAGCATGACCTCTCAACTAGAGATAAGGAATGGGGTATCATGCTTGCTCCTCCAGAAGAGCACCAAGCATCTGAGTGAGCAGCTGGTTGAGGCCCTGTCACTCAGCAGGGTCCATCTGCCCTGGGTTCTTGCTTTAAAAAAATAAAATCAGGACTGACTCCACATTGGGGAAGTGCAGGTTGAATGTTGCTGACATTCAACCACCCAGTTCTGTGTAGATCACTTGGAAAGCTGGCATTGCTTCCAGTGAATCTGTCAAGACCCACTGATAGGGGAGGGTGCCCAATCCTCCTTTGCTTCAATTTCCCTACCCTTCTGCTTCTAGATTTAACCAAAGTTAAGAGTTAGGTCTGCTTTAACTTTAATTATGGTCAATATTCATCTGGTTCTCTTTTCGTTTGCTAGTCAATTGTGGCTTCAAATAATGGCCCATCAATAGCCACAGTTAAGGGATAGGCCATGTTGCACTTTATTGTTTCCTAGATGGACTCTGCCGATGAACAATTAAAGGGACATGTCTGACCCCTCTTCAGAACTATGGTTGACTGATTTGAGCCAGATGTCATTGCTTATTTCTAGTAACATATATATGTAGATTTTCAAACGTCTGTGAGCTACAGAGGTCCAATACCTATCACCACTTTGTTGTTGTTTAGTCATTTAGTCGTGTCCGACTCTTCATGACCCCATGGACCAGAGCACGCCAGGCACTCCTGTCTTCCACTGCCTCCCGCAGTTTGGTCAAACTCATGCTGGTAGCTTTGAGAACACTGTCCAACCATCTCCTCCTCTGTCGTCCCCTTCTCCTTGTGCCCCCAATCTTTCCCAATATCAGGGTCTTTTCCAGGGAATCTTCTCTTCTCATGAGGTGGCCAAAGTATTGGAGCCTCAGCTTCAGAATCTGTCCTTCGAGTGAGCACTCATCTTAAGGTTTAACACTTCTGTTACAGCATTTTTTAAAAAAAATATATGCTGAATGTAGCCAAGAAACCAGGGCTGTAAAACCAATTGTGAATATTCAAGTCTATACAGAAATCACTACCATCACCATATGGAAGGGAATTACTAAAACCATCAGCTGATTCTTCTTATCTACTCTGTTCCTAGCATTTTTGCTCTATTTCTATCTATTGAACAAGAGGAAACTGAAAACAACTCTTCCAGTGGGATTCACCTAACAAGGCCTGTCTGTGGAATTCTTGTGCAAGGACTACTACTTGTGCAATGGGGTTGTCCCCCTTCCACTCCCCCCCATCCTTGAAATTAGCAGGAGAACTCTCTAAACAGTGCACATGGGGAGGAGATGGGGCATCAACACTTGCGCAGATGGAAAGATTGGAAGAGTGCAGCATTCAATTACCCCCCTTGTCAGAATTGCAAAACAATGTGCAACGTAGCAATGGTAGAATGGATTAAAAAGATCAGAGTGGCAAGGAACCACAGTCAAATGTTTGTTCTCATCAAGCCTCTCCACCAGCAATTATCAACCTACAGAGTGACCTCCACATGGCAGGTAAAATGTTCTTTCTAGCTCCAGTGCTATGATCCAAGAAGACTGGTAATGGCATGGCACCCAATACTACATATTTAATCAACTATCAGAAGTTATATTGCACCTCTGTAAGGCAGTACAAACTAGGCAGGAATTAAGTGTCACCTACCCAAACCAGAAAGGCCTGGTGACAGACTCAGAATGACAAGTGTATGTAAGTGCTTTTGCCCAGTCCTCAACACACCGGTTGAAAGAAACTGACCTATATAAAGGGTTTTGTCCCAGTCTAGTAAGAAACAATCAGTATGCAGAAACAAATCCCCTCCATCGTGTCCACTCAGAGAGAGAACATCCCTCTCACAGTTACCTTTCTACAACATCCTCTCCGTTCCAGCAAGTCGAACTGTCTTTCATCACAAGATCACCATCACAGAGCCTTTCAGTTAAAGAGGCATAGAGTGTTCTGGATCGTTTCATGTAGTTGATGAATTCCCTAGAAATGAAAAACATAACGTTTGCAATGCAACACCCAGGAGCACATTTAACATTCTAGGCAACATTGTAATCTTAATCCGATGTTCATTCTTAAACTTCTGCCCAGCTCTGTCTAACTATTCTACTGAGTTAGCAATACATGAGCAAACGCATGTACTGAAATCCCAAAGGGTCATTCTTGTATGAATAGCATCTTGGTATGTGTGTGAAAGAGAGAAGTGGCAAAGCAGAGGAGATGGTGATGCCTTCCCTTCCCTTCCACTTTCCTCATTGAAAAGTTCCTGCTTCAAGTCAATTTCCTCAGTCACCAAGTTCCAAACCAAACCTTCCCCATTTTCAAGTGTGTCCTGGAGAACAAAGCAAAGACCCAGGTGGTGGTTACAGCAAGGTTTTTGCCTTTGGAATGGATAATATTTCTGCTGAAGAGCCATCCAATGAAATTCTAAGAGTAGAGTCTAGTCTAGATTTATATAAGATATCACCTATTAAAAATCCAGGCATCCTAGTACTTCCTTCATTTAAATTATGGTGTCCCAAACTTGGATCTCCAGCTGTTTTGGGATTACATCTCCCATCATCCCTAGCTAGCAGAACCAGTGGTCAAGGATGATGGGGATTGTAGTCCAAAAGTGGTTGGAGACCCAAGTTTGAGAAACTCTGGTTTTGATTCTAACACTAAGGAGAGAAACAACTGAATAACGGTTGCTGGAAACTTCAGGAGGAAAGAGTCCTCTTGGCCACTGTGAGAACAGGATGCTGGACTAAATGGGCCATTGACCTGGTGTCACGGAGCCAGCAGGGAAGGCTCCGGAGTTGGAGGAGGGGGAGAGTGCGGAGCCGGTAGAAGAGGCAGGATTGAGAGAGGGTGGAGTGGAAGGGGAGGCCACTCAGGCGGAGGCAAGTCTCCCTGATGTTAGAGAACAGCAACACCCCTCTACCAGCTCAGGCACAGAGGGAGAGGGAACACCCGTTCCGTCAGGACAGGAGGGGGTTAAAACACAGAGAACAACGTAGACATTTGGGATTGTCCAAGCTGCTTTGCTGGAGGAGGAGCAGGAAGTTCCCACTCCTGGGATCTGCTATGGACCATTTGGACGCTTGAAGTGATGCTCTGTACCTTGTAAATAGTGTACAATAAAAACTGTAAATACAACTCTGATTGAGCAGGTGGATTTATTGCAAAGGGCTTATCAAACCTATCGCACCTGGTCTAGCAGTTTTTTTAATATTCTTATGTAACTGACTATTTCCAGAACACAAAAGTTCTAGGTATTTTCCAGACGCCTAGCCCTTACCATGAAGACAATCGCATTTTAGCATACAGAGGATGATCCAGTGTCTGTGTGCCTCAATCTCACCATAGCTGCAAGAGGATTTCCATACCACTGACCTCATCCTGAGCCACTCTCCCTCCCTACAGGTCCAGGCGCAAGAACTACTGGACACGTAGGAGGAGGAGTTGGATCATGCACACAAGTGCAATTCTTACATTTTCTCCAGATACAGATAAAAGGCCAATTCTAGCTTAGGAGTGGCAGGCAAAAGTGAGATTTTAGTAGTGAAAAGTCTGCATGTTAGGATAGGAATGTACAAACTCCCTTTAAATACTGAACACAAAATTGAAATGCATGCTTTGTTTTGGAGAGTGAGATATACATTTTCAGTATAGAAACAAAAAGGCTTGACTGAAAAATATGATTGAAACTTCAGAAGCTAAGAAGTATTGAAATTTCATTGTCTATGTTACCCATTGTCAATAAAATAGAGCAAGGAGAACATTTTCTGGTATGTCTTTAAACAGTAGACACCTTATTTTAAAATGATATCTGAGCCAAAAGTTTCAGTATTTCCCCCCTCTTAATAACACGGTCCTTCTAGATGGTTGCATTTGAGTTAAGAAATTAATATTAGAGGCATTTTATGGTAATGCTGAACAAAACCTTGTACTCTTCAAACGAAAGCAAGAGCCTTGAGGTTTGGACAGCTCATTTAAAATGAAGAGACAAAAACATGTCAGCTTCTTTTCATTCTTACCGGGCCATTTTTTTCAAACTTCTGGATTTGTCATTCTTTGAAGCTTTCAGAGGCAGAGAACTGGAGTGGGCCAGGGAGAATAGTCAGAAGGCGGGGAGGAGGAGTGGGGAAGCAGGAATTCAGGCAAAGAAAGAAAAAGAAATGAGAAACAAAAAGTAATAAATTATTTGAAAGAAAAGATAATCAAGAACATGCACAGGATTAAACCAGAGAAGCACAAATGCAAATAAAAAAATATGCTCCAGCAAATAAAATATGCTTCAACCTATATATTAAAATATAATAATAAAGGCACAGTCCACCCACAGTTTAGTTCTGGGTAGATTGTGCTCTGTGCTTGAGGATTTGAACTTTACTCTAAAACATGTTAAAAGAAATTTATCCTTTTTTTTTTTAATGGATACCATTACAAAATGAAGGTTCAAAATGCTGAAAATAAATCTCCTGAATTTATCTCCAAATGTCACATTAAGAAAAGTTATTGCATACATGTGAGAACAGAGCAGGACAAATGATTTGTAGATGAGAAGAAGCACATGTGAAAGTGCTTGAGATGGAAAAGCATTCCTTCTCAGGGGAACAAAACACTTATTTCCACAGGGAAAAGAAACAAAGAAAAGATCATTGCCCCTTCAGGGATATTGGAAGGGTAGGGTTAAGTGAGTAAATAAATCCATATCTGCTTGTTTTAGTTTATATCCTTTGCGAAGTGATGTAGCTCAGTGGAAGAGAACCTGCTTTGTATGCAAAAGGTCCCAGGTTCATTCCCAGGAGTATCCAGGTGAATTTTTGGAGAAAATATCTCTGTCTGAAACCTTGGAGAACCCCTACCCATCTCTGTAAACAATACTGAGGCAGATGGACCAATGTTTGTATATATTCCTTATATTCCTATGAAATCCCTATAAAGGAGTTTGGATTTGATATCCCGCCTTTCACTCCCTTTAAGGAGTCTCAAAGCGGCTAGCATTCTCCTTTCCCTTCTTCCCTCACAACAAACACTCTGTGAGGTGAGTGGGGCTGAGAGACTTCAAAAAAGTGTGACTAGCCCAAGGTCACCTAGCAGCTGCATGTGGAGGAGCGGAGACGCGAACCCAGTTCACCAGATTACGAGTCTACCGCTCTTAACCACTACACCACACTGGCTCTTAAGGGCTTCATTTGAGTTACAAGAACCTTCCTGAAACTTTAGATCACTGACATATTTTAACTCAGAAGGTCCTATGGGAAATCTTATGAAATGTGGGTGTTTGTAATGGTCTAGTGTATGTCCTTATATTGTTTAAGTTTAAAATAGAGCACCACAGGTAGTAGAAATACAGCAAAATCTTGACATCATATTACCTCAGCTGTTTCCTTCTCCAATTAAAGTGCCAACCACTCTGCTTTTAAAAAGAGTGCATTTACAGACTGTGTTTAGTAGCAGAATTTATTAATGTGGATCCCAGATAGGATAGCCAATACCATCTATATGTAGGCTCCTTGTATGAGTGACTGCTCCTGCGATCCTAAAATGTTTCAGTACTGCTCATTTTGAGACTTCCAAGTTAAAAGAAAATTGTATTTCCAGGGTCCGTTCATTTCTGAGTTGTGTTTGGTAAAGAAAAACAAAAGAATACCACTAACATCTGCTGAATAGGCATAGCATCGCATGTACATGCAGAGATAAGAAGAACTGAAATACCATGCAGTTTTTGTGCAAGCTTTAGTCATGCCAGCGTCATCCACAGAGAAACAAGTTTCACAAAGTTCCAAAGATATGGGAAGAGGAAAATAAATTTAGATGGCGATAAAACAGAACACCATTACTTTGAACAAACATCAGCTACAGGAAACAGAGTGGGGGGGGAATGGGGTGGAAGGAAGAAATGCTTACCAATCTGGAATAGATTACATCACAATCTTGGTAGAAAAAGAAGGCTGTTCTAAAATTTTATTCTATAGTTGTATGCTGGTCACCAGTTAGTCATTAGGACTGCCTACAGTGTCGGCTGATTTCAGCCCCAACTGGAATTTGTAGCTGCTCAACTATTTTATGTTACTCTAGATCTTGAATTTGCAAATGAGAATTCACAAGAGTTCGTTGCATCAAAAGGGAACTGCTTACAGGAACTTTGCAATAATGGACATCATGTTGCTTGTTAAGGCATCTGAAGTTGGTTGGAGTGTATTGGTCTAATAAGCTACAAATTAACACCTGAATTTCTGCACATTATTAACTCAGATGGGTCTGATTCAGAGTTAGAATGAAGTAAGCCTGCTCACATGGGCTTTAACTGGTATACTGGTAATGGATATATTATTTCCTCCAAACAGCTGAAGAACAATTTATTGTGTATTCAGGTATTCTTTTATCTGCTTGAACGCTAGAGACAAATAAGGCGTTTTGGTGCAGATTATATTGCTCTGCTCAGAAAATTCATATGACTACTTCTGGATTCTCTTATGGGTTAAATTAACCTGTTATGGAATAACAAAAAAAACATAATAGGGGACCAGAGAATCTGCCTTATGTCTCAATTAATCAACTCTTTCCATTAGTGAACAAAAGAGCAGAACTCAGCTCTAGGAATCGTTGGATCCATCCCAACAATGCCATATGGGTAAATGCTTCTTACTCACCAGCTATGATGTTAAAATTTGGCCATATACTGCTGCAGGGCAAAGCACAACCTGCTCTTTCTCTTCAGTTAGGTTGTAACAGTAAGCAAGTACTCAAGGTAAAGGTAAAGGGACCCCTGACTGTTAAGTCCAGTCATGGACAACTCTGGGGTTGCAGCGCTCATCTCCCTTTAATGGCTGAGGGAGCTGGTGTTTGTCCGCAGACAGCTTCCGGGTCATGTGGCCAGCATGACTAAGTCGCCTCTGGTGAACCAGAGCAGTGCACGGAAATACCGTTTACCTTCCCGCCAGAGCTGTACCTATTTATCTACTTGCACTTTGGCATGCTTTTGAACTGCTAGGTTGGCAGGAGCTAGGCAGAGCAATGGGAGCTCACCCCATTGTGGGGATTTGAACTGCCGACCTTCTGATCGGCAAGCCCTAGGATCTGTGGTTTAGACCACAGCGCCACCCACTTGCAAAGTACCGGTACATAATATTTACTAATACCAGGAGTGTGGAGCCTATAGCTCTCCAGAAGTTGTTGGCCTCCAATTTCCATCAGTCGCAGTCAGTATGGTCCATGGTTAGGGATGATGGGAGTTGTAGCCCTCCATATGTTTTGAACTACAAGTTCCCCATGTGTAACTTGAAGCATTTAATCTAGATTTCTAAATAGGACCAGTTTTATATAAACATGCTTAGTGAATACATAATGGAAGTGAGTATTGGAAAGCACAATTCTGGCTTCAGAAGTATTGGATTGTTTCTTTTTTTATTTTTTAAAAATGGTGCATTTTGGGGAAACTCCAGTTTCAAATTTATGAGGAAAAATTGTTGCATCAGGGTTACCTCCTTTTACTGCTTAGAGTATTTGAGTGTGTCATTGTCAGAGCCTGTGTCTCAGTTACTTCCTTTGCTTCAACTATGTTGTCTGGTAAAGGTCTCACTTCTTTTTCTTCAGGCTGTCCACACACTTTATCTACCTGTAATAAAAAGGAGGGAGAGAAAATGATTACATGGTAAGAACTAGCAGGCATGCTTAGCATCAAAGCTCCAACGGTGGAGAATCTACATGAGAAGGACCATGGGATGGAGATGGAGTATCAGGCTAGCCATGCATCTGTTCAATTGTGTATTTATATGCATTATCTCTATGTGTCGTCCATATGAGGACACACATCCACCAGTGGTTTGTCTGCAACAAAAAAACAAGCACTTGCATGGGGCATGTGCAATGTAGGAATTGCAAGAGGCAATGAATGCATTTCCATCAGATTGCGCAACACATGTATCAGAGAGGGGTTTGTGTGAGTTGTAGGACCAGCTCCTGCATGTAGCCATGGTGTGAAATGACCCTAAAGCAGGCATAGGCAAACTCGGCCCTCCAGATGTTTTGAGACTACAATTCCCATCATCCCAGACCACTGGTCCTGTTAGCTAGGGATGATGGGAGTTGTAGTCCCAAAACATCTGGAGGGCCGAGTTTGCCTATGCCTGCCCTAAAGGGTTGAATACAGATAGTACAGCAGTGACGAAATCATTCCAATTCACTGTAAAGGAGCATGCTTATATTTCCAGAATACTTCTGAAACTTAATAAGCTATTAAAATTTAGTATCAAAATAGAAAGTTGAAGTAGAGCAGTATTATAACAAACTATGTAATAATAATAATAATAATAACAACAACTATTATTGTTGTTGTTGTTGTTAATTTATTTATTTATTTATACCCCACCCATCTGGCTGGGTTTCCCCAGCTACTCTGGGCAGCTTCCACCAAAACATTAAAATACAATAATTCAACAAATATTAAAAACTTCCCTAAACAGGGCTGCCTTCAAATGTCTTCTAAAAGTCAGATAGTTGCTTATTTCCTTGACATCTGATGGGAGGGCAGGCACCACTACCAAGAAGGCCCTCTGCCTGGTTCCCTGTAACCTCACTTCTCGCAATGAGGGAACCACCAGAAGGCCCTCGCAGCTGGACCTCAGTGTCCAGGCAGAATGATGGGGGTGAAGAAACTCCTTCAGGTATACTGGGCCGAGGCCGTTTAGGGCTTTAAAGGTCAGCACCAACACTGTGAATTGTGCTCGGAAGTCCTGCAAGTTGTGCTAAGAATGCAAATGGATAAACACCATCATATACAGTGGTACCTCGGTTTAAGTACTTAATTTGTTCTGGAGGTCCGTTCTTAACCTGAAACTGTTCTTAACCTGAAGCACCACTTTAGCTAATGGGGCCTCCTGCTGCTGCCACGCTGCTGGAGCATGATTTCTGTTCTCATCCTGAAGCAAAGTTCTTAACCCTAGGTACTATTTCTGGGTTAATGGAGTCTGTAACCTGAAGCGTATTTTACCTGAAGTGTATGTAACCCCAGGTACCACTGTATATCATGTATCAAAAATCAGGAATTTCAGGGGACACCCAAGGTTTGAAGAAGTACTGAAAAAACTGCTTGGAGAGAAATGGAAAATTGTGTGGGAGGCAAAACAAAACCAAAGTATTCAGTGCCTGCAATGATTATATCTAGCTGAAAGGATGGAAGGCACCTGCAATTCAGTTAAAATTAAAAACAAAACAAAAAAATAAAGCAATAAACAATGCAGCAATTCTAAAACTAAAGGCCAATGACAACCCCAATGAATACATTGCACAACATGAACTGAATGGAAATGATCAGTAACACAAATGATTACAATTAAAGCTTAGCCAAGCCCTATTGCTACATACTAATTTGTTTACTTCTCCTTGTTTAGTTGAATTGCATGTGATTCCTTGAAACGCACATGACTAGTCCATAAATTATTTATTATAAACACTTCAGTGTGCTGTTTTCTTCTTCGTATAACTTTCACAATAATAATGGTAATGTTATAAGGAGGTATGAAGCAGAAAGATCCCACTGTCCAAAAAGAAATACTTAATAATTTCTTAGAGATTATGGTGATGGACAACTCTCACCATCCCTGGCAACTGGCCAGGCCTGATCTGGAAGGCCATAGGTTCCCTATTCCTCTGCCTTATCTTCCAAATAACATATAATTAAGAGTTGCAGAAACATTAGCTGAAACAAACAGAATGAGAGTTTTAGCTGGCTGACCTATTAATTAAAGCTTGCAGCTGTACATTTTGCAGTGTCAGTTACAGATAGGTAGCCGTGTTGGTCTGCCATAGTCAAAACAAAAAAATTTTTTTCCTTCCAGTAGCACCTTAAAGACCAACTAATTTAGTTCTTGGTATGAGCTTTCGTGTGCATGCACACTTCTTCAGATACACTGAAACAGAAGTTGCCAGATCCTTCTATATAGTGAGAAGGTGGGGAGGGGTATTACTCAGAAGGGTGGTGGGAATGGGTGATTGGCAGATAGCTGTGATGAGCCTGTTGACGACTCTTAACGACTGCAATAGGTCTTACAGGAAAAAGCAAGGGGTGAGAAGGTGAAAAATGGCTTTGTCATGTATAATGAGATAAGAATCCAATGTCTTTGTTCAGACCAGGTCTCTCCATGGTTTTAAGTTTGGTAATGAGTTCATTACCCCCCCCTCCAGACTGCATGTTTAATCAACGTTTTAAACACTAATTAAACATGTGATCAGCAGTGGGCGGGGGAATGTCACCAACCATGTATTTCTTTAGGGTTTAAAACCATGATTAAAGACGTCCCTCCCCCAATTTAAATGAATAATGGTATGGAAATATTTCAAATAAATAACGTGAGTGCAATGTATGAATAATAAAAGTAATAACTAATGGTGAAGTCTAAAGGTGAATGCAGCATTAATTCCTATCATGGAATATTGTTTCACAGCACCATATATTTTCCTTGGCTATTTTGTTTTCCATACCAATAACTGGTTGATAACTGGTAAGTGTAGCCTATCAGTCTCAGTGGTACACCTGTCTTTCTTAATTCAAGAGGTTTACATACATGAAGCATTGTGCAATTAATACAAATAATCACCATTTCAACAGCTTCACACCAAAAAGGAGAAAAAAGATCCCCTCATTTATCCTTTGAATTCTCACAGCTTGAGAGACCCAACAGATTCAGATCATATTTAATATGTCTATAATCAAATACAGAGGGGGGGAAATCATCTCCTTCTAAACCTGGAAATCTCTTATCAGATCCTTTACTCTCTGCTCAGAGACATCTCCGATTTCTGAAAGGGAGACATTTTTCAGGGGCGAATCTAGCTTGCAGAGAGTTGAAAAGGTATTTTAAATTATTGCAGACATTTTGCAAATATTCAATGTAATTCCAGGCGTGGTGTATTAAAAAATAAATAAATCCCAGCAATGTGGCAATATGATCTTTTGAACTGACTCATTGCTTCGTGTGACCTGAAGACGCTTAAAAGGATAATGGCTATCTGCGCAAAGATACCCTTAAGATCAAGTACTAATCATTCTTGACTGTCAACTCCTACCTTGTTAGCGGTGACGTTTGGCTTTGGATATTGACAATCAGAAAAGGTTTGTGCCTAAGGGTATAATTACCATAGTCCAGTAAATAAAAGGGGAATCTATTGGGAATCAATCCAATAAATCCTTTTAAAAGCTCTCAAAAATATTAGGTAACTCTTTAGAAAGATAGCATAAGAAGAAATCAATTTAAAAGATTTCCATTTTAATTCAATTTCCATTTTGGAAATTAATTATATTAGGCCAGAGATGTGCTGGGAGCTCATGTTCTCTTAGCTGGAATAAAAAAAAATATTATCAAAGTATGGCTGAAGCTTTTTTCTTTCTTTCTAAGTCATGTCCTCTTGTAAAACACATATAAAGAAACATGAGAACAGTCTTCACAATACTGAGTAAAATAGTAATTAATCTAAACATGGCTAATAGAAAGCATGCACAACCAAAGCTCTTTAATTTAAAAAGGTTTTAAAAATCTATAGCTTTTCCCTATACAGGGAGAAGTCAGCCAAAACATTTTTATTTTTTTGGCAGGCATTTGTGGGTATTGTTTTCCAAATGGGATTTTGATCCCTACAGTCTGATTTAACTTTTTTAAATGATGTTTTAATGTGACTGTGATTATTTTTGTTTCCTTATTATAAAAATGTACAAATGTATGTTTGCTGCTTGAAGATTTTAACGGAAGGCTGGGGCAAAAATACTGAAATTAATACATCCCTCATATTTTACTTGGCACATTCATCTGTGAATCATTTAATTTTGCAACATGGTATTTTGAAGCTGTGAAGTTGGATGAGAGGTAAATAAAATATTAGCCTATGTTGGTATTATGACTCTGTCTGGTTGTGCACTACTCCACCCCACATAACAAGATTTTTTTGCCTTACTCACTGCCTCATCACTTCCCCCAGCAGACATAGACCAATTTACAAGGTCAGTTGAGCTGAGTTTCTCTCTCATGACTTTGAGCCAGAATACGAAACCAGGCTCAGAATTGGTTTTCGTATCCTGGTTTGTAAACCAAGATTAAACCACAGCTTCCCCGTTCATTTGCTATGGAAAGCAATGGCTTCGCAAATCCTAGAAGTTGTCTGTTATGGCATACAAGAGGAGGGAGGGGTTGTGGAAGCACAATGCTTGCATTAGACCAAATAGTTATGCCTGAACTAACTCAGTATCTCTCTGTTACTTGATAGCTTGCCTAAACTGGCAGGTACCTCATTCAAACAACAGGAAAGCTTAATTGGCCAGCCAAGAAATCACATGCTAGCTATACTTATCAGTCCTCAACATGTCCAGCAAATGGCTTATTCCCAATTTGCCCATTTGAAAACCTAAATATCTAAGCGTGTAATTTGCCTATGACTCACACCCATTGTCATGAGGCTGCTTCAGAAGCAGACAGAGAGGTGACAATGATAATATTATTTTTACCTTAACTCTAATTCAAATGCATTTTTATTCATATGCACCTATTTTTTATTGTGTTTTATTATTTTATAACAATATTTTATTATCTGTGGCATGGGTGAAGATGAAAATATCCCTTAGGATTAAGTCCTTATCTTCACAAGACACTGACTTACCGCTTGAGTAAACTACAGCCCAATTTAGAAAAATCTGAGACGTTTTAACTGCATTTATGTACACATTAGGTACTCAGTTGATGACATATATGGTATTTAGTAGCAGTGTGCCTGTCTATGTTAACTGCAATAACTTATTGATTTGACCCAAAGGTCAGCATTTAGGAAACAAGAAAGATGACACCTTCTCTTTTCTTCTGAAGAATTAGTGGACTATGAATGCAGGCAATCTGTCCCTTCCTGTCATCATGCCATAAAATGTCATCCCTCCCTCCCCACTCTCTAAATATGCATGCAAACAAAACCATCACAAGTCATCACATAAAGCTTTTAAACACCATTCAGTTCCCATGTGAATTGAAAACTACTTCATTTTGATTGAATTTCCCAGTCAATGCAGCTTATATTCTTAAACTATAGATTTCTTACTATTTCTGAAATACATATACCCTTTGAAACCTTCTGCTGTCCACACCTTTCAACTCTGCCCCCTGTCACTCTCTACTGGAAGGCTGGTTAGTACTAATAGGAATATTTTAGGTAGCATTTCTACTGTTGCAGATGAAAATCTCCATTTTTTTCAATAATTAAATTATCTTATGCTAGATTTCAGCCTCCAATGACTTGTGAAAGTATTCTCCACTTTTTAAATACTTCAAGCAATAGTCAAGTAATGATTTGGCATGACAATTTTTTTAAAATAAAAAAGGTACTTTCCCCACTAGGAACAAGCGAGTCATCACACAGACAATTAAATATGGCTATGCAAAGATGCCCCTGGAGTGTCTGCCCAGCTCTGAACCTGCTGTTGCCTTCCCCATTTGTGACAGCAATGTTGCTGCTGCTGGTTATTGGCATAATAATAATATCATAATAATTTATTATTTATACCCCCCCCCCAAAAAACTGGCTGCGTTTCCCCAGCCACTCTGGGCAGCTTCCAACAAAAGATTAAAAATACATTAAAACATCGGTCATTAAAAACTTCCCTAAACAGGGCTGCCTTCAGATGTTTTCTAAAGGTCAGGTAGTTGTTTATTTCTTTGACATCTGATGGGAGGGCATTCCACAGGGTGGGCACCACTACCAAGAAGGCAACATGCCTGGTTCCCTGTAACTTGGCTTCTCGCAGTAAGGGAACCACCAGAAGGCCCTTGGCTCTGGATCACAGTGTCCACATTGAACAATAGGAGTGGAGACGGTCCTTTGGGTATACTTGGCCGAGGCCATTTAGGGCTTTAAAGATCAGCACCAACACTTTGAATTGTGCTCACACCTGCCTCTGCCTCACTGTGTGAGCCACTGCTGAGTCAGTGTGAGGCCTCAGTGGCATGAATTAGGAAGTGTGAGGGTTCAGCCACTATGCTTGTGCTGCTGGCACACTACCGCGAGCTAAGCCATGGCTTGGCTTAGTGCTGCATCCAAACTCAGAAAGGAGTCAAACTCTTCACAACATTCTGTGTACAGAGTTGGTATATTATGTGCTGATGCAGAACAGGCTTTCTCTGTTGTGGCACCCTGAATATAGAATGCTCTCTTCTTGGAAGTCTAGCTGGTACCAACTGTGGCATCTTTATGGCAGCAGCTTGAAGCCCATTTATTTTCCAAAGCTTTCTGCGACTGAAATAATTTTTATGGAACCATCCCACAGCATTCAGTTTTTACCTGGGTTATATTACTGGTGTCTATCTGCTCGGTGTTTAGCATATTATTGAGACATGCTTTGCATATTTGATTTCATATGTTTGTAACCCACATTGGGGTTGGCAAAAAAGAGGGGTGAAGTAGACATTTCCTAAATAAATATATAATATATTTAGAAACTGGTATTACCTGTTCCTGACTCCCTAACCCCCACTTTCAGTTGCTTCTACAGATTACTCTATGTATGCAAAGAGTCTCAACTAGCATAAATTCCAGGATAATTTAATTTTTTACCAGCTGGAAATACTGGCTCTTTGCTTGAATTAATACTAAAAAGCAATATACCACTAAAATGAATCATTCATCCCTATGCTGATGCACTTACACAAATGCACAAGCATAATATGCTGTTATCTGAATTACATTACTATAATATAGTTCACTATATAAATTAACTTAACAAGAACCAAGAGTGATTAGATCATGAATCTTAAATATTCTCATTCCGCAACAGCAGCACTAAGAGAAGATTGTCTCCATTCCGATCCTTTACTGATCTGTGGGCTTCACTTTCCAGCTTCCATACAGCCTTAGACAGGCATGTTTCTCCTGGTGGGATGAGAGCGAGAACAGGGAAATCCTAGCTAGCTCTCTCTGCCCTGTCCACCCCCACTACCTTCCATAAACTGGAAGGCAACCTTCTGCAGTGGGGAGAATGTTGTACACATGGAGGCAGCACCACATGGTTTAAAGCTCTGTGTGATATCAGCTCTATGTTGTGTGGAGAGCCTCTACAAGTATACAGGATTCTTGCTCCAGACGTTTGCCCTCCCATGTGTGGAAGGTGAAGTTGGGAGGGCACAAATCTAGCAAACAATCTGGAACAAAAAGGGAAGGACAGGTAAGAAACAGACAGTCCGGGTTTTATCAAGATTAGGATGACAGGAGACAAGGGAGTTTGGTAGTGGGTCTTTCAGGACTCTGGACAGAGCCCAGAAAGCGGACAACAACTTGTTCTGACTAGTGCTACTTCTCAACTGAGCTGTTTTATAGTCCCTAAGCCTGACCACATGTCACAGGCTCCAACCACTTGCTGAGCGTGGAGACCTACATTTTTGGTCTTGAGTCTAGAATGAGCTTGTGCTGGGCAAGCTGCCTGTGTTTGTGTCTCAGCTCCATGGAGTATGAGCCTCTTAGAGGCGAATATGCTTGACTCTTGCTGGCTCAGGCCCAGTGCCTCCTCAATCAGTACCTCAGCCTCTGTGTTCAAGTTACTGCTGGACTCTGAGGTCCTGACCAAAGGCAGCAGGACCAAGCAACAGGGAAACAACAGAAGTGGCAGAGATGGGTAGTGTTTCTCTGGTTTCCCTCATGTGATTCTATGGACATGGGAAGAACAGCTAGGATTTCTAGTTTCAAACGAATTTCTGAAACTAGAACTCCTCAGCACAGCTTCCAGTTGCTTGACATTATTTGAATCCGTTTCCTATCCAAATTATTAGAGCACATGTGTTTTAAGTGTTTGATATCATTGTGCTTAGTATTCTATCAAGCTTCTTTGTGTGAGGTGTTCTACTGACACATCCCTGCACTACTACAGGTTGGTAAAACAATACCAAAATCTAAAATAAAATATTGATGCAACCATATGTACAAACGACAAGATTTGTTTTCTGTGGTTTTCTTATCTATACACACAACTGCGCATGTGAATCAATAAAATGCTTCACAAAAAGTATTGTTATGCAAACATATATATGGCTGAAAATGAAAGCAGCAACAAAAGGAACATGAACAAAAATTGGATTTTTATTGTTTTAAAGGAAATAATCAAGATTTCTAATGCATTTGACTCCACTTTAGAAATAAGGCCAGGTAATTCAGAACTCCAAACTTGAGGGAGGAAAATGTGATTTGGATAATGTCAGAACATCCCTCAAAAGGATTCCATGGAATTTTCTTTCCAAGACTCAAGGAATTCTTGATTACTTGAAACTGAACAAAATCACAACTCATGTGAAAGTTCTAGAGATGAATAGATATTTAACTACCCATATTTTATATGCCCATCACAAACAGTCTTAAAACCCCCAGCATTACAACCTACCTAAGTTGATAGGTTGTAGGTTTGTCCTGTCCTGTTATCTAGTGCCTCTGATACATATGTATTAAGAATATTCCTGGAAACTTTCCTACTGCAAATAAATGATATGCATATTCATTTCATGCCCACAATAACAGGCCGATGCATTTTAAGAGTGTCACAACAATCTGTAGCCTGTTGGATCTATGAAGATGTCAGACCTTCCAGAAATGGGCATGGAATTCTTGGCTTGTTCAGGAAGTAGACAGTGTGGCTGTGACATTTTCAACTACTGCAGTCCATTTCTGTTTGTCATGAGATAATCACAAGTCATCATCTCATGCCCAGGGTGGGTGAGACTGTTGTGT
The DNA here is from genome assembly GCF_964270895.1 of Podarcis filfolensis. Taxonomy (NCBI): domain Eukaryota; kingdom Metazoa; phylum Chordata; class Lepidosauria; order Squamata; family Lacertidae; genus Podarcis; species Podarcis filfolensis. The sequence continues at coordinate 34,348,102 of NC_139608.1, read as the reverse complement.
GACTGCATATAATGTAGGAGTTTACAGAAATCACATAAAATAACTTTACTTTCATTTTGGCATGAGAGGAGCAGCTCTCTCCAACAAATGACATTTCCTTTTCTTTGAGCTGCAGAAAGGTGCCTTTTCTTTTTTTTTAAAAAAAAAAGATAGCAAGAGTATGAATATTGTGTTACAATCCTTTGTACGCTGCCCACCTTCCAACATGAAACCTTTAAAGCAAAGTGTAAGCATCTAGAAGTTATTCCACAATATGGGGACTGAAGAAACCACAGGATTCTGTGAGTTAAATTTGTTTTCAGAGAGCTTCAGGTCATCCTTTCCGACAATATTAACTTTCAGTGGAATGTTTTTCAGTGTATACCTTCCACCACTGCCACAAAGAGAGTTATCTGCTTTAAAAAAATGAATAAGGGAGAGTGACAGAGACAGGGTAAAGTAGTTCTGAATCTAAAGCTCTTCAATAAAGCTTTTAGCTAGTTCATTGACCTGAAGTGAGATACCAGCAATGAGCAGTTGTAGAACATTTGGGTACAAGTGTCAACTTACACTATCTTACACTATCTCTTTTGGCTATTCCACATCAAACAGAAAGCAACTCTGATTTGTCTTCACAGGCCATTATTATGTTTCTCATTTTCCTACAGACCCACAAAAAACCTACATAAAAATGAAGTGCAGATAAGCAAAACTGTGTCATATGGACCCAGTGGCACATGGGCCTGCCTTTAAAAATGGTTTGCACTTAGTTCAGAAACTTTGCCCCCAAAACCCTTTTGTGTCCGGATTTTCAATTTTTGAAATATGGCAATCCTACATACTATGCCAGAACGTTAGCTCCACTGGCTCAAAGTCTGTTGCTGCATAAAAAATAAAGTGTTCGTTTTAAGCTAGAAGGGAAATATTAACAGCTTAGGACCAGGCTACAAGGAGCATCATCTGGTTTCCTATTGTGCTCCCTGAACACTTAAGATGCTCTTTCGAGCTGCTGTTGCAGGTGCTTCTGCAAAGTAAAGTGAAATGGGTGTCTGCCAAACAGATCTTCCTCAATTGGCTGAAAACCTTTTTATTCACCCTGATTTTTCAAATCTGGTTTCTTTTTATGCTTTCTCTGTTGTAAGAAAATTCTGTCTTTTATTGATGGTTTTAATTGTTTGTTTTAATTATTATGTATTGTATATTTGGGTACTTTGGGTACTATATTTGGGTATTGTATATTTGGGTATTATTGTATATTGGGTATATTGTATATTTGGGTACTATATTTGGGTATTGTATATTTTAACACTGTTTCATTTGCAGGTCACCCAGGGAATATTTCTTGATGGCAGCTGTATCATTTTTTATTATTTCATTCATTCATTCATTGAACTTATGTACCGCCCTATACATAAAGGTCTCAAGACAGTTCACAGAACAAAAGCAGAATATAAAACCACAAAATAGATAATCAAAATAAAAACAACAACCCAATAACCTCCCCCCAAAAAACCCTCCACATTTTAAAAGGGCATAGGATGTCAATCAAATCAATCAAAGGCTTGGTTAAAAAGTTTTTGCTTGGTGTCTGAAGGTGTATAATGAAGGTGCCAAGCGAACTTCCCTGGGGAGAGCGTTCCACAGATGGGGAGCCACTGCAGAGAAGGCCCATTCTCGTGTTGCCACCCTTCGAACCTCTTGCGGAGGGGGCACACGAAGGAGGGTCTCAGAAGATGATTGCAGTGTCCACGTTGGTTCACATGGGGAGAGCTGGTCCTTGAGGTATTATGGTCCCTTTAAAAAGAATCACTGAAAGTGATTCACTTTCACACAGGTGAAAAGACTTTCAAATGTGGTTGGACTACAACTCCCATTATCCATTACCATTGGTCATGCTGGCTGGGCCTGATGGAAGCTGAAAGCATCTGAAAAGCCACAAATTCTTTCAGACCGGGTTTAAAAGGAGCATAATGTCCAATGGCTCTGGTAAATGGCAGCCACACACCCTGATCTTGGCCATATTTACTCAAAATAAGTTTTGATGAGTTTCCATGAACTTACTCCCAGCCCATGTAAGTATGCTTGGGTTGCAGTCATGGGTGCCTAAGGCCAGAATGTAAGGGCTCTTGGGTAGGCAAAGTATATTTTTCCTCAGCATATATATTGCAATGGTAGCAATATTTTTTAAAACCCTAAGAAATATTTTAATATAGAATCCTTGTAATAATTGAAAAGAAGAGTAAATGTAAAACATGCCAAGCCTTGTTATTTTTTAAGTCTGAATTGCCTTTGGGGTAGCAAATGAAAACTCAGAAATGTAAAATATGAAAGTAATAAAACACACAATTGCTCAGAACTTGATAATGATCTTTTTTGGGGGGAAATCTGTGGATTTCTGGTGACCTTTGATGATGAATCTGAGCGCTGCATTTAGTTGAATGTATTTGAAATGAAACCTAAAATAAAAACAGCTGTTGGAAGAACATGCATGACAAACCTTTTCATTGGGAAAAAATGCTGCTTTGGAGCTATTTTGTTTTGGCTTATTCTAACTAGACTGGCATTCAGTGAATTTGATTCAATACCAGACCATTTACAGTAGCTGTTAGTGGCATCCAGTAAAGCCAACTGGATTGTCAAACATCTCAAAATGACATTGTCAGAGCCAATTCAACCCAAGCAAGACTTATATTGCCCAATAAGTTTGGAGTGCATTTTTAAAAATGCCATTTAGCTGTGTTGGCTCCCTAAAATGCCATTTAGCTGTGTTGGAGCCTAGGAGTTATGCAGTGGTTATAGACAGACAGTGTTTTCACCAATAACAATCGTTGCTATTCAAAGAGCAGAGACAACTCTGAGCCACTAAAGCTCTTTTCAGAAATTACAGCGGTACCTCAGGTTACATACGCTTCAGGTTACAGACTCTGCTGACCCAGAAATAGTACCTCAGGTTAAGAACTTTGCTTCAGGATGAGAACAGAAATCGTGCAGCAGCAGCGCAGCCGCAATGGGAGGCTCCATTAGCTAAAGTGGTGCCTCAGGTTAAGAACAGTTTCAGGTTAAGAACGGACCTCCAGAACGAATGAAGTTCTTAACCTGAGGTACCACTATAATTCAAAGAATGCACAGAGGGAAACAGGGCTGTGCAAGTTGGCCCCACCCCCTCAGTCTTCTGGCTCCACCTCCAGACTTTCACACATTGAGCAGAAGGTCTGAGGAGGGAACTGAACCACATTCAGCTGGACATATGCAGGTTGTCTCTTTAGACCAAGAATGGGATAGTGCTATGTAGAAGTGGGCTCCATTTGAACCTTGGAAGATGTGAGCAAGCTTTGAAGAAGGAGAGAGTTGACTTTATTAGATTTAGAGATGAGGAGGATGCTTACAATTGATTTCCAGTGCTGGAAATATCTAAATAACCTGACTGACTAGAATGTGCTCTGACATCCTATAATTAGGATGAATTAGAGAATCCCAACAAAAATGGAAAAGGAAGCAGAAACTGCTGTGGTCTGGAACAGAAATCAGTCAAATGACTATGACTGGTCTTCATTCATATCACTGCCTTTTCAGTCAACAACTGATACCTACTGATTTTTTTCCACATTATCTTGACATTTCTTTTACACCGAAATGAATGTAAAATATGTAAGTTATGGAAATGGTGGCACAAGTGACTTAACTTATGTTAAATAGTGGACAGAAAGCTAAATGTCATGGTATTTGGCAGAAACCAAACTGCAGCAGAGCAGAAGCAGCACTGATTAGAAAGAATACAGATCAGAATAGAAAATGCTGCCTCCTTACACCCCCAGCTCAATATTTTAATGGGGGGTGGGGTGGGGCGAGATCAGCAGCATAATGTGTCCTTTTGAAAACAAAACAAGTTTCTTTTCTGCAACCTTTTCGGTTTTAACAAAAACCTGAAACATCTGAGTGGTACATTTATAGTTTCTTGGATGACAGCTCCAAATTTAAACATTCCTTTGTTCAGGGCCTGTACAGAATCTTCCTTCAGCCCATATATCACTACCCCATTTCAGGAATTTATGGCACACGAAGATAGACTGTAGGGATTGCACAAATTACCTGAAATGCTTCCTTATGAGAACAATGAAAGAAAACTGCTATAAGGCCAAATCTTAAAGAAAGCACAACAGGGCAGCTGAATAATTGTGCCAGCGTTATTTTAACAACAGTAGTTACCCTTTTTTATTCAATATTTGCCCTGAAATGGACATTTCTGCATTGCTCAATAGCTGACTCAAATTCCTGACCCCACAGTTGGCCTATAGTCGAGAACCCCTGGAAATCTCCTCCCTCCACAGTTACTGATAGTAAAAAAAGAGCTTCCCTTGGTGCCTGCAATTGCCATAAGTGGAGCATCGGCTAGGTTTAAAGATGGATTAAAATTCTACTCTCCACACACGCTGTAGTCCCAAATCCAGATCATGCCAGGATGCTTCCTTTTGCGTATGAAAAAGCACATATATAGCTAGAGGCTATGAATTAAACTGAATGTGTTTGACGCTGAATGTGTTTGACACTGAAGGCTCATTCACACTTGCATTTGTCTCTCTGCTTCCCCCAGGAAAAACTGCTCTTTACCACTGAATCAAACCAAATGTCAAGTCGGGCTTTCCACACATTTACATTTGCTACGATCCAGTGGTAAAGAGCAGGTTTTCCCAGGGAAAGTGGCAAGGCAAGTGGGAAGCATCTCGGGCCAGTGGCTAGAAAGTACGGGACAAGCAGAAAACTCTTCGACCCGCGCTTTCTAGACAAGCGATGAGCCCCAGGCCAATGGGATTGTGCCTGTTTCACTAGTATTGACAAGATGGCGCTTTCAAGTATCAGAACATGACTGCCCAAAGCAGGTCTCCTGAAGGTATTTCTAAGAGATTGGGCTTCTCCATTGGGATTTTGGACTTTTGTTTCTAGCTGTGCAATTGTTTAAATCTAGGCATGCACTTTTTTCAAACCTACCGTATTTTTCCATGTATAAGACCCACCCCTATTTTTGGGAACTCAAACTTAAGGAAATGGGGGGAGATTGCCCAGAGTTGTTCAGCGTTTTTTGTGAGGGATGGTTGAGCTTTTTTTAGGGGGGATATTGCCGCGAAAATTGCTCACCCTTCTAACCTGCGCTACCGCGCACACGCCCAAAAAACCACCTATCAGCTGTTCCCTCACCGCCATAAGCCGCTAATCACCCCATTGATGCAGCAACAGCAAATAGACACCAGCCCTTGTCGCAGCCACCAGTAACACCACTGACAATCTCTAGCTAGCGGAACCAACCAATCCCACATCACCAATATGCACTGATCATTTTTTAATATTATTTTTTTGGGGGGGGAACATGATCTAATACACAGAAAGGTATGGTATCTTCTGATCCCTCAGATATGGGCTCCCATTTCCTCCTTCATAACAGTCACAGCAGCCCTTGCCTGACACATACACTGGAACTGGAACAGGAATGTTTTGGAATGCAGAAATTTCTCGAGCAAACAAGGAGGTTGTAGCATTTTATTATCAAATTCACTGGACCATGTTTTCCTATTTGTTTCACTCAGTGTTGGCAAGCATCTTTCCAAGAAGTTAACATGGGATGTTCTTCATTTTCTGCTTTTCAGTTTAGCTGAGCATCTGAATATCTGGGAACCTCACCACAGCCCAGCAGAGAGCAAGACAAAGACTTGTCATTAACACAACAGCGGGAGGCATACATCAAAGACTTGCAAAATATGGCCACTCATTTCCATCCACCTTGGCCCCAAAACAAAATGCTAAAGCAGTTCCAAATGTTTGAATCTGCTCTCTATAGCGTGGAAAGCAAAACAACAACCAAGAAGAGTCTTCCTCTTGCTACAGTCTAAACACTGCCCATTTCTGACTAGACTGTGCACTGTGTTGCCTTTGCAGGCTTATCAGATCCAAATGGCACATGATAGTGGCAATTATGCAAAAACCATCTCAAGAAAATCTTCACTGTTATGCATCTTGGATTTATGAGCTCCCAATTGTAGATCAAGTGAGGTCATAAATCCCGCATGTTTATAAATAAAGTAATGGTACCCTTTAGTGAGCTATGTTTTTGAATTTACAAGCTTCAGTTTCTCCCTTAGGTCCCATTGCAATTTCTGTCCAGGAGTGTAATCCTGATTACAGATGGGCATCACGCTTCTATAAACTTGATGCTGGCAAAAGTATTCTCTCGGCAGACCTCGGCGCCTTGTTCTGATCCAACCATAAAGCTTTATGAAGAACATTGTGTTAAAATGGAATGGTGTGATGACAACTTGCATTCTCAGGGGGTGGGGAATGGATGTAGAAGAGTAATATAAAAAATATAGGAAAATGCTACATGTCTTCCCCTAAAATAATCCTGAAAACCATTCCACTAAGAGAACAAGAAATGTGTTAGAGATGCCCAGGCTTCTTAGGGTCACCTGATGAGCATGAATTATTATTACAGCTTTTAAAATTTTGGAATAACTGTGCTTTTAGATTGTGAAGCCCTTTGGGGGATAAAGCTGACAAGATTGTTGCCATCTGCCCTGAGCACATGAGACAGGGCCTATCAACACATAATGAAATGTTTAGTGGAATGCTAAAACCCAAAGTAAATATTCTACCATTGTCGCTAAACAAAACCTAATATTGCACTGAGAAATAAGAATTATCATTTTCTATAGATAAAATGCTGAGATGGGTAAAGCCATAGGAATAAAAATATTTTGAAGGCTGGTTATGTGACTTTCCACCTTTCTTTGCTACATTACACAACTATCCAAGATAATATATATAAAAATCAGAGATGAGCCAAAATTTCTCAGAAGATTTTTTTTCTGAAAAAAATTCTGAGATTTTTCTTTTTTCTCACCTCCCCAAAAGAAGGTCATTATGCCTAATTTTTTTCTAATATTCTCTATCATATTTTTTTTGCAGCAGCCAGCATTTCTTCCTCTTTACACACACACACACACACACACAGAGAGAGAGAGAGAGAGAGAGAGAGAGTACCCTGCAATGGCATTAGGCCTGGGGTACTGGAGGATGCAAAATTGTGGTCAGGGTGCAGGCATCAGTGCACCAGCAAAAGCCCTCAAACAAAACACCACCTTGGGGAGGGGAGGGGAAGAAAGAAGCTGTCTACTACCATTGCTGCTGGTGAGTCTCATCCCTGATAAACTGCTGGAGAAGTTCTCCTCGCCATGGAGAAATCTGGTGTCCTCACAGAAGCATGAAGGACCTTGAGGGACAACTTGTACACCACTCTAATATAAATAGACGAAGCAAACTTGAAAGTGCAAACAGAAAGGAAACAAGGCCTGTTTTGGAAAATTTAGCAAAAGTGTCTTAAGTGTGAAATAAACAAGCTCATATCTCCTCAGAGGCATGACGTATTCAAGGAACTCGTTTTTCAAACATTTTGTTTGAGTTTCTTCAAAAAGCACCTTGACTTGGGTATGTGGTGTGGGTAGTAGGCTTCCTTTCAGATATTTTGCCCGTTTTTTATTATCTTAAAACATTTCCAAAACAATATGCTTCTGTACATCTGGAGCCTAATGTGCAAATCAAAGAACACGAATGCTAGTGTGAGAGTCAATGGGACTACAACAGCACAGTCAATGAAGTCAATAAAGCTACATCACTGAGCCTTTTTCTTAGTTCCATTTAGGTAATTCACCTCAATTATTTCAGTGGGAGTGGATGAGTCATCATTTTATAGAAGGTCACTCAGGGCAGACTAGCTTCTCACATTACCTTTGGGGGGGGCACAATTCATGATATCCATTATACTCATGGTGACATGCTGGATTGGCTCATCAAAAGCACTGGGGTGGAAGGGGGGGGGGACTATCGTGTTAAATGGCCGTGTGTGTCTGTGTGTGTGTGTGTGTGTGTGTGTGTGTTTATTCAACAGCAGCAGCAACAACAACAGTAGTCTTATGTTTATCAGACCTACACGTATAAAAAGTCCCAAGCAAGTGAAAACAAAGCATGAATATTGCAAGCTATCTGACAGATCCCCAGTGCTCATGAGCAGGAACACAGCCAAAGGCAATACCAAGAGAACGAGCATATGAAATGTCAGTAATTAATAACAGCAGAAGGACCTGGGAAGGAATGCAGAGCATGGATGAAAAACTATCAGTAGCGAATTTTTCTCTGCAAGCCCCATCAGAATGAGTGGGAGTTGTGGGAAGACACAGTTGAGGTTGTGCGGCACTCCTACCCAGGCAGAGGGGCTTCTCAGTAGTCGCACCCACCCTGTGGAACACCCTCCCATCAGATGTGAAGGAAATAAACAACTATCTGACTTTTTGGAGACATCTGAAGGCAGCCCTGTTTAGGGAAGTTTTTAAAGTTTGATGACTTATCATGTTTTTAATATTTTGTTTGGGGCCACCCAGAGTGGCTGAGGAAACCTAGCCAGATGGGCGGGGTATAAATAATAGATGATGATGATGCTTCCCATGTCAATAAGGTCTTATCCACACTTAACTTTCCTCCCCGCTTTTGAAGCAGTCTACTCCAAGCGAGTGCATTCCACTGCCAAACAGCTCCTACTGTAAGAAAGTTTTTCGTAGTGTTTAATGGGAATCTCCTTTCTTTTAACTTGAAGCCATTGGTTTGGTCCTACCCTTCGAAGCAGGATAAAACAAGCTTGCTCCATCTTCCATATGATATTTGATATGATATATGATATTTGACAGCTTTCATGCATCCCTTGTTAGCTGTTTACGCCTTCTTTTCCCTCCCTCCACAGTAGGGAGTTCCTCACACTTTCAAAATAACAGGTACGGAGGTTTATAAATAAATCCCGAAACTGAGTTTTAAAAGAAGCTAAAGAGAATAAAGGCAGCTTTGGAAATCCTGCATGGGCAATAAATTCCCCAATGTCGTAAATGAATCCAAGGTCCCAGAAGACATAATCCTAAGGAACAATGGATTTCTCACGTCCAAACGAGTACGCAGACTGTTCAAATTTTAGAAGCAGCAAGGGACATACGCAACAGTATTTCTATATAGATCGTATATCTTCAGGTCTTTGGGGGCCTCTATTCTACTAAAGACCCTTATCGTACTAAGGCAGGAGTGTTTCAGGTAGTCTGGTACGTGAAATATCATACTGCCTGAATGAAGTATTCATAGAATTGTTTTTCTTAAAAAAGAGAATTACACTTTAGGGCCAAACTAGAGGGTACATGGGAGGTGCATGAATCAGTCTGCAGGTGTGTGTGTGTGTTTAAAATAAAAAGCAGCTGTGGAGGTTACAGTCAGAAAGATTCGGAGGCAGGATACTTCACCCACTCTGCCATTTGCCTGCCCCAAATTCCCCCCTTCCATGTGCTCCAGCAACTTGGTGGTGAAAATGGCGAGACCCCTATAGTTTTTTCCCATGCAGCTGGGGAAGTAGTTCAGGGGAGGCAATTCTGAACCTGCCCACCTGCCTTTCTCCACTTCTGACTGCTGCCTCAGAATCTGCTGTTTCGTTTTTTTTAAAAAAAACAAACCTGAGGAACAATTCACATATCTCCCATGTACTGTCTAGTTTCACCCTTAATCCAACACTCAAAATATTATTCTAAAAAGGTGAAAAGGCGGGGAATGCAGTGGTGGGCTGGATGAGAGCTAATAAACTCAGAGCTGTTAGGAGACCTGTCACAGAGCTACATTTCCCAAACCCTTAACAAACTATAATTTCCAGGATTTCTTGAAAGAAGACATGGCTCTTAAAGTGGTATGAGAGTGATTTAAATGTGCAATGTGAATAGGACCACTTTATTAAAACTTTATTAAAACTGTGCTACCTGTCTCCTAATTTTTTCAGGATGAACTGGTATGCTGGATTTTGAAGCTCCCTTGTTAGCCCATTAGTAGCATAATATTCAAGCCCTAAGGAAGAAGCAAATGTGACAAAAGAAAGCAAGACCTGATGGATACAGGCATTCATCAGGAATGGATCCGGCAAAGCCAACAGAAAAGAATGACTAAAAATAAAAAAGCTCTTGGGAGAATGAACATCTATACTTTGTCAAATCTGGAAAAGATATTTGTCATAAGAATCTCTTCAAAAATATACTCCATTTCCACTGCTGCCATAGCAGGTCATCATACTGCACCTGTAGATGTTCACAAGTACCAATCTGTACACGATGTTGTTATAATAATTTTTAGGTATATATATATATATATATATATATATATATATATATATATATATAACACATATGTGTGTGTGTAATAAATGTTCATAATTGTACCAAACAAACACATATATAAATATATAAACCACATGTCCAAAACCCACAGGAAAAGTTCTAAAGCCATTTTGACTCTTTCAGTCACCTCAAATATTTCTCTACAAGGTCGAAGGAAATGCAAAAACCTCCCCATTGTCCCCGTCCTCACAAATCCTGCCTTAAGGTCACATTTAAGGTGTGAATAGGGTGAGCCTGTGACCTGGCTCACGAATTAAGTATTATCATTACAAAAGAATGGCCAGGCTCCGCAGGTAATTCAGTCAAGTGACCATTAACAGGTAACCTGGCAGACAGGGTAAAAACAACACACTCAGATTTCTGTTGTAGACGATCTTTTCTGTGATGTAGGTGTGATGTATCGGGGGGGTGTCTTGGGCTACACCCCTTCTGTGATGTATGTATGATGTTTTTGGGGGTGGCCTTGGACTCCAGGGAGGGGAAATTTAAAATGTCTATATAAGGGCTTGTACACATGGTTCTGGATCCTCCTCCTCTCTCCTGCGTGTGGGGGAGCACCCTGTTGCAACAGTTAATAAAGATCAGGCTTAGTAGCTGCTTTGCTTCTCAATATTTTCTGGTTGGTCTCTGTTATTTTCTCCTACTGATAGAGAAGCTACAAAAGGACTCTATATGGGCTCTTGGGTTACCCCATAAGGGGAAAGGAGCAAGTTAGTTTTTTTTTACTTATATCAATGGTTTTTTGTTTGTTTGTTTGTTTGCTTGTTCACAATTTGCACTGAGGATGAGCACTAGCTTCATATGGAAGTCTTGCCTTCCTATTACACAAATGGGGCTGGGGTAGCCAACACGATGTTCTCTAGATGTCGCTGGAATACAATTCCCAGCAGCTCCAACATAGATGGCCAATGGTCAGGGATGATGGGAGTTGCACACTCCCCCAAGAGGAACAAGACCATTGCCAGGGGCATTAGCCTTGCACAGGCCACTCGTTTTGCACCTCTGCTGCCATGGGGAAGGTCTGCGGCCGAGAGACAGAGCAACAGCAGGTCCAGGGGGCTCTCATTCGTGGGCCTACTTCTGACATGTGGGTCCTTGGTAGGTGCCTGACCATGCTGCGCCTTGGTGCTGGCTATAATGGTAGAGCTTGTAACTTGTTGACACTCCCTTAGTATCAAGGACTTGGCAATTTGAGGACTTGCCCTGGGTAGCTCCTTAGTCCTTTAATTTCAGGGTCTTGGATGCTCTTTCTATCAAACAATTCCTCATTCCTGGTACCTATTCTTGGACCCAGAAACATTACACTGGCCCTCCTTGTTTGCACTTTGTTTACAGCACTTGACTGGTATAGTCACAAAAGTAAAGATGGGCTGTGTACACAGCATACATTTAAAGTAACCCCCTCCCCCCAAGAATCCTGGAAACTGTAATTTCCCACTTGGAGAGATAAAAGTTCTCAGCACCCTTAACAGACTACAATTCTCAGGATTCTTGCTGGGAAGGGATGTGTTTTGCTTGTGTTTTCAATGTATGATAAATACACAGCCATAGGAAACTCCCGCTCAGTAAAGTGCTAACTTAGGACTAAAGGACACAACTGATTAATAAGTGTTAAAGTCATGATTGAAAACTAATTGCTGCACCACAAATGTGATAAAATCTGAGTTTTTCTAGGTAGACCTTTAAAAGGCTGTACAAATATAGAACAGCAGAATTCAAATCAGGAAGAGGAAGGCAGCACATTAAAAAAAAAAAAAACCTTACTGTGGCAGAGGAACAAAAATAACTGGCACCTCTAGTGATATTTTTCATATATCCCCTGCTCTTCTTTGTGCACATGGAACAAGTCAGAAACCATTATATAGTTTTGTTTGAACTCTATACAAATACTGAAGAGAATAGGGAGAATTTCTGACTCAGAAATTGGATAGTCACAGCTTGAAATGTACATAAGTTACAAAAAATGTTTTTCATGGAGAACATTGCAGATAGTAGCTTGAAACTCAAATGAATTAAAAATATATATAGAAATGTACTTCAAAATTGTCTAAGGGTTTGGGGTAGTTTCATTATTGATCTGTATCTTTCTAAAGCTTCTTGAGAGACCATGAAGCATGTTTGAAATTCTTTGTGTGAACAAATACATTTTGTAGTCTATTCATATACTGTTTCGATTGAGATTCCCAATCATAGCTCCCTGCCCTTAAGATTTGAAACAAGATGAAAGCTAAACCTTGAGCTGACATTATCCACGCAACTTGAGGACAGATTTACTGCACTTTCTCCCTATATATAGTGGTGGCTGATAAGGGATTTAAATGGACCTCTGCCATTTAAGAGGCTTCATACATTACACAACATCGAGAAACTGTGAGTGGCTCACAATTCCAATAGTCATACTTCCTGTGTGACTGCAAATGGCACCACAACAAGGTAGGAAAAATACACACATACACAATGAAAACTGGCACTGGTATGGGTCCATTTGTGCTTCCAACACCTTGAGTCTATAGACAACAGAGGTTTTAGAAGTGGGCTGTATTCTGGTGAAGTGAATTAACTCTGCATTTCCATCAAAGGAAGCCCAATTTCCAGGGTTCTACTTTATTTTTTCCCTTAAATTAAAAGCAGCTCTGCCAAAGCACTGTAAATTCCCTCCTCACAGAGATGCATCTGGCAACTTCGTTATCCAGTTTTCAATGAATGCTGAAGACACACCTTTTAGCCCTGGCTTTTGAAACCTGAGGAGTATATTTTTAGGATCCACACTATTTTTGTGCTTGTAAGTTGTTTCACACTATTTTTAACACTGTGTGTTACAATTGCCCTACGTAATAAATTAGTACAAGCAGGAGGAGGAGCAGGAGCATGAACCAAACCTAATTTTTCCCACCCCTAGCACAGGCCCAGGAGCTGAGCAATTCCAGGCCAAAGATATCCTTAAACAGCAGTGGCTATAAAATATGGGTGTTATAGGGATGTTATACAGGGTTTTTCACACACTCTGGATGTAATCAGAAAACAAGGAGGTGACAGAGAGGAGGCAATAAGGTGATGGAATTGTCAGCAGCTGCGGTGAAAGGTTGAAGAGGCAGGTGAAAGAGGTCAGATGGGAAAAGATAAGCAGAGATAATAAGAAAACAAATACGGGGTGCAGAAGATGGTCCATGTACGGAAAGCTTTATCAAGAGTGACAGAGAACTCTATTATCTTGCATAATAGCTTCTCCAGGGAAGTGCCAGGAGACCACTTCTCAAAATGTTTAAAGCTACACAGGACGCAGCAGAAACAGAAATGACTCACTTTAGAAACCTATCAATGGTTTTTAAATGACAAGACGGTATCTGCATAATGGAGACAAATCGCTTTCTTCAATTATCTCCACTTCTATTATCTGCCTATGATATCCAGAATAACGTAGTGTTATGCGTTTCTTGCTTCCCAACTGGTGAGAGGTTCCAGGGGCAGCACTACAAAGTTGTTTCCTTTGGATGAGAGAACATGGGATCTTGATTGTAACAATTTGCTACACTGGAAGCCGTTTGACCAGGAGTAGGCAACCTAAGGCCCGTGGGCCAGATGCGGCCCAATCGCCTTCTAAATCTGGCCCACGGACAGTCTGGGAATCAGCATGTTTTTACATGAGTAGAATGTGTGCTTTTGTTGGAAATGCATCTCTGGGTTATTTGTGGGGCATAGGAATTCGTTCTCCCCCCCCAAAAAAAAATATAGTCCAGCCCACCACATGGTCTGAGGGACGGTGGACTGGCCCACGGCTGAAAAAGGTTGCTGACCCTTGCGTTTGACATTCCCATGGCAGGTAGCAAACTGAAATGAATTGGGCTCATTTGTTTAGTTTCCGATTTAGTTCTAAAACGAGCATACACTCCTCATACACACAAAAATTACTCCACGTTACATTGGTGCTAGAATGGGGGAGGTGAACATGATGCCTTCCAGATGCTTTGAACGAAAGCTCCTTTCAGCCCCATCCTCAATCCATTGACCGAGGATGATGGGAGTTGTAGTCCAAAACATGTGGAGGAATCAGTGCTGGTTACCACCGTGCTAGAAGCACAGAATAAGGGAGACTGCACCGACAGAAATATCATTTGGGGAGGTCAGCTTCAAAACCAGTTTCGCTTCATTTGACAAGTTCATTTAAGTGTGCTCCACAATATAAGCAACAACATATTTGGTATATTGAGCAGCAAATATAAACATTGGCAACCAAGGAGTTAAGAAGGTCCAAAAGCAGCAAGAGAATTAGCTGTTGCTAAAACAATTTTATGGTCTTTTCCACTTGACTGGAGGTAGTTTGTATGGCTGACTAGAATCTATTCAATGCTGTCAAACATCTAACACTCCCATAGCTAGGCGCCTTACAATGAATAACAAGCAGTCTAGCTGCCAATATGCTGGGGCTGCATTTTTCATCAGGGACTGGACCCTAACCCAGCAACACTCTAAATTCATTGTTTGATGCCTTGTTAATTTATGAGACCAACAATTTGCTGCAACAGACAGGAGTGCCAGCTGAAATTTACTGGCGTACAGCCAACTAGGCCATACTCAGAGTAGACCTACTAAAAACAATGGTCCGTTGACTTCAGTGGGTCTACTCCAAGCAGAACTAACACTGGTGTGTGATATTTATATTATTTCCTTCTATTTTTGAGCCCACCATTCATTGTAAACAAGCCCAGCATTGGTTATAATGTAAAATCAACAGAAAACAAATTAACGACACAAAATACATTCTCTAAATAGAATCAAAACACTTTTAAACATCAGATAAAAATTTACTCAGACATAATTATGCAGCAGCTGGGAGACGCTATAGCAAGCCGCAGCAAAATCCCCTACGCAGAATCCATTAGATACTCTAAACTTTATGTTTGCATTTTGTTTGCCACTTGGCAGGCTGGAAAGGGATGCGGGGGGGGGGGGGACATCTCACAAACAGTGCACTACATGTTCCTGGGAAACCTGGTGCTAAATCATCAGGTAAGAGCACCAGGAAGGAAGCACTCAGCCACCCATGTGATATAGGCCTTTTTGTTTTGGGGAATATTTATTTTGACAGTCAAGTGACTTAAGGTCCAAGGGCAACACTGCTTCCTGTGTCCTGAATGGAGCCGGAAGGTAATAGTTTACCAGCCAAGATGATTTCCAGTGCATGCTGGGAATCCCCATCAGCAGGAGGAAAAGTATCTTTAATGGACTGGCCCTGCAGCAAGCCTTCGACCAACATCCCTGGATTTTCTCAGCACAGGGCTAGCCAAGGGGAAAAATGGCACATGGCCAAAGAATGCAACTGAAACACTCCAAGGAGAATGCATGCTGGAGTTCCATTGCTAGCATATAATTCATTAAAACTATTATTTTCTCTAGCTGCAAATTCATGATGGATTGCACTATTTTATTTGTAGCACCTCAAGAGTGATTGGCTACTACACTACTTGCTGACAGCACATGGTGATTATCTGAACTGTGTGAGCTTCGGGGAAAGAAGCGACTAAGCTTTGTTCTCAGCGTTCTCCCAAAGTGTCCAGGAGTACTTTACAACGCTGTTCGGCCCACTTAATAAAGCTGTTCATTACCAGCTGGCAAGTACTGTGAATTCACTCTAAACAAAGTTACGTTCTTCGCAGGGTGGCTATTTCCGTTTCAGATCTGGAAGATTTGCTGCGCATTAGTCTAAGGTTGTATGACCTGTCTGAAATTTCCAAGTTCTCGAGCTATTCACCTCAGGATGTAGCAACTGACAATGCAATTTTGCTCTTGGAATTGCATCTTCAATTCTAGGTGCTCTCAAGAAACCACCTGAATTACCATCCTAGTCAGAATTGAGACTCTGGAAAACTCAGATTACCTTGTTTCTGGGAAAGATGTGCAGGACAGTGGACAGGGTCCTTGATTCACATGGAGGAAAGCCTGCTTAAATCCTTGCTCAGCCATAAACTAGGCATGTCCAAAGTCTGTTTCGGGGGCCTAATGTGGCCCACCGGTCAGTTTAATCTGGCCCCTGTGGCAGTTTATTTCCTGGGGTAAAATCCTAAAAAAAACTCTCAACAACTTCAATCCTTTGGTCGGCCCTCACGGCCCTTCACTTCATCAAATCTGGCCCTCTTTGAAAAAAGTTTGGACACCACAGGCATAAACCATTTTTTGGTGGTCTTGGGCAAATAAATGTTAACCAAATCTATATCATAGGGTTGTTGTGTAGATGCCCATGCATCTTTAAGTGCTAAAAAAGGGGGTGACTAACCTGTAGCTCTTCAGACATTGCTGGACCACAACTCTTATTATCCTAATTAATTGTCATAATGGCCACGTTGGCTGGGGCTGATGGGAGATGGAGCTGAACAACACCTGGAATGCCACGGGTTACCTACCCCTGTGCTACATAAATAAAGCTGAACTACTGATCAGTCTCAGACAGGTTTGGTGGATATCTACATTTGTCAAGCTCAAGCTTAGGACTTAGGCTGGGTCTCAAGCCCATTCTGCTCAGTCACATGACCCAGCAACCCAGTGTAAGTTAAGGCGGCAAAAAGGGTGGTGAAACATTTATTCTAAAGGCTTATTTTCCTTCAGCCAGGCTTAGGCTGGTTCAGACAGCTGTAACCCTCCTCCTGAATGGAGTTTGTATCTGGAGTAATTTACGCTATCTTAACTTAAACTGGAATAATTTATGCTGGCTTCCCCTATTTAGGATTGTTGATGTATACTTTTTAAAAAATGCTGATAGATGCCTGACCAACATTTCTTGGCACACCTCAAAAGAAGGCAACCTTCTGAAGCAGCTCCTTTGAAAGGGAAAGGAAAGAAGAACCTAGAAAAGGAATGGGACCTCTTCTTCTCCAGATGTTGTGTATCAGGACTGATAGTAATGACCCAGTGCCACCTGGAAGAACAAAAGGTCCACATCCCTGACATAAGGAGTTCAGAATCATGGCAGTGGTGAGATTGCTCCTGCTGACTCACAAAACTGCACCAGGCCTCCTAATGCTGACCATCCCTACATTCATTTGGTTATGCAAGCATTTTGTTCTCACATCCAGTTATCTTCACTGGTGGCAATGGTAGGATTTGGGAAAAGGCCTTGTTATGGTCTTGACTTGATTCCCACAGTCCTCTTCTGCTGTCTGCTAACACTATTGTCCGGTATGAAGAATATTAGAGGATAAAGATAGGGAGAAATATTATCACCTGTGCTTTTTTTGTGATGGTAGTCTTTCTTTTCTTTCCATGGCAGCCATTTTGTGCTGGCACCCATGACACTTTTATCAAGATACGAATACCAGTAGCTGAGTTTTTATAAAGAAAGATGCACTGATTTATAATAGTATAATATTTCATTAAAAAAGATACTCTGCATTGCCATAATAAATATCATCTATCTTACTTAATATCTTACTTAATTTTGAGTACTGTATCTCCTTAAGCTTCAAGAAATCCAAGCAAAGAATTACTATTCATACCGCTTCTTAAAATTAACATATTTTAATAAAATGACTGAAAAGTCCATCTACTATATTATTTCTCCCTGCTGTAATTGGATGCAATATATTATTGATAATTTTGAATTGCTAGCCCGTCAGATGCCACAGTATAGCAGACGTCTCCAGTGCAATTAATTTTTATTTTGTATATTTGTCAAGATCAATACTTATGGCTTGGCTTTCATTCTCGCAAAGTCATCTTAATCCCACTCTGCAAGGGTGTAATTTACTTTCTGTCCAGAGCTGATCGGCAGAGCCAAGCTATAATGAAGCCTCTGAACAAATGAACAAGGAAATCTTGAAGGGATAATGGGACTTTCTTGGAGGCTAGTCTTTCAGTGAATTCATGGAGGGAGGGAATTGGAATGCCCTGCTCTCAGACTTTATGAATTTAACTGAAGGCGGAGTCAGGGCCGAGATACATTCAACTATATAAGAATAATATGTGTGGCGCCTGTAAGGATCACTGAGGACTTTGTTTTTTGCAGGGTCTCCTATATATGGCTATAACCTCTGCATATACACCATACAACTGGTATGAGTATAGGCTCTATTCAGATCTTTGCCTGGACTAATTAGAGCTGAGCTAAAATTAGCTGGAAGACAATTTTCTGAGAATATTACTTAGATTTTTCTCACCTCACCATAGAAAATGCTACTTTGCAAATTCTTCTCCACATATTGTCCAACTTTTGGGAGAGTGGCGGCAGCAGCTGCCATTTCCCAACTAGAGGATTGTGGGAAATTGTGGCCAGTCCGCCAACACAGTTTCAGCCACTTGTGGATGGAGATGGTGGGGGCTTAGGAAAGAAAGAAAGAAAGAGCAACTGCCATTCCTAATAGTGAGCCCCAGCCCTGAGAAACTGTTGGGAGAATTTCTACTCCTCCTGGAGAAATGTAATGAAAAGTCACACACACACCAAATTCTTTCAAATTGGGTGGGTTTTGATAGGCCATTTCAGCACACCTCTAGAACATATGGAAGTTATGAGCTGGGCAAGAGATAGGGATTCTTGAAGAACTTTATCTTTGCAATTCTAAGTGAGGTCATCCTTACCTCCCAGACTAATGCACAGATCGTATCTTCCCAAACATATAAATAAATAAAAAGACACTTTGAAAAGTGTATTTTGACAGAAAGTATTTTAATCACATATACTTAAACAGCGCTTTTCTGCAGTCGTGAGGATTTAACACATAGGGAGACAGAGTGTGAAAATGGACAGAATGCATGTAACATGTGCAAAAGTGACATAGAGTGGAAAGAAGAACCTAAGAAGAGACTACAGGATCAGGCCAATGGTCCATCTAGTTTAGCATCCTGTTCCCACAGTGGCCAACCAGATGTCTGTGGGAAACCAGGAAGCCAAATGCAAGCCCAAGAGCACTCTACCCTCCAGTGGCGTTGAGCAGCTGATATTCAGGAACATTACAGGCTCCAACAGTGGAGGCAGAGCACAGCCACCATGGCTAGCAGCCATTGATAACCTTATTCCCCATGAATATACTGATTTGCCAATCTCTCGTCCAAGATAATGAGTGTAATCCCAGACAGTTCCCCTCAGTGTGATTTCTGAATGTCTTAAAGGGGCGGTTAGGTACACATATCCTTAACATCAATAACCCCAAATCAAATTAATATACAGAATATTATGTTTAATGTCAGAAATCCTAGTTAGTTTTAGTGACAGTTCATTTAGATGATTAAAAGCATTGTCTTAAATTAGTGGGGAAGTCATTCTGATGAATCTTTAATATGCTGAAGTGTTCCGAATTTTGACATATCTTGAACAACTACTTCTGAAACTTAGCAGATCACTAATTTTGGTCCCTAACTGGATAAGTGAAAAGTTCATAAAATGTGTGTGGGGGGGATGCTGATGCAAAGTTTCTACAAATCAGCTGATTTAAAGGTTCAGGAAAACACAAGTTACAAACATTATTGCAGCTAAAATACATCATTTTAGGAAGCCACAACCTAAATGAAAGCCTCAAAAATGCAATTTCGTTATTCTGAGACAATTCAACAAAATGCACATAGGCAATTTAGGATCCCTTTCCAGTATTTTCCCAAATCTAGGAATGGCTCCCCACCATCCCTTCTGAAGCCTGTAAGTTAGCCAAATGCCTCTTTGGAAAGTATGGAAGAGAAGGAGCAAGGGGCCAGAGACAAAAGATGGACTGGTGGTCAGGCAAATAAGAAGCAAAAGGCTAGAGGCCATTCCCCTGGCAGAAAAGTACATGACAGCCGTGGAGGGTGGAAGAGGGCAGAAGCAGAAGTGAAATCAAAGGCAAGTAGGGTCATGATCCAAGGCAGCCATTAGGGAAAAAATGCAAGAGTCCTCATGTCCAAGACAAGTTGCTTGGACTAATAAACTGACTTTCCCTTAAGGGCATTATAGGGCCAAGTGTATCTTGATAGGTGTGGGGAGTCAGGTGATGTTATGCAGACAAGTAGATGAATTAACTTATTTCCGGCTGGAACCAGAAGGGCTTTGTGTTTCCTGAAACCGAGTCTACCTGACTTCCTGAGGCTCTAGCATGAAGACTTTCTCTAGCCTGGTCCTTTTCCTTGACCACTGCTTTAGATGTTCACTTTGGACTGCCTTAGACTACATACCTGCTTCTGGATCTCCTGCTCTTTTGTTGCTGCCTTGAATCTAGACTTCTGCCTTACTTTGGCTACACACCCTTATCTGGCCCCAGTGATCCTTTTTTGCTGCTCTAGAGCTTGACTTTGAACTACACATCTCCTTCTCACCAAATTCTAAGGTCCTGACATCTGATTGCCTAGAAAGATTTGCCCCACTGAGGTCCGTCAAGTTCAGAGGCAGTGAAACATCACTTTTTATTGGAGCAAATGTATTGGACCTTCATGAGTTTCTTATTGAGACTCAAATGTTCTGACTGGGACAGCCCCACCCAAGCAAGCTGACCCAATCTAATGCACATCCCTAATTCTGACCAATGACAACCATTCTGGAGTTTTAGAAATACCATGATAAAAGAAATGCAATTCTATTATTCATCTGCTTTGTGTGAGAGAAATAAACATCCCACTGTATGACGGTACTTTACTCAAAGGTCTGCAACTGGTTTCTTCTCAGTTACTTCCATCCCTACTTTACGTCTGCTATAGTTTTAAAAGAGACATCACCTTGCCAACAAAGGTCCGTATAGTAAAAGCTATGGTTTTCCCAGTAGTGATGTATGGAAGTCAGAGCTGGACCATCAAGAAGGCTGATCGCCGAAGAATTGATGCTTTTGAATTATGGTGCTGGAGGAGACTCTTGAGAGTCCCATGGACTGCAAGATCAAACCTCTCCATTCTTAAGGAAATCAGCCCTGAGTGCTCACTGGAAGGACAGATCCTGAAGCTGAGGCTCCAATACTTTGGCCACCTCATGAGAAGAGAAGATTCCCTGGAAAAGACCCTGATGCTGGGAAAGATGGAGGGCACAAGGAGAAGGGGACGACAGAGGACGAGATGGTTGGACAGTGTTCTCGAAGCTACCAGCATGAGTTTGACCAAACTGCAGGAGGAAGTGGAAGACATAAGTGCCTGGTGTGCTCTGGTCCATGGGGTCACGAAGAGTCAGACACGATTAAACAACTAAACAACAACAACAACATTGTTTTAAAACACTACTTTCCCCCTCTCAGTGTTCCTCTCTTCTTACTCCCATGCTATAAACGTTTCTCCGTTTTCTCTCCCCTACCTCACCCTTACTTTATTCAGTTCCGGGATTTTGATGTGGCACTGCAAATCTTCCAGGAGTGACGACAGCCTTGCATTTTTATGCACATAGAAAGAAGATTATGATGCAGATAGGACAGAACATGTCTTGATTCTTTTACACCAATTATACATATAATTTACACATGTATAATTTTGATGACAGTGCATGATTGCCTCAGACATATGTGAGTGCTTAATTTAAAAAACCCAAGTGCGAGCGAAGCTCAGTTCAATTGGAACTGTCAAATTCCATGTATAATTCCATTTAAAATGGACTCTTCCTCCCTCCCTAGACAGGGAAGAGAACAATCAAAAAATAAAAAAAATAAAACCAGATGGAGAATATTACATCAGTGCTCCAGCATCTGTAAGCTCCCTTGTCTTCCATGCAGAATTGAAAGTTTTGACTTTAAAGCCCCAAAAGTTTTAAGATTAACATGCAATAGAGATCAAATGCTTCTATGTGTCCTGTCACAATCTCCTAAAATCCAGGGCCGAGATCATCAAGAATACTCTCTGAATGATACCTTTCAATGATATTGAGCTAACTTTGGGGAGCTTGAGTTAGGCCTGATGAGCTGTTGGAGATTCCCCCCCCCTTTAATCCAATTTATTTTTATTCCGTGTAAATGTAGTCTCTAAGCAGGACCTGGAGTGAACCAGCATGGATTTAAGGTGTATAGGCAAAGTCACTGAGAGAGACTGCATGCTAGCTTGACTCAGGAGCAGAATACTCTTAAGTGGAGCTACCACTCGCTCTCCTCCACGGCCATCTCCTTTTAGTTTTGCTCAACACAGTTCAAAAGCTTTACAACTGACTCTGTCCAATGCTGAAGAATGTTTATACATCTACTGGGAATAGAGCAGCTAGATCGCTGAGGCTGATGACATAATTATGTCAACCACAAAGAATTCTGGGATTACAGCTGTAAAGAAATGGGTCTGAAACCCTTTCTGAGAACATTCAATTTGGATGGGTGGAAGAACTAATGACTCCATTAAAACAGAAGTAATGCCGTCTATATATAAACTTGCTTATGCAGGATTTAAGGAAGCAAACAAACAATGCTGTTATTTGGAGTCAGTGTTTCGTGACCATCAGCTAGGCTGGAAAACTTGTCTCCAAGTCTGTCAACACAAAAATGTTAACAGCAGTAAATTTACCACTTGAGAAGCAAAGCAAAAGAAATGCCAAGGAATGATAACATAGCATCTATATCTAGGGAGGTTCTGCTTTTTTGGAAAAAGTGGATCACTGGAATTCCTACAGTGGGCCCCACCAGTACTGTGTTCACTCTGTCCATTCAGCTCCTACTTTGCTTTCCTTCTTAATCCCGTCTCTAGTGGTTTTAACCTGTAAAATACCTGTCAATCTTCATTCAAACTCTGTGAGCTAAATCATTGTTATTATAGACTGAAGTGAAGCAATGAATTGCCAATGGCAGCCCAGTGAACTAGAGGCTGAGCAGGGATATGAAGCCCATCTACAGACACAAACTCTGTCTCATGAACTACACTCTTGCTGCTTCTTTCCTTGTTCCTCTGCTTAGAAACTAGTCACTCTCTCATGACTGAATCAGGAGAGGCAACGACTGCCTTTCTTGCTGGACCCATATCCATAGCTGTCAACTTTCAGATTTGAAAATAAGGGAGCAGCAGCCTTGAAAATAAGGGATCAGCATCCTCACTTGTCCCGGGGACAGTCTATGGGATATCTAACAATCCGGGATAGCAGTGGGAAGCAGTGGGAAACGGCACTGGAATAAGGGAATTTCCCGCAAAAAAAAGGGAAGGTTGACAGCTATGCCCATATCTGCCATGCTTTACTCAGGTGTTCATAATCTTGAGGTCAGACCACTGTCAGACACTGTAGACAAAGCTGTCCCTGAAGACCGAACTAGCATGCAACGTCCCAGCTAGTTGTTGGTATTCCCAAAATGTAACCCCGTATAGCCTTCTTTGTACAAGACAAGGTGCAGCAGCTTCATCCATAGCTTCATCCTTAAGGTCAACAAAGCCCTCTAGGCTACCCTACTTGGCCCTCAAGACTCTCCTCAAATGGCAACTCTGCTGCTCCATGCCTTCTCTGAGAACTTTTGCTTGGCTGGAATGTGTCCTTGAACTGTGATAATAGCTTTTGTAAGTCTGGATGGAGAGGGGTGTGTGGAGAAATGTCTGATTCTCAGGAGGCTGCAATGTAGAAAGGTAAGAGTTTCCCCTGTTGCCCCACCTAATTTTACCTCTGGATGTACCCACTACTGCCATATGGCCCCCAAAACATTGCCTGTTCTTCATAGCCCATTGCAGAATTCCAAGATTGTTTTGGTTAAAGCAATCATTTCAAGAACATCTCCTATTAGCTGGTCGAGAAACCTGAAGCCAGACCCTGATCATTTGCTACACTCTTTCCTCTGGGCCTGTGACTCCCTATTTTCTATTTCAAAGTGAATGCCTCTCTCCTTTCCGCTGCAACAACTTGTCTAAAGGGATCGAGGCTTCTTACATTCCCTCATCTCATACTTTGTTTGTCTGTCCTCAGATCCCTTCACCCCAAACAGCTGGTCGTTCCACACACTTTATGGGAGTGCAGCTTGCTGTTCAACTAAAAGGCAGCTGGAAATATTTTATATAGTGGGTGTTGTTTGTGGTGGAGGGGGGTGGAGAGTGATAGAGAGATTCTTGTTCTTCAGACATTGCCTTGATTTGTGCTTAAATCAGTCAATAATGCGAACTGGTCAGAAGACACGAACTACTTTTTCTTTTCTACATTATTTCCCACACTATCAACATTTTTACACATGCCACAGCTTACACGAGAAGGGCTCAAATGCACTTTGAAATGCGAAAATGGTCTTATTAGTTTAGTGGGGGGGAAATTGTCATCCATTCCTGAGCCTTTGGGAAAGGGCAAGATAATAAAACAATAGAACAAATGAAAAAAGGTGGACTAAGGTGTGTACTGCCGCAGAATAAAAAAACGAGGTGAGACACTATAACTCCATAGCACAGAGGAAGAGAAGCAAAAGTCTCAAAAAGCGATGGCAAGGGTCAACAAGCTAAGTCAACCTATCTGGCACCACAGAGCATGGGGGATTTCTTCCAGTAGGACACACAAATTAAGATTCTAGCCGACGAAACATAAAATAATGGCTGTGATTGCTGAGGCTGCAGACTGTAGAGGACCTACATTAGCTGAAGTAGTTGGGTAGAAGCCAGCGTCATTGAACAAATGGCACGGCACACTAAAGAGAAATGCACTGAGCCCAAGAGTGGTTTAATATCTTAATGGCAACCTTTCACACATACCACAAGCAGGTATTAAAACAATCTCCCTTGACTTCAATGGGAAAGATATTTCTGCAGTTCAACATAAAGCGCGTCTCCCCTTTTCCCCCCTTTGCCTGCAAGTGTGGTGAGCACTTCTGCTAAGTACAGTAAATGCTTTACTTAACCTTTTTCCCCAACAAAGTAAAAATAGCCAACTTTCCATTATTCACTGCCAAGTTCTCAATTAGCAAAAAAGGAATTCTTTATGTTAATGCACAGCCTTTGCCTAGCTATTTCAAAAATGTTAACTGTTTCCTAAAAAGTGAGCACGGCTGTTAATGAAAGCTGCCTCAGGGTAAATGAAAGCTACCAGCCTGGGTTGTTTTCTTTATTTGAAGATGTTTTCCATAACTACCATATTTCTCGTTGAATTATACCAGGTGCACAGTTGGTTGCAAAAGTGGATTTCATGGAAGAAAGGCACACAATTCCTGAAGCAGGAATGGAAATATATTAAAATACTTCTGAAAGATAAGTATTTTAAAATATATATTTTTTTAAAAAATGCTAAAACTGAATAGAATGGAATTATGTGTAAAGACATGGGGAAATGGCTTAAATGGACAGATATGCTCATTTCTTAATTTAACTTAAATGTTAAACCAGCTATTCTATTCTGTGGGTACCAGTTTTTTCAACACCCCTTGCAAACCAGACAACTTATGAATTTAGCTCTTGGATTCTGCCAGCTGAAAGCTGTAAAATTATTTGGTCACAGTGACGAGCTGTTCAAGGCATACTCTCCAAGCCATGGCATAGGAAAAAGGCTGCCTCTCCTTGCTCCTGTGAGCTCTCAGAATGTGACAAGCCCCTTGGCTAGCTAGATGCAGCCAGCATCATGAGCTGAATTTAGCTTTTGACTCATCACTGCAAAGCAGCCTCGGTTAGAAATGAATTGCAGATTTATAGATTGTAGAATTGAAAGGGACCAAGAGGGTCATCTAGTCCAACACCCTGCAATGCTTGAACCCTCAACCCTGAGATTATGAGTCTCATGCTCTATCATCTGTGCTATCCCAGGCTAATGCTTTTCTAAAGTATTAATTCAGAGGGCTGTATCAAATTCTGACCTTGGATCTTTGTGTACAGCAGTGGACATGAGTGGGTGAGCCCTGAGTCCAACAGATAACATAAACATTGGGTCTAATGCACTAAGTTATGAATATTAAGAAGTGCCCTACAGGATCAAACCCAAGACCTATCTGTTCCAGCACTGGGATTCCTACAATGGCCAACCAGAAGGCTCTGGGAAGCCCACAGCAGGCTGTGAGGTGAACAGTACTTGCACAGTGTTGCTCCTGAACAATTGATGTCCCTGGAGAATATAGCCATTAATATCCAATGATAGCATTCTCAACTGTGAGTTTGTTTAATTCCCTTTTAAACCCATCTGTGTTGGTGATCAGTGCCACATCTGGTGGCAGAGAATGCCAAATTTTAACCGTGTGTGTGTGAGAGAGAGAGACAGAGAGAGAGAGAGAGAGAGAGAGAACTTAATTTTGTGTGACATGAATCAAAGTTAACAGTTAACTGAAGCTAACTAGGATAAGTTAAAAATTTTAGGGGCTCAATCCCCCCCCCAACCCATTAGATCAGAGGTAGGCAATATTTTGAGTTCCCACCTTGTGGGCCAACTCTGAGCCAGCTGCAGTTGGGGCTCAGGCTTTTAAAATAAGATTAAATCTCAGTCTATTATAGTGCGGTGGCTGGAGTGCCAGACTAGGATTTGTGATACCCAGCTTCAGATCCTCACTCAGCCACAAAGAACGCTGAGTGACCATGGCCTCAACCATTCAGCTGCGGCTGCCTCACATATAGGGAAGAACCATGTATGTTACTGTGACTTCTTTGGAAGGAAGGTAGGATAATAATATACTAAATAAACACATACTGGTAGTATCTTTGCAAACTAAAGTGAGGTGTTTTTTATGAAAAGAAACAATGAAGCAGAGTATAAGTATTATGAAATAAATATGCTCTCTCTCTGAACTAGGAAATGGTTACATCTGACATGCCAGGTGGTGCAATAGGCACTGTGTCTGGCTGTTAACCAGAAGGTTGGTGGTTTGAGTCTTCCCAGGGCAGGATTCTTGCACTGCAGCGGGTTGGACAAGATGACCCTCAGGGTCCCGTCCAACTCTATGATTCTCTTACTTCTATCGTTGTTCTTTCAGCTGCAAGTCTATAGTAGAATATTGTCTATAGTAAAATATCATCCGGGTAGACCAACGGCAGTTTCCATCTTAATTTCTTTCTCTATCCCTTTGAGTCTTTTCCATACCCCAAACCAACAGAATAACCAAAGTTATGCAATGAAATTACCCTGTCCAAAGCCATGTGATTTATTTATATTTGCATTCTTCCAGATTAGCCTAATCCTTGTTTTGAGTCCAGTTGCCATGTTGCTATGTTGACAGTCATGCTGCGCTTCATGTAAGAATAGCCAGCTGCCTCCTATAATTTCTGACCTATACTTCAATCTTTCATATAGGACTTTTCAGTTTATGGGCTCATGTATTATATATTGGCAATGTGGTTTTAAAAACAACAACGGCACGGTGAGGGGAAAAAAAGAATATCGCACTGGAACAGTCTTATTCCTCAGGTAAAAATATTCTATAGAGCAAAAGTACATTTTCTATTTTGAGCGCTATCCTCATTTCCAGAACTGAGTTTCTGAAATCTTGATAGCTGGAATTAAAAGAACGTGTTTCACCTAAAAAAAAACTTTGGGCAAATGTCTTAAATGGTGGGGGGAGGGGAGGGGAATCACTCATGAAACAATCCCTCAGTGTGCCAATGGAAAGTTCTGGAAGTAAAGAGTTGAATCCAACAAATTTGTCCTGTTAGGCTTCTGCTTCTGCGATGGAACTTCCCCCCTCTCCCCTCCCTTCACACACCCCAAATCTGTTCTGGGTTTCCCAAAACAGTCTGGAGCAGATTTGGGAAGGGCACAGAGGATGCACAGGAAGAGGAGAGAGAAAAATAGTTTCATTGCACAAGGAGAAGCCCTTGGATGGGACAATACCTTGGATGCAACCCAAGTTATCTACTTTAAGTAGTGACTGGTGATAAATATGAGTTTCTGTTACAGCTGTCAGCATACATTTTAGCTATTTATTTGCCATAAAAACAGTTGAGCAAAGAAATAACTTTGTATATTGCATGCTTTTATATTGTAAACCGCCCTGTGAATGTTGGATGAAGAGTGTTATATTACCAGTATCTCAATGTAGGCACCTTTTTACATATACTGAAGGAAATGCAAAATAGCTTAACATTTAATATACAAAAGCTACTACTAATTGCTAGAAGAAATATTATTGTATTTGCCATTCTCCATTACAGTGAAACACTAGAAGCAAAAGAGAGAGCTTGACAATTACATAGTCATGCACTTAACATGCAGCTCGTTGATTAACATCCTGCTGCTCATGGTCACTTGATATTTTACTATTCACTTTATTGTTGATGGTTGACTTTTTCTTAAACTATTGTTCATGAGGTCATTAGGATGTGATTATAGGGGTTAATGTTTTTGTTTGCCATTATGCTTTTTATGTTTGTGTTTTTAATACTGTAAAATATATTTTTACATTTGTGTATGTGTGTGTGTGGTATTTCTTTTGTAAATGAAAAGCGGTATTAAAAATATATATGATCCATCAATCAAATCTAGGCCTTCCTTGGCCTTCTCACTGAACTCCAGTTTTTTCTGTGGAACCATAATGACTACTAACATTCTGATTTACATATACTCCTCCTCAAGAAGTCTCTTCATTTCCTTTTGAAAGATTCCTCCTTGTGAGCTTTTTACCAATTGCCTAATATTGATAAG
Source organism: Podarcis filfolensis (assembly GCF_964270895.1). Classification (NCBI taxonomy): domain Eukaryota; kingdom Metazoa; phylum Chordata; class Lepidosauria; order Squamata; family Lacertidae; genus Podarcis; species Podarcis filfolensis. The sequence continues at coordinate 34,319,476 of NC_139608.1, read as the reverse complement.
CATGTGAGAAAGGAAGAAGGCCCCATCAACAACTGATATTTGCCTAAGCAGTAGTAAACAATAGTTAGAGACAATGCACATACCAAAGGTTAAAAGTAGCAGCAGGAAGTTGAAAACAAATCTGAACACAATACTTACAGTTGCAGACAGGTGGGGTCCATTCAGCTGGGCATGCAAGATGGCGTCATTGATTGAATTCCGGATACCCAAAAGTGCCGCTTCTAGATCATGCGATCCAGCCATTTCGTTAGTGAGATACTCCAGGGTGTAGATATATTCCCTCCACTGAGAGTCCAGTTCAGATATGCTGGCAAAACAGCCCCTCATGACATTGAGACAATATCCTTCACAGGGTCTGATCAGAGTCAGACCTTGGCAATGTGGGCAATACTGCATCTTCACTAGGGCTCTGCTGCATTCCTTTGTCAACGTGGCATGTTCAGTAGCATTCAGCACTTCAATGCCTATACCCAGGGCCTGATTGAATGTCCTGCTTGCCCAAAGAGACTTTTCCAACTTTGTAACTGCTTCTTTAGAACAGAGTCCAAATGGATTTATATCTTGCCGTGTTAGCCGCAGGCACTCTGTATACTCCTCTGACAGACTCGCCATGCCGGGGTTGATTAGGCGGCTGTAAACCAAAGGGAAGAGGCTGTCGAAGAACCGGAAAAGGACACTTTCCACTGTGGTCTGAGCGCCCAAGAGGTAGAGAGAGATGTCTGTAAAGAGCTCTTTGACAGGCTCTGCTGCTTCCTTTGACATGGATCTGTAGACAGTCTCAAATAGAGAAGTTGTATGGTTCTCAGCAAAGCGAAGCAAGGACTCAAAGGCCGCTGCAGGAAGAAGAAAAAAGAAACCTTAAAAAGGTGAAGAGAAAAATTGGCTCTTCCTTATCTCAGATCAACAACATGGATTATAAAATTATGCACTTAGTATATTATTACTCGGGTAGTTTCAGATTATTGCACTCAAAGGCAGAGATCCCAATGATTTCAACTGGTTTTTCAAGATGGTTCAACAGTTGCTTGATGCACCCTACTCATGTGTCATTCATGTGCAAGGGATAAGCATGTGGATCAGGGGAGTGCTTTTAGCCCTTCCCCAACACCATGTCTTCTTTCATGTGGTTGTGTACAAAAGAAAGCCCAGCGTATGAGCTCCAAACTCATCAGTAAGGTCTAGGACACACACACAGCTCAGGCAGTGAGCCTTCCTAACACACAACCAGGCACAACATGTGGTTAATGTAAGAAGTTGACATGTTGGAGCAAGGCTGAAAGCGCAGCCACCACGCCACATGCTTCTAACATGAATAACAGAAGATCAGGCAGTGAAATCTTTGAATGGCTAGAAAGGCTCCCTTGCAAGTGGAATACTGGGAGCATACCGTTAAGCCAGCACGATTCAAGACACTTATCACAATGGTAGAGTGCATGCTTCTCATGCAAACAGTCCCAGCTTCAATCCCTGTCATCTCCAGGCCAGTCAGTGTAGACAATATCAAGATAGTTGGACCCATGGTCTGACTTGAAATAAGGCAGCTTTCTATGTTCCTGATTGTGTTCTTTCCCTAGACATTTTCAGAACCGTCAGTGGCAGGCTATTCCAAGAATAAAATGTCACACATCTGATGGAGATTCACATTGCCTGGGGGAAAATATCTATATAGACCCAAAAGTAATTTCTGAAATAGTCCTCAGTCACATATCTATGTGGGTGTCTGGAGCAGTTAATTGATCAAGTGGGAAAATGGCTGTTTTCTCCATCACTTTGGGTATTGTTTTTTCAAAACACAGGCATGAGCACAAGGCTGACACTTGGCAACTCTACTGCCGCCCATGCAAACATCTCTAATACAGAAAACAATAGATATCTAAGTGATTCCAATGAAGTCACCTTGCAACATGCACCACGCACTTACAATTAAATCCCCTCTACACATAACAGGCGCGGGTGGCTCTGTGGGTTAAACCACTGAGCCTAGGACTTGCCAATCAGAAGGTTGGCGGTTCGAATCCCCACGACGGGGTGAGCTCCCGTTGCTCGGTCCCAGCTCCTGCCAACCTAGCAGTTTGAAAGCACGTCAAAGTGCAAGTAGATAAATAGCTACCGCTCCGGCGGGAAGGTAAACGGCGTTTCCGTGCGCTGCTCTGGTTCGCCAGAAGCGGCTTAGTCATGCTGGCCACATGACCCGGAAGCTGTACGCCGGCTCCCTCGGCCAATAAAGCGATATGAGCACCGCAACCCCAGAGTCGGTCATGACTGGACCTAATAGTCAGGGGTCCCTTTACCTTTACCTTTACCTTTACATATAACAGAAGTTAAGAGAAGGGAGAAGTGGTGCAAAGGCAGAGGGAATGGATGAGCAGAAACATGGCTGCTTTGTTTCCTGCTGAATTATGGGATTTAAAGTTATAGGTACCAAGTGTTCAGCCGGCAGTGTGGCATGCTATACCATTGATGAGAATGGCCACAAATAAAGAATGTCACAGCATGCCAAGTCTGCCAGCTGAAGCAGACTTAATATTGTTACAAAACTTCAAAGCAGCACTAACCATTGCTACTTTCGTAACCCTTATGAGACTATAGTAATTTACAATGCTGAATGGTACCAAAATCCAAAGAGCCCTACCAAAAAACCCCCCAAGAACCTCCAGAAAAACACAGATTCAAAAAACTCCATTCCCACACAGAGCCTTGGCTCGCCCCTTTTCAACTTCAGACAGGCTTTTACAACCAAGCTGTAAAATTCTGAAAATGGGGTTTATAATGGAAAGACTGACACTGTGATAACTGTAATATCGTTAACAACACCGCTCTGCTCCAATAAAACAGTTGGTATTTGCCAAGACATCTCTATTTAATTTCCCCCGCAGTCTAAGCGAAGTCCAAAAACGTTTTATTTGACAGGGGAGGAAAGCAAGCTAATCATTTAAGGCAAATATGTCAATAAAATAAAAATAAAATTCACCAAAGTCTGAGCACTCCATCATATATACCCATCACATTCATCTTCCAGCTGTCATTTTCAAATATACTTAATAGAGACATGGGTTTGTTTGTTTTTTGACAGATACAAAGAAAGCATCACATTCTATGTTACAACTAATTCTGTACCTTCAGACTGTCAACACCAGGCATTATTTCAACCCACAGAACTTAAATAAGGATGATCCTAAATAAAGAATTGGTCAGGAACACCTTACATGTGGAAGAAATGGGAGGATACCAGTGCAACGAATGGTTTACACATGTGCGTAGGTGAATCACTTTATGACTGTATGTGTGAACTGTCACAGAAAGACTTGGAGTGATTGTTACCATGTCTCTGCAGCACCCAGAGTCAGTGAGTGAGAAAAGTATGCCTCTGCTCAAATATTTCAATTTATTTGTTTCCCCTGACAATCTGTATACCACATACTTACAGTTTTTCTTACAGTGTACAGGAAGGCTCAGTTCAATGGAGCTAAAAATGAGTGGACTGCATTAAATCAGAAATCAATTTTCTAGCTATTTAGCTAGTTATCTCCTTACCAAAAGAGAATTCCAGGACCATTGAAAGGGTTTTCCAATAGTACTTCTATGAATTCTCCCTTGTAAAATCTCCCCATCTTACAACTTAATTTGTGTGGAAGGTGAAAAAAGAAAAGAGCTCAGTGTGGCAAAGCTCATATGGAGCAGTGATGAGGCAGTGAATTAATTTAATGCAAATGTTGTTTGCATTAAGTTAGAATTAATACAAACAACATTCATAGGCCCATTATTAATATTTGGGACATATTGGTTGGTCCAATTAAAGGTATTTATTTTTTAAGTAAGGATTATTCTCTGAGGATCTTTGTTGCTATCTGTGGGAACCTCCCATCACATACTTCTTTCTCCTATTAAAAGATTATTATCACCATTATTATTTTATTTATTAAATTTGTATACCACCCTTCATCCAAAGATCACATTATGAGGCAAAAGTGAAAGGAAAATACCAACAAGCAGAAATTTTCAGCCATGTTACATATTGTTTTGTGCCATCAGAGGAAATAGTTTCTATTCTTCTAACTATAAATTGAGGGAACTGAAATGAAATTGCAACATGTTTTGGAGAAGACAAGATTTACTCTTAAGCATGTGTACATACTTCAGAAAGCACCCCCTATTTGTTTGTAACAAGAAAAATGAGAACAGCCACATATTCACCATCTGTAGTCCTAAAGGCATTTTGTTTTTTCCATAGTTACGAGGCACCAAGAAATAGTTTCAGACAATCAAATTACTGGAATGATATTTCCATCCCTCTAATTAGGTATAATGGTGCTATGTGCAGATGAATAACTTCTGTCACACACAAAAGAATTCCGCTCTGATTTGTACAAAGGAGGCAACTTGCCATCTTGTTTTGGAGTTTTATTAATGATGCACTTTCAATATACCTCCCAGAAACCTTGATAAGCAATTTATCAAACCAACAATCAACCTTGTTAGAAACAGAGGGTGTCAGCTTTTGCTGGCAAATGTAGAAACCTTTACAGCCATTGAAGAACGGAAAAATCACATGTATAAAGTGACTAAACTGTGCATTTCTTTTAATTGGAAGGCCCTAAGATGTGCCCCCTGGACTTTTAATTATTAGACAGACTGTGCCCCATGGCCGACTCAAAATGTACACATTCTAATAATAATAATAATAATAATAATAATAATAATAATAATAATAATAATTTATTATTTGTACCCCGCCCATCTGGTTGGGTTTCCCCAGCCACTCTGGGCAGCTTCCATAGAAACCAAAAATACACTAAAATATCACAGATTAAGAACTTCCCTGAACATTCCAACAACTGATAGTGCCGGCTTCTCTCAGTGCGGCACCTTAGTCATAGCGAGGGCTGAGTGAACATGTTGATTTTGGTTTCTCTCAGTTTCTTGTTTTTCCAATCTTAAATTCAGTTCTCAACATCAGCTTGTGGTTTGTCTTTTTTAGCTGGAGAACTGCACTGTGAAATTCAGAGAAGTGTGAATGGTTATGCTTTGGTTTGTGAATTGTTATGAAAAGTGCAGATTCAGTAAATTTGCCTTCAAATGTGAACTCAATCAAATTTCTTCTTCAGCCTTAGACAGAACATTATATGATGTGATGAAACAAGAAGTCTCAGATTAAAAACTCGCTTCTGTCACCAAATGACTAAGCAATGATTGAGATCTTTTGGTCTCAATCCCCCATCTACACTACTGAGATAATAAGGCTGATGTAATGTAATGCTGAGATAATGTAAATGATTTTATAAGGATTACTAATATTTATTTTGAACGGTCAAAATAAACTACATAAATTTTATTCTGCATGCGTGTGTGTATTTCCTGCTGCTATTGGCTAAGTTATATATAAACTACACACTGGAAATCAAACAGTTCTTCTGGAAATACACTTTTCCATGAAAGGAATCTTATCTTTACAGCAAATGACTTTCCTCACCACAAGAAAGGTGGATTGCAGCCAAGTAGCTATAACAACATGAAACCCACTTGGTGTTCTTCAAAAACAAAAGGAAACCAAAGGCAAAACCCTGCCCACAGACACATAGTTTAGGTAAGATGAAAGAAAGTTGGAAGGGAAGGGAAGAAAATGTGAATTGTCAACCTTTGAGCTATGAAAAGAGAATCAAGAAACAATGAATAACCAAGAGGAATTTTTAGAAGAGTCTGGGGGGGGGGAGAGAAAAAATCAATTATTTTATTTATTATTTATTAAATTTATATCGTGTCCTCCTTCCCTAAGGAGCCCAGGCTGGAAAACACACAAGCAATAAAATAATAATAATCTAAAAACCACTGCAGTGCAGATGCGGACTGGGAAGGATCTCAACTTAAAAGGCTGGTTGTAAAAGGAAGGTCTTCAGTAGGTGCCAAAACGACAACAGAGATTGCATGTGTCTGATATTCAGGGGGAGGGAATTCCAAAGGGCAGGGACCACAACATAAAATGCTCAATTCCTACATTGTGTGGAAATGATTTCCTGATAAGATGGTATCTGCAGGAGGCCCCCAATTGCAGAGTGCAATGATTGACTGCGTATATAAGGGGTGAGACGTTCTTTTAGGTATCACAGTATCAAGCTGTACAGGGGTTTATGCACCCAAACCAGCACCGTGAACTTAGCCCAACAGCTAATTGACTGCCAGTGGACAAATATTAGGCAGGAGATAATGCCATGCATATGAGACGCCCAGTGCCTACATGGTCTGTTGTGTTTTGTCTCCAGTTCTTTAGTATCTAACTTGTCACTGAAGTTCCCTTGAGTACACTCCCAAATTAATTTTGCTCACACTGTTTGTACAGTATACATACATAACACGGCCAGGTGATCTTCCCTCCAGGCACTGACCACCAAACCCAGCAAGTTTGATCTATCATATGCCATCAGACTATGCTATTTTATAGATATTATCTTGCAACTGTTTCCACTGGAGTAAATGCTAATATTTTCTGTGCTAATACAAATAAACTGTTTTGCAAGACATCAGAGATCCACTCACAACAAAATACAACAAAATTTGGGAGACTTTTGGACCTTCAGTCTAATTTGTTTTCATTTGAATCATTTGGCTGTCTCTTTAACTTAAAACAGCTCAGGGCCACAATACCTCAATGGTCACCTCTCTCCATATGAGCCAACCTGGACCCTGAAATCTGAGGCCCTTTTTCATATGCCCCCTCCATGAAAGGTCCAGAAGGGGGCAACAGGAGAACAGGCCTTTTCTGCAGTGGCTCCCCGTTTGTGGAATGCTCTCCCCAGGGAAGCTCGCCATCTCAGGTTAAGTACTTAATTCGTTCCGGAGGTCCGTTCTTAACCTGAAACTGTTCTTAACCTGAAGCACCACTTTAGCTAATGGGGCCTCCAGCTGCCGCCGCGCCACCAGAGCATGATTTCTGTTCTCATCCTGAAGCAAAGTTTTTAACCCAAGGTACTATTTCTGGGTTAGTGGAGTCTGTAACCTGAAGCGTCTGTAACCTGAAGCGTATGTAACCCGAGGTACCACTGTATATACGTAGGCACCAGGCAAAACCATCGGTGGCCTTTTAGTAGTGAGTGGGGTGTTTCTAATGTATTCCCCCACCCTGCTTGTTTTTAATTTATCTAATGGGTTTTTGTTTGGTTTCTTGTAAGTTGCTTCAGGTTGCCTTGGGCAAACAAAATGTTTAAATAATAATAATAATAATAATAATAATAATAATAATAATAATACAGTCATAACTCGGGTTACAGATGCTTCAGGTTGTGTTTTATCGGGTTACGGACCACTGAAACCCAGAAGTACCAGAACAGATTACTTCCAGGTTTCGGCGGTCGCGCTTGCGCAGAAGTGCCAAATCTCAACCCGCGCGTGCGCAGACGTGCAGCTGCGGGTTGCGAACGTGCATCCCACACTAATCACGTTCGCAACCCGAGCGTCCACTATAATAATAATAATAATGGGAGAAATGAGCAGAGGTGCACAACTTTTTCCTTTTGGAATGTAATATAAATATAAGCGGCTTTAAAGCCTTAGCCAAGCCTTTGAATTTTTAAAATATACATTCACACTGCTGAATATTTCATGAAAACAGGTCAAAGTCATCCTCCAAGGAGAGAATCCTGTTTAAACATTTTATCATGTGCTCACAGCATGCTTGACATCGCAGCTGATGTTGCGTCTGTGATGCCCAAACACAGCTGATCAAACACAGCTCACCTCTGGAAACTTCATGTCTCAACTGCCGGTCTTTTAAAATGAGCTTCTGGAGATGAGCCAAGTCATTACAAGATTCCACACTCTCTTTGACTATGCATTGGAGGTAGAGGGAACCTCCATGCTGAGCAGATAATGAGTTTGTACCTTGGGGAACTCAGCTGACTTCCAGCATTAGCAGACAATAAAACTGAAACAATGCCTAATGCATGACGCAGAAAAGATTACCCCCAAATTACATACTTGTCTCCCACATAGCATGCTTATTCAGATTATTCAGAATACTTTAGCACAAAACATCACATTCTCATGGGATGGAGTCATTATAATAGAAGGGGAAGGGGGAGCCTCTGCGTCAGAGTCCTTGCCTCAGCTAGGATGTAAATGGATTGAAGCGAGATTTATTTTGCCCTAAAAGGGGATAAAACTAGGCGTATGTTTTGATTTTAGGTTTTCCGTTACCTAACTCCACTTGCTTTACACCTGTGCAGATCAGAACCAGATGCCCAGCATTTCAGAAACCCAACTTTATAATATCCACAGCCCTGGGAAAGTGTAGTAGAAGATAAGAGAAAGGGCCCCTGGGTGAGGAAGAAAGTGTTATCATAAAGTCTACATATGACTTCCATATGATGTATGTAAAGAAAAGGGGAAACCATGCTTCAGTGGAGAAAGTAGATCTTGGCTCTGTTTGCATCAGGGGTTGGGAGCATGTCACATCCCAGATGCTGCTGGAACATAACTCTCAGCATCCTTGACCGTGGCCCTTGATGGCTACGTCTGACAGAAGTTGAAGTCCAACAACACCTGGAGGGAAACAGATTCCCCACCCCTGGTCTGCGTGAAAAGAGTAGCTTCATGATACAACGTCTGTAGGAAGATGTGGCTTTTTAGATGTGGGGTGGGTTTTCACAAGCATGCTGAGTGAAAAGTATTTTCCAAGAATACAATGGCATATAACATGGATAATCACAGTAGCCGAGAAACTCAGTATCTGCTGAAGGAAAGGGAACTGCAGTGATATGTGCAGCCACATAGAAAAAGAGACCCACAGTTTGATGGGATTAAAATCACATTAGCTGTCTATGTTTTCTCAGACTTAAAAAGGAGAGGGGGTAACAGTGATAAAGAAACCTACACCTGTCTACCTAGGTAGGTGGGCACAGGATTGCAACTTAAAGTACAGTATGCTAAAAGAAGACGAAAACACTATATATTTAAGGAATGTCCTCTGAAGTGGGAAGTGGTGGTTTTAATTAGGTTTCTACCTTTGAATTTCATAAATACAGGTGTCCTGGATTATGGGAGGGCAGGTGAAGAGACAGAATACTCAATGGCAGGTGCAACTCAGCACCTGTAGTTTAGTGTCTTTTCAGACCCTGAAACTGGGATCTGATACAATACCGTCTTCCTAGCTGGACCAGTAATATACTCTCTGGTTAGCAGCACTAACAATGTTAGAGACTGTGAAAACAAACATGTGCTCTTTGTTTCTTCATTGGCCTTTTTCTTAGAGAGAATGTGAGCATGTGAATATGCGTCTCTATGCTCTTACAGAGAAGGAAAATGTGAGTATATGTATGTGTGTGTGTGTGTGTGTGTGTGTGTGTGTGGATACACACTGTGCATGAGTTTAAATATGTGCATGTTATTAGATACTTCTCATGCTGGTAATATGAAAATTGGCATGTTATTCTTCAATCTTTAAATTTAGCTATAGAAAGAACAAATATGTCCCAAATGTAAAAGCAGTATCAGGGCAAAAAAAGAAAACAGAGAAAGCACCCTGATATTTTAAATCTCAGACTACACAGTGACTTTGAAAGAAGATGCACTATATTAATTACCGAAAAGAAAACAGAAAAAGAAAAGAAATAAGCGAGCACATTGATGTATTTGTTAAACATTTTCATTTCCCATAAAACCTCAAGACTACATTCTTTCCAGCATTGTGACTGCTGACAGCAACAGATTTAAAACAAAGCAGGATTTTATTTTCACAATCCTCTCTTGTTATTATAGCTTACTATTGTAATACCCTTTAACATTAGCAGACCCTACTGTATGGTGCAGTTGCATGGAACTAGCAGGCAGCATAAGGTTGTTTTAAAGAACTGGGCAGAACGGCTTGAATGAAAATGCTCAGAACTAGGTGTCTTTCCAAACTCTTGGTCTACCAGAGTGGTTCACCCGAAAAAAATAGAGATCTGAGCTTGGCAAAGTAGGACCATTAAAGAAACACTTGGCACTGTTGACATTTTGATTTAGTGGCAGTATGGTACTTCATGGTACTTCACACACTATTGAATGAAATATGCTATGGAATTACAACTTCACTTGCCTTGGTTTTTTGGTTTTTTGTTTTAATGAGAGAAATACAGTTGGAGTGTGTCCTTCTGTTTATTTCAAGAGAGACACTCTGGCTATAGTTGTCCATGCTCTGGTTGTGCTCACAGGATACTGCAGGAAGTAGGGGACGCAAGAATCCCTCAAACACTGGGAATGGGTTTAAATGACCTCACCTTTATGGGTTACAGCACTCAAAGTTCAGCATGGCTTAGGGTAGGAATGGTACAGTGGACAACCTAACTATGTGGTCACTCAGCTCATATGCTGGAAGCCAAGCTTGGGACCACTACAGTATGGACTGATACTGTGGCCCACCATCAACAACCTGGGAGAGTTGAGGGCATGCTAGCCTCCAAGCTAGGCATAATGCATTTTTGAACATTGTTTTCACTAACATCCATGGTGTCAGGCATACGTCCTCCTAATATATGTTCTCTCTCTCTTTACACATACTTATTTGCAGAACCACATCACGAAATTTGGAGAACTGCAAGTTTGGAAAGATCTTTCGGTTAGCATGAAAAACTGACCTGAAGAAATCACTCCCCTATTTCTATTTGAAAAGTAATGTGGGTAGCAAGTGGGGAAACAGCCTCTTCTGTGGTGCTGCCCTACACAGGTAACACCTTCTTCCCCAGAGAGGTTTGCTACTTTAGAAATGTGGTGGATTAAAGCAATTCTTTTCTCCTGAACTTTTAAACTAAAAGAACAAGGGTGATGTTTTATAACCACATCAAAGTTTTTTTATGTTGTTGGATTTTATTGCTGCTTTTATCTTGTTTCATCTTGTTTGGCTTGTTTTACAATTCTGCTATTGCATTTTATGCTTTTTCTTTTTGTATTCTGCTTTACTTTTCTCTGTATCCTTGCCTTCTGAATTTATATTACTAAAATTGAAGGGCGGGGTGTTTATTTATCCAAACAAATATCGTATAAAAACAAAGAATGAAATACATAAAGAATGTTTTCTCCTGGAAGATGAGCAGTGTTTGGGACATGGTACCTAAAGAGCAGGGAGTCCTTAGGAAGTCCAGTCTTCTGTGTATTTACTTGAAGACAAGGCCCCAGGCCTTGAGTGGGACATATTCCCAACTGAGCACATAGAACCACAAATTAAAGAAACAAATTGTCTTACCAATTTGATGTGTTTCCATGTAGTCTCTGTAGCAGTCTCTCTGTACAGCCTTTTATAATTGTGGTGGCCTCTTGCAAATGTGTAGTGAGACTGCAATATTAATAATCTATGACGAGAATTTAGTGATTTAGTGATTTTAGCCTTACTTTGTGCCTCTCTATCCCCAGTGCCATTACCAAAACCATACTTCTCAGACCTTTATCAGCTGAATGAATCCAGGACTAGTATAAAATATTTCCCATTTGATGAAGCCAATTTTTTGTCTAATTCCAGCCTGCTGCTGCATCAAAGTCAATTGACCGCGTAAGTGTCAGGAATCTAAATCTAGTGCTGGCACTGAGGCAGTGAGATTTGTGGTTCAGCAGAGATGTGAATGAGTGTGGGCTCGTCCATGTCAAAACATTCTCAGGCATAGTAATGCTAAGGAACAAAAAGGTCAGTGAAACTTGTGACTGGCTGACTTGGACTTCCAGGAGTGTGTGGGACTACGATTCTCCACCATGTGCCTCTTTTGGCACCCTTCAAATACCTGGCCAATCGTGCATCTGTAAGTAAACAGTTGTATTACAAAGTCACTGCAAGTCTCCATTAGTCTCTTTCAGGAAAGAAATTGACCTGGCAAAATTGCTGTAAGAGTGTCCTAAGGCAGAATGGGAGAAGCAAGCAATTGCCAGAGAACTAGCCCCCCTCCTTCCTCCTAGTCCAGTGTTGAAATTTTCTCCCATTTTTTCAAGCCCATTTTCAATTCATGGAATAAGAAACTGCATTACAATTACCAAAAGAAATTTGTTTGGTGAAATGGTAACGGTTGGGGTCTGGAGTTGTTGTTGCCCTTACCTTACTTTCAAGATGTGCAAAGTGTATCTGCAAGTAATACTTATTGGGTGCCTGTCCTCCAAAACCCCATGACATCCTTGGCTGGATTATCCTGTAAGTACACTTTGGTGGAGGGACGCGGGCGGCACTGTGGTCTAAACCACTGAGCCTAGGGCCTGCCAATCGGAAGGTCAGCAGTTTGAATCCCCATGGCGGGATGAGCTCCCGTTGCTCAGTCCCAGCTCCTGCCAACCTAGAAGTTTGAAAGCACACCCAAAGTGCAAGTAGATAAATAGGTACCACTCCGGCGGGAAGGTAAATGGCGTTTCTGTGCACTGCTCTGGTTTTGCCAGAAGCGGTGTAGTCATGCTGGCCACATGACCCGGAAAAACTGTCTGCGGACAAACATCGGCTCCCTCGGCCAGTAAAGCGAGATGAGTGCCGCAACCCCAGAGTCGTTCGCGACTGGACTTATCTGTCAGGGGCCCTTTACCTTTTTACACTTTGGTGGGGAGACTATCTCTTCTTCTTTGGTGATCACTCACGGCCGAATAAGATTGTCTTTCATGAACATGGTCTTAACGGTGTGTCCTGCTGAGAGCCTGAGGGCCCTGCTCCTGCCTCTCTCCACCTGGCCCAGGGCACGGCCTGACAGGTTTCATAAGGACTGCTTCTGCTGCCCAGCAAATACCACCCTGCTGAGAGCCTGAGGACCCTGCTCCCTCCTGTATCTACCTGGCACAGGGCGGCGCCTGACAGGCTTCATAAGGACTGCTGCCATACCCTCCAACATTTCTCCAATGAAAATAGAGACATCCTAAGGAAAAGCAGGACATACCGGGATCATCCTAAGGAAAAGACATCCTAAGGAAAAGCAGGACATACCGGGATCAAATCAGAAACCAGGACGACTTCTCTAAATCAGGGCCATCCCTGGAAAACAGGGACACTTGAAAGTTATGTGCTGCTGCTGCCCAGCAAGAATCACCCTGCTGAAAGCCTGAGGACCCTGCCACTGCCTCTGTCCACCTGGCACAGGGCAGGGGGTGATGTCTTTAACCTACATCCTATGCCCTTTTAAAATGTGTTGGGGGGATCATTGGGTTGTTGGTGTTCTTATTTGATTATGTATTTTGTGGTTTTATATTCTGATTTTATCCTGTGAACTGCCCTGAGACCTGCGGGTATAGGGCAGTATAGAAGTTCAAATAAGAATAAGAATGTCCATAAGTAACTGTGGAGGCCAATTCTGGATCCACACATCCTTCCACAGTGGGGACTACTCTGTTACGAAAAAGGAGCAATGTTGCTGAGTGCTCCAGATGGCTGGAAAGCCAAACAGGATGTTGATGTTATGGGACTGTACCGTGGGAACAAGGGACAGTCTATTCTGTGCACTGAGCACCGGATGTTAGCTCAGAGTGTCACATGACCCTGTACCAGAAGTACATGGGAGGAGTTTTTCCCTCTCTGCTATTGATGTAGAAAGAGTGCAGACACGTTTCTCTGCACTGCTGGAAAGACAGAAATAAAGGCATGTAAATACATTTCTGTCTGTCTCTCTCCCCTCCCTGGGGAATGAGGGAGGAGGGATGGTTGTGTTCTTCTCACGTTGAGGAGGATCGGCCGATAGAGATCTGGCCTTGTCTTGCCGGGAGTCGCTGACGGGGAAGATCAACAAGGAACTCAAGCCGGGCACCTGGAGAGTGGCCAATTCCTCTGACTGATATATGGCTTGATTCCGACATATGGTAGCAGGTGTTCATTTGTATTGCTTTTAAGTCAAGTTTTTAAAAAAGAAATTATTGCACAAGGCTTTTTCTTTTTAAAGCAAAAGGAAGAATTTCCCTTAAAAAACAAAGTCAGCAAGTACACAAATCAAGGACTTTCTGTAGCCAGCCACCCTAGCTTTCTAAGTAAAAATCAGGGAAGATGTCATAAAGGAACTTCTCTAAATTTCTCATTTTTCTCAATATTAAGTATGTATGGTGTGATGGGAAGCACTTCAGCACAAAAATTTGTCTATACACATGTGCACATGTTCAAAGAACCATTAATTTGGGCAGTGCTTTTTTCCCCCTAAAAAAATGTTTAGAGGTACTGTATTCTCATTTTCCTACTCATATTGAAATACTGCCCCTCAATAAGGCCAAACTTAGATTCACAAAATATTTAGGGGTATGCGTACCCCTGCATCCCCCCAGAAAAAAGCACTGAATTTGGGGGGTCTTTACTGCAGACGATTGCATGCCACAGACATTTTTTGCAAATGATAGGATTACCTGAGAGTGTCCCTGTATATTATTTGCCCTGGAAAAGTTAGCAGGTTATTAAACATTTAAAATAATTTCAAGAATTAAGACAGCAGAAAAAAGAATTCACATTTTCTAGAGATGAAAAAAATATTGAGCAGAATGTTTTTTAAAGTTAAGTAATAGCCTGCATATATAAAATAGAAAGACTTGCACCAAAGAAATAATCAAGCACCATTGGTTTTTATTTATCTATAGTTAAATTTATAGCCTGCTTTCCCCCTCTGGTGGAGACGCTCAGAGCAGCCAACAAAACATATTTTAAAAAACCTGTAATATCTATTTTAAAAACATCAGCACCGCAACACTAAAGATAGCATGAAGAAATACTAAAACCAGCATTAAAAAACCCACTAAAACCAATGTTGAAAACATTTAAAACAGCATTTAAAACCAAGAGAGCCAGGACTATCACTTAATCTACAGAGCAGTAAAATGCCCTGCTATGAGGGCTTGATCTCAGCGTGGTTTGTTGGTTTCCTGGTTTGCTAATGTACATTTAAGGTAGATCTACCCAGATCAGTTGTAACTGGGAACTCTGGCTAAGTACAAGGCAGGATCTTTATGCCCAAGTCAGCAAGCAGTGAGCCAAGAGGAGGGGAAAGAGTTCCCAGCAGTGGCGGACCTGGGGGTCTCAAATTTCAGCAATACCATCTGCGACGCCAGAATTCACTGCCCCCTACCTCTTCCATTCTACATCATAGTTGTGGTGCCCCCTACAATGCCCCTGAGACTCCGTGCCCAGTGTGACCGAACAATTCATGCTTCCCTAAATCCCCCTCTGCTCCTAGTCCTGATGCCCATTCCTGTTGTTTTAAACAGTGGTTTATAAATCCTCAAACAATTACCTGAACCAGGCCATCAACTTAGAAGTACCATATTTTTGCTCTATAAGACTCACTTTTTCCCTCCTAAAAAGTAAGGGGAAATGTGTGTGCATCTTATGGAGCGAATGCAGGCTGCGCAGCTATCCCAGAAGCCAGAACAGCAAGAGGGATTGCTGCTTTCACTGCGCAGTGATCCCTCTTGCTGTTCTGGCTTCTGAGATTCAGAATATTTTTTTTCTTGTTTTCCTCCTCCAAAAACTAGGTGCGTCTTGTGGTCTGGTACCTCTTATAGAGCGAAAAATACAGTACTCTATGTGTTTAAAAACCAAATCACATGGAATAGCCTCATAAATGACTGGCTGCCCCACATTTCAGAAAACTCTCAGCAGATGGAAAACTAGCATGTCATGGAGAAAACACTGAGCTTTCGGTGTGCATTTGGGGGAAACCTGAATTTAGTTACTAAATTGAACATATACTGGTGGTTTAAAAAATT
The DNA here is from genome assembly GCF_964270895.1 of Podarcis filfolensis. NCBI lineage: Eukaryota > Metazoa > Chordata > Lepidosauria > Squamata > Lacertidae > Podarcis > Podarcis filfolensis. The sequence goes on along the minus strand of NC_139608.1, from coordinate 34,303,816 downwards.
CTTTGTTCCTGTTCTACTTTTATCTTCCAGTGTTTCTGCAGCTACATATGCTGGCTATGGTAGGTTATATAAACAAATAACTGATTCTGTTTATTATTCTCTATACTGTGTTTCAGCATAATTGTATATTATTTCATATACTGTAATTGGATAGCAGTGTTTATTCTTGTAAAAGTGAGCAGCTTAGAGTAAAGCAAATTTGTAGGAGCAGAAAAAAGGCTGGAGTCCAGATGTGGCTCAATCTATGGCATGCAAGGTTTCTTCTATTGATGAGAGAGAGAGAGAGAGAGAGAGAGAGAGAGAGAGAGAGAGAAAGAAAGAAAGAAAGAAAGAAAGAAAGAAAGGAGAAAAGGGATGTTAGTGTAGCATTTGCTAACTGGCTGTGGTTCCACGTGCAGGCCGGGGCTGATAGGAGTTGTAAAAACATCTTTAGGGCACGAAGTTGGCAAAGGCTGTGTTAGTATATAACTTCTACAACAGGCAGAAACTTCTCTCCTAGAGAGAGTGCGAATATAGACTGAATTCGAAGGTTCAGGAAATGAAATTTCCATGCATCCAGATGACACTGCTGTGCATAAAATTCTTAGAGGTAGGACAGTATTTTCAGCTGATTTGGGTTTTGGACATTGATGGAGGAGTGAAAAATGTGAAAAAGATTAAGGAACAGCAGGGCAAATTTTCACCAAAGGGGAATCAGCTGGAACTCACTGGAGCTCAGTTCTAGCACCTCTCATCTGGACGCCATTGCCGTTCTACGAGAATGAGGGAGGTGTTCATGGTGAGTTCCGGCAGCTCTTTTTCTAGAAAAGTAGCACCCCCCTTCAGAGGGGCCAACCAATTCAGCCTGCAAATTGTATCCAATTCAGTGAAAAAATTTAAAAGTTAGAAAAATATGTCAAGGTTCCCTGCACCAAATAAATCCTACAGTTTGGCTGGCCCTAGAAGAGCTCTGTTGCCTTCAAATTTCATCCATTTCTGTTTTCTGATTTCCTGCTATAGTCAATAGGAGGCGAGAAACAGGCCTTTGGATTTAAGAAATATGATGCGGACCTGAATAACAAGCCCAATCAGAAAGACAGTGGCTCCCAAGCAGCTCAAGTTGTTTTGTAACGCTACAGATACAATGTGAATCCTGTGACTGGTGCACACCACTAGGAAGCTAGCAGTGCATAAGGGAAACAGGAAGGGGATGAAACAGAAGCGGGTAGCCTGGCAAAAATATAATGGAGCAGCCTGATTAACAGATCTGCTGGATCTTAAACCCACTCATTCCAGAAGATCTAACCTTAGGATTGTTCCTTAAGGAGGTGGAGACAAATGAGTGAATTTCACCCCACTCTTTCGCAAAGTGGGCTTGGCTGGCATCTACTTCATCATCTTTCAGCCATCAAATTAAGACCTTCTTTAAAATCCCCTTAGGAATTTTAATGATTTCTTACTTTGAAATAGTATTGGGAGAATCCTATGTCTTAAAACAATAGAAGGAAAGTTCTTACTTTTCTGCTTCAACTGCAATTAAAAACAAAACAAAAAACCGTGCCAAATGCTGTTGCTTATAATTTTTAATTGGTTTACTGCGTCAATTGTTATTGTTTTGTTTTCAATTACATTGTAAATGGTGGTGGGGTAAATATTCTGAAGGGCACCATAAATAGAAATAAAAAAAATAATTCATTGGTTCTGTGCACACCAAACACTTGTCCTGCTATGAGTACAGGATATCCAGCAGGATATTATGCATTTAGCTATCTACTGTATTTATCAGTTACTTTTTACAGTAAATAAAAACCCCATCAAAGCTACTTGACCCCTCCCCGAAAAAACATATAAAAACAATTTAAAACCAGAGAAAATGTAAAACACTCATTTCTCAAAACCCTTCCCTCTGCGGAAGCATCATAGACACATACAGATGTATGGGTAAATGTTCCACATTGCATTGTGTGCCCAAAGAATGATGGGCCACTATAGAAAACATGCCTGAAGTTAAAATGGGTTGCTGTATTATCAAACCTTGCTTTGGTTCCCAGCATCTACTGGCATCCATTCATATAAACATACCTCCCTGCGAGTGAACCTTCAGACAATTTTAACATTGAGACTGTAGAGAGCACAGTCTAACTGCAACAATGCACTTTTAAGAACATTTCAGAAATGCTGCCAAAAAGCTCAGCAAGGAATTTCAAGTTGGCAGCGCTGGGTTTTAGCATGTTAAGGGAGTTAAAACATTAATGCTGCTCTTGCTATAATACAACATGTAAAAACAATGAGATTATAAATATGGCATCATCACTGGGATACACTACAAAACAATTGCCTCATTTGCTGTATGTTACTATGACAATTCTTCACCAGCAAGCATAGGCTGCCATAAATGTCAGCATGGCAAGGTGTCAGTGATGCTAATGTACCTCGATTCCTCATTAACCACCGAGAAATCTGGATCTTTCAGGACACACACAACTTTTTACAAGTAGTTACTTCAGAATACATGATGACAGCATGCAGCGTTCCAGTGTTTAACAGTATACAGGAAACTGGGTACTTGCATGCAGTTTCAGAAAGAAAGAAAGAAAGAAAGAAAGAAAGAAAGAAAGAAAGAAAGAGAAAGAAAAAACCCATTTCAGAAAGGAGTGTGTGCGTGTTTAACTCAAATGTGCACATTGCTAAAGAAAATTGTAGTCATCATGTTTGCAACGTCTACATGATGTGGAAAGGTTGCAGCATTTGGGGTCTTTAGTTTAGAGAGAAGTCAAGTAAGAGGTGACCTGATAGGTAAAGGTAAAGGGACCCCTGACCATTAGGTCCAATCGTGGCCGACTCTGGGGTTGCGGCACTCATCTCGCTTTATTGGCCGAGGGAGCCGGCGTACAGCTTCTGGGTCATGTGACCAGCATGACTAAGCCGCTTCTGGAGAAGTCAGAGCAGCTCACGAAAACAGAGTTTACTTTCCCGCTGGAGCGGTACCTATTTATCTACTTGCACTTTGACGTGCTTTTGAACTGCTAGGTTGGCAGAAGCAGGGATCGAGCAACGGGAGCTCACCCCGTTGCGGGGACTCGAACTGCCAACCTTCTGATCGGCAAGTCCTAGGCTCTGTGGTTTAACCCACAGCGCCACCCTCGTCCCAAGTGACCTGATAGAAGTGCATAAAAGAATGCATGACATGGAGAAAGTGTATAGAAAAGTTTTCTCCATCTTTCATAACACTAGAACACGTGGATATCCCATGAAGCTGAATTCATTGGACAGATAAAAGAAAGCCAGTCTTACATAGTGCAAGGTTAAACTATGGAACTTGCTCTCAACAGAAGGCAGTGATGGCCACCAGCTTGGATGGCTTTAGAAGAGGATTAGACAAATTCATAGAGGATAAGGCTATTGAACTGAAGGATGGGAGAGGGCTCTTGTGTTCAGGTCCTGCTTGCAGGCTTCCTAAGGGCACAGGACACTGAACTCTAGGCTGATCCAGCAGGCTGTTCTTAGGTCCGGATCTCAAAATACAACACTCTGGCCTGGTTTATAAATGGCGCCTGTATATGAATGTGTGAGGTTGGGATGGGGAAAACAGTCATCTTGTCGTCCGTGTCACTTTTACATCGTTCCATTTCAGCATTAATCTGTGACTGTGGAAATTAATTTCAAAAGGTCTAAGTAAAGATTAGTTGAATGCACAACTCCTTACTTTGCCTTTATGTTCTATTGTCCTGTTTGCTGACTCAACATTTCCCCCCTAGTTCCTTGTTTCCATCAGTGTCATCAGTCTCTGAATGAAACTGCCTCTCTTACTAGTCTTGTTCCACAGCAGTCAAATGTTGCATCCTGGCCATCTTACTACAAGAAGCATAACCCTGTGAAGCATTAGATACTTTTCTTCTCCATCTGAAAAGCCCCTACCCAACAAAGGGACACAACTCATAGAGTGCATGACATGGATGTTCACACAAGCATAGACTCTGCCCATGCAAATATGACCATGCCTTTATTGGCAGGGACTGATCACATGACCATAAGGCCTATGCTTGTGTGCTCTACATATGATGGGGCACTGGCATAAATAAAACTGAGCTATGTTTATTACATTTTCTTCTTACATATATGGGTGACACTAGAACTGTGAGTGAAATGACCATGACTTTTACTATGTCCAAATTTTACAGGGTTTTTCTGTACTCATAGTAAATATGGAGCACACAGTACAGTGGTACCTTGGTTTATGAACTTAATCTATTCCGAAGTCCGTTCTTAAACCAGAGCATTCTTAAACCAAGGTGTACTTTCGCATAGCAACAGGGGACTCAATTTACAAATGGAACACACTCAACAGGAAGCGGAACATGTTCTGCTTCCAAGGCAAAGTTCACAAACCAAAACACCTACTTCCGGGTTTGCAGCGTTCTTAATCCAAGTTGTTCATAAACTAAGCTGTTCTTAAACCAAGGTAACACTGTATGTCAAACAAATGGCGTAAGTAAGTCTCTGAGTTCAACGGGACTTACTCTCACGTAAGTGGACACAGCATCTTACACTCAGGATCTAACCCTATGCCCACTTGTCTTGAAGTAAGTCTAGATAGATGATAGATAGATATAGTTTTGTATATACAAACAGCTTCTAAACCACTGATATGAAAGATCTTCAGGATTTTCCCTACAACAATGCCTGTTTTCCCATGAGTATGTTAGCAACTCTCCCAACAATTTCCTGTATATTAAAGCTTACATGCATAATGCATACTGCAATTTCAGACTTTAAAAAAATCCAAACATTTATTTAAAATGACATATAATTGCACACTCCAGGAGACTTGAGGATAACAAATTCTCAGTGCTAATGAATGTTCATCCCTCTTCTAGACAGAGTGAGAATGGAGATACGAGCACATTTCAATATTGCACATGGCGTGCTGTACTTTGTATAGAGAACAAATTGGAAAAAATGACATTTTGCAAATCTTCCTGCTTTCCTAGAGAACCATTTCCCCCTAATTTTGAATGGGAATCCTGATAAGTGGAAGTGTGAATGAACAAACGAACCTATATTTATTATTATTTATTATATTTGGAGACCACCCTTCAGCAAGAGTTCTCCAGGCAGTGAACCCTTGAGAATAAAATACAAAATATGCAATATATTAATGCATCCCTGTACACACAATCTCAATCAATCAAGATGGCATTGTAAATTGATCAAGGTGGCATTTTTTGAGTAAAGGCGGTTTATCATAATTGGATACCCCTCCCTCCCACAATGCATATTTACTGTAATCCCATATCCAGTAGTTAATGCACAGATCTCTTTGAAATCAGTAAGATTTAATAAGGTTTAAGTGATGGCAGGATTTCACCAACACAGTATACAAGCTTTATTAAGCCATTTCTGGATATGAGCAAGTACAGTTTTAACTGCGTCTTCAGAAAACAGGAGAGGAGATTGATTTGACTCAGCCATTTGTGGGCAAAAGACACAGGCAACACATGAATGAACTACAACACATTCACTCCATCGTGAAGAAATATCATGATGGGAAATACTCCAAGTACCCAAAGCAAAAAATCCCAGATGCCAAAAATTTGCTTGTGCTACCTTCAGGCAACTAAAAGCTGCGGATAAAGGGAAAGAAAGAAAGAAAGAAAGAAAGACAACTACACATGCTGCCAGATATTAATAGCAGTGTGGAACAGATGCCACTGTTGTGCAGGGGGCATTTAATGTTGGCAGAATGTTGTAGCTGAAAACAGATTGCAGATCACACACATTTGAGCTAGGAGAGAGATCATTGGGTTTTCCAGATGCACTACAAACTGCTCTCCGCTGCCCACTTCACAGAATGGCAATAACGATGGATGCAGAGGGCTATGTTTCGTTACAGTTGCATGTGGGTAACAGGAGCAACAGGGATGAAGGATGCTTCTCCAATGCAGTGCCATAGGACTGCCTAATTCGTGCCAAGCCGGCCTCTGTCATGAATCTGCATTACATATTCATATTATTTTCTGGCAGAGTGACATTCTCCAGTTGGCAGTAACTTTGGGGCAAAGTATTTCATTTACATGTCTCAAGTGGGTTGCAAGCTATTAGGAAAGGGGAAAGGCATGGGTTGAGTTTGAAAAAGGAATTATTTTATTCTCTCTCTCTCTCTCTCTCCCCGCCCCCCGGTCCCATCAAGATATAGCAATAGAGGAATATGATCTTGCGGAGATGCAAGGCTTTCTAAAGACTTCTGGGAACCTTTTCATTAACAGAGCAGCAAGCAGATGAAAGTCTCTGGAGACACACTGCTTGACCCTTTGATTATAGAGTTCAACTGGCAGTAAGGAAAGTAATAAGCTTGTTCCAGGAGGTCATGAACCAGTTCATGATTTCCAGCTGAATTGGTTAGGTGGTCCATCACTGACCCGTTCCCAAACTCTAAGAGGAAAAGTAATAACAAAAGAAGGCTCTGAACTTAATAAGGCCTCCCTCTCTGCGCTCTGTTTATTTTGTCAATGCACAATATCCAGATACTTTTGAAATCTGTCTGAGAATTGGGGGGCGGGGAAAACAAATGTGGCCGAGGACGACAGTTATCCTTTTTTCTATAAAACTCTCAACAGCTTATAAAAAAGGGGAGTAAGTGCACATTTATCAACAAGCAAAATCTGAAGAATCCCATCTTTTCTGTAGAGAGCAGCAATAAGGCAATTCTGTGGGCCCCCCCAGAATTGAGAGCCGTCTAACTCAGGACTGCCAGCTGGCTTGGAAAGCAAAACACCAAGTGCCCTGTATGCCAAGATTCCACCTCCCAACTGCATGGAGAGGGAAAGGATCATCACTCACTGTGTCAGCCAAGTACTGAATGGGGCAATTTCCACAGTTGCTATGTTTCTAATTTCATCAAAATAGTAGGCCAAAAAGGCTCAGTGTTGTCTCTTGTGGTTCAAAGTGGGCTAATAGGAACTGTATTCCTGACACTTTCAAGGCCACTACAGTCGTACCTTGGAAGTCAAACGGAATCCGTTCCGGAAGTCCGTTCGACTTCCAAAACGTTCAGAAACCGAAGTGTGGCTTCTGATTGGCTGCAGGAGCTTTTGAGATCCAAGATACGACTGTAGTTTCAACATACCACCCTTCCCTTCCCAATGCTTGCTTTGTAGCAGGCCAAACCAACACCATTAAAAGATTCGTTCATTCTGTTTCCATTGTTTTTTATTCCAAGCAAGACCCTGATCCAACCACTGATATAAGTGAATGGAAACCTCAACAAGAATGGAAGATTCTTTTATATCTGGGTTACAGTGCACTTGAGACAATGAACTCTCTCTTGCTGCTGTTTAGGTTAAAAGCAAGCATAACATTTGGAAATCTAATCAAATTGTTACAAAAATGAGAATAGTTCAAACAGTTGTGCCAAATAGCATGCTGCCATCTATGTCTAACCTGTGCTTTCTGATACCTGTTCTGGTTAAGGCAAACTCAAGGATCCTCTGTCAAAATTGGGCTCAGGAACTGACTAGGAGCCACTGCGCATGATAAAGTACTGACATAATCTGCTCAGTCCCAGCCACTACTCTTGCAGCCATACTGTGCTTTAACTGCCATTTCCAGACTGTTTTCAAAGGCAGCCTCATATGCAATGACATAAATGGGAGGCTACAAGGGTAAGAATCACCTAGTGAGCACAACTATAAAGGCAACTGTGTGGAAAATACTTCACATACTGCAGGTATGAATTGTTTTGCACCAGCAGAACGTTACTGGGTAAGAGAATGCAGAAGCAGGTTGCTAGTAGATTGCATGGTCTGCTACACAACGAGTTTTGTCTACTTGTAACTGTTGTGTTGTATTTCTCTGTTGTGCAACATTGAAACACACCCTCAGTCAAAGAATGTTGGATACAGTCCAGGGAGATTTGAGAACTACGTACCTAGGAATGGGTAGGGAAACTGTTACTGGTCACAGCAATCACACAAAAGAGAAGCACACACAAGCCTTTTAGCTCTAAATCAATCAAAAATATATGTTCTTCATTCTTTCCTGCTTTAGCTTGCTAAGAATTATAACAGTGTGATTCAGAGAAGTTTCTAAGTCTCCAGCACTCTTGCAGGTGGAGCCAGCATTGAGACTCCTTTTTTTCACCTGAAGCAGCAGCAGCAGTAGTAGTCAAAATGGCACCGTGTCCATCATCTCACCCTTCACTCTTGACTGGATTTCATTTTTACATATGCCACACAGAGGCAGACACCCAAGGTGGGAAAATGGTTTCATCATTATACTCTGCTCCAGCTTTGTTCATCATCAGGTCGGTTCTGAATATAGGCTTTATAGAAAACCCTTAATCAAAAGAGTAGCACACTTTCTGAAATGCCACTGTAATCACAGCCTAGAAGGATCACACCCACTGGTCCCACTCTCCATACTGATCTAGACAGACCTCAGCACATTGATTGGGGCTTTCAAGTGAGGTCTATGGATATACAGTGGTACCTCGGGTTACATACGCTTCAGGTTACATACGCTTCAGGTTACACACTCCACTAACCCAGAAATGGTGCTTCAGGTTAAGAACTTTGCTTCAGGATGAGAACAGAAATTGTGCTCCAGTGGCGCAGCAGCAGCAGGAGGCCCCATTAGTTAAAGTGGTGCTTCAGGTTAAGAACAGTTCCAGGTTAAGCACGGACCTCCGGATCGAATTACGGTAAGTACTTAACCCGAGGTACCACTGTACCTCGAGGTACCGAGGTACCATTTTGTGGGGTAGAAACAGCGCAGAGAGAGAGAGAGAGCACACAGGTGAATGCAGATTGTAGGCATGTAAACTCTGTGCGGAAGGTTCAGTCAAGGTGTGGGGTTGTCAGCAAAACAATCAGGCATGATCCTGTTCTCTCCTTCATGCACTGACTATCCCTACCTTCATGCTCTTCACAGGAGTTAGGATGAATGGGCAGTGATTCAATGGGCTTGAATACATCTGGATATAGTCCAAAAATATCAGGCTTGTTTAAAAAGAAAACAACAACACATTATTTTGATTAATTTCCATTAAAGATACATGTCAACAAGTACATGTACTTGAAGCAAAACAGGGAAATGGGCTGAATAAAAAAATGGGCCAATGAAACAAGGGCAATTATACCAGGATATAGGTATGTAGCTGCAGGAAAACACAGGTAGAAGTCTCTCTGATCAGCAATGTGTTCAATAAAGCATTAATCACTTTCAGTCAACATCCACTGTTGTCCTCCTTATTGAAGCTTGACCCTTCAGTGCATGCCAAACTAGAGGAGGCCAGCAAACTTATGCCAGGGTAAACAATGCTGGTTTAGCTTATCACCAACTCCATTACTGTAGAGACAGACTACTGCCAACTGAACATTTCCAAGTCTGGCAGAGGGAAAACAGCAGAAGACTCAGCCAGAAGCCTGGCAATTCCAAACTCCACTCATCCCAGTGGCTCTTGGGTTTGGATTGCTCCCTTAATGCATTTACATATATTGCTTCAATATACACTTTTGCTATCTAACCCTTGTGACTACAAGAAGGTGGGAACCTCCAGCTTCAAACACTTTAATAGTCCAGTTGACTTCTACAGTTGTAACACTTGGTGTATTTACTTGGAAGCACGTTCCATTGGGATAAGTGAATAAACAGTAAAGATAAGTGACTTGGGAAAATACTGGCAAAAAACCATTAATTTGCCTTAATTAATTTGGTTCTGGAGCAGATCAGCATTTTTAAAAGCTTCACGAAATGTGCGTGTCTGGTTTTCTCCATTATTTTCAGCACAATGTTCATGCTGGTGTAATATCATCCAAAATTCCTCACCCCAACAGATATTTAACGAGACAGCCCTGCTACGCTCCATTTGGATGTTGTAATGCATATAACTGGAACACACCTGAGAAAGCAAACCCAGACCTGCCAACATTACTCTCTGGGTATATTCCATAGCTGTGGCAGGTCTGCTCTGCTTGTGCAAGTTCAGGGTCAAGTGCATATAACACTGCATTACAAACCCAGCAGTGGAGAAGAGTCATATTCAGATTATGAATAACCTAAAACTTGCTAGACTGACCATTTCTATTTACCCCCAAAAGCCTTGCAAAGTAGAGTCAGCTGAAAGATAGTACGTTCCTCAGGTTTGTTCAATAATCTTCATAACTAAGAATCAGAGTGTCACGTACATTGTTTTTCAGAAGCCAGAATATTGGGAAAGAACATCATATTCCCTTTAATTAAATAAATGAGATCTATAATGTTAAGAAAAGTTAATAAATTTGATTATAATTAGAATATTGTTTTTGAATAATGATACTGGAAAACTGCTACATCCAATTACAAGGAAATTCAGATGGGAAGGATTAGAGGAAGTCAAGCAATATATTTATGATGTTGGAAGTTTAACTAATTAATCAATTCGTATTGTTTATATTTCTTTGTTGTTATTTGTTGTATTTATTTTATTTATTTCTTGTTCTTTTATTTTTGTTTCATTTGTTTTACAGTATGTGTTATATGTGTAAGAAACTCAATAAACATTATTGGGGGGGGAGAGAACATCATATTCCCTCACATATGCCACCCTACAACATAGAGAACCTTTTCGGTAGTGGCACCTTAGCTATGAAATACCCTCCTCAGAAAGCCTTAAAAAGGTAAAGGTACCCCTGCCCGTACGGGCCAGTCTTGACAGTCTCTAGGGTTGTGCGCTCATCTCACTCTAGAGGCCGGGAGCCAGCGCTGTCCGCAGACACTTCCGGGTCACGTAGCCAGCGTGACGAAGCTGCTCCGGCGAACCGGCACCAGAGCAGCACACGGAACGCAGCAGGCACGGAAAGCCTTGCCTGACAGTTAAGGTTTTTTCAGCGCCATCCTGGGCTTTTAATTCTTGTTTTCCATATAAGCGATCTTATATGCCATCTCTGCGGCAAGAAAGTCCCTGCCCTGTCTTTACAGATTTTCATTTGTTTTAATTATTATTTATTGTGTTTTACTATTGACTTGTTTGTAGGGTTGGGAGCTAAATTTGACTCAGTTCACATTTAAAGACAAATCTACCTAATTCACAGTCATCCGCCATCCTTTAATATTCACACTTCTCTGAATCTGGCAATGCAGTTCTCCAACCAAGTCATATATGCAAAAAGGCTTATTCTGGGGGTAAATTATGCATACATACACATTTATTACTAAAAGTGATATACAAAAATGCATGATATTAGGGGAAATTATTTGCAAAAATGTGTTTAATAGGGAATATTGTAGACAAGAATATGCATATTAAGAAAACATCACACTTAAAAGACTCGTTCCTGCTGCAATGCAAACTGATATGGAAGTGTGGAGAAGCAGATTTATATAGGGGGGAAATAAGAAACTGAAAAAACCCCAAAATTAATTAATTGATTCACCCATCCCTACTTATTTGTAGATTGCACAGGAAAGACTGATGGGCTGCTTATATACATTAAACAATAAATAAATAAGAGGCTATTCTGTTCAAGAAATTTGTGTCTTTGCATTGTACCAGCAAAATGTGAATGGATGGGGAAAGTTTGGATATCTCCCTTGATAGCAAAAACTAATAATCTGAGAACTAAAAGGGAGGAAGAGAACAACAAGATACCTTTGTGGCAAATTGGAACTCTTTTTATTGAGGGCAGTAGAAAGAACTTATTACTCCCACAAACAAAAGCTGGGTTTTCAATGTTTCGAGACAGAAAGATAGTGTTATAATGACGGGTATGTAATATGAATAGGTAATTTGATGATTGTATCTAGGTGAAAGGTATGAAAAAAATGTTCTTTGTTTGTTATATATTGTATGTGGCAAGAAATAATTTCTTTTTAATTTAGTAGCTGCTCTTCTTTTGCATGAAAACTGCAGAGGGGAAGAGAAGACAAGGAAGTTCTGTTGCGCAAGCCAAAGTCTGCTATGCCAGTAGAACAGCAGTGCTGAATCTATCCCAGGTTAGTTTCAGCTGCAGAAGTGGCATGAACCAGGCAGAGGGCCTTCTTGGTAGTGGCGCCCGCCCTGTGGAACGTCCTCCCATCAGATGTCAAGGAAATAAACAACTACCTGACTTTTAGAAGACACCTGAAGGCAGCCCTGTTTAGGGAAGTTTTTAATGTTTGACATTTTTTGTGCATTTAATTTTCTGTTAGGAGACACCCAGAGGGGCTGGGGAAACCCAGCCAGATGGGCGGGGTATAAATAATAAATTATCATAGTGATTATGATCATAATTCACCTTCATTATATTCTTGGAGATATATTTAAGGATACAACAATGTTGGAAGCATAGGAGCCACTTCCTGGAGGCCGAGGCCCCTTTGCCTTCCCAATAAAACATTTGAGCCCCCCCCTCCCAAAGTTTATGTACATTGCCATTCAAATGTCGTGTGTGCACTCCATCTTGTGATTGATTATATGGGGCTGAGCTTACCTGCCTCCTCCAATATATTATTCAAGTTGGCACCCCTGGTTGGGAGTCTGTGGCAGCATCTACCCCACAGGAAACATTAATCAACACCTAAATTAATCTGCTGATACTTGTAACAAAAAAAATAGGGAATTTGTTGATTAATCTGTTCCCAAACTTACATTAGAAGAGTCAGCAGGGTTGGCGTAGGTCTCGCTTATATTAATGGGGGGAGAGGGTTGCATGGGGGGGGAGAGAAGCTGATACATGCTTGGCTGGGTTGAACCACTGAAACCATCCTATTTAGGTCTCACTAGCACTCAGCCATGAGTTGTTCTGTTCCATTCCATTGTCTGTGAGCATGTTTCATGTACAAATGCACACTTTTTAATTCATTCTCCAGTAAAAGCACATTCGTGTGCATCTTTTATATAAATGGTGCAGACGTTGTGCGACACACCAAAAATGCAGATAACTGGGTATCACATCTACCAGGGTATCAGTTTGGGTCAGCCCGCCGTGAAAAGTGGACCAAATGAATTCCGCTCCCAATCCCATATATGTTCCCTGCATAAAGGTAAAGGGACCCCTGACCAGTCCAGTCACGGACGACTCTGGGGTTGCAGCACTAATCTCGCTTTATTGGCCGAGGGAGCCGGAGTACAGCTTCCGGGTCATGTGGCCAGCATGACTAAGCCGCTTCTGGCGAACCAGAGCAGCGCACGGAAATGCAGTTTACCTTCCCGCCAGAGCAGTACCTATTTATCTGCTTGCACTTTGACATGCTTTTGAACTGCTAGGTTGGCAGGAGCTGGGACTGAGCAACAGGAGCTCACTCCATCGTGGGGATTTGAACCACCGACCTTCTGATCAGCAAGCCTAGGCTCAGTGGTTTAACCCACAGCGCCACCCACGTCCCTGCATAGTTATATCTACATAACAAAGAATGGTCTGGATTGTTCTAAATTCCTATTGAAAAGCTACTCAGTCAGTAATGAACTACCTGCTTTTCAATTACTTTAGCCCAGTCTGTACAAAAAACCCTAACTCTCCTAATACTTTATTTTATTTTAAATGTGTTTAGGCTGCCTTTATGAGCAACACTCAGGACGACTTACACAACAGCAGTTCCAAAAATAATAAAAATAGAATACTGTACAAACCCTCCCATTCAACTCACAAATCAGCAATACAAACACATCTAGTATAAAGATGAAACACAATATTCTTCTTTGATGTTGTGTGCTATGGAGTCGACTCCTATGATAGACTTTTATGGCACCACTTGGCTGAGAGGAGTATGGATAACTCTTCCCAATTCTTTTTTGGGTGGGGGTTAGGGTATGTCAACCATGCCCTATCCAAATTGCAAGGGTTACAGTCTTGTTCCTTGCTCATAGGGATATATTTATACCAAGTTGCTAGCACGATTCCACCTTCTTCAAATAGCTTAAAGCAGCCCACAAATAACAAAATTAGCTCCACGGTGCAGCAGCTAAGTGTCTGCATGTGTACTGCACAAAGATAGGGAGCAGAAGGACTGTGCATAGAAGGTTTGAGGTTGAACATTGTAATTGGGTCGGGGGGGGGGGAGAAGTAACTTCAACTGCTTAGTTATTTAGAAATTAAGAGGCTTTGAGACCCTGTAGTTATTCACTGCACACTCTGTGATGGGGCGATTCTGTGTCACTACCTTTTGAATTCTAGAGAGGCCCTTAGCACTCTAGAGCATGTGAACATGATATTGAGCTCCAATACTGAATTCCTATATGAGAGCCACATGCATAAGCTATTGAAATGTGGGAGGGGAGAGGGAGGGGAAAATAACAGGCGCTTTTTCACTGCTCACTATAAGCTTTTACAAGCACTCACACTAAACAATCACAAAGCCATTAACCCTTTGCAAGTGGTTTGCAACAGGTCTGTGTTTCTTGGGAAGAAGCAATAGGAAGTTTTAAAATCACTTATACACACAGAAATTGGCATGAATACACACACACACACACACGTACGTTATATTCTACAGGTGGGAACTACTGTGTGATTTCCTGCATGTAAGTGAGCTCTGTGTATAAAAGAGCACAATGTGGACGTCCTCAGGCTGTGAAAGATTCCACCAATGCTGCATATAATTAAGAGCTGCCACTATATATATATATATATATATATATATATATATATATATATATGCTATTTTAACGTAGCTGGAAATAATTTTTTTGGGATTCCTTACTCTCTTTTACTGAACAAAGAATAATCTACTATACACATAAAGTACTAACCTAGAAAGAATCAGGTTATTTGGACCAAAATGCAGTTACCGATCCTCCATGGCACTAAGTACCAGAGGCTTTCTGAAGAAGTAAATGGGTTATCCCTACAATTGATCTTGTCAGAATATCAGTATATCCCCCTGTTCCTTGTTTTCAGAGGCCTCTCTGGGCCTGTCTCAGCCAAGCTCTGAATCAATCTGGTCTTGTATTTCAGTCCAGTCCTCATGCTACTCCACCTCCTAGTTTCTTTCTGTTGCTTTGCCTTGCCTATTTCATCGCTCATGTCATCAAGGTCTAGAGCAATCTCTACTACAAAAATTATGTCTCTCCATCCCCCCCCCCTTTAATGTCCAATATTTTCAATTAAAACACAATCCTGGAATGAGTAACTCTTCACCATTTTCTGTTCAGAGATGATTGGGAAGATATGGTTTGACTATCAGACTCCTATTGAAATACAACAGATCTACTGTAGGTAAAAGAGATGTGAAGGGTTTTCATAATTTTATAGGAAGAAAAAGAGCGGCAGTTATACTAAGCTGCAGCACTCCAGAGGGCAATCCTTAGCTGCAACAAAAAGCAAAAGCTGCAACATAAGACAACATAAGGCATGTTATACACTTTATTAGTAAAAGCAAACAATAATCCCAGCAGTAAGTGTTTAAGGGGGAATCTACATAACAACAGCTTGATACTTCATTTTCACTACAATCTCATTCAAGCTAGCAAAGGCACACAGAGATAAACACAGAGCAAAGCTTCACGGTTAAATCTAGCACCCAATTTTCCTTCACTCATTTATTCTCATCAACAACCATTCACATCACCTCTGAAAATCAAATACTCTTGTAACCCAGCAATGTTTGCTTAATAATCAATCTCTTCTAAATAAAAGTGTGTAAGAAAGATGCAGATTGCTTATGCCAGTAGTATCTGGTCCTTCAGTCCTGAATTATTACCTCAGGTGTAGGATCCATTTATTTCAATGGAAATTACTTTCCAGTAAGTATGCTTAGGATTACAGCAGAGTTAGCCTTTATCCTTCAACAGCACAGATCAGCCCCTATGTGTCAATAACACAAATTAAACATGAACTTGGGAGCCATGCCGCAATGCAAAACAGGCAAGAAAGCAAAGAGAAGTGCTTTCTAACCTCAGTTAGAAACACACTGAAATTGTGGGCTTTGTTTTAATGGGTGCCTTCACAAGAGGCAATCATTTCAAGTCCTTCTGTATATAAAAAAAGGAGGATTCAAAATGCTTTATTTGATACAATCTAAAAAAGCACCCATACATGTTGGAAGCACTTCTCTGATACAGGAAAATCTTCAGTGGGGAGAATGGGCAAGGGCTGCTTTGCTGTGGTATAAACCACTGAGCCTCTTGGCGATCGGAAGGTCAGCAGTTTAAGTACCCGTGACGGGGTGAGCTCCCATTGCTCTGTCCCTGCTCCTGTCAACCTAGCAGTTTGAAAGAATGCCAGTGCAAGTAGATAAACAGGTACCGCTGTGGTAGGAAAATAAACGGCGTTTCTGTGCGCTCTGTCACTCATCACAGTGTCCTGTTGTGCCAGAAGCTGTTTAGTCATGCTGGCCACATGACCTGGAAAGCTGTCTGTGGACAAACACTGGCTCTCTTGGCCTGAAGCGAGATGAGCATCGCAACCCATAGTCAAGTTTGACTGGACTTAACCACCCAGGGGTCCTTTACAGGACCCTCTACCCTAGTCCAAACAACTTCTGAACAAACCTCTGGAACATGTGGCACCACAAGGTGTGTAAATAATAATAATAATAATAATAATAATAATAATAATAATAATAATAATAATAATAATTTGTACCCCGTCCATCTGACTGGGTTGTCCCAGCCACTCTGGGCAGCTTCCAGCATATATAAAAACATAGTAAAATATTAAACCTTAAAAAGCTTGTCTATACAGGGCTGCCTTCAGAGTCATCTCCTTAACATCTGATGGGAGGGTGTTCCACGGGGCAGGCGCCACTACTGAGAAGGCCCTCTGCCTAGTTCCCTGTAACCTCACACCTCACAGTGAGGGAACCGCCAGAAGGCCCTCGCTGCTGGATCTCAGTGTCCAGGCTGAATGTTGGGGGTGGAGACGCTCCTTCAGGTATACAGGGCTGAGGCTTTTTAGGGCCTTAAAGGTCAGCATCAACATTTTGAATTGTGTTTGGAAACATGCTGGGAGCCAATATAGAAGACCACAGTGAATGGGCAAAAATATAGAGGAGAAGTCAATCCTGCAAATATCCTAGTCTGAAGGAAAGATGGGAAAGAAATTCAGTTCAGTTCACATTCAATGCATGCAGCACTCATCCTGTTCTGCTGCAGTCCATCTTCTGTAAAACAGTATATTACTCACTATCTACCATAGCAAAATTACACCGCTTAGGTAATTTATGTATTTAATTATGCAAATTACATAAATTATGCTGCCATTATCCTCTTCCATCTCATTAATTTCAATACAAGTAAACAGAATGCTAAGAACAGTGAAAATGTAATCGATTACATATCATTTGCAGACCAAAAGCAACAGCAACTGCAAATACCAATGGTATTTGCAGGATTGATTTTCATTCCAGACATGGGACCAATAACAAACACTGGCAATTTCCCCTCCCATTTCTATTTTTGACAGAATTCTCCAGGATCCCTATTGGGGAGTCATGTACACTTCCTTGGGCTCTTTGAAGTAAGGGTGGAATAAAAAAATGTAACACATAAATGTTATGGCCTTACCAGAAATTTTCTCATCTCCATATAAATATGACAAGTGCTCTGAACTTTTCTTTCTTGCAGTCCTATTCCCTTAAGGCAAGTTCTTCAACATATGGGAATAAAAGACAATGTGTGTTCTTTTTACCATTATGCTTAGCAATTAACCTGCTGCCCTAAAAAAGGAGGGATAATGCAATAAAAGGAGGACTAAAACAATAAAGTGTGAAGAATGAAAGATTCATCATAGGTGTCAAGGAAAATAATTTGTAATCCCAGTGTTTTCTCTAGCTTTGGTGTTTCTCAAACACATTTCAGCCTTTATCCTTTCTTTTTGTGATTGAGAAGAAAAAGGGTAATATGAATTAAAAAAACTTTGAAATGGAAAGTGCTATGTTTAGTTTTAAAAACCATCTAAAATAAACACAGCCAACCATGTCATAGTGTTCTAAGAAGTTAAATGATTTATGACTCAGACTGAAATTTCATTCAGAATATATAACATACCACCACCTCATCCCTCAGCTCTTTGAACATTGACATAATATTATTTGTAATACCTCCAAGTTGTTGTTGTTGGTGTGTGTGTGTGTGTGTGTGTGTGTGTGTTTAAAAAGCTCAAGCTCCTAATACGTTTCCAAGCACAATTCAAAGTGTTGGTGCTGACCTTTAAAGCCCTAAATGGCCTTGGCCCAGTATACCTGAAGGAGTGTCTCCACCCCCATCGTCCAGCCCGGACACTGAGATCCAGCACTGAGGGCTTTCTGGTGGTTCCCTCCCTGAGAGATGTGAGGTTACAGGGAACCAGGCAGAAGGCCTTCTCGGTGGTTTCACCCTCCCTGTGGAATGCCCTTCCATCAGATGTCAAGGAAATAAACAGCGATCTGACTTTTAGAAGACATCTGAAGGCAGACGTTTTTAATGTTTGATGTTTTATTCTGTTTGTAATCTGTTGGGAGCTGCCCAGAGTGGCTGAGGAAACCCAGCCGGATGGGTGGGGTATAAATAAATTATTATTATTATTATTATTATTATTATTATTATTATTATTATTATTGAGAGAGAAGCAGCTTTATTATTTCTGAAGAAGCAATATAAAGCCATATTTATGTCCCTCTTGAGTGCTTTGTTCCAGTTCTCCCACCTACCACTCCAACCCTCTATAGACAAGCAGCATAACCTACTCAACATGCCGGAGGCCACATCCCTCAAAACCCAAGAGACCCCATGTGTTGGCTTCACACAACAAACAAAACAAAAACAAAAAGAGCTAAACGCCAAATGTTGATGCAGTTGAAAGCAGCAGGTGGGACACTGAGCCTACCTTGCAGCTGAAATGGGGGCACGACCCTTGCGGTGGACAAAATGCTATTAAGCAATGGAAGGCAATGTCTCGTGTGGTCCCAAGACAGACAGGAAAACAAGAGGGTGGTGCCTTTTTAGAAGAAACCTCAGCCAATTTTACAACATTAGGCAAAATCTTGTCTGTGAACTAGCTATTCACAGCTGTATATATATATATATCAGCATGCTGCCATCCCAGAGTCTCTGGACAATTCCCACTGACATTAACTGACACTAAGAGCTTCATAGGTACAGAACACACCTGTTTGGACTATATTATATTATCAATGGAGGGGAGGGAACTAAGGAACAAAGGTAATTACAGTGGTACCTCAGGTTACAGACGCTTCAGGTTACAGACGCTTCAGGTTACAGACTCCGCTAACCCAGAAATAGTACCTCGGGTTAAGAACTTTGCTTCAGGATGAGAACAGAAATCGTAGAGAGGCAGCGCGGCGGCAGCGGGAGGCCCCATTAGCTAAAGTGGAACCTCAGGTTAAGAACAGTTTCAGGTTAAGAATGGACCTCCAGAACGAATTAAGTTCTTAACCTGAGGTACCACTGTACTGAAAGTTCTTGCAGTAATCGATTGGCAGTGCTTCTATGCCTTGCATGAGATAGCAGTGTAATAAACTATATCTGAAATGCATACGAAGTATTCATTTCTTCTTTTCCTAACAAGTAAACTGTAAGCTGCCCTAAATTAATAAAACCTCTCACAGAGAAACTGAAGATTATCATCTTCAATACTGCTTCCAAAATAAAATAATAAAAACAGGAACACAATGGTAACTCTCCCTATATTGTGACAAATTAAACCCAAATGTCTCTTAGAAATGTGAAAAAAGTTGGCAGAGATGTAGAAGATAGACTTCTGGGTAGGGAGGAAAAATCTCCAAGTCCCAAACAGAGAAGCACAAAAGGCTTAAAGTTAATTTGTCTGCATGCTGCAAATCTCCATCAAAGAGAAATGCAGGGAGGGTTTATGGTATGCATTAAACAGCTCCTTAGAAGTAGTTGTGTAGCAAAGCAGCTAAAAGACATGTATTAATTAGAGTACGAGTTACAATGTACTCAATACTTCTAAAAGTGCAAATAAAGCAGAGTGTATTACAGACATCAAGGTCTTTTTCTAACTCATGCAGGTTTCATCCTCAGCCCAAGGTCTTATCAGTACGTTAAATTATTCTGAGCATGCTCACATCTGCCAGCACATAGATCACACACCTCACCATCCCCCACCCCCGTACACTACAGCACTCCTTGCCTCTTAAGGCATTAAAGATGAAACCCAATCATAAAAAGCACATGTGTCAGATTTTACTATCATTCACTTGATTTTAATACTAATCACTCAGATCTCTACACTGAGTTGTGGGTGTATTTTTTATGACTCCATTTGGCTTTCGGGACACAGTTGTTCACTAATCTTAATCCCCTGCCTGTGAAAGAAACCATCATTCAGCTAGGCCCCAGTAATGGGATGATGTAACACTTCATTTTCTTACTTATCTGCTTCTACGCTGCTCTTCACCACCTGGTTAAGTGTGCAACGTATTAAAATACACAAATATACATTTCTAAAACCCATTAAAGCGTCAGTACAAAAGGAGCTCAGCCTAAACTAAAATGACAGAGAATAACATAAGACACCAATGGCTACCATTACAATTATGACACAGTGACCGCATTCACACCATAGAGTAAAAGCACTGTGATCCCACTTCAAACCGCCATGACTTCCTCCAAAGTATTCTGGCAGCTGTAGTTTGTTAAGGGCACTGTGAGTTGTTCGGAGACCTCTAGATAGCTCCCAGAGCTACAATTCCTGGAGTGATCTAACAATCAATCCCTCTTCATGGAGAACTCTGGCATTTGTGGCTCCATGAGGGACATAGGGAGTGGGACCTCCCAACAAGTCCCAGTGCCCTTAACAAACTACAGCTCCCAGAAATATTTGTGGAAACCATGACTGTTTATGGTGGCCTCATTATGCTTCAGGTGTATGGTGTGGATTGGCTCTGCTGAGTTACCATAGGGGCATACAAAGTTGCCTTGCAGGAGGCTGGAATATTTTCCCTGTCTCATACACAGAATGGCAGCTGCCCTCTGGGATCTCCAGTAAAGGTCTCTCACATTAGCTGCTTCTTTTAACAGGAGATGACAGGGAGGGAAGCTTCTGCATGCCAAGTCTGGCTATTTTCAGGCTCCACTCCAAGTGTGTGGCAGGTCCGTTTCCCCTTATCAATGGGGCAGGTCCAATCCCCTTCTATCCCAGAGTGGCTGGGGCAACCCAGTCAGATGGGTGGATTCAAAAGCATCTTCTTCTTCATCCTCATCATCCTCATCATCCCAAACCAAAGATTAAAACCATCTGGAGCAGCAGTTCTCAACTTGTAGGTCTCCCATATGTTGTTGGACTACAACTCCCATAATCCCTGAGCTCTGGCCTTGCTAGCTAGGGGTGATGGAAGTTGTAGTCCAACAACATCTGGGGACCCACAGGTTGAGAAAGGCTGAATTCTGGAGGTTTCAGAAGCCCAAATGGATTCACCTAGAAGTTGAGCATTTAACATTGCTCATCCCATGCTGTGGAATATTCGTCCAGCAGAGATTCAGCAGGCATCCTTGCTATGAATTTCAGGCATCTCTTGGTGACTTTTTTTTTTATCCTGCCAGGCCTAGGTAGTTTTTAAAACTATTCCCAAAATGAGCCCATCATATTTATGGTTATTCTGCACTATTTGCATGGTATTTCATGTTTTATTGTACTTGAAAATTTGTTGGACACCGCCTTGCAAACCCGCAGTCTATGAATATTTTTTATAAAGAAACACATAAGTGATGTCAGTACACATGCAGTTGGGATTAGGCAGCAGGGCTCCCAGCAGGAGAAGAAGTGGTCAAAGTTGACAAAAGCAACCAGCTTAGACATTGTTTGGTCTAAGCTGGTGGCATAATCTTTTCTATTAATTATTAGAACAGACTGGATTAACCAAGCAAGCTGGGCTACGCCATTCACAAATGCAGCGGAAGATGCTATAATATTAGCACCTCTTTTAATTTTGACCGTGACAGGTTGACTAAATGAGTGGGCCTGCTTCATAAATACATACTGCATAAAACAGCCAGCGTTTTAACATCATTCACGCAGCACTACAGACCTCTTAGACTGCAGGAGTTCTACAGACATCCGTAATTCACCTTACAGTACTTGCTGTGCAACTCCACAGGAGCATATGGATTGCTCAAATCTGGGAAATCTTTCACCCTAAAAAACCTGAAGTGTGTGTGTGTGTGTGTCCTTTCTTCTGTGGATTATTTTGTTCAACTGTTTGCACTAAGTGAATACAGACCTGGGAGGACACCCTCAAGATATATACTGCAAGGGGCTTCGGAACTCAGTTTCCTTTTCATTTAATTCTTGCTGGGTTTGGCTGAGTGCATGGCAACTCAGGAAGGGAGGATCAGATCAAAAATCTAATCAAAGGAACAAGAGGTACAAGAAACCATATGAGTTTATAGTGCCAGGAAAAAAATGTCAGCGTAATCCAGGGACCAATTCATGGTAAGACAAGAGACAGGTTAAATAAAAGTGTCCATTAGATTACACAGAGCTACAAACAGGGAGCATTTTCCCATACCAAAGACTCTCATCAAGCCTCCATACCTATTACAAATTAGTAAAGGCTCTTAATGTAAGAGCCATTCTGCAAATGTCAGACCAATAGTCTAGCATCCTTGTTCCCAACATGGCTAGTATACACCACACATTCAAGCTCTTGCCTCATTGCTTATTCTCCTTCCAGTTTTTGCCATGTCACATCATGACTCTAGAGTAAAAGATTGGATGTGTTTATTGGGTGTAGCCATTGACAGGCTTACTCTTCATGAACATGTCTAGTTCCCTTTGTCTGTCATATTCTGTATTCGTGTTATCAACAGCTCAAAGGGATCCTCACCAGCATGTGGAATGACAGGAACCTTCACATTCATGCTTCTACACTAGAAATAAAATCCGTCTACTCACCACACACAGAGATTTAGCTTCTAGAGACTTTGAGGAGCCAATTGAAAACCAGAAAAATGAATGACAATGCTAACAACTCAGAATAATAAAATGCTAGCATGACGCCTTGGGCTCCTTCAGAAGGAAGGGCAAGATAGAAATTCAATAAATTCCTATGAGGAAGCAAATAGGAATCGGAACTGAACAGCATCTTGTTTGTTTTGAGAATCTAGCACTTCTTTTTTTCTTCTTTTTCTAAATGCTGCTTCAAAACTTGGCCTTTTGTGCATATATTGCAGTAAATCAGATAGGCTCAGAGAAGACGTCAAAATATATAATTGATTCAAGAAATGAGGGGAAAGAAGCAAGCAGAACAACCAGCCTAAACCGAAAATCACTGAAGACAAAAATCTGTGAACAGCTACAAGGACAGATTTTTTTACATAAAAAAGAGAAGGGGTGATAAAGGGCTGGAACATATTGAAGATCTTGAAGAAATATAGATTCAGTAATAGCAACTACTGGGGCCGGGTGCACAAAGCCACACAGTTCCAATGCATTCTTATGTCTTCATACCCTTTAACATTTCCCCAAGACTTTTCCCTGCTGTTCTGATCATTTCCATGTCGTGCCTCTACTCAGAAATGAAATATCGAGCATGTAACACTACGCCCTTTCATAAAGGGAGAAAACGCTATTTTTCCTACTGTTCGAATACTTGAACTGCACTTTTGGAAAACTACCATATGAAATGCACGCTAAACGGTGATGCTAATTCAATGTTTGTGAAGAGAGCCAGTGCAATTATATGGCAAGCCACGGAGTGCGGGATTAAATTGTGCAAATGTTGTAGCATTAGCATTAAATCCTTTCTTGTTTGATCCTACACATAATTTCTTGGAAACTGAAGTTCTGTTCCTTTAAGTTGGTGGTTCACGGTTCCTACATGAATCAGGCTAGCCTCTAGCTTATTGGAAATCAGAGACAAAAGTCCCACAGATCTGTGTGTCTGCATGTATGTAGACATACTTCACAAAAGATCAGACACAAGGTGTGTGAACTCTGGAGAAAGTCTGCAGCACTTTGACAGATGTGTGCCTCACACCTGAACTTTAAGTTGATGTTACACACCTGTGTGCCCCAGGCCACTTTGGGGCTAACTGCCAGAAAACAGGAGTATGGAACTGTAACTTCCAAAGGAGACATAGGCTGCAAAAGAATTCAAAAAGAATTATGAGGCACCCAAATCTGCGCTGAATTCTGTGTCAGCTGAAACCTACTAAGAAAAGCTCACATTGCTGAAGATAATTGGTCTGCCCCATGAGCCCAAAGCCAGGCTAGCGTAGAGGTCTGGATCTGGGAGAACAAGGTTCAAATCCTCCCTCAGCCATTAAGCTCACTGGATGACTTGGACTAGTCGTGGTCTTTCATATTTGTAGCAGATTGTGCACAGACCCTCTTAGTGTCTCTATTTTCCAGGGATAGTCCTGGATTTACAGAAGCCATCCTAGTTTCTGAATTGATCCCAGAACAGCCCACTTTTCCTTAGGATGTCCCTATTTTCATCAGAGAAATGTTGGAGGATATGGAGTTATGTGGCCCTCGAGCCAAGTATACAACCTTTTTGAAGTCATCTGAAGGCAGCCCTGTATAGGGAAATTTTATAATGTTTAATGTTTTATTCTGTTTTTATACATGTTGGAAGCTACCCAGAGTGGCTAGGGCAACCCAGTCAGATGGGTGGGGTATAAATAATAAAAATTATTATTATTATTATTATTGAATAGAACATCCCTATTTTCATTGGAGAAATGTTGGAGGGTATGTATACATCATACCAGGTGTGAGGCCCTCTTCCTGGTCCTTTAGGACTCTCCCCACACAGAGAACTGAACCCCCTGTTTCCACCTTGCACTTTCCTTGAGGTATTTTTGTTTTGTTTTGTTTTTTGCCTAACTAGAAGGTGCCCTGGAACTCTAATAATGCCTTGTGCATACTTACATACAGAATAGAGAAAGATCTGAGAGGAAATTAGCCTCCTGTTAGCAACATCTGTTGCTTTTACCTCTGGCCCCTCCCACCACTGGCATGCGGTCCCCAGAGGATTGCCCAGAACAGAATGCATCCCTCAAGCAGAAAAATAGGTTCCCCACACCCGCTATATTGGATTTTCAGGGAATGTCATCTCTGCTAATTCTGAAAAGAGAATACACAGGTGAGAAATGGCAGCTGCGTTTAAAATGAGTGATTAATGAACTGTTCGTTATGGCTCTTTTGCAACCGGAACAAGTTGAGAAAAGCTGTTAAACACAGTCAGTCTCGAACCATGAAAAATGCATGCCAAGTCTTGCTATCTAAAAATGTTCATGTCTGCATGAGGAACGGATGTTTCCTTCTCGTGCCTGGATCGATAAAATAAGCGACAACGGTAGAAGCCATCATTTTAATGACAGTGCCCTTCCCAAATGCAATTGTACACGGTGGCTGATAATCTCTGCTAAGCCTCAGACACCTTTCCACGTAAGGAACAGCCCATTAATCTAGAAGTACTTGCTCCCATTTGAGAAGTAGCACATGCAGGAAGAACTGACAGAGCCTGTTTATCAACGTCTTTAAACAATTCATCTATAATTACTGATTTGCTGACCCATAACTTAATCATGTTGGAAGCCATGAATCTCTCACAGCCAAGCATGACTTGCTAGTCCCACAGCTCTGAGAGTTATGAAACTTGGGCTGCATTTAATCACACCTACGCTTTTGCTCAGGGATCACGGTAGATATGTCCTCTCCCTCACTGTAACTTTTTATAACGTAAAGCTTTTTGTTATTATGACAATGAGCCATATGGGTCATTAAGACTTGAACGTGTATGTATTTCCTGTACACCAACTTCAATAATTTAGAGCCCTGGTCTTCACTATAGGTTTGCTGTTCTCAGAAAGCGCAACATCTCTGTGGCTGCAATCTTATACCCGCTTACCTGAGCCAAGTCCTACTTAAATCAGCAGATATGCTGCAAGGGTAGTATTCAGGTTTTGCTCAAGAGTAGGCGCACTTATATTAATGGATGTTACTAAGTTAGATTCATTCATTTTAATAGACCTGCTCTGAGTATAACTTTGTTGAATAGCGGTTATTCCTGCACTGCAAGGGAATAGATGAGCCATGGGGTCCTTCCAACTCCATGCAGTCAGGCCTGGATCTAATATAGAACTTGCTGTTGTTGTTTAGTTGTGCCCGACTCTTCATGACCCCATGGACCAGAGCACGCCAGGCACTCCTGTCTTCCACTGCCTCCCGCAGTTTGGTCAAACTCATGCTGGTAGCTTCGAGAACACTGTCCAACCATCTCGTCCTCTGTCGTCCCCTTCTCCTTGTGCCCTCCATCTTTCCCAACATCAGGGTCTTTTCCAGGGAGTCTTCTCTTCTCATGAGGTAGCCAAAGTATTGGAGCCTCAGCTTCACGATCTGTCCTTCCAGTGAGCACTCAGGGCTGATTTCCTTCAGAATGGATAGGTTTGATCTTCTTGCAGTCCATGGGACTCTCAAGAGTCTCCTCCAGCACCATAATTCAAAAGCATCAATAATATAGAACTAATGAACCTTAAACTTCAGGGTCTCTAATCCCAGAGGGGGCCCAGAAGCGACTTTAGGTCATGTTGCTTTTTAAAAAATGGGTCTGGTAGAACCCAATTTGAGTCGCACAACTCAAATTGATCAACTTTTCATTGTATATCTTTCAACAATCCCAAAGTCTGAGAATCAGTAGCACTGATGTTATAAAGCTTGTTGTAAACATCATTGAAGAAGATAACAGTGGCTACCCAGATCTCGTTTTTGGATGTGAAGGGACCCTCCCTCATAACAGTTCAAGTTTCAGGGCTCCAAAAATGTAGGTCCAATCATCGCATACAGTTCTATGATTCTATGAATACCAATTAAGGTTCACTCTCCCATTGTCACCCATGGTTTCCTGAGACATATGGAAGCCAACAACTGTAGCAATCCTATGCAAGCTTACTGAGTAAGTCCCACTGAAATTAGTTTTGTTTACTTCTGACTAGCTCTGTTCTCGACATTTCCACATTTCCACATCATTCTGTGGCAATGTAGAGAATTGTTATCATTTTCAAGTACTCATAAGAATTCATTAGCATTTTTGTGCAAATTTCTCCTAATACACAATTTTGCCTATGACAGACATTTTAACAAAGCAATGTTCCCTAATATAATGCATTTTTATTCTCTTTTATATTACTCAATTTGGTTTGGACAAGGGGTAGGCAACCTAAGGCCAAGGAGCCGGATCTGGCCCAATTGCCTTCTCAATCTGGCCCGTGGGCAGTCCGGGAATAAGTGTGTTTTTACATGAGTAGAATGTGTCCTTTTATTTAAAATGCATCTCTGGGTTATTTGTATTTCTATGGCATAGGAATTTGTTCATATTTTTTTTTTCAAAATATAGTCCGGCCCACCACATGGTCTGAGGGAAGGTGGACCGGCCCCCTGCTGAAAAAGGTTGCTGACCCCTGGTCTGGACCAATGCTACAACAGGGATGGGACTAATGGCAGGTCTCTGGTACTCCTCTGAGAGCTGGAGAAAAATTAAAATAAAGGAAACACAGCCATGGCTTGACAGAAGTCAGTGGTGATGAGGCCCTGGAACCCCAGGAGTGGCTTGATCACATCTAGCATTAACAGTGGATGACATCAACATACAGCTGATTTGATCTGACATTTGGACAGCATCACAAAGCCAAATAAAAGAAATGAAGCTTTGGCCGCATCTAAATATGCTTCTTCGCAACTCTACCTAGCCAATAAAGATTTACCTATATGAAGATGTCACAAAGCCAATTCAGGGTAAGGGCAATGCAACCTACCCTCACTCTGAATGGGAGTCATTAATTGGATGAATACTTAACAGGGCAGGTAGTGGGGCATTTTTATCTACAACTAAGTGAAAAAAACATTTCTGAATGGGGTATTTTAGTAAGCTGTAACTCCTTAGTGCAAGCACCACACACACACTTTCTTTCACCCGCAATATTATTAGTACTAGGATAAAGATTCTAAAGTAAGGTATGTGGCTAATTAGCCCTGTCACAATTTTTTCTTTTTGCATTCCAATATATATTAAGTTTTCTGTTTTACTGCACATCAAATTCGCTGAACCAAACAATAAACTTAAAATAAACTGTAAAATCTTTTTATGTCACCATAAATGAAATCTGTTTCATGTCACATATGAGGGATCTGCCCTCTATCCCTACTTGTCTTTCTGTGTGTGGTATTCTATAACTTTTTACTGTCTGGTTGTTGCTTAAACGCTCCCCATGCGAGACCAGAGAGCCAACTCTATGGCTTAAAAAAGAAAAAAAGTTTTCCTATGTATATTCCATGGGCTGTTTTTAATCTTATTTTATCTGTAATTCGACTTGGCACTGCATTTGGAAAAGCAGTGCAGAAATTCTGAATGAATAGTGAGCCGCGTGCTCCCCTTTCTCCTGAAACCATGTGGAAATGCAGGGAAGCCAAGGCTACATTTGTGCCCAGTTCATGTGAAACTGCAGGGCTGGCTTTGAGAACTGATGAGGGTATTCACTGCAAAGCAACTGCCCATGTCGTTCCATGCTATCTCATTCTGTGTTTTAAATACAAATTTAAATAAGATGGACCGGCTTAAATATACTGAGGGCTATGCTACACTTTGCACTAAGCATTCAGTTGGCAATTATGCATCCCCCCCCCTCACAAATAAATAGTGTGGGCCATTGATCAGAACCAGTATTACTGGGGAGGCTGGAATTTAACCCTTTGCTCTCCACAGTCCTGCTCTGCATCTCTCCCCTCCTGCAGCTGCTATTGACTCCAGGAACAGAACTGCCAGTGGTGCCTACAGCTCCACTCATCTGCCTTTAATAACAGACCAGGCATGCAGAAATCAAGCAAGCTGAAGGTTTTTCCACCTGTTTATCATGCCAGAGAAAGCTTCACTTTCTAAATTTTTGGGAAGTGGTGTCAGGATGCAGCTAAAGTCTCGGGAATAGTCCCAGTAAAACGAGAGTAAATAAAGGCAGGCCCTGAAATGATCACACTGTTGTTATGATGATAAAGTCTGTATGAGGTTTCTTTAGTGAGAGATAAAAAAAATAAGAGATATTCACTGTAGAGCAATGGCAATGGAGTTGGAGTAGATGGGAGTCTCTAATATGGATGGGCTTAAATAAGTAATAAGACTGGTCAGAAAATTAGTAATTAGGGTTTCATATCTACAAATGGCATCCCTTAAAATGAGAACTTCCGTAACTTCTGACATTTTACATTTGGGTTTTGAAGGTGCATTAAAATATGCAGTCGCATGTTGTATTTATCTTGGTAATGAGCTGCTAAATGATATTTGCCTCTCATTACCGTAAAGGATAATGAACTTTCAAGTTCCAAACTGCAACGAGACACTGATTTCCTCCCAAGTGCTGCCAGCAATGACCTAGCTAGATTCTTTAATTATATTAATCTGTAATTCTGGCATAATAATGGAAACCTTTCAAACTGAGATATTACTGCAGTAAGTGTTGTTCTCCATAGAGGGAGGAAACAGAATGATTTTAGCAGGAAATAAAAGGGTTCGAGAGGAGAGTTCAGTGAATCCAATACTGGTTCAAGGGCAATTGAACAGAAGGGGAGAAAACCTCCCTGGTCAGCTCCTCTGATTTTCATATAGTAGCCTGAAGGCTTTAATGGCAAGGATAGAGATAAGGCTAATCACCCCTTAGTGAGTACAGATCAATCTACAGTTAAAGACCAAGAACCTTTACCATAGGCTGTTAAAGAAAGTACCAAGTCTACCAATTCATATCAAAGCAAAAGTTAAAAAAAAAAAAAAGGATGTCCAACAGTTCTGAACAATTACTTAGAGAAAGGCTGAAGTTCTTGAAAAATGCACTATTAAGTCCTACTCGGTACATGGAACATACTGATGAACTTAAGAAGTTTAAAGGGAGAGCTGTTACATGGTAATCACTTATAAATACACTGTGTACTTTTAACATTACCACTTAAAGAGATTTTAAGTGGTCTACAGTAACTTTTAAATAAGCAAAGGCACATTTATTCCATACAAGTCACAATTTGAAAAAAAAAAAATCATTAAATTACTAGTTATGAAATACTTAATGGTGTGTATAAGTGTAACAGTTGCAACCAATAAGTTGATAAAATGAATCTAGACAAATCTAGTGACATGAGCCAAGATGACAAATGTTCAGTATTGGATGAAACTTTTAATAACAGCAAGACCAATAAAGACAATTATGTTTGCATGACTTTCTAGTGTTCAAAGTGCTTTATATGCATAATCTAGTTATAATCCTTACAACTCTGTAAGGTACAGTCAAATTATCTCCCATATTGCAAGCAGGAGGACTGAGTCAGAGAAAGAGGAGCTTGCCTAAGGCCTCCTATTAAGTTTATAGCAGGGGAAAGATTTAACTCTTCCTTTACAGCTTCTAAGCCACTAAAGGTAAAGAACCCCTGACAGTTAAGTCCAGTTGCAGACAACTCTGAGGTTGTGGCTCTCATCTCACTTCACTGGCCGAGGGAGCCGACGTTTGTCCGCAGACAGTTTTTCTGGGTCATGTGGCCAGAATGACTAAGCCGCTTCTGGCGAAACCAGAGCAGCACACGGAAACGCCGTTTACCTTCCCACCGGAGCAGTACCTATTTATCTACTTGCACTTTGACGTGCTTTCGAACTGCTATGTTGGCAGGAGCAGGGACCAAGCAACAGGAGCTCACCCCATGACAGGGATTCGAACCACCGACCTTCTGATTGGCAAGCCCAAGAAGCTCAGTGGTTTAGACCACAGTGCCACTCACATCCCTTCTTAGCCACTAGTGTTACTCTACTCTATTCTATTTTTATTATTGTACACAGTCTGGGAACCCATTTAGATGAAGAGTGGTTTATTTTTAAAAAAATAATAATAACAGCAACAGCAACCATTGCTATACCAAATCTCTTCCCAGTTCCACCCCTTTCCTCTACATCCTGATACCTTACAAAGTGGCTGAGGTTGTTGCTTTCTTTTTGTAGCTACAAAAAAGCCTTGCCGTTCCTTGACGTGGCAGCAGAACTGCTCCAGATGCTCTCCTGGACTGTATGCTCCTGAGAAAAATGCCATGTCATCAAGTAGCAACATTTCCACAGGCATTTTTGGTGGGGAAAAGATGTCCACCTCCACAGGCCACATTTTTGTCTATATATTCCCTTTTTGTGATGGTGTTGACATGATTTGCTAAAGAATTCTTTCAGTCTGGTGAGATGATAAAATGTGCTGTGTCTTTAATAACTGAATTATAGGCAAAAATTCCAAAGCACTGAATATTCTTCCTGGAGAAAGCTGTGCCGGTTGAAATATTAAAGGCCTATGTTTAAAGGCGGGGAGCAAGGGGGAAAGTTGGGAAGAAAGGCAACTTAAGATACTAGTACTGCCAGGTTCCAAACTGGTTTTCTCTCTAGGGAAAGTTAATGCAAGCTTTATTCACGTCAATCGCAGATATATTGAGCAAGGATTTTTTTAAGAGTTTGAGCAGCCATATAAAGCTACCTGTTGCTCATCTTGATTACACCTCCGCAGTGAGCACAGGGAGGAAACCTGCATGACTCCCTCCAAATGCTGGAAATCTGCATTCTATGCAAAAAGGTCAGAATCAGCATTCCAGCAGGGGCCTTGACATTTACAGTGTAAGACACAAACATTTCAGCAAATACAGATATAATTTCATTAGCAAGAGCACAGATCAGTAGCCACACTCTAGATTTTAAGTCATAACCAAGATAAACCTTGTGCAAATAACGCAAAAGGTTTTTACTCAAAAAACCCCCGAAAGGCCATTTCTGAAACTTAATTTCAGTCATCGGGCATGTGGATAAGAGAAAATGAATGTGGCAAAGATGAAGTTCATGACAAGGGCTGGAGCAACATCACTGCCTTCTGAGACTAGCTGCTTGCCGAAATAATCCCAATGGTTATTCCCTCCTAGGGCTGAGAGTAGTTTCAGAGGAACTTTTATCAGGACTGCAATGGGGGGAAAGAGCTGCTCCTCTCCACTTCCTGGCACCTAGACCTGATGCTGCTCACATCATCCTTTTCAAGGTGCTCACAGACCAACTGTTTAATTATCTGTTCTAGGACCTTTCTGGTATAGATGTCAAGCTGACCAGTCAATAGATACCTGAGACATCGTTTCCCCACTTTTTGAAGATAGGAACAACATTTGCAGACCTCCAGTCCACAGGGACCTCATCTGTTCTCTAAGAATTCTCAAAGATTATAGTTTTCTAATTGTAAAATTGGCTGTAGATGAACCATTGCCTTGGGACTAAAGCCATTTGCAAAGAAGAAACTCTGAAGTATCTGGCTTGGTAGTGGATTAAAGCATATTGACTGTGAGTCCTGGAAGACCTGCTCCCTGCCTTGCAGGCCTTTTGCAACTGGCCTGGAAGGGTGGGGCTCTGACTGACTCCAGCTACAAAAGCTGGGGCTGCTGAATGGACTCTTGGATTGGGGGTATTGGGGGGTCTTTGTTGTGGTTTCTGCTGTAGGTTTCTAGTATCTTTATTTTAGATCTTGCGATTTATGTGGAAATGGTTCAGTTTGGTTGTGTATTTTAAATGTCTTATTTATTGCCTATGAATACTTATGCTGTGACAAGGGAGGCGGGTGGCAGTGTGGGTTAAACCACAGAGCCTAGGACTTGCTGATCAGAAGGTTGGTGGTTCGAATCCCCGCGACGGGGTGAGCTCCCGTTGCTCGGTCCCTGCTCCTGCCAACCTAGCAGTTCGGAAGCACATCAAAGTGCAAGTAGATAAATAGGTAATGCTCCGGCGGGAAGGTAAACGGCGTTTCCGTGCGCTGCTCTGGTTTAGTAATGCTGGCTTAGTCAACCTGGCCACATGACCTGGAGGCTGTACGCCGGCTCCCTCGGCCAATAAAGCGAGATAAGCGCCGCAACCCCGGAGTCGGCCACGACTGGACCTAATGGTCAGGGGTCCCTTTACCTTTTTACTTATGCTGTAGTTATTTATTTTCTTCATGTAGTAAGCCACCTTGAGCATGATTTGAACTGTGGAAAAGCGGCATAAAATTAAAATTATGAAGTATGTAGTAACTGGACTGGCTGAGGATACTGACTAGTGTTCTCTGAGTTCAGACACTATAGCAGAGTTAATGCCTTAAATTAGTTTCTTATGCATTTCTCTCTTCTGTGGTCTGCTGTACTGTTTTGAATAATTATCACTGCAACTAAAGTAAACTTGCTCATTAATATTTGTAAGTGTAATCCCACCTAAGCTGCCACAGAGGTAGAGGCAGCACTGCATAACGACTCAGTATTTGTTCACTTTCCTTTCTTCCAAGGAGCTCAAGGTGGCCTCAGTGATTTGTTTGTTGTTGTTGTTTAGTCATTTAGTCGTGTCCGACTCTTCATGACCCCATGGAGCAGAGCATGCCAGGCACTCTTGTCTTCCACTGCCTCCCGCAGTATGGTCAAACTCATGCTGGTAGCTTCGAGAACACTGTCCAACCATCTCGTCCTCTGTCGTCCCCTTCTCCTTGTGCCCTCAATCTTTCCCAACATCAGGGTCTTTTCCAGGGAGTCTTCTCTTCTCATGAGGTGGCCAAAGTATTGGAGCCTCAGCTTCAGGATCTGTCCTTCCAGTGAGCACTCAGGGCTGATTTCATTAAGAATGGATAGGTTTGATCTTCTTGCAGTCCATGGGACTCTCAAGAGTCTCCTCCAGCACCATAATTCAAAAGCATCAATTCTTCGGCGATCAGCCTTCTTTATGGTCCAGCTCTCACTTCCATACATCACTACTGGGAAAACCATGGCTTTAACTATATGGACCTTTGTCGGCAAGGTGATGTCTCTGCTTTTTAAAATGCTGTCTAGGTTTGTCATCGCATTTCTCCCAAAAGAATTTTTTTACCCACGCTCATTTGATCCTTTATAGTCACACATAAACCCTGTGGACTAGGTCAGGCTGAAAGATGAGGAATTGCAACCTGGGGACTCAGCTATATTAGTAAAGAAAATGCATTTTATATGTGTTATAACACTGTGACACCAGATGGTACTGTGGAGCTCTGTCTTTTGCCAACATGATTTCCCACTTTGAGGTTTACCATGTGTTTTCCTGAGACACTTTTTGATGTGTCTAGATTCACCCAGAGTCTTTTGGATCCTGGTCTAACCCAGGGGTCGGCAAACTATGACCTGTGGGCCAGATAAGGCCCGAGGGGGTTGTTAAACGCCTGCTTGGTCAGTCCCCGCACAGAGCTAAACTGGCGCAGCATTTCGGTTTAGCTCTGTGCGGGGACTGACTTCTAGGACGCAGCCACAGCTCCTGCAGCCAATAGGAAGCCACAGCCACCTCCCCCCCCCCATGGCTCCGAAAGCCAGCAGGGAAAGAGTGATGGGTGTGTGCGCATGCGCGCAGGTGCTCTCGCACATAGGCGATCCGGCCCACCGGCGGAAAAGTTTGCAGACCCCTGCTCTAACCACTAGACCTGTATCTATTAGTGCATGGCATACTGGCCAGACAAAGCCATTACCATTTAAGTATTTAAAAAAATACAAAACAGGATTGAAAATGAATGCAAATGAAAAGGCATAAAGCTTTAGAACAAACTTTTTCTTTAAAACCCACATAAGAGCATTCTGATAAACTGTATGGCCCAAGGACTATTTTGTTCAGACAGATTATAAAGTTAGATAAAACCATCTACTGCTGCAAGTGACGGCAAGGAAATTAACAGGTTTAGCTACAGCTAGGAGTCTTAAGTTAAGATTTATGTCAGCCTTCCAGGAATAAATTATTATCTGCGTCACTCTTCTCTAACTTCCATGAGGTGTAACTCCATAAAACTTAATCAAAATGCTCCCAATTCACAACAAAGTATAATAATCTACTCTACTAAAAAATGATGGGGTTTGGAACAACCCTTGCAATTTCTGACTTCTTTCAAGTCTACCCATTTCTGAACCTCTTTTATCTTTGACATTCACTACCTAATTTTGAACTGATAACTATCATCAGACTTAGATAAGTAGTTTCTCCTTTCTTTTCTTTATAGGTTGGAATTCTTTTTGAAAGAAAATGGAAAACCTTTTTACGGAAAAAATAACACCAGCAGATGAGGCTTTTTTGCAGCAGATAACCATCATGCTGATCTTCTGGCCATGGAATATCATCTGTACCTGATATTAAGACACAGGAGTGAGAAGAAAAAAAGAAGTGAAGAGAAGAGAAGTATAAAGTTGGCATTCCCAAACTAATTTAAAGTTGCTTTTGTTTAATTTTTCTTAACATTTTATATTCATTACTAAATAAAATGTAACAAGCACCGACGCATGTGATTCCCCATTACCAGGGCAAGTATGTGGTGCAATGGCAAGGGATAGGGCTTTCTCAGTGGTGGCCCCATACCTTTGGAAAAACCACCTTTATGAGATGCATCTGACACCAACATCGTTCACCTATTGCTACCAACTGAAAGGCCTTTGGTCAATGTTCAGAAATGCCTATTGTTATTGGTTATATCAGCAGCTATACGTTTCTATTTTGGGGAATGTTTACGGTAAACTGACTTTTCATATTTCGCATTGAGTTGATTTTATGTGTAACCTACCCCCCTGGAATTGTGTGATGAATGCTGCACTTGTAAAGAAAATAAATAAATAAAGTCTTTAGTTCCTCAAAATTCTACCTGCAGGTCCCGCTTTCCCAACATAATGGGAAATCATAATGCATAATGGGCGGATGATTTCCATTATTTCCTATGCTTTCTTTCTCCATGCTTTCTGCCTGAAACTGATGCAGCCAAACAGCAAAAGCCAAACATATGAAAAACTAATTCATTCAATCTCCCTCCCTCCATGGTTTCTGCCTGAAATGGCTGTTGCCAACCAGCAAAACAGAAACAAGGAAGAAAGTGGGCAAACTCCAGCTGTTCAGATATTTGAATCAGACGTTTGTGTAGTGAGGTTTAGGTATAATTCTTTGTGTTCAGATAAGTGAGGTTTCAGATAACGAGCATTCCAATAGCAGGACCCGCATGTATGAACCTCAGTAGGCAGAATGTGTTGATCTATAGAGTATCAATGGCCATATATATGTAAATAATGTACTAGACATATAATAGATGTAACATCTAAAGAATTTGGCAAACACAAACACAGGTGTTGTATATCAGGGATGTCCAACAGGTCGATCGCGATTTACTGGTCGATCTTGGGGTGTCCCTGGTCGATCATAGGACCCTGATGTCCCCCCACAAAAAACAACCCTCAACAAGCTCAAAAACTCTGGTCAATCCAATGAGTAGATCACTGCCAGTGGGAGTAGATTGCAGTCTCTTGGAAGTTGGACGTTCCTGTTGTATATGATACCCAGAATAAAAGTTGCAAACACTTTGACTATTTGCCAGAGACAAGGAAGTGCTAGGGATACATTTGCTCACATATAGTGGGGTGGTAGGTATGTTAAGGATTATTGAAGAGATATTTAACTATGTGCTAAATATCTTATAGGATATGAAATTCAAGTCAATCCACTAACTATACTCTTGGGGATGTTTGAAAGAAAAAGTAAGAAGAGACCATATGGTGAGAGGGTCTTGTATCATATGCTAACAGCAGCTTGTATTTCGCTGTTGGAAGTATGGAGAACCTCTCAACTTCCATCATTATATACCAGTACTGTCACAATATGGCCGAAGACATCAAAAATTAACACAACAAATCTACCTATTATAATTATCTTTGTGCTGGTAACATTCGTAGATTCTGTTTATACTATGGCCCATTTTGTATATAATATAAACCAAACCATAGCTTTGTGCAAATGTGAGTTGCCTTGGTCCTACTGCTTCTGCATTATCTGGGCTAAACTCAGGTTCATTGTTCATCTCGCCCAAAGCACAATGAATAAACGAAGAAAAAACCTTGGATACAGCTTGTAGTTTGTCTGAAGTAAGACAAACCATGAGCTCAGGTTTGAATATACAGTGGTACCTCGGGTTACATGTGCTTCAGGTTACAGACGCTTTAGGTTACAGACTCCGCTAACCCAGAAATAGTACCTCAGGTTAAGAACTTTGCTTCAAGATAAGAACAAAAATCGTGCTCCAGCGGCGCAGCAGCAGCGGGAGGCCCCATTAGCTAAAGCGGTGCTTCAGGTTAAGAACAGTTTCAGGTTAAGAATGGACCTCCGGAACGAATTAAGTACTTAACCCGAGGTACCACTGTAATGCTAGGCTAAACCATGGCATAGCTCTGCAGAATGCTGAAGCAGCAGGAAAGGAGTACAGCAGCTGCAACCTTCAGTTGAAGAACCTGCACCTTTTCTCATCTGCACAAAGCCACGGTTGGGCTCAGCAGTATGTGTGAGCTGGGTCAATACTGGAAACTGACAAGATCAAGAGAAATTGTTACTCAACGTTTGTTAGTTGTGATGTAAAATGAAAGGGTAAACTAAAGTAAGGTAAAGGTAAAGGGACCCCTGACTCTGGGGTTGCGGCGCTCATCTCGCTTTATTGGCCGAGGGAGCCGGCATACAGCTTCCGGGTCATGTGGCCAGCATGACGAAGCCGCTTCTGGCGAACCAGAGCAGCGCACGGAAACGCTGTTTACCCTCCCGCCGGAGCAGTACCTATTTATCTACTTGCACTTTGATGTGCTTTTGAACTGCTAGGTAGGCAGGAGCAGGGACCGAGCAACGGGTGCTCACCCTGTCGCGGGGATTCAAACCGCCGACCTTCTGATCGGCAAGCCCTAGGCTCTGTGGTTTAACCCACAGCACCACCCACGTCCCAAACTAAAGTAGATAGCATCAAAAACTCAGACTGACTGATCCAGTCTGGCTCAAGTTGTGTTTTTTTACAGTGGTACCTCTGTTTATGAACTTAATCCATTCCAAAAGTCCAATCTTAAACCAAAACCCTTCATAAACCGAGGCACGCCTTCTCCTAATAAGGCCTCCTGTCGCCGGTGCCCTTCCACCGTTTGGATTCCATTCTTGGACCGAGGTAAAGTTCTCAAACCAAGACACAATTTCCGGTTTTGCGGAGTTTGTAAACCAAACCGTTCTTAAACCGGATTGTTCTTTAACCAAGGTACCACTGTATTTTTGCTTCTGTCATCTGCATTTGATAATTTTATGTAAATAAAAATTTGTAAACTTACAAAAGTATGGATGAATTTAAAAGAGGCAGTAAATTGTGCTGCATTTGCCATTTAACGTCAATGTGCCTTTAATTTCTTCAGCCCCCATGTCTGGGGAAATAATCCTCCTTGGGAATCTAGTTTTTGTGGGCAAAATGGCAAATTGCCAGGAAGAGGCTTCTCTAGCATATTGTCATATTTGGAGTTGAACTAACTGTGATTCACACACTTGACATTTAGCATCTTGTTCCATTTGGCAGCCCAAAGATGCATCGTTTAAAAAAAGAAAGGCCAAACCAGTAGAC
The DNA here is from genome assembly GCF_964270895.1 of Podarcis filfolensis. Classification (NCBI taxonomy): domain Eukaryota; kingdom Metazoa; phylum Chordata; class Lepidosauria; order Squamata; family Lacertidae; genus Podarcis; species Podarcis filfolensis. Next base: position 34,265,514 of record NC_139608.1, on the reverse strand, counting down.
GTTTAAAAAGTTCTACCTCAAATTTCTTAAAGTTATTTTGTAATGCTGGGTTGGGGGGGGAATCATTGGTCCCTCTGGTCTAGTGCTTGATTACCTAATTCCTCACAAGGTGAGATGAAGTGGACATAGCTCAGCCTGGCAGGACAGCTTACTCTATGGTATTAACCCCTTCATGAATTAATTAGACTTAAGCATGCTGGTTACATGAAGCTGGTTATCCCAAACATTCATGAAGATTGTTCTCACTGCAGAGTCTATGCTCAACACAGTCATGGCAACAATGGTGATGAAGGGGGCAGGTGGAGGAGGGTTTAGGAATTCTTTAGGAATTGCCACAGAGACTAGTTACAGTTCAAAACAGGGTCAAGAACTGTTAACCTCACTTACTTCAGTTGATGTACCCTGATTTAAGTCTTACCACTGTGTAAGGCTGGACATTGTTAACAGAAAGTACTATGATTGCTACAATGGAGAAAACTGCCACTGAAAAAATTGTTGCAGACCCATGTTTCATCATTCAAGCACGTATCTTGAATTGGTCATATAGAGGAGACACCATATGTTGAAAGCACATTTAAAAGCACATGACTTCACCCGAAGAATCCTAGGAACCATAGTTTGTTAAGGGTGCTGGGAATTGTAGCCCTTAAAGGGCAAGCTACAGTTTGCAGGATTCTTCACTGGAAGTTCTGTGCTTTAAAGGTATGGTGTGTATACAGCCCAAGCATCTGTAGCTTAAATGTGTGAATCAAATATCAGAATAATGAAACCTTTTAATGGGTAAGATTGTCAGAACAGTTGCAGCCTGCCCCCTATTTTTAATGTGCAGGATGAACAAGATACAGACAACATGAAGTACTTCTTCCCTTTGTCCCAAGGAAAGACAAATACCTGTTTCCCCTTATTGTCAATCCACACCCAGACCAGGTCAGGGCTTGCAGTTTTGATCTGCTTTACTCAACAAGATAAATGCCCTACTCTTTTATTTCCAAACTACAGTCCCAAATGGGAACTTGTTGGGCTTTCTGGTTTTAAACATTTATTATACTTTCAGTTCATGGCAATGTTTTTATAGGTTCCATCAGTGCTAAAATAATTGCCCTCATCAGAGATGAAAAGCACATTAAACAACAGCCTTCAAAGCTACTTTGCTGTCTGTTATCTATCTGTCTTCTGTTGGTTTCATTATTTGCTTCAATTGGAGCCATTAAGGGTTCCAAAACCACGAACAGAAGCAGAGCAAGAAGCATCATTCTACTGATGTTCATGTCAACTTATATGAGAAAGGAATAAACCAACTCTATGCAAAGCACCAGGAGTACCGGAAAGTATAAGATTTTCTGAAAATGCTGAAGTTTCTGCACCAGGTTCATTAACGTGTAAGCCCGACATTTTGGATCCCCTTCAAACTGATACCAAAGTTTTCTGCTTGTTTTATGTGAATCCCACATTTTGTGTCGCACCCCAAACTGAATAATTCACACAGCAAACTGGAGTTACAAGTTAACACCCCCAAATCCAACATTGTCTGATCCCCTTTGAACTGATGCCAAAGTTTTGTGCTTGTTTTGTGCCATTTTGTGCAGATGCAGAAACAACACCCAGAAAATGCTTACATGCATGCAAACACCTATTCTCCTGTGCAAAACAATATAGAAGATCCCTGGAGGTGAATTGGTGAATGTATAAATCAATGCCTTAACATTTTATTTTATTTTTTTAATGGAAGAAGAAGAAGAAGTAGTTCATAATGCCTGTCCCCAGCCAATATCTCTTGCTTTCATATTGTATGCAATTGTCTTACCCTCCCCTGTCTTCCCTTTAAAGCCATCTAAATTAGTGGCTAATAATAATAATAATAATAATAATAATAATAATAAATTTATGCCCTGCCACTCTGGGCAGCTCCCAACAGAATATTAATAATAATAATAAAGCGATAAAACATTAAAAACTTCCCTAAACAGGGCTGCCTTCAGATGTTTTCTAAAAGTCAGGTAGTTGCTTATTTCCTTGACATCTGGTGGGAGGGCATTCCACAGGGCAGGCATCACTACCAAGAAGGCCCTCTGCCTGGTTCCCTGTAACCTCACTTTTCGCAGGGAGGGAACCGCCAAAAGGCCCTCGGAGGGTTTTTATTACTGTGTGAGAAGGTTTACTGTTTGAGGCGTTTCTTTGTTGCTGTTTGAGGAGATTTTCCTATTCTGTTCAAATAAAAATATACTTTCCCTCATATATTGAATACCAAAGAGCCTTTAAAGAACTTGTAGTGTTAATTGGCAAAAGAAAAGTATTAACAAAACTATTTTAGAATTTCTTGAAATATCACAGCCTGTACTTATTTCATCATCAATCTTTATTACGTTCCAGAGACCCAACAAATCATTACAAAGCAATACACAATACTTATTTGTATATTAAATACTTCTGTCCAGAATGCATTTTTAATGAATCCAAAAGATATTGTTTTTATTATTTATTAAATATGTATACTGCCCTTCATATGACAAAAACAGGGTGATTCACAACATAAAATATGTATTAAATCTGCACTAATTCTGTTGCACTTCCAACAATGCATGTTCCAGCCCCAAAAATCAACTAATGTAGAGTTAAGTGCCACTGGAGTATTGTTTTAAGATAATTCTCTTTCAGGTTCACACTAATAAACAGTTTCTTTTGTCTTATCACTGATCTTTATAAGCCTCTCTCGAAACCTCCTTTGGCTGAAGAGCAAGGTAAGAGCGCTTTAAACGAAAACATGGAATTATACTCAGACACTTTTGTCTAATTATGTAATCAAATAAATTGAAGCAGTACGATTCATTAACTTAAAGCTCTTCTAGCTTATTGTTAGGAAGTATATAAAAGTATCTTATTATTTGGCAGGGGTGCCATTTAACTATAGCTGGGAGAAGCTACGGGTGTCCCTGCAGTAATTATTGCTAAAAAATTTACTGTGATGCAAGAAACAAAGCTTTCTGCTAACATTTTTTTTAAAGGTTATGATTTAAATATCAACATTTTTAACACTCCTGTAGTCATTATGAGCTATTCCCCCCCCCCCAACAAATGTTCTTATTTATTTTTCAACTTAATCTTGAATATATTCAAGGCTCTGAGTTTTTCTAGGAATCTTGCTCACTCCATGGTATTCCTGTCCCAAATTAAGCTTTATATCTCGTGGACTGCAAGAAGCTCAAAACCTATCCATTCTGAAGGAAATCAGCCCTGAGTGCTCACTGGAAGGACAGATCCTGAAGCTGAGGCTTCACTACTTTGGCCACCTCATGAGAAGAGTCCCTGGAAAAGACCCTGATGCTGGGAAAGATGGAGGGCACAAGAAGAAGGGGACGACAGAGGACGGGATGGCAGTGTTCTCGAAGCTACCAGCATAAGTTTGACCAAACTGTGGGAGGCAGTGGAAGGCAGAAGTGCCTGGCGTGATCTGGTCCATGGGGTCATGAAGAGTCGGACACGACTAAACAACAACAAAAATGCCATTTTCTTTCTCATCAGTTCTTACACCAGCTGCAGCCAAGGAAGTAATCCTGCCAAAAAAGTAACTGACTAGCTCTTGGACTTCCTCCACCAAGTAGCAGATCTATGGTCCCTCATCTTCCAAAAAGGCTCGAAGCAATGGCTGAAATCTGAAATGGGAAACCTCCTTGGGGATATCCCCCATGTGATTTAGAACAGATGTGGGGAACCTTTGGCCCTCCCAAAGGTTGATGAACTACAACACCCATCAGCTCTAGCAAGCATACTATGGGATGTTGGGAGTTGCAGTAAAGCAACTTCTAGAGGGTCAAAGGTCCCCCCAGCCCTGATTTAGAAGCAGGGTTTTGCAGGACTCTATGAGAATCCATGCTCCAGGCTTCGCCCTCCAACTTATGGAGGGTGGCAGGGACTGAAACACAAGAGGGTGAAGCTTGCTACTCTTGTTCCCCCCGATCCACTCATGAGGAGCACAGTAATGGGGATTTAGAAAGCAGGATATTCTCAAGAGGTTTTATTCTTCTCCAAAATGTTCAACTCAGTTCTGTGCTTGATAACGCAGGAAGAAGCTTCGCTGATATTACACACCTTACTTCTGGGTCAAGATATTTGGATTGTTTTATCGGTAGCCATTATGTTAATTTTTTTTGGTTACGCGTTTCCGTGCGCTGCTCTGGTTTCTGCTGAGTCATGCTGGCCACATGACCTGGAAGCTGTACGCCGGCTCCCTCGGCCAATAAAGTGAGATGAGCGCCACAACCCCAGAGTCGTCCACGACTGGACCTAATGGTCAGGGGTCCCTTTACCTATGCAGAACGCAAGTTGCAATGTTGCAGTGTAGCCACTAAACTGTTCCACATATCTTAAGACTCACTGCATAGTAATAATTGGAAGTTTATAAGGCCTGCCCTTACATCAGGAACAGAAAACCTCTGGTTCTCCAGATGTTTCTCCAGATGTTATTGGACTATAGCAAGCCTGGTTAATGGTCGCTGATGATGGGAGCTGCAACTCAGAAGCACCTTGAGGCCTCAGGTACCCCACCCCTGCAGAACATCTTTCTGCTATATTGAATAATGGCTGGTCTCCAACAATGGTTTCGTACAATTCTGTGAAATAAAAGTTTGGAGAATGAGAAGCTGCTGGATGAGCAGTATGTGAGCGTCACCATAGAAGGGGTGTTGTAGGACTAAGGTGAATGGATGCTGCATTTGTTTAAGTAATCGTGTTACACTTATAGTACTGAATTGTGGTTTTTGTATGTTATTATATTTTTGTTTTGTAATCTCATTATGAAATTATTATGTTATTGTTTTGCAATGTTATGAAACTGTTTTAGTAGTGTTTGAAATGTTGCAAGCCTCTTTCAGAAGTGTGTCTGTGTGTTTGTAGTGTGTGTGCACAAGGAAAGATAATCGTATTCTCTGCTTAATTTTCCAAAAAAGAAGTATTAAAAGAAAGTATTTTTCTTGCATTTTTTTAAAAAAACCCTCAAGCTTCTACATTAGAACTGAACATGTAGCTAAATGGGAGGGGGACGCGGGTGGCACTGTGGGTAAAACCTCAGTGCCTAGGACTTGCCGATCGCATGGTCGGCGGTTCGAATCCCCGCGGCGGGGTGAGCTCCCGTCTTTCGGTCCCAGCTCCTGCCCACCTAGCAGTTCGAAAGCACCTCTAAGTGCAAGTAGATAAATAGGTACCGCTTTATAGCGGGAAGGTAAACGGTGTTTTCGTGTGCTGCGCTGGTGCAGGCTCGCCAGAGCAGCTTCGTCACGCTGGCCACGTGACCCGGAAGTGTCTCCGGACAGCTCTGGCCCCCGGCCTCTTAAGTGAGATGGGCGCACAACCCTAGAGTTGGACACGACTGGCCCGTACGGGCAGGGGTACCTTTACCTTAGCTAAATGTGAGGGTGGGGGAGGGGGAAGTTGTAAAGGCCTGACAAACACATTCATCTATTTATTTTGCAACATATTAAATTGTGTCAGTGAAGTGAGAAGTAATGGCATCCACCCACACCAGCCCTTCAATGCTTAGTTCATTACCTATGGCTACTTTTATTGAGCTAGCCAACAACAATAATAATCTTCTGCATTAAATGGTCCATCTAGAAATGGCCGGAGGGGACAGGCTGCAATTTCATGAAAATAATAAAGTCCTAACCAAATTTACCAATTATCCATATTTCTGTTGGATGTGAAAACAAGGTCAATAATACACTTGAGGGTATACCTTAAGTGTACTTTATCTATTTTTACAAAAGCCATATATTTTATAAAGTCTTGTTTCTATTGTGCCTCTTTTTTTACTTCTTTTTTTCTTTTGCTGAGGTACCAATATCTGTTAAAAGAAATATGAAATCTTCCTTTGTGGAAAATATACTAAGCTTAAGTGGCTGAAGGAGCCCATGGCTTCAAATGCTGCAGACAAGCCACCATTTTTCATGGTGGGTTCGTGCATCCCTTAACTGCCATAGGAAGTTTCACCTCAAGCAATTTTTGAAGCAAATTTGGATGTTCTAACATGGGCAAACAATCCGAGAAATATTAAGAGAAAGTGGCGCTATGGGTTAAACCACAGAGCCTAGGACTTGCCAATCAGAAGGTCGGTGGTTCAAATCCTTGTGATGGGGTGAGCTCCTGTTGCTTGGTCCCTGCTCCTGCCAACATAGCAGTTCGAAAGCACATCAAAGTGCAAGTAGATAAATAGGTACTGCTCCAGCAGGAAGGTAAACGGTGGTCACATGACCCAGAAGCTGTACGCCGGCTCCCTCGGCCAATAAAGCGAGATGAGCGTCGCAACCCCAGAGTCGGTCACGACTGGACCTAACGGTCAGGGGTCCCTTTACCTTTACCTAACATGGACAAACAATCTGAGAAATTTTAAGAGAAACAAAATAGGTTTCAGAAATCAGTAAAAATGGGGGAGGGGGAGGGAGAGAGAAATTTGGGAAGGTTGAAAACTTTCAAGATGCCTTACAAAAAAGCTCATTGGTCATCTAGCTCACAATTGCCAACAGAGCTTTCCAGGGTTTCATCCAACCGGATTTTCTTCCAGCCGTATCTGGAGTGCTGGGGAACTTGAGATCTTGTGTTCTTCTGCTGAGCTATAACCCGTTAGTATTGGACTACTACGTCTGAAGAAAACTTACTGCATAAAGAGCACTTTCTTCTTTTTACTGTGCATAAATTCTTTATATTTTTGTGGTAAGGAAGACTCAACTAAAAAAATCACTCTTTCGAATTCTGCCAGTCAGCCAAACTAGGTAGTTTGACAAGTTAAGTGATGCAACTCAACCACAGATGAAATGGACTGGCCAGCAGGCAGCTTGCATAGAATCATAGAATCATAGAATCATAGAATCATAGAGTTGGAAGAGACCACAAGGGCCATCGAGTCCAACCCCCTGCCAAGCAGGAAACACCATCAGAGCACTCCTGACATATGGTTGTCAAGCCTCTGCTTAAAGACCTCCAAAGAAGGAGACTCCACCACACTCCTTGGCAGCAAATTCCACTGTCGAACAGCTCTTACTGTCAGGAAGTTCTTCCTAATGTTTAGGTGGAATCTTCTTTCTTGTAGTTTGGATCCATTGCTCCGTGTCCGCTTCTCTGGAGCAGCAGAAAACAACCTTTCTCCCTCCTCTATGTGACATCCTTTTATATATTTGAACATGGCTATCATATCACCCCTTAACCTCCTCTTCTCCAGGCTAAACATGCCCAGCTCCCTTAGCCGTTCCTCATAAGGCATCGTTTCCAGGCCTTTGACCATTTTGGTTGCCCTCCTCTGGACACGTTCCAGTTTGTCAATGTCCTTCTTGAACTGTGGTGCCCAGAACTGGACACAGTACTCCAGGTGAGGTCTGACCAGAGCAGAATACAGTGGCACTATTACTTCCCTTGATCTAGATGCTATACTCCTATTGATGCAGCCCAGAATTGCATTGGCTTTTTTAGCTGCCGCGTCACACTGTTGGCTCATGTCAAGTTTGTGGTCAACCAAGACTCCTAGATCCTTTTCACATGTAGTGCTCTCAAGCCAGGTGTCACCCATCTTGTATTTGTGCCTCTCATTTTTTTTGCCCAAGTGCAATACTTTACATTTCTCCCTGTTAAAATTCATCCTGTTTGTTTTGGCCCAGTTCTCTAATCTGTCAAGGTCGTTTTGAAGTGTGATCCTGTCCTCTGGGGTGTTAGCCACCCCTCCCAGTTTGGTGTCATCTGCAAATTTGATCAGGATGCCCTTGAGACCATCATCCAAGTCGTTGATAAAGATGTTGAATAAGACCGGGCCCAAGACAGAACCCTGTGGCACCCCACTAGTCACTCTTCTCCAGGATGAAGAGGAACCATTGATGAGCACCCTTTGGGTTCGGTCAGTCAGCCAGCTACAAATCCACTGAGTGGTAGCATAGTCAAGACCGCATTTTACCAGCTTCTTTACAAGAATATCATGGGGCACCTTGTCAAATGCCTTGCTGAAATCAAGGTAGGCTACATCCACTGCGTTCCCTTCATCTACCAGGCTGGTAATTCTGTCAAAAAACGAGATCAGGTTAGTCTGACATGACTTATTTTTCAGAAATCCATGCTGACTATTGGTGATCACAGCATTCCTTTCTAGGTGCTCACAGACTGTTTGCTTAATGATCTGCTCCAGAATCTTCCCTGGTATTGATGTCAGACTGACTGGGCGGTAATTATTTGGGTCCTCTCTTTTCCCCTTTTTGAAAATAGGGACAACATTTGCCCTCCTCCAGTCTGCCGGGACTTCGCCTGTTCTCCAGGAATTCTCAAAGATGACTGCCAGTGGTTCTGAAATCACATCTGCCAGTTCTTTTAATACTCTTGGATGCAGTTCATCTGGCCCTGGAGACTTGAATACATCTAGACTAGCCAAGTATTCTTGTACTATCTCCTTAGTTATTCTGGGCTGTGTTTCCTCTGCTGAATCATTTGCTCCAAATTCTTCAGGTCGGGCATTGTTTTCTTTATCGGAGAAGACTGAGGCAAAGAAGGCATTGAGGAGTTCAGCCCTTTCTGTGTCCCCTGTTTGCATTTCACCATCTTCTCCTCTGAGTGACCCCACTGTTTCTTTGTTCTTCTTTTTGCTACGAACATACCCATAAAAGCCTTTTTTGTTGCTTTTAACCTCTCTAGCAAGCCTGAGTTCATTCTGTGCTTTAGCTTTTCTGACTTTGTGTCTACACGTGCTGGCTATTTGTTTGAATTCCTCTTTGGTGGTTTCCCCCCTTTTCCATTTTTTGTACACATCCTTTTTTAATCTTAACTCAGTTAAAAGTTCTTTAGATAGCCACCCTGGCTTCTTTAGGCACCTTCCGTGTTTCCGTCTCATTGGTATTGCCTGAAGTTGTGCTTTTACTATCTCCCTCTTAACAAACTCCCAGCCATCATGAACTCCCTTTCCTTTTAGTATTACTGTCCATGGGATCTCACCAAGCACTTCCCTAAGTTTTATGAAGTCGGCTTTCTTAAAGTCGAGAAATTGAGTCCTAGTATGCTTGGCTGCTCCTTTCCGCTGTATAGTAAACTTCAGAAGAGCATGATCACTCGCGCCTAATGATCCTTCCACTTCTACCCCACTAACCAGGTCATCAACATTGGTTAGGACCAGATCTAAAATGGCTGTTCCTCTTGTTGCTTCTCCCACTTTCTGGACAATGAAGTTGTCTGCAAGGCCAGTGAGGAATCTGTTTGACCTTATGCTCTTGGCTGAGTTTGACATCCAACAAATATCCGGGTAATTGAAGTCCCCCATTACTACTATCTCCCTTCCTTTTGCATGCTTGGCCATCTGTTCCAGGAAGGCATCATCTATGTCCTCCGTTTGGCTTGGGGATCTATAGTAAACTCCCACAATGAGGTCACTGTTATTCTTCTCTCCCTTAATTTTGACCCAAATGCTCTCACTTTGGCTTTGAGGTTCTAAATCTTGGATCTCTTCACAGGTATACACATCCCTGACATATAACGCCACTCCTCCTCCTTTCTTGTCTGGTCTGTTTCTCTGAAATAGATTGTATCCCTCCATTATTACATTCCAATCGTGGGACTTATCCCACCAGGTTTCAGTGATTCCTATTATGTCATATTTAGTTTGCTGTACCAAGAGCTCAAGCTCATCTTGTTTATTTCCCATACTTTGCGCATTAGTGTACAGACATTGAAGTCCATTAATCATTCCCCCGTGTCTCTTATTTAAGGATTTTTTCCTCCCACCACTAGGTCTGCGTGCTGTTTGCTCCATTCGGTCTATGACATTTGGATGATCATCTTCATCAATTGATAGACTCCTACCTACAGGAGCACTGTCTCCCTCCCCCACATTAGTCAGTTTAAAGCCCTCCTGATGAGGTTTCTGAGATTTTTTGCAAAAACATTCCTCCCAACCGTTGTGAGGTGCAGCCCATCGCTTGCCAGAAGTCCATCTTCAAGAAACTGCATTCCGTGATCTAAGAATCCAAACCGTTCCTGTTTACACCATTTGCGAAGCCAGTTGTTCACTTCCACTATTTTTCCCTCTCTCCCTGGGCCACGTCGTTCAACTGGGAGGACAGATGAGATGACAATTTGTGCATTTAATTGCTTCAGTTTCCTGCCCAGAGCCTCGTAATCTCTTTTGATCTTCTGGAGGCTATTGCTTGCAGTGTCATTGGTTCCCACATGAACCAAGAGGAAGGGGTATTTGTCAGTGGGTTTTATGATTCCTTGCAGTCGTTCAGTTACATCTTGGATCTTAGCCCCGGGGAGACAGCACACTTCCCGAGACATCTTGTCAGGCCCACAGTGAACTATGTAACTGGGAAATAATGGGATGGTATCCACAGAGCTATAACCAATTAGATGAATGCAATTATGATTTAATGAGGTATTCTTTCACATTTAAGAATCCATATTAGGTTTACAATGTGGTCACTTAGGAAAGCCAATGATCATGTAATGCCCCCTTTGAGCATGATTTATGCCACATATCTGCTTCACAAAATTGTGGAAGTCAGGCTTTCATCTCTAGGATGTTATTTAGCATCTTAAAGATGATAAAGTCCCTGGAGTATAAAATGTGTCTACAATTATGTGAATATTTGGGCTGCCTCTTCAGTTGTTTTTTATTTCAAAAACACAAAAGTCTAGGAACAGAACACTGTTAAGGGAGAAGCATGTTGTAATTGACCCATTTTTGTGAAATCAAACTGAATACTGCTATAATCAGACTTATTTGTTTGAATCCATTAAATTATAAACCTTTCCATATGTCTGTACTGTATGAAGGATAGGGATAGCAACTCATCTTAGTGGCCTTCTTTTCCATCAATTTCTACATTTGCAGTGCCTTTCCCATCCATATTTTTTCAGCCAAGTCCATGACACTGCAGATAATGCAATGTGTATGGACCCTGGGAGCAACTGAGTGCCTTTGAAAAACTGGGAAGCTGGAATGCACAAGTGGTAACAGATGACCCATTGGGGAAACATTGGCATATGCTCATAAAGGAACATGCAACAACTAACCTTGGGGTTTCAGATTTCTGTGACACCGAAATTCGACGCACACACCTCTTGCCTTCCATTCGACACAATAGCTGTGGCACCTCCAAGACTCCAGGCCCAGTGCAACCAAACCGGTAGTGCCACCCTAAATCTGCCACTGAACTAACCATCCTGCTACATTTTGTTTCTGTGTTGCTGCATCAACCTGCAAAGCTATTTTACTCATTGCCCACTATTTTGTGCAAATCAATACCTTAAATCATAGTGCATTGTGTGATTCAAGTATATGAGGAAATATTCTTTCTTTCTTTCTTTCTTTCTTGTCCACTGCAGTAACCTCTGTGGCACACAATGGTCTCCAGTAAAGTTCCCCGAAGGGTCAGTTCTTTGAACACACGTAACATATTAGTTCATGAGTACACGTGTAGCAAAGCTGGTAACAGGAGAGGGTGGTTTAAATCAGGAAAATGTCACAGGAAAGGGTTGAACCTCCTCTCCCAGTGTTACCAGCCTCATCTGAGCTATAGGACTATTTGGGTTTTTCTCAAAACAAACAAAAACATGCAGGAATGTCTGTTCAAAGATACCACATCTTGCCTTAAGATGTAATTAGATGATCAGTTTATATTTACATGTCTGCAACTTCTGCACTCAAAACATGGTATGATTTCCATGCTGCTGTAAGCTCTGAAAATTCTGTGGCTTCCATGGCCAACATACTTTCAGTAATCTATCTTGCAGTAATCTACCTTACTCAAAGTATAGGCAGCTCTAGCTCTTAATTTGTGTATTTTGTTTTAGAAACTGATTGTAAAATGAAACAATATTAATAGCAGGAAATTGTCGTGAAATTGAAGTCCACGCTTTTGATAGGCCTGCGACCACAAGAACATTTTGCAATTACAAAGTGCTACCAACAACAGAGCTAAATCTGTTATTTCTGCATCTTAAAACTACCGCTTCCCCTCCCCTCTAATCCCTAGTATAGGAACTTGGGGAAACACCCATAGTGAGCTCGGGAGAGCAATATGAAGAGATGAAGCATGCTGCTTGACTTTTGGATCAAGGATTTCTATCCTGATTAATATGGAAAGGTCAGTCTTAATTTAAACCTCGGCAAACCGCACATGAGCCTTCTGTCAATGAACTGCATTTCATAGCAACCCCAAAATAATCTTATTTGCATAGCCAAGAGGATAACTGATATCATTTTAGGCATTCCGAGGTCAAGTGTGCTCAGGTTGCAGACCGAAGCAGAAGCTTAACAGGCCATTTGTTCATAAAGGAATACTAACATTTACTAATGCTGCCTGGCGTATCTTAAGAATTCTCTTTATTTCTATGTTGAAGATATTAAAGAGGTCAGAACTTCAGGAAAAGCTAGACAAAAACCCCAATTTGATAGGTAGCTGAAGTAAAGGGTTTAATTTACAGAAATAGATCAAGCTTGTTCCATCAAAATACAGAGTGTAGGGAAAACTAGCAAAGCATAAGTATCCAAATACATTGTTTGGAGTTATACCAACAAGGATTTATAGTAGGGATGATGAGATTATGAAACTAAAACAATCAGATTTTTTAAAAAAAAAAAAATCTAAGGCGGGTGGGGAGTGCTGTAATAAGAGCTGACTTTTTTATTAATATTTAAAGCCAATTCAGTTTACTGCTCCTTTAAAAGCTTGGGCACAACTAAGCCAAAGTTAAGCAGTTCAAAAATGGATTTCAGCGGCAGAATTAAGCATGCACAGACCAGTGAATGAGAGTTTAAAGTGGCTAGTTTTGCCTGGATGGTGTCTTTTATTCTAATCAGAGTTTGATTTTATATATAAACTTCCTATGTATTATGCACACCCATAACAATATGCAGGAGTCGACAAACAAGCAAATATAAACAAAAAAGCAAAATGATAGACTTCAGTCTAAGGAATTGTAACAGGTCTGCCAAATTCTACAAAGATTCTACAGAAACTCATTTATTGCAAGAGCCCTCCAGTCTTTCCCTTTAGTGATATTGCCCAGTATATCAGAATTACATTATTTCCTACCGTGATTCATTAAACTGATGTATCAGTTCACTGGAATGAAGTTTTAGTATATCCTAGATATCCTTCCCACATAACCAAACCTTAACCCTCTCCATCCCAGAGTAGAGTAAGAAAGAGATGGATGAAAAAGAAGAAGCAGGCGAGACAATTTTCCCCTGGGTCATGCTCCTCAGGTGGAAAGACAAATCATCTTGGAAGCTTCTTCAACCACTTTGCCTGCTCCCCAGTCTCCAGGTGCTAGGAGAACCCCCCACCCCAAAGTCTTTTCCAACATTGGAAAGAGATACTGGAGAGTATAATAAAGTAAAAGGAGAACTGAATGCAGCAATGGGACAGCTTAGATGCTTGGTTTAAAATTAGATACCTAAAAAAACCAAAATATTTTTAGCAAGTTGCTGACAAGTAATTCACTAATTAATTTTTTTTTTTTATCTTCAAGCATAATATGTAACACAACTGCAGAAATACGCATAGGCTGCCAACATTTTTGCTCCTGGATTCCACACCTGCAAGCACCCTTAGGGCACAAGCACAGTTTTTCTAGAAGCCTGCTGATCACACTGAGCTTCCAAGTCAGATTAAGTCCATTTTCAACACCTACTTCAGAACGTCACAACACAGCTCAACCCACCTCTCTCAGGTATGGTTCATTTATAATAATCTTCTACACTCCGGTTTCAATATTTCAGGGAAACAAAAGTTCAAAATAAAGATCCAGGCAACACTTGAAGATATTTACTAGTCTTTCCCCACATTTAATATATTAATGACTTCTCCTTATGGGGGTCAATACAGTGGTACCTCTGGTTACGAACTTAATTCGTTCCAGAGGTCCGTTCTTAACCTGAAACTGTTCTTATGCTGAGGTACCACTTTAGCTGATGGGGCCTCCTGCTGCTGCCACGCGATTTCTGTTCTCATCTTGAGGTAAAGTTCTTAACCCGAGGTACTACTTCCAGGTTAGCAGAGTCTGTAACCCGAGGTGTTTGTAACCTGAGGTACCACTGTGTTCTCAGTTAGAAACAGGTAGTTGCTTTATACAGAGCCATACCAGTTGTCCACCGAGCTTGGTACTGTCTGCATCAGGGGTAATGGAAACGATTCTCTTTCGATGTTGTTGGGACCACAGATGCCATCATTCCTAAATATTATCAATGTTGGCTGGGGCTGAAGGGGGTTCAGCAAAATCTGAAGGGTGCCCCATTGGCCACACCTGGTTTACACTGTTTCGCAGCAACTCTCTAAGAGTTTCAGATGTTAGGATATTTCCGTTCCACCTTAAAAGGCAGCAGGATGTTTGTGTCACAGCCTGCGTAAGTTCCTGTCTCACAGGATGTTTATGCTATATGTTCCTTTCGTTTTCTGTCTGTTTTGCCTGAGCAGTCGGAGCAGACGGTCATGTCTTCCTTTGTTCTGACCAACGCCAAATAAACTGTAAATATGCATGTTCTGCTCTCATGCTGTGCAACTTCTTGCTGTGTGAATTCTGCTGTTAAGAGTGTGCTCTAAGCCACAGGCTTAGTGTCGCTAAATAGCTGATACTGCGTGACTACGGGAGGTCGATGGATCGTCCGGCACTGAGCTTGGCAGCTTCAGATGGACTCTATCTCCCTGGCAGTATCCCAACAACAGGTTTCGGGCCCAGATTCACGGCACTTGCAGGAGAGTAAGACTGCGACAGACTGCTGAAAGGTATGTTGGAAAAGCGAAAGAAGAGGCTTTTCTGTTGCCGCGGCAGCGTCTTTGATGTCCGGCTGGCCTAATTGGCCTGGGAGCCGAGCCAAGCAGGCTTCGTGATTTATGGGTGCCAAGATAAGGAGTCTCTGAAGTGAAGAAGACTCACGGCTGATGTTAAAAGCTGGAATGGAGTTTTTCCAAGCCTCTGAAGCTGCTGAGTGTCCAAAATTAAATCGGGACAATTATGAGACCTGGGCAAAATGGTGTGAGAGTTTGCTGCGTCAGTTTGGAGTCTGGCATACTATATCAGAAGCCACTCCAGTTCCTCGGACAGAGAAATGGCAGGGCCAGAATTTGAAGGCCGTGGATATTATAGTTTTATCCGTCTCTCTGGAGGAAATAAAGACGCTTGCTGGAAATCTCACGGCACGTGATATGTGGGATGCTTTGAAAAAGGCCCACCAGCCAATAATCCCAGCCCAGTGTTTGAATGCATCGGAGGTCCTGGCTGTTTCCCAGAATGCTAGTGAATGCAAGGATGCCGAGGGCACCGGTTGCAAGCTGCAGGGGGAGCTGACTGTGATGTCGTCCCAGGCAGCATTCCAGCCTCCAGGGGGAGCCAAGGAGTCGGCAGCTGAGAGCTCTGTTTCCCATGGGAGCCAAGGTCAACTTTGCAGAGGCCGGAAGGCCAGATATAAACAAAGGAAAAAGCCTGCAGATGGCCCGAAGCAGAAGGGGGGTGAAAGGCCCACGCCAGTGGAAAACAAGGCTTTGTTTGCTGGCACAGCTTCACCAAAGGCTAAAGGCAAGTCTCATGGCCAGGAGCAGGGGGGCAAGCTGCAAAAGCCCTCGCCAGTGGAAAACAAGGCTATGTTTGCTGGCACAGCTTCACCAAAGGCTAAAGGCAAGCTGCAAAAGCCCACGCTGGTGGAAAACAAGGTTTTGTTTGCCAGCAAATCTGCTTCGAAGGGGAAGGCCAGGTTTATTGTTGACTCTGCGGCCACGCGCCATCTCACCAAAGACCGCCATCTGTTTGTCTCCTTCACACCTCAAGATGGAGAGGTCCAGCTGGCTGATGGAAGGACTTTGCAAGCTACAGGAGTTGGGACTGTGAAACTTGAAAGTTTGCATACTACAATTAGTAATGTTCTTTTTGTTCCAGGAGCTGTGGACAATTTGCTTAGTGTCCCACAGCTAAATCGGCGTGGTTTTGAAATTACATTCAAGAGGAATGTCTGTGTCATCAGAAAAGGCAAAGAGGACTTCTTGCATGCAAAGTTGTTGGATGGTTTGTTCTGTCTAACTTATGATGACAATGCTGTTGTATCTAATGCTGATTCTTGTTGTGTTGCACAAGCTAACAAGGTTCTTCATGCAGGATGCATTCATGATGCACATCGAAGATTTTGTCACCTCTCTTGGCAAGCGCTAGCCAAGATGCCTGAGTTGGTTGAAGGTTTGGACATCAAACCTTGTAAATTTCACATGAAATGTGTATCTTGTGCAGAGAACAAGGTGAAGGTTGCTCCAAAAGGCAAGGAGTCTAGCAGGCAGGCTTCCAAACCCTACCAGCTAGTTCACGCAGACCTGGTAGGTCCTCTAGCACCCTCTTTGGGAGGGGCAAGGTACTTCATGGTTCTAATTGATTCTTTTTCCAGGTACATTCATGTGTTTATGCTCGAGCAGAAATCGCAAGCATTTCCTAGGTTCAAGGCATTCTGTGCTTGGTTGGAGAATGCTCATGGTAAACGTATTGGCTGTCTGTTTACTGATCGGGGCGGGGAGTTCACTTCTCAGCAGTTTGAAGCTTTCCTGACTGAGAAGGGAATCCAGCATGACTTGTCAACGCCTAGATCGCCATGGATGAATGGGCTTGCGGAGAGAGCAAATCAAACGTTGCTGCAAGGAATAAAAACCTTGTTGCATGATGCCAACCTCCCTGAGAAGTTTTGGGGGGAGGCTCTCTCGAATTTTGTTTACACTTTTAATCGCAGACTGTCATCACCTATTGGCTGCACTCCCTATGAGAAAATGTTTGGTAAGAAACCTAACACCAAGCACTTGAGAATCTTTGGTTCTGACATGTGGGTACACACCCCACAAAGCAACAAGCTTGGGAAGCGTGGGGCACATGGTTTGTTCATGGGGTACGACAAAGGTGCATACAGAGTATGGATGACTAACTCCAAATCCATAAAGTTCACAAGGAGTGTTGAGTACAATCCTAAGTGGGGGGAAAATGTGGGAATTTTCCAGAGTTACCCAGAGGAGGATGAAGGTGATGTGAAGAAAGCAGATCATGCTGAGAAAGCTGAGGAAACTGAGGATGATGATGATGATCAGAGTTCGGATTCCAGTTCAGTGGGCGGCGCTGCTGCTGCTGTCAGTGACAGTGATGACACAGCAGACTACAAGAGCGCAAAGGCCTCAGTCAGACCATCTGATGCGTCTGACAATGAACTGGAAGAACCACTGTTCACCATTGGTCACTTTTCTCCTAAGAAGGAGGAGCTGAGTCCAGAAGACTTGCGTCTAGTTCGCAGGTCTGAAAGGGCGACCAAAGGCAAACCTCCAAAGAGATTTGCTGATGAGTTTGCTAAGATGGCAACTGCTGTTCTTAGTAGCTCAGAGAAGGTGTGGGAACCTTCAAGCTTCAAAGAGGTCCAGGAGTTAACCTCTAAAGATGCTGAGCCTTGGCTTAATGCCATGAAGGCTGAAGTTGATTCCTTGAACAGGAACCAAACTTGGGAGCTGGTACCGGTAGTCCCAGGGATGAGACTGGTTGGCAGCAAATGGGTCTTCAAGGCCAAGAAAGACCAGAATGGCAAGGTTGTCAGACACAAAGCCAGATTGGTTGCCAGAGGTTTTTCACAGGTACCAGGGCAGGATTACCACGAGACCTACTCATCCACGGTCAAATATGAGAGCATTCGGCTGATGCTCAAGATCGCTGCGGAGGAGAAACTGCATGTTTCCCATCATGACATAAATACAGCTTTTTTGTACGGGATTTTGGCGGAGGAGCTGTACATGCTTCCACCTGACGGGATGCAGATACAGAAGGGAATGGTCTGTAAACTGCGGAAATCCTTATATGGTCTCAAGCAGAGTGCCAGGTGTTGGAACACAAAACTCACTGAAACGTTGCTTTCTCTAGGTTTTCACCAGGGCAAAGCTGATCCGTGTGTGTTTGTCAAGGAGGAGGGGCAAAACAAACTGTATTGTTTATGTTTTGTTGATGATCTTCTGATGTTTTGGAAGAATCAGGCTTTCTACCAAAGCACCCTAGCTCAGCTGAAGGAGCACTTTGACATGAAGGATCTTGGTGAAGTATCCAACTATCTTTCTCTGCAGGTGGAGAGGGACCAAGCAGGTAATTTTCTGGTACACCAAACACAGAAAATTGCTGATGTATTAACCAGGTTGAATTTGGTTGATGCAAACCCAGCAGACACACCGATGGTGACAGGTTACCAGGTAGACAGTACTGCTGAAGCGTTTTCTGACACAACGCTGTACAGATGTATTCTAGGCAAGTTGAATTTCATTGCTAGATGTTCAAGACCTGACATTGCTGTAAGCACTAACCTGCTTAGCAGACATGCTAACAATCCTACTGTTCAGGATTGGAAAGCTCTGAAGCGCATAGCCCGGTATTTGAAAGGGACTATGCACTACAGGCTGAGGTTCACCAGTCAGAAGACTGGAGGTCTTGAAATCTTTGCAGATGCAAGTTTTGGAAGTGACACCACGGATGGTACAAGCACTTCTGGAGTATGCTACATGTACAACCACTGCCTGTTTGACTGGTTGTGCAAAAAGCAGACGACAGTTAGCCTAAGTTCCTGTGAAGCAGAACTCAATGCTCTGTCATTTTCACTCATGGATTGTGAATGGTTGATGCAACTGTTTAAGGACATTGGGGTTTCTGTGAAATGTCCTATACAAGTGTATCAAGACAATAGATCTTGTTTGGCTTTGCTGAACTCGGAGAGTTGCAAGCAAAGGACCAAGTACTTGCAGATTAAGCTACATCGTGCAAGAGAGTGTATTCAGAAAGGACTCATTCAAGTGTCCTACATGCCAGGAAATGAAATTCCTGCTGATCTGTTGTCTAAGGTTGTTAACAGAGAACAACTTAAGGTTTACGTACAAAGGTTGCAATTGGGTTGAACCACAGGTACTACAGGTTACACGGAAAGGGGGAGGATGTTAGGATATTTCCGTTCCACCTTAAAAGGCAGCAGGATGTTTGTGTCACAGCCTGCGTAAGTTCCTGTCTCACAGGATGTTTATGCTATATGTTCCTTTCGTTTTCTGTCTGTTTTGCCTGAGCAGTCAGAGCAGACGGTCATGTCTTCCTTTGTTCTGACCAACGCCAAATAAACTGTAAATATGCATGTTCTGCTCTCATGCTGTGCAACTTCTTGCTGTGTGAATTCTGCTGTTAAGAGTGTGCTCTAAGCCACAGGCTTAGTGTCGCTAAATAGCTGATACTGCGTGACTACGGGAGGTCGATGGATCGTCCGGCACTGAGCTTGGCAGCTTCAGATGGACTCTATCTCCCTGGCAGTATCCCAACATTTCAGACAGGAGTCCAGCACTGTCTAGAGATAGCAGGGATTGGACTGGAGACCATCTGCATGCAAATAATCTGCTCGGGGACTGAGCAATGGGCCTTCCAAGCAAAAAACAGTCTTGCATAGGATTTTGTGGCAGTCGTCCCCCACCCATATCTCAAGGTTTGTCTGTTCCAATGTGTGTTTTTTTACTTTGGAAGAGGAGTGGCAGTTGAATTTCCAAGCCTCCCCACAAAGGTGACACAAGGGCCAATAAAGTAAGGCACATCCGTGAACAAGTATCAACTTTAAAGGACACTCAACTTTTCCCTAAATGCTCCCTGAGAAAATTTATAGAGACCAAGCTAATTCAAAATTAAGCTGGAGAGAGCTCAGCAATTGCAATCTCTATGTGAGGAAGCATTTGTGCCAAAGGCCACAGGCCAGACTTATGCTCAATAAGTCAATATGGAGAAGAGCTATACTTAGTAGGATTACACAT
Organism: Podarcis filfolensis; assembly: GCF_964270895.1. NCBI lineage: Eukaryota > Metazoa > Chordata > Lepidosauria > Squamata > Lacertidae > Podarcis > Podarcis filfolensis. The sequence goes on along the minus strand of NC_139608.1, from coordinate 34,245,724 downwards.
GCGAAAAGGCAGGCTGTAACCAATTCTCTGAGCAAGAGACCTAGCATTTAGGAATCATGACAACCTATTTTGAAACAGCAGTTTTACCTCTCAATCATCACACAGCAAGTAATAGAAACCACAGCTGAGATCTCTCGGCTTTTAAATAGCTCATTGATTTTGGATTGAATCCATTCACAGCACTGTGCTTGAACCTCATTTTGTAATTAACTACAAACTGGGATGGATACTTTCAATCAAAGCCTGTGTGGCTTTCAGCACGTCACTGCAAATCAGCATTGCTAATCAAACCTTCCCCTGTGTATCCCAGACATTTTTCTGAAGTTGTTTGTACGAGGATAATCGGGATGAGGTTACCTGCCCCTGTATAAACCTGTAAGATCAATTAGATTATCTGACAAAATTATACTCATGGAACTGCACCCTACAGAATATCACAGGATGGTGACCCCCAAAATGGGCATTTTCTGCTTTTCCTCCTTTATTATGGAATGCTCTCCGCCCTGCTGTACTTAAAACAGCTTCAGATGTATTGTAAAAACTTATTTTGTCCAGGCTTTCCTTGATTCATAAGAACAGACCCGGCTTATGTCTCAATCCCCTTGATCCTTTTCACATGTTGTGCTAGTAAGCCAGGTGTCCCCTATCTTATATTTGTGCATCTGGTTCTTCCCGCCTAAGTGTAGTATCTTACATTTGTCCCCACTGAAACTCATTTTGTTAGTTTGGGCCCAGTTCTCCAATGTGTTAAGGTCATCTTGAATCATGATTCTGTCTTCTCTGGCATTAGCAATCCCTCCCAGTTTAGTGTCATCTGCAGTTCTGATGAACATCCCCTCAATTCCTTCATCCAAGTCGTTTATAAAAACACTGAATAACAATGGGCCCAGAACAGAACCCTTTGGCACCCCACTTGTCCATTTTCCCCAGGATGATGAGAAACCATTAGTTTTCCCCCAAATAATTCTGGGAAATGTTTGTTAAGGGTGTTGAGCTTTGATAGGAGACCCCTATTTTCCTCACAGAGCTACAATTCCCAGAGTTCCCTGTGAAAAGGGCTTGATTGTTAAACCACAGTGCTGTGAATGTGTGGTCAGTGGAAAAACCACTTAGCTAGACCATGCCTGGGGAAGCAGAAATAGTGTTGACAAAATTGGTTTTAAAACTAAGAAACATTCAGCAATTATAATGTTTGTGGTAAGGGACAGCCATCATACGCTGTGGGCTCACGATATCAGTACGTAGCAATTCTAGTAGAAGGATATTGTGTGGGGTGGAATACAATGTGATCTACTGAACAGGCAGCAGGGAATCTCTGGTTACTCATACTTTTGCTTTTTTTATATATTGATTTATTTTCCTACCTGACAAGTCTGTTTATGCCGTGAACTACAACATCTCAGCCTTCTGAATAGAGGGACGCCTGTTTGCTGGCACTCATTTGAAGTCATGGCTGGCCAATGACAGACTAGGATACTGTCAGGAATCATTCACCAGTGGAATTCCTTCAATTGTTAGAGTGAAGTGTGCATTCACACACAGACACACACTCCATCTGCTCCTCTTGGTGCAATCTGGAGGACTGTGTGGAGGAATCAGAACAATATGAAGCACTAGCAAGCAGTGCCAACAATTCATTTCCTTGCTTGTCAGAGAAATGACAAGGATTCTGTGACAGGGCTACATCGCTCTTTACTCCACCAAATAGGAAAGAAGAAAAATCCAGAATTATAAGTAGGGTCTGGCTTAGGCTTGCAAGAAGCTCAGAAATTGTTTCAGGCATTGTGTGTTTCATACCACACCAGTTCAATCATCATCACTAGGAAGCTTATAATTCCTCTGTCCTTTAAGAACAAATGAACCAGAAGAGAAATGCTCCAAATCAAATCAAAATCCAATTTGTTTCAAACAGTTGAGTTTAAAACAAACCATTTCTTCACATCCCCTAATACCTGTTAATTCACCGACTGAAGCCTGGGATAGGTTTCAAAGAACCATGTCCTGCATATCCCTAGAGAAAACGACAGCAGAATGAATAAATTACCAGTATTTGGATTCTCATTACCTTAAATTACCCTCAGCGTAAAAATGACAGGAGTAGAGCCAGCTCTCTCTCTCTCTCTCTCGTTTTGCACGCAGCACCTGTTACCACTTCATTCAAAGTGTTTGGAGGGGAGACTTCTCTTTAGTTTCTGTGAGCGGCAAAGCTTTACTCTCACACTTACACCGTTGATATTTCTTCCCATCGAAATTGTTTGTTTCGATGGGAAGAAATATCAACGGTGTGAGTGTGAGAGTAAAGCTTTGCCGCTCACATGTGTGCCATTTGAACCCATCAAGAATAAATAGAAATTTACTTTGTTCTTGGGAATTTCCCTCAGGAGGGAAGACAGCAAGTGGGACTGAGGTGCAGTGTCGCCCAATGCTGCCCTAACCCTAACCTTGGAAGTCCGTTCAACTTCCAAAATGTTCAGAAACCAAAGCGCAGCTTCTGATTGGCTTCAGGAAGCTCCAAAGAACGTTCGCAAACCAGAACACTCACTTCCGGGTTTGCGGGAGCCAAAACGTCCAAGAACCAAGGTGTCCAGGATCCAAGATATGACTGTACAAGAAAAACCGCATTCATACTACACAGCTAAGGCACAATTGCTCTTAAAGGAGCAGAAGGCTTTTCAGCTGAAGAGGAGGGGAAAAGAGCAGTTCATAAATGCCCTGTGTCAAACAAGTGGTGGCAAATAAGTAGTAGTAGTAGTAATAATAATAATAATAATAAACCACAAATTATTATAAGGAAGAGTCCTTCCCTTCATAAATCCTCCTATCCAAGGCAATCAGGCAAGTGAGTGGAAACTAGAGGGGACTCCCAAACTGAATAAATGAAATAGCATCCCTTAAGCAAAAAGGAATACAGGTTCATCTTTCGACTCGAGTTCTGACAATATTAACCTGCACCTCTGGCATTGTGAAGCGGTGCCACTTATAGGAGCAGGACTTCCCAGTGAAAATCTATGTTTCCCATTAAAGACTTTAAAGAAACTTGGAATCAGAGTTTTCTTTTTTTAAAAAAACAGCACCACTTGTCACATTTCAGATCTTCCCTTGACAGTCGAGCCTCCCGGTCTGCTCCTGCCTCTTCATTGCAGATGAGAAGCATCGGAATTTAGGACAAATTTCACCAGCCTTTCCTGCTGCTGTTCCCACCCCACCCCCCTCCTTTGTGACTTGGTGACTGGAAGGGAAGAAGGGGAGGGAAACTGGGAGCAGAGAAGGATGGGGGGCTGGCAATGAGCCATCGCAAGCTGAGCTGAAAGCTGAAAGCTCACAGGGTGGTTTTGCTCACCTTGCAATGACTTGGAGTTTCTGAACTGGGGGAATACTGTATTTTTTTATTATTATTAAGAAAAAACCTGCAAGATAGGCTGCCGTTGCTAGTAATATACAACTGCTGTTTCGAAGATATTGATAACAAACCCAAATAGATGGGAGGAATGTTGTTGCTGGCATAAGTCCTCTTGCCTGTATCAAGAGGTGTACATCAGCAAGGAGCGCACCCTTCACTGTTAAAGGCAGTTGACACAGCAACTAGTAAAAGCAAGTCAAAACTAAAAATATTTTTAGAATGCAACTGATTTATTAAGTGTGTGCCCCAGCAATGGTTTGCTAATATTGCAAATCTTTTTATTAAAACAGAGAATTCGGCGGCAGCACTAAGCCTAACCACATGTATGAAATGGGCAGGGTGCCAAGAACAACAATATCTATGTGCAGATGTGATGAATTTAATGTAGCCTTATATACTAATCATTATATGCGAATCTGGCAGCTGTTAAAATTATCCCATTTCAGCCCTAATGGCAAGACTATTGAAATAACCTCCAAAATATAGCTTAAAAACTAAGTCCTTGTAGGTGAAAGTATTAAAAAAGGTGTTTGTAAGTCCGCGTTTTTCTAAGAAAAGTATTATGTCAAACTATTTTAATAGAGGTCGGCTGGCAATTGCACTTTCCTTTAAGGTTTTTAAGCCGGTACCCAAGTCTTTCAATTAACACTCTTACAGCAGAGTCCTTAGAGCACTACCTTTCATTCACTTCAGCAGGACAGAAGAGTATTGCAAGAATCAACCTATTGGTCCACCGCGATTAATTACACAGGATTGAGCCATCCCACAGAGAGGAGGATATCCATTTCTTTGTTTATTTAAAATGGAATTCTCAAGATGCTGAGCACAGAGCTCAGATTGGATTCAAAAGCAGCAGCCAAATTAAGCCAGGGTTATGCACCAGTGGAAATCCCAATGTCAAATTAATGCTTGCCTTCAGAATTCTGTAATCTTGGCCAATGTTTCAGCTTTACTTTTGGATGAACACCGTGCAGGCTTAGCTATCTTACACAGGGCAGATTGTTTTGAGCATTTAACCCATTGAGAGATTTCATTATTTGGCTCTTAAGCCAGCTCATTTAATCTTCTTGCGCTTGGGCCGCATACACACAATACATTTAAAGCACAAAGGATCCTGGGAACTGTAGCTCACCCTTAAGAAACTACAGTTCCTGTGCTCCTTTGGGAGAAGTCACATGCTTTAAATGTATGGTGTGGACACGGCCCAAGGAAGTTAATAACAACATGCTTCAAGGACACAAAACACAAGTTGCCAAGAGCACACAGTTCATCACTAAAGGAACTGTCACTTTCCAAATCATTAAAAAAATAAATCAAGGAGCTGCCTCTGTCCAAAGATATTCTGGCCTGGACTTTGTTGGACTGACATCAAATGGGTGGGAAGTATCCACTGAAACTATCATATTGCCCTTGGCACTCAGTGGTTGTGTCTTCCTGTTTCAGATCTCTTGTCACATCTTTGGATGAGCCAGTCCCATTGCCTGAATATCAAAGGGAGGGACAATCTCGCTTGACCAGATCAGACCAGGCTTGCCTGGTGGACAACAGGGCTTTGTTGTTGCTTGTATTTAAATTCACAGTCATGCTTTTTAAGACGGTCTTTGGGGTACTATGATTATTTGAGTTTTTAAGGCAGGGTTAGAGAACCACTATCCATGGGCCAAATTCTGCCTGCCAGGCTTCTCCACTCAGCCCACAAGGCCTTTTCCCCTAAACCACAAAATCATATGTGGCATCAGGTATGGGGCAGGTACTGAGCTCCTGGCTGCATTTTAGGAAACGGTGATTTTTAATTCTTGAATGGTGAGCTGGGTGGGACAGAAAATCTCTATATAAAGAAATAAATCTACCAGGCTGCATTTTTTAAAGTGATATATTATCCAACTGAAGACCATAAAACAACACTGAACAAATTTGGCAGGTTTTGTTTCATTTTTAAAAAGTGCTGCAGTAGGACATTACTTTTAATGAGAATATTTGTATCTATAGAATGTTAGACGCCAAAAAGGAAAAGAAAGAAATCAAAGAGTGGCTCATTTGTTCCTGAAAATATTGCATATTGTTCAGATTTCGAATTGACTGATTTGATATTCAGCCTATTCTTCAATGGTTCCAAGCAGCAGAAGTCTAATGAAAAAAGTGAATGAAGCTTATGTCCTCTGACCAGTCTGAGGCATGCAGCCTTTAATGTTTTATAATGATACCATGCAACAATAAACCAAACTCAATGCAGGGAAAACTATTTCAGGATAAAAAATCCGAAAGGCGCCCCTGCTTGAGCAACAGAATGTTTATACAGTGTCATCTGAAGAAAAGATTTAGAGAGCCTTTTGAAACCTCACACAAACCCAAGCGAACAAATAAGCCTTTGAGGCTTTTAAGAGGCCAAAGCTGAAAATTCTGGCGTGTTCTCACCTAAGGTGGACAAAGCAAGTTTATAACCACTCACAATACAATAATTTAGGTAGCCATTTCTGGAAAACGCTTGTAAATCCCAGCTACTTTGAAATGTCTAATGACTGATTTCACTCAGTCAAGCAATAAAGCGGCTTGGCTGACCTCAGGGCCTGACAGGTTAATCTATTCTGACCTTTGCTTTATTCTATAATGATGCTGAAAGATCACTTGAATAACTCACTGTCATTCAACAATGGCTCCATATTTCCCCTTCGGCACAGCAGAGGGCTCAAATGTGACTTGGTGCCAGATTTTCAAAACCGTGTGGGATACTAAGGCCTTTTCCTTCAAGACTGTGAAATAGAACAAATTGCTCCCCCACCCTTTCTCCTGTCACAGTATCCAACAGCAAAAGCACATTTCTGCCATCCAAATAGAAATTCTATTACAAAATATACTATTAACGCTGGAGAAAAACAGGACAGAGGGAGCTGTTGCCTCAGTCATGTACGTCTTGCCTTACATAGCTTCACACCAGCATTTCTTGATTTCCAGTATTGGTAAGGAAATATTAGAACACATATTTGTGCAAATCAGGCCAGGGGGTGGGGGTGAACAATGCTGCACTATTAGTTTATGTAGAAAAAGAGGTGTACAAATCCATTTTTTAAAAAAATGGCTAAAATGCACACACACAATATATATATATAACCATCATTAAAAACCAAGATAACACAAACAAAACATTTAAAAACAAAATACTTAAAACTATTATCATGCATCTGGATAGGCTTGATGAAACAGACATTATTTTAGCTCATCAGGTACCCAAATCAGTAAAGTGAAGGTGTGTGTCTAATGTCAATAGGCAATCAGTACCAGAGCAAAGGTACTACTGCATTAAAAGTAATGACTCCTTGAAAATGATTCTCTAAGATCCTGCTTCCGACGCCTCCTGTTTTGGGCAGATTGGTGCAGCTCATATCTGAATGCACTTCTGTCCAAAAATCAACAGTCCGGCATGCGTCATAATACCAGCGCTTGCAATAAAATTGTTTGGTTTAGTGAAGTTAACTGAAGCAGTTGATAAATCTTGGAACTACACCTGAAAAAAATTTCCATAACTGCCAGGTAAACTGAATGGGAATTATCCTGGCACCACCCTCATATTCACCACAACTTTCCTCTATCACCTTCTCTTTCTATAAGGTATACTGCCCTGAGTCAGGTTACTGGTAGATTTTTCTAAACTCCCATTGGTTCTGCTGCCACTACAGATGCTATGTACCTGAATATCTTCCCACCGCAATTGTAGCCAGCCAGGAGGCATGTGCGCATGGTATAACATTACTATATTATTATATTATATTATATTATATTATATTATATTATATTATATTATACAGGAATAATAAAAGGTTTTACAGTGGTACCTTGGTTCTCAAACACCAAAAACCTGGATGTAAGTGTTTCAGTTTTTGAATGTTTTTCAGAAGCTGAACGTCTGATGTGGCTGTCGACTATTGTTTCCAGGGTGCCTGCACCAATCAGAAGCTGCGCCTTGGTTTTCAAACATTTCACAAGTCAAACGGACTTCCGAAATGGATTAAGTTTGGTGCTTTTGTTTTTGCTATTTATTTTGCATTTTTGAGGCTTTTTTGGTTAATTTGTTTTTGTGATTGTGTGGAACCCAGTTCAGCTACTGATGGATAAAAGCCCCCCATCCAAACAATGACTATCATCAGTGCAGGTAAGAAAAAACCCCCTAATTTTAATTTTTATCATCTACAATACTGCCTTATTTATTTTATAGTACAGTACATTGATTATTGCTTTCATTTTATGGATCAATGGCCTCATTAGATAGTAAAATTCATGTTAAATTGCTCTTTTAGGGGTTGTTTTTAAAAGTCTGGAACGGATTAATCCATTTTGCATTACTTTCTATGGGCAAGTGTGCCTTGGTTTTGGAACACTTTGGTTTTAGAACGGACCTCCGGAACAGATTAAGTTTGAGAACCAAGGTACCACTGTATTATCACTCAGAGTACAGAAACATATGGCTTTAGTTTTGAACTTTTTTCTTAGTTACTTTGGTTCATATAAACAATGACTAAGAACAATGATGACCCTACTCTATCCAACAAACCCCGCCCAAACACACTCTTTCCCCAACCCCAACGGCTCATAACTCTCAACTGACTCCCTCAACTGTCTCCCACCAGTATTCAAACTCCTATTCAAAATTTTACCCAATCGCCACTCATATCTAACATCCCACACACACTCTTCCCAACCACTTACCACAATTCACATGCAGTAGTACCTTGGTTCTCGAATTTTACAAGAACGTTTTGGGAGTCCATTCAACTTCCGAAACATTTGAAAACCAAGGCACAGCTTCCGATTGGCTGCAGGAGCTTCCTGCACTCAAGCGGAAGCCGCGTCGGACATTCAGTTTCCGAAAAACGTTCGAAAACCAGAACACTTACTTCCAGGTTTTTGGCGTTCAGGTGCTAAAACGTTCGAGGACCAAAGCGTTCGAGGACCAAGCTATGACTGTATTATACTTACCTACACATATTACTCTAATGTTATTACATATACACAGCATCACAGTGTTGCTTTCATACCCTGATTGTAAGCTTCCTAGAAACATGTGGCTGGCCGTGACTGGAACGTGGCTGCCTGACTAGTTGGTCCATTGGTCGAGCCAGCAAGCATGTTCTTATGCATTTATTGGCACAGGGAAGAAGTTGCTTCACAGTTTTCTTAATATTCCTACCTTGAAAAGCTGTGATGTGACCGACAATCATATATTTCAGTTCAAAAATTAGAGTCTGGATGTTCTCCATCCTTTCTCTCCGAACTGCTGCTTGATAGCTTTCTTCCATCTTTCTAGTGCAACATGTTTGCACTTTGTGCTGGCAGATCTGTAAGTTGGAATCTGTTGCAAGAAAAGAATAAATTAAAAACAAACATCCTCAGTGAGAGCATCAACAAACAGCGCCAAAGATATTTCTAACAAGCAAAGTGATGCAGCTCATAAGAAGTAAAATGTCCAGCCTTCTGACTGCATTATGACTGCATCAACTAAATTAAAGAAAGACCGTCATATCCAGAATTACATGTACTGCAGCCTCTGTTCAAAAAGGAGCCTAATTCAGGCACATCATTTGTGGGTTCATCCTGACAATCTGTTGATCGAGCATCCATCCTGCTTTGCTTGCAGTAAGATTAGATTACTTGGGCAATTTAATGAGCTTTCATTGTGGTTTGCTTGGAGGTGAGGGGGCTAGATGATGCTGTATCAAGGAAGCGTTATTCCACACTTTGTTGGGATGCTACTGAATCCCTCCTGAAAATAGCAAGCATCCTGAAGCTCCCTGTGTGTCCTCTTTACTATCAAGGCAAAAGCAATAGTCCTTTGAGCTGTGTATTCAATTGGTCTGCAACATGTGTTGAGTGTGTGCATGTGAGCTGTACACATAATTTCAGGCCTGGCGAACTCAGCCTCTGTTGACTTTCGTATGCACTGACATTAACCCAATTTCCATGGCTTTTTGAATGCCTTTGAAGATACAGGAGTTGTGAACGGGCCTACAGAAGGGGTGAAGGGACAGAATGAGCCCCTTAGTACAGCAGCACAATAATCTCCGCACAGCCAAAATGTGCTACAGTCAAGTCAAGGACTGCCACTTTTGCAGAAACACCAGAGGCTGCATCTGTATGTTTGAGAAGAATGGGGTTAGCTCACTAGTTTCACCTGAATACTTAGCACCACATCTTACAAATATGTATACCTGGGAGCTGTTCAGTCTGTTCGTTCTTCTTCAAAACAGAAGCCTAGGAAGAAATCCTACCAACAATTGCTGCAGTTTAGAGCCTAGTTCTTTTTCTGCCCAGTGGTACCAACTTGAATAAAATATTGGGGGGGGGGATATAAGCCCCACTCTGCATAATTGATCACAAGGCACGATGCACACACATCATTTGAATGGCAATGCCCATAAACTTTTTTTGGGGGGATCAATTATTTTATTGGGGGGCCAAAGGGACCTCAGCAACTAGGAGTTGGCTACTAGGTTTCTATCTGTTACTTCTTTCATAAGTGAAGTTACTAGCTTGACAATACAGGCCTATTTCTGCCACAGAATTTTAAATCTGATTATATCACATATGATATGAGCAGGGTTAATGAAATATATTTTCATTTTCCTGCTTCAGAAATCACTATATGTCCCCGGTTAAAAGCTTATATTCGAACCCCCTGTCTATGCCCATTTTATAATTTTGGCTTGGGGTTTCTGCAGGTGTTATTACCTACAAATCATACACTGGGTTTGATGAAAATATTTATCTTCAGGAAAATGATTCATCTTCATAGCAAAACAGAAGAAACAGCCACAGAGACCTTAGCAGCCATTGGTGGCCAAGATTCTTTGCCCCATTAGTTTTCTGAACAAACAGACAGACGGTTGAAGAGAATGTCTGCAGATCCAGGGCCAAAAGGCTGCAAAGATTGTTCCTAAACAGAAACAGCACAAATCCTCTGAACGCCAAAAGAACACCATGCAGAACACAAAGTATTTAAAGCAAAACATAAAGCAAGTTGCAGTCTCACTAGGAAGCCATTATGTTGGTATGAGCATCATACTGTGAGCTCAGAAATTTCATTTTTCTCAATACTAGCTTTGGGATGGAATCTTTAATTACCAAAAAAAGAAACCCACACCACCCTAATCTAGGTTTTGGTACTCAACTTTGGCTGCTGAGAATAGTTAATGCAGCTTTGTACAGTCCCAAAATCTTAAATAACTCTAAAGAGAACATTAAAAAAAATTCACGCTAGCTGATCTTAATGCAAAGCATACCCCCATCAAATAAGCATGGGGGGGAGAGTAAGAGCTCAGACAGTGTGGCAACTTAAGGGCACACTGCATTGCAGCACCAGAGAAATGTGTACCAGATTTCAGAGGGTGCATCTGCACGCCAGCTTCCCAGGCTGATGGGTCAGTGCCATTTAATGACCCACCTTCTTGAATGCCCCCTTTATGGGGCCCAATGAAACTATCCAAACAGCAGTCCTGCTAACCTGAAGAAGAAACTTGACAATAGTAATCTTCCCTCAGGCAGACACTCATTTCATGAGGCAACGGATTCCACACAGAATCTCAAAACACACAACGATGCTGAAGCCAGATAACCAAAGTCAGCCACAGCTGGGATGCAAAGCCACTCAATATGGAACTTGTTTGATTTTTTTTTTTAAAAAAAAAACCAACCTAATGCATGCAGTATTTTTTTTAAAAAATAATAATACAGTTTTATTGGAAATACCACTGAAAAATGATATTACAATCTTTGAGTCACACCACATAAAAAATCATAGTGGAACTTCAGAGTTATAAATAATTCTATTCCCCAATAGTCGCAGATCAGACAGACAACAAGAATTCCCCAGGAAATCAAGTTAAAGTTTACTGGATAATTATAAGCACACATGGTGGAGCCTTATGCCCTGTAACAGAAAAAGAACCAAGGCCTCACGGCCCTTTCCAGGAGGAGGAAGAACACAGGAAAGTGTGTAAATGAAACCAAAATCATTTAAAAGAGTGCTTTTCCCCCATAAAAAATGTTTAGGGGTACTCTCATTTTCCTACTCATATTGAAACACTGCCCCTCAATGAGGCCAAACTTAGATTCACAAAATGTTTAGGGGTACGCGTACCCCTGCGTCCCCCCAGAAAAAAGGCACTGCATTTAAGCTAGGGCAGTATTCTCTGTGCTGACTGGTTACAGCTCTCTATGGTTTCAGTCAAGATCCTTTATCAGCTCTTCCTGGGCATGGTGGGATAATGGTAAGCAATGGTGACTTCGCTCCTTCCCAACTGGGACCCATTGTATCCAGGACCTAGGAGAAGCAGCAGGAAGGGGAACCATGGAGCAGGAGAACCATTTCAGCAGTTCAGGAATGGGGTGGGACTGCACACTCAGAAAAATGTTGGGCCTCCTTTAACAACTCCCTCCTCTCAGCTGCAATGGTACAGTGGTACCTCGGGTTACATACGCTTAAGGTTACATACTCCACTAACCCAGAAATAGTACCTCGGGTTAAGAACTTTGCATCAGGATGAGAACAGAAACCGTGCTCCGGCGGTGCGGCGGCAGCGGGAGGCCCCATTAGCTAAAGTGGTGCTTCAGGTTAAGAACAGTTTCAGGTTAAGAACGGACCTCCGGAACGAATTAAGTACTTAACTCGAGGTACCACTGCACTTAAGATTTTCAGCCCCAGTAGGGCGAAAAACAGGAGATAGCAGAGAAGAATGTGAAGTGTTTCTTAAACAAGAAAAAAAATATCTGGCGTTAACTGGTTTGTAAATAAAGTGAGTATATAGAATTGGCAAAATTAACTTCAATTCTAAGATATCAATCAAATCAAAAGTTAAGAATGGAGTGGAAGTATTTCGAAGATTATATGTCAAAATATTGTTCTAAAAATGACATGCTAATAGGCTTAGAATAAAAAATGTAAGCAATCACAAAAACAATAAAGAAAGAAGGAAAAATCAGAATTTAACAAAAATAATTTATTATAGAATGCAAGTGGGGAAAGGTAGAAAGAAATATAAAGAAGTCGAATTGCTGTGGAGGGAAGTAGAGGGTGGGGGGTGGGTCTTAAAATTAAGTGTATAATTATGCAGCTGTTGCAATTTAGATATTATCTTTTATGTGAGGGAATCAATGGGAATTTTGGTTATTATGTTTATATGTTAAGTTTCAATAAATATCTTTGAAAAAACAAAAGAAAGAAAAATGAAAAATATATCTGGGTATACTGTAGCATTCCCTATAAGTGTTTAGGAAATTCTAATAGATAGTAAACTGAACATGAGTCAACAATATGATGTCATGGCCCAAGGCCAAGTTTCAGCTGTAGCCACAGTTAACATTACATAAGTAAGACTTTGAAAGATCACTCAGTGCTACTGGTATGCATTTATTTTCATTTCCAACTTACATCCTTCTCGAACACCGATAGAAAGGATTCAGTTGGAAAGTTACGGAGATGCTAAAAGTTTGACAGCAAATCACACAGAGAAAGAATGTAAGAAGCAGGTATGCTTAGCCTAGAAAGAGTTGAATGAAGGGGAATATGATAACATTGTAAGATTAAAAGGTTAGAAAGAAGAGGGAAGGTTTTTTCCCCTTCTCCTTGAGTAGTTCCTTCTTGTTTCTTTGGCGATCACTCGTAGCCAAGTAAGATTGTCTTCCATAAACACAGTTTTAACAATGAGTCCATAAGTGACTATGGTGATCAATTCTGGATCCACACGTCCTTCCACAGTGGGGAAATTGGTTTCCAGGTGGGAGGTGATCACGGTGTGGATTTGCCAAGCATGCCTTCCTCTTAGCACGTTTCTCCCTTGCGTCCTGAGTTCGAGTGTCTTCAAAGCCCATGACAACAAGCAATGATACAAGGAGATACTGTAAATATTTACACAACTAAGTTCCATGTGCATTGAGACGTTCAGGAAATACTGTGAGAGAGACAGATCTCTGCTCCAATGATCTTACAGTCTAAGTTTTGCATGAGTGGGTACATGGAAGAGTAAATGTTAACAGGAGGGTCGGAGATTCACCACTCCTGCCTTATGCCAGCAGTCATGAAATTAAAAGACGCCTGCTTCTTGGGAGAAAAGCAATGACAAACCTAGGCAGCATCTTAAAAAGCAGAGACATCACCTTTCCAACAAAGGTCCATATAGTTGAAGCTATGGTTTTCCCAGTAGTGATTTATGGAAGTGAGAGCTGGACCATAAAGAAAGTTAATTGCCGAAGCATTGATGCTTTTGAATTATGGTGCTGGAGGAGACTCTTGAGAGTCCCATGGACTGCAAGAAGATCAAACCTATCCATTATGAAGGAAATCAGCCCTGAGTGCTCACTGGAAGGACAGATCCTGAACCTGAGGCTCCAGTACTTTGGCCACCTCATGAGAAGAGAAGACTCCCTGGAAAAGACCCTGATGTTGAGAAAGATGGAGGGCACAAGGAGAAGGGGACGACAGAGGACGAGATGGTTGGACAGTGTTTTTGAAGCTACCAACATGAGTTTGACCAAACTGCAGGAGGCAGTGGAAGACAGAAGTGCCTGGTGTGCTCTGGTCCATGGGGTCACGAAGAGTCGGACACGACTAAACGACTAAACAACAACAACAAACAAATCACTGAGGCCACCTTGAGCTCCTTGGAAGAAAGGAAAGTGAACAAATACTGAGTCATTGTGGCTTTCTACCATCTTAGGCAGAAGTCTTTCCCAACACTGCCATACAATATCATATTTCTAACTGAAGATACCAGCGGTAGAACAATATATGCACCTGAGAGGGCCAGATGTACAATTCTGCCCCAGAGGGATTCCATCGAGCGGCTGGGGATTGAGCCTGGCTCTGTCGCATTTGGAGGCTACGAAATTTACAAACAAATTAAGGTTTCAGTTGTGCCATATGCTCAGCCATCCGTATAGACTAGCTCCATATCTTTGCTGCCATCCAGAAATTCCACAGGATGTTGTTCCAGAATCAGTATGTTTTCCCCCTCTGGGGAAATGAAACTGAATCCCACTGCTTTAGGGTTGCCCTTAAAAATTATCAGGGATGGAGATTTATTATGCTTCCATGGGAAATGCAGGCGGTTCTGCTTCTCTTGAGTCACATTTTTGTCTGATTTAGCAAGAAGCTAGGCTGGAATTTGACACTTCCATTGATTTGTCAATATTCTTGTTGCTGTCTTGTTGTAGTCCCTGTAGTACTAGCTGTGCCAAGCAAATTAAAGAAACAATATTTTAATGCTGCAAAAACACAGTTGTTTCCTTTGTCAACAACAGAGATTTTGCTTGGGTTTCTTGTGCAGTTTTGCCTACAACATGATTTCTTCTTTTTCCCCTCCTTATGCATCAGTATTTAAGAGCTAATTCATGTGATACATTTTGTCTGCATAGGATGCTCCCAGAGTTTTCCCAGAGACACATTTATTAATAAGGATTTTGTGGGCTATCAAGCCTCATATAACCAACATGCTTAACCCTAATTAAAGCATGAAGGGGTTAAGACCATAGAGTAAACTGTCCTGCCAGGCTTAGCTAGGTCACTCCTCTTCACCTTGGAAGAAAGGGTCACCAAAATCTTTGTTCTCCATGTGAACCCTACCAGTAAGGAAGTCTCAGCTGGATGTCCAGACTTAGACCACATGCCTTAAGCAAGCCATATTTGTGTTTCTATACAAATCATTTAGAAAAATTTACCATTTTGGAACCTAAATTACACTGCCAGACTTTTCTTGCTGCTGTATGGAAAAGCACATGAATCTGAACTTTGAAGAGTTTGTAAGTAAGCCATTTTTAACATACTAAACATGTGGGGGGGGGTCTATACTTCAACTGGTTATTGTTTGAAATGAATGTATTCATTTTCTATGCTAAGGGAAGCAGGGAACTTTGGAAGCAAGAAGGTATAGGTCTAACAGCCTGTATTTCCATGTTTTACTTTGCTGCATATTTTGGGATTTTAATTCTCTGCTGGAGTTCTGTCACCAAAGAGTGCTTGCCCCAAAGCTAGATCTAGGTATCCAGGGAATTATCCTATTTTAACGGAACCTAAAATTTCCGTCTTTTAACCAAAACACAGAAATCCACAGACTCTAGAGAAGAATGTCAACTGGTTTCTACTGCTCACAGTGGTAAGTTCAGGCTACTACAGGGAATTGCCCTGGGACACAACAGCTGTACTCTCGGAGAAGTGGCCTCATTTAAGCCTTAAAATGGTTTCAGCCTAAGCTGTTTGATGGACCCTCTGCACCCATATCAGCCTGTCTCTACACTGGGATATGCAACAAAAGGCCTCCTTGTTTGTCCAGCTCCTAGATCAGTGAGATTGGTGGCTGCAAGGGAGGAGATGGCCCTTCTGTGATGACTTCAGGTAAAGGAAAAGGTAAAGAATTCCCTACCAGCAGATCTGCAGCAGGCTGCCATGCTTCCAGCTTTTCAGAAAGCTTTAAAGGCATTTCCTACAAGCTTATTATTGATTCACGTCCTCTGGCTTTGGCTGCAGGCTGCTCATAGTGTGAAAAGTGATTTATCTGGCTGGCTGAGTTTATTGGTTTTTACCTTAGCAGGAGAATTAAGGTTTCAGGGTTAGTTTCAGGGATATTTTGTAAATACAACACTAAAACATCGTGGATGGCCAAGCACTTTTCAGAAAGGTGGGCTGAAAATATTTTAAAATAAAGAAATGAAAATGGTATTTAATGAATTGGACTAAAATCAATCCAGTCCTACATCGTGTTTCTAGCTATGAAAGCTGCCCATTGCCATCCACAGATTAATTGTAATGACAAAGAAAGCTATAAATTTCACTCATAGTGGAACTTCAGAGTGTAGCTTTATAGTCTCACAGCAAGTGTTTGAGCTTAAGGCCACAATTTATTGAGGTCTTCAGCAGCTTCCAAGCAGGACTGATCATGTTCTCATTGACTTGGGTTTCCCCTGCACAAAAGAAATGCCTTGTTTTATTCATGGCTAAGGAGGCTAAAAATGAAAATTGTTATGATGCCCTTCATAGAAATCTATTCTGTATAGGAATGAGGTCACACTCTCAACTGATTTTTAAGTTAGCTCTTTGTTGAAATTTATATTCTATAGAATAAAAGGAAGCATTGGAAAGGCCTTGACTGGCTCTGTGTGTCTATGTACACGTAATGGATCGCTCAATGGAGCTCCTGACTTCAGTTGGCCTTGGGATTGCTCCTTAAGGCACCTCATTTTGAATACACATAACCTACAAGCGTCCTGGGGAAAAACAGGACATCCTGTTACTCATGCAAGAGCAGAGCGGCCATTTTGGGCGCCATGATTTCATGCTGAGATCTTGCCCCCCAAAAAAGTGCTTTCCATCCTGAAAAAAGCACTTTTGGAGGGCAGTGATCTCATGCAGTGCCCTAAATTCATGGTTTCTGGGTGCCATGCAAGCACACCCCAGAAAAAACACATTTTTAGGGCTTAGAGATCTCACGTAGGTCACATGACCCACACGGGAGGGAAGACTCATGTCCTGGTTTTTAGGACCGTAAACATTGGTGGGTATGACGACGTACTCAATTGAAGGTGCTCAGATTGAGGGTTTATCCACACTTACCTTTCACCCCGCTGTTTTCAGGCACAGGTCTGAGCTCAAAAGCGAGCATGTTTTTTTCTCTGGATCTTTCCCCATGAAAAGCTGTTCCTTAGCACTCAGTTGGAGCAAACATCAATTTGGGTTTCCACAGATTTCTGTTTGCTTTCATTGAGCTTTAAAGAGCGGGTTTCTGTGGGGAAAGCTCCAGAGCAAAAAAAGGGAGGGCTCTCAGATTTAAAGCACGGACTGTGCCAGAAGTGAGGATAAGCCCCGACTAATTACACCCCCCTCCAAAAAAATTACAAAAGACCCAGCTTGCATTTCACACAGATACTTGCTCATCCTGTGTCAGGTTTAGAGAAAACAAAAAGGAAGGGCTATTCACAGGGCAAACCCAACTGGAAGGTACTTGGAAGGGTGGCAAAAGATAAGAAAAGAATCAGCCCTTTCAGCAGCCAAATAACCCTGTCAAGGCCCCTGTGCATTTTTGTATGAGGATGGATGATTTGAGAGAAAACTAAATGATATCAACAAAACTGCTGGCCTTGGATAGTGTCATAGCACTTTATCTTCTGAAATGCGCAAGATTCCTAGGTGAAATATACTCAGTGTCGCAAAGTGATTTCGTGCTCTTTATTCAGCTCATAGTGGTGAGGAGGAATGAATGAAAGTCCCCTCAAGGTATCTGCTTTATATACATTATTTACACAATGGGCTGCACATGATTGGCTAATTCCAGAATTCTACTGTAAGCCAATCAGGTTGTGGATTCACTTCTATCTGGAGCATGATTGGGTGGTTCCTGCCAACCAATCATACTGCTGCATTGTTCTAGGACCAATCAGACTGCTGCATTCTGAATCCTATTGTTCTAGGACCAATCAGACTGCTGCCTTTTGGATCCTATTGTTCTAGGACCAATCAGACTGCTGCAGTTTGGATCCTATTCAACTCAGTACATAACACTAGGCAAACACTATTTCTTTTCTAACCTTTACAACAGAGGCAGGCCATAAATCCCATGAAGGTCTACAAAGTCATGACATCAGTGCTGAAGAGTTCCATAACCTGGCTGTATTTTGGCACATACAAGCACCAGCCTTTAAATTGTCCCTGTGTTAGTGGTCTAT
This sequence comes from Podarcis filfolensis, assembly GCF_964270895.1. NCBI lineage: Eukaryota > Metazoa > Chordata > Lepidosauria > Squamata > Lacertidae > Podarcis > Podarcis filfolensis. The sequence continues at coordinate 34,227,624 of NC_139608.1, read as the reverse complement.
AAAACAGTCAGTACTCTAGTATCTGAATTTAGACCTAACGCATAACAACTTTACACTTTTATATGCAATACCTCTGGGCAATATATAGATAGGAATGCATCTAAACTTCTCCTAGTTTTCCACTGGAGAAATTGGAGGGTGGGGGTTAAGTAAGTTGGACCGACAAACTTAAATGGATGCTGTTGCAATCTCTTGGTGGCTGCTGTTCCCCAGAATGCATGTGGATGTAGCCTCACCCTGGAAGCATTCTGGGGGGAAGTAGAGGTTACTAATGTTTTCCCCAGAATGCCCCAAAATGATGCTATGACCGGGACATTCAACAGGGAGAGTAATGACAGCTAATGAGAGCAGATCCATTGAATATACAGTGGTACCTCGGGTTAAGTACTTACTGCATTTTTTGCTCTATAAGACTCACTTTTTCCCTCCTAAAAAGTAAGGGAAAATGTGTGTGCGTCTTATGGAGCGAATGCAGGCTGCGCAGCTATCTCAGAAGCCAGAACAACTAGAGGGATTGCTGTTTTCACTGCGCAGAGATCCCTGTTGCTGTTCTGGCTTCTGAGATTCAGAATATTTTTTTTTCTTGTTTCCCTCCTCCAAAAACTAGGTGCGTCTTGTGGTCTGGTGCATCTTATAGAGCGAAAAGACAGTAATTCGTTCTGGAGGTCCATTCTTAACCTGAAACTGTTCTTAACCTGAAGCACCACTTTAGCTAATGGGATCTCCTGCTGCCACCACGCCGCCGGAGCATGATTTCTGTTCTCATCCTGAAGCAAAGTTCTTAACCCGAGGTACTATTTCTGGGTTAGCGGAGTTTGTAACCTGAAGCGTATGTAACCTGAGGTACCACTGTACAAAGTATGTATGCTACAACAGCAGCATATGCTACAACAGCAGCAAGAGTACTTCTAGCAAAGTACTGGAAGACACAAGAACTACCCACACTGGAAGAATGGCAGACCAAGGTGATTGACTACATGGGACTGGCGGAGATGACTGGCAGAATCCGTGACCAAGGGAGAGAGACGGTGGAAGAAGATTGGAAGAAATTTAAAGTTTATCTCAAGAACTGTTGCAAAATTAATGAGTGCTAAAATGTTTTGGGTCAGGTAAAACAGAATTGCGGGGACAAATAATTGGATATGAGAAAAAGGATTCAAAGGGAAAAAAAGTGTTATAAGTTGACATTGGGGCTTGCTGGAAAACTTTAAAACAGGGATGCAGAAAGGGGAGGTATGAGGAAGTCGATGAAAGAAGGTTTAAGAAAAAATGTGAAGAAATTATACATGTTTATATGTTTGTTTGTTTTTGTATTGTTTTGTATTGTCTATTATTATGTGTTAAAAAACCAATAAAAATTTTATTAAAAAAAAAAAACAAAGTATGCTGCACCACCACCCACTCAGAAACTCTCCCTAATCTTCTCAACCAATTTGACTGTTCCCCCAAGTCACCACCTGGTTTGAGCCGCCCCCACCCCCTTTTGCCCTGCCCACCTATTTCAAGCCAAAATCTCAAGCTGTTAATGGTGCAGTTTTGCTAGAATGTATAGTTTTTTCATCTGTGTCCTCCCTCACCTCTATACACTATGATGCCCCCTCCCCACAAAATAAATAGCCCAGTCTTGATGAAATAATATTTTCATATCAGGATTACACACACACAAACACTAGTCTGATGTGAGGTGGGCTAATTGGTCAGTTGTCAAATTTCTCATTTTCCCAGTCTTAAGTTCAGTACTCCACACTTCTGCATCAGTTTGCAATTTTTAAAAGTCCTCATGAAAATGTGTTAGTGTTTCAGTGTAAATTTCTCCTAAAATTCGCATTTTTGCAAGCAATTTCCCCTAATATAATGCATTTTATATTTCCTCCAACATCTGCCTCTTTAAGCACCTTACTCCCTAATATTTTTGCATGTTGTTTGGTTGGAAAATTGCAGCACAAAACCTGGAGAGGTGTCAATTTCTAAGAATAGCTGTTTTTAAAAATTCGTTTATTATGTCATAAAGTGCGAACCAGCTAGGCATTAAAATCCTAACCAAACCAAATTTCTTTCCACCCCTACGTCTGACTCAGCAGGGCTTTGCCTATGTGCTTATGGTGAGATCTTGTCCCCAGCTCCATCCTACAGGGAATGAGCATCATCTGGATGTCAGCCCTGGGATGAATTACCTCCACCGTAGTTATCTAAAGCACAGAGAATGTTCTTTCTAATTTGTTGTCGTAGTAAATACATCCACACCAGCAACTGAGCTAAGGCTGGCCTATGTGGATGCTCCAGGTGAACAGGAATTAAACATATATGCAGAGGTAAGTTTCATCACACAAACAGCATTTGCAGCAGTTTTCACCATGAAGCCAGAAATATGTTTGCTAACTCTTCGCAACACAGGGAAGGGGCAGTGCCTATAGATATCATATCTGAATTGAGCAATACCAATCTGGAATGGTATGTTTAAAGGTTGACAGTACAATGCTATTGTTAGCATAGCTTGTGTGATTGGATAACCTCCAGCCTCCTAAATCCTAAAAATACACAAATTCCTGAAGGGAGTGGGATGTTGAAAAGGAATGGGATGTTCAGTCATATTGAAATGTTTTGACTGCCACAGCCAATAGCTCTGTTTATGCAGGTCAAAATTTATCATGCATCACCATTTGCTCCCATGGAAATGGACTAAAAATAAGGAAATTTGATCGGCTTCTTGGGTGGACTTTAGAAAGTGCACTTAGTGCAAACATGGGTGTGTAAACACAAGCTTTCTTCTTGCTTTGGTATGCACACTTAGCCCCCACCAGCATTAATGGGAATTATGCATGCATAATGAATGGGGAAACTAGACCCTGCATGAATAGGGCTCTTGTTAGTATAATGAATACATTTAACCACTAATGTTTAGAGATATGCTGAACTATCCGGCTTAAGTCATTTTCTGAACAAAGCTACCATGACCAACCAATACGGTCCAATTTAGAAATTATCTCTTACTTTCTGTCAGGACTTTGATAGATTCTGGACTCCAAGGGAAGACTTTTACTTGTATTCTCCCAAAAGAATAACCAAAATGGATTCTCAAAATACATTTGTGGAACAAAATTGTACAAAAGGAGTTGGGACAGGAGCCAGTGGGGAAATGTTAATAAAATACATAAGACCAAACCAAAGTCTGACCCATCCTTTAGGTAGGTGTCTGATTGAGGCATTACTGGAGTAACCAAAGTACACTGCATGTATCTCCGAAAATCTTAAATTAGAATTTGGAAAAATAATTCTACCACTGTCATCTGCAAAGAGACATGGCATATCACTGTGTTGTAGCTTTACCACAAGTCTGGCTGGGTAATCTGCTCTCTGAATTTTCCACAGGAAAAACAAAGAAACATCTTTATATAAGACTAAATAGAATTAATTTGGCACCACCACTGAAAAGTGATCTCCTCCCAGAAGCAGCAAAATAGATGCCATTTTTATTTAACTTAGATGTGCCAGATGGGAAGCACTTGTGCTACATATAAACCAAGTTTGCAGTGTTGCTGTTTTGTCAGATATTATTTGATAAATGCTCACTCGCTGGTTGGTGTTATACAACACAAAGGTTAATGGCATGTGACGTCCTCAAAGAACTCCTGCGTATACCACAAAACTAAACCAGGCTCTCTTGCATTTCAGTAAAACTTGTGAGAGTTTGACTGGTAGCACACGTGACTTCTAATAAGTTGACACCTCTTTAAATGAATAAAAAACTACAATTGTGGAAACCTGGTGTTACTTCTCACAGTCATATTACCTCTATAACCCACAATAAAACTGACTGGCAGAAGATTCTGGACAAACAGAAGGAAGTACACAACACATAGTTAACTTGTGGTATTTACTGCGACAAGTTGCAGTGACAGCCACTTTTTTAGATGGCTTTACAATGGGATTACAGTCATGGAGAGTAAGTAAATCAATGGCTACTAGTCATTATGGATACATGCTATCTCCAGGATCAGAAACAACATGTCTCTGAATACCAATCACCAGGGAATAACAGCAGGAGAGGGTTATTGCCTTGTTTATGAGGCTTCCTAGAGACATCTGGTAGGGCACCGTGGAAAACAAAGGTGAGTTAGACAGGCAGGGCTCGTAGGGATGGTAGCAAAAGCTGTTCACCTCCATCCAGAGTTGGAATGAATCTAAAATTAACTTGTCTTACCTTTCTTTTCCCTCATGCTTTAACAACCAAAGCTAGAAAACTCTTCCTGCTTCTAAAGGTAAAGGTAAAGGGTAAAGGGACCCCTGACCATTAGGTCCAGTCGCGGACGACTCTGGGGTTGCGGTGCTCATCTCGCTTTATTGGCCGAGGGAGCCGGCGTACAGCTTCCGGGTCATGTGGCCAGCATGACTAAGCCGCTTCTGGCTAACCAGAGCAGCGCACGGAAACACCATTTACCTTCCCGCCAGAGCGGTACCTATTTATCTACTTGCACTTTGACGTGCTTTCAAACTGCTAGGTTGGCAGGAACAGGGACCGGGCAACGGGAGCTCACCCCGTCGCAGGGATTCAAAGTGCCGACCTGCTGATCGGCAAGCCCTAGGCTCTGTGGTTTAACCCACAGCGCCACCCATGTCCCTCAGCTTCTAAAGAGAACCAGCAAAGGCTTACAGCAGAACAATTCCATGTGACGTGCTACCTAGGCAGCCAAAGCCATCCAAGAGGAAGTCACAAAGGTCCTATTTCTAATCCTTGGCACCATTTGAAGCTACATAGCTTCACCCACAAATAGAATGAAACCCTGAGATGAGGAGAGGGTGGGCTGTAATATCTGGATTAGCACTGTGCTGATGTGCAGGTGTGGGGTTTCGTAGCTGACCATTCGCTTCAGTGCATAGAGAGAACATCGGGATTCCTTTTGGAAGCTGTCCAAACAATGTTAAAGACAGACAGTGATTAGAACATGCCGTCACTTTCACCTTGAAGAATCTGTGCTTTACTTTGTTGCCTGATGCCAGAAGGGGTGACATCAGCATCCAGGTGTTAAGATGTACTTGAACAAGGAGCTTCTTATGCCTTTGCTTTGGGATCTTTTTTTTATTATTTATTTATTTGCTTTTCTATTACACATTCTCTGCTGATAAATTACGTACATAATACCTTCTACATATAATAATAATTATTTTTTATTTTTATTTATACCCCACCCTTCCCGGTTCAAAAACCGGGCTCAGGGCAGCTAACAACAAATTTAAAACACTTAATTGTAAAAGCAGCATAAAATAGAGTATAAAAACATGAATAACAATAAAATTCAAAGTTCAGAAATTAATTTAGGGGAAATCCATCTAATAAGCATTGGATTATCACCAGGGCTGGCTGGCTGAATTAGTCCTACTTGGGCCAGCGAGGCGGCCAGGGGAGAATTAGCTGTGGGGTCTCAGAGCAGGTATACTAATATAATCAAAACAAAACAAATAAATCTGTTTATGTACTTCCCTTCCACTCCTTCCATGGTTTCTTATCTAATCCCTTCCAAACCACATCTTCTTGTTTCTCTAATTTTTTCCATTCTTCCTCTCTTTACCTCTTGTTACAACTTACACTGCTGAACTGCTCACATCCTTCTAGGTTAATTATCTTGTTATGATTTTTCATATATTCTATATATAATTTCCATTCTCCCTTAAGTTTTCTGTCATCACTATTTCTTTTTCTATTAGTCATAGCTGCTAATTCCACATATTCCTACAATTTATGATGCCGCTCATCTTTTGTTGAAAGAGCATCCGTTTTCCATTTTGGACCAGTAAAATCTGAGCAGCGGTAGTGGCATTCAGGAGGAATATCTCTGGGCTTTTAGGGAAAGATCTTTTAAACGTTTTTTTAAGCTCATTATAAATTGTTTCCCAATACAGTGGGACCTCGGGTTAAGAACTTAATTTTTTCCAGAGGTTCGTTCTTAACCTGAAACTGTTCTTAACCTGAGGTACCACTTTAGCTAATGGGGCCTCCCACTGCCTCCGTGCCACCGCTGCACGATTTCTGTCCTGAAGCAAAGTTCTTAACCCGAGGTACTACTTCCGGGTGAGCGGAGTCTGTAACCTGAAGCGTCTGTAACCCGAGGTACCACTGTATTCTTTAATCACACTGCAGGACCACCACATATGGTAAAATGTTCCTACTGTGTTTTTTTTCACACTTCCAGCATTTATTACTCTGCAATTTCAACATCTTTGCCAACGTATTTGGTGCTGAGTACCACCTGTGAACCATCTTCAGATGATTTTCCTTTAAAGTATAGCATGCCATGAATTTCAGGGTGTTTGTCCATAGCTGTTCCCATTAAGTTTAAATCAATATTATGTCCCACATCCGTAGCCCACCTTGCTTTGGGATCTTAAGCACTTAGGACCCGGGGAAAGTTGTGAAGAGGCAGGAGTGGTTTGATATGGGAATATTCCACATCAGTACTGTTCCTTGGGAGGTGTGGAGTTTGCTATCCTTTCTAGTGCCAAGAGGAGATCCTTTGAAAATCAATTCTTGGGAGAGAAATATGGAATGAATGTAGGTCCATGTTCTGGGAATTAAATGGTTTGAAAGAGCATATGCAGTCTTTGAGAAACACTGTACCAGGGTGACCAATTGCAGATCACCGAAGAGAAAATGCAATAATTACTATAATTTTAATAGAAATAAAATACATCTCATCATAGTGGAGGAGGACCGTGACCAGGATTTGCTCAGTCCCCTGTCCAGGTGCTGTTCATGGGAAATGTCAAAGGCACTTTTGTCCCTTCAGTTACACGACTGGGCTCCATAAAGTGTGACACATATCCACCCTGTGCTCTACACAGGGTTGCTTCATGCATTATCTCTTTTATAAATTATTATACAGGGCTGGCAACTGTGTATGGTAAGTTAGCATTTCAATCAACCCACCCACATGATGAATTCCCATTAGATATGACTAGTTCAACATGGGAAGCAGCTTCCATGCTGCTTGGAAGAAGGTCAAACTGCTCCCGTGATATAGTCCCTGTCCATAATCATGGATGCAGGACAGAGATAAGGTCTGAACTCATATTCCTTAGATTAAAATTCAGTTTTCCATAACTGAACTTGAGCAGGAAAGCAGACCACTATCACACAGAAACAGAAGGACGGAGGACCTGGGCACAAATTCTTTTTACCACCAAAGATTTGGCTGTTGACAAGTCAATTTTAATTTTGTTTTGCCCCTATAAATCTGCACACTAGGCTGAAAACTGATATAATAAATGTACCAAAGCATTAACCACCACATAGGTCTTTATCAGGAGCAGCAGGGCGAGTGTGGTTGTTGGAGTGTGGCCCAAGAACCACACTCACCCTACGCCATCCTCCATGCTGGTGGTAGGTGTAGCCACCCCATATTTTCTCAGGCACCCACAAACACACACACACACACACACACACACACACACACACGAAGGGCACAGTTCCCCTCTCTTGGTTGATCCATACAAATCAGCTGAGAAGACTTCTCATCCCTTCTCCACTCATCAGATTCCTCTGGTGGCCAGAGAGGGCACTACTTGCATCTCCATCAGGGTCTGGGCTCTACCAAACCCAGTATCCTGTCTATTCCCCCTCACCCATTTTGTCATCATCACCGAAACTGGTGGGATTTTTGGGGGTGAGGGGGAATCAGGACTTCAGTCTGAAAATTAGCCTCCTCTGCTTTCTTTCATACATTCATGAAATAAGAGCAACCAGATAAAACTGAATTCTGTATATTTGTTCATAACAAATCTTGGAAAGGATCGTTTTCAAAAATAAAGCATTGATACATTTTACCTGTGGCTTTGCACCACCAGGATCTTATGCCAGTTCTACATGATTAATAATAAAAAAGCTCCTCCTAATTTCAATTAACTTTACTAATTTACAGTGCAACCATCATAGCAATGCCTTATTAGCACTGACTTTGAATAAAAATCCATTACGTTACCAAAGAGCCAGAGAGTCTTATTGTACCACTGCAAGCGGAAAGGAGAAGATAGGAATTTCTGGATAAATAGCATTTCCAGTTATGTTTGACAGATGTATGTTTATCCATGAAGCACAACTGTAGGAAAATAAATCCAGGAAGGAAGACTAAAAGCAGCATGCAAAACCCATATCGTTCTATCACTAAGATCTTCAGTAAAGCAACATTCATAGCCAATACAGCAGGGGTGGGAAATGTGTGGCACTCCAGATGTTTCTCCAACTCCCATCAGCCCCAGCCAGAATGGCCAATTGTCAGTGAAGAAGGGCCAGCAACACCTGGAACGCACACAGGTTCCCCATTCCGGCAAAACATGATCAGAACCATTGGATCTTATTGTGACAATGATATTGTTTATCCCAAAACATAAGCTTTGTTGTGGAGTCCAATTGCCTCCCCTGTATTGGACAGAAGTGCTTAGCTTTTCTTCTTCTTTTTTAAAGTACTCTAAAGGTGCATAACCCTTTGGATTGCTTCCCTGATATACAACTTAAAAATAGTTCTAAGGATCCAGCTCTTCAAAGCTGCCCTTTATCATCTGGAACAAAGCACTGTAATCTTATCTTTGCAACCTGCCACAATCACAGGTTTTCCAGATAAGTGGTCTAGTAATAGGCAACAAAATACCTACTTGATCTGAGCCTAAGATCACCAGTTGCTGCTAGATGAAAGAGTTACTGGTTTTTCTCTTCTGCAACTTGTTTTATTTTAATCTTAGACTAGATTAATACATATCTCATACAACAAACTACAGCAAATAAAAAAGGCTGAATATGATCATTATACTTGTCCCAAAACATCACTAAAAAACCCTTCTCATTTATTCAGAAATCTGTTCGACATATTTAGTTGCACTCTCCTATAGTACAGCGTACAGGGCTCCGGAATGGATCCCGGACGCTCAGTGAGGTACCACTGTATGTTAATTTGACCACAGTGACAATAGACCAAGTTTTTTCAATCCATTCAAACAAGCAGGGGCTATACACTTCTTCCAAGTGTTCTCTATAACTTGGAGGGAAGCTTCTGTATCAACGGTACTCTATCCAATTGAATATAATTTGACAGGTGCTCTTCTAACGATGTCACAAAACTATCTATCCTGATCCCCTCTAGGGGCCCTCATAATTGCAAATTATTCTTTCTTAGTTCATGAGTTATTTCCTCATACTTAGCTGTATTCATTTCTACATCTATCGCTAATACTCTATTCCTTGTTTATGATTCTCTAGGTACATTTTCTAATTCTGTTTGTGCTTTTTCCATATTTGCCATTTTTATTGTATGTTTCCATTCTATTATCAATTATTCCACCTTTTTCTCCCACCCTAAAGTTTTATTAGCCATCACTTCTAATTGTTCTTATATTTTAATATCATGATTTCTCTTTTTTAATCCAATTCAGACATAGAAACATTCTGAGTTTTATCTTTAACAGCAACCCAAATTTCTTATTTTCTGTCCTTTAAATTTTGTCCTTCTTATACTCTTTCTTCCAAAAGGGTCACTTCTTTTGTGTACAGCTTATGATTATTGTCTATTGTGACCCTGTTTCTCTCTGGTGATCCCATTTGGACCTTCTCTTTCTTTCCCTTTAGCCTTCCAAGGACCCAGTGGCGTAGCGTGGGGGGTGCAGGGGGGGCCGGTCGCACCGGGCACAACATCTGGGGGGTTAGGGTTAGGGGGCGCAAATCCACGGGTTAGGGGGCGCAAATCCACGGGTTAGGGGGCGCAAATCCACGGGTTAGGGGGCGCAAATCCACGGGTTAGGGGGCGCAAATTACTTGCCTTGCCCCGGGTGCTGACAACCCACGCTACGCCACTGCAAGGACCTATATTCTGTTATTTTAATTCATTTTTCCTGATACTCCATTCACATTTAGGGGCTTCATACATATCATATGTGTGTGTTATTACTGTAAGCACTGTTCTCTTATAAACCAGGTATATTTTTCTTATTAGGACACTCTCACCCCCAGTACTTATCTCTATCTTATGCTTGAACTTCTGCTACCACTATCTCAATTAATTCTCAAATATCTCAGTCATTTTCTGCATCATATGCATTTATTAGATAGTTCATCCTTCAAATCCACCCACCATCCATTTCAGTTCAATCCAATTATAATTTGTATCCCCATCAACATAATTTATTCCAATCATAGTTCTTACAAGTCATTACATTGCCAAAATTCATTAGGTAAATCAACTTATGTATTTCTTCAATAATCACGATTTAATTCTTCGCTTGATTCAGTTTTGAATTAGTTTCACGATAATTGGTTCAGTTGCCAAATTAAGCCAAGCAATCCTGCCTGTGTGTTCTTATCATAAACATATTACTATATATGGCTCAACTCATTTAGCTACCTAGTGCTCAAACTGTGTTGCAGTTTGTCTTTTTTCTTAATTTTCCTTACAGAGTGCGGCTGCTCCTTCCATCCTCTTAGCTAAGCCGAGTCTACTTTGCTGCTTGCCAAAGGGGCCTGCCAAAGTTCCTCTAGTGGTGGCAACAGAGGTCTCTGCACCTTGGGGGCTCCTCAACTTTTATAGGTGAGGTCCTGATATATCTTGCCCTCATTTGGGTCAAAATCTCGCTCCTCGTCCCTCAAATTTGTGGAACCAGGGAAACTTCCACAGTGGCAGAAGACTACTCAGAGTAGTTGGGCAGGAGTTGCTGGTGTGAACCTAGTTGTCCTCCCTTTCCCTCCATTCCCAGCTTCTCCTGGCAGCTGTTCAGCTGTTGATATGCCCACCAGGTCTCAGTGTATCTCGCCTATGTCTTGTTCAAAACCTCAGCCCTCCTCCCTCAGGCCTCTTCCACAATTTATTAATTCATTGGCAACTGCTTAAGATGAGGGCTTAAGGTATGGTGACATTGATATTTATCAATTATTTTCAACTGAATGTAATGCAAACCCACTCTCTCAGGTTCGTAATCATAATGTTAATCTACTAGTAAATATTTGTGCTCTTCATTTTTCACATAAGATGCTTTTGTTGGTCTAAGTAGTAAAAGAAAATGTTTCGTTCTGGTTTACTTTGTTTCATTTCTGCTTCTATTTAAAATTCTGAGCAGAATCTGCTCCTACTCACCTGCCCCATCCATTGCTCGTGAATCACTGGGCCCTGCATCAGTTTGCTGAAACATGAAGACAGGGACCTGGAGGTCTCCATCTGTTGGTGGTAATTCTATCCATGCAAATGTATAAAAACGGACAGCACACAAGAGAAGCCATTAAAGTAGACAGATAGTCCCAGGTTGGAGACTTACGTTCAGAAGACGACGGAGGAGAAATCTCCCCACTAGGAATAAGTCCTATATACTTTCCTCCAGTATGGAGGAAAAACCAGAGTGAATACTTTGATTCTAAGAATGTTGTAGTCAAAAGACCAGAGAAAGACTAGGGAAGGCAAATCCTGATAGACAGCAATGAAAGGTAGGGTTGCTTAAACAGGAATTTAGCAGCACCTGTACTTTACGGTGCAGATTTGGTAATGCAGGCTGTCTACGCACCAAACACTGAAAACACATTCCTCCTCTCAAATATACCCGGAAGCTGTAGTTTACATCCTACAATTCCCAGCATCCTTAACAAAATATACTTCCCCAAGTTTGGGGGGGGATACTTTCTATGTGCTTTAAATGTATGGTTCGCATGCAGCCCAGTCAAGTGTTGTAATGATGATCAAGCGCTGGGCTGCTGCTATACAGATTCTCTAAACATCTGGTGCTAAGATAGCATCATGTCTTTCCGGACACTCAGAGCCAAAACTGACTTGAGAGGTGAGGGATCTGTGATCAGGTTTCCTAAAGGTTAAAAAGCAAAACATAAAAATTAGCCACCAGTGACTAATTTTGATCAAAGAAATGGCACTAGGAAACAGATTTTTTCCCCCAGGCAATTTTCCAGATCTAAATACTCCTCTATGTATATGTGTATATATGTATATGTGTGTGTATGTGTATATACACACACACACCTCAAAGCTACTATTCTGGAAGCAGAAAACAATGGTGTGTATTAAAATTCACTTGGTAAGTATCTCTAAATTCTTCCATTCCCTTGACTTTGCCAGGCCACCCTTGTAACCTTCCATCATCATGTGAGTCCTTCCTGTAGTGGCTTTGTAGAAAGTAGCCACATTTGCATAAGACAAGAACTTTAGCTTAGTAAGCCATATCATGCATGAACTGTGTACTAATGCACGCTGTGCTACTGCTCCAGCTCTGCTACTCCCATGATCTGAACTGGTAAACAAGACAGGAAGAGGATATCTTAGCATTGCTTCTGAACACAGAGTTGCCATTTGTTTTGCCCTAACAAACCAGGATGTGTAAACCAACAACAAGCCATAGTTTAAGGCTGGCTAGTGAGCCTGGCTTGCTAGAGAGAAGCAAAACATGATCACAGGTTGAGATGTAACAGTAAGGGCTCCTCCAGATATTCTATTTACTGAGCCTTCATCTGCATTTGCTTGCACAAAGCTTACATGGAAGATAGATTATATCCTGCCTTTGTTGAGCATTTGTTTCTATTTGCTTGTGGAGCCATTATATGACAAAAAGCGTTCATCCTGCTTTGCTTGTCTAGTGTCCCATTAATCATTCACTCATCCCACACTTTTCAATATATTTCCCAGTCCCTTTCCAAACCACAAGAAGTCTGATCCTTTCTTAAAATAGATTTGTTATACTAAGGTGACAGAGTGCTTTAATCCACTTGAATTGTACAAACCTAAAGTTACAGTATGCACTTGACTCTTATGCTATCCCCTTCCTGGTTTGCTTACCTGCTCTTGCCAGGGGAGGAGCAGAGCGGAAGTGATTGCTTATTAAAGCAAGAAGTTAAAAATTAGCACACCAAGAAGAGATTGACAAATTTCCTTAAAGTTTCACAGAACTTGAGAATCAAATTACGTTTTTAAAAAGGATAATAACTATAAAGTGCTTTACAGAATGATCTAATTAGGATGATTATTGTTGCCACTTACAGTGGTACCTTGGTTCTCAAACGGCTTGGCTCCCGAACAAATCAGCTCCCAAATACCGCAAACCCGGAAAAAAGTGAGTAAGTGTTGTGGTTTGCGAACGTTTTTCGGAAGCCGAACGTACAACATGGCTTCTGCTTGACTGCAGGAAGTTCCTGCAGCCAATCGGAAGCCGTACCTTGGTTTTTGAACAGTTTCAGGAGTCGAACGGACTCCCGGAATGGATTAAGTTCGAGAACCAAGGTACCGCTGTACTATAAAAACATTCCTTGTAACCTCATAGGTAAACAGTTGACTTTCATGAAATTTTGGTGACAATCTAGCAGCCTTTGGAGGATTTGTTTTAAAGTGAAAGAATCAATCAACAGCCAATGAAAATGAGAAGGCCATCAGTAAAACCTATCAGTGAGTTCACTCTCTCCACACCATGCATAGTTTAGTCCTAAAAACCCGAAACCCTTCCATCAGTTCCAGAGCACGGTGTTGGATCCAGATTAGCAGAATTAAATCTCATAGAAATTAATGAGGCTAGTTTTCTTAATTTCCATGGGAACTAAATGCAACTAACTTTACCTCGATCCCAATCATAAAGTTCAGGCTTTCCCCACAAATCTCAATCCTTAACAAATATATCCCAGTATACAATGTTGTTGTAGGTAAGTCAGTCCCTGCACCTTCAGAATAACTCTGTTTCATGGTGATGTTCTGAAGAGTAGCTGTCAAGAATTGGGCCATTCATCTACCAAAGGCCAGTTATTGCTGAGGAACATCCAAGCAGTGTTAATCGATCAGATATCCCATTACCCAAGATTCAGCAGGTAAGTATAGCAGATTCAATGAATTTTTCAATCAAGAGATTTTGGGCAACTAGACTTACGTTATACACTCATGACATAAGCCTGAATTCCAAGGCCCTTGCCTTATTGATGAGCAATCGAGATTAAATGTCAGAGACACCTGAATTTAAATCATAGTTCAGAAGATAAAAGTTTTAATCGCTTGTCCTGATGGGATAAAGGTTTTTCCAGAGATAGCAAAAGTAAGTGCACAGCACATCTGGCCTATGACAGAATTATAACTTTGACAGAATGCTGCTGTGCAGAGAAAGTGCCTCATCTCTATAAAATATACTTTTCATTTTTAAAAAGAGCTAAGTAGGACAATCAAGCATATGAAACGTTCTATAAAAATAAGAAGATCTGATAGATAAACCACAGAGAGTCTGCTCAGCCAAAATCCAGCGCAGCTCAGAGATAATACAAGGAGGAAGTTACAATAGGGGAGATGACAACAAATATTAGATAAATTGAAATTTAGGATGATTTGTATCAGTTACCGTAATTCAAAGTATATTAATTCAAAAGGCTTTGTGTACTATGCTATGGATACATGTGCTGTGGGAGGGGGGAGTTGATTTTTAAAATAAAAATAAGTCATAATTTACAAGCTTTCTAAGTGACTGAAAAAAATGTGCCATTTCTTTGAAGATTGGCTTAAAAATTTATCATGCTATCCGTCCAGAATTCCTGCTGTTGTCTCTTGCCATATCTGCAAGTGCTACCCTGAGGCCTTCTTTTTAAAAGTCTTTATCAAGCCTTTATAGCATCTGAGTAAATAATCTCACCCACCAAGTATTGTGTCCAGGCTCTGGGCATATCAATAAAATCCATGTCACCCCAGCAAATCAATATTGCTACATGTTAATTATACATTCCCTGCAAAAACCAATTATCACTCACCATATTCGTATTAGTGCATTACCGGGGTGGGGTGGGTTTACAAACATACGGCCCACAAGAACTTCTGCACCAACAGAACAGAACAAATAGGACATCCAGCTTCCCAAGACAAAAGACTTCACTTCTCCACAGGAGTTTTGAGTTAAGCTCAGGCAACAGTATGATCCATTTAATTTCTGAATCCAACAGGAAAAAATCTATAAATAAGAAGTAGCATCATAATATAAAATATACCCTATTGTTTATTAATGACCTCAGTTTACATAACTAAATCATCAGATCTGAACTATCTGTGGTGCACAGACTGCAATTAATTCACACCCTCATTTATCAGCCAGCGATATTAGATTTGCAAATGTGCTGTCCAGATGTTAATGCAAGGCACCTACATTAAAAAAAACTGATAAAAAACGAACTTTCTAACATATTGGTTGGAAAAATATTGCTCACTTGGTACAATGTGTTTAACACAAAGGTAAGCATTCTGAACTGAGCATTTATTTCCTCCCAACAGCCATTTTAGCCTCATAAATATCCTGTGAGGCACATCACCCAAGAGCCTCATTTAAGTATATTGTATTTAATTATGGGGTATCAGAGTTTTTAGGGGGTTAACCAGGCTGGGATAGCTGGGATAGCAGGCTTGTTGGTTTTTGAATGTCTGATGTAGATTTTTTTCAATTTCGTTGTTCTGTATGGGACTATGACAATAAAGATTATTGTATCGTAAACCAACACCACCCAGAGAGTTTCAGAGTGGAGCAGGCATTTTGAACCTGTAATCCTGAAAACACAGGGATTTTAAACCCGTGGTTCCTGAATTGTGATGGAGTTGCTAGACCAGAATGCTTCTGAGCCCAGGCCTGAGGCAGACAAGATGGCTCCCCCTCTCCATTCCACATACAGAAGGTGACTGGACTGGCAATTGGATTCTGTGGACAGAATCTTGTTCTCCAGCAGTTGGAGGGAAGCTGCTAAGCTTAAGGGCCATATTGCACACATTTCTTCAAGGGAAGTGAATGGCTTGGGGGCCCTCTGCCTCCGGTCTCTGCTTCTTGAGCTGGTTGTCTCACTCTGCCTAATAGCTTGGGCCAGGCCTGCTCCGAATGCTCAGACCCCAAGATACAGTAAACAGAGTGTTGTATCCAGTGGTTGCCCTTCCCCTGGAGAAAGATAGACATTGGATAATATCCAGTCTGAAAGGAATGTACAAAAAGGTGATATGCAGCAGTCTGATTCCTATTGTTCTAGGACCAATCAGACTGCGGCATTCTGAATCCTATTGTTCTAGGACCAATCAGTCTGCTGCATTCTGAATCCTATTGTTCTAGGACCAATGAGACAGCTGCATTTTGGATCCTATTCAGCTCAGTACATAACAGTTGTGTGACTTGTTTGGCCCCACCGGGTGCTGGCACCACAGGGGGCACCACAACAATGGTATTGAATGGAGCAGAAGAGGCAGGGGTGCCAATTGTAAAGTCACACAGGGTACCATGGAAATTTGAGAGCCCCAAATCCACCACTACCCGGAGAGTCCAAGAATGTGTCTAAACCCTGAAACTTCAAGCCAGTTCCTGAGATCTAGAAAACTTAATGTTAAACTAACCTTCCTTTTAATTTAGATCAAAGGCATTTGAAATACATAACATTTGTTTGCCAAGACACCCTTGAAAACAGTTGCCATTTGCATTCTCACCAGCTTCTTCTAGGCCAGAGCCACACACCCTTAATATGCTCTCAGCATAACTGGGCACATTTTGAGAGATAGGCAATTCTGTGGCTTCATAGGATCAAGATCACATGGGACCATTTGGACCTATCAGGGGAGGGGAACCTGTGGCGCTCCAGATGTTACTGTATTGCTACTCCAATCGCCCACAACCACTGGCAACGCTGACTGGGACTTAGTTGGAGTTCAACAACATCTGAAAAGCCACAGGTTCCCTCACCTTTCCTTTTATATAGATGAATATGCATCTTATTAAGAATGTCATCAATAAGAACAGAACATTTCCAAATAAATGGATTTGCAACATTTCACATTCTGGCAACCCTTCTCCAAGCATCAGAATACAGTAGGGTGCATTATATCATACAGTCCAATATCCTCATCTCTCCACAGGAAAGAATGTGGAGGTTATTAGACAATTACTTAGGCAGACATAATTGGCTTATTCCAGCTGAAGATCTGGCTCCTGACTCTACACAGCTTTGAGATATTAAAAAATTATTTAAAAACAAAAAAAGATTAGCACAAGACAAGTTCTAGGCAGGCCTGCAAATATGCATAGCAGATTTTTCCAAGGCAGTGCTCTATTTTCTGCAGATTCTCTGATTCTTATAACATCATTTCACCCCCTACTGAGCACCTTCATTCGTCATAAGATTTATTCCCTTCTACTTCTCTGCTATTCCCCACCCCCACCCGCATTGCTGTGGGTGGGAAGAACTGTGCGTACTGTTTTCTACTTTACCCACCCTCAATTTCTCCTTGCAACAAGCTTCTTGCTGCGTGAGCATATTAATGTTGCCATATTTGCAGGAAAATGTTTACAGCATGAGCTTTCAGTTTGAAAACAATGGGCCCCGTTTAAACTCTTGTGAAATCAATAGGAAGTTTGTGTACCACATTTGTTGCTAAGTTAATGGCGTGGCCTTGTCATTATGTCCTTCAGTTGTCTTCCCATC
Organism: Podarcis filfolensis; assembly: GCF_964270895.1. Lineage (NCBI taxonomy): Eukaryota > Metazoa > Chordata > Lepidosauria > Squamata > Lacertidae > Podarcis > Podarcis filfolensis. Next base: position 34,210,190 of record NC_139608.1, on the reverse strand, counting down.
ATTTCTTGACTGAGGGCCAACCTAAATGTTACAAGGCAGATGCGTGCCAGTCATCCCACATGCATCTTTTTTATAAAAAAAAACCCAAAAGCTGCCGCCGACTGCTTCTATTTGCAATGGAGGAACTGCTTAGCCCTTCCTCTCCCCACAGACAAAATCCCACATCCACCCCACAGATGAAAAAGCATACAGGCACCTATCGCATTGCACCTTTAATAAATCCGTAGGTGCAGTTAGGAATATGCAGGCGCTTTCATGTTTTAATCAATATATACTTTTGATTTCTTTATGCAGCCCATCAAGATAAAATTCATATATACTCCTGAAGACTCCTATTGGGATTTGAGAAACTGCTTAAAAATGTAAGGCAGACCCTGTTAGATCAGGTCAAAGGCAGGGAAGTTTCCATCAGTTTCTTGACGTGGTCTATCAATATAAGATTCATACATGCTTCATAGCAAGGGGGGAAACCCCACGACCACCACCAAATTAAGAACTTACAGAAAGGGTTTCAGACTCAATTAAGAAGGCATAGGATAAAAGGCACGGCTGCCTAACAAATATTAAGAGCATGGGAAACACTTAATGCGCAGTGCTGGGGATCAATATCACCTTTTCGTACATTCCTTCCTATCCTTAATTAAAGAGCATGTCAGCCAAAGTTTAAAAGCATATTAACTTTTCACATCTGTAGCTGTTTGTTGTTTTCTGGGAAAGAAGCTTGTTATTTTCAAGGGAGTAGCATGCCTCTAACGAGGCAGGAAGAAAACAAGATTCCTCTGAAAAGCCTCAACATTTGTAAAGCATGGAAGACTGGCCAACCATAACTGTTGAAAAGGTTCACGGATAGGTTCCCGCTTGCACCACGGCTGTACCCAGAAAAGGGTGGAAGATCAAATACCCGCAGAGCAGAATCAGGTTTTTGTGTGAAAAAAGGTGAACAAAGAACAGTAGCTTGTGAACCAGATAAGTTGTGCAGAAGAGGAAATCCGAGCACGTCTAGCTTGTCATGCCAGCTATGGCTGATGGCATTCCTTCTTCGACACAGCTATTAAAGGTGCATCTATTTGACCTGCTTTTTCACCTGGCTACCCTAATTCAGCCCATGCTTCACACCACAAACTTCACAGAGCACTAATCCAGCCACCATCACAGATAACCCTCAAACAGGTTCCAAATTCCACCACAGCCATAAAGGCTGACCACTGTGGTACAAGGCGGACCCAGCCATAAGCGCATCCATAATAAGGGACAATGTCTGATTATTATTAATTATTATTATTATTATTATCTTGAAAAAATAGAGTTAGGGAGACCAGGATAAGGGAGGCTTAGCAAGCACACTCCCACCTCTGCCTTCAGAACACAGCCCTTATTTTCCAGTGTTTTCTCTACAATATTTGGAGCAGTGCAACAAAACAGAAACAAATGGATTCTCCCCTCCCCACCTCCAATAACCTACTAAGAGTTCCTTTATTTCTGTAACCACAGGAAAAACGTGACACTCTATAGTGGTTTTTAAAAGCCTAGCGTAATTCAGAGTTCTGCTGTCTCTCCAGCTTCTGCAAAACAGAAAGCCACAGTAGGTGGGTCCTTTCTGGGGGGTCTGAAGCATATGGGGACTTCTTATTTCACGAGCGCCATCCAAAAGAATTGTGAAGTGGCAGACAGGAAGAGAAGCGAGTAGGAAAGCTGGCTCCTGACTGATATTCATCTGCCAAAGGAAGCAGCGCACATCTTGGTCTCCGTTTGGGGGGGGGGGGGAGAAAGAAAGACTTCTTTTTGCACATTAATTTTTGGAGACTGAAAACAGCAACTGTGATCATCACCATCAATTCATGTAGTGCCATCAACAGGCATGGGTGATTTACAGAGCACAAGAGGACATGTTTCTGCCCAAAAGACTATAATGTGACACAGGGGAGAGAAAAAGAGGAATGAGGATGGGGGGTGAGAGTAAATAGGGAAGCCACATTTGCTGTCTATGCATTTGCACAGGTGTAAGTGGGACGCGGGTGGCGCTGTGGGTTAAACCACAGAGCCTAGGACTTGCCGATCAGAAGGTCGGCTTTTCAAATCCCTGCAACGGGGTGAGCTCCTGTTGCTCGGTCCCTGCTCCTGCCAACCTAGCAGTTCGAAAGCATGTGAAAGTGCAAGTAGATAAATAGGTACTGCTCCAGCGGGAAGGTAAACGGTGTTTCCGTGCGCTGCTCTGGTTCGCCAGAAGCGGCTTAGTCATGCTGGTCACATGACCCGGAAGCTGTACACCGGCTCCCTCAGCCAATAAAGCGAGATGAGCGCCGCAACCCCAGAGTCAGTCACGACTAGACCTAATGGTCAGGGGTCCCTTTACCCTTTACCTTAAGTACATATTGGAGGCACTATGTTAGGGTGGCTCTCTTCTGGTCCTCCAGAGGTTACTGGACTCATCGGAAGGAGTACAGGACTCTGTCTTACATCTGGAGGCACTAAGGATTCAATTTGGTACTTATTGCCCCTGAGGCAGATACCCTATGGCCCATCCCCCAGCCAGCATGGTCAATAGCCAGAGATGGTAGGAGTTACAGTCCAGCAACATCTGCAGGGTCCCAGTGAGTCACCTCTGGACAATAAAAGGCTCCATAGAAAATGTGGGTTTTAAAGAGGGATTGGAAGCACGTAAGACAAACGGCATTAAGCAAGTGTGTGTGTGTGTGTGTGTTCTAGAGGGTAGGCCCAAGCCAAAGGAGCCACAAAAGGTCAGAGTCCTTTGGACAGCTGAGGAGGGAAGAGCTGAAGGAGTGGAGGTCAGCAGAGAGATATGAGAGCAGATAAATATGACATGGTTTCAGAGGCCTTTGAAAAGAAGGACGAGGAGTGCTGGATGCATTAGGAGATGAGAACAGAGATTTAAAGAGAGGTGTCATATGGTCAGAGTTATCAGAGAGGTGGATGGTTTTGACAGCAGAAAGCTAGAGAAAGATGGGGGGCATCACGCAGTAGTCAGGGCAAGAGAGGAAGAGGGCATGAACCAGAGTTTTTGCAGAAGAGACAGAGAGGAAAGGCTGTGTATTTGTTGTGCTGCAAAGTTAAGGAGAAGCAACATGGCCTTGGCAACAGAAGCACGGTAGATAATGGAATCAAGGGCAGTTATCATGTTTTGAGGGACAAACAGCCAACTTCTTAAGTCAGGGAGCAGTGGGAGGTAGAGAGAAGTATATGCTTTTAACTGCCGGTATTTGTCAGCAGTGTATTTATAAACTTAGCATTTGTATGTCGATCAATATACCTGAAGCAAATCTGAAGCAGCCTCTTTAATCTTGAGTTATAAAGTAACTTTTCCTGTAAAGTTTCCTGTAAGGTCAACAAAGTGTAAAACCTCCTAATCCCAGTGGTTATTCCAGGGCAAACAGAAAGGCACTCTGCATATGCTCAAAGGCATTGTGTCATTTTCCCATCACGTATTCCCGGGCTGAGACATGATTGGCATCATAAAAGGGCTAATATATAAAATAAATGCCTACAACAATGCTGCCAGAAACGGGGGGGGGGGAGCGGGGAGAAAGGAAAAATAACTCAAGACATACTATAAAAGCAGCATTCTAGCCCTGCATACTTTTCATTACAGGATTTAAGAATCCCTCTGAGACACTTTGACAAAAACACTAAAAGTGCAATCCTATGCATGTCTGCTCAGAAGTAAGCCCACTCAGTTCAATGGAAGTTATGCTATGTACATATTAGTAGCTTAAAATGCAATGAGAAATTGGTCAGGTAGCCTCAGGGGCTAGAAGTGCTTTTTACCAACTGTGACTGGTTTGGCAAATATGCCTATTCCTGGACCGGGAAAGCCTGGTCTGTGTTGGTTACTTTAAGACTGTATGTAGGCTTCCTTTGCACTTGATCTGGAAGCTGCAGTTAGTGCAGAATGCTGCAGCATGATCGCTGACTGGTGTGAGGCCTTGTCAGCATATAACACCTGTGCTTAGAGGTCTGCCCTGGTTGTCGATTTGCCACTGGGCCAGGTTCAAGGTTTTACTATTTGTATATAAAGCCCTCAACAACTGGGGACCAGTTCATGAGATCACTTTACCCCACCATGTGTTCGCTTGACCGCTTTGATCGGCAGAATTGGTGCTACTTCAGCTGCCGCATAATACCCATTCTGGCATCTGAAAGAAATTGGTCATTTAGTGTGGCAGTACCTACACTTTGCAACTCCCTGCCTTTTGAGCTCAAGCCGGCACTTTCACTTTACTATTTTCAGCGCCCGTTAAAAGCATTATTGTTTAGATGAGCCTACCCAGATGCTGGGATAATTTTAATTTGTTTTAGTATTTTATATTTTGTATGTTTTAAGGTAGGGTTGTAAAATTCCTCTGGATTTTATTGTGCTATATTTTTGTAAACTGTTTTGAAGTGTGTTTTTTGTTTTTCACAATCAAGCAGTGTATACATTTTATGAAAGAAAAAAAGAAAACAAAAATGCCAAGACTTTGGGTGGAAAGAAGCAGAAGTCCCAGCAAAGGAAGAATGGATACAAAAACTTATGGCATATGCAGAAACGGCGAAACTTACCAGAAGAATAAGAAATCAAGATAACAAACATTTTATAAAAGAATGGAAATGGCTTAATGAATATATTTACAGATAAATTGCAAACAGATAAAAACATTGGCAGGATTATTGTAATAACCTGCAGTTTCATAAGAGTATATATTTAAAGTACATAATAAAATGACCATATTAATGAATTGGGATATGCAGAAGATATTTTTAAATTTTTTTTTGAAGGAACCACATAAAGAGGGGGAAGGAAGTCAAACTCTGAAATGTTAAATTGATTGTAAAATTAATGAACTGTATAAACTTGAAATGTGTAAATAAAAACTTTTTTAAAAAAATAAGACTTTGGGTGGTGACACTTGTTGTTCAACATAGGCAAGCACAAAACAAACAACATGCAAATAGAAGACCAATATAACACAATGAAAGAGGTTGCATTAGGGAACAAAAAAGACTATAACATTAATTGGTTTGTGGGGCTCTCAGTGGCATCTTGTCCAGCAAAAGGAAAAAGGATGTACAAAGCCACAATTTTTATATTTACTGGAGAGATGGAGGCAGAACGAGAGGTCAAGGATATGCATTAGCACTCCCCTCAAGATGTCCACCTCATGTTTCCAGCACTGTGCTTAATGTATCTTATTCTCTCCAAGGAGCACAAAGCACTATTTCAGCCTTTTAAAGGAAAAGACCAAAATTACACAGGAGAGACACAATTGCATCTCGCAATGTCTTTTTTTTAAAAAAAAAACCAAGAAAACTTTGAAGCAGTGATAGGGTTCTCTCCTTAACCCAGGAATCGGCAAACTAAGGTCCGCAGGCTGGATCAGGCCCAATAGCCTTCAGGATCCACCCCGCGGACTGTCCGTGGATCGGCGTGGAGATTCTGTTCGTTCAGGCTGTGCCATTTCCCTCCCTGCGCCATTCCATTCCCCCCCCCTCTTCCTGGTTTCTCCCCGCCCTGCCTAGAGGAGGAAGGGGGCTGGGCTGAGCTGGCTGAGCGCCATTTTTCGCGCCACTCATCTTCCCTCCGCCATCGCTGCTGCCACCCTGGTGCTCCTGTGGGCCAGAGAGCGGAGCGAACGAGCTCTCTCTGCCTATCTACAAGAAGCAGCAGCAGCGGTGAGGGTGGTGATGGCAGCAGCCCCAGGGAAGGTGAGTGCAGCGGCTGGGGCTGGGGCGAGGACTACTTGCCCCCCTCGCCTCTTCTTCCAGCTCCACACACCCCCTGGTGCCCCTTCTCTAGTCCACCACAAGGTCTGAGGGACAGTGGACCTGCCCGCAGTAAAAAAAAATTTACTAATCCCTGGCTTAACCCTTTGCTCCCTGTACCATTCACCTTCAGTCCTCACTGTTGTCAGGAGGTCCACGCAGAGCTACAGGTACCTGTATTTCCCCACCATCCATGGGTCAAATAGCAGCCAGGGAGGGTCCAATTTTGTTCAGGAATACTGCAAGGAAGGAAAGCTTAAAACAATCCCCTGCCCCCAACACTACCACCACTCCCTGAATACAAATACTTCAATCCAACTTGAAGCCTCCTGTCATGACTGCTTTAAATTGAAAAACTTGAAATGTGGAGAAATCTAGTCATTGATCACTTGCATCATTTGGCATGAGGGTTAGACTCAGAGATAATGATTCACACAAGTCCAGCAAGCAAACTTGATATTGGATATCAGAACATCAACTTCCTGCAAGCTAAAGTAGAAGTCTCATTACTGCACCACAGTGTGTTGGTTGACATTATCCAAGGCACAGGTGTACAGGCGCTGATCAGAATAAGAGTCTCAGCACACATAACATTAACAGCAACAGACTGCAAATTTGCCCCTTTGCTCTGGTTGCCTCCCCCTCAACATGCTTGAGAAGACAGAAACGTTTCCACAATTCTATCAGAATATATCTCTAATTGTCACTAAATTTCAAGGCTCTTAGGTAAGAAGTTGCCACAGAAGACAAATGGTCTGCTCAAGTCAATATATCCAGCCCAAGACAATAGCAAGCAACAGATGCTTCAGAGTAGAAAAGGCAAAGCGAGTATTTTAATCATGTGTCGAACACCTTAATGACTTCCTGAACTAGAGCAATTTGGGTGGGGTGGAGAATACATCTTATGAGCATTCGGACAATAACATTTTGAGAAAAGGCAGCCTTCCATGACCCCACTAGTGAGCCCAGCATAAAAAGTTGGTTGCAGGAGTGTCACAGGTACCTATTGGATAGTACCTGTGACATCTCAGTGAAGAGCATTTCCCTTCCCCTCTAGTCACTATCAGACCATTTAAAAGATTTTGAGCACTGCACAGAAGTACTCGAGCATGAAGGGCTTATGCAATCCTACAAAACGAAAAGGATATGACAGTAGGGCTGCAATCCTATACTCACTCACCTGGGAGAAAGCTTAATTGAAAACAATGGAACTTGGGTGGCATAGATAGCTTTACCGTGCAGTCCTATTCTCTCACTCTGGAAACCATGTCCCACCATTCTGTGAGGGACTGTGCATGCATGTGTGAGAGTGAGTGTGCCATGCACACATATTTAGAAGCTATCTCCATCCCCCTCGCTTCTGCATTGGGCTGCATCTAGTCCAGTTCATGCTTTCTGCACCATATTTATGCGAGAGTGACCCCAAAACTACCACCTATCTCATGTCCAGGAACAGAGCAATCCTACAGTAAGTTGACTACCCCTTTGCATTGGTGGAATAAAGTACCATACAACATATTGTCCAGTCTCTGCTGAAGAAAGCAACACCTGCTAAATGAAGGGGGCCAGGGGAGGGAAGCAAAACTTCCCCAGGGGTCACTGTTAATTGAAGTATTAAAAAGTTCTTTCATATAAGAAACTTTGGGATGGGATGGGGGAGGCCATTCCTGTCTTCAGATTCCACTCCCATAAAATAAATTTAAGAAGAGAGGGAATAATACACTAATGAATAGTACATGACGCAGTATAAATTTCAGCAAAAGCTGTGTTTGATATATGTACAGACAATTACTGTAGTGAAAGGCAGAGCTGCTACTTTTAATTACAAGAAAAGTTTCCTTTTGACTTCCCTGCAAAATGTGCTTTATTGTGGTCCACCTGTGACCGAACTAAAACTGATGCTATAAAATTTTTTCCACTTTGCATGAGTCTTGCAACAAAGTGGTCTGGGTTAAATTCTTTCTTGGCGTAGCTCCAAGAACTTGGTAGGCTTGCACCTAGAGATCTTTTGCATCTGCACTTTCTAAACTGCCTGTTAGGAGAGATATTCTCTCTCTCTCTCTCTCTCTCTTCTTGGACCAAATGATCCCGGCAATCTAATTTGCGGCTGCAATAGATTCATTTTTCTATGCCTGGTGAAGAGATTTGCTAACAACCTGGCTCTGGGCACAGAGACTGACCAGCGCAGTGCTTGGCTACAATAGGAGCTATATTAAGTTCCTAGGAAGTACAGAACAGGGAGCAGACAGATGGGGTACATATTCAGTTAGACTGCTATTGTGCCTCTGGCTTGAGTCACCCTCCCTCCCATTAACCTGATTTACAGGAAGACTATTTTTCATTTCTGTGAGTTCTGGACAATACTCAAATTATTGGAGGGAAGTGTGAGGGGGGTCGGCTTTAATGAAATCAGCATGCCCTACAACACAGCATGCCCTACAACATCCTCCGCCCAACAGACACATTTTAGCCAAATTGTGCTCCCCGGTAGCCTTATACAACACAGCAGCTAAGGGGGTTGGGAGTTTCCTGCCTAAGCCTTGCCTACATTCCCATAGGGCCAAATACAGGAAAGCCCTGTGTTGTTGTACATTTAGAACTCAATACAACAGCAAGCCAGCATTTCCAGGGTGCTGCTCTGAACAGGCAGCGTTCATGGAATTGTAGAGCTGGAAGGGACCCGAGGGTCATCTAGTCCAACCCCCTGCGATGTAGGAATCTCAGCTGAAGCATCAATGAAGGCTTTGATGGCCTGCACATTTGGGGCAGCGGCCCATGGCACAGAGCCACAGAAGGGGCCACTGGATGGACCAGCTGGTCTGAAAGCTAGCAGCCCCCAAAAGGTTTGGCAGGGTCCGCTTTGTGCCACACAAACCATCCCATCTCACTCAGACTTAAAAGGAAAGTGGTGCAATGGAACGGCCACTCCTCTGCCCCGACTCCAAAGTAGACAAAAGTGAGTGGTGGCTGCATGGAGCATTCATCTCTGGCTACAATCATTCACCCACCAACTCACTTTGGAAGCTCTGCCACCCCGGTCAGGAAATGCAGGTGAGCCAGAAGAAGTGGCACTGGGCCCAGCCTTGGCCCACTTACCCTCTCTCTTCCAGGATCCATGGTGGGGGGGTGTAGGCCTTGCAGGAGCAGCTACTGTCTCCACTCACTTCTCTGGGTAGGGCTGGACTGATACATTGCTGGGGGGTTGGGTTAAATGACCCTTTGGTTCCTTCCAATTCTATGAAAAACCTCACGCCCACTGGGTCACCCTCTAAGGTGGCACAGGCAGGCCTAACCCCTGCCCACCTGCCACAGCACCAGACAGAGTGTAGGTGAGCAAGCGAGAAGTTGGGTCCTCATGCAAGAAACATCTGCCTGGTTCTCCTGTCCACTCACCAGTGCACAACCTTCCCTAGCAGGCTGCCACTAACAAGGGAGCAGGTAAGAGATTTCCAGAGAAGGAGGCAGGTGGCAGTTAGTTCTTGAAGCCATTGCTGGCCTCATCCAACCCTGCAGGAGCAGAATGGTGGAGAAGACAGGGCAAATGATGGTTGCAAAGAGCAGCAATGCACTACTTCTTTTCACCAGCCTGCTGTCTCCCTCGGAGGTTTAACTTAGAACTCTTTCTCTCCTTGGTCAACAGGGTGGGAATGATTGAGCCTAGCAGGGTCATCCCGAGTGAGTGAGTGAGTGAGTCACTGCCTCCACTTGGTAGCACAGCGGTGAGGACTCAACTTGCTGTATCCAGTCCCCACCACTGCACACCCAGAAGTAAACAAGCAAAAAATGAGGTACCTTGCACAAATTCCCTGCTTTTACTCTCTGTACAGACGCGGGTGGTGCTGTGGTCTAAACCATTGAGCCTAGGGCTTGCCGATCAGAAGGTCAGCGGTTTAAATCCCCGCGACAGGGTGAGCTTCTGTTGCTCGGTCCCTGCTCCTGCCAACCTAGCAGTTCAAAAGCACGTCAAGTGCAAGTAGATAAATAGATACCACTCCAGCGGGAAGGTAAACGGCGTTTCCAAGTGATGCTCTGGTTTCGCCAGAAGCGGCTTAGTCATGCTGGCCACATGACCGGGAAAAACTGTCTGCAGACAAACGTCGGCTCCCTCGGCCAGTAAAGCGGGATGAGCGCCGCAACCCCAGAGTCATTCTTAACTGTCAGGGGTCCTTTACCTTTACCCCCGGGTTGTGTGCATACCCTACATTTAAAGCACATCCACCCACCCATCCAAAAATCGTGGGAACTGTAGCTGACCCCCCACTGTACTATAATTCCCAACACCCATACAAACTACAGTTCCCAAGGTTCTTGGGGACAGACACCTGCACTCTCTCAGTCTCTCGGTCTCTATCTCTCTGCGGTGCCACAGCTCTCAATCCTGCCCCTCCCACCAGCAATCAGCCAGCCACCTCTGCCCACCTGCTTGCCCTCATGTTCTTATCAGTACGAGGATTGTGTTGGAGGGGTGTGCATCCCAACAGACGGGTCACCAAGAGCCCCCAGTCCCCACCACCCACAACCTCCAGGGTCAAAGTGGGGGGGAATCAGAAGAATTTCCAGGGAATTGCCACGACCTCCTCTCTAAGCGATGCGTCCGGTCAACAGCTCAGCCTGAGCAAACCAAGTTGCAGCAGACGTTCGGAGCAGCCCCGGGGGCCGTTCTGCCCATTGACCGCTCCTTCAGCTGCCGCCGCGTCCATTTCAACTCTCTCGGCTTCCCCCACCCGCTCTAGCACCTCTTCCCGAGCCGCCTTGCTCTGTCAAAAGGCGGCTCTTGTTACCATTCCCAGGTGCCCTAAACAGGGCAAGGAACCGGGGTTAAGCGCGTCACAACCCCCACCCCCACGGGGAAGCCTCGGGAGACCGCTGGTCTAAAGGGGAAGCGTGTGTGGGTACTGACCGGCTGTGGGAACATCGGGCACCAGCTTGAGGGGGCCGATCTGGCGGATCTGAAACGCCGTCCTCACTTCGTGGCAGCTGGGATTCTTGACTCCGGAGACCCCGCCGCACAGCCCGGCCGCCGCCGTCGCCAGCAGCAGGAGCCCGAAGCGTCGCCGGCACAAGAAGACCCCAGGGCTCCTGTCACCGGCCATTTCCACATTCCCCACCAGGGACGGAGATAAGCCAGGGACGCCCAGCACGTCCCCAGAAAAAGTCAATCGGAACCAACACTGGGTGGACGCGCGCGGGGTGGGGAGAAAAGGAATCGGGTGGAAATGGGTGGCACCGCCGCCGCCGAGCAAGCTATGAGCAAAGTTGCACTGGGCAAAGTTGCGAGTTGAGGGAGGCGGGTGGGCGGTGGAGTGAGATTTAAAAGGAAGGAGCCCCGCTGGAGACGGTGCGCTGCGCGCTGCCTGCCGAACGCGGAGAGCGGCAACGTTCCAGCCTCCGAACGCTGAGAGCCTGCGAACGTGGGGGTTTCCCTTTCCTTTCCCCACTCGGCGTTCGAACCGTGGAACGCTCGCAAAGGCGGTCCAGCCTGGGGAAAACGCTAACGTTCGAAACGTGCCCTCCTCCTCCTCTTCGTCCTCCAAGCGGCTCTACCTCCAATGAACGCGTCTGGCGGGAGGTGGTCGTGGTCCTGGCGGCCCAGCCCTCCTCGCACAGTAGGGTATGTCTGTGAAAAGGGGGAGAGGCAGATCTCGCTCATTGGCTTGTTGCTATAATTAGGCTCCTTTAAATAAATAAATAATCCCCACTTTAAGGAGAGAGAGAGAGGAAAAAAAAATTGAGGAAATCTCCTTTAAAGCCGCACACTGACACAGCAAGATCCCGTGCGTGCAAAGTCGCCGAGGAACGACACTCCGCTGTAACGCGGGGGGGGGGGGTGCGGGGGGGGGAAAGAGGTTTATATACAGTAGTTGGGTGCCAGGGAACTTTTCCAAGGACTGCGGGACAGGCTTTGCACTAGCTGTGAGCCGTAGCCCGTGAACGGAAGTCCCAGCATCAGATTATATATTGCGGGGGATCCGATTTTTGAAAAGTGCGACCCAGTTAGGTGCACATGCGTGACTTTTCAAAGAAAAGACCTAAATCGCGCCGTGGGAGGTTGCGTCAAGTTTGTGCACGTGTGCCGTCTTCGGCTTTGAAACGGCTTGGGTGTCACATCGGCTTCTGTGGGTTGTAACAGCAGCTTGCTTTGCAAAATATGTCCTTTCTCTCCATGCCTGGAAAAGCTCCAGTGATGCCAATATATATAGGGAAAGCTGTTGTCAAAGAAAGCAAGAAACCCTAAAGAATGAAAACAAACCTGGCCGTCCTAGATTATTAAGTCTACAAGACACGTTCTTCAGGGAGACATCGCTGAAGAAAGCAAATGCTTCCATGCAACTGCACTTCCGAACAGAATAATTGACAATGCAGCTAGATCAGACTAACGCCCTATTTAATCCAGAATCGCGTTTCCCTTGGTGACAAGCAGATGCCTATGGGAAGCCCACAACAGGACAGGAGAGCAAAAGTTTCTCCCCTCCCCATTGTCCTCCAGTTACTGGTATTCAGAGGCATGCCAACTCTGATCATAAGTAGTAGCTGCATCTTCCATGCTGCAAGATTCATGCGCTGAGCAGGGAGCTGGACAAGGTCCCTTCTAACTCTGAAAAATCCTACAATTCCATGCTTACTCAGAAATATGACTCACTGTATTCTCTGGAACTTACCCCCACATCAGCAGGCGTAATATTGCTGCCTTATGCACGCACCCAAACACGCCATTAGGGTTGCCACCTTTTTATTTTTAGCAAAGATCATGTGCCTTTTAACAGCTGCTCAAGAGGCATAATTCAACAGGTGTATCTTTTCCTGAGCTGAAGTAGTGATGAAAAAAGCTTCACATGTTGAATTTCTGCCATATGTGCATCTATTAAGACTTGGGAGCTCTGCCACGGGCAGGGGGCTGGATGGAGGAAGAAAAAACTTCAGTGCACACCAATCATATGCAGAGCTTAATTTGAAGCAGGGCTCGGCTCCTGTCATTATTTTCAGTACAGTACCAGAAAGCAGCAAAACTGCTGCTTTTTAACAACGAAGCAGCCACCACCAACCTGGTGCCCCTCAGGTGCTGTTGGACTACAACTCCCATCAGCCCCAGCCAGCACAGCATCTGACCCTGATGAAATTATGCTAGAATTGTTCAGGATCAGAAATAGTCCTAAGAAAGAGCAATTTCCATGGTCTTTCTTGAACTTAACCATGCCATGGTCTACAGATAATAAACAAAAAGCACAGGCTGTCATGCTAGTCAATTTAGTGGGTGGAGAAAGAGCTTGAAAATCCAGAATAAGATGATGCCCTTACTAAGACCAATGAAAAAGCTCCAGAATACCGATCCAGCTTCTAACATCTGGTAGGATGTAAAACAAAAAGGTGGGGGAGAAGAGACAAGAAGCAGGGAGTGGGACAGTTCCTTCCCAAGTCTGCAGTTTATAACGATCTTGTGCTGGAATGCAGGAGGAGCTTTGCAAACATAATTGGATTAGCTGCTCAAGTGTAAAACAGGTTGTAAAATGTATCTAGGGCTAAACGGACCAAAAAGGTATTTAAAGGGGGGGGGGCATCTCATCAATATTTTTAGAATATATACAATATACTTTGTTGCTGTTTTTTTTTAGAATGTAAACAAGAATGTAGCAGAGAATCATAGTTTTGTAGAATTGGAAGGGGCCCATCTATAAACCATTGTTTGCCACCAATCAGGGGGAGACAGCCAGGGCCAACCCAATGCATTTCACTGCCTGAGGTGAAAGGGAGAATGGCAACCCCTACCATTCCACATACAAAAAGCCGGACAGGCTTGCTTATTAATGTTACTTTAACACTGGAGATGGGCACTGGCGGACAAAGCTGGGGGTGGGGGGAGCGGCCGACCCTGGGTGCCACATCTAGGGGGGTGACAACCCCCCCATGAGGATCTTCACAACAGCGCTCCTCCCACACCGGGCATCTCGTGCACCCCTGGTGGGCGTTGTGCGCACCCACCGATCCTGCTTCCTTCCTTTCCCCTTCCCTTCCTCCTCCGTTATTTACTCACCTGTCTCCTTCCTGTCCTCTCCCCTGCTTGCCTACCTGTGAGCGCCCGGGTGGTGCGCCACTGCTGGCAAGCCTCCCAGGACACTCGAAGGCAGGCAGGCAGGCAGGGAAGAGGATGGGAAGGAGGCAGGCAAGTAAATAATGGAGGGGGGAGAGAAGAGGAGAGGAAGGAAGCAGGATTGGTGGGTGCGCAAGGCTCCCTCCATGCCCTGCGCCCCCGCTCCCTTCAGCAGTGTCCCCACCCTGGGCAGTGCGGGCATATGCTCCACCACTGGTAATGGGATAGCATTCTTCAAGGACACCAAGCTAGTTTAGGTGGCATGGGACAGCTTGAATAAAGCACACAGCTCTGTTTCTGATAACTCATCACCCCTCCCAGCATTTGCCACCTGAGGCAGCCAACTCACTCCACCCAACTGTAGAGCCACCCTGGAAATGACGCACGATCAGGTCAGTTTTCACCTCCAGAATCCATTGCATGCCCTAATTTCAGCATGTTGCTGTGAGGCTATGGGAAGACAGCTTTATAAGCCGTGGTGATGTTCTGATTTTTGAACAATTCTATCTCTGTCTGGAAATTCTATGCTCCCCAGCTTGCCTATGTAAACTCAGCTGTGATTGAAAACTCTTTGTATAAATGCAAATGTGCCTCAGGGAAGCAGTACTGATAAGCAGAGAATAGGTTTGACTGTCTCTCTTCTTGCCCTGGACATGAGAAGGCCACGTAGTGAGCATGTTCTGGGATTTCATAATAAAACTATTGGCTAGGTAATCCCAGTGTTCAAAGGGCTTGGCTGCTATTTCTTGGTTCAAACTCTGAGAGGTGAAAAATAAGCAAACACTAAGTCTCTGTATGAAGCCATGCTACTGCTGGTGTTGGAGCTGTGAGAGGCTTCTGGAAAGATATCTGAGAGAAGAAACAGAAAAACAAGCAAAATAGCTCATATCGAAAGTCCAGTGCGCACGGCAAACTCCTGTAGAAACAGCCTTATCTGATCTGTCTCTCATCCCAGTAATGCTTACTGATGCTTAGCACCAGAGTATTTGCCATCAGTGGAAGAATTTTTGCCCTCCCACCAGAAACATTTGGTAAGGGCCAAAATTCCTCCAGAGTTTTCTGAGAATTTATTTTTTACTCTATATATTTATTTGTTCAGCTTTGATACCACCTTTCATCAAATCAAAATCCCAGGATAGTTTACCTCCCCCAACCCACAAAAGGGTGAACCATGTGGCCAAATATTACCCACCATTGTTTTGTGGTGGCTGCCACAGTGTGAAGGACGCAAAATGATGGCCAGTTCCACTTCCTGTGGCAACAAGAGCAGCAAAGTGGGGAGGGAAGGACGTGCAATTACGAAGGAGCCCTGTCACAAGAAACACCTCCCTCTGGATAATATTTAGTGGGTAGAGGTGATAAATGCTGTATTGCAGAACATCTGGGGAAGGCTCAAGGAGAGGGTTCCTTCAAATACAGGGCTGTCCACTCTCAAGTAAGACACATGACCATCCTTTCTTGGCCCATGTTGATACATCTGCCCATTAGATGCCTTCAGCTTCTCGAAACACACAGGCCAATCAATTTCCTGGCAAAACATCAACAGTGTAAGATGACTGCTTTTATATATATATTAAAAAATCCATTGTCTCCAAGAAATAACTACCACCTGTAGTAGCAAAGGAATATTAGTAATGTCAGTTCCTCTCAGTCATGTAAACCTTGTAGTGCATTTACTGTCAGTTCCCACCAAGTGAAACATCATAATTAAGTCCTGCTGGCCATGAAATCTATTTCTGTACCGGTTGTAGTTTGAGGTTGTCTATAAGCCTCTAGTTATAAAACACAGTCCTGCGCCTAAAATGATACACCAATAAAGCACATGATTGAGTGACTCCTATTTATAGTCATTAACACCACCAGTCAAGTATTTACAGTGGCCAAGTAAGTTATCTGCACTTTTATTAAGCCTTCCTGATTCAGCTGGCTTTACATTCTTAACATTTTGCAAAAAAAAAAAAAAAAGAGTAGTTAACTGTTATTTAAATGTGGCCCTCAATAAGCTCAGAGCTGCTAATCATACTTTAAAAGGGATGCCATATACGATTATCTAGAGAGGGCACTGAAAGTGGCTTTAATGGTGCAGTCCTGGGCATGACTACTCACAGACCCTCCAAGCGTCCCTATTTTCCAGGGACGTCCCTGATTTAGAGAAGCTGTCCTGCTTTCTGATTTGATCCTGGAATGTCTCCGTTTTCCTTAGGGTGTCCCTATTTTCACTGGAGAAATGTTGGAGGGTATGGAGTTATCCGACCCCCCAAGCCATCTGAAGGCAATCCTGCCTAGGGAACTTTTTTTTAAAAAAATGTTTAATGTTTTACTATGTTTTTATGTATGTTGGAAGCTGCCCAGAGTGGTTGGGGAAACTGAGTAAGATGTGTGGGATATAAATAGTTAAATTATGGAATGAGACGTCCCTATTTTCATTGGAGAAATGTTGGAGGTTATGTATACAGCAGTAAGTCCCATACAGTTCACTGTAACCTACTCCCTTGTACACATATAGGATTTTAACCTAAAAGTGCTACATGATATGTATTTTTGGTACTTGGTAATTTCTTCTTCTGTTATTAGAATAGCCAGGTGGAAGGGGAAGACAGACCTCCTGCATCTCTAATAGCATAGGCCAGGCTTCCTCAACCTTGGCCTTCCAGATGTTTTTGGCCTACAACTCCCATGATCCCTAGCTAGTAGGACCAGTGGTCAGGGATGATGGGAATTGTAGTCTCAAAACATCTGGAGGGCCGAGGTTGAGGAAGCCTGGCATAGGCTGTCATGCTAGTCACTTTAGTGGGTGGGGAGGAGGAAGAGCTCCAAAATCCAGAATAAGGCGATTCCCTTACTAAGACAAATGAAAATGTTCCAGAATACTGATCCAGCTTCTAACATCTGGTAGGATGTAAAACAAAAAGGTGGGGGGGGGAGAGAGAGAGACAAGAAACAGGGAGTGGGGCAGTTCCTTCCCAAGTCTGCAGTTTCTAACCATCTTGTGCTGGAATGCAGGAGGAGTTTTGCAAACATAATTGGATTAGCTGCTCAAGTGTAAAACAGGTTGTAAAATCTAGGGCTAAACGGACAAGAAAAGTAATTAAAAAAAAGGCATGTCACCAATATTTTTAGAATATATACAGTCTATACACATTTTTGGAATATAAACAAGAATAGGGGATTTTTTCAACAGGTGTAGCTTGTGAGGTGAGCCACACCTGTTGAAAAAAATCCTCTTCCAACTGTTAAAGCGGAAGGAACCCTGCCTTCTACTTGGCACCCTATTTTTTCTAGTTATTGTTTGAACTTTGTAGCCCTCTATAAAACTTTAATAAATAGGCATTTGAAAATATTATCTGAAAATGAGGAGAAAACAAGTTAGTACATAGAACCAGTCTATATCTAATGACAGAGATTGTAGACCTGGGGTGTGGCCCACCAGTTTGTGGTTGAAAACGGGAGCTGGCACATCCATCCTATTAAATGTTTGTGTTGACTTTTAATTGCATTTTTATTGCTTCTTCTAATACTTAATTTGTATTGCATTGTATGACAATATTGTATGGGGCATAACAGGGCATCGTAATTTAAGTTCAATGAGACGTTAACAAGCCTTGCATTGAGTTTTATCTATTGGCTGCCTGTCATCAATGGAGGTATTTGTATGAGCAATATGAAAAGATTTGAGATTTTATATTTTGAAAATGCAGTGTGTTGTTGGGTTGGAAATGGGTGTGTGCCATGTTAGCATGCGCCAAGAAGGGCCCTCTGCTGGTTCCCCCCTCCATGTGGGATTTCACAAGACAGCCCTTCCTCAAGCACAATAATGGCCTAGGATTTTTAGTGTCAGGTGGCTATAAGAGAGCAGTGGTGTTCATGGGTGAGGGTAGAAATCAGGAAAGGAGCTTAGCAAACAGAGAGAACAAAAAACCAGAAATGTAGCTCTCTGCAGCATCAGGTGGTTTTCTACATTTGTTGAAATAGCTCTTTTGAAGAAACCAAAGCAACAGTACAACAGAGACTAGGTTTTATGGAGTCCTGCATACTTGTGGTCTTAAAAAAATAAAAGACACCTGGCTTTGTCAATTTCATCCGTCATTAGATCTGATTTTTAAAACGTTTAAGATTCAATATGTTCGGACCTCAAACAGCAATGAAGTGCCCACCTGCAGCCAATTTTACCTTTGAAAATTCCCATAACTGCAATCAAAAGTATCTGCATTTTTTCTTTAAAGACTAGCAGTAATATATATATATGGAAGTACTATTTAAGTACCATGCTTACATTAAAATTTTAGTCTTCTTTTTACTCATTTTAGTCAGGTAAAACAAAATCTGGGTAGGGAAGAAAGTACTTTAGTTCTTTGCTTTCATGAAAACAGCTATGCTAGAAAAACAAGCAGATGAATATTGGATTCAGAGCACTATTGGTTTTATTTTTAAGGTACTTGTGCCTTGGCAGCAAAGTGATGCCCCTCTGCCACACCCCTCCGGTTTCAGGGTGTCAAATGGAAGGTAAGTCTGTCCACACCCCAGCATATGCCCAACTGCTTCTCCTTTTTAAATCAACTTTTCAGCTGCTTTTATTTATGCTGCTCACTTTCCAAAATGTGGAATTGGGACTTCCAGTGCTAATTCTTAAACTCCAAAATCCACTGATCAAATACAAACCTGACAACATCTGGGATCTATTTGTTATTGTTGCACCAATAAGTCTAACAACTGTGAATGTATTGATGGGTTGAAAACTTTTGAATTCAAAATCCCAATATTTGCACAGAATCTGGGATCGATCCACACTTTGGCAAGAGTGAAGATCTTTATTCCTGCAGCTGATGCTGACAGACAGGGTGGGCCAAGGTTGTGTTTGTATTCACAGCAGGGAGATATCTGTAAACCTAGGATTAACAACCAAGTGTTGGTGATTGTTTGACATAGTCATGTTCTTGAAACAGTTGTTTTTGTTTGCAGGCTAAAGGTTTAAGTGATCATCTGCCAGATGCCTCAGCTTTAACCATGGTTAGTATTAGCCATGGCTTAGAGTTATGTGCAAATCAGGCCACTGAAACACTATAGGGAATACAAAAGGTGAACAGGGGAGTATAAAGAATTATTGTGACATTTAACATAACAAGCAGTGATCACACCACGCCAACTTGCAGGGAATTGGACTAGATGACCCTCATGGTCCCTGCCAATTGTACATTTCTTTGAACTGCAGGGCAAGAGAGGAACAGGGACTGAGCAGGGGGTGGGGGAAGTAGAGCCAATTCTGAATTAGGACAAATAGGATGGAGCAAACTATACATTACAAATAGATGCATAGTAATATAAAGAAAGAAAGAAAGAAAGAAAGAAAGAAAGAAAGAAAGAAAGAAAGAAAACAAACAAACCTCAGTGGGTTATAATCCAGATTATAAAGCAGGGGAAATTGAGATTCTTTTCTTTTTTAAATTATATTTTATTATGTTTTCTATTATAGCCTGGTCACAGAAGATGCAACAAATACATCAATAACAAAGAGAGGGGGGTCAACCTCTTTTTTTCTGACCCTTTCTTTGCCATTTGCCCATTCAAAGTCATCCTCTCCCCCAAGGGAGAGTTGCATGTGATTTCTACCCTACAGAGAAAAACAGCTAGAAGTAGTTGAATTTGAGATACAGTGCTACCTCGCATTAAGTACTTAATTTGTTTTGGAGGTCCATTCTTAACCTGAAGCACCACTTTAGCTAATGGGGCTTCCTGCTGCCACCGCGCTGCCGGAGCACGATTTCTGTTCTCATCCTGAAGCAAAGTTCTTAATCCGAGGTATTATTTCTGGGTTAGCGGAGTCTGTAACCTGAAGCGTATGTAACCTGAGGTACCACTGTAGTAATAGTAGTAGTAGTAGTAGTAGTAGTAGTAATTATGGAAAGTATAAGGGGGGCATTCTCCACTCGTTCACCACTGATCACAACCTTTAAAAGGGTGGAAATGTTAAGCATATGCTGCCTGTAACTCCCAGTTTGGCTCAATTACACTGAGTACAAGCCAAACTATAGCTCTTATTTGCAACATGTACACAGTAACTTCATTGGGAATACTTCCCATTCCTACATACTTTATTCAGACAGTGTGCACTAATTTCAATTGGAATTCTGTCAGAGGAGACATAGCAGGATGCATGGGTCTGCTGAATAATTCACTTAATGAATAATGACTTGCTTTAAAGGGTACTTTATTCTAGAAACACCATTCAGCTAGTTATCGTTAATAGTCAATGGCCGGTTCTCTTATTTAATTTAGTGAGCCTTTTGCTTCTTGCATTGCTTCATTCACTATATGTCCACAAACACATGTTTGCCATACAAAAAGCACGCATGTCTACACATCTTAGCTGGCCAGTCTGTGTTCCTATAACATAGAGGTGGAGATGTGGTCAGATTACAACTCCAATCCGCCTAACCATTAGCAATGCTTGCCAATGTGAGTTGCTTAAGGTCCCAGGGCAGGTTACAATAATTAAAAACACAATATTATAAGCAGTTTAAAACAAAATCCAGGCCACTTCTGCTGTAAGGCATACTTGACTGGAGACACATATTTGTCACATCAACATCATTATGCGTTTCAGGCATCCAAAAGCCAGAGTTTCTGACAAAATGGCATGCAACAGGTTAACCTCTGGAACATGCCCAAGTACCTTGCTATGCTATCACCATCTCTGAAGGTAAATACAGTTTTAAATTGCATTGGTCTGGAAATTGATTTCTCACACTGCAGTCAATTTGAAACATTGGCAGTGTATACTTGAAGGGCTAGAGCTTTTTTTTGCATTTTTGTCTGAACGGAAAACTGGAACATTTTTGCTTTTACCAGGAAACAGAAAAATCCACAGTTTTAATTTGGAATGGGCTGTGCATCATCTTCACTGATTGTCTCTAAAAGTGCCTGAAGTGCACTAGTGCAGTAGATCTGTGCATGAGTGCCACAATGTAGCCAAAATGCCTCATGCGCCAGAAAGCCCATCACATATGCTGTGGCTTCTAAAGGACAAAAATCCAGTTTAGATCTATTGCTGGCAGAAATTATAGCTCTGTCAACTAGTTTGTTTGGATTCAGCAACCCCAATATTCACAACAGAGGCTAAAGTGTTCCTAGCAAGCTACATATACCTCATCCATTCCTCCTGCTACTGGCTTGATAATCACCTTTGAAGTTTATTCATTTGCTACATCTACAGTGTTTTCTCCAAGTCCATTAATATATCACAATTCACCAGTGATGCTCGCAACCTCCAATTAACATTTCCAGCAATCTCAGCAGCTGCACTGTTTTCAGGCTTGCCCCCTCCATCTGATGTGCAACCATCCACTCCCTGAAATGACCAAAATCCACAGCCACTTGCTATCTTAAACAGGAGGCAATTCATACTCATTTGCAACACTTTCAATAGAATAGAGTGTGTAGCATATGGTTACCAGACATACCCATTTCCCGGGGACAGTCCCCGGATTTACAAATTTGTCCCCAGACAAAATCCTTCCCTGGATTTCATTTAATGTCCCTGGATTTATATTTTAAGTGTTGTAGATTTATTAGTAGGGAAAGAATGTTGCGTGATTGGTTCAACGGCACAAGACACATCATATGGGGACGTCCGGCGAGGCAAAATGGTGGGCACCACAGCAGCGAGCACCTCCTGAAGCCAGCCAGAGCCAACTGTACTACCAGGCTGGCTCCAGGCTGCTGAGACTGCCACTGCCACTGCTGAGGGGGAACTGGGGACACCTGGGGCATCAGCTGGGGGAACCACTGACACACACACCTACACACACACACACCCCGCGACCCAAATCAAGCCAGGAGTGAGAGCACCCGGCCAACTGCCCAAAGGTGCTCTGGGACCAGGAAAATCCCAGAGCTGATGCAGGGAGAAGGAGGAGGAGAGAAGGAGAAGGAAGAGAGAGAAAGAGGAAGGAGAAAAAAGAGGAGAGCCCCGACCTTGCCGTGCCACTACCACCGCCGCTGAGGAGGAGACGTAGGAGAGCACCAGGAGGGCAAGGACATGTGGCTGAGCCCAGGCCCGCCCCGGCCCGAGCCTACTCCATGGTGGCTAGCACTCCAAGAGAGCAGGCCAGGGCCCAGAGGAAGGCCACGCAACAGAGGAGAGCACAGAAGAGATTACTTCTTAATATAACAACAACAACAACAACAACTTTTTTTCTCTTTTCAAAAAAAAAGTGTCCCTGGATTCTTTGAAAAAAATCTGGTAACCTTAGTGTAGCATTAAAACAAAGCTCCTCAGAATCGAACATGGTGGAGGCACCTCATTGTGTCTGATGCACAGGAGTGTGGGGAGGCAGCAGATGGAGGAAGCTAAGGGGTGGTGCAGCTGGCACGGCTTGGCTCTGAGATCTGTTCATAGCCTAGCCTTGGCCTTCCATCAATTGACTTGTTGCTGGCTGGCTACTAACAAGGCAACCAGGAAAGCATATTGAAGACTGCTCATCTGTGGTCCACATCTGGGCTACAGAAAATGGCCTATTCCAAGTGTTGGTTCTTCCTTCCTCTCTCCCCACCCCTGCAGTTCTGTTTTTTGTTGGTTTGTACCTTTGCTGTGGATTTTGGGCTCGTCCCTGGTTAATACGGATGGAGTTGGCTTAATTTTTTTCTCTCTCTCAGCAAATGACCCAGTATGGACATGATTCACCTAACATGACATGCCTGAAGAAACCCCACACAGAGGTCCGTCCCCCCACCAAAAAAAAAAGGTTTGTCGGGACAGGAGAATCTCTAGAGCAGCACATGGTGGGAGGGGAACCATTCTGCCTAGAAAGCCGATATGTTTGTGCAGACAATGTTTGCAACAGTGCAACTTTGAATTCTACCCTATATTTTCAGATTGGGGGGGGGGAAACCCTTGAACTTTTAGAACAGCACAGTAAATTCACCTTTATGAAAAAACAACTAATATAAATAAGTAGCAATAGTAATAACAATATTTTAAAAACATACCTGGTAATGCAGTATAATAATAACCATCTAAGATGCTTGGCATCAGGGAGAGGTCTTTGGAGATAGAGGCCAGCCTGCTATCATAGTTCCTGCAATCTGCTTTCTTCAGTCGTTTCCCATGTGGGCACCTGCAACTTAGTTAACACAGAAGTCCCTGCTCATTAGGTGACAAGCTAAACCTGCTAAAATGGCTTCTTCAGCACCACTGTTAAAGGTGCAGGAGACCTGTTCTCTTTTTCACCAGGCTACCCTATTGCCTATGTAGGAAGTAATAAAGTTCTGACCTGTCTCTAACCCAGGCCTGGTTCTTCCTCTTAGGGGAGCCATATTTCCCACTTTACAACCTGATTTAAAGGTAAAGAACCCTAAAAAGGAAGAGTTGGCAAATCTGGAGAAATAAGAGGAGGAACCTTGAAGCTGCAAATCAACACAAGTCAGTTTGTGAGAAGCAGTGCATTGCTATTTAAATTATAGAAATTATTTGAACCTACATGTGTAGCCCATGCAAGTTTTATGCAAATCGGTTTCCGGTTTTGACTTCAATTTTTGTAATGTGTTTCCTCTTTTTTGGTGATATGGTCAGCTGAATTGGAGAACAGAGCTAGGTGTGGCCAATGTTGCCCACCCCTAAACTAGCGGACTATATTAAAGTTTAATATACATAAAATGCTGTGTTTGAATGCGCTGCATTTAAAATTCTTGTAAAAAGAAGTTTACATGAAACAGGAGCTTTTACTATAGCTAATACAGTAAACCCAAGCAGCTATCGTCAGCAGGAAGTTGATACCTGAGAAATCCACATCTCTGTGTTGTGGGAACCCAGCAGAGAGTTCACCAGCTCAGCATGTTGGGAGAAGGAGCTCCCAGCATAAAAGAGAGAGAGAGAGAAGTTCCAGACTGCGTTAAATGACTTAAAGGAATGGACCACGCTGCCTGCTACATGAGTGTGATGCATTGCTTTGTTATTTCATCATTTAGTAATGTTTATATGTAACTAGTTTTCAGACTCTTCCGCAGTGAAGCTTTGAAACTCATTGTTGGGGTTGAAACCTCATTCATTTCCACACAAGGTCGAAATCAGGGATTCTACTGAACAACTTTAACTTTCCCTTGGGCAGGTGAAGGACACTGTCCCTTTAGCAACATGGAAGAAAAAGCCAGTTGATAACATTTGCAGGACAACATCTTTCTTCATGACTCACAAGTGGCTTCTCTACTTCCTTCTTTCCCTGCTACTGGGACATATCAATCTCCACCAGGGTTTCCCAAACGTGGATCTCCAACTGTTTTTGGACTACAATTCCTATCACCTCTGACCACTGGTCCTGTTAGCTAGGGATGATGGGAGTTGTAGTCCAAAAAGAGCTGGAGATCCAAGCTTGGGAAACCCTGGTTTACACACACACTCTCTTCTCCAGCTGATACATTCTTCTACTTTTTGCGTACTGAGCTCCTTTCTTCAGCTGAGCCTGGAAGACTGTTAATGAAGCATCTGGCTAAGGGCCTCCACCAAATGTCTCACCTGGTTCTTGAATCACTTCAAGAGTTTTCCCCAACTGCCCATTAGTTTGTATTAA
The DNA here is from genome assembly GCF_964270895.1 of Podarcis filfolensis. Lineage (NCBI taxonomy): Eukaryota > Metazoa > Chordata > Lepidosauria > Squamata > Lacertidae > Podarcis > Podarcis filfolensis. Next base: position 34,185,785 of record NC_139608.1, on the reverse strand, counting down.
GTGAAATGCAGTACCAAGAGGTGTAAAGAGTGCTGGTTTTGGAAGCTGCCTTTTCTCTCAGCTTGTCATCATTTCCAGACTTCCCATTAATCTTTTCCAATATTAAATAAGTATCTTCAAGCTGTTGAATGGAAATTGGTCAGTCATCTTAAATATTAAATAAATCCCTGGAAGATTTCCCATTAAATGTGGGAATGTCTTTGTAATGAATTGGCTAGCCATTTCTTACACGAAACTTGAATATTGTCTATCTAACGTCTCTAAAATTTTCTGAATATCAACTGTATTTAAAATTGTTTTGCCAGACTGAGGCTGTGTACACAGTATGCACAATACATTTAAAGTATTCCTCCCAAATAATTCTGAGAACAATGGTTTACCCCTCACAGAGCTACAATTTCAGGCATCCTTAAAGAAACAAGAATTCCCAGGATTCTTTGGGAGAAGTCAAGTGCTTTAAATGTATGTCTACACAGTCTAAGAACAGCTTCCTGGAAGTAAGTACCATGCAACACATTAGGACTTATTTCTGAGTAAATATGCATAGGATGGCATTAGAAAGTTACACTTCTGCATACAGTCACCTGGAAATAATGGCTATTAAACTCAGTAGGGCTTTCTTCTGAGTAGCATGCATAAGACTGTATTGTAAAAGTAACATTCAACATTATATTTGGTTGTTTGATGTGTTCCTTGCCACATACAGAGATGTGTTTGATGTGTTCCTTGCCACATACATAAGCAAAAGTTTTGGGTTTTTTAAGCACACACACATTTAGCACCAGTGAAAACCTAAGTGCAGGAAGGAATACTATCAAAAATAGACATGGTATGCTTCTTCATAGATGCTGTTTTCAGATATAGGTGGGGGAGGAATTAATTTGGTCCACTTTCCACAGCAGATCAACCCAATCCAACACTCTTGAACCTCCTTGCAGATCAGAACCCAACTCTCAATCAGATTGTATACTTCTTTGATTTTTCGGTGTAGTTCTGGTGGGCAGAACGTGCACATCAACGAGCATATTTTACATAAAAGGTGTGCACATAATGTGCATTTCATGGATGAATGTGTTGATAAACACTTTAAAAGTGTGTGCAATTTGAACGTGGATTTTTCATGCTTCTCTTCCTCCTCCTCCCCCCCCCTCCAGCCAGCCACTCATAAAGGAATGGAATTGACCTCTGACTCAGTACCACTAAGACTGAAATGGGACAGAATTGGGCTCTTTGCTCCATCACTATTTTCTTTAGTAGTGGAAAGTCAGGGGAAACTTTGATAAGTGTAAAGACCAGAACAGCATGTGGGAAGTCACTCTTGGTGTTATTCCCCCCTCCCACTAGCTCTTGCCTTTGCCCTTAACAGTAACTTGATCTCCAAAGATTAGCAGGTGATGATGTCTTATCTGTGGGCTGTGACTAGCTTCCCCTGCCAATTCCTCCATATCAACTAGCTCTAAAATGAATAGCTAGTGTTGGTGAGAGATAAAGCTGAAGACAGGCGAACTAATATCAGTGTACTAGATGAAGCAAAGATCACCAGTGTCGAAGCAATGATTCTTCAACATCAACTTCGTTGGACTGGTCATGTTGTGTGGGTGCCTGATGATCGTCTTCCAAAACAACTACTCTGTTCCGAACTTAAAAATGGAAAGCGTAATGCTGGTGGTCAACAAAACAGGTTTAAAGACTGTCTCAAGGCAAATCTAAAAAAAATGTAGTATAAACACCAACAATTGGGAAACACTGACCTGCGAACGCTCCAGTTGGAGAACAGCCTTTACCAAAGGTGTCATGGGCTTTGAAAACACTCGAACTCAGGACACGAGGGAGAAACGTGCTAAGAGGAAGGCACGCTTGGCAAATCCACACTGTGGTCAACTCTCACCCGGGAACCAATGTCCCCACTGTGGAAGGATGTGGGGGTCCAAAATTGACCTCCACAGTCACTAATGGACTCATTGTTAAAACCGTGTTTATGGAAGACAATCTTACTCGGCTACAGGTGATCGCCAAAGAAGAAGAAGAAGAAAGCTGAAATATAGATGGTGATAAAGGTAAAGGTAAAGGGACCCCTGACCATTAGGTCCAGTCGCCGATGACTCTGCGGTTGCAGCGCTCATCTCGCTTTAGTGGCCAAGGGAGCTGGCATACAGCTTCCGGGTCATGTGGCCAGCATGACTAAGCTGCTTCTGGTGAACCAGAGCAGCACATGGAAACACTGTTCACCTTCCTGCCGGAGCAGTATCTATCTACTTGCACTTTGAGGTGCTTTCGAACTGCTAGGTTGACAGGAGCAGGGACCGAGCAATGGGAGCTCACCCTGTCACGGGGATTTGAACCGCCGACCTTCTGATCGGCAAGCCCTAGGCTCTGTGGTTTAACCCACAGTGCCACCCACGTCCCTATAGATGGCTATACTCAGCGGCAATTGTCTTTTTGATCCAGGAGCTTCTGTATGGCAGATTCTCTGCAAAGAAATGCAAGGCAGGTCTTCCACTTCTTCCGGTGCATTCAAGGAGAAAACAAAACATATATCCAACACTTGTTGAAGACTTTTGCTACCCTACCCACAGATATTGGGGTTGAATCAGGAAGGACGCTCTCTACCACCAAGCTAAAGGCCCTCGCTTTAAATGCATAAATGATTACTGTTCTATACGGTCTGAGATAGTTCTTTGAAGTGCATATTTTTGCAAGAGTAATTATTCCCCCCACCCCCCTCCACCCAAAAAATACCTCGTCTGTGTATGTTTCCAAAGATGAAATGAGACAGGTTTGGCTTGTAATTTTGTTTGAGGGAATATTTATGCTAGTGTAATGTCTGCTGCATTCAAAAAAATTCACACATTCAAATTATTTTTGTGGGTTGTTGTTTACAGAGGCAGTTTAAGAGTTGTGGCAAGAACTGTGTCATTGTTTTTTGGTTGGCAGAACAAAATGATCTATTTTTTTGTTTTTTGTTTATGGGGGCACTGAAAAAGAAGGATTTTAAAACCATGTGTCAGAATTTGAACTTAATTAAAACTAATTGCCTGCTGTACTTCTAAGTGATGCTACTGGATTTTCAAATAGCTCTTGTTACCATGGGATGGTTTATGTTAATGTCATTCTCCCACATGATGAATCCTGGTTTTGTCTTAATTATACTCTGTCAGTTGTTTATCATTCCTCCTTAGCTTGCAGTGTTAGTCAGAAGGTCAACAGCTTTACAGAGGTCATAGGTGAGGATTAGCAGTTTATTACTGCAGTACAAAACGTATCTGTAGGGTTCAAGATTTGTTGTGAAAAACCCACACATTGAAATTTGAATATTATTAATGGGGAAAAATGGTTTCTTCCTCACCATTGTCACAGTTTATTTGTGTCCACTTTTTCCTTGGGAAACCAGCTTCGAAGAGGCTTACAATATCAAAAGAATTTATGCAAAAAAAAGTATTTTTTTCTAGATTTTGGGGGGTGGGGAAGAGATCCTAAGTGATTATTTAGATCAATCCTTTCCACAAACTCACAACTCAGTTTTGGAAAATTCACTCTGGGTCTATGGGGGGGGGGGGGAAGAGAGGATAAGAACAATGTAGTACTGTTTTTGATTGGATATAGAAAATAAAAACAAAATTCACTGTCTCTGTATGTGTGTGCTCAACCTCCCCCCCCCCCCGCCCAAATAGAGGCACACACATGTAACCAAAAGCCTTTCCATAAAGCCAGCCAAGGAAAGTCACAGCTGCATTCTCCGCCTTTTCATGATACTCCCTTAAGTCTCCTTTTAGCACAATATTGCATCTGTGCATAACAGAGAGGGCAATTAGCCTTGGTGTGTGGGATAGCTCTGCTGCTGCTTGTCCACTCACTTTTTAAATAAATAAATCTGTGTGTATGTGTTTCAGCCTAGGAGAAGGAAAATACTCAGCTTCCAAATAATGGTAATCCAGAAGGACCCTCAGAGCTACTTGCCAAATTCTCCCTCTGCTCAAATCAAGTCTTTACCATATCAAAGGTGCAAAAATATATAAAATAAAACAGAAACCCTTCTTTGTTGCTAGTCTGTTCATAATTATGCATAGCAGCTCCCCTGTATCACATATACAGCCCAGCGAGACAACGGCAAGAATCCGCCAACAGCACACGAATCAAGATGGCTAACCTGATTCGAAAACACCCACCCACCCCACTCACACATGAAAACAAAGTTCACCCACAGCCAATCACAAACAGACAACCACTCCCTAGGCCAACCCCAACCTCTCTCACCACCAAAGGGACACAAGCGAATGGGAAAGAGAACCTGCACAAGCGGCGATGACACAAAACCCCACACATACATTAAGTAGAATAGAAGCATTGCCACCCGACCCCGACCCCACCCACCTCTTTCCCCCTTTTCTTCCTAAGGTAACACTAATGTCTCAAAAAATGAAACTGATCTGTAGAAAAATGTAACTTGAAAAAAGAGACATTGCACATACTTTTGTAAGCCAAGAAATCTTTAATAAAAAATATGGTTTAAAAAATAATAATCATGCATAGCAAACCTGTATGGACAGAATAAGGAACTACCATATTTTTCCGCCTATAAGATGCCCCCCGTGTATAAGATGCCCCCCAATTCTGGGGACTCAGATTTAAGAAAATGGGGGGAGATGGCCCTGTGCATAAGACACCCCCTAATTTTTGACATTATTTTTTAGGAAAGAAACCTAGTCTTATACACAGAAAAATACGGTAGTTGATAACTTCTGTATCTAATTATTTTTGCTGATAAGGGTTAAGGAGTCTGGGGAGAGAGTAGGCACTGACCCTATAAGCAGCTGGGTAGCAGGCAGGGCGGTCAGTGTTTAGTTAATAGAATTATCAAATTGTATAGCTGGGAAGGATCACAAGGGTCATCCAGTCCAACCCCCTGCAGTGCAAGAATCTTTTGCCCAATATGGGGTTCCAACCCACAACCCTGAGATTAAAAGTCTCATGCTCTACCGACTGAGATCAAACTGTTCAATGTTTTTTTCAGATTCAGGTTCTATTTGAAAAACACTTAGAAGATTTGTGTATGGCTGAAAATTACAAGACTAATACGTGAAATGCACAGATGTTTTTGAAATATAATGTTATGGGGGAAATTAGCATTTTCGACAAATGGCAGAGACAGCGAACAAACCAGTCAAAAATATTAGATCAGGGATGTCAGGGATGATCGATCGCGATTTACTGGCCGATAGTGGTGGGTCCTTGGTCGATTGCACCCAATTGTGGGATCCTGTCCCCCCTCAAACTCAACAGCTGTGGCTCCCTCAAAAAAGCTCAACAACTTTGGTAGATCACTGCCATTTTTTTAATAGTGGGAGTAGATCACAGTCTCTTCAAAGTTGGGCATGCCTGTATTTGACCAATCAGGACTAGGATTACCCCAAAAGCAGCTGAACACCATTTCAAATCTGTTGTGGTCCTTTCTCATGCTCTCCTCATATGGGAATCTGCTGTAGAAGGGCATCAGAAGCTATGGTGGCCATGTTCAGAATGGTGTATGGCCTTGTGCTATGCTTAATGGCCTGTCATGTCACAAGGCATGAAGAGGTGGCCAAGTCAGGCAGGTAGACAACTCCAAATCAACAGTTTGGTCCAACAAGTTCTGAAGCTCATATGAAGCCTTATCCCTCTGGTACCAAACTCTTCTTCTCAGGCCAAGAAGAGGAATATGAAGTAACTTGGGTGGGATCTTCCCTCCATATGTAACAGATAAGGGAGAAGTTTGAAATGGTTTAAGGTGTGGTTGTTGATTTTAAAAATGTTGGGTTGGCATTGGGTATTTCTACTGGGAGTATGTTGATCTTGCTATCCTGCACTTAGTGTGCATGTTTAAATTCTGAAAACAATGATGTATATGTTTTGGATTTTGCTATTAACTCACACTGAGCTTTCATGCTAGGATCGGGTACAAACACAACACATTATATCACAATGCAGTGCAATGAGAGACAGACTGACAGACTGGCAGACTATCAGTGTTGGGTTTTAAGAGAACTCTTAAGACATTTTAAGTTTTAATCCAATTTTGAGGATTTGATGTGCTTTGACTAATTGTTATTGCACCGTTTAAGGGGGCGCAGTGTAGTTTTAATTGGGTGGTTCTTAGGTTTATCTTGTTATCGTCTGTATACCGGCTTGTGGGTTTTGTGCCCAGAAGGGCAGTTTTTGTTTTGTAAACGTAAGTAAAATAAAATTAAACTATTCACCACTAATGTGTGAAGCTCTCTGACACTGTGTTAGAACACCAACAAACTTAACTTAGAATTTGTTTGCACTGAAAGAAATTAACATCTAGTATCTTGGTTATATAAGGTAAAGGTCTTCTTTGGTGATCACTCGTAGCCGAGTAAGATTGTCTTCCATAAACACGGATTTTAACAATGAGTCCGTAAGTGACTGTGGAGGCCAATTCTGAACCCACACGTCCTTCCACAGTGGGGACATTGGTTTCCGGGTGGGAGTTGATCACGGTGTGGATTTGCCAAGTGTGCCTTCCTCTTAGCGTGTTTCTCCCTTGCATTCTGAGTTTGAGTGTCTTCAAAGTCCATGACACCTTTGGTAGATGCTGTTCTCCAACTGGAGCACTCACAGGCTAGTGTTTATACTACATTTTGGTGTTTATACTACATTTTTTTAGAATTTTATACTACATGTTGGTGTTTATACTACATTTTTTTAGAATTGCCTTTAAACCCCTGGATGGTTAAGTCCAGTCGAATTCGACTATGGGGTGCAGTGCTCGTCTCTACTTACAGGCCAAGGAAGCCGGCGTTTGTCCACAGACAGTTTTTCCCGGTCATGTAGCCAACATGACTAAACCGCCTCTGGCACAACGGAATACTGTGACAGAAGCCAGAGCGCATGGAAACACCATTTACCTTCCCACTGCAATGGTACCTATTTGTCTACTTGCACTTTTGAATTGCTAGGTTGGCAGGAGCTGGGACAGAGCAACGGGAGATCACCCCATTGTGGGGATTTGAACTGCTGACCTTACGATCGGCAAGCCAAGAGGCCCGGTGGTTTAGACCACAGTGCCACCCATGTCCCTCTCTTGGTTGTATAAAAGGCATGCAAGTATGGATATCCTGGGACACAGATCAGTGTCTTTCAGCACTGCAGATGGGCTAAGTAACAGGAAACAACTTTCCTCCGATAGTTGAATGAAGAGTAAAAATTAGAGCTGTGGCACGTTGACATTTTTTTAAAAAAAAGAGTATTGGCCCTGCTTTGTTGATATGCAAGATGGTCATTTGTTATGGTCTCCAACATTAACCTGACACAATTTCATTATAATCCCGAAGACAAGAGAAGTTATTTCCTGAAACCGCAGCTACAAAGGGGAACTTGCCTCCCCCCCCTTGCTATTTGAAAAGAGCAGTAACATATTTCTTATATAGACATCTCAATTCCTGTTCAATTGCCTGGTATATCCCATTGCCTGCGTGTCTCTTTCTTTGACAGAATTTATGAATATAACTTTACTTCAAGAACACTGGGGAAAATACACTGCAGTTAGCCATATTTTTCTGGCAATGGAAAGAAAGTTGATATACTTAAAAAGGATGACTCATACATGCTTCTGAATTTCATTCATCTGAAGGAAAAGAGGTTGCTGATTCTTTATCAAAGGCCAAGATTCTGGATAGTCCTACCATACATCTAGCCGTTATCTAAGACCATTCTTTCTCTCATGCACTTTCACAACCCCTGCCAATGTCAGGTCCCTACCTACCCCTGGCTCACATATAGCCAAGCGTAGACATTATGCCACTTGGGGGGAACCAGTCACAGAAGCAACTGGAGCTCTATCCTCTTATATTTTACATATTCTGGAAAAATAATAAATTTGCCACGGGGGCGGGGCAGGTATAGCACATGTCTGCATGCACAAATATGCGCATTGGGAAACTGAAAAGAAGGAAATAACACCTGCGTTTTTTGTTTGTAGGTGATAGCCTGGGGAGAGGGGACACCAAGATATTTGCCCATGATCGTATCAAAGATCGTGTATGAATAGCAAAGAGCCATGCAGTGAAACAAACTGCAATTTCAAACTCTGAAGCCACTAAGGTGTATTTCAAACTATTGATAAAGTATTGTAAAACAGTTTTGTGAGTGAATATTTTAGTTAAAAGAACCATACACACAAATATACACCTGCGCCCCAAGACCACGTTGCTATCATGGCTTCGAGGGGCCAGGAGCACAGAGAAATGTAGCAAATTGGGTAAGAGAGGGAAAGGTTTGGAGCTCTGAAATATGGGGAGGCTCAGACCCCCTTGTAGTGTAACCACACCATGGGTGTGGGGAACAGGATCCAGCTTGGCTAGGAACAAAACAAACCTCAGTTTTTTATTACTTTGAAGGGACCCTTCAATGCCCCATTAAGAGCATTGTCGTCATCTTCTGTGAAAGGAGATTTGTTATTTTCCTTCCCAAATACTGCATCAACTGCAGGTTTACTTTTACTGATTAGCAGTTGGGGTGGGTGGGGGACGACGACGACTATGGGTAGAATTCAACGGCAGGCTTTTCCAATTATTCAATCTACACATGCTTTTCAGCTTGCCAGATGGAACAATCCATCTTCTCTCTCCCCCCCTCCATGCTGTTCTGTGGGTTCACCCGTCCTCCCCCGGGAGTCCCACTGCACAAATAGAAGTCCTTGTGCAAGGATTTAGCTGATGCACCCCACATTAAGTGAATCCCACCTTCTAAATGGAAGATTCTCCTAAAATTATGCTCTTCCCGGCAGAGACATAAGTGCAGCCAATGTAGAGAGGATGATTAACTGTAATCCCAGGGTCTGTCTGAAAGTATTTGTTCATCTTTTTGATCGAAGGCTATATTAAAGTGCCTATCAATGGGGACTAGATACCAAATAATATTTTCTCTATTAAACATATGCAGTTTTCCCAAGCAGACAATGATCATAAAAAATATATTCTGAGGGTTCTCTATAAAAGTAATTGTTTGTGCTGACAGCGGGATAATGCAACACCCCCATTAAGCCTACATGTAATCCTTTCATGAAAATGAAGAATCCTTATGAAATAAATGTTTAATAAACAAGTCAATTAATTAAGGGAATATGTTTAGAATGCCTTAGTGGATTGTCCAGGCCATAAACTAGACGGGGGGGGGAGGGGGGTATCCGTATTATTTCCCCAATCTTTCAATCTGTTTTAAATCTGCAGTGCCAACATTTTTTAAAAACTGATCGAGTTGTTTTATGCTCCTTTCATGCTACCATTTCAGTGATTTAATTTTTGTGTTTCTATTCTGGAAGCCATATTTGGCAGCCTTTGTGGGGGACTGAAAAGCGGGGTGGAAATTTTCTTTAAATTATAAAGCATTTCAGCAATGTTGAATGGACCCTAAAAATGTATTTTTAAAGGAATAACCACTGGCAGAGAGGAGAAACAGGTGTTGGACTTTGACTCCTATCAGCCAGCATGACCAATGGGGTCAAGGATGATGGGAGAGGGAATAAAAAATATCTGGAGAAGTCTGCACCACTATATGTGCCACACTATCTCTCCTTCTATAGAACACATAACAACCACAGCAAAATGAATATGCCATAGGTACACATTTACCTTACCCTTAAGATGCCTCCAGGACATACATAGCAGTGCCTATTAGGCACCAACTGGTAGTAAGTTTCAGTTTAGCCTCCTTTGCTTCCTGGCATATTTCCCATTAAGAGATGTATCTCCTTCCCCGCCCCCAAGCCCTAGCAATTTTTTTTTAAAAAAATTGTCTTACGAATACAATTTTGATACCTCTTATTTTAAATCATATCTTACCTTTCAAATATTATCACTGTCTTGATTCATGGGGGAAACTAATGACTCTAATATATTAAACAGAAATATTAATCAAATACACACCACAGAGATTTCACTGGTGGACTACAATTTAAAAGGGTTTCTGCATTGATTCTATAATGTATGACTTTTTGGACTCCTATAGATATTGCTGACGGTTATTTATGGGGTTGCCACATGATTTCTCACCGGGAAAGTCTTATGCTTACACAGTACTCATGATCCAGGATCGTATGCTGAACCAGACACATGATGGGGATCCAGGAAATGTCTACCATAATATGAATTTAGGAGAGTCATAGAATCGTAGATTTGGATGAGATCCCAAGAATCATCTAGTCCACGGGTGTCAAACACAAGGCCCGTGGGCCGAATCCGGCCCGCCAGACCTCGTCATGTGGCCCGTGTAGCCGCTGCCGGCCTTCACCTTTTATTCTCGCTTTTTTTTTTTTACACAAGAAAGCCGCCTCTTCAGCGCATGCGCAGCAGCCTACAAGCCAGAGAACGTCTGCCCTCTAGCGGTGCCGGCCATTCTACACAGGAAAACTCCACTTTACATAGTATAGTATAGATACAACCGGCCCTTTGAGGGTGACCAAACTGCTGATGCGGCCCCTGATGAATTTGAGTTTGACACCCCTGATCTAGTCCAACCCACTGCAATGCAGGAATTGTGCCAGCATAGGGGGCAATTTATTTCTTCTCTTCTTCTTCTTTAGTGATCACCTGTAGCCGAGTAAGATTGTCTTCCATAAACACGGTTTTAACAGTGAGTCTGTAAGTGACTGTGGAGGCCAATTCTGGATCCACACGTCCTTTCATAGTAGGGACATAGGTTTCTGGGTGGGAGTTGATTATGGTGAGGGTTTGCCAAGTGTGTCTTCCTCTTAGCACTTCCTCTTCCTTTTTTGTCCTGGGTTCAAGCTTCTTCAAAGTCCATGAGACCTTTGGTAAAGGCAGTTTTCCAGTTGGAGCGCTCGCAGGCCAGTGTTTCCCAATTGTTGGTGTTTATACTACATTTTTTAAAGATTTGCCTTGAGACAGCCTTTAAACCTCTTTTGTTGACTGCCAACATTATGCTTTCCATTTTTACGTTTGGAATAGAGTAGTTGTTTTGGAAGATGATTAGCCCACTTCATTAAAATAAATTCCAGAGAAGGGATAAACATCAAAGCAAATCACGAACCTGGTGAATAATAGTACAGTAAATATAAATCAAATCACAAAGCAATTCAGCAAGGGTTTTGCAAATATTAGCATGTACAAACACAGAGATTCATCATGCTGAAGGGGGTGTGGGCTGGGCAAGTGTGTCCCTCTTCCCAGCGCAGCCTGACTGTTGGCTTCGACTGGAGAAGCTCCACCATCAGCAGAGAAGCAAAGAAGTATCGCTACTTAAGCTTCTCTAGAGCATAGTAGAAACCCCATCAGAGGAAGATGCATCCAGCCTCTGCTTGATTCTTTCAATCATTCTCTGAATTCCTTTATGCCAATCTGTCACAAATAGGAAAGCCTCATTATCACCTCATTCGCTTGCCACAGAAAGGAAAGTCAATCAATCACCCTGGCATTTAGGCAGATGAAATCATCACTCCTGCTGGGGGCAGAGGCAGTCCAGGAGCTGTACATTCAACCTCCACTATACACCCAAGGCTGAAGATAAAACTTTTTGGGAAAAGGGGCTGTGGGGATTAAGGAGAGCTCTGCTTTCCTTACCTGCAGAACACCTTTGCTTTATTATTATTATTATTATTATTATTATTATTATTATTATTATTATTAGTCTTTCCACATGTTTATTCATTTTAACAAAATTTATATACTGCTTGATCGTACGAAAAACCTCTAAGCGGTTTGCAAAAGCATAAGACCAAACCTTTAAATGATCAAAACCAATTACAACTTGACTGGGACAGCTTATGTTTAAACTGCCAATGTCCCATGCAGGTGGGCCCTTGCCATAGTGGAAAATGGGTTTCTCCTCTTCTGCTGCTCTTACCTACGGGAGAAATTTCTTGTTCCCAAAGGTGGGGCCTTCGGGGCATGGGGATAACACTGGCAATGGTTCCTGGAAGAGCATGCCGTTTTGGGGGCAGGCAAGCATTATGTCCCCCTGAGCACACTTGTGCTATTTGTCATCTTCCCTTTCCAGCCTGCATTTCCACTTTTGAACCAAACAGGCAAAATAACAAAGGAACAAATAGGCAAAGGCATTGCATTTGCACAGAACGCAAGGAGCGGAGATGAAGAGCGGTGAATGAGCAGCAGAGACTAGTCTGGGGCATTGCCTCGAGAAATGCAAGGAACTCTGTTTCTCATCTCCTCGTATCTGCCACCTGCATGCTAATCCACATTTTCCGAACCCTGCCTTGCTCTTAGCGGTTAACCAAATAGATCTGGAAAGGGTTTTTTACACTTTCCAACAGGTGTACAATATTATATGCACAGCTGGATTGGGCTGTTACTGAGATTTGGGAGAAAAATAATAATGTGCAGATTCATAAATCACACCAAGTCTGGAGACACTTGCATTTTAGATATTACTGAATATTCAGAATGGCATCTTTCTGGGTAGGATTCTTGTAAGGATACTTCTTCCTTTCTCTTCAACTGGCTTTTGCCCATGTCTCAGTGTCATTTACTATGACTAAAGAAATATATTGTGCAGTACTTCACTTAATGATTTACAGCTATGCTTAACAGTACCATATTTTGGCTCAGAAAAGAAAAATCTGTGCCCCATCCTGTTCCCTTTGTTCCCAGCTTTCCATGCCAGGACTAACATCTCCAGCCCTGAAACCCTATGCAGGGTGTAATGAGATGCAAGTCTTCTCTGCATCCATGGTTACTATTTACTAACAAAACTGATGATGTCAGAAATTTAATTAGGTTGTTTCTTGCAAAGGGATCTTAAACCATGAAATCATTATAGTGTCTAATCTTTTCTTTGTTTAATTTCTATTCCTACTCCCCTCCCTTTAAAAAGAAAGAGAGAGAGAACCCTAAAACACCATTATCTTCTAAGAGAAAAGCAAGAATTCTCAGTGTTTTTGCCAGGCATAATATACTAACTGGTTTAAGAGTAATTAACATACACTGTCCCATATACAGCTATTTTTTCATTTTCTAAGCGGCATCAGCCTATGCTGGCAATGTTGTACTTGAGGGGCGTGTCACTGTTTTCATTATAAATCCTTTCTTTGAGGATTTAAATCTTGTCTCTTTAAAAAGTTTGGCTTCCGGCTACAAATTTGACATATGGACTTGAGCCAAAGTTGTTAACTGAATTTTCAACAGGAATGCAAAAGAGCCAAAGGATTTTTGGGTTAGATTGTTCTTTTTTTTCTTTTATACTTGAAACATGTGAAAGACACCTGTGTCTCTTGCATGAAGTAGTCATTTTCTCTTCTGAAGTAATCACTCAGGATAGCAAACAGACCCTTGCATGTGTAAGCCTTTCACTGCGGAACATACTGGAAAGAGAAAGAAGGCACCAATTTCAAAAAGAAAAGTAACAACTAGCCATTGGATCAACCTGCTGAGGAAGATGGTGGATTGTCCACCTAAAGAGAACAATTAAATTGTTAAGAACATGCATGCATCACAGTTAGGCAGCTTACAGAAACAAGCTTCTCACCAACAATCTCTCCACCTCAATAGATTCCAACAAAAGTGGTGGATAAAACCACAACAAATTATATAGATTGTTATAAAGGAAAGAAACTTTCAGATATTTCCTCCGCTTGAATATTAGACAGGCGCCATCTCCTTCCTCTTTCAAAAAACCTTTTAAGTTGAGATCTTTCCCAGTCTGCACCTGTACTGAAATTGTTTTTAAGATGTTTTTATTGTTTTATCACTTGTGCATCACCTGGTCTCCTCTGTGAGGAAGGGTGTGAAATAAATCTGATCAATAAATAAAGATAGGGCTGTATGAACGCCCTATAGTATGGAGTTCTACAAGTGATTGCTGCAATGAAGGAACTTTCATGTGTTTGCACCAATAACATATTTCAGATGACCTTAGAACCAGGATACCGGAAGAATAGTCTTCTATATCCGATGCCACCAGAATCAGCCATTTAGGGAGTGAAAGGCAATAACCCTCACTTTGAATCACATCTGGGAATGTGCCAATAGCCAGTAGAATTGATGGAAAGGAGAAGCATGCTCTAGAAACCTAGCCTCGGCCAGCAGCTTAGCTACATCATTCTACACTAGCAACAGTTTCTGGATGGTTTTAAGATGTAGAGCACGATACAGTAATTCAATCCAGTTTCAGATTGAGCCTTGTGAAATAATACACCAGGAATCTGAGCAGATATTTTAATGTACAGTGGGATTTGCTTGGGAACAGGGGATCCTTGTGGAAAATCAAATTAACTGGGCTTCCAGGGAAAAGGCAATAAAGAGGTGAGCACCAACAGCTGGGAATAAACGGGCCACAATTTTTTATTAGAGGAGCAGGGCATAACATGCAAGCTTTTAAGACCAGTGCAGTGGAGAGGGTAGCTAGAATGCTACGAAGAACCTAAGCAGAGCTTTCTAGATCAGGCTGGTGGCCTACCTAATTCAGCATCCTGTTTTCGCAATGGCCAACCAGATGCCCATGGGAAACTCACAAGCACAAGAACACTCTCCCATCCCGTGGTTTCCAGCTACTGGTGTTCAGAAGCATTGCTATCCCTGACCATGGAGGCAGAACATAGCCCTCATGGCTAGTAGAGGGCTGGAGAGCCAGTGTGGTGTAGTGGTTAAGAGCAGTAGTCTCGTAATCTGGGGAACCGGGTTCGCGTCTCCGCTCCTCCACATGCAGCTGCTGGTTGACCTTGGGCCAGTCACACTTCTTTGAAGTCTCTCAGCCCCACTCACCTCACAGGGTGTTTGTTGTGGGGGAGGAAGGGAAAGGAGAATGTTAGCCGCTTTGAGACTCCTTAAAGGGAGTGAAAGGCGGGATATCAAATTCAAACTCTTCTTCTTCTTCTAGTAGCCACCAATAGCGTTATCTGCATGAATCTGTCCAATCCTCTTTTTAAGCCAGTGTTTTGTGTTTTTCTCAAGCTGGTGAGCACCACTGGCCCCCGTGGGAGCGAGTTCCACTGTTTAACCATGTTCTGCGCAAAGAAGTACTTTCTTTTATGCATCCCGCATCTCCCAGCATTCAGTTTAATGTCCACGTGTCCTATTGTTACTGAGATTCCCAGGGACACTGGCATGAGCAGCCAATCCTGACATAAACCAGCTTACACAGAGCTGTACCTCACAAAGCATTCATTCTCCTGGCAGGCAGCGGCAGAGCAAGCCGATCAGGCGCCTGGGGTGGCACGCGTGCCCTGAGCCCAGGGGCGGGGCCAGCAGCCTACGGGGCGGGGCGAGTCAGGCAGGACGCTCCGCGGGGCCTCCAAGGAGTCTGCCTGCCTCCTCCCGCTCAGCTGCCCTACAGCTGAGGGGGAGAAGGTGGGTGGACTGTTTGGGGCAGCGAGGAGCCTGCGGGCACCCAAGCCACCGCGTCACTCCCAGGAGAGACACGTGGCTTGGGCACACTGCAGGCCCTACGGTGAGTGCCGCCAGGCACTCCTCAGTGGTGACACCTGGGGCAGCCCACCCCCACTGCCCCCCTTCCTCTGCCCCTTCTGGCAGGTGCAGGTATATGTGATACAGTGGACGCTCGGGTTGTGAACGTGATCTATGTGGGATGCATGTTCGCAACCTGTAGCGTTCGCAACCATGGGTTGCGATTCGGCACTTCGGCACATGCGTGACTGGCGAAACCTGGAAATAACCCATTCTGGTACTTCCGGGTTTCGGCGGTCTGTAACCAAAAAAACGCAACCTGAAGCATCTGTAACCCGAGGTATGACTGTACTGTGATAGGCTGGCTCTCATTTGGAGCAAAGTGTTCATTCCAAGTGTGATTGCTCAATAAGCAAGTGGTTTGCTCTTGGGGTTTTACCCCCAGTTTGAGTGAGGGGTGTGTGTGTGTGTGTGTGTGTTTTTAGTTCTGGGAAGGAACTTCTTAAACCTAACAGTTCCAGTAGCCTCCTCTTTGTTCTCAGGGGAAGTGGAGGGGGGAAGAGAGAACATCTGATGAATGAGATGTTTAAAATTCTAATTGATAGGGATATGATCAGACATAAAATTTCTTCCCTAGAGGAGGCAAATCAAAGAAATAACTTCAAAGTTAAATAAGGTAGAAAGCAAACCCAAGAGAGCAAATTGACACGGAGCAACCAGGGGATCCAAAGAATAATTTTTCAGAGAAAAAGGCTTTGAATGTAAAACTGATAAAAGGCATCTTGGCAGAAGACCAGAACAGGCAAATCTTTAAAAGCTAAGCAAGGAACGAGAAGGGTAGTTCAGTTAGAGGTTTCCACCACCATCCCCAAAACAGAATGTTGCACATGTGCAGAGAAGTCCCATCAGCAGAGCATGACAATGTTACAGATAAATCTGTGTTGTTGTTTTTTTAAAAAAGCAGAGTACTTCTTTGAATTACAACAAATAAAACAGACCTTGGGTACTATATTAAGACCAATGAGTAATTTGTGAAAGTTTTAAGTTCACTTCTAGGTGAACTTCATGAAAAGAATACCTCCAGGATCCAAAGAGCCATGAACTTCTTACTTACTGTATTTTTCCGTGTATAACATGCCCCCATGTATAAGATGCACCTTGTTTTGGGGGACTCAGAATTAAGAAAATTGGGGGGTGATTGCCCATAGTTGTTCAGCTTTGTGGTGGGAGGATTACCCATAGTTGCTGAACTTTTTTGGGGGGTGGCCCAGAGTTGCTGAGCTTTTTTGGGAGGGGATTGCCGAAAATCGCTCACCCACAAGACTGTCCCCTCGCCAACAAAAACTGCAAATTGCACGCCCAATTTCCTCAGCAACAGCCAATCAACACCAGCCCTTGCTGCAGCCAACAATATCCAACTCATGGCAGCAACCAATCCCACGTCCCCACAATGCACTACCCATGTATAAGACGGCCCCCAATTTTTAACATGATTTTCGAATAAAAAACCCTAGTCTTATACACAGAAAAGTACGGTCATGCATCAACCCAGTAGGGTTTGGACTCTCCCTTCTCCACCCATTGAACAACAGTCTGCCAAAATGAGCCCAGCTTTCTTGAGGCTTTCTCAATCCTAGCCAGATGACAAGACACCTTTTTGTAAAGGATAGTGGTGTGGTGGAGATGGGTAGGTTATCACTGCTGCACCTGAACTCCTAGCTGCAGGTCTGGTGGAAGGGAAATGCGTACATACATAAGGTCCCTACTAGATCAGACCAAAGGTCCAGGTATTCCTGCATCCTGTTTCCCAGAGTGATCAGCGAGATGAATCTGGGAAGCTCACAAGCAGAGTGGGAGGTAAATAGGCCTTCTAGTTGTTGCTCTCTAGCAGCTAGGAATCAGAAGTAGAAATGGGGGGGAACGGCTGCTTTGCTTCAGATTTTAATGCAAAACCCCCTAATTCACGCAAATGATACAGGAACCAAAACGCAGCTATCCTGCAAAATTTGCACTTCTAGAATTTCACGGTGCTGTTTCCCCCAACCAAAAAGTGTGTGTATTTGGGGGAAGCATGTGTTGAAATGTATATATTAGCAAGAATAAGATACTGTACAAAAATGCCTTTTATTGGGGAAAATTGCTTGCAAAAATATTAGGAAAATAGCATAAAATGTATATATTAATAGAAATTCACATTAAAATGCTGGTGGGCTTTCATGAGAAAGAAAAGTGGAGGAATGAGAAACTGAAATTGACATGCTGCCTCTGAAACTGTAGGTATATGTGTGTTACTATTAAGTATGTTGCTTCCTGGCACACATCCGTGCATGCTCATAGACAACTCTACATAGTATAAGAAATAAACATCCCTCTATTGTGTTGTTTTCTAAGATAGCAACAGTTGTCTGGGAGTTTAACAGGATTTGACATGCTGCCTGGGCTTGTTACTCCCAAACAGATGCATAAGTGACCACAGCACAGCTGTAAAAGACTCAGATTGCATAGATGCTATACCTTTAAAGCACATTTTCCCCCTCAAAGAATTCTGGGCAGTGTAGTTTAGCCCTCACAGAGTTACAATTCCCAGAAACCCTTAATAAACTTCAGTGCCCAGAATTCTTTGAGCGATGGACAATGAATCTGTGTTAAAGGTAGCCCAGGGTGGTTTAAAAAAGAAGACGACAAAGGTAAAGGACTCCTGGACGGTTAAGTCCAGTCAAAGGTGACTATGGGGTTGTGGTGCTCATCTTGCTTTTCAGGCCAAGGGAGTCGGTGTTTGTCCACAGACAGTTTTCTGGGTCATGTGGCCAGCATGACTAAACCGCTACTGGCACAAGGAGGACTGTGATAAGTGCCAGAGCACATGGAAATGCCGTTTATCTTCCCGCTGTAGCGGTACCTATTTATCTTCTTGCACTGGTGGTGCAAATAGATAAATTCAAAGTCAGTCCTATGTTGAGAAGAACTATTGAAATTAATAGGCATGACTAACTTAAGTTCATTGATTTCCATGGGTCTACTCTGCATAGGATGCAGATGAATTCCACCCTTGTATCAGCTCTTTGTTGCGTTCACATTTTGGTTGAACGACTTGCATTCTGTCAAATCACAGAACTCTAAGGAATACTAATGGTGAACGGCTCTGCAGCTCCTGTCCTGTGAACAGTATCCTCTACCTGCAGATATCAAGAGCAATTTACTGGGTGGGGCAGAGCCACTACTACACTAGCTCTCCATCAGTTGGGTCACTGTTGCTAAGCATCCTCCTATTATAGCCAGGAGGACCCTTGGCCTTACAGCAAGTCCTGAGTCAGGTTCAGTCTGGGGGCAATGATTTGGGATCCTGTGATGGAGCTGAGGAGGGCCCAGTCCAGTCTCTGGCATGAGACCAAATGGGTCCCAAACATGAGGGGAAGGCAGAACTTTAAATGCCAGATGGAAACCCAATCCATCAGTATTTGAGTCTGCAATTCAACAAGAGCAAGTGTTGGGTAGTGGTTAGAGTTCCGGATTTGGACTGGGGAAATCCAGGTTCAAATCCCCATACAGCTTTGAAACTCACCAAGTAAGCTTAGGCAAACCCCTCCACCTCAGAGAGTTGTTATGTGGATAAAATATGTGTATGTCTGTGTTTGGGCAAGGGGGAACCATGCATTTGCCCTTGAGAGCCTCAGAAGGATATAAACATAATAAATAAATAAATAAGCCTAGTGCTTTGACACAGAGGGCAATTGTTGTATAGCTTAACTGCGTAAACTTCCAATTTCCACCCACTATTTATGGACAATGTCTCACTAGCATATTCTTGAAGTTCCGCATGCTTCGCTGGCATGAATGGACTGACTGACTGTGCAGAATGGAGCTTGTGCCAGCAAAAGAACGAGAAAAGCTCCTGGGTTTGAAGGCACACATCTGATATTTATTGGCAAGAGGAACACTTACAGCAGCTTCCACAGTGCCCACTGAAGGCTCTTGTCTTCCAACAATTCTTTAAAGGATACACCTTTCCCAGTCTGCATCTGTACTGGAAATGTTTTCAGTACAGTGGTACCTCTGGTTGTGAAAGGGATCCGTTCCGGAGGCCCGTTGACAACATGAAAAGCCTGCAACCTGAAGTGCCATATCTGCGCAGATGCGCAGCACGATTTGGCGCTTGTGCGCATGCACGAAGCGTGATTTAGCACTTGTGCGCATGCGCGAGCAGTGAAACCCGGAAGTAACACTTTCCAGTACTTTTGGGTCACCGCGGGACGCAACCTGAAAAAACGTATCATGAAGCAAACGTAACATGAGGTATGACTATGTTTTTGTTGTTTCTTTCGCTCATTGTTTGCTTTTCCTTTGCATTGAAATGACTGGGCTGGAATGATGTAATGACTAGCTTACTTAAGTTATGTAATTACATACTTTATGCAATTTCAGCAAAGCAGAAAGCAAGACAAATAACATAGCTTTTGGCAGAAGATGAACTGCGTTGGAATAGAAACAATGCAGCATGTGACACATAAGACAATGGAATGGGAAACAATCTCTTTTTGCCTCTGTAGTCAACAACTGGTCCTCTGCCTCATGCAGCAATCTACTTTGTGCTGCTCCCAGTTGTTATTACAATGAAGGGCTGCCAGCTCCTGGGAGCTGAGCCCTTTTAGCCCCCCACCATTTGGGGGGGATAGGGCTGAGCCCCCACAATGTCCTGAAAGCATGGAGGTGAAGCATTTTGCCAAGCATGGTGCGGTCTAGTGGCCAGCTCCTTCTCTTCTTCTTGCTACTGTGGAGGGAAAGAAGAGTCGAAGCAGCTTCTTGCCGGTGGTGGTGCCAGGAGGAGGAGAAGCAATCAGCCATTGAAGCTGTGCAGCCGCCATGTTGGGCTCCACCCCAGTTCCTCCTGATTTCCAACATTGCTGCACACATGATGTAATGTGCACAACGTTCCCCCTCATCAGCCTCACAAGCTGGCACTTCTGTAACAATGTTGCATGACAATGGCTCATGTTGTATTTTAGTCATTTCCTTGCTTACCATATCTCTCTTCTCCCAGATATTTAAGGACACAATCCTGTACACACGTACCTGGGAATAAATCCAATTGAATTCAGTGGAGTTTACTGCTGAGTAGGCATGTATAGGACTGCTATTCAAAGTATGTTATTTTTTTGAGCTACGGGGTGTAAATTCATGCAGAGTTATTTCTTGCAAAGCTAAACTAGCCATCCTTGGCTCTTTGCCGCTGTGATTTTGCTTGTTTTCTCCTTGATGGAAAACACTTCTTTGCTTGGCAAAAAATAAAAAAAATGAATTTGTCACAACAGGGGAGGGAAAGAGTGTACGGGTTTCAGGTCAAAGATTACATTCTACTCCCCATGAATATATTTTTATAGGCCGGTTGTCACCCATGTGATCAGCTGACCCAAGACTTGCCATGTGGCACGCAGCTCAAAGGGACTGAAAGAGAGAACCTTCTCCAAAACTCCAGGTGGTGGTGGGGAAATGAACAAAATTCCTTCGACTTTGTTTTTATTTTGTTGGCAAAAGAATATTTGAAAGATGTTGAAGGAGGGGCAGTCAAAGAGACCTGGAGCAAAGGTCTAAGACGGCAGCGGTGTGGTTTATTGTCCTTTCTTGCCCCTATGAAATTCCATTCTGTACTAGGATGGGTAAATAAACACAGAATGAGGCAGAGGAGTTAGGAGGGAGGACTGTGAGATCATGCAGAGAAACAAGCGAGAAAGAGAGAGAGAGAGAGAGAGAAAGTTGGCAGGTGGAAAAGAACAGATAGGCAGTTTCAGGCACAAGAGACCACAATCCTGTAACCACACTGTTCTGGTGCAGGACTAGCAAATGTGTTGCCCTCCAGATATTTTTGAATTCCACTCCCATCATCCCTGACCATCATCTATGCTTGCTGGCATTGATGGGAGCTGGAGTGCAGCAACATTTGGAGGGAATCACATTGGTTAGCTCTGTTCTGGGGTCTATTTGTGCTCCTTCCTTGTCCCTGGATGAAATCAGGGCTAATCTCATTAGTGCCCCACATATAGACATATTCATTTTTTTATTAGCCCAGATTGCACTGATGGACAATGACCAGCTTTTCCAAGCTGGATATTCACAACTATAAATTGCCATTTTACTTGCCAAAGCTCAACCCACCTTGCAGATCTTAGAAACAGAAAGTAAAATAATATTTATTGCACAGGACTGCTGCACTTTGGATTTAACTGATTAATTAATTAAAATAGTCCTGACTTAATCAATGTCTGCTGTCAGTAAGACCCAAGATAGAAACAGGGAAGCAAAATAAAAATTAGGGAATGCACAGCAAGTGGGGAAAGCCATCTAGCTGTGAGTTCTGCAAGATCTGGGTTCATGCTTCTCTGTCTGGTTTATTTCAGTCTGGTCTGAGGGGACGGAGCCCTGCCTGGGAAGAACTGGTGGTGTAGGTTTTGGGATTATCTGATGAAAGGGAGAGGAGTCTAGTATGGAGGATGTCCTAGGCAGGGATGCCAACTTGAGGAAAAGTATTGGGTGGGGGCAGGTAAGCCCCACCCTGCATAATCACATGACACAGCACACACACCATTTGAATGGCAATGTCCATCAACTTTGGGGAGACAGCTCCCTCAAATATTTTTTGGGGGGGGCTGAAGGAACCTCGGCTTCTAGGAGTTGGCTCCTATGGTCCTAGGTGAGAGGCTGAGTGCTAGCAGGTAACGTGGTCCAGGTGAGAGATGAGTTGCTGATTCTGCAGTATCATATAAGCACTAATCCAGAGCATATTTTCTACAGTGTTTATATTTGCTTACATGTAAGATTGGCTTGGGGACGCAGGTGACGCTGTGGGTTAAACCACAGAGCTTAGGACTTGCTGATCAGAAGGTTGGCGGTTTGAATCCCCATGATGGGGTGAGCTCCCATTGCTCGGTCCCTGATCCTGCCCACCTAGCAATTTGAAAGCACGTCAAGTGCAAGTAGATAAATAGGTACCGCTCCGGCGGGAAGGTAAACGGCGTTTCCGTGCACTGCTCTGGTTCACCAGAAGCAGCTTAGTCATGCTGGCCACATGACCCGGATGCTGTACGCCGGCTTCCTCGGCCAATAAAGTGAGATGAGCGCCGCAACCCCAGAGTCGGCCACGACTGGACCTAATGGTCAGGGGACCCTTTACCTAAGATTGGCTTGTTAAGAAATTGAACTGCATCCTTCTCATATTAATTCTTACAAGCCTGGCTGATGAAGAATTGATCAAGATTGGCTGATGAAGCATTGAACGAAACAGATTGGTTATCTGGAAACTTTGTTCTGGTGATATTTGGTGACAGATTATGTATATATCAAACTTTTGAATTATTCTACCGCGACTGGTGAAGAGGATTTAGAGACTTTGGTTGAAATTTCTGATCATTTGTATTAGTCTATAAATAATGTTTAGTGCCATTGTTATTGGCCATTGTGTTGTGTTATATTGTTCAGCTTGGTACAAGGCAAAGCAGGGTTCAGACAGACTGGGGGCAAGGTGGAGCAGGGCTCAGGCTGGATGCAAGGCTCAGACTGTGCTCTAGGAACACAGAGTTTCTTGCTTTACAAGTCTTATGTAGTAGCAGCAGCTGATTCATCCTAATGGTTAGCCCTTGAAAGCTGGCAGGTACTTGTTTAATTAAAAGGGCCCAGCCCTCTCCAATATTCTTCTACTGCAACAAAATGTGGGAGCCTCAGATCTCATTGGGTCATCTGCAGTGGAGTCCTCCAAATCTGAGGATGGCATAGCCACATCCTCAGGCTGAAGAGACAGTAGCCCCACAATCTCATCCACTAGCAGTATTTTCAGGGCTAGCCCTACATGACCTTCCTCTTCTGGTTTGGAGTCCCCAGCCCCATCACCTGAAAAAGAGGAAAACGACTCTTGGTCACTGGTACAGTCACAGTTTTTGAGTACTGGACAACTTCTTTCTCATGGACCATGTATGTGGGGGGGGGGGTGGAGGTGACAGAAAAGCATATTTTCCTGTGAACATGTTTTCTCCTGCTCTCATGTTGATTGAGATCCACATTTGTATGGTTTTATTGCCAGTGTAATGCTGCTTTGATACACGCTGAATGTCATTGGCTTAAATTGTCCCATTTCAATATGGACGTCTTTTCTGATACCGATTTCTTAGTGATTTGGATTAGATACTGACAAAGCGTGTTAGCTAAATAAGGATATTTTTTGATAAAATGTCCTTATTGTATGGAAAAACATAAACTAACTGTAAAGTGCATGAGCTTACTAATGTGAAGTAATGTACATTGGCCATCAAAAGATAAATACTTCTCTTGTACTTATATATTGGAAATTTGCTAACTTTTCTTGTGAACTGATTTGAACATACAGTGGTACCTCGGGTTACAGACGCTTCAGGTTACAGACTCCTCTAACCCAAAAATAGTACCTCGGGTTAAGAACTTTACCTCAGGATGAGAACAGAAATTGCGCCGTGGCGGCAACAGGAGGCCCCATTAGCTAAAGTGGTACCTCAGGTTAAGAACGGTTTCAGGTTAAGAATGGACCTTCAGAATGAATTAAGTTCTTAACCTGAGGTACCACTGTAAACTGGTATATTAAACCAGTTTGCTGAGGATGCCCCATTTCATGTAAATTATTATTTTTTATTTGGCATTGTATCCATAGATATGCCAGCAGAGTTCCACTGGCCCAATGGAATTTCTCATTCCTCTCCTCTTGTGCCTCCCCCCAAAATCTGCTTGGGAGGCTCCCCCAACTCTCTGGAGCTCATTTTGAGGATGTGCCGGGAAGTGGGGTAAAGGGGACAGAACTGCATTGTGTGCACAGAAGTCTATTGCACCAGCATTGGATACAGCCCTTTATAGCGTGCTTGATGAATGTGGGGAAAGTGAAAAGAACAAGCCACTTATATTTTGAAATAAGAGTCCTATTTTGCAAGACTCATTAGTCCCCGGTCAGACTGTAATTTCATGGCTAATAAGCTCAGATAGAAATGTAGGTATAGTTCTGTGTTATTTGGACCCTTTCTGCAAAAAAGATCTGAGCATTAAGATATTCTGAGTTAATGAGATTTGGGCTTTTTAAAAAACTGGTGTGTCTCAGTAAGTAGTATGCAAAATGGCTTAATCTGTGTGTAAGTACCATTCTGCATGCACTGGTGATACATTTGGATACACAAAATATTGCCTTGCACTATTAGGGAAAATCACTCAGATCTTCTTGTCCCTTTGCAGCTAAACCATTTCAACGATGCTTTTCAGCAACTCATTTATCTCTGGCTCAAACTAGTGCAGGAGCAAGCACAGTGTCTGAAGCAATAACTATTTGTTGTTGTTGGATCTCTGCTTCACACTATTGCTGGCTTTTTCATTAGGAGAAAGCAACCTTATTGGTATTCCAAACCTGACCACCGTCAATTAGTGTCTTTTTAGAAAGGGGGTAAACCTTTTTCACTGCCTTGTATTCTCACAGCTCATTTCTCCTCTAAATACCCACACCTTGCAACACGAAAGTTCCTTTAAATAAAGGCAGGAGTTTGGGCAAACAGAATAATGTTTATAAAACTTCCCTTGCTTTTTTTTGCTCAGGGTTCTTCGTTTGCTTAGATTTTAGCGCTTACATGGTTGGATTAATTTGGTTCCCTCTTCTGAGCGTTTGTGAGAGATTGCATCCTGAATACCCCTGCTGCCATATTAATTTTTGTGTGCATGCACTAAACATAGGCACAAAAGTATTAAATCTCTTTTTTTAAAAAAAATTAAAGTGGTCCGTTTTGAAGGGTGGTACTCCACAAGTGACTCTTTCAGGATGAATAAATCTTTCCCTTCTCTCTACGGTACATTAAGCTGCCAGTGCAGCAGGTGGTAAACTGCCAGATTTTGGCTTTCATTTAACCGAGGACCAAAGCAGAAATATGGAGAAGGTGACGAGAAAATGTCACTGTGTGTAGCAGAAAGAGAGACCCCTTTCAAGCCATTTGCCAGACCTCTTGGTTACCAATGAAACTTCATTTCATGGCTAATAAGCTCAGATAGAAATGTAGGCTCTGTTATGTTTCATTTGAATCCTTGCAGTTTTCACTGTGGAGAACCAAGGTATTTGAGGTTGTTCTTTTGGCTATTGGGTTCTGAAGTCATTGTTGTATAATACTCCCTGCTCCAAATGCTCAAGGATTGCACTAAGGAAGTACATGTGATATACACCTCTTGGGTCACATTTTCTTGTTATGCTGAGGTGAATTGCCTTGGAGCGCTGCCTTCGTACTCCCTAGGTTGCAAGCTATCCAGTGTGGGAATCTTCAAGTTGATTTAAGAGGCTATTATCCAAGCTCAGACCTGATTACCCAGCTAAACAGAATGCAGAGTTTCCTAGCTGAGATGGAGGACATGTCTGTCAGGAATAGGGATGCTGGAGAAGAGGGAACGGAAATTGCCAATGTTTGCTTATTTGTTCCATGTCCCAAATGGAAACCAATCCAGTGAATATGATCAGTGTTCACTGTTGCTTTCAGTCCACAAACAACAAGTAATTAATTACATTTCCCCCCATCCCATCTGCATTGAAATGAGTGGGGTGGAATAACGCAATGACAACAGAATTTACAGAATTTCCCCACAGTGGACAGCGAGATGCACAACATAGGTTTTGGCAAAAGATTAACTGTAGCTGAATGGTGCACTGCTGCATGCAATGAATACAGGTTGGAACAGGAAATGGCGCCTTCTTCTATCTCTAGTCAAGAAATCCGAAGCTTAAGAACGTAAGAAGAGTTGTGCTGGATCCAACTAAGCATTCATCTAGTCCAGACCTTGTTTCCAGTGCAGACCACCTGGAGACTTCTGGGAAATCTAGAAGCAGGCCATGCAGGCTCAATTTGTCCCTCAGCAACAGGAATTTAGAGGTACAACACCTCTGAACCTGGAAGTTTCTGATCATGACTAATGTGAAATCCATGATTTTATGTAATCCAGCAAAGGAGAACCTGTAGCCTTCAAGGTGTTTGAACTCCCAGCTTGCACCATCCCTGACCATTGGTAATGCTAGTTGCAGTTGGTGGCAGTTGGAGTGCCACAAATTTAAGATCCCCTTCTAAAGCCATCCAGTCCAGCAACTACCTCTATGTTTTGTGGCAGCAAATCCCATCAATTAATTGTGCATTGTGTGATGCTATTGGACAAATATTGTTTGTTTGCTTCTTGCTTCTCTTGGTCAGCCCACAGAGGACTGTGCTTTTCCTTAGTTCAACAGTCTACAGTCTGCACATTTACTTGCATTTCCACATGCAAGCAATTTACCTTCAGTGCCTGATGGCCGCAGCACTGGTGCATCTAAGCATCCTACAAAGGGAGGACCATTAAGGACATCAGCAGTCATTGGGCAGAGATGGAAACAGAGCCAATGGACTGTTGCTGTCTCTTCTTTCTTTCCTTCTGTCTTCCTTCCTTTTTTGCTTCCTTGAGCTGAGCTTAAAGACATTTTTCTCTTTCATTATCTCTGCATTAGACCACCATACAGTGTTTATAGTTGTGATGAGTTGAACTTCGTTTAGGAACAAGTTCTGTGGGTGGAGGCAAATCAATAATTGAAATTCTCTTCATTGTGGATGTGGATCTGTGCTTTTGTTCAACAATATTTTTTTCCATGTAGTTCTTTGGGACTGTCCAGGTATATGCAATTCAATCCCCTCATTCCAACTTTATCTGTTATGCCTTGGCCTTAAGGAATTTGAGACTGTAGCAATTTGGCTCAAAGCCCTCCAGGTTACAAAATGTGAAATGTGCAGACTTTGGCCCTGGATATAGTTCAATAACTTTTGAACTGGGAGCCATACAGAGTTTGATCAATTAGTTAAAGGCAGCTAGATTAATATAGTGGAGTGCTAAAACCAAGGCAATGGGCAATCCCTTGTGGGATTTGAGTGTAATCAACTATGCAAATACTGCTAAATTAAAAATAGTGGAATGTTCTGACTGTATGGGCAATAATTTTTGAATAACTAATTTCTTTAAGACACTGTGCAATCTATCACATCAGAGTGCTTGGTCTTTGACTTCAAGTACTATAAAATATATTTTGGGTATGAAATATCCCTGGAACTGAATGTAATTTATTGTGCTAATGCTGCTAAATTAATGTAGTTGAGTGTTGGATGATATTTAATTTTAGAGGGAGAAACTCTTTAGAGACAAGATGCGATGTGTCCAATGCTTGGTTATATAGCTTGGCATCAGCTATGTTTATATGTGAAAATTTTACAGATAATATTTTACTGATAAAGTGTTATTCTCTAAGCATTTGTTTGTGTGCTTCCTTTGCATCTAACACACATCTCTCTTGCAGAGTTATAGAACTGTGTCCCTCACCCAGGGGATCACAATAATGAGATGCTATTAATTGGTTTAATATTGTTGTTTTTAGGATTTTATGTTGTTTTACAAAACTAATTTTAAATGTTTATAAACCACACTAAGTGGTGCCTTTCCACCAGATGGGCAAGATAGAAAACTCTGAATGAAACAAAATAATAAATCAAATTAATAAAAGAGGAAAATTGAGAGAAGCACCAAAATTTGAAAATATGTTAAGAGGAAAGAATGAAGCAATTGCCCGATACAAACATTGGCTGTACCATATATGATACATTAAGCGAACAGAAGTAAAAGAAGAAGAGTTTATTGAGGAGGATGCATATCTTGAAAAGAGAATTGACTACCAGCATACTTTTGAGAGACAAAACTGCTTGAAAGTTGGGCGAGACTGGGGGGGGGGGTGTAGCAAAGGTCGGCTACAGATAGCACAATAGTACACCGGAAGCTATAATCTGGAACTAATAGCGCAACCATATGTTTGCCTAGAAGCAAGTCACACCCGCCCCAGTTTGCAGCACTGTTAAAGGTAAAGGTAAAGGTAAAGGGACCCCTGACCATTAGGTCCAGTCGTGGCTGACTCTGGGGTTGCGACACTCATCTCGCTTTATTGGCCAAGGGAACTGGTGTACAGCTTCCGGGTCATGTGGCCAGCATGGCGAACCAGAGTAGCGCACGGAAATGCCATTTACCTTCCTGCTGGAGCGGTACCTATTTATCTACTTGCACTTTGATGTGCTTTTGAACTGCTAGGTTGGCAGGAAATTGGCACTGTTAATCTTCTGCAAAAATGAGCAGACTGACATTTTCGGATACTTTCAGGCAGTAGACATAAAGACTGGGGCTAGTATTCAACTACATTTTACTCAAAGTAGACCCACTGAAATTAATGGGTATGACTAAGTTAGCGCTATTAATTTCAATGGGTCTACTGTGAGTGAAACTTAGTTGACTACCACCCTTGGCCTAGACAGGGCCTGTAATGCCAAATATGAGGCTCTGCTACCCTGCCATTGTGCGATACTCTGCCACTCAAGTAACACATGAAGAGGGCTATTGTCTTAGTTCTTTTGTAACCAGAAGTGTCTGTGTCTATTGCAATTACTTATAAGATCAATCTAGATAAGACTGAGTGGTTTGGTATTTACAGTGGGAAACTAATAGCTAAACTATGCAATATCTCAGAGGAGTCACTGAAATGTGCAAACCTTCTGTTTGGCTTATTCATTATCTAGACAAAATGGTAGAAATAAAAAGATTTTTTTTTAAAAAAAATAGCCCATTGAAGCTAAGATCCTATAGATTCTTATCACACCACATATTATGAGCTACCGCCTCGTAAGAAATGCATTTGGTTCCACAGCTGGGATGTTCTTAAATGTTCAACACTAGCTCCTATGTTAGTTCATTTATTTCAATGTGACATTTATTTCAATATATACAAGCCAAAGTTATGGACTGAGCTTTCTCTGTATGCATTGTACCATTATAATGAACACAGGTCAATTTGGGGGGGGGGTGGCGGAAAAATTGTTTTGCTGGGCAGGTTGGGTCCCCAAGTGTTTTTCTTTTTCTTTTTCCCTGCCAGCAAACAGTTAACGAATGGCAGCCTCTGACTGGCTGGGGTTTCAGGAGAGGATTTGGAGAGACAGTTTTGTAGGTTGGGATAGAGGTTGGGAGATAGGGAGTGAGAGGAGAGAGAGTTGGCTCTGGGTAGAAACATCCACTCTGAGGAATATATCAAAAGCTAGAGAAAGAAGTCTCTGAGCTTAGTGTGAAGGACAGCGTGTGGTGTCTTGTAAGAGTAAGAGGTCAGGATATAACTGGGCGGCTGAGGCTTAGCCAGGAGAAGTAGAAACTGTAGGATACAGTCTACTTAGGTCTCATTCCAGTCAGGAGGGGAGAGATTCTTCTACAAAAAGAGAAGACTCCCAAGCTAATTAAGATGGGTGTGGTGATCCCTTGGGTCTGTTACTTGGAGTACCTCAGGAGTAGGGTTGTCAAAGGGGTGTACAACCGACAGGAACTACCACCTTGTTTAAGAACCAAAGTATTAAGCGGCAACAGCTGTGCAACAACTGAGAAAGAACTGAAGTGAAATAATCTGAAGTTTCTTATGTTTTACCCACTTTGTGTCATAAACTTCTTTTATTTAATAAAATCATTCTTGTTCATTTGATCAAATCCTCCCTGAGACTCCAAATTAAGTTTTCCCTCACACAAGTCCCCCAACAAGATCATCTGGGATAATTTGTAGGAATTCGTGGAATTTGTCTTCTGTAAGGTGGCTACACTATATTTAAATGACGGCGGGCCCAATAGCACCAGGGGTGAAAGTGCTGTTGCGCCATCGCAGGGGGTTTAAGGAGATACCAGGAATTTGAGAGGACAACGGAATGGTTCATTGAAAGCTCCATCAATCAAAATCATTTCCAGCACAATCCTATACTCCCCCCCCCCCCAAGGAAATCTCTTTCTGGTGTACAGAGCTTGCCCAGTTGTGTGTGTGTACACAGGAGAGCAGGCTACACTTATCAGCTGGTCAAGGGCAGAGAAAATGAGACCAGGGCTGCATCCACACCATACACTGAAAGGACATGTGTTGCAGTTTCGTGCTGAGCAACAGTGTGCAGAGCTCAGTGGAGTGGGAGACCAGCCAACCAGAAGAATCTCTGAGGTGCACTTGCCTGGAGGCAGAGGCGGTATCCAAAGTCAGGTCCAGTCCTAGGGTTGGGCAAACAGCAATCCATATGGTCCGATGGTCCAGGGGTCAGGGAATCTGATGATCATGGGGCAAGACTAACAGGAAGCAGCAAGGCAGGGCCAAGAACTACAGGCATTGTTAGCAGCACCTGACTGCTGCTGGAAGCTCTGCTTAAGAAGGCTGAAGCCAGCTGGTTCTCATCAGTGCCTTCTCCTCTGTGTCCTTGCAGGCTGAACAGCTGCAGGTGGAGTCACTCCGCCTTCTTCCCCTTCAGGCTGCTGTTCAGCAGGCGAAGCTGACTCCTGGCCCAAGACATCATGAATTCCCTCAAAGAATCCTGAGAACTGTAATTTGGTAACGGTGCTGGGAGTTGTATCTGTGTAAGGGGTAAACTTGTGTTGTCCTGGAATGAAAATGTGGCCCTGTTAGATCTCAAACTAATTTTTACCACTTGTATTGGGCTTACATAGCCCCTCCAAGTGTCCCTATTTTCCAGGGACGTCCCTGATTTAGAGAAGCTGTCCTGGTTTCTGATTTGCTCCCAGAATGTCCCACTTTTCTTTAGGATGTCTCTATTTTCATTGGAGAAATGTTGGAGGATATGCAGTTATCCAACCCCCAAGCCATCTGAAAGCAATCCTGTATAGGGAAGTTTTTTTTATGTTTTTATATATGTTGGAAGCTGTCCAGAGTGCTGAGGCAACCCAATAAGATGTGGGGGGTATGAATAGTAAAATTATCATTATGGAATGGAACGTCCCTATTTTCATCAGAGAAATGTTGGAGGGTATGAGATAGAAATGGTTGGTTTGCAATGTTATGTATGCACGCATTGTAGGCCAAAGCCAGGCTGTATGCATGCCATTGCAGGCCTAGGCCTTAATGCCTCCTGGAGCTCTGGAGCTTCATCTTTATAACAAAAACAGAGAAGATTCCAAAAGCCCTCCAATGATATTTGCTGGTAGCTGGCAGGCAGCCAATCCCTGCTGTGATAGGGCCACTGCTCTGATTCGCTAATTGCATCATTAGGCAACCTATCACAGGCAGAGGGGTGTTGCCTGGGCCAGCTTAAGGTGTATATATATACTGGGCTGAGTGCCTTTGTTTTCCATTCTTGTTCTTATTGTTCCAGTAAATCCTTTTGAGCTGAATCTTGGTCTTGGGTCATGCCTGAACCTGCCTACACTTCATTGTAAAATACATACAGAGCTTGCTGGTCTTCTATGGGTAGGGGGGCACATCCAAAGCCCCCATCCCTCCTCTTCCTTTGCACAAATAACTGCAACCACACAATTGTTCAGCTCACAGTTGTTTATTAAGGACAAGTTGTTAAATCCCCCCCCCCCACTAAATACAATCTATCAGGTCCTTGTTGGGGCACTTCGTAGGTCTAGTCAGGGGCCTCATCCCTTGCCCTGTGGACTGCCTCCTTGACTGCCTCCCCGGCATCTTCTCCCTGGGCCTCCCCTCTGCCCCATCACTTCCTCATCTGTTCAAAGGATCTCTGAAGCCTCACCGTCAACAGTAGTGCCCCTCCCCAGCTGTTCCTTATCTCTTTGTGCAGGCCATACTGTAGGTAGGAGAAATGGCATGTCCTGCCTGGTTGCAGTTACCTCCCTGCCACTCTCCACCAACAAGCCCTGATGAGTGGGACCCGGATTCTGCATCCACACAGACAGGAAACACAAGGGGTAGTGGTGTGGTGCTTCAAGGCCCACAAACATTTTTTTTCTGGTTTGTGTGTGTCTGTTTGTATTGTATTATATACACTGGGCATCTCTATTTGCTTATAACGTGAAGCTGTTATTAAACACAGAGTATTGAGTACTAAAAATAAGTTTTTTAAAGATGTAATGAAAGATTGGAAGGTGGAAAATTGGGTTGTCTTTGCTCCACTTCTATTGCCCTCTATGCCTTCGCCTAGGAATGGTTCCAGCACAATACGCACAGCCTGCCTGCTCTTTGCTTTTGAATTAATTGAAGGACAAAGTTGTCAGGCCTCGCGTGAGGTTTTGCAAAGTGTTGACAAGGAATGGAGTGGGCTAAGTTTCCAGCCTATAATGCAGACCTGTTGTTGCCTGTCTCGCTGCAAGAGATAAAGTTAATTAGCTGCTGACAGCACAAGCAGGCCTTCGAGAGATTACATTCAATTCCGTTTATTTTAAAAATGTGGAACTCACAGTAGCATATTGAGAAAACTGCATGCAGTGAACAAAAGATACCGCAGTAGCAGATGCTGGTTCTTGTTTTCTAGTCGGATCTTATTGATTGCGCCCCTTCCTGATTTGAAGAACAAACGCAAGTAAAGAGCAGCATCTGCAGTGTGGTTGGATGTGCTCCCCCTCTGCCACCATTTTCCCCACTGGCACACCAACTTAGCACTCATCCTCACCTCCTTTCATCCTCTGTTTTTTTCCATTCATCCCAATTGATGTCTGTTCTGATTTGGTGGTAAGCGGCAGGTTTTCCAGAGGAAAGCTGCAGAATGAAAGAAAAACCTCTTGAATCTGTGCCTAGAAATCACAGGAGAAACAGGAGTGTGGATGGGCCCTTAGACCATGCAAGGCTAAGTTCATCCCAAGCTGAGGAGAGGGGAAAGAAGCCTGCATTGGTGCTGCCAACATTTCCATTTCCACTACAAAGTGCCCAGTGTTATTATGCTGCATGTAGATGTCATGCATAGCCTTGACCTATTGAGTCCTCAGAAAATGAACCAGAATCCTATAGGTTGGGGATCTTGGGGAGCAGGCAGAGTCCCCTGGGTTCAGTACTAGGGTTTTACTACTACTACTACTATTACTAATAATAATTTATTTATACCCCGCTGTCAGGGAACTGTCATCTGAGACGAAGGAGGTGAAAGGGCTCATGGAGGGTGAGAGAGACCACTCAGCGGAGGAGGGGACCAGCAGGGGGAGAAGTGGAGTTCCAAGGGAAAGTGAGTCGGAGGGAGGGCTCAGAGACACTTCAAGCGAGAACAGTGGGGAGGTTTCAGGACCTCCCGTAGGGACACCCACTCCTCGGCGGAAACTGTCACGCCGAGAGTCCAGAAGACGCGTTTCCGTTAAGGAGCTTTTATGCTGGAAGAAGTTCCGTAAACGCCCACTGTCCGATTCAACGAGCGATTGATGGAGCCATGCTTAAGGAGCTCCATCACAGACAGAGGTTTGGGGACTTAGCCAAACTCTGAGGGATCAGGATTTTACGCACAAGTAGCTCACCATCCCATCACAGCAATCGGACAGTCCCTGAAAGCAGCTTGTGCAGAGAGGCATCATGAGCAACCCAGCCGGAGCTGGAGGAGCAGCAGGAGCTGGAGAAAGTCCAAGTCTGGAAGAAAGGTACAGAGTGTTGGAACTCCAGCTAGCAATGCAAACGGCGAGGCTAGAAGAAAGGAGGGCGCAGGATGCAGAAAAGGCAAAAGGCGCTACACTAGCAAGAAAGATGCCAGGAATGGTGCAGAAGTTTGGGGGGGACCCCAGGAACTACCAAGCCTTTAGGACAGAGATGCAGTATGCTCTCGAACTGCAGTTTAACGACTTTCCCGATGAGGCATCGCGAGTGGCGTTTGTGATTGGCCATCTCGAAGGGGGGGCGAGAGACTGGGTGAGGCCCCTGATGGCAGGGAATAGTGACATGCTGAAGGACGCGAGGAAGTTTTTTCGCGCCATGGATTTGATGTTTTCCAGCGAGATTGAACAGGGACTGGTGCGCAGGCAATTGATGGCTTGCAAACAGGGGAGCCGATCGGTTCGTGAGTACTGGACTGAGTTTACAATGTTGATACATAAATTGGGGTGGGACTTATCGGCGGAACCCATTCAAATGCTCTTTGAAGAGGGGCTTTCTTCGGCGGTGAAAGACGAACTTTCCCGGGCGCCCAGGGGGGAGTCTATGGACCAGCTGACCAAATCAGCGCTGACCATTGGAGCCCGCCAGGAGGCAAGAGCCTTGGAGAAGCGGGAGGGGAAAGGAGAGCGTTGGAGGGATTTCCGCATTCCAGAGATTCCAGAACCAAGTTTCCCGCCCGGAGAGCCGATGGAAGTTGGAACAGCGCGCGCGCGCGCAGTTTCAAATCCCAGTGAAGGGAGGAAGAAGGAGGGAAAGAGCGCCAAGAAATGTTATCTCTGCCAGCAGCCAGGTCACTTTGCCAGAGTCTGCCCGCAAAGAAAGGAATGGCAAGGGATGGCGGGAGCTGTTGGGGGGAAGGAGGAGGAAGTCCAGGAGCCAGTAAAAGCCAATGCCTGTCTGCCACTGTCAGGGCACTGCAGACAGGCCAAGGAGCAGTAAAAGTGCCCACTCCGGAACCTCCAAGACCAGCCCTAGTAATAGAGGTGTTGCTAGAGCTGGCAAACGGATACCCACTAAAGACCAAAGCGCTGTTGGACTCAGGCAGCTCCTGTAATTTTATGAGCAAGGAGTTTGCAGCTGAACACCAGATACAGACACTCCCTTTAAGCAACCCCCTGCAGGTCACCACGATCGATGGGAGGGAGCTGTTGGGGGGAGAAGTTAGCCTACAGACCGTCCCAATGGTTATGAGGGTGGCAAGGCACACCGAAAGGATAGCGTTCAATGTAGCCACCCTGGGAGGGGCGCCAGTCATTTTGGGAATGAGCTGGCTAGCGTTGCATGACCCGCTAGTGGGCTGGCATCAGAGAGTGGTCTCCTTTGGGTCAGCACATTGCCTGGAACACTGCAAAGAGGGAAAGGTGCCAGAAGGGGCAAAAGCCTCCCTAGCAGGGACGGAAGTGGCGGACAAAGGGAAGGTGCCCAAACAATACGCTGACCTGAGCAAGGTCTTCAGCGAAAGGGAAGCAGATAAACTACCACCGCATAGAGACTTTGACTGCCAAATTAACCTGGTCCCTGGGGCCCAGCTCCCCGTGGGCAAGCTGTACGCCATGTCAGACAGGGAAATGCAGGAGTTGAGGGAGTTTATTGACAAAAACCTGAAGAGAGGTTTCATCAGAGAGTCCAGAGCGGTGGGGGGCAGCCCAGTGTTTTTTGTGGACAAAAAAAACACGGATAAACCGAGATTGGTCGTGGACTACCGGCGGCTGAATGCCGTGTCAGAACCAGTGACTTTCCCCATGCCCAGGATTGATGACATTTTGACCAGGGTGAGGAAGGGAAAGATATTCACGAAACTGGACCTGAGAGGAGCGTACAACCTGATACGAATAAAGAAGGGGGATGAATGGAAGACAACGATGTTCACCCCCCTAGGGGCTTTCGAATATCTTGTTATGCCCTTTGGATTACAAGCAGGCTCCGCCTGTTTTCAATCGCTCATGAACCATGTACTGGGACCTTTGCTCTACAAGAATTGCGTGGCATTCCTCGATGACGTGCTGATATATTCAGAGAATGAGGAGCAGCATGTAAAGGATGTCAGGGAAGTGCTGAGCCAGCTGCAAGCAAACCAGTTGTGGGTGAAATTGGAGAAGTGTCAGTTCCACACCAAGGAGGTGGAATTCCTGGGGTACCGCCTATCAGACAAGGGATTAGCCATGGATCCAGGCAAGGTCCAGGCGGTGCTGGAATGGAAG
Organism: Podarcis filfolensis; assembly: GCF_964270895.1. NCBI lineage: Eukaryota > Metazoa > Chordata > Lepidosauria > Squamata > Lacertidae > Podarcis > Podarcis filfolensis. Next base: position 34,149,786 of record NC_139608.1, on the reverse strand, counting down.
ACACCGAAAACGAAAAAAGATGTGCAAAGGTTCTTAGGGTTTGGGAACTTTTACCGTAAATTCATCAAGAACTTTGCCCACTTAACGGCTCCCATCACGGACTGTCTAAGCAGCAAGAAGAAATTCGTTTGGACGGCGGAGGCGGAGCACGCTTTTGAGGAATTGAAAAAGGCATTCGCTTCGGAAGAACAGCTCCTGCATGTGGATTTACAAAAACCCATGAGAGTGGAAACTGATGCCTCAGACCGGGCGGTGGGGGCGGTGCTGCTTCAGCCAGGGAGCAATGAGTCGGAATGGAGACCGTGTGCCTTCTTTTCGCGTAAGCTGAACAAATCCGAGAGGAACTACACGGTATATGACCGAGAACTACTCGCCATTCACGAAGCGTTCCGGAGATGGAGACACTTACTAATTGGCGCACAGCATAAGGTGCAAGTGTGTACGGACCACAAGAATTTGGAGTATTGGAGAACGGCACGAGTGCTCAACCAACGCCAAGTGAGATGGGCCCAGGAGTTCTCCAAATTCCATTTTGAAATCTGCTATGTGCCAGGTCCAGAAAACATCAGAGCGGACGCTCTCTCTCGCAAACCTGAATATTTGGAGGGGGAGGGAGCGCCAGAAGAGAGACATATTATCCCAGAGGACCACTGGGTGTGTGGTGCGGCCTGGGTGGGGTAAAGAGAACTGGTAGAGGGAACGGTAAATGATGAGTACGCCCAGGATAAGCTCAGAGGTTTAAGGAGAGAGGGAGAAGACCCCGGAGGTTTTGAAGAAAGAAACGGGGCATTGTATTACAAAGGGGCGCTATATATACCCGAAGGGGAATTGAGGGGGAGAGTACTCAAACAGCTGCACGACAATCCCACAGCGGGGCATTTTGGGCAACACAAGACCATGTGGTTGGTGACCAGGGAGTTTTGGTGGCCCAAGGTGAGGGAGGATGTACGGGAGTATGTGAGAAGGTGTGACCAATGCCAGAGAGCCAAAGGAGAAAGGCGGGCACCAGCGGGGTTATTAGAACCGTTACCCACACCAGAACGACCGTGGGAGGCGGTGTCGATAGATTTTATGACTGATCTGCCCAAATCCCAGGGGAAAACCGCCATACTAGTCGTAGTAGACCAGTTAACTAAGATGGGTCACTTTGTAGCTTGCTCACATGCAGTCACGGCGGAAGAGACAGCGAAATTGTTTGTAGAACATATTTTTAGGCTGCATGGCGCCCCCTTGAGGCTGGTTTCCGACAGAGGGAAACAGTTCACGTCCAGATTCTGGAGGAAGCTTATGAGCTTGTTGCACGTAGAGGTCAACTTTTCGACTGCCAGGCACCCTGAGACCAATGGGCAGGCGGAGAGGGCAAACGGTATCCTTCAACAATACCTGAGGTGTTATGTCAATGACAGAGAAAACGATTGGGTCGAAAAGTTGGCACTAGCGGAATTTGCTTACAATAATGCAGAGAATGTGTCCACCGGGATGAGCCCCTTTTTGGCTAATTATGGGTGCCACCCCAGGGCGTTTCCAGGGGAAGGAGGAGAGAGATGGAGTGTTCCGGCCGCTGAACTTTTTGTAGAAGAAATGGAAGCGATCCATCGTCAACTCCAACACAACTTAGAAAGGGCCAAAGAAGAATATAAGAGGCAGGCAGACAAGAGCAGAAGGGAAGGTGAAACAATTAGGGTGGGGAGTCGGGTCTGGCTATCTACCCAAGGATTGCCGTTCAAGGGGGGTTGCAAGAAATTGAGACCCAAAAGATTGGGACCATTTGAGGTCATCCAACAGGTCAACCCAGTGGCTTTCAGACTCCGGTTACCGAACCACATGAAACTGCACCCAGTATTCCACAGGTCATTACTGTCACCATACAGGGGGGAAGGTGAAGGGGTATCCACACGGGGGCCAGCCATAGAAGAAAGGGAAAGCCGCAACTATGTGGCGGAAATCATCGACTCCAGGTGGAAGGGTAATCAGGTGGAGTATTTGGTCGCGTGGGAAGGGGAACCGGAGTCGGAAAACACCTGGGTGAAAGCAGAGGAGGTCCATGACGAGGTCTTGATCGAAACGTTCCACCAAAGGTTCCCCAGGAAACCTCAGCCAGTAGCGAGGTTCCGGAGGGAGTACTTTGGCACCACCGACGATGAGGAGGAACTGGAGGGATTCAGGGAATCGGAGTTGGAAGGATGTACAGACTCCGAGGAGGAGGAGTACTTGGAAACCGGAAACAGCAAAAGGTGGAGGGAAGTGTTCGAAACTTCGGAAGATGAGGGAGGTTCCTTCAGGGGTTTTGCTCCCTCGCCTCCCGCAGAGGAGGGGAGGGAAGGGGGTGAAGGGGTGGCCAAGATACTGGGAAATTTTGGAAAAGGAAGGGGACAAATTGAGATTGCAGAGTTTTGAGAAATTAAAAGGGAAGGTGAGAGACTGGTTCCACTACCATCAAATAAATGAAGCGTTTAAACTGGACAGTAAAATTGGCTTCCAGGTGGAAAAATCAAAATTGGAGATAGAACTGTTAGAACCCAGTACTAAGAATTTGTCCAAAATGTACAATTTGCTGCTGAAATGGAATACACAAGATGAAACGGTTAAATCGGCCATGATTAAATGGGCTCAGGACATTGGTCATAATATTTTGTTTGCTGATTGGGAAAAGTTGTGGACCACCGGGATAAAATTTACGGCATGTAATGCCTTAAGAGAAAACATTATGAAAATGATATATAGGTGGTACATAACCCCAGTCAAGCTTGCAAAGATTTACCATGTGCCTGATAACAAATGTTGGAAATGTAAAGAAACTGAAGGTACATTTTTTCATCTTTGGTGGACTTGCCCGAAGATTAAGGCATTCTGGGAATTGATCTATAATGAACTTAAAAAGGTATTTAAATATACTTTCCCCAAGAAACCAGAGGCCTTTCTCTTGGGTATTGTCGGCCAAGGGGTGTTAAAGACGGATATAACTTTCTTTATGTATGCTACAACAGCGGCTAGAATACTCATTGCGAAGTACTGGAAGACGCGAGAACTACCCACACTGGAAGAATGGCAGATGAAGGTGATAGACTATATGGGCCTGGCAGAAATGACGAGCAGAATCCGAAACCAGGGAAGAGAAGCAGCGCAAGAAGAATGGAAAAAATTCAAGGACTATTTAAAGAAATATTACAAAGTTAATGAAAGTTAGAATGATGTTGGATTGGAAAGTAAATGGTTACTATTAGTAATGGTTATGACAAGGAGAATAAGGAAGAATAGTCTAAATTTAAATTAAAATAAGGGAAGATTTGCTGAACAATCGATAAGAATTTGGAATACAGAAAGGGGAGGCATGAGGAAGTCGGGGAAGATAGGATATGAAATTAGGATATGAAATGATACATGTTTTTTGTTTTGTTTTTGTTTTGTATGTTTATGTTTGTTGTATTGTGTTTATATGGAAAAATAAAAATATTATAAAAAAAAAAAAGGGAAGGGGGTGAAGGGGGCCCTGGAGGGGGGTGGATGTCAGGGAACTGTCATCTGAGACGAAGGAGGTGAAAGGGCTCATGGAGGGTGAGAGAGACCACTCAGCGGAGGAGGGGACCAGCAGGGGGAGAAGTGGAGTTCCAAGGGAAAGTGAGTCGGAGGGAGGGCTCAGAGACACTTCAAGCGAGAACAGTGGGGAGGTTTCAGGACCTCCCGTAGGGACACCCACTCCTCGGCGGAAACTGTCACGCCGAGAGTCCAGAAGACGTGTTTCCGTTAAGGAGCTTTTATGCTGGAAGAAGTTCCGTAAACGCCCACTGTCCGATTCAACGAGCGATTGATGGAGCCATGCTTAAGGAGCTCCATCACAGACAGAGGTTTGGGGACTTAGCCAAACTCTGAGGGATCAGGATTTTACGCACAAGCAGCTCACCATCCCATCACACCCGCCCATCTGGCTGTGTTTCCCCAGCCACTCTGGGCAGCTTCCAACCGGATATTAAAAAACTTCCATAAATGGCTGCATTCAGATGTCTTTTAAAATTAAGATAGCTGCTTATTGCCTTGACATCTGTTGGGAGGGGGTTCCACAAGGCAGGGGCCACTACCAAGAAGGCCCTCTGCCTGGTTCCCTGTAACCTCATTTCTCACAGTGAAGAAACTGCCAGAAGCCCCTCGGCATTGGATCTCAGTGTCTGGGTTGAACGATGGGGGTGGAGACGCTTCTTCAGATACACTGGACCAAGGCCATTTAGGGCTTTAAAGGTCAGCAGCCACTGGTCCTCAGGAATGTCAGCACAAAAGCTTGGGGTCTAGGCCCAAAAGAGATGACATGGTATGCACCTCTAAACCTGGAGTTATTGGTCTACTTGTGAGTGGGGAGGTTGCATGTGAGTTGCCAGTCCCTGGTGCTCCTTCACTGCCAGCCAGTGCCCTCCCAATGAGAACGTCAGACATTTTAAAAAAATATCTCCTCTCCTCTCAGAGCCACACACCCTTTCCTATCCCCTTCCCCCTTTTATGCTTCTATGAATTTACAGAGGCTTGAGGAGGGATTTCTGACAAACTCTTGTTCTCTGGGCAGCCAGGTCTCTGCACCACTCAGTCAATCCTAATCTAAACTATAGCTAGGGCAAAGAAGTCCTTCCTATGTGTCTCTGGGCAGGAAAACAGCAACACGTGACTGACACGTTAATATTTATTATCCTGTTTTTCAGCCCCTGTTTTGTTCCTCTCCCATTTTGTGAGGTTGCACTGACCGGTCTTAGAGCTTTCTGCTGCTGCTGCTGCCAGTCACTTGGCTTCAGTATCTAAGCTGTAGTGGTGATGTTCCTTTAAATGGTCCTCTGGCATTGTGTTCAATAGCACAGAGCTTTGGGATGACAGGGTATACTTTATTAAAAGTGCCAACATTTCCAATAGAATGGAAATCTTCAGGAGCAGAGTGGCAACAAATAAAGCTGTTAAGGGTGGTTTTGACATATGTTGGAAATCCTCTCTAACCTAGTAGAAAAACATTTGCTTTTTCAGTTCCCTAGGAGTCTTCATTGTGGGAGCTCTCATCTTCATTCAGTGAAAACCTGGAATTTCACTGCCCATGGCCAAAGGCTCAGTCTATGGGCCATCCATCATTTTCTAATAGCACTGTAAAAAATAACATAAAATCAGTTAGTTTGTGTCTAGCAGAACCAATTCTACCAGGGAATCAAAACTTGATCAGCTAAAAGTCGCATAGGGACATAACACACATAATCTCAGTTGGGAGAATCTCATTTGGAATGAAGTTATCTGTCTTCTTGCAAGACAGGTAGCCATGGCCTTTCACCCCTGATAAACTGGGTGCTGGATAGATGCAGTAGTCTGCCCCGGTATATAATTCTGTGAAACTCTGAGATAGTAACTTAGTGGGACATTTTGAAGAACAGGATTTTTTCATGACAGCCCCTTTAGCCACGCTCCCAAAGAGTCCAAAAATGCAGGCAGCTGTTTTGATCCATTAATATAGGAGCTCCTATAGCTAAGGTGAGGAGCAAAAAAAACCACACCAGGTTCTGACGTTAGGGAGCCTCAAACAGCATTTATTTGGCTAATAACTGTAAACATGGCATACGGGATTTGCCTGATGAGATTTCTTAAAGTTTTCAAACCTATCTGGAACAACTGTTGACAAGACACGGCAAGTTAAAGTGTGGAAAACTATAAGCTACAAACAGGCATGGGGCAACCCACAGAAGAATATCTCTAGCAAGGAAGACTCAGATACTTCGTAAGGCAATATAGGACTAGGACAACATGGAACTTGGCCACTCTCCAGGTGCCCGGCTTGATTCCATGTTGGCCTCCCCCGTCAGCGACTCCCGGCAAGACAAGGCGAGGTCTCTATCGGCCGATCCTCCTCAACGTGAGAAGAACACAACCACTCCCCCCTGCCATCCCCAGGGAGGGGAGAGAGACAGACAGAAATGTATTTACATGCCTTTATTTCTGTCTTTCAGCAGTGCAGAGGAAACATGTCTGCACCCTCTCACATCAGCAGCCACAGCAGAGAGGGAATAAAACTCCACCCATGTACTTCTGGTACAGGGTCATGTGACACTCTGAGCTAACATCCGGTGCTCAGTGCACAGAATAGACTGTCCCTGGTTCCCACGGTACAGTCCCATAACATCAACATCCTGTTTGGCTTTCCAGCCATCTGGAGCACTCAGCAGCATTGCTCCTTTTTCGTAACAACCTCCCCCAAAAGAATCAATGCGTGTTGCGGCAAGCAAAGCGTGATCCAGAGAAGACAACAAACAGTTGTTATACACATAACACTTCCCTGTTGTTTCAGTTCCACCCTTGGAACTCCCCGCCACTGGTTTCCCCAGTGTACCTCTCTGGTTGTCTGGCTTCCAAGGAATGAGTGCATCTGCATTCCCTTGGCTAGCAACTCTCTGTCGTGTCTTTGTCTCTGACTTAGACACAGCTCCAACCTGTTCCCGGTTGTGTACAACAGCAACACATGCAACAGCTAAGTTAGCAAACTCTTCTGAGTACCTTTTGGGTGGTTCACCCTTTGTGACTCTCTCAGACCTGCGTAAAAGGTGCTGATTCTCTCTGCTCACTGGTTCAGTCTCAGGACTCTTAGGAGAACCAGTTCCAACAGTAAACAGTGGCTCATCCTTCACCTGTGAAGGTCTATCCATTGTGTGAGATTTCCTCTCAATGACTGTGACAACAGAGCTGTCTGAGCTATCACTGTCACTCTCAGTACCACTGTACTCTGTGAAATCATCATCATCTGAATCGTCCTCTGTGGGAAATGTGTGTACAATCACTCTCTCCTGTTCAGGAGCACTCTCTAGAAATTTTGTGAGAATCACCCGACCAGGTTCAGACAAAATTACTCTGTAGAGACCCTTTTCATATCCCACAAAAATGCCTCTGGCATTCTTTACTCCACCTGGAGCTTCTGTCCTCACATGAGACCCAAAAACCTTGAAATGGGCAACAGAAGGTTTTCTCTGGAACAGTTTCTCAAAAGGAGAACTTCCCAACTCTTTCGAAACCTTTCTCACCCACGCATAACAAAACGACATGAGTGACTCCGCCCAGAACTCATGTGGCAGATGTGAACTAAGCAATTGCGCATTCATCCCCTTTTGCAATTCTTTGTTCACCCATACACAGACACCCCTGTTCCACGCTTCCGCTGAAACAGCAACCTTGTGTCTTATCCCTTTCTTGTGCAGGAACCTCTGGAAATCCTGTAAAAGAAAAATTTTCTTCTCATCTGTCAAAAGACAATCAATGTTAGCATCATGCACATCTTTAACCTTGTCACAAAACTCCTGAAACCTTTCCAAGGCTTCCTGTGGCCTCTTTAACACATAAACCCAGACAAAGTTAGAGAAATGATCCACACACACAAGATAAAATCTTGCATTGCCTCTAGATGGTTCTAGAGGACCAATCACATCAGCATACACCCGCTGAAACGCTCTGTCGACCCTGGCCACCTTCTTGGCGCTCGTTTTGGTCACACCTGCAAGAGAAATCAAGTTAGACTCAGAATTACATTCCATGTAATCACTTTGCTCAAAGTCCAACAAATACAGTCCATGTTTCTCTCTGGCAGAAAGATACAACTCTCCATCTTTGAAGATCTTGCAGCTCTCAGCATCATAGGACAGTTTCAGTCCTTTCTTTGCAATCTGCGAAACACTCAGCAGATTGAACTTTAATTCAGGAACCAGGTAAACATTGTGTATAGTCAGGTTCAGACTCCTGAGATACACAGTTCCAATCCCGGTCGCTTCCAGCTTCTGACCGTTGGCTTGTTCCACAGCGAAGCTTTGCTTCTTAAACGTTGAAAAGAGCGCCTTGTGTGGGGACATATGAAAATTACAGCCCGTATCAATTACAAATGAGTGTCCAACATCTGGTGTGGTTCCTTTCGCCATCAGGGCCTTTGCAGGTTTCACCGAAGACTTGGTATGACCTTTGCCTGCTGCCTCAGGCTTTGCTGAGCGGCCCTCCGCTCCTTTCGGCTGGCGTGGCTTCTTGCAGCTCCGCTGAAGATGCCCAGCCTGTCCACAATTGTAGCATCGGACAACGTTCAAAGCTACACCATCCTCTCCAGTAGCAACAACAGTGGGGGAATTAGAACTCCGTTCTTCCCTCCCCCTGTCCTTCACCTCCAGTGCAGCAAGCCTGTCGTGTTCATTCAAAACAACGGCAGACACCCTCTCCGCGGTTAAATCCTGCGCCGGAAGGGAACCCAGCTGACTGGCAACCATTTTGTAAGTCCGATTTAAGCTGTTAATCATCATGAAGCAAAACACTTCCTCCTGTAGTCGGAAATTGCGTTCCACCATCTGTTGGCGCAGATATTTCATTTCCGTCAGGTACGCTTGAACATCTCCATCAGGCGCAAGCCTCAGATTGGTCAGCTTCTCAAAATACAACAATGCTGAAGAACCAGCATCTCTCTGGTGTGTTCTACGCAGCGTTTCCCAAATCTCACGCGCATATTCCAAATCCTGAATATGCACAAGTTGATCATCCGAGACACACAGAATTATAGCCGTCCTGGCCTTCACATTCTGTGATTCCCAACCTCGGGTTGGTGCTTGAGGGATGGGGTTCTCAATCACCCCAAAAATCCTCTGATTCTGCAGCAGGGCCTTCATCTTTACAGACCAAGATGAATAATTGTCATTAGTCAGGGGAGGCGGGTAAGGCAAGGCTCCCCCCCTTCTTGGGATCCATTTTGAATCCAAGTCTCAGCTCTCTTTCTCGAGCTAGTAAAATCCAAAAGCTCCTTTTTGAGCTGTCTTTCTGCCTCTCTCAGGCAGGCAATCTCCAAGCTGTCTCACAGTCAAAACAACTTTGCTTTCCCGGCTCTGACTGAGCCAGCCCCAGGTGTCAGTAACTTTCCAAGCCGACTGACCGTCGTTGCTTAGCAACTGTGCATACTTTACTTTCTTATCTCACCGCAAATATGCCTGGTATGCAAGCCTAGGCTCTCAGAGCTGTTTTTCCAAACGCAGCTCTCGTGAACCAGAGAATAAATCAATCTGCATTCACACTTTTAGCCCGATATTCAGCATACCTTTTTGGGGCTCCGATGCTTGGAAAACACCCCCTCTTGGTGTCCAGCCGTCTGTTCAGCTTCTGGCTGCAATGCAGACGTTATCTTCTTTCCTTGGTGCAGAGGATGGCACACGATCCATCAACCTCTCACCTCTCATGCTGATTCCCATGGATCAGATAACCAGCAGCTTTTGCTACCATATGTTGAGTCAAGCCTTGTCAGAGGAACTTGGCCACTCTCCAGGTGCCCGGCTTGATTCCATGTTGGCCTCCCCCGTCAGCGACTCCCGGCAAGACAAGGCGAGGTCTCTATCGGCCGATCCTCCTCAACGTGAGAAGAACACAACCACTCCCCCCTGCCATCCCCAGGGAGGGGAGAGAGACAGACAGAAATGTATTTACATGCCTTTATTTCTGTCTTTCAGCAGTGCAGAGGAAACATGTCTGCACCCTCTCACATCAGCAGCCACAGCAGAGAGGGAATAAAACTCCACCCATGTACTTCTGGTACAGGGTCATGTGACACTCTGAGCTAACATCCGGTGCTCAGTGCACAGAATAGACTGTCCCTGGTTCCCACGGTACAGTCCCATAACATCAACATCCTGTTTGGCTTTCCAGCCATCTGGAGCACTCAGCAGCATTGCTCCTTTTTCGTAACACTCTGCTGGTTCCAGGTGCTATTACCCTCACAGTCTGGATTTGGGCCTGATTCACCTGAAAGAACAGTGCGGGCCCATAAGTTGTAAGCAAGCATGGTTTGTGACATTGCACAACATCCTTTACATTGCACAACATGCTTTACATCTGGTAAAGCATTAGCCTAACCTTCACATTTTCCAGCTTTGTGGCATTTGAGCCAACATGACCCTTAATTCTGAGCTTAAACTGGCAGGGGTTTTTTGCTCATTGAATGTATATGATGCAATAGTACATCTTAACACCAGTTTCATAGATCAACTAACAGTCATAGATTAATGAACTGGCAAAGGGTGGTGTTGTGGTTAACCATTTTGGAATTTGGCTTGCGTGAAGAGGTATGTTGGGTGATGAGGCATGCTTGTTCTTAATTGCTGTTGGAAGCACCCAACTGCTGGTGTCCACCTGATCTCCAGAAGGAAATCATTCCACAAGGTAGGCACCATCTCAAAGAAAGCCTTTGTCTGTACCACTGTGAGGTGGGTATCTGCAAGCTATGGTATAGTTACCAGGTCTCCTTTGTAGATGGTTATCACCTCATTCACTTTCCAGAGTGAAGAGAACCCACATACTCTCATGCTCTGGCATACTACATCAATTTCCCTTGATCTGAAAACTGCTGCTGTGTGCCCCCACCCCCTGCAAACTAACTCTGGCTCTACTACACCACTACTCAGAGCAAGTTATGACCGATGCACCAAATGAGGAGTGTGTATTCTTTGCAGAGGCATAGGTTGCCTCCAGACAGTCAACATTCAAGCACATATCAGAAAAGTTGGTTTGAGTGCTTAAAGTAGATTGAAGTGCTCTGTCAACCCTGGCACACAAAGTCCACTTTATTATTATTTTAATTTTTTAAAGTACATTTTGCAGTTAAGAAACTGATAGGAAAATGTGAGATGAAGAAAGGATAACTATTCAGTGAAGTTTGGACATGGTTGAACCTCAACATAAGCTATGTGCAAACAAACCAGGATGATTGTCCGATAAACAGATCGTATGGAGGAGCCTAAAGAAAACTATTGAAAAGCAGCATATCTTAGCATATATTAACTGGTTTTGAGTTCATTTGTCTTCTGCTTGTAAATCATGTTACTTCTAAGCTGTACAGCTAATGTAGATTTCAGTAAAGTTTTGGTGATGCGTATTAATAGAATTCCAACTCATGTAGCATTGCATTTGGCAAACTATGTTCTTATGGGAAAGAATGAATGTGTGCTGAATGTGTTGAAAAGTTTGGGAACTTCTGGTAATGGAAATGTTGATACCTCAAGTCAGCAGGCTACAGGGAAGAGTTTGCTGGAGAAGAAAATGAAATTAGAGACACCAGTACCCCAGTCCTAAATATATTTACTTAAAAATCCCACTGCTTTCAGACAAAGTTTCTACAAGAGAAATATGCATAGGAATGTAGCATTAATTCAGTAACACTGAACTCACAGCATTGCATCCATTTGTGATTCACTACCCACAGAAATCTCTTTGGTCCAGCAGAGGCTCATAGGAATGGAAAAGAGTGGGAGGCATTTTTGCAATTTCCCCTTTCTCCTGAAGTCCCTGCTTCCCTTTGCTATTCCAAAGGGTCCTTCAACCCTTTGAAACAGACTGGTGGAAGGCCAGATAGAATAAGAAGTCAAGGAAAATCTCCCCCTTTCCATTAACAGAATTATCTCCTGGATCAAAGAGTTTTCCATGAGCAGAGAAGAACTGTTAGATACAACACAGTGGAATTACATAAATGAATGTGTTGAGGATTGGGTTATTGATAACACTTTTTCTTATATACTGAAGGGAATAATTTAAAGGAATTTCTCTGCCTGATGTAAAATATAATGATAAGTATTTCTGCGCTGGATTAATTGATAAATAACATTTCAAGGGGAAGGGGAAACCTCGCAAGGCTACTGTCCTATGAGCATACTACTGCCAAAGGCAAACATGCATTTCTGTCTATTCTACCAATCCATAAAAGTTATTTTGTGGGCTGTATTCACATTGTAATGGGATGCAGGGGGTGGGGTGGGGGAGTAGACTGAAGGACATCTCAACCATGTGATTGTAAAAAGAGACAGGGTCAAACTGGCAGGACAAGCTTGGCACGTTCCCCTTTGCTGGGAAGATCACTGAAAGAACATGGATGCTGGGTACACATTGCACTTCTGGAGTGTTCACCACTGGGAGAACTGGTGAGATGGGAAAGACAGAGGAGGGTAGATTAACTGGAGAAATGTCAAAATGGCTGCCATTACGTCTAGGTAGCCTGTTCCTGCCATCTGCTTCAGGGAGCGTGAACATTTTCCAGCCCAAGGGCCACATATCCATCTGGAAACCTTCCAGGGCCACATGCCAGTAGTAGACAGGGCCAGAGACAAAGGTGGGTGGAACAATGAATGCAGATGTTAACTTTGTATGGTTGGATACTTTATACATACACTCACATAACCCTCTGTGTCCTCCATCCAGACAAACGAGGCATTAACAAAATCAGCCAGGTAAAAAAAAAAGAGTGGAGAAGGGCCAATGAGGGGTGCGGCCTGAGAGCAGAGGGCATGGCTTGGGAAGAATTCTGAGGCCAAGAGAGGGAGGGCTTGAGGGCTGCATTTGGTCCCAAGGCCTGAGGTTCCCTACCCCTGATCAGCCAGGGCTGATAAAAATATACAAAAAAGTAGACTCATTGTCTTCCAGATTTGTTCCCATAAGTGAAGTCTTGGTACACTTAATGTTGGAGCACCACTGAGTAGAAAGGGTTTAAAACGAGAAGAGAATGTTAATGTTGGATGATCTCCACCCTTCCTTTCCTTACTGTATTGTCTCCTTGCTGACACACAGACATCAAGAAGAAATATTCAAGATGAGATCATGTCATAACAATCTCCATCTGACTGTTACCATATGGTATTGGTGGTTTTGTTGGCTCCCACACTAGAAGCAGATTGAATTTCCCAGAAGCTCAGTGGCTCAATTTAAGAATATGAAGCAAAACAAAAAACATTCAAAGTTCAAAGCAGAGGACCTAATTAATTCATATTTTGACATCAGTATAACCAATGGAATGAAACATAAAAAAATGAAATTGGCCGTGTGTGTGAAGGGGGAGAGGAGGTAACTATCCTTGTTCAGTATGAATACAATTCCATACTCAGAGAAGAAGAACATTGACCTCTAAACCCCATACAATCTATCTAATGTTCCCCAACCTGGTGCCCTCAAACTGCTTTGGACTAAAACTCCCCATCTACCCAGTCATCATTCTGGCTTGGGCTCTTGAGAACTGTAGTCCAAAACAGCTGAGGAACCTTCTGTACTTGGGTATATTTAGGCCTGGGTATATTTAGGTAGTAGGCGAACCGAGCGAGGTAGGAATCCCATGATTCATAGGCTGGGGCAAATGGCAGTAGAGGCACGAGTAAAGCCATGGTTCCGATGCGATGGATGGAACACAGTGCTCTAGCCAGTATGGTCAGCTCTGAATTGGGTTCTGTTCAGTGATTTCGCTCAGTGTTTCAGCTCAGTGATTCCCCTCAATGAGTGTCTGAATCTGGCTGTGCTCTGATCTCCATCTGATCCCATCGCAGGCTGGAGGCCTGGGCCTTTCAAATATCATTAAGGTTCTAATTCTATGGGGAACCTGCTGGAATATAGCCTGTTCCCTGTTGCACACGTTCAGCCCCAATATGTGATGGACAAGATGCTAGAACAGCAACAAGATCTTGATGAAAGAATGAGGGGAAGAAGCTCACCCCCCGTCTTTCCCTCATATGATGGTAGTCATGAGAAGGGGGGGGGAGTTTCCATTTCTATAGGAACTGGAGCATGCTCTGATTGCACTAATTATTTACTTTGAAAAAATAGCTAGAATTCCTTACCCACTATAAGTTTATGCTCCCAACCCATATACTGATTTGTTGTTCAAGATGTGAAAGGAAGCAGTTGAACTGACAGTGAGGAAAACTCTATCAGTATTTTGTGGGAGGTATTCAGTTACATAGTGGAAATTTAGGTTTGCACAATTAAAGTGGATTAAAGCACTCTGGAACAACAAACACACTTTAAAAACATGACTTCTTGGGTTAGGAAAGTGACAGAGAAATGGACTAAATATTTTTGGAATAAATTATTGCTTAGTGGGATCACTGATTGAAACTGCTACCTTCCAATCTAGCCAAGAGCCCTGAATTAGGCCTCATCTGCACTCATTATTGTACCACATTAACAGTCACGGCAGGTATTTAACTAAGCTTTCCTCAGAGGAGACCCATTGAAATTAATTAACATGACTAGGTTAGGTCCATGATTTCAATAAGCCTACTCTGAGAAAAACTTAGTTGAGTATCACCAATGGCTTCTCCCAATAATTCCTGGGAACAGTTAAGGATGCTAAGGGGCTTAGGAGACCCCTATTCTTTTCACAGAGCCACAGTTCCCAGAGTTTGAGAATTATAGCCCTGTGAGGGGAATAGGCATTTCCTTACAACTCTCAGCACCCTTAACAAATAAAAGTTCCCAGGTTTCTCTGAGGGAAGCCATGACTTAAAATCATGTAAGAGTGCTTTAAATACAACATGCAGATGTAGCCTCAGTGTAACTCATATCTACTCAGTGTAAGCCCAAATCTTTGCTGTTCATTTCACTATCCTTTCCCTTGCTCCCTGAACTTGGGTGGCTGCACACCCTAGATCATCAATATTTGTACTATTGCAGGGTTTTGAAAGCACACCATGGTTTATGTTATGTGTTGTCAAAGATATATTTGTCGTTCATAAAACAAACACTTGTGTATAATGTTAACTCCTATCTAAATGAGATCGACAATGATTGAGGCATAGATTAAATGTGTGCCAATTCCAGTTCTCAATTATTCAGTGCACACATTAAATCTCCTTGCCGCTACACTGCTGTGCCTAGCTTATTAAAAGTCTTCTGCTGATCCTTCTGTTACTATGTTATGCGAGTGGAGAAAGATCTTATACAGGATGACAAATAATAGCCTTCCACCTGCAAATTGGGAAACCATGGATTTTATATTTCCTCTCTATGGTGTCCTGTGTCTCTATGAAAAAGGTTATGCCATATGCACCCTTGAGCCTGCAGCAGAGGAAATGCTTCTCTCTTCATTGGGATGGGGGAGAGAGTATGTGTGTGCTTTTGATTTAGCTCCAGTGGTGGTAGAAGGAGGGAGGCTGTGCGTACTCATCAGGGGGCTTCTTCATATAGCTAAGAGCCACTGAAATCCAGTATTCTTTGGCCATAGAAATACAGAAACTCCAGGGTGTATTTTGTTTGCTTTGCGGCTTGTATTTCTTTCTCCACTTTGCCAGTCTTGGATGCAAAGTGGTCCAGCCGAGAGTTTATATCCGTCCTGAAATTATTCAGGCTTCTGTTCTCCCCTTTTTGAAGTGTTTGCGAAATGGAGAAGCAACATTCTTTCTGGTTAAATGTTCCCCAAATGCAGAAAACAAACAAAAGCAGAACAGCTTAGATGCTGAACATGGTGTTCAGTGAAAAGGAAGACTCTTGGTGAAGTGCATGAAAGACAAGTAGGAATTCATCCCTTAAAAAAGAAAGGCAAGGGGGTGTGGGAAGAATGCAAGAGCTCGCACTTTGACAGAAAGCTGGCTTCTTTGTAACTGTAAATTGGACAGCGACCTGCCAAAAACATTGGCACAGAGTCTCATTTACAATCTCCTGGCTTTATTGAGGCTTCTCTCCCCTCTGCCCACAATATCAAACTTCCTCATAACAAATTTTTTTTTTTGCATAGCTACACCACAGAACAGTTCAGAAAAAGAGCCTGTATTTGCATCCGGAACCTGGATTCCAAGTAAGTTAGACTAAGGTTCTTCTTGCAATCCTATCATACAGGCTGCAACAGACTTACTACATGTGCAAGAACAGAATTTGTGTACCATTTTCCAGCGTCACTATTCATTAGCTGCATTTATACAACTGTCTCTGTTTAATAGGCAGAGACATCAACAAGGTTTTTGCCCATGCATGTAGGCCCTTCTCCCTTTGTGGCATAAGCCATCAAACCAGTAAGCTTCTAAACATAGCTTTTCATTTCATCTGAACCTAGAAACTATGGTTAATGGCTTTTGGAACAAGCCAGGATCTTAAACCAACTTCAAACTGTAGCTTAAGAATCTGGCTTGTTCCGAATCTACTAACCATAGTTTCTGGGTTCAGGTGAAGGGAGAAGCTATGGTTAATAAGAGACTTCAAAATGTCATTCCAGCACACAGTGAAGTGAGCACAGAAAGGGTTAATAAACTGTTCTCAACTCAGTTTATTAAGTCAAAGTATGATCATCCAAACTTAGCCATTGTGTTCTCTTCTCTATTCAAGAGAAGATGGCCAAAGGCACCTGGAAAAATGCAATTAAAACTGAATTACCTAGAGATTTCAAATGTTTGCATTTTAATCTTATGCTTGGGTGCAGTATTAATTAGGCAACAAACACCACCTTTATGCAGGCTTAGCTTTCCCCCCAAAATACAAAAAAAGCAACATTATGAGCCCTAAGCATCCCTTGTAGGCAGGGAGCTAATGGAGGTTAACAAAGCTCTGCCAGATTTTCAGCAGGCCAGAAGAACAGAATAAATCAAGATGAAAGGCCTCCTAATCCTTCCACACATGTGACAGTAAATCAGGGACAATTCCATAAAAGTAAGATGAGGTTTTTCTCCCGTGATGTATGCTTCATCACCTGCTCTTTCAGGATAAGTATGTGAGACAACATCAGCACCATTAAGAAGACTCTCATCAGCTACTGCCTAGCAATTCATGTTTAAGTCTCATTTTCTGAAAAGCTTAACACTATAGGACATTAAGCTTAACCTCTCTGAACACTAAAGAGAGATAGAGATAGCAAACCTGAGGGTTGCCACCTGCTCTCCAATAGATCCTGCTCCCCAATAGATCCTACCAGTGCTTTCTTTCTGGGGGTACGCATACCCCTATACATTTTGTGAATCTAACAGGAGAAGAAACTAAAAATAAAAATAAATAAATAAAATTAGTTTCTTCTCTAGCATGGTGAATTGTCAGTTCCATTGAACAGCACAGTGAATCGTCAATTCGGTTGCTACCTCCGATGGCGGCCTCATTTACTGTATTGGTGTTTCCCGAGTCTCAGACAGAATGAGAGTACCCCTAAACATTTTTTTTTAAGGAAAAAAGCACTGGGTCCTACCACTGTCATGACTCTCATGATGAGGGCTAGTGAGCCACTTCAAACAGTCATGCCGGCCTGATCTGGACTACCGGTTCACCACTCCTAGTACAGACATACTGAGCTAGGGCTCATCCAGATGTCCTTACATTCATCCTGTTTTGCTGGCACAAAGCTTACATGGAGATGAGATACTATCTCGTCTTCACTGAGCATTCACTCTGTTTTGTTTGTGGGGGAGTTACACAGCAATGAACATTCATCCTGCATTCATCCTGACCAGATATATTCTAATGCTTCTACATTTCAGAGTAGTCAAAACAAAAATTAAAAAATCCTTCCAGTAGCACCTTAGAGACCAACTCAATTTGTTATTGGTATGAGCTTTTGTGTGCATACACACTTCTTCAGATACCAGATACTTCTTCAGATTCAGGTATCTGAAGAAGTGTGCATGTACACGAAAGCTCATACCAATAACAAACTTAGTTGGTCTCTAAGGTGCTACTGGAAGGATTTTTTAAATTTTGTTTTGACTACAGCAGACCAACAAGACTACCTACCTATTTCAGAGTAGGTGAGTCTTGCCTTACATAAGGCAATTGACCTCTGTGTCCACTCTTCCTTATCCCAAGGTAATTCCAGTTTAGTTGCTCACTGGAAACTTTGCCTTCTACCCAGGAGCTTCCCAGTCTAAATCCTGGCTAGTTCCTAGAAATGAAAGCTCCTCATTCAATTTCTCTCATTGATAGCTAGCAGCTTGGTCTTTTCCCCTCACTTGCTCCCACCTTTACCTATGTTTCTTAGTGCCTCTGCTCTGGTGCACATGACTTTATGCTTTAGCTTTATGCATTCTCCCACCTCATCTTTATTTCTTCAATGACCCACCTCCCACAGCAGTCCCATTTTGCCTCTTATCTTGGGAGAATCCTACTAGAGTTAGTCCAGCTTAGCCATGGACCCCCCCAAAAAAAGATGCACTCAGCCTTTTCTTGTTCACATTCTGAAAAACTGAATGAAAGGTAGGCTTTAAAATAGTCTTTCAGAAAGCTGGTCTTTAGCATTGCATTTCAAAACATTAATTTTAGGAGCAGGAGAGTGAATGCCATCATCGTAATGAAACCAGGCGAGCTAAAACATTGAGCTTTCTTTGTCTGAGCCCTTGCCTGACCCATTGGAACACTCCCTGGGATGTCATCATACTCTGGTGAAAGAACTATTTGCCTGCAATTGTAATTCATAGATTATGTTTAAGTAGATGAACCACAGACTAATCCAACAATCATCTTCCTGCCAAGAAGAGTAAGGCTTTCCTACATACTCTGTAAATCAAATTGAATATTGGCTCCTGTTACTGATGTTTGTTTAATTACGAATATCGTCAGAACGCATGTGGAATATCTCAAAAATCTCTAAGATGCAAGGGGCAGATCACAGCTAATAGGCTGCTGCAGGGGAAGGCTCCAAGTGGTGGATCAGTGACAGCACTAGGTCCAATTGGTGTTATTAAAAGAACACAAAACTAAATGGGTTCCATATTAAAACCTTGGGGATTTTTCTAAGTGTGCTTAGGATCAGAAAATGTAAGGCAATGGCACATTCCAAAAGAACTGTGGCTTAAGGATGCAGTCCACAAACCACATCCTTTGGGATAATGCTGTATACTTTAATGAAAGTATTCCGCAGTAAAACTTGGTTGATTGCAAGTCTTCCAGATGTTTTATAAAGGGGACCAATTTAGGAACTGTTGTCTTTGTTCCAAACATACTTTTCTCTCTCTGCCTCTACCTATTACTCCTGGTAGTCACCTCCTGCCCTTTAGCTCTTTGTTTCCACTGTATTCAGCCCCAACCCAGACACTTAAGAAGACTTCTAGTTTCACATATACATTCAACATAAGAAGATAAGAAGAGCCTGCTGGATCAGGTAAACGGCACATTTAATCCAGCATCCTATCCTCACAGTGACCAATTGGGTGCCTGCAGGCTTCCAATTGTTCTTCTTCTTCTGTTGTTGTTGTTTATGCAGCTGCTGGAATTCCTTTGTTCTACTAGTTATTGTCATAATGGAGCTGCTTGCGATTTTGCATTGGAGAATGCCTTTTCCTTTCAGTGCCAGAATTTTCCTTTTTGCATATTTCAAAAACTAATCAAGCAAAATCCAAATGGTGGCAGTGTTAGTGGGACTGTCCACCATAGATCCTCTAGGTCCCTATCCATCAGCTGTTGACCAGTCCTTGTTTTAACCAATTCTTTTGCTGGAATGAGTGGGAGAGGGTCATCATCAGCCAGGAATCAGCAGCTTCAACTCAACAAGAATCAATCTCATTTTCTGAAAACAGTGGAGTTAAAGAAAACTTGGAGACCTTGAGGTTTTCTGGAGCTATGGATACATAATTGTGGCGAAATGGTGAAGAATGTCCAGGTCTCTGAACCAAGCATGTTGTAACTTAAGAAATGTAGCCATTTGAAAGAAAATATTTCAAGAGGAGTTTTCTATAAATGCCCTTATACTGCAGCCCTCTACATCTCCCCCTCACCTCCTGCCCCAAGCCAGCCCCATACATGCAGGGAAAAATTACTTCTGCGATATAACTGTAGCTACAACAGCACTGAAATATGCCAGCATGTTATCCAAATTTATTTCATTCTCCCCTCCACCTTCATAGCTTGCATTTTTTGCTTCACAGATAATCCTGTTCACAGGATAACCCCCCTAGCATTGTCCCAGAAGTCTTTAACCAAATACAAACTGGGCCCCTTTTGGAGCATTCCACATGATCCATCAGCTAGAAACATGAGCACATACAATCCAGTTTATTACTATTCAAGCATTGCGTTTTTGGACTCTGCATCAGAGCAGAGCAGCTGGGCAAACGAAAGGTCCAATGTTGCCCTTTTAACTTAAATCCCACTTGGTGTACTCCGTTATCACGAGGCTATTAGCATATTTAATAAAATAGTATATGCCATTAAAAATCTTGACATTTACCAGAACTATCCATTAAATTAATAGCACATTGCATCCCTTACATACTGCCAACCTGGCAGGAAAGATCAATAGAATGATTTAGGAAATGTCAACATTTGAATAGGGAATGGTTGCAGGCACCTTTTGATAATTTGTGGATGGGAAGCCATGAGAAAACCAGGCTAATTCGTAGGGTGCTCAGCGGAAGAACAAACCTTGACTTTATTTACACATGATGATTTGGGATGTAATGGCCCATGTTTATGATACCACTTGAGATGACCACTAACATTTGAACACCAAGGAGTGGGGGAACTATTAATTCCCAGTCCTGTCTGCAGAGCTTTTACTACCAACAATCTTGTTGTTCCAGTCTCAGGGACATCATAAGTGATAGAAATGAATAAGCCTCGTAGATGGATAACTTTCTGCGTGAAATGCAACATTTCTTCGCAAGAAGACGTTCCAGGCACCAGACCTTCCATCTTGCTTCTTCTACTCAGTAGTGCTAAGAATCTTGCATCATTCCATGATGTGTTTGTGTTTTCCCCTTACATCATTTCCCTTCCAGCTGCCTGATTCAGACTGCAGCCCTCTACTTAGCTAGGAGTAAGTCCCATTGTGTCTGAATAGACCTGAATACATGAGTGGTATCCAATGCTGTCATTCCACTTGCACAACAGACTTCCACTTCCATAATGGACATATCCCCTGCAGAACCCTAAAATCGGCTCCAAAATGTTGAGGGATCCTCTAGAGAAGATTTTGGGGGGTGTCTGGGGACACTGGGACACTCTCTGTCATGAGTTAAAGTCATTGCACCATGCAGCATTGGGTAGATCCAATTGTTTTGATTTTGTTTTGGAACTGTGTTGTTTGACATTATTTAATTACATTGTTGTCACCCACCATGGGACCAAATGCTGAAGAGCAGGTAATAAATTCTCTAAATAAACAAATGTGGCTGATCTGTAATTATCCTGCTTTAAATGTTCCTGGAGCTACAGCTCTAGCATGCTTGTCATTCAGAAGTCGTCTATTTCCTCATCATAAGATTTTGCTGGTGCGGCCTTTCACAAGCACGACGGGAATGGAGATGCACCCATTACTCTTAGGTTATGGAAGTACATAGGAAGTTGCCTTACACAGATTCAGACCATTGGTCCAAGTAGCTCGGTATTCTCTACACTGACTGGCCGTGATTCTCCAAGATTTCAGACAGGACTCTTCCTACTCTGCCAGGAGATGCTGAGGAGTCAACCTAGGACCTCTTGCATTCAAAGGAGATGCTGTTCCACTGAGCTGCCATTCCCGCACAAGGCAACTTCAGGAGAACTAGCTCACCCACAATTCTTTTGGTCCTGATAAAGCAATCCAGAATGGACAAGGTGCCCTAACCTAGTAATTCTAGTCGATTTGCACCTTATCTCATGTTCTTCATTGTAGAAGAAAGGCTTCTGCAGATGAATTGCAGATGTGAGCGACATCTTCCAAGTTGCTTTTGTTCCAGATACCATGAAATATACAGTGTTGCATAGACATGAGTTGGAATGCCACATATTAATAACTAGCTATGCTTATTTACTTGTAGGAGGAGGGGGAATACTTTCTTTTCTTCCGAGATGCATACTTTTGACATCCACTATTTCAAAGCAATTGAAGAAGACAGTAGGGTTTTTCCAAACTCTTTTTAGCTTGTTCTGTTCAGTGGCAAATTGAGGCTCAAATCCAATTCACACATCCCTGGAAGCAAGCCTCATTGAACTTGATGAAACATGCTCAAGATTGTGCTAGGAATCAAAGCCATCAGTACATATACAGTAGCTATTGTTTCCTCTTCTTCATAATGGTGCACTTAGAAAGTGGTGTGTGGATCCCCAGTGCCTATACAGTGGAACCTCAGGTTAAGAACAGTTTACCTCAGGTTAAGAACAGCTTCAGGTTAAGAACGGACCTCCAGAACAAATTAAGTTCTTAACCTGAGGTACCACTGTATGCAGAAGTTCTTATAAAATAATTCTGTAACAAGTCTGATCTTCTGAAAGTGTTTATAGAGAGGTAGCAAGCAGCTTAATACAAACACTGTTTGATGGAGCAGCCCAACATACATTTGCAAGCATGGTAGACTTCAAAAGTCACACACCTTTTATGTGTCTAACCTGAAAATTTCTAGACTAAGTAAATAATCAACATCAATTTCCACATTTGACATGTCTGTGCTGATCTCTGTGACCTTAATGATGGAGCACCTTGCAATGTTGTTATTCCCTAAGGAACACTGGTGATATTTTTGTAGAAGAAACAATGCTGGAAACCTCTTTATCTCTTGGCCATTGGAAGCTACTGTGGAACAATATATTTCTTTCCCATTATTTTAGAAGCATGGGACTGGATGTCAGCATTCATGTACCTTGAAATTGAGTGCCTGCAGAATATTTAACACAAAAAGCGGCAGATGCTGAATCCCCAATGCCAGATAGGGATAGTAAAGCCAGGTTATTTGCACACTTTCTTGGTCCCTGAAGCCCATTTCAGCTACCTATATTTCACAGGTAACCACCTGGAAGCACGGACCAAAGACAAACTTCAAAGAACTCTTTTGTGATAAAACAGCAAGACTCATCTTAGCTCTCTCAGAGACCTTCAGCTGCCGAGGTTAAGCAGATACAGTTGCATTCAGATCTGAAGAATGGGAAGTTGAAACGTATGCAGAGTTTTGCCACTTTCCCCCTCGTCTTCAGGTTGGGAATGGACAGCCTTTCTCCCAAGCCCCATGCCCTGGCCATGCAAAGTTATGTACAAGTTACCTTGGCTAAAAGCCAACTGAAATATTTGGTGCCGAAGATTGCAAACCTGGCCACAATTATTTGTAAGCACATTCCACTATCTGTAAGCATGACCCTTGAGATCATTACAGCTGGGCATAGTAGACTTTCATGGCGGCTGGCTCTTCAGCTCCTATGAATCAGAAACTCCAAAGGAATCTTGCAGAAACTTTAGCCCAACATCAAGAGGACTAGACTGGATGATTCTTCCACCCACAGCAGGCCTTTCATGTGGAGGAGAGCTCTCCCTGTCCACTGCATGCACAGGTTTTACCTCCTCTGGCCCCAATTGTTCCAAGCAGAAATGGCACATCCAAATGTTTATTATATATTTATTATTTACAAGAGTATTTATAAACCTCAAACTCATTAAAAAAAAAATCAAGGTGTTGCGCAATAAAACTGTTAAAAAATCATGAAACCACAAAATCAAAAAATGTGTTGCAAACATGACTTCTGTACATGAAGTCCCAATCACGTTGGGCAAAATTGTGTGATTGATCCCTTGAAAATAATATGCCAGGTATAAATGATCTTAAAGAAACCCTGTTAACTTTGTTAATCAGATAGATCATTGCTCAGTGAATGGGTGGATTATGAATTATCTGTTTAAAATTCTGCTGTTTAGCTGGAAACTAATAATAAGTGACTCTGTCCAATGTTTAAAAATTAAATCGAACTTTGCTAAACTGCAGGTTAATTGGATTGCAATGTAAACAGGAATATCAGAAATGGGATTCAAGCTCAACAGTGTAAAATGTGAGGTTAAGTAGATGAGTGTATTTAATATTTCACAAGTTCTCCTGAATTCAGCTGAAAGTGACTGATGTGGGAAGAGGCATGATGGTTTCAGTTGGCCATAATGACTAAAAACTACCCACAAAGCAACTCTTTGAAAGGGAAAAACAAAGTGCATATGATGGAGTATTGGACCAGAAAAGTATTTTTAAATCATATAACTCCCATATCCTCTAACCCAGAAAGCTATGCTTAGTTAGGTCCCCTGTGTGACTTCCACTTGGGGGGGGGGAATGGAAAGAGAACTAATCAAGGAAGGATGATTTCAAGAACGAACCATTTTTATGTAACTTGATGACCCTAGAAAGACCTGCAAAAATTAGGAGTGAGGTGACATATATAAATAGTGTATCAAGAGTGGATACAGGTGAGGAGACTAACAGTGCTGTGGGTTAAACCACAGATCCTAGGGCTTGCCGATCAGAAGGTCGGTGGTTCGAATCCCTGCGATGGGGTGAGCTCCCGTTGCTCGGTCCCTGCTCCTGCCAACCTAGCAGTTTGAAAGCACGTCAAAGTGCAAGTAGATAAATAGGTTCCGCTCCGGCGGGAAGGTAAATGGCGTTTCCATGCGCTGTTCTGGTTCACCAGAAGCAGCTTAGTCATGCTGGCCACATGACCCAGAAGCTGTACGCCGGCTCCCTCGGCCAATAAAGCGAGATGAACACCGCAACCCCAGAGTTGTCCTAATGGTCAGGGGTACCTTTACCTTTACCTTTAAAAGAAAATATAGACACAATAAAATGTCCTTCCATGTGAGAGACCGGAACAGATAAAACTCTTAAAAGAATCTCTCAGTTTTGTGGGGAGAATTCTTCCATTATCATGACATTCTTCCTGGCTTGTGTGTGTATGTGTGTGTGTGTCAGAGATGCACACATACACCTTCCAGTATGTTTTTAATGAAGAAAAGAGCTTAAGAGAACAGCGGGAAATGAAACTAGGGTATATGGCTGGTTGCCAAAATGTTAGATTTTGAGGCAAAAACTAAGATAATATAGCAACAGCCATATGATAACGAGCAATAGCAATTTCACATGTTCAAGATGTCTGCAATTATTATGCGAATAACTCAATGTATGATCTCACCCCTAAGTCAATTCCCAGGATTTGGCATAGCTTATAGATGTTTTTTTTCTGCCTAGACATGAATCTCACATACCCTTTCATGATCTGTGCCTTAATGTTAACACTGTCATGTCCTCAGACTATAGACAGGATTTCAGTCAGGTATGAAGTTTAAACCAATTTTCCCTGGTAATAAAAGCCTGACAGAAATGGATTCCCTGGTAAATATTCATTATGCAGGAAAAAGAGAAGCCCGCATTTCCTAATGCACCTGGTTTTTACACGGCAGGTGGCCAGCTGCATCCCATTCTGCCAATTTCATCCTGGGGAGTAGTTTATCTCTGAAATCCTGTGTCTTATATGTTGGGGGAAAGCACAGCAAAGCTGCACAAAAATGGGCTTTCTGGCTTTACATATAATTCCACCCAATGAAACCTTTGACCCTTAGCAAATGCATGCCCAAAATTGTATATTTCCAGTTCTAGTCGTTTTGCTACGCTTTAACAATTGCTCTCTTTGGTATTGTCAGGATGAATTAACTTCATTCTGTTCTCAGCTTTCCTTCTTGACAATGAGCATTCCCTGGGTTGTATCTAAGTTAGGGTAGACCCACTGAAATTCAGAACCCACAAGTAGTCGTGTTCATTCATTTCAGTGGGTCTACTTCAACTATGACCAGTGCTATTTTTCTAGAAACAGAGATGCCGGAACCACGAACAGCTCCCTTGTTCTCTTAGAATGGCAATAGCGCCCACCTGAGAGGTGCCGGAACTGAGTTGGGGGAAAAACCTTGATTATGACTAATGTTGAATACAACTTCAAGTCCCAGAAGTGGTTTTAATTGGCATTTGATGTTCAGGGGTCATAGGAACTACAGATAGAACCACTTATGACCCTTGTCCTCGATTCTGTTCTGCTGCTCAAGTCCCTGCTGGCTTTCCAATGCCGGCCGCTGTTCCTCGATTCTCACCAAATGACAACAGGCAAACATTTTTTTTAAAAGAGCTGCTATCATTTCCTGTCCGCTCTGCATTTAGCTTCATAAGATTATGCACATTTGTGGTGCAAATGCACCAGCTGAGCCAATCTGGGGTTCTCCTGCCAATGTATCTTACAATACGATACAATACGATGATACGATACGATACGATAATCTTTATTGTCATTGTCCCATACAGAACAACGAAATTGAAAAAAAAAATCTACACCAAACATTCAAAAACCAACAAGCCTGCTTTTTTTTCTTTTTTTTTCTTTGCAAATAAATTTTTATTGATTTTCCAACATGAATTAAAACACTTTACAACTAACAATACATAGACAAACAAACATATAAACACGTATAATTTCATAACCTTTTTTTCTTAAGCCTTATTTCAACGACTTCCCCATACCTCCCTTTTCTGCATCCCTGTTTTAAACTTTTTCAGCAACCCCTAATTTCAATTACTTATGATTCAATTTCTTTAATCCTTTTTCTCTTACCCAATCATTTATCGCTGCAATTCTGTTTTACGTTACCCATGACATTTTAACACTCATTGATTTTACAACAATCCTCAAGATAAACCTTAAATTTCTTCCAGTCTTCTTCCACCGTCTCTTTTCCTTGGTCGCGGATTCTGCCAGTCATCTCAGCCAGTCCCATATAGTCTATCACCTTCGTCTGCCACTCTTCCAGCGTGGGTAGTTCTTGTGTCTTCCAATACTTTGCTAAAAGAACTCTTGCTGCTGTTGTAGCATACATAAAGAACGTCCTATCTTTCCTTGACACCAATTGGCCTACCATGCCCAGGAGAAAGGCCTCTGGTTTCTTATGAAAGGTACACTTAAGGACCTTCTTAATTTCATTATAGATCATTTCCCAGAAGACCTTGATCCTTGGGCACGTCCACCAAAGGTGGTAGAAAGTACCTTCAGTTTCATTACATTTCCAGCATTTATTATTGGGCAAATGATAGATTTTTGCAAGCTTGACTGGGGTCATGTACCACCTATAAATCATTTTCATAATATTCTCTCTTAAGGCATTACATGCCGTAAACTTTATACCGGTGGTCCATAACTGTTCCCAGTCAGCAAACATAATGTCATGACCAATGTCTTGTGCCCATTTAATCATAGCTGATTTAACCGTCTCATCCTGTGTATTCCATTTCAACAGCAAGTTATACATTCTTGACAAATTCTTAGTATTGGGTTCCAACCATTCTGTTTCTAATTTTGATCTCTCCACCTGAAAGCCAATTTTCCTGTCCTGTTTGAATACTTCATTTATCTGGTAATAATGAAGCCAGTCTCTTACTTTAAACTTCAATTTCTCATAGCTCTGTAGTTTCACTTTTCCCTCCTCTTGTTCTATAATTTCCCAGTATTTTGGCCATTTAGATTCCATATTAAGTTTTTTCACTTCCTTAGCTTCCATTGGTGACAACCACCTAGGGGTTTTGTTTTCCAACAGATCTTTATACCAAATCCAAACGTTATATAATGCTTTCCTAACAATATGGTTTTTGAAACCTTTGTGAATTTTTACCTTGTCATATCATATATATGCATGCCAACCAAACCTGTTATTAAACCCTTCCAGATCCAAAATATCTGTGTTCTCAAGAAGTAGCCAGTTTTTCAGCCAGCAAAAAGCCGCTGATTCATAATACAGTTTTAAGTCTGGCGGGGCAAACCCCCCCTCTTTCTTTTGCATCAGTTAATATCTTAAATTTTATTCTGGGCTTTTTGCCCTGCCAGACAAATCTAGATATATCTTTCTGCCACCTCTTGAAACAGTCCATTTTATCCACAATCTGCAATGTTTGAAACAAAAACAACATTCTCGGCAGAACATTCATCTTAATAACAGCAATTCGGCCTAACAAGGAAAGTCTCAAATTTGACCATATTTCTAAATCTTTCTTAACTTCTGTCCAACATTTCTCATAATTGTCTTTAAATAAGTTCACATTCTTAGATGTCAAATTAATCCCCAGGTATTTCACTTTCTTTGCTACCATTAATCCGGTTTCACTATGAAACCTCTCTCTTTCAGCAACTGTTAGATTTTTCTCCAGTACTTTCGTTTTCTGTTTATTCAGCTTAAAACCTGCTACTTGACCAAATACTTGTATTAACTCTAAAACTCTTTTCGTACTAGTGTCTGGCTCTTGTAAAGTTAATACTAGGTCATCTGCAAACGCTCTCAGTTTATATTGTTTAGCTCCGACCTGAATCCCTTTGACCAGCTGGTCCCCTCTGATCATGTTTAATAAAACCTCCAAGACAGATATAAAAAGTAATGGGGATATTGGGCACCCCTGTCGTGTCCCTTTTTCAATAGCAAATTCTTCAGTAACCACATTATTTACAATTAATTTTGCTTTTTGTTCAGAATAAATTGCACCTATACCATTCTCAAAACCTTGGCCTACCCCCATCCCTTCAAGATTCTTTTTCATAAAGCTCCAAGAGATATTGTCAAAGGCTTTCTCGGCATCCACAAATATTAATACTGCCTTAGTATTAATATTAGCTTCTAATAATTCCATAATATCTATTATATTTCTCACATTGTCAGATAAATGTCTTCCTGGAAGAAAGCCAGCCTGGTCTTTATGAATCTCTCCCACCAAAACTCTCTTCAATCTTTTTGCCAAAATGTCTGCAAAAATTTTGTAATCCACATTAAGTAATGATATAGGGCGGTAGTTCTTAATCTGGTTCTTCTCAGTGTCCGATTTTGGTATAAGTGTAATATACACTTCTTTCCACGATTCGGGTGCCTTCTTCCCCTCTAAAATTTCATTACAGACTTCCTTCAACGGTTGTACCAGCCATTCTTTCAGAGCTTTGTAGTATCTGGAAGTCAATCCATCTGGTCCTGGAGATTTCCCCAATTGCATATTTTGAATGGCTCCCTCTATTTCTTGCTCAGTTATCTTCTGGTTCAAAATCACTTTACTTTGTTCAGAAATTTTTTGTAATCCATATTTTTTAAGAAATTCTTCTATCTCTTTTTCATTCACCGGCCCTTGTGCGTAAAGTCTCCTGAAATAACTCTGAAAACAGTTTCTAATCTCATTTGGTTTATAAATTTCAAAAACCAACAAGCCTGCTATCCCAACTTTCCCAGCCTGGTTAGCCCCTAAAAACTCTGATACCCCATAATTGAATACAATATACTCACACAGAAACTACCTTACACTGCTTTTAAAACCAAAATTTGGATAGAAACTGTTTCTCAGGCGGCTAGTCCTAGTCTTTATAACCTTGTACCTTCTTCCAGAAGGCAGAAGCTGAAAGAGATAATTTCCGGAGTGCGCACTATCCTGCACTATCTCTGCAGCTTTGCATGACTGCCGCATCCCTCTCCCTCCCAGGAAGCAGCAACACACCCGCATCTCCCCAAAAAAGTTTAATAAAAGTAGTGGAAAGGGTGGCTTGCATGTACCTAGGCAGTAAATGATAGATATATAGAAAGACAGATAGAAAGATAGCTAGATGGAGATGAAGAGCAATGTTTGCTCTTCCTGGAAGCTGTTATGAAATAGGCTACAATCAATACCATACATTTAAAGCAGCCTTATATCACTTTAAGAATCATGGCTTCCTCCAAAGAATCCTGGGAACTGTAGGGTGCTGAGAATGATGAGGAGAGCTTCTCACGGAGCTACAATTCCCAGCGCCCTTCATTACCAACTGGGCGCTGAGCTTCACAGCTGGAGCCAAAGTCCAAAGATACTTCCATTCACTTACAGTAGGCAGCAATATGTGCATTGCAGAACAGGTGACTACTAAGTGGAATATCACAGTATTAATCCGGCAGCTGCTTTTCGAAAATCCCTTGGCTGGTTTCAGAGCACTCTGGCAGCTCTGGAAGCTGGGGCATCTGAGCTTCTTTCAGAGCTTGCGGACCACCCAGCTACCATTCTGAAAGTTAGCCCTTTTTAAGGCATCATTTCAAGCTCTTCCAAGTGCTCCAGTTCAAAACCATTCCGCAGGACCACTCAATCCTTTCTCAAAGGGCTCTAGAACCAGTTGTGGATGGTTTTTAATTCTAAGCCTCTTCACTTGAAGAACTGCACATGGACAGTTGTTATTTTTTAAAAAAATCCACTCTGAAAAGGCAAAGAATAAATTTAGGGTGGATGCTGCACGTCCAGCTCTTAGTATATGAGCACATTCCAAGTTCAATATCAATATCCAAGTTCAATAGCTCAGTCGGTAGAGCATGAGACTCTTAAACTCATGGTCGTGGATTCAAGCCCCATGTTGGGCCAAAGATTCCTGCATTGCAGGAGGCTGGACTACATGATCCTTGTGGTCCCTTTCAATTCTATGATTCTGCTTCAAGGTGCTGCTCAAACACATTTTATGTGTAGGGACCATCTCTTTCCAGGCAAATTTGCCCATCTGTCAAGATCAAATGATGTAAACTTCAGGTGAATATGCCTTTATCTTCTCAGGTACCTTTGGTGGCAATGTGTGAGAGCATTTTCTCTGGTGACATCCTTTCTATGGAAGTCACTGGCCCCCCAAGTTAACTTCATGCTTATTTATATTCCATCTGTGTTGAAGGCTTTTCTTTTTCATCTTTTGGTTCTGTTACTGTTTTATGATGCATTCTGTATCTCTGGGCTCTTTAAAGTTTCCATCTCTTAAGTGGACATCTGTTCTCTTTTCTCTGAGTTTTAATTGTTTTCAATATTTTTATATTGGTTTGATGCATCCTGAGCTGCTTTGTGAAGGTCTTACCCTTGAGGAGTAGCATGGAAATATCTGTACAAAAAAAAAAAAAATGTCCTCTTTAAAATGCAGCCTAATTTTTAAAAATGCAGCCTAATCCAATGGTGATGGCAGAAACCAGCCATCATGGTTAGCAGCAACTGAGAGACTTATCCTTCACAAATCTGTCAAATCCTCTTTTAAAGGCACGCAGGTTGGTGGCCATGATAACCTCTTCCAATCCCACAGTTTAACAATGTGCTGTGTGAATAAGTACCTTCTTTTGCCTCTCCCAAAACCTTACAGCATTTGGCTTCACCGAATGATCCCAAGTTCTAGTTTTATGACAGGGAGAAAAACCACTCCCTACTTTGTAGACAGTCCCATGACCTCCTTTGAAGTGAAAACTTGCATAAGATTGGTCTGTACATCTGTTGTTGCAAGACTGGATAAATCTCCAGTGAATTTAGCTGCGGATTTTTGCCTTGGTTTCATTTTAAACCCCTCCTTCTTGAACATGGGCAACCTAAAGCGGGCTAGAGCATTCCAGACAAAACCTCTTAAAATAATATTTGAACTTTTCTTATCTGTGCTAGAAATAAATGGCCCAATTCAGTATAGCTGAATAAGTGTTATTTTTGTAAAGGCAGTTCAAAGGTAGAAATGTATGTGTCAAAACTGCCGAAAGCAAGAACTCAACTTTCCTTGTAATGTTCATGTATGTTTGCCTTTTACTCCCTAGTTATTAGATATGCCTGCTAGGAAAGAAAGAAAGAAAGAAAGAAAGAAAGAAAGAAAGAAAGAAAGAAAGAGTGCTTGTTTTCCAAAACCACCTTTCCTACGGACTGGAAAGCATAACCATTGTGTACAGCCTTGCTGTCTGTTGCCATGGAAGTGTGGTCAATGTCAGCCTTATGACTTCACTCTAGGATAGACAGCAGGATACAGGAAACAAGCCCCTAGTTTAAATAAATATGACTTGATTAATAATTAGGGAATATTAAGAAGGACTCGCTATGAGACAATCTGGCAATGGATTTGACATCTCCTAGGGTTTGTCGTTATCCCATGTAGCTTTGGTTTCGTTGGGTAGATTTTACTGAGGACCATATATTTGTTTAGTTTTCAGCTTTAGCCTTACTTTTTCAACAGCCTGAAAGCCCAGCTTGTTAGGATCAGAGACAGTATTTCATTGCGGATGGGAATGGCAAAGAGTCAGACCTACTGTACGCAATGCATCCTGCATGAACACTCCCTGCTTCTATTCTTATCGGTTTGCACTGGAAGAACTGTAGGTGTCATGCAAAGCACAGTAGGTTTCCCGTCCCTAAAAGTAGTAACCAACATTTGAGCAAAGGTATTGGGTGTCAGTAATGATGATGAGAAAATTTGGCCGAGAAAGAGTCAGATATTGTTGGACACATGTTACCAGCAGTGCTAGTGTGGAAATGAAAGACCCAGACATATGCTTTCTAAAATTATCCATGAAACTAAAGCCAAGGGCAACATACTTAAAATATTATTAGAGCCTGCAGGCAGCCTGCAACAGGCCAGCAAAATGCTCTTCCACTGTATCACTGCCTGGAATCTGCCTTTGATATGAAGACTGTATAACTACTGGATTTTGACACCACCTTACCCTCTCTCCCTTTACCGTAATCACGCCTGCCTCCCCTGCATTTTTAACATTGTTGTTGCAATGCTGCTTGACATGATTTCGGTGGATCGCTTTACAGAGAGAGCGCGCGAGAGTCTATTGGTAGGTAAGCAGGGGCGTCTTACCCATAGACATTAGCGGTGCGGGGCACCAGGGTGCCAGATTTTGGAGGACGCCACAGGCTGAGTGTCCAGGAAGAAGAGTCAGGGCGCGCTCCCTCCCCCACTCTGGGGCAGCCCACTCCTCTCCTCTCAGCCGCCCATCGGAGTGCTCTGCGTCCAGCTCAGGGAAGCCCTTTTGCGTCCCCTCCTGCCAGGGCTGCCTGGGCGCCTGGCAGGTGCAATCAGGGGCGGGCGTGGGATGGGGTGGGAGTGTCTCTTCCACCCCTCTCGGGCCACGTCGCTGCCTGTATGCCTCGCTGTGGAGTCTGCGAGCGGAGTAGGGAAGTGCCCTGTGCAATCCTGGCACCGTGCAAGGATGGGACAGCTGGTAAGCCACTTGATCTGCTTGCTGGCCCTCCTGTCACGCAGAGCTCCCTGGACGGGGGCAGGTAAGGGGCACCGGGCACTTAGAAGGAGGCTGCATGGAAGGCCATCTGAGCTGCAATCCGGGCGCCTCTTACTTATGTGCAGTGCTGAGCACACATCGGACCATGCAATGTAAATGAGCCGGACCGAAGTTCCCCCACCCCGCTTAAAAAGGTTGAGAACTCTGGGAACCGGTGGGGGGGCAGAGAGATATTTGCACCACGGTGCCAGATATGCTTAAGACGGCCTTGTAGGTGAGGATAACTCTTGGAATATCCCCAGTGTGCTTTTTAGTGATGATCCTAATAAAATGGCCTGGAAACTTCAGCTGGTTCCAAATGTGGCCCCCAGAGTCTTGATTTTGGGGCGAGGTAGCTGGGCACTGTAACACCATTGTTGTATCAGTTGCACTGGCTGCTGGTGCATCTCTGAGCCCAATTTCAGAGTTCTGGTTTTAACTTTTTAGGGTGCCCTAAAATAGGCTTGCCACACATCAGGAAAATTCAGGTATGAAAATGGCATCAGGGGAGATTTTTGCCAAATCGGCAAAATGTCAGGGGGAGCCCAGCTGTATGGCAATGCGATGGAAAAAGCAGTGGAAACAACTCCAAAATCACTATTTTGGGGGGAGGTTTCCCCAAAATAGCTCAACAATTTTGGTGGGTCTTTCTTAAAAAAGCTCAACAGCTTTGCAGGCCATTTTGAAATATGGCAACCCTACCTAATAGGCACCAGCTGCTGCCTGGCAAGGCTTGCTGGAGTGCAAGGGCCACTGCTGTATCTACATACAAGCTGTGGTGGAAGATGGGGGAGCAGGAAAATTGCTACCCAAATCTGAAGCTGGCAATCAGACTGAATGCTTAATAAATATCCACCATTGTCTAACATCCCTGCAAGCATTGTGCAAATGAATCAGGATGATCAATAGAAATCTGGAAGCAACCCTTGTGGCTTTTTGTTTAATCATGATCATCAACCGGGAAACACATTAGAAGCAACTCCATTGAATATGAGCTTAACCCTTTTAACAGGGCAATCCTATACATGTTTAGTAAGTCCCCTCTGGGAAGCATGCACAGGACTGCAACCCAAGGCCCTGAGACCTCTGGGTATAGGGTGGTATATAAATTCAATCCCTGACTGCTCACTGGAAGGACAGATCCTGAAGCTGAGGCTCCAATACTTTGGCCACCTCATGAGAAGAGAAGACTCCCTGGAAAAGACCCTGATGTTGGGAAAGATGGAGGGCACAAGGAGAAGGGGACGACAGAGGACGAGATGGTTGGACAGTGTTCTCGAAGCTACCAGGATGTGTTTGACTAAACTGTGGGAGGCAGTGGAAGACAGGAGTGCCTGGCATGCTCTGGTCCATGGGGTCACGAAGAGTCGGACACGACTAAACGACTAAACAACAACAACATAAATTCAATAAATAATAAAATAATAATAAAATCCTGTACCTGGGAGTAAGTCCTGCCCAACACAAAGAAACTTGCTTCTGGAGAGGGATGTATAGGATTGGACTGTAATCCTGGTAGATCTGTTGGTTGCCCCTAACAATACACACAAGAAGAACCATGTGCAAAGCTGCAGGGCGCATCTTGAATAACAAAATATCATTTAACCCTACCCCCAAGCAGCCTTTGTATATATTTTGCATAAAATTGTTTCAATAAAGGTCTATAACATGGTTGCGCACTGCCCCAATCTCTGAGCTGTTTGAGATTTCAGGGGTTCCAGGCACATACTCGTGGTTTGTGGTTCCTTTGGAATGAGGTAAAGGGGAGACGGTGGTGTCTTTATGATATATGGTTTACTTACACATATATACAACCTGAGCCTATGGTAGAGGAGTTCACAGCATTAACACCACAAGAGGGCCTTGCTTTGCCCACAGCTGCAGCCTTGGATTCAAGCAAGAATCAAGTATTGTTCTGCCTTGCAGGCTTCAGCTTACAGCTCCTTCCCTCTGAACTCTGACTTTATTATTCTTACTTACTTACTTACTTATACCCCACCCATCTGGCTGGGTTTCCCCAGCCACTCCGGACAGCTCCCAATAGAATATTAAAAACACGATAAAACATCAAACATCAAAAACTTCCCTAAACAGGGCTGCCTTCAGACGTCTTCTAAAAGTCTGTTGTTTATTTCCTTGACATCTGGTGGGAGGGTGTTCCATAGGGTGGGCGCCACTACCGAGAAGGCCCTCTGCCTAGTTCCCTGTAACCTCACTTCTCACAGTGAGGGAACCGCCAGAAGGCTCTTGGAGCTGGACCTCAGTGTCTGGGCTGAACGATGGGGGTGGAGAAGCTCCTTCAGGTATACTGGGTCGAGGCCATTTAGGGCTTTAAAGGTCAGCACCAACACTTTGTATTGTGCTTGGAAACATGCTCAGAAACTGTGTCTTTCTAAGTACCTGTGAGTTGAGGGATGGAGCCCCCACCCATTTGCTGTCTCACACTGAGCTCCTTCCTTTGTTACTTTGATGGTCCATTACCTCACCAGGAAGCTAGCCTGGCTATTCCATGAATTTGAATCCTTGATTTTAACATCTGCTGGATCCACAGATTAGAAGGGTCTTAGCACACAGCCAACCCCTGCCCCAACTCAACTATATACAGCAAGTATCCCCAACCTGGTGTCCTCCAGGCCTGCAACTCCCCTCATCCCTGAAAAGTGGCCAGGCTGCTTGGGGCTGATGGGAGTTGTAGCTCAGAACATCTGGAAGGCACAAGGTTAGGAAAACCTGACATAGTGCAAAGGAGCTCTAAGGAAAGAGTTAAGCCTGATACTGATATGCTGCTGCATGGTAAATATGGCCTGGGGAGTATGATGCTATGGCCTATGCTCCAGGCAGTAGTCGCTGATCCAACCAGATGTGCAGGGAGAAGAATTGGAATTGAGGAGGTCTTGCGGTAATTGTTGCATTTGTGGCCATTATGACAAAGCTTGCGCTTCAAATTGTTAAATGCAAATATTTGCAGGACTGCTTCCTGCTTTGGGAAGAAGAGACCTCAATGAGTTAGTGGGTTGTCTTTGGTGAACCTCACACAGCCTTAAAAATCACAATAAACCATACAAGAATTGAACAATTAAATGCAAATATTTGCTAGGCTACATCCTGCTTTGGGAAGAGGAGAATTCAGCAAGTTAATGGGCTGGATTTGGTGAGTCTAACAGAGCTTTTAAAAGTCATAATAAGCCATTAAGTATTAGATGGGTGTGAGCTCCTCTGGGAAACCAGGAGCCAGGCTGTCTCTCTGAAAAGCTGTTGGATAAGACTTGGGTAAAGAATTCATGTCCAGAGGTAAAGTGGTCGCTTCCCTTGTGGTTTTGTATGTATCAGCTCACCATAGTGTCATTGACGGAGGACACTGGAAACCAGAGACAAATTTGGACAAGAACTGCAGCAATTCTACAAGTTGTTTGAGCTGACTACAGTTCTCTTCTTATGTCAATCAAGTGGACTTGTAAAGACATGATGTCATATTTGGAGGAAAGGATTAAAGAGTGCGGGCTGCCTTCTCTTCGCAGTGTTGTCATGGTGCCCCTGCCGTGCCATTATGTCATGTGAAACTGAGATGTGGTTCTCTCTTTAGGCCAGGGGTGCACAACCTGTGGCCCAAGGCCTGTGTGTGGCCCTTGGCTTAATTTCATGCAGGTGGGGGAAGCCGGGAGGGGTGGGGGAGAGAGGAGAGGGAGGTGAGGAACATTGGAGAGAATTCTGAAACAGATAGAGCAAAGGAGGGAGGTTGGGAAGCCCGCTGCAAGTGATCAGTTCCAACTTTTGGCAAGAGCTATGTACCTCTTCCTTGGCAATCTGTTGTGTAGAAAGGAAGGGAGAAGGAGAGAAAGGAACTGGCCCCATGCACTGCGGACTCTAGACTGCACCCACTGGATGGTATCTGATGAAACTGTTGCATTAGCACAAGGAGTTTTAGCTGCAAAATGGAACACCCTCTCCTCTCCCTCTGTGACCCCCTAAATCTGTTCTTTGGGTGACCCTAATCCTCTGGAGCAGATTTGCAGGGCATGCAGGGGACGTGCAGGGAGAGGAGAGGACGAGGAAGTTCCACTGCGCAGCTAAAACACCTAATGCTAGCAGAACCATTTCATTGGACATTGCCCACTGCTGACGTGTATCCCTTGACAAATCACCTTGAAGGCTTCAGAAAGAAAAATGGTTCCCCACTGTGCTTTAGGCTTTGCCACAGCCTAGAGGCAAAGAGGGAATAGATGGCAATGGGTAACCAGTGTAGTCAGATAGCCTCAACAGACTTGGGTGGTCATGGCAACCTGATAGGCTTAAACTAGTTTTGTCTGGGGCCAATCCAGTTTTTGTTGTTGTTAACTGGTATTGTCATTTCCTGCCCCCTTGCAATGCACCCAGTGCTCACCCTCCAGTTGTGTTGATACTGCTAGTTCTGATCCTGTATTCCAGGATTTCTCAGACTAGTTTCATGCCAACTTCTTTGAGTTATTGTGTTCTGCTGTGACTGCTCATGGTACATGTACCAGCAGCATGGTCTTATTACTATTTTGGTGGGAACAGTAAAAAAACATACCACTTTTTGCATTTTCCAGAGGCATGCAGTATGGACTATAAACAAGGGACTTATTTTTGTGGTATTCTGTACAATATGCCCCATGGGCAGCAATTGCATTTGTGGCAAATTCCAGTAGAATGCTGCCTCGCAAACGCAAGGTGCTGCAATGTGGACCCAGCAGGGTCTGCTAGACAGCACGGAGAGTTGAAAATTACTATCTGGAGTTTGTTGAATTAAGAGCTGGCTTGGATATTGGGTGCTGGTTCTGAACTAATATTGCTGTGGTAACTGGAAGAAGGTCCCCAGTGTTTTTGGACCTTTGTGACACCCGCTTCATCTATATACAGCTGTACCTTGAGTTACATATGCTTCAGTTTACAGACGCTTCTGGTTACAGACTCCGCTAACACAGAAATATTACCTCGGGTTAAGAACTTTGCTTCAGGATGAGAACAGAAATTGTGCTCCGGCAGCGTGGCGGCAGCAGGAGGCCCCATTAGCTAAAGTGGTGCTTCAGGTTAAGAACAGTTTCAGGTTAAGAATGGACCTCCGGAATGAATTAAGTTCTTAACCCGAGGTACCACTGTATTTGAAAATAAGCAGATCAGTACAAAAGTCACCAAAGTCTCCAGTACTCTCTTCCAAAGGTAATCTTTCTTATTGAGACTTTCCTGGACATCTTGCTTCCTGACAAAGAGGTAGGATGAAATGTGAGTGGTTTCCTTGACAAGCCACTTAACCCATCTGAACCCAAACTCAGATCAGATCTAATAAAACCCTGATTGAAAAATTGAGCCGAATGGTATTTACTAGACACTGATATTAGACAGAACTTTTGCATTCAATGCTATTTTTACCTTAGTTTTTATTTATAGCATTTACAATTCCTCTCTTCCTGCTTAGCTGTATATTTTTAATTTATGGCTCCAGTTGCAAGATTCCTAAACAAACTGCACATCTTTGGCTTTCAGCAGGTGCGCTGTGCAATGTTTCATACGACTTAAGAGCTAAGAATCCTTGTTTATTACTTACAGACTACAGAATCCATAGGTGATGCTTCCAGACTTAGTTGGACATTTGCAGAGATTGCATCTCATCTAAAGTCACAGTAACACATGGAGCTGAAGAATTCACTCTTCCAAAAGCTAACGTTTGTTCCCCTGCAAGTGTGGAGGGGAACTTGCCTTGTGACTAAGCACTGAAATATGTGGGGAGATAATGGATCCTCAAATTCTCTGTGATTGTAGTGATAGCGTGAAATAATTGTATTATGGTATATTGTGAGTGAGCTCCTGCAAGGGTCCCAACCTAGAGTTGTAGCCATAGTTTTTCATAGAAAAACAAAATATATATTTGAGTATGTAAAAGAAAGTTACAGGATATGGCATTACCAATGCATTTTTTAAAATACCGAGAATTATTCAGGGATAACAAAACTCGGTATAACTCAGTCTAAGAAAACTGGCCATTGATTCCTGTTCTGAATATTTTGGTTCTCTCACATGGATTCCCCCCTCCCCATGGAATCTCCCATGTATGTAGGGATGGGTGAATTGGTCAGTTACAGTTTCTCTCAGTTTCTCATTTTTCCAGCCTTAAGTTCAGTCCTTCACATTTCCACATCAGTGTGAGAATTTTTCAGTTCTCGCAAAAATTCATCAGGATTTTAATGCAAAATTCACCAGATATACACATTTTAATATTCAATTTTGTCGAATTGCAAAGCAATTCCCCCCCCCCAACATAATGCATTGTATTTATTTATTTTTGTCATTTTTACGAATGTATGGATTGTTAGGCACACTTTGTCTTAGGGTACAGTATTCATTTTTCTCAATGTTACATGGCTGGAAAAGGGCACTGCAAAATTCAGGGAAGTGTGAATTTCAATAGCTGAGTTTCAGTTCCCATATAGTTTCAGTAAATGAGACCTAGACATGGTCATCAAGCCCCTGAATGGAACCAGGCTCTTATTGGGTAGGGTAGGGGGTGCTGTGCTGGACTGTAGTTGGCGAGCGCTGTGCCACATGGATGAGGTAAAACTTTGCTTTTTCCATGATATTTGGGGACTATCTTGGTAGATTAGCAGCTCAGGGACTTCTGGTGTCCTACAGCCATATGCAGTAGTCCCTTCAAACATGTCTTCTCTTTCAGTTTCTGAGATGTAGCTGGTTGAGACCACAACCCCCAATGAAGTCTGAGGCAATCCTCTTCCCAACATGTGCCCCCTTTTACGTTCTTGAATTCTGATAAGAATTATCTCTTTCCTTAGAACATGGCGTTTAGCTTATACCTTGCTCACACGTGTGTGGTTCATTTTTTTGCCTATGGATATATACATTTTGTTTTCACCCAAGCGTTGTTGTTCAAGGCCATAGGATACTCTCAGAAAGCAAGACAAATGACACCATGTTTGTGCCTGACACTACTCTTTGGTGCCCTCTTCTGGAATGTTCCCTGCAGCACTATCTCAGAGTATGCATTTATGCTTCCACTTTCTAAGATCCAAATTATGGATGATATTCAAGTTATTCTCAGAAAAAGACCCATTAAAATAATGTGTGTGTGTGCGCGCACACATATACACACACACACATCTGGACTGCATGATATAAGGTAACAGGAGTCTATAAGCAGAGGCTTGACAACCATATGTCAGGAGTGCTCT
This sequence comes from Podarcis filfolensis, assembly GCF_964270895.1. Lineage (NCBI taxonomy): Eukaryota > Metazoa > Chordata > Lepidosauria > Squamata > Lacertidae > Podarcis > Podarcis filfolensis. Next base: position 34,110,093 of record NC_139608.1, on the reverse strand, counting down.
GATGGTGTTTCCTGCTTGGCCGGGGGTTGGACTCGATGGCCCTTGTGGTCTCTTCCAACTCTATGATTCTATGATTCTATGAGAGTGAACTGAGTTGAAATGGTTGAATATCCTTTGGGGAGGTAGGTCAGAGGTGGATGATCACTTTACGTAGAGAAGTCCCATTTTCAATCCCTGGCAACTCCAGATAGGACTGGGAATGTCTGCCATCTGATACCCCAGAGAACCACTGGAAATCATTGTAGATGATGGACTGACAGAGCTAGATGGACCAGTGCTCGGACTCAACACAAAGTAGCTTCCTATGTTCCCATGTAATATGATTATAAATTAAGTGAAGAAGAAACAAGTTTAGATACTCTGGGATTTGAGGAGCAAGCTGAGCCAGGATGGTGGAATATGATTAGCAATTAAACACTGGAATCCTAAACACACTTGCTAGCCTAGTTCAGTTGATTGAGGCTTGTCTCCATGTAAACCAATTTAGGAAAGTCAAACAAAAATAATTTTAGAAACCCTAGGTCTCAACTGTGCAGCACTAGATAACCTGAAAAGGAAATCTCCTTAACTTTGGCCTGATTTGTTTTCATGATTAAGCTCATAATAAAGCCCTATGTTGTTGAACAAACACATATATCTCATCTTCCCTCCAAAGTGGTGTACATGGTTCTCACCCTCCACTTTTTCTGTTCACAACAATCCTGTAAGGAAGGTTGGCCTGAGAGATTGTGACAGTGCCAAGATCATCTTCATGGCGAAGTGGAGATTTGAACCCTGGTCTCCCAGGGCCTAGGACAACACCCTAACTAACCACTACGCCAAATCTTTGGAAACAAGCATTCTTAGACCTATAGTTAGAAACACCTTGGACCATTGTTAGGCGAGCCAATGTTGTTTGGTGGTCAGTATGTTGGATTAGGAGCAAAAAGATCCTGGTTCAAATAATTCATCTATGCAGCTCAGCTATGTGACCTTGGGCCAATCATTATCTCTCAGCCCAACCTACTTCACAGGGTAGTTGTGAAAATGACATTGTGTATAAGGATAACACAGGGGTTGGATAGAAATGTAACTAATTGCATATTGAATTTCAAGGTGGGGATCCTGAATTCATCTCTTAAGCCAGGGATATGGAATTTTTGGCCCTCCAGATGTTATTGGACTCCAACTCCCATCATCTCTAGCCAGCATGGCCAATAATTAGGGATGATGGGAATTGTGGTCTGGCAACATCTGGATAGCCAAAGGTCCCACACTCCTGTTTAAAACTCATGAGGCAGCTTTGGGTAGAACATTGTCTTATTTCCCCCCTCCATAAGGTGGATCTCAGCTAGCAAGTCTGGCCAGCTACCACCAAATTAATTGCACATGTTCAAGGGTAAAGCTGAGGGTACCATGTACATTGACAACACATCTTTGTTCATATATTTCCCCAACAGACTTTGCTTCCTGTTATTATTAGACTATATGAGAAAAGCTGGCTTGAATGTTAGTGCTGTCATTCATGAGCTACAGTGGGTAGCTGGCACTCTCTACAAGTTCTGATTTTTGAAAAACCAGATTCTTTTCACACGTGTAGTAGTTTTACTCTTGCAGTAGTATAATTGCTGATGTATTGGCGGTGCAATTGTTACTGTGGATTGTAATGACTGAAGCTGCCATCCTTGAAAGATTTGTTCTTGAGGCCGTATCGCTGAAATAACAGGGGTGTTACAAGAATAAATAGTTTGAATGTTTCTCACATATCGGGCAGTATGTTGCAATTACCACTAGCGTGGAAAAGCACTAGTATGTTCTCACAGTAATACAGCATTAAAATGCTTTTTTACTATTTAGAACACTGTCATCGACAACTAAATCATTCTTAATGCTTTCTAAGTCACTTATGCACAGTGCAATGGGATATTCAATGCAGCTGTGGAAAGAGGCAAAGTCAGCATCAATACGTGTGTGGAACATTAATAAGTGGATCTCTGTGGAGTTCTATGTGTGGAGTGCCATTTATATGTTCCAACAAGAAAGTCCATATTCTATGCTAAGAACAGAGACATTCCACACTCAGAATATATTACTGAATTGGAAATTTGCTGTTTCAGAATAACATGCTTTGTTTCCACAGATTTGGGTGCTCATTTGTTTTCTTCGCCATGGAATGGTGTGGTAACGGAATTGATGTGGGGGGGAAAGGTTGTGCACACATTACAAACTTAAAATATAGCAAGGTTGTTGTTTTTCTCTCAGTTCAGATCAAAACTGGTTTGCTTGTAGAGATGAAGATTGAGATGACCAGTTAAGATAGGTCAAAAATCCCTCTACACCTTTCTTAGCACTTGGCTTTCATTCCGGGATCCAGACACATCAAAAAAGGTTGGCAAAAGACAGGACTCCACAGCTTCATCTGGTGTCACAGTGTTATAACACATATAAAACATTTTTTTTTTCTTTACTAGTGTAGCTCAGTCCTAAGATATTGGAAGAAAAGTCTCCCTCAGTATCAATGTGTTGCTTTTTTTTTTTTTAGCCTGATGGGAATGCCTCCTTTTTCTAAATAGGTCTCTTTGCTTTTGCCCCACCTTAATTCATGATTTGTTCTGTAAGTTTTTTCCATGTCCCACCCGCCTAATGTCCTTTTGTTAAGAATCCAACTATTTGCTGCTGTTGGTTCACAACTGGTTTCAGCATCATGTTTATTCCCTCTATGTCCAATGTTCAGAGTGTGGGTGACAATGCTTATACAGTGGTACCTTGGTTTAAGAGCAGTTTAGTTCATGAACAACTTGAATTAAGAACGTTGCAAACTCGGAAGTAGGTGTTTTGGTATGTGAACTTTGCCTTGGAATAAGAACAAGTTTTGCTTCCTGTTGAGTGTGTTCCATTTGTAAATCAAGTCCCCCGCTGCTATGGGAAAGGATGCCTTGGTTTAAGAATGCTTTGGTTTAAGAACGGACTTCTGGAATGGATTAAGTTCACAAACCAAGGTACCACTGTATAGCTAAAATGGCAGCACCATGAGAGGAAAGGAGCGGCAGACTTATACGAACTTCCAAGGTTTGCCGAAATACCAAAGGAGGGCTTGTGGAGCTTTGTGGGTTGGGGGGAGGAAGGGCATTGTATAAATAATAAAATTATTATTAAATTATTATTAAACAGAAAACAAGGGGAGGGTGAATGGAAGAGAGTAACTGGAATCCTGAACAGGAACATTCCACAGTAGAACCTTTTTTGTTGCAAATCCCACTTGTTACTGAAAGGACATTATTTTCCTTATGTGAAGATATCCTTGCTTCCATGCCAATAAACATGAAAGAAAGAAAAACAACGTCCTGCTCCTTAGAACCCTTCACACTCAACATTCTTGCTTCGTAAAGTCTTCCGTTCCTTTCAGAACAACAGTTGAGAGTCTTGGGAAGAAAACCTTATAAAAAGAAATCTGGCCCATTTGGTGCAAGCTGCTCACATTCTCTCCTCCTGCTGCTGCAGTAAACTTTCCTAGCTATGCAAGGAAGGCCCACAGAGACAGTTCAACAGCGAAGGGTGTGTATTTCAGGCAGGGGTGAAATCAAAGCCCGTTACAGAAGTTCACGCGCACACAGTAAGCTGAGAGTGGATTGTTTTCCCCAAATGCCTATTTAATACATTAAAAAGAAAGGAGGCAGGACTTGCATCTAGATAGCAACAGGGTAAGGATGAGGAGTCAAGTTTTAGGAGTAGAAATGGGATTAAGGATTCAGAAAAATGGAAGAAAATAGTTGAACAGAGTCTACTGTTAATTTTAATTATCCTTTGAATTTTTAAAAATACTTTTTTTAACAGGCTTTTATGGCGAATTTTGATGTTTTGTTTTATGATTTTGTAAACCGAGGTTTTCTTACAGACAAGCAGTACATCAATTTTGTTATATAAATAAATAGATAATTAAAAAACAAATTGAGGTTTTTTTCTATCACTATTATCAAGATATTATTTGGGGACTGAAATCTGACACTATTAGTTTTATCTCAAAATGGAGCAGCGTACACTTTTTAACTAAGAATTCTTCTGGGTAATTAATCCACAGTAGTAGACAATTGAAAGGTTGGTGCCACACACAACAGCAACTTATTAGTAAGTATCAAGTGCCCATGTAGATGTTGTTTCCATCCAGATGTTGCTGGACTTCTTTGCTCCCACCATCCCTAACCATTGCCCATGTTTGCTGGGGCTGATGGGAGCTGGAGTACAACAACACTGGGTGGGTCACAGATTCTTGCATCTCTAGCATAAAGCACCTCATGTTGCAGAACCTTCTTTATTGCCAAATTCTGTCTTGTAAAATGGCTGGCATCCCAACTGTCATGCCCCTGAGATTTAAAATGCTTGCTTCTGCTTTCCTTTTTTATATCACAAAACGCTTTTGGAACTCCTCGCAGGTTCAAAAGTACCGTATTTTTCGCTCCATAAGACACACTTTTTTCCTCCTAAAAAGTAAGGGGAAATGTCTGTGCATCTTATGGAGCGAATGTGTGGTCGATCGCTGGCTCCCTTTCCGGCCCCGCCCCTTTGCCCAGGCCTCCATTGTTGAATGTTCTGCAGACGGAGGCTGTTTGTTTCCCTAGCGACATGTGACTGGCTGGTTAGATTATCTGTCTGGAAACTGTAGAAATGGCTCCCTTTCCTTTCCTAAAGAAACGAGGCTTTTCCCCTTTGCAAAAGAAACTGCACAACTTTGAGCTGATCCTCAAAAAAATGGGACTTTTCCCCTTTGCAAAATTAGCTGCATAACTGTGAGCTGATCCCCCCCCCAAACGGGGCTTTCCCCCTTCCCTCCTCTAAAAACTAGGTGCGTCTTATGGTCATGTGTGTCTTATGGAGCGAAAGATATGGTAATTTTGTCAGTATATGGAAACATCACCGCTGCAGACAGCCAGATTGTTGACACCACATGATGCGCTTATCTGTGGGAAAGAATTTCCCAGGACATTCACAGGCTGGATAAGTCTTTGTGAAGAGTGTAACTTGAAACCTTCTGTGTGCGCATGTTCAGGAAGTTTGTCAGACTTGCTGGAAGAACTGAACTGAAAGGACGTGCTTTTCTCTAGTGCTGTAATGTCAGAAATAAACATCATGTAAATAGATTTCTGACTTATTTTCTTTCCCCTGCGGAAGCAGGAGGAGGGGTTGTGCATTTTACCCACGCTTGGGAAAATGTCGCCTATCAAAATCTCCCTGGTCTGTCCGAGATATCAGCCAGAGGAGGTTACCAGTAAGCAAGCTCCGAGGACAGTGAGAGGGGCTAGCCTCTATGGAGGGGGCTTGCAAACCAACAAATTTGCAATGCAGTGTAGGGATGCTATGTGGATAATGTCACCATATTAAATCACAAGATGTAGCCAGAAGTTTCCTGTTACTGTTCTGCTCTTGTCTGATAGTGATCATCTTTGTAGCCAATGGCTTGTGGACCAGCACCAGTCCATTGACCACCACTTTGAGTAAAGGTAAAGGGACCCCTGACCATTAGATCCAGTCGTGACCGACTCTGGGGTTGCGGCACTCATCTCGCTTTATTGGCCAAGGGAGCCGGCGTACAGCTTCCAGGTCATGTGGCCAGCGAACCAGAACAGCGCATGGAAACGCCGTTTACCTTCCCGCCGGAGTGGTATTTATCTACTTGCACTTTCACGTGCTTTCAAACTGCTAGGTTGGCAGGAGCTGGGACTGAGCAATGGGAGCTAACCCCATTGCTGGGATTCGAACCGCCGACCTTCTGATCGGCAAGTCCTAGGCTCAGTGGTTTAACCCACAGCGCCACCCGCGTCCCTTACCACTTTGAGTAGTACTGCTCTAAAACTTCCATGGTAGACCTGCTATCCAAGAAACACAAGCCCATAGCTGCCTTAGGTGTGTGGATCTAGTCATGCATTTATTTGGGCCCTTGCTACTATATTTATATATAGTATGAAACAGATGTGTTTAAATTACCAATATTTAAAGCCATCACATGCCAACCCTTCCCTTCCTGAATTCTGCAAGGATTTGGACTGACCAGAGTTGAGCAGTAGTACTGAATTTGAACAGCCACATGCTTGCATGATTTCGAGCTTCAAAATGCTTATTCCACTATCAATCACAGGATTGAAGGCAGGTTCTAATATTAAAATAATTGAGATTTGATGCGCAGCACATCAAGCAAGGACTGCTAGTCAGAGTCATATTCAAATACAATCTGTAGTTGATTGAAACCAGCAGATGAGAAATCGTTAAGTTGCACAATACAGCATTCAGGACTGAAGCAGGGGAACCTGGAGTCAGTGGCAAGACAATCTGTTTTCTATTTTCTTAGATGCAAACCCACAGCACACACCTTGAAATTCTTTCAGATCCTATCAAGGCCACCCTTGTTGAGCGATGGAGAGGGGATTATGTGTTAAGAGTTTGCTAGGGGATATGGTGAGTGCACTGAAACTTTTGTTTTTATTTTTTGCACTGGGATCTGAGAAAAAAACGTAACGCCAGACATCCCATGTTTAATGCAGGTCTTTACAATGTGAATTGCTCTCAGTCTCCAGTGAAAAATATTTGCCTGTATACTTTGTTCCTCACAGTTAAAATCACAGGGAGCCGACTCCCATACAACATCCCCAGGACATTTCAGTCACGTTGGAATCTGAGTGGGTGGTACAGGAGTTTTTTATTTAAACATTTTAATGTCCAAGCAAAAAGGCACCTAGGGCAGTGACAAATCATTTGAAATTATTTAATGACTGAAATATAATTGAAAACATTTTTCTTTATCATTTGAAAAATATTTCACAAGGCATTTGTTGATTTTTAAATGACTGCTTCCCAAGGCTAAAATATATATTAACTCCCTTCCCCAATCCTTTAACAATTAACTTCCACCAGTTATGTCCATTAAGTGTTGTTTCAAAAAATGCTACTACGTAGTTACTTGTAGCAGTGGCGTAGCGTGGGGGGTGCAGGGGGGGCCGGCTGCACCGGGCGCAACATCTGGGGTTAGGGCAAATCCACAGGTTAGGGGGCGCAAATCCACGGGTTAGGGGGCGCAAATTACTTGCCTTGCCCCGGGTGCTGACAACCCACGCTACGCCACTGACTTGTAGTCACTTTATTAAGCTTATTTATTTCTTGCATTTATATCCCACCCATTTCTCAAAGGAGCACAAGGTGATGTGCATTTCATCCTCACAAGAACCCTGTGAGGTAGGTTAGGCTGTGAGGCAGTGACTGGCCCAAGGTCACCCAGTCAGCTTCAAGGATGGTTGGGGATTCAAACCCTGGTCTCCCAGATTCTAGCCTGACATTGCAACCCTTTCACCAGACCTACAGCCATCCATCAACACATATTCATTCCCAAGCTGGCTTGAAAACACAATAAAATTTTAAATTCATTATGTTGGATTGTACTCAATGAAGTTGTCTTGTCTGCACAAAGACTTTCACATGCACAATGGAACTTCCCACGCCCTTATTTATTATTTTTTTCTCTGTGTGCTCCCTGTAACCCCCCCACCCCTGGACAAAGGCTGAAGCAAGAAAACGTTTGATATATAAAGTCAGAATCTGCTCTGGGGAATTGCGGGGTGGGGAACTCAGAACAGAACTAAAGGGCATGCAGGCTGAGGAGAGAGAGGGGAGAAATTTTGTTGCAGAAGCCAAAATCATTATGCAAATAGGTTGACTTTGCTGGATATAGAACCCATGATATTTAAAATCAATATAACATTTATAATCAATCAACCGGCAATAAGTATTAATGTCTGGGTAGGCTTATCTAAACAGAACATTTTGAGTTCAGATAATAGATGCTCCCACGCTAAAAGATCAATTTTTCACAGTGGCAGGACAAATATTATGTGGCACTGGTAAAAGTGTTGGCTCCACAGATCAAAGCATTGGAGTGGGCATATATGGGTTAAAGTGATACTATTGAGATATACCGGTAGATCTTGGGTTTGGTGTTTGCCATGCATATAGATTCTTCCTGTACAATGGGCTGGTGCACCCTTCAATTTTCATCATGGGTGAGGAGTATCTCAATCAAAGGGCATGGAAGCCTGGACCCAGAAACCATACACTCGTTTTGCAGCACAACCCTAAAAGCAGCTCAGATGGTGGGAACAGTAAAAGTGTAGTAAGATGGAAAATATATGTAACAATATTACAGCAGAAGTGTTGTTTGGTCTGCAGAACTGTGTTTGGCAAAACCCTCCATAACAAATAAAACAACTAGGTGTCCTTTTTTTGTTCAGGGACGTTCTCCTATAATACGAATCCTAAGACTGCCACATTAAATTATCATGAACACAGTGAAAATCATTAGACAATTAAATTCTACTTCTACAGTGTTCAGTTGAGATAAATTAAAATTAAAGACTTAGGTCACCAGTGTTCAGAAATGTTCCCTATATGATGACTCCTTCGATTACTGCATTGAAGTTTCATAAATATAATAGAAATCATTAGGCAATTAAATTCTGGTTCCATGGTGATTTTTTCCAGAGGTTATTGGCCACATAGCTCCTTTTACACCATTAAATGTAGATAGTCAATATTGTTAAGTGCACAGTCACTAGGTTTCAAGGGAATTGGTTTGATTTTGTAATCATACTAACAGCCACTTGAATCAATTTCTACTCTAGAGGACAATTATGCATAGAAAACAAAACATTTTATGTTGTGGCCTCATGGTGATGTTGTAGAGAATTATAAGCAGGAGGTGGAACTATCACATCGATTCTGGTGACCTTCTCAATAATTCAGATGGGCAGTATAATAATATAAGAGAGAAAATGTAGGCAAAATTCTGAGGAGGTTTACTCATCCTTTGTTGCTTCCCGAGAGCCACTGAGATGCAATGGCCTGGTTTGCACATCACAGTAAGCTATAGTCTGGTATAAACTGTAGTTTATTGACAATGTGCAGGGTGCTGGTAGATACCATACAGTCATGCCTGTCTTGCCCCTCCATTTGATTAGCCACAAAACAAACCACAGAGTGCCTGACTTAGCATTTTGTGTTAACCAGGGCTGGTGGTTTATCTCCCAAACAAACCACAAGCAGAATCCAACGTTCTTGGCTAACTACTTGTGGTTTGGTTGAGGGAAGCAAACCATGACTGCTGGTTTATGCATAATGCTAAGCCAGCCTGGCAGCAGGTGCAATGGAACAGCACGCACCAGCACGCTGCTTGTTGTGGTAAACCATAATTTATACAGAGTGACTATGGCTTGCCATAACATGCAAACAAGGCCATAAGATATGTAAAAGATAAAATGGTCACTCACCACTAGTTCAGATCCCACAAGTGTGCGAAATTAAGATTTTTTTTTGTACCAACTTACATTACTTTATACACTGGTACCTCAGGTTAAGTACTTAATTCGTTCCGGAGGTCCGTTCTTAACCTGAAACTGTTCTTAACCTGAAGCACCACTTTAGCTAATGGGGCCTCCTGCTGCTGCCGCGCTGCTGGAGCACGATTTCTGTTCTCATCCTGAAGAAACGTTCTTAACCTGAAGCACTATTTCTGGGTTAGCGGAATCTGTAACATGAAGAGTATGTAACCTGAAGCATATGTAACCTGAGGTACCACTGTACTGTGATTGGGGGGGCAGTTCTTCTCAGTTGCTCTCCTCCCAGAAACATCTTTCGTCCCGCAATAAAAACAGCAGCAACAGCAGCAACAACAACAAACCCGCACCAATTAAAAACAGTTAACCCCTAGCCCAAAATTCTGTTCAGCTGCCTCAGCTTTTTGTACCTGAAGTCAGTCAGGGCCCTGTCCTCCCAGGCTAGGTAGGAAAAGACCAGCAAGGTTGGGAGCAGGTCTCCCAGGACTCTCTTTAAAGCACTCGTATACTACTTTAACAGTTGTGGGAAATCCTGAGAATTTTAGTGTGTTAAGGATGCTAGGAACTGTGGCTCTGTGAGGTCAGCACCCTTAAAGTACAGTTCCCGTGATTCTTTTGGGAAAGGCATGACTGGTAAAGTGGTATAAGAGTGGAAATTTTGTGCAGATGTGAGCTCAGTTTTCTGTGTGCAGTGATCATGTTCAGTCCTCACTGGGGTGTATTTGAGAGCCTCTGCCCCTTTAGACTCCACCCCTTGAAGATGTCCCCCCCACCCACATCTGCAAACCTTGGGGTTCACATGAATATTCCATTGCTGTATCTTTTTCTTGTTTTTCAATAGTCCCATTTTGGTGAAATAGCCTTCAAAACTCAGCATCTATTTATTTAGAAAATGGGGAGGGGGGTAACTTCAGCTGATCAATGCCCCTGAACTATGGGCTAGCCCCCCTCCCAGTTGATATGATGGTCATGAGGTTGGATAGTAATTCCATGGTCTGTTAGTTTCAGGAATGGAGATCCTTCCACCAGCATGACATTCATCACTGTGCTGTGTGGCTGTTGCCTAGCCAGCTGAAATACTGGCTTTTCCTCAGAGTAAAGCAGGCAGCCTCAAGTGCTTCGTGAAACTAGTAAAATGCTATATTTGCTTCATTGGCATCCCATAACATTTTTGGTTCTTAAGAATTTTTCTTGTTATTGCAGTGGCAAATCCCATAGCCTGAAGATGGGGGTCCTATATATATACATGATAAAATGTCATCTCATAAGGTTTTTGAAGGAAGCAGACAGGAGGTCATCCGAAGAGGATTGCTGATCCTTGCGTACAATTGGCTTCAAAATTGGTTCTTTTCCCTGGTTGATTTTTTGTGTTGTTTCAGTGGAACTATTCTCATGGCCAAGAATTCCTCTGCTCTAAAAGCACTCCTGTTTATATTTGTGTTTCCAACCTCAATCCTTCCAGTTCCCTGTGGCCTTTAGCATAAGCTACAATTATCTTTCCTCTAGTCAAACAATACAGCTTGTCTAAAGTTTGACTCAGATATCTCCATGTCAGCAGAAGAGAAAGTTGTTCCTATTTGTACATCAGTGCCGTCTCGTGGGATCTTCCCTGTCCCCTTGGGATGTGCCAGGGCTGGGCTGCTGGCACCAGTCTGCGGTGAGCCTGGAGCCATGAGGCAAGCCAGGACTGAAGAGCAAATCAGGACCAAAGGGCAAACCAGGAAGGAGGACCAGCCAAAAGTCAAGAGTGAAATATATATATATATTATAATACCTTGGCTTCTTTCACAAGGCAGTTTATTCTGTTTCCCTAACATTTCCCTGTTAATTTTCACATTATATTTGAGTTTTCACACAACATAAAAGCCACTTATGGGATTCTAGTGTAATCTAGTTGAAATTTAGCTCTCGTTTCAATGTGAATTGCCTACAGGGGGAAAAATCAGCCTGCAACTCTATTAACCCAGAAAATTGTGGGAGTCAAGTGATGGTTCTTGGGCATGGTGATTGTATGTAATGTACTAACTGCTGTACAGCACTTCCTGGAAATATTTAATTCCAACTTTTTCGGGGCAAAGACTGAAGTGAGAAAATATTTGGTACATAAAATCAGAATCAACTACTTCTCAGAAGAAACAGTTGTATGGATGTAAGAAGATCCTGCTGTATCAGGACAAAAAACATGTAGCCCAACATCCTATTGTTACCGTTGGCTAACCAGATGCCTATGGGAAGCCAGCAAGTGAGCCGGGTGCAAAAGCACTCTTTCTGTGATTCCCAGCAACTGGTGTTCAGAGGCCGACTGCCTCTGACAGTGGAGGTAGAACATCGCCGTCATGGCTAGTAGCCATTGATCAATGTACCCCAGGCCTGAAATTTATTCCAAACGGCAAGAAAGGGGTTGAGTCTGACTACCCTTTCTCCAAAAAGAGCTCAAACCTAAATCAACGGAATTGCAATTGGACAAAACTGGCATGCGTGTCTGCACTGGAGGAATTGCCATGAGGCATGAGCTCCCATGTTTATATGTGCTACGTAGTGATGGACAAACTCACCTCATCTCAGTCAGGAATCAGCATGGTATATTATAAGCTTCCTTGGTGACCTTTTGGGAACAATTCATTTGCTTTGTGAGAATGTCTCCCGATTCATAATGATGGATCAGGTTTTTTAATTGGTCACCTTTTTTTGGCAATAAGCAACTCCATTTTCCAGTGAATTTTCAATTGCCTCTCAAAGTTCCATCCAGTTTTCACCTTTTACGAAGGTAATCATAGACCTGTCTGAGCTGTAATTTGTGTCCACGACTTGGATAAAAATGAATGAATGTTTGAGCCGTAGCTGACAACTCACTGATTGTTCCTGCTCAGGATCTCATTTTACATAAGAATTTGCCTTAAACCAGGTCAAATCATTGGCCCATTGAGCTCAATATCGTCTACACCAGCCTTTCCCAACATGGTACCTTCCAGATGTTTTTGACTACCGCAGCATGCCTAATTCTAAGAGATGATGGGAGTTGTAGTCTAAAACATCTGGAGAGCACCATGTTGGGGAAAGCTGATCTGCACTGTCAGTGTTTCTTCAGAATTTCAGACACAGAGAGAGGTTTTTCCGAATACTAACTAGAGATGCCAAAACAAAATAAAAAAAATTCCTTCCAATAGCACCTTAGAGACCAACTAAGTTTGTTATTGGTATGAGCTTTTGTGTGCATGCACACTTCTTCAGATACACTGAAACAGAAGTTACTAGACCCTTATATATAGTGAGAGGGTGGGGAGGGGTATTACTCAGAAGGGTGGTGGGAATGGGTGATTGGCTGATAGGTGTGGTAAACCTATTGATGACTGTTAATGACTGCAATTGGTCTTACAGGAAAAAGCAAGGGGTGAGATGGCTAAAGATGGCTAAAGAGATGTCAGGGATTGAAGCAGGGATCTTCTGGGTCTTCTCCACACAAAGCATGTGCTCCACCATGAAGCTCCACCATGAAGCTACGATTCTGACTCCAAGCCAGAGAAGAACTTGTGTGGGAAATCTGCAATTCGCTCTGCAGATGCACATTTCAAATTTGCATGTCGATCCAAGGTAATTATGAGCTTCAGTAACATCTCTAAGTTTTTAGCAACAAGAGAGTAGGGGGCATGAAGACAATTTTTCAATTGTCCTTAACCAAAAATGGTTTTATGACTACTATAGAAATGCTGAAAACAAATACAGATGTTACATGATATGGAATTCAACTTAGGTCATTGTTGTTCACTGAATACTCCTTTACCAAATGCAAAGAATCAGACAGTGACTTTTATCATATGTGGTGGACTTGTGATACAGTAGAAACATTTTGGGAATTGATCTATAATGAACTAAAAAAGATGTTTAGATACACCTTCCCCCAAAAACCGGAAGCATTTTTGCTAGGTTTGATGGGTGAGGAAATTGCGAAGATAGACCAAAGATTATTTATGTACGCCACAGTGGCAGCGAGAACTTTATGGGCCCAAAAGTGGAAGTTACAGGAGGTACCTACCATTGCAGAGTGGCAGGCGAAGATGATGGACTTTGTAGAACTGGCCAGACTGACTTGCAGGATTTGAGACCAGGACAATCAGAAATTCCAAAGGGACTGGAGTAAATTTATTGTATATTTGAATAATAATTGCAAAAATTTGAAGACACTAGCAGGATTGAAATAAATCCTACAATGTGGACGATAGGTTGAAGATTTAAATTGCGTGATTGGATTTGAAATGGAAAACCTGCTGAAAGGAAGGAGGGAAGTCATATGCTTGGCAGAGCAGAGAGTTTTTGTGCTTGGTATTGTAATGCTGTAATGCTGAAAATGTTGTTTAAGAAGGAAAATAATAAAAAATATATTTAAATGAATACTCCTTTACCAAAAGTGAAAACTTTCCTAAATGATGGACTGCAACTGACCGTTTTTTGAACATGGACAGTAATTATCAACTCCAAGCACAGCTGTTCAGCATTATGCTGCTACAGAATTTCTACTTTTCTCTCCATCGCATCCCATCTGAGTTCAATAAATGACAGATTTGGAGGCTAGAGAGCATCATACATATATATTAACATGCTATTGAGCTTCTTCAATGAATAGCATTTAACCATCTGGAAAACCCTTTAAATTACCGATCCATGACAAAAAACGGGCTGATCAAAAATGAAGAAAGGGAAGATTGAATACCTGCAGAGACAGGAAGACATCTTAGGAGGGGGGGGGGAGCCAATTTGGTGAATGGGGAAACATATTCAGATCTCAGGGATGGGGTACAATAAACATTGCAAAGCCTGCCGAGCAAATTTTAGGTTTGAAACAAGAACAAATTTATTTAAGAAAATAAAAATAATGAGGAGCATCTCAGAAGATAAATTATACTGCCCTTGATGAAACCAGGGGTGGCCAGCTGGCTGTCCCTGAAGCAATTTTGTTCTATATCTTGGCAATGCTTCCAAATTTTAATCACAGTGGTATAAAAAGTTTGATGGCACTTTCACCCATAAGGAAAATAAAGCTGTTTTCAAAAATTATAAAAGATTTATCTACATGTGTGACTTGCAGCATATCATTGCAGGGCACCCTAAACCCCTAGTATGTTTGATCCTTTTCATCGTGTGCAGGGCTTCTGCTGATGGGATTTGTTAGGCGAACCCTGCCCTTAATAGTTATGCAGGTGCCTAGAGAGGAGAAAGGCAAAAGGCAACCACATCCTCTGTGCAAATAAGTGTGCAGGTGTGTACACATTTAAAAGCATAAGAGAGCCTGCTGGTTCAGGCCCCTAATTGTGGTTTCCAGCAACTGATATTCGGAAGCATTACTGCCTCTGACTATTTACATGGGTTAAAAAACCAACAATGTGTGACCTTTCAAACATCACCCATTCCCCATATAATTATAACTAATTGCAGTGAAGTGTTGCAGAGTTGCATGCTAAAGAAGTACAGTGTGGCCTTTGAGCAACAGCAGCTGCATTTGTGAAAAATACCAGTGCAGAGATGCCTCGCAGATGAAAGGGATTGCACCGCAAACACTTGTGTGCTTCTAATAGGCATCTATAGCCCAACTAGGGTTTTTAGGCACTTTAAAAGGACGCGGGTGGCGCTGTGGTCTAAACCATTGAGCCTTGGGCTAGCCGATCAGAAGGTCGGCAGTTCGAATCCCCGCAACGGGGTGAGCTCCCGTTGCTCAGTCCCAGCTCCTGCCAACCTATCAGTTCGAAAGCACGTCAAAGTGCAAGTAGATAAATAGGTACCACTCCGGCGGCAAGGTAAACGGCGTTTCCGTGTGCTGCTCTGGTTCGCCAGAAGTGGCTTAGTCATGCTGGCCACATGACCCAGAAGCTGTCTGAAGACAAACGCCGGCTCCCTCGTCCAGTAAAGCGAGATGAGCGCCGCAACCCCAGAGTCGTCCGTGGCTAGACTTAACGGCCAGGGGTCCCTTTACCTTTTATATAGCTTTTAAGGGTGTTGTTTCTCACAACGATATAAAGACCATTTTGAATGATCATATCTTAGTTTAATAACCCAAGTTATAAACAAAGCTTTTGTCCACATTCTATATGCAGCCACTTCAATCCTCCCTTTACATGTTGTTGTTGTTGTTTAGTCATTTAGTCGTGTCCGACTCTCCATGACCCCATGGACCAGCGCACGCCAGGCACTCCTGTCTTCCACTGCCTCCTGCAGCTTGATCAAACTCAAGAACATTGTCTAACCATCTTGTCCTCTGTCATCCCCTTCTCCTTGTGCCCTCAATCTTTCCCGGGGAGCTAAATAAGGAAGGCTATCATTAATTATAGTTTCCCATTTCATCCGAACCAGGAAACTATGGTTAAAAGCTTTAGAGCAAGCCAGGCTATTAAACTTGTGGTCTGAAGTTGGTTTAATATGATCCTGACTTGTTCCAAAGCCATTAAGTGTCGCTTCCCAGCTCAGACTATATGGGAAGCTATAATTAATGGAAGACTTCCTGGTTTGCTAGTTGAATAAAGCAAAGAGGCTTATTGCATGCAGTCCAAAGGCTTGCTGATATTTATCCAAACATACACACAAGAATCCTGATAACTTTACCCCTCACTGAACTATTATTCCTAGAACACTTGACAAACTACAGTTTCCAGGATTCCATGTACTTTAAAATTTGGTGTGTAGCAGCCAGATGAACAGCAAGGAATAGGATGTGCAGGAACAATCAGGTCTGTGTTTGATGTTCCTTAAAATTTCTAAAGACTGTAGCCACATTCGTGCCGTGCATTTAAAGCACTCTGAAACCACTTTCAGCAGCCATGGCTTCCCCCAAAGAATTCTGGGAGCTGTAGTTTGTTAAGTGTGCAGAGAGCTGTTAGGAGACCCCTATGTCCCTCACACAGCTACAGTTCCCAGAGCGGTTCAATAATATGCGCAGTGTGCATGTAGCCTGTGTTACCGCTCAAGAACCACAGAGAAGAATCCCCATACTACTTACTTCTTTCTTTCAAACTGAAAACCATTTCCCTCCCCCTGTTAAGATACTTTAGCCTCAGGGCCTGACCTTCGATAGTTGATCCCGTCTCTCATCTTTTTCTGGTTAACGGCGGTGGGAAGGGAAGAATGATGTGTTTTGTAGTGTGTGCTTTCAAGCCATGTGGTCACAGTTTCTCCTCTGTAGCCAGTCCTAGTCTGGGCCCAAGTCCTGGAAATCAGGGTCAGACCTTTAAAGGCTTTCCCACCCTCCATGTTTACACTGGTAAGCGTCTCCCAGCTCGGTATTCCGAGAGATACCCGGATTGTTTTCCCCATGTTTATTTATCTAAGCTGATTGACATGACACAGCATAAGAGTAAGTTATGAAATGGTTATGAGGCAGTTGCAGGGCACCTCAGCAGGGATCTTGGCCTCATTAGGATTCCCATCCATGTTCCTGCACAGGGGGCAATTTGTCATTGCTGCAAGAAGTTATTGAACCCTTTTTTAACAAATGCAAGCTTTTCTCCTGAGCTAATTCGGGCAGCTAATTGACATTACCTGGGTAATGAGCTTAGGTAATTGTATATTAATCATTCATTATTATTGTTATGACTGTCAATTGATTCGATGTTCGGTATAACTTTTTGAGTTAAATAACTCTGATTTTAATTGTAATGTTTGATCACCAAGTCACCAGCTATTCAACTAATAAATGCTTCTTGGCTGTTGCATAATGCCTGGTATCAATCAGGGCTATTTAGCTCTATTTTAATGCAAACAAATATGTTCATTAAGTGAGAGCAAAATGAAAATCCTGGAAGATCTGGCTGTAAAAATGAGTTACTAGGTCCAGGTGAACAAGGAAATTTGCACACTGGGTAAGTCATACTTAGAGTAGACTCATTAAGTTAATGTGCATAAGTTCAAGGCCACTGATTTCAGTAGGTCTAAAGGTGAAGGTAAGGGACCCCTGACCATTAAGTCCAGTCATGGCCGACTCTGGGGTTGCGCGCTCATCTCGCTTTATTGGCTGAGGGAGCTGGTGTACAGCTTCCAGATCATGTGGCCAGCATGACTAAGCATGGAAATGCTGTTTACCTTCCCGCAGGAGCGGTACCTATTTATCTACTTGCACTTTGATGTGCTTTTGAACTGCTAGGTTAGCAGGAGCAGGGACCGAGCAACGGAAGCTCACCCCGTCGTGGGGATTCAAACTGCCGACCTTCTGATCGGCAAGTCCTAGGCTCTGTGGTTTAACCCACAGCGCCACCCGCGTCTTTCAGTAGGTCTACTCTGATTTAAATGGATACAATCAAAACCAGCCTTAGGGTCAAACAATACATGATGGTAAATGTGTCGCTAGACACACACACACCATGGCAACCACACATCTAGTTCCTCCGTTCCGTTCCGTTCCGTTCCGTTCCGTTCCAGCATACACCGTTATTGTGATGTCACAATGTCCTGCATCTCCCCATCTCCACTGATGCAGAGCAGGGGTAAATAAACACAGGGCAGTGTGATGCCATAGCACCACACTGCAAGATCCCATGCTTTGCATGCAAAAGGTCCCAGGCTCAATCCCTGGCCTGGAAGGTCGTTTGCCTGGAAAGTTGCCACCTGTCAATGCAGACAGTATTGAGCTGGATAGATCAATGGGCCAACAGTCTTAATTCAATTTAAGTCAATTTCCTTTATGCTCCTCAATGTGATGGAAGTTATATATTTGCCCTTATGTCTAATTTAGCCATGATTGACTTATTGATCGTGATTCAGCTGGTTGTACCGAATGCGCTGTTGCTTTCCAGCTGTTCCCTGTCCCAAGACCAAGCTGCATACACCACATAAGTCTTGTGTGTGCTTTTAAAAGGCAGTTTGGCAGATGTCAAGCATTCTATAGGACTATTGGTTAGGTTTAGGTTTATCAAATGTATGTATCACTTCTTACTAAAAAAGCAAATTACAATCCACTACTAATAATACCCACTGTTTCTGGCAAAATAACAGGGAAAACAACCTCTGCCTGGCACTGAAACAATGACATGGGCAGCACCAGGTTAGCTTTCCTGGGAAGAACGTTCTGGAAACAGGGAGCTATTAAAATCCATTTAGGGTTTCTCTTGGTCATATCTCCTATATGGAAGGAAGCTCTATTGAAAGCACTTGGTTTTGTTTCCTTGTAGTGCAGTTAGGACCAGGGCATGGCATACTAAAACTACAGCCAGTGTGGTGTAGTGATTAAGAGCGGTAGTCTCGTAATCTGGTGAACCGGGTTGGCTTCCCCGCTTCTCCACATGCAGCTGCTGGGTGATCTTGGGGCAGTCACACTTCTCTGAAGTCTCTCAGCCCCAATCATCTCACAGAGTGTTTGTTGTGGGGGAGGAAGGGAAAGGAGAATGTTAGCCGCTTTGAGACTCCTTCGGGTAGTGATAAAGCGGGATATCAAATCCAAACTCTTCTTCTTCTTCTACAGTACTATGACTTCAAATAAATTTCAGAGTGAGGATTTGTTCACCCCCACTACATGCCATTTTGAAATGGCTTTGAAATAACAAACAATGCTGAATCCCCCCCCCACAGACTTGAGCCTTCCTTTCTATACAGCTGCACAACCCTGCTCCATGTGGAGACTGGCATTGTATCTGGGTTGGCATTTCCCATTCCAAAGCAACTGCGAGTTGCATCAGCTGCGGTTAGCAAGATGGTCAATCTGCTCCTGAGACTAAACCAAGTAATGAAAAGCAGATAGTCTTCCCATTGTGAAGGTTTTTCATAAGTCTGCCTTTAAGTCACTTACGTCAGACTCAATAGACAGAGCCACACTTATATCTCATGGTTGGTAGGTTCACTCTCCTTGTATTTCCCCCTTAATTTCCCTACTTTTAGAATCTTTCCCAGTAAATTCCTTGTTTGGTTTTTTATAGGTCTTTTGATCATATTTCTTAGAAGATAATTCTTCTGGGTTGTCATAAAGGCTGAGGAGAGTTATTATAGCTGACAAGATGTTCCGCTGGGGACAAATGTTCTTCATTAAGCTGAAGTTCAATTTTCTGCTTATAAACACAACCTTCCTGCAGACTGTGCTTACATGGAAACAACCTTATTTTCATATAGGGGTACCTCTACTAGAGAAGCCCACAGGGTGCTTGGGTGATTTGGCAGTTTTCTCATAAGTGTTTCATTTTTCATATCCTTTTATAATTTTAGAAATATCCCTTCTTCAGATGTTTTCTTTGTTCCTAGTCCTAAACTCTCACATTTCCTTCCATTGAAACCATCCCTGTGGAGGCATGACCAGGCATGAATAGCAGCACCGGACAAAAGAGGAAGAGGGAGTTGCAGAGATGAGTAATAGTGCAGATTTATACAAACAACATCCATAGGTATTTATTTCCTTCTCCAGTAGCAAATGACAGGTTGGGGAGCTGGTGCTCACCGGACCTCAGGTTGCCTGCACTACTGCTGCATTCAAGGGAGGCACAAGGTGATATTGAGATTGGCATGGGGCAAACACACTGGTGGAAGCACCAAATCGGCTCCAGCAGATTGTATCAGCTGGCATTTGGGAAGCACCACACAATGCGCTTTGCAAGACCTGCGCTTAGCACTTCCTTAACACCAGGCATAGGGCTGGCAAAGCTGCTTTCTGCAAGGATCCAGCAGGTTCCACTTATCAGCTGATGGGTGGCACCGTCAACCCTTCTTTCTGCAGGGAGCGGCTGTTCAGTTGAGCTCCCCACAGGGCATCTGGTGTGAGGGGCCTGTGGTTTGGGGGAAATAGCCTCACAGTCCTAACTGGGACCTGTGTTGTACCAAATTAGTCTGGAGGTTCCTTATTTGTTCATCTTTAAGATGCCTATGGCGTTTGCCCTCCTAGGTGTGTGACATCATACTGGGTCATAAGGAAAGGGTTAACTAAGTGTAAAAAGGATTAACCATTGGAACCCAAGGGGAGGAGTTAGAGTTAGAGTTAGAGTTGTTAAAAAGTCAGTCTGGAGTTAGAGAAGGGAGAGGGAGGATAAGTCTGTGGGTTTGGCTAGTTTGATGTGAGAGAGTGAGAGAATCTGTTAAGAGGAGTCAGTTAAACAGTTGGGATAATCAGTTAGAAGGTATTAGGAAGGTATAGGCCGATAAAGAAACTAAGGCTAAGAAACTGACAAGAAAAATTATCTGAAACCATCAACTTGTTAATGCTTATAAAATAAACTTGTTTATTTGGTTTAATGTTAACAACTGTCTGGACTCAGTGCGTACCCGAGAGAAACGGGTTGGTGGCAGCGATGGAAGTGATCACAGTGGTGGCACAGGGATCAATAGACCGTCAAACGTCCGGGGACCCTGTGTGATCGCCACAATGCCACGAGACTCTTCATTGCTCTTGCATGGATTTGCAAATTTAACATTACCATGCAGGGGTCTACAAAAGGGTCCATGTTCTGTGGGTCATTTTATATCGACAGTTTCTAGTGTAGGAAATGCCAGACCTCCAGAAACAGTATCTATGCACAATTGACTTTGGAGTATCTTCCAGGGAATCACTGTTAGAACCAAACCTTCCAAATATAGCTCTAAAAGACTGACAGGCTGACCGTTGAAAGGTTCTTTGAGAGAATGTAATGCATTTTCTCATTCTATCCATTCAAGGAGTAGCCTGTGGGGTCAAACAAGAGATGCTGCTGGGCCATCGCAGCAGGGTTGGAGGGTAAGGAAGAGGGAGATGAGTGGGTGGGCCAAGCAGGCAGTTGGCACAAGTGGGCGGCATAGACATCCCAAGTGAGTGGCATGAGCAACCCAGGTAAGCGACATAGGTGGGTAATCCAGGTGAGCTGCGATGGAATGGTAATGACACACCAGGACAGCTTCTCAGCAACTATCTTGCTCTGCCACCATTCCTCCTCCTTGCCCTGCACTATTAAGGCAGAAGTGGCATCATCAGAGACAGGCAGGCCATATGAATAGGGATGAGTAGGAGGCCTAAGATGTGGGGCAGTTTGGGTGAGCTGTAAGAGGAGGGGATGACAAGGTCTTAAGGGGGTTCAGGGTGGCAAGTAGAGCCAGCAGGAGTGCAGTCGCTAGTTCTAAATATTCTGTGTTTTGGCAAACCTTGGATTCCTCATAAGCTTGCTGATGCCTGCCTCTCTCTCTCTCTCTCTCTCTCTCTCTCTCTCTCTCTCTCTGTGTGTGTGTGTGTGTGTGTGTGTGTGTTACTATTTGACTACACGAGCAATGGCACTCAGAGCCTGGTCATCAGCAGTAGAGGAAATTATTATTTCTCCACAGGTTGGGAGGACTTGTCTGTTAATTCTTAATACAAATATACACCAGATGCTTAAGCACGGGATATAAATGCAGCAGCTGTGATCACTTGAGGCTTCAAGAAAGCAATTGAAGTATTTTCGAGAAGTATCCCTGTCTACCTTGGATAAATATTAGCAATTGCAGTCATCCATCTGATTTTCTCATGGTTGTAAAGATGACCATAAGTATGTGAACAATGAGTCAGGAGATGGAAAAGGAGGAAGTTCCTCCATTAGTAAAATAATAGATAAATTACAGGAACTGTCTGCAAAGAAATATTTCTGGTTATAATTGAGCAGTGGGAACGAATGGAATAGACTAACTTTCACCAACCTGGGGCTCTCCAGATAATGAACTACAACTCCCATCATCCCTCACTATTGGCTGTGCTGGCTGGGGCTGATGGGAGTTGCAATCCTAAACATCTAAAGGGCACCAAGTTGGCAAAGGCTGGTTTAGACTGGTCTAACTTGATAAGAGACAGTTTCCTGTGGCCATGAATAGGACAAAATTGTACCAGGAGCTACCTCCTAGAAAAAAACCACATAGCTGCAGCGGTAAAAGAGACCCCACACTTGCCAAACCATTCATTTTTAGTAGATACTTTGGTATGAAATGAAATTGCCCATTCCCATTCCCCAAATTACCCCCAGTCTTCACATTAATGGGCCAAACACTTTTTCATCCAGGGCTTGAATGCCAGGCCCTACATGATTTGGATTAAGCTTTGCATAAAGGAATAGCTAATTAAAACAACCACCAAGGATAAACATGATGGAATAGGACTATCTTGGGTCATCATCTATTTAAGGCGTGGTACTATCAATATTGGGACGCGGGTGGCGCTGTGGGTTAAACCACAGAGCCTAGGACTTGCCGATCAGAAGGTCGGCTGTTTGAATCCCCACGATGTGGTGAGCTCCCGTTGCTCAGTCCCAGCTCCCGCCAACCTAGCAGTTCGAAAGCACAAAGTGCAAGTAGATAAATAGGTACCGCTCCGGCGGGAAGGTAAACGGCGTTTCCGTGCACTGCTCTGGTTCACCAGAAGTGGCTTAGTCTTGCTGGCCACATGACCGGGAAGCTGTACGCTGGCTCCCTCGGCCAATAAAGCGAGATGAGCGCCGCAACCCTAGAGTCGGTCACGACTGGACCTAATAGTCAGGGGTCCCTTTACCTTTACTTACTATCAATATTTACAAGTCTATCATTAAGATCAGTCCAATTCTTTCTAAAACAATTCTTAACAGACCACCAGCAGATATGAGAGCTTGATAACAAGCAGGACAACAAGATGCAAATTAGTATTTAATGAGGCCAAGGGCTGCAGCTCATTTGTAGAGCACATGCTTTGGATGCAGAAGGTCCCAGGTTCAATCTCTGGTTAGGGCTGGAAATGTCCTCTGTCCAAAACCCTGGAGAGCCACTGTCTATCCGTGTCGACAGTACTGGGCTAGATGGACCCAATGGTATAGCAGTATAAGCTTCAGCTGTCAGTGGTGTCAGAGCAGGCAAAGGGCCGGGTGCCTGATGGTCTCTAGGAGGACCTGGTCTGCTCTGCAGTCAGCTGGAAGCTCTAACCAGCTTCCTGCCTCAGAATTTTCTCACCCTGCAGGAAAGCTGTCACACCTTCAGCTGCAGTTTCCAGCCCAGCAACCCCGTGGCCTATTTATTTCAATGAGCTTGTTAACCAGAAAGCGATCTGAAGAACCATGGATATCTGGAAACGGTTAGGCTTTCAGATGACGCTGTTGGGAATTTAATATAGAAGGAGAGATGCTAGAAATAAAAGAACCTCAAAGCATAGCCAATTTCACTGTGTGAAGGCTAAAAGCAGATGAAAAAATTGCTGGCACAAAAAAATACGGAATGATATCATGACAGATGAGGAACTGAGGTAACTGCCAGTGTGTTCCCATGGACTGGCTGGATACAGAGGGGTGTTGGGAGCTTCCAGCTGAGGAACCCCCAAGGGAAGAAGACTTAGAGCTAGGGGATTGGTGGTGGGATGCTGATGAGTGGCCAGAGTGAGAAGAGGGAGCAGAATAGGAGGAGGAGATGTTGAAAGCTGAAGAAGTAACAGGGTGTAGTGAGGCTATGCAGAGGGCTGTCCAGAATACAAGGCAAAACTGGAGGCTGGAGAGATGGGGGCCCAAGAGGCAGAGTGGAGGCAGGCTGTGGAAGAAGCCAGGGACTCTCCCCTTCCTGCTGTGACCAGCTCCCCTCTCCTGAAGAGGGTGGAGCAGAGACAGACAAAGTGGAGAAATCTCAGGTTGCTTGGGAAAGACCTGGGAGAGGAGAAGACTTAGGGAGCTTTGGGAAGGTCCTCGCAACTGCCTCACTAGGCAAGACCTGCTGGGAAGAGTTTGTGGATAGAGCTGTTTTGCTTCTTGGAATAGAGAGTTAACTTCACTGACACTCTGTGAAGTATTGCTGACTTGCTCCCGACTCCCGCCTTGACATCTGTCTAGTGGCTATCCTCTTAGACATTTTGCCATGCTGTTCAGGGTAGAAGGAAAACACAAGCAGTTGCGAAAACTCAAGGTACTGGTAGAAACTGATGGTTGCAAAACTTGTATAAGGACAAAAACATCCCATCTTCCTTTGCTGCTTACGACATATTTCTATGCTGAGGTGGTGAAATATGCTCCTGCAAGCCAATCAGGTCACTGATTCACTTCCACCTGGAGGTGGATTGGGTGGCTCCTGCAGACCAATCAGACTGCTGCATTCTGGATCCTATTGTTCTAGGATTCAGCTCAGTACATAACAGGTGGACAAGCCTTTTTTCTGTTGGGGGCCACATACAGGCAGTGGATGGAATTCAGAACCAATGATAGGTGGGACATCTTTCTCCCTCGCCTGATTTTTCTTTTCTTGCCACCTGCACAAAATTAGGCTGCAGGCTGCAAATTGCCCAACCCTGGTCTATTTTATATATATATATATTTCTATACTGCCCTATACCCGAAGGTCTCAGGGCGGTTCACATAATATATCAAGTACATAAAATCAAAACAAAAGCAACCCAATAAAAAAACCCCCCAAAGAGCCAGCATTTTAAAAAGGGTATAGGATCAAGTCAGGCAAAGGCCTGGTTAAAAAGGAACGTTTTTGTCTGGTGCCTAAAGGTGTATAGTGAAGGCGCCAGGCGAACTTCCCTGGCGAGAGCATTCCACAGACGGGGAGCCACGGCAGAGAAGGCCTGTTCTCATGTTGGTCTATGGGCTGGATCCAGAATAAATTAGTTGAACTTAGTTCTCCTTGAATGTAATGGGATATAAGGTTAATCATCAAGAAGACTAACTTGTCACACTGATTTCAATAAAGTCTGTGTTCAAGTAACTTAGACAGGACCCAACCCTATATATGTATTCCTACTCAGATGGACAACATGGAGAAGGGAAGAGGACCATACTTCCTGTCTCCATTCCTCACTACATGTTGATTGGGTCTCCCATCTCGCATCACAAGAATGGCATTGGACTTGCTTCTGTGTGGCTGCATCCCATCCTGCTCTAGTGATGGTGACTTCCAGATGGGAAGGAACCAGGTTATGTACTCACACCATGTGATTCTTTAGATGCTATAGTTGCAGGCTGGTGTCCATCTGCAATAGTGCTCTGGGAACTTAGCAGTGTGTTCTCAGTCCCTAATCGTAACATTTCTCATAAAAACTTGGTGTTAACCAGCTTTGTTTACTAGCAATGTCTGCTCAAGCTTACTGGAGGAAAATTCAACACTATCAAGCCTTTTCCACTTTCTGTTATGTACCAAGAACTCTACGACTGGGTACTGTAGAGGGTATAATAATATGTTAATCAAAAACGGTATGCTATCTCTCTAAACCAAAGATGGATTTCTTTTGTCAAACATCCAGGTACTTTCCAGGGAGTTATTAGAGATATTTAAGCAGATTTGTTATGGTTTTAAGGTAAAGAGAATTGCTGCAATGAAACAGCAATTTGAAGCAAGGATTTACAAGCTGAAGGGAGTGCAGTCTTGATTTTACAGGAAGGATGATCACAATCTGCTAGCAGTGCAGGCAAAATTTAAGACAAGAAACCTGCCATTGGTTTACTGAAGGCTACTTTTCCCAGAGCTAGAATACACTACTCACATTGTTTTGGCACTTTTTATTCCTCCTATTGTCCCCTGAATGCCAAAGAGTAACAGGCAAAATAGATCAGACATCACAGATGCTTCAGGGCTCAACCAGGTAGGCTCTGTTGGGAGCTGACACTGACAAGTCTGCTAGGATGTGGCAATAAGTAAAGGTAAAGGGACCCCTGACCATTAGGTCCAGTCATGACCGACTCTGGGAGGCGCTCATCTCGCTTTATTGGCCAAGGAAGCTGGCATACAGCTTCTGGGTCATGTGGCCAGCATGACTAAGCCACTTCTGGCGAATCAGAGCAGCACACGGAAACACTGTTTACCTTCCCACTGGAGTGGTACCTATTTATCTACTTGCACTTTGACGTGCTTTCGAACTGCTAGGTTGGCAGGAGCAGGGACCGAGCAATGGGAGCTCACCCCGTCACGTGGATTCGAACCGCCAACCTTCTGATCGGCAAGTCCTAGGCTCTATGGTTTAACCCACAGCGCCATCCACGTCCCTTGGATGTGGCAATAGCATGTTCAAAACGGCTATTTATAGCCACCACCATCATGGTGGTTCAATTTGAAGATGAAGCAGAGTGAAAGTATGTAAAGAGTGGGGGGAGTATGGTGGCTGGGTGTACAATACTTCTTTGGAGATACAATAGGATGTTGGTCACACAGCACAAAACAGAACTTGAGCAAAAGTGCCATCAGGGTTACAGCAGTCTTCCGCCAAGTTCATAGCCATTCCTTTCACAAGTTATGCAGTAGGTGGCGCTTGCAGACAGCATAAAACATTTGTTGTCTATGACCATCTCTTGCCCTACAAAAGTGGTGATTTTTTAAAATAGGCATCAATCTGCTTCAGCCGTCATGATCATTCTGCAGGGAAAACACTGATGGGCAGGGGAAAGACATAAAACTCATGTGTTGAGACATTTCGAAACAAAATACGGCATGCACCACCAAAGTACTTTCCGTGTAGGAAGAATCACAAACATCTAAAGCAGCAGCATTGGATTTTTTCAGATGATGAGTTGCCTGGATTTATTTTGAGGGCTGCGATTACACTTCTAGCTCCAGATCAGGTTGCCACATCAAAATAGTAACAATCAGCAATCAGCTGGGCTTGGCTCAGCTGCTGGATCCCAGTTGAGATGAGGAAGGAGAGATACACCGGTGTATCTCAGGCTGAACTGAGCCTGGTGGATTTTAGGCTGATGAAAGCCCTGAAAAGGGGGCTTTCTGGGGGTGTGGCAGGACCAGAGAGTGGGGAACCCAGGCTGAATCCTTAGCCAGTTGAGTTTCGGTGTGTGATGCAGCAACCCAGCATAAATTAAGCTGGCAGAAAGGTTGGTGTAACAACTATTTAAAAAGCTTGTTTTCCCTCTGCCAGGCTTAGGGTCAGGCTAGCTTAGACAGCAGTAGCTCCGCTTCTGAACAGAATCTGGATCTGGTGTAACTTCACCTGGGATTAATTTACACTGTCCTGCTTTACACCAGCTGTTTGTATATAGAGTTACTCCCTGATTCTGGATGTGCATGATTATGTGGATCTTTTAGCTTGTACAGATGATTAAGCAATGCGTGCCAACCCTATTTTCCCAACACATTTAAGAATATTTATTTAGTTACTTCCTTGCTGTTTTTAAAAAAGGGGGGGTTATGGGCCCATACACTCATCAATAAATTCTAGGGCATGTCCCAGCTTCAGCCATATTGGAAAATTATCAATAAGATAATATAAAACGATTAAAAAAAAATCGAACAATTGTGCAATGAATTGAGCAATGAATTGTTCAATTCTCAGGTGTCAAAATAACTCAGCTGTAGATGCTATATCCCTTGAGTGGTGTTGGTGGGGGTGGGGAGGAATCCCTTGCTTTGGCAGCAAAATGTGTTGGGCTGACCCTCTATCCTCCACTCTCTTCCCTCTCCCTATTCCAGCTGTCAACTCACAAATACTACTATCCTGACTGTCATCCCAGGCTCCCATCACCTACCCTCAACATTCTACATGTAGCTGGGGAGTGGCTGGGGAAACCAAGCCAGATGGGTGGGGTATAAATAATTTATTATTATTATTATTATTATTATAATTATTATTATTATTATTATTATTTTATTACATACCAATCCGCCTTCTCCCCGCCCCAAAGCCCCCAAGCCCAGACCCAAACCCAAACATGGCTCATTACAAAAGAACTGATTTTAGCAATTTTCAGATTATATTGATCATGTTGACGCATGTTGATCATGTTGTGTTGCAGTTATTTTATAAGTGGCTTGGAATTTTTCTCATTCTCTCTCTTTCTCTCAGACACACACACATGAAGAAAAGATAAACTGCTGCCTTCTCTGAGCCATTTGAAAGGATGGGCTCACAATCTAATCATCAGAATAAGACATCTCCCAAGGGCTTCATCGGTGAAAATATCGCTCCTGTTCTCCTGTGCGATTGCAATGTCTTCTCTGTTTTTTTACTCTGCTTTTACAAATTTGCAACTGCATAACTGAGCCCAGTTCATTGCATCGTGCAGATTAATGTGCTTCTCAGCTAATGGAGCTGAAATATTTATAAGTAAACTTTTAAACAAAGAAACTGCTTTGTAGGTGATACCAGGAGGGGGAATACTAAGTTCTTTCAGCAGATGCTGTGCTATTGAATGCTTCAGTGTCTGCATGAGACCATGATCGCTGCATTGCCTGGCTTGCGTTTCCCTGGAATTTCCTATCCTTACTGGGTCGTGGGACAATACACATTGTGATATAGGGACATTGTCCACTGTATGGATTGTGAGCAAGACACCTCACCACTGCTGCTTTCTCCAGATGATCCTTGGGAGACAAGTAAGCGTGTGTGCTTTCAGCATATTGAAAGTGCTAGAGGGTACAGGAAAGTACAGAAGGTACTGTCTGGACAGGCTCCAACCAGTGTGGAATTTGATTTGGCATGCCTAGTGAGGAATTTACATATATCCTTGCCAAGCAAGCAAAAAGCCGAGTTGAGGCTTCTGCTCAAGAGGTTCAGAATGAAGAAGCAAAATAAAACTGATCAATTGTTCTATGTAAGAGCCATTTTTCACTCATCCCTTGTCTCCTGTTTTTGTTGTGGTTTGCGTTTACCTATACAACTTTATATATAACTTCTCAGACTCTCTTTACCTAAAGCCTGTCAATCATATGTAGGCTACTAATACACTTTTTCGAACTGGAACTGATGTGTGCATTCATGAACACTATACATGATGAAGCTGAAATATAAAATCAAGACAATAGAAAAAGTATAATGAAAACGATTGGAAGTTTTTTATAGAAGACTTTATTGGATAAGACATGATGTTGTATAAATATTTGGCTTTCTTTTTCAATTGACATTTTCTTGCTACTGTTAAACTCTGTTTTGTCCTTCTTTTCTTTTTTCTTTTTTGTGCTTAACTCTGTTGTACTTACCTTTATTGTATGATTGTATTTTAAATTGTATTTTAAATGAATAAAGATGATAAAAAAGAAGAAGCAGCTGAATCTTCCCTCTTTTATATTCAACTATACCACTTCATGGATGCACAGGCCCTGAAACAATTGTTCTACTACAAAAAGAAAAGGAAGGAAAACATTGCACCCAACAACTCCTTGGTTATATGGGAACCAACATGGAGCCAGATGTTTTGGCAGATGGGGAGCAATCACCTAGCATCAGCCTCATGTCCCCTCCTTTCCCTTTCCCTGTCACATCTAGAGTTACTCAGCAGGTGACGTCATTGTGCTTTCCCACCCATGTTCCGATTCCATTGGGACTGGAAAACTCGGTCTGAAATTGGAGCATGCATTGAGTAACCCTCCTTGACAAAGAAAGGGCAAAGAATAAGTCAAGAGGCTGTTGATTGTCACATCCCATTTAAAGCAAATTGTTTCTACGAAATAATCCTGGGAACTGTAGTTTGCTTCTCACAGAGTTAGAATTTCCAGCACCCATAACAAACTACCTTTCCCAGGACTGTGGAAGGCGTTTTGCTACAGTCCTGATGGCCAACAAACAAAGGCAGCAGAATCCACTGAAAACGGCCGCGGTTGTAAACTGCCTTGAATCTGCTCGATGTGCAACCACAACACAGTGGATGCTTTCCTGGGTAGATAGTAACCATTCACCTGTTACCGTGGTACCTCAGGTTACATATGCTTCAGGTTACAGACTCTGCTAACCCAGAAATAGTACCTCGGGTTAAGAACTTTGCTTCAGGATGAGAACAGAAATCATGCTCCGGCGGCATGGCGGCAGCAGGGGGCCCCATTAGCTAAAGTGGTGCTTCAGGTTAAGAACAGTTTCAGGTTAAGAACGGACCTCCGGAACGAATTAAGTACTTAACCCGAGGTACCACTGTATATAGTTGGCTGTTGTAACAGACGTAACTCAACAGAGAGTTACAAAGGCAAGCAATGCCAAAAAAGGTGAGATAAAACTTAAAGATCCAGACACTTTCCACATCACATTTTCTTGCCACCAGTGCATACTGATGTAAAATATACCTATCTGAAAAATAAATTATAGTGTGGATTACAGAACTATTTCATGCATCCAGAATCATTTATACACAATATTAAGTACTTCACTTTAGTTGTCACTAAAAAGTTAATTGTGGGGAGCGTTACTAAATTGCATTTCTGTTATACTTTCAGTATGTTATGTTTGTGGGGAGCGGGGAGAACCTTTCCCTTAGATGGCAAATAGGTGGATATAAGATTAAGTGATACACCTTGGTGCTTGACTAGCTCCTGTGTCCTACACTGCTGGGAATTCATTCTGGGATATGCTGGTTAATGAGAACTACAGACTACACTGCTAATTCGGTCCCAGTGTTCCCTAGCAGGTGCCTCAGTTGCAGATGCTTTTTGTCAGGCTGCATGAATTGTTTGAGAAGTGAAGGGAAAATTACTTAGGGCTGCATGTTGTGTTGAAACTTGGTCAGCAATCATTGATACAGGGCTCAGAGGGAGGCATATTTTCTTTCAGCTTATGAAAATGAACAACCATGGCTTGCTCTAACGCCTGGGACAAGAGTGGTGGCTACTATAAATCTTTCAGGATAATAGGATGCAGTTCTGATCAAACCCCTGGAGGCAATTTTCTTCCTTAGTTAAGAAGGAGTGTAAGGAAGGTATGAAGAGCTGTGAGGAACAATGCTGTTGTATATCTTGAGCTTTACATGACAGCTTCCATGGAATGGGCAGTACAGTGGTACCTCGGGTTACAGACGTTTCAGGTTACAGAGGCTTCGGGCTACAGACTCTGCTAACCCAGAAATAGTACCTCGGGTTAAGAACTTTGCTTCAGGATGAGAACAGAAATCGTGCGGCAGCAGCGGGAGGACCCATTAGCTAAAGTGGTACCTCAGGATAAGAACAGTTTCAGATTAAGAACGGACCTCCAGAACGAATTAAGTTCTTAACCTGAGGTACCACTGTACTGCTGGACAGAGCTATTGGCTTTGAAGGTTCTTGGAAGGTTTAACAAACCACAGCAGATAATGGCCCACTTAGTGACCTGCATCTTTAAGACACAAACTGCCACCTAAATCAGGAGCAGAGAACCTTTTTCAGTCTGGGGGTTGGGTGGCGGGTAGAAGCTGCGGCAAAAGTAGGCAGGATCAGTGGCAGTTGGCTCCACTGATGCACCATGCTGACTTTCGGCATCGTCCATCAGCTTGATTTGCCATTCTTCTTTGGTCGAGGTTTCCTCTTCCTTCCGTCTCTGGGCTAGTAGCATCCGAGCGGCCATTGTAGCATATGTGACCAGTTTCCTCTGATCTTTGGGATCGTGGTACCTATAATTCCTAATAAAAAGCTTCTGGTTTTTTAGCAAAGGTTATTTTAAACATTTTTTTCATTTCATTATATATCATTTCCCAGAATTTTTTTGTTGCATTACAATTCCATTTACCTTCTTTTCCTTTACATTTCCAACATATATTGGTACTTGTTCTATACATTTTTGCTAATTTTACTGGGGTTAAGTAGGTCCTCTGCATCTTTCAATAGAATCGTTGTGAAGCGAACCAACAAATCTGCAGCACCTTCTAAGTTGTCTTTGTAGAAGCAGCAAAATGCCTCGGAATTCAATTTCCCTCTTAGCTTTTTTTGCTGTAGACTAAAATCCACGAGGCACCTTTAGCAGCTTAAACAGCACAGAACAGCATGTTCCAACTGTTCCCCCACTCCTGAAATAGTGGTGAAAAAATGAAAGTTATAATCACTTAACTCAAAAGCAATTCCTGCTGCCAGTATCATCATCATCATCATCATCATCATCATCATCATCATCATCATTAAAGCCTTCTGGTTGAAAAGATCTACTCTTACAGAGAATAAACTGGAATGTCAGACAATCCAATCCAGAACACCATTAAATACTGCTAGGATTTAAGATGATTTATGACTTACCTCAGACAACCAAGGCAGACATGCTACCACAGGAGTTTAAGATTAGGGCATTAACCTTATATGCTTCAGTAGGAACAAACTACTTTAAATTCAAGTACTATGACTGAAACTGAATTATCTGGCTGTCCTAAAAATTAACTCAGATTTTCTGTCCACTTAGCAGAGTCATACACACAGCACTTAACACCAGGTATGGTACACTAGATTACACAACAATATATTAAAGATGACTGAAGTTGGATCCTGGATTCCATACAAGTGAAATGGCAAAAAATAAAAGAATTCCAAGATTTGCTGTTTTGCACCACTGATATTCTACCACCCAATTCATATTAGCAGCACACTGTAAACATCTCAAGATTAGGATGAAAGAGTCAGATTGGTGTGCTGTGTGAGTGACGTTCCTTCCCTTACAAACGGTCCTCCAGCCTCTTCAAAACAGTACTGCTATTTTGCAGCAATAGAAGCTCATTCAGGATTTTGCGGCTGACTCAAAGCTACAAACGTCCGCTGATTTAAAAGAAAGAAGGGAAGGTAATTTCTGAAGTTAAAACCAACCCCAATAGTAAGTGGTTTCCAAGGTATCAAATTTCATGCAAAATGTAGATGTTTGCAGGGGGCTTAACAAAAGAGCAGCATTGTACTTTGTAAATAAAAAAGTTTTGCAATTAATAATGTAATGGGTTATGTTCTGTTCATAAGACAAAAAGGTGTATTTTATGCAGAAAGAAAATATGTAGGTTGAGCCTTTCTTTATTTTGATTTATTATTATTATTATTATTATTATTATTATTATTATTATTATTATTATTATTACTATTATTATTATTATTCATACAGGCTAAACTTCAGACACAAATATTCCTTGCAGCAAAGATGAAGTTAATCTTTGTGGTCATAGTTTGCTTCTGCATTTTGGTGAACACACAAACAGGTAACTTTATTGCAATAGATATATATTGTTTCAACCCGCCCCCCATCAGTTACTTTCTTCATTGCAATATGCTTGGAATATGATACAGCATTCAAATATAATGAATGTTTAATTTCCCGATGTGTAGTGAGAGTTGAAACATACTATTCTTTTATTACAGTATTTTGAAAACCAGAAACTTAGCTGCTTATTAGTTTTGTGGTGACGGAGCAGCAGCTCTTTGTAAAACTGTGACTTTTCAACGAGTGGCTGATGATGAATTTCTTCCCTAATTACAGGTGCCAGACCGATCGAGGATGAAGAAGGTAAAGGGATTTTGTTTGTTTGTGGTTGTCTTGCTCAATCCCATCTCTAGTTTGTCTAAAAATGGGAATTCTTGCAAATGTGAAGTTTGATCAAATGTCAGAGGAGATTTGAAAGAAACTGAGCCGCATCAGACACCCCCAAGGAAACATCAATTCAACATTTAGTAGGAACAGGAACTAAAACCTGCAAATGCCAAAATTACAAACACACATAAAGGTTTTCCTTTTTAAGAAACTGTTCGCAAGGCAGAATGTAAATCACCATATGAAATAGCACAATCTGCAATGATACTGAATTAATAACATTTAGGATGGCTGCACCACTCCTGAATCCGGAGTTGCAGATGTGAAACAGTGCTGCCTCCATCTAGTTTCTGAAGCTAGAACTTTGCATCCCGGAATTGGGTCTCCATGGAACAAGTTGCAGTCAGACAGATGGCCATTGATTCCCCTGGCCAGAGCACATTAATCAAATTGGCAGCACAGTGTTGATTAAAGCTAAATTATATGGCCGCATCCAGCTGAACTTGAAATTTAAGTATTATGTAGCACTATTCACTCTCCTAGGGTTATTTGGATTTATATTCCATGCTTCAAAGGCCCACCATGGATTCTATGACTTCATATTTCAATGTTTCGGGGTCTGGTTGCTCTTTCTTTCATTCTCCCCAAACATTTGCTGCAATCAGGAGGAGGAGAAAAGCAGCATTCAACACAATGAGAAGCATATTCATGTAGCAGAAACACTCCCTCCACCCCAAGCTGGTGTGTATAAAACTGGAGTGTGGCCTCTGGTAGCACTTTTATACATAGAGAAGTTGTGATTTAAGAGGAGACCTTGGAA
The DNA here is from genome assembly GCF_964270895.1 of Podarcis filfolensis. NCBI lineage: Eukaryota > Metazoa > Chordata > Lepidosauria > Squamata > Lacertidae > Podarcis > Podarcis filfolensis. Next base: position 34,075,856 of record NC_139608.1, on the reverse strand, counting down.
ACTGCATGGAATTTCCATTTACTTCATAGTTTTGGTAAATGGATCACCCAGCCTTCTCAACAGGTAGTGCTAGTTGCCTGGTGAGAAAAAACACTAGAGGGTCCACGTTCTCTTTAAATTGTAAAAAGCACTGGCTGGTGCCAGAGATTTAGGGCCTATTTTTATTCCTTTTAAAGATATCTGTGGCCAATATTCAAAGGCAGCTAATCTTTGGACCAATATGGTAGTGGGCCCTGAAGACCTTCCTTCATCTCCATGGCTACCTTTAACGGATGCCGCATATAGCTGGTGATGCCAAAGCAACTTCTCATAATAACTAATCAGCATATCCGTTCTGCAGCGACTGTTTTCCTGTTGTACCTTCTCTCTCTCGCTTCACGAGGGCGTAGCTCTAAACAGTAGCTTAAAATACTTTGAATAAATATGTTGGGAAACACATACTGTTTATTAAGGCAACTGTGCTAAAGCGTAGCACCAGCCCCATTCAGGGAATGCGACTAAAAGGTACTTGTTTAGGTAGCGTGAGTCTTCAATCCCAAATGTCTTGGTTACTGGGGGCAAAGAACCTCATGAATATTTTGTTTCAGACCCCTACAGACAGCCTGCAAACATGCCCTATTGGCCTTTCACAACCAACGATTTCTGGGCATATGTGGAATACTTCCGGATCTTAGGAGCATACCATAGAATCAATGAGATGGCCAGGACCTTCTTTGCTCATCAACCTCTTGGAAGTACTCTTGGATATCATGTCCCGGATCATGAGCACTAACTCAACAATTTCCAATACCAACGGATCACCAGAATTGCTTTTCTAACAACTGTGTTATTCCACTGCTTCTTTTATATCAAATACGTAACTTCTGTTCCTGGTACTTCTAATGTTAATCTTAGTGTGGCCTCTTTTTTACTAGACTATATATACTTACTATTTACCTTTTTTGCAAGCAGAATAAAGAATTATTTGATTCTAATGCTGTTTTCTCTAGAGCCCCATGTATCCATAGTTCTATAAATCTGTGTGATGACATTGCATGCATCTATGATTAGGAACACAGTATGGTTCTAAACCACTGAGCCTAGGGCTTGCCAATCAGAAGGTTAGCAGTTCAAATCCCTGCGATGGGGTGAGCTCCTGTTGTTTGGTCCCAGCTCCTGCCCACCTAGCACTTCAAAAGCACACCAAGTGCAGACAGATAAATAGGTACCACTCTGGCAGGAAGGTAAATGGTATTTCCGTGCACTGCTCTGGTTTGCCAGAAGCCGCTTAGTCATGCTGGCCACATAATCCAGAAGCTGTCTGCGGACAAACACCGTCTCCCTCGGCCTATAGAGCGAGATGAGCACGCAACCTCAGAGTCGTCCGTGACTGGACCTAACAGTCAGGGGCATCTTTTTACCTATGGTTCGGGAAACAGCATCTCAAAAAGGATGTTGCAGAGTTTGAAAAGAGCAACCAAGATTAGTGCTATGAGAAACTGAATCCTTTTAGTTTAGAAAAAAAAGGTGAGGGTGGACATGACAGAAGAATATAAAATGATGCATATGTGGAGGAAGTTTTTCTCCTTTTCAAATAATGCTAGATCCAGGCGTCATCCAATGAAGTTGGAGATTTAGGACAGATAAAAAGAATTGGTTGTCACACAGTGCATGGTTAAAGTATAAAAGCTGCTACCACAAGATATTACGGCTAAAACTGTTTTTAAAGGAGGTTAGACTAATTTGTAGAGGATAAGTCTGTCCATGGCTACTAGTTTTGATGACTACGTACTGCTTCCAGGATCAGAAAGACTTGGCTCAGTGGTGGAGCACGTTTTGCCTCCCACAACCTCCCATGACTTTGGTACGGCTGGGAAGGCCTCATTCTTAAAACTCTTGAGATCCACTGCCAGGCAGTGTGGACAGTACTGAGCTAGATGAACCAATGGTCTGATTTCAGTATAATAATAATAATAATAATAATAATAATAATAATAATAATAAATTTATTATTTGTACCCCGCCCATGTGGCTGGGTTTCCCCAGCCACTCTGGGTGGCTTCCACAGAGACCAAAAATACACTAAAATGTCACACATTAAAAACTTCCCTGAACAGGGCTGCCTTAAGATGTCTTCTGAATGTCAGGTAATTGTTTATTGCTTTGACATCTGATGGGAGGGCATTCCACAGGGCGGGCGCCACTACCGAGAAGGCTCTCTGCCTGGTTCCCTGTAGCTTTGCTTCTCACAATGAGGGAACCGCCAGAAGGCCCTCGGTGCTGGACCTCAGCGTCCGGGTAGAATGATGGGGGTGGAGACGCTCCTTCAGGTATACTGGACCGAGGCCATTTAGGGCTTTAAAGGTCAACACCAACACTTTGAATTGTGCTCGGAAACGTATTGGGAGCCAATGTAGGTCTTTCAAGACCGGTGTTATGTGGTCTCGGCGGCCGCCCCCAGTCACCAGTCTAGCTGCCGCATTCTGGATTAGTTGTAGTTTCCGGGTATAAAGCAGCTTCTGAGGAATAGCAGTAGGCAGTGATGCTTCCAGGTCTGAGGTGCCCTGGACAAAGTGGCATCTGGGGACCCCATGCCATCCTGGACAATCTCCCCAACTCCCTGCCACTCTGTTCCCCACAAGGTGGGCTGAGTGATTTATTTTTACTTTTTAAAGCAACAACACTGGCATTTTTTCACGCCTTTGTCTACCTCCTTTGAATCTTTTTAAAGCTTTTCAACAGTAAAATTCTAAAACCCTCTGGATAGCTCAGTTGGAGGAGAATGGGCCTCTTATTAATCTCAAGGTCGTGAGTTCGAGCCCTGCTTTAGGGGTGGGGACAAAGAGTCCTGTATCGCCGGGGGTCAGAATGGATGACCCTTGTGGTCCCTTCCAATTCTATGATTCTTTTTTATAACAATTTTTATTAGTTTTCAATTACATTCCCATAATAGCCTCATTATAACAATACCAATTCATAATACAATTACTAATATCAGTGCTTTTTATCTGGGGGTGCGCATACCCCTAAACATTTTGTGAATCTAAGTTTGGCCTCATTGAGGGGCTGTATTTCAATATGAGTAGGAAAATGAAAGTACAGTGGGCGCTTGGGTTGCGAACGTGATCCATGCGGGATGCACGTTCGCAAACTGCAGCGCCGCGTCTGTGCACACGCGGGTTGCGATCCAGCGCTTTTGCGCATGCGCAAAGCGCTATTTAGCACTTCTGCGCATGCACGACCGCCGAAACCCAGAAGTAACCCGTTCTGGTACTTCTGGTTTTCGGCGGTCCGTAAGCCGAAAAAACACAACCTGCAGCATCTGTAACCCGAGGCATGGCTGTACTCCTAAACATTTTTTTAAAGAAAAAAAGCACTAATACCAATAATTCAAATACCAAATTATATAATTTAGGTCCGTCCCCGCCCCCCCCCCCCCGCGTTCTAGAATTGAAGGTTTGATTATTTTATTTATTCCTGCCTTCCAAAATCTTATTGATTTCAATTCTCTGATTCAAGCCCCGCTGAGTCCAATGGGACGTATTCCCAGTTAAGCTTTAAGAACAGGCCAATTTGTAAAAGTTATCCCTCCGGATAAATTGAGAGCTGAGATGGGGAGAAGCGGCGTTGCTGTCGCTCCCCTTTCTTCCCAAGCGGTGCCTGGATCTCCTCCCGCCGCGCCGCGCCGAGGGAGCAAGAAACGCCGCCGCCGCTGCCCGCGGAGAGGAGCGCCAGCCCCCTTCCAAAGGAGCCCGGCGCAGAACGCCATAGAGACGGCGCTCCCCCGCGCGCCTAGAGAGACCGGAAGCTGCTTCACACTCCGACCGGATGTTGGAGGGTAGCCGGAAAGTTTTACAGAGGGTCGTAGACATGAAGCCGGCGGTGGACGAGATGTTCCCTGAGGGCGCGGGGCCTTACGTGGACCTCGACGAGGTGAGCGGTCGAGCCCCGGGTGCAAAAGGCCTGGGTCTCGCGCGGGGCTGCCGCTTGCTTAAAAACCCCGCGCGGCCTGGGCTCTTTCTCTGGTTCTTTCCCCTCGGGTGTAAAGGGAGAGGTGCTATGGGGGGGGGGCGCCTCTCAAGGGTCTTCTAGGTGGGCCTTTGGCCTGATCCAGCAAGGCACCTCTTACGTTTCTAAGGGTGGCTGGCTGGGTGGGTGTGTTTTATTTTTTGTGCCACGCCTCCCCCCCCCCCCCGGACAGGGACTCGAGGCGGCTTACAGATAAAAAATATGAACAGAATAAAAGCGTAGGGGGGGGAACCCCACAATTAAACATCGATAGAATATATCATACATAAAAATGCGCTGATAATATGTGTGAAGGTGGGATAGGTTTTTTTTTTTTTTTGCCAACCTTCACCCCCCCCCCCCGTGTTCTGCTCCCCACCTCCCATGCTTGCACTTTGGTTCAGCCTTTTGTTGCTAATCCCCCCCTCCCCCAGCAACTTGATCCAGTTGTCTGTGAGACTTATGAGGAGGAGAAAATGAAAGTATGGATGCATTGTCAAGTTTTCAGCATGCCTTATGGAAAAGTTACAAACTAAAAAGCCATGCAGTAAAATAGAATGGCAATTAAACATATGAAGGCAGTGTATGAACATCTGTCACCTGCATTGTTCTTCAGAAACAGTTGGAAGGCATTTTTTAGTTTGATGTTTAATCATCATCATCAGTGTTTGGATCAGAGTTTTAATAATGAGACTTCCTCGCATTATGCTTTTACTCTTTAAAAAACAAATAAGTTGTTATTAGCTTTCCAATATTATTCCAATAATAGCCCCATTATAACAATGCTTTTTTCTGCATTCCAAAATCTTATTAATTTCAGTTACATTCCAGTTAAATTTATAAACCCTTATAGAATAGCTGCATTCTTGATGATTTCTATTCGTGTTGTTACACTAAGTAATTAGTAAAACTTCAAGTGAGGAACTCTGCTATCATTATTCTTTCCTGGGTGTGACAATTATTTCTTCCATAATGTTTTTTTCCTGCCCATGTATGGTGTGCCCTCCTTTCCTCTGATTGTTGCTGTTACCTATCATGACTTGGGTGTGTTGTACATAGCCCTGAGCTCCTTTTGAGGAAGGGTGATTTATAAATATTTAAAATACATAAACACATAGCAGAAACAAAAGAAATTACAGTTAAAAGATGGGGAAGATAAAAAAGATCTTTGCCTGGTACCAAAATATCATCAGCCAGGCAAGTAGCTTTTCCCAGTCAGCTATTTATCGGGTCAACTTTGAAAATTTTGCATCTGGCATAATCCAAGGTCCATTTGGTATTTCTTCTATTCCATTGCTGTTCTGCAGATCTCCGCAGCAGGGCATCTCCTGGCGCACTGATGGATTTCTGTGCAATTCATTTTCCATTATTATTTCTGGGCAGGTGTTTTCCCATTATTGCTATTATTTACCCCACACCTTTAGCCAAAGGAGCCATGGGCATGAAAAGATTATTTGCATCCTTTCACTTGAAAGGGACAAAATGAGGGTCAAGCCTGATTAAACTACTATACTGCAGTAAGGGCTGCAGGAGATGAAAGTGTATAGTGGCATAGGTAGAAAATCATAGGCAGTCAGATTTGGAAGTTTGAGATCCAAGATGAATGGTTATATGAAACAGTGCAATAATGATTCCCTGTATATTGCTTCTATAGTTGATTAAATACTATTCTTTCTCAGGCTGGTGGAAGTACAGGTTTGTTGATGGATTTAGCTGCGAATGAAAAGGCAGTACATGCAGACTTCTTTAATAGTAAGTATTAGTTACATTTTTAAATTATTAAACCCGTCATGTTTATATTAGCCACTGTCCATCAGATTGTAAATTGATTTTCTAACCAGTACTTAGAAAAAAGCTTCCATTTAGAAATTAAAGTATGTATGGCCTGTGGCCCTCCAGAATTGTTAGACTCCTAACTCCCAACTCCCATCATCTCCAGCCAGCATGGCTAATGGCCAGGGATGGTAGAAGTGGGAGGTCAGCAGTGTCTGGAGGATCATAGGGTCTTCTTCCCTTAATTAAAGCCAAAAACCTGTCTGAGGAACGAAGTTTCCATAGCAGGAGGGGAGGGTTAAGCCATAGATGGAGACATTTTAAAAAATTATCTGTTAAACTCAAAACACATGTGCCAGGGCAATTGTGTGTCTTGGGGGTTTTTTGGGGTGGGGGGAGTTTTTATTATTAAATGGGTTGCCATCTAAATAGAAACTACTGGGAAATGCTTCTGCATGGTGATAGTAACACATGGAGAATGTATGCTGATCCCTCAAATTGCATTTATTTATAGCTGTTTATTCCAGAAATCCCCAGAGCTTTTGTGATGAGACTGTAATTTGGGGTCCATGTGGTGAATATCCACTCCATTGTATCTAATGTTGGCCATACTCAAGAGTAAACCTATTGAAATGAATGGGCATGATTAACTTAGGACCATTCGTTTCAGTGGGCCAACTCAGAGTGTCGGACTAGGACCTGGGAGACCAGGCTTCAAATCCTCACTCGGCCATGCAGCTCACTGGGTGACTCTGGGCCAGTCACTGCTTCTCACCCTAAACTACCTCACAGAGTTATTTGGTGGGTTAAATGAGCTGGGGTAGAACCATGAGCGTCACCTTGAGCTCCTTGGAGAAAAAGGTGGGATATAAATAAATAACACTTAGTTGAATACAACCCAGGGGTACTTAGTAAATGTGACTTGGTGGGTTCCATATGGTAACCATTTTAGTATATTGTTTTTGGTGACTTTCAGTAGCCCTTATAATGAACATGCGGGGCAAGCTTCCACAAATCCACTTTCTGGGGAAGTGCCCTTAAGTCTGCTGACAAGCAGCACACAGTTTCCTTCCTTTGGCTTTCCATAATTGCAGGGGGCATAGGGGAGGTTTTCTGTAGTGTTGCACCGAGCTTTGGTGTTTCCTTTGCTTGCTTCAAAGTGCATCACCTGCAAAGGCAGTTAAGGAATGGAAGAGATATGCGTTTGCACAAATAGTAGCTACAGAGAGGGCAAAATAACTATGGTAAGGAAACCAGAAGTGACTGTGGCTGAGAGAGTGGTATGAGTTCATACTTGTGGGAACCTGAATATCTAAAGCAGGGTGGGATGGAGAAAGCCATTTTAAGAAACTGGCCATATATCAAGGCTTACAACATAACTCACTGGGTTGTATCCAGAGAATCACGCTCATGCAGGGAGACTTTCCCATAAATAATAACCTCCTTCCTGGTTTCAGTTGAATCTATTGTACAGTTTGATAATTGGATTCAGGTCTCTCACTTTACTGGGAAATTTGCTTTGTTGCTTAGCTCTTCAGAATTGTTTTTAAAAATCAGAATAATTAATATGCATGATGTTAATTCACTGCCTTGTTTTTGTTAGATTTTGAAGATATGTTTGATGATGACGATATCCAGTGAAATTCAACTTCCTGCTGTGTTAAATACCTAAGTTTCTTGTAGAAGCAGACTATATTCCTAACAAAAGATAGGAAAATGTGAATATTGTCTCCAAGCCATGAAAGAGCACTTCGAAATGGCCAAAGGTGGTTGAAGAGAATTGTGGAGTTATTTTCCTCTTATAATGTTTGGATGTGCAGTTGTGCAGGCTTGCTTCAATAAAATCTGAACAAAACCTCTCATGTCTGATTATGCAGTTGACTACTGGTTGTTGCCCATGGAAATATGGCTTTTTCTTAATGTTATTTGGAATGTTGTATGCATAGGATGTAGCATTTTTAGTAAAATCCCCAACAATAAAATTAGAAGCAAGTGGGAGGTTTTAACACCTCGATCCTAAATCCATTTACTTGTGAGTGGCATGTTGAAAGATCATTGGGACTATACTTCCAAGTTTGTGCTTTCCTCCCAGTTTAGCTAGGGAGCCCAGCATATTTGGCCAATGAAAATATTCCCGTAGAATATGAGTAAATCTTGTATTAGAGCTCATTTGGCTTCTTGCCATTGTATGGTTCTTTATTTTGTAACTTATTCTAACTACTGGTGGTTTATGACAAGACTTTTCCATAAACACTGAAGAGTCTTTATGGTGCATTCAGAATATTTCCTCCAAAATAGAGCAGAATTTTTAGATGAATATCTCAATTGTGCTCGCGTTGCTTCCTCAGTCTGTGGGGAAGCTGACTATTTTCTTTTACACATTCTAAAGCCACATGCAGCACATCAAAACACAAGCTCCAGTACAATGGTGCTTGGTTTTCTTTGTGTATATTAATCCGAGCTCTCAGCAAAGTGGAACGAAGTATTATTACCAAAATCAGAAAAGCAGTGGTGAATCTGAAAATGAGGTCTCCGGTGGAAGAATAAAAAAATGCTTTTACATTGAGTTATCTGCCCACTTTCATTATATGCATCTAATATAATAAACTTCACATAGTAGAATGAGAATGTTGCAAGAGTTGCATCTTTATATTTTAACAAAGTCTTGCTCCTCTCTGGTTTTTCACATTTACCCAGTGCTGGGTAATGGTGTAACAAGCTTGAGAACAGGGCTCCTACAAGGGTAGTATACTTAAACCTGACACACATACTCCAGATTAAGACCAAACCTGACATAAACCATTAAAAGTATTCTCACACTCCCCAAACTGAATAAAACAGATTGGAACCAATTTGCAATGTTCTGCATGCAGCAAAGACAGTGGCAATACAGCTAATGGCTGATACTCCAGTCCAAACTTTTGTGCTGGCTTTCAAAAGATGTTGGACTGGGAGGAGGTGTTTTGCTGTTTCTTGTACCTACAGAGTAACACCAGCAGCACTCCCCTGGCACGGAGCTCTGCATTCTGCATGCTGAATATGAACAACACTCCACATCCCAGACCTCCACATGTGAACAGCTGGGACAGTGAAAGCTGCAAGATAAGACTTTATGTAATAAAGGGCACACAAGAGGGGGGGGATGGGGTAACACTGTGAGTGGATGGAAGAAATTTGCCTCCACAGAATCACTCTGGGTAGTAATTCTGGACTCAAATAGTAATTTAGTACTGGAAGCATACTATCTCATTTATGGCCAAAATCCTGAAGGTGATCTTAAAAGGGAGAAGGACATTTGGAAGAAAAAAGTGTAGCATGCAGTGACTTCAGTTACTCTCACTTAAGGTAAACACGTATTTACCTGATGGATGGAAGAAAGGAAGAAGACGCTCAAAAGATCTGCATTGGGACAGATTTTTTAACTTGTTCATTCATTATCTGGAAGTAGGGAGGGTTGAGCAGTGAGATGGCCCAGTTTGCTCATGATGATAAACTGCTCGGAGATGGAAACCAAAGCAGATATTGAAGAGCTCCCCGAAGGTATCTCCCAATGTGATTGAAAGGGGCTGCAAAATGACACGTGGGGTGCAAGGTACCGTATTTTTCGCTCTATAAGACGCACCGGATCACAAGACGCACCTAGTTTTTGGAGGAGGAAAACAAGGAAAAAAAAAATTCTGAATCTCAGAAGCCAGAACAGCAAGAGGTATCGCTATGCAGTGAAAGCAGCAATCCCTCTTGCTGTTCTGGCTTCTGGGATAGCTGCGCAGCCTGCATTCGCTCCATAAGACGCACACACATTTCCCCTTACTTTTTAGGAGGGAAAAAGTGAGTCTTATAGAGGAAAAAATACGGTATGTACCTGTAAGTGATGCACAGAGGCAAAAATATAGCACTGACAGGGTTTTTAAAATAATAAAAATAACGAATACATACAGGGGCCTCAGGGAAGTCTATTCCTTCAGATAAGCCTTTCCATTTTATGCCTTCCTCCTTAATGAGGCATTCACAGAAGTTAACTATGAAGAGACATAAAACTGGAGGAACAAAAACTGTTCATAGAAAATCTCAGCAATAGTGACCTCACTAGTGGCAAATATTGACCGATGGGAAACATCCCAAAAGGGTTTATTAGGATTCCAAAAATGCTTGGAAGTTTGTTTTGTTTTTAAAGACTTCTGCCATGCCACCCCTTGAAGACCAAAGAGCAATTTAGAGGCCTATATAATTGAACAAGGACAATCGGGGCTCCTAATTGCTAGGAAAAGCTGCAGGTAAATATAGCAGCAGGTGTTTGGATCCCTTTTTCAGTGATGCTGAATGTGCGGCCAGCTGATAGTTCAGTTGGTAGAGTATGAGTCTCTTAATCTTAGGGTCCTGGGTTTGAGCCCCACTTTGGGCAAAAGATTCCTGCATGAATGGGGTTGGACTAAATGACTCTCCTGCTCCCTTCCAACTCTATAATGTGATTCTGTTTCTTCTACCTGCATTCACTACATGGAGGTGGTGCAAATGAATGACTGTTAGACAGTAGCTTAAGAAACTGGCTTTTATCCTAATTTCAGCTTCATTGTGACCTGGCTGTCTTTCAGCAATTTACATTTCGTCTGTGTCTATGTCTGCATGCACTGCTTACTCACTGGTTTGTTTAAGCAAATATAAAATTCTCAAAATTTAGTAAGCTTGGGGGTTTCCCATCAGGTAGGGAATCTCCCTATGTAACCCCCATCCCACCCAGTTCTGCTTTCATTAGCAGAAGCAAGTTAAGTCTGTGACTCTGCAAAAAATATATGCACATACTTAATTTTATGTCAAGAGAGAGCAATCAATAGGATTTGAGAGTTTGTGTAGACCTTTAAAGAAACAGGAACTTCCACAGCCTGTGATAACTTTTCCGCTTACTTAATGTGAATGGATGTAACAAAACAACTGCAGACGAATTGTTAAGTCCTCAGTGGCGGTTATGACAATGAATAGTACAAATGATCTGCCCTGGTTGTAATTTGTAATGAGACTGACTTATTTTAAAAAGAAGCGGGTTGGTATAAGAATCGAAACAACAAAACGAAACAAAAATAATAGTCTGGGCAATGAAAGAAGGCACCCATTGCCTTGGGCCCAATAACCTGTATTACGCCATCTGCTGGCTCTTTGTTTTATTTATTTAATTAAGACAATATTCTATATGCTGCTTGATTGTCATAGATAACGAATCGTAAGAGAGCCTGTAAACTATTTGCAAGAGTATATATTAAAATGTTAAAATTCTTATTAAAAAAGCAGGTATTTAAAAACAAAAGATGATTAAAATCAGCAGTAGCTAAAAAGAGATAAAATGCATGTAACTTCTGCATGTCTGAATAGGCTTGCCTAAACAAGGCCCCTTTTTAAGCCGGCACTGAAAAGAGTACAGTAAAAGCGCCTGCCTGGTGTCACAGTGTAGATGCTGCCACACTACAAGATATATACAGGGCATAACTTCACTTCTAGGAAGAAGAGAAGCAAAGGGACAGGGTGTAACTGTGCAAAAGAAGGAATCTGAACTGGTAGTGTTTGTTGTACGTACTTCAATGTAACAACAGCAAAAAAACAAAAACTCTTCATAAAGGTAGAAAATTCCACCAATCTTTTGCATCCAGCTGCCCCGCTCACTTGTCTTTTTATTGCCCTGAATTGTGTCCTTTTGCAGCACAGAGAATATTTATGTTCCTTTGCTTTTTAACTTTGCTGTGGAAAAAATGATTCCTGCTTTCTTGCCTTGATGTGAGACCAGAGACCAAGTTGGGAGTTTTAAAGAAATTCAGTGCAGGGAACAGGAGGGTCAAACTTTCATGAGGGACAGTTCTAAATAGTTGGCTTACAACATGTACAGTGGTACCTCGGGTTACATATGCTTCAGGTTACATACGCTTCAGGTTACAGACTCCACTAACCCAGAAATAGTGCTTCAGGTTCAGAACTTTGCTTCAGGATGAGAACAGAAATCGTGCTCCGGCGGTGCAGCGGCGGCAGCAGGCCCCATTAGCTAAAATGGTGCTTCAGGTTAAGAACAGTTTCAGGTTAAGAACGGACCTCCGGAACGAATTAAGTACTTAACCCGAGGTACCACTGTACTTAGAACTGGCTGAGTTCCTGTTCTACAGAGTTATTAGCATGACAGTTTAGCTTTGTCCAAGAAAATTAGCATAAAATAGGTTTAAATTCTGCAGGGACTTCTATATCTTTTAAGATCTGTACAGAGTGAAAAACATCACCTGTTGTGTCTTTGCCCATCACAGTGCTGAATGGCTCCTTCAGATGCACTGAAGTGTTATTTCCGGCCCCTGACATCATATACATTAGACCTGGGAAAGGTGGGCGTTGCTGCTTTGAGGTTCCTCGCCGCTCTTATAAGGCAACATGAATGTTTTTGGATTTGAATTGCAGGAAAAACAAGGATTCCCACCGTCAGACATGATACAGCTATGGCGGAAGCTGCTAGGGAGGAACTCGCCCCACGATACTTCCCTCTCTGTCAAAAGCACTGTGACAGACAAGTCTTTCCTCCTTGCTGTTAATATGATTGCGGGACCTTTTCGGCAGTTCTGTCAAGCTATTGATTGCAGTGCGCTGTGCAAGCTGCTCTGAAAGGGACGGGCCCAGCGGGTCACAAGAGCAGCTCTCTGAAGCAGAACTGCATCATGCAGTCATTAAGAGGGAGACCCCCCATTGCAGGGAGGAATTGGGGGCAGCAATTAGGACATTCTTTTCAGGGTCCCCGCAGAGAGATGATTAAAAGCGCTGCGGCTGGTATTGCTGAAAGACAGGTAGGTCACAGTTCAGGCCGCGCAGAGGAAGGCGCAAACACCACGGGTTTCCTTTTCATTTCGGTGGGGAAAGCACGAGAAAGAGGTCTTTCACCTCAGCCAGATGGATCTAATCTGCTTTTCATTGATCAGTGATCCAGGCACTGATAGTAATGGGGAATATTCCTCGAGACAAGAATGCCATGGGAGCACACTGGAGGCTGAGTTCGCTATTAGTATTCCACATGATGTCAGCACTTAACTACAAGTGCGTGTGTGGTGCGGCCTTGTTTAATGGGTTCAGTACCAAGGATCAAGGAAATGTAAGAAAAACTCAGATTTTTGAAATCGCCAGTGCCTTGGGTTATTTTTGTCCTCCGCCTGGCACTGAAGCATGGCCACAATATTGTAAACACCAGGAAGACTGAACTGCACGCATGTGATTTGGTAGAATAAAATCAATGTATTTTTTATATATAAAAAATAGCAATGCAATTGTCTGAAATTCTGGGGATTTTTAAATGGAATTTGCTGCCATTCTCTTGTGCTTTTAGCAGTATCCTTAGATGCATAAATTAAACAGCAAATGATTTTATTGCCCTGCCAGGCAAAGCGGCACTTCCTAATTTTTGTGTGCCTGGGCAGCTGTTAAAGGCTCAGAAGCGGGGCCAGCAAGAAAGATGGCAATCCGACCCTGGAATCTTTTGGTTTTTTTTATAAATATTTATTCAATTTTCCAATTTTATACAAACACAAAAAGAAAAAGAAAAAGAAAAATATTAAAAACAAATCAATTTCGATATCAATTTTTTAATAACATGTTTCTTTGACTTCCTCATACCTCCCCTTCTTGTTTTCTAGTTCAAATTGTTAATCCAGCAAATCCTAATCTCTTAACATTCCTTTTAACTAACACCTTATTTTCCAATCAACTTTTTAAATTTTATGACTTAAACAATATTAATCCCAGTTCTTTTTATCATAACAGCTAGAGACCACATAAGTTCAATCCAGCATCTTTCAAAGTTCATTAATTTTGCAATATTTCTGTAAATAGTCCTTAAATTTCTTCCAATCTTCTTCTGCCGACTCTTCTCCCTGGTCGCGGATTCTGCCGGTCATTTCTGCCAGTCCCATACAGTCAATCAACTTCATCTGCCATTCTTCCAGAGTGGGTAGATCTTGCGTCTTCCAGTGCTTTGCTATAAGTATTCTTGCTGCCGTTGTAGCATACATAAAGAAAGTTCTGTCCTTCTTTGGCACCAAATGGCCGACTATGCCCAGGAGAAAAGCCTCTGGTTTCTTCAAGAAGGTATACTTAAATACCTTTTTCATTTCATTATAAATCATTTCCCAGAAAGCCTTAATCTTTGGGCACGTCCACCAAAGGTGAAAGAATGTACCTTCAACCTCCTTACATTTCCCGACCCTGGAATCTTTTGAATAAGGGATCTTGATATCCTTTTAGAAACAGCCACCGCTCTGTTTAGGTCTCATCTGCTTGGGGCGTTAGCATGAGCATTTTTGTTACTCCCACCTTTCATGGAACTGATTGTTTAATTCACCCCCAGGTCTTCTGCAAAAATAAGGGATCACTGAGCAGGAAAGAGAAATGTGGGGTGTTTTCTGGTGAAGCTGTGGGATGGGTTAGGGAAGGTGGATGAGCTAACTTTAAAGTTGCAAAGTTTCCTGGATAACAGAAGGAAGGCTCAGGGTGTTTACAACCAGCGGCTTAACTTGCAAATGGATCGTTGTGATCTCACAGCTTGGACATTGACAACAGGTTTTTTGATTTATGCAAAGGGAAGTGGGATGAATAGGCTATGGGAAGACTCTAGGTTTGCAGTGCAAAGAAAAATGGAGGGGAGAAACCCCGAAAAGTGGAGGGAACACCTAAAAAACAACTCAATGGGACTGAGCATGCTCAGCAGGCACAGAATGCTGACTGGCAGGTGCGGGGGAGGGGGATGGAAAACCCTGGGTGACGGGAAGTAGAATGGACTGTCTTGGAAGAAGGGCATGGCTGGAAGACTAAATAGCGGCAATCCATGGTGCAATATTTCGTTACAGATCCCACTTGCTTAGTCCTATTGCTACAACTTTCACTGCCCTCGATCGTATTGTTACAGAACTGGGATAAGAGAGTTTGGGGGTGCAAAGACTTAACCTCTGGAGTTAGTGAGTGTTAGAAATTAATAAATGGCAAAACTTCGATAATATTTGATTTAGCGAAGGGAAGATGCCAGGCCAGGGCCTCAACTGGGATGGAAGTCCTTAAGAATGGCAAAAGGTGCTGCAGGGCAAGAAATTCTCTGCTGGTGAACAGAGGTACAGGGGTGTGGGTCATAGCTGTCAACCGTCCCTTATTTGCCGGGAAAGTCCCTTATCCCAGCGCTGTGTCCCGCTGCTGTCCTTTATTGATGATGTCCCTTAAATTTCCCAGGTTTCAAAGGAAACAGCTCCTCTCCCTCCCTGCCTGCCGGCCAGGGAGGAGAGAGGCTCCAGCTGTGTTGCTTGGATGCGTTGCTCACCCAATAAGGAGTCTAAGAATGACTGGGGGGTTGGAGCTTGAATGCCTTGTGCTGATCAAATCGGCCGCGTTGCCTGAGGACTCCCCTTTGCTCAGCGCTGGTGGTTTTCCTTGCTGCATCCCCTTTGCCGGGTTGCTGCGCTGTGGGAACCACCGCTTGAGGCTTTGTTTGGCTGTTGGCTGGGCTTTCTGCCTTTGGCTTGGAGGGGCTCAGAAGTTGAACATACCTGTGTTGGGAAAAGCCCTTATTTTGGCTGCTGATCCCTTATTTTTGAGGCTGCTGATCCCTTATTTTCAAATCTGTAAGTTGACAGCTATGGTGTGGGTGTGGGTGTCCATCCCATGGTTATTGTGGAAGGAGAAACGTTTGGGATTTCAGCTTCCATGACGTAAGAAACCAGGGGAGGCGGCAGGCTGCAGAGGCGGATTTAGGGCAACATGACAGTTTCCGCCATATTGGGCACCAAGCCTAGGGAGCGCCACAGCTATGGCGTAGTGAATTGAGAAGAATGGAAGGTGAGAGGTGGGGGGGAGAGTGCTGTTTTTCATGAACCTTGGATTTTCTGGCACAGGTCTTTGGGAAGGAGAAGGGTAGAGTCAGCAGTCCAGGCAGATGCCATGTGAGGCAGAACCATCTAGGCAGGTTGGGGCAGAGGCACAGAGACAGTGTGCTGGGTCCTTGGACTCCAATGCTGCACTGCTGTGGGGAGCAAGCCCCTCTTGTGATGCAAGGCTCTGAACTCTCTCCAAAGTGGACCCAGGTGTAAATATGTGTACCAGAAACCATATTTCTTCAAGACACTAGTCTTTGCTGTGCTTTGATTTCCCAATGGAAATACAACTCTGGGTGAGCATTTGAAACCCCTGGAATCTTGTCCAGCCATTCAGCAGAAATTGGGGTGGCGCATAGCAGTATTTTAAAGCATTAACAGTGTGCTAATCCCATCTGCCAACCTAGCAGTTCGAAAGCATGTCAAAGTGCAAGGAGATAAATAGGTACCACTCCTGTGGGAAGGTAAAAGGCGTTTCCGTGTGCTGCTCTGGTTTAGTAATGCTGGCTTATTCATGCTGGCCACATGACCCAGAAGCTGTACGCTGGCTCCCTCGCTCAGTAAAGCGAGATAAGCGTCGCAACCCCAGAGTCGTCCGTGACTGGACCTAACGGTTAGCCCCCCCACACACACCTTTACCTTTTTAATCCCATCTATATGGAAGAGCCATTGGGTCATAAACAGAGAGCTCCTAATTTATAATTCCTTTGGGTGCCATAGAAGCTCCCAATGCCTCGGGGATACAGATGGTGTTTTTACAATGCACTAAAATGTTGCAAAGGAACACCTGAGCGATGTTTCTTAAGGCAATAACCTGGGATGCAACGGTTGGGTATATTTAATAGACATATGGGAAACGTGGCAAATAGAGAGTCACCTAGGCTGAAATGGTAAAACCAGGATAAGCTAAATGGAATTTTGATTTTTTTTGGGGGGGGGAGATAAATTGAGTTTCAGCTACCTCCATGCATTACTAGTTGATTGTCTAGCAAACAAGCATTTGAGTTTTTGTACAAAGGGATGATATCTTTGCACCATCTTGTGGACTCTTGTAGTGACTGCATCATATCCCCATTTCTCTCAACTTTTGAGCAGTTTAAATGAGCTAAAGCAAGGGATCCTTTAGATTTCAGTTGTTCGCTGGAAAATATTCAGCAAGATCCAAGGGATCACTTGTGGGTACAGACCGGCTTGAACTGTGAAAACGCAATGTAGTAAGAGTAATTTCTTATGGTTGTTTTAAACACTGTACAGTAATTCTACCTGCGCTTTTTAAAAAGGTCAATGATCTTTTAACAATTTCAGAGGTTTCGATTAAAAAATTTACAGGCAATCCTAACTGTGTGGAGTGTGTGGAGCAGTCAGTTCTCCACTGCTGTCCATGGCAGAAGATATTTTTCTCCTATTTTGCTCCACCAACTCCAAGCGTTCAAATCAGAGACATGTATCAGGCCCTGTTCCAGGAACTAAACTGACTTATGATTCTTTGGATCCATCACTAGCCCTGCTCCATCCTGCTCCAGAATTGGTTTATTTAGGGTTATTATACCCTTTCAGTGGGTGCAGCTGCGGAGGGGCAGAGCCTGTGCAAGGAGAACCCAACCGAGTAAACATTAGGAAGAATTTTCTGACAACAATTGCTGTTCAACAGTGGAATGGACTAAGTTGGAAGATGGTGGACTCTCCTTCATTGGAGGTTTTTAAATAGAGGTTGGATAGTCATCTGTAGTGGTTAAGAGCGGTGGACTCATGATCTGGTGAACCGGGTTCGCTTCCCCACTCCTCCACATGCAACTGCTGGGTGACCTTGGGCTAGTCACACTTCTCTGAAGTCTCTCAGCCCCACTCACCTCACAGAGTGTTTGTTGTGGGGGAGGAAGGGAAAGGAGATTGCTAGCCGCTTTGAGACTCCTTCGGGTAGTGATAAAGTGGGATATCAAATGCAAATCCAAACTCTCTAGTTGTGATTCTTGCATTGCACAGGGTTGGAATAGAAGACCTTTGGTGTCCCTTCCAGCTCTACGATTCTGTGGTATAAAAATTGTTGAACTAAATAAATAACAAATGTTTCAAAGTCATTATTCTAGTCCCTTTTTTATATCCTTAGTCCTCTTGTGTTTCATTACGGTTGTTTCCTCCTGCTCTTTACATTAATATGCCCAGTGGGGCTTCCTGACTTCTCTGCATTCGGTATTATTAAAGGTAATGTTTAACACTGCTAAATTGGAAGTTGACATTTTTTCTCTTTAAATTTTGTGGCTGTTAAGTAACTCTCTCCCTGCAAGGGCATTTCTGATGGATTCAGATATGCGGTTAGCTTTGGGCAAACTGTGCTGAAAATGAAACTTTCCACAAGCTTTTCTTATTATCACAAAAGAAGACTCTCAGGCAAGTAGCTAACCAGAAGGCTCTGTGTGTGGCAGAGAGAGAGAGAGAAGGTATGTGAATGTATCACAGAAAACTGAAAACACATGGGCAACACATAGGTATTCTCTCAAAAGAAAATAGATTTTGTAATGGTTATGTCCGTATGGTGGGGAAAGACTGACAAAGAATGGTAAGGAAGCTGATGAACAAAAACCAACACAGATATTTTGAATAATTAACAACCAGGATAAATGTTCTTTAAAGGACTAATAGCAAGCATGTATTGTTGGTTTCAACGGCCTCAGTCCAGTATACCTGAAGGAGCATCTCCACCCCCATCGTTCTGCCCAGACACTGAGGTCCAGTGCCGAGGGCCTACTGGCGGTTCCCTCGCTGCGAGAAGCCAAGTTACAGGGAACCAGACAGAGGGCCTTTTCGGTAGTGGCGCCCGCCCTGTGGAACGCCCTCCCATTAGATGTCAAAGAGAAAAACAACTACCAGACTTTTAGAAGACATCTGAAGGCAGCCTTGTTTAGGGAAGCTTTTAATGTTTAATAGGTTATTGTATTTTAATATTTTGTTGGAAGCCACCCAGAGTGGCTGGGGAAACCCAGCCAGATGGGCAGGGTATAAATAATATATTATTATTATTATTATTATTATTATTATTATTATTATTATTATTTCACTGTGAATATTGTATAGTTCATAGTACTTTAGATCATGGGTCAGCAAACTAAGGCCCGCGGGCCAAATCAGGCCCAATAGCCTTCTAGATCTGGCCTGCGGACGGTCCGGGAATCCAGGCAGCATGCAATGGGTTTTGTGACTCATCCAGGCTTGGGGGTCAAAAGTGAGGTGGGCGGCTGCTTGAGACAAGCCCCTTCTTTGTCCGTCATGCGCACGCAGCAATCTTTTCTTCTGGGGTGGGGAAGAGGGAAAAGGAGCCACAATTTAGATTTCCACCATGGAACTGCCGGCGACTGACCTCAGGAAGGGCAGTTGTGGCAGCAGGGGCTCAGAGGCTCCTTGGGAGAGACGCCCGCCGGTGTCTGTGGTAGCACTGCTTCCCGCCAAAGGAAGCAGGGAGTGCCTGGGCGGCTGCACTCCGAAGCAGTTCTGCGCTCTGATGGGGAGGCCACTCGTTAGCTACACCGTGCAAGCCATGGAAAGGTAAATAGCCGCCACCGCCTCGTCTTCCCTCACGCGGGGAAAAGAACGTTTTTGCTTGAGCGGCGCCGGCCTGACTTAGTGTGGCCAACGGCTTTTCCCTTCACCCACACATGAGCACACGCTCTCCAGGGCTGACAGGAATGGCACATTTACCTCAGCCCCCACCCCCACCCCGCCTTACAAGAGAAATAACAACTGTCAACGCGTAAAACACAAAGGAAGCAGCATGGGTGTATGAGGAAACACACCCCTCCCCCCAAAAAATCACATTTGGACAACGTTGGGGTTGGTCCCAATAAGGTTTTTTGACAAAAATGTGGGTCATAATTATGGCAACATATAGTCCAGCCTCCCACAAGGTCTGAGGGACAGTGGACTGGCCCCCTGCTGAAAAAGTTTGCTGACCCCTGCTTTAGATTGTTTGATCAGATTATATATATGCCATCTAATTTCAGCACAAAAGAAATAAAAAAATAGAACTGTGGGTGAGCAGGATTTTTATTTGTAATTCAGTAACATTTTGGTTCCAAATATTCTGTTGCAAACCTTCATTTTTATTTAAGTGCTAATGACATCCTGTGCATATGCTAAGGTGCAGAAGCCACACGTAACTCATTAAAGAAACAGGAATATGTATTAAAATATATCTGAGAAAGCAATGCAGATCTAATGAGAAATCACTCTGAAAACCACATCATGGTAATATTGTCAAGCATTAGTTGCTTCTATTTGTGCAGAACAATGCTTATATGGCATATTACTGAATTTCTATTGCTTTAGGCTCCTCTCTTTGAAGCTTATTGTTTGCTCTATTTGTCAGTGTAACTGTAAGTAAATAACACCCATTTCTAAAGGAAGAGGTTTGGGCAAGTGTCTTTGATGAGTACAGGCAGATTCCGGAATCACATGTGCATGTATATCACTTGCTTTCTCTATATTTTATTAACATGCTCTTGATGTTGAACAGCTGAATGTGTGAACTGACTCTATTGAAACGCACTGTGGTGAAGAAGGGATATCAGTGGGTTGTATCTGTGATGGCTCATTCATATGAACAAGTCACCACTGGATGTTCAAGCAGTGGACATGCATGTGTGAACCGCCTTTGAACCCATCTAAATTCAATTTGCTGTGTTTCCTTGCGTTGCCAAGTAGACTACAAGGAAAATCCAAACAATTATTGGCTATTTCCCCCCCTCTCTCCCACCCCTGATATTCTATTGTCCATTATCCAAGTTTGGGTAGAGCAAGAATCCCATGAAAGTAGAATCATTAACATTATCAGCATAGATACCATTGTCTGTTTCATCTCCATATACTTGGAGCCAGACTTCATCCCCATATTCCAGACGGAGCAAGACAGAACCAGATGCTTGGTCAACGTCGTCCTTCTGGTACTTGTCATAAGTGATGATGACTGCCGTGTCCTTCTTGAACAAGCTAACTTTTACATCTGCCACGTACACGGTGAGATGATATGCAAAATAGTAGACTCCGGGAAAGATGCACCGGAATTTCCCTGTTGTTACGTCATAGTGATTTTGCTCATTGTAGAATATCTTCGTAAACTTGATCGGAAGATTGGCATAAGGGACTCTGGCTGTTAGACCAACACTGAAGGCAGATTGATACCTGGAGGCAGTTTCACCCTTTTCCCCTTTCAGTCCTGGGCTTCCTGGTGCCCCTTGAGGGCCTGCAACACCAGCTGATCCTAAAATTCCACTGTCCCCTTTGAGGCCTGGTACACCTACCAAGAAAATGGATTTTTTGTTAGAGTGGAGCATCCCCAGGAGGTTTCACCCAAACATCCTCAGCTGAAAAGATTATTTCAGCCTCACTTTCCTTCACAAGAACAAAATTCTGAGTCAACTTATTTGTGTGGGCAGCTCATGTCTACGAAAGTAATTCCAGCTTTATTAGGTCTGCTTTCGTTCTAGTAAACTCTCATGAGCTGCTCAGGAATGTGAAGACTGCAGTTTCAGTGTCCTAAGAGTACTTTTGATTCTTTGGGAAATGCCCTGGAAACATGTGGAAGGACATTAGGATATAAATATTGATGTAAGTAAACCCAGGGCTTTTTTCCCCCAGCTGGAACTCGCCAGAACTCAGTTCTGGCACCTCTCAGGTGGGTGGCTATTCTAAGAGAATGAGGGAGGCGGTCAGGGTGAGTTCCAGCACCTTTTTCTAGAAAAATAGCACAGAGTAAAACTGTTCCTACCATTCTTCCTTATGCTGTGGCATAAGTACCATATTTTTCTGTGTATAACACGCCCCCGTGTATAAGACACCCCCTATTTTGGGGAACTCAAAATTAAGAAAATGGGGGGAATTGCCCAGAGTTGTTGAGATTTAGGGGGGGGTTTAATGAAAATCACTCACCTGCCTAAAAATGCTGCCAATTGCACAGGTCGCAGAAGACAAAAATCCTCTGCCTGCTCACCGCAATTGGCAGCTGCCAATTGCCCGCCCAGTTGCCGCAGCAACAGCCAATCGACAGCACAATCGCCGCTGACAATCAGCTGCTTGCAGCAGCAGCCAATCCCCTCCCTCACTCTGCACTATCCATGTATAAGACGACCCCCACTTTTTGAGATTATTTTCTCAGAAACAAACCTTGTCTTATACACGGAAAAGTACAGTATTTAAATCCTTTAAAAATCCAGGTGGCAACTGGACAAAGTGTGTCCTCACAAGACCCTCAAACATTCTTTCAGTGTTCAAATGAATGTCCTAACCCTAATCATTATCAGCTAATAAACATGGCCCATGGTCAAAGGTGAGATGGAACCTCATGTACCCACTTCTGTCTGCAGATGAGATCCGTGGCTCAGCTAGTCATAAACAAGTATTTCATAAAATTTATATACCACAATTTTTTAAAAAACACCCCACCAACACCTCAAACCCTTTATTATCATTTACAGTAATGTTTATTATATATAATAATAAAAATATAAAACAGAAGGTTGCTCCTGTCTGCCCTTACTGGTGCTAACAGCAGCTGGGGTGGGTTTACAATGGGGGAAAGGATTTGGGAGGAAAGTGTAAAGACTCTCTCCCAGAGCACCATGTCCGTCATTTTCAAAGTCCCCCCTTAAGCTAATTATCAGAAAAGGGGGGAGGGAGATTCTAATCACAGATCCCCTAACTCACTGCTACTTTGGTCCTGAATGTGTCCCTGGGTGCTTATTGGTTACAGATTCTTCTGCTGTCCTCTTTTTATGCTTTGGTAGTGCTGGTTGTTATTCTGTCCAGTAGTTTTATCTACTGTTATCTACAGCATTTATGTAAAAAATGCACCTTTGGTGTCCTGAAGAGGATTGAAAGGCACGACATCATGTTTAAAAATAAATGACGGAATAAATAAAGGGAAGGAAACCCAATCGTCACATTATGTCTGCAGTGACATGTTTTTTCTTTCTTCCTCTTGTACTTTCATGTGTCATCTGGCCTGCATGGTGATGTGTGAACCTTTGATCTCAGTCCTGCCAATTGATTAGATTTAAACCCATTAAAGCTCGCGGGGCCCTTGTGGGAATTGCTGGCTTGAATAGAACGGAGGGCTGAAAGCGCTCACCTTGATCTCCTTTCTCTCCCTTTTCCCCGTCCTTTCCATCCCTTCCATCTCTCCCTGGAGTTCCGTGGTGGCCTGGGTAGCCTGGTGCTCCTGACATCCAATTGGCACAGACTCCCCTGGGTGGCTGTTGGGGGTCTTCTTCAGCAACCACTTCAATGTAACAGCAAAGTTTCAGCAGAAGCACCAGCGAGCAAAAGAGGAGGCTTGATCCTCGCTTCATGTTGCACCTGGAAATAATGAGGAACTGCCTAGGGAAAAGGAGTAGTAATAAGGAACAGTAGGAAACTCACAACTAATGGGGATCACAATCCTAGGCACTCCAGTGGCTCCTCTGTTTACCACTCCATCACTGGGTGTAAGGACCTGGGGTGGGGTGAGCTTACACTGGGGAAAAGTGGGCAACTGCACATCGCTGAGGAAGAGGAAAATCTAGGACCAAAAGACTTATGTGAGTAGCTGCCTGACCTTTCAATCCACAGGGAAAACACTCGAGTCAGACAAGGGACAAACTAAAGACAAAACCAGCTTGGCTCACACAGGGCAATCACAATGACTGAGTCTCAGAGATAGCATGAGATTTATGTGTCCACCCACCAAATGTAAGTTATATAATTTAGGGTACAATCCTGCACTTGGTCCAGTATATCTGAAGGAGCGTCTCCACCCCCATCATTCTATCTGGACACTGAGGTCCAGCACCGAGGGCCTTCTGGCAGTTCCCTCACTGCAAGAAGCCAAGTTACAGGGAACCAGGCAGAGGGCCTTCTCGGTAGTGGCGCCCACCCTGTGGAACACCCTCCCACCAGATGTCAAAGAGAACAACTACCAGACTTTTAGAAGACATCTGAAGGCAGCCCTGTTTAGGGTAGCTTTTAATGTTTGATGCATTACTGTATTTTAATATTTTGTTGGAAGCCGCCCAGAGTGGCTAGGGAGGCCCAGCCAGATGGGCAGGGTATAAATAATAAATTTTATTTTTATTATTATTGTTAGTAGTATTCTTTATTATCTGCCACCGGATTTGGCAGAAGTCCATATCAGCTGACAAAATGCCAGGTTCATCACCACTAAGACAGATATGCTGGTGGAATACTAAATATAAACTGGTGGAACATAACACTGGAGTGCCAGAGAATACAAGATAAGTCAGATGGGGAGAATGAGGGGCATCTAGGCCTGCTGGACCTGGGATGCTACCAAGCAGAGCAGGGGTGGCAAATCTTTTTAATCTGGCAGACCTTTTTATTATCTCCCCCACACCCTTGAGCCAACTTTGACAGGTGAGTTGCCTCACTCAGCTGCTGAAGTTGGTCTGCAGGGGTGAGGAAAAGTAATGCTCAAGCCGACCTTGAAAACACACACATCCTGTCACATACTTCAACTGATGCATAGGGAGTTCAGTCCTGCTTTCTGCAGGGTTTTACGGCACTGGTAGGCCCAAACCAAGCAGGATTGAACTCCCTGCACATTAGCAGGAACTGGCAGGCATGGTCAAATACATCAGTCAGGTGGGAAGGAGGTTGATTCACAGGGTGCAGGCGAACCAGCCAGTTTTCAGCAACCAGCCAGTTTTCAAGGAGGGATGAACTCATGAGCTGCTGCATGTGTGTTTTCAATCCTGTTTTCTGCAGTTTTCAGACTTGCCATCCAGTCCCGCTTGGGAACTTGCTGCCATGCTGGAACAAAGCAGAGTTGGACCCCTTCGGCCTCAGCTAGACAGAAGTGGGTTATTCCCACCCAGTTCCTTCTCCTATATACAGGCTCTCTTTTTGATCAGGGAGCTCCATCCTTGCGAGTCTCCTGCTTTTTGTGCCTGTCCTGCCTCCCATGCCTTTATTCCTGAGCCTCTTGTTCCCTGTGAGGAAGCCCCTCTCAACCACAATGGAGTGACCACTCTGGAGAAGCCAAACTCCCTGCTTCCTCTGCTGCAGAGCTGCTGCTTCTGCCTCTGCTGTCCCCATCTCTCTTCCTAATCCTCCCTGCTGTCAGGGACCCTGCTCCTGCCTCAGAGAGCTTTGGCAGCATTTGCCTTCTGCTCCTCCACAAAATGCAGAAGAAAGTCACATGAAATGAAGATCACCGAACCAGAAGATCAAGCATCAGTTCTGTAACTGCAATCAGCAGAAGACTCAAGGCACAGTTTGAAGCTGTAGCGTTAAGGGAGATCCTCCACATACAGAAGCATCTAAGGCTAGGCAGAGGGAGGCAGCTGGTTTGGGGTATCATGAAAGGGCAGCAAGCTGTTAGCTGTTTTCCCATTTTTATTGGCAGGGTGGGGGAGAGGCGCTTGTGGGATTTCCTGCTGCCAGTTCCATAAAAACCCCTAACTGGTCACTTGCATATTATCTACCTTGACTTGGGGTGCAAGGTATATTTGCTGTTCTGCCCCAGAGAGCAAAATGCCCTCAGGAGACCCTGGGAACTCTATTCTAATTCAATTCTGCCCTGTGCATGTTTTCTCAGAAGTTCCACTTTGGTAAATGGCACTTACTTCCAGGTAAGTGTGTACAGAGTTGCATCTTGACTGATATATGCTTCTGTACTGTTTTTGCAGACAGGGGCCAAAGTGACTGGATGATTGGATTTGAAGAACGTATGTTTTATAACCTAAAGAGGCATTCTGTGAACCACACTATGACAAGCCAATAGTTCTGGACGAGGATGAAACAATGAAATGACCTCTAGATTCCAGAAACATTATCTTCAAAGTATGTGTGGCAGAGAAAACTTGGCAGATAGTGGGGTACATATCTGGGCATGTTGTGCTTGTACCACTTCAGTGTCCTTATCGCTACATAACTCAGGAAAAGACATTTAGGTTCCAGCACTCAGAACAGACATATCTTGATTGTAGTTGCTATATTTTCTGACTACCACCCTGTATGATTTTGACGCTGCTTTTAATGTATGCCTCTATTGCAAAATGCAATGCAATTCAATAACATTTTGCATTTTGCTTGACATTTTGCTGAGCTGCTGTGGAGAAAGTTCTTGTACTCAGCCGTGTGATCAACATGGAAGGACACTCCACCCACCATTCCAATACCTCTTTGTAAAAACAAACAAACAAACAAACAAACAAACAATAAACACTACACCAAAATGGGATTTTGGTACCCATAAAATTAAATGCATTTGTAGAATGCTCCTGGTCATATACAGCAGTCCCAAAACCAGCTCCTATACAACCAAATAATTCTGATCAAGGAAACTTGTAAATGCCCACTTTTCCTGATAGGAAGGCAAAATGCAAAACAATATCAAAATATTGGAGAGGAACTGAAGACCTACTTATGTGTAAAAATGCATAGGATTGGGTTGATGGCTGCATTTCTATGCTCACTTACCTGGGAGTAAACTCAATGAATTATATTATTATCTAACTAAATGTGCATAGGCTTGGGCTGTATAGAAAATTTGCAGAGTGAGTGCAACATAACTGTGGGTTTGAAGTCTACTTTAAAGTACTACATTAGTTGCATTAGTGCTGCTGTATAATAGGGTGGATTATATACTGTAGTATTTATCTTGATCTTCCAGGACAAAAACAAGCCTGATCTTTGAAAATTAATATTCCTACAT
Source organism: Podarcis filfolensis (assembly GCF_964270895.1). Lineage (NCBI taxonomy): Eukaryota > Metazoa > Chordata > Lepidosauria > Squamata > Lacertidae > Podarcis > Podarcis filfolensis. Next base: position 34,049,531 of record NC_139608.1, on the reverse strand, counting down.
TTCTGGACTTTCGAATTATCATTGGCACTAGCCTAAGATAATGTATTCTGTTCCAAAACAATATTGTGGAGCTGTGGAATGATGAGGCTGCAATCTTAAAGCCACTTAGTACTATATCCTAGTGCAAAAGAAAGATCTATTATGTCTGAATATTCTTTTAAAAATTGCCATCTTCATTTAGATTATTCAGTGTGACACAATCATTGTGCTGGACTGTCTGCAGAACTAGAATGTATTAGTATAGTGAAATCTAAAGTGCTCAGGTAAGTGATCTATGCATTGTACACTCCTTAGAATGGCTAAAAACTCTCATCAGGCATTCTCACCTGAGGCACTCCAAATTTGTTAATTAGTTAGCATAACATATGTCACCTGTTTGGCTCAATATTGTAGTCTAGCAAGAAAGGCAGGTAACTCTAATTAAGCATTGTGCTTATATAATGTACGGTATCTCTGTCTCCTTTTCCTTCTGTACCCTTTAATGTAAGTCCCACTGAACTCAATCAGACTTGAGTAAACTCGCATAGGGATTGCACTGTTAACTACACTGGCAGACAATCATGAAGAATCTAAGTTAGTAACCAGTAGAAGGCAGAAAGATTTCAAATTTCTTGCTACAATAATTTTCTTATCATGAGTTTTTCTCATTTCTGCACTAATTTTGAATCCATTCTTGACTGCTAATTCAAGCACTCAGGGGACATGGAACAATGCTGTTAAGTGCGAGCGAGCAATTCTGTAGATAACTTTCCTAAATAACTGGTTCCCAAATAAAAATACAAGTGTGCAGTTTCTTTACAAAATGATTATCTATTTGAATGGTGTAGTATAATGCTCTAACAAAAAATGGCTCTTACCAGTTGTTCTTTGTATGATGTCCTAAGTTGCTTGCAGTCACTTCAGAAATGCAGTGGAAAGAATGGCTGGGTCTCTCAATCACTTATCACAAAGAGACATGTGGAGCTGTCAGTTATGATGCTGTCCTTTCTATTTGCTACCGAGCATGCTAATTTAATTCTATGCACTTTCTATCATTTTCCTGTTTCATTTTTAATTTGGGATAATTTTAATTGTGTTCTATTTTTAGAGAGACATATTTTAAAAAGAACCAGATGGCTTGCTCGAAAATTGTCAAACCAATGATAATTAGATTTTGTGTTACCAGAGGAATATATATAGCGCGCGCGCACACACACACACACACACAGAGAGAGAGAGAGAGAGAGAGAGAGAGCCTTCAAATTATAAACAAATTATAAAATTTTACTCAATTTCCTTGGGGATAGTCCCATTGAATTGAAAGGCAGTTTCTTCTGAGCAGTCATGTTTTGCTATTAAATAAGTGGTTTAACAGTGCAATCTTATATTGCACTACTTAATCCTACTCAGAATTTGGTCCCATTGAGTTCAAAAGTGCTTACTTCCAGGGAAGTGGGTATAGGATTAAAAGAAGCAGTCTTTTAATTTTACATTTGGTTTTGACTCTTTGTTTCTTTGAGTATCTAGATATTTATCTAAATAAATAAATACCTATTTAGGGGAAGGAAGAGTTCTGTGCTTTGCTAGTTAGACCCCTTTTTTAAAAGGAAATAAGTAACTTTATTAAGTATCTATGTAATTTACTATCATTTATTAGTTATATGAATCATTTGCTCTGCAGGCACTTTTTGTCTGACTGAGCCATACAGCAGCCAGAAAGATTGCCAGATTGATTTGCACTGACAAGCGGACAGGTAGCCTTCTCTTGCAAGATTACAGACCCTTGCTAATGGGTCTCCCAACCCCTTATAACATTTCAGGTGCTCACCCCTTGGGTACTTGTCAAATCGCCAGATACACATTTGGTATTTAATGTTTGATAGCACTGCTGCTGTTGTAAGGTTTTTGTACTGTGTTCTTTTGCAGGGAATTTGTAACCATATAAACATTTCACATTTTGACATTTGTATATTTTATATGTACCCGGCTTGCCCATTAGTACAGCTCCTGATGCAGCCAGTCCCCCCGAGTCCCAGTGACAAAGGGAAAATATGATGTGCATGGTACAATGAGTTATATTTGGCTGCACGATATGAAAGCACTTCAAACTGCCTGCTGACAAGCAAGAAATCTCTCGGTCAGATTAGAACAGTGGTGTCAGGTGTTAAGATCCTATTGTCAGGCTCCTGCTCTTTCTGCAGCAAGAAGGTTTGACTCTGGTGCATTCTTTAAATGCAGTCTTTGTTCATAGGGGTCTGAATTGTTGGGGGGAAATTGGGGAAGGGGCCTCATTTTAAAAACACTGGTGGCAGGCAGGCATCGTCCACAAGAAATGTACAAGCCACACCAGCTGACACCAACCAAATTTTTCCAAAATTACACAGGTAACCAGGCAGACCTGTGACAAATGCAGAGGCAGGTACGTTTGACGTTCCCAGGGCAATGCAGATAAGTAAGTCCTATAGCAACACCACTGGTGGGAACCAGTCAAAATACAGCTGATCATGTCACCCATTCATCCTCTCATTGCTCAAGAGGTCATTCTTTTGAGATGGTAAATACCTTCGTTCTTGAATCCAGGTCTCAGACCTACTCTATTCATGCACAAAATATGCCCTTAAGACAGGATTTGTAAGTGAAAAGAACCATTGGGAGTGGTTCCCCCCCCCCCCCAAGATATTTCCTTCTGCTAAAGCCATGGTTTTCCCAGTAGTGATGTATGGAAGTGAGAGCTGGACCATAAAGAAGGCTGATTGCCGAAGAATTGATGCTTTTGAATTATGGTGCTGGAGGAGACTCTTGAGAGTCCCATGGACTGCAAGAAGATCAAACCTATCCATTCTTAAGGAAATCAGCCCTGAGTGCTCACTAGAAGGACAGATCCTGAAGCTGAGGCTCCAATACTTTGGCCACCTCATGAGAAGAGAAGACTCCCTGGAAAAGACCCTGATGTTGGGAAAGATTGAGGGCACAAGGAGAAGGGGACGACAGAGGACGAGATGGCTGGGCAGTGTTCTCGAAGCTACCAGCATGAGTTTGACCAAACTGCGGGAGGCAGTGGAAGACAGGAGTGCCTGGCGTGCTCTGGTCCATGGGGTCACGAAGTGTCAGACATGACTAAACAACAACATTTCCTTCTGCAGAGGAATATTGGGCATCATTAAGAGTCTCTAGATGGCTTCAGGATAGCTCTCTTGTACTATTCCAGACATGTGGTTTATATACTGTACGTGTGTTTACCTTGTCTCCTTATGAACATTCATGTTATTTATGACACCTTAGAATTCTTATAACAATAAGTGTCCATTGATTAGCAAGTTGCAGGTATTTGCATTTTGGCTTTCTACCAGGAAAAGTGGCCATTTACATGTTTTCTTGATCAGAATTATTTAGTTGTATAGGAGCCGGTTTTGGGACTATATGACCAGGAGCATTCTACAAATGCGTTTAATTTTATGGGTACCAAAATCCCATTTTGGTGCAGGGTTGTTGTTTTTTTACAAAGAGGTATTAGAATAGTAGTCAAAGAAGGTGGGTTGACTACATGGCTGAGTGCAATAACTTTCTCCGCAGCAGCTCAGCAAAATGTCAAGCAGTTTGAGATGCAAAATGGTATTGCATTCAGAATTATTATTTTTTTATTAAGACCTGCTTAGCTGTTGAAATCTTGGCTATTTCTGATTATAAGTATTATGTAGTCAGTATTATGAGGATCAGTCACTTGTCAGTTCCCTTTTAATTGTTATTTTTAAAAAAGGATCTTTGTCCAGATTTTCACTTTGGGGGATATGGCAACCCTATGTGAAAGGAACAGAGGGGAACTAGATTCTCTCGCGCATTCCTGAACCTTTCAAGGTATGCTTCTTAGGGATACTTTGGATTCTAATCTGTTGTAGTGATTGTATGAACCAGCAGGTGGCAGTTAGTGTACACAAATGCAAGGGGGAATCTAGTCTATGTAATTTATAATGAAGTTTCCGTCTCTCTCTCACACTCACACACACACAACTCCCAAGTCTCTAACAGCTGTCTGTGCAGAGAAATGCAGTAGGCAAGGCTTCTCTGGTACTGGAAATCCTTCACCTGTTACATTTCTGTGTGGCAGTCAGGTGATCTGGTATAGGAGCAGCATCAGTAAAACAAACACACACACCAAGCCTAATTTATAAAATGTGTCATCTTATAATGGATAGCCATTTCAGAACATAAGAAGGGATGTGTTGGATCAGACCAAAGGTCCAAACTAGCCCGTCTTATTTCCTGCATTGGCTAGCTGAGTCCTTCTGGGGAGCCCACCAGCAAGATAGGAAAGCAGCAGCCTTCATTGTTTGGTAGCAAGCATTCAGGGACGTGGGTGGTGCTGTGGGTTAAACCACAGAGCCTAGAACTTGCTGATCAGAAGGTTGGCAGTTCAAATCCCCGCTCTGGGGTGAGCTCCCGTTGCTTGGTCCCTGCTCCTGCCAACCTAGCAGTTCGAAAGCATGTCAAGTGCAAGTAGATAAATAGGTACCGCTCCGGCGGGAAGGTAAACGGCATTTCCATGCACTGCTCTGGTTTCGCCAGAAGCGGCTTAGTCATGCTGGCCATATGACCCGGAAGCTGTACCTCCCTCGGCCAATAAAGTGAGATGAGCGCCGCAACCCGAGAGTCGGCCACGACTGGACCTAATGGTCAGGGATCACCCCCCCTTTGCCTTTACCTTTATTCAGGGACAAAGCACCTCTGAACCTGAATGTCTTCAGTTCATTTGTCTAATTCCAAACTCCACAAGCATTTCTGGATATTCTGGGAAAATGACATCCAGAAATAATATCAAAATATACTGGAAATGCTGGAAAAGCATTATTCGGTGTTATTAAGTCCCAAGTGTTATTAAGGCCCAAGACTACAAAGAACTCATCTAACCAGATTAATGGGCAACAAAATGACAAATGAGGGTTAATGTGATTAATAGTGGAAAGGAAACAGTGCTGGTTCTGCAGTTCCATCATTTACAGGAATCTACCCCTTGATTCTGTTACCTGTGTGGGTGTAACCAGAACAGAAGCAGCTCCTACTAATTTACTTGACTCTTACCAGTGGGGACTATCATCTCTCCCCCCACCTCCCCAGGAATGCCCCTGGCTATGACACTACACTATGATGAAGCATTATTCCCAGGGGGCATTATGTCCTAGGAATCTGGCCAGCAGACTGCTAAGAGCAGCCAAGTTGCTACTCGAAGTGGCAGCAGGACTTTTCCTTTTTGTGAGAGAAAGAAAAAGCTTCAGCCATCTCTTGTTTGAAGGTAAGACACCTCCCCAATTATTACAATTTGCCCCCAACCAAAAGAACTTTGCAAGCGGCAATGGCCCTGCAAAAGTGGTGGTGGAGTCAAGATATTTGGCTCAGCTTTAATTAGTCCCCTGCATAATGGTGTACTTTTCATGTTTTGAATGTTTAGATTAAAAAAATAAAATGAAATAAAAATACTGCAATTGTTTGTATTTGGGGGTCTAATGTCTTTGGAAGTACAGGGTGCTTATAGTTCCACAACCAGTTTGTGTTATTTATCTTCCTGAGAGAAGGGAGATCACTCACTCACTCACTCACTCACTCACTTGTGCTCATTCAGGTTGCCTTTGCATTGCTCAACCATAGGAACCAGTTCCAACCTGCATGGGCAAAAGCCAGATCTCTGCTTTTGCCCTTTTGTTTCTGCTGCACAGGCATAAATAGGATCCTTCATTGTTCTGCAGAAATACAGTAACTGTTTTGTGTGCTGCGCACAAGGTTTTTGCCACTTGCCCAAGACAGTTGCTGCGTCAAGGCAGCTACTCTTTCCCTCAAGAAATTGCTGCTTTTCAGCCTGTCCCTAGGGACCAGGCTAGATATCCCCTCTATACATGGTTTTTGTTATGTAATTGGCTGGGCAGGGGGGCGGGGAGGAATGCCAAACAGCCTCTGATGTCGACTGAGGTGGTTGGGGAGGGGAAGTTTAACATTTCCTCACCCTTTCACAGCCCCAACAAAAACCCACCCCTCTGAGATGCTATTTGCATTTCAGTGGAAACCTCCATGGATGGAATTTTGGGAAGACGCTGACATAAAAGCTCTATTTATGTGTTTGAAATCATGTTTGTGGGCGTGAAGTGTGTAGGGAATGGGGTTGCCGCCCATCCTGTAAAAAACAGGATCACCCTGTTTGGGGACAAAAATGACCCCTGTTCTGTTTGGACTTCAAACGGGAGACCTTTTCTTTTGTATTTGAGCTCGGCCAGCGCAAAATGGCGGTTGTGTCATTGTTGGTGCGGCTGATGAGGAGCTTGGCCCAGCATGAGTGACAATAGAGAGAAGAGAAAATACCTCCTCTCCCTCCCTCGTACCTCCTTCTTTCCTCCTCACTGGCGCTCCTCCTCAGCCACTACCCACCGGTCAAGAATGGTGCGTGTCTGCTGCCACTTAGCCGCCTCCACCACCCTAACCTGACCTCTCCACCTCCCTCCTCCTCCATGCTCAAGTCTTTTCCTTTGCCTGCATGGGCAAGAGGCTACAGCTGTGGTTCAAGTTGCCCATGGGAGCTGGCCATCTGCCTGTGAGTCAAGGGAAAGAGAGGGGCCAGGGTGGTAAGGGAGGCCAAATCCGGGGAACCCCCCCTCCACAAAGGGTGGAGGATTTGGTGTCATGAGAGTGCGTGTGCCCCCCAATCCTCACCCCCAACCTGCCCTGTCTTTTGCCTGACCAAAGGTGGCAACCCTAGACTAGGGGGAGTGACTGCAGGCATGGTACCCCATCCACCCCTGTCCTTGCCTGCTTTCCCTGCACACTTTATGCCCATATGCATTTTTCCTGAATGAATGAGAAGGCAGTAGATGCACAACAGGCACCAGCTTCAGTGATTTAAAGGGGAATTAGACAAACCTATGGAGGACAGATCTTTCAGTGGCTGCTAGCAGTGATGTTTAGGCCAGTTAAAGCAGTTGTTGGCAAGCAATGAGGGGAGAGGACTGGAGGCATCTGGTTGGCTAATGGAAGTAGTCAGAGGCTGAACTAGAGGGGCTGTTTGCAGAGTTCCTCTTATGTTCTTAAAATTGAATATTTGATGGCTACATCAGAGAGAGAGGAGGAAATAGTAGAGAGTAAGAAATGAAAGCAATGGAGGCATTTTCTGCCTTGGAATCCTAGCCCAGAGTGGCTGGGGAAACCCAGTCAGATGGTGTTATGTACTAAGCTCGGATCCTAGAACAATAGGCAAGTAGGATCCTAGAATGCAACAACTGATTGGCTTGCAGGAAAAGACCAATCAGGTTCCAGGAGGGAAGCAGAATCAGCCAATCAGATGGGACTCATTGTGTAAATAAGGTATATAAAAGCCTGAGGTTTGGGGGGCAATTCAATCACTGTTTTACAAGCTGCAATAAAGAGCATGAAATCACTACAGGACTCCCAAGTATATTTCAGATGGGGCAGGGTACAAATAATGGTTTATGGCAGGTATTATAGAAAAATAGATGTCCATTGCCTAGCATCCATTTAACATTTCCCCCAAAAGCTCAAAACAACTTTGCATTATCTTAGTAACCCTTACAACAGGCTGTAAGAAAGGCAAATATTGTCTCAACAATATAGAAGGAGCGGTGCTAATGCCATGAGATTGTGGTCTGAGGACTTCTCAGCACAGGCTCTAGCTATCTACTACTATACATCTGCTCTCCAAACAGTACATTATACATTTATAATATAATCAATGAAAGTTGCAGCTCCACTAAGTGCAACATGGAGGGATGGAGTGTTCTTGGATAGGAAAGCTTCTTTTATGCCACTTGGTAGGAAACAGAAGCCAGCCTGTGCTTGCTCGTATGTTGGAAAGGTGCCGTATATCTCTGGATGGACTAAAAAAAGACTCGGCTGCTGAATTAATTTAGGTACATCAGCAGTCAGATCAGGTATCTTCAATATAAGTTTAGGGGGTAGTTGGGAAATTTGGAAGGGTTTGGGTAGCTGGGAAATAAAATATGAAAGCAAGTAGGTCATTTTTCTGTGTGCAAACACCAGCGATCTGTACTTGCGTGAATGGGATGAAGGAATTACCCCCAGACACACCAGACACAATTCAAGCTGGCTAGTGATTGTTAGCATTCAAACACTGGCAGAAGCTGAACTGCAACAGAATTCCTGTTGGAGGAGTACACTTTTTGTGGATGCAATCACACTGGGTTTAAGAAAACAAGAAAGTGAATGTTTATTAATAATGGAGAGTGCCTGGTGCTGCCTGATAATTTTTAGAAACAAACAAACAAACATGCTTCTTAAAAGGATAGTGTAAGTTGTGTGTTTGGTCATGTCATGACAATAATTTTGCTTGGACTAGTTGTGAATTCATACTGGGTTGCCATCTTGATTCTAAATGGCGCCTGACGATATATCGAGAAGTGGCTGAGCGTGTGCCAAAATAAAATGAGTGGTGCCATGTTCCAGTCTACCATCTTGAATCATGATGGCACCCGGCATCCAAACATTGATGAAGGCCATTGCCCCCCTACCTATGAACCCTCATGCCCAATCTGGGGTCACTATCTTGAGAGGCAGCCAAACATATGCCCCCAAATGGGTAATGTTCTTCCAAATTCATGTTTCGGTCCCCCATCTTAAATCAAAATGGCTCCTGGTATCCAAACATTGACAAAGGTCACTTCAGGATCCCTCATGCCAAATTTGATGACATTACATCAAGAGGTACCCAAAGGTCGAAGTAGACCCCCACACATTAGGAACTCGCAGGAGGAAGGTGACATGTTGTTTGGACCAGGAACCATAGTCTAACAAACTGGCCCGCTTAAGAAGCCAGCTTCATAATCCATAGATTGTAGTTGTCCTGCTTTGAAACTGAGCAGAATTTGTTATAAACCACAATACCTTGTCTGGGTGATACAACAGACTTGGAAGAATTGCAGGGCAGACACTGAGTAGGGAAACACAGAAAAGCAAAATCTATCTTGATACTAAAACTTATTAGCTTCCGTTGATCATATCACCTTCTGCTCTGTTAAACACCATTGCCTACAGGTGTCCAGATTTGACAGGAAGAATTTCCATTTATTTTATCTCTGCCCACCCTAAGGAGCACTAAAAGAGAGGACTTCAGGTCCTTGATACAGAGTTTGGTTTGTTGCTACAGAAATTTCCCCTAGTTAAAAGGTGCTTTCCCACAGCACCTTGCTGCTTGCCAAAATGGTAGGTGGATAAATGCAAGTTTGAGTGATTATAAGCTTGCATTAGATTTGTATGGGTGTGCCATTAACTACATTTGGGAGGTCTGAATAAATTTATTGATATAACTTGGCTCAGTATTGCAATAAAAACACGTCTTCTTCTTATGTAAAACATTGTTGCAGCGGCACAGTGTGATAGGAATTTTGAGGTCTTAGATATATGTTAAATGTTCATAAGTGTACCAACCAAGCACGTATATAGATCAGCACAGGAAGACTGACCTGGAACCATTTTGATTCCCAAACTGTCCCAAACTGACCAAATGTTTTCTCTGCAAGGTCAAAGGAAAATGGAAAAGCCTCCCCATTGTCTTTTCTTTCACAAATCCTGTCTTAAGGGCATGTCTGTGTTTGAATAGGGTGTGAGCCTGTGACCTGGCCCAGGAACTACGCATTTATCATTACAAAAGACTGGCCAGGCTCCCCAGGCAATCCAATCAAGTAACCTGCCAGACAGGAGATAAACGACAGGAGAAAAACAACATTCAAATTTCTGTTTTAGACCGCCTTTTCTGTGATGTAGGTATGATGTATCTGGGGGGTGGTCTTAGGTTACACCCCTTCTGTGATGTATGTATGATGTTTCTGGGGGTGGTCTTGATCTACAGGGTGGCAATTTCAAAAGTCCATATAAGGCCTTGCACGCCATTGTTCTGGGTTCTTCCTCCTTTCCCGCGGGTAAGAGGAGCACTCTGTTGCAACAGATCAATAAAGATCAAGCTTACCAGCTGCTTTGCTTCTCAATATTCCCTGGTTGGCCTCTGTTATTTTCTCCTACCAATAGGGAACCTATGTAAGGACTCTGTATGGGCTCTTGGATACCCCATAAGGCAAAGGGGCAATTTTTGTTTACAACAACAGTTAAGGGCTGAAGAAGATATTCTGAGATGGATCCATGACCAGTTAATGGTAGGGTGGGGGGGGATGATGTGCAAAATAAAAGGCACAATTTTGAGCTCAAAATAAGATGTTATAGACTGCCACTTGCTCAATATTTTCATTATTGGGTTTAGGAAAGGATGCAGGAGTGTGATAGTGAAATCTGCTGATGAGACAATGTTAGGAGGCATTTTCAATAAAGGTAAGGACTGGAAAATTATGCAAGATAGATAGCCTTGTCTTAAGGACTGATATAACAATAATTAACTGGATGGAATTCAGGAGGACAATGAGAGACGACATTTATTCACCTGTGGCTGATTAATAAGTTCTTTTTGTATTTGCCAAATACCTGCTAGGAAATAAACGAATGATAAACTTATGAACCAGCACCGTGGGAGGCAACTGATAAGAAGGTGGATGTGAGGAAGGAATTTTCAAAACAGCTTGACATATCTAATAAATATAGGTTGAAATTAATATTACTATACAATAAATTAGAATGGCCTCCCCTACACTATTGTTTATTAGGAATGAGAAGGGTGAATCCTTCTGAGCTTAGCTGAAAGTCAGGCATAAGAAGAAAAGGGGGGAAACACAAATCTACATTACGAGAGGACATTATTATTATTATTATTATTATTATTATTATTATTATTATTATTAGAATTTATAAACCGCCCTATACGCAGAGGTCTCAGAGCAATTCACAGAAAATATATATAATCAGAATAAAAACAACAACCCAATAACAAACAGACCCCAAGAAAAGAGCCGCATTTTAAAAGGTTATAGGATGTCAAACAGATCAACCGAAGGCCTGGTTAAAAAGGAACATTTTTGCCTGTTACCTAAAGGTGTGTAATGAAGGCACCAGGTGAACTTCCCTGGGGAGAGCGTTCCAGAGATGGTGAGCCACTGCAGAGAAGACCCGTTCTCATGTTGCCATCCTCTGGACCTCTCAAGGAGGAGACACATGGAGAAGAGCCTCAGAAGATGATCTCAGGGTCCTGGTAGGTTCATATTGGAAGAGGCAGTCCTTGTGGTATTGCAGTCCTGAGCCGTTTAAGGCTTTGTAGGTCAAAACCAGCACTTTGAATTGGGCCTGGAAACTAATTGGTAGCCAGTTCCTTTTCAAAACTCCATGTCACACAACATTGGCAGCAGGACAGCAGCACACCCTCTCCCCTTCTTCAACATGTGAGCGCTCCACATGCAAGTGAACAGAGCTGAAATAAGTAGTTAAATATGAGAGGAGGGAAGTAGAAATATAAGGGAGGGAGGAACATGTGAGCACAGGTCTCATTTCTGTATGTCCAAACCATGTTGCATGGGATCTCCGAACCAGCTCTGTGTTAGAAGAGATCCTGAAATTTAACCTTCAGTATAAGTAGAACCCCATACAATTTCAAACAAAGCATCCCCATTGTTTCCTATATACAACAGACAAGGCAAAGCAAGTTTTCCCCCCTTGATGGCTTACCAACAATCCTCCAGGGCAGGTCTTCTTGTAGCACAATTGGACTGCAATCTGTAGCCTCTTACCTGAGAGTCAGCCCCACTAAACTTAATGGGAGTTCCTTTTGAGAAGACTTGTAGAGGATTGCACTGTCCTCACAAGCCCAGATGTAGCGATATCCATCTTCATATGCGAAAAACTGGGTTTCTGCCTTAAGAAACTGTGTCTTTATGGCTTTCAAACTTGAACTATAGTTTATACACCCCATGGGTTAATGTATCGTTAAAACTTGGTTCTTCATTAGACTTTGAAATGTAAATAATTATGTAAAGATTTGCCATATCTGCTTGCTGAGTGTCTTCAAATAGATACATGTTTTCCAGAGATAATGGATAATGGATATTAGGTGTACTTGGAATTGTAAAAGAGGTCACACTGTTTTTTTTTTCTTCAAGACCTGTAGGCATGTAAATCTCAAAACAAAAACTGAGAAACCATTCATCCACTTGATTAATAATAACTGAAACAAACAAAAATGATTGATTCATTATCTAGGCTGTAACAAAGCAAACTTTAACAATTCCTTGAGTCTGAATATTTGTCAGAAGAGCAGCTTTTATACTATTTTGATACATGTTAGCATCCACTTAATCAGAAGTTGTTGTTTTTTTTCAAATTGGGGGTTCATCTGGACATCCAGGAACTTTAAGATAAGAGTGATGAATGGATGGCATAAGATGGATAGAAATAGGTCAGAAAGAATCTGCATCATAACTCCCACTTTCCTTTGGCTTGTAACACCACAGAACACACCAAGGCCACTTACTTGATAAATAAGATTGGTAAATTTCCTCCTCCTCCTCCTCCTTGAAAACAAAAAGAAACTGTTCCTTGCTTCTATAGTGCAACTCTCTTCCAGTTAATTTTGCATTAATGCTCCACATAATGACTGAACACAGGATACATGGCTTCAAGATGGCTCTCATATTGTACTCTTGCATGCCACCCCAATCTCTGAGCAGTGTGAGATTTCAGGGGGTTCAGGTGCTTATCAAGGGTTCGTGTTTCTTTTTGGGAATGACGCGTAGCAGAGAGTGTGGCGCCTTTATGATATGTGGTTTATTTACACATATATACAACTTGATCCTATGGTGGAGGAAGAGTTCACAGCATTAAGAGCCAGAAAGGATCTTGTTTCTCTCCTAGCGAGAGCGTTCAGAAATCAAACATCATGCTCTCCTTCTCTGACTTCTAGGTGGCATTACAGCCAACTCCCAATTCTCAACTCTGCCTTTTGTCCTTCTCACTGTTGAAGAGTTGGAGGAGGGACCCTATCCTTTGTTCTCTTAATGGCCCATTACCTTTCCCTTGTTCTCTCTTAATGGCCGATCACTTTTCATTTGTTTTCTTAATGGCCCATCACCCAGGTGATTACACGAACACAGGAAGCTTCCTGTCTTATATTTTAGGACTTGCTGGTTCCAGGGTTAGAATGCGTCTGGTAACCACAAACTCATAACAGTACTAATGCCCCATCAGTTATTTAATTTGCTAGTTGCTAGAGAGTGCTCAGCTTATTCAGAAAAGTTTTTAGCAGCTTCTTCCTCTAGTTTTCATTCTATCTCTTTAAGGAACTATGCTTAGAGCAGAGCTACAAAGAAGATTGCTTCTTTTACTGGAAAGTAATGGCTTATGGCCACAAATCCCCTTTTGGCTGAGGGGGGAGAACTGCTTATGGTAATTTCATCACTAAGTACGTCACTTTTGTAGCATCTGCATGCAGAGGTTCACTGAAGTTCAGCTATCTTACTTTGCTCCCCATTGCCTAGTTCACGCTGAACAAAAAGCTGTACTTATTTCTGGCAACGAACAAAGGAATCTAAAGGGTGCCACATTTGAAAATAAGAATGTGTTATCCTAATATCCTCTCTTGCAAGGAGAGTCATGGAAAGTTTCCCAAAATCCTAGAGTTGTCTTCAGCATTCTGCTAACCAATCCAGGGCCATGAACAGTCACTCAAGGGAACAGATTCCAAAGATGGCACCATTTTCCTACCACAAGTCTTCATCTGCATTTGGCATTTAAAAAATGAATGAGCTCCAGTTTCAGGAATAGACATTAAAGGTTCTATTTAAATAAACCATGGAGGAAATGTCCCTCCTCTGCCCCCTGAGATCAAACATTTTATAAGCGGCACCAATGGTCATATAGTGTACTGTTTTTATGGGCTTACAGGGACCGGCATGTCATTACAGGTACTGGGATCCTGGAGGAGCTATCTGTACATCGGCTGGGAAATCATCCAAAATATCCACCTGAGTGATCTGGGATGTCCTTTTATGCTGCTTAATTGTCCAACCACTGCAGTTTGCTCAGCTCTCAGATTAAGAGCCAGGAGAGAGATTAAACTGTTTATAGCCTGGTGACCAGTTGGGCTACTTTTAGATAACCTTTTGATGTTCTTATTGGGAAGCGAACCCACAGTTTTCTGAGTGTTTGTTCTGATTAAGATACATATATGACATGAATTGATAATGTATGAAAATACTGAGTTATAAAATGTTAAGTTATAGAGATAAGATAAATGAAAGAGGGTAAGGATTTGCTGATTTGATTAATTAAATGGGAATACAAGAAGGGGAGGTGTGAGGAAGTCAAAGAAACAAGCAAACGAGTTTGTTGTTATGAAAAATAATTGTTTTTAATTTTTCTTGTTGTTTTTGTATGTTTTATTTATCTTTTTATTTTTATTTTTTCTCTTTTGTTATTATGTGTTTTTGTATGTTTGTTTTTGTGAAATCTTAATAAATATTTCTTTTAAAAAAAAGATACATATATGACATAAACAGCTGGCTCCTGGAGGGCCGACACAGAGGTGACACAGAGGTTGGTTACTATTCTACACAGGCTCTTTGGCCTCCTCAGAAATAAAGTTCATTTAACCACTAACTTGGCTCATAGTGAGTTTCTGTGTGATCAGCTGAAGACAAAAGAACCACATACAATGCACTGCAGCAACCTTGTCTGAAAATTAGCAGAGCATGGACTACAAAGGGTAAATCATCTCTGTTCAAAAGCTGCCAAAGAAGGCAGGAAAGCACTCCTGGCCACTGAGGCCTCCTGAGTCTCTAGTGACAGTGCTGCTGGGTAAGCCCTAAGCTAAGACCTGCTCCTTCCAAGAAAATACAGTGGTACCTCTGGTTAAGAACTTAATTCATTCCAGAGGTCCGTTCTTAACCTGAAACTGTTCTTAACCTGAAGCACCACTTTAGCTAATGGGGCCTCCTGATGCTGCCGCACCGCCGGAGCACGATTTCTGTTCTCATCCTGAAGCAAAGTTCTTAACCTGAGGTAATATTTCTGGGTTAGCGGAGTTTGTAACCTGAAGCGTCTGTAACCCGAGGTACTACTGTACAACCCTGTCCAGCGCAGGCTGTTTCCTAATGTCTCAGAATCGAGAACTTGGAACACATGCCACTTCTGTCTTACTGTTTTACCACATCCACATTTGAGTATCTTTTTAATTTATTTTAAATATTGTTTTCTGTGAAATGTGGGGAAGCTTCTGACATTTACAAAATAAAGAAAACACCCTACATTTCATCCTTAAAGATAAAAGCAAATCATAACTGGAAAAGCATCAGAGAAGTCTAGTCCTTTGGGAGACCCAAAACCTGGTGTCTAAACATTTGTTTTGATCTGCTCCCTGAAAGTTAGGAGGGCATGCCCGGGGGGGGGGGTTGGCCACTCGAAAATAAAAGGATTTTCGGGGCAGGATAGGCCCATGGCACAAATTTGCATAAGAGCTCCATATGCTGATTTATAGGCGTATGAAATTAAGATGGCGTGTGGCTGAGATTTTGCCAATGCTGTGCTTTGCAGTGTCCAGCTGCCCTTTCAGCAAAGTAACAACTCTTCTTTATAGTATTAAACTAAGGAGCAGGAAGTCTGGGATCTGCCACAAAAGACCTGGAGCTCAGGCCTGCCAGACCACCATTTAACAAAGCTCATGTGACAAGCTTCTTTGAACAGGGACTTGGAGGACAGAGGAGCCACTTCTGTAAAAGCGGAATGAATGGGAAGACTCATGGTTTAGGCACTCTAAATTAGGAATGCATACTCTTCCCAAGTGTCCCGATTTAACTGGGACATCCCAGATTGACAGAAGCCACCCCGGCTTCTGATCCCAATCCCAGATGACCAATTTTGGGCTTGTTGTTTGGTTCCATGCTGTGGTGCAAGCAGAGCCTTGCAGAGCCAGGCAGAGGCCCGGGCCAGGTAGATATCCCCCCTTTTACCCTGGGGATAACTGAAGTCTTATAAATAAGTAAGTATATAAATAATTTCCACAAAAGTTATGCTGACAAATAATTTTATTTCAAGGCTTGAACTGTATCTGCATATAAAGACAAAATGGAAAATATAGATATACAATAGTGCTTTTTAAAAATACATAGGGAAAAGGATTATTTTAAGTATTTACATTTAAAAATGCTTTCCTGGCTTTCTTTTCTGCGAATTCTTGAATTACGCAGGAAAAATCAAGCAACTTCGCCTTATCGTGGTTTATGTTTATCATTGCTAAACCGTTTAGGCATTCTTGAGCCATTGTTGATTGAAAGAAAGACTTAATTCGTTTTAATATATTGAAACTTCTCTCATTGGAGGCCACTGTATCTGGTAATGATAAGAAAATGCGTAATGCAATTAGAAGATTTGGAAAAATGTTTTCCAAATTCATGGCCCCAAGGAATCTGCCGCCTGCGGCCGCCGCCTTTGCACCTCCGCGTTGGCCCCAGTGCATCCCCTGTGTTATGTACTGAGTTGAATAGGATCCAAACTGCAACAGTCTGATTGGTCCTAGAACAATAGGATCCAAAAGGCAGCAGTCTGATTGGTCCTAGAACAATGCAGCAGTATGATTGGTTGGCAGGAACCACCCAATCATGCTCCAGATAGAAGTGAATCCACAACCTGATTGGCTTACAGTAGAATTCCGGAATTAGCCAATCATGTGCAGCCCATTGTGTAAATAATGTATATAAAGCAGATACCTTGAGGGGACTTTCATTCATTCCTCCTCACCACTATGAGCTGAATAAAGAGCATGAAATCACTTTGCGACTCTGAGTATATTTCACTGGCGACAAGGATGGGATCCTGCTGAGCTGACTGCCACACACAGCACCGCAGTACCGCCACCTGCCGCACCGCTGCCTCACACCGTGTATCCAGGCTTCAGCTCCGGGACACAAGGAACTCAGAATGGCAACCGACAGCAGCTTCTCGCCGTTCAACCCAGCATCTGGAGACTGGGAAGCGTACGCCTCCCGTTTCACCTTCCTCCCAGAAGCCAAAGGGGTCACCGATGTAGAAGACGCCAAGAAGAGGGCAATATTCTTCAGCGTCTGCGGAGAGGAGACGTTTGAAATCGCCCGGGCTCTCCTTGCGCCTGAAGACGTTGCTACTGTTCCATACAAAACAATAATGGAACAGCTGAAGGGGCACTTTTCGCCACAGCCCTCAGTGGTGGCTCGTCGAAATGCCTTCTACGCAAAGTGGCAAGCCCCTGGGGAAACCATAACTGGGTTTGTGACCTCTCTCCACCAAGCTGCCCAGTTCTGCAACTTCTCAGAGCTGGAGAACATGCTTCGTGACCGCCTCGTCGGTGGCCTGAAGGATGAGAAGCTGCAACGACGCCTCTACGCTAAGAAGAACCTAACGTTCCAGGTCGCTCTGGAGGAGGCCCTGGCAATGGAAGCTGCCGAGAGGTCAACGCAAGAGGCACGGCCGAGCCAGCCGTCCCAACCGAGGGTCCACCACGAAGACCTCACCGACGACTCAGGATCCAACAGGGAGGAGGTGCACCAAGTACAGCAGCGCACTCAAGCAGCCCACATACCACAGCTGCCTCGACGAGAAGGAGGGAACTGCGCAAGCTGTGGAGAAAGTCACGAGAGGAGGACCTGCCATTTCCACAACGCAGAGTGCAGAAAATTGGGACACATCGCCCGGGTGTGTCGGGCTCGGCCCACCCGACGCCAGGCATCAGATGACCAATCCAAGGCCCCCTTTGGAATCAAAGGCCCGGGCCAAGTGGCCCATATGCCCCCCCCGTCTGGGCCTGGGTGCAAGTCAGGTGGCTCACATCAGAGTGTGGGACCCAGAAACAGAGGAGGGGGGGAACTACCTTGATGCCACATATCATCACTCCCCTTCCTCCATCTACTGTGGCACTTCTGGAAGCTGCCTTCCGGAAGTATGTCTGTGGCATTGGAGGAGGCAGAGGCTGGTCTGGTCCATGTAGCAGGTAGGAGAGGGGAGGGATGGGGCAGGTGGGTGAGGAAGGGGGCAGAAGCAGGGAGAGGGTGTACGAATGAGCGACGGGATTGGCTGGATGGTGGGGATGGGAGTGTGCCCCAAATTTGCCTCTCAAAATGTTAGGGGGTATGGGAAAATTCTGGGCTTATAATGATAATGTTCCTCTAAGATTTAGAAAACAGCTAGATATGTTTACTCAGAAGTAAGCCTTATTGAGTTCAATATAACTTATTCCTGTGTGTATTACAGCTGCATTTATTTATTTTTTAATCTTGAGGCACAGAAGCGTGTTTGTTTCCCTCTCTTCCTCAAGTAGCCCAGGGCAGATAACAAGTTTTATAAAGCGAATATATCAACATCACTACTGTTTTGAACTGTTCTTAATATTTTTGTGTTTTTAGGGTTGCAACATACCCTGGGACTTTAGGGCAAAGGGCAGGTAATACATAATCATAATAAAAATAAAATGTGAATATATTAAAATGATAACACTAAAATCACCACCACACAAGAAAATAGTATCTGAGGTTAAATACTTTGTTAGAGGACCACATTTCCATGTCGTGAGATGGTTTTTTTTGCAGTTAGAAGCTCAGATCTAATTTCCAAGATGCATCAACAATTTCGTGTCAAGAGACACATAAAAGCTGTCTTTTTTTGAAAACATTTAATTAAAATGTGTAAAAACATTTTAAATAAGCAAAATAGCTTATGAAAACGGAAGCTCTTCCGAGATGCATTGTTTTCAGGAAATAGTGACTTCTTATTATTTATAGCTCCAGACGTGGTATACCAAGACGTGATTCCCACTTCTCACTGCCAGCAGTGATTTTGGGCTTCTTCCAACTTCCTCCTTGAAACAGAAATACGCTTCTTTTGGTGATCTCATTTGTTTTATATTCTCATATTTTTTCCTGCCCCCACAACTCTCCTTCCTTTGGCTAAGCAGCCTTTTAGAAGTGCCATCCAATGTGGAAGTCTTTGCTTTCCCCTTGAAGAGCGATACTTCACTGTTGGCTAAATCAAGAGTTTTACAATTCTAAAAGCAATGTCTTGGATGTGGAATATTATTAATACAGTATAATGAGTGGGAGGGAGTGTTATTGATACTGGGAGGCTGGGTGAGCATGAATTCATCAGGGGGGCAGAAAAGTTTGGACCAGAAGGAATGAATTGGGTGGTGAGACAGCTTAGGCACCTAAGCAGGCCACACTTGAAGGCCCACAGATTCTCCACGTCAGTGTTAGAAACTTAGATATATAAGCTAACCACGAAATGGCACCTTAAACCTAGGTTACAATTGCCACAACGGAATGTCTAGATACCAATTGAATTTATCGTCATCACCATCATCATTAATTTCATTTCTGTACCACTTTATATTTTAAATGAAAAAAAAACTCAAAGCAGTTTACAGAACATGAAAACTGAAAACAAAAATCCACGTAGCCCCTTCTAATTCTATAGTTCTATGATTCTTTGAATCCAGAATAAAACAAATTAAAGCTTCAAGAAAATATTTTGGATCCTTCTCTAAGTGACATTTTGCTTTCCCCATATTTATTTACCTATTTGATTTATGTATCTGCCCCATAGCAGAAGTACTGGAGGAAGCCAGTGTGGTGTAGTGGTTAAAGTGCCGGACTAGGACCTGGGAGATCAGGGTTCAAATCCCCACTCAGTCATGAAGCACACTGGGTGACCTTGCGCCAGGCAGAGCCTCTTAACCTACCTCACAGGGTTGTACGAATTAACTGAGGAGGGAGGTGAACCATGTACTCCTTGGAGAAAAAGGTGGGATATCAATTCAATAAATAAACTCTTCTGCTTACCTGCCCAAGAAAGCTGGAGGGGCCAGCCAGATGCAGATATTGCCAACCTGGCGTCCAGAGATCTCCACATGGTCACAACTGGACTCAAAATTCCCGGGGAATTTTGAACACTGCTTCACGTGTGTCACCATCATGCAAGGTTCTGTATGGAATGACAGTAAGAAAAATTGGTCCCTCCCATGTGAGAATCTTACAATCTATAATTCAACAGGGAAACAAGTAGGCGGAAGAAAGAGGTGATGCTAAATAGGGAGATAAAATGTTTTCAGCTTGATTTTAAGTAAAGGAGAGGTTGCTACTCTTACTGGATTTCTCAGCAGCTTTTGTTACTATCAACCATGGTATATTCTTGATGCTGAAATCAGTAGGAGGACCTGCTACCTTTACTCTTAGTTGCAGTAATAATCTCATGCCCCGTCATACCATTTGGGGTAAGTGAAGTGCTCGCTGGGGTAATAGGATTATTCTGAATGCAGAGTGGAGAGCAGTGACACTTAATGTGGCAATTAATTGTATCTGGTGGCATTTGTCTGCACAAGCAGGGCTCCAACTTTGCTAGGCTCTTTATGCTTTTGAAAAAGGGCAACAAATGCAGTGGCAAAAATTGGCTGGCTTTGAAAAGGAAAAGTTTGAGAAGCTGCCTATTTCATTGTAAATTGTTGATGAGCTTCTTCAGTAGACCCGTATTTCACTTGTGTGTGTTCTGAGAGTCACTTGGCATCTTTGAACTGTGCAAATAACATGTCCTGACAGATTTACCCAGTAACTCCCACAGGTCTTTACCAAGACAGAGATGATGTTTGTCGACCACACAGAATCCAAGGATGCACATTTGTTGCTGCAATGGAAAATAACTCTGCAAAATAAATGGATTGGGGAGGGGGAATTAACTCTGTGAAAGTATCAGCATGGACTATTTTGATCCGGAAAAATCTAGCAACAACTCAATCAGCACAGGAATAACAACCTCCTGAATCCAGATTCTTCCGGCTATAGTTCATACGGAACACGAACGCCTCCAATATAAAGGCTGCAATTATTGTCATCACCACCATGGTCACAATATAGAAAATCATGAAATAGAGGCAGCTCCAGTGCGAAGTCCCTGATGTCAACCCTTCCATGATGATGTACCAGTCGTTGACGACTGTCAACTCAAACAGAGTAACAAAACTGTTCAAAACAGGAATGACATGCATGCAAGAGGAGGTGGGGTCCATAAACTTTGAGACTGAAGGAATAATAAACTAGAGGTCCAAGCAACCAAAATAAAACACACATAAGTATGAGAAGATAAGATAAATGATTGAGCAGGTGGTTGAGGGACAACTCCAAGCACATCTGGAGGATGTGGACCAATTGGATCCCTTCCAACTGGGACTCAGACCCCATTATGAGACTGAAACTGCCTTGGTCTTGCTGCTTGATGATCTCCCCCAGGCTAGGGATAGAGGTGAAAGTTGTTTCCTGGTTCTGCTGGATCTCCCAATGGTTTTTGATACCATAGATCATGGTATCCTTCTGGACCATCTAGGGGGGTTGGGAGTTGGGGCACTGTTGTACAATGGTTCCTCTCCTTCCTCCTGGGACATGTCCAGAAAGTAGTGGTGGAGGGGGTGAGTGTTCGGACTGCTAGGTGCTCACCAGTGGAGTACCTCAGGACTCCGTTCTCTTCGCCATGCTTGTCAACATTTATCTGAAGCTGCTGGGAGAGATCATCAGGGGGTTTGGGCTGGGTCTTCAGTAGTATGCGGATGATACCCAGCACTACCTCTTGTTTAAATCGGAACCAGTGAGGGCAGTGAACATCCTGTGTGAGTGTCTGGAGGTGGTTGGAGGATGGTTGCCACCTAACGGATTAAGGTTGAATCCTGACAAGACAGAAGTACTGTTTCTGGGGGACAGGGGATGGGCAGGTTTGGGAGACTCCCTGATTCTGAATGGGATAACTGTGGTCCTGAAGGACCAGGTACACAGCCTTGGGGTCATTTTGGACTCACAGCTGTCCGTGGAGGTGCAGATTAATTCTGCGTCCATAAACTAAAGCTAAAATAACAGAGTTTATGAATACATTTATTTTAAAAATAATATGGTCCAGGGCATTGTAATACTGCAAACCCAGAATCCCATTTAATGTGCACTTGCTTTGATGGGGACATGAAATTGTGAGTGACGTGATATTTGGTAAGCAATTTCAAAAAAAATGCAAACTTGGTACACATCCCTGCTTATGAGAAAGTGGAGCAAAAATCTCTGCTTCAGCAAGCAGGGGGTCCACAGAGGAAGGAGCTGGGAGCAAGAAAGGGGAAGTAGGAGAATAATGAAGTCAGAACACAGGTTCTGTGATGGAACTAAATATTCAAGTGAAGTGATTTTCAGCTAAAATTGATTCAGCTAGGTACAGCGGATCATCAGAATCTGCGGATTTTGCAGAATCTTTCTGCAAGAAACAGTGAGCAGCTTATGACAAATAGCAGCAATTAAACTCAACAATTGCAAGGCCAATTTCTTAAGAACAGGAATAACAGCAACATGATAGCAAATACAACACAATATAAAAACACTTCAATACTATAAATGGAACAACATTATATTGGCATTACACATTCTAGCAATTACAAAAATAACAAGGGAGCTCGGCAGTTTTATCTTGGTTCTAAATACACCCGTCCCATGATAAATAAATGTTGCTCACAGTTCTTCTCCCGCAATAACTGAATGGCAAAGAACAGGATTGCAGACAGGTTGGAACTAAAGCAATGGAACAATGTGCTCCTTGAAGCCCAAGGTTTTTATTCCTTTTTAAACAAAGGCTTGAAAGAGTATTCCAGTACTGAAAAAATATAGGAATGCTCCCTCTGTGTGTAGTAGTTTTGCAATTCCTATAAAATGACCAGGGCAATAATGAGAACACTTTACATTTTTTGGGTGGAGACTTGTTGCATCTACACCTCTTTGACCAGTGTAGCTAAATGGGCCCATCCCCTGGAGGGACCCCTATTGCCATGCTGCTTGATGAAATCATATTCCTTAAGCTATGTCCTGTACACATGACAATCTTCTTCTCTGGCGATCACTCGTAGCCAAGTAAGGTTGTCTTCCATGAACAGAGTCTTAACGGTGAGTCCATAAGTGACTGTGGAGGCCAATTCTGGATCCACATGTCCTTCCACAGTGGGGACATAGGTTTCCGGGTGGAAGTTGATCATGGTGAGGGTTTGCCAAGCGTGCCTTCCTCTTAGCACGTTTCTCCCTTGCGTTCTGAGTTTGTGTGTCTTCAAAGTCCATGACACCTTTGGTCAAGGCTGTTCTCCAACTGGAGCACTTGCAGGCAAGTGTTTCCCATTTGTCAGTGTTTATAATACATTTTTAAAGATTTGCCTTGAGAGAGTCTTCAAACCTTTTTTGTTGACCACCGGCATTACACTTTCCAATTTTAAGTTCGGAATAGAGTACAGTAGTTGCTTTGGAAGACGATCATCAGGCATCCGCACATGACCAGTCCAACGAAGTTGATGTTGAAGAATCATTGCTTCAACACTGGTGATCTTTGGTTCTTCCAGTACACTGACATTAGTTGGCCTGTCTTCCCAAGTGTAAAACTTTTCAGAGATACTGTTGATGGAACCTTTCGAGGAGTTGGAGATGGCGTTTATATGTGGTCCATGTTTCACAAGCATACAGTAAGGTTGGCAGTATAATAGCTTTGTTAACAATACCTGCCCTGAGGCACTAGCTTTCCTTCTTCTCCTGCAAAGGAGACCAAACTGATGGCATATTAACATATAAGCAATGCCTGCATGGGGCATCCTTAAGGCTCTTTAGTTGCCTGCCAATAAAATAGCCTGGTTGATCGTGAATATGACATTTCAGAGTGGCTAGATTCCTCCAAACCCTCCACCCCACCCCATTATAGCAAAGTAGTGCTATTTCTGTACTTGAGAGGCACTTCCTTGTTCTTGTTAGACCAGGTCTGAAGTATTCATAATTGCTCAAAATTTAAAGGCTGCTCCGTTTCCTGAAAAACAGTGTTTTCAATGAAATATGCTCTCTTGGGCCAAGCCACAATAGATTTACTTATCTGTCTATTAAAGGTGGAGCTGGGAAATTAAAAGAGTGTTTCTTTTATTTCTATAGGGAGTCAATCAGTGCAATCCTACCCATGTCAACTCAGAAATATGTCCCACTGTTTCCAGTGGGGCTTCTAGTGCGTTCAGCATTGCAAGTTAAATTGTTTGTTTAGGGATGTGGTTCCTTCCTAACTACTCGCTGGTTATCAGAGCAGTACAAATTGTGTAATAATCATATTCTTGGGGTGCAGGGTGTGTGTGTCTGCAATTACGGGGAGGGGGAGCCAGAAAGCTCCACTGTGCAAGTCGAGTTCTGCAAGCTTTTTTCTAGACGCCCGATTTCAAAGTATTTAAGACATTGTATGTATGATTCACCTCCTCTTCTTCCTTGTCAGAGTGCTTGATACGCATTTGGGGATGCAAAGCAGTGAGTAGCTCTGAACTTCACAGTGCTTTGGATTCTAGCCACAGACTGTTAAAGACCAGTGAGTATACAGGGGCTGCATCCTTCAAAACATCACTTTTTTATAATAATAAAAAAGCATAATGGATATAAAACAGTATTTTACCAGGAGGTATTTTCTGATGGTTTTAGCAGCAAATACTCCCTGTTTACTCAGAGAAGATCTCCCAGAACACCTATTTAATGTCTTTCTGGATTATTGACTTTGTCAGAAATCTACTGCCAAGTTCAGTTTTAGATTCCACCCCCCTCCCCGTCTCAGGCTGGGAGATTTTTTTCCAATGCACTGTGTTTCAAAAGCTATTACAGTACCTTTAGTGATGCAGTATTTTCCAGTAAATGTACCTGGACTGTTGAGCTTACTTCACCCCACAGAGGATAGTTCTGTTCCAAATGTAGGTCATTAGTACTCAGCAATTTGTTCCATTACAGCTAATTGCCAAGGTAGAAGTATTATGCTATCCCTCACATTACACACACACCTTTTAAAAGAAGCTCTGTAAAATAATAGATGTTCCACAATTCTATCAGTGTTGTCTATTGGGGGTGGGGGGCAGGGGGAGTTCCGAATAAAGATTGCTTAAAATTTTCATTTTAAAACTGAATGTAAATAATTAACCCATTATCTCACCTTTTTTTTCTTTTCTTATATTAATGTGTGTCTCTGTGTGGGTATTTATTAACCTCCTAACGGGCTCTACTAAGGGCTAACAGACAACCCATGATCTAGCAACTAGTCTGTGTGGGGCTGAGATTTGGGAAATCCCAGCTTTGTTCTCATTGTGCAAATTATTATTTTTTGGTCTAGCCTACCACTGTCACATTGATGTAAGGCTAATGCACTGGTCTGAGCTCCTTAACTGAAAGGCAGAACATGGATTAAATGAGACACTCACAGAACTGCCAAGCTCCTAATGGCTACTTTCCCTGCCTTCAGCTACCGGCAAGCAGATTGTCTGATTCATCCGCTAGTAACAGATGCAGCCAGTTTTATGTGCCTCTATAAACCAGCTTGGTGTGACCTAAAAGGCCAAGGGAACGTGTGGGTACCTTGGAAGCTAAGTTGTAAATGAATGTTGTAGGACTTTTTACATGGCACTAAAAGGTGCTAAAACTTGCAATATGCAAGTTTTCTGGTGCATGGCTCAAATTTGCAAGTGGCTTAAATCTTCTGTTGACTCCAGTCAAAGGCTACTATGGGGTGTGGCGCTCATCTCGCTTCAGGCCAAGGGAGCTGGCATTTGTCCACAGTTTTTCGGGTCATGTGGCCAGCATGACTAAACAGCTTCTGGCATGACGGCACACCATGACGAGTGCCAGAACAGACGGAAACACCGTTTACCTTCCCACCACAGCGGTACCTATTTATCTACTTGCACTGGTGTGCTTTCAAACTGCTAGGCTGGCAGGAGCTGGGACCGAGCAATGGGAGCTCATCCCGTTGCATGGATTCAAACCGTCAACCTTCTGATTGGCAAGCCCAAGAGGCTCAGTGGTTTAGACCACAATATGTACGTTAACTAGGTCATTCACATGATCAGGCAGAAGGGGTCTTCTTTCAGAATATAGAGCTCTATGTGATAATGGGGGGGGGGGAAGAATCCTGAATAGCAGTTGTTCTTGGAAGTAGCCAGAAATTAAATTACTTTAAGTCTGTGTAAGATATTTAAAACACCAACTTGGGTGGAAAATGCAAAGCTTTCTTTTCAACTAGAAAACTGCATCTGTGTGCCTGACAAGTTCTGGGATACATTCTGTAGAACTGTGTGTGCACGCATCTGCAGAGCAGTCTTCCTTAACCTGGTATCCATTGAGTGTTTGAACTGTAACTCCTCTCATTCCTGACATTGGCCATGATGTCTGGGAGCTGGACAATAAAGACATCTGGAGGGTCCCAGTTTCCCCCAATGCTAGTGTGGGAAACTCCTTGCACCCTGCTGCCCTGAATTGGAGCTCATTTTGAATAGATGAGAAGAAGGCAGAAAAGGGAACTTCCCCTGGAATCTGCTGCCTCAGGCAGGCTGCTTTAAATTGCTATGTGTTTCTGTAACTTGAGGGAAGGAAGAGCAGTGTTATCAGACAAAGTCTATTTTCACTGGTTCCCAAAGCCAATAAGGACCCATGATGAATGGAAAGGTTCAAGCCTTTATTGCTATAGCAATAGTGGCTTAGTTTGGATTTCTTTCCAGAAAGAAACACATGACCACACCCATACCTGATTCCTCCCACCCCTCCCAAGTTTGCTCTTGACACACAAACACTAGGTGCTAATTGATGATAAGATAAATACTTGCTTGAAGCCCTATTTTATTTGGTTGCTGTTCTCTACTTGCAAAGCAGCTGCATTTAATATGAACTTCTAGCTTGCTGGTGGGCTGAACTGGTGATGTTTGGGCTGGAACCTGAGAACACAGGAAGTTAGACCACTGCACAGTCAGACCACTGAGTTCATCCAACTTAGTGGTGGCCACACTGACTGGCAGCAGCTCTCCAGGCTTCAGAGTTAGGATATTAAAACAGGAGCTTCTTTGAGGCTATTTTGGGGGCCAGCTTGGGGGCTGTTCGGCTAGCTTAAAACATGCTATTCCTGTGTAAGGAAGATGAGATCCCTGCATTGCAGGGGGTTGGACTAGATTACTCTTGGGGTGGGTCCCTTCCAGTTCTACTTTGCTTCTATGCTGCTGTTGCTTGCTGTCTCGCCCTAGGGTGTTTCACTCTTTGACACCAATGAGGGGGACTTTTGGCCACAAGTTCCTACAGAGCTTACAGGAAGAGAAGTTTGTCTCCTTATCTGAGAGCCAACAACTGCTAGCTTCTCATGGTGTTAGCAAGCCAACCAAAGAGCTCAAGGGGGGCATTTCAACTTTGCCTGCTGTCAGCCAAGCTCAGGATGCCAGGGAGTTGTGGCTGTCCAGTGCAGTATCAGTAGAATCCCTTCCAATACATTGTGCATCTGCTTCCCCCTAGAAAAGTAACACGTGAGGATAAGTACAGCCACAGAGTGCCATGGGGTTGCAAAACAAGCTCATTTCCCATTGCCTTTCTTTGCACCCTTCATAAATTCCCATCCTCTTTCCCACCTGCTCAACTCTAATTTCACCTTCTACCATGCAAATACGACTTTGAGCATCAGAGGCTTCAGTCTTCTCTAAAAACTATATTCTTGAGAAGTTGATGCTGTACAAATTAATAAGGCATATTTTGGAAAGACACCTTGTTAAAAAAAGAAAAGCTATTTCTTCTGAAATAGTCGGACTAAGTATTGTTGATGGAAACTGTGCTTAAGCAGCAAAGGCCATTATATGCAACACTGTGAGAGGGACTGCCATTATTTGCAACACTGTGAGAATGTAAATGACCATGGCATTCCACTTTGTTTCAGTTGCCTTTGTAAAGCCAGTGAAGTTGTTAGCTCTTTCGTGCCTTGCATTTTAATGCAAAGTATCAATTTTGTTTGGCTACAGTTTATCTGATATGCATAGTATTTCACACTACTTCCATCTATCACGGGATCCTCCAATGTTTTCCACTACCTGTCACACCTGATTTTCATAACTACATATTTTCATTTCTAAACATTTACTGCCCTAGTTGGCTAATCAGGGATGAACGAGCAAAAAAGGGCGAGCTTCTGAGTAAGCAGAAATGAATCTCAATGTCTGATCAGACCCATTGCACACATTCACTATCAGTTACTACAAGTACATACTTCACAATAAACATCTAAGAGAAACTGGAGTAAAGCAAGCTGGTTAAGTCAGAGTAAAGCTATACCAGATCTAAACTTTGTTCAGCAGTGGAGCTGCTGCCATTGCTCTCCCTGCAGACCACAGTGATCTACTGGGTGTATAAAGGATTATTGCTTCCAAGCAATTTGTAATTGCTCCGGAGAAAAGCAATTGTGTTAAGTCAGCCACTGAGCAAGTATTGTTAATAGTTTAGCACCAGGTGAACACTGAAAACTGGACAATTGTTAAAGCTTCTGCCATAGGTGCCTGAACTGTATCACCACATGTCTCTGAACACAAGAGGAGACCAGTGCTAGCACAGCATTATGCTCTCCAAATAGCCAACCAGATGCCTATGGGAAGCCCATAAGAAGGCTATGGATGCTGTCACATTTCCTTCTTGTCACCCCCAGCAGCTGGTTTTCTGATACTGGAGTTAATAGCCCTCATGACTAGCAGCCTCCTTTAATTTCTCTGGTGCATTTTGAGTATGACCCTTGGAGTCCCAATTCTATGATTATATGAGTACTGCTTTCATCTTATGTTTATTATAGATTATAAAGCATGAGCATGGAATGAAACTAAAAGCACCATAAATCATAAATGGCCAGCCATCATTACGGCTGCTGCAACTGAAGGCCTATACTCACAACCCACTGGCACAAACAGAAAGTTGTTTGTGCTCCCATTTCCAGTGCTGCTCTCTTCTATCTCCCCATACTGCTGAGTGCAAAAGTGCTAAGCATGAGTGGTTCATAGGTTACCATGTGCATTTATGAAGTTCTCCACCACAGCAAGACTTTATAGCTCTGAGTGGAGAAAGAACATGGAAATACTAGTAGTTTACCAGATATATAATGCGGGTGGCACTGTGGTTAAACCACTGAGCCTAGGGCTTGCCGATCAGAAGGTCGGCGGTTCGAATCCCCGCGACGGGGTGAGCGCCCATTGCTCAGTCCCTGCTCCTGCCAACCTAGCAGTTCGAAAGCATGTCAAAGTGCAAGTAGATAAATAGGTACCACTTCAGCAGGAACGTAAACGGCGTTTCCGTGCACTGCTCTGGTTTGCCAGAAGTGGCTTAGTCATGCTGGCCAGTAAAGCGAGATGAGCGCCACAACCCCAGAGTCGGTCACGACTGGACCTAACGGTCAGGGGTCCCTTTACCTTTACTTACCAGATATCTACTTCCCTTTGAGCTAATTTGTAAAGCTCAGTAATGTGGATAGATTCAGTATTGGTGAATCATATGTTGAAGCTCTCAGTAGGCTATCTAGTATAGTCATACCTTGGGTTGAAGTAGCTTCAGGTTGAGTGTTTTCGGGTTGCACTCCGCGGCGACCCAGAAGTAACGGAATGCATTACGGTTTCGCCGCTCGCGCATGTGCACACGCTCAAAATGACGTCATGCGCATGTGTGGAAGCAGCGAATCACGACCCACGCAGACGCGGGTTGCTTCAGGATGTGAGCAGGGCTCCAGAACGGATCCCATTCGCATCCAGAGGTACCACTGTAATCCAAAACTCTGCTTGATGCAGAGTGAGGGTGTCTTTAACAGATGACTTCCCAGCCCTTGTTGCAGACTCCGTGATGGACAATCTTCCACTCTCCTTAAGTAATTGCCTCAGTTGTCACCTCTGAAACATTTCTCTTAATGTTAGACTACAATCTACCCTCCTGTAAATTATGGCTAAATGTACCCACTTCTTCCAGCCTTACCTCATAGAATGTCTTTTCCTCATCTCTTGCAGATTATGTTTCTGAGGTGCTTTGAATGTAAAGGGTCAATAAAAGCTTTCTGGGAAATGATATATAATTAATGGGAAAAAATTGTTTAAAATAACTTTTGTAAAGAAACCAGAAGCCTTTTTTATTAGGAATTATAGGTACCGATATGTCAAAGGAGCAGAAAAGACTTTTTATGTATGCAACAACAGCTGCACGGATGCTACTAGCCCAGAGATGGAAAGAAGAAAGAGTCCCTACCAGAGAGGAATGGCAAACCAAGCTGTTGGACGATGCTAAAATGGCAAAACTGACCGGAAAGCTCAGAAACAAATAAGAGGAAAGAATGGGAAAAAATTATAATTTATTTAGGACACCACTATAAGCAGAAGAAAACATTAACAGGATTTTAATATCACTTGTAATGTAACAAACACTTTGGACAATATGGACAGATGCAAAATATAGATTATTAAATAATATGCAGTTGAAAATGTTAACAATAAGACCCATGGTAGGAAGTTTCAAGTTTCAGAGAAATCTCTATATACGGCTGTGCATTTGGTATTGTTGTAAATTTACATTTGTAAAACCATATGAAAACAATTTTTAAAAAAAGAATAAAAGATTAAAGGCTAATTTCTGGGCATTTCCAGGCAGAGAAAAGACTCCTGTCTGAAGGCCTGGAGAGCCAATGCCAGTCAATGTAGACAGGGATGAACAAAATGTAGATCAGGATCACTTTTAGATCTCTGGGTGAATTGCAATCAACCGGCAAGGGCTCTCAGTGTTTTTAACAATACCCCCAGCAAAATGACCTGTTCCACCTAGATTAGGCTACTGAAATGAAGTAAACTATTCCGAAGTTGACTTTTGTGCAAAGGCTTGTGAGCAAAATTCAGTGACGGTACTGGAAATAAATTACTAGACTCAAAATATGTTCAGAGGAGCCCTGTTTTTTCATTCTTAAAATATGTCTTTTGCTCCTGACTCTGATCAGTAGATCTAGTGAAAAACAAGGTAGTTTCAGCAAGCCTGAAGTTTGCCAACCCCAGCGCATTATGTTGAGCTGGATGGACAAATTGTCTGAATCAGCATAAGAGAATTTCCCATGCTGACTCGCAGGCTAGAAATAATCACTGCAAACTCACCACAGATAACATATGTTTGTGTCTGGGTCTAAAAACTTGCCCAAATATCCTGTAAGGACAATATGACTGCTTTGTTTGGCTGACTTGAGAGTTTTTTTTTAATGAGAGGGTGGGTTTCCTTTTAGTTCAACTACCTGTGAACTTTGCTTCCATCCCCTTTGTTCGGATACATACTTTGCTCAGCAACAGGAAAAGTCAAGAGAAAACAGAATGCAGCAGCTGAGAACCTGAGCTGGACAGTAATGAAAATGTGTGTTTGAAATTCATATTCCAAGTACAATTTAAATTGTACTATGAATCTGAAATAAAGCTAAAAATGTTCCTAGTAGAGTTTTTTGTTCCCTTTTGCTCACTGAAAGTTTGATGAGCAAACTCATTCTTGCAAACTACAGTCTTGAGAAAAAAGTTGAATAGAGCACACTGATGAATAAATTAACTCTTGAGCACAGCATCTCTAAATTGCCTTAGATAACAGGAAGGCAACTACATTACATGATATGACTATAGTTCCCATTATTATTCGGATCAACTGAATGCAAAGTAGGCATCACAAATCAACTGAAGCAGTATATTCATAAGGTACAGAGAAAACCCATGCACCATAGCCATTTTCTAAACTATTTGCTGCAAGACGTAAGTTGAAAGACTGCTTCCATTACTTAAACATGTGCCTTTTCTGAAGATAACAAAATACATCAGGGGTTGAATAGTCATTTGAATTAAGTTTTGATGAGATCTTCAGTTTGGGGAATTGACTGTACAAAGGTCTTCAGTATACTGTGTCCCAAAACTCCAAATGACTACTTGAAAAGCTAAAGTGTGTTTATTTTCTATATGAAATTTAGTTCAAGCAGGTATTTTGTATAACGTGATTAAATTTATATATGTATTTTAATTTCTCAAATTACTTTCTCATGCTTTTATATACCCTATAGTCATATCATGTAGTGTAGTTGCCTTTCTGTTATTTAAGGCAACCTTGAGCACATGCCCGTCAATTAGGATACTTTCAGTTAGGATACATTCTTACTTTCCCCCTAAAGTAATGTAACTGGACAGCTAGCTTTCTGCTGGGAAACATGGCAGCTGGAGGAAAACTTTTACTTGGCAGAAGTTTACATTTGCCTAGGAAGTTCTCTTCTCATCAGGACACATCTTCTTTTAAGAACCAGTCTTTTCTTTCAGAGAGGATGGCCTCTTTGAAAACCATGGACAAACCTCTCCTATTTCAAAATACTGAACTCTATAGTTTTATGTGGTCAAACATCTCCAGCTGGGCAGAGCAATTTTATATTCCAGTACATCATAGAATGAGACACATCTTCCACTATACGGGGGCAATATTCACCATATTCTATAGCTGCTTAGGCGATGTTATCCCATTAAAATAATTTTGCACCCTAAAATTATTTCAATTAGTTTCTTCCTTGTATTATGTGTTTATTTATTGTTGTCAAAAGAAAACTCCTAAATGACAACAGTGTGGGCAGTTAAGACACAGCTTGAAGAAATCTCTCTTTTTTTCCAAACAACAACAACCCTGCTTTGGGGTATAGAACAGTGCACAAAAACCAAAACTCAGGGCACACAAGCCAATGCAACTTTTTTGAGAGACTGGGCCTTGCACAATGTGTTGTTTGTTCCCCTGCTGGTGTTTGCAAGCAAGCAGTGCCCCCTTCTCCTCCTGACTTTCCCTGGAGTATTGTGCATGAGTCACAACATTAGCCTCTTCTGGGGAATACTAGGTTAGATGAGGAAAGAAAGAAGCAAGCAGAGGAGGTGGGGAGGAGCAAAGGGCCTGTGTGGGGGGGGGAAGGATCCAGCTACATGTTCTAACACTCTGTGCCCTAACTGGTAATGAATATGCCTGAGGCAAACTTCCAACTCTTTGTTTCTTCCTCAGGGCACCATAATAATTCAAAATGACCAACCTACCTTCTTGCAAACGTGTATATATCAATAAACTTTTTTTTTTTAAAAAAAAGACATAACAGAATTAGCCCTGGGTTGACCAGAGGAGAACAATTGTTAGAATCTGGGAAAAAATGTCAAGCAAGCTTTATGTTACGTACTTTTAAGAGTACCTTTGTAGCTTTCATGTTCAAATAGTGCTCCTGCCCTTCTTGAGTCAAGCTCAGAAGCTGCACAGTAACCCCTCCTCCCCCAAACATTCTGCAGGGTACAGAGAGAAATAACCTCTGATTTTCTCTACCTCCATCAGTCACATTCAATGGCTGGTTAATCTTTCTTGTGTTAGGCTACTGTCAGAAAGCCAGCAAAGGGTCTGCATTCAGTCTGGTCTGCTGCCCTCTTTAAGCCTCCCAGCAGCACCAGATTTAGGCTGGTGTGGGCAGGTGCTTGAGTTGCTGCAACTATGACATAGCACACTTGAGAGCATGTGCAGAATGGAAAGGAGGGAGAGGATGCCAAATAAATATTTCAGGCGCCAAATTTTGTCCTTACTCAGGGCACCATAATACCAAAGTCTGCCCCTGCTCCCAGCAAGCACATATAGTGGTACCTCGGGTTACAGACACTTCAGGTTACAGACTCCGCTAACCCAGAAATAGTACCTCGGGTTAAGAACTTTGCTTCAGGGTGAGAACAGAATTTGTGTTCTGGCGGCGCAGTGGCAGTGGGAGGCCCCATTAGCTAAAGTAGTACCTCAGGTTAAGAACAGTTTCAGGTTAAGAACGGACCTCCAGAACGAATTAAGTTCTTAACCAGAGGTACCACTGTATTACTTGGCTTTTTATCTATCCATTTTCATCTACCCTATTTTGCAGCCCTGTCCGACTGCCCCAGGGGAAGTGACCCTGTCCTAGTTGCACTAGTATGGACTATGAGAATGCTTGTGTGGTATTGCAGGAAATTGTGGATTTATGTATGCTCCTGAGTCCTGGCTTGTATGTGTAGTAGAGGATGGGTAGCCTGTGGGAAACACCTGCATTAGGTTTGCTTCGAACTTCAACCTTCAGAGCAGACATTCCCACCCCCCTTTCTCCCTTCCCATCAGTGTTTCTATTCGAAAATGACAGGTGCTGGGGCCTAAGCCTGCCTGAAAAGCCTCGGACTTGAAAGCCCCATTCTAAACAAGTGCGTGCGTGTAGCTATGCCACGAGGGGAGTGCACTTTGTATGTGCTCAAAGGTGCTCTCTTTTCCCCCTTTGGGTAAACTGGCGCTGCAACTAAACCTTTGTTTTCTATGATCCTATGCGCCTCTCCGCCCACCCAGCTTCCTTTGGGGGGTCGCCGCATCTTGCAGACCATCTTACGGCCTCTCCTGACGGGAAATTTCAGACAAAGGCTGGGCTGCTGCCACAGTAGCCGCTTCCGCCAACAGCCTCGGCGGCGTGTGCGTGCGCCACGGTTTGGCGCGGCCAGAAGAGACAAGAGCTGCTTCTGCTGGATCCAGTCCGCGCTCCGATGCGCCAAAGGAGCCGGGCGGCCAGTGCTCCCTCGCCTTCTCTCCAAGTCCTTCCCACGAGCCGGCCACCCATCCCCAGCAAGCGGCCACCCGCAACAGGGGCGCGCTTCCTCAGCCTCTCCCTCTCCGCTGCAGCCTTTGCGCCCCCTTCGGTAGGACGAGCCAGCACTCCATCCATCCCCACGTGGGAACGGGCTCCGGAGGCTAGCGGGGTGAAAGCTTTGGGCAGGGAGGGCGTGGGAACCAAGGGTGGGAGGATGTGAGGCTGGGCGGCAGGGGCGAGGGGGTCGTGGTCCCCACGCCCTCTCCTCCCAGGGGGCGCCGAGACGCGGCACAAAGCCTGCGCGCAACTGGGGCGCGGAGGGAGCTGCCGCGCAACGAGGCGCGTCGCGGATCCTGGTTTGTTCTCTCTCTTTTTTCTTCCCATTCATCCCCTCCCGTCTGCCTCGGACGAGGCTGTGCCCTCGGGGCTCTCTTGTTTTTGCATAATCCTGCCTCCCTCCCTCCCTCCCTCTCTCCCCCTCGCTGGGCTCGCGTTTGATTGATGCGATGGGGGTCACGCTTTCGTTCCCGCGGGCAGCAGCTCGTCGCTGGCGAGGCCAAGCCTTTGTGCAGAAGTGCGCGGCGGCCCAGCGTCCACGGCTGGGCGGGAGGCATTTAAATGCCGCGATTTCGGGGCGGTAACAAAGGCGGCAGCGGGAGGGAGAGAGACAGAGTGAGAGGCGCGCGTACGGCTGCTTTGGGCCGCGGCCAGCAGTAGCGGCGGTGGCGTCGGACGCGGCGCCCAGGAGCGCTCCCAAGTGAGTAAAGGCAGCGACTCCGGCGGATCCGTCCTTGCACTCGCGCACTGCCCGGTTACCCATCTGATTGGTGCTTGGGGGGAGCGGGCAGGGCGGAGGGCGCTCTCTCCGCGCGCAGCTTCGTAGGCACGCACGGATGGATGGACTTCGCTGTGTGCCAGTCTGCCCTTCCCATCGCTCCTGCAGCGCCACTTCCAATTGCGAGACGGATTCGAATTCGTCTCCGAAGCTTTGACGCGCCCTCTCCCATCTCCACGCGGCTCCCATACTTTTGCACTGGGAAATCGCCAAGGTCCTGCAGTTTTCAGGATCCTGGCATTTCCCTTGAGCGACAGAGAAACCCTACATGCATAACGTGTGGTAATGTTTTGTAATGTTTACTGCAAATAATAGATGGAGGATTTCCTTGGAGCGTTCTATCAACGCAAAACGATCAAGCAACTGGTGCCTCGGAATTGATTTTCCCCCCGTTTTTGATTAGGTTAGTTTCTCCCAATTGCCTCTAGCTTATTAAGATTTTGTTCTTGGGATGGGGAAACGGTAACGAGGTTGGTCGTGTTTTTGTTTCTGAAATGGTAATTAACTGGAGGCTCAGTTTCCAAACGTGGGCAATATAAATCTTGGATAGAAAACTTTGCAAAGGCAAACTTGAAAAGTTTTCCCGGTTTGCCTGTAGGTTGGGGTCTTGAGGTTGTTGCTGAAGCAGATTCAAGCAGGAGCAAGACTGAATGAAC
Source organism: Podarcis filfolensis (assembly GCF_964270895.1). NCBI lineage: Eukaryota > Metazoa > Chordata > Lepidosauria > Squamata > Lacertidae > Podarcis > Podarcis filfolensis. The sequence goes on along the minus strand of NC_139608.1, from coordinate 34,013,714 downwards.
TTGCATCTCAGCGGTATCATGTAGAGATGACTTGGAGATTGAACAACTTCCAGTGCATCAGGTTTGGCCTCTCAGTCACTCCTCCTGCTTTTCATTTGCAGAATGCTGTTTTCATTTGTTCATCAGTTCTCTGTAGAAAAGAGCAGCCTGCTGAGATAATAATGTTAGCAATCAATACTGCTGTTTTTTCCCCCTTGAAGATCCTTATATTCTCGCCATCTGTTGTGACATCTTGTGCTCCTCTTGAGTTTGCACTGTGCAACGTTTTGTGTGGAAAGGCAATTAATAGTTTCTATATTTTCTTATTAGCAGTGGGCACAATCCACTGAGAAGCGGGAACAGTTGCACATCTCACAATCCATTTGAGTAGGGCTTGCACAGGAGAGCTGCCGGTTTGATTGCACCTTAAATATTTCATCAAGTATCTGTATATGTTTTCTCTGTGGCATTCATTCCAGAATAGATAAAAGTTATATAATGGAGAGTGTGTTCATTTAACTTGCAGATTCCATGATAAAAGAACAACATGAGCAGATATTTTTCTGTCATGGGTTCTGCTCCAGATATTTTGTTTTCAAGTAGAAGCATTTGGCATCTCCTGTTGCTAGGCAGGGAAAAGTGTGAATTATAAAAATATGCTGAAACTTGAGGGAGACACATTTGGATTTTAATATGTTGCTGATATTATTTTTCAGTATGTTTAAGGCTGCTGTTCTGGACATAGTTTGGAGCAGATAATTTTACTTGACTTTAATAGGACTTGTATATGTGAAATTGTGCGTGGGATTTCTGCTTGAATTCAAAAGAAAGGCACTGTCATCTGTTCTTGAGTAAAACTTCAAAAGGCAAGGATTTTGCCCAGTATAAATCATGTACGGTAATTTCCCCCAAAGTTGATCCTCAATATTAATACAGAGGGCAGCAAGAGCAATAGAATAAGAGCAGTGAGAGCAATGGCCAGGGCATTTTTTTCTAGGAAAAAAGGTGCTGGAAATTAATTTTAGGGACCTTTCTTTAGGGGAGCACCCAGCCAAAGTTGTTGAGTTTTTTTTAGAGGGGAGCACAGTGCTTCCCCCCCTAAAATGTTTAGGGGTACTGTCATTTTGTAGTCCAAATCAGGAAAAATAAATAAATACAGTAAACGGACAAAAGTACAAAGATTCACAAAATGTTTAGGGGTGCTTCTATTCTTATGCCCACAGCCTCTGGAATGCTGTGCCATAATGCTAAAAAGGTGCCGGAACTCAGTTCCTGTAAGTTCCGGCTGAAATTAAGCCCTGGCAATCTGAAATAGAGGGCAGTGGAAACCTCTTCCCATAAACCTCTAGAGAAGTGATGGGGGCGCAGTAGCTGTCCACTTGTCTATCAGATCCACATTTTGAGCGCATATACCTGTGTAACGTCCCACTTGTCTTTGGGTACACAATTGAGCTCCATGCTGGACCCTGTATTCTAGTCATCCCAGCAAACCCTTTGGATTGGAACAACTATTGACCAGCTGCAAACACCACTTTGGGGGAAGATGGTAGAAAGGGTCATGGTGGGACTGCTACAAGCATTCTTGAAGGACACTGATTATTTGGATCATTCTTTCTTGCAAGGGGATAAAGGAATAGAGATTGGGTTGTGGATCTCCTGATTCCCTCTTCCAAATTCCTACCTCCTTTGGGCAGAGCTCCCTTTCTGCTTCTAGGGGCTCAGTCTCACAGGTCTTCTGGCTGTGGTCTGCTGCTGGTCTTCTTCACTATTCACTCAGGAAGGATTCCTCCCCAAGGCCTGTTCTCACACCACTCCTACGTCTTCCCCTATAGCAGGGGTGTCAAACTCAAATTCATCGGGGGCCACATCAGCAGTTTGGTCACCCTCAAAGGGCCGGTTGTATCTGTAGGACTTACAGTACAGGAGAGAAGGGTTCAGGCAGCCGTTGGATCTGTCACATCACAGGATGGCATGCGCTCAATATAAAAACAAGTGGAGGTTTCCTGAATGCATGTAAAGTGGAAGTTTCCTGTGTAGAACGGCTGGCGCCACTAGAGGGCAGACGTTCTCTGGCTTGTCGGCTGCCGCGCATGCGCTGAGGAGGCAGCTTTCTTGTGTCAAAAAGAGAAAAAAAGCGATTATAAAAGGTGAAGGCTGGCAGCCGGTGGCGGCTACATGGGCCACATGACGAGGTCTGGCGGGCTGGATTTGGCCCGCAGGCCTTGTGTTTGACAGCCGTGCCCTATAGCATTTGCCACAGAAAATTGTTATCCGGTGCCACCTTGCTTGGAAATGTTACGTGAGGTTCACTCACCCAGTAGTTGGAACTGTCAAGGACAGGCCACCTGCTCTGTCACAGAATTCACCCTTGTAGTTTTCCCTTTTCCTTCTCTTTTTACAAACTACAGTCGTACCTCAGCTCCCGAACACCTTGGGAGTCAAACGTTCCAGTTCCCAAATGATCAAAAACTGGAAGAGAGTGTTCTAGTTTTTCAAATGTTCTTTTGGAAGCCGAATGTCCTACAGGGCTTCCAATAAGCTCCAGGAGCTTCCTGCAGCCAATCAGAAGCCGCGCTTTGGTTTCTGAACGTTTCGGAAGTCAAACAGACTTCCGGAATGGATTCCATTTGACTTCTGAGGTACAACTGTATGTAACTGGGACTGTTTGGTCTGGGCTAGTCCTAATTTTATCTTAATGTGATCAGTAGAGCATGGATTCGAGCCCTACGTTGGGCAAAAGATTCCTGCATTGCAGGGGGTTAGACAAGGTGACCCTCATGATCCCTTCACACCCTAAATTTCTTTCTTTCTTTCCTTTTTATTAAAGATTTTCTTGATTTACAAAAGTGTGTGCAATGTCTCTCTCTCGTATTCCCCCCCCCCATGTAACATTTTTACAAATCAGTTTCATTTGTTGAGACATTAGGAAGAAAAGGGGGAAAGATGGGTGGGGGTGGGGTCGGGTGGTGATGTTTCTGTTTTACTTACTATATGTAGGGTTTGGTGTCAGCGTTGCTTGTGCAGGTTCTTTGCTGTTCACTTGTGTTCCTTTGGTGGCGAGAGAGGTTGGGGTTGGCCTAGGGTGTGGTTATTCATTTGTGGTTGGCTGTGGTGGTCTTTGTTTTCATGTGTAAGTGGGGTGTGTGGCACACCCTAAATTTCTGTGATTGGTTTCGACTTCTTTACACCTGGGCAGCAGGCATGAAAAAATAACCAGATCCCCTCCCTTCTAGCCTCCCAAGGATACATTTTACAGCCAGCTTAAGTTAGGCCAAAGGAGCAAAAATAATTCATGTTTCCTGTTCTTAAATGCACACCATCCCTTTGAGCAGCCACAAAAACCTCAAACTATTACATATCCTGTTTTACACACAACTGTGTAAAATATTTACTTCATTGTGGTCAGGAAAAGCTCACAATATGTCACAATTATATGCTGAGCTTCCATGTCATCTTACACTGTAAAATACCGTTTTTTTCCTTTTATGAAAATGTTAAGCAAAACTGCCCCAGTTGCTCCCCTGCCAGGTAGTCCTGCGTTTTGCATTGTTACCAAGGTGCATGGTGCTTTCATCTAGTGCAAATGACACTGAAGTGGAAATTGAAAAAGAAAAATACTTTAAAGCTAATTTTGTAAGTATCCCAACAACATGTTGGACCTTGAAAATGAGGCTACAGACACCTGCTTTTGGGCACCTTAGCTCACTGCAGACAGTACATTAAAAAAAATGTAGTGGCTAAGCTCAGCATGACACTGTCTTCAGCTCAGCTTGACAACTGCCCCGCTCTCTCTGCCTTGGGACCGATTACCAGGAATCACAGAATCATTTCCTATGAGATAACTTTGTACTTGAGTTCAGAATGCACGAGTAGAGTATTATTTAGAAGGGATGCTATGGGCAGGTATCTTGTACATGGGAATTGGAAATAAACAACAACAACAACAACAACTCATATATAGTTAACACATTTTGACCATCTTTTGCATTCACAATAAGAGTGGAGTTTTTTTGCACCCCTCAGTTTGCACTTTTTGGTTGAGTGTGGTCCTAAACTGCACCAGCATCTATGAGTACTGAATCTTAGGTATTCGGTTTCCCAGACTGATTAATCTATAGTAAACCAAAGTGAAACTTCTGTGTGTTGACACAATGCTATTTTTCTAGAGAAAGAGCTGTTGGAACTCATCACAAATGCCTCCCTCATTCTCTTAGAATGGCAATGGTGGTCACCTGAGAGATGCCAAAACTGAGTTTGAGTGAGTTCCGGCTGGAAAAAAAGCCCTAACTTTACACTTTAAATGTATGGTGCGTAGCTTTTTTTATTGCACCAAACTCCAGCCCTAGTTCATAGATCTAAGACATGAACTTCGAATAGTAGTTTGAATAGAAAGTTATATTTGGTGGAAACCGTTGTTGGCTTCATCCTAAAAATTCTTCTACTTAATTTTAAGAAAACAGCATTGTCAAGGCTTGATCGCACGTCGTGATGTCTTCATTTTATATTTGCAGAAGTATAAAAAAAGTGGAAAAGTGAAATCTTTAGCAGTAATTGTCTCCCCGCAACCCCTATCAAATCCCCTGGGTTAGAAATCCTGCTTTTCATTTCTGCTGGGCTATCACATTTTCACTCCTGTCTGTTAATTCACGTGGCACTTTTTTGCTGCTGCTGCTGCTGCTGCTGCTGCTGCTCCTGTTATTATCTGATTCTAAATACTAATACCAACAGAAAATGGATCCATTATCAATATTGGCTCTGTTTTGCATTCCTTTCAGAGAAGCTGAAATGAAGGTGATTGCTTCTATCGCCGTTTTATTTTCCTATAGCATCCTTAATCACTATAATGCCAACAGAGTTCTGACAGTAGGACTTCAGTGCGTTGAAGATTCCCACTTTTCAGGACTAGATGACTCTTGTGGTCCTGGCCAACTCTACAATTTTATGCAAACTGTCAAGGAAGAACTATGCCATACTGTACAGACTGAAACATCAGTAAAATGACCAACCCCAGCACTGTATAAAATAGATTGTGTTGTTATATAGTTCCTTCTTAATGCCTTATTCAGCTGCAGCTGGGACCTGGCGCAGGCAGGCCAGGATCAGAAAGGCAATAGATGGGGTCAGAAATGGGCTGCAGGTAGAGTGGCCAGATGTAAAACAGGGCTTGGCTCCAGCAGCTTTAACACCTGTGCTGAAGAGGGAATTTCAGCAGATGCAGCTTGTCTGAGCTCCCCCTCCCCACACACCCTTGCATTGCATTGTTTTGTGGTGTTCTTCCAAATTATGGGAGGAGCTTCCACAAGTTCCCTGTTGCAGAGGTTTATGGTTGCATGTGGATGGCTGTGGGACTGGCAGCATGATAGCAGGGTCACTCCTGCCCTCATGCAGTGTGGATTGCATGAAGAGGAGTAGAATGGCTTTGTCTGTGGTAAACACAAGGCATAGCATGTCTAGAGTTTGGTGTTTTGCTCCTTCCTGTGGTAAAAGTTTGGGCTTCTGTGCTCCTATCCAACCTGTTTACCTTATTTTCATTAGTGAAGAAACCCAAATGAGGAAGTTTCCTTGCACGCTGCGGAAACTGGTGGTCTGCGAGCTAATTTGGTTTCTGTGACTGCAGAGGCACCTTCTGATGAGCTTAATTCTGTATTTTCCCCCTGCCCTGCACCTGACGAGTGCATACAGAAAAGCTGATACAGCTCTTGCTCTCTCCTTCATCCTGACATAGGTTTGTAACATAAACTATTGTACAGCCCTAGGTCAGAGCTATCAGTTTTCAAATCACCAACTCCTTAGTCATCACAATTATGAAGGCAGATTTCGTGTTGATGTTGGTCTAAGCAGTTCTCTTGCAGATTACTTCTAAGCAACTTCGGTGGGCTGAAGTCCTTCAAGAATAATTAACCAAAAGGACATTAAGAATCATTATGTTTTATATCTTTTTCATTACAGGTTTTCTTGGGATACTATTGGCACTAAATGGTGGTTCGTTGCAAATGGATCTGATTTCTGCTGACTTCGCAACCTATTATCTAGTGACAGGTGTGCTACCTAAATTGCTGAATAGATCACTTTGGAATTTGTTCTTTGTATAGTATTTCAGCCAAACTCGCATGCAGGCTTCGTTCTTCACCACTGTCATCAACCCCAGCAGTACTCTTTTTTTTAAAGTGTGTCTTTCCGACACTGCAGTATTTATTACTAAATGCCAAAATGATCCATTCAGCAGTTATGCCCCCCCACTGTATTAATATAATTAATGTCTAGATTAGAAATTTGTAAATGTATTTTAATGCATGAAAGCATTCTTATGATATTCTAAGCTTTTGTACCAACATATCGCTGCCAAAGAAAGCATAGGCATCCATGTTGGTCCATAGTGGTGTGTTGGGGGAAAATCCACTGTAAAGCAGTTCCTTTATCACAACCAACCCAGAATGTGACAAAATTTTGAGAAAGCTGGAGAACCTGGAAACTTCCTTGCTACTTTGTGGCATTTCAGTTGCCTGTGGGGTTGGGATATTACTTTTTAAGGAATGTTGCCAAATTCACCTTAGCAATGTGTGATGGGACCATTTGAGCAAATGTATGTATCTGGATTTAAATCTCAGCTGAGTTTCCATTAGTTGGAACAGAGCATCAAACTGCATGCTGTGCTCCCACTGTTAGTACAAGGGAACACCTTGTTTCCTTGCTCTGGGCTAGCACCACCCCCTGCTATTCCTTTCAGGTCCTGTTCCCCCCCCCCATACATGTTTGCTAACAGAGGTGGCCCAAGACATTTTGGCATGTTTAGCAGAACATCCCCCGTGATCGTAAAAATAGAATTTGCTTTCCTTCGGTAGTAGCTCTGAACCTGCCACCTGAACTGAGCCTCTTGTTTGCGTTGCCCAATGGCAGGGCCGGTCCTGATTAGAAGCAAAAACCATCCATCGAAACTGATCTGCACTAGATAGATTCAGAGCCAACCAAAATATTTATTGTCTTTGCTTACTATTATTGCTACCAGAATGGATGTCTCTCTGACAGATGGCCGTGTAGGGGAAGGATTCTGTAGAAGCCAATGGAGGCCATTTCATAGCAGGAAGGTCTTGTCAGTAAAAACAACAACAACCCACCAAAGAGTTGTGTGGCACGTTATCAACTAACAGATTTATTGTGGCATGAACTTTTGTGGGTGCGTCCATGTCATCAGGTACAGGATTGGACAAAAGGAACTCTGTTCTGCAAAAGCTTGTTCCACAATAAAACTTCTTATTTTTAGTCTTTAAGGTGCCACAAGGCTCTTTGTAGGTCATGGGACAACAGACTGTGTTCCCACAGCCATTGCTAGTCCCTATATCTTGCTTTTATTGATTTATTTTCACACATTTAGCCTGCCTTTCAGTCCCTTAAGAGCTGCCATAATGCCTAATGAATTATGCTACCATAAAGGCACTCCCAAAAAGAAAATGCCAAAAATCGACAGATTTACACTGCAAACTTAAATCAGCTGCTATTTTAACTCCTTTGGCTTATCTCAGCGAATCCTGGAAATCATAATCCCATGAGTATACAGATCATTTCCTGTTAAGAGATCTGCTGCCACCACCACCTGCTGCCACCAATAAATATATAATATTCTCTATTTCAGAAGTTAAGGCTTTGAGTGCTGTTGCAGGCATGGAAGATTCCCAAGGTTTGAAGAAATGCAAAAAAGGACAAAAAGTATTAGGGGGGAAATCCTCAGGAGGGGCCCGCCCCCCGCAGCCCACTGAGCACGCTCCATGACTGTGGAATGCTGACTGACTGTTGGAAGGGACTTTGAAATGGAGATGCTGAAATCCTGAACAGCAGCACTTGCTTGAACACCTGAAGCCAAATTCGTGGACTGGAGGATGGGATGATGGCAGGAATGTGCCTGTAAGCCCCACTGCCACACTCTGTGCTTGTGGGTCCTCCTGCTCATTATTTGACCTTCCCTATGTTGTAGTGGTCCCATCACCTCCTGGCAAATAGAAGGGGAAGAAATGGAGGTAGTGAGAGATTTACTTTCTTGGGCTCCATGATCACTGCAGATGGTGACAGCAGCCACGAAATTAAAAGACGCCTGCTTCTTGGGAGAAAAGCAATGACAAACCTAGACAGCATCTTAAAAAGTAGAGACATCACCTTGCTAACAAAGGTCTGTATAGTTAAAGCCATGGTGAGAGCTGGACCATAAAGAAGGCTGATCGCTGAAGAATTGATGCTTTTGAATTATGGTGCTGGAGGAGACTCTTGAGAGTCCCATGGACTGCAAGAAGATCAAACCTATCCATTCTGAAGGAAATGAGCCCGGAGTGCTCACTGGAGGCACAGATCCTGAAGCTGAGGCTCCAATACTTTGGCCACCTCATGAGAAGAGAAGACTCCCTGGAAAAGACCCTGATGTTGGGAAAGATGGAGGGCACAAGGAGAAGGGGACGACAGAGGATGAGCTGGTTGGATAGTGTTCTCGAAGCTACTAACATAAGTTTGACCAAACTGCGGGAGGCAGTGGAAGACAGGTGTGCCTGGTGTGCTCTGGTCCATGGGGTCACGAAGAGTCAGACACGACTAAACAACAACAACAACAATGTTGTAGTGGGCTTGTACAAACCCTCCATGCAAATGGGGATCCTGCTGTTTCAGGGTTGCCTGTGTGCAGGGTCCAAGCCTCCTGTAGTCTTTCCCCACTCAACATGGGGGAAAGGTTGGCAAGCAGGCAGCAGAGTGCAAACTGGGATGTTTAAGTCAGGGCTTGCACTGCCTTGCTCTCTATCCATGAATTTTGCATTTTCGTGTTCAGGCAAATGATGTGAACACAGCTTTTCGTTGTAGCCTCTGCTTGTAAGCAAGTTAATCAATGATTAAAATCTCTCCATTTTGTGTGGCGGCTCAAGCCTACCTGGTGCACCAGTTTCAGAAAAGTAAGTATGTTTACACGGAAGCAGTTCCAGGGTTGTTTTGACTATACACGATCTTGTCTTTACATGCAATCCCCGAAGTGTACGCCATACACAAGTTGTGAGTTACCTGTTATGTGTATTCCCACAATGCTCTGATCTCACAATAAGGAAGGCTCAGAGGGATGGTGTCTGGTGTCTAAGTCCTCTAACTCGTTGGTGCTTGAACTTTCTTTAATGAAGTTGTTCACCTTAGGCTGTGGAGTCGCTGCAGGTGACACCCAAGGAAGTGGAAGATCAGTCAAGTTGCAGGGAACCGGGAGGATGTGCAGGATTAGTGCTTCTAGTGGTTGTCCTGCTGCTCTCCGAAAAACCTGTTTGTGGCCTGGATTATACGTTATGCCTGGGACAAAGTGTGCAGTACTTTTAAAATATGACAATAAATCCTGAAATTGGTTGCCATAAATGAGTAAAAGGAGACTACTGTAAAGTTCATGCCACAGCTTTATTTATGGTCGCGTTATTAATTACCATTTCCTCACTCTCATAGAGAACAGGGTTTCTATGTACTGTATGCTGTTACTTGGCTACCTAGGTTTGCTTTCTTACCTTTCTACATTTTTTGGTTAGCGAAGAAGCCTCTTGAAATGAGCATTGGAATGTATAATGAAAAGAGGAAGAGGAAAAGTGCAGACTTTGAAAAGCCTAGCATTTGTTTGCTTAAATGAAGATCCATGTTCGCTTTGCCTACTTGATTAACTGCGGTACTAATTACAACATTGTAATGGGATGTTACATTAGGAGCTTGCAAATTGATTCAGTTGAATTGTTAGTATTTAGGTTTCTATTTTGCCTTCTCCCTATGAGCAAAAGGAAGCACACAGAACACCCAATTAAACCTTTAAACATGTGTTCATAAACCCTACATCAATTTTTCTTCACTTCTTAAATTCAGTAATTGACTTTTCAGTGGACTGTTTTTAAAATTTGAAGTTTGCTTCTCCCTTCCTCTCTCAGTTTGACATTCCTTTTTCCACAATTCCCTTTCTTTCCCCAGGTGAGGAAAGTCTCAAACTTAATCCGTTCCGGAAATCTGTTCCAAAATCAAAGTGTTCCAAAACCAAGGCGCACTTTCCCATAGAAAGTAATGCAAAATGGATTAATCCGTTCCAGACTTTTAAAAACAACCCCTAAAACAGCAATTTAACATGAATTTTACTATCTTATGAGACCATTGATCCATAAAATAAAAGCAATAAACAGTACTATAAAATAAATAAAACAGTATTTTAGATGATAAAAATTAAAATTAATTTTTTTTCTTACCTGCACTGATGATAGTCATTGTTTGGATGGGGGGCTTTTATCCATTTCTGTGGTCACACAATCAATCAAACAATCAGTAGCTGAACTGGGATCCACACAGTCACAAAAACAAATTAACTGAAAAAGCATCAAAACAAAAAACGCAAAATAAATAGCAAAAACAAAAGCACCAAATATAAGCTCCAAATATCACCTCAGAACACTGCAATCGGAAATGGATGGCTTGAATTACAGTGGGGGGATGCAAATTAGCAGCGCAACAGGAAACACTGGGACTCAAAACGGAGCACGTTCGGCTTCTGAAAAAAGGTTCGAAAACCGGAACACCTGGTTTTGCAGTGTTCTAATTCCAAGTTGTTCGTGAACTAAGCTGTTCGAAAACCAAGATACCACTGTAGTTCATTTCAGGTCTGGTGTCTGCCACCTGATGCATGACAGGACACCCACCATACAGTACTGTGTATTCTTGCAGTTGTTGAGTCCAGTTTGAAAGCTGCAGGTATGCTGATCACCTGTTCAACCAGGAGTGGGGTTGGGATGTTCTTGCCACCTCTTCTGAACAGCTAGGTGATACTGCCTGTATTCTAGCAGAGCTTTGCATGTAGGGCTTTGCATGTAGGAGACAATGTCACCACCATTCTTTGCGTGGCTGGTTCTCCATAAACAGAGTGTGTGAGAGCTCTCTTCTGTACACAAATATGCTGTTGGACTCCCCTCAGCCCCAGCTAGCATGGCCCGGTGATTAGGAATGATGGGACTTGTAGTCCTAACCCAAATGGACCATCACAGGTTCCCCATCCTTGCATTAAATTCTCCTATCTGCTTCTGTAATTCTTTCCCATGGATACAGTGCAATAGGCAACAAGTATCCCTATGTATCAAGCACATCAGCAAAAAGATCCACAAATACGAAAATATACACCAAACAATGCATAAAAAGAGATAATGAACACAATATAAATAGGACAATAATACTACAAACCAACATATTATAGATCCATTTCAACCATTAAGCTTTTTTCCAAAGATATTCTGATTAGTTCTGATTTCTTGGGAAAGGTTTTCTAAATAATCTTATTTGGGAAATGTGCCCAGTTGATTCTTGTTGTGCTTGGGTGGCTGATTTTTTACCTGAGCAGGTTTATTTTTTCTGAGAGGCTGTTTTTCAATATGCAGGTTGGATTATTGTTGTTGTTGTTGTTGTTGTTGTTATTATTATTATTATTTATTATTATTTTACAAACATTGGTCATTTGCCCTTTTGTCTGGCTTTGCCTTGTTTCGGGAAGAGGAATTATTGGGATACATTCCCCAAATATGATGGGGAAAGGTTTTCTTAAAAAAAAAAAAGGACTGTTACATGCTTAGACACACAAAATAAATAGTGGGCATGATCCTGCCAAAGTTAAGCATTTTTCAGTCCAAGCAATTTCAGAGAGAAGGAAACAGTGTTTAATTCTGTTTGCTTAATTTTGGCTGGGTTTTACCCAAGATTTTTTTAAATTTATTTTTTAGGAAAGGTCTGTACCAATGGTAGGAACCAAATTATTTCCTTGAAGGATTTAAACAACATTCAAGACATGGGGCAGAAGACATCTTTAAGTACAACTAAATGAAGAAAACCTTTGATTACTTTTGGAGTGTTTGATCTTATAATCCGTACAGTAAATGAAAAAGACAGAGTTTCAGTAATGACAGGGTTTTCAGCCTAATGTTACATGTGTGATCTTCATGCTAGCCCCTCTCACAAGAAAACACTCACAACTAGTTTCAGTTCTAAGAGCCAAAAATTTTTTAAATAGCAAAGGAATTTGTAAAACTACTGTGTGGGATACACTAGAATCTCATGTTGCAGGAAAACCCCTTAAGTATGTGCAAATGAATTTCTGCACATTCATTTCCTTGTCACCATTGTTTCCTTTTAATCTGTGCCGTTGCTCAATGTCAAACTTTACGTTGGCATGCTCTTTGGGGCAGAGAAATATTATTTAAAGTTCCATGGGCGCTGATGGAGAATATACCTCAATTAAGTAACAATAGTAGTACTGGTGATGACTTCAGTACTGCTTAAGAGCTGCCTTCAAGGGTATTTTTTACCTTGTAGACTCCTGGTCTTGTTAGGAATATGCTGTGCCAAGTATTATTAAGTTGTTTCAGGCTCCTCTATCTATCTCTATCATCTGTCTCTCTTTAAGCCTATGGAATCTAATAAAGAACTTAGTGATTATGGAATCAATGTTGTTAGGGACAAAAAAAACCCAGGCATTGAGAGTCTTCTCAATGACTAAACCAGAGTTTGTTTGTTTGTTGGTTGGTTGGTTGGTTGGTTGGTTTAATTATTTGTTTTATTAAGTTTATATACTTCCCTTCATCCGAGGAACACAGAAAGGTTTGTGAAACACCTTGCTCTGTGAGATCCATTTAGCCCCTTCTCTTCCTATTTTTAAAAGATGTTTGAACTTTCCTGTTCTAGCAAGCATTTCTTTTCTCAGGTGGATAGATTTTATATGGCAGATCCTCCTTTTAGGATCTTTAAATCTGCCCAACCTTTCCCTGTTTTTATGCTGCTTTATTGATTTTATAGGATTGTTTAGTTTTGAATCAACATCAGCCGCTGCAAGTGATGCAAATGCATTGGGCAGGGCAGACGTTTTCTACATAAATTACCCCTCCGAGAAAACTGGATACTTTTTTTTAAAAAAATACATTTTTAAACAACTTTTAAGGGTTAGTTAATAGAGTGAGATCTTCAGCTTTAATTCATTTTAAATAGGGAATCTTTTAAAAATATGGTTCTTGTAGAGATGCTATATCTGTTTCTTATTATTCATAAGGTTTATACACTGCCTTTCCTCTTAATGTGCTTGAATCATTGTGTGTTTTCTCTATTTTATTCTCAGCAGCCCCAAAAGGTATGTGATCCAATGGCCCAAAGTCATCCTGTGAGGCTTGCAGCTGAATAGGGATTTGAACTTGGTGCTCCCAATCTTAGGCAAGCACAATAAATTCTACAGCACTTCTGCTGATTTCCCCCCACCCTACCACACCAAATTTTGAAGTGTGCACAGGGTCACATTGTTTAGGAATATAATAAGCTACCTTATACAGCAGGGGTGGGCAAGGTTTACCAGCCATGGACCTGATCACTCCCATGGAGATCGTCCGTGGGCTGGACTGGCACAGTGCGGCCCTGGAAATTACTTCTGCGCAGAAGCAATTTTCGGCATCTGGACATGCACAGATGCGATTTTCAGTATCTGCGCATGCACCCATGCACTTTCCAGTGCCGCTCGGCAAGTCCCTGCGCCGTGCTGTGCCGGTTTAGCGCAGCGCATGGGGGACTTGCCGAGCAGGCAGCTTGGTTTGGGGGCAGCTTGTAGGCCAGTAAAATGGTCCTCGTGGGACGCATCTGGTCCATGGGCCGCACATTGCCGACCCCTGTTATACAGAGTCAGACCCATTGGTTGATCTAGTCCAGGCATCCCCAACTTGCGGCTCTCCAGATGTTTTGGCCTACAACTCCCATGATCCCTAGCTAACAGGGCCAGTGGTCAGGGATGGTGGGAATTGTAGTCCAAAACATCTGGAGGGCCAAAGGGTGGGGATGTCTGAGCTAGTCTGATATTGTCTAAACTGACTGGCAGCTCTTCTCCAGGGCTTCAGATGGGACAATCCAAGTTCGACCTGGAGATGGGTAGTTCTAGAAGGCACAATTTAAGGAGGATGTTGACAAGCTGGAAGTGTGCAGAGGAGAGAAGCCAAGATAATCAAGGGTCTGTAAGCCAAGCCTTATGAGGAACAGTTGAAGGAGCTGGGTAGGTTTAGCCTGGAAAGGAGGAGACTTCAAATATCTAAATGGCTGTCCCATGGAAGATGGAGCAAACATGTTTTCTCCTTCTCTGGAACATAGGACTCAAACCAATGGCTTCAAGTTACAAGAAAGGCGATTTCAACCAAACATCAGGAAGAACTTTCTTGACAGTAAGAGCAGTTCGGCAGTGGAACAAACTCTCTTGGGAGGTTGTGGACTCTCCTTCATTGGGGGTTTTTAAGCAGGGTTTGGATGGCCGTCTGTCATGGATGCTTTAGCTGAGATTTCTGCATTGCAGGGGTTGGACTAGATGACCCTTGAACTCTACAGTTCTATGATGCCATGCCAGAGAATGAACCTGAGGCCTTCCACATGCAGAGATGCTCTGCCACTGAGCTGTACATTCAACAGTATACATTTTTAAAATCAATGTCAAAAATTTGGTTCATTCTCTGACTACCATTCTATTTCAAGTGTCCAGACTCAGCTGTTTATGTAGTTAAAACAACCCCACTGTAATTTGTAGTGGAAAGTGCCACTTACATTTTATGCCCACCTTCAGTAACTTCTTGGAGGGGGGGAATTCTCACAGCACCGCTTAATGAATATTCCTCACAAACACAAATGTTTTGCCCATCCTATATCAATTTAGCCTTGTTTATTTCAGTCCCAGATCTCCTGGAAGTTTTCTCTTTTTCTTGAGGTAGTGATCTTTGTCGTCTAGGTTCTTTGTTCTTGTTTGATTTTTTTAAAAGAAAATATGAGTTGTTGTTGCTGTTGGGTTGCCTCAGCCACTCTTGGTGGCTTCCAACATAGATATTAAAGGTGAAGGGACCCCTGACCATTAGTTCCAGTCATGACCGACTCTGGGGTTGCAGCGCTCATCTCGCTTTATTGGCCGAGGGAGCCAGCATACAGCTTCCGGGTCACGTGGCCAGCATGACTAAGCCGCTTCTGGCGAACCAGAGCAGCGCATGGAAACACTGTTTACCTTCCCGCTGGAGCGATACCTATTTATCTACTTGCACTTTGACGTGCTTTCGAACTGCGAGGTTGGCAGGAGCAGGGACTGAGCAACAGGAGCTCACCCCATCGCGGGGATTCGAACCGCCAACCTTCTGATCGGCAAGTCCTAGGCTCTGTGCTTTAACCCATAGCACCACCCACGTCCCTCCAACATATATAAAAACATAATAAAACATCAAACGTTAAAAACTTCCTGTTACAAGGCTGCCTGCAGATGTTTTCTGAATGTTGTATAGTTGTTTATCTCCTTGACATCTGATGAGAGGGCTTTCCACAGGGAGGGTTCCACTTACGAGCTATAATTCAAATAATTATAGCTGTATTTTAAAAAAAATACAGGGTTTTTTATGAGCAAAAGCTTAATATGTGGCTTGGTAATAGAAACATTGCCACAGACATCAATAACCATAGAATCATAGAATCATAGAATCATAGAGTTGGAAGAGACCAAACCATTGGAGAGTTACAGTACTTGCTTTGACTATGGAGACAGTTATGAAGAGACGTGTTTTGTCCGGTTGTGCTGATGAATGTGTACCATGGCATAGGGAAATTTTTAATGTTTGAAGTTCCATTCTGTTTTTTCGTGTTCTGTTGGAAGCCGCCCAGAGTGGCTGGGGAAATCCAGCCAGATGGGCAGGGTATAAATTTTATTATTATTACTACCACTACTACTACTACTATTACTATTATTTCTTCTTTCTGTGCTCCTCCCAGTCGTCATTCCTTCTCCGGTTGCTGCTGTGGATATAAGACTTGACGGATTGTCTTCAGCCACTGTCGTCATCTGTGAGATGATTCTTTTGATATTTAAGGGACGAAAGCTCTTGTGTTTTCCCTTTTGGTGTTGCTTTTATTGTTTTGCGGTATTGCTTTGTTAGATGCTGTTGTTAGCTATGTTGGATTATTTAAAGAAAGGCAGTACAAAGAAATGTTTTAAATATTAAGCTGGAGCTTAATATTAAACTGACAGGACATTGTGTTATGATCTACTTTTTGCAGTTAACCATTTCTTGCTTTGTGGAGACTTTTTGATTAGGATTGTTGCTTTGGAATTTCAATAGGTTCTCAATAAAACATAAGAAAATAAGAAGTGCCTGCTAAATCAGGCCAGTGGCCCATCTAGTCTAGCATTCTGTTCTTACAGTGGCCAACCAGATGCCTGTGGGAAACCAGCAAGCAAGATTCAAGCACAAGACTCCCCTCTTTTTTCTCCAGTAACGGGCATTCAACAAATTATAGCTAATCTAAATCATCTGGAACAAACTTACTGATGGTAGCATACAGGATATCGTTGTCCTGATCCAATGAAGTTTTTATGTTGTTAAGACGAGCTTTGAATCATAGAATCATAGAATCATAGAATCATAGAAGAGTTGGAAGAGACTACAAGGGCCATCGAGTCCATCCCCCTGCCAAGCAGGAAACACCATCAGAGCACTCCTGACATATAGTTGTCAAGCCTCTGCTTAATGACCTCCAAAGAAGGAGACTCCACCACACTCCTTGGCAGCAAATTCCAGTGTCGAACAGCTCTTACTGTCAGGAAGTTCTTCCTAATGTTTAGGTGGAATTTTCTTTCTTGTAGTTTGGATCCATTGCTCCATGTCCGCTTCTCTGGAGCAGCAGAAAACAACCTTTCTCCCTCCTCTATGTGACATCCTTTTATATATTTGAACATGGCTATCATATCACCCCTTAACCTCCTCTTCTCCAGGCTAAACATGCCCAGCTCCCTTAGCCGTTCCTCATAAGGCATCGTTTCCAGGCCTTTGACCATTTTGGTTGCCCTCCTCTGGACACGTTCCAGTTTGTCAGTGTCCTTCTTGAACTGTGGTGCCCAGAACTGGACACAGTACTCCAGGTGAGGTCTGACCAGAGCAGAATACAGTGGCACTATTACTTCCCTTGATCTAGATGCTATACTCCTATTGATGCAGCCCAGAATTGCATTGGCTTTTTTAGCTGCCGCATCACACTGTTGGCTCATGTCAAGTTTGTGGTCAACCAAGACTCCTAGATCCTTTTCACATGTAGTGCTCTCAAGCCAGGTGTCACCCATCTTGTATTTGTGCCTCTCATTTTTTTTGCCCAAGTGCAATACTTTACATTTCTCCCTGTTAAAATTCATCTTGTTTGTTTTGGCCCAGTTCTCTAATCTGTCAAGGTCGTTTTGAAGTGTGATCCTGTCCTCTGGGGTGTTAGCCACCCCTCCCAGTTTGGTGTCATCTGCAAATTTGATCAGGATGCCCTTGAGTCCATCATCCAAGTCGTTGATAAAGATGTTGAATAAGACCGGGCCCAAGACAGAACCCTGTGGCACCCCACTAGTCACTCTTCTCCAGGCTGAAGAGGAACCATTGATGAGCACCCTTTGGGTTCGGTCAGTCAGCCAGTTACAAATCCACTGAGTGGTAGCATAGTCAAGACCGCATTTTACCAGCTTCTTTACAAGAATATCATGGGGCACCTTGTCAAATGCCTTGCTGAAATCAAGGTAGGCTACATCCACTGCATTCCCTTCATCTACCAGGCTTGTAATTCTGTCAAAAAATGAGATCAGGTTCGTCTGACATGACTTATTTTTCAAAAATCCATGCTGACTATTGGTGATCACAGCATTCCTTTCTAGGTGCTCATAGACTGTTTGCTTAATGATCTGCTCCAGAATCTTCCCTGGTATTGATGTCAGACTGACTGGGCGGTAATTATTTGGGTCCTCTCTTTCCCCCTTTTTGAAAATAGGGACAACATTTGCCCTCCTCCAGTCTGCTGGGACTTCGCCTGTTCTCCAGGAATTCTCAAAGATGACTGCCAGTGGTTCTGAAATCACATCTGCCAGTTCTTTTAATACTCTTGGATGCAGTTCATCTGGCCCTGGAGACTTGAATACATCTAGACTAGCCAAGTATTCTTGTACTATCTCCTTAGTTATTCTGGGCTGCGTTTCCTCTGCTGAATCATTTGCTCCAAATTCTTCAGGTCGGGCATTGTTTTCTTTATCGGAGAAGACTGAGGCAAAGAAGGCATTGAGGAGTTCAGCCCTTTCTGTGTCCCCTGTTTGCATTTCACCATCTTCTCCTCTGAGTGACCCCACTGTTTCTTTGTTCTTCCTTTTGCTACGAACATACCCATAAAAGCCTTTTTTGTTGCTTTTAACCTCTCTAGCAAGCCTGAGTTCATTCTGTGCTTTAGCTTTTCTGACTTTGTGTCTACACGTGCTGGCTATTTGTTTGAATTCCTCTTTGGTGGTTTCCCCCCTTTTCCATTTTTTGTACACATCCTTTTTTAATCTTAACTCAGTTAAAAGTTCTTTAGATAGCCACCCTGGCTTCTTTAGGCACCTTCCATGTTTCCGTCTCATTGGTATTGCCTGAAGTTGTGCTTTTACTATCTCCCTCTTAACAAACTCCCAGCCATCATGAACTCCCTTTCCTTTTAGTATTACTGTCCATGGGATCTCACCCAGCACTTCCCTAAGTTTTATGAAGTCGGCTTTCTTAAAGTCGAGAAATTGAGTCCTAGTATGCTTGGCTGCTCCTTTCCGCTGTATAGTAAACTTCAGAAGAGCATGATCACTCGCGCCTAATGATCCTTCCACTTCTACCCCACTAACCAGGTCATCAACATTGGTTAGGACCAGATCTAAAATGGCTGTTCCTCTTGTTGCTTCTCCCACTTTCTGGACAATGAAGTTGTCTGCAAGGCCAGTGAGGAATCTGTTTGACCTTATGCTCTTGGCTGAGTTTGACATCCAACAAATATCCGGGTAATTGAAGTCCCCCATTACTACTATCTCCCTTCCTTTTGCATGCTTGGCCATCTGTTCCAGGAAGGCATCATCTATGTCCTCCGTTTGGCTTGGGGATCTATAGTAAACTCCCACAATGAGGTCACTGTTATTCTTCTCTCCCTTAATTTTGACCCAAATGCTCTCACTTTGGCTTTGAGGTTCTAAATCTTGGATCTCTTCACAGGTATACACATCCCTGACATATAACGCCACTCCTCCTCCTTTCTTGTCTGGTCTGTTTCTCTGAAATAGATTGTATCCCTCCATTATTACATTCCAATCGTGGGACTTATCCCACCAGGTTTCAGTGATTCCTATTATGTCATATTTAGTTTGCTGTACCTAGAGCTCAAGCTCATCTTGTTTATTTCCCATGCTTTGGGCATTAGTGTACAGACATTGAAGTCCATTAATCATTCCCCCGTGTCTCTTATTTAAGGATTTTTCCTCCCACCACTAGGTCTGCGTGCTGTTTGCTCTATTTGGTCTATGACATTTGAATGATCATCTTCATCAATTGATAGACTCCTACCTTCAGGAGCACTGTCTCCCTCCCCCACATTAGTCAGTTTAAAGCCCTCCTGATGAGGTTTCTGAGATTTTTTGCAAAACCAGATTGTAATTATTTACAGAGAAACAGAACTTCTTCAAATAGAGTAGGTCAATAAGAAATTTCCATCACTTTGTGTTCTTCCGAAGTGCCTTTATTTAAAACAAAGTTATCAGAGACTATGTTGTCTGATAACAACCTCTTACCTCATTCCATTTCTCTGGAAATTGGGCAAGAGATGGTGGTGCTTGCTTTATATTTACACAATACTAGGAATCAGTCTGAGATGGTTGAAAGCAACAAAGAACACATAATTAGCGGGTCTTGTTTCAGTCATTTCTTCTTGGGATAAGGAAATGTAAACAATGGAAAGCTTTGGTGGTTTGTAAAGTTGCCACTGGCGTGACTACCCGGGGCAAGTAAGAACGATCTATGTTAGATTTCTCTCTCTCTATAAATTCATAAAAATCTGCCACAAATGATTAACACAGGTTTTCTTAGGCAGGTGTGTGCAGCGGAAATGTGTTCTCATATGTGGGTTTGTTTGTGAGGCTGTTATATTTTTACAGCAAGCCCATAGTGATCTCAGGTGGGGTTCTCAGAGGACACCTGGGTTGGTCTTTGTTTTCTTCTTCTTCCAAGGCCCTCTCTTGGCTTCCAGAATTTCAGGAGTGACACTTGGGAATTTTGTTCTAGTGTGACAACTGGCAGTTGGTAACTGGACATTTATTGTTGGATCAGTTGCAAATCCATAAAAGGGCATCCTCTTTTGTATCACGACAGAACTTCTTATTTTTCCCCCCCTTCCCCCTCTTTCGCTTCTGAATCTTCGACTAAACGGCCTTGTCAAAGGGCTTAATTGAAAAGTCCAAGCACACAGTATCAACCCTGATCTCCCTTATGCAAGATAAACAGGAGAATAGCCTCATTCCTGGTTCCAGTGTAAGTGGAAAAGGAGCTTAAATTAGATTTAAAATGAACAATGTACCGAATACAAGTTTTCAATCTGCTGTGGCAAGCAACTATAAATTACTCACCAGTAAGTCCAATGATGGAGCTTTTCAGCCCTCTCCTGCCCCCCCTCCACTCTGCGCAAATAGACCTATTTCTGAACAGCAAGGAATTGTCTGGAGCCAGAGACGTTGGGTCTCTTACGATCGAAACCAACCTATAAGATTTGGGCTTGTTTCTCTTCCATTTGTAAAAGCAGGATAATTCGTTAACGAGAACAAAATGAAAGCCTGATGAAACATGACACAAATGCTTCTTTTCACCGAAGTGTAAAAGGAAAGTGAGAAGAAATTAAGTACTGAAATAGTAAGTTCCCTTGACAGACAGAGCAGCTTTAAACTGCTTGTCTCGTCACACCCTTTTGCAGATCATAGCATGGAACCAACATGAGTATGATTACTGGGACTGGAAGCCTGACATTCTCTAAATAGGCGGCGTTACATTTTGCCTTCAAATCAATAGCAACAACAACAAAAGTGATGGTAGCAACAATACAATTTTACTGGAGCCAGAGTTCCAGGAAGCCATGATAAAATTTCACATTTTATTATACTGCATTATCTGGGTCCCTTTCAAGCTACTGTTAAAAGCAATCAACAATCAGTTCTTCATTCCTCTGAGACAGACACTTGATAAAAGGGAAATTTCAACACATATCCTTTCATGAACTTCCTTGTAGTGGGGTTTGAGGCAGGCCTACAATCCACAAACTGTTGCCTCTTTCATGTAATATGGACCAGATGTATGATATTGTTGAATCCATTGTGTATCCAAAATATGACTAACTTCATTTAGTTTTGGAGAAAGTTGATCTGACTTTCGTAAACCCATTCACTTGAAAGATGGTACTTGTTTGTATTCTCATTTGTGTATCTTTTGTACATCACAGCTAATGCTGCTGAAATGAGTGGTTGCAATCCAGCGCCACAGAATCATGGCTCAAGGCTGCAGTTGTCATATGCAAGTTGTTTTAGAGAGGGTTAGATCAACTAAGCTCTTTTTATACAAATTGGGTTGTAGAAGATGATACGGCTGCATTAGGTATAGCTGTGGTGAGGATTGTCTGTCTGTATCCAGTTGTACCCTTGGCATATGCCCTTGCTCATTCTGTCTGGTGACTCAGCTGGTGAGAGGCACTTGTTGTGCTTCCCAGCATGCTAGAAATTTTCATCTGAAAATAAGACATCACACGGCACAGAGTCAAATGTGCATGGTTCATGTGATGAAAATTCAGACAGCCCTATCATCTATCATGGGTTATAACCAACCGAACTAGATTAAGGTTAGACCCATTGAAATTAATGTACCAAACTAGTTGTGCCCATTATTTTCAATAGGTTTACTCTGAGTAGGACTAACACTGGACACCAGTTGATTTTAGTGGTTTTGGATTGTACCCAGAGTCCAAAAGTGTCTCTCAATTATAAATGGCAACATCAGAATTAAGAAAAAAGCTTTTAAAAACCAAGAATGCAGTGCTCAAATGATTTTATAAGTAAATGAGACAGAACATGCTGCCTGGTACTTTTTGTCACATCACCTGAAGTGCTACTTCACACTCACAGATTCATGATCTGCCATGATCATGTAAACTGTGCAAGTAGCATGCAAGTTATAACAGACTGAGCAATTGGGGTGTCTTTTTCATTCATGAGACATTTTCAAGGCTCTTGCTTATTCTGAAGATATTGTTGAAATGTTGATTCTTGCTCAGTAGAATCACAGAGCTAGCGGGTGTCCTGGCAACCTCTGGGATCAACTCTGTCTCCTCAGGCACCAGTATTTTATGCCTAAACCATGCCAGTGGGTGCCTGTTGATTCTTGTCTTGGAAGCCTCCATGGAAAGGGAATCCATAACCTAAGGAGCTTGTTTCATTCCTTAGGTGTTCTCCATTTCCAGCACTGGCTGCAAGCCAGATGGCCCTGGTAACTTCATAAGCAGGGCCTGATGGAGCCCCAGTTATTTGTTCTGAGCATCTGATAATCAGAGCAGAATTGTCTCCGAGCACAAAAGCTTCATTTTCAGTTGTTTTGGCTAAGAACCCTTAACCGACGTGACTTCCGTGAGCGTGTCTAGTCATCTAAAAGCCGGCTAAGCCGAGGGCCATCGGTCTATCTTGTAGTAATGAATCCCTTTAATTACTTGTGTGTTTTGTAAATAATACTGCTCATCAGATTCGCTGGATGATCCCAAGCTCAGGTCATGGCATCTATAGGCAGGACTGCAAGAAGAGTCCATCTGAAAACCTAGAGAGCTTCTGCAAGTCAGTGTAGACAACATTAAACTAGATGGACCAATGGTTTGACTCTGTATAAGGCAGCTTCCTACCTAACCTCTTAAGATTTGCTTTATAGCAGGGGTCAGCAAACTTTTTCCGCAGGGGGCTGGTCCACTGTCCCTCAGACCTTGTGGGAGGCCGGACTATATTTTTTTTGGTGGCGGGGAGAATAAATTCTTATGCCCCACAAATAACCCAGAGATGCATTTTAAATAAAAGGACACATTCTACTCATGTAAAAACATGCTGATTCCTGAACTGTCCGTGGGCCGGATTTAGAAGGCGATTGGGCTGAATCCTTGCTGCTTTATTGAGATTTTATTGGGCTGAATCCCATACTTTATAGGGAAACTTCCCCAAACCCATTGGTCTTATTTATCCTGTACCTTTTCTAGTTCCACAATATCCTTTTTTGAGTCTGGGTGACCAACCACATCCAAAGTAACTGTACTCTAAGCCTTAGCTCAACTTTTCTCAACCTGCTGCTTTTCATGTACTTGGGACTACAAGTCCCATCATCCTCGACTATTGACCATGCTGACTAGGACTGGTGAGAGTCGTCATTCAAAACTTCTGGAGGGTAACAAGTAGGCGAAGTCTCCATTAGTGCACCATAGATTTACGAAGGAACATTCAGATATGAAATGGGGGTAGCTAATGTACAGTGTGATGAAAAGCAATAAAATAATCTCTGGATCTTTCTATTTAAAAGTTGGTGAACAGAGGTGAAAGGCATGCAATAGAGAAACCAATAATTTCTAAAGAGAGAGCGAGATCATTTATCTAGTGAACAAGCTGTTCCCATTAAATCTTTCTATGTTATAATTGCATCAGTTTGTTTTTTTTTCATTTTTTAAAAAAGATATTTATTAAAATTTTCAAAAAATAAAGAAAAAACAAAAAAATAAAAATAAAAACACACACATATAATTGCATTCCTTTCTTTCAATAACATATTTCCTTGACTTCCCCACACCTCCCCTTCTTGTATTCCAATTCAATTTTTAGTTCAGCAAGTTCTTATCCCCAAATTTTACCTTATTATATTTAATTCATTTTAGTTAACCAATTTTAACATAAACCTCAGTCTTTATGCATCAGTACTTATTCTTAATATCTTTTACTAAGGTCGACCCCAATTCCCTTTCACGAGTTCCCCATTTTAATCTAAGTAACAAAACAAAATACATAAAAACAAAGTATAATTGTACACCCTTTGGATTCCCAAAGCCCCACTCCCCGCCTTTCCCGGTTTCGAACTCCAACAAATGTCCATCAGTCTATCTGCAGTCAGCCTGGTGACCTCACGTCCGAGGCTCTTAATTCTCTCTCAATCCCTCTCTGCCGGTTTTTTTGATAGTCCTTTATATTAAACACCAAATCTCGGAGAAGCTCTGTCCCAATAAGGTCCATATTTCTTCCAGCCAGACCTCCATATTTAAAAGTGTAGCCCAAGTCTTGTTTCTTACTTCTTTTAAGTCCAAATGTCCCAGAAACTCCAGTTTCCACTTTAGTCAAGTTTGTAATCCATAAGTCTTCAGATCTCCACATGAGGAGATCTCTCCATTCCTCATTCTTCCATTCAAACCAGATTTTCATAATCTCATTCTTATTTTCCTTTATATCCATCTTAGCAGGCCTCTGGCTCTCCTTAATCATCTGCAGGATTATAGCTCCTCCTTCCTTTCCCTCCAAATCTTCATATATCTCTTTCCCCACTTTCTCAAATTTCTCAGATTTCTTTTCTTCTTCAGCTGCAAAGATTTTTAGTTTAGCTACAAAAACTTTTTGTTCAGATACAAAGACTTGAATCAAGTCCCTTCCAGATTCAGCAAGTTTATTTACTGTTTCATTCAATGTTGTGACATTTGTAGCCAAAACATTGCTTTGTTCTTGTAACTTTCCCAGGAGAAGGGAAGCCCTTTCCAGTTCAGCCAGTATTTTTCCACTTGCAGCCATTCTTGTAATGTCCCAGAGCCCCCTCTAGAGGAGTTCTGGTTACTTAGTATTCCTTCCAGTTCCAATCCAAAAGTCAAATTAACTTTTCCTCTTTATTTTCAACAATTTATTCCCTGAATGCAACAAATATAACCAGCAAAGGCAACAGAAACAAAGTTCTCTTTTTCCCCCAGCTTTGACAGCTAGTTTGACAGCTGTCAAAATCTTCTAAGTCTCTTCAACAGGCTCTCTCACGGATCGCTCCCGGGTCCTGGGGGGGGGGTGACGGTTCCACTCTCAAAATTAACTCTTATCCTCCAGCAAATTCACTTATACTGCCAAAACGTGAAATTAATTACTTTTATCCTCTCCAGAAGAAGGTGTTCTCTCAACCTTAGTTATCTAGTCCTTGCTTTAAAATGTTTACAGGACGGGGAGACAGACTTCCTCTTTGCGCCTTCCCCGCTCGTGCCAAATCCGAAAAAGAAATTTAAAGTCCAATTTCCGTATTACTCACGGGTTGTTACTTTTAGTCCAAATGTTCAAAGGAAGAAGTCAGCGCTCTCCGACCATGGCATGCGGCTTCACTCCGTAGGGGAAGCAGTCGACTCACAGCACCGCGCCGCTCCCTGTCCCCCGTTCCGAAGCCTTTAAAAAGGCTCCTTCACGGGTCGGGGGGGCGCAAATGGTGCCCGCCGAGACACCAGGTCCACAGGCTTCAGCGCCTGTGGTTTCTGAGGGTCCCCGCGTCGCCGCCGCGGCAGGACCCGTCCCCTACTGAGCAGATTCCCTCCGGAGCTCGGAGGGAATCCGCCATTAGTCGATCGCGCTAACCCGGAAGTTCCTATAAATGCATCAGTTTGTAAACAATGATAAAAGGACTGCACCAAGTTAGTAAATGATTATTCTTTTCTTAGTAGAACTTTTCATTTTGCCTCCACTTTAGACCATGGGTCATAAAGACGTATGCCTCTTAGACTATTCTCATTAAGAGTTAATTTCGCACTCTTAGGTAGGAATCCTGGGAACTGGTATTGATTACTGAGAGTTCTTTGTTGCGATTTCCTGGTTTCAGCTAACATAGATGCTACTATACACAGCTATTTTAATTACAGTTCTCTTTTGGGAGAGGTCTGGTGTCGTAATTCTCAGCATATTGCCTCTAGTATGCTTTTGTCAATACAACTAATTTTCAAATGTGGATTTTATTGCATGGTATGCTAGTATGCCCTGTTTTGTCTGTTTCTTTCCTGGGTGGGGGGACATGTTTCTTGCTATATGTTTTCCTTTTTGAAATATCATTGATGTCTGATTTGTATTGTGCAATCTGTCATTGTTGGTTTGTTTGATTGTATTATAAAATCTCAATAAAGCAGCAAGGGACTTTAACCCCCCCCCCAAATCATGATAGTTAATTTGGCAAGCATTTAAGGTTCTTGTGTTGATGTACAACACCCTGAACACCTTGGGCCCAAGATACCATAAGGATCTCCTGTGTCCATATATCCCAGATAATATGGAAGAGGTGTTGTTGACTCCATGGGGTCCCATTTTAAACATTTAGAACTGCATATTCTTCCATACTCTAATTTTTATATCAATCCATATTGTCTATGATAATTGTAACACCACAAATGAAATCAAAATCCTGCTAATGTTTCCTACTGCTTACAGTGGTCTCCTAAATAACTTATAAATTTCTTTTATGAAGTTTTTGGCCTCTTGGTTTCTGAGTTTTCCAGTAAGTTTTGCCATCTCGGCATAGTCCATCAGCTTGGTTTGCCATTTCTCTCTGGTAGGGACTTTGTCTTCTTTCCAGCTTTGGGCTAGTAACATCTGGGCGGCTGTTGTTCCATGAATACATGAAATACATGAAAAGTATTTTCTGCTCCTTTGGAATATTGGTACCTGTAATTCCTAATAAAAAAGCTTCTGGTTTCTTAACAAAGGTTATTTTAAACATCCCTCCCCCCCATTTCATTATATATCATCTCCCAGAAAGCTTTTATTACCTTACAAGTCCACCACATATGATAAAAGGTACCTTCTTTTTCTTTACTTTTCCAGCAGATATTTGTACTTGTCCTATATATTTTTTCCTCAACTTAGTAGGAGTCAAATACCACCAGTACATCATTTTCATATAGTTTTCTTTCAGTGTATAGAAATTTCACGTCTGTTTTCCATAACCTTTCCCAATCTGCCATCTGAATATTATGTCCCAAATATTTTGCCCAGTGTATCATTACCAACTTGACCTGTTCATCTTTTGTGTGCCATTCTAAGAGCAAACTGTACATTTTCAACAATAATTTAGCATTATTTTCTAACAAATCTTTTTGAAATCTTGATATCTCATGACTAAAACCTTTGTTCTTATCTGTCTTAAAAATATCATTTAGTTGGTGAAACTGTAACCTATTAGTTGTCCCCTGTGTTAAAGAGGCCCACTGACCTCAAGTAAAAGTCATGCATTTAGTGTCTCCAGCCCTGTGCTGTGGAACAGTACTCCACAAGACATTCGGCAGGCACTCTCGCTTTTGACTTTCAGCCATCTCTTGAAGACCTTTTTTCGCTGACAAGACTTTGCTGACCTTTTTAAATTTTATTTCTGATTAGCCAGTTACTTGCATTTTATTTCTGATTAGCCAGTTATTTTTTAAATTGGTATTTTATGTCTTAACATTGTACATGATGATGTCATAATATGACATAATATGGCGGTATAGATTGATTGATTGATTGATTGGGTGGGTGTTCAGTGTCTATTACTGATCTTCAACTGGTGGGATGGGACCCACTAGTGGTAGGGAACCACTAGTGGATCACGGCCTGATCTAAGATGGATCTCAGTGAACACTATATGGCTTCTGAAACATGGACCACTTATAAACGCCATCTCCAACTCCTCAAAAGATTCCATCAACGGTGTCTCCGAAATTTTTTACACATCACTTGGGAAGACAGGCGAAATAATACCAGTGTGCTGGAAGAAGCAAAGATCACCAGTGTTGAAGCAATGATTCTTCAACATCAACTTCGTTGGATGGTCATGTTGTGCGGATGCCTGATGATCGTCTTCCAAAGCAACTACTCTATTCCGAACTTAAAAATGGAAAGCATAATGCTGGTGGTCAACAAAAGAGATTTAAAGACTGTCTCAAGCGAAAAACACCAACAATTGGGAAACACTTGCCTGCGAGCGCTCCAATTGGAGAACAGCCTTTACCAAAGGTGTCATGGGCTTTGAAGACACTTGAGCTTATGACGCAAAGGAGAAATGTTCTAAGAGGAAGGCACGCTTGGCAAATCCACACCATGATCAACTCCCGCCTGGAAACCAATGTCCGCACTGTGGAAGGACATGTGGATCCAGAATTGGCCTCCACAGTCTCACTGTTAAAACTGTTTTTTTTCCTTCTAGTAGCACCTTAAAGACCAACTAAGTTAGTTCTTGGTATGAGCTTTCGTGTGCATGCACACTTCTTCAGATGCATGCACATGAAAGCTCACACCAAGAACTAACTTAGTTGGTCTTTAAGGTGCTACTAGAAGGAAAAAAAAAATTTTTGACTATGGCAGACCAACACGGCTACCCATCTGTAACTGTTAAAACTGTGTTATGGAAGGCAATCTTACTCGGCTATGAGTGATCGCCAAAGAAGAAGAAAAAGATGATATGGCAAGATACTGAGACATGGGTCCCCAAATGCATGTCTGGGTTAAAAGTGGGTCTTTGGGTTGGAAAAGGCTGAAGATACCTGATCTACATTACTTTAAGCATGGGACAGATTCCATGTCTAGTGGTATTAACAGAAAGATTTTGTCTGTATTTGGAGTTCAGGCCCAGTGGGCGGTGCAATTTTCCACAGTTCAAAGAAGGAAAACCACAAAGGTCCCCTGCTGAAGCTTCCATAGTTTTTGGTTGTGATTTGAGGGTGGTGTTGCAATGAGCACCACTTATCTCAGTATCTGTGGTTTGCCCATTTGTACTGCACTTCCTTGTGCATGGAAGAAAAAAGAACAAGGAAGCAAATTTTAAGTTAGTTTCTGCCAGTTGGTTCTGCGGGCTTCCTAGCAGGGTTCAAGATGCTCAGTTTCAAATTCCTTTTGTTTTGATGTTAACAGATCCTTAGGTAATGCCCAGGCATAGCAGGCCATGAACAAAAGAAAAGGGGTGGGGGGGCAGTGTTCGAAACTCCCATTGTTCTAGGTGCGTTTTGTGACAGGGAATTTCATTAGCGCAAGCTGTTTCTGAGCTCTGGGCACAGTACTGCGCCTAAGATTTCAGATTAAAACTGCAGAGTGGAAGGAAAGGAAGACCTTTTTCTGCCTCCCCACTTCTAACTACTCTCTGAAGACTGAAGAAGAGACCCTCTTAAGAATATTAGGGGGGTGGGCAGGGGAAGGACCAGACCATGTGAAAAATGAACATAATATGTTAGCTGCAGTTCATTCATTTTCAGCTTTGTACTCTTGTCTAGTGCACCTAGACATTCTGTTGTTGCGCCCATAACCTAGGTTTAAGGTCCATTTAGCTCCTAGCTTCCATATCTCAGTTTCTAACACTGGGGGTGGGGGTGGGGAGCTGTCAGAAAGAAACTACAGCTGCTTTTGGCTTACGGCTCTTTTGGATTGGATGTGGCTGCACTAGTAATAGCTTAATGGTTTTCTGTTTAACTATAATTAACCTGACAGCAGGGTTTGAATATTGCATTCAGGAGAATTGTGCTGGCTTGGCGTTTATAGTACGGGAACAAACAATTAGTTCCCCATAAGTAAAATGTTAAGTCAAAATGTTTATTTATAAAGGTAAATATGGTGGGCTGCTCTGTCTCCCTAAAAAGAGGGTGGGAGTGGAGGGAAAAAAAGAGAATAGAAAACTCCACACATGTCACCATTTAAGAGTGTCCACAATGTAGGTTAAAGTGTTCCTTGAAACTATCTGTTGTCATGTAGGAAGCACGGCAATGTATGTGCAATTTCATGCCTCTCTGATCTTAAGAGAAGTCTTCAGCCGGATTCTGACTTCCCTCACCCCACCCGAATCATTTTGGCAAAAGAAAATCCTTTGCAGGCAGGATTGAAGCCACACCTACAGAAGAAGATCCTTTTTCACTGCTGGCTGTGATTCAGGCTGGTGATGTGAAGGGATATTTGCAGGGAAGCCCCACTTACAGCTGCGTTAGGAAATGCCCAGTGGGAAATTCTGTAGCGCAGCTGATGGCTGTAGGCTTCTTGTTGCTGCTGATTGGTGCTGACAGAATCACCGGGAGCACTTTGAGTGGGTTTCCACTGGCCCCATTTGGCACCAGGTGTGGGCAGGTGGGTATGATTTGGGGAAATTAAGCCAGCGGACTGAACGTTCCCCACCCCTTCCAGAAGTTTTCGACCAGGAGGGTTGGGAGTGCACAGTGCAGCTCCTTGCTTCAGTGTGTATGAGGGCAACAAAGTCCTGAGGTGCTCCACTCATCGGTCCTGGATCTTCCAGTGTGATTGACGTTTCCCAGCAAGGACACAGACTGGAGTGGCTAAGTAAGGTGAGTATCAGAAGGAACCCTGAGGACATTTCAAGAAGTACCAGTGTTGATGAATACTAGCGAAAAAGCAACTTGGCAGCAATCTAATAGCTGTTTCAGCAACATCACTAGGAAAAGCATACAGTGGTACCTCGGTTTTCGAGCCTCGCTGTTGATGAACATTTCGGTTTACGAATGCTATAAAACTGGAAGTAAATGCTTTGGTTTTCAAACACGCCTCAGAAGTCGAACATGCCATGTGGCTTCCACTGAGTGCAAGATCCTGAGACTTTCGGTTTCCGGACGTTTCAGAACTGGGTCTTCCGGAACGGATTACACTCAAAAACCGAGTTAACACTGTATATGGAAATGCTTGCTTGAATACTTTTATGTACCTTTTGGAAGTTATAAAAGAGAGCGTTGGGTTGGCTAGATTTCTTCTGCTAGAGTCTTAAAAACCCTGACTCCTGGCCCACTATTCTGGTGGATTAATTTCTCTCCAAACCAAGCTGCAAAGGTGTCTGTCTCTTCTTGATCCTTCTATATCACAAATGTCTTTTTATTTGAGGACTGTGGGGTGGGGTGGGGGATTGAGTTAGAGAGCTCCATGCAGGAGATCCCCTTCATGTGATACTAATCCTTTTCTGTCTGGATTTCCCAGTCCGGCATGTGTTATGCCTCTACCCCCTTCATCACCAGGGAGTTAACAGCTTTAGGGCTCCAGCGCTATAGCAACATTCCAGTCAGTGAGCCGTCTGCCTGAATGACCTCAGCATGTGGAAGAATGGTTGTATTCTCAGTTATTATGTTGGGACTGCTTTGGAGGGATGTGTAGCGAGGAAGAGGGAATGGAGAAGAAGCTAGAAATAGATGCCCAGTGCCAGAATCCTCTCTCAAGTATAAACAGCTACCCTGTTTTTACAGCCGCTTCATAAGACACACACTCCAGCAAGGCTTGCCCTTTGGACTTGAGCGACTATGACTTAAGATTTAGGTGCTGTTCTTTTAGAAAGGCTTTAGGTTAGTATGTCAAGCTTTTCTAGACAATTGCTTTATTGTGTACTGTTGTTTCTCGGTTGTGACAGCAGATTGAAATTTCTTGCCCACCCCCCAGGCCAAGCAAGTCTGTTGTGGGAAAATTAGACCTCCATGACACTGGAAGATGCAGTATTATTATTTTTAATCAGCGGAAACATATTATTTCCCTCTTGCCCACTTCTAGTACTGTTTGGAGTGCTGCACAGGATGTGGCATTGCAAATATTATGGGCATCTGTTGGTTAGTGTCAGTGACATCTCTGGCGATCTGTGACACACTTGGCATTTATCACACCATTGAGAGAAAATGGAAAATGGAAAAGGCCAGTTGCATGGGCTGTGGAGAATCAGTGACTCACAAAAGCATAAAAATATCATTCTGGCGAAGTCTAGGCAGTTGCGTTCTCAACTTAGCATGGGAATCTAATCTGTACCGAAAATACTTTGCAGTGCAAGATGTATTATTACTGCACACCAGTTGGTATTTCCTTCTGGCCTCCACCCTCATTTCTTACAGAAATCCTATGTTGTATACCCAGTCTTTATCAAATATTATGCATCAAGCTTCTTGTTCATTAAATGAAGGTGGTCAAAGAAGGCATTCATCTAAATTCTCCTTGAGATGCTTAGAGTTACCCAAGTAGCTTTCTGGCATTTGGAAATTCCTGTACTTTTTCAAGCCACTGCCATGGAAGTGAGGCATAGTGGAGTCAATCTGTTCTGCTCTTCTATGTCAATCCAGCCTTCTCTGAGCGAGGGAGTGTGGGCAGGAGAAAGAGGAGCCTTCTCCTTCTGTATCCTATTCTGGTTTACTCCATATCTGAGGTGTGTGGGAAGACGCACTGAATGAAACATACCATCATGATACTGGGTTAGGAAACATAACAGATTGATTGGGCGGTGGGTGGGCGAGCTATGGGATCCTGAGGTTTAAATGTGTTCCAAGAGAGAGAGAAAGTCACACAAAGGTATTGCTAAATAGATGCATTATGTTCCTGTTTTCTACTAAACAACAGATGAGCAAACTCATTTAAGGGTAGGAAGGACAGCTCCAAACACTATGCACTATGAATAATAATATGAGAAACCCAAGTGCCATTATGCCTTATTACTTTTTATATAAAAAAGAAGGAAGTAATTATATAAGTAGACTATAAGTATACCTATATAATGGGATAATTTACCAGTTCCGCACAACTTAAGATAGTCTGTCTGGAACAGTGACTTAACTGGACCAAGGTGGAGAGTGCTGTTTTGACTTCTCACAACCAGTGCAAATAAGATTGTAGTGGAAACTCTGTGAGCACCTTTTCGTTTCCTCGAGTTTGCTAATATCAGAACTTGAAACATCCCTGACGTAGGGTTCAGTCCTTAGTTCCCCGCTGTCTTCTGTTTTATCAGGTCTGGTGGATGTTGTCTCTGTCTCCTTGCCCTTGCTTCTGCAAACTGGTGTCTTCCATAAGCCTCTTTGACCAGGGCTGTTAATGTTTAGGAATGATAGAAGTTGCAGTCTGGAGAACACTGGGTTGGAGAAATTCATACTATGAAGGCCTATCTAAACAGTACAGTTTTCAGAAGACAGAAGGCAGAGATGGTTCCTGCCAAACCTCAACTGGTAAGGAGTTCTACAAGGCAGGGCCTACCACACTAAAGACTCAGTCTCTAGTGAAGGCCAAGCAAACCTCAAGGGCATGAGGAACCGCCAAAAGTGACCCACCAGGTTCTCAGTGATTGAGGTGGACTATAAGGGATCAAATGGTCCTTAAGTGACTTTGGGCCCATGTTGTTTAGGGCTTTGTGAATTAACACAAGAACTCTGAACTTGGTCTGGCAGCAAATTGGCAACCAGTGCATGACAGGAACACCTGAAGGACCACAAGTCCCCCAAATCTGCTGTAGAGGGAGTACAACTTTCTTCCCAGAATACAGCTTGCCCACAGCACATCCTTCTTAAATTGATTGCCCTTCAGTTGATTGGTCCAGATCCTGTCCATTACTGATCTCAGACACCCGTTCAGCACTTTTACTGCCTCACCTGAATCTCATGAAAAGGAGAAACAGAGCTGGGTGTTGGTGATAAAATACAAAAGGCACCTCATCCAACACAAACCCTCTGGATGACATGACTCGGCAGCTTAATGTCAATGACAAACAGCACTGGAGTCAGAAGGAAAATATGAGGGGACGCCGTAACATAAATGTCTTGATGTTGTGCTGTAATCTCCCAGAACCATATTTTGAAAGTTTTTTTTTCCAGGTAGGAACCCTCAGTCCTGCAGCTCATTCTCTCCAGAAAAAGGGCAGGACTCAAACCAATAGCTCTTCAATTTACAAGAAAGGAGACTAAACAGCAGGAAGAACTTTCTGACAGTAAGAGCTGTTTAACAGTTGAATGGTCTCCCTCTGGAGGTTGGGTGGCCATATGTCATGGATGCTTCAGCTGAGATTCCTGCCTAGCAGGGGGTTGAAATAGATGACCCTGGGATCCCTTTCCAACACAGTTTTATGATTCTTTGTGAGTGCATGTAGAAACTAGTCTATTGTACAAAGGTAAAATGTACGCTTGTTGCTCTGCCCATTTTTGCCTCTGGTCCTGCCTACCACTGGGATATAGACCTTTGGAAGATCACCCAGGTGGAAATGTGACCCTCAGCCTGAAAAACCCTGCTCTAGGCCTATCCAGGTGTTATTTAAATGGGTACCTCATCACACCTGGGTTGGGTGAGAGTGCTAGCCCCATTCTTTTTTCTGTTGCCTTCCATGAGTCTACAGGTCCATATCGGATCCCCATATATTCTGGAAGTTAGAGAAGTTTTTAATGTCTGGTGTTTTATCGCTTTTTTATTTTTTTATTTATTTTCAATGCAAAATTACAACAAAAATTAACAAACATTATTCCAAAATAAAACAGTACAAACAAGAAAAAACAAAACAAAAACAAAACACAAGAGAAAAAAGAACACACAAAACAAAACAAAAACACACATCTACAAATAAAACAATAGCATCATTCTAATCTAGTCATTACATACATATGCACATATTGACTTCCTTCCTTTGTTCTAAGACCTCAAAATTTTTACTCTTTCTAAGTTGTTGTGTCTGATATAGATTACCTCTATCTTTATACTTTTTATGCCATTTTTCTCTTTTTTTAACCCTGCAAAGCATCATTCATTACATACTGATATGCTTTTATCGCTTTATTATTATTATCATTCATTTTGTTGGGAGCCACTCAGAGCGGCTGGGGAAACCCAGCCAGATGGGCGGGGTATAAATAATAAATTATTATTATTATTATTATTATTATTATTATTATTATTATTATTAACTCTAAAGCAAAAACAGGCACCAAGAAGGCAGCAGATTTAACCCACTTTTCCCTGCAAGAGCAGCCCTGCAATCTTCTAACACTGTACAACTTCAGTTTTCATCGACATCAGGTCACCAATCTATCATCAGATTGTGTTGTTGTTTAGTCGTTTAGTCGTGTCCAACTCTTCGTGACCCCATGGACCAGAGCCCGCCAGGCACTTCTGTCTTCCACTGCCTCCCACAGTTTAGTCAAACTCATGCTGGTAGCTTTGAGAACACTATCCAACCATCTCGTCCTCTGTCGTCCCCTTCTCCTTGTGCCCTCCATCTTTTCCAACATCAGGGTCTTTTCCAGGGAGTCTTCTCTTCTCATGAGGTGGCCAAAGTACTGGAGCCTTAGCTTCAGGATCTGTCCTTCCAGTGAGCACTCAGGGCTGATTTCCTTAAGAATGGATAGGTTTGATCTTCTTGCAGTCCATGGGACTCTCAAGAGTCTCCTCCAGCACCATAATTCAAAAGCATCAATTCTTCGGCGATCAGCCTTCTTTCATAGTGGAGAGTTTTGACCAAACGTGATCTACCTGGAGGAGGAACCAGCAAGCCACTCCAGTATCCCTGCCAAGAAAACTGCATGGACAAAGACAACAGGCATCATCAGATTAGCAAATGAAATTTAGAGGCGCTGTAGTTGAAATAAGTTTTCAATGGCTTGAATGAACAGATTGTCCCTGGTAATCACACTTTCAGAACAGTTGGTGTTCCTGCATTGTAGGGGCTTGAACTAGATGCCCCTTGGCATCCCAACTCTATGATTCTGTGGTGGTATCAAAAGCCACAGAGAACTCCAGGAGAATAAGCAGAGTTGCTTACCCCTTGTCCCTTTTCTCAGCATCGTTCATTGGGCTCATCTAAATAGTTTCTGTGCCAAAACCAGGCCTGAAACCAGATTGAGATAGGTCTGGTATGCTCATTCTAGTCCTAAAAAAAGAAATATGCAAAATGAGAGGTG
Organism: Podarcis filfolensis; assembly: GCF_964270895.1. Classification (NCBI taxonomy): domain Eukaryota; kingdom Metazoa; phylum Chordata; class Lepidosauria; order Squamata; family Lacertidae; genus Podarcis; species Podarcis filfolensis. The sequence goes on along the minus strand of NC_139608.1, from coordinate 33,978,215 downwards.
ACTCATAAAGTTGAAAAAAAATTCAAGGTCCATCTGGTCTTATTCTTTCCCCTTTCATAAGGCAGTGTCATCTTCACTCAGCTACACATTTACACCTGCCAGTATGTCAGCCCACAGAATATCACAGTAACTAACACTGTTACTGTTGTGGAAGTTAGCTTATTTTATATTTATGCTGTAGTGGAGGAAGTATGAGGAGACAGCTCAGAGAACAAAGAAGGCTTAGATATAGTCCTCCTGAAACACTGGAGTTAATATTTTGCTTTCATTCTGCTATTGGTTGATGTGGGTAGTGGATATAAAGTTTCCATCTGACTCTGCTTTTCTTGAAATTGTTGATGCTGCAGATGGTGATCTCTGTATCAGCATCCCTCAGTAACTGTCACTCAGTTTGTAAGGTGTCTTTCACCGCAAGAAGCATTGAACCGGAGAAAAATAAAACTTGTTCCTCTTTTTTCATTTCTTAAAATGAACCACAAGAACTTCAGCTCACTTACAATAAATAAACAACACCGAGACCTTGGGAAACTTCTTTTGTAGGTAAATTGGAATATCACACAAAAAGCAGCGCAGGACTTCTCTGCTGAAGCAGAGATGTGTTGGGAATGGTGTGCGAGTCAGTGAGAGATTTCCAGCCGAATTGAAAGAACTAAATATTTATTATTCCTGGAGCAAAGAGAAGATCTGCATCCTGTCACAGTGCTCAACTTTTTGATGACCACTCAATATGCAGCAAGGGAGGGGGAAAAAAGTTGTTTCCCTAACTCAGTTGAAATTTAAAGTGCCAGTAGCTTGAAAACAGAACCCTCATCGCTGGGAGAGAGGTTTATCTTAAATTCCTCACTTTCATCCTGCATTTGTGTATATAAGAGTATGCCTGTTCAAGTTCAAGAAAATGCAGGTAGTAAAAAGAGTGCAGCTCCAGTATTTGGTTGAGCACAAGTGCTCAGATTCCTTACTTGTGCCATTCCTTTCCAGGCATGGCAAACTTGGCCCTCCAGCTGTTTTGGGACTACATTTCCCATAATCCCTGATCACTGGTCTGTTAGCTTGGGATGATGGGAGTTGTAGTCCCAAAACTGCTGGAGGGCCAAGTTTGGCCATGCCTGCTTTAAACCAAGTTGCAATGCAAGCTGTTGAAGCATTTCTGTGGCTAATAAGGAAGGAGCAAAAATAGGCAGTTTCACTGCCTGCCTCTCTGTCACCCTAAAAATGGGTACAGGATGTCCGAAGGAAAAGGAAGGAGCAAAGGCTTGATAAAATGCTACATTTTTAAAGGAACCCATGGAAGCAAAAAGCCCACCATGTCAGCCCGTCGTTTTGTCACTCTATACAACGGCAAGTGGATAGTTCCAAAATGGGATTGCTACCTCTTGGACCAATCGGGAGATATTCAGAAGCAAGGTATGAAAAGTGGGGGAAATAGAAATTCTTAATTCAGAGATGTTTATGCACTTCATTGAAGTTCTGCTTTTAAAGACAGGACAAGAAAAGAAATACTTCTTCTAAGAAATGTACAAAGAGGACTACTGTTAGCTTTCAATTTCATGTCAGTGTTTTTTCTGTGGATTGCAAAGCTGACTGCTAATTGTGCTGTTACCTTGCCGTTGGAGAGTCTTATTCACTTCAGTGAATCTGTTCAGTTCCGTGAAGGAAGGCCGGACACGAAGAACATTCAGCACTTCTACTGACCAGCATAACTGATTTTTGTTTCATTGCTATCTGATTATGCAGGTGGTAATGGAACACAGTTTAAAAGGTCTGTCAGATTCTCTAAAAGAGCCAAGGGCAACAAAACAAATCTAGTTTCCTGCATGGAAAAAATACAAGAGTGTTTATTCTGACTTTACTTTGCTTCACAGTGAAAGTCAGCATTATGAAATCATGGGTGAAAGCCAACAAACATTCATCATCCTCTGAGTGGACCCACTGAAATCAACAAAAACTATTGGGTCTGCTCTGAATATGACTTAGTTGGATACCTTTCACAGCCGAAAAAAACAGAGCAACAGAAGAGCCTTGCTGGATCCGACCAAAGTCTTTATCTAGTCCAGCATACATTTCCCACAGGGGCCAAGTAGAAGTAGATGTCACAAACAGAACAAGAGCTCTCTCCTGCTGTTGTTTCCTGGGAAATGGTATTCGTAGAGACAGCATATACACATCAGGACAAGTAACTGTTAATATTTGTCTAATCCCCTTTTAAAGCTGTTGTGAGTTGGTGCCATCACCACATCTTGTGGGATCAAGTTCCACTGTTTAGCTGGGTGCCATGTGAAGAAGGACTTCCTTTCGTCTGTCATGTTTTAAAGTGTTTTCACAGTGAAAACAACCATTTGGTATTTTTGGACCACCAGAATTCGTGCTTGATGGCAGTCTGCTTCAACATTTCTCATTTGGCCTGAGTTTTTGTATTTTTTAAAGTGAAATGCTGAAAAAAAAGAAATAATTGTTACGGAAACTCCAGAATGTTATATATACATCTGTAGACATTACATTCCCATCCCCTAGGCTGTGTTGCAAAAAAACATGGATTTGGGAAGGGAATTTTTCACATCTCAGAATGGACTTGCTCTTTAATATGCAAACATATATAGGTATTGGTTCTGTATGTCAAACATGCTTACTCGGGGAAGGAAATTCTAGTTCCAGTAATAGCTTTTTAAAGTGAGGCAGAACCACATGGGCATGGAAAAACTCCAGAAAATGCCACATGACTGATAAGCAAAGTATACTGAATTCAAGCAGAGCACGTACTTGGGAGCCATAAGTGTGTGTGCTTGTTGCTGTTGGCTTGACCTTTTTCTAAGCTCTGTTGGTCATGCCTCCTGTTTTATTGCCAAAGGATCTTGTGTTACCTAGGAAATGGCCACTCCTGTGTGCAGCAGCATACTCTCCAATACAATTGCCCACATATCTCTTACTTCTCAGAACAGTAAAAATTGATGGCTGTTGAGACCGTTACAATGTTATTGTACCTTGTTTCCACAGCATTTCTTGTGAGGAGCAGTATTTTATGTTAATTAATAATTTTAAGAGGGCCAAAGGCATTGTAGTGTACATAGTAATTTATTGATTGATCTCAGTGCTGTCTCTGCTTTAAAAGTTTTTGTTCAACACACACACGCCGCATCACCACATTCCACAAAACCTATCAACAGTGAAAATAATGAAATAACTGTAGCCTCCAAATAAAATGAAGCTCTGTTCTGTACCTTCTGTTTTGAGAAAACAAACTACAGTGGTACCTCAGGTTACAGACTCCGCTAACCCAGAAATAGTACCTCGGGTTAAGAAATTTGCTTCAGGATGAGAACAGAAATCGTGTGACAGTGGTGCAGCGGCAGCAGGAGGCCCCATTAGCTAAAGTGGTGCTTCAGGTTAAGAACGGACCTCTGGAACGAATTAAGTACGTAACCAGAGGTACCACTGTATTATCTGTAATGATAGAGAGCTAGTGGTTTGGGTCTGATGCAATTGTGACAAAAGTATTCAGTTCTACTAAGTCCTGACATTTAGGGACGCGGGTGGCGCTGTGGTCTAAACCATAGAGCCTAGGGCTTGCCAATCAGAAGGTTGGCGGTTTGAATCCCCGCGACGGGGTGAGCTCCTGTTGTTCGGTCCCAGATCCTGCCAACCTAGCAGTTTGAAAGCACGCCAAAAGTGCAAGTAGATAAATAGGCACCACTCCAGTGGGAAGATAAACGGCGTTTCCATGCACTGCTCTGGTCTCACCAGAAGCGGCTTAGTCATGCTGGCCACATGACCTGGACGCTGTCTGCGGACAAACACTGGCTCCCTCTGCCTATAGAGCGAGATGAGCACGCAATCCTAGAGTCGTCCCTGACTGGACCTAATGGTCAGGGGTACTTTTACCTTTACCTTTAAGTCCTGACAGTGAAGTTGAGCGGAAAGAAGAAATGTCTGTTGAGCTTTCCCAGTAGTGAGAAATTCCAGGGATGCAGCGCTTACCCAGATTTAGTTTATTTTAGAAGGAGAGGAGGTCACTGGAGCTTTGGTGTTTTGTAATATTTGCACTTGTTTACAGATATACTTGTTAAACATAGGCAGAGGTGCACCAAAATCCCCCCTACCCCCCACCACAACTCCACAACCAACAGCCTGAATTGCTGCTAGCTTCCAAACCCCAAACTAGCTCTCAGTAACTCTGCTTCCTTTAGTCACACTCAGACTTCAGCCTGTCCCCTTCTTTTCTCCACAGATACCTAGATTACATCATCCTTAGCTTGGCAAGGAGTGGGTGTTTGTGTGTTTGTTTGTGCCCCAGTCAAAAGACTAAAGGAAGATGCCAGACAATTAGTTTCAATGCTCATCAGCTTTAATTCCCTGAACAAAAGGCAACTTTGTTATGGGATTATCAAGGAACTTTTGAGGTCATTCTGGCCTCATTAATGCTTTTCCACCCCAAACCATCACTCTTACACCATTCCCCCCCCCCCCGTTTTTTCAAGCCGGTGAGAAAGGAATGCTTATATGTCACATGTGATCCAGAAATTTCCCCTTGAAAAAAACTAACACCGTACTACTACTTTTCATTTGCATACCATTTTGACTCAAAGCCTAGAACAGCACATCTAGGTGCTTCCCCCACCCCTTCAGTACATACTTACCCATTCATTTCTAAAGCAGGTGTGGGCTTTACTTTCTATGTCAAAGAAACTCCACAGCGGAGGAGAGCCAAACCTGCGCCCTCCCCTCCATGCTTCTGTTTGGGGGTAGGTCTCAGCTGCTCTGCATGCAAACCGAACAATAGGTTGTTGCTGGGGAAATCCCATTCATCCCCCAGCTAATACAGTCATTGCAAGTTGGAGCGCTGTGTTAAAACCTGGATGCATAAGTGCTGGCAAAATACTCAAAAGGTGAAATTTCTGTCACAGTTTCTCGTTTTCTTTGTGTGTGGGATCCACTCGTGGGGGTGGGGACAGGGGGGATAAAAATCACTTTCCCCTTTCCCAAGGGCACCATTACAGGTTCACTGTGTGGAGTGCTCTGATGAGTGTTTGGACCATTGTTCCTGCAGTGAGTCTTAGATCCTTCCTCTACGCATTGGGCTGTAGAGCTTGCTGGCTGTTCAGTGGAATGGCATGGCAGCCCTTCCTGAGTCCAGGGTCACCAACATAGCACCCACGCGCTCCCTGGCTGCCCACAAAGACCTTCACTGGTGCCCCAGGGTAGGTGCCCCAGAGTCAAAAGTCTCTAGCCCTTCTAGAAGAACATAATGGGGCAAAATATGTAGATAGTACCTTACTGATTTTTGTAGAATGAAAGTGTGTTGTGCTGTGACCAACTTTTCCTGGTACTGAGGAACGCTCCCTGCTGCTGTTAGACACAAACAGCATGTGTATGTGTGTGTGTGTGTGTAAAAAATCATTATTGTCCTCCACAATCAGGACTAGCAGGACACAGCTGACTTCTCTTAGGGTTTTCCAGGGAGGCTGGCTGTCTAATTTTGGTTTACACCATGCCCCCATAGCAGCTATTTTGTGACTGGCAGCACCCTCTCAACATTCAACATGTGCCTACTGGTCCAAAAAGGTTAGTGCCCCCCTGCCCAAAGTGCTTGGTTGATCGTTGTTTGCAAATGCCTTGAGATACAAGTATCTGTCCTGACATTTATGGCTAGTTGATTCCCACAGCTACATGGTGGTCTGCACTGGCAAAGCAATGTGGTCTCTTCTGGCTGCCCATTTCTGCATTGTGCATGTAGGGAGCATATATACTGGGTACACTAGCATCAATGTGACATTAATATTGTTGCCACACATTGGCTGATGAGGTCCATGCATGGCTGATGTGTATTACCATTAGTTAGCAACCTCAGGATTGCTGGGTGGTGGCAAAGTTTGCAGGGATGCTGTGGGCATTTCAGTTAGTGCAGCAATTGTGCTTTTTGCTCCTGGCGAGTCTAACTATGTTATGGTAACCTTGGCGGAACCGTAGGGTTGACCTGCCAGTTTTTGTACAACAAAAAGAAAAAAGACATTTGTGATTTGATTTATTCTTCTTCTAGGCCTCTTTCCATTCAGATGAACCCCAAAAGGGCATACAAACAATGGCACAACAGTATACAGTGGTACCTCGGTTTAAGAACAGTCCGGTTTAAGAACGATTTCGTTTACAAACTGGAAATAGTGTCCCGGTTTGAGAACTTTACCTCAGTCTAAGAACAGAATCTGAACGGTGGAAGGGCACCAGCAGTGGGAGGCCTCATTTGGGAAAGCGTGCCTCGGTTTAAGAACAGTTTTGGTTTAAGAACGGACTTCTGGAACGGATTAAGTTCGTAAAGCAAGGTACCACTGTATTTATATGTTTGTCTACATTAGCCCTGCCAAGCATACCTATCAGTGGTAGTTAGGCTTTGGTTGAAAAACTGTCATTGTAGCATTCTAGACAATACTCCTTTTTTATTGTTTGTTTGTGCACTTTCAAGTTACAATTGGTTAAATTTGTTCCAGTTACATACACCATCTCCTATCCCATCTCGCCTAGACTTCCCAACCTATCTTTCCTTGACATCCTAGCCCAATCCCTTTGGTTTGCTGCAACTCCTAAAGTCCTCCACTCTTTCCCATCTCTATCTTTCGCTCTTTGTTTTGTTTGCTGGTGTTCATGTCTTTAACCCTACTTGTAGGGTAGGGTTATACTACTTCTTCTTAGATAACTCTTCTAGTTGTTCCCCCTTGCTTAAGACTATATTTCTCCTTGTATTTCTTATTTTGGCCGTCATAGTGGCCCAATTCTACATATTCTGTTAGTTTAAGCAACCACTGTTTTTTTGTCAGGATTTCCCTCTCCTTCCACATTTTAGCGTTTTGCTGCTGTTGCGTAAAGGAAAAGGTTTTTTTTTTACTTTATCTGGAATTTCCTGTCCTATTACAGCTAACAGGAATGCTTCTGGCTTCTTGGGAAAGGAATATTGAAGCATCTTCTTTAGTTCTTCATAAATCATTCCCCAGAATTGTTTTTTTGGGGGGGCAAGTTCGCATTGCCGCTACATAAGGATTAACGAACCCTCCTTATCTCAACATTTCCAACATATTGGATCCTTCTAGACAGTACTTCTGTGGCTGTAAGTCCTGACATTCTCCTTGGCTATTAAACTGGGATATCACTGCAAACTGCTGCGTTATCCATGGGAAGAAACTTCTTGAAATTTTAGAGAAGCTGTGGAGGGTAGCTACTGATGGGGGCAGCTGTGTAGTACTAGCATCTAAAATAAACAGCAATGCAGCCTCTGCAACCGCTGCAGAGCTCACATTCCTTATACCTATTCAATGGATGGAAGGATAATCTGTAGGTGAAGTGCTAAATTTCCCAAATGCTGAAGCCATTGCGGGGATGAGGAGAGAACCGTAATTTTGGGGAGAAGCCGAAATATTTGCAATCATAACTTTCTCGCTTTCTTATCAAATCTAAACTTTATGCTTTAACAACATAAAATGTGCCATAACTTAGCACAACTTGTGCTAATGCGATGTTTATACATAGCAATCATATGCATGTAAGGCTGACTGTTTAGTGGTGCTTCCCTGCCCCGCCCTCCAGCTAAGTGTGCATAGGATTGCTGCCTGAAAAACTATAAATGCCTCTGTATAATCCTATACATTGCAAGCCCAGGTGAGTTCAGTGGAAATGGCTTTCAGATAAGTATGAATATTCTGTGCAAGGAAAAGGAAACCAGATACAGGACATTTGCTTCTAGTATCTCCATACTAGATCAGAATTCACCAGAAAAATATATGGAACAATTCACAGGAAAAAGGACTCTGTGCACTCCTCGCATGCAAATGGCAGCAACCTCTAGTTGCAGAAATGCATTTTACATTTGAATGATGAACATGTCTACAATATACACAGGAACTGTCCTTTTCTAATGTGGCAGAAGGGGACGCGGGTGGCGTTGTGGGTTAAACCACAGAGCCTAGGACTTGCCGATCAGAAGGTCGGCAGTTCGAATCCCCACGACGGGGTGAGCTCCCGTTGTTCTGTCCCAGCTCCTGCCAACCTAGCAGTTTGAAAGCACGTCAAAGTGCAAGTAGATAAATAGGTACCACTCCGGTGGGAAGGTAAATGGCATTTCCGTGTGCTGCTCTGGTTCACCAGAAGCGGCTTAGTCATGCTGGCCACATGACCCGGAAGCTGTACGCCGGCTCCCTTGGCCAATAAAGCGAGATGAGCGCCGCAACCCCAGAGTCGGCCACTACTGGACCTAATGGTCAGGGGTCCCTTTACCTTTTAATGTGGTAGAACTCAGGGGGAGCTAATGTGATGCAGAGCTAGCTGGATGGGACAAAGGCCAGTGATGGGCTGATCCTGCATTGTAGGGGGTTGGACTAGATGACCCTCTAGTCCCTTCCAACTCTACAATTCTGTGCTAAGACTGCCAGGCAAAGGTAAGTGGGGCCCCTTCTTTGCTGGGTGCTAGTGGGTAGAGGCAGAGACAAGGTTTAGGGTCTCAACTTTGAATGACGTAGGTGGCGGAGAGGTCCTTGGAGTGGGTTATCAGCAAGAAGGAAGGGCAGAACTGCATGTGAGCTGGGAATGACAGCCCAAAAGTCATGTTGCAAAAAAAAAAAATAGTGGGCCACCCTAGCAAGTGAATATGAACTTGTGAGTCCCCATATCAAAACAAAACCTGGGAACTGCCACTGTAGACCATACTGATCTAGATGGCTCAGTGGTCTACCTCAGTTTAAGGCAGCTTCCTGCAGAGTTGGATTGCAGACATTTGAAAACAGCGAGATTGATGACGCTGATTCTACAGGGCCCATGCGGTTTTTCTTATCATTTGCTTAGGCTGGTTGCCGCTTCTTTGCTTTTCACTTGAGAAGTTTCTTGTTGCTTCTGTTCTGCTGAGCAGCTGCCTTTCAGCTGTGACATTTTGTCACCTCTCGGATGGCACCTGTTCTATCCCCACCCATCCCTTTTCTGAGTTTTATGCAAAGCTCACGGAGCGTTTTCTCCTCCTAAGAGTAAAATAGATAAACCACCACCATCAGCCAGATGAATCACAGAACAAGCCTGCAATTTAAATTTAGAGACACAAACTAAGGAACCCAACTTTTTTCCTCTTCTCGGTTCACATTTAGTTATATATAGTTAGTAAAGGTAAAGGTAAAGGTACCCCTGCCCGTACGGGCCAGTCGTGTCCGACTCTAGGGTTGTGCGCTCATCTCACTTAAGAGGCCGGGAGCCAGCGCTGTCCGGAGACACTTCCGGGTCACATGGCCAGCGTGACGAAGCTGCTCTGGCGAGCCAGCACCAGCGCAGCACACGGAAACGCCGTTTATATATATAGTTATTAGAAACACTTAAATTGAGCTGCTCTGCAGCTGTTTGTTTCCATGCAAGTTGAATTCAGAAAAAGCCCACCAAGCAACTATTCCTATAGCCTCAGTTCCCCAGTTGTAAAATGGCAGAAAGGTAGTTGATTGTTATTGAGCTAATGTTACCTAGTGAGAGCTGGGACTAAAAAAAGAGGAAGATGAAAAATATAAATTTAGAATAGGGCTAGAAGTTTTTGCAGTCTGTAATTTTGGAAACACAGGGCTGCATCTGCTCTCTGCACTGTATATATCATACCCCTTTAAACAGTCTTAGGTAAAGGGACCCCTGACCATTAGGTCCAGTCGTGTCTGACTCTGGGGTTGCGGCGCTCATCTCGCTTTATTGGCTGAGGGAGCCGGCACACAGCTTCCGGGTCATGTGGCCAGCATGACTAAGCCGCTTCTGGCGAAACCAGAGCAGCGCACGGAAGTACCATTTACCTTCCTGCCACAGCGGTACGTATTTATCTACTTGCACTTTGAGGTGCTTTCGAACTGCTAGGTTAGCAGGAGCTGGGACCGAGCAACGGGAGCTCACCCCGTCGTGGGGATTCGAACCACCGACCTTCTGATCGGCAAGCCCTAGCTCTGTGGTTTAGACCACAGTGCCACCCGCGTCCCTTTAAACAGTCTTCAAATAATCTTGGGAACTGTAAAGGGTGCTGAGAGTAAGGAGGAACCGCCTCCCCATTCCCTTCACACAGCTATCATTACAGAGTTCCCCAGGAAGAAGGATTGCCTGTTAAACCACTTTGGGAATTGTAGCTCTGTGATGGGGCCTTCATTACCTGTACCAGTGTGATTTATTTCTGAGGTATATATACGTAGTAAGATTCATGACAATAGCCCAGTTACTTTTGGGGTCCAGGATAATAGAATGTAATTCTTCAAGATGTGGCAGTGAGCAATAATATCAGCAATAGAAGTTTGGCAGTAGTTTTAGGTAAAACAAATAGAACTGCTGGAGCAGGCCAGTTGCTTTTTTAGTGATGCCTTCTGTGAGACCTGAGGATAAAGGAAAACAAGTCCAAAAAATGATTTTGACTGTGTGGCAGATTCCCAATTTCCAGTAGCAAGCCTGTTCTGACACTGCAGTGCCAGTTTGACTTGGTGGGTAGTATGCTGCACTCTTCCTGTATTTCTGTTGAATTTTATATCTTAATGTATTATATATTCAGATGTTAGCCGTCCTGAGACTGGTTCTGGCCGGGGAGGGCGGGATATAAATAACATTTATTATTATTATTATTATTATTATTATTATTATTATTATTCCTGCAAAGATCTGAATATACCTTCCGAGTAGCATAGGAAGCTTCCTTAAGCTGATTTAGACCATTGGTCCATATATGCCAATACTGTTGACACGGACTGGCAGCAGCTCTCTAAAGTTTCAGGCAGAAGTTTCTTCCAGTCTAGTACGTTACACATGTATTGCTATTTTTTCCTCCACTTCCTGAAGATTATAATCCCAAAGATGCTTATGAAATCTAAATTATTTAACCACATTATTAAGTATCATTCCATACCTATGAATCACAGCCTTTTCAGCACTTTGCAGTGAAGTCAGATAACATCAGACCCATAGGCATAGCTTTCAACCTTCCCTTTTTTTTGCGGGAAATTCCTTTATTCCAGTGCCGTTTCCCGCTGCTATCCCGGATTGTTAGATATCCCGTAGAATGTCCCTGGGACAGGTGAGGCTGCTGATCCCTTATTTTCGAATCTGAAAGTTGACAGCTATGCCCATAGGTATAGAACATGCTGCCAAGGGCTATCCCTTGCATATGTTGGCCAAGAAGGGATTGTTAGTGACCTCGTGGTATTTTCCATATACCTATGGGTCAAGGGAAGTCTTCTTCAGGAGAGATTGCCCCAAAATATTGTGTGGTTACATAATATTTCTCTTCCTACAGAGCTTTCTGTCTCAGGATCGCAGCCTTGTCCTATAAGTATATATATATATATATATATATATATATATATATATATATATATATATATATAAAAGGAGACCTAGGAGGAAGTGCTAATAGAACTTAAAAGGAAGATCTGCTTAAATAATTTCATTCCTGTAACAATAAGTTCTGTAACTATTATCTTTCAGGTTTGTAAGGGAAACTCTTTCTCCTTACAATCTACCTTTCTTTCTTCAAGTAAAAAGGGTGGGGATTATACATGAAGATCTTAAATGAAATCCATGACTTGGAGCGATTGTTCAATTATTATTTTTAATTGCATCCCCTGCCAGAAGTGAGTGAGATTATCTCGGAGCACTGATGAGATCTGTAAAGGTTATTTTAATTGCAGAGAATCTGCGTCGGAGACACTTGAGCATTCCAAAATGTTACACTTAGAAGCAAATTACGAACCTACTATTAATTACAGCCCAGTGCAAAATGACAGCGGAATAGGAATGGAAGGAAGACGATTGGTGAGCTTGAGCAGGTTTGGGGAAACATCTGTGGAAATAGTGGACTGATGGGAAGAATGCTGTTTCCTAGACTGGAATGTCGGTTACATTAAGGTTACTGCCCCTCAAAAAAGGATACTGTTGAGCTGAAAAAGCAGTAGAAAGGGGGCAACCAACGGGCCAAAGAGCTGGAGAAACTCTCTTGCAATGTTTGTGGCTTTTTAGTTTAGGAAATATTTAGAATGGGAAATATTCTTCATTAAGAATATGCTCATTGTGCTTTGCAGGTAAAATCTAGGCATATTTACTCAGAAATAAGCATCATGGAAGGGACGCGGATGGCGCTGTGGTCTAAACCACTGAGCCCTAGGGCTTGCCGATCAGAAGGTCGGCAGTTTGAATCCCCGCGATGGGGTGAGCTCCTGTTGCCAGGTCCCAGCTCCTGCTAACCTAGCAATTCGAAAGCACGTAAATAGGTGCTGCTCCAGTGGGAAGGTAAATGGCGCTTCCGTGCGCTGCTCTGGTTTCGCCAGAAGCAGCTTGGTCATTCTGACCACATGACCCAGAAAAACGTGTCTGCAGAAAAACGTTGGCTCCCTCAGCCAGTAAAGCAAGATGAGCGCCGCAACCCCAGAGTCGTTCGCGACTGGGCTTAACTGTCAGGGGTCCTTTACCTTTACCTTTTAAGCATCATGGAGCTCAATGGCACTTACTTCCAGGTAAATATGCACATGATTATAGTCTTATGCAGTGGAGGGTTATTTGTGTAAAATATAAGGTAAAAGCTCTGAGTGCCGATACAAAACGGCAGCAAAAGAAAAGATGTGGTCGTACTCTGTGCTGGTGAGTACCATTGTTTTAAGTGTTGTTAATGATCACTAAGGATCAGGCAGGAGTAGTATAAAACAAAGACATTATTTAAACCTGCTTTCTTTAATTCCTAACTCTCTCTGGCTCTCATGCACGTGCTCTCTCCCTCCCTCTCCTTTCTGTGCTGAATCACTTCCCGGTAGCTGTCCCTTAACTTGTGCCTCCCTCAGGATTTCAAATTCCTTTCCCTAACTGCTCTCCAAGCCTCTTACAATGGTACCTCTGGTTGCAAACGGGATCCGTTCCGGAGCCCCGTTCGCAGCCTGAGCAGAATGCAACCCACGTCTGCACGTGCGCGGGTCACGGTTCGCCGCTTCTGTGCATTCGTGTGATGTCATTTTGAGCGTCTGCGCAAGCGGCGAAACCTGGAAGTAACCCTTTCCAGTACTTCTGGGTCGCCGCGGGATGCAACCTGAAAAGATTTAACCCAAAGCGTCTTTAACCCGAGACATGACTGTACTTAGTTCAGCATGCATTGATACAGCCACGACACATGCAAAAAGTACTGGTCTTAGAAGATTGTGTGGAAGAATCAAGTTTTGTAGTAAGGAAGCATCAGACATCAGGGGCAAATGACCATTGAGACTCGCTCCTCACGAGCCACGCTTCATACCCTTCTTGAGTGTGTTTTCCTTTTCCTGGCTAGAAACTTAGAGGGGGATATATAAGGAAGAGCTGTCTGGATAAGATACAAAGACTTACTGGAAAATAAAACCCCAAGGTGGTTGTCACCAGTGGAAGCGAAGGCTCAGAAAAAGCTCAATATGGAGGCCAAATGGCCGAAATATTGGGAAATACTGGAACAAGAAGGAGATAAATTGAAATTGCAGAGTTTTGAGAAATTAAAAGATAAAGTGCGAGATTGGCTTCATTATTATCAAATAAGAGAGGCCTATAATTTGGATAAAAAAATTGGCTTCCAGGTGGAAAAATCAAAATTGGAAACAGAATTGTTAGATCCCAAAACTAAGATACTTTCAAGAATGTATGATTTGCTGCTAAAATGGAATACGCAGGATGAAACAGTTAAATCTGCTATGATCAAATGGGCACAAGATATTGGTCACAACATTATGTTTGCTGACTGGGAACAGTTGTGGACCACCGGTATGAAATTTACGGCATGTAATGCCTTAAGAGAGAATATTATGAAAATGATATATAGGTGGTATATGACACCAGTCAAGCTTGCAAAAATATATCATTTGCCCGATAATAAATGTTGGAAATGTAAAGAGAATGAAGGTACATTCTTTCACCTTTGGTGGACATGCCCAAAGATTAAGGCTTTCTGGGAGATGATCTATAATGAAATGAAAAAGGTATTTAAATATACTTTCCTGAAGAAACCAGAGGCCTTTCTTCTGGGCATAGTCGGCCAATTGGTGCCAAAGAAGGACAGAACTTTCTTTATGTATGCAACAACAGCAGCAAGAATACTGATTGCAAAGTATTGGAAGACACAAGATTTACCCACCCTGGAAGAGTGGCAGATGAAGGTGATGGACTATATGGAATTGGCGGAAATGACTGGCAGAATCCGAGACCTGGGAGAAGAGTTGGTGGAAGAAGACTGGAAGAAATTTAAAGACTATCTGCAGAAACACTGTAAAATTAATGAATGTTAAAATGATGTTGGATTGAAAATAAGTGGCATTAGCAACAAAGTTAACAAGAGTATGCAAAATTGAATTGATAATGGATGAAAATATAGAGTTATAATATGTTAAGATACAGAGTTAAGATAAACGAAAGAGGGTAAGGATTTGCTGATTTGATTACTTAAATGGGAATACAAAAAGGGGAGGTGTGAGGAGGCCAAGGAAATAAGTTAGGGTTAGGGTTACAAAAAATGGATTTGTTTTTATTCTTCTTTTTTCTTTTTCATGTATTTTTCTATGTTTTTTTTGTATTTCTTTCTTTTCATATGACCTTTTTAAATTTATGTTTTTGTAAAACTTCAATAAATATCTTTTAATATATATATATATATATATATATATATATATATATATATATATGTAAGAGCTGTTAACTGTGGAACGGTCTCCCTCGGAAGGTTGTGAAGGTTTTTAAGCAGAGGTTGGCTGGCCATTTGTCATGGATGCTTCAGCTGAGATTCTGCCTTGCAGGGCATTGGACTAGATGACCCTGGGGTCCCTTTCCAACACAATTCTATGATTCTTTGTGAGTGCGTGTAGAAAATAGTCTATTGTACAAAGGTAAAATGTACACTTGCTGCTTTGCACATTTTTGCCTCTGGTCCTGCCTACCAGTGGTGAGAGCCAGTGTGGTATAGTGGTTAAGAGCGGTGGACTCGTACTCTGGTGAACCGGGTTCGCTTCCCTGCTCCTCCACATGCAGCTGCTGGGTGACCTTGGGCTAGTCACACTTCTCTGAAGTATCTCAGCCCCACTCACCTCACAGAGTGTTTGTTGTGGGGGAGGAAGGGAAAGGAGATTGTGAGCTGCTTTGAGACTCCTTTGGGTAGCGATAAAGCGGGATATCAAATTCAAACTCTTCTTCTTCTTCTACCACTGGGATGTAGACCCTTGGAAGATCACCCAGGTGGAAATGTGACCCTCAGCCTGAAAAACCCTGCTCTAGGCCCATTCAGGTGTTATTTAAATAGGTACCTCATCACACCTGGGTTGGGTGAGAGTGCTAGCCCCATTCTTCCTTCTGTTGCCTTCCAAGAGTTTACAGGTCCATATCGGATCCCCATATATTTTGGAACGCTAAAGCAAAAACGGAGACCAAGGAGGCAGCAGAGTTAACTCACTTGTCCCTGCAAGAGCATCCCCAAATGTGATATTTTCCCCATTTAATGAATGCCCAGATAGGGTGCCCCTCAAACCACCTTCACCTGCCAATCCATCCATTCATTGTTACACACTGTTTGATTGTCTAAAAAACCCAAATGTAGTTTATAGAAGATCAAATAGTAAAATCAAGAAAAATGTACAGCCCTATTTCAAACACCCAAAGTTAAAATTACCTCAACTCACTAAGCACCTGGGTAGGCTTGTCTAAACAGGAATGTTTTTAGCGGGCGCCAAAAAGGGTATAGTGAGCAGATGCCTGCTTGATCTCAATAGGCAGGGATTCCAAAGTGCACTAATCAACCAAGTTCTTACAAATATGAAATGGGCATTATGTAGCACCCAGCGTAGTGCCAGTTCTGCCGATCAAAGCAGTTGAATGAGCATGTGTAGGATAAGGTGATTTTGTGGGGATACTGTTCCCCAGTGGTTAAGGGCTAAAGATATCAATAAAAAGTATATCTTACTCCCCCCAGCTTTGCTGCCATTGAGGAAATGTAGTTCCTTTCTTCTTATGACTTCACACTGTCAAGTTCTGGTGTTCCGATTCCCCTCAGCTGTGTCTCATCAACCTCAAAAGTGGCTCCAGATGCCAGATTAGGCTTGTTCTTCTTTTCTGAGTTGTCTCAATTCCAAAAAGCAGTACATCAAAATAGAATATAGGTTGGGCGTGGGCTCTTTATACCTGCAGGAGATGAGCAGCGGGAGGTTTCTGGTTTCGTTGAGAAGTTGAAAGACAAAACGACAGATGAGGCTCCGCACAGTTTCTCCACATGAGAAGTAGTCTGATGTTCTTGGAAGGGCATTTGAATGTCTTGTTGGAAGGGAGCTTTTAGTGATTTGGTTTGAATGAAATTGGATCCATTGATTTGTTTCAGGATAAGCTACTTTACGTAGCAGGACCGGCAGTTGTTTGCATTTGTTTCTTTCAGGCCTCTCGGAAGGCTGTTAGCATGCTTTCCTTCGTGCTTAAAAGGCTTGGCTCAGGCATCAGAAGTCTGTGTCTTTCACTTTCATCTCTGTATACTAAAAGCATGACGACTCCTGTGCTGTTGGTATTTTTTCTCTAATAAACTGTTTTTCATTTCACAGGTGGCCTTCAGCCTTCGTTAGAGATCTCGCTGCTTTGAGTGGCTGGGTCTCTAGGACAGCAAGAGCATTATGAGCAGCCCTGAAATCTTCTAACACCCTGCCGTGTCTCTTGCAACTTCAGTTTTCATCGACATCAGGTAACCAATCTGTCGTCAGATTAGCAAATGAAATTTAGGGACGCAGTAGCTGAAATAAGATTCCATTGGCTTGATTAGACGGATTGTCCCTAGTAATCACGCTTTCACAACTGTAAGGCTGTAGGATAGAGTGTTAAATCCTGAACCCATTTGTTTTATTGAATGCAGGGTGCTAGGCTCATGCTATTATCAGGCTGCTGTTGAGCATCTTTCTTGTTCATCTCTGTGTTGGTGGTTTTTCACCAACATCAGTAATTTGTTCATAGCTGTAGTCCAAATGTCTTTTTATTCTGGGGGTTTATATCATGGTGGTTTGGTATACAATCAAAGGGATGAGAGTGTATGCAAAAAAGAGAGAGAGAATGGATATGGAAGCATTGCCAATTTTTAAAAGAACCCTAAAAGCAGTGCTGTTTCAGTGGGCGTAGCCAAAATGCTTTTACCTCATGCCTGCTTTTATTACTGCTTTAAGCCATCATTTCTGGTGGTTTGCTGTTTCTTTTAATGTTTAAGCAAAACTTATAAGGTGCTTTGACTACATATTAATGTAGAAAAGCAGAGAATAAATTCTGTGCATACAGAAATATTATTGTTCAGAAGTACCTCACACCTGTGCTTGACATTAAAGCAAAATGTTTAGTTTGGAAGGTGTCACCCCCCAGTTTTGTTTAGTTTCACTCATTCTGGCATCTGCTTTGCATACAGGATCCTTACATTGTTGCAAACATTACATTATAAACAGTTTTTAAATGGTGTCTGGTTAGTTTGCTTTTTGTTTCTTCAGGAAAGCAAACTCTATTTTGCATGTACAGTGGTACTTCGAGTTAAGTACTTAATTCGTTCCGGAGGTCCGTTCCTAACCTGAAACTGTTCTTAACCTGAAGCACCACTTTAGCTAATGGGGCCTCCTGCTGCTGTCGCGCCGCCGGAGCCCGATTTCTGTTCTTATCCTGAAGCAAAGTTCTTAACCTGAAGCACTGTTTCTGGGTTAGCGGAGTCTGTAACCTGAAGCGTATGTAACCTGAAGCGTATGTAACCCGAGGTACCACTGTATCAGTTTTGTCAGGAAGTTCTCTCCCAGTACATTTTGTATAATAAGAATTTGTGTGGCTTCTGAGCAGGAAGGAGATGGGTGACCAGTCTTGCATGTGACCATGGCTGGCTAGCCTAGAGACTGACTTGCAAATTTTCATCCTGCAAATTATTTCTGTTAATGATTAACATGCTTATATCACACAGACAAAATGTAGAATGCCCTAGATAGGGGTGGGGAACTTGTGGCTTTTCAAATGCTGGAGAGGCACAAATTTCCCATCCCTGCTGTCATATTTTTAAAAAGCAGGTTAATAGGAATGTTATCCTGGAATCCTATACCCACTTATATGGCAGTAAATTCCATTAAAGTCAGTGGGAATTACTTTATGTATGGAATTGCACTGTCCTTACCAGAGTTACACTGTCAAAGGACTGCCTGAAACAGGAGGACTTAATCTGGTTATCTAGGACTTTTGGTTGATCAAGTATTCTATTTTAAATGTTTTGTAGCTGAAATGCACAAATAATCTGGACTGTCGTGTTTCAGATCTTATTTTCTCCCACAGCTCCATGATTATGATAATAACTTTAAATGTGCTGTCATATGCTTAGTGGAAAACAGAGGAGAAACAGCATTAAAGTTACAGGTCAGACATCTGCTGATGCCAGTCGTAGAGAGAAACTGCAACGTTAAATTATGAGATGACTCTCTTGGATTTTAGCCAATTTTACATTGAATAAAATCTGCATTTGAGGGCAAAAGAACTGTTCGCACCATGTTCTATTACATTCCTTATGAGGCTTCCCCTCTACATAAAGTGCAGATACGACATTGAAAATTAACTATTTCAATGCTTTTTTATGTCTCATACCTTCATATCTCTTTTACTGTAAGCTTGCATAGCTAGCTTGCATTCACTAGTCTTTGGCTAGAAACTGTAAGGATCTTTATGGCTGCTCATCGGGATAGACAGATGCACTGCAGTTTTGAGCTAAACAATGATCGCCAAAAAATTGAAAAAAATGGTTTTGTGCCATATGGAATTGAAGGCCTGACTGGTTTATTTTTTTATTTTTATTTTTATTAAAGATTTCTTAGTTTACAAAAATGCGTGCGTTGTCTTTTTTTCAAGTTGTGTTTTCTACAAATCAGTTTCATTTGTTGTGAGGCAACAGTGTTGCATGCAATATTAGGTTGAGAAGAAAATAGGGGGAGGGGTAGTTATGCTTCTATTCTTTTACTTAGTATATGTGTGTGTTTTTGTATCAGCATCACTTGTATGGGTTCTCTTACTATTTGCTTGTATTTCCTTGGTGGCGAGAGAGGTTGGGGTAGCCTAGGGTGTGGTTGGTATTATTATTATTATTATTTATTTATCTGGCTGGGTTTCCCCAGCCACTCTGGGCAGCTTCCAGCAAAACATTAAAATACAATAATTCATCAAATATTAAAAGCTTCCCTAAACAGGGCTGCCTTCAAATATCTTCTAAAAGCCAGATAGTTGCTTATTTCCTTGACATCTGGTGGGAGGGCGTTCCACAGGGCAGGCATCACTACCGAGAAGGCCCTCTGCCTGGTTCCCTGTAACCTCACTTCTCGCAATGAGGGAACCGCCCAAAGGCCCTCGGCACTGGACCTCAGTGCTTGGGCAGAATGATGGGGGTGGAGACGCTCCTTCAGGTATACTGGGCCGAGGCCGTTTAGGGCTTTGAATTGTACTCAGAAACAAACTGGGAGCCAATGCAGGTCTCTCAGGACCTGTGTTACAGTTTATGGTCCCGGCGGCCGCTCCTAGTTACCAGTCTGGCTGCCGCATTCTGGATTAATTGCAGTTTCCAAGTCACCTTCAAACGTAGCCCCACGTAGAGCGCATTGCAGTAGTCCAAGCGGGAGATAACTAGAGCATGCAGCAATCTGGTGAGGCAGTCCACAGGCAGGTAGGGTCTCAGCCTGCGTACCAGATGGAGCTGGTAAACAGCTGCCCTGGACACAGAATTGACCTGAGCCTCCATGAACAGCTGTGAGTCCAAAATGACTCCCAGACTGTGCACCTGGTCCTTCAGGGGCACTATTACCCCATTCAGGACCAGGGAGTCCCCCTAACCAGCCCACCCCCCATCTTTGGTTGTCTTTGGTTGGCTGTAGTGAGATTGGTTTATGTGTGTGAAGGGGTAGATTTTTGGGACAGGTTAGCCAGATTGATTTGTATCCTGTTGGTGGATTCTTCTTGTTGTCTTGTTGGGCTATGTATGTGTTAAAGGGAATCCATACTGGAGTGGAGGTGTCTTCTTCTATTTGTCCCCGACTGGTTTCTAAGAATTTCCAGTTGTTACTTTAAGAGCTAGATAGTCGTAAGTTGATGGCTCATGATGGGCCTTCATCAATACACAGATACTGTATGCCTGCTTACCCCTTTTGGTAATGAACGTTTTAAGTACATTTCCGTGCAAAGAGTGGGATGACAGCATATTTGCATTCAGAGCAGAATAGAAGAATATCATTTATTACGGCCATAGGCCCATACAGGTAAAAACAACACATAAATAACAGCTTGTGCCGTAAGGAGAAAAAAAAAAGCAATCGCTAAAACACTACTATAACAATAAAATACTATAAAATGGAAAGGCATACTACGCCTTAATTAGCTTGTAGAGCTCCTTGGCGTCGCTTTTGGGAAAGGACAGCAACTAGGAACCTAGCCACCTTCAGGGTCGTGTGGGTATCCTTGTCCTGCAAGATTTGGGCAAGGTGGAATTTTGGTGGGGTACCCTCTAGTTTCTGTATGATTGATCCCAACAAATTTGCCCGTAGCACATTAAACAAGGGGCAAGTGAACATAATGTGCTGGAGCGACTCCGGCGACACCTTATCACATTCGCACACGGCGGGGGCTTGACCCTTTGAGAACCTATGTCTCAGGACATTGGAGGGAAAAACGTTAAACCTCGCTTTGGTGAAGGCCAGTCTATGTGCAACAGTCGAAAGGGAGGAGAGGTATGATGGAACGCAGTAAGTTAAAGTGATACCAATGTTCTGGGGCGAACAAACACCTCCCCCCAGCGTATAATTTCGTTGTAAATCGATGTCATCCAGTCTTTGGCGGATCAGTCTCTGAGCAGTGATTTGGTCTAGTTTTAGGGAATCTGAGGGAGAGATTCCATAACTCAGGAGTTTGGCATGAATTCTGCTAGTCCAAAGGCTGGAGAATTCATCTCGCCATAAGCATTGGGCAAGGTAATGGTTTGGTAATCTATGCCACAATGATAACCAGTAATTGAAGACTTGCTTCCACAGGCAAGTTTCTAGGGATGCGACCTTCAATTCTAGTCGCATGGCTGCGTTGCTTACGCACAGGGGGAGCATTAGGAGCCGACGTAGGAATTGGCTTTGCAGAGTCTCAAGGGGAGCAAGATCTGTCATCACGGCCCAGAGCGGGGCAGCATAAGCAAGCACGGCAACCACTTTTGCCTTGAACACCTTTAGGGCCGAGGGAACATGCAAAGCTCCGTCCGAAAAGAAGAATCGGAGGAGCGCATATGACAAGGTTTTGGCCTTATTAAGTAGGTGTTGAATGTGAGCTTTCCACCCCAAATTGTATTGAAAAATGACTCCTAGGTATTGAAATTTTAGGACTTGCTCTATTTTTGCCCCACCAAGCTTCCATTTGTATAATCTCCGGCTTCTGGAGAAGATCAGGATCTTGGACTTGGCATGGTTGATGGTTAATTGATTGAGTTGACAATACGTGGCAAAGATCTTCAGAGCTCTGGTTAGTCCAACACGTGAATAGGATAGAATTACCGCGTCGTCCGCATATAAAAGGAGTGGGCAGCGGTAATCCGCTAGTCTAGGCGCGTGTGTACTTGGAGATGAGTTGACTAGGGGTGCTCGCATGTCGCTGATGAATAGGTTGAATAGGCAGGGAGCCAATATACATCCTTGGCGCACTCCCTTGTTTATTGGTATCGAGTTTGTAAGGTCGCCCGCTGGAGTGAATCTCACTCTGGCAAGGGTACCTTCGTGGAGCTGGCTTATGAGCCATAAGAGTCTTCTATCAATGCCCTGTTTCGCAAGTTTCTCCCAAAGAATATTTCTAGGAACGCTGTCAAAGGCTGCCTTTAGATCTAAGAAG
Source organism: Podarcis filfolensis (assembly GCF_964270895.1). Classification (NCBI taxonomy): domain Eukaryota; kingdom Metazoa; phylum Chordata; class Lepidosauria; order Squamata; family Lacertidae; genus Podarcis; species Podarcis filfolensis. The sequence continues at coordinate 33,956,366 of NC_139608.1, read as the reverse complement.
GCAGCACAGAGGTAGCCCCGGGGGGGGGAGGAGTACTTCCGTGCCAGATGATAAAGAACTATCGCATGATCGGTTGTAGAGCGTTTAGTTCTGAACCCTGCTTGTTCATGGCCAATCTGGTTAGTCTCATCTACCCATCGCAATAATTTAGTCATCAAAAAGCTGGCATAAATTTTCCCTATAATCGAAAGGAGGCTGATGTTACGGTAGTTTTCCGGCTCCGTTGGAGAACCTTTTTTATGCATTGGTACAATAATGGCCTCCTTCCATGTTTTGGGGATGAGACCGGAAGCGTTGATTGCATCGAAGGTTTTGGCCAAGATGCCGGCCCACCATTGTGGGTGTAGTTTGATGGCTTCAGCAGGGATCAGGTCGGGCCCAGGGGCTTTGCCCGGTTTCAGCTGAGCTATTAACTTGGCTATTTCATCAGGATCGGTGGGAGGCCAAATAGGTAGGTGGGTAAACAGGTGCATCAGATGGTCGGAGGGAGCATCTGCCTGTGAGAAGCATTTCTTCAGGAACCGTTCCCATGTCGGTGCAGAGATGACTGTCCTTGGGGAATTCCTCCCCCTTCTGTTAATCAAAGACCAGAATTCCCTGGATCTGTGTGGTTTTGAAGCAGTAATCAGAGCCTGCCAACGATTATGTTGCCACTCACGCTTGGCGATTATCTGCGTGCGTTTGTAAACTTGCTTGGCTTGTGCATAGCTAGCTGGCAGAGTAGATGCATCAGAGGTCTTGTATGCATTATATATAGCACGGAGGCGCTGTCTTGCTTGTTTGCACTGAGAATTATACCAGGGAGCACCGTGAGTATACTCGTTTCGATTTAAATTTTTGGGTGGTAACCTGAAGAAGGACGTAAGATCAGTCATATGATGGTAGAAGCGCTTCAATACTATGCTATGCTCGTCTGAGGCAGAGCCTATGTTGGGATAGGGCCCGAGGATTTCTTTTTGAAAGAATTCCAGGTACTTTTGAGCCTGTGTCTCCGACCATTTGATTCCTCTTACTTGGAAAGATTCGTTGGTTACCATCTGAGTCGCATGTCTATGAGCCTCCGGCTGCCAGTTCAGGGAAAGCTTAGCAACAAGGGGAAGGTGATCACTAAATTGTACATTCTCGATCTTAAAAGTGGAAATACACTTAAATAGATCCCTAGAGACCAACAGGTAATCGAGGACGCTGTTTGATTTAACGCTCAGGTGGGTGAAATCCCCTGGAATATCGGGGAGGCATGTGCCATTTAAGGGGACCAAATTCAAACGGATGGCCATTTGATAGAGGAGTACTCCAGCCTCGTTTACTCTGTGGTCCTTAGAAGTTCTCTTCATGATGTGTTCCAGGTCATAATTATCAAGGTTTGGGGTAACCCACCATTTGGCTTTGGTCAACGAGTCCCAATTTGCTGCCGTACGGGCATTAAAATCACCACCAATTATGGCCGGGGTGTTAGGAAACTTAACATAGCATGAAAGCAAATGCTCTTCTAGCGAGCCCCATTTAGAGCCCAGTTCAAGGGAAGAACCCCCAGGTGGCAAGTAAACATTTGTAACTAGGAGCGAGATCTTTTCCCCCGCAATCAGCCCGGTAAGGGCGTAGGGAGGCAAGGCCTGTACTAGAGTAAATTTGGAATGTAGGTTGAGGGAGATGCCTATTATTAGGCCCCCTTTAGGGCGGCCTCCTTTCAGGGAGGGGCAGGCAGGGAGTTCTAGAAGCTCAAAGCCATTTAGCACAATTTTTTCTACTTCCCACGATTCTTGGAACAAAATGATATGAAACCGATTGATATACTCCAAGAATTCTGGCTCATGTTTTTTTCCCCTCCAGCCCGCAATGTTCCAGCTGAGGACTGATAGGGGGGAGTTCCTGTTGTGTTCAATTCGCTGTCATTTCGGGGAGAGAAGTGGGTCCTTTGGAGGCAGGGCAGACCCCACAAAAAAGTCAGTTATTTTACTTTGCATGGCAGGCACCTGCTGGAGGTACCTAATATTGGAGTTGGTAGTGGGGTGTTCAGACTGGGACAACAGAGCGGGTCTCCCGCTGGCTAACCCAAGGGTGGCCACTTCATTAGGAGGCTCCACAGGATTTGCAGAGACTGCCCCACCGCGAGGTCTGAAGGTCGCCAATGAAACCATTTGATTTATATGTCCGGCCGGGTCTTCAGTCAAATCCGGATCATTTTTTGATGTAGGTGGAACGCTCCCCTGACCTGATGCTAGCGAAGGTACTGGGGGTGCTCGACGTACAGATACCGTTTGTATGTCGTGTCTGTGCCGCTCAGGAGAATATGAGGACTCCAATTCCGGCATTGATGGATTAGATGGTAAGGAATTGTTTTGGTGGAGGGGACTCTGAATTACACTCTTCAGCGGGGGACTCTTGGAGGGCGAGTCAAAATTTATCAGGAGTTGAGATGAAAGGCCAACTTGTGAGGCAAAACCTGGGTCTGCCAAGCGTTGATGGGCTTTGCCCACAGGTGGGGGAGGCATGGGTTTAGGAGCTGGACTGAGGTGTGGAAGTCTTCCTGCTTCCTTAGAACACGACTCCGAAAAGCCGGCATGGTTATCCTGAGAAGTGGGCAGGACTTTTCCGTTCTTCTGGACATATATGAGCTGATGGTTAAGTACTTCTAATCTATCAATTATTTCTTGTTGTTCCCTCGGTGGAAGGTTGCCAAAGGTGGCTAAAAGCTCTCTTTCCTCCGGCGGGGTCAGAGAATTACATGCGCCAGTGGATTCCTTTAGAGCTCGTGGGGACGTAGGGTAAGTCCAGTTTCGGTACGGATGGGTATCCTCCGGAAAAGGAGGCTCAATAACCCGAGATGCTCCCGACCTCTCCGACAGGGTCCGCTCCGTGCCGTAGTCGGCAAGTAGAAGGGGATGGATCATGCTATCCATAAAAACTCTTGTTGGGATGATATCGTACCTAGCCAAGAGTGATTTCTGCCTGATGATAGCTGAAGGGATCCTTGGAGAGTAAAACGCAAGCATCACTCTCTGTTGCCTGAGGTGCTGGTTCAAAGGTAATACTGCAATGAGATCGCATTGTGTGATTTCTATGTTTAGGAGGTTGCTTAGTTGCTTTTTAACCCCACCCAAGGTGAGCCACCTTGCTGACCCTACCCCGATATTTAGGCAGATTTTCTTAGGTTGCAGGGACAATGCTTGATGTTTCAGTGCAGTATTTGGTTTATATTTAGGGATCTCACTTCCTTTTTTGGTTGAGTGTAAGGTCCTCTGACACTTCATTTCCCCCGTATCTACAGTTGGTTTAGACATTGACCCGAGGTTGTCAATTTTCTGTTCAAGGCTAGATAGCTGGGAGGATAGGACATCAATCTTCTTGAATATGCAATTAAGGGTTCTGACCACAAGATGGAGATGTTCATGTTGTTCTAGTCTAGCGCAGTCCTCAGCTCCGGCGTCCTGCACCACCCCCAGTGGGGGGCTCCCTCTTCCTCCGAGCTTGCCGTCCGCAGTTTTATTCTGGGGTAAAAATAATTCCTCTGGAGTTGACGTTGTTTCTGGAGACGTTAGAGGATAGAAACGGTTCTGAGTTTTCACCCTATAGCAGTGATCAGTGGGGATACTCCATTTGCCAGACACGGGGGGGTCGGTTTTTGATTGTTTAGTTCTTGGGGAGGGCGAAACCTCGTCACAATCCCTTCGGCGTTTGCCTTGGCCCATCGTTGTGAGTCTTTTAAAATAGCAGTGCTTAGAAGGTAATAAAAGTGGTAAAAATAGAAATACAGCCGGGTGTGGGCCGGCGCAAAGCCAGAGAGACAAAGGTTGCTTCCAAGACTGCCGGAGAACACAGTTATCTGCTCGTTAAAGCTAATTTACGATGCAGGCTTACAGTTATCAGTTATCAGTAATGTGAGCTCCTGGCATGGGCTCCAACACCCTGGTACAATCTTCAGCAAGAGCTTGAAGGGCTGGGAGCCGCAGCACAAAGTTTAGGGCGGATTCGAAGTGAACTCCGGCAAATGCGTCTTACCTCGTCGCCTCCTTGCTTCTGCCTCACCACTTTCTTTCAGTCTTGAGTGGTCGTGAGACTGTGGAGAGACCCGGCGAGCGAGTGACAGAGGGGCAGAGCAGCGTCAAGGTTGCTGCTGCTCTAGGCAAGTAATTAAAACCAATTGCTGAGCTCCTTCGCCGTGGGAGTCACAGGCTTTCAAGATTAATGGTGTCGTCTATTGTTCCTTATCTTCAAGACGCTGACTCATCCGGCACTTTCTCTGCTCACAGCTCTACAATCTTCTGCTCTCAAGCTCCGGCTAAGGGAAACAGTTGTAATTAAGAAAAATAAAAGAAAAGAAAAATAAAATACTGGTCTAAAACGAGTTAAAACGAGATAAAATCAATTAAAACTCAGTTAAAATTTGTGGAGCTCTGGGGCTGACTGCTTAGCCTGCCGCCATCTTAACTCCTCCCATTCAGAGCAAAAATGCAGCAAAACTGTCACACCAGCAAAGCTCTTGTCCATGGAAGTTTATGCAAAAGTAATACTAATTTATGGGACTCTTTTTGGTTAAATGATGTGCCTTTTCATGTCAGATGAGCCGGTGGAGTTGATGTATGTGCAGTTCCCAGGGGGAGTTGTCTTCTCCTCTTTTTCGTTTCTGCATGCATGTGATGTTTTCAGTTCTAATGTTTTCTTCTGATGTATCCAAAAAGTTTAAAAACCACCCTTGAAGGAGAATTTCTGTGTACTGCCAGCTTTTTTTAATGAAGAGGGTATAAGCACTGTCTGTCCCTGTTGTAGATTTCCTATGATCTCACTGAGGTTGCCATAACCTTGCCTTCAGGCTTTCTTGGTGGTTTATGAAATCACCTTTTCCACAGCTTCTTATAAACAGTTGCAATTTTTAAAATGGCTGTCATCATCCTGGAAAAGCATAGGAAGTGACTCAAACAGTGAATACAGTCATACCTTGGTTCTCAAATGGCTTAGTTGTCGAACAAATCTCGAACGCCGAAAATCTGGAAGTAAGTGTTCTGGTTTTCAAACGTTTTTTGGAAGCCGAACATCTGACATGGCTTCTGCTTGAGTGCAGGAAGCTTCTGCAGCCAATCGGAAGCCGCACCTTGGTTTTTGAATGGTTTCAGGAGTTGAACGGACTTCCGGAATGGATTAAGTTCCAGAACCAAGGTATGACTGTATCTGTTTTGGTTACTGATGTTATCTGCCTCAAATGATCTCATATTTGATACCTTGATATCTGAGATCCTCTGATGAGGTGGGATTCAGCTGCATTTACGAGGGACTAACCCTTTAATGTATCAGTCCCTGTCCTGTGGAGCTCACTGTTTGTGGAGGTTCAGCAGCAACCAACCCTGCCTTCTTTCATCTTCTGAAAACTGTTTAGACAGGCCTTCACGATATGATTTTGTTTTCTTGCAACCAACCAGTGTCTACTGATGCTTAAAATTATGTTTCCTAGATATTTACAGACTGGTTTTATTGAATTTTATATACTGTACGCTGTCTTGATATATTTGATGTAAATACAAATTCTAAATTTTCAAATCTGGCAAGCAAGAATACAAACATTTGAAAAAGCAGCGCAGAGCAAGGAGATCTACAATCTCACCAAAAGGACATGATAATTCATGAGACAGGAAAGGGAAAAATGGTCGTGCTTTTCATCTATTAATAGGCTTGTGGTTGTGGGTAACTCCACACCAGATAAGGAACTGCCCACAGATAAGGTGCATGCGCATTAATGCCAATCTCTCTTACGCAACCAGCACCCCATTTGAAGTAGAGGCTTGCATGCATCTCCACAGCAAGAGCTGGAGGATGTGGGTATACTGCTAGAAGCTGCCTCTTGGTGATGCCTTAAATCATATTGGCTTTGCCAACCCAGCTGCCAGAGGAATAGCAGCAGTCTGGAACTTAGGGTTTCTACTTCCAGCTTTTGCCTATTTGTCCTTGGTCTGCACACACAAACCACTTTGCCACAATGGAGATTGCAGACTTCCCTCTTGGGATGAATGACTGGATAGCCAAGGCTGGAGATGGGGCTCTTGGCAGCCACAGGCAAAGTTAGAGCAAAGTAGGCAGCAGTGATTTGTGCAGGCTCCTCCAGGTGACCACTTTCTTGAGCACGCAAGAGTAGTTTTCTGATTGTGGATATTTGTACGGTTGCCACATGCGTCTCTCCTCATACTTTGGTTAGCCCTATCAAATAGACTCATTTTTATTGGCTGATGCAGCCTTTTGGCAGGAAAGTTATCCGGGGCTTCTGTCACAGTAGGTGAGGGAGCCCACACAGGTCTGAAGGAGCCTGCTTTGTTATAACCCTAGTAGGAATGTCCTCCATCCCTGTTTGGCAAAAATGGAATTTTCTGCTTCCTATGAGTTTCTATTTTACTATAGGGATGAAGGGCATCTCTCCCACTTCTGCTTCACTGTCTATTTTCCACCTGGAGTGCGATTGGTGGCTTAGGGCTTCTGCTGGTGACCTACATGTCGCAGACTATTTGCCCTGTTTGTCGTCTTCATTTTCTTGTCTTTTTCATTATTGGTTCCTTGTTTGGAGTTGCCGTTCCCAGTTGTCAAATTTGGGGTTTGAGGAGTTGTCTTCACTCTGCCAGTCTGGAAGGTGGAATGATTCCTCCCCCTGGAGAGCTTCTGAAGGACTTGCTTGCTGTAGCCAGCAAGAGGAGTCATTCCTGCCAGGAACATCCCATCACCAAGCAGACATTCGCTATAGCTAGACATTTCCACTCCCTCCCTCTGTGCAGCTGCAGCCCAAGCCCATGCAAATTTCTTGGGACGTGAATTGCACTGCAGCAGGTTGATTGACAGTGCTGTGTGAAGCCACTGTGAATGACAGGTTGTAGAGTGTTGAGAGTGGCAGTTGAGGGAGTTGGAGGAGGTGTTGAGACGGAGTGAGAAGGAAGGCGATTTTATGTGTATGTTTTGGATACTTTGATCCTGCTTTATAGGGACGCGGGTGGCACTGTGGGTTAAACCACAGAGCCTAGGGCTTGCTGATCAGAAGGTTGGTGGTTTGAATCCCCACGACGGGGTGAGCTCCCGTTGCTCGGTCCCAGCTCCTGCCAACCTAGCAGTTCGAAAGCACAAAGTGCAAGTAGATAAATAGGTACCGCTCCGGCGAGAAGGTAAACGGTGTTTCCGTGCGCTGCTCTGGTTCGCTAGAAGCGGCTTAGTCATGCTGGCCACATGACCCGTAAGCTGTACGCTGGCTTCCTCGGCCAATAACGCGAGATGAGCGCCGCAACCCCAGAGTTGGCCACGACTGGACCTAATGGTCAGGGGTCCTTTTATCCTGCTTTATAACCCCAAGTGCCCTTTGAAAGAAACTTACAGAAGATTTTCACAATAAAAAACCACGTCTAAGCCTGGTATCGGGAACAAAGATGAGAGAGGGGGAAAAACATGAGCAACTAGGGGTAAGAGTTTGGGTAGCAATCAAAGAGGAGAGTTGCGTACTCCAGGCTGGGGTAGTAAAACTACTTATTGTTCTTTAGTTCTTTTTAAAAAAATAAATGAGTAAATAATGTTTAATATTCATCGGTTAATGAAGCTGTTTTGCTCTGTGTGGATTCTAGGAACAGCCTACTGGACTGCACGTGCCCTGTATTGATATACACAACTGCATAGATAGCATGCCTCACCCCACGTGCCTTTTATTGATATACACAGTTAAACATAGAGAGGGAGAGGCCCACTGCTATCTATCTGTCATTAAGGGAAATCTGGATCTATGGGACCAACTGAGTGACTGGTCCGGTGACTTGTGTAGGACAGAGCCTCACAAGAGACCCCCTGGAGCATCAAAGTGTGCAGAGTACCGCGGGCTTTCCTGCTTTTCTCTTGCTTCTGTGCCCTGTTCTTCCTTACTTGGTTTTGTGTTTCATTGTCCACTCACACTCCTCGTTTCCCCTTAATTTTAGTTCTGATGTTAGCCACCTTAAGCATAGTAAGGCAGCTTATAAATGAAAGGGACACAATTGTGTATTTCTCTTTCCCTTCCATGCACTCCTCCTTGGATGTCAGTCTCGGGTTCATGCTTCTTGTGTTGTCTCACAATCTCTCCCTCCAAAGATTGTGGCTGGAGAAGGAAGGCATAATTTTATTAATTTTATTTATTAATTTCTATACAGCTCTATATTTTTAAGAAAAATCTCAAAGCGGTTTACAGCATATTAAATCAATAAAACATAAATAAAACATTCTGAAGGAAGTCAAATACAGTGGTACCTCGGGTTAAGTACTTAATTCATTCCGGAGGTCTGTTTTTAACCTGAAACTGTTCTTAACCTGAAGCACCACTTTTGCTAATGGGGCCTCCTGCTGCCGCGCCGCCAGAGCATGATTTCTGTTCTCATCCTGAATCAAAGTTCTTAACCCGAGGTACTATTTCTGGGTTAGCGAAGTCTGTAACCTGAAGCGTATGTAACCTGAAGCGTAACCCAAGGTACCACTGTATAGAGTATACAGTCAAAGCAACATAATAGAGAACTAAAGTATTATCTTAAAGATTTCAAAATAAAACATTACAAAGGAGGTCAACTACAGAATACATATTTAATATGTATAATGTTCCCTTCCAAGCATGCTGTGGTCTTGATGACATTCACCACCACCCTGACACAGGGATTTTATTTTATTTTTTGGTCTCTTATTTTTAAAGACCAACAATGAAGTTGCCAATCACAGTGTTAACATCACTTGTAGTTTGGTCCTTAGATATAAAAAGTATTGCTTGAAACTGTGTTAAAACAAGGACCCCTTCTAAGAGATTGCTGATACTGTTGTGGAACGTCCCTGCATCGAGTGCCAGAATGTTAAAATAGTGCAGGCTTCCTCAACCTCAGCCCTCCAGATGTTTTGAGACTACAATTCCCATCATCCCTGTCCACTGTTCCTGCTAGCTAGGGATCATGGGAGTTGTAGGCCAAAAACATCTGGAGGGCTGAGGTTGAGGAAGCCTGAAATAGTGCATAGCAGACATGGTGGCTACAGTGAGGACAGGCGTGCCAGCTTGGCCCTACGACTGTGGCTGCCATGCAGCATGCATGTCCCTGGCACTGAAATTTGTGGGTGCCCGGCCCCTTCATGAGGAATTTTGTGGGTGCTCAGACACCCAGGACCCCAGAGAGTTGGCACCTACGAGCAAAGAGAAATTATCACACCGTTTCCAGCAATAGCACCTGCTGTAGCTCTTAAGATGTACAAGTTCCAGATGAATACAGGGTGCAGAAATCTCACATTGGGGGGAGATGCATTGGAGGGGGCCAGAGCAATCCAAACTATAGGAAGACAGCGTAATTTATGCCAGGGTAAATTATGCTGGTGTAATTTCACCTACTCCTTTCAGGAGAAGGTTACTGCTAGCCGAGCTGGCTGAAGCCTGACAGAGGGAAATCAAGCCCTTAAAATAGAATTGGACTTACAAACCTTCCTTTTTGCCGGTGTAACTTCTACTGGGTTGCTAGGTCATGTGACTGAGTTAAAAGGAGTTTCAAACAAGGGTAGGTTTTCCCCTACTCCACGCTTTTGGGGGGACTTACTCTGGCCTCAGCCAAACCAGTATGAAGGAACTTAACACTGAGATGGGGGACTTCAGCCACCTGAGCCTAGCTGATCCCAGGCCCAGCTACAGATCTGACTGTTCCCAATCCCCCTCATCTTGATGGGTCTTAGGTTTGGCTAAGGTTCTGCTTAGTGTCTCAGGTGTGCTGGAGGATGCTCTGCTTCCTGTGTATGAAGAGCAAGAAAGTGTAGCTCCATTAAGAGCTGTGCTAATAGTGTCACTTAAAGGTAGCAACGTCCATATGGGAACCACTTTTGGAAAAGCATCTTTCTCTTAGCTGAGGTTGTGTTGCAAGCAAAGGTTCTCAGTCTGGTCTGTGGGTCACTGGTGATCTGCCAGCTTCATTCATGCGGTGTGCAGAAAAGTTGCAGAACAGTTGAGAATATCACTGCTTGACCTTGCACATTATTATTTTTTCTTTTCTGGTGACTGAAATGGAGGCCATTTTGACCAAGTGCTGGATCAATAGATCAGGCTAAAAAGGCCCTGACCTATGGCCCATGGCCATCATAATACAACACTGGTTTTGATTATTATGTCAGCGCAGAAGGAAAAAGGGTATTGAAATGTGAGTTACACGTGTGCTTTGATTTGTATAACAAGAAAACTTTATTAAGTGGTTGTTCAAGACTTGTAGCAATTTTCAAGTTTTGAGGGAGGAAGGTTGAGTTGTTGTCATCTTTGTTGTTGTTAATTAAATTTATATGCCACCGTTCATCCGAAGATCACAGGGCAGTTTACAATATAAAAGCACAAAAATACACACCATAATAGCAAACAAAAATATACTCCCCACAGTTTAAAAGGCCAAATATGGTTTAAATATTAACCAATGACCTGGAACAAGAGGGACATTGTGTAACGGGCTGTTTATTTTGGTGATTTCAAATGATTACACACCTTGAATTCTTTCCTCTCCCCATCCTGATTTTAAAAATGCATTTTTAATGCTTTTTTTATAGGTACAACTTCCAACCTGAAGTTGATCTTCCTAACCTGATGCATCGTACATTATGGTTCATGTCAACTTTGTTAGAAAATGGATATACGTCCTCCTGGCATTTATTTTGGTTCTGACCATTTGTTTGTGGAAGGAATCGCGGAGAGGATTTTATGTTTCGTTTAAAACAGAAGACCAAGCCAATCATGGACCGTTGAGGCTGTGGAGGTGGAATAGCCTAAGACAAGAAACTGTCCAGGATGAAGCCGTCAATGGCACAGGCAAGCTCCATTTGCCCACCAACACATCTCAAGTTCATGTTGCCATCACTGCAGTGCCAGCAAGAAGTAAGTTAGTCATAAAACCTGTGAAATTGCCAAGTCCCATCAAAGTGTGGAACAAGGACAGTTTGTCCAGAAACCTCAACGCTAGACTGCAAAAGGTGAGGAAGAATTATTTGTATATGAACAAATACCGTGTGAAGTACAGTGGGCCAAAGTATGCTGCTAAATCTAGCCCCCAAAAAGTGTTGTGCCAGCTCCGGAAGCAACTGAACTTTGGGATGATCACCACATCAGATGGGCCCTTCAATACATCAGAATGGGAGACCTACCTGCCAAGGAAGAACATCAGCATGGAAGTGGGGCAGATGGGCCGGTGTGCAGTTGTGTCCTCTGCAGGATCCATGAAGTCATCTCATTTGGGGGAAGAAATAGGTTTGCATTATTCCTCTGCCATTTATTAAGCAACAAAATACAGTTTGAAATCTTTGACTTGGGGGCGGGGGGAGTTCAGTGTTACGGGGCTGGAAAAACATTTAATTTTGAATATAATGTGAAGAAGTATGCATGCACACAAAAGCATATACCCAGAACCAGCTTAGTTGGTCTCTAAGGTGCTACTGGATAATTTTTTACTTCGTTTATTTATTTAATTTTGAATTTATTGAATTTGCCGGTAGGACTTTTCTCTTCTCTCTTCCTGCCTTTCATTGCTCAGTGACCACAGATGTCTCGTAGGAAGTGAGCATGGGATCCTGGAACATTAAAACTGGGTATTGGGTATTATATTTGAAATTAGGGCAAGGCATTGCTAGAATTGGCATAGTAACATGTTAAAAGTGTTAAAACCTTGGGCTAGCTCAGGTCTAGCTCTAGAGCAGGTGTAATATTGCAGGCCTAAGTCTAAACCAGGCATCCCCAAACTTCGGCCCTCCAGGTGTTTTGGACTATAATTCCCATCATCCCTGACCACTGGTCCTGTTAGCTAGGGATCATGGGAGTTGTAGGCCAAAACATCTGGAGGGCCGCAGGTTGGGGATGCCTGGTCTAAACCTTGCATTGTAATCTCACTTCAGCCATGAAGTCACAAGGAGAGCTTAGAACAAGGGTAGCTAACATGACGCTCTCCATATGTTATCCCTGACCATTGGCCATACCAGCTGGGCTGATTGGAGGCATCTGGAAAGGATTATGTTTGTTACCCCTGCCTTACAGTATTTCAGCTTCTGCGGACATCCCCATCTGTAATTTGGAGACAATAATACTGATCTATCCTACAGGGTTGTTGTAAGGATGATTGAGATAATGTACATGCAACATTCTGAACTCAGCTTGAATGATTTTAAATACAATTATTCACCTGTCCAATAGGGATCCCCAGTGGTGATAGACAGTGTAAAAGAAAATCAATACAATATGACAGCCTTATAAAAATCCATAAAATATAAACTAAGCCTGTCCAAAACAGACTCAGTACCTGCTCCCGCTTTTTCAGTACCCACAACCAATATTACCTCTGTCTGTGTTAAGCCTCAGTGTCTCATCCACTCCAAAACTCTTAAGCCGCTTCCACTCCAAAATGGCTGCCAGACATCAGCTTGAGAGCTCTCTCCTTCCTTTGGAAATGGAAGTGAAACAGCTGGTGCCCCCTTTCACAGCTTTCACATGTCCGCCTTTGCTGAAATTTTGAGTTCACAGTTCTCTGTTAACAGTGGATTTCTTTCAAATGGCATAAGAATTTCAGGAGCTAATTGGGATGTGGCAGGGCTGATGGAAAGTTTTCACATTCACAGTGGAGAGTTTGATTGTAGTAAGGCTAACGCTCCTCACTGTCTTCTTCCGAAGCAGTGGCACAGTTGGGTTCCAGAGCTCGAAACAGAAACTTTTGAGACTTCGGGGCTTTTGCTCGGGCAGGTGCCTTTCAATTTATATTTCCTCCTCGCTGCTTTCAGATCACCACGATGCAGTGCTGCGGTTTAATGGAGCCCCTACCAGAGGGTACCAGGCTGATGTAGGGCAGAAAACCACAATACGCCTTGTTAATTCCCAGGTAAGTTTGCATGGTATGCGCTGTGCTAAGGGAGCAACAGAAAGGAGTGCGTATTGAGGGCTTTAATGAGAGCTCCTTCAGCTCGTTTTTTCTTGTTCTGCCTGAAAAGATTTGCAAGTAAGAATAGCAGCAAAAAGTAGAAGAATCACTTATGTCAGCTCTTTATGTTGCCATTGCTCAAGAACACAGCCGATGAACATGAAAGGCCTGCCTCTAAACCTTTCTTAGTGATATCTGAAAAGTGTCTTTTCACTGTGGAAAGGACAGCAGATTTTTTAAAAAGCACCACCTGACAGTGTGTGGGGAGGAGGGTGAGAGGGAGGGAGGGAGAGAGAGAGAGAGAGAAATAATTTTGTGCCCATGTTCTACAGAACATTTATTTACTCTACAGAACATTTATCTATTGAAACTTGAAAAACAAAGGGGGAAAAATGATACATAAACATTAACATCAAATGCCAAGCATCTTTTTAAACAACATGTATTACTATTAAAACAAAATAGTGGACATGCTTTTTAATGATGCTGTTTGCATCACAGCTAGTTTGATCTTAAGTGACTCTATATATTTCCCTCCCCATCGCTGCACCTTCACCACCATTGTGGCCTTCAGACTATTAAGATTTTACACTTGTGCACAGATTCTTCTTCTTTTTTAAGTTTTAAGGTATCTTTTTATGTTCCCTTTTGCAAAAGGGGAAAAAATTCAAGGTAGTGATGCCATTTTGGTGACACAAAGGTGATAAAAGGCCCAGGCCACATCAGAGGATTTCCTGCTGTGGCTTCTCCTCATACCAGCAATCCTTTGTTGGAGCATTGCTCTCCTTCACTGTGCTAGACTTCCTATATTGCCCATGCGCTGCATGAAAAATTTGTGCTGCAGCGGCTCACACACTTTCAGAGTAGGCCACAGGGAAATGAGCAGTGCAGCATGATCCCTTTGCGTGTTTATTTAAAAGCAAACAACATGTGTTCAATAGGATTTACTCTAAGGAAAGTGCTCACTCATTCAAGAATGACTAGAATTGGAACTGGATGCTTTTAGGTGTTCTGAATGGGATTTCTGAATTCTCTGCCCAAGAATAAGACCAAAGGAGTTTATATAGGACTGAAATATTAAGAGAGATCACAGATTTTCCAGGTCCTTGTACAGTCCTTAAGGGCACAATCGGAAGGAAAGCAGTAATTTATTGGTAAATAAATACCATTGCTCTTTTGTGATGATTTTAAACGGTGTCCCTGGCCAGTGATAAAAGGCAAGGAGAAAGAATGCAGACACACACTCTTGTCATTCATAGCACAGCATGGATTTTGCTTCACTTGCCCATCTAAAATACCATTATCTTGGAAAGCTCAGTGGTAAAGCATCTGTTCTGAATGCAGAATGTCCCAGGTTCAGTCCCATGCATCTCCAGATAGGGCTCGATATGTCCCCTTGTCTGAAACCCTAGGCAGCCACTGCTGGTCAGTTTAAACAATGCTGGGTTAGATGGACCAGCGGTTTGACCAAGTATGAAATAGCATATTGTATTCCTATGCATCTATCACCATTTGAAAGTGTTATAAGAAAAACTGTTCCCTTTCCCTTATGGCAGGCATGTCCAAAATCTGTTTTGGGGGCCTAATCCGGCCTGTAGGTCAATTTAATCTGACTTCCATGGCAGTATATGTCCTGGGGTAAAATCCTCTTTGAAAAAAGTTTGGGTACCCCTGTCTTACGGGGTATTCCGGAGCACATATAGAGTCCTTAAGTGGGTTCCCTATTGGTAGGAGAAAACAGAGGCCAACCAGGTTATAATGAGAAGCAAAGCAGCTGGTAACCCTGATCTTTATTAAAGGAGCTTTGCAACAGGGTCCCCACACGCAGGAGGGAGGAGAACCCTGAACAATGGTGCGCAAGCCCTTACATAGACATTTGAAATTGCCCACCCTGTAACCCAAGACCACCTCCCCCCAAAAAAAATCATACATACATCACAGAAGGAGGCAGTCTACAGCAGAAATCCTGTCTGCCAGGATCATGGTCACTGATTGCATTACCTGGGCAGTCTGGCTATTCTTTTGTAATGGTTAATACTTTAGCTCTTGAATCCAGGTCACAGGCTCACCCTATTCATATACAAATACACCCATAAGACAGGATTTGCAAGCAAAAAGACAATGGGAAGGCTTTGCCCATTTGCCTCCCTTACTGCAGAGGAATATTTGAGGCCATTGGGAGAGTCAAAATGGCTTCAGGATTGTTCTCCCATACTATTTCAGACACATGGTTCATATATTTAGTTATGTGTGCATTGATGAATATTTATTCTGCGTGTGCATTGATGAATATTTATTCTATATTTGAGACCTTAAAATTCTTATAACACAAGTGATCTCACTCTGGGGCACTGTCCCATTTCAAAGTCTAAATCCGATGCAAGGAAGAGTTCATGTTCTCTGAACCACGTCTGCAATTGTGAATGACCTATTCACTGCAACATTTTGACCCTCTGTGCCCGCAGTCCAGTTTGGGTATGTGGTGTCGCCAAAGGGATGCCATGATCCCTGCAGCTGGCCCCGTCAGACAACTTGATTGATTAGAGCAGCAGGAAGAGGTGGAGGCCTTTTCCTAAAACTATGAAGGATGTTGAGAATGGAGCAGCTGAAAACTAATCCTTAGGCACTTCGTGTTCTCTGCTGTAAAAGCCTCCATGTGGGAAGTGTCACTTCCAGTATTGCCCCATAGTCTGATGGGGGGACAACATGTGGTGGGAGAGAGTAAATCACAGCTGTTGTCAGAAATACAAGAAAGCTAAACTGAAAATTAGCATTTACACAGAAGCCGGTTATATGATATATATATATATATATATATATATATATATATATATATATATAAATATAAGATATTCCATTCATCCGTGTAATAGCTAACGCAGAATGAATTACAGAGGCAAGTAAGTCCAGAGTTAGCAAGGCAGTTCTAAAGCCCAAACAGTTCAGTAATGAAGTAGTTCATTAGGAGTCGTACAGGGGAGCACAAGTAAATCTGGTAGCAATTTAGCCACAAGCTAATGAAGGGCAGAAAGGCACTGCAAGCGGGATTGTGAAGCTGCAGCAGTTCTGGTGTGGACGTACTGTGCTAAAAATAGCCAGAAGTATCTGGTGGCAGGATATTAATGAGGCAGCGGAATTAATGGAGAAACACTTTTGCAGATTCGTGCAGAACTGCCCCCAAACCTCAGTGCGCAGAAGCAGTGGAAAGTGATGATGAAGATGAAGATGATGATATTATTATTATCATCGTCGTCGTCGTCGTAGTATAAATTTATTACTTATACCCCGCCCATTTGGCTGAGTTTCCGCAGCCACCCTAGGTGGCTCCCAATCGAGTGTTAAAAACAATACAGCATTAAATCTTAAAAACTTCCCTAAACAGGGCTGCCTTCAGATGTTTCTTTGCCTTTTTGCTTCCCTGATCGGAGAAAGGGGTGTGACCGGCATGTGCCAGAAACCTCTGGCTCGGTTGTGTGACTTGAATGCAGCCTTCTGCCACACCTGTGCCCCACCCACTTTTGCTTCCGGCCCTACCCATCTCTGGCATGTGCTCCCGGAAGGTTGTCTGTAGGGCAAGTGGCCTTTGGGTACAACAAGTTTCCCCATGCCTTGCCTTAGTACTGTAACTAAGCCAAGATAGTGTGACTGGGACAGACACACATTTCCTCTCTTACTCATACATGTCTCCATATTTATTTCCTTGCTCTTTTCTCCCCTGTGTTGACTTTTAGACTCCATGCTCCAGATGCTTTCCCCCCCTCCTTTTTTCTAGCATCTTTAGATTTAGAGAGGTTTGTCTGTGGGAAACGTTTCAGTCGGAGCAGTTGTAACCATCAGAATAAAAATGTTTGGAAGCGGGTCAGTCTAGCTTATGGGTCGCAATTGCTGATTCGTGCTTTCTGAATTATGTTTTTCTTTCGACACAGAGGGCATGGCATTCAGAGTGCTATCATTCAAGTAACATGTATTGGACACACCCGTGAAGTTCTGTTTAATGCAAATAAAGTCTTAGCACTTATTTTGCTTTTAAAGATAGCCGTAAAGGTAACAGTGGCTTTTTTAAAAAATGAAATGTGCCATTTGCACACAAGCTTGCCGTTCTCACACACAACCTGGACATATTTTGGGATTATTTGACTTTGAGAGCTGAGCACACGCCAGAATTTTACCTCATAACCATTAACAGAGACAACAGAGATAAATCAAAAGTAAATTGACTGCATTAAGGTGGGGAATTAGCTTGCTTACTGTAAATCAATAAACAGAATAAATAACCCTAGCAATAGGCTAAGTTTGAGAGTTTAAGACCAATACAAGAGTTAATTATATTGATTATCGTTAAAGCATTCCTGAGAACCTATAGAAACTCTAGGATGCATTGACATGGGCCAGGGAGATCAGACTGACTTGCTGTAGGAAGAGAAAGGGAGCTTATGTGAGTATTAATAACCCTCCACCCCAGAGAGAAGAATCGTTGCAATTTATTAATCACAAGCAGGAATATAAGAACTGTGTGGAGTGAATTACACTGGGCAACAATTTTTTACTTTTTGAATGTTGTCTAGATTTCTACAATTGATTTAGGGTATTTTTGCACTGCTGAATCAGGAAATGGCATCCGTTTCTCTCCATCAGGTCAGGTTTTTGTGCTATGTTGATTTGAAAAAAATCAGATCTTGTGACAAAATCAATTACATTTTTGTGGCATTATCAGCTGATTTTTGTCAACACATATCATCCTAAATACATTTTTAAGAGAGAAAAATGTTTTTCCAACAACATATATTGATTACCTGATAGAAACATCGATTACTGTAAACTGAATGGTGAGCATTGATAAAGGTAAGTACACGTAAATTGCATGTTGCTTCACCATTTTTCAAACTTCAGGGCTTGAACTTCCGTTTCTTGGAACTCCTGGAATGCTCAGCAGCAGGGAGGTCTCTCTTCAGAGTCCAACTGTAGTCAGCCATCATGACTGCGTCCCAGCGACCCTGATACCTGGTCTCCATCTCTTTCATGTCCTGATGGAATCTCTCCCCCTGCTCGTCACTCATTGAACCCAGGTTTTCAGGAAACCGGTCCATATGTGAAAATAGGTAGTGCATCTTGACGCTCATGTTGCAGCCCAGGTTTCTTAAAGCAGTCAGCATGTTGTTGACAAGTTCTGCGTAGTTTCTGGCCTTATTGTTGCCAAGAAAGTTCTTCACTACCAGAACAAATGCCTTCCACACTTCCAGTTCCACTTCGTTCATTGAGTTTCCAAACTCTGGATCTCTGATGAGCTGACGGATCTGAGGACCGTCAAAGATGCCAGCTTTCAACTTCTCCATGGTCAATCCTGGAAAAGCCTGGCACAAGTAAGTGAAGCAGTCACCATCCTTGTCCAGAGCCTTGGTGAACTGCTTGATTAAGCCGAGCTTGATGTGCAGCGGTGGGAAGAGTATTCTGTCTCTGTCCACCAGAGGGTCATTGATGACTTTCCTTTCTTTGCAAGGCACCAATTCCTCCTGCACAGGCCAGTCCTTCTTCGTGTAATGCTGAGCACGGTCCCTACTATCCCACATGCACAGAAAACATGGGTACTTGGTGAAGCCAGACTGTTGTCCCAACAAAAAGTTGACCATCTTCAGGTCAATACAAATAAACCACTTATGCTGATCATAACCAATTTTCTCCAGCACATACTTCACCGCTTCATAGTTCTCCTTCAGTGTAGTCGAGTGAGCCGGGGTATAGAGGCAAACTGGTTGCCGTTGTGTAGCAGAACACATTTCAGTGATCGCTTGCTGCTGTCAATGAACAGTCTCCGATCTTTGGGTTCGTACTGTGGCACTCCAAGCTTGAGCAGAAGCTGTGCAATATCTGCACAGTACACCAAGTCCTTCTCTTCCGAGAAAAAACGGAGGTACTCTTGATGCCTGTTGTGGAAGAAGCTGATGCGAGCACTGTCAGAGAGGAGGTTTTTTCCCTTCAATCTGGATGCCAACAGTTCGGCAGAGTCCTTTGACAAGCTGAGGTCGCGAACTAGATCATTCAACTCCTTTTGGGAAAATGGATGTGGAGCATCATCTTCAAGAACCACTTCTTCTTCATTTCCTTCAACACTGGAGGCATCTTCGTCACTAATGTCAGGAAGTTCTCCGAAGATAGGCACTGGAATTTCATCACAATGAGCTACAGGACAACATGCTGATTGAAGATCAGGATACTTGAGGCTGCTCCGGTTCTTTCTGTTGATCCCAGTCACATCAACAGCGCAGAAGTAGCAGTCAGTGACATGGTTTGTCGGCTCCCTCCAAACCATGGGAATTCCAAAGCTCAGACTCCTCTTGCCATTGGTCCACCCACGTAGAGTCTCGGTGCATGCCTTGCACACCATGTGTGGCGCCCAAGCTTTATCCTGGTCACCAAGTTTAATACCAAAATAAGCATGATAAGCAACTTTATGCTTTGCCGCACCAATTTATGGAAGATTTCGAGGTTTTATGACTTCAAACTGATCCCTTTTCGACATAATCACCCAGAACTATCGGACCTGAATACTTCTTGTCATTAAAATAATCATTTCCAATCAAAACAATTATTCGACATGGCATTTTACCCCCACCAACTTCTTCTAAAATGCTCCACACAAGCATACATGTGAACAAAAACATAAAAAAGACATGTGGCCATAGCTCAAAAACTTGACCTGATTGAGCAAAACCAATGTGATTTTTGGATTCAGCGCATCAGATTCGCCCTAAATCAACTGAAAAAATGCAGACAACAAATTTGTTGTTGACCAGTGTTATTGATCAAAGAGGATTGGTAAACATCGGAGAACGGAGGAAAGTTTTATGACGCAGTTTCAAATGGCATCTCGCGAAGACAGGCTTGCCTAAGAAGGACGGGGGGAGGAGGACCAGGGTCATCGGAATGCAAATGATTATCGGAATGTTATCTAGACCTGGCAGAGCCCTCTGAGATATGTTTGGCAAGCCTGGGGAAATCAACGGACAGACTGAGGGAAAGTTCTTTACGGAGGTGTGGAATGGCGTCTGTCCTTACGTGATATGATTTTTGGAGAGTGTAAAACCCACACAAAGGATGTTTGTTTTCAACCCGATTGTGAAGATTATCAGAGATCGCAAAGAAAGGAATATATGATAACAACAAGAAGATGAGGAAAGTAACAAAGAGACTATCTGGACAGAACTGGATAGAACTGTCTAATTAAAGCAGCAATATAAGTGATGTTTGGACCCCTTTTCGGAGCTTGAAGTATGGGTACCCCCAACAAAAATTTAAAAATCTGGCTGTATAATTTGGAACTAATGTGATTTGGAAATAATGTGATTTGATTGGCCTGTTAATAAAAATTATATTTTTTTTAAAAAAAAGGAAGAGAAAGGGAGGTTGTTAGAGGAGGAGGGGGTAGTACTTTTATGGCGTGTTGAGAAAGGATTTAGGGAAGGATCAGAAGAAAGCAAATGGACGAGTTTGGGACATGACAAGGAGAATAAAGGGAGCGGGTCTCAAATTGGATCAAAATTAAAGCAGAAGCAAAGACAACTCTTGTCTTCTTGGCCATGAAAGAGTGGTAAAGGGTGTAAAGTGGTGCCAGCCAGGAAAAGTCTTAAAGGCTTTAGAAATTGCTTCTAAAAAAACATCATTCTGTTTCTAGGTGAGTAGGGGATTAATGTAATCTTTTGGGCTCTACTGGAAGGAGCCTCAGGCCATTGACACTACTTGATTAATAATTGTGGGAAGGAGTGCATAGGAAGGAGTGCCCTGTGCAGAAGATAATATCTTGCCTTAACACTTCCAGATTGAGTCAGATGCTGTTCTGTTTGTTTTAAACCCACAAGTGATAAGGGGAGATAGCAGAGATTTACAGTAAAGGAAACAATAGGTTTACCAGAAAGTGTTGCAACTCAGTTTACTTCAACATGCATGATGAGCTTCCTGCAATGGGGTCTGTTGACCAAAATCCCCTTTTCAGGCACAGACTACCATAGAATAAGCAGAGGAGTGGGGTAGGCTTGCTTTGTAACAAGCTCATTTCCCAGTAAGGATGATCCAGAATATAGGCCCTAGTAGAAAAATTGAAATCTAATCCAATTGTTTAATAACCCTAAATTGCTGATCGGTGGTTTACACAGGCATTTCCCTGTGTTTTAACGGGGCTGTTCCACTGCACATTTTAATAACAGTCATTTGTATTTTAATGTTTTAATGGGACTGTTTTATTGTGCACTTTAATTATGGTGTGTTTCTAATGACACTGTATCTTAACAAAGATGTTCAATTGGGTTTTTTTATGCTTTGTAAATCATTTAGAGGCCACATGGGGATTAAGGAGTATATAAATTATTAAAATAAGAACAGTATTTCTGTTCTCCTGTTGTAAACAAAAATCTGCCCTTTTTCCCTTATGGGTTATCCAAGAGCCCATATAGAGTCCTTACATAGGTTCCCTATTGGTAGGAGAAAATAACAGAGGCCAACCAGAGAATATTGAGAAGCAAAGCAGCTAGTAAGCTTGATCTTTATTGATCTGTTGCAACAGGGTGCTCCCCTTACCCGCAGGAAAGGAGGAAGAGCCCAGAACAATGGCGTGCAATGCCTTATATGGACTTTTGAAATTGCCACCCTGTAGATCACGACCACCCCCAGAAACATCATACCTACATCACAGAAAACGCGGTCTAAAACAGAAATTTGAATGTTGTTTTTCTCCTGTCCTTGTTTATCTCCTGTCTGGCAGGTTACTTGATTGGATTGCCTGGGGAGCCTGGCCAGTCTTTTGTAATGATAAATACTTAGTTCCTGGGCCAGGTCACAGGCTCATACCCTATTCAAACACAGACATACCCTTAAGACAGGATTTCTGAAGGAAAAGACAATGGGGAGGCTTTTCCATTTTCCTTTGACCTTGCAGAGAAAACATTTGGTCAGTTTGGGACAGTTTGAGGATCAAAATGGTTCCAGGTCAGTCTTCCTGTGCTGATCTATGTAAGTGGTTGGTTGGTACACTTATGAATATTTAACATATATCTAAGACCTCAAAATTCCTATCACACTTACATGGATTTTGAGCTTGACGGTGAAAGGAACTTGCAGGTGCCTTTTGCGAGGCTTTGTGAGTTGGCTACCTGTGTATAACCCACCTTCATGGTCAGGAAAAAGTTGGGAGATGGTGGGAGGCTGTGCCATCAAGAACATATGATGTGGAGGAGAGACTGGTTTCGTTCACATGTCACAGTAGACCATATTTTATGGATTACTGCGAAAGAGATTGTTCCCACTTTGCTTCTCCCATCAGGTGAGCTGAAGTGACAAGCCATGAGGTTTGCGAACCCTGGATTGTCACTAGTTTCTCCTGAAACAAAACAAACCTTAGCTTCAGATCATGGTTTGTTTCCCATGATCATACATTTGCATGTTACAACAGGCCAGGCTTTGGCTTGTCGCTGCTGCTTGCTCTAGTAGATGACCCATGGGTTCCCAATTCTATGATACGAAAACCATTGACCATTGTGTGCAAAGGCAGCCACTGTCTGGAGAATATAGGTGCCTGGTGCCTGCTGTAATAGAAGATGTGCAGAGGATATTTTCTGTACAGAAGGCGTTTTTGAATTCATTTTTTCACTATACAGTGGTACCTCAGGTTAAGTACTTAATTCGTTCCGGAGGTCCTTTCTTAACCTGAAACTGTTCTTAACTTGAAGACCACTTTAGCTAATGGGGCCTCCTGCTGCTGCCGCGCCGCCAGAGCCCGATTTCTGTTCTTATCCTGAAGCAAAGTTCTTAACTAGAAGCACTATTTCTGGGTTAGCGGGGGCTGTAACCTGAAATGTATGTGACCTGAAGCGTATGTAACCCGAGGTACCACTGTAGATATTTTGGATAACAGGAAATGCAGCTCAAATAAACTTGAGCACCAGGTTTTTAAACTGTATAATTCCATGATAATCATGGAAAATTAATAAATTGTTATTAAAAAAAAAAGAAGTCCATGATAATCTTGTTTGGATCAGTAGTGAGGATGATATCTAGGAAGGGGATGTGTGAATTTTTGATGCTGCTATTGCACTGCATTTCATAGTTGGGTGAACAGAGCTGACCTTGTTTTTAAATTGCTCCAAGCATTCTTTGCCACTGGACCAGAAGAGAGATATGTGCTCTACCTCATGGTCTTCAGCCTGATTTGAGAATAATTCAAGAGAATGTGTGGCTAGGTCATTTAACCCTACTGTAATGTCCATGACTAGATCTGTCTAGATTTGGAGCGACTGTTTTCACCGATCCTGGCCTGGTTATCAAGATCATTTCCCTTGGTTTCAAAAGGAACTGCAGCTTAAAAGTTGCAGTTCTCATGGAACAGTGTCTTGCAACAGCCAGTGACATTTGCCACCAGTGAAGCCTTGCAGTCTGACCTCCCTGTGCTTTTCAAAGTGGCAACATGTATTAATCACCACCTCTTTTGTCATTCCCAGCTTATTACTGTAGAAGAACAGAAGTTTGTTACAGATCCGCAGTATAATTCCGGAATCTTAATTGTGTGGGATCCAGCACCATATCACTCAGGTATCCATGAGGTACGTTTGAGCTATGTGCATATTAAAATAATTGCCTGGAATTGCAGTGGATTCTGGGAGAAGGTTGTGGTCATCCTGGAAATGCATGGTTCTGTGGTTGTAAAGACTAGTACAGGGGAAGGCAACCTAAGGCCCGTGGGCCGGATGTGGCCCAATCACCTTCTCAATCCGGCCCACGGACAGTCTGGGAATCAGCGTGTTTTTACATGAGTAGAATGTGTGCTTTTATTTAAAATGCATCTCTGGGTTATTTGTGGGGCATAGGAATCCGTTCATTTCCCCCCAAAAAATATAGTCCAGCCCACCACATGGTCTGAGGGCCCACAGCTGAAAAACGTTGCTGACTCCTTCTCTAGTATCTCCTCACACCTGACACCAGAAGCACCAGGTACATGAAATCGGCCTAATCCTCAAATCAAAACACTTTGATGCTCCGTGTACAGTTCCACCAAGGCTTAGGGCAGCTATTGAATTATTGCCTACAAAGAAAACCAAAGGATAAAAGCACATCCCTTTAATTATTTCCACAACCCCCCCCCCCAAAAAAAAAATCAATTTAGAAACAAACAACCCCTGGATCTATTTCTCTGCAGTTCAGCAAGTTTCTTGTCTAGCAGCATCTCTCTCATGTCTACAGTTTTCAAGCCAATTGCACGCAAAACACTTGAGATTTAAGTGATGCACCTCAGAGCTGCAAAGGCAGCCCTCACGGAACCACTGCAGCTGTTCTTCTGAAATTCAGCACGGTTCATCTGCTTGGTGTGGGGACATGAAATTTTTTTTTGAGAACATCTCTGAATCAGGCTTCTCTGTTTGGAGACAGTTTTGCTAGTATTCGTAGAAGAGCCACAATTCTTTTTTGCTCTTGGTTTCAGTGGTACCAAAAACCGGACTACAATTTCTTTAAAAGCTACAAGAATTATCGGAAAAGGCACCCGGAACAACCTTTTTATATCCTGAATCCCCACATGCAGTGGCAGCTCTGGGATATCCTTCAAGAAAACTCACCAGAGGATATTCAGCCAAATCCTCCATCTTCAGGGATGCTTGGTACGTTGTTTGCAGGGCAAGTCCTGGGTTTCTTCTCTGGACTGTGAGTGGGTGTTACCTATCTTTTCATATAACAGTGAACTTGGGCGGTTGAGTACCTATCAGTAAGAGAAGGGGAGCTCAGTTGGCAAAAGTATATAGATTTTTAAATTAAAGGAAAAGTGGCCAAAACAGCCAGGCAAGGACCTCTGAGCTAACAAAACGTTGGTGGCAGTTGAGCCGAGGGAGTAAAAAAGGGTTTAAGGGATCCAAAAATTCAGTAGAATAAAGTCTCTGGTTGAGAGCAGCCGAGACATGGAAGAGAAAATAGAGGTCAATCCATTGCCCTCATTTATCCCTTTCCTCATAAAATAGACGGCTAGATTTGTTAACAAATGCTCATTCTACAACTTCAGTCTATCCCTGGCCTCTGTTATAAGATGCTGCCACCCCTCTTGCCTCCCTCAAAACACACTTGTTTAGTGAAGCCTTTGACATCACCCTTTAGCATACTGCTGGGGTAGTCATCCTGGTGCCCCCAGATGTTGTTGGCTCCCAATTCTCATCAGACCCAACCAGTCTGGCCACCAACATCTGGAAGACACTATATTGAGCAAACATGTTATTCTCCTGTTGGCACTTGTCTCCATCTTTTGACTGCAAACCAAGGATGGGTGATATCTGTTCCTCCAGATGTTGTTTGATTCCAATTCCTACCAAGCCCTGCCAGCATGCCCAGTGGTTAGGGAGGACAGGAGATGTGCTGTGTCATCTGGAGGGTCACAGGTTCTCCTTCCTTAGTGTAAACACTATTGGGTCAAGGATCTGCCTCTTGTACTTGCACCATGCACACAGAGGGAATTATTATTTATTATTATTATTATTATTATTATTATTATTATTATTATTATTACTACTACTACCTCCTCCTCCTCCTCCTCCTCCTCCTCCTCCTTCTTCTTCT
This sequence comes from Podarcis filfolensis, assembly GCF_964270895.1. Taxonomy (NCBI): domain Eukaryota; kingdom Metazoa; phylum Chordata; class Lepidosauria; order Squamata; family Lacertidae; genus Podarcis; species Podarcis filfolensis. Next base: position 33,930,906 of record NC_139608.1, on the reverse strand, counting down.
TCTTCTTCTTCTTCTTCTTCTTCTTCTTCTTCTTCTTCTTTAGCTAACAGTTAATGTTTGGCACACAGCTTGAGCTGCTTCCACCACAGGAAAGAGACTGGTTTTCTCTGGATGAAGCATTCTTTTCTTTTCTTTTTACACAGGTACACACACACACACACACACACACCTTACTTGCAGCTAAATAACTATAACAAAATGATAATTCAATTACCACCCCATGCCATATCGTACCCCCCACACTCCTAAGTATTACTGTGTTTACTCGAATCTAATGTGCAATTTTGGTGCCAAATTATGTTGCAAAAATTAAGGTGCGCGTTAGATTCGATGGCGCATTAGACTCGAGTAAATACGGTAGTCGGTGTGGTTTTTTAACTCTTGCCACAAGATGGCACTATTGCATAGTAAGATTCTGACACAAAAGAGGACATGTTTCCAGCTGAATTCTGTTGCTGTGCTTGAATTGATAAGGCGCAAATATTGCCTTGTCTTGCTGCGCATTGAGATCCTGTGACTGGCAAAAACAGTGGGGCTCTTCACCTACTTGACTCAAACATATTCCGTGCTAGTGCAGAAAAGGGGAGGGGTATGATTTGCCTCTGAGGATGTCCACAAAACATGACTGGATGCTGCCCTCATTAGCAGAGCAAATTCGGAAAAGTTGTTAGTGAACATTCTCCTACAGCATGTTCCACACATGACAGCTTTGTGAAGCTTCTCTTCTGCCTCGGGATAAAAATAATCTGTTTTTTCACTGTTAATCATCAGAACAGCACCTTTTCCAGTAATGCGTTATGAATATAAATCACAAATGGCTTTGAGGAATTGTGGAAAATAAATCTGCCAGGAACTGCTATTCACGGAAGCCCATGGTACAGATTGTATCATCATCATTATATAGTGCTAACAGTATGCATGGGAATTTGCAAATGACAAGAGGAGAGGATCCCACCCAAATGGAACTTGGCAATCAGGAATTTGACACAAGGAATACTGAGAAAGGCAAAGAGGCATGTGTGTGTTTGTGTGTAAACAGTGAAAGAACATGCAGTTGCATGTGCTTGGGCTTAGTTAGAGGCTCACTCCAATTATTATTATTAAAAGTAATTTATTAATTGTCTTCTAAGCCACTGTCTCAAGCTGGTTTACACATAAAATAATTAAAAAACTGTTAAAAACACAACACAACAAATATGTTTAAAGCAAGACTAAAAACCCTCACAAATGGACACTTGTGATATAGTCCCGTTGATCCAATTTGGAAAACTTGCCAGAACAAAAATATCCTCAACTATTTCCACAACCTCCCCCCAAAAAGTGTAAATAGTCAAGTCATATCTTGATAGGAATGCTGTTTCCCAGGACAAGGGCAGCAACACTAAAAACCCTGCTCCGAGCTATTGCAGAGTGAGCTTCTGCTATATTTGGAACTTGTGGGAGATCTCTTCTGCAAACCACAGTAATCTACTGAGTATGTAACAGATAGGGTGGTCTCTCTAGTAACCTGGTCCCAAAATAACCTGGTAGCAAATTGATTGCCAGTATAAATCCCCAAAGAAAGCTGGCCGTCGTCTTCTGCACTAGCTGCCCCCTCCAGATCAACTCCAAGGGTAGCCCCACACAGCATGTTGCAGTAATCCAACTGTGAGGTTAGCAGCGCATGGAGAACTGTGGTCCAGCTGTCCCAACCCAGGAATGGCCGTAGCTGTCTTATCAACCAATGTTGATCTCAGGTGCAGGAAATGTGGGTGCAGTCACCCAAAATGGCCACTCACTGGGCCTGGTAGGTTGAAGGTTCCCCACCACTGTTTGAGCAAAGGATCTTTCCTCCTCTGGCCACTAGTCAACCTCAATGGAAGTGCTTTAGCTAGGCAGATGAAAAGCAGTGCCAATGGTTGTGCTTGATTTACCAATGTTGTGATAAGTCATGAGTATGCAGCTGACATTTCCATCTCCAAAGACCCTCCTCCCCCTGCCCTGAGCATCTTGGGACTACTGCAAAGTCTTGTGATGTGGAGGGAGGGAGGAACAGAGGAGGGAGATAGGGCAGAGGCAGATTGTATGAATGGCGTGCCCCCCTCCACTCAGACAAGCAGCCTTCTCCTGATTTCCGCCTCACACTCAAACAACCTGCTCACATCACATAATTTTTACGAGGGTCAAAGGACAACAGCTGTCTGAGGAGAGGAGCGGGGAGGGAATCCCCCCTGCACAAGTTTAGCACGTGATACAACCAGCTTCATTCGTATTGTGGTGTATTGTTTTTATGTACAGTCCTCTGAGTGAGAAAACCTGGTGATTGTGGCTCATTAAGAGAATGTCTATCACTACACGTACCTGTGGGGAATTTTGTACAGCTAAGGGGAAAGCCCACTAGATGGCAGCACAGCTCCAGCTTGGGAATAAAAATGGTACAACAATTCCACTTACGCTTTATTTGCTCTCATACAGTTTCCGACATACAGCAGAGAGATGACTTCTATCCATATACCGGTGCAATCTTAGCAGTAATTGAACAGTGTTCAATTGCAACAATCAGGGGTGGAGAAGACGCCATCTTCAACAATATCTATCAGGCCAGGGGGATCTGTAGCCTTCTGGGTTCCCAGATCCCATTATTCCTCACCACTGGCCATGCTACTTGGGCAGGATGGTGGTTGGAATCTAACAACATCTGGATTGCCACAGCCTCCCCATCCCTGCTGTAGAGCCTTTAACTCCTTTTGTCTAGGTTTCTAGTCAAAAGAAAACATCAGGAAGACCTCCTTTCTTCTCTCTGCGTTGCTGTGGATTTCCCTCTCTCTCTCTCTCTCTCTCTCTCTCTCTCTCACACACACACACACACACACACAAACACACCCCTCATGATTTTTAAACCCTGCCTTCAGGTCACCCTTTCTGCTGTGTCTTTTAATGGATCCTTTGTCTCTCTCCCCTCCCTTTCTAGGCATTGCTCTCATGATGAACTTCTGCGACGAAGTGGATGTTTACGAGTTTCTCCCTTCCAAAAGGCAGACAGACGTTTGCCATTATTACCAGAAGTTCTTTGACCAAGCCTGCACTATGGGCGCCTACCACCCGCTGCTCTTTGAGAAAAATATGGTGAAGCACCTTAATCGAGGCACAGATGAAGACATCTACACTCACGGGAAAGTCACTCTAGCTGGCCTGAGGCATGTGCAGTGTTAGACCTGTCAATCCCCTCTTCTGGGCTTGGAAAAACCCTTCTTGAATCACAAGGCACTTTTTAATTTTTAATTTTTTTAAAAAGAAATTCTAAAGTTGGGCAAGCTGTTCACAATTAACAATTCTTCCGTTCAGTACGCCTTAATTTGTGACTGCAGGGTGGGTTGTTTCTACTAAAAAGCAGGCACAAGAAAGCTCTAGCTGAGGCCTCCAGTGTTCAGGAACATCTTCATGTTTCATTGCTCTGTCTCAGAACACTCCAGTCCTTAACTCAGGAACACATAAAATCAGGGCTGTGAATTAAAGTTAGTTTTGGACTGAGAATTCTGCATTTCTGCAAATCTGTTTCTCTCGCCGCCACCACCCCCACCCCCATTTGACGAGTTTCTATCTCTCAAGGTGGGAGGATAGATTGTGTGCACACAATCAATGCAAAATGTAAAAAGTAGGGATGTGGAATATGTCCAGCGATTAGGAGTCAGGGCATCTGTGACTATCAAGCTCTTAGCAGTATCTGCTCTTGGTTGTTGGATGCCAAGGCAAAACCTCAATGAAGCTTGCTCCCAGGTAAGTTGGCAGAAGATTGCTGCCATAGTTCTCCCCCTTCCCCCCCCAACTCTAAATACATTATCTGATGTAGCATTTCAAAATGCTCCAGAGAAATCTGTGGGGAAGGGCAAGGCACCAGAAGTCAACTGCTGAACCGTCACAGTGACTGAAGGTTCAGACTAATGAGCGAGTTTTGAGGCCAAGGCTTTATAGGCCTGGGTGAGGCCTGTGAAGCCAGTATCGCAGCCTAGGTGCAAAGCTTAGCCAGGTTTTCAGCAGTGGTCTGAGCAGCACAGGACAATAGGTCTTGACCCTTGGGTCCCTCTGACACCTTACCTCTGTCATAGCTAAGAGCCCTTTGTAAGACACACAGAAGTAGAGAAAGTGTGAAAGAAGCAAATGCACAAATTGGTTTCATTTGCCTCATTTACCCTGGTTGCAGAATTCTGCTTTTCTGGGCGTGGAAATTTGAAGTTGCTTTTCCAGCGTAGAGTCTATTCTGAGCCTGCATGTAGCTAAGTAAACCTGAGGATTCCTCTTTCTTAACTATCCCATGCCTGGACTAAAAACCACACATTCTACAAATCCGTGTCAAAACATGAAAAAGTTATGTGGTTAGGAATACATTTGAGCTACTTTTAGTGGGTTGTGTATTTTATTCCCTCTGCAAATTTTGGAGTGTTGTGGTTACAGAAGGGATATTCTGGGTATCCAAGACATCCCTGCCCATGGAAATTAAGAGAGTATCTCTGTTGTACTGTGAACGGACACCTGCAAGACACTGAACAGTCATGTTGGCTGGATGCTGGAGATGCTATAAAGTGCCAAACTCTGTTGAGTGCTTATGATATGATATATTAATAGCACTTCATATGTTGGTCAGATGAACTCAGTGTGGTATGCAGGGGAAAGAATTGTGACCAGGGTTTAAACACACTGCTCCTAAGTGTATCTATCCAACTCCTGACGTCCCTGAAGACAGAGCCAAGAAAAAGTTACCAAGGGAATTGTTTTCCTATGTCTTTCCGCAGCAAAGATGCTCTTTAAACAATCTACTAGTTTCATTTTTAAAATGCTAATTTAGTATAATTTCTCCCCAGGCTTGTCTTTCCACAGCAAAAGAGTATCCAAAATTTACAGCTACCTATTTCAGAAAACCTGGCAATTGCAATGACAGAGTTATAGCCATGCCAGAGGACTAAGGGCTAGCTAAGTTGCTGTTTGGAAGTGTGCCATTCCAGCTCTAGTTGCTTTTGGGTGGCATAATACCCCATGCCTATGACTGGAAATTAACCCTTGACAGATATGCCGCCATGTGCGTTGGGGAGATAAAATCTTAAAAGCCATGGCAGCCCTGTTATTTTTTGCAAATAAGTGAATCCACATGAAGATGCCATTTAATCTTGAGCCTCCAGTACACTGCAAGTGTAACAGCTAGGATGCTGCTGGATTCTGATGTGATTTATAGAAGATAATACCTCCTGCCGCCACCTCTAATACGGCAAAAAGTCATGCCATTTAAAACCAACTGGGTAAAGTCCTGCTGTTGATTAGAGCTGTTTCTATTTTCCTTAATCAGGTTAAATTTTAGATTTGGTCATTGCATTATTCAAGATACAATCAGTTTCATCATCAAGGGTCTGTTGCTTAGATAATTCTACTTCGTTGCCTCTTCTCCCATCTTTTACGACGTTCCATACTTTTCTTCCTCCTCTTCCTATTTCTTTCAGTGCTCTTCATCTCTTCCAGTCCCTGGAGAGTTCTCAGTAGGGTTGGACATTTGTCTCTGACTTTTCTCATTCCACTGTCATTTTCTGGCTACTTTCATTCAGTCAAAAGTCTTTGGCTGTCTCCATTGTGCTGATAACTCCCCAATCTGCTTTTCTGATCTGATCTCCCTCTCCAAACCTCATCTAACCTGCAGATGTCTGGGCACAAAGGCGACAAGCCTTGTTCCAGTTTCTCTGCTGGAATTCTGCCTCACATCTCCCAAGACCAGTGAATGGTGACCTTGGTGTTTACTTTTTCAATACAATCCTCTTTGCTCTAGGATTTGACATGAATGGGAACTTTGTTCCTAAGCCTAATTGCCACCTAAGAGGGGCAGTTTGTGGGGGCAGGTGGGAGGGTTTAGAAAAAAAAATGGGTCCCATTTGCACTTGAACAACAGTTCACAGGACTGGAGAAAGAGAAGGGGGAGGATGATAACTTGAGAAGGAAAAAAACGGTGCAAGAGAGCAGGGAAGGTTTCAGAGGCTGTGTGAATGGGAGGGCAGGGTGTGGATATGAGAGAACAGTGTGTGTATATTTGTGTGAGTGGGGTGTGTATTTGGTATTGGCCCCTCCACCTCTGGCATGCGCCCCACAGAAGTTTCTCTGTGAGGAAATGTGGCCCCCAGACTGAAAATATTTCACCACTACTTGTTCCTTCTCAGCATCGGCATGCCCTCCCCCCCTTTTTTTGCAACCACTACTAGACCTCTTTTCCATATCTAGTAGTAACCTTGTAATTGCTGTGAAAATGAGCCTTTTTTAAAGGGGGGGTGTGTGTCTCATTTTCAATGCCTCTCTTAAAACCGCCATGATTCCTTCTAGCCAGTGCCATTTTTCTAGAAAAAGAGGTGCTGGAACTCACCACGAATTCCTCCCTTGTTCTCTTAGAATAGCAATGGTGCCCACCTGAGAGGTGCCAGAACTGAGTTTTGGTGAGTTCCGGCTGAAAAAAAGCTCTGCTTTTTGCTATGATCAAATTGGCCTTCTCCTCAGCCTCTATATTGGCTCAGTTTGAAGCCCCTGGTACTTATTTGAAAGCTGTTTGCTGCTTCTCAAAGCATGTATCATGCATAAGAATGTACACCAAGTGAATTCATGATATATGGTATCTGAATATCAGAGAGGAGCAGTTGAGGTTTGGTTCAGTGCATGTATGCACACATACTGCTTCAGCTTTCTGAACAATGCCTGGCAGACCAAGGATGGTCACAATTTAGTAGCAACAACAGTAGAAGACTCTACCTGGACAGAGATATTGAGTGGCTTTCCATTAATCTCAGATGATTCAGCAGCAGGATAGAAGCCACCTTATTAGAAGCAGTGTTTAGAGAAGCCAGTTTTGAGTATCTGCATAATGTGACTCTCCCTTATTTTGCCGACCATGTGAAGGAAATGATGTGACTTGATCATAACACTGTAAATTTGACTAACCCCCCTCAAGTCAATTTCTGAATCCCAAGCTCCAAATTCAGGCTTGTACTGAAAATAACTCTCTCTATTTAATTGTGGCTCCACACACACACACACACACACACACACACACACACACACACAAAGGCATTTGGAATAACTACTTATTTTGAAATAACCCTGCTCCCAGGGTTGTGTTTGCCAGTTTTATATACATGTATAGACTACTTTTCTCAAGAAATGTTTGCTTTTTTTCCAATGTGAAATGAAAACACAGAACCTCGTCTATGTGATTTGTCAACAATGATCTTTGAAATCGATTGAAATAATTCTGAAGGACCCAAAGATGTAAAATTTGTAATAAAGATTTTGTAAAGTGATTGTTTCTGTACTTCATGCCAACTCATTTAATCATTTGGTATTCATTGTTGTTGTTTTTCACTTTTCCAATTCCATCAGTCTGATTGTTTTAGTCACACAGATGGCAATAGACCAGAAATGGGGAACTGAGGCCCAAATGCGGCCCACCAAGCCTCTTTTCCTGCCACACACCCTCCTCACCCACACCATTACTTGACCTCCTTTGCATCCTCCTTGAGAGCTTTTGCCTGGCTGGAACACCTCTTTCTTCCCTGGATGGAGAACAGAGGGGAATATTACGTATGTGCAGAAACTAGCCTAATGTACAAGGGTAAAAATGAGCTACTCCATCCACTTTTGCCTCTGGCCCTGACCACAACTGGCATGTGGCCCCTAAAAGTTTGCCAAGAAGGCAATGTGACCCTCAGGATGGAAGAAGCCCCTCACCCTTGCAGCAGATGCTTAGGACCCCCATCACAATCCATTTTTGCATTCAGCCAATTCCCTGTATAAATTATTTCCAAAGCAGTTAGGTTTGAACCCTTTAAATACATCCTATGGCGCTTACATTAGTTGCGGATATTTTCAATATTGGTGTTGAAGTTACTTGAGGGTCATGTTTGGATGGATCTAACCAACAAGCATGCTGTACTCTTATTTTAAATCACCTTTGTCCTTTGATGCCCCATGACTCATTTCATACTTCTGTCAGGAGTTCAGCCTACACTCGAGTAGGACCCTGGTAGAGACACATGCCCGACTGGTCAATCGTTCAGGAGCTTCATAAGCTTTCTTCTGCCCGAATATCACAGCAACTGATGCCAACCGACACTGGCACACTTAGGGATCTGCAGAGTTTGTGCAGTTTTGCATAACAGACCTCAGCAACGCACTTTGGCTGATCTAATTTATTTACATATAAACACACATGGAGCACTGCAACATGGCTCCCTTTCTCTCTAGCATCGGACAGCAAAGAGAAAAAGAACAAAGGACAATAGTTCCACTTCTCGGAACACAGTAACATAAACATCCTGTCTCCATCACATCCCAATCTGTGGAGTCAAAACATATACCGTCATGCGATAGACATGACTGCAATCATGGAGCAGGAATTCTAACATCTTCCTGTAAATATGCATGCACTTCTGAAATCGTAGAGGAACACCCAAAACACCCACAAAATTTTAATATACTTGTCAGAAAGGAAGGAAGCCTTGAGTTAGGCTTGAAGTACTAGCTCCTGGGTTGTGAAAGACGCTGGCTTAAGCTTCTGCTACAAACATATGAGTAGCTAAAACTGCAAGGTGCCTTCATAGAATCATACATATAATTTGTAGGGTTGTTCATGCTTTATTCTCTATTAATAAAGGTGGTAGACCACAAACAGAAACCAGGAAATCCTGGAATAAATGGGTGGTAGTCAACTATGTTTCACTCAGAATGGACCCAACTTACTCATGTTAATTAATTTCAGTGGGTGTACTCAAACTTAATTGATTACAACCCCTGGCACTACCAGCCAGTGAGCCAGGACCGTGCCTTGGGAAACGTAATGGAAACTCAGTCCAGATGTGCCTCCTCCATAATCCTGGCCTGCATATTCCTCCGTAGCTGGGCCTAAGGCTAGTGGTGCAGATTGGGCTCCGATCAGGTGGTTAGAAGGGGTCTGATTTGGGAGGCAAAGACCACCAGGGGCCCAGGACTTTTAGCTTTGTTTTTGGTTTTTTAAAGGAAGTTTATGGGTGCTCTGGTTCAAGAGAGAAATGTCAAAATGTAAGGCCCCCCCCCCAAGCTGTAATTTCTGTTTTCAGAGCTAGACTGGCTGATAGTCCCAGCCTTTACCTCACAGTGTTTTAACCAGTGAGTGAAGTTAGAGCTGTGATTGGCAAATGACCTTTTAGGATTTTACACAACAGCTGTGAATTCCTAGAGCTTTCTCTTTCTACCTCTATCTTCTGCCCTCAAATTTAAATGAAGCTTATTATCAAACCTGGGAGTGTTTATCACATATTCTGCTTTTTCTGGCTGGCTTAAATAACAGCAAACTCCCTCCTACAATTATGTAAAGACCGTGCAATCCCTTTCAAATTAGAAAATACTTGTGCTCCTCAGGAGCATAAAAACCTATTATTCTACAAGTATGGACTACACCATTGTTTAAATGGCACAAAAACTACCATGTATTTGTGAAATTACATCTCTCTACAGCTCTAGAAAAGTTTGTCCTCTTCCATTTGTTCTGGTCAAATACTGTAATTGTCTGAAAGCATGCAAAAGCTGCGTTCTGATGTATTTCAAGATCCTCTTTATCTTTTGATAATGTGATCTTTTCAAGCTATGACTATTCATGGCTTTCAGTAAAATAGAACATAAATAATGCTCTGTCTAGCAATTCCACTTGTGAAGTGGAAATTCAATAGACCAGTTACGAGACAGGAATTGGAAACAAATCTTAGGTTTCATCAATATTTAGGTTTGTGATTGTGTTCTCCAAGGGCAGATAAAAAATGCCATCATTCAACCATGCATGCAAGAGGAGAAAGGCAAGGCAGGTATACTGAATTTCTACTAGGCTCTTGTAGACTGCTGCAGATTATGTTTAAACATAACAACCTCAGACTAATAAACCCATGTTTCTTATGGTAAAGGAGCCCTGTTCCTATTTGTTCCCCCACATGCGCTCCATCCCACACTCAGCTCCAATGCTAAGATCACGGTGCACCACAGTTCCCTATGACTTTTGAAGTAGGAAACTATGGTTCAATCCAACCTACTAACAAGGACACAAAAAGGGAAGTAGGAAATCCCACAAGAGCTCCTCCTCCCTGGCAGTAAAAATGCAGTAATCAATTAAATAGCCAAGAATTTGCTGCCTTTTCATGACATAAAAAACCTGCCTGAGGTAGCTGTATCACTCTACCTAATGGCAGGCTGGCAAGTAGGCAGAGATTAAACGATAGTTTCCCAATGCAAATATATGTGATCTCGGTGCCAAGTCGGGGGAAAGAGTGCATGGTTCATTGCTGGGTCTATAAACCACATCTTATCAGCCCATTACTTTGATGTATAAATCAGACCTATGTGTGTGCAAATTTATGAAATTTATGAAAGCTGCAGCATTACAAAGGAAGGAACATTCATTCTTTGGCAACTGGGGGATGAACTATGAAAGAAAATGTGATTTTAGAGTAAGTTTCTTACTAGCCAGCTTCCATTACCAAGACCTGCCTATCATTTATCTACTATCTGGAAGTGAGAGCTGGACCATAAAGAAGGCTGATCGCCGAAGAATTGATGCTTTTGAATTATGGTGCTGGAGGAGACTCTTGAGAGTTCCATGGACTGCAAGAAGATCAAACCTATCCATTCTTAAGGAAATCAGCCCTGAGTGCTCACTGGAAGGACAGATCCTGAAGCTGAGGCTCCAATACTTTGGCGACCTCATGAGAAGAGAAGACTCCCTGGAAAAGACCCTGATGTTGGGAAAGATGGAGGGCACCAGGAGAAGGGGGCAACAGAGGACGAGATGGTTGGACAGCGTTCTCTAAGCTACTAACATGAGTTTGACCAAACTGCAGGAGGCAGTGGAAGACAGGAGTGCCTGGCGTGCTCTGGTCTATGGGGTCATGAAGAGTCAGACATGACTAAACAACAACAACAACAAAGTAGAATTTGGAGAGGGTGATCTGCAGGGGAGAAGTGACAGATAGAAGATATGTTTAATTCCTCTTAAGTTGGGCAACTCCCCATTCAGCCATTCCCCACCCCCATCTGAAGTTTTAGACTTGTGTTTCTATCACACATCACAAGTGTTCTGCCAGTGGTGGTTCTTCAGTAACATTCAAAACTACTCTCAATATGGAAAATTCATTTGAATGTCATTGGAAAACTTCAATTGGCCCCGGCCATCATGGCCAATGGCCAGGGATGGTGAGAGTTGATGTCCCACAATGTACTGTGATTACTGATTCCTGCTTTTGGAGAAATTTCTTGCCACGCAGCTTTCAGCCACACAAACATGGAAATAACTGGATGCATCTCTAGGGCTTACATCCAAGCAACATTAGGCCTGTTCCAGGTAAAAATAAATGCAGTTCACTAAATTCCATTTTATGTTCAATAATATATTATATCTCTTTTGGTTTAGTGGAACTCTTAGTGGTGTGGGTTTCATCAAACGTCTCAATTAAGCAAGGCTACTTGAAAGTTTTTTCAGCCAAATCCATTAAAGCAAAGATAGGAAATCTGAAAGCTGTATTGGACAGCTCAGTTTGGTCTCCAGCCAGCTCTGTTTTTTATTATCATAACTGGCTTCGTGGTCACTGCCGCCTTAGTGGTCAGGTGAGGAGGCAAGATGATTCCACCAGTGAATGTTTCCCCTCTGAACAAGTTTGGCAGGCATTCATTGCTCATGGGAATAGTCCATGGAAAGAAAAGATATGACCATTCAAAGCCTATTGCTGAGGAGGAAAGGAGAATAGCAGCAGAGGAGAAAAAGAAGTGTGAGGAAATGTAACGAATTGCAAGAGCACTGGCAGAAGCTAACAAAGATTCAGTACTAAAATAAACCTGCTTGATCATCTTCACCTTTTAATATTCAGTGCATGAAATGTTGAAGCAGTGTCAAACACAAACTTATTTACCTCTATAAACAGTTGCTGGGGGAAAGGGAAAAAATAACTGGCCTGACAAAAAACCTGACTTCAAAACACAGAATAATTTCTGAATCCCAAATCGAAAGAGAAACGAGACTGTATTTCTTCCCCCTCTCTGGGTGTGCCTATCCAAAATGTTTCCAAAAGGAGAATTGGATTTATCTGATGGTGTTTCCCATAAAAAATGGGCAGCCACATTATTGGAAAAATCCACATGGAGTTTGGCCTTGTGCCCTTTGTCATCCTTCCCCTCTAACTGCTGGAGGGGAACAGCGAACTTGACTGTTACATCACACCCAGTTTGTGAGCTGCACATGGAGTATTTTGTTTATTTCACAAATATGGCTGGACACTATGAGTGGCAAGGTGAAAATTGTTTAAGGGGCAAAAATGAAGAAGCCTGCCCTGTGAAGAAAAGAAAGCTACATTAAGTTTCTTTCATTGTTTAATTGCTCTTGCAGTAACAGCTTGCACAATGATTTCTTCCATGTCAAACTAAGCAAATTAGTAACTGGAGCCTTGTTTTACTCACTACCAAACGTTCAGGTTACCCAGAAATTTTAAAAGCAACAACTGATAACCTTCCCTTTTTTTTGTTTTCTTTCCATAGAGAAACAGAGTCTCTGTGGATCTAATTAACTGTGTAGCTTAACAAGTGCAAGCCTTCTGTAATCCCTGATTTGTTGACATATTGCTTCAGATTTGAAACAATCAGCCCAGATCATATCATTGTTCAGAGATTCATTAACTTGGTCTGGTGATGGTAGCTGCTTGATTTGCCTTTGGGGACTCTGGGATCATTGCCCTAACCCCTTTATTGTTGCTTGATGTGCAATCATAAACAGATGACTTCAATGTGTGTACACTGAAATGCCCTGTCCAAGTAGTACAATTAAGGGTTTTATTTTTTATTTATTGTATTTATGGGACATCTAAGCTTTCGCACTGTTCCCCATTACGACATGTGGGCTTGTGGGAATGAGCATGCTAGCTATGCCCTTGGTTGCCATTCAGTTATCTTCCACAGGTCAGCCCTAGGGGTCTGGAAACCCTAACTGAGACCATGGCATTAAGGAAGGGGGTTCAATTCACCGCTCCCCCGATTGCCCCCAGTCTGTTCTCAGCTAGGGATGAGCAAATGTTTTCCGTTTCTCATTTCGCCCTCCCACCAGGTAGCAGGGAGAGGGCTTGAATCTCCAGATGGGTGACAGCACCTTTAAATGCACATGGTACCAATTTGCAAATGCATCATTAACGCCAACTCTTCACAAAAGCAGTTCACATAGAGCATAGGAACACACCCTTTATGTGAATGACATGCTTTCAGTGAGTCTAGTTGATGCTTAAAATGGATAATGCTTAATGACATTCCTAGGGCCTGCCCCCATGACATCATCAGAAGTGGCTCCTAGGTTTGTGCCTTCAAATCTCAGGGCCTCAAACACTCCTGATCCGGCAACCCTAGTTCCAATCCAATCTGCAGTTGCCATTAGAGTCATACCTCATGTCCACTTCATGTTACGTTCTTTCAGGTTATGTCCTGCGGCGACCTGGAAGTACCGGAAAGGGTTACTTCCAGGTTTCACCACTCGCGCATGCGCAAAAGCGCAAAATGACGTCATGCACATGTGCAGAAGCGGCAAATCACAACCCGCATGTGCACAGATGCACCGCTGCACACTTTTCATGTTGCGAACAGGCCTCCGGAACAGATCAAGTTCGCAACTAGAGGTAGCTCTGTAAATAAAAAATAATTAATAAATTCAATTCACAGATCTCTTTAACAAGAAGGTGAAGGCGGGGTTAAATCACCAGTCTTTCACTCCCTTGTCTAGGCATACCAACTCTAGGGGGCTGAGGTGTCTTCAACCCCCTCAGTAATTGTTTGAAGAGGGCCCAGTCCTCTCAGTGTCGGTAGATGCTGTGAAGACCGGTGTGACCTAGCGGAAGGCTGCACCGGCCTGCATCAGGAGACACTGTGGGGACTGGTGCGGCCTGGCGCAAGGTCACACTGGCCTGTGCAGTGTTGAGAGATGCAAGTGATGCCTGTGTGACATGCCCTGTGCCCTCTCAATCTTGGTGGCACCTCTGCTAAGAAGAAACACCTCAAAACTGGGGAAAGCAAGATATTTTAGGACATGTTGGGATGCACTTCCCAAAAGTGGATGTTTTATGAAAGTGAATGTTTATATAAGAATGCCTCTGAATGCCAGATCTTGGAACCACAATTGGAGATACAGTGGTACCTCTGGTTACGTACTTAATTTGTTCCGGAGGTCCGTTTTAAACCTGAAACTGTTCTTAACCTGAAGCACCACTTTAGCTAATGGGGCCTCCCACTGCGCCACCACCACACGATTTCTGTTCTCATCCTGAAGCAAAGTTCTTAACCCGAGGTACTATTTCTGGTTTAGCGGAGTCTGTAACCTGAAGCATCTGTAACCTGAAACGTATGTAACCCGAGGTATCACTGTAGTGTTATTGTGACCCTTCTTATGGGCTTCCCTCGGGCAACTGGTTGGCCACTGTGAGCATAGGATGCTGGAATAAATGAGCAATTGGGCTGATCCGCCAGTGCTCTTCTCATGTTCTTAAAAGGTAAAGGTAAAGGACCCCTGACAGCTAAGTCCAGTCGCAAACGACTCTGGGGTTGCGGCGCTCATCTCGCTTTACTGGCCGAGGGAGCCGACATTTGTCCACATACAGTTTTTCCGGATCATGTGGCCAGCATGACTACGCCGCTTCTGGCGAAACCAGAGCAGTGCACAGAAAAGCCGTTTGCCCTTTTATATTCTCATGTTCTTATGTTTTCTAATTAGACACCAATGGAGAGGCACCAAGACTGCTCACGTGATTCTTTGTAATTCTAACAGAAATGTGCTACTTATGTAAACTAGGTCAGTTTCAATCAGAGACTCATGGTTGCTGTGTTTCCCACTCTTGATTTGGAGCCCTCAGAACAGGACCAGCTGACTCAATCAATTTTTTCCTTCTCCCCAAACCATTTACAATCAAATGTTTCACAAGTACTCACATTTCTACCCAGGGAGAGTTACAGATTTCTGCCATAGTTTTCTGGGTCATGGTGGCTCATTTTAATGGCCCGTTGGGTTTTATTATAAGAACATGCGGAACAAATGTGCAAAGCCATCATATATGTGTATCAATACTGTTTTATTTTCATATTGCAAATTAATTCTAAAGTTGTGATGAAACCACATGCCAGGATACAAAACTCAGCGTTTTTTGATATGTGATTCTTGGTGACATTAGTATATGTAAGAAAATGCCCTTTCCAACTTCCCACATGTTCTTGGCTTTGATAAATTTGTATAATTGTATCTGAATTAAGATCTAATTAGGAAACCCAGCTGGCCGCCAAGGACTGTCACAAAGATTGATAATAACCCCACTGAGAGATTATTGTAATTAAGCAGCGTATAAATGGTCAAAACAAATAAAAATATGATATATATGTAAAAACAGGTCACTTAATTTTGAACTTTATTCTGAGTCTTCTGTTTTCAGTTGCAAGATTTCAGGCTCATATTCACACGTTATGCCTACTAAGGGTTTGCTACTGAGTGTAAACCCAACTTGAAGCAGCAGCCAATCACAACTCACCAGCAAAATTCACACATTTGCAAACCCACCTTAAATTTTTAGGTATACAGTGAAAAGTTCTGAGATACAGTGGTACCTCAGGTTAAGTACTTAACTCGTTCCAGAGGTCCGTTCTTAACCTGAAACTGTTCTTAACCTGAAGCACCACTTTAGCTAATGGGGCCTCCTGCTGCCACCGCGCTGCTGGAGCATGATTTCTGTTCTCATCCTGAAGCAAAGTTCTTAACCTGAAGCACTATTTCTGGGTTAGCGGAGTCTGTAACCTGAAGCATATGTAACCTGAAGCGTATGTAACTTGAGGTGCCACTGTATACACAAAAAAGGCAGGGTAACATGAAATAACCAGTAGCTTATGTTAGCATTTAAACAGGATAAAAACAGAGTAGTATCCAGTGGTGTCAGTCCTCTTATGGAATGGACTTCCATTTGTGAGATGGGACTTCCCCTTCCTCTCATTCTCACCTGCCAGCCTTCTGTGTGTCCCCAAAATCTTCTCTGGAGGGTTGGGGGGTTCATCTACAGCAGCATTGGTGGAACACAGGGAGCAGAGAGGGGAAAGTCTTCAAGGGGGGGAAACTCTATTTTTCAAGAGGGGGTTAACATAAGACCATAAGGGCCTGGTGAATCAGGCCAATGGCCCACTTAGCTGAGCCTCAGGTTCTCAACTTGCCACTGCTGTTGTTGTCAACAACTGGTATTCAAGTGTGGAGGCAGAGCTGAGCCATCATGGCTAGGAGCCCTCAATAGCCCTGTCCTGAGTTGCTGCCTTTTCACACAATCTGCCTTTGGATATACAGTGGTACCTTGGGTTAAGAACTTCATTCATTCTGGAGGTCCGTTCTTAACCTGAAACTGTTCTTAACCCGAGGTACCACTTTAGCTAATGGGGCCTCCCACTGCCACTATGCTGCTGGAGCACAATTTCTGTTCTCATCCTGAAGCAAAGTTCTTAACCCAAGGTACTATTTCTGGGTTAGCGGAGTCTGTAACCTGAAGCATCTGTAACCCGAGGTACCACTGTATTATTGCTTTTGCTAGTCTGCTCCAGTGAGGTTGAAATGATGCTTCCTTGAACATACTGTATACGTCAGTGCTTATGTTAGTGAAATCAATGTTTACGCACGACCCAGTCCCTGAACAATTATTTTCCCCAGCTGTCATTTTGTCACTTGAATGGCAATGCTAACAGACAGCCTGCAGCCCTGAAAGTGTGTGTGTGTGTGTGTGTGAGAGAGAGAGAGAGAGAGAGAGAGAGAGAGAGAGAGAGAGAGATCACCAAGCAAAACACCTGGGACTCTGGCATCTGAACTTGCCTACTCCAATGCCAATTTTCATGGCAGATGTTTCAGACCTTTTTGCGTTTCCCATACCTGCGATGACATTATGCTGCCTCATGATGTGTCAATGCAGACGTCAGTTCTTCTGTCTTCCTGGACTATTGCAGACACCACTTTCATGTACCCATAGCAGAATGGAATGTTTCTTTGTTGAGAGAGAGAGAACTAAGAAGCCAGTGGTAGACTCATACCCATCCCTAAAAGACAACACACATGACGCATGAAACTTGTGAATTTTAGCTCCCTTCTGCTTGTTCTGGAATCATGTGCAACAAACTCCCAGTGTACCTCTTGCTCTAGTACAAATGGGACTGAGTGGTGACATTGGCAAGGGCAGGTGTGTTCACCTCTGGTGAGAAGAAGCTGCCGCTGCTGCCACACATAGATCCAGCCCCATCATAGCTGCCAGTCACAGCACCAAGTTTGTGTTTTTTGTTTTGAAGACAGACGTGCTTTGCTTTGCTATTCAAAGAGAACCCCGATTTTTATATATCTATAAAAAAAACAGCAGTTAGGGATGTGCTAGCAGGTAAGAAGCTTTGCAAATAATCCAATCTTCTTATCTTTTCAAAAAGCCAAATAAAGAATTAGAAGCGATGGGTTAAACGAAAACGACAAACGAAGGAACTGCATAAGGAAATGTCATATGTTGGAAAATTAGGGGAAAGAGAAAGGTGGAGTGGTTTCACATGTATTTTTGAACAGATTTCTCTTTTTATTTGATGAAAAGTTCTCTTTGAGCCACAGGAGCTGTAGGAGGAATCTGAAGAAAAACTCAATGAACTGGGCAAGATCCCCAAGCGAAAGGTGTCATAGGTATGCCTTTCTCATCTCTGCACAGAAGACAAAGTCTGAAGAAAATGAAGGAATGAGGTACTTTAATGTTATTTTGCAATTCTTTCTGTAGTGCTTGGTTTTCTTCAAGGCTTCTTTTTAAGTTTCGCTGTTGAAAATGGATCCACAAAAGTCTGCCTCAGTATTAAAACAGCTTCCTGCATTGCCTTGTTGCATCTGCTCATGTAGATTCCATGCGGATATTTAACTGAATGTATATGGACCTGACACCATTATCCTGTCTCGTCTTTCAACTTCCCCCATCACAGTACACAAAAGTGTTTGTGTCTGAACAAGCTTTTTATGTATATTAGGCCCTGAAAGGCTCATGTGTTCCAGGTCCTACTATGAAGCAGAAAGGGCTGTCACGCTCAATATTTTGCCTAAGACATCAAAATGCTTAAAACCAGTGCCAAGCTGTCAGCAACTAACAGTTTTCTCCAATGCATTAGTTTGATGGATGAAGGCCACAGATCATTGACTACTGCGTGCTCATCCAGTTTCAGCACCAAAAGGATAAATATTTGGCCTACTCATAAGCTTCTTCTAAAAAGCCAGTAAGAGAGCTGTTCCTATTAGACTGGATCAGGAAGTATGTGAAAGATGAAGCTGAGCAGAAACACACACAAAACAAACAGCTGGACCCTATATAGCAGAAAAGCTGTTTCAGACACATTTTGAGTTGATTGCTATGTTTGCAATGCAAGGTAAGTACATTTTTGCACGACCAGATCTGGAAGCTAATGTAAGAAAATGACCAGATCAGGTAATTAGTACATCTGCTGTCAGATGTTTACCGCTGGAGTGGGCTCTGCTGAGCAAATGTATGTTAACCATAAAGGCCTAACTCATCATATTATGAGATATGTAAGGGGCCAGTGAATGCAAACAGTTCTCCATGGTGATTTAACTTCAAACCGAATGCTGAGCAGTTGAGGGAGCAAAACTAATTTAGCCAGAATATTGAGATCTTTAAGTTAAATTTATGCCAATTAATATTTTTTAAAATCTCTTGGGGATACTTCCCAGTCTTGATTGTAGTAAAAATAAATTCATTTTGCTATGTTTTCATTTTCATACAGTTTCCTTCTACAGGGTGTTTGGCTGTACTCAACCACAGTTAACTAGGAGGGATGAGAGGAGGTCATAATGTTGATGCCATCATAGTTTCTGACCAATTTTAGATGATTTATACTACTAAAATATGCCTGTAGTATAAATGTGGCTGTCAGTTTATTTGCCTGATGGAAACATCTTAGTGACAAAGAGGAACCCCTTTCTTTATGTATTGTTTATGTATGTCATGAATTTAGGACTTTATTGTTATAGTAAACCAATGGCACATGTTACAATCATGATCTCAATGCATTTCCCCATTTATCTTGCATAGTTTTTCACTCCTCAGACTGTTGCAGCTTTGTCAGATAACTTGAAACTATTTGAAACGGGACCTGTAGCATTCCTGTATTCCCTCTTCACACTTCTATGAAGACTATATATTTACCCTTTAGCATCAATCGTAAATGTTGCAAGAACTTTGCATGCTGACATTTGCATTTCAGCATTTCACACATCAGTTAGAAAATATGACAAGCGAAGACTTCTTGATCTGCACAGCCTTTTGTTCAGATTTTGTTATAAATCAGGGCCCTGGGCATTTCATACTCTGCTTGAGAGCCTCTTTTCTGAAGACTTTATTGCTAGCAACCAGTTAACTTGGGTTGATCTTCTCCCTCACCCCCACCCACATCCCTGGCTGCTGTGAGAATGTGAGGAAAGCCTGGCAGCTATTTGTCTGAGAGTTTTGGAGGGGTTTTGTTTCTTTTTCATCAGCTTCAAATGGGTGGTGTCAAATGTCTTTTCCTTATGACCCATCACAGCACATTGTTTTGCTGGTTTAGAATTTGCTTTTGTGTTTAGTTCCGAATTATTGCTGTAGCTTAAGGTCACAGAGAAGAACACTGTCTGGGCCAAGCTTTCTTTTATATAGAGTGGTGAGGAAATTCTCTGTGGCAGCTTTACCAGGAAGGAAACTTTTCAGCATTAGTGAAAGTGCTAAGACAGCGCAGCTGAGGGAGCCCCTGGGATGGAAACTTTCTTCTCACACCTAAAGTGCAAAGAGAGTTACCTCAGGACGAGAGGAAACAATTCTGCAGGGCAAGTATTTTGTACAACAAACTGAGTGCTTGAAAAATTGACAAGCAACTTTTCATGCACCTTCTGTGAGACGGCCTAAACCTTGTACACACCAGCAGAGAAAGCTTTTTGTGGCAAGGACATCTTTCTAAACTTAAGAATACGCTGTAATCAATATCAGCAGTAGCTGGCAGGGGTGCTTACCTGACCGACCGCAAGTGTTATTGGGAGGGTGAGGTGGTGGCAGGTTTGTGCTGCGCAAATGCACTGGCAGAGCCAACATGGCACCTCTGCTGGTGCATCTGCAGTCACCCACCACTGCCTCACGCATCCTCCTCTTCCTCCCAGTAAGCAGATGCTGGTAATGGAAGGTCAGATAAGCACCACCACGCCTGGTCAGCATTACTCAGCTCAGCAACTGGTCTGTGGCTTTCATAAAACATAAGAATAGCACTGCTGGATTAGGCCAAAGGCCCATCTAGTCCAGCATCCTGTTGTGTGTTTAGACCTTTAAACCTCCCCCTTAAATAAATTCAGACAAGACTCAAATTTTGGTTTGGTTTTTGGCAGAATTTAGGCCACAACTTTATTGATTACAGCAAGTGACTGGTTGCATCGGCTCTGCTTCAACTAGCTCCCTGCCATACAGGTAGCGCTGACCCAGGGTTCCAGCATTGGTCAGTCAAGGGTGAACACCTGGATAAATGGAAAACTGGGAACAAGCTATCTCCACCACCCAAATGCCCCCCTGGACTCAGGCACGGGCACAACCCCCTCTCAGGGGTTGACCAAACCGTCGAGTACCTGGATTCCTTTGCGTGCTGAGGTCCCCAAAACACCCTTACCCCAATAACTCACACATCACACATAATTTTTGTTTAAGGTTTTTGGCATAATTTTGGCCACAACTTTATTAACATACAAATTGTGAGTGGTTGCTTAGGCATTGGTTATGACTAGCTGTCCCCCCCGCCTTGGGGGACAGCACTGACTCCCGGATTCCAGCGAGAGCCAGTGCGGAGGAACAAGACCAGGGATAACTGGAGCTGCGACACAGACCCTCAGCTACTCCCTGCATGCTCCCAGGAGCTTACGCGGCCCGCACCCTGCACCAAGGGTTTGGACGAGGGGATGGTAAGCCCCTGAATTCCTTTAACGGAATTTCCGTGCAGCAGCAGCATTGGAGGGGCAGGCACAGCCAATCCATACCCCTCCACCAACCAATTTAACCAATGCCTAACCGCCAACCTTACAAGTTGTGACAATTTGCTACGCAGTAGGCAAAACCCAATTGGCACACACTAATCAGCCAAAAGGAAAAATTCCTACCAGGCCCCCGCACCAATGCGGACGACCCCATGACAGGCATAGCAAGGTCAAAGCACAAGCCCAATCAAGGGAGGGCGGGCGGGTGATCCGGTGTCCACAGCGAAAGAGAAAGGAACATGCTGTGGACCTTGTTTAAATAACCTCTGATCCCACCCCTAAATTGGCAACATCAAATTTACCCCAGTAACACCAACCACCAATCTGATCCAAGCCCCTTGAATCTAACCTGCCTGGCAACTGTGGGTGTTTTTGCTTGGCCCCATCCGCAACCCGTGCTCTCTTTTAATGAGAACACGCTTTGCGTGCTGAGGTCCCCAAAACACCCTTACCCCAATAACTCACACATCACACATAATTTTTGTTTAAGGTTTTTGGCATAATTTTGGCCACAACTTTATTAACATACAAATTGTGAGTGGTTGCTTAGGCATTGGTTATGACTAGCTGTCCCCCCCGCCTTGGGGGACAGCACTGACTCCCGGATTCCAGCGAGAGCCAGTGCGGAGGAACAAGACCAGGGATAACTGGAGCTGCGACACAGACCCTCAGCTACTCCCTGCATGCTCCCAGGAGCTTACGCGGCCCGCACCCTGCACCAAGGGTTTGGACGAGGGGATGGTAAGCCCCTGAATTCCTTTAACGGAATTTCCGTGCAGCAGCAGCATTGGAGGGGCAGGCACAGCCAATCCATACCCCTCCACCAACCAATTTAACCAATGCCTAACCGCCACCAGAGCCCTTACGCTCGCCGCCAACCACTCACAAATTTAACCACACCCTCAACTTAGACACCACCGAATCCAGCCAAACATCATTCCCAACTGAGGAAAGATGAACCCCATCCGCCCTAAAATATTCGGCGGCCTTGAAAGTAATAAGAGGGTGAGGAATCACGAACCCGCCCAAACCAACCACCAATTTGCCTACCGCGGACTTAATCCGCTTCCTAACCCGCTCGGTGGCAGCTGGGCAGGGACTACCCCGCCAAATGCGGCGTTGAAGCAATAGTGACCAAATTATTTTAGAAGCAGGCACCATGGCCGCCAACTCCCTCAGATCCTGTAAAATGGCAGCCCGCAACCCATAACAAGAAGAGGAAACCATATCATTTTCCCCGAGCTGCACCACGATCGCTGCAGGAGGGCCAGCCAGGAGAATGCGCCTTTGCATGAGTGGTAAGAATTCCCTCCACAGCATCCCCCTTCTGGAAATCCAGGACACCTGCACGTGCTGCGGAAGGCCCAGGCCATCTCCCAATCCGGAGCGATGAGCTCTGTCAGCAGCCCAATGCACAATACTGTGCCCCACTATCCAGATACGGATAGTGGCCATACCTAGGGTTAAAACACAAAATGTAAGTACACAATCCACATTATTTCCGAACATAAGTCCGGAACGCATCTGACTTCCAACGCCCCAGGTCTTTTATCCTATCCGCTGACAAACCCCAGTGGGCAGCTGTTGTTGCAGCACCAATCCGAAAGGAGTGAGGAGCAAACTCCGAGGCCAGGTGGCCACATGCCGCAACAACTTTACGCAACACCTTAGTGAACTGATGCCTCACCAATGGATGCCCATTCTCATGGATAAACAGGGGGCCCTCACCTGCCGGCTGCAAGGCCAAATATTTCCTGAGATCTTTTACCGGGCAAGGGCCCACTTCCCCAGTTGCCGGGAGCCGAATAACTGCTCCTCTGCCTAGCTGATCTGTCTTAGAATTTCTGATATTAACCTGCAATTCTAACTGAGACAGACTCACGTCCTGCAACAACAAACCCCTTGAACCTCCATCCGGCTTAAGTTCAAGGACCACCTCTCCCACTCTCAGGGCCCCAAAAAAGGCTAGTGAGAAGGCTGCGGAAAATAGTCGAGCCTCGAATTTAGACCAACAGATGCTCCGCAGTTTACTGCGCATCTGAGTCAGCAAATCGAATGTGATGGGCCGCCTGGAAATAGGCCTAGAAGGAGAAAGTCGCCCCCATCCCTCCAGCGCCCTTCGCACCACAAACTTCCCACATGGATCCTTGTTAAAAAACGCCCTGCTAAAGAAAGATATTGCCGCTGAATGGATCCTCAGCGTCCTGGCCGCCCGCCGCATCTGAAACAGATGCGCTAAATACTGGAGCACCTGAGAGGTAGAATGGGGGGCAATAACCTCCCCTGCAGCCGACTGGCCGTTAAATAATAAAAAATCTGTCCAGGCCTTCTTATAAGACCTCAGAGTGGAGGGGGCAACAGATGCAGCTACTCCCTGTAAAACTAAGTGCTGCCAAGGTTCCAGAGATGATCCGGGAAAATTTCCGGACGGTCTCGAGCCACTGGCGCCAGGGACCTGAATCGCTCCATCTGAAAACGGGACAGAGCATCAGCAATATCGTTAGATATGCCCGGAACAAAACGAGCAGAAAATACAATATTAAAACGCAAACAATGCAACACAAAAGCCCGTAACAGGGCTGATACCCTAGGGGATCGTGAGGACTGCTTGGCTAGCACGTTCACCACCGCCTGGTTATCAGACCAAAAGCAAACTCGATGATCCCTGAAATGCTCGACCCACAAATGCACGGCCACTACAATGGGAAAAAACTCAAGAAACGTTAGGTCCCGAGTTATGGCTTCCCCACGCCAAGCAGGAGGCCAGCGTTCCGCACACCACCTACCATCCCAGAACAGGCCAAACCCCTGCGACCCCGCAGCATCAGAGTGTACCTGAAAGTCATTGTGGAGGTTCAAAGTGTCCTGCCACAAGGACACTCCGTTGAACTCCTCCAGGAATTCCAACCAGATACGAAGGTCAGCCTGCACCTGACAAGAAAGGCGCACCCTATGCTGCGGGGCCTGTAAACCCGAGGTGAGTCTGGCCAAACGGGAGCAGAATGGTCGCCCAGGGGCGACCACCCTGCAAGCAAAATTCAAGTGACCCAGCAACGACTGCAGCTGTCGCAAGGTAACCTTCTTCAAGGGAAGCAGTTCTTCAATGACCCTTTTTAAAGTGGTTATTTTATCTGCCGGCAAGCTGGAGGTTTGGGCCACGGTATCTAACGAGATACCCAAATAAGTCAGTTGCGTGGAAGGACCCTCAGTCTTCTCTGCTGCTAACGGAACACCCAGTTCTTCAGCTAAGGAAGCAAAGGCCTGCAATAACACTACGCAGTTCCCCGAATTGTCCGCTGAGGCCAGTAAAAAATCATCCAAATAATGGGTGACTCCGCCCAAACCAGTTCGATCACGCAAGGCCCACTCCAAAAATGAACTAAAACACTCAAAAGCCGCACAGGCTACAGAGCAGCCCATGGGCATGGCCTTATCAAAGTAATATCCTCCTTCAAACTGAAAACCTAGCAACCAGAAATCATCAGGATGAATTGGGAGCAGCCGAAATGCCGATTCAATGTCGCATTTTGCCAGTAGGGCACCAGGCCCAAACTTCCGTATCATCCTGATCGCATGATCCAGCGAAGCGTATTTCACCGAACAAAGCTCCGGGGGAATCACGTCATTTACTGACGTGCCTCTAGGATGAGAGAGGTTATGAATCAGGCGAAATTCCCCCGGGGCCTTCTTAGGAACAATACCCAAGGGTGAAATATGCAAATTGGGAAAAGGGGGAACGGCAAAAGGACCGGCCATACGATGCAAAGCCAGCTCTTTTCCAATTTTCTTACGCGCCACCTCTGGCATGTCCCTAACAGATTTCTGGTTCCCAGGATCCCTAGCTATCGGAGGTGAAACCACTGGGATTCTGAAGCCTATAGAAAAACCATCACGTAAATAGGATGCCGAGACCCTATCAGGGTATGATCTTAATAATGACAATAAAGGCTGTAGCCGTACCGGGGTATAGGCCAAGGAGGATAGGATACTACTTTCCTGCTCCAGCGGCTGGAAGCTGAGGAGCGGCTTTGGGGGGCTGTTGAGAGCCCCCTCCTTTACGAAAGGGCCGCCGGCCCCCCGCACAAACAGATGCCGAATGGTTCCCTGAGCACTTCACACACACATGAGGAAATTTACAGGGTTGCCGTTGGCAGGAACCCTTATTGAAGTCCCAGCAAAACAGCTTGCGACCTGCTTTTGCAGGGACTGCCTTGAAATTCAACTGATCAGAGGCCTTCTTGTCAATACGTGGGGCCACGTAAGTGGTCCAGACATCCAAGTCCTTCCGATCCCAGCGGGCTGTGGGGATCTTGGCTGCTCTACGTCTAAAATTCTGGTCATAAACCAACGCAGCAGCTTCTCCCGCCATCGTAAAGGCTGAGCGGACTATAGACAAATACACCCATAAGTGCAAGGATCTCCGAGGATAGGCTGCTGAAACCACACCGGCGAAAACCTGGAAACTATCTAACCAGCGCTCAAAAGTCCTATCTGCTTGAGCTATGAACGCCCGTTTTTTTTAGGGGGCAAAGCCCTTGTCTAAAGGCTCCTGACCGCAAAGCGGAGGGGCCAGGCTAAAAATATCAACATAACGGCCATTCAATATCCTGGACCGCAGTTTGGCAGACAAGTGGGCACCAGGAATAAGATCCCTAGCCGAATTGGTGGAGACTTTCACGTCAGGCAACAAGACCCCTTCCCGACACTCTTGCACCGCCCCATACTTAACCCTGTGGGAATTCGCCCTCCGCTCCCAAACCCACTTTGGGAGCCCAGAGGTCTCCCCGAAGCCCCAATAAAGCTTAAGGGAAGCTTCCTCATCACTACTGGAACTCTGGGACGAAGTACCTGTAGAAGAGGACGAGGTGTCTCTCCGTCTCTTCTTGGCGCGCCTCCTGGAGCTCTTTTTGCGGCGGCGGTGCCCACCAGAAGAGGTCTTTGGAGGTGGAGGAAGGCTGTCCTCTACTGAAGACTCAGATACCTCGCCTTGCTGCCCAGCGCCTGGAACTGACTGAAAAGAGACAACCTGTGAATGACCCAGACTCGAACTCCCAGCTACTGAAGACTGCGTGGGTGAATCCCGGACAACACGGCCCCGGGTTGATGCCCTCCTCCTGGCCACAACCCTGGTGCGACCCCGACCCCTTGGCGCGGCAACCTGAGACACAGGTAAGACCGGGGACCGGGCCAGTTGCGTGTCAGGTAAGTAACCACCAGCTGACAATGGTTCTCTCTCATCTTCGCCAGATGATGACACAGGAGAAGAGGCACCCACAGGAGGAGCCGGCATCGAAGATGAGGTCGATGGGGTGGAGCAGCGGTGCATAAAGCCATCCATCTCTGCCTCAACCCGTGCCAGTGCCACCGGGTCACCAGCCAGGCTAGCGACCATGGATTGGAGGCGTTTCAACGACTGGCCAGGCTCAGGAGAACGTAGGGCCTGGGACGGGCCTTTTATAGGCCGTTTTGCAGAGGGGGCAGGTCCAGGCCTCCTTGTCGCCTTCTTTGGAGCCATTCCTACTACTGGTATAAAACAAAACAAAATTAATTAATAAAGAAATATAAATATAGCTAAAAATAAAATAGGATAACAAAGAAATAAATAAATTAAAATAACCAGCAGGTAAGCGCCAACCCAACCGCTACTAAATTATTCGATGCTTGTGAACAATTATAAGTAGCTGCAAAATACTATAAACCACCAGGTGGCAAGGCAAGCAGTACAATTGCGCCGCAATTATCCAAACAACCACTAGAGGCCACCACTTAAAATGTGGATATGCCCTGCACTTACCCCACAGGCCACTAGAGGCCCCCAATCAATTTTCGGCAGACCCTGCAGTTACCAGGCCTGGCCGCTAGAGGCCACCACTTGACTAAGAAGAAGGCAAAATGGCGCTCCCGCCAAAATGTCTCAAAATGGAGGGGCCTCCAACCGCCCTCCCATGCAATGCCCCCCAAAGCCTTAAGGCAGAAGAGGGGGCAAGATGGCAAGCCAGAAGCCCTAAAATGGCGCTCCCGCTACAGCCGGCCTGCTGGGGCCCGCGCGCAGCGCCCCCGGCCCAAATCGACGCGCGGAGGCGCCGCGGATCAGCTGGAGCCCTCGCCGCCGCCCCCGCAGGAAGGAGGACAGCCCAGGAGGCCCAACCACGGAGCAAAGTAAGTTGCCCCCTGGTGCGCCGAACGGCCACCCCCGGCGCCCCCGCAGGCTCGGAGGAGACGCGGGGGGGGAGGAAGAGAAGGCCCAAGCCGGGCCAAACCAAGCTGCAGGATGATCCCCGGCACCCGCAGGCCTCCCCGCGGAAGGCGGGCGACTCCCGGTGCGGCGCGGTCCTCAGGGGATCAGAGCCAGCCGCCCGCAATACCGCGAGGCACAAAGAAGGTCAAACCCCTGGCCCGGGTCCTGTAGCTCGGCCGAGAACCGGGCCGTAAGCCACCCGGGACCAGGAGCCCCCTCCCCCCCGCCTAAGGGCAGCCCGGTGTATATTCAATACAAATAATAGGGGTAGATAACAGGCGAAGAAAAAGCCAACAGAGGAAAAAGTAACCAAATAATAAGGGAGAAAAAGAGGAAAAAGAGGGAAATCAGGGGGTGAATATACAACCAATCTCTCGCTGAATTCACTCCGGTGCTGATCCGGTGTCCACAGCGAAAGAGAAAGGAACATGCTGTGGACCTTGTTTAAATAACCTCTGATCCCACCCCTAAATTGGCAACATCAAATTTACCCCAGTAACACCAACCACCAATCTGATCCAAGCCCCTTGAATCTAACCTGCCTGGCAACTGTGGGTGTTTTTGCTTGGCCCCATCCGCAACCCGTGCTCTCTTTTAATGAGAACACGCTTTAACAGAATACTCTTCACATAGGGATGGCGAGAGTGTTCTTCCATCCCTATCACCTGAACCAGAGCCTATCCACAACCTTACAACTTCTGACGATTTGCTATGTGGCAGGCGGAACCCAAATGGCAACAGCCAATCAGCCAAGTGGGGAAATTCCTGCCATGCACCTGTCCCAACAACAGACGACACACAATGGCATAGCGAGGTCAAGCGTGCAAGCCCTAAATATAGGGAGAGGTGGGCCAGTGTTCCGATGCACGCACCGAAAGAGGAAGCTCTGGGTCACATGCCTAGGTATATATAGGTACCTTGATCCGTTTAGCCTGCGTCCCATTGGCCTGATTGAACCCAGCAGCAAGGGACCTACCAATCAGGTGTTGTGGCTATCCAAACGTACCCACCCACAACACAGGGTTAGGTTGCCAGGTCTCAGCACAACACGTGCCCTCTTTAAGAGAGGACCTGATTTTTCACAACGGCTAAACAAATGCTTGCAGGAAACCCACAAGAAGGATTCAAGCACTAGAGCACTCTTCTCTCCTCCTATGGTTCCCAGCTACTGTTTTTCAGAAGCATTACTGCCTCTGACTGTGGAGGCAGAGGATCACCACTGTGGCCAGTAGCAGTCGTTGATAGCCTTCTCCCCCATGAATTTGTCCAATTCTCCTTTAAAGCCATTCAACCTGGTGGCCATCACTGCCTCCTGTGGGAGAAAGCTTTTAGCATGTACCGCATGAAGACTCTTCCAACACTTAGCTTCATTGGCCCTGGAAGGCCTTAATAAAGCCGTCAAGCATATTGCCATTCGCATTCCTACAGTCTGTCAGTCAGCTTAACCTAGCCTTGTCAGAAGGCTTTCTCCGAAGAAGACTCTTTCTTCTCCCTGGTTAATAGGTACAGCGGTGGAGCTCGGTGTCTCAAATTTCAGCAGCGCACTGTGGAACATCAAAATTTGCAGCCCTCACCTCTCATGCTCCATTCTAAATCATAGTTGTGGTGTCCCCTGTGGTATCCCCAAGGCTCTGCACCCAGCACTCCCCTAAATCTGCCTCTGATGAGGAAAATGTGTTGGATTTGAACATCTGATAATTTCTACCTGCAGCTTTTTCATACAGTTCCAGTAAGTGACGAAAAGAAGAAATGAACACTGCCTTCTTCCCAAGACATTGTTGAGTGCCATGCTTTACCTGCAGAGCTGTCGTGTTGAATCATTGTCATCGCTGTCATTCCCATGGTAACTGACACACATGTCCCGCCTCAGGAAGGTGGCCTTTCATGTCTGTGCAGGAACTGGCAAGAGCTGAAGCAGAACGCAAAGGAGGACCGTTTACCTCAGACACCATTGCACACATTGGGCTTCTTTCCAGGCATTCCTGATGGAGGTGTTTCTGTACCTTTGCAGGGTGGAGATGGAGGGAGAGTTGCCTGTTCATTTTTATCCCAGAGAAAGCCAGTAACAACAGCACTAGTCTTCCCCCTTTCTTTGCCAGCAGCATTCAAGCCAAGCCGAACATTACATTAACAAAGCACTATTGTATTTAAGATGCATAATTATGTTTTAAAATGCAAAAAAAAAAGCCCACTTCATTTGAAGCTGCTATTTGCATTGGGAGAAAATTCCCAATGGTGCCTGCTGAGATAATTACCAGCCCTTCGCCCTCAACATCTGCTTCCTGCATTTTTTTAAAAAATACAAAAATAAGTTTCACAACTCTTCTAGTTGGGCCATTAGGCTCTGTCCTGGGGCAGAATTTCTGTTGGGACAGCACACCCTTAATCAAAAATGCCACAAACACCACTGGGGGTGGAAAGCAATGGAAATAAACTTGCCTACTCCCAAGGAGTCTTAAACTGCAATCCCACCTCAATTTATCATTGAGCAAGCCCCATGGAACTTAATGGGTCTTACTCCTGGGCAAACATGTAGACTATTATTATTTTCCACAACTGAGCTCTGCTTTAAGCTTGAATAAGTGTGAGCTAAGGGATTGGCTTTTCTGGATAGAATCTAAGATGGACTTGCAACTAATTAGAAACACCAATTTCCCCCCTTGGTATGCACTGTTGAGAACAGAGCATTTTGGAGCTACTTATCTGTCCAAACTCTCACCAGCTTCCTTAAGAAATGCCTCTATTGAGCTGTGTTTCCATGGGATGCCCACTGCAGTCTTGGACAGCCACTTCAACAGGGTCCAGACTGCAGGTTGTAGTCAACCTCAAGTGGAAGAAATCAATCATTATCTGTTAGCCTGCCCCATATAGAGACCCAAGAGATCACTTTCTGAAACCTTTGTTCACAGACTTCCGGGTTGGCGCCTCCGGACAATGGCGGAATTCCTCTGATCGGGAGGAATTCGCTGCGTGGAAATTAGGGTCTGGCCGCCATGGCGAAGGTGGGTACCCATAAAAATCACAGGCGGGAGAAGCCTGTGAACGTGGGATTCGGCTGGCACCTTTTGCGCCTCCCCTACTTGTGGGGAAACCCGGTTTCGGGGATCTGGAGCGACGTGGGGTGAGTGGCGCGGTGCTTTGAATCGACTGCTTTTTTCACGGAGTGAAGCCGCATTGCTGTTGCCGGAGAGCGCTGACTTTTTCCTGTGGACAATCTGATCTTCAAACAACTACCCATGAGTAGAACGGAAAATTGGATTTTTAAATGTCTTAATTTGGCACCGAAACGGGGAGGTTTTAAACAGGAAGTCCGCCTCCCCCTTTTGTAAATAGACTGAAGCAAAGAGGCTGCAAGCTTAAGTCTTGGAAAGTCTTCTGTAAAGAATTAAACCTCCATCGGCTAAAATCATTAAACCCGCCTTGGAAGCAGGAGAAGAGGGGGGAAATTTTAGATCGCCTAAGCCTGCAGGAGAGAGAGTGAAGAAAGATAAATTACCACCGTTTTGAACCTGGAAACGGGCTGCCAGTAAGATTGACGTTTTGGGAAAGTTCATTGACTGTGAATAAAACGTATGTTGACAGATAGTTAAACAAGAGAAATATATTGTTTCCATTGTTTCCTTCTGCGCTTAAAAAGGAGCAAAAGTAACTGAAAATTGAAACTAATTTTGTTGCTGGATCTGCGTTTAAAAAGACTGATACAAATAGAAATTGTTTCCTCTAGAGGGAGCCTTTGAAACTGTTACAGGAGTGGAGCTGGGGAATTTTCCAGCTGCAGAGATAAAAGACCGGGAGAATCAGGGATTGACCTTGGACTGGTAAGAATGTTGACAGAAGAAGCCTTAGTGATTGCATTTTGCAAGATAAGTGCTTCATTGGAACAGCTTCATAAGAAGATGGATGTGATGACTATTAAAATTGATAATCTGGGACAAAAAGTGTCTGATTTGGGACAAAAAGTGAACATCTATACAGAAACTACTCAGGAATCGATTCAGGAATCTACTTTGACATGGCAAGTTGTGGAGAAGGCGAGGGAGAAAGTTGTTGTTGAACCTCAAGTAATACAAGTGGAGAGAGCCCCAGCCTTACAGAGGCAATTTGATGAATATAAGTTGTTGCCTTCTATGACTGAATTTAGAGAAAGTCAGATTTGAGGATTGGAGCCCCGTTTGGATTGGAGAAGGAAAGTTGGACAGATCCCCTTATGCAGGGATGTTCTGGCTTTTGGGACCTGGATTTGGGTCAGGAGGAGATTGGAGTTGTGGGGGCCTTCAGTTTTGGAGGGATTTTGAAACACGCCCTGAAATATCTTTTGGACTTTAGTTTTGACTACGGAGAATGGGCTGACCTGTCGAGAAGGAATAAAGACATTGTTAGGTTGGAGCTTCCCCGAGATCTACTCCTCAGCGCCAAAGGAAGGAAATCAAGAACAAGATCAGCAGAAGATAAAGTAAAGTGTATGTATAAATATGAAGAAGATCTGCAGAAGGGACATGGAAAAGAGTTAAGAGCCTCGGACAGAAGATCACCAGGTTGATGGACCATATGGAATTGATAGAAAGGACTGGCAGAATCTGAGACCAGGGAGAAGAGACGGTGGAAGAAGATTGGAAAAAAGTTTAAAATTTATTTATAGAAATATTGTAAAATTAATGAGTGTTAGAAAAATGTTGGAATGAAATTACATGGCTTTAGTAGAAATGTTATAAGTAGTTAAGTACAAATAAGTTTTATGGTATTAATGGTAAGATAAGGTTAAAATAAATTAAGATAATTATATGACAGAAAACAGAGAAAGATGGAAAAGATTTGCTGAAATAATTAATAACTAGAATACAAAAAAGGGAGGTGTGAGGAGGTCGATGAAACAAGTAAATGAAAGACAAAGATATGGAAATATTGGATGTGTTTTTAATTGTTTTTGCTTTTGTTTTTGTTTTGATGTATTGTTTTTTGTTTTTTATGTATTGTAATGTATTGATTTGTTTTGTTTAATCTTTCTCTTTTTTTTCTTCTTTCTGTAATCTTTAAACTTTTAATAAATATTATTTTTTTAAAAAAAGAAAGAAACCTTTGTTCACAAATGCAAGTAGGTTCAGCCCGACAGAAACAGTCCGGTTTCTTCTGAGTGACAATAATAGCTTCATAACACAGAGAGTGGTGCTCTGTGCACTGGCTGCAAAAACAAAACAAAAACCAGGAAAAAGGATAAAATCGCTATAAATTGTTGTGGTGATTCAGAGGTTTAATTTGAAATCAAGCTGGGTTTGAGTTTGTTGGTATCTCTGGTATCTCTCTTACATCAGAGATGTTGGCTCTTGTTATGGATGTGTGATCTGTATTGCTTTATTGCTACTCTTGCTGCATGGCTAGAACAAGAATCTTATATTGTATTGATTACATGGCAATTTTTTTCAGATCGTCTCAGTTTAAGACCCAAATAGTTAAGGACTGCATGTGTTGCTGTACACACCTTTCTTATATTTTATGGATTGGCAGCATATACCATAAATGCTTTTAAAAAGATAGAAAGAAAATCTATCCATCTGGTCATCTCTCTACAGACCATTACTACTAACATCTTCCACTTTGATTAGATCCATGCAGAGACGAATACTGTTTGGCAGGCAGGCACATTGCTGGGTGCTGTGACCTTTTCAGATTGCTACTGCTGGTCCAGTTCTCAGGTAAGAACAAGGGACACTGAACACCAAAGAAATGGGTTTTATGCTTTCATACTCAGCAACTTCTTTCTGCACCAGCTAGACATAGTTAGTGGGGAGATGACATTTTGACTTGGTTTTAGTTCTATGATTCTATGAGTCCACATAGATGGAGCATCATGTTGTATCTACGCCAAAGGATGAAAATGGAAAATATATGTTTTATGAACACCAGGTAAAATGCAGGGTAGGTGACTGATTCCTAAGACCCACTATAATCAGTGAGACTTAATCATACAATGCTTCCATTGGCTAGGCTTGCCAACCTTTCTCAGTTTCAAATTTCTGGGCTGGAATCATATGAAGGGACATGCAGTCAGGAGAAAGACCTTTTGGATTACTTAAGAACATAAGAAAGGCCTCGCTGGATCAAGCCAAGACCCCATCTAATCCTTCACAGTGGCCGATCAGATGCCCATGGGAAGCAGATCCTGAGTCCAATTGTATTGCTGTTTGTGCCACTGGTGAGGAATCAAGATTCTGGTTTAAAAAGTATCTTGTGGGAACTGCTGCAACAAAGTAGGAAGTGGAAGCATCAGCTAGGCATGTGGTTACAAGGACACGGTGTGCGCAGTGTGTATTGTGAAAGGTGATTGATCAAAAGGATGGATGGCTCATTCTATTCACTACATCATCTGGAGCTGTGATTGGGACCAGAATTTATGGAGAATTTCTATCTCTGAAGGGGCTGGGCCCTGCTCTGCAGTCAGCACTCTCTCCATATCAGTTTAACAACACTTCTGCTAAAGCTGGACCCAAGTCTATAGTTTAGTTAACATACTACTACTACTACTACTACTAATAATAATAATAATAATAATAATGGTTTCTTCCATCTATCTGTCTGGTCATTTTAACTGTATCTCGTTTTGAAATTGTTTTGTGGGTCTTTGAATTGAAAAATTGAATTGAATAATAATAATAGTAACAGCACTGAGAAGAAAATAATTTATTCATTATTTCAACATGACAGTAATTCAGTCACTGACCAGTTATGAGAGAACCTTGAAACAACGAACCATTTGAAACACTTCAAAGTACCTAATCCCAAAAGAAGGAATGAAAATGTCAGCTGGGATTTTCACAGCTTGGGTGCCCAGAGTTTGACATTAAAGGCAAAAATGGCACTTAGATATCTAGCAATCATTGATTTTCAGCTGAATGGATATGTTTTTGTTAGGGATGGATGACCCTGTGTTATTTTGTTGTTAGGGGGAGGGGTCAGGGCTGCCGGAGGAGTGGGCCCCAGCCCACAAAATGGCTGGGGCATGTTCCACAGGGGGGGATGCACTGGGACAACCGATCTCAGTGATCACGGGTAGGAGGAGGAGTTACGCTAAGACTAGACCATGTCATTACAGAGGGGGCAGGTTTAGTCGTTGTCTGAGGACTATTCCTGCCTCCGGGTCTGGTCTTGACCGGATGGATACTAGAATCAGCAAGGGATACCCACATGACCTGAAGGTGCTGCTGTGCAATGCCAGGTCAATGATTCATAAGACCACTGCCATCCATGACTTGATCATGGATGGAGGACTTGACCTGGCATGTGTAACAGAGACTTGGTTGGATGAAGCAGATGGGCCTGTCCTTGCCGCTGCTTGTCCACCAGGTTTCTCTTACGCACAGCAACCCAGGTCATGTGGGCGGGGAGGGGGGGTTGCAGTGATTTTTAGGAAGTCATTAGTTTGCACCAGGCGTCCTATTGGGAAGACCCAGTTTTCCGAGTGCATGTTCTGGAAGTTGGGCAATAGGGGCAGTACAGGATTCCTTTTGGTGTACCGACCTCCCCGCTGCACCAAGGATTCCCTGCCTGAGCTGCTTCAGGTCGTGGCGGATGTTCTCCTGGAGACACCTAGTTTGGTCGTCCTAGGGGATTTTAACATCCATGCCGACACGACCTTACAAGGGGCCGCTCGGGACTTCGTGGAAAGCATGGCCTCCATGGGGCTGTCCCTGAATAAGTCTGGCCCAACCCATAGCCGCGGACATGCCTTGGACCTGGTGTTTACCTCTATGGATGTTGGTGATCTGACACTAAGTAAAAGCGAAACGAAAGAAGTGCCATGGTCAGATCACTTCCTGGTGCAACTGGACTTCTCTGCGACCCATCCCCTCTGCAGGGAGGTGGGACCAATTCGGATGGTCCGCCCCCGCCACTTAATGGATCCAAATGGTTTCCAGAGAGTGGTAGGGGATGCTTTATCCCATGTTGATGGCCTTTCAGCTGATTCCCTGGTGACCCGCTGGAATGTGGAGCTAACCAGGGCTATTGACTGTTTGGCTCCGAAGCGCCCTCTCCGATTGCATGGAGCCCGGACAGCCCCGTGGTTTTCCACGGATCTGAGGGCAATGAAACAATCGTTGAGACGGCTAGAGCGCCGGTGGCGGATAACTCATTCCGAATCTGACCGGACACAGGTTAGAGCTCAACGTCGAGCCTACCAAGTGGCGATAGCGACGGCGAAGAAGAATTTCTTCGCCGCCTCTATTGCATCTGCAGAAAACAGCAGCAGGAGACTTTTTCAGGTGGTTCACAATTTAGCGGAACCACCTGCAACATCGGGGCCCAGTACGGGCCACATGTTCTCCTGCAATGATTTTGCAAAGTTTTTTGCAGATAAAATCGCTCAGATTCGGGAAGAAGTAGACTCCACCGTGGGAGCAGGGCCGGGGCGGGAGAGTGCTAGAGTTCTGTCTAGTCAAGTTGAGTGGGATCAATTCCAATCTGTTACCTCCGAGGATGTGGACAGGCTGCTTGGACGAGTGAAACCAACCACCTGTCTCTTGGATCCTTGCCCATCCTGGCTTATAAAAGCTAGCCGGGAAGGACTGGGCGATGGGCTTCGTGGGGTGGTGAATGCTTCCCTCCGTGAGGGAGCCTTCCCAGACCCGCTGAAAGAGGCGGT
Organism: Podarcis filfolensis; assembly: GCF_964270895.1. NCBI lineage: Eukaryota > Metazoa > Chordata > Lepidosauria > Squamata > Lacertidae > Podarcis > Podarcis filfolensis. The sequence continues at coordinate 33,894,957 of NC_139608.1, read as the reverse complement.
TATTAAACCGCTTCTTAAAAAACCATCTTTAGATGCGGCCACGATGGCCAACTATCGCCCAGTCTCAAATCTTCCATTCTTGGGCAAGGTGATTGAGCGAGCGGTTGCCGAACAACTCCAGGCACGCCTGGAAGAAGCGGACCATTTGGATCCCTTCCAGTCAGGATTCAGGCCTCATCATGGGACTGAAACTGCCTTGGTCGCACTGGTTGATGATCTCCGGCGGGCTAGGGACAAAGGTGAGAGCTGTTTCCTAGTTCTGCTGGATCTCTCAGCGGCGTTTGATACCATCGACCATAACATCCTTCTGGACCGTCTTCAGGGGCTGGGAGCTGGAGGCACTGTCATACAGTGGTTCCGCTCCTTCCTCCTGGGCCGTGTTCAGAAAGTGGTGGTGGGGGATGAGTGTTCAGACCCCTGGGCTCTCACTTGTGGGGTGCCTCAGGGTTCTGTCCTCTCCCCCATGCTTTTCAACATTTACATGCAGCCGCTGGGAGAGATCATCAGGAGGTTTGGGCTGGGTGTTCATCAGTATGCGGATGATACCCAGCTCTACCTCTCTTTTAAATCAGAACCAGTGAGGGCGGTGAAGGTCCTGTGTGAGTGTCTGGAAGCGGTTGGAGGATGGATGGCGGCTAACAGATTGAGGTTGAATCCTGACAAGACAGAAGTACTGTTTTTGGGGGACAGGAGGCGGGCAGGTGTGGAGGATTCCCTGGTCCTGAATGGGGTAACTGTGCCCCTGAAGGACCAGGTGCGCAGCCTGGGAGTCATTTTGGACTCACAGCTGTCCATGGAGGCACAGGTCAAATCTGTGTCCAGGGCAGCTGTTTACCAGCTCCATCTGGTACGTAGGCTGAGACCCTATCTGCCTGCGGACTGTCTCGCCAGAGTGGTGCATGCTCTGGTTATCTCCCGCTTGGACTACTGCAATGCACTCTACGTGGGGCTACCTTTGAAGGTGACTCGGAAACTACAACTAATCCAGAATGCGGCAGCTAGACTGGTGACTGGGGGCGGCCGCCGAGACCATATAACACCGGTCTTGAAAGACCTACATTGGCTCCCAGTACGTTTCCGAGCACAATTCAAAGTGTTGGTGCTGACCTTTAAAGCCCTAAACGGCCTCGGTCCAGTATACCTGAAGGAGCGTCTCCACCCCCATCATTCTGCCCGGACGCTGAGGTCCAGCGCCGAGGGCCTTCTGACGGTTCCCTCATTGCGAGAAGCAAAGCTACAGGGAACCAGGCAGAGGGCCTTCTCGGTAGTGGCACCCGCCCTGTGGAACGCCCTTCCAGCAGATGTCAAAGCGATAAACAACTACGTGACATTCAGAAGACATCTTAAGGCAGCCCTGTTCAGGGAAGTTTTTAACGTGTGATATTTTATTGTATTTTTGGTTTTTATGGAAGCCGCCCAGAGTGGCTGGGGAGGCCCAGCCAGATGGGCGGGGTATAAATAATAAATTATTATTATTATTATTATTATTATTTTGCTTCTCTCAGTTTCTCATATGTCCAATCTTAAATTCAGTTGGCCACATTTCTCTCATCAGTTTGCAAATTATTTTTAACAGCCCTCATGAAAATTCACCAGCATCTTAGTTTGCATTTCTCCTGACATACACAGTTTCGTGTATGATTTTTCTCTGATAGAATGCATTTTGCCATGTTATTTTTATTAATACATACATTTAAACACAAACTCTTTCCCCCTCATGTACATATTTTGTACACATTTTTAGGTTGGAAAACAGCATCAGAAACTTTGAAGAAGTATGATTTACAAAAGAACACTGTGTTTCGGTTTATGTATTGTTTCAGGAAGTGTGAATTAGGTAGGATGAGATTCTGTTCCATCTAAGTTTTAGTTCTGTGCTTGCTCTTAGATGGTTTATTTCCCCAATTCCAGTATTAAAAATGATAAAAAGTAATAAACAGTTTTTAAAGTTGATGGAACTAGCACACTACCTAAAGTATTTAAGGTAGCAAATGGCTATCCATGGCAGCAACTTGTGTCTTTCGCATTGATTTTAGTGTGGAAATCAACAAAACACTTGTAATATTGTTGGGGTTCTTTTTGTAAGAATTGAATGAAATTTGCCGGCACATTAACCCCTTCTTTGGCAATGAAACCTGTGAAATTTCAGACAAATTGGTGTAGGGACTTTCATGTTAGGCACCTTCAAAATATGAGGTGTTTTAGTTGTGTGTGAGGATTTTTTATCTCCTGAAAGGAATATCAACAAACACAACCCATTTTTTGGGGAGGGGTTTCAAAACCATGTGATAATAGACCAAGGTTTCTTTTTGTTCTGTTTTTTAAGAAAAACGAAATCCCACTCAGCACGTGCGAACCACCATGGATGCCTAACTCTGGACTCATTTAATGTGTGCTAAATGTCAGTGGTGGTTGATGCGGTGTGGCAAATTGGCTCCATTGGGGCATCTGTGCAGCCCTGGTTTCCTGCCACTCTGCCTCAGCTCATTCAGGTAAGTTGTATCAGTGCTGATGATAGGAGGGTGACTCCATGGCTCTGCCACGGTTCCTGCTGTTGCTGCTGAGGGTATATTTTGTTTAAGGCTCCTAAATCGCTTCAAGGCTTACACACTTATTTTCAAAAACTAGATTTCCCCCCACTCACTGGATGCATTTGAAAATGCATCCAGTGCCTGGGTGAGTGGCCGACTTCTGAATTTTATACATGTTAACTCCAAAATAAATCCTGCCAAGTTCAGTGGGACTTACTCCCTAGTAAGTGTGCTTAGAACAGCAACCTCATTTCTGAAGGCAGTTCTGCAGGTCTGATATGCCTTCATCCTCTGTGAAGTAAAAAAAAAATCTCAGCTGACAGGGTTTTTTTTTAAAACAAAAACAAAAACTTGAGGCTATGAATATAATTTGAAACAATAGCTTCTTGTCAAAAACAAGAAATACAATACCATTCTGTAACATCTTAAGCAGCCTAGAGAAATACACTTGAAGCTGAAATATATTCACATATGGGGTGGGGGGAATCACAGAAAATACAGACATTCTAGAAATGTAAAATCATGAATATTATCTTCAATGGTTATTTAGAAATAGATTTCCAACACTGATGAATCCAATTATTTATAAAGTTCAGTCAAAAGAACACAAAGAGGAAAGGGGGAGGCAGTCCTTAAAAGGACAAAATAGCCTTTTGAAACACAAGCAGAACCAACCATATGATATCATTAAGTGCAACGATGCATGGCTACCTCAAATAGCTCAGTCGGTAGAGCATGAGATGTTTTATTCCAGGTTGATGGATTCGAGCCCCACATTGGACAAAAGATTCCTGCATTGCAGGCGGTTGGACTGTTTTCCGACTGTTCCCATCATCCCTGACCACTGGTCTTGCTAGCTAGGGATGATGGGAGTTGTAGTCCAAAAACAGCTGGAGACCCAAGGCTGGGAAACACTGGACTAGATGACCCTCATTGTCCCAACTCTTCTATAATTCTATATGACATTCCATGTGAGATTTTTAAACAGTGCCTTGGAAATTTAGAATCCTGATTTTCCAGAGTTCTATACCGGAGGAGGGGGGGAACTACCCAATCTCATCTGCAGAAGTCCAGACCTCAACAGGGGAAGAGCTGTGGGATAAAGTGGGTGATATGACAGAAGGAGATGGGACAACAAGGAATTGCATGGGGAGAGGGGTAAGAATGACTGAATAGGGCCATAGGTAAAGGTAAAGGGACCCCTGACCATTAGGTCCAGCCGTGGCCGACTCTGGGGTTGCGACGCTCATCTCGCTTTACTGGCCGAGGGAGCCGGCGTACAGCTTCCGGGTCATGTGGCCAGCATGACTAAGCCGCTTCTGGCGAACCAGAGCCGTGCATGGAAACGCCGTTTACCTTCCCGCCGGAGTGGTACCTATTTATCTACTTGCACTTTGACGTGCTTTCGAACTGCTAGGTTGGAAGGAGCAGGGACCGAGCAACGGGAGCTCACCCCGTCGCAGGGATTCGAACCGCCGACCTTCTGATCGGCAAGTCCTAAACCCTGTGGTTTAACCCACAGCACCACCCGCGTCCCGAATAGGGCCATACAAGGCCCATTATTAGTTTCAGACTATGGGAGGGATCCAAGCAACTTGTTCCCCTTAGTACAGAGATTTACGCTCGTGCAATGGAACCTTTCCCATTCTCCTTTCCCTGTCCTCCCCAAATCTGTTTGGGGGGGTTGGGGAACCCAACACATATTTATGTGGCACATGGTGGGAGGAGGAGAAATTTTGTTGCACAAGAGTAAAATATGTGTGCTAAGGGAACAAGAGACTCAGTGCTACTTCGGATACAAGCCTGTCCCATCATCCTTTGACAATGGACTCCACAGATTGTGAGCAACTGCATCTTTGTTCTCTGACATTCTCTTAGCCTTTCTGTTTGGCTTTTATTATACCGAGACTCAATGTTATAAAGTTATGCTCCTCATAATCTAGTGCTAATGGGACTGAGGTTTGTCCCTTTCAACTCTAAAATTATTCATTCTGGGGGAGAAAGAATTGATGGACCTGAAACCCATAAGGCAGGTTTCATCCAGATGCATTCTATTGTTAAATAGACTAGGGCTTCTCCCACAGACTGTCATTATTAGACTATTTTTCTTTAAATGAGGAGAAAATGTCAAGAGACTTCTGGAAGGGAACATCTTCCTTTCCCCTCAATGCTGAAAAGATGATGTCATCAAACTGTTGGTGAAGAAACTGCTGGTGTAGCAGGGGCAGATGAAGAAGCACTCAGTTGAGCTCTGCCTTAATCTCAGTGTTTTTGCTCTTGCCCTAGACTATTGTATGGGAGAATACTGGATCATGGACTAAGTGCTGGAATGGTTTAATCCTGTACCTTCACCTATAAGGTATAAAATCCCCGTAAGACTCCAGTGACCTCCTTCAAAAGAAAACCAAACCTGAGTAAGCGCTGTATCCCAAAACCTTGAACCCTTGGATTTTTCAAGTACACATAACAATATAGTTATTGTATATACGAATCCATTGTGAGGAATAGGGTGGTGACGTTGCCAATTCAATGCATGATTGTTTTCATGTGGGATTTTGAATTTTTTACAACAAATAAAATGTCTGCTATAAATAAATAAATAAATAAATAAATGATAGCTTCTATGATTATTTAATTTCTTTAGCCTAAAGAGTATTCGGGATACACTATCAATAAATAACTGATTCAGAGAACCAAATTATTCTTTCATTCTAAAGAACATTCTTCTTTTATTCTAATGTAACCATTAATTTGCCATTACCTTAAGAAACCAATTACAACCCTTACGTACATTACCTCACGATGGATCTTGAAAGAGATAGTGAAATCTATTTGTGTCTAATTCCACTTTCTGTCTTCTGGAGATATCCAATATTCCCCAGGCAAGTGATAGCCATGTGTTCTGCTTTTATTTCAGTTGAATTACAACCAATTGTCCATTGCTGATTGAAGTCATTTGACATTCATAAACCCGAGAATGTAAATTGTTAGGAAAGTTTCTGTTGTTTGTAAGGACACATCAGTTTTGACCATTGTTGGTTATGCTTTCAAATGTGCAAACTGAACCATTTTAGTATAATTTTTAGTGTAAGGATTTTCATTTGGTACACATGAAGAATTTGATAGTTGTATCTACATATATACACTGAGGTCTGGGGAAATGTAAAAAATGAAAATGAAATGAAATGTACTGTCCTTTCCTAGGGAAAATAAACGTTTTTATGAAACCATTCTTGTTTAATGTTTCTTTAAGCTGACTCTGTAATTCTCCTTTCTTAATTGGAGTTGTTCAAATTTCCTAACCTACTTTCTTATCAGAATTATAGGGTTTCAGTTATTTTGCATTAGCCAGCTGAGAGAGAAAAAAAGAAACTTTTAACCCAAACCCTGTATGTTGAGCTTAGATATGAATTAGTCACAAAATATCCAGCACTGTGTGCAACACTTTCAAAATTCTATTGTAGTTTTGAGGTGAAATATAATTAAAAACTGTCTGGGGGAAAATGGGAAATTATTGCGTGCTCTGGCCAATGCTGATAGTTCATGCTAGGAGGGATGATTAGTAGTTGCAATATAGTAAGTAACAAAAGGAGAAATTAACTTCTCCCCATATCCAATATGAACCTTGATTGGACGATGTGAAATTGAAACTTCCACTTATGTGGTCACAGATGACACAAGACCGTCAGTCCCTCTGCTTTAACAGTGGCCAACCATTTTGGCAAGGCCGGCAGTGCCAAAAGTCCAGTTCAGAGTAAGACATAATGGCTCTCCATGCAAAATGCCTACAGGTATCTCCATATGACTTAAGTTGGTTTTCCCTGTAACCTGCTTAGCTAGAAAGTGGGCAGCATTCTTGAGCAGAAAGTGGGACTGAACGATGCCAGAGGCAAAGCCAGAAGGTCTCCTGTGCTGTGCGTACGTGCACATTATTATTTTTTATTAGATTTATATACCACCCTTCAACATAAGACCTTGGGGCAGTTCACATGCTTATGTTGTAGATTGACCACCAATGCTGTGTTTTGAGCATGGTTAAAATCTAGAGAATTTTCTCCTCTAGAAGAAAGAGTTTACCATACTATTTGCTGCATTCGGACTCTCCAAACACAGAATTAATACTTCAGTACCTCGAAGATCGAGTATTACCTTTCTGAGGGACACATAACATGCTGTCTGTGCCCCGGAGACAGACACCAATTTATGTTCATTAGGCACTCCCCAAGTCCTGCTCCTCTTCAGTTCTACCTGCTTCTCAGTCTGAAAGGGCAAAGAGTTTGCTTCCACTCAAGCACTGTAATGAGCTACAAGCAACACTGTTTGTTTTGCCTTGGGGCCATTGGGGGCTGTGGGTTCCGGATTCCGCAGGTTGACAGTTGCTTCTGGGTGTTCTGAGGACGGCTGTCCGGCTGAAGCAGCAACAAACGTGAAGTTATTGTCCTGTCTCGGGACAGTGCAGCACATTCGAGTAGACCTCAAGGAGCCTTTGTTGCTGGAAAGGCCTGATTTCCTGTCACATTTCAAGAGAGAGCAAAAGCACCTGTAAAACTGAAACACAAAGACAGGCGTTAAATAGAAATCTGCTGTGTGGTTGATTTGTTCTGCCATTGCACCGAGAGCGATGTGGTCCTCCTCTTCGATGTTCAATAGAGAAATGATATTCCGAGCTACTGTAATGGGCAGGAATTATGAAATGAAATAAATTAGCAGATGCATTTAGAGTTCAATTTAGCAGCCAAATATTATTTCAATGAAATTTGACTGCATTTGTAGTAATGCAGAGTTACCGAGTTAAATATTGTCTCTAGTTATTAGGGGTTGGAGCTAAGACTCCATGCTTTAGCTCGTCCTTAATTGTAGTTACTTTCTTTTTCCTATGCAGTTGCGGGTTAGCCTGTTATTTAATAAACAGCCTCTTGTTATGAGCCTACAGAGCCCCCCCCCAAAAAAATCTCTTCAAATTTCCATAAATAAAAAAATAAACAGGCAGCTTTCTTGACGCAAGCCTTTGAAGGTGGCCATTTCAAAACTGAACTTACAGTCAATACTGTGCATGCCTCCTTGGAAGTAAGTCCCATGGAATTCAGTGGGATTTACTCCCTAGTAAGTGTGTTTGGGATTATTGCTTTAGATTATGTGCTAACAAAAACCTATTGGCTGGGATCCAAAGAACTGCTCAGAGCGGGAGCAAACAGTGGAGTGTTTGTTCGTTTTCTCTTTGTACAGTTCACCACAGCTCCATATTTATTTATTCAAATTTTGAATTTTACCCCACCTTTCTGTTTAAAATGTTCGAGGCATTTTAAAACAATTAAACTTGACAGTAAATAAAAGGGATAAATAAACCTGCTCAGACTGAAAAGGCAGGGAAATGAGAATTTTAACAGAGCAACAGGCATATGCTGAAAAGGGAAAAGTGTGCTCACACAGTGATGGAAAGCCGAGAGAGAGAGAGAGAGAGAGAGAGAGAGAGAGAGAGAGAGAGAGAGAGAGATCTATGCTTTATGATGTGAATAGGGACCTCCAGGTGTTGCTTGATTACATTTTTCATCATGCTTGTCCTTTGCCTTATGCTGGTTGGGGCTAATGAGAGCTAGAGTCCCACAACCTCTGGAGGGTCCTAAAATTCCCAATCCCTACTTTATTTTCTTACATCTCTTTATTCCAGTTCGGCTTCTGAAAAATATTTCCATCTTATCGAACAACAGTCCTGCCTTGACTCCCTTTGCTGAGCCCTTAACATTAGTTACAATCATATGCTCTGTCTTATTTCCTAATTAGTATAAATGCATGTACTGCAAGGAGATGTAATCTCATGGGGCATATTGATGCATCTGAATTATTTGAAGGCATTAAAGAAGCCACTGGGTGAATTCCACATGGAGCTACTTCAAGGTCACCACCATATTTTAAAGGAAGTCCTACTGCTCGTTTTACAAATTTGGGCTAAAAGAGGTCATGGCTCAATTTTTACTCTTCAGGAAAGTGCGTTAAACTTGGAATTAGAGGACAAAACCAAGTGCACACTAATGATTTTAAGCTACATTGTCATCAGTTACATCTGGTCCTCCTAAATTACCACTACCAATGATTACAAGGTCAGGTAGAAGTCAGAGACTGTAGCAACAAACCAGAAAACCGATTGAGCAACTCAAAAAATAGAATACAGGAAAGTAAGTGCATACTTCTGTATGTATGATCAAACTCAGTCTTCAACACTGAGGGCTGTGTTAGAGGAACCAGTTTCATTTTTCAACTGCATAATGGCATGTAGGAATGTTGAATTTGCCACTAAGTGCTACTATCTACATCGCTTGGAAGTAAGTGGCAAATCTCTCATTGTTTGCAATGGTCTCTCATGTTATTTATCTGAAGCAGTTTTACCCTGCTGTTCAGCTGACAAGGTTCCCAGAGTGGCTTACATAAGATCAATAACAAAGAAGACAGTCCCTGCCCTCGAGTTGGCAATCTAAAAGGCATGACATAAAAGGAAAAAGGGAGGATGTGGGAAGATAACAACAAGCAAACTCTTATTCTTAAAGTTACAGAGTTCTTATAATGAGCCACTTCAATGGAAACAGTTGAGGGAGGGAGAGGAGGAGCCCATGAGAGTGGGCCCTGCTTTCAATCTTTCCTTCTGCTTTAGTCTGATGGAATGGTTGCACTTAGAAAACTTATTCTGTCTGTTTTTAAGTACATGCGGTTCAATAATCAAAGACCTTGAGATAGTGAAATTCAAAGATGGGACTGATGGGGACAGGAGGACTATTCCATCAAAAGCCTTAAAATCATTGGTATTTTGTAGATCTTAGGGAAAGCTACAACAACAACAACAACAACAACAACAACAACAACAACAACAATTTATTATTTGTACCCCGTCCATCTGGCTGGGTTTCCCCAGCCATTCTGGGTGGCTTCCACAAAGACCAAAAATACACTAAGATGTCACACATTAAAAACTTCCCTGAACAGGGCTGCCTTAAAATGTCTTCTGAATGCCAGGTAGTTGTTTATTTCCTTGACATCTGATGGGAGGGCATTCCACAGGGCGGGCGCCACTACCGAGAAGGCCCTCTGCCTGGTTCCCTGTAGCTTTGCTTCTCGCAATGAGGGAACCGCCAGAAGACCCTCGGAGCTGGACCTCAGCATCCGGGCAGAATGATGGGGATGGAGACGCTCCTTCAGGTATACAACAAGCTATGGCAAGGTGACAATGTGAAGGATGGCATATACCAGGGGTGGCCAACTCCCAAGAAACTGCAATCTACTCACAGAGTTAAAGCCCCATTTTGGGGGGTTCAGGGCAAATATGTTGAGCTTTTCTAGGGGAGCCAAAGTTGTTAAGCTTCTTTAGAGGGAGCCAGTGATCTGCTGGTGATCTACCACAGATATCCAGTGATCTACTGGTAGATCACGATCTATGTGTTGGACGTGCCTAGCATATACTAACTGCGAGGGCCTTGGGTTGATCCAGGGTGCAGATGTCTGTAGGTTTAAGAAAGTGTATGAATGGATATTTGTGAGTCTGTAAGGAAAGGGTAGCAACCCATTGGCTTCCTGTCACATATAATCTGTTTGCACAAGAAATACAATGCTGTATCTAATAGCAGTAAGCTTTCATAAACATCTAGGGTTGTGAATACCTAAGGCTGTGTGAACTTGTGATGTTGAACTTGTATCACCAGAATATTCTTGCAAGAAATGAAACAAAAAACCCTCTGGCATTTCAGTCATGCTAAACTAATTTCTAGTCCTCTTAATGAGATACAAAAGATGAATCCAGACATCAGAAGACTAGTCCTACAGCCTTCTATTGACAGTAATCACAAGGTGTTGATACTGTATGGCCAAAACAATACATAATTTTAAATGCACCCTTCTTCCCCTTCTGCAATAAAAGCAGGAATTCCGAAACTTTTCATGGTCCTCCCTCCTCAGCCAGTCACAGATTTGGAGTAAGGGAAGACACTATAGTAGTTGTTGATACAATTCTCCCAAAACAATCTGGATAAGCAACTTTGTAAGTCCTGATAAACCAAAAGCCACAGAGGAGTGGGGAGAGGGGACATTGCTAGATATCTGAGGCTATTCAAAGCTCTTTGAGATGCTAGGAGGTTCACCTAAGGTGGTCACTTATGCACTGCCAAAAAGGAGAGAATGCACCCAAAAAGAGTACATAAGAGGCTACAGATTTGCAGAAAATATGCACTTGTTGATTTAGATGCACAGATGCAAATTTTAAAATAATTGCTAAAATTATTTAGAAATAAAATACATCATCTTACCACAGTGGGGGACTTTAGGATCAGGAGACCTGTGTATGCCTGCTGTCCAGGTGTCAGCTTCTAAGCCCCTGCTCTGTATTCTTAAGGTTCCTTACCTTTAAACTGGACTCTCCTCTGTAAAATAGAACATATGAACTTCCTAGGTTCACTAAGAAAAATGTTGATCACTGAATGAGATTGAGGCTCCAAGTAAGAGCACAGTTTAAGAGGCACTCCTCAACTAGGAAAAATAGAGCTGAGACTTAAGATTCAGAACCTCCACCAGAACATAATGCCTGAATTTAGGTTTAGCAGCTGTTGGAGCAAGATGTAGGGCTGAGAACATTGCAGACTGTGTCCAAACTGCTTCTCTGTATTGCTACCTACTTGGTTCTTCAATACCCCTCACCTACCCAGTACATCATCTGATTTGTTGCTTGCACTGACCTAATTCCTCAGTGATCAAGGTGGAGTACAAAGGACTCTAGTTCTGTCTGCCAAGCTTTTTGGTTCTGGCGTACAGCGGTACCTCGGTTTAAGAACAGCCCTGTTTACGAACGATTCGGTATACAAACTCTGCAAAAACGGAAGTAGTGTTCCGGTTAGCGAATTTCACCTCGGTTTACGAACGGAAGCCAAACGCTGGAAGGGCACCGGCGGCGGGAGGCCTCAAAGTGTGCCTCAGTTTAAGAAAGGCTTTGGTTTAAGAACGCACTTCTGGAATGGATTAAGTTCGTAAACCGAGGTACCACTGTATATGTTCAACATAGCGTAGATGTTCAACATCTCACAGGCCCTCTGTGGCTGGGCAGGATAAACATCTGGCCATTGGGTCAAATTGTTCTTAGTTTGCTATTTTCATTTTGTAATGGTTATAGGGGTTGCTCGTGCGTAAGTTGCCGCCACTCCTGGCTAGGTTGCCTGGTTAAACCTTTTCTGTCTGGACAGCCCTTCACTTTGTGGCTGTTTCAGTCGCTAGCAGAATCCGTCAGTGGGCGTTTCTTGAACCTCTTCCAGCACAAAAGTTCTTTGATGCCAAGTTTCTGCCTACTCTCCCTGCGCGGAAGTCTTCTGCGCAGGGTGGGTGTGGGTAGCGGAGGACCCGTGCTCTCCCCGCTGGTCTCCGGCGAGGAGTCCTGGAGCCCCCTCGCCGATTCCCCCATCTGCCCCCCTTTATCCCTGGTGTTACGCTGATTTCCTTCCCCAGCCGATGAGCTGTCTCTCTCCCTGCTGGGCCCTTCTCCAGCATCGCTTGGGAGCCTTGCCTCCGCCTCTGGCTCCGATGGCAGTTCCCTGACACATTTGTTCACTGCAGAGCAGGCAGAGGAGCTAAGAAATTTAGATACAATGAAAAGTTGAATTGGATGTTACAGGATGACCACATCCCCCCAAATGTAAGCTGCATATCTAGTTTCAGTGCCCCAGACATAAAGCATATGACTTCGCCGGTGGTCGGTTTTTATTTTTTGCACAGTTAAGACATCCACTGTTAGTATTTTTAAACAAAACTTACACAGACAGCTACATGCCTGCAGGGTATTCCTTAGCTGCCCTGAAGCCTTTTGCTTCTTTCTCCATAGATGAATGGATGTTTACATCACATTTCCTGGAAATATGTCATATTAGAAGCTTTTCCACACAGCAAGTAATTACCATAGAACAGAGCATTACCTGTAAGGGGAATGTAGGCTCCCTGGGAAACCATTGCAACATAATTTGGGTTTTCTTGCTAAATGAGCTTTTGCTCCACAGCTCAAGCAGAGGCTTATGGATCCTTTATACTGCTGACTAGTGCCATGCTTGGCTAAATACAAGTATTGATTTTGGGTGCTTCAGTGAGCTCCAAGCTGGAGAATGGGTGATTTATAGGAATTAGATCCTATAAGAAAGTGAAGTCCACTCTGGATGTTTTGGAACACTGTTACTGTTAATTTTTTTTTGTAGAATTTACGTTGCAACATGGTGAAACTGTAAACTGTTTTTCCATGACTGCTTTTCATGGAGCAAAAGAGTGTGAAGAAAACAGGCAAGGTTGCCTGCACAGAGCTCCCTTTAGAAGGAAAAAGGAAACAGACAAAAAATACTCCAGTTCATCTGTATGGTGGAAAGGTAGCAATAGGGACGGGCTGAATCTGGTCCCTACTGTCCCATCTGAACAGTCTGAAATTCCCGAGATTGTTAGCTGCTGTATCAGAGAAAGGAACCTCTGTGCACACAGCTTCTAGCATAATAAAGACTAGAAAGCCAAGTGGAATTGTGCCTGCAGAAGTCTGCAACATACCAAATGCAGTCAAAACTTTTTTCTTCTAATCAGATTTCACCATGACACAGTCCACTCAGAAATAAATCCTATTGACTTCAAAGATATGTTCTGCAATGTACGTGCATATAAGATGATTGCAGCCTAATAGGTATGTCTTGTTAAAAGGTGGTCCTATTTAGTTCAAAGACAGTATCCCCACAGGCTTATCTGCTCAGAAGTAAATCACATTTGGTTCAAAGACATTTCCTCCCAGGTAAGGTGTAGAACTGTAGACTGAATATAAATCTACTGTATATTTTGGAAAGTGGTCCATCTGTTTGTTCTCTATGCATTCAAATGTCTCTTGAGATAGTGGCTGGGGAAAACTCAGTGGGGTATAAATAAATTATTATTCTTATTATTCTTACTTGGCACAAGGGTTTCAGAGGCAGAGAAACCAGTTTTTGTCTACATTTGGATACTGGATTTGCAATTGCCCCTATTTGGATGCCTCTGAAGATATTGTTGCCCAAGCTGGCATGATGGTACCTGAGATTTAGGAGCAGGGTTTGGTCTGTATTTGGATACTGATGGATGCCATTTTGATGCAAAATGGTGTGGTGAAACATTCCAAACTGTGCCAATTTGGACATCTCTGGAAACACTACCATTCTAGTTTGATGTGACAGTGCTTGGGCTCAAGGAGTGGTTTTTTTATCTATGTTTTGACACCGTTGGACACCATTTTGAAGCAAGATGGCGGATGCAACCATTCCAAACTCCTGATTTGGACACCTTTGAAGATAACAGTGCCCAATTGCCCACAATGGTTCCTGAGATGGGCTTTGGTCTATGTTTGGATTTCTTTACTACAAGTATGCAAGCTTTCACAATTTCCCATTTGAAATTAAGTGAAGCCAATAAAAAATAAAATTCAGCACCAAATTTCCCAACACCATTTTTGGTTTGGGTGTTGTAGTTTCATGACCTAGATAGGATTTTTTTGGAGGGTGGCAGAACTTATTCCATCTCGCCTTTCAAAAGTGGAAATGACATTTTGCGACCTTCACGGGTACTTTTGCAGTATCAAAAAATCATAAGCAGTTCTGATATAGAAAAGCAATTTTCTGCTTCCTCTCTATATAATAGAATGAACTGTAATGGTGAGGTTTTGTGAAACAATGACAGGGAACGTCAGTTCAGCAGCAGAAAATCAGGTATCTGGGGAAGATTTTGCAACCCGTTTTTAGCTTGAAAAACCAGGCCCAACTCCTCCATTATTCGTGATTAGGGCAAACCTTGGTTTACACAAATAGACGTGCCCCTTCATATGTAGCTCAAGTATTGGAATTCAAACCCTGGGAATCATTGACGTAGATCAGCATAAAGATCCTGGTGGCTATGAGCCAATAGATCTCTGGATAACCAAGGGCCATTTTCCCTTGTCACATGCTTTTTTATTTATTTCCCACTAAACAGCCCAAGGTTTTTTTAACAATAAAAACATCAGCGAGAAAATGTGTATAGAAACAAGATAAAAAGTGGGATTTAAAAGAATTTCCCATTTAAAGACCTTTTGGAAGGGGAAGGCCTTCAATCAGTGCTCATGCTTGTCTGATAGATGAGAATACCAAATAGTAAATGTCACCACACTCTGGATTTTTATGTAAGGGTGACTGGGCTAGTTAAGGTGGTGGGTCACTGGAGTCTTAAAGCCCCATCTGCCCAAGCAAATAAAATAAAAGGAGAAATAAAGGTATGAGATATGGGGGCGGTGCTCAAGTCAACCACCCCCCAGACCACTCCCTTAAAATGCCCCTTGCTCAAATCACTTGGACTAACATTCATAGAAAAATCCACCTATTTCTCACCCACTTCCTTCAAGTGGATTCTGTGTTCCAGGTGTTGCTCTTAACTTGGACAACTTGCTCATTGTTTGAAAGCTAAGCAGTACCATGAGGATAAAACAGTCGGATCCGCCCTGTGGATGTACGCCATTGTCTATAGACAATAGATCCCAAAAGGCAATGCACAAAAATGAACAGCTTCTGCATTCTCTTTCAGAAGGCAATTGTTGGCTTTTGTAGCTACTCATTAATTCTCGCCTGTGCTGTCCTTTGGCAGCGTTCCTTACCGCTCTCATGAATGCACTCTGACATGCAAATCAAGTATTCATTGTTGCTAATTGTGCCACTGATGTGACTCTAGCTTTTATTTCTTGGCTCTGGTGTGAAAGGGTTGTTTTAGATCATATCCTATCTGATGAGTCATCATAATGGGAGACCAGCACTTCTGAAATGGTCTACCTTTCAGTAGCAACCTGCCCTCACATGAAGAGAAAAAACTCTAATATGATTTGGTGTTGATCCCCAAATCCCCTTATTTCAAGAAATCCCCAACAGCTATTTACAATGATATAGTCATTCCAGTAAAGCAAAATAATACATAGCATCACATGCAAAACCAAGCAATTGAAAACAGTTTAGAAATCAGAAGTTTACAGAATTGGGAGAGCAGAAAACAGTTATTAATGCCTAGACAATTACAAAGTAGGTTCCAACAGAACAGCCCAAGATAGGAAGCTGCCTAACACCAAGATGGACCATTGTTTCACCTAGCTTAGTATTGTCTGCATAAACTGCCAGTAGGTCTACAGCAGGGGTCAGCAACCTTTTTCAGCAGAGGGCCGGTCCACTGTCCCTCAGACCTTGTGGGGGGCAGAACTATATTTTGGAGAGAGAAAAATGAATGAATTCCTATGCCCCACAAATAACCCAGAGATGCGTTTTAAATAAAAGGACACATTCTACTCATGTAAAAACACGCTGATTCCTGGACCATTCGCGGACCAGATTTAGAAGGCGATTGGGCCGGATCCAGCCCCTGGGCCTTAGTTTGCCTACCCACGGTCTACAGGATGTGGAGCTGTTAGGGTTAAACCTGGATCCTTCTGTATTCAAAGATGTTCTCCCTTTGAACTATGGTCCTTCCCCACACCTGGGAAGATGGTAGCTTTATAATTGTATGGCTTAGGGGTCAATTTTGGTGACTGCTTACCTTCATGCCAGCCTTGGTTCAGAACCACCAGCTATGTCTGTGCAACCATAAAAAGGAAAGGTAAAGGGACCCCTGACCATTAGGTCCAGTCATGGCCGACTCTGGGGTTGCGGCACTCATCTCACTTTATTGGCCGAGGGAGCCAGCGTACAGCTTCCAGGTCCGAGGGCCAGCATGACTAAGCCACTTCTGGTGAACTAGAGCAGCACACGGAAACGCCGTTTGCCTTCCCGCTGGAGCGGTACCTATTTATCTACTTGCACTTCATGCTTTCGAACTGCCAGGTTGGCAGGAGCAGGAACCGAACAACCGGAGCTCACCCTGTTGTGGGGATTCAAACCGCCGACCTTCTGATCGGCAAGTCCTAGGCTCTGTGGTTTAACCCACAGCGCCACCCGCGTCCCATATGACTACTAATAGCAGCCTTTCAGAATGGGGTTGCAACTCAGATTGCTAGCTACAGTTGCCACACAAGCTTTGGTAGAATCAGCAGGTAGAACTCTCTTCATTTAAGAGCAGAATATGTGGAAATAAAGCACACTTACAGTGTCCTTAGCTAAAGTAAGTTTATGGAAATGGCCAGTTCTTATGTGCGGATGTTTGTGAATTTAAGAAATATTTTCAATTTTTAAAAAGGTGAGTTATCACTGTAAATCCTTTGAATTATGCAGTGTATTGGAGATTTGGATGTTCAGTGAAGCATCTTCTCTGTGTGTCATGTACTTCATGCCTAAAGAATTTGCCCACCTTAATTTAAATATTGCCTCTAAAAACATCAACCTATTATGGAGCATTCCCCCCACCGCCACAAACCCTCAAAGCTAAATCATGCCCTCGATTCTTCATCAAGGGCATCTTCAGAACAAAGAGCACTTGATACCTTCCTTGTTCTCTAAATTTCTTTAGCAGAATTCCATGTCAAGGACACTAGTTGGCAGTATAAACTTTTGAAATAAAATAAAGATAATAAGTCTTTTCTATCCCGCCTTTCAGCAGAAAACTTCCAAGACAGCAAAAAACCGAAATTGAAATATAGTAAAACAATAAGGGATACCAATACAATAATTAAATAGTAATGGCAGAATTTTGAACTCCCCAGAAGCACCACAAATAGAATTGTAATGTCTGAGGGTAACCTCCTGTAGTACAACTCCCTGCAATGCAGGAATCTCAGCTAGATCATACATGACAGATGGCCATCCAATCCCAGCTTAAAAACCTCCAAGGAGGGAGAGCCCACCACCTCCTGAGGGAGTCTGTTACAAAAATTGAACCATGGACAGCACCTGCCTTTATGACAGAAGAAGAGTTTGGATTTGATATCCTGCCTTTCACTCCCTTTAAGGAGTCTCAAAGCGGCTAACATTCTCCTTTCCCTTCCTCCCCCACAACAAACACTCCGTGAGGTGAGTGGGGCTGAGAGACTTCAAAGAAGTGTGACTAGCCCAAGGTCACCCAGCAGCTGCATGTGGAGGAGCGGAGATGCGAACCCGGTTCACCAGATTACGAGTCTACCGCTCTTAACCACTACACCACACTGGCTCTCACTAATCTCCTTTCCCTTCCTCCCCCACAACAAACACTCTGTGAGGTGAGTGGGGCTGAGAGACTTCGGAGAAGTGTGACTAGCCCAAGGTCACCCAGCAGCTGCATGTGGAGGAGCAGGGAAGCGAACCCGATTCCCCAGATTACAAGACTACCGCTCTTAACCACTACACCACACTGGCTCTCGACAGGTATCGAGGAGCTTTTACAGCTCCTTCCCTTCTGAGGATGCTTCCAAGGGCCACATGCTAGAGGCAAAAGTGGGTGAAACAATCCATGTAAAGTTTATCTTTGTACGCTAGGCTGGTTTCTTCTCTCTCTCTCTCTCTCTCTCTCCCCGCCCCCCCATCTAGAGAAGCAGGAGACATTATCAGAGTTCGGGGACACATCCTCACACTCAGGGTGTGACCAGTGAATAGCAGCTTCCTGGAAATAGTGGGGTGAATGTGTGATCTCTGAAATATACTCAGAGTCGCAAAGTGATTTCATGCTCTTTATTCAGCTCATAGTGGTGAGGAGGAATAAATGAAAGTCCCCTCAAAGTATCTGCTTTATATACATTATTTACACAATGGGCTGCACATGATTGGCTAATTCCGGAATTCTACTGTAAGCCAATCAGGTTGTGGATTCACTTCTATCTGGAGCATGATTGGGTGGTTCCTGCCAACCAATCATACTGCTGCATTGTTCTAGGACCAATCAGACTGCTGCCTTTTGGATCCTATTGTTCTAGGACCAATCAGACTGCTGCAGTTTGGATCCTATTCAACTCAGTATATAACAATCTCTCTCTCTCTCTTCCCATGTCTCCCTGCCACAGTCTGTTACACACACACACACACACACACAGAGGGAGAGAGAGAGAGAGAGAGTACATTATATATATATATATATATATATATATATATATATATATATATGAACAAGATCATGCAGATACTCCCAAACACCCTATAATCACAATGACATTTTTTCAAAAATAAATAAATGAAGCTTTGTCTCATTTGAGATTTAAGCTTCCATCTCAAGACTCAAGCCAAAAACTACATCTTTTTCTGTGTTACCAACTAGCATGTCTATTTGTTTTAATTCACCTCCCTCCCCAAGAATAACCTGTAGCTCAAAAGATATTTTCTAAAGGAAATTTGTCAAGTGAAACTTGTGAGACATAACTTTTTAAAAAAAAAATAATGAAAATGCCTTTGTGCAAAAGGAAGTTTATTTGGGGGGGTTGGGGAGGGTGACTAAGCTGTCTTAGCAGGTATCAGCAAGATATTTCACAAGCAATTATCTGATTCATAGGCCTCTTATTCCAAGCTGTAAAATGAAAAGCACAGGCCTTTGAAGATAAAAGGCCTAAGAACTGGAGTGCCCACTCTCGCCTTGTTGCTTTGGCAGGCAAAGCTTACTGTTGTGGCATGTTGTCTTTCAATTACACTGAAAGTATTTCTGCTCCAAACAAATCAGTTGCTGAAATTGAAGCACATCTGTGCTCTGTTGGGAGACAATAGAGGGAAAATGTTGGTTGGTGGAGAAAGCCACAACATTTGGGGTCTGATTTTATGTACTTGAAGATTGCCTCTGCCAGTTGCAGATGGTGCTCAAGCAGACTAGTGGCAAAGATTTATGATGATGTGGCAAGTCAGACAGCGGTTGCTTAGATGAATATGATATGAATCAATTTGATACATTTTGGTGATATAGCGCTATATATATATATATATTAAATAAATAAATGAAAAGCCTAAAAATAAACTGGAGGAAGGAAGCTGAGTCATTTATTTCCTGTGAAGAAAACAATGCACCCAACAATTAAGAAAAACATAACTTAATGAGAGAAAACTCAATGGAACTGGACAAAAGGTGTGTGGCTAGTTCACAGTGGCGACAAATATCCAAATACTTTGCAGCCAGTTAGCGTTATTTTCAGTGCTCAGGCAAAGTTAGCTCAACATAACTACTGATGGCAAGCAGTAACTCTTTTGGGCTGTGCCTGACCCAAGTGGTTGGAAAAAAATGAAGTAAACTGCATTGGACTTGTTTGAAAACCTATAGCAGGCAGAGACCTAAGGGCAATCTGTTTTTGTTTGAGCCTTTGCATGTTTATCTGGACGATAAGTCCCACATATTTAACTGCTAGAGGGGCAACTGTGTTACTCTCCTGCCCTAAATACTGTAAATCAGTGGTTCCTAATTTGCTTATTACTGCAGACCCCCCGTTTTTCAAAAGCCAAGCTATGGACTCCCTACTTTGGAAAATTTTGATATCGGTAGTTTTTGTTTACGTGAATGCTGCCACGGACCCCCTGGGTGGGTTAGGCGGATCTGGGGCCCTCAAACCACCAACTGGGAACCACGGTTGTAAACAAACAAACAAACAAGTCTATGTTTATCTTGGTGGGGGGACCCTGTAGGCACCAGAGAAGGCCTCTTCAGGCACATGTGCCCCCACAGCCATCATATTGGTGACTCCCTGTTTATGCAATGAGAAATTTGTCATTTCAACAACATTCCCTGTGATTTGTCTAACAGTGCAACATTATCCATCTCACACGTGATATAAAACAAAGCAAACGCTGAATTTCAGAAAATATTGGTGAAACTGGGATATTTTAAACACATTTTATTACTGAGGAGGCAGCTGAACATGTACATGTTTTCTGTATAAGTTTGCAAATAGTTACAAATCACTTCTGAAGAAATTAATTGTGGCAACAGTCTCTTGCTTACCTTAGACCTCCCTCCTGGAGTTCTCTGTGATGCTGCTGGCTTTGTCTTTCAAGGCAGTCAGTCTTCTGTAGTGGGAATGTTACCTTGAATCTGCACAGCATTTTTAGTCTTCAACTCGCCTCAACTCACAATTTCCATATAACGGGCTGGGAGGAATTGAAGACTGAAAATGACATACAGGGCAATCAAACGCCACTTTTTCTGAGAGGCAAGAGTCCTGAGATTGATGTCTGCTGTGTATGATTACCTGAAATTTTCATGGGAAGAAACCATGATAAAGACCATAGGGGAGAGATTTGTTTATACAGAGAAAATATTTTAGAAAGCTCCTTCCTGGTTCTGCTGGAATTTGCAGTTTATTTTGATGGCTTTTACATATCCTTTCTTTTTGGTTAAGAAAGTAAATGCTTTCACACAGTGGCAAACCATCAACATTTCACCTAAAGAGAAACAGGAATTAATTATCATTTCCAAACATGCACATGGTGTCCACCACATGGTGCTTGGATTCGATTTGCATTGCACAAGGCAACCGCATTGCTTGACTGTCCTGCTTGAAGATTTAAAAAAAATCTTGCTTCTGATTTAATGGAGCAATACAGGTAACAAAGCTTAAATAATAAAAGTAAAAACTTTGACAGAAAAGAATGCCATGAGAGGGTCAAATAGAGAGGTACTTATACACTACTAACTGACATAACTTTCCACCCTGAGTTCTGATTCATACTTTCAACCATTTAAATCCATAATGCCAATCCTTTGGATCCAGAAGGTTAATGAGTAGTTTGGTGATGTTGGTCCATTTTTGTCTGTTGCACCAAACATAAACCAAACTAACAGTTGTAAAGATGCAACTCAATGGCTTGAAATGAGAAACCTGGTTTTCTGCTACAAGAGCAAGACACAGCAAGTCTTGGACCAGTATGTAACCCCTTCCTGTTGCACTCAGAAGGAGCAGAAGTTTTCGGCTCTAAACAAATGATAGTTCTGCATGATGCCCAAACTCAGGGTGTGTGGTTTCTTTAAACCTATGGTTAGTGAAAACAAGCAAAGATCTGAAACCATGGTTTGAGCTTAATTTGCGATCTCCAATCATACAGAGCCAAATCAAGACATTTTCCTGTCTGGGGCAGAGCAGCAAATACGTAGTGCCCAGTTCCCACAGTTGAGGTCTATAGAATCTAAGGCTGGTCAAGTTATTTTGCCACTTGAGGCAGAAAATTCTATGTATGCCTATTCCCCTCTCTGGTAGGAAGTAAATAAATAATAAATATTTGTTGCCTTTAATGATATGCAGAGTTAGCTGCATGACCAATGGTACAGCCAGCCTAGAATTCTAACAGTCTAACACATGCATAACAAAATACTAACTTGTATCACTTTTTATTCTGATTTAGTTTTCTTGTGTGTAGCTTCCTCACTAGGTGTATTTTAGAAAACAAGAAGTGAACATCTAATTGTGCAATCCTGCACATATCTACTATGCAGTATAAATCCCATCAATTTCAACAAGGTAACAAGCAATAGAATTGCAGTGGAAAGCAAATGACTTGCAATACTAGGAATGAGAAATGTTTCCTCAGTGACACAAGAGTGAAATGAAACAGCAGTCTAGCATTTCCACCATCTCTTAGAGAAGAGAAACTCTGCATGTGTCTTCCTTTTGGTTTTTAAGAAAGCCACAGCCCAGCCCTTTAGCACGCAAGTGTCTGAACTGTTTAATACCACACATCCCACAGGTCAGGATGCAACAGCTCTACATCACAGAGATAAAGAGACAGTACAAATAAGGCAGATTTTTCTGGCTTATTTTTAGAAAGGCACTGGTGTTGGTGTTTGTCCTTTCCTGAAATAAGCACTGCGTACAAATGAGTTCTATTCATACTTGTACACAAGGTTAGTAAATACAATAATTACCTGCATTCTATAAGACTATTCAAATGAGTAGAAGCAGAAGTAATTCAATGAGTCTAATCTTTCCATATTTCTGTAGAAATCATTCCTGGGTGGTAGCTTTGCAGTGTGGTAACCTACTTAATTCCATGTGTTTCATTATTGCATTTCAAGTGTTTACAAAGGGCAAGGATATAACTCAGTAGAGGAGCACAGGCTTTGAATGTAAATAGTTCTAGGGTCAATTAAGGCAGGAGATGATGAGGAAGACCTCTCGGTCTGACATGCTGAAGATCTGCTGCTGGTCAGAGTAGACAATAGTGGACCAGATGGGACAAATAGTCTGACCTGGTTTAATGCTGTTTCCATTTGTAACTACATCTTGTAATTTACACATTAAGATTAAAACAAGGAGCCTTGGGGCACCTGAAAGACCAACACATTTATTATGGCATAAACTTTCATGGACTACAGACCACTTCATCAGAAACATTTAGTGCTATCCTGATATATAACTATCCCATCAGCTACATTCATTATTATTACAGGCTGGGGACACCCTATCCCAGAGATAGCTAATGTAACAATGGAATCCAGTGACCATCAGCATCAGCCAGTATGGCGAATGCTCAGGGATGATAGGATTTGTAGTCAAACAGCACCAAGAGAGCAACATGTTGGCTACCCCTGTCCTAACCCTTGACATTTCTATGTTGAAAAGCCTACAAACCTTCTGTTGAAAATGAAAGCAGGAACCAGTTTAATTTTATACTAGAAGTACCAATAAGGGCTGTGGTAGTTTGTGACCCTAATCTTTTTCTATGAAATTATTGGAAGCTGCCTATATGAGATCAGGCTTTTCCCACCATCCAGCCTAGACTGTGGTGCTCTAGAGTCTCAGACATTGGCCTTCTCCATTGCCTACTGCCAGATCAGAGGCCCTGGTCTTTTGTATTTACTTGGTACTGAACATAAACCCCAAGGCTGATCCCTGACACAAATGAGATCCTGGTCATCACAGCACTCAATATACAAATGGGGCACTAGTTGTAGTTCAGCAGTCAATTCAGCAACTTGGATAAAGAACACGGCTTTGAGACTTCCTCTTGTTACTTATATGGCATGTCTGATTGCTGTAAGTGAGGACAAGAAGGTAGAAGAGAGTGACAAAAGTCAGCATTTTGACCAACGTTGGGCTGTATTCACATCGCAGTCTGGTTGAACTGATCCATTTTAACCTCCATGTGTGACAGTGGCCCAACTCCAGCAAAGTCCTAATGCTTGAGGCCAGAATGTTAGCATCCACAGAAACTGTTTGGGTTCTTCTTTCTTTGGAAAAATAGGACTTATGTTGATCAATGTGTTGATTAAATATAGATTAATTGCTGGGGGAAGGAAATGGGGGTGGGCACAACAACAAAACTATCACAAGGGAGTGAGAAGGGCATGAGGAACCAGAAGAGAATCTGGCAAGATATGCTTAGAGTTTCTGAAGCTTATCGATTTGTGAGGAAGGGCTGGGTTTCCTCTTCCAACGGATGCTGCACAGTTATGCTTCAGATAGTACTAATGCTATAGCACTTGCTTGCAGAGCTCCTGTTGAACTAGCCTCCTGAAAAGGAGGCTGCATCCAATGGAACAAGTGCAACTATCAGCTCTCAGATGAAAGGCTTCATATGGCCTTCAGATGATCAAGGTGATGTTACACTGAACACTTCCTTGTGGGCACCTGGAGTCAGATAAGGCAGGTAATCATTTCTTTGTTTCTTTGTTTACATTTTGCATTATGCTGCTAGATTAAGATATTGGTATTATAGATATATAATACTACAGAGAAGTCAGTCATGATATATAGATCTGAAAATAGGCTCTAAAGAAGCACATCAGGAAACTAGACAGAATGGGCACATCTGAAAGTTTCAAACCAATATGTACCCATGTTTTGAAAGATGGAACAGATACGTTGGTTTGAAACTGATATATACACTTGCAACAGGAATGATTGTGCCCATGGACAAAGCCAGGATTTTTGTTGGGGGGGGCAGGCCTTTTTTTTTAGGGGGGCAGAACCTTAGTTTGCTATGTATTTTTATTGAATTTTATTGATTGGGGGCAGCTGCCCCTCCCTGCCCGCTCCCAGCTACACCCATGATTGTGCCCCATATGCTTTTCCGGGAAACAATAATTTTTTGGCGTCTAGTATTGTCCTACTCTGAATCAAGGAGGTTAGGAAACAGTGAAGTTGAACCAGGTGCTGTTGTTAAAACAATCACTCAAGCTTTAATGATCTCTGTGTTCCATTTTTGCTACTTGTTGTTTTATTTTTTAAAATCTCTTTACAGAAACTTGTCATAATGGCAAACTGCAGTGAAATCAAGATGGATAAGAACATAGTCACTTTTGAATATGTTCTCTACAGCCCAGTCACTCTCTTCGGAGTCATATTTAATACAGTTGCCTTGTGGGTGTTCTGCTTGAAACTGGGCAAATGGACAGAGACCAGAGTTTACATGATCAGCTTAGTCCTGGCAGACTACACACTGCTCCTTACCTTACCATTCATAATGTACTTTCACTACCATGAATGGCCCATTGATACTTTTTGCTTTGTCGTATTCGGAATCAATTGCATGAACATGCCAATGAGCATGGGCCTCATCATGCTAATAGCGATAGACCGGTACATTGCAATCAAACATCCTCTGAAAGCCAAAGTAATCAGGTCTCCACGGAAGGCAGCTGTTTTCTGCTTATTTGTCGGGCTCTGCTGTTTAGTTTATACAATCACACGCATTCGGTCATTCAAAATTAAAGAAGGATATGTTTGTTTTTATTCACACTTTGGTCAAAATGTGCCTCATGCCCTGATCAAACCTATTGTTTTCTTTTTCATACCACTGGTTATATTGTTGTTTTGTTCCATACAAGTCATCCGATGCCTCAGGAAGAAACATAATGCTGGTCCTCATGAAGAAAAGTTAACCCAGAAAGCCATCTGGGTGGTCTCAGTGAACTTGGCCACCTTCATTATATGCTTCCTGCCTTTCCATTTAAGCTTTCTGCTTAGTTATGTCCTGAAGGCCGTCAGAGGATCGGAATGCGAGTTGCAGAATGTCATGCATATAACTTCATGCATAGCCAATCTGAATTGCTGCTTAGATGCCTTGTGCTATTATATGGTTACTAAGGAATTCCAGGAAGCTGCAGCTCTCTTGCCTCCCTTCAATGCAATGCAATCCGGGTCCAACTTAACTCAAGATTTACAGCTGCAAAGTAAAGCACCTGGAATGGCACCATTACAAAGTTAAACACCTGAAATTACAATGCCATTTTAAGAGGCATGTAGTTTCACCTTTGGAGTACTATGTCCAGCCAATCAAAACCTCATACTTAGGACATTATGTCAAATAAAGCTCAGCAGACAAAGCAAAGACAGTACAGAAACCCAGTATTGTGTTTATTGTAATTTATACATTTTTATCTGAACTTGGTGCCCTGAATTGTCACTGATCAGTGTCTTGGTTTAAGGTCTCCTGTTGAAACATCAGATTATGCTCTTATTTACCGGTAATGCCTTTCATTCAAATATGTCTCTATATCCAAGATGGTACTTTGTATATTGAAAACCTGCCTTTGTACTTTCCCAGTGATTTTAGTTTGCAGCTGATACAAGCTACAATGTAAATTTGTTTTAATACAGAGAGAGAGAGAGAGAGAGAGAGAGAGAGAGAGAGAGAGAGAGAGCGCCACTGGGAACCCTGTGTGAGAGTGCTAGATATAATAAATAAATAAATATGATTTTTAAAAATACTGGCTTTATTTCCAAACGTTTTTGACAAAACATGTTCTTAAGGTGATGGTATTTACTGCACTGTTTCATCCCTAATATAAATGAATGATGTCCTTAGTCTCTTACTTAAATGGTGGTGGTGTTAATTAGGATTTTTCCACTGTTTTGAGTTTTGTTTATGTGCTCGTCAGCAGATAATAGCATCAACCGCCGAGGAGATCTCCTGACAGCTTTGCTGATTGTGTCAGAATTTTGGCAGAGAGATTGCCCAGAGCTACAGGGAGAACCTGCAAGCACCGAATATAGATACAGAATTTGATTCTAGTAAATTAGTAGCACATATATATGCTACTTATCTGCTAGAATCATTGTTAATATGAGTCACTCATATTTCTATGAGGCCTGTGACATTTTAATACACTAGACTTCATAGTTTTCCTTAGTGTGAAATGAAGGCACACAAGAGTCCACGGGGTGCACAGATGGAGCATGCCTCAGGTCTAGCTGCTATTGTGTTGCTATCTTTCTGGATCATGCTCCAGGTGGGCTATAAAATTCAAATTCCATAAGGAGATGTAGAGGACATCACACCATGGTATATATACAGCATGAGAAAGGAAGTTCATTCATTCATACAAACAAACAAACAAACAAACAAACAAACAAACAAACAAACAAACAGGAAACCATAAGGGCTTCTATCATAGTTCCCAAACATTTCCCCAACGCATCTGCCTTAATTATTTATCTAATGATATTAACATCATCATTAAACCTGCTGATAAAGTAGGGGGAATTGCCATCATGAATAGAGAGGATTATGTGGATTAGGCTACTTGCCAACTTTCTGATTCTCGATTTTATATTAAAATTACTAAAGATCCTACCGACTCTACAACCACCCTTTTAAAAACTGTGTTGCAACATGCATACACCATGGGTTTCATTGATAAACACACATTTGAATTTCTTCTGCCACCTTATCCCCGCATACCTATTTTCTACTACAGATAGGTGGCCGTGTTGGTCTGCCATAGTCAAAACAAAAAAAAAAAATTTTCTTCCAGTTGCACCTTAAAGACCAACTTTAAGGTGCTACTGGAAGAAAAAAAGTTTTTTTGTTTTGACTATTTTCTACTGTTTACCTAAGATTCATAAGAATTTAAGGTCTCCCCCAGGTAGACCGATAGTTTCGGGTTCTGGTTCCGTCCTGGAATCCGTGGCCAAATTTCTAGATTCTTTCTTACAACCCTTCTTTGTTTCCAAACATTTTCCTTAAGTGATGTTGACTTCAAACACGTCCCTCCACTCCTGCACTGGCACAACACAGATTTACAAAAAAAGAAGAAGTTGTTGTAATTGTGGCTCATGTAACCTTCTAGTGACATGAGAAGACCTTGGAAGTAGGCACCAGGGAGAAGCCATGGGCATTGGAGTACGTAAGGGCTGAATCCAGGACTAAGAGTAGGTGGCAAGGAATCATGCATTTTCTCTACTCCAATGATGGCTGAGATGTGGTCCTCAAAGTGTTGCTAAACTATCTTCCATCGTCCATGTACATTGCTGGCTCAAGTTAATGGGAGTTGTTGAACAGCAACATCTGGATGGCCAGAAATTTGCCACCCCGATCTATTCAAATTGCAACGATCCCAATTATCCTGTGCTTCATGCATGGCCATTTTTGCAGGTTGAATTGATAAGCCAGAGATGCATCTTTAAAACTGCACTGAAATGATTTTTAAAGGACATTGGTCCAACCACGATGCTGTCAGTGATGTGGTGCTAAGGGGACTTCTTATCACTTACGGTGGGGTTGCCCAGTAATGCAGGCATTTTGGGGACTGGGGTCCTCAGACGTATTCAGACTGGTTTGTGAGCCCATGGATTTCTCATCCCAGTTGTTTCTCCTGCCCCCTTTTTGAAGGCTTGAATGCTGGTATAAAGAATAAGGATTTACTGGCTATTTTTTTAGTGGCTGCTCAACGATCTGTAGCTGAAACCTCACAAGGATTATCCCTGGATTTATCGTATAAAAATGTCTGGCGATTGGCTGTCACTGAGAATATAACACATAATGTAAAAGTGATAAAAGGAAAGGAGAAAGCAGACATTTTTTTTCCTGCAGTATGGTGGCCATTTATTCAATATACAAATGAAACTGGTCTTAAAGATATACTCTCTATAGCATCTTTGCATATAAAACTATATTTGGCTTGAACTATATTCTTTCCTGGGAATGATTATTGGTGATTGGGGGAGGGAGCTTTTATGCTGCCCCCAGGACATTATATGCTGGACATTTGGATGGAGTAATTGGAATAATTAATGTTAATGTACAACATGATACCCATTATAGGGGTGAGAGTTGTTCTATTTATTATTGTGTGTGTATATATTTGATAGGGATAGATGATAGGTAGACAGATGATAGATCTTGCCCACAAAAGCTAGGAAAGTATCTAAAGCAATCTAAAAAGTGTTGATAAACTATCTGATGTGTATGTTTCCATGGCATCTGTCTAAATGTAAAGGGTTCACAATTAAATTGTACTTGTCAGTCACAAAATTCTTCACTGTGACTTGGCGTCAGATAAAATGGAGGATGGAGTTCGCAACAGATGCCAGAGCAGATGCCTGTATTATAACAGTATATTTTAATCAGCTGGAAGTATGCATATTTTCTACTTTGGAGGAGGATGGGGAGGTGAGGTAAGCCTACTGTTGCATACAGCAGACGTTTTTAAAACTGTTACAGTGAAATTCTTCTGTCAAGAAAAAGACACCTGTATATGCTTCTCTAGGGGACACTGAGCTAATACAAGGACAGAAAAGTCCTGTTGCTCGTAGGACAATGAAAACTAAAAAGTTACTTCCAAATAAGTGATTGGCCTCTATCCAGAGATTGTGCTTTAATCCCATTTTAACACCCCCCCCCCCAGATAATCCCTACATAAATAAAAAGTGCAATACATGAAATGCAATACATGAAACTATTATAAAACAGTGGTACCTCGAGTTACAAACTTAATTCGTTCCGGAAGTCCATTCTTAACCCGAAACCATTCTTAACCTGAGGTGCGCTTTCGCTAATGGGGCCTCCTGCTGCCACTGTGCCACCTGTGTGCGATTTCTGTTCTCAACCTGAGGTACTACTTCCGGGAGTTTGTAACCCGAGGGGTTTGTAACCCGAAGCGTTTGTAACCCGAGGTACCACTGTAAAGCAAAGGGATTATATGGCTATTGACTGGAATTTATGGGTGCTATTCATCTAAGTTTTACTCAGATAAGGTTCATTAAAATTAATGAACATGCCTAAGTTAGTCTAAGGTACTCGGGTGGCGCTGTGGGTTAAACCACAGAGCCTAGGACTTGCCGATCATAAGGTCGGCAGTTCGAATCCCCACGACAGGGTGAGCTCCCGTTGCTCGGTCCCTGCTCCTGCCAACCTAGCAGTTCGAAAGCACGTCAAAGTGCAAGTAGATAAATAGGTACCGCTCCGGCAGGAAGGTAAATGGCGTTTCCATGCACTGCTCTGGTTCGCCAGAAGCGGCTTAGTCATGCTGGCCACATGACCACTATACGCCGGCTCCCTCGGCCAGTAAAGCGAGATGAGCGCCGCAACCCCAGAGTTGTCCGCAACTGGACCTAATGGTCGGCGTCCCTTTACCTTTAAGTTAGTCTCCTACAGTGGTACCTCATGTTAAGAACTTAATTCGTTCTGGAGGTCTGTTCTTAACCTGAAGCACCACTTTAGCTAATGGGGCCTCCTGCTGCTGCCACGCTGCCATTCTCATCCTGAAGCAAAGTTCTTAACCCGAGGTACTGTTTCTGGGTTAGTGGAGTCTGTAACCTGAAGCATGTGTAACCTGAAGCGTAGGTAACCCGAGGTACCACTGTATATATTTTGGGAAGTCTGCTATGCATTTGGATACATCTCAAGATTATCATAACCAAATTTTGCTCTTCTGTTGTATGACAGTTTAGTATGGTATCCCAGATTAAGTCCTGTTGAAATCAGCAGGACAAGTTCCTCACAACAAATAGCTCCCATTGCATTTTAATGGTGCTTTCTCGAGATATAACGGGACTTTTCTCCAGAAATGGTGGTGGAGCTTTAGCAAGATGAGTTCCAGGGTTGTGATACAGCCATTGGGAACACCTTCCTCTGTGCTGTCATTGTGTTTAATTTGGTAGGCTATTGCTGTAGGCAAGCATCCCTGTTTGGTTGATCTGAAGAATGAACATGAAATGTAAGTGTGGATGAAGTCCCTAAAGTATATAATCTCTAAATGGATATTTGGAATGTTATAGCTCGGGGCCATTTTTTTTGGAATTGCAGATAAGACAAGAGAGAGCCAGTGCAAACATTTAATGAAGATGCAACAATGGGAACAGACTGTCACATTCTGCAAAAGCTGACCATAAGACACACCTAGGTTTTAGGGAGGAAAACAAGAAAGCAATGCAAAGCCTCTTGAGTGCAACGGGAGTGCTCCTCCCGCTGCGCTCAGGAGGCTTTGTGTTGCTTTCGCTGAAGCCAGGAGAGCAAGAGGGATCGGTGCACACTGATCCCTCTTGCTCTCCTGGCTTCAGCAATAGCTGCGCAGCCTGCATTCGCTCCATAAGACGCACACACATTTCCCCCTTACTTTTTAGGAGGGGGAAAGTGCGTCTTATAGAGCGAAAAATACGGTACCTGCCGTTCATCCTCGGATCTTAAAAAAAGAGAAATGTTTCTTTTAAAAAGCCTTTGTATTGGCCTGCCACCTGAAGAGAAAATGGGGAGAGTGCTTCATGACAAAGCCTTCTCTTGTTGCCACCCCACTGAGGGACCTCTTGCTAACAGCAGTAGTTAATGTGGTTCCCCCCAGATGTTATTGGACTCCAACTCCCCTCAGCCCCAGCCAGCATGGCCCATAATCAGAAGTGCCCTGTGTTAACCGCCATTGATATATATATATATATATATATGTAATGGCTTTACGGGTTACTTGTGCGTAAGTTGCCGCCGCTCTGGGCTAGGTTGGCTGGTTAAACCATTTCTTGCTGGACAGCCATCCACTCCGTGGCTGTTCAGTCACTGGCAGAATCCGTCAGTGGGCGTTTCTTAAACCTTTTCCAACATAAAAGTTGTTTGACGCCCAGTCTCCTCCTACTCTCCCTGCGCGGAAGTCTTCTGCGCAGGGAGGGCGTGGGTAGCGGAGGACCTGTGCTCTCCCCGCTGGTGTCCAGACAAGAGTCCCGGAACCTGCTCTCTGCTTCCCCCATTGGCCCCCCTCTATCCCTGGTGTCGCTGTGAAGCCTCGCCTCCTCCTCTAGTTCCGATGGCAGTTCCCTGACTATATATATATATATATATATATATATATATATATATATATAAAATCACACAAATGAGTCACTCTGTGCTTAAAAAAAAAACCGCATGGCTTGGGACTAGTGGGAGTCTTTCTAGATTTTAAAGAAAAGGGCATGACTAAGAATTTGACTGGCTTGCAGCCAGAGAGAGCAGCACATCAAAGGACTAAGTCTCCCTGTCCTTTATTCTATCAGCGGCATTGATGCTTCTTCTCATATTTGATGAGTCAGGTCTTACGAACTGACCTCTGCCCAGGATGGGGGAGGAAAAGGCAAGGAACCATATGCGCAGGTGAAAGGAGCGAAAAATATAACTTGCGGTGTTGCTTTAATATGTTTGATGATTAAAAAATAGCGATCTTGAAGAGCTTTTGTATTCTTCCAGAATAAAGCTCAAAATTTTCCATATACAGTCGTACCTTGGTTTTCAAACAGCTTAGTTCTCGAACGTTTTGGCTCCCGAACGCCGCAAACCCGGAAGTGACTGTTCCGGATTGCAAACTATTTTTGGAAGCCGAACGTCTGACAGGGCTTCCGTGGCTTCCAATTGGCTGCAGGAGCTTCCTGCAGCCAATCAGAAGCCACGCTTTGGTTTCCGAACGTTTTGGAAGTCGAATGGACTTCTGGAACAGAATCCATGGTACGACTGCACAGTTGTTAATGAGTTTGCAGAAATGAGTCCCCCTACTGCTTAGAAAGAAAAGCCAAAGAGACCTAGCTGGCCTGTTTCTTATAATATGCAGAGGGTGTCGTATTTAAAAATACAATGCAATTAGCAGCACATCACAATGCAACCCACATAGGTGAAACTGCCAGGCCTTGACTATGTAGAACCTTACAATGTATGGCTCCAGCTATATAATTACCCTAGAGAGAAATCTAGCTCTAGGCATCCAGTGATACTTCACTATAGATTTTTAGAACAGAATCATAGGATTTTAGAGATGCAAGGTACTTTGGAGGTCATCAAGTTCAACCTCCTGCTCAGGCAGGAATTTTTAACTATAGGCGGTATGGGGAACCTTCAGCCCTCCAGATTCTGCTGAACTGCATTGGCTACGCTTGCTGAGGCTGATGGGAGTTGTAGTCCAGCAACATCTAGAGGGCCAAAGCTCTCCCAGACCTGAACTACAGCATCACTAACAGATGCTGTCTGCCTTCTGCTTAAAGGTA
The DNA here is from genome assembly GCF_964270895.1 of Podarcis filfolensis. Taxonomy (NCBI): domain Eukaryota; kingdom Metazoa; phylum Chordata; class Lepidosauria; order Squamata; family Lacertidae; genus Podarcis; species Podarcis filfolensis. The sequence goes on along the minus strand of NC_139608.1, from coordinate 33,862,368 downwards.
ATGTAGCCAAGTATAAAGTGATGCATGTTGGGGCAAAAAAAATAGATATATCTTTATTTCATATATATGCTCATGGAGCCTGAGCAGGCAGTAGACTGAGGCAGACTGAAACCACTGGATTGTAGTAGATGGCCTGATGAAGACGCTGTCCCAGTGGGTGGCAGCTGTGAAAAAGGCAAATTCCATGCCAGGGATCAGTAGGAAATGAACTGAAAACAAACCTGCCAACATCATCATGCAGTTATACAAATTGTCGTTGGGACCTGTCTGTCTCAGGAGACAATTATGTGACTTCCGAGCCAAGGAGGTAAGTTACTATGAAGCCTTTAGAAGATATCTGAAAGGCATTCCATTAAAGTCTTTTAATGTTTAATATTTTTCTATGTTTTTATATATGTTGGAAGCCACCCAGAGTGGCTGGGGCAACTCCGTCAGATGGGTGGGGTATAACGAATTATTATTATTATTATTATTATTATTATTATTATTATTTCCTAGTTTTCATCAGATAAATATTGGAGGGTGTGCAAGTGCAACTTTATGCAGTTGGGGAATGAATAAATAAATAAATGGAGAGCAGAGGGAGTCTATCATTCCCCACTCTCAATTTATTTATTTGTTTTCCCCACCTGCTCACGCAGCAGGTTTTCCTTCCTTACTGGGCTGTGGGAAAGTCATGGGCCGTCCCACAACCTTCCCAGAGCCCAGTAAGCAGCCCTCTGCCTTGCAGCCCTCTGTGGTTCTGGGGGTTCCTAACTTGGTGTGATTTTGCCTTTGTATGCAGACCCCAGAAACCAAACTCTATGTAAGTAGCAGGCCTACTGCATTTCAAGTGCTAAGCCTGCTTTAGGCTTGCACAAGGGCTTACACACATCCAGAGGAACAGGTCCAGATCAATCCCTGCTATTAAAATTTGGGAGTAAGATAAAATAAACAAGTCCCACTGGAATTAATTATTTTACATGCAGCTGAAGCAATAAATATGTACGCACTGGCAAAAGGCAAAAAAAATTATGTGTGTGTCCTAAGCATCTGATAGCAACATTTTGGTTTCGACAAATTATAATTCTGTTTCACAAAGTGATGTGGTTAGTTGAAATGGGCATTGTTCATAAGAGGCCCCTGGGCTTGTCAATGAATTATATTGTTTAATTTATGTATTCACTGGATTGAATCGCCAGTTGCATAGAATATGGGGTGTTTGGAGTTTAATTGGATTATCTCCTAATATAATTACATTTGCTGATTATAAATGATGATTAAAAACACTCTTAGGAATACTATAAATACCATATTCAGGAAGAATTTAATGATCACAGGTAGCCCTTGTATATTTACAGTGTGTTGTTCGTGTAATGACTTTAGTTGTTGTTCATTTTCTTCTTTAACTGTGTTCTATTACTCTTTTTCATTTTTTTATTGTTTATCCTTATTTTAATAATAATAAAAGTGGAAAATGAAAGAACTGTTATACGGAACTGTAGAACAGTGTATCAGAGTACATTTTGATTGCTTCTGAAATAAATTCCTGAATTCCCGAGTAAGAAATATAAAACAATTTCTTTCCTTTCTTTGGAAATAGTCTTGCCAGTCTGGGCTGCTGTATCTTTTTCCAAATGGGTATATGCATCTCTCAAGGTAACTTTGAAATAAGATTGAGGTAGTGCTAACCTTGAACAAAAACATTCCTTACCCTGTATGGCTCAGAGTTTTCACTTGGGGAGATAAATGGATATGGGTGATAATGGAAAGGCACCCACTGTTGAATATTATTGTTATTATTTTAAGAGCTCCCAGAGTGGATAAATGACACAATAAGCACTGACCAGTTACTTGTGTCACAGATAAATGGATTGAGAGTAACTATTTTCCTGCAAAATACCATTGATACTTCCCTTTTAAAAAAAGCATCCTCATGAAGCGATTGGAACATCTATCTTCAATAACGTTGCTCTGCCTTGTGGAATCCAAAAAAGGAGAGTCCACTTTCCTCCATTTTCTGTGAACCCTTCTCACCAAAAAGCTACATTTCTGACAGGTAATCTCTTTCCCTGTTTTCCCTGTTCTGCCAATGGCTGTCATTTGGCGGATTTGCTGTGAATCAAAATGATTCTGTTTTTGTAAGACCAGTTCACACTGAATATTCATATGTTGATCAGATGTAAAGACCATGCAACTGGAATTAAGTGACTTAAATTAAAGAACAAAGAAGAACCCTGCTGGACCAGACCAAAAGCCCATGTAGTCTATTAATTTGTTCCCACTGTGGTCAATATTCAGAACACGAGCACAATAACATTCTCTCCACGTGATTCCCAACAACCAGTATTCATCACTGCCCTAGAATATGCTGTACCCAAGTTGTTCAGGGTTTGTATATTAATACAATACCCTTGACCAGGCTTCCTCAACCTTGGCCCTCCAGATGTTTTGAGACTACAGTTCCCATCATCCCTGACCACTGGTCCTGCTAGCTAGGGATCATGGGAGTTGTAGGCCAAAAACATCTGGAGGGCTGAGGTTGAGGAAGCCTGCCCTTGACCCTGGCTGGGCATCACATTGGCACCCAGTGAAGATCTTTCAGCAGAGGTGTCTCATGCTATCAGCCATCTCTACCCATCATCAGTCCAGATATTGCATTCTCCATTAACTGGAGCTTCTGGTCCAAGGGCAGCTCCAGTTCAATGTCACTAATGCATGGGCTACACTGACTATCATGTTCCAAAGATGGCCATAGCTGGCATACAAGACAAAGGTGATAAAAGACCTGGGTCTCTAATAACAAAGATGGATCACATGGATTTTGTTTGAAACTGAGGGACACAAGAGAAGGGAACAGTTGATGTTCCGTCTTTTATTGAGTTGTACAGCTTGTGGCATTATCCTGTAATAATATGATCCATCATCCTCATGCCTAGAAACTCTGTGGAAACAACCCTTTGCTTTCAATAGCTTTCTGTTTCCTCACAATAATGTATGGCAAATATCAGATGTGGTGTTTACCTTGTATCTGCACTGTATTATTTGGACAGTGTCTTCCAAAACACAGAGAAGTTCAGGAATGCTGAAGACTAAACAGTATATTTATCTCCAGTGTGCTTTAAGAAGAAGGCCACCTGTAATCATTGTTCCAAGTTGCACGAGAAACAATAAAATAAAATAAAATAAAATAGCCACTGCAGTTTATACATGCAAGTATTTGTACTTGTTTAATGACCTCGTTGGATCAAGAACGTAATCATTAACTCTCTGCTATGTAAACCTCCTGAGTAACCAAGATTAGCCTGTACCCACAGCTCTCTGCCATTACCCCTTGCAACACCAGCAAATATTAGCAAATCAGCACCATTACTAGATATTAAAATATTCAGTGCCAACATAGATGTGGTGCATATTATGCATTTGTGGGGGAAGTGTTATACTGGAATATATTTGGAATATGTGTTTATTAAATGAAAAGTTCGTCAAAAAGTAACTCAGAGTATTTCCATGCTCATGGATTAATTTGAAACTCTGGGAGGAAGCAAACACAGTTTTACAATATTACCTGCAAGCATTGCTGTTAGACTGAAGAGCCTGCAATTGCTACAAAAGTATAACTGCTTCAACACTAGCGGTTGTTAATACAACTGACAACCTAACCTGCTCATTATGTCTTTATGGAAGTTGGTATGATCAAAAGCACAACTTGCATATACAGAGGGTTTGTGCTTTATAGATCTTGACAGGAAGGCAAAAAGTCAGGGGACTTTTTCTTTTTAAAAAAACCCCTAATTATGTTATGTTCCTCAACAGGACATTTTTTGGAGATATGACAGCTGAGAAGCGACAATAGTGTTAATCCAAATAAACCAGTTCACAACTGAGTAATAAAAATGATAGTGAATATATATATTTTCTTCTATCTTTCACTGTCAAAAATACTGTAAACAGCATAATCTGTGAAGTATTTCAGCCATGATTCTTTATCTGCTCCTGGTTCAACATGGAAATGCACTAAATGTGAGTGAACAAGGCTATACTGTGTCCTTAGGCTTATACTATAGATCAGTTTGCACAGAACTGGTGCAGAATCTGGATGTTGAGTCAGATATATTTCACTCCAGAAGTCCACATTCTATTTATCAGCTAGAATTCAGGAGGCAGGATAAGAATGGAAAACAGAAAAAGTGCTCGTTGTTTTTATAAAAAAGAGGCTGAGGAGAATCTGTAAACATACAAATTCTACATGAATCTTGCAGATAAGTTGCTGAAAATTCATCTTTGTGTTTTGTGAGTAGAAGGTGAAGGTGAATACATCATATTAAACATAGATGTTCAGACTGGACATTGTTTCTAATATTCAAAGCAGTAACATTTATTTGCTTATTAAATGTATATCCTGTTCCTTCCTCCCAAAGGAGCCCAGAGTGGCAAAGAACATGAGATGAAAAATAAACACACATTTGAATCAACTTTAAAACATCTCAAAAGGAATTCCAACACAGATGCAGAATGGGAAAGTTCTCAGCCTAAAAGAGGAAGGTTTGCAGTGGCTACACTGTCCTGTTTTAATATATGCCACCTTGAGGTCCTTGGAGACAAAGAGGGCTATAAATTAATTAAATAAAGAAATGTTCATTTAGGGCCAATTCATACTGCTTTGGAGGCTGATTTTGCCTCCTTTCATCTGAAGTGATGAACTATTGATGTTGTGAAGTAGTTGTCATCAGAATAATCTGAATGCTCTGTAACATGAGCTCCTTTTGACAGTTTCATTGTTGGAATGGCTTCCTGCAAATTTACAGAAAGGTAAAGGACCCCTGGACTGTTAAGCCCAGTCGAATTTGACTGTGGGTTGCGGCTTTCATCTCTGCTTTCAGGCTGAGGGAGCCGGCATTCGTCTGCAGACAGCATTCCAGGTCATGTTGTCAGCATGACTAAACTGCTTCTGGCACAACGGGAAACTGTGATGGAAACCAGAGCGCATGGAAACACCGTTTACCTTCCTGCCACAGCAGTACCTATTTATCTACTTGCACTGTATGCTTTCAAACTTTTAGATTGGCAGGACCTGGGACAGAGCAACGGGAGCTCACACCGTTGCGCAGAATCTTACAATCGGCAAGCCCAAGAGGCTCAGTGGTTTAGACCACAGTGCCACCCACGTCCCATGCAAATTTACAGAGTAACTTGTTGATCAATCAAACTATTCAGCCACTAGAGTGGCATGTGATGAAGCACGCAGTGTTCAAAACACCCAAATATCCACGTGGCATGAAAGCTGATGTTGCACTCATCGTGCTGCTTCTCATGAGATCAACTTACAAAAACACTGGATGCTCCGAGAGTGTCAGCGCCAAATATTATCTTCTTTTTTTATTAAATATTTTTTATTCATTTTCCAATAAAAATCTTCCAATTATTAACAAACCCAATCAAATCGTATCAAATCACATACAATATTACCAATTATATATTCCAAATTCAAATAATTTCAAAAGGGGGACTCGGACTCCTGGGTTTCGGAGATAATGTCTTTTATTTATTTTCTGCTTTCTTTAGTGCCAAATATTATCTTAACCAAATAAAATCATGGCAACTAGCAGACCAGTTGGTGGTTTTTGCTGTATGCAATCCAAGGAAAGTATATACTCAAGAAAAATGGAAGATTCCCAGAAACATCACTCTCGCCATTTTACTTCAGTGCTGTATGAAAGTGTCTGAATTATAACTCTCACGTTGTTTTTTGCCCATTAAAACTTACTGGAAGGAAAAGAAGGTCTAACCAACCAACTGAGTTGCTTTCTTTTTAGTATTCCAAAAGTGTCTGCTTCTTTAGTTAGAAAGTTACTGCTCATGTTTGTACAAAGCCTGTCATACATTTTAAAGCCACATCCTTGGCATTTCCCTGGGGAGATCCTATACCTCCTTGACTACTCACTGTTCCATTTCCTTGTCATGGAGCCACAATATTCTCAGCCGACAAGATAAGTGGGTTGTCAAAGGAGCAGGACTTCATTATGTAATGCTGGATTTTAAAATACTGGGCTAAATTGTCAGACTGTGTCAGTGAGTGCCTCTCCTTCAGACACCATTTGTTATTTGGGAGCAGTTATTTAGAAAACAGTTCCCATTTTCCCCAACTATTGCTATCAACCCTTTCCCTATACCACAGCGAGTTTTTATTTACCTGTTTGTTCAAAAATATGTAGATGACCGGATTGTAGACCGTGCTACTCTTTGCAAGGATGGAAGGAATGATGCTGGCAGAGGCGGTAACTAGGCCGGGCTTCCCAAATGTCGCTATCAGGGCCACGATGCCATAAGGTAGCCAGCAGAGAAGAAAGCAGATGACCATCACAACCACCATGATCAGCACCCGTTGCTCTCTGGTTTGTGCCATCCCTTTGGTGACTCCGCTCACCTGAAATAGAAGAAGCACATTGGATGATGTCCCACTGGAGCAGAAAGAAAACAGTAATAGACTCATAGAATTGTAGAGTGGGAAGGGACTCCAGGGCTCAGTGGAGGTCCAAGTGAGCCACCTTCACAAAGCCTTGTTGACACTCCTTCGCGTTGGTGTGCACAGGTACAAACTGTCCTTACACACGTACAGCTATTTGTTTGGAAGAATGTACCCTGTGCAGCTCAAGTACAGTGGTATCTTGGTACTCAAATGCCTCAGTTCCCAAATGCTGAAAACCTGGAAGTGTTCCCGTTTTCAAACGCTTTTTGGAAGCAGAATGTCCAATGCGGCTGTCAGCTATTGTTTCCAGGGCACGTGTACCAATCAGAAGCTGCGCCTTGGTTTTCGAATATTTTGGAAGTCAAACAGACTTCCGAAATGGATAAAGTTTGGGGATTTTGTTTTTGCTATATATTTTGCAATTTTGTTTTTGAGGCATTTTTGGTTAATTTATTTTTATGACTGTGTGGAACCCAGTTCAGCTATTGATTGATTGATTGATTGATTGATGAATTGACTGTGTGACTGCGAAAATGGATAAAAGCCCCCAACAATCCAAACAATAACTATCATCAGTGCAGGTCAGAATTTTTTTTTAATCATCTACAATACTGTCTTATTTATTTTATAGTACAGTACATTGATTATTATTGCTTTCATTTTATGGATCAATGGTCTCGATAGAGGAGCAAATTTATGTTAAATTGCTGTTTTAGGGGTTGTTTTTAAAAGTCTAGAATGAATTAATCCATTTTGTATTACTTTCTATGGGAAAGTGCACCTTGGTTTGGAACGGACTTCCGGAACGGATTAAGTTTGAGAACCAAGGTACCACTGTACTGTATTTGTATAAACAGGGGGTTGTTATGGATCCCCAATACCACACTGATTTTGGTGTTTGCAGCAAAAAGCAAAAGAACTAAAGTAAACACGGTGCTGAAGTAAGCAGAAAAGACTTGAACCTCTCCACCCAACCCAGCACCCTGATGAGGATTCACATTGCCCTCTCCATAGGCATCGGATCCATCATTTTGTAAGTAGGGAGGGGTAATCACTTCTCTTCAGCCAATGTGCATAGATCAGCTAAGGAACATGAGTGTACTTGTGTGTAGTGTATACAAGTGTCTTGTATATGAGGTGGAGTGGGTGGGGTGACCCCACTAGCACTAGTCTGCAGCCCTCAGTAGGTTGGCCAAGAGTGAATGGTGCCCTTGACAGTGGATGCTAGTCTTTTAGGGCAAATGGAGCACTGCCCCGCCAACCTCAGCCTGCCCTCAGCCTGTTCCACCTACCTGCCCACCTTGTTGCTTACAATCAGTCATGGGGGGGGGGGTTATGGGCTCTGGCTCCATCTACTGTTGGTCTTCCTGCCTTCTGCCCTACCATTCTCAATCATCAGCAGCCACCACTGGCCTTTGGGCCAAAAGCAAGATTAGCCACCCCTGACGTGGAGGCAAATCTTGTATACCAAGACATAATAGTGAGACATAACAGTGAACAAAAGACTGTGATCTTGTACCATCTGCTATTCCCTGTCATGTCAATTTCCTGCCAACGGGGGGGGGGGACCAGACTTTGAGGAGCAAAGACCTTGCAAATACATTACAATTCACCCAGTTGGCATTATCACAGCTAAACAGTCCCTAGTAAATATTGGCCTGGATGTTTGAACTCCAGCTGCTCTGAAATTGTGTTTGTTATCTGATCATTAAAAAAAAAATCCAACATGATCCCAGCATACTCTTTCCATCACAATTGGCCCAACAGTGCAAAAGACATTTGAACCACAGATTAATTTAATAACTCTCATAACTTAAATAAAAGCTTCATTTTCTGTTTTTTTGTTTTTGGTTATAGAGCACAGAGGCTTGCTGCAACAGTTTTAAAGCTGTGAGCAATTATTAACTCAATTAGGCTGGCTTTCTCTGTCTGGCAGGCCAGAGTATAATTTGCAGCTGCCATTATTTGGAAGTGAGAGTAATTTGTGCCAAATTTTGTCTGAATGTATTTTTCAGCGCTTAGTCAAAGAGTCACAGAGAGCAATTATTGACTCTGCAGGACCAGAAGCACACTGGGGAATCCCTCACCCCACCCCCACCTAAATACTTTTTCTTAAAAATGCACCTCTGTTACAACACATAAATGCATACATCAGCATATATACTAATAGCAAACTCAGTCTCCAAAGGCATTTCCTCACATAGCCAAAGCAACACAATTCACAAACAAGAGAGGCATATTGGCATGCTTGGGGTTTGCTGAAGGACAACGAAATATTATGGGGGGAAAGATTTTAATGGATGGGGATGCCCCCCCCCCCAAAGCCCAACAAACGATGTGTTGTCAGTGTATTTGGGAGAAAAAACAGAAAACCACGGATTGGGGTGTTTGGGGAATGGGCACTGCTGGATGGCTAGAACCCTGAACAGGAACACTATGCACTGCAGCATTTCACAAACAAAGTATACATATGATTGTTAGAATTCCTGCTCCATGATTGCAGTCATGGGATTGTTGTTTTTCACATGACGGTATATTTTTGACTCCACAAAGTGGGAAGTGACGGAGACAGGATGTTTGTGTTACTGTGTTCCATGGAGTGGGACTATTGTCCTTTGTTTTTTCTCTTTGCTATCTGATGCTAGAGAAAGAGGGAGCCATGTTGCAATGCTCCGTGTGTGTTTATATGTAAATAAAGTCGATTAGCCAAAATGCTGAGTTGCTGGGGTTCTGTTACGCAAACTGTGAACACTCGGTGGATCCCTAAATGTGCTGATGTCTGTTGGCATCAGTTGCTGTGTTGTTTGGGCAGAAGAAAGCTTTTGAAGCTCCCGAACGATCGACCAGGAGGGAGGGAACATGCCAGTCGGACATGTGTCTCTGCCAGGGTCCTACTCAAGTGTAGGACGAGTTTCTGACAATGATACTGTACATCAGAGAAAACCAGAAGGAAGGAGAGGAAACTGGAGGCCATGTGAGATAAGACAGCCCATGAATCTTTCATCTCATGCCATCTTACCTGGCCCTGAAGAGAAGGGGAAAGCATAACAGTTCCACAAATACCACACAAAACATGTCAGTAATGCCTGAGTCAGTGTGATGCAATGGGTTAGAGTGTTGGATTATGCCTTGGAAGACCAGAGTTCAAGCTTCCATTCAGCCATGATGCTCACTGAGTAACCTTGGGCCCATCACTGTCTCTCAGCCTACCCCACCTCACAGGGTTATTGTGAGGATAAAATGGGGAGGAGGGAACCATACCCACCACCTTGAACGCCTTGGAGGAAAAGGTGGCATATAAATATAATAAATAAATATACGGACATGAACACAACTTTTTTATCTCACCCTGACCAAGGACAGTTTTAAACAGTTGAAGGCAAGCGCTTTCAAAAATATTGTTGCGCTCTGTTGTGGTTTTGTTTTGCTGCTGAGTTCCCATGGAACAGCTTTGCCATCCACATTCCAGACTAGTCTGACATGCCTACAAACCCCACAGGTGAAAAACAAGCCCCATAGAATGTTCATATGAATCAACCTCACAGTTACAATTTATTTATTTTTATTACAATTTATGTATTTTTATTACATTCATATCCCACTTTTCTTCCAAAAGAACGGCAGTTATCACACGTGGTTCTTTCCGCACTTCTTCCCTATATCTTATCCTCACAACAATCCCGTGAGGCAGGCCCAAAGTCAACTAATGACTGTGTGGGGACCTGAACCCAAGTCTATCAGGTCCTAATCTGACTCTCTTAACCACTACAACATATTGAAACTAGTGGGGCAGCTGTCTTAATCTCATTTTTAACAGAGGTGTATGAACTGGATGTTATACTGTCTACGTTGTAGACAGTAGGAAAACACGCTAGACCCACAGTCTTGCTTTTAATCTAAAGGTTATTGTTAATCTGAAGGAGCAAATTCATTACGGAAACAAAAAGGCATTTTGACTTCACTTTTACCATTTTCGGAACAAAAATTAAGGGAACAGTAAAATGTGAAAATCACTTTCTTCCTGAAGAATCAGTTAAAACGTTGCCTTCAGGAAGGAAGTTATGGGAACATTCAAGTAAGTTTATAGGGTTTGTTTTTTTATTTATCTTTCTCACCCATGTTCCTTGCAGAAGATCACCTCAAAGCCCACTGCTGCTGGAATTCCCTGCTCCTCCCTCCTTCACAGGGCCATTTTGTGACCAGCTGCCCTGTGGGAAGGATCTTGACGACATTTTAAATATTGGATATTGGTATTGTTTGCTGTGATGCCTTTCTTTAATGTAATTCTTTTTTACTTGTAAACAGCCTTGGAAGGATTTATATCTGGCTATAAATAATTGTAATGAATAATTACTCCAACTATGCTTCCAAAGTAGTAAAAAAGAACTGTTGTTTTCAGCTTTCTGAATAATTGAAGACTGCTAACAAAACCATTACATGTTCTAATGAAGCCATTACTTTCTAATGAAGCCAAAACTGGTTGCTGCTGCGATGTCCCAAATGATTAGAGAAGTTTCTTGAAAATTTGGCCCGTTGGCCACAAATTTAGGTAATATAATCAGTTTTAACAATGCTAAGAAGGTAGTGATTGTACTGCTTTCACATTAGTGCCAGGCAAACCAAATTTTTCCTTGCTTTTCAAGCAAAGGGTAATTTGCAACTTCTTGTCCCCAAAAGGCAGAGCCCTTAATTTCCTCCATTAGGGTTGCTGTCCATATACTGCTTCTTTCAAGGTGGTAACATATGCAGTGGGAAGACACTGGTCGTCATACTCAAAGCCCAAACACAGTTGGGAGAAAGCCACTGCAAAGTGGTTGGAGGGAGAAGAGAAGGGAATGATCAAGTAATACAACTGAAAGGAAATAAGGAATAAAAATAATATGGTGTCAACGATGTCATTGCTTCTGCTGAGGGGTGGGGTGGAGAATCTGTTGCATCACTTAAATATTGCAGATAGAGCCCAGAGAGAAGAGAAACCTGATAATATTTTACTAAATAAAATAAAATAAGCAGTGTATAATCTGAGGAGAAAGGAATGAGAGACTTGGTCTTTCCTAATTCAGGACTTGTACATAGCATGGAGACATCCAGCCAACCATACAAAGGAAAATTTCCTCATAACTACACAACCAATCAGCACAGGTGCTACCTCAGTAAAGACCATACCACTTTGCCTGGTTACTAAGCAACACCACCACCAAACACACACACCCTTTGCTAGTTGACTTTAGCACTAACAGAATGAACCCCTAAAAAGGCCAAGTAAATTATCTCTGCTGTTGCACTTCCAACAACAACTTAGTACCACAAAGAGGCAAACCACAGTTTATCAGAAGTCATGTAGAAACAGGTATCCCTCTCCACTTTCCTTCCTAAGCTGCTCACTGCTTTGTTTAATTTAAGTCAAGGTTATATATAAACTATAGTGCAGTACAGGTGATGATCAGTTTATAGCCTGCAGGTGGTACACTGCACACCTGAAGAATCCACACACTGGATGCTTGAACTGCTAACTGTGCTTCAAAGAAGGAATGCCTAAACCACACTAAGAAGTATTAATTTGCCAGTGCACAAGAGAGAGTATGTTATTTATTCTTCAGTTCAGTGCTATGTTCAGTACTGGGTGATAGTAAACCACACAAACACTTCAGCCTTGATGACACATTAGTCAGATCTAATACAGCAAGTGGTCTTACTGCAGTAATAACAGAGTAAATTACTATTGCCCATTGGGTCAGCTGTCTTGTTCTGGAATTTTATCTGCTGTATGGTTAAAGGTCAGCCGTACGCCCCGGGCAGCTTGACATTTAGGCAGACTTTATGTAGCTTTCCGATATGTGCTTCAGTAAAGCTTGTTTGTGACACGGAACTCTCAGTCACAACAGATTGCGAACCACCACCAACATGGTTAAAGGCAAAACCATTAATCCATAGTGGGTCCGCTGAGTGCATTTCTCCCTCCCTGCCGCTCAGGTCTTATGTAAGGTGCAACTTGTGAGAGAGGCAAAGAGAAAGAGATGATTCAGCCTTAGCATTTCAATAGTGCAGGTGTCAGTCAAAACCCCATATCCCTGCTTGCAGAAGGCAAAGCTAATTGGCATCAGTGGGAACAAGGACCAGAAATTGTATGAGGAATCAGCATTCCATGAAATTGCCATTTGCAAAGCATCACCAGTTTCATAGACCACAACGTGCAATTCTTAAGTACAGCTGCTATGCCCACCTTTACCACTAGAGAGACGGCACCACAAAGTAGGTAGGAAAAACGATTCACGATGTGAAGTTCCTTCAAGCAGTGTTGGATCTTTTAGGGTTGCCATATGTCCTCTTTTTCCAGGACATGTCCTCTTTTTCATGGGTATGTAAAATGAGAGTCATCATAGTGATCCATAGTTAAAAGTAGAAGTTGGAAAATGTGTCCTCCTTTTTGCGCTTCAAAATATTGCAACCCTAGATATTTTTCTGAGTACTCCACCCCTACAAATTAGATCAGTTCCAAGGCTTTTACATTTTACTTTACTTAATTTAGCCTGATTATTGTATGTTTTACTGATGCATACATCCAATTTGTGTCCAGTTGCACACAGAACTGGTTTCTAATAGGAGTTGCCTAAGACCTGCCTCTTCTTCAAAATATACTTATCTAGCCTTCATTCTTTCTTCATATAACGTGACTGACTTTTGCTGCCAATGAGCAGAACTATGCTACATGCCTATCAACTAAAAATGCAAACATATTTCTAAAGGACGGTGCTATATAACATGTTCTGCCTCATTTGATTAATCTGTTAAACCAAACCCCTATGACATCCATATCATACAACGGAGCTTCACATATAAAATAGGCCATACTGTCTAGATGAACCTTAGGCTTCTGCCTACTTCCTTTCAAGTAGGTTTGTTCTTGTCCTCCACTCCTCAGACACAGAACCAATGTCCCTTCTTACTTAATGTTGCTGTTGTATGCACTACAGGATTTTTCTCACATTACCTGGTGTTTGGTGCATTGAGCACAAGTTCAGTTTATCCATAGGTAGCTTTGCAGAACTCAAGTCACAAATTACTTTCCAAATTAAGTTCCCAAGTGGTCTTATCCAACACCTTGCTGTAATTTCCAGTGGAAACGTTTGTGCACTCCAGTGTGCTTCAATTTATTTTTTTATATACTCAGCAAACACTTAACAGCACTATTAACCATGTTTTGAGAACAGAGAAACTAGACAACAGGGAACAAAAATTTAAGGTTGTGCGTAATTGTTTCTAATCCAGGGAGAGCCTAGATTCATTTGAAATGTTCTTTGTTGCCAGTCTATTCTTCTCTCTTTCCCGTTCATGTTAAAGAACCCACACACATAATGCCTCTTCCTGTTTTGTCCTCAGCACAGTGTTTGCATTTGTTAAAATAACCTTACCACAAAATTCTTAAAGCAAGGTTGCCGAAACCTTCTGGAACCCTCCTGTGTCACACTAGGCACAGAAAGTTGAATACAGGACCTTTTTCAACTAGCGGCTCACAAGAAAATCCTATTGAGTAAACTACATAAAACTTTCAAGAGACTTGGAGCGGTTTCTTTGAGCTCTTCTTCAAGTATCTTCAAAAGCCACAAAAAGTGGGAAACACATTGCAGAAACAGAAACGTTTGTATAAGGAAGTTGCCTTACAGAAAGACAGAACATTGCTCCAGCTTGCTCAGTATTGTCTCCACTGACTGGTAGCAGCAGCAATCCAGCATTTCAGACAGGGGGAAATCCCATGCCTACCTAGAGATGTCCAGGAATAATGCAGGGTTTTCTGTATGCAAGACAGACGCTCTGTCACTCAGTTGTTCCCCGGTTTACTCCACCAATTGCACCAATTGCTGGAAACCTTGCCAGATGGGTGGGGTATAAATAACTGATGATGAAGATGAAGAAGAAGAAGAAGAAACAAAGGCCCGCCCTGTGGAACACAGGTGACCTCTTTGACCTCAGGTGTCAAAGAGAGAACCAATTATACAACCTTCCATTGGCACCTGAAGGCAGCCCGGTATTGAGAAGCTGATCTATTGTGTGTCTTTTTATATTCTGTTGGAAGCAGCCCAGAGGGGCTGGGGCAACCAAGTCAGATGGGCAGAGTAGGTAATAAATAAATAAATAAATAAATAAATAAATAAATAAATACTACTTCAGTCTAACACTTAACTGCTCAGCACACACTCACCCAATACACGAGTGACTGTACAACAGAAATGAAAATGATCGTTCCAAAGAGGTTAAGGGATCCACAGTGAGGAAGGGATCAAGGGAGAGGGGAGACCAACTTATGTTATTGTAGAAATGTGGTAACTTTAATGAAATATCAATATCAAATAAAATGTTCAGCATCTTGCAAAGGTATCCAGGAGCAATCTTTCCTGAAGCAAATGAGGTGGGGTCAAGGAATTATGATAAACAACAGAGTAGATTGTCTGTTTCTGTTCCCTTTCTCAGCAGCATTTAGAACTGGAAGGCTGTCATTACTTTGTCGGTGATTAGACAGGTGTCCAAAACTGGGGCCACCAATCGTCACCAATATTGTAGACTCCAGGCAAAACCCAAGGAAGGCGCAGATGCTTCACAATGGAACCAAAGAGCAATGGCTATTACTATGAGGAGGAAGTTGTGATCAGTACATTGAACTTGGAAAGTAAGGAAAGATAAAGGGGTGAGTAGAACTTTTTGAACTGGTGGTTGTGTGCACCATCAGATTAACAAAATAAAGGGGGGATTTGGAAAGAAATATGTAGTGGGGGGGGGGGGGAACCTGTTCAAGCTGTTATTCCTTCTGGTAAACTTAGTGGCCATCTGGATTATAAAATGCAGACCATACAGCACTGTGTGAACATTTTATTATACTGTGAGCTGCACACGTTTTAAGGAGATTTGCAGCTAGGTAATGTAAATCAGGGTTGGGGAACCTCTTATCCATTGGCAGAATGTGGACCTCTGGGCCTTTCTGCCTGGCCTTCAAGACTATTTTCAATTCAACCCCCTCAATACCCATTGTACCTGAAGGAGCGTCTCCACCCCCATCGTTCTGCCCAGACACTGAGGTCCAGCTCTGAGGGCCTTCTGGCGGTTCCCTCCCTGCGAGAAGTGAGGTTACAGGAAACCAGGCAGAGGGCCTTCTCGGTAGTGGTGCCCACCCTGTGGAATGCCCTTAGCCGTCCAGGGGTCCTTTACCATTACCATTTCACCTTTTAGTGCAAGGTCATGCTGAATGCCTCAGGCATCTATCAGAGCAAGGTTTTGAAATGTGCCCAAATGTTGTGTCTTGTAATGATGAGTGGGGTGGGTTCACTATTGCATCTAGTTTGGAGAAAGCAACTCTAGTCACAGCCACTCTTTCGCTTGACCCATATTTTGATCATATTGTGTACCGTTCAATTCCCCTGGGTCTGAGGGTTTGTCTCCTTGTCCCATCTTACCTGCTGAATCCAAACTTATAAGATGCATGAAAAATTTGAAGAGAGATTTTGCTTCACCAAGCTTCAGTTGAGCAGCTAAGATTGGATTTTTGCAAACCACAGCCATGGAACAATGAAGAAAGCTCTCAGTCTTGGGGGAATTAATTGGTACACAATACTATCAAAATGCAGGTCAAGTAAATGTGTGGATGAACCCCCTGTGATTCAGACTCTGGCCATCAAATTCCTCATTATTTATAAGCAAGGTAGACTAGGGAAATATCACTTTCCAGCACTTTCAGCATAGTAAATTGCTGTTTCTGATACTTTTCTCTGTTCCATTGGATGAATCCACAAAAATAATCATTCTGCTTCTTTGCAGCTTTAGCTTCAGAAATACCTTGCAGCTTCCCCCCCCCCCAGGCTTAAGTCACCCAGGAAGGTGCTGAAGGTATAACATCCATTCTGTACTCTGTCAAAGGTAGAGTGTTTAGTCAGTTCTTTCATTTTTTTCTCCTGAATCTGTTGTGGCTCAGGTTTTATTTTTCTGTTTGTTAAGTTTCTGTCCTACCCTTCCTCCGAAAGGAGTCAAGAAGGGCAAACAACAAAGTAGTAAAACAATACAATTAAAATAAAATAAAAATATGTTTACAACATTGAGAACATATAAAAATTAATCACATTTAAAAGTCACATATGTGCACAGCTGAAGGTTGGTGCAGAAGTATCTTGCATCCATCAAATGACTGGATGCACAAGTATGTTTTTAAGTCCCAAAGCATCACCTGACTGGGAAGAAAGGGAGTGTTAAGAAATGCCAGGAGGTAACTTGTAAAGATGCCTTTGTGAGATAGAAAAAAACACTGGCGCCATCTCCAGGGGTCCCTGGCTGCCTGGGCACCCACAAAAGTTTTGCTGTGGGTGTCTGGCCTCCGCTCCCTGCCGTCTGCAGCTGCCTTACCTCTGGCGCTGCTGTAGTGACTGGGCCAGGGCCCGTCCCTCTGCCACTGGGTCTCTGTTGGAGTTCTGTGGCACAGGTGCAGGTCCCAGCACAGTCACCATCGCAATGCAGTGCTCGTGTGCTGGGCACCCACAGTCTGTGGCCCAAGTCATCACCACTGGACAGGAAAATGGTGGCTGTGTTCGAGCAGAGAGCACTGTCATTGCAAACATGTTGCTGAACTGCTGGCCTGGATTCATAATGTCATTTCAAATCTGAACATTAACTGTGAACAGATTCAGTGGCGTAGCGTGGGGGGTGCAGGGGGGGCCGGCCGCACCGGGCGCAACATCTGGGGGTTAGGGTTAGGGGGCGCAAATCCACGGGTTAGGGGGCGCAAATCCATGGGTTAGGGGGCGCAAATTACTTGCCTTGCCCCGGGTGCTGACAACCCACGCTACGCCACTGAACAGATTAGGATTTGGTTTGGTTAATGGTGCTCATTAGAGAAGCTCCTAATTTTGGTGTTATCATCTTCATATATGTTTTCTTCTTCCAGCGAGCTGGATGCTTTTCAACCTCTCTGCTAACACTCGATTCACACTCTTTTTTAACCTGCTTTAAGGTAATGCAACCAAAGCCAGCAATTGTCAAATTTCTTCTCATTGTGCATCCTCATAATTGCACAATGTGATCATAATATAACTGGATGTCTGGCTGTGCAACTCGGCTGGAAAGCAAAATGAGTCCTCAAACTCAAGGTAATGTTCTCCAGAAGGGCTTTAATATACCTTTATTGGCTTAATTGCATTGACAGCATTCTTCAAGCTGTGATTACTATGGGTAAATTTAAAGTGAAGACTCTCTTCTTACTGCTGCAAGATACCGTGAGTGAGGGGGCAACATGCAGCATGCAGTGGGCAGTCAGGGGGCACATGTTTGTAAGTGTGGCTAGAACTGGAAGTGTGTGGGGCCTGGAATAGTGGTGGATGGGGCTATTCACACATATGGTGGATGGGGCTATTCACTCATTTATGCACCCACATGTACACACTCATGGGGAGGTGAACCTACCAGTACAATACAAATTTTGTATTGTATGGAGAAATTGGATAGAGAGATGTTCTACTTGCAATACTAAAACACGGGATCATCCAATAAAGCTGAATGTTGGGAGATTCAGGGCAGAGAAAAGGAAGTGCTCCTTCACAAAGCCCATATTTAAACTATAGAATTCACTACCACACGGTTTTAAAAGGTACGTAGGCAGATTCATGGAAGATAAGGCTATCAGTGATAGCAAGCCATGATTGTCTGTTTACTACCTCCACTGTTGGAGGTGGGATGTTTCCGAATACCACAAATGGGGAGGGTGCTGCTGTGCTCAGGTGCTGCTGAAGGACTTCCCACAGCTATCTGAATTAGCAGAATGCTGAACTAGACAAGCCTTTGTTCTGATTCAGCAGGTTTCTTCTTATGTCCTCATATTGCCTAATTTGCTAAACTGTTCTAAAAGGGAAAAACAGCTGAGCTACTTCCTAATAAGTGCCTCCAACATTTTATGGTACTGAAACATAAATGATGAATGTAAATTAATTCCAATGGGGTTTTAAAGCACTTGATTATTTTATTGCTTCATTATGACTGACCTTATTTACCTTGAAATTTTCAAGAGCCTTTCATGAATCTACAGACCCTGGGAATAAAACAGAAGAGAATTCTAGCAACTCAGACTAACACAAAGTTTGACAAAGCATCTGCACAAAGGGGAAAGTCCAGAAAATAAGATTCACACCTGGTAAATAGAGATAGCTGAATTATATGCAACCTGAAAAGAAAGAAAGAAAACTCAGGAAGAAATGCCAACAAGCCTGCCATGTTTTGCAGGCTGCGCTACCCGGCTGGCTCTGGGCTGCTGAGGCTGCCGCTGCCACGTTTCCCAGGGATTTGCAAATCTGGGGGCATTCCGGGGGTGGAATTTGTCCGGGGACAGATTTGCAAATCCGGGGGCTGTCCCTGGGAACCGGGGACATCTGGTAACCCTAAGCTATCAGTCAGTAAGACTACTTAAAGTTGGTCAATGCTGCAGGCCAGGAGGGGAGCTTTGATAGTGATCCATAGCATGGCAACTGCAGGTTGCCAAAAGCAGGCCCCTTTTGCTATCTGTGAACACTGGAGGATATGGGATTGGGTTTCCCATTTTCTCATAAAGCAGCAGAACAATTTCGATTCTAACTAATGCATGCAAGCTTAGTGTAGATTTTCTCCTGGAGACCTGGCATGTGCTACAGATTTATTGGCCAGCGTTCCAAAGAATCAATCTACTGAGCATTCCTGCGGTTATGCGCCTGCTGTTCCAAAGGCATTCTGGGCCAAAGTCAAGCAGTGCAGATGTTGGGGGTCTTCTCTGAAGCTCTTCTGAAACTGGCTCTCTGCACCACAAACCTTCACGTTGGCTACAAACAGTACCAAGAAACCTAGGGATTTTAAAAATGTGTTTCATGCAAACCTAAGCATAGGAAAACTGTGTAAATTAGTTTATTGTTTCGGTTTAAGAAAGATTGGGGGGATGAATTGGGGGGTGTATGCAATGAGTTGCTTGGTATTAGTTAACTTTATGCTTTTATTTGCATGAATTTATTGTAGGGTTTACTTAACCCATGAAGATACTGTAGTTTTAAACTTTTTTTACTGGTTTCGAGCTGCTTTGAGCTTTCAAAATGATCCGCAATAAAGATAAAGAGCGGAGGGAGGTGAAAGGATTAATTGAAATTGTTAAAGATTGGTATAGGATTTAAGAGATTAAATTTTTTATAAAGATTCTATAAGAAAAGCAGAAAGCAGCAAGAAATATTAAGTAAAAGTATCGGAGAGGAGATCAGTGTAAATAAAAACATGAGACTTATGGTTTTGTTACATATGATTTTATTTTGGAGTTGTCTGTTTATTTTGGAGTTGTTTGCTGTAAAGCATGTATATTATGTGAATAAAATAATAAAGGATTTGAGAGACAATAAAAAATAAAAGATCAGCAATATTATGTGATAAGACTTGTTCAGTGCCGAGGAAATAACAGCACATAGATTGCTGTTAATGGAGCGTTAATCTTGATTTGGTTGGAGTGAGATTAGATGACATTGGCTATTTAATTCTGATGATGTTGCAAATGTTATCCTACTCTTTCCCCTGCATTTTCACATCACTTTCCTTACCACAAAAACTCAGATCTCTAGAGGAAGTGGCTTTGCTTTGCAAGAGCTCCGAAACA
This sequence comes from Podarcis filfolensis, assembly GCF_964270895.1. Classification (NCBI taxonomy): domain Eukaryota; kingdom Metazoa; phylum Chordata; class Lepidosauria; order Squamata; family Lacertidae; genus Podarcis; species Podarcis filfolensis. The sequence continues at coordinate 33,842,287 of NC_139608.1, read as the reverse complement.
TATTTCATAGCGCAACCTGAAATTGCCAGTACAGTGGTACCTCGGGTTAAGTACTTAATTCGTTCCAGAGGTCCGTTCTTAACCTGAAACTGTTCTTAACCTGAAGCACCATTTTAGCTAATGGGGCCTCCTGCTGCCGCCGCGCCACCAGAGCATGTTCTCATCCTGAAGCAAAGTTCTTAACCTGAAGCACTGTTTCTGGGTTAGCGGAGTCTGTAACCTGAAGTGTATGTAACCTGAAGTGTATGTAACCCAAGGTACCGCTGTACATGACTGGCTTCTATCTGAAAACAGTGACAGTTTAGAAGCACCTATAGATGGGTTTTATAAAGGTAGAAGCTGTTGAAATAGACAGTATTTTCAGTTACGGATGAAAGAGTGTCCATTATTGATTGGTATAAAATAATTACAAATGCTCCTTCTGGGTCTTTTCACTCTAAATTGTGGTGGGGTGTTTTTTTTCTTCATCATTTTCTTCGATTTAAAATTGGCCAGTAGCCAATCCAGAACTTGTGGCAAAAAATACAGCCAGTTTCCCCACACACAATACAGAAAATGCACTTAATGCTCACTGTGGAAGCAAGAGAAGTATGATGAAAATAATCCTTTGTCCTAAAACATGCAATACATTTCAGGCTTCCATAGATTCTGCCTGGCTATGCTGGTACAGGCCCTGAGCAGTCCAGGCAATGTCTTAGATCCCTTGGAGATTTGGCAGCTTATTTGCGTGAAGCCCCAGATCCACAATGTCACATCTGTCCTCACAATGTTCATTGTGCCCAGGCAGACAACAACCTCCTGAATTAAATCCAGTCCAGTTGAGCTGATCTTCATATCTATGCGCAGCGCCAGTGCTTCCCATTTTGCTCCACCCTGTTGCCACCACCACCATGCTGACAACCCCACTTCCTCTGCCGTGTGTGAAGAAGCAGCATCAGCATCAGCGATTTTCAGCAAGATCCATGGACTTCCACCACCCGAGGCAGCTGCTTCACTCTGCCTCTTAAGTGGGCCGGGCCTCTGTGTGTGTGTGTGTGTGTGTGTGTGTGTGTGTGAACATAAAGGTAAAGGGACCCCTGATCATTAGGTCTAGTCATGGCCGACTCTGGGGTTGCGGTGCTCATCTCGCTTTATTGGCCGAGGGAGCCGGCGTACAGCTTCCGGGTCACGACTAAGCCGCTTCTGGCGAACCAGAGCAGCGCACGGAAACGCCGTTTACCTTCCCGCCAGAGCGGTACCTATTTATACATACCACACTTTTAATTCAAGAAGGCAGCTTCAAAATGAAGCAGCATAAGAAAACATTTAAGGTACTGTAAAATTGCTAAAATATACACTCAGTGGCCACATTTACAAATGCCGAACCATTATTTAGCATGATGCGTATGAGCAGAAATGCACTTTAGCAAGCCTTGGGCTCACCTGTTCCCCTCTCTCCTTTCACTGTCCCACAAGGCTGAGAGGAGTTCAAAAGTTCCTGTTTCCACCCTTAGTCAACCCCAGCTCCCCTTGTTATTTAAACAGGGAACTGTGGTTAACAAACTTGTTTCAAACTTGCTGCACTTAATGGTTCCGTTTGCACTACACGTTTAAGCCAGTATCATTCTATTTTAAACACCTTTGTTTCCCCCCAAAGAATCAAGTGAAATGTAGTTTGTTAAAAGTGTTGAGAGTCGTTAGGAGGCTCCTATTCCCCCATGAAGTTACATTTCCCAGAGAACAGTAGTCTCTGTGAGGGGAACAGTGGTCTCCTAGCAACTCTTGGCATCCTTAACAGACTACCATACCAGGATTCCTTGAGGGAAGCTATGATTGTTTGAAGTGGCATGATACCCCTTTAAAAGAATAGTGCAGATGGGGCCAATGTTGACCACAGTTTGTTGCTCCTGGCGACATGGAGGGAAATGTTGGGTTGAAGGAGCTTTCAAATCCTTCCCAGCCACACAGGAGCATGTGACTCTAAGACTTGCTGTGGATGTTCCATCATATGCCCTTTGTGCAGACACAGGTGAAATGGCGTAGAATGCATTAAAAATACCCACTCAGAAACAGCATGTCTATCAACAAAAAGCAGCAGTAAAATCAACCTTGCTGTTCTCTGAAAGCCTGGGATAAAATGGTTTTAGCCCAGTGTCCTAACAGAGCAAATGCCCACTGGGAACATCTCTAGCAGGCGTGTCCCAAATCAGGCCTCCGACACAGAGAAAGCTCATCCTCTAGCTGACACCTGCCTAGGGGAATAGCTAGAAAATGGCCCTTAAGGATATTAAGGACTGACCAAGCACTTTCATACAGGAGTAAGTGCTCTTTTAGATACTTGGTTCCCAAGCTGTAATCTTCCAAGTAAATTTTTCCATTACAATGATGGTGAATACTCTAGAGAGAGAAAACCCACTGCCATGCTGTTGCAATTCAATCACTTTTCCTCCTATTAGTAATCTCCAGCCACAAGTGCCTTTATAATGTAACATCAGTACAATTCCTCTTCTTCATCCATATAATTAAGCAGCAGTAGCATTGAATATGTAGGAGAGAATACAGCCTATTATCCTATTATCTCTTCAGGGTTTCCAGGCTAAAATCATCTTCCAATAATCCCAAACCTTTAGATGTTCTCATCTATTATTTTAATAGATACCTTTCATTCTCCAACCCTTCCTGCCCACTCTGCTTATTTTGAGGCTTATTACTGTGGGTTTTGTCAATACCTGTAAAATCAGAGGGATAATGTGTACATCGGTCTTGTCGGGTTGCAAAATGCAACATGAGTGAGATATTGTGATGGATGTTTTGAAACGGAAAAACGAGAAACTTAAATGGTATCATGTTTCAGGATCCTAGAACAGCAAACAGTCACACCAGCCTGCAGTAACCATGGGCCATTGTGTCTCTGGTGAGGGCTTGGCCACAGAGAATGTACTGATGATTAGTGAAAAAGCTAAAGTACTACTGTCACACTTCTGAAGGGTTGTCTAGGTCCTGGAATGCCTTTGTAAGAGGTTGGTGAATGATTGTTTAGTGCATTGCGACTACAGTGGACGCTCGGGCTGCAAACGTGATCCATGTGGGATGCACGTTCACAACCTGCAGTTTCCGCAACCCACAGCGGTGCGTCTGCACACATGCGGGTTGCGATTCGGTGCGTCTGCACATGCACAAAGCGCGATTTAGCGCTTCTGTTTTTTTTTTTTTTAAATATTTTTTATTGCTTTTTTTCCAGAATCTGAATCCATCATCAATAACACAACAAAAGCAGTTTTACAGGAAAAAAAGAGATTAAACCAGAAAAAATTCATCTTTCAACATCTTTTTCCATCATCCACTGGACTTCCCCATCCCCTCCATCCCTGCATTCTTTATAATAAATGTAAACAGCAAATTAGTACCTTGTTTCCTGTGTTTTTGTATTTTCGTCTAGTTATTCACTCTGAAATTAAAACTTTCTCAATCATTAACTTTGTTTCTATCGTCTCCGAATTTCAATACTGAAGCCTATTTACCTCAAACCTTAGCAAATTTTTAACATTCATATATCTTATAATGTTTTTGTAAATAGTCCTTAAATTTTTTCCAGTCCTCTTCCACAGCCTCTTCTCCCAGGTCTCGGATTCTGCCAGTCATTTCGGCTAGTTGCATATAGTCCATCAGTTGTGTGTGCCATTCTTCCAGTGTGGGTAGCTCCTGTGCCTTCCAGTATTTAGCTATGAGAATTCTTGCTGCGGTCGTTGCATATAAAAAGAAGGTTCTGTCTTTCTTGGGTATCCTCTGGCCCACAATGCCCAAGAGGAAGGCCTCTGGTTTCTTATGAAAGGTATACTTAAATACCTTTTTCAACTCGTTATAAATCAATTCCCAGAAGGCCTTCACCCTCGGGCATGTCCACCAGAGGTGGTAAAAGGTTCCTTCAGCCTCCTTACATTTCCAACATTTATTATCAGACAAATGATATATCTTTGCAAGTTTGACTGGGGTCATGTACCACCTGTACATCATTTTCATAATATTTTCCTTTAAGGCACTACATGCCGTAAATTTCAAACCGGTGGTCCATAACCTTTCCCAGTCCTCAAACATAATGTTGTATCCAATATCTTGAGCCCATTTTATCATGGCTGATTTGACTGTCTCATCTTGAGTATTCCATTTAAGCAACAAGTTGTACATTCTTGAAAGCACTTTCGTCTTAGGTTCAAGCAATTCTAGTTCTAATTTTGATTTTTCCACCTGGAAACCAATTTTTTTATCTTTTTTAAAAATCTCTAAAATTTGGGCATAATGAAACCAGTCTCGCACCTTCCCTTTCAATTTTTCGAAGCTCTGCAACTTCCAAGTGTCACCCACTCTTTCTATTATTTCACAGTATTTTGCCCAGCCACCCCCCATATTAAGTATTTTTATGGCTTTAGCCTCCATCGGTGATAACCACCTCGGAGTCTTATTTTCGAATAAGTCTTTGTATTTAGTCCAGACAGAAAACAGAGATTTCCTTACAATATGGTTTTTAAACAACTTATGAGACTTTACCTTGTCGTACCACAAATATGCATGCCACCCAAAAGCATTATTGAACCCTTCCAGATCTAGGACATCAGTGTTTTCTAGCAAAAACCAATCTTTCAGCCAGCAGAGGGATGCAGCTTCATAGTACAACCTTAAGTCCGGCAGGGCAAAACCCCCTCTTTCCTTTGCATCTGTTAATATTTTAAATTTTATTCGGGGCTTTTTGCCCTGCCAGACAAACTTCATAATGTCCCTCTGCCACTTTCCAAAACATTCCACTCTGTCCACGATCTGTAGGGTCTGAAACAGAAACAGCATTTTTGGCAATACATTCATCTTTACTGCTGCAATTCTTCCCAACAAGGAAAGTTTCAATCTTGACCAGATTTCTAGATCCTTTTTGATTTCAGACCAACATTTTTCATAGTTGTCTTTAAACAGATTCAAATTTTTCCCAGTCAAGTTAACCCCCAGGTATTTCACTTTATTAACAACATTTAGTTCTGTTTCCCTCTGAAACCCATCTATTTCTAAAGATGTCAAGTTTTTTGCCAAGACCTTAGTTTTTTGTTTGTTTAACTTAAATCCCGCCACCCGACCAAACTCAGAAATTAGTTCCAATACTCTTTTTGTACTGGACACCGGCTCCTGTAATGTCAAAACCAAGTCATCTGCAAAGGCCTTCAGTTTATATTGTTTTCCTCCGACCTGTATTCCTTCCACCCGCTGATCCTTCCTAATCAAATTTAGCAAAACCTCCAGGACAGAAATAAATAGCAAGGGTGATAGGGGGCACCCCTGTCGTGTTCCCTTTTCAATTTTAAACTCTTCTGTCACCACATTGTTTACTATCAATTTAGCCTTTTGTTCTGAATATATTGTATCTATACCATTTTGGAACGCCCTTCCCACTCCCATCCCTTCCAAATTCTTCTTCATAAATTTCCAAGATATATTGTCAAAGGCCTTCTCCGCGTCCACAAATATCAATACTGCTTTCGTATTCAAATTTGTCTGTAGAAGTTCCAGAACATCGACGATGTTCCTAGTATTGTCTGACAGATGCCTACCAGGGAGAAAGCCTGCTTGGTCTTTATGAATAACTCCATTTAAAACTTTTTTCAATCTATTTGCCAAAATGTCAGCAAAAATCTTGTAATCCACATTTAGGAGTGAGATGGGACGGTAATTCTTAAGTTGAGTCTTTTCAGATTCCAGTTTTGGTATCAAAGTGATGAATGCCTCTTTCCACGATTCTGGTGCCCCCTTCCCTTCCATGATTTGGTTGCATACCTCCATCAATGGCTGGGTCAGGTATTCCTTTAATGTCTTATAGTATTTGGAGGTAAGTCCATCTGGGCCCGGAGATTTGCCTAGTTGCATGTGCTGAATGGCATTTTCGATTTCCTGTTGGGTTATTTTATAATTCAGGTCAGTTTGTTTATCTTGTGTTAATTTTTGTAGGCCATAGCTTTTTAAAAAATTATTTATTTCAGTCTCCACTTGGGGTCCTTGGGAAAACAATTTTTTAAAATATCTCTGGAAACACTTTCTAATTTCCTCTGGTTTCTGAATACATTCTCCTTCAACCTCTAGATTGGTAACAAAGTTCAGTTTTTGTCTCTTTTTCAGCTGCCATGAAAGCAGCTTCCCACATTTATTTGCGGATTCAAATGATCTTTGTTTCATCTGTTTAATTTTCCATTCAACTTCTTGGTTTATCAATTTAGCATATTGTGCTTGATGGAATTTTATTTCTCTCAAAACTTCTTTTGATTTTGGATTTAGTCTCAACTTTTTCTCTCCGTCTTTTATCCTTTCCAAAATCTTGTCCTTTTTACCATTCCAGAGTTTTTTCTTAATAGAATTCTGCTGTATCAGAAACCCTCTCATGACAGCTTTACTTGCGTCCCAGATTGTTTTTTTTTCCACCGACGTGTTCAAATTCAATTCGAAGTAGTCTTTCATCGTCTTTTGGGCCTTCTTCACTATCTCCTGGTCTCTAAACAATGCGTCATTCATTCTCCATCTGAAGGATCCAGCTGGTGTAAGTCTCAAGTCCATTTTCAAGGGGTTATGGTCGGAGCAAGTTTTAGGGCAGATCTCTACTTTTTTGGTCTTAGGTGCCAGTCCTCCAGATATCCAGATTTGGTCGATTCTTGTCCAGGATAGGTGGGCTTCAGAAAAGAATGTTCCCTCTCTACCTAAGGGGTTCTTTGTCCTCCAAATGTCAATCAAATCCATATTGTCTGTGAGTTCAAAAAAGGTCTTTGGTAGTCTGCCATCTTTAGTCACATTTTGGTTTTGTGACTTATCCATGTGTGTGGAGACAACCCCATTCATATCTCCCATCAGAATGATGTTGTTGTAGTCCATGTGGTCCAGCATTGTCTCATGCAGCTTCCCATAAAATTCAGATTTCCCCTCATTTGGTGCATAAATTCCAATTATCAAAAATTTTTGTCCTTGTGATTGTATCTCAATCGCCAAAATTCTTCCTTGTTCATCTTTAAACACAAATTTTGGTGCTAGGCTCTCCTTTGCATATATCACGACTCCCCTTTTCTTTTCTTTAGCTGATGAAATAAATTCTTGGCCTAGTCGCTTGTTTATTAGCACTCTTCTGTGGAGCCTAGTCACGTGGGTTTCCTGGAGACAAATGACGTCTAGTTGTTCTTTCCTCAAAATATGGAAAATCCTTTTCCTTTTTTCAGGGGAATTTGCACCATGAATATTCCAACTAAAAAGCTGCAGAGACATCCTGGATCCACTTGTTAGCCAGTGGGATTGTCTCCCTTATCGTCTATGTCTGGAGGTGGATCTTTTGTGTCTGGCGTGGGGGGTGGCCAGGTACCTGCTGTCCCTTTTCGAAGGTCCTCCCCGTAGTCGTTTAGGAATTTTTCTTGCTCTTCTGCTGTTCTGATTCTCACCTTCTTCCCTTTCAAATTAAAAGATAGTCCTTGGGGAAATTCCCACCTGTAGGGGATTGTGTTGTTTCTTAATAATCTTGCCAGGTCCTTATATATAGTTCTTAAATCCAACAGTTGTTTTGGTATGTCTCTGAAGATTTCTGCTGTCTTCCCCTGTATCACCAATGGGTTTTTAAAATGTAGGCCAAGTATGTTATCTTTTTCTTGCTTGTATCTCAATATGATCAAGCAATCCCTTGGTTTGTCTTTCTTGGCCACTCTTCCCAATCTAAAAGCGGTGACGATTTTGAAGTCTTTCTCTTCTGCCAGACCCCAGAACTTGGATATTTCTGCTGTCAAAAAGCCGACCAAATCTTCCTTTTCTAGTTCTGGGATGTTTCTAATCCTAAGATTACTCTCCCGGTTTTTCAGCTCCGCCATAGACAGATAGGCCTGTTGTTCAGTAACCTGTCTGCTCAGTGGTCTTACTTCCCCTCTTAATTCCTCAATCCTTTTTTTATTTTGGTCTGCTTTCGTATTTGCGTCTTCAGCTAATTTTCGATTCTCTGATATAGTCTTTTCGAAATTTCCTATCGCCTGTGTATTTTGAGCAACTTGGTCTGTCAACTTATTAATTGTTGCTGTAACCTGGTCAAATTTAGCCGCTTGTTCGTCGGCTTTCTTATTTAATGCTGCCAGTTGTTCCAAAATTTCTTTAGAAATAGGGTCTAACCCTCCTGCAGCCATATCCTCCAAAGCTGGCTGTTTAAATTGTCCTTCTGGCAGATCTATCACTGTTGGAACAGATGATCTACGTGGCTGCACAGGCAAAGTTGATTGCAATAGCTCAGTTTGTTTTGCTTTCTTGGCAGCCCTTGTTTTTCCTGCCACACTCATTCCACAGCTGTCTAGGTTTCAAGGTCAAATTGTAAATCCCATGGGAAAAGTAATCATCCAGGCAAAAGAATTTCCAAAACAACCAGCAGTTCTCAGAGATTTATATTCCACAATCCAGCAGGGGGAGCTCCCCAAAAGTTAGGAAGAAGGATAGAAAATTTTCCACCATTTAAATCCCATATATAGTAAATTCCAAAATAGGGGGGGTGGAACCCTCTAAGATCACTTTACACTGCAGATAATGAAAGTTCTTTGCGAAGGTGTAAACAACAGTTCCTTTTTAGTGGCTGTAAAGTAGCCCAAGTAACTTTATGTCTCTATACACAATTGCCACAGTCTGATGTTACTTTGTATCCAGGCAGCCCGTGTGCTGGGGCTCATAACTTTGTAATCCACAAAATAAGGAGAGGTATAGCACAGTCTCAGTCCATTTATAATACAGTTTTGACTTTCCCTTTATTTTTAATCAGTCAAATTCAAACTTGCAGGGTAAATTCCAACTTCTTTTAAACTCTTTTCAACGCTTCCGCTTTAAAAGAAAACTTTGCTCAGTACTTTAAACAGGGACGGAAGACTGACTTCCTTTTTAGCGTCTCCCGTTTTCAGCCGAAATTCATCAATTTAGAGTCCAAATAAAGCCTCAAATTTCTTACTCACGAGTTTGTTGTTTCCGATCAAATGTTCAAAGAAGAAAGGTCAGCGCTCATCAGCAGCAGCCGCGCGGCTTCACTTCCGCGGAAAGAGCGATGGATTCACAGCACCGCTACCCCCTCCACGTTCCGGAGCCCCTTACGGGGTCCCTTCTGCGTTTCCGAGGTCGCTCCTGGTGCCCGCCGAATCCCACGGCCACGGGCTCACTCTACCCGTGGTTTTCCTGAACGGGTCGTCGCTGTGCCGCAGCGCACGACCCTTTTCCGCGGAGCCCCTCTTCAACAACTGAAGAGGACCGCCATTGCTGTTTCGCGCCGCCTCCGGAAGTCGATTTAGCGCTTCTGCACATGCGCGACCGCCGAAACCCAGAAGTAACCTGTTCCGGTACTTCTGGGTTTTGGCGGTCCCCAACCCAAAAAAAAGCAACCTGAAGCGTCTGTAACCCGAGGTATGACTGTATTTTGTAAAGCTTAACCAATGGTAATAATGCTACTGAAGAACTGCCAGACAATCTGCCTTTTAAAAGGCAGAAAAATAGTAATACATGGAGTTTTTATTGGCTGATTTCATTTATTAAGGCCATCCTTAATACATACATATTGTGGACCCAAAATTATAAGAGATAAAACAATGCTTGCTGTTAGATCATCTACTACCAATTTCTGAAGTGCTTTGTTTTTGGATATCCGTTCATTCCTCCAAAGAGCTCAGGGCAACATGGAAGTCACTCTCTGCCCCTCCCACCCTTAATCTGTTTAGTCCTATTGGTAGTTAATATTGTTACTCATTGAAGATCTTAACCAAAGTGTGTGTGTGTGTGTGTGTGTGTGTGTAATTTTGCCCATCTGTCCTTCCACAGCCTGATTTTAGAACTCTTGAGGCATTACATAGAATGCTACTGCCCACCTCCTGTTGGATGTGAGAGGTGGGAACATATTCAGCCTGTTCAGTGTCAATGGCACCTCTTCTTCAAATAAGAAGGATGGCCCAAGGAAGGAGCTCCTCTGGTTTTTCCTCACTGTAGTCTTTATCTCAAGTAGAAACCAGGCTGGCAGCCAATATGAATTAATTCCTATCATTCTGTGGTTGTCCTGATGCTCCAAACTGAAATCTAATCTTAGCTATGTGCAAACTGGAAGCTATTAATGGAGCATTTCCACAGACCCTCCAAGTGTCCCTATTTACCAGGGGTGTCCCTGATTTAGAGAAGCCATCCTGGTTTCTGATTTGATCCCAGAATGTCCCGCTTTTCCTTAGGTCGTCCCTATTTTCATTGGAGAAATGTTGGAGGGTATGGAGTTATTCGACTCCTGAGCCGTCTGAAGGGAATCCTGTACAGTGGTACCTTAGTTTACGAACTTAATCCGTTCCGGAAGTCGGTTCTTAAACCAAAGCATTCTTAAACCAAGGCGTGCTTTCCCACAGCAGTGAGGGACTCAGTTTACAAATGGAACACACTCAACAGGAAGTGGAACATGTTCTGCTTCCAAGGCAAAATTCACAAACCAAAACACCTACTTCTGGGTTCGCAGCGTTCTTAATCCAAGTTGTTCATAAACTAATTGTACTTAAACCAAGGTATCACTGTATAGGGAAGGTTTTTTTTAAAAAAAGTTTAATGTTTTATTGTGTTTTTATAGATGTTGGAAGCTTCCCAGAGTGGCTGGGGCAACCCAGTAAGATGTGTGGGGTATAAATAGTAAAATTATCATGATGGAATGGTACGTCCCGATTTTCATTGGAGAAATGTTGGAGGGTATATTTCCATTTATTGGTGATAGGAATCAAGTCGGTAATCTGCAGCCAGGGGTAGCCATGTCCCTTCTGCATTTTCCTCAGTCAATTGATTCCAGACAAAACAACTGGAAGGGTCCAGGAATATTTTGGCAGCATAATGCAGCACTCTGGACCGAATTGCAAGGCACACTAGCACACCTAGGGATGGGAAGGCCAGGGGGGGTGGAAAAATTGGGGTGGGGGCAGGGTTTTTCCAAAGCTAGGTGGGCTTTATTAAAGAAAAAAAGGTGTGTGGAATATTCAAACTATATCAAACTTTTTTTTCCAATTTTTCAAAAAACAACAACAAACCACACCCTAAAAATGGCTTTGGGGGGAAATGGGAAAAAATACCTGGGTTTTTCCCAAAAATTTCTGGGTTTTTCTAGGCTTTCCCATCTCTATGTCTCCCTCTTTCTTTTTCTTCCTTGACACTAAAGTTTCTGCATCTTGTTCAAGCCAAGGTATTTGTAACCATCATTAAAGCTTATTATACTGCAAGGCAGCAGCACAAAAGTGTCAGGTAGTAGTAAAGAATGATAAGCATGATTATAGGTTTTCATTTGTCTCACCTTCAGTCTGTTGTCAGAAAAAGATAAGCTTTCACCAGAAATTTCACCTGCCTCTGACCTGTTTAATGGGGAATCAGGAAATGGGACCCACACTCCCCAAAGCATGCATTTGGGAAATCAATCCATGTCACTCTCACTCTTGTTTCTTGAAAGCATAGTGTTATATGAAAACATTCTCACAGCTTCTACTGAATCCCACCTACAGGTTCTGATGTTATCACTCCTCAGACTGGGATGGGACAGACAAGTGTTTAAGGGGCACCAAGCTGCAGCTACCATATTGGCCTGAATATAAGCCACACTTTTTTTTTTCCAAATTCCGACTGTGAAAAGTTAAAGTGCGGCTTAAATTTACAACCTTACAAAAACTGGCTTTTACGATATTGCCACTGAAACAGCTATACGGTAAAACGGAACGAGTGTGAGTGCCTGTGGAATTTTAAGGGAATGGCTTATATTCGGGTATTGTCTTTTTTTCTTTTTTCCCCCTTGAATTTTAAAGATGTGGCTTATATTCGGGTGCGGCTTATATTCAGGCCAATACAGTAATAGCCCACTAACTAATTAGCTGTTCCTTAATTTTTATTGGAAATTTTGTTTACAACATAGCATAAACCCCCCACCCCCCAATACAGAAATCCACCCTCATTAAACGTGAACATCACATACAATGTGCATAACATACAACAATACAAACAACCAAATAAAAGACCAAGGAAGTCTTTATTTGGTCTAATTAGCTGTTCCTCTCAAGTATCTTAATTTTGCATTGCGTTGCCGCAATGATATTTTTCAAGAGGAGTGAAAAAACAAAATATTGAATACAAGTCTGTCATAAACATAATTAGCTGTAACTCTTGCCCCCATTTCAAGATACTATGAGCAATTTATAATATGGGGTGAATAGTTCTGATTTGACAAGGGCACAAGGTCCCCTGTCCCAGTGGAAAGGCAGCAGTTCTAATTAGTCTAATGTACATTTGACTTTTTCAACTTTCAGTAAGTTTAAGTTTGATGAAGCCTAAAAAGGTTCGTTAGCCTGTAATTTAGGGTGTACTTCCCCTTCCAATTACTAACGTTGAATAACAAAACATTTCAAAGCGGCTGAGGAACAAACTAAACATGACGATGGCAATTCTGTTTTTTTAAAAAATAAAACAAAACCGGGCCAGCTGCAATCACTTCTAAAGCAGGAGGGTGAAAGCAGTCTGTTTTTTTAAAACCAAAAGGAGCACACAGGTAAAGTAAACTCAACTTTGGCTTTGCCCACCACTTCATGAGAAGAGAAGACTCCCTGGGAAAGACCTTGATGTTGGGAAAGATTGAGGGCACAAGGAGAAGGGGACGACAGAGGACGAGATGGTTAGACAGTGTTCTCAAAGCTACCAGCATGAGTTTGACCAAACTGCGGGAGGCAGTGTAAGACAGGAGTGCCTGGCATGCTCTGGTCCAGGGGGTCACGAAGAGTCGGACACGACTAAACGACTAAACAACAACAACCATTTGGCAGCGTGAGATGCCTGCCATGGACAGTGAATTTTGAGTGTTAGCAATTTGCTGCCCTTTCTGTTGTTTATTTATTATTACGATATTTTACTGCCAGGGAGGAGCATGTCAGGAATTTTCTGCCTCTGGGGCTATAATTATTTGGCTAGCTTTGAATACTAGCCAGGGAAACCCAGCCAGATGGATGGGGTATAAACAATAAAATTATTATTATTGCTGCTGCTGCTATCAGTGGTGGCTGGTGCCCAATGAGTAGAAGGCCAAGAGTAGGTTCAGCTACAGCCATTGATAGGTGGAGCCAGGGCTAATAGCATTAGCATGGGTGATATAATAAAGAAAGAACTTTTGGTCTGTGTATAAATAATGTGCCCCAGCTAATGTATATAGGATAGGAATGGGAGAATGCGTTTTTGCTTCAGTGCTCAGCCTCTGATTAAGAATGTCTTGGTAGGAGAACAGATCGAGAATTTCCCTGAGGGCTCCGAAGCATATGAAAGAAGCAATTTCATAACATATGCAAAGAGTAAACAAATTCTGGTTCTGTTTTTTATTGCCTGAGTGGTATCATTTTTTTCTTTTTCTTTTAGTCCTTTAGCATGACAGATGTTAAAATTTGGGACTTGTTTCCAAATGATTAATTGTGGTAAATGTGTGTTTAATTGTGAACCCCCATGCCAGATTGGTTATCTGAATTGGCCTGATGCCAGCTGGGTAGCTGTCATGAAATGACCACTGGGAGGAGTGCAGAGAGAAGAAATGGCATGGTGCATATGCAACTTTGAAACCAGATGCCTTCATTTGCCCCAGCTGCAATAAAACATGTCTCTCCCATATTGGTCTATACAACCACAGGAGGCGCTGTAACTCGGCTGTAGTTTGACTTTACCCCGATAGCACACTCTTCCATCATCTCTCAAGACAGACAAATGCCAACAGCTGGGTAGATTTCAAGATGTCTGGAGAACAGGAGTCTTCTTCCAAAGATTTAGTTAATGCAAAACCTTGCTTTATTAATAAAACACACAGACACACTATCAACTATCTTTGATCAAAAACTCATATTGAGCATCTAACTATTCTCCAAAGCCAAAAGATAAAGCAGTCAATGTTTTATAGCAAGTTGGATTTTGAAGTATGAAGATATTCTCCCAAGGCAACCCCATTAAGAAAAGAAGATAATATTTTCAGAGAAACTTTGGGACCTTCAATGGGTTCATATCTGCTCAAATATTCATTAGCTATCAAAGAGGCATTTCCAGTTACTGAACGTTTTAACACCCTGGTAGAATATTTTCCTTATAAACGCCAGAATGTCAGTTCACATTTATCACTGTTATTAAATCTCAATCCTATTAGGTTCCTGACAAAGGGAGGTGTTATTAATGTCATAAAATAAAGCATATACCTCTTAGCTCTTTGTTGTTAGTACAAATGGTGTTTTAAATGGTTTAAAATAATAGGTATTGGCTATAGAAGGCAATAAAAACTTAGCTCTTTTAAAAAAAAAAAACCACCTTCACCACAAAGATGCTAAAGAGAATAAAGACTGGATCATACAGCAAGAAATTATTATGCATTTATTATACCATTCAAAACCACTAAAAAGATGTTTGCAAGGAAAATTCATTAAAACTGCTAATATAAGTGCGTTTGCATAGATATGCACTTCTTTCCAGATAGGATCCTATATTAGATATCCCTTCTCTTCGGTGTATTAACAAATAAAGCCATATGAATTCAAACATTTATCCTCCTATGATGGTTGAAATGAGCTTCCACTAAAATTGGCAGTTTAGGTGATAAGTGCTTTGATGGGCAATTATTTTTAGTAACTGGTATGCTGGCATCCGGTAGTGACAGACTGTGAAAATAATCTTGCCAATTTCAACATACTGGCTTCTCACCAAGTGGAGCCATGAAGATTTTTCCAGGGGCCACCATGTGCTACATATTTGCATCTGGGTCTGGGTCTTTCTTTAAACAGGGAGCCTCCCACTTGAACAGTTAGTGTGCAGCTGTCTATAGAACAAGGATGAAGAAGCTGTGGCCCTCCAGATGTTGTTAGACTCCAACAACCATCAGCCGCCATCAGCATGGCTAGTGGTCGGTTTTAGTTCAACAACATCGGGCTGTAAGACACCAGTGAACTTAACATCCCTCTGCCGCTATGTATTATGGGATGGCGCTTGGTTCTCAGTTGAGAAGCCAATGTCATTACAAGCATACAATTCAGAATCTCACTCATTCTGAACCATCCACCCAAAATCCCATCTTAATGACCACCTTGGCTGTGAATCCTGGAAGACCTGTTCCTTGCCTAATAGGCCTTTTTCTACCTGGCCTGGCAGGGCGGGGCACTGACTGACTGACACCAGCTACAAAACTTGAGGCTGCTGAATAGACTCTTGGGCTGGGGTATATTTTTATAGACGTTTGGGGGGGTGTCACTGTTAATGATATTATTATTTTTGTATCTTTATTTTATAGATTACTATGATTTATGTGGAAGTGGTTGAATTACGTTGTTTAAACCACTGCACCACTTGGACTTGCCAATCGGAAAGTCGGTGGTTCAAGGCCCTGCAACGGGGTGAGCTCCTGTTGTTCAGTCCCAGCTCCTGCCAACCTAGCAGTTTGAAAGCACGCAGTGCAAGTAGATAAACTGGTACTGCTCCGGCGGGAAGGTAAACAGCATTTCCGTGCACTGCTCTGGCTTTGCCAGAAGCGACTTAGTCATGCTGGCCACATGACCCGGAAAAACTGTCTGCGGAAGCTGACAAATGCCGGCTCCCTCGGCCTGTAAAGCAAGATGAGCACCATAACCCCAGAGTCATTCATGACTGGACTTAACTGTCAGGGGTACCTTTATCTTTTTATGTATGTATGTATGTATGTATGCATGTAATGTGTAGATTGTAAACCAACCAGCCTTGTCATATGAAGCTATTGTTCCCAAGCTACCTAATTGAAAATACAACTATATTCACATGGGGTGATATCGTGTGAGCAGAATCCCCTTTCCTCTCTTCCCCCTTCACAGCTCTAGAGGATCCCACAAGCATCTGAAGCAAATTTGATGGGTGGGTGGCAGGCTGCAGGGAGGAATAGAGAAGGCAGAAGTCTGGCCATGCTGGCTTGAGACTGATGGGAAGTCTCAGAGCCACACGTTCCCCATATCTGACTGACTTTGGCTATATGCATGTATTTCTTAAAAAACAATACCCCCTGTAGATTTTGAGGACAATGAGACTTGTTGAAAGTGTTTTCTATCCAAGGATCTCATTTAGCCATATTGACTTTCCATCAGGGGGAAATGGCAATGCTAATGATTCAGCACTTCCCCTTCTTAGCAAATCACCTTTTCTGTGTTTGTACTTATGCCCTACTTAACTCAAACATCAGATAAATGAGAGTTTCCCAAAATTGCCTCCGCCCTCAGAGCTGCTGTAAAAGCAGCACGAGGGCAAATAGTCATGCTTCAGAACTCTGAAACACAGAGCAGTAAAGGGACAATTTCACCAGCAGGCAAACAGATGACAGTAAAATGATGAACAATTTTAATTACATTAATTGGAAAAAAAAGATGCAATTTACTTTCAGGTGAAAAAATTTCAGCTGTGGTGGTGGGAAACTCTATGACACCACGATCATGTTAACTAGTAGTGACATCTGGGAGGAATCAAGAAGTTCATGTTGTTCTGCAGCAATTTAATCAATCCCAAATCCACATTATTTCTCCCAGGCAGCCAACAGATGCACCAAGTAGCAACATGGAAAAAAGAAGCAGATGGTAATTAATCCAGAGCCCACCTGCTTGTGCGTGGAATTTCCATTTGCAGAGAGCTTGAGATACACAAAACAGATCCCCTGTAAGAGCATGTATGCATGAAAGAGAGAGAGAGAGAGAGAGAGAGAGAGAGAGAGGGAGAACTCTGCAGTACTTTTCTCTAGTAAATTGTAATATAGTTCATTTGGAAGGAGATGGTCCCATGGAGCATATATAAAAGAATTATAGTTGGAAGCAGGGGTGTGTTTTCCATTCCACCCCATATTCCATTCTGTTGCTGTATGTCATGGCCTGGCTGGATGCTGGGGAACCCCCAAGGGAACCCCCAGGGGAAGAAGGCTTAGAGCCAGGGGACTGGTGGTGGAACGATGGTGAGTGGTCAGAGGGAGAAGAAGGAGCAGAGTAGGGGGGTGAGGTGTCAGAAGAGGAAGAGGCAACAGGGTTTAGTGAGCAGGAAGAGGCTGGGGCAGAGAGCAGTCCAGACTCAGAGACAGAAGAGGACAAGGCCAGGAGACAGAGATGAGGCAGGTTGCTGAAGAATCCAGGGAGTCTCCCCCTCCTGCTGTGACCATCTTCCCTCCATGCTGGTCTCCCAGAATACGCAGAGAAATGAAAAAGGCAGAGCAAAGAGAGACACGGCAAAGGAGTCTCTGGTTTCTGGGGGAGGAACTAGGGGAGGAGTCTTAGAGAGTGGTGGGAAGCCAGGGACCTTCAGTCCTCACAACTGCTTCACTGGGGCACGACCTACTGAGAAGGGTTGTTGTGATCACTAGGCCTACGCAAAAGAGTTAACTTCACTGACATCGGGTGCTTTATTGCAGACCTATCTCTGACTCAGCTCCTAAAAAGTACATCTTCCACCAAAATCTATATTATTCACCTTGCTGTCTTCAGTGGCAAAATTACATAACTTACATAAATGATTTCATAAGTTACATTGCCACCATGTTATTTTGCTCCTGGTGCAGTGAAGATTTTTTATTTATTTTATTGAATTAATATGCTACCGTTCATCCAAGGAGCTCATGGTGGCAAATGTGGTTTTCCCATTCCTCTTGTTATCCTCACAACTAGTCTGTGAGGTAGATGAGGCCCAAGGTTGCTCAGTGGGCTTTGAACCCTGGGCTCCCAGGTCCTAGTCCAACACTCTAGCCACTACTCTATGCCATACTGACTCCTTAAATGTCAATTGTTAACTGTTCCCACACCTCTTTCTGCTGCCCCCAACACACACTCACTTGCTAAAGCAAATTGTTTTGTCAGAACACAATCAAAAATAATCTCCCCAAAGAAGAAAATGTTTTCATTTAGAAATGACTGAATAAATGGGGGGGGGGGGAATAGGTTACTGATTTTTCTTCCAGGTGTTGTGTGTTGCAGCCAGTTGCTTATTGTGATGCTGTTTGTAAAAGTTAACGCAGAAGAATCCTGCCGTTCTCAAATCATTAGGTATCTTAGACTGCCTTAAATTGCTTTTGTGTTGCACAATGCTAGCTCAAAATGTCAATAAATATAAAATTTGAAGAGCAGCAAAATGTTCTCAAGCACATCTCTTTAAAGAAAGATTTTAATGAACCTGTTGAATTTTAGATTTGAAACGAATCTATTATTAACCTGTGGTTTGAGAAATCGCTGGCTCATGCACACAGTGTGAGAGTGCACCTTTTATAGCATTAGTTAATAAGTTTAGACAACACTGATAACAGCAGCATTCCTCAGAGTGCCATGTGAATAAGATCAAGGCTACAATGCACAGCTCTTTGTGTATGCAACAAATTATTATTAATAGCCATGTACTGAATGTGTTTTTTAAAAAATGATCAGCTGGAAAAGCTAAAGCATCCATTTACAAATGCAGTCTTGAATCATCTGTCCTGTCCTGTCCTGTTCTGCCTGAATGATTGTCCGGTTATACCTTTTTGGAAATATGAATTTACATAATGAATAGTCTTTGGCTTGTCATGGAATATTTGACCTTCAACAAGTGGGAACTGCAACAAAATGCGTTCCTGGTCAGGATGCCAACCAGTCAGCCATACCCTTTACCAGGATATTCCATTCCATCTCTACCCATCCCTCCATATTCTGTCCCCCACCCCAACAATTTGTCCACATCCATATCCACTGAGGATGCGAGATCCTTGTTGGTTTGTTTTGGGGTGACATTTCAAAAATAAAAATGCTATTTCTTCAAACGTGGTTTCCCCAAGCCTGCTGCTAAATCTCACGCAGCATGCAAACACCCTAGCCTATGTCTCAGGATATCCAAATTCCAACATGGTGCAGGGGTTAGTAGGCTACTGCCACTATCTCAAGTCCACTCTGGCAGTTAAGACTTGTTGAAAAGACAGGGCCATTCGTTGAACAGACCACTTGAAGTTCCTTCATGTACAGAATACCTCTGTCAAATTGCTGCTGACAGCCTTTATCACCCACACAGCGCCACATTTGATCCAGAAAATTTTATTCTCTGACACCTTCTCCTTCCCTCCTCAGATCTGTGAAAGCAGGAAGACAATTCCATTATCTCCAAAAGGCCACATATGAAAGCTCCCCCACCCACCCTAAAACAGTGTAGCTGTACAGCGTGCAGTGGCGTAGCGTGGGGGGTGCAGGGGGGGCCGGCCGCACCGGCCGCAACATCTGGGGTTAGGGCAAATCCATGGGTTAGGGGGCGCAAATCCACGGGTTAGGGGGCGCAAATTACTTGCCTTGCCCCGGGTGCTGACAACCCACGCTACGCCACTGACAGCGTGGCAACACTGCAGTTTTGCGAGTGGAAGTGGTGCTACAGTGGTATCTTCGTTCTTTAACTTAATTCATTCCAGGAGTCCATTTGACTCCCGAAACCGTTTGAAAACCAAGGCACAACTTCCAATTGGCTGCAGGAGCTTCCTGCACTCAAGCAGAAGCCGTGTCAGACGTTCGGCTTCCAAAAAAATTTGAAAACCGGAATACTTACTTCCAGGTTTTCAGCGTTCGGGACCCGATTTGTTCGGCAACTAAGCTGTTCGCAAACCAAGGTATGACTGTATTCATTTTCAGAGATGGGGGGGTGGGGAGAAGCTTTGAGAGCTTTTGAGCCTGTATACCTTGATTACCTGAAGAATGGGATCAACCAGGCCTGGCCCTACCATTAGGCAGAATGTCACAACAGCCTCAGATGGCAAATGCTGGAGATGGTGCTACAGTGGCTGCCCCACCCCAGGGCAGTTATTCCTGAGCCCCTGGACCATTCCCCCCCCCTCTGTTGGGGGATAGAGCTGTCTGTGCCACATGGTTTGAGGCCCCTAAACTACCCTAATGCCTCAGGTGGAGAAGAAGATACTACCTTTTACCAGTGTTGGAATCAGATTCATCTCCTGGTCCTATTGGCTTCTGTCTGTGAAATGGGGAAGAGATGTCACCTGGTGCTTTGCCTTAGGCATCAATATGTCTTGGGATCAACTTTTAAATGAGTTGATTGGTTTCATGAAACATGAGGCTTTCAATGGAAAGGGCACCTAAACACATCATCCTGGAAGATGACCTCGCAATCCTAAAATCATTTCCTTCTTACTACTTTCTGCAACAATATTATATTTATTTGTGTAAGCGGCATCCCAGGAGCCATTTCCATGTTAAAGGTTTATTAGCAATCAAGTTCCTAGGAGAAAGAGTGGCAATATTACTAGAATTCCCCTGGTTAATCTTTAGCAAGGATGCACTGACTATTTAAAAATGGAAATAAAATTAGATGAGCTAAAATGAGCTAAAATTGGGTGATTAATCTAGCTATTTCTGCTTGTTGGATTGAATTTATTCTATTCAGAGTATCGGAGAACAAATAGGCTTAATTTGTCATTTCATAAGCATCGTGTTAGAAAAAGATTCCCATTAAGTAAAATTTCCATTTATCTGCACATAGCATCCCTATTTACTTTTGAAATAATTCTCTAGATAGTCTATCACACCAGACAAAGGCTAAATTGCTTAGTTAAGAAAAATAGCACCTTGAACAGAACATTAATAAATGTTGGTATTTACAATGAAGCTGAGGAACATGCTGAGATTGGTCTTGTCAAAATATCACCCAACAAATTAAATCAAAAGGGGGAGGGCACCTTCTCAAGAAGATCTTCTTGGAGGAGCGCATTCTATTTTCTCAGACCTTGCCAGTCAGAAGCAACTTCTTCTTGAAGCATTTTTAGGGCCTAGTGATCAGCGATCCCACATAATATACTCCCCCCCCCCGAGGCAATTCATTCCTATAAAAACAGGTTTTTTATGACTCAATACCCTCTTCAGACATTGGCCACATTCCCACCATACATTTAAAGTGCTATGATACATTTTAAACAGTAGTGGCTTCTCCCAAAGAATTCTGGGAGCTGCAGTTAAAGGCGTTGTTAGGAGGTCCGCTACTCCCCCCCCCCAAGCTATAATTCTTAGAGTTCTGAACAGACGACAGCTCCCAGAATTATTTGGGGAAAGCCATGACTGTTCAAAGGCGTATCCTAGCACTTTAAATGTATGGTGGGAATGTGACCATTACTTTCACAAAATATGTGAGGGGCCAGTGTGGGGAAGTGTGCTAGATTTGTGTACACTGCACCCCCTCCCAGCTGTTGTTTCCATCCCTCTCAGTTCATAGAGAATGACTGTGGACAGGGCCGTCTTATCATATGCACCGCCGGGGTGCAAATATCCACCCAGCAACCCCAAATTTAGTTGATTTTGCGTGCATGGCACCGTTGAGAATGACAAGTGCTGTCACTGAGTCTGACAAGCACCGCCACTGTGAATGACAAGCGTGGCGCGTCTTTGGTAAATGAGTGCACAAAGTCAAAAGTCCTTTAGTGAAACAGTAGGCATACATTTTGATAATACCCAGGTATATATGTATTTTGTTTTTCTAGCTTGATCAAAATTATTTATTATTTCTTAACAGGTAGATAGTTAAGAGCTTAGGCGGCTTCAGTGGCGGGTGCCTGGCACCCCCCAGAATTTGACGCCCGGGTGCCCTGCACCCCTTGCACCCCCGGGTGAAGACAGCCCTGACTGTGGAGCAGATTCCAAAATGTGTAGGAAACCTCTGCAGATACAGGAAGATCTGCACTTTGCACATCATTTTCCATAAGCTGAGGGTGACAGAAACAATGACAGTAGAGGGCAGAGCTGGGGCACTGATCGCACACCACTCCCCCCCAAAAATCCACATATTCTGTGAACAGTGTATTGTAATACCTGAAGAGGAGTAAGGTTACATCCTAAGACACATCCTCAAATTATTCCTGGGTCTGGTGTCCTGGATCAATGGTGAATTGTTCCCATCACCAACTGCCAGGTGCAGACATGCCCAGGATGTGTGAATATTTGTGTGTATATATGCATAGACAGGGACGTGGGTGGCGCTGTGGGTTAAACCACAGAGCCTAGGACTTGCCGATCAGAAGGTCGGCGGTTCGAATCCCCGCAACAGGGTGAGCTCCCGTTGCTCGGTTCCAGCTCCTGCCAACCTAGCAGTTTGAAACACGTCAAAGTGTAAGTAGATAAATAGGTATCGCTCCGGTGGGAAGGTAAACAGCGTTTCTGTGCGCTGCTCTGGTTCACCAGAAGCGGCTTAGTCATGCTGGCCACATGACCCGGAAGCTGTTCACCGGCTCCCTCGGCCAATAAAGTGAGATGAGCGCCACAACCGCAGAGTCGGCCATGACTGGACCTAATGGTCAGGGGTCCCTTTACCTTTACTATGCATAGACATAGAAACATGTAAACATTATATATGTTGAAAGTTTTCCTTTTTCTCAGGATCCATTAGGCTAAAATTTAGTAAGGCTCTGTTCTTGTAGGTGTAGTTTGAGGGCTCCTGTTTCCTTCCTGACAGCTGCATCACAGTGCTATAAATTGCCAGGTAGAAGTCATGTTGTTGCTTGTTCTTTGGGCTTCTAGGAATGATGCCACCAGATTAATGCCGAGCATTCTCTCATCCCACCTGGACCCATCCAGGTTGACCCAGGGTCCTTCACTGAATGCATTGTGTGTGTCTGTCACTTCCCATCTATTAGCTGTAGTTTAATCCTTCCCTAGGCAGCAGATTAGTGAAATATTATAAGGTAAAAATAGAAAGGGATTTGAAGGCGTCGAAAACAGTATGCAGAAAGCAAAGAATGCAGGCACTGGGTGCACCCTGCCAGTTTCACCTTTTCTTTCGCCACATCGGACACAATATACCAAGTCCTGCCTCCGTTGACATAATGTGCTCCCTGCAGTGTAATTAAAGCTGGATGTCGTCTGCAATGGGGATTAAGGGGAACTGATTTTGTGGCTTTTTATAGAATGTGAGGTTATTCATTTTTAAAAGAATTCGAATTAATATGATTGTTGAAAGGGGGAAAAAATTCTGCCTAGTTTTAAAGTATGCATTTAAAGTCTACCAGCTCTGTCTGGTACATCGGCTGAGACCCTACCAGCCTGCACACTGTGGACTCAGCTACATTGGCAAAGAAAAAGTGCATTACACTGTATGTGTTGTTTATGCATTGTAACACTGTGACACCAGATGGAGCTGTGGAGTTCCATTTTCGCTAACCCGATTTCTCATACAAAGTTTGCAACGCGTTTAACTGAAACGCTTCTTTGATGTGTCTAGATCCAGCCTGTCCCGCCAGAGTGGTTCATGCTCTAGTTATCTCCTGCTTGGATTACTGCAATGTAGGGCACATGGGGCTACCTTTGAAGGTGACTCAGAAACTACAACTAATCCAGAATGCAGCATCTAGACTGGTGACTGGGAGTGGCCGCCAGAACCATATAACACTGGTCCTGAAAGACCTACATTGGCTCCCAGTATGTTTCCAAACACAGTTCAAAGTGTTGGTTAAAGCCCTATATGGCCTCAACTCAGTAAACCTCAAAGATTGTCTCCTCTCCACAAACCCACCCCCATTGTTCAGCCTAAACCCTCCTCTGAGGGCCTTCTGGCAGTTCCCTCACTGTGAGAAGTAAAGTTACAGGAAACCAGGCTCAGCGCCTTCTCAGTAGTGGCACCCTCCCTGTGGATGCCCTCCCAGAAGATGTCAAGGAGATGAGTAATTACATAACCTTTAAAAGACGTCTGAAGGCAGCCCTGTATAGGGAAGCTTTTCAATGTTTAATGTTTTATTATGTTTTTATATATGTTTGGAAGCTGCCCAAAGTGGATGGAGCAAGCCAGTCAGATGGGTGGGGTACGAATAATAGAATTTATTTATTTATTTATTTATTTATTCATTCATTTATTTAGTTATTTAAATTCCAGCCTTTTCCTCAAAGCAAAGCAGTAATCCAATGGACAGTTTAAAATATAAGCTTTTTATCTGAAAGTATATGAAACCAATTTACTTCTCTCTGAACATTTTAGAGAGTATATATTATAGCATGAATGTAATCTAGTCTGATCTAGTATTCCCAGGGAGTCGCTTGCAGGAAATTATTCTGCATCAGACCACTGGATGACAGAGTTCTAAAGTTTGCAACTTTAGTGGAATAAAGTGGAATAAAGGTAAAACGAGCTGTTTGCTTCTGAAAAAATAGACACAATCTCTGTATTTATAAGCAGCCAACAGTCTTGTCAAGCAAGACAAATTGCTGCTTATAGATAAATCGTTTCAGTCTAGGATTATGTCTTTTAAATCAGTCAATTAATGTTTCAGATGAGATTGGATGCAGAAAAGATATTGGAGTTTCAGATGGCGAGGAAGATTTGTTTCCTCTAAGTTTATGCTTTGAAAAGTGTGCAGCATAGTGGAGTCCTTGGTTTGGCTCCCAACTTCCCATCAGTGGCAGAACAAAGTTCCATTCATGGAGAAGGCATTTTCTGCTCCCCTTTTCCTCTGAGGGATGGGGGACACTTGGTAATGATTTGGGATAGGGTGCAGGAGGCAATGTTAATGGAGGGGACAGTTAGCAGAAATTGACCAACTTAAAATTCAAGCCTCTGTGTCCAAACCTTTGACAATGCAGAAGTTAAATTCAGCTGAGGCAAAGCAAGACAATTATGACCAAAACTCCATGCCTTCATTAGCAAACAAACCGAAAGTATATGAGGCAGAGAAGGGACTTAAAAATACTAATGAAATTAAGAATAGCATGTTGCAGCTATTTACATTTAAAATTTTGAAAATGAACCTTAAGCTGAGCTCTATTTGGCTTTTGTGAGTGGGTGGGTGTCTCAGTGCACACACCCAAAATTGTTTGTTTTTGTTTGTTTGTTTGTTTGTTTGTTTGTTTGTTTTAAAAAGCAATGCTGAATGCAGGGTCAGCCCAAGACATTTCGGCACCTGAGACAAACCACAAAATGGCCACCCTCTCCCCACCAGGGAAGAAGCAGGGAGTGAAGATTGAAATCAGGAACAAAGCAAGAATAAAGATCTACATTGGGATCTGCTGCCCTTATGGATCTTGCCACCTGAGGTGGTCACCTCACCTCGCCTCATGAGTGGGCCGGCCCTGGCTGAATGTATGCCATTGCAACTGTCACTATAGAGGCCATGCCCATTGCTGCTTAGGGGCAGAGGTGTGAAAGCAGTCCCAGTTTTTATGCCAAACCATATTTGTAAAGTGGTTACCACATGACTCCATTCATGTCAGCCATGTCACTTCAAGCTGCAAAAAGGCATAGCTGTTTGGGTGTAGCTGAAGTTCCTCCAACTGCACAGAGGGCCATTTCTTGCCATTGGAGTACCAGGAAAAGCTGCCTCTCCCATATTGCTGTCTTTGGGGGAGCAACAACCCCTTTAAATATTCCAGAAGTATCTGAAGTGTCTAGTTTAAGAATGAAATTTAAATTCAATTCAAACTGGATGCTTGACAATACTTCTGGATTCAAGGGCAAATCTCTGATAGTAAGAAAAACTCCACAGTTCCACAGGAGACTATATGCCTGTGTGTTTATGCACAACATTCACCACATGCTTTGCACATGCTCAATATAAGCACCATAATACACTTCAGATACATCTCTAAAGATTTCTATGGAAACAGTGGTCACTTCCAGACTGTCATTGTTTTGGAGGAGGAGGAATTCCACTGCATACTGGCAGATCTTCTCTTCCCTGCCTCTCCCTCAGGGTACTTTCACCATCTCTCTGCCACTATCTGGGTGCACGCCTTGGCCCCAATGGCATCCCAAAAGGGGAGACACCAAAGGGATAATTCTAGCCCTTGAGGTGCCTTCCACTGGCATTTGCCTATCACTGAGCAGCCCACTGCCTGCAGAACAGCCAGCAGAATGAGGATGAGGTGTAGAACGGATTGTTCAAATCAAAGCTGCAACCATTGCTAATGAAAACACGGGTGTGAATTCAATCCCTATAAAGCAAACACTCATGAAATTTAATTGTTAATTGGTTTAAAACAACTACCCTGATATCTGTTGCTGAAGCATTTTAAGTAATTTCTCATGTTCATGCAAATGCCAGATTTAGAGAATAAATTGAGATGCAAAGTTCAGGAAGGCTACTTTACCTACTACAAAGGAAGTGAGCACCAAAGTATTGGCAGGACATCAACTGTGTGTTAATCTCTTGAAATTTTCTAGGAGTACACTACTGTGTGTGTAATTCAGCTCCGAAACTAAACCATGAATGCTCTCAATGGAGTGCCTTGCAATAAACAAAAGGATACTGTTAATTGAGGCAGTTTAGGCTTCTTTCGTAAAGCATTTTATGAATGCAAGATTAAATGTATGGAAGAAGATAGTGTTGGTTTAATTTGTGCTGCACTCCCCCTTTCTTCCGACCCAGGACGGCCTTGCCTTCAGAGCTGGGCCTCAGTGGCAGTAGCCTCTCCTCGCCATGGAGAGGCAATGGCAACAGGATGCTCCCTCACAACTGCCGCCACTGCTTTCGCTTGGGACAAACACCAGCTCATCCTCGTTCTGGGATCGAATCAGAAGCCAATATGGCTTTCATAATTCCAGGACTGTCTCTGGAAAATCAGGACACTTGGAGGGTATACTACCATAAGGGAACCATGTGTTGTGTGAATAAGTACAGTCATACCTTGAATCCCAAACGCCTTGGCTCCCGAACAAATCAGCTTCTGAACGATCGAAACCTGAAAGTGAGTGTTCCGGTGTTTGAACGATTTTCAGAAGCCGAATGCCTGGCATGGCTTCCGCGGCTTCCGATTGGCTGCAGGACGCTCCTGCAGCCAATCGGAAGCCACTCTTTGGTTTCTGAACGTTTTGGAAGTCAAACGGAATTCTGGAATGGATTCCATTTAACTTCCAAGGTACAACAGTACTTCTATTTGGGGGGGTTGACAGCAGGCCCCACTGTTATGAGAGAGGAGAGAAAATGTATCCTTACCTGCTTTCTTCACTCCACGTGCGTCTCCATCTACTCACCTTTCTGCTGAACTAAAAAGCATCAAACTTTCCCCAAAGGGAGGAAGTTTCAGTCTCCTGACCATTTTGGTTGTCTTTTTCTGCACCCTTCCCAGTAACTATCTCTTCTATCTATCTCTCCCTTCCTCCTGCTCCCATATTATTATTATTATTATTATTATTATTATTTCAAATGTTTTGTTTTGATACTCAAGAACCAGGGAAGAAGAGGATAAGTCAGCTGTGTGCACAGATGTCGGCACCTGATCCTGGGCAGCAAATAGCAACCCGGTGTAGCTCTTTCCTCTGTTCTCTGTTCCCTTAATAGTAACTAGTCTCTAATCCTCCCCACACATTTGGCAAGAGAAAAGCACTCTGACTCCAGGTTACAGGTGACTAATGTGTGATTCCCAAAGGACTGTGGTCTTTGCCTCTAAGTAATAGGTCTTGCTCAGTGTAGCGGCACATGCAGAGGGAGAATGGCACTCAGAAATCCATAATTTCACAAACCAATGCTCTGTTAGTTGTCAGTAAAGTAAATCTTTGAGTGCATCCTTAGGAAACTAGAAGCAGCCCTTAAAAAACAAAAAACAAAAAAGGCTCTTCAGTCACAGGGTATAAAGTTGGTGGGGCATTCTGGAGATTTGCAGCGTGGGTGTTGGAGGTGCAACAGCAGAGATCATTCAGTGTGTAACTTAAGGGATAATTCTGTTGTCAGTAAGTCAACTAGCCAAGAGGGTGGCGGTGTTGCATAGCAAGCAGGGACGGAAGATGGCATGATCTTTAGTGAGGTAGCGCATGCTCTGATAGGCTGTCTAGCTGTGCGGGAGTTTTCTCGCAGATGTTTAGTTGAAGGTCTTCCTGCTCTGAGCAATGCCTGTCAAAAAAGCTAAAAAAAACCCCTCTATTTCTTTCTGCATACAGTTTTGTTCAGTTTGTCCAGTAAACGTCTACCAGGATTTTCTCTCTGCATTACTCAAGTAACTCTGCTAACAATGGAGACATGGAAACTGAGGTGAAGTATTCATCCCCTTTACTATTAGTGCTGCTCACGCTCCCAACTGCTATTTGGTCATGTTACTTCAATCATCATCTTATACACAAATAGCAAACTCAGTTCTTTGAGTATGGCACCATACACTCAAGAGAGAAGTACTGGCAAAATGGAATGAATCCCAAAGCTTGCAGAAGCTAAAACAACAACAACCTCAAACCCCTGGGCCTTGCAGAGATAATGTTGCCCTGCTGAAGGGAATAGAAAAAACATGAATCTAGGCCCACCTGATGTATCATACCTTTTAGGTCTGCATTGTGCGAAGCAGCATCAGGAAGCCTCCATCCTCCGCCTGTATTCCTCCTTTTCTTTTCTTCACCTCAGAAAAGCAGCTGTGTCTTTTCAGGGCCTGGGGGATGGGCCCTGGCCCATTTAGGGCACAGCTCCCATCTACCGTTTCTCATATGTCACCATGTGAAATGAGCCACATAGCGACTTTTCAGCTTCATTTACCAAGGACAATCCCCTGAGCAGCTGAACCACTAAAACTCTCCATAAGGCAGAAATGTGTTTATTTTTAGGGCCTCAATTATAAAAAGAAAACTAGAACAAGAACTTGTCAGCATGCTGATCACTTAACAAACAATTGATCTATTTTTATTTTTCATTTTCAAAACCGTGGTTCCCAAAGAGGGATTTTGTTAATTTGGAAGGCAATGAGGTAAACCTCGTTGCAATTTATGCATGAGAGGTTAATTGACTGATACAAGTATTTTCATTCCTGTAATTGCATAACTGTGTGAACAGGATTAACAATTAAGCAGCTTCTTTATTCTATCTGTTTTAATATTTTCTTAGCATTTGTCTTTTCCTTTGTTTTGTTTTTTGCTTCTTGCTAACAATCTGCAGAAACTCCTTTGGCCTACAGCCCTACGTTCTTGGTATGTTTCATAACTGGATGGACTTTTCCAGAGGGTGATGCTTGGGGGGGGGTTGGCCCCCTAGAACCTTCAATGGTACAAACTCTACAATTCTATTTAGTTGCTAGTCTTTGGGTTCTTTCCCCACCATGATAGAAAGTCATTGGATGTTCCTTTGAAATGAACGTAACTCAAAAAATCTATAGCTGATGCACTTTGGTGCAGTCACACACACACACACACACACACACTGTTTCCAACCCATGAATCTTCTGCTTTCCATTATGTGTCTTGCAGCCTGCCTCCTCCACACTGCAAACACCCATTTTTCATTCAGCAAATATGCAGAAAATTGTTCTGCTTTGCATTTGACTTTGCACATGTGCCATTGCCAGACAATCCCTGGGAGCACAGCATGCTTGCAGCTTCTTTTGCTGTAGTGTGGGTGGAGAGTAAAAGATGGTGTGTTTGTACGTGTGTTCCTTTTCGGCTCACATGCATACACTGATGTTTTTATACAAAATTAATCAACATAACCCCCCCACACCCATGGCTGATATCAGACAGTCTAGCATCACCAAACCAATAATCAGAAAAATGGATCACTGCTTTTCAGCTGCTTCCCCTGACAGAATGCTTGTGGGCTTGCTTTGACTGAAACCTCAAATATACCAGGTAAGGCAATCCTAAATATAAGAAGCTGTTGGAATGTCAGCTCGTTGACGTAAAAGTGGTGTAAGTTATCCCTGTTCCAAGCTCTGTTCAACAGCGGGGCTACTGTTGTCTGAGCAGGTCCCAGCTGTTGAGATGCAACCTGGGAACGGGGGGCAATTGGCAGGCCCCCAGCCTGGCAGCCAGGCGAACTCCGATCTCCCTTGGAACAGCATCAAACAGTGGCACACAGCTTCAGAAGCCTTCAGAAACTCGAGCACGCTCTAATCAGCAGAGTGAATAACTCTTCACAACGGAAGTGGCGGACAGAGGCATATGTAAGCATATTTACAAACATTTATTCAGTATCAGGACAAAGGAAAAACATGTCTACTTCCCTTCGTGTCCAAGCAAAAAGCATAGGCAAATGGAAGTTCCCAGTAGACTGTGCTGGAAGTAAACAGATATGTGACATACAACAACTCCACATGCCTGTTTTAAAGGTGGAACGGAACTATATTCTAACATCCTCCCCCTTTCCGTGTAACCTGTAGTACCTGTGGTTCAACCCAATTGCAAACGCTGTACATAAACCTTAAGTTGTTCTCTGTTAACAGCCTTAGACAACAGATCTGCAGGAATTTCATTTCCTGGCATGTAGGACACTTGAATGAGTCCTTTCTGAATACACGCTCTTGCACAATGTAACTTAATCTGCAAGTATTTGGTTCTTTGCTTGCAACTCTCTGAGTTCAACAAAGCCAAACAGGATCTATTGTCTTGGTACACCTGTATAGGACATATCACAGAAACCTTGATGTCCTGAAACAGTTGCATCAACCATTCACAATCCATGAGGGAAAATGACAGGGACCCAGTCTTTAAAATAGAGTTAAAGGTAAACGGTAAAGGGACCCCTGACCATTAGGTCCAGTCGTGGCCGACTCTGGGGTTGCGGCACTCATCTCACTTTATTGGCCGAGGGAGCCAGCGTACAGCTTCCAGGTCATGTGGCCAGCATGACTAAGCTGCTTCTGGCGAAAGCCGTTTACCTTCCCGCCGGAGTGGTACCTATTTATCTACTTGCACATTGACGTGCTTTCGAACTGCTAGGTTGGCAGGAGCAGGGACCGAGCAACGGGAGCTCACCCTGTCACGGGGATTCGAACCGCCGACCTTCTGATCAGCAAGTCCTAGCTCTGTGGTTTAACCCACTGCGTCACCCGTGTCCCAAGCGCCACCCGCGTCCCAAAAAATAGAGTTAGACTACCCTTTTTACAAGCATAAATTCCACCATGTTCCTAAGTCTCTCCTTGCCCTGTCCCATCCCTGCTGGTGTAAATTCCACGGGCTACAGTTCCACGGGCTAAGCCATCACAGTTCCAACTCAGCCAGCTTGAGAGACTTATGCTAGCATATCTCTGGCTGAGCTGGGATGAGGAAGTTACAACCTATTCTAAACTTGCCCAACCTGTAGGCTCTTGGGTTTGGATTGTGCTGTCAAAGCTTATATTCACCTATACCCTATCTCCAGTCTTGAACCAAATCAAGCCAAATGGCCTTGTTATTGCGATTCTGCAGTACTACCAGCTCTTTTTGTTAAAAAGCATATGGGCCACACACCACATAATTATTAAGAGCACCTCCATTTCTGTTGCCTTTTTCTGTGCACAGAGCATTTTACCATTCTCTCTTGGACATTATAAAGTGGTTGTCATGAACAAACGCTGGATCCAAGCTTCGAAAGAAGCTAATTCAGCACATAGAGGGATGAAGAATGCTAGTAGACCAGAGCAGGTAGGATGAAATCAGGAGGTGATTTCGCCCGGCCCTCCCACCCCACTCCATGAGAATGTGGGAAAGGAAATTGGAATGGGAGGGCAGTATCCAATTAACATGTCCCTTCAGTGCAGGTATTTGTGCTTGTGCAACATAACTTTCCCTCTGCTCCTCCCCATGCCCTCCCCCAATCTGCTCTGGTGAACTTTTTTAGGGGGCGTATGGCAGAGCAAAGGTGGGGGAGTTCTACTGTGCAAACAGGATCCATTACTTGAAGAGTGCCCAGAATCTCTTCTGCAAAGTAGGATTTACACATGGATCTCAAAACAAATGAAGCTGTGCTGTTGTTCTTCTTTTCATGATGAGATTTCCCCACCTGCACTCATCCTTCCACCTCTGAGACATGCAATAAGAGTCTTGAATTCATTTCCACCACTTTCATAAGTAGCATCAAGAGCCATTGTAAGGGGTTAAGTTTTGTCAAACCACTTGTAACAGCAGCAACCATTGCAAAGGATTCAATATCTATGTGAGTGGGTGGCAACCTTGTGTAAGCAATCTAGATCCATTGTATTTATATTTTATGGGGGAAATTACTCAGATATGAAATGGTAAAGTTAAAAGGAAGCAAAGATGCACATATACAAGCGGCAAATCACGTCAGGAGATATGAAGGCTATTTATAAACTCATGTTGAAGGCTTCAGTGAAGTGTGTCATTTCACCAATTGAAAACAAATAAAAAACCAAACTGGATCAAGTCAATTTCACTATGGTTACAACAGCAAAGTTAAGGTGGCTTGCTATGAAATAAGAGAAGGCATTTGCAAAAAGAAATACTAAATGAAGGTAATTGAAAAGGCCATGAATTCTGATGAATTCAATGTCAATTTGCAACAAAATGTGGGTGGGGAGTAAAAGTGGAAGTTGATCAAACAGTCGAGGGCTGTTTAATGTAGAAAAAAATATGACTAGGGATGAGGGAAGATTGTGGCTTCATTAGGACAGCTCTTTAGTCCATCTTCCCAGTGTTTCCTTTCCGGCTGATTTTCACATTTTATGTGTTCTTCCACACAATTTAAATGTTTCCACAGCATTACAGCTATTCTTCTTGATGTTGCTCTATCCTTTATTCTAAATCATGACTTTTCCATGAAATTGGCAATAGATTGCCTTTAAAGTTTTCTGACCTGTCCACAGTGGAATGTTTGTGGAATTATTGTTTGGGGGGGGCGGGCTGGGGAGAGAATTGCTTTTTAATCAAGTTTACTTTATAGGCTCTTAGTCTCAATACTTGTAAATGGACTAATAATAATAATTTATTATTTATACCCCGCCCATCTGGCTGGGTTTCCCCAGCCACTCTGGGCGGCTTCCAACAGAATATTAAAATACAATAACCTATTAAACGTTAAAAGCTTCCCTAAACAAGGCTGCCTTCAGATGTCTTCTAAAAGTCTGGTAGTTGTTTTTCTCTTTGACATCTGGAAGGGCGTTCCACAGGGCGGGTGCCACTACCAAGAAAGCCCTCTCCCTGGTTTTCTGTAACTTGGCTTCTCGCAGCGAGGGAACTGCCAGAAGGCCCTCGGCACTGGACCTCAGTGTCCAGGCAGAACGATGGGGGTGGAGACGCTCCTTCAGGTATTATTATTATGTTAACATATTTACTTGCTCCAACACTGACTCAATCTTATCTTTACATTTGCCCTTTTAGTGTTTAATTTTAGTTTGCTCACCGTATAAAGACTCTTATTTCAAATAAATCATTTGCTTTCATGGTGCATCTTCAGCAAAAGGAAAATGTTCATATGACTCGGACTACTGGAAATGCCATTTCCTTTAAAGGGAACAGAACTGCCACCACCTTTGACTCAAAGCATGAGTCCCCTGCAGTACCTCTTTCTCCCCAGCCTTACAGAAGTCAAATACTGTACTGTAAAATAAGATTAGGGCCCTTTAACCACCCAGCCATTACCTCCAGGGAGGTAGTCTACTGCACTCCAGCCTATTTTGATCTGACTTTGACTTGCGTTTGCCAAACTTCACTAGGATCTAGTTCTCCACTTAGATAGCATCTTTGGAGGAAAACGTTTCAGCCAGAGGAGCCCCTTTGGAGCTGTCCAAGGTCCTGGTTGTTTCTGCCATGTACATGTAGGTCCGGCTAATTGCCTGCTCGTTTACAAAAATCCACAAATCAGTTTTCCTTTTGTCTCTCTTTTGCTGGTTGGCTGCAGTCATTTCAGGAAGAAACCATGGAGAGAGGGGGTAGGGAGATCGGACAAATCCTATATGAGAAATGATCCTATAGAAATCAATGGAAACTGTGGACTCATGCAAATGCTCATCTAATGAATGAATTCCAGGGAAAGCATTGTGTTCAGTAAGTGGGACCTGCATGTACCTTGATCTGACTTTGACTTGCCATTGGATGCAACACAACACACTGACACTCTGTCGAAAAGATGGAAAAATCCACTCACCTGCTTTATGGCACACAGCAGCTTCCCATAGCAGTAAACAATAATGATAAAAGGAAGGACAAGGCAAAAGACGAAGAGGCAAATTATGTAAGATACATTGTTAGCATCCCGTGAATGCCAGTTAACTGAACATGTTGTGCCTGGTCCTTCTGGTCCATAGCTACTCCATCCAAAAAGTGGTGGCAAGGTCCAGAATAAAGAATACATCCAGGACACGAAGATTCCCAGCCATACTTTCTTGTAGTTTGTGGCATCAGCTTCAGTTGTACCCATCATGGTGCAATAGCGTTCATATGAAAGCACAGCCAGGGATATGAGTGACACCGTACCTGTAAGGTAACAGCAGATTACTTTGTTTTATTTTGGACAACTGTTTTGTAAGTGAACAAGTGCATCTTATAAACAAGGCTTTGAGGGCTTTGAAGAAACACTTTGAGCCATGAGACCCATCCATTAGCAAATTATTTCCTGAACCACCTTGGCCTCATATCTACTGTTCCCTCTCTACTTGTGTGACCATATTATTCTGAGCAGGGAATTGAACTAGGTGACCTCCAAAGTACTTTCCAAGGATGGGTTTATGTTTGAGATCTAGAGAAGAATAGGACTGCTGAAGTAGTCAAGCCAGTTGTCCAGGTCGAGCCTGGCATGATCTATTGCTAGACAAATTGCAGGTAATATGTTGTCATGGGAACTAAATAGCTGGCTGTGAATCTCAATATCTGGCCTTCTGAAGGGCTAGCAAATATCCTCTTCCCAACCAAATGTAATCAAGGTCTCTGTGTGTGACATGAGGAATAGGCTTGCAATGTGAGGCAGACTGGAAACAGCCTGTTTAAGTTGAGTGTTTCCATCTGTGTTCATCCTGCATGTGTGTAAATAAATGCAAATAGTGGTAAAGCAATGGTTCAGAGATCATTTGCATTCAGAATTGGCCTTGTAGCTAGCTTGACCTTTTAGAAACTACGTAGTAAATTCTTGTAAATTATTATTCATCTGTTGCATTAATATCTTGCCTTTCTTCCATGATGAAACTGAAGGTGCTATGTATTACAATAGCATTTTTTGTCCAGGCACTTACCAGACCCAGGGCTGCAAGTTCCTGTATTAAAGGGGTAAAGAGTCTGTGTTGCTCCAAATGCTATTGGACTCCAACTCTCACAATCCCTGACCACTGGACATGCCAGCTGGGGCTGATGGAAGTTGTAGTCCATCACACTGTGGCCGCCAGGTTCCCCATCTGTTTTAGATTATACATAAAATGGAGGCAAGAGCATCTCTTTCTATCTCCTTATACTTCCAAATATTCTGCAGAAGAACAACTCTTCTCACGCACCAGCAGAGGTGTGCTTCCACATTTTCATGTCTAAAGATTGCAATGTAGTAAAGTGGTACCTCTGGTTACGTACTTAATTCGTTCCAGAGGTCCATTCTTAACCTGAAACTGTTCTTAACCTGAAGCACCACTTTAGCTAATGGGGCCTCCCGCTGCCGCTGTGCCGCCGCTGCACAATTTCTGTTCTCATCCTGTAGCAAAGTTCTTAACCCGAGGTACTATTTCTGGGTTAGCGGAGTCTGTAACCTGAAGCGTATGTAACCCGAGGTACCACTGTATCTATGTCCACTCAATATGCAAAACTATGCATTGAGGATACTAGCATATTGCAAGTTTTATGTATTTGGAAATCTGCAGATCACCCAGGAGGCATTTTCTCACATTATTGAGACAGCAGGAAAGACTTGCTGAAGTCAGTGCACAATTACATATTTATTTTTCTTAAAAACCAGAAAAAATCAGACTCGAGAGGGTCATTATTTAACATTACATCATTCCTGCACATGCTAAATGGATGCCATACCTACTGCAATTATCACAGGCATCAGTTATCACAGGCATCATACATGGTATCATGGGCATCCCCTTCAAATGTGTATGTAAGTTGGCCAGCTTTACTCATAGGAAGTATCAGGATAAAGGTAAGAAGTTGTTTCTGTAATGCTGGTAAAATTGATGCGGATGTTTCCAAATCCTACTGAGGTAGGAGATGCAAAGAAAAATGAGTGTGTATGCCAATAACTTTCATTCAAATACAGATGAAAAGCCATTCTTGCACTCACACCATCTATCAGTCTATGGTTGCAAACAGTGATTGGTTCATCCATATTTTCCCTAGAAAATTTCCCTTCTCAGCAGTGGCGCCCGCCCTGTGGAAAGCCCTCCCATCAGATGTCAAGGAAATAAACAACTATCCGACTTTTAGAAGACATCTGAAGGCAGCCCTGTTTAGGGAAGTTTTTAATGTTTGATGTTTTATTGAGTTTTTAATATTTTTTTGAAAGCCTCCCAGAGTGGCTGGGGAAACCCAGCCAGATGGGCGGGGTAGAAATAATTTATTATTATTATTATTATTATTATTATTATTATTATTATTATTATTATGAATAATGAGATTAAAACTGAGCCAGACTGGGTCTGAGGCAGATTTGGCCCTGTTAGCCAGTGAAGACATTCTATTCCTGGGACTAGCAGCTTCAATCCCTGTTTCAGCTTTCCTAGAAACCCTTCTCACCTTCATGTTGCAGGAACTGAGGTGCTGCTTGGAGCAAAATTTAAGAGTGTTGGGAACAAGGCTATTGATTAAATTTCTCATGGTTCTTAGCAATATATTCCTCTTATCCAAGACCACAGCTGTAGCCATGGCATTTGTCTGAGTCATCCACACTGCTTCCCATGTACTAGTAAGCTGCAAAAAGAAAGGCATGAGGGCAATGGCTCCAGAGAAAATTGGGGCAATTTCAAAATTGACCAGACTCCAGAGTGTGTAGTTCAATCCAAAATGGATCTGAGGAGGACTGGATACCTGAAATCTACTGACTAGCCCCTTTCCCTTCCCCTAGATTTGTTGGAGATTTTCCATCAATATTTTTTAAATAGCCAGTTCAATATCAATAAAGTAAGTTGGAGCCAGAGACTGTTTACTAACTTAATTGAATTTTGTAGAAAGCCTTTGGCACACAAAGCAAGCTTATCACAGGAACTTCTTTGTCTTTTGTTTTTCAGGATGCCAGGAAGAAAGGCAGAAAAGGAGAAAGAAGGTTGTATACAAATAATATCTCTAGATAAGAAATCTATGGATTTTTTTTAACAAGCTTTCCCAACACCACTTTATCAGCTAGGGTGTTCTGTGTCAACCAAAAAGGAAACATCAAATGTCCCAGGGTCTAAGGGATGTCTCTTGATTGCACTTGCAGGCACAATAGCTCAAGGACCCCCTCTCCCCAGATGAACCGACCCAGATCCTACAATCATCAGCTGAGGCCCTTCTTCATGAACCTCCTCCATGAGAGGTCCGGGGGGGGCAATATTTGTACCTCAGGTATTTTTGCCTAGCTAGAATGTGTCCCTTGGACTTTGATAATGCATCTTGCTTATCTGCGTGGACAGAGGTGCCAATTTGAATAAAATGTGGGGGGGCAGAAAAGCCCTGCATAAGTGATCACATGACACGGTGCACACACACCATTTGAGTTGCAATGCCCATCATTTTGTGGGGAGGGGAGTGTAAATATTTGGGGGGGAGACCCCTCAGCCCCTAAGAGTTGGCTCCTATGTGCATGGAAAAGGGGGTCTGGAAATATGTATAGAAGCCAGGCTACTATGGAAAGGTAAAATGTAACAGCAGTTGCTCCACTCACTTTTGCCTCTGCCCCACCCAGCCCTTGGCTCTTGTAACATTTCCCAGAAAGGAAGGTGCAGTTCATGCTGAAAAAGATTCTCCACTCCTTGATTACAGGGAATTTTGGAGTACTAGGTAAAGGTAAAGGGAACCCTGACCATTAGGTCCAGTTGCGGCCGACTCTGAGGTTGCGGCGCTCATCTCGCTTTATTGGCCGAGGGAGCCAGCGTACAGCTTCCAGGTCATGTGGCCAGCATGACTAAGCCGCTTCTGGTGAACCAGAGCAGCACACGGAAACACTGTTTACCTTCCCGCCGGAGCGGTACCTATTTATCTGCTTGCACTTTGATGTGCTTTCTAACTGCTAGGTGGGCAGGAGCAGGGACCAAGCAATGGGAGCTCACCCCGTCACAGGGATTTGAACCGCCGACCTTCTGATCAGCAAGCCCTAGGCTCAGTGGTTTAACCCACATAAATATGTATAACTATATATATCACTTTTGGAAAGGGTCATTTTGCTTTCACATATGAAAAAGTGCAACATGTATGAAAACATGCACAGCTACTAAACAGAAAACTCACTCTAAAGACATTATTCTGCTAAATATGTTGCTAAATCTAACTAAGCAAGCTGTCAGTCTCTAAGAGTACACCATGCAACTAGGCTGACAATAATAATGGCTTATTTGATTGTCTGATTCAAATGCCACTTTTTTGAAGGGGGAGAAATAACTGTTTTGCCTCCGTACTGAAATTCTGTGAGAGCTGCTGGCATTCACTAAACAAATTTGCTTTGTCTATATACTGTTTAGGCTTTAAAAAGACCTGCAAAGGAAATTATCTTTTTCTTTTAAAAAAAGGTTCTGTCAGTAAAATGGTAGGTCATATGTTGCAAAGGGTGTAGATAAATGGTAATTAATAATTTTTAGAAACGGCAAACATCATTATTAATTTATTGTGGTCAACAGACCCAAAATAAAAAGAGGAAACACAATTTTCATAAACACTGGCCTATGCCGGCCTTGTCATCTATAACATGTTCATCTTGATTCTGAGAGGTTGTCTGGTATGACGCAGACATTACTGACCAATGTCTGACCAAGGTCAAGATTCAAAAGCTTTGCTCTTTCAAGCTGCAATTTTGATAATTCAGTTCATTTAGGAGTATGTGTGCAAGAGACAGCTGCGATTCAAGGTTAAGGTGCAATGACTTACGCTCTTGTTCACTGGCGCAAAATAAGCCACAAAATATATAACAAAAGCTGCAATCCTTGCACTTTCTTAGGCGCAAGTCCCACTGAAATAAGATCAACAAAGTCCCATTTCTTTTTTGAAGGACTCCAAGAGGAGCAAAAGGTCAGGGGGGGATGGATGCTAGAGCATTGTTCCACAGCTCCTAAGCATCATTATCCACACAACAAATGGAGAAGCAAAAGTTTTGGCACACAGGGAGGACCAAGAGGACCAAGGGTATGTGATGATCACTGGATTTGTTGGATCATGGGAAGAGCTTGTCTCTAGCTGTCATGGCAATTACCCTCCAGGTCCTCACAGTGACTGGTCATAAGATCTAAGAACTGTAAGACGTACATTTGTGCATCAGTTCCCTGCTTTTGAGCACCTCTGGATTTCTCCAATGTGACATTGCAAACAGTTTATTTCTTTTTAATATCTATATATTGCTACTATGCTATATAAGTGCTAGAGGCAATGTGCAATGAAATGCACAAAATACATGACATGTTAGTCAAAATCTCCCTCCAAGTTGTCACCTGCTCTATTATTATTATTTCCATGCTTGCAAAGTGCTGTTAAAAAAACACACGTTTCCCTCAATTCTCCACATGTCTACAAAACACTTGTCATGCAACATTTCCACATTAGGCAAGAGTTTGCCTCCCATTTGCTTCTCATCGGTGTCTCTGTCAGGTGCAGAGGTTAACTTTCAGAACAGAAATGTTTCTGAGCAGCTTTGAGAAAACTGTTGTCTGCCAGGAGCTCAGGTATGATGGTGAACATTCAGCTACGTCTGTGTGCAAATGAAGCCATACAGTGAGAGCCTATTCATGGCTGCTCAGAAGTAAGTCCCACTGAGTCCAAAAGTTGTTTTATAGGCCATGGGCTCCCAAACTGTGCTCTGTGGACCCTGAGCTTTATTCAGGTGGTCTGCAACATGTCTGCATTGAATATTCATACTGATTTTTAATTGTATTTGTATTGCTTATTTCATCCCTTGTATTTTATTGTATTACAATTTGAATTCTGTGGGATGCAAATTGTAATAATATAAGATAAAATAATAAAACATCAAACTTTCCTAAACAGGGCTGCCTTCAGATGTCTTCTAAAAGTCAGGTAGTTATTTATTCCCTTGACATCTGATGGGAGGCCATTCCACAGGGCGGGAGCCACTACTGAGAAGGTCCTCTGTCTGGTTCCCTGTAACCTCACTTCTCACAGTAAGGGAACCACCAGAAGGCCCTCAGAGCTAGACTTCAGTGTCCGGGCTGAATGGTGGGGGTTCAGCTTGACGGGTTCCAAGTCACACATTCAGAATGGAGGGGATGATCCCTCAAACACTTCCTCAGAGTCACTGCAGTCAATGGAGCTTTGATTAGGCCATCCTTCTGTAGCCTGATGCCCTCAAGATGTTTTGGCCATTTGCTGTGCCAGCTGGGACTGATGAGAATTGTAACTGAAAATATCTGAAGGGGACCGAGCTGGAGAAAGCAGCCATATTTTGTCTCAGCTGCTGTTTCTGAGGCTGTGATCCCTACAAGACAGCAAGTCCTACTGAATTTAGTGAGACCTATTTAGTAGGCTTGCCGCTTGGAAGGTCGGGGGTTCGAATCCCCATGACAGGGTAAGCTCCCGTTGCTCGGTCCTAGCTCCTGCCCACCTAGCAGTTCAAAAGCACGTTAAAGTGCAAGTAGATAAATAGGTACTGCTTTGGCGGGGAGGTAAACAGCGTTTCCATGCACTGCTGTGGCGCCTTAGTCATGCTGGCCACATGACCCAGAAAAACTGTCTGCGGACAAACACCAGCTCCCTCAGTCAGTAAAGCAAGATGAGTGCCGCAACCCTAGAGTCGTCCATCACTGGACTTAACTGTCAGGGGTCCTTTACCTTTACCTTTTTACTCCTCCTGAGTCAACATGCTTTGGATTGAACTATGAGCCACCATGATGGGCAGCCTAACTTTCTTCCACTCAACAAAATTTTATTATTTAGTCACTTCATTTATATACCATCTTTTCATCTGAGGATTGTATATGGTTCTCCCTCTCTTCATTTTCTCTTCACAGCAACCCTGTGAGGTAGGTTAGGCTGAGAGGCAGTGACTGGCCCTAGGCCACCCAGTGAGTTTCATGGTCGAGTGAGGATTTGAACCCTGTTCTATCAGGTCCTAGTCTGACACACTAACCACTACACCATGCTGGTGTATGCCAAGTGTTTTGCAGCTTTCCCTTACATTGAAAGTTATTTAATATGGATGGAGCATGAAAAGTTTGAGCAAGTCCACTCCAGCCACTGAAATGTACTAGTATGAAAAACCTACACACACTAACCATGGATAGCAGCGTTTTCTAAATTGCTTGGAAATATTCCAGCAGCAGTCAGGGACCTGCCTCTCACTTGCCTCTCATTAGCTCCTTTCTAAGGTATCAAGGTTAAATGTCAAATACTAAAATACAACCTGGATTCCTAACAAAGAAACTAATGAGAGGCAAGTGGGAAGCAGATCCTTGCCTGGTGCAGAAACTGTGCATAAAAGCCTTTTTGAAGGAGATTGGTTTTGAAGTGTATTTTGAAAACAGAAACCAAACAAGAATGTGTACCTACTGAAAACATTTGATTAGGTCAGAAATCAGAGCACCCGGGAGGATAGGAGCATGCTCTGGTGAAGCCAGTCTGGATAGCATCAGAAGCATGGAAAGGTGTTAGAAAGGGAACAGCAGTCTCTCTCCACCGTGCTCTGCTGCTGATTTGATAAAAGGAAATATATTGTCACATCCTAAGGATGAGCTCCCAGAAACAGAGGGAATATTAATAAAATATATTGGTGAAGAGGAAATGATTCCTATTTTTAACAGCTGAAAACAAGGTGGGTAGAAATCATGATTCACAGAAAGATCCTAGTAAATAAAAGTCTGTCTGCACAGACAACAAGAAGAAAAAGAAAGAAAAAACACCATCCTGATTGTAATTTACTTCCCAATGCTTGGAGAGTTGGGATTGCAATGGCCACCTCTACTTGTTCTCTGCTTCAAAAGAAGAAAATGGGGGAATCATCCTTGTTCATCTAGATCAGTGTTAAACTTTGACCTTATAGATGTGCAAAGATATTGCTTTTTCTGGATTAAACTTGGAGGCACACCTCACTTAGTGTGTGCCCTCCCTGTGGAACGCCCTCCCACCAGATGTCAAAGAGAACAGCAACTACCAGACTTTTAGAAGACATCTGAAGGCAGCCCTGTTTAGGGAAGCTTTTAATGTTTGATGTATTAGAGTATTTTAATATATTTTTTTGGAAGCCACCCAGAGTGGCTGGGGAAGCCCAGCCAGATGGGCGGGGTACAAATAATAAATTATTATTATTATTATTATTATTACT
The DNA here is from genome assembly GCF_964270895.1 of Podarcis filfolensis. Lineage (NCBI taxonomy): Eukaryota > Metazoa > Chordata > Lepidosauria > Squamata > Lacertidae > Podarcis > Podarcis filfolensis. The sequence continues at coordinate 33,800,226 of NC_139608.1, read as the reverse complement.
CTTCTTCTCAAAAGATGCTTATGCATTTTCTTAATCTGTTCCCAGGACTGCAGACAAACAACTGTCAGATAGCCAGGATGGGACCAGTGGGTGTTTAAGTTAGTACTGTGGGTGTGTTATCATCTGCCTGATCAAAATGCCTAGGGAGATATTGAGATGAAGGATGAAATGAAGGAAGCATTCAAAAGAGGGAATGTTGCAGTTACAAGTGACTTCAGCTATCCTCACAAAGATTGGCTCCTTAAGTGCTCCGGTAACAACAAAGAGATAAAATCTCTAGCTACTCAAATGACTGTGCCTTAGAAATTTCCTGATTAAGCTTAGCAGCCATGGAATAAGAGGAGGGGTACTCTCCTGGATCAGGCATTGGTTAAACAGCAAGAAGCAGAAATTAGGAATAAACAGCAAATGCAATTCAATGTGAGAAAGAGTAAAGTGATGCCTGCCTGACCAAAAAAGTATTAATTTCACATATACACTCATTGGGACTGAACTGGTAGCGACAGACCTTGGGGTCAGAGTGGATAGCTTGATAAAGACATCAACCCATTTTGCAGCAGCTGTGAAAAAGGCAAAGGACATGCTAGGGATCATTAGGTAAGGCACTGAAAATAAAACTGCTAATATCAAAATACTGTTATATGAATCTGTGATGTGACCGTATTTGGAATACTGTGCACACTTCTGGTCACCTCACCTGAAAAAGGATATTGTAGAGTAGGAAAAAGTTCAGAAAACAGCAACGCAAATGGTTAAGGGAATGTATAAATGGATTTCCTCTATGAAGAAAGGTTGCAACGTCTGGGACTTTTAGTTTACAGGAAAAGTGAATAAGAGGCAGAATTACAAAAGTTTATAAAAACTATGTATGGCATGGAGAAAGTGGGTTTAGTAAAAGTTTTCTCCTCTCATAAGACTAGAGCTCAGGGGCATCCTGGGAAGCTGAATGTTGGAAGATTCAGCACAGACAAAAGAAAGCGCTTCTTCATGCAGAATATAATGAAACTATAGAATTCAGTCCCACAGGAAACAGTTATGCCCACCAACTTGGATAGAGTTAAAAAGAGGGAAAGAGGCATCATGGTTAGAGTGTTTGATTCAAATCCCCACATAGCCATGAAACTTATGGTATGATCTTGGGAACAGACTCTCTCTCTTGCCTAACGTACCTCAGAAGCTTGTTATGAGGACAAAGTATGTGTGAGATGGAGGAGCCACCTACGCCATCTTGAGCTCCTTTGAGGAGGAGTGGGGTATAGACGCCATAATGATAGAGATATTTATTGCCTCACTTGGAATAATGTTTACATTTTGGGTTGCCACATCTCAGAAAGGATATAGCAGAGTTGGAGAAAGCGGGGAAAACGCTAATAACAAGGATCAAAGGACCTGAAGCAGTGCTATTTTTCTAGAAAAAGAGGTGCCAGAGCTCACTATGAACTTCTCCCTTGTTCTCTTAAAATGGCAATGGCACCCACCTGAGAGGTGCCAGAGCTGAGCTCTGGTGAGCTCCAGCTGGGGGGGGGGATGACCCTGATCTGAAATAACACTTAGGGTGGCCACATACAAAAGAGGCAGAGATCCTGTGCTTTTAATACTTGAGCAAAACAGAGAATTTTGATAGATGCTGCTTGAATAATGAGTAATGGGAGGACATTATAGAGGTGTCCGGGACCTATGGTCAACCAATGAAGCTGAATGAAAGACAAGCCAGAGGAGATATTTCTTCACACAGTGTGTAGTTAAATTATGGAATTTGCTCCACCAGCTAAAATGGCTTTGAAGGATGTTTCAACAAATGCATGGAGAATAACGCTACCAGTGTCTGCTATGCTGTTACATACAGGATCAGAAATGAGGCAGCATATCTCTAAACTCCAGTTGCTGGGAACAATAGCAGGACAGGCTGTTGCCCTCATCTCCTGCTTGCTTGCAAGTTTCTGGTTGGTTACTATGGGAAACAAGATGCTGGACTAGATAGAAATTGGGGTCTGATCCATCGGGGCTCTTACACTTTCAACTGAAATCCAGCCAGAATGCATTGCTGATAGGCACAACTGAGACATAGCGCACAAAGCCACACTTAAAGGAGAACAGCAGCAAAACCTTCAGGGCCACCAGCTGAGCACCAGACTCTTTACAAAGTACCGTATTTTTCGCCCTATAAGACGCACCAGACCACAAGACGCACCTAGTTTTTGGAGGAGGAAAACAAGAAAAAAAATATTCTGAATCTCAGAAGCCAGAACAGCAAGAGGGATCGCTGCACAGTGAAAGCAGCAATCCCTCTTGCTGTTCTGGCTTCTGGGATAGCTGCGCAGCCTGCATTCGCTCCATAAGATGCACACACATTTCCCTTTACTTTTTAGGAGGGAAAAAGTGAGTCTTATAGAGCAAAAAATACAGTAACTTGCAAAAGAAGCATAAGACCACATCTGAAATACAGGCAAGAAGGAGAGGTCGTCAAAAGCTTTCTCAACGATACCTGGGGAAAGTTTGAAATTTCTAGGCCAAGCAGTTTCTCCATGAAAACATGACATATGCAAAGGAGAAGAAGCCTCAGATGTCTTTTCAAAGTGTACATTTAGTGTTCTTGTTTCATAACCACCCTCACTCAGTAGCAGTGATATTCTGTCTCTGACAGTGGTTTTGCTCTTGATGCTGAAGCACAAACTGTATGTGTGAGAGAAAGAGTGCAACGTGGTTTTTAAGAGAGAGCAATAAGCTAAAGAACACCGGCTCAAAACCTATCTCTCTCCTGAACATACTGGCTAGTTTCATGAAAGCCATTTTCTTGCTGTCTCAACCACCACCACCGCCACCACCACGATCCATTATAGGGATAATAATACTGAGCTGGGTGATAAACTTTGTACACGGTACAGAGCAATATAAATGTGACTATTAGCAGGTTTTTAATTTTTGTATTGGAGCTGGTCGGAAGCCTCAAGTGATTCCATGCTGGAAGATGTGGGTATTAATTATGATGTGGAACCATGATCACTCCCTTGAGTAGAACCAATGGAGCTGAATTTTTGCATTGAGTTTTAGACATAAAATGAAGACAAGGAGATCAGTAGCATGACAAAATAGCAAACCACAGAAGGGCGGGTAAAATGAACAAATATGGCAAAAGTGCAAACCAAAACACTACATTGCTCTTAAACACTTAACAGGGGACCCAAACTGAAGTTATTAAGGCTGCAATCCTACACCAAAACACATAACCATACAGTGGTACCTTGTGTTACGTACTTAATCCGTTCCGGAGGTTCGTTCATAACCGGAAACCACTCGCAACATGAGGCGCGCTTTCGCTAATGGCGCCTCCCGCTGCTGCCACGCCACCAGGGCGCGACTTCCGCGCGCATCCCGGGGCAAAGTTCACAACAAGGGGCATCTACTTTCGGGTTAGCGGAGCACGTAACCCGAAGCATTTATAAGGGGGGCGGTACGTAACACGAGGTACCACTGTATTTGCATCCTTCAGCTCTTTAGACATATACTCGAGCCCCCAAATGCTAAACTTTGCTACAATATAACTGAGATTCTATGCAATTCTATGCATGTCTACTCAGAAGCAAGTTAATAGGGGCAGACCATCAGAGAGCAATGCTGTCATTCCCAACCTACCATAATAGCCGAAAGCCCCCTTCATCCTATACTCGCAATACTATAGCTAATCACAAATCCCAGGACTCCCGTACTGAAACAGAAGCACAGCTGCAGACTTGTCAATGCAGGAATACAGCTCCATTACCTTTTTACTGTTCCCTTTGTAGTCCCAGCTATTCAACCTAGTCCTCTGTTTTCACCTAGTTCCAAATCTAGTTCCAAAAACTTTCATTGCTTTATAGGCTGATAAATAATAGCTAGATAGCTAGATAACGAAATGATAGATGGTAAATAGATAGTTAGATAGATAGATAGATAGATAGATAGATAGATAGATAGATAGATGATAGATAGATAGATGATAGATGATAGATGATAGATGATAGATAGATAGATAGATAGATAGATAGATAGATAGATAGATGATAGATAGATAGATGATAGATGATAGATGATAGATGATAGATGATAGATGATAGATAGATAGATAGATAGATGATAGATAGATAGATGATAGATAGATAGATAGAGATAGATGATAGATAGATAGATAGATAGATAGATAGATAGATAGATATAGATAGATAGATAAATGATAGATAGATAGATAAATGATAGATAGATGATAGATAGATGATAGATAGATGATAGATAGATAGAGATAGATAGATAGATAGATAGATAGAGACAGATAGATAGATAGATAGATAGATAGATAGATAGATGATAGATAGATGATAGATAGATAGATAGATAGATAGATAGATAGATAGATAGATATAGATAGATGATAGATAGATAGATAGATAGATAGATAGATATAGATAGATAGATAGATAGATAGATAGATAGATAGATAGATGCTATAGACAGATAGATGATAGATAGGCGATCCTTGTTTTTGCTCTCAGCATATAATACTTTTGACTATGTTATTTACACTCCATAATCACCAGAGTCCTTTGCATGTTTAATCTAAAGCACTCTTCCCCATCCTAGTGCCTTCCCGAAGTTTTGGACTGCAACTCCCATCATTCCAGGCTATTGACTATGCTGGCTGGGACTGGTGGAAGTTGTAGTCCAAAACATCTGAAGGGTATCAGGTTGGGGTCTATAGGACTTCTGGTACTTCTATGCACCTGTGTGTGCACTCTCTCTCTCTCTCACTCACTCACACGTGTGCGCGTGCACACACACACATCACCTCTCATCCAAATAATGCACTTAACTTGTAAATAAAGGGAATAAGGTGTCCCTCAACTGTGTTCCTTCAAACACAGTTTGAAGAGTCCTCCACACTTACAGAACTTCATCTCCTCCAACCAGCACCACCACAAGCCCTTTAAAAACTCTGGTCTTTATGATCTAGTTTGTTGTTAGTACCTCAAAGAGGCTGTAAGGCAGCATCCAGAGACCTAAGCTGCACTGAACCTCTTTCTGAGATGATGCAAAGCTTTCTAAAGAAAATGCACACTGGGTTAGCAGGCAATAGATGGGATCTGCTGAGTAGGCAAGCCCCGGACTGGGTCCAAGCCACAGAGAAGAAGTGAAGGAAGCATGCTCCTAGACAGGTGCAGGACAACAAAGTGGTACTTACCAAACAAGGTGTTGGCAAAGCCATACCACACGCAGCCGGCTGGCCCTATAAGCCACCTTCCCTGAGTGCTGGCCGCAAAGCTGAAAGGGGTACCCACAATGCACACCATCAGGTCACTCACTGAAATGTTCATCAGCAGCAAGTTAATCGGAGACCGCAGCACTTTGTTTCGGCAGAAAAGTACCAGGACCAGGAGATTATTTAGGAAACCCAGAATCCCAATGATGCCGAGGCAGATGGCTGTGACTAGGTGGCCAGTGGGACTCAGATGATGCTCTTGGCCATATCTGTGGTTGTTGCTGCTGCCGCCGCCGCCGTTACTGCTGCACCAGACACTGTTAACACCACTGCAACTGGAGCTGATGCTCGGCACAGTCATCTCAGTAAGGCTCCTTCCAGATCTACTTCAGCTGCCTGGCTAAGCATTGCAGGATCAGCAGAGGAAAATTCTCTTAAGCAGACACAGATATATACACACACACACAAGACCCTCAAAAGAAGATAGAGAAGCCTTCACTGTGTTACATCTTTTTTTCTTTCTTTTCTTTCTTTCTCGTAATGTTTTCAAATTCGGTGAACGGTAACATCAATGAGTTAAAATGTACTGGGATTTCTTTCAGCGATGCTCCACCATGTGGCCAAGCAGAGACAGCTGTTTCTGCTTGCTTCACTCATTGTCTGAGGCACCGTACCGAATCCCCAACGTTAACCGTTGCAACCTGAAAAATAAAATGTAGGTCAGGGAAACATACATACAAGGGACTGGTTCTAATATTGGGGGAAGAGCGATATATAATGACAAGGTGAAAGAACGAAGGAGGGGTCTATTTTAACCCCCCAGTGATCAGTGACATGTGTCTGATTGAGAGGCTGCCTTCTTTTCCCTTTCAGCACTTCTTAGGTTGTGACAGCTCCTCAGATCACTGAAGTTTCAAGCAAGGCTACAGAATTCTGTAAATGGTTCCATCTGGGGATGAGAAAAGTCCGGGTGTTTAGGATTTATGTGTTAAATGATATCTATAGGTCTCCCCACCCCCTCATAATTCTATAATGACACACAAAAAAAGACAGGGAACTTGTGTTCTTACACTTTTGTTTTTAACTTTGGGAAATAGTTTACAATCCTATACAATCCTATACTCCAGGACACTTGATGCATTTCTAAATCAAATTATGCTCCCTGGTAGAAGCAGATAAATACAATGTCTCCAAACACACATACACACACACACACACACACACACACACACACACACACACACACAAATGAGCTTTTAGTTCTTGTTGGTACACTTTTAAATGAACCTCAGACACAATTCTGCTAGAATTAAACATTTCTATTACGTATACCTTGATTTTATTTGGGACTTAGCAGTGCTTTCTATGCCAGAACTGCACAACTTGCAGCTGCAAGAGTTGGCATTTTGTGGGGTTGCAAAAATAAGAAAAGATCATCCCTTCTCTTCTGAATATTTGTTGTTCCTTTTATCCCTCATTCTTCCACTCTGTTGGTGCTGTATTCTGCTTGTAAACACAACCAAACACAACCAAACATGTGCTCCATTGATATTAATGCAGTTCAGAGGACGGACTTCCACATTCACCCGTGTACCCAAATGCAGGTGTTGCTCCCCTAAGCAGGATTACTTTCCGTGGCATGCACAGTGGGATGCACAGTCTTTGCAACAAGGATGGATTCCCACCCTGCAAAATAATTGAAATACCTGTACCTTTGCAAATTGCTTTGTACCTAAGTTTTAAAATTAGTGAAATTTATTTTGTAATGAAATATATAATGATGGAATCAGTTAACTGTTATGGACAGCTTTTGAGTATGTTCCCAGAACTTTCTCTGTATTTTCTTGAAGTTAATAACAGATCTATGAGGTGGACTGGCATTTTTTAACCCACCACATTCTAGATGGGAATGGAGCATTTGACACCCAAATCCATCCAGTGAATTTACAGAGGCAAGATTTCAACTGGAGGTTTCCTAATCCTGACAAAGAAGGTATAATGGTTAACGTGTTTGGAATTGGGTTGAGGAGACCTAGGTTCACATCCCCGGTCAGCAGTGACTGCAGTCCAGTGCATAATTTCTGAGGAGTAAACTCCACTTAGTTCAGTGGTGCAATTCCACCATCTGCACAGCTTTTAAGAGGTGAAGGAGCCCTGTCCTCTTTTTCACCTACCCACTCTCACACTTTTGCCATTCCATTCCCACTCCTATGAGAGGCAGAAGGGAGCAGCCTCCGCTTACTCACCCAGGCTATTTTAGCTGATGGGAACATGCAGAACTGTGTGTTTCCAGTTACATAAGTTGATGGTCACTTGTCAATTCTGTGCACTAGCACAAGCCTGGGGTCTTGATCAACCAAGCAATAAATCCCCATAGTTTGCCAAGACCAGGTCGGAATAAAATGAACATAAATCCCACCTTTTGCCTCTCTGGGGCCAAGCATCTTACACCACATAAATAAATCTGCAAAAGCCAATGCAGCAACCAATAAACCAGAGCAAGAATCCCATGAAAGCCAGAAGACAACAGACGGTTAATCAGCAGAATAGTCTCAGCTTTTATGTAGCGAGTCAGCAAGAGCAGAGCAAGACAAGCTGTGGATCAGCATTTCCAGTTAAAGAGAGGTTGCTAAGCACTCTTCGGTCTCCCAAAGAGTCCCCTTGCAGCCAGCTATCCCTTTCCCCTTCTCAAGGAAAAGGGTTGAGGGGGGCAGATCGGGAAAGGGGTGGTGAAAACTGCAGCGAAGTAAGGAAACTCTGTCTGATATCCTCCACCCTCAAGTTTTCCAAGAAAATTGTGAAAGTACCCAAACGTGTTTCCCACACACACACAGCATTTCCCTGAAAGCTTAGTGGGTGGTGAGGGGAATGAATGAATTTCAAGTCAAGATTCAGTCCACATGACTAGAGAAGGCAGATCAGACAGAAAGCAGCTTAGGGAATTTAGTTACCCCAAAACCTGATTTTTCAGTGTTTTCGGGTGTCACCAAAAGCTATTCTGAAAAATAAACGTGCTGGATTACTCAGTGGGGTCCCTCTGCATTCTAGATTTAATAACATTCAGTGTTGTTCCTTATCTCCTTTAGATAACACATCATAGGGTAGACTTTTGAAAAACAACACTATAAAAACAAGCCATGGGGTGCTCATTTCTATCTTGCTCATTTCCATATAGTTTTGATCACTGTTATTTAAAAAAAGATTAATCCAGACTGCCAGCCCTGGAAAACTCAGCCAATATGGGAGCAGTCTAAATAAATGCATGCATTTCTCAGTGTAACACTTTTCCCTGTGCAAAGAATACATGTGATAGCAGAGAAACAAAAAGGCAAGGGGGCTGTAAAAGGAAATGAACTATGAAGGCTACTAGCCATGATGGCTGTGCTCTGCACTCATGGTGCACAGAGTTTTTTTAAAGCCACAAAGGCCATCTATGGGCCAATAAATCATGGCATATGCCCCCTACTCACACTTCTAAAAGATAAGCTATTACACTGTGCTGGAAAGAACATCTCCTTAACCACAACTCCCCCGTAGCTGCTGAGGTCCTCTCACAATTCTGCAAAAACAAGTTAGAGATAAGCTTTCAGTATTGATTGAAGTGCAGAGTGTTTGAGGACCGGGACATTTGCAAGGAAACCAAAATGCTTGTTTACAAAGCTATTGTACTACCAACCTTACGATATGCTTGTGCAACATGGACCACTTATAAACGCCATCTCCAGCTGCTTGAAAGATTCCATCAATGGTGTCTCCGAAAAATTTTACACATCACTTGGGAAGACAGGCAAACTAATATCAGTGTACTGGAAGAAGCAAAGATCACCAGTGTTGAAGCAATGATTCTTCAACATCAACTTCGTGGGACTGGTCATGTTGTGTGGATGCCTGATGATTGTCTTCCAAAGCAACTACTCTATTCCAAACTTAAAAATGGAAAGCATAATGCTGGTGGTCAACAAAAGAGGTTTAAAGACTGTCTCAAGGCAAATCTTTAAAAAATGTAGTATAAACACTGACAACTGGGAAACACTGGCCTGCGAGTGCTCCAGCCTTTACCAAAGGTCTCATGGGCTTTGAAGACACTCAAACTCAGGACGCAAGGGAGAAACATGCTAAGAGGAAGGCACGCTTGGCAAATCCACACTATGATCAACTCCCTTCCAGAAACCAATGTCCCCACTGTGGAAGGATGTGTGGATCCAGAATTGGCCTCCACAGTCACTTTTGGACTCATTGTTAAAACCATGTTTATGAAAGACAATCTTACTCTGCTACAAGTGATTGCCAAAGAGAGAGAGCTTTGCAATGCTTGTGGATACAAGTTCCAGAAAACCACAAGGGGGAGTGCTGTTGTGCTCAAGTCCTTCTTATGGGTTTCCTACAGGCATCTGGCTGGTCACAGTAAGAAAAGGATGCTGGACTAGATGGGCCATTGGTCTGATCCAGCAGGCTCTTCTGCTGTTCTTAAAACAGAAGGGGAGTCAGTATGGATTTGGCCGCATGGGTGGAGTCAAGACCATATACTAGACCTGATAAAAAATATTAGACTTTGTTTACTATAACCTTTTCTTTCATTCATCAAAAAGCAATTTGCATAAGCCTACCAAATGGAGTTTCTTGGAATGGTTAGCGTAGATTTATTATCTGTGTGATTATGGCAATTATTACATGATAGTCTCGTTTCATGAAGTGCTCATCATAATTTGGTTCCTTTCATTTCATTGTATACTAGCAGCAAGGTGAACATCGTATAAAGCATGGGGTTGCTTAATTCAGGCTAAAGTGGTCCTAGCTACATACCAGCCATCCAATAATGTTTTTGTCCCATGATTAGCAATTTTCCATGCCGTGAAAATAGCTTCGGAATTTGCTGTCACATGCCAATTAAATAATACTTAAGTGGTGCATGGACTTCCTTACGTTTCTGGAAAAACAAAGTTAGACCATATCAAAATGGCAGGAATGTATAGCTGACAAACAAGGTCAAGGAGGTCCTGATAGTATGGTGTGGAACTTCACTAGCTCCCAGAGTAGATTTGGAAATAACAGCAGTGTCAAAATTGCTCTGTACTCCACTTGAGCCATACTAGAGTTTGATTATATGCTGCCTTCACTTGCAGTTTCCACCAAACACATACAGAAGGCCAATAGGATATCTGATGAGCCTTTGGGGTCTTTCAATGAGTTCCTTGCCACACCTAGCAGAGATGCATTGTTTCGCTCTGTCTTTAGGAGGGATGGGAAACCTCAAGTATGAAAGTCAAATGCATCCGTCCAGACATCTGGCCCTTGGGATTCTCTCACCATATCCATCACTGGCCCTGCTCCAGCCCCTCCTTTCTGGCCACACACACCATTGATAGGTGGCCCTTAGACTGCAACCCTCATGCTGCAGAAAAGTTCACCTCTGACCTATATCTTTCCACTAATCCCACAAATATATGTTAATGCTGTACCTAAGTGCCAGAAGCGGCTTAGTCATGTTGGCCACATGACCCAGAAAAACTGTCTGCGGAGCAGACAAACACTGGCTCCCTCGGCCTGTAAAGCAAGGTGAGTGCTGCAACCCCAGAGTCGTTCACGACTGGACTTAACGGCCAGGGGTCCCTTTACCTTTAAAGGAAGAGAAGCATTCTTTTTCAACCAGTGCAAGAAGTCCATATATAGAAAAATCCATGTGGAATAAGGAAATGAAGTGTGCTGGAATCAATAGTGTAGTCCCCTACCATTGCAAAAGAAAAGCCTGTAGGCCAGGTTTTCTTTAAAAAAATCAGGACTAGGTTTAGAGTCATTGATTTGATAGCATCTCTGGGGGAAAGCCACCTCTCTTTCTTTTGGTTTATGGCGTGAGAGGGAAAGATGGGGGGGTGGACATCTATGAAAAGAGAAAGAGGGAGCATTCTTCAATGCATTCCACATAACCTCTGCATGTGTCATCAACAAATCAATAATAGAAGCAGGAAACATTTCCCACCGCTAGTAAATTTTCCACCAGTGTGAGAAGCTTCAGATCATAAACATTGTTCACAGATTTGGAAGGCTTCAAGAGTTTCCACAGTGTACCTGAGTTTAGGTCAGCCTTTCCCAACCTGATGCCCTGCAGAGGTTGCTACTGATGAAAGCTGTAGTCCAAAAGCCTATGGAGAGTACCTGGTTAGGGAAGCTTGTCATAGGGCAAACCAGGTGGCTAAATAATACTGTCTTAGTAGAGGAGGGAGGAAAGGCCAGGTGAATTTGCTGCTTGTTTCTATCTTCTAATGTATCCTGCTCCCACACACACTCACCAGCGCCTTCTCTGCTACTCATACAATGGGTTCTCAGTATACATATTCATATGGGCCACTGTGACTCTTGCCAAAACTTGTGGCCATTAGTCTTCACTAAGCATGAGTGAATGATCAAAGAGCTGGTGTTGGATGGAAACTGAGAGGCCCAGATGTGCAATGCTGTTCAATTGCTTAAGGCAACATATTCATTCCGCATCAACCTGTAAGTCCTTGTCAGTAGGTGAGGACAATTTTAGCCTCATTCCTGTGCTACCCACCTACCTGTGTCGCACATAGGTGTAGTGCATCTCCTATTTGCTCAGAAGACTAGTAAGTAAGTCTGACCCTGGAAGCTTTTCTGAGGGTCAGGGAGAATAATGATGATGATGTTCCTCACAAATGCGACCCTTAAGAGATTTTTAAAAAACAATAGTAGAAACGCTAAAGCCTATTATAGCAAACTCAACAAATAGCCAGGTCTTATAGATCTAGCCAGTGCAGTAGTGCCAGAATTGGTTTTCTACAGTATGTTTGGTCAACAATTGGATTGCTAAATTGCTGCCATTTTTTAACTCTTTTCAAAGGTTGCCCAGTGTATAATGCATTGGCCCTTTGGCCCATTAGTGTTAGGAGCCTTCCCTGACTGGTATGGTTGCTTTTGCAGATGTTCTCTCCTTTTTCCAATGTCAAGAAGGGCAAGAGGCCATAGGATGCATCTCTGTCTGACATTCTTCAGGACACCAGGTTAAGAATCCCTGTAAACTTAAGCCTTATTAGGCTGTAAAAATTTTGGAAGGAAATGAACAGCAAAGATTAATCCCAACAGGAAAACTAAGCAATAGTAGGTGTAGAGTTTATTTAAATAGAAAGACACATGATGCTGGTCCTTCAGCATGATAGAACAGAGAAGCTGGGGAAGAAATATTTTACAAATCTAAATTTTGATGGCTAATAGTGTAAGACTTGTTAATCCCAGCATTCTGATTTGTGATCAGCTGTGAGGTTTCAACACACAATGCAAGGCAAGAGTTTAATGCCTGGTTATATTTGCAAAAGCAGCATGTTATTCTCTAATGCTTTGCCACAAAGCAAGTGATAATATTTTAAATCTAGTTAGCAAGCTGCTGAGAACAGGTTTTGCACGGCTGGGTTCAAGTCAATGTATGAATTGTTTTGCTTTTAATGCTGAAAAAGCAATAAAACAGAGGGACAGGGCATTAGTTATTTGGATGCAATTTTTATTCTGCTGCTAATTAGGTTGATTGGAGCTAGTGTTAATAATCGCATCTGAGCCAAGATGGGATCTCTGGAGTGCTTAGTTTAGAGAAAAGCACAGCTATTGTGAGCATAACAGAAACCTGGTGGAATAGAGTGAACCGGGGGTTACAGTTATCTCTATAAGGAGGACAGGAAAGGACATACTGGAGATAGTGTTGATCTGCACATCAAAGAGGACACAGAGTCCAGCAAGCTAGAAATCACCAAAGGGACAGTCTCTTCCACAGAATTGTTGTGGGTGATGATACCTGGCCCCAAAAGCAATCTAGCATTGCAGACATAATCTCCTCTCCCTGACCAAAATGGCCAGGGTGCTCTTGTGATGGAGAATGAAATCATGGAAACATCCAAAGGAAGAAGTGCTATAAAGTATTTCAATTACCCTCATATATAATGGGTACATGTGTTGTTCCAGTCACAAAAAAGAGGTACAATATCCAGATCCCCTAAATGATTGAGTTCTAGCAGAGCTGGTAGTGGAACTGAACAGAGGGGTGGAGATCTTGGACTTAATCTTAAATGACACCCAGGATTTTGTGTGAGGTTAAAGTGCTGTTGAGCCAATAGGGAACAGAGACCACAGTGCTATGAAATGCAGCATAGATGCAAGTTGACAGCAGCCACGAAATTGCAACATGGCTTCATTCGACGTTGGAAGAGGAAACTTCTCAAAAGTCCCCAAGTCTCAGTTCACTTGAAGTAATATAATACAATTTGTCCTGGAAGAATCTGTGACCTTAGCAGTCCCAATACAGTAATGAATGCAATTAGTGCCAGTCCTGGGCCACCTTTCAGATTTAATAATAGCTATAACCATTTTGTTTTGTTTTTTGAAACATTGGCCGCTTCAGATGCAAGGCTTTTATCAGATTTATCAGGAATCGCCAAATGCACTCTCTGAACTGCCTCACTCTCAGATAAAAGTCTTGAATATTATGCAGATTACAAAGGAGCTGTTTGTGGTGCTGGAACAAGAATAAGAGCTTCAGAGCTTTAGTTTTTCACCTCCTGCCCCACAATTGGTTGATAAACTTCTGTCTCTCCACCCTGGGCAAAATTCATCTTATTAGCACTATTTATGATATATTAATTTAATAGCATTAGACTCCTGCTTGATGAGGCCAAAGGCCCATCCAGTCCAACATTCTATTCTTCTAGGGGCCAGCCGGATGCCTGTCAGAAGCCCACAAGCAGGTCCTGGGTGCAATTGCACTCTCCCCATTTGCCATTTCCAGCAAATGCCATTCAGAGACGTATTGCCTCTGACTGTACTGTATAGCCTGGAACAAATTCCTGCATATAAAATATAACATCAGTTATGAAGTGCAACCTTGAGGACTTTTTACCTTCACATATAATTAGCATGGGCCAGTTCTTTGCCATGCAGCTGTGCACACCTATTTCAAGGGAAATCCAATGATTTCAGGCATATGAGTGCTCTTCATGCACACATATTTTGTGTACCCTGGAGTACATTCTCAAATGCAAAACGTATCATGCAAAACAGTTCTCGGTTATTCCGAACTACTAAATATCACTAAATAACAGGGTCCAGGAAGCAGGATTATATTCAAAGCTGTTTTAAACTAACTTCACTGACCTTGTATTGAGTTCTCGGCTCAGTTCAAAGTGCTGGGACTGACCTTCAAAACCTCGCATGACTAAGACCCAGGTCTTCTCTTGTCACCCACCACAGAGAATTGTCTACCTTTGAGGCTTTTTTGAGCTGCTGCTATCAGACATTATATGGATGACAATCAAAGAGAAAGAGCCTTTATAATTATGATGCCTTACCTATAGAATGCCCACCTAAGGAAGGTTTACCTGAGGCCCACCTTGCTATCATTTCAACACAAAGTGAATGTCTATTTGCTAACCTGTACAGTTTATAATTCTTTTCAGCTGCTGTGGGTTGTTTTTTTTTACTCTTTTATATTATACTGTGCTTTTCATTGATTTAGATTTCTGCACTATCCATATCTATTTATTTTGCATTTTTGTAAGCTCACCTGGACATGCCATTTGACCTTTGAAGGTCTGGGTAAAAACTTCAGCAGTAAATGAATAAAGATATAGCCAAAAATTATTGATTAATTGTTTCAAACTTTGAGCATGAACGTATGATTTTAGATTTTTGAACTTTTCTTCTAAATACTCCTTTTCTTTGCTTTAGCACTAGACAGATAAGCAATACAGAAATTGATTTTGTCGTGTTTGATGCAACCCTGTTTTGAGCAATCTGGAAAGAGAATCATACGTTGTTCTGATAAATATAACAGTACTGGCAAAATTAGCTGGTTTTTCCAGTGCTAACTTTTCAGCATGAGGTCGCCATGTTCCCAAGGTGCTGACTTTCATTTTGGCATTAAACTGATGGTGCAAATTCAATGCTTCACAAATTTGGAGAAGGTTCACAAAACTGCACAAATCATTTTAGTGGCAAAGAAAATTCTTTGCTTGTACATAGTCACAGGTTCACTCTCCTGCATCTCCAGTGAAATAATATCAAATAGTAACCTCCTTCCTACAACCTTGGGGAGCCATGATTAGTCAGAGTATACAGTATTGGACTAGATTAACTAGTGGTCTGACTCTGTTATATTAGGCTATTATTTTTGTTATGCCTGTTGAATCAAGGAGTTACTATCTGAAGAAAATGTAGTTTTTCATTCTTGCTTTCAAACACCAAAATCCAAAAGAAATGAAACTTCTTGTGTATGTTCTTTGTACATAAATAAGAAAAGACTACCCACCCCAAAGTAGCAAATAGTACTTCAGTAGCTCCAATAACCATAGCAATAATTTCGACAGGTTCTTAACAATAAGGAAAGGGGATTGTATGGATGTATGTATCAATACGAACATGAAGTATTTGAGAAGGTGGGAGGAAAGTCTTATATTCAGCAGGATAAGGGAATCAATTTAAAACACACATATTGAATTTTTAATTAATGTTCAAGTACTATTGAGAGCAAACACACACAGAGAGATTTATTTCCTCACACAATTGTCAAAATATGCTGAAATGCAAAATACCAATGAGGAAACAAAAGAAGCCTGTGCAGATTTACCACCCAGTGGAGCAAAACAATCTTTTCATCTTGATAGTAGTTCATTAAGCATCCCCCTTCCTTTCCTCTTGATACTGAATTGATGTTATCAAGGAGTTAACAAATGCACCAGATTTTGTTAGTGGCTTCCTCACAGTGGGACTATGCATGCTTTCTCACTTCAGCCTTCAGCTCTGGAGTTCATGGTCGAATGAGGGGATAGTTGGTAATAAGGGTTTCTTGGTGACATCAGCCCTTTCCATGCATTAATACTCCCAATGTTACTCAACATGGGGGCAGAGACCAGAAGTGTGTTGAGTTGCTCTCCTCCCCAGCCTTCATGGAACAGCGTGGCAGTCTTGATGGGGAAATCCTTCAGATGCATTCATTTGGTATAAGAATATATGGAACCTGGCAATTTCTGAGGGGAAATAACACATAATTTAAGAGCTATACAAGGCAAAGAACAGCCACAGGCTATTTATACAACTTGATAGCACTCTACTTATATTAACAGTGCACCTTGGCAACACCAGTTTTCAGCAGTATCTACAGAAAACTGGAACTTTGACTGGGCTTTGATTTCAAATGCTAATTAGCATTTACAGATATCTTTGCTTCATTTCCTCCACCTCACATATACTGCTTATTTTATTTTTGTATTCATATTAATATGGAATATGTCATATGAGATATAATATGATCTCCCCAGGAATGCTGTTGCCATGACAATCCCATAATGAGGAGTTAAACCTTGGGTTCCTTCCAGATTTGTGGCGCTGTAATGGACTGTAATCATCTCACTGGATGGCGTTAGGCAAGCTACAGCCTCCCAGCTTCAGGTCTCTATCTATGAAATAGGAATGATAGTGGTTTGCCTTTTGGGTAATTGTTTGGGGCAGTGAAAACAACTGCAGTGCACCTTACAGGGCATTAATTTTGCAATTTACTTATCTTGGGTGGTCCATATGGTGATTTTATGTCCTTTAAAATGTAATGAAGTCTATGGCACAAGACTTTTGGTCAAATTGCACCTCCTAACAAGAAGCTGGGGCCAAAAAATTTTTAATTTTATTTTACCAAAAGCAGGTTCAAGAGCCTTCCCAGATGTTTCCAGTTCAAACCCCCCCACTAGGGGATTTTTGAGCATCATTTTTGGAAGGTACCTCTGGTGTGACCATTGTATCATGTTGCCTCAAGTTGATCAGTCGCTTTTTTAAAAAGTCTATCCTGATTCCTCAAACTCCTAACTATTTTTTTTTCAATGGCTCTGGTCCCTTATAAGGTATCTTAGATTTATAGGTCTCTCAATGAATACTTATCATTAGAATGAGCAAATAAATAAATGAGAGTACAGAGAATGATGAGGAAAGGGGGGGAAGGTGTTCAAGTAGACTGATCTTAATGATTCATAAATTTAATTGTCCAAATCTTCTTATTAAGGTTTCATAACCATCTTATGAGGATGACACAGTCATAAACTAAGCACAGTACTAAATGGAGGTTTCTCTGTGACTATATCACTTTTCAGTGCTAACATCATTTGCAATGGGTGTCAGAGTGGAGCTTGAGTTTGAAAAGGACACTTGTGTCCACTGCTTTTTTTTTCAAAAAAAAAATAATGTTTAGGGGTACTCTCATTTTCCTACTCATATTGAAATACTGCCACTCAATGAGGCCAAACTTGGATTCACAAAATGTTTAGGGGTATGCGTACCCCTGCGTACCCCCCAGAAAAAAAGCTCTGGTTGTGTCCTTAATCTGCACATCCAATTTTATCCTGATTTTTCAGTTTTCAAGGCAGCTCTCATACTGTGTGAACTGGGTTCGGGTCTCCGCTCCTCCACATGCAGCTGCTGGGTGACCTTGGGCTAGTCACACTTCTTTGAAGTCTCTCAGCCTCACTAACCTCACAGAGCGTTTGTTGTGGGGGAGGAAGGGAAAGGAGAATGTTATCCACTTTGAGACACCTTCGAGTAGTGATAAAGCAGGATATCAAATCCAAACTCCTCTTCTTTGCGGGCATCATTTGTGGCCCCTTTGAAAATGGGTGTGAGGTTGAGCTGACAGTTGTCTTTGAAGCATAGACGTTACCCCTAAACACCTCCCACCAACTTTCTTTCCCTTCTTTGTCACCAATGGAAAGAACATAATGCACTGCCTCCTCACTTCTGAAGATAGGTATGGCATCGAGCTGATATTAAAATACAAAGCGTAGCATGTTATCCTACACATGCTCCCAGAATTGAATTGTGACATTGCTGTGTTCAGCTGAGCCATGTGCATGCTTTTAGGGCTACTTTATCCACTGGTGGGATACATGGCAGACTGAAGGCATGGGGAGCAGAGACTTAGCTACCAAACTTGCTGATAACACAGGGCATTGCCACCAGGTACAGCTCAGTTGCAGACAGAATGCTAAGTCAAACTAAAGACCCCAGCTCACCTTAAGGATGATGGTCTGGCACATGCTCCCACCTGGCACAATGAAATGCCATTCACCACCCCAGGCCACTATTTTTAAAAGAAAGCAAACTATTCTAAAGGGAAAGAAAGTGTAGCTCCATAAGAGTTGTGGGTTTCAGCCTATTCTTCCTTCTAAAATCTGCATTAGAAATGCCATTAATGCTATAAGTCCTATGCACACCCTTCTTTGCATTTGGCTCAGTAAATCCAAATGGACCTATGATTGTGCCATTTGAGCCTGGAGAGGTGAGAGGCTAGTATATTAACCTTTCTACTGGTGTGAATAAAAACCAATATGGCTCCAAGCCAAATCCATTTAGTTTAACAGCTGGAGCCAGATTATCTCATCTCTCCCAGAGTACTTAACACCAGCAGGTCTATATGGGGGTGGTGGGGAGCCAAATTCTTCTGCCTGCTTTCCAAAGAAACAAGATGTGAATGTGATTGAAACTGCTAATTGTTTAAACAGCTCTTTTTTAAAAAAAGAAAAGAAAAAGCCTTGATTTCAGCTATTTCACATCATGGCCTGGTGCCTATTTTTATTGGAGAGCCACAAAATTAAAGTACATGGAGCATTTCCCTTAATGTAATACAGTGAACGTCAAGTTGACTAGAGAGACCTTTCCTCCATAAAACGACAAATAAGAAGAGCCATTTACACCTTACAGCTGAACTCATAGCATGGCATTACTGCGACAGTCAGGAGGTGGCAGGGCCATTACAACAGTCATTTCCATTGTCTGACACACTCCCACCTACATTTTGTGGGCATTTCAATGTTACAACCAAGAGAAGGTAGCCCCTAAAGTGCTACTAAGAGGGACAGAGTGGTGTAAAGTGTTAGACTTGAGCAAGAGAACTTCATTTCCGATGCACGCCTGCAAAGTTACTCTCTTCCTCAAAATCACTAGAATTTGTGGATGCTGCCCCCACATTGTCCTTAAGCTAGAGGCAGCAAAAGTTTCAATTTGGCAAAGTTGCTCCCTCTCACAGCTAAAAAGAAAAATATCTGTCAGTTCATGGATTCATTAGCCGTGTAGTCACTTAATCACAATCCAGATCAGAAGATTTACTCATTCCTAATAAATCTCTTCATTCAGTTGGTTACATGGCCCCTTAATCACAGCTAGAATCCAATGAAAAATGTAGTTGTATTAATTCATTAGATCTTTAGGACCATAATTCATAACTTGAAATTCTATTTTCCGTCTGTACAACCTACCCTTGAAATAATTGTGAGAAAGGAAAGAAGCACCTCACCTAATAGGAATGCCACCCAAATCAACCATCTGAAATAACCTGCCATTTCCTCTTGCTGGGGAGCGGGGTGGGGGTGGGGACCCCCCATTTTCCTCCTGCTCTACCAAGTGTGATGCTGAGTGCATACTTTTCACTGGTAATAGTTGCAGCTTGCTTTTATAGGGAGGCGACCTAGCCGGCATCCTCCCAGGTCTAGGGAATGATGGTTGTGATCCTGCAGGTGGCCTTCAGCTGTAGGCATGTAGCTGACTGAAAATGACCTCTGACCACAATGTTTCCCCAGCCGCTTGGTTTATATATTATATATTGTCACGTGTTCCCTTTTCTGCTTCAGAAAATGGGCAGGTTCTAGACTGCAAAGTTGCGAAGTTTTGATTGAGTGGTCACAGCTGTGCATCTCAGAGATTTTTGTGGGTGAGTCCACTCTCCAGCTATGACAAAAAAGAGCTGCAAAGCGGGAACCAGGAAAAATGTTGGGTTCTTGATTCTTTTTTAATGTCTGAGGTGCATTCTGCTTTGAAGGAAAAACAAAGGGTGGAATGGACTGGTATGATCTTTTATTTCTGCTTTATCTGGCTCCTGGTGTCAAAAAAAATTGTTGCTAGCTCTTCTTCACCTTCTGTTCTCGCTGAGGGTAGAATATAGTGAACTGATGTTTTGCTTGGAATGGTATCAAATCTCTGCATAGCACTTTCTTGCGATTTTTGGCTCAGATGGATTTTATTGATCTTACTTATTTTATGGCTGCTACTTTTATGATGTTTCCATTGTCTTTATTCTGAGCTTTACTGTATATGCTTTATTGATTCTGAATTGTGCCCTGCTCTAGGAGTTTTATACAAAAGGTACACCTGCACATTTACAAAAGGAATAACTGAGCTAGATGTTGCTCACAGGTGAATTGACTAATGAATTGACAAATTCATTCATTAACTTTCCCTCAGTGTGTACAATGGTGGTTGAAAGCATGTTTTTGATAGATTTAGCAAATTAACAGCATTCACTGCTTGATTTGTTAGCTAACCATGAAAATCAGGTGGAACTCTCTTTTACAATCTAAAATTGCATTCATGTTAATGGCAACTGTGATTTGAGAAGGGTTAAGCGTTTTATGTTCATCCCACTAAAGTTATGCAAATTTGATATAGTGGAAGGTTGAATGTTGGAATCCCAGCAAAGTTTTCAACTCAAGGTTGAAAAGAAATTGTAGCTTTCAGACATCCCTCAGGTAAGTGATAGGAAAGGTTAGAACAAGCTCTAGTTGGCCATGGGACCATGAGGGGAGACAAAGGGCAATCTCAAAACAGATTTATGTGACTGGACTACTTTTATAAGGGAGGAGGCTCCCAGTATGCTTTCAATCTGGAAGCCCTTTTAGAGATGACCAAAAATAGTTGCAAAAGTAGGTTTAACTGCTAAAGACTTTTTTGGCTCACTGACTTCTATCTCCAGGGCTAAAATGTACAGATTGTATAACAGCTGAACGACTGGGATGTACCAGGGTGAGGGTGAAGAAAAGGTCATTGAATTTTGCTTTATGAGGTTGCCCACCATAATTAAATAGCTTACTTTATCAACCTTCAAACAGGGCAGCAAAAAAGCTGAAATGCATATCACTTTCTAAAACCTCACAAAGGGGCAGCTTCTAATAATTATTTGCTTTCATGATGTTTATCAGTGACTAAATTCATGCAGTGAGAGAGAAGAATCTTACAGCTGGACCACTGTAAAATTGGTAGAGCAAAAATGTGCAATGTTCCAGTACACATTTTAATGCATGCCTCCTGATCTATATCAGGAAGGAAAAGGAAAATAAGATAACCATTCTGAGTTGATTGGCTTAACCCAATGCAAAGTAGTGGGGGGTGGCAATCTTCATGCAGGCACACCATCGGGGGGTTGGGGGCTCAAAATTATCAAGGAAGGGGCTGTTCCCCCTCAAAATTCCCCGGCATACTTCTTCATGCAGCTTACAGTTGAGCTATGGAACTCATTCCCAAAGGAAGCAGTGATGGCCACTAAGCTGGATGGATTTAAAAGAGGATTAGACAAATTCATAGAGGCTACTGGTCACAATGGATATTCTCTGTCTCCACAGTCAGATTCAGTAATGCTTCGAAATACCACTTGCTGGAAACCGCAGGAAGTGAGAGTGCTCTTATGCTTGGGTCCTGCGTGTGGCTTGCCAAAAAGCATCTGGCCACTGTGAGAAGAGGAGGCTGGACTAGAATGGGCCATTGGCCTGAGCCTGCAGCTTCTCCTTGTGTTCATATGTTTGTACCTTGGTGAACAAAAATCTCTGTCCTAATTTTGTTGTTGTGGCAGTTGGTTTTGCCCATAGCTTCTTCTGACCAAAGGAGGACTCTGCTATTTAAGTCTTGTGGTCTTTGTTAGCAAGTTTTGCTTACTATTGGAATTGCCATGCTACTGAATGCTTTAACCACAAAATATTCCAGTAGAACAGAAGTAGCCAATACGGTGCCAATATTGGACTACAGCTCCCATCATCCCTGACCACTGACCATGCTGGATGGGGCTGATAAGTGCTGTATGTAGTCCAACAACAGCCCAATGATTCTCCATCCCTGAAGCACTTTGAGGTTAGAAATCTCCCCCTCCCCTGCATTTTGCCTCAGCATTCGTTTTGGGGGTCATCTGAAAGTATACCCTTACATCACAGGTAACAGGTTACATAGCACAGTGCGATGTAAGATGAAACCTTTTTTCTTGGCACTCAGCAACAAAGGCATCTTTAGATGCCATAGTCATGGCTGAATTTTCATAAATGCATTCTTCGTGTAACTACCTCAGACTTCTGCTCTCAATCACATTAATCCAGAAACTTATGCTGTTTCTAAAATAAATAAAACTTTTCCAGGAATTTAATTAGTGAATATAAACTTTTTTAAAGAGATAAAAAAGAGGTTTGCCTTTGTGCAACAGATGACGCCTCTATTGACATTCCACTTACATTGTTCATTGACATAATTGAGAAAATCATTAACAATTCCCACCTAGAGCCCACAGAGAAATAATTGAGTGAATATGAAGCTGCTAAATTGCAGTTCTAGTCAATGGCACAAGAGCAAACAACTGTATGCAAAATTCAGAAGATTGATCCTTCCCAACCAAGTTCACCTTCCAGAAGACAATGTTCATAATGCAGCTAGATGGGAGAAATAAAGACTTGGTGAATTTGATTTCCGATAAATGCTTAATGAGAAAAGGTTTAATTTGGATTTAATGGCTCAGTATTTTCCCTCATTCTTTATATTGGCAGCATAGATTTCTCCAGGAGAGTATACAGTAAGGAGGAGGGCCCTTTGAGTCTCCAAGTGCTGTTGGACACCAACTCCCATCAATCCCAGCCAACATGACCAAATAATAGGGATGGTGGGAGTTGTAGTCCACAACATCTGGAGGGCCACAGGTTCCCCATTGCTGCTCTGCAAGCCTCCCCCTTCCTACCACAATGGGCAGGCTTGTCAGATGCTTCCCACTCCATACGGTATGTCATGTCATTTGCAGAGGCAGGGAGGAGAGCTTTGTCTGGATTTTTGGGAAATCCCTCCCCATGGAAGACCATGAATGTTCAGTACTGTTAAGTCTCTGAAAGAGTTCCCGGGGAAAGGGGTTGATAGTTAAACCACTCTGAGAACTGTAGCTTTGTGGGGGAAACAGGGGTCTCCTAACAACTCTCAACACCTTTAACAAGCTACAGTTTCCAAGATGCTTTGGGAGAAGCCCTTACTGTGTAAAGTGCTATGATACTGCTTCAGATGGGCCTATTCTTAAACACTACTCTGGATAGCTCACAACAGCGACCAGCCACCATTAATGTACAGTCTCAGAGTGAAAAGTTGGAAGACCTTAAACACAAGCATTCCATGCCCCAAATGGGAGACTGGCTCCATCTGTCTTTGGAAAAAAATGCAGTGCATTGCTTGGATCTGCTTGTTTAGACACTGAAACCACACACCCCTTCTCACAACTCATATTACTAGCATTGATGTTGCCTCTTCTACATTTCGGCAGCAAATGTTCTTCTTAATCTTCATGCCACTGCCATCTCTTGCGTGACAAGTCCTGTATTCCTGATGTTTAAAAAAAAAAAAGGCAATTTGTGCTTGCTTTGCAGAAGACAGTACTCACGAGTCACAAACAGATCACCCATGTGAAAATATTATCCCTGCAGTTCTGCCAAGGTCATTTAAGACCTATGGTAAAATGCTGAGTAAGTGAAGACTGCATGAATAAGTTGAGGCCACTGTCACCCTGAAGTCTTTCTTGAGTCTCTCTGTCACTTGTCTTCTCCACCTGTTTTGACTTTGAGCATTTCTAGACAAGCAACCAAGTTATAAAATATGTATTTTATCAAGGCTAACTTGAGAAATCTGTATCACAGGACTTCAATGACTTTACCTTGAGTATTTTCCAATGCCCCCAAAACCTTTTTACAGTATTAAGTCCCCATCTGGAACCACCCTTAGGATGAATGCATTTCTAACATGAGGTGCCTTTATTTTCATAGAAGTAATGTTGTATGTATATATTATGCAAACTATTCAGGCTGACCTTGCACATTTTCCAGAGGCAGACAAGATTACAAGGGTTGGCTTTTTAGTAAAGACCACGCAACCTCTCCTATGTTGCCTAATGATCAAAGTCCATCAAGACTCTTCTTTGGATTCTTTGGATCTTCTTTGCTGGATTCCTATGGACCTTGTTTGACCTACTGTCTTTACCAGCCAGCTCTTATCCAAAGCACAGTGGTGCCCCGCAAGACGAATGCCTCGCAAGACGGAAAACTCGCTAGACGATAGGGTTTTCCGTTTTTTGAGCTGCTTCGCAAGACGAATTTCCCTATGGGCTTGCTTCGCAAGACGAAAACGTCTTGCAAGTTTGTTTCCTTTTTCTTAACACCGTTAATACAGTTGCGACTTGACTTCGAGGAGCAACTCATAGAACGCAGTGTACATAGTAGCCTTTTTTGAGGTTTTTAAAGACTTTGGTGATTTTTGAAGCTTTTCCAAAACTTCTTTTGCAGCCATTTGGTAAGTTAAGCTTTTAAAACTTTTTTGGGGGGGTTGGATTTTGGGTTGGGGTGTTTGGAATTCAAAGACTTGGTGTTGGGGAGGGGTTTGCAAGAATCTGGAAGCTTGTGGTTTTTTCCCTGCATTTTTATGATTTTCTGTGACCATTGGGCAACTCTGATGTTTTTTTAAAAAAATTCTGGATTTGAATTTCTGTGTGCTGGGTGGCTGGGGGAACAGTTGGGGAGGGGTTTGCAAGAATCTGGAAGCTTGTGTTTTTTTTCCTGCATTTTTATGATTTTCTGACCATTGGGCCACTCTGCTGTTTTTTTAAAAAAATTCTGGGTTTGAATTTTGAAATGCTCTTTACAGTATGTGTGACTTTAAAGAGCACTTAATAAACTCTTGTTGTACCAAATTTGGCTTTGTTTGGACTTTTTTTGACCATAGGAACGCATTAATTGATTTTCAATGCATTCCTATGGGATTTCGTGCTTCGCAAGACGAAAAATTCGCTAGACGAAAAAATTCGCGGAACGAATTAATTTCATCTTGCGAGGCACCACTGTATAGGTAATTAGATATAGCACACAGAGTCTCTCTGCATATGGAAAAGGTTACAGGTCAGCTCCTTGGCTAGTGCTGCAAATCCTTTTATTTCAATAGAGCTATGCCAATTACACCAACTGCCAGTTCATCCCAGTGGTAATTTGAAGCCAATGCGACTGACAGTGATATTAGGCAGAGCCTGATGAACAAGAGGAACAACGTTCAGCAGTGGAGCACTGACTTGCTGATCAGTAGAAATATTTTCCTAGCTGAACATGCTCATTTTCTCACCGAACTGAGGACCTAAGTGGCTTGAATTACAACTGGGATAGAGTGACAGCTGGCAGAATTGGCAGGTCCCCATTGAAATGAAGGGATTTGTCGTAGCCAAGTTCCTGGTCCCTCACCTTCCAACTGAAACGACTCTGACTCATGCCATGAATTGTTCTGCTGCTCTGAAAGGGCATTACTCCAGTCACGTTGCTGTCGTTCAGCTGCTGCACTTATTAAATAATGAAGTAACAAGAAACCTATTACATCTTTCTATTGTGGGCTTTGTGTCCTAGTTTAAGCAGGTCTGTGCTTTTCTGACCAGCCCCTTCAAACCTCCTAGTCACTTTGCCACTGCCTTTGCTCCCAAAGTGTCTTTCTTCGCTGTTCTGTAGGCTCCCTTCTCAATAACCTTTAGTTAAGATGGCAAGTGCTCACCCTCTTCACCCTCAGAGGTGACTCCTAAAAAAACTAGCAAGGGGCATGACCAAGACCAACATTGGGGGAGCAAGAATTTATCACACTGCTATAGAGTGGTACCTTGGGTTACAGACACTTCAGGTTGCAGACTCCGCTAACCCAGAAATAGTACCTCGGGTTAAGAACTTTACCTCAGGATGAGAACAGAAATCACGGGGTGGCAGCAGGAGGCCCCATTAGCTAAAGTGGTGCTTCAGGTTAAGAACAGTTTCAGGTTAAGAACAGACCTTCGGAACGAATTAAGTTCTTAACCCGAGGTACCACTGCATAGGGCTTTAATGTCCTGTTACTGAAAGTTAGAACAGTGAATGGAATGGTGAAAAATATCTGAAGGAAGCAGCTGCTATCCCTTGAACAGAGGTCGCTACTGTGGTGCCCATCGGTACTAATGTGCCCACCAGTACGTCCTATGATTCCTGTGAAAGTTGTCAGTAAGTATCCCACCCCACCCCCCAAAAAAATCACAATGCATGAGAGACTCTTTGCACTTCCTGCTCAGTTGCTCCTTGCATTGGCTCATCCCCATCTACACTGAGAGCATCTCCTTAAACATGACCACATTTTCTTGGATGCCAGGATTGGACAGCTATTCTCCCATCTGTTCTGAACAGAAAAGTCAAAACAAAACACTTCTCTCTGTGAGTAACTGCAGTGGTAGCTGACATAGGTACTTTTTCCCTGACTGGGGGGAGGGGAGGGGGAGAGGGGGGAGAGAGAGAGAGCATGCGTGCACCATTTTGTGCCCCTGCCCCTCTCTGTGTGTGGTTTTGTTTTGTTTTTTTAGATGTAGCAGTCATTATATTATGGCATTCCCCACTGCAGCCATTTTGTGTTGCAACATTCCTCCACAGCAGCCATTCTGTGACTGATACCCCATGACGCTTGCTCGAGAAATGTTCCCTAATTGTTGGGTTGAAATAAACGACAGACGAATGGCAAGAGTCATATGGGAGGCATCTCTCGAGCAAGTCTCGGGGAGTCCCTTTTATTGAATATTACAGCATTGCCACATATGTGCTTGTTGCTGATTGGTTAACACAAATACAGTACAAGGGTTGCATATAAGCATTAATCATCAATAGATTAAAGGGTGGGAAAGGGAACACAGAACTAGACAGGCATGAAAACCTCCTTATTAAACTATAACTAGTGATTGATATAGCAAGACTTAAACAATTACTAGTGATTGATATAGCAAGACTTAAAAGGACATAACAATCACGTTCCGAAGATGTGGTCAATCATGGATTAAGAACAGGTCAGGGTACAATGTTTTCATGAACTCAATGTGAACTGAACATTCTCGGGTGAAGAAGAAATGCTTCAGCTTAGAACGGTTTGTGCAGAATGAAATTGTGCAGAAGCAAAACTTCCCATCACCTAATTGCAAGTAACAATACCTGATTCTTGTACATAGACACATTCTTATATAAATTTCATACGTAAAAGCACTTCTAAGAGCTTTGCAGTAAACCTCTCACATAGTCTCACAACAACTTTTTGAGGTGGTTGTTGACGCTTCTGCTTTGTGAATGGAGGAGACTGATTTGCTCAGCCATGCAGAATGTTTATTGCATAGGAGGTATCTAAATTTGACTCTCCTTGATCCAGTTTTCAAAGTCTATATCCACTTCGCATAACAGAGCTAATCACTGACAGTACTAGATAGTCTTCGTCCTCCAAAGAAGTCTGCAAAAGCAGACTCACAATTTGCATGCATAAAACATTCTGCCTAGGATAAAACCGGGGGGGGGGGGGGACATGGATATAAATCTGATACCCATTGTCATGGTCCAGTCTACAGGCGATCGAAGTCCCGGCTGAGGACGTCGGGATCAGGGGCAAGATGGCGGGGTGGGAGCAGGAACGAGAGTCCAGAAGCCAGGGGTTCGAGGGTCAGGAAGCACAGAGTCACAAAGCCAAGGGTCCAGGGATCAAGAAGCAGGGAGTCAGGAAGCCAAAGTCTGAGGCTCAGGAAGCAAGAAGCCAAATGCAGCAAGGCAGGAAACGTGTTGCTGTGGCAAAGAGCCGAAGGGAAATGCTGACCTTATATCCCTTCCCGGCTCTTGCCACCACGTGCAGTGAGTTACCAAGCGGCCTCTCCTGTGCAGCCGCGCCTTGCCTCTCCAGAGCAAACTTAGGAAGGCCCCAGTCCTGCAAAGCCCTACTGGTCACAGGGCCTGGCTCCTGCACGCATTCCTGACACCCATGGCTACATGTTCAATCCACACACATCCCTTATGGATAATAATAATAATAATAATAATAATAATAATAATAAATTTTATTTATATCCCGCCCTCCCCAGCCAAAGCCAGGCTCAGGGTGGCTATCAACAATCAAATAATCCAAAATTCTAAAAACATTTCATTATAAAAATTAATTAAAATCAAATTGATGGCAACCGTTAAGCAAAATTCTGTGCAGATTGCCAGATGAGGGAGTCAGGCTGTGCCCTGACCAAAGGCCTGGTGGAACAGCTCTGTCTTGCAGGCATTGCAGAAAGATGTCAGGTCCCGCAGGGCCCTATTCTCTTGTGACAGAGCGTTCCACCAGATTGGAGCCGCAGCCGAGAAAGCCCTGGCTCTAGTTGAGGCCAGCCTAACCTCTCTGTGGCCTGGGACCTTCAGGATGTTTTTATTTGCAGACCGTAAGTTCCTCTGTGGGACATACCAGGAGAGGCGGTCCCGTAGGTACAAGGGTCCTAGGCCATATAGGGCTTTAAAGGTTAAAACCAGCACCTTAAACCTGATCCTGTACTCCACCGGGAGCTAGTGCAGCTGGTATAGTACCGGATGAATGTGATCTCGCAGCGAAGACCCCATAAGGAGTCTCGCCGCGGCATTCTGCACCCGCTGGAGTTTCTGGGTCAGTCTCAAGGGCAGCCCCACGTAGAGCGAGTTACAATAATCCAGTCTGGAGGTGACCGTTGCGTGGATCACAGTGGCTAGGTCAGGGCGAGAGAGATAAGAAGCCAACTGCTTAGCTTGGCGGAGATGAAAAAATGCCACCTTTGTTATAGCTGTAATCTGCGCCTCCATAGAGAGGGAGGTATCGAAGATTACATGAATAGTACAGTTGGTTTTGACAGCATCAGTCAAATTCTTGAAGGATGGAGGATCCAGTTTAGGCCTCACCTTCCACTCAGGATGGCCCCAGTCTTCACTTATGTAAATTTTCAAGTAGAGAAATTTTGAAGGTTCATGAGACAGCTGCCTTCCTATGCATCTCAACTTTTTTTTGAAGGTGTTATCTGAAGTGGGTGGTGCCATGGGTCTTACGTGACCTCTCTCCAGCTGAATCCCAGGTTGGAGAAAGGGAGGGAAGCAGTGACAAGGTCAGCACAGTGCAAATGCACCAGTAGAGCCAACGGAATGCTTCTACAACACATTTGCACCACACTGACCTCACTGCCGTATTGTCCCTTCTCTTCTCTATGCAGGTATACATCAGTGACTTGGGCAGAGGGAGGTCAGATAAGCAGCGCAGAACCTACTGTGCTGTCTGCTACTGGTTGGAATGTAGCCTGTAGATGTCTATTGCTGCTTCCGCGTTATTTCAGCATTCAAGTCATATGGTGAGTTGGCTCCTTACTGAAGCCAACAACCATACTGTCCACCAGTGTCAAAGGTAGAAAGACTGTGTCTCTTGCTGCTACAAATTAATCTGCAGCAAGGAACTATTGCTTTCCTTTAGGTTTAGTTATTCCCATTCTGTCCACTGATTCTATGTGGCACAGTTCTCCAATTTATCACAGGAAGCAAAAACAAAATAAAATTGACTAAAACAAAAACACGTTGCCAACAACGAATGTGAAAGATTGAAGACAGTTGCAATAACTTGTTTACAGAGGATTTAGTATGTCAATAAATTTGGATTAAAAACAGACTTGAGAAAGGCAGACATTCTCGAGGGCATGCGTGTGCTTGTAACCGCAGCGTAAGATTAAAATCTTACCACTTTCTAGAGGTAACAGTTTTATGTTATTTGTAATTTTAAATGGATTTGATTCATCTGTCTGGTTGCCCTACACAATAACAGCAGGTCTTGTCTCATCAGGGTATATAGGCCTATAATAGTCTATTAAACTGAGACGCATGGAGGTTATGTAAAATGAAATACGTTCCCTCATATATTGTCTTGCAGAAGGTGCCAGTGTACTTTGGGCTTGAAGCTCTAGTATATTCATTTTTGCTTTGGGATTCTCAGTGTCAGAATTTTGCATAATGGAACTCCAGAGATCTGGTCGACTGTTTCTGCAAAACATTGCCTCAGAATAGGCACTTTACCTGTCTCCTGTGAGAAAATTATATCCACCTATTCTTTCTTCCAGCCTTTGTTTTCTCTGAAGCCATTTACTTAAAATGCTAAGTTTATTCAATACTCGCTTTTAAAAGTCCTCAGCTACATAGATAAGACAGCATTTGGGGGAGAAATTTACATTGAGTTGGATGCAGACCAAGTTCAGGTCCCACTGAAAACGCCAGTTGTTCTGCAAGAAGATGGAGAAGGATGCTGCAAGCCTCCACAGCATCCCGCTTCTAGCCTGGGTGCACTGTGGCTACATCAAAGGCAGCCACCAGACTCTGGCGGCAGAAAGGCTTGATGCACTATATAAGAGAGGGGCTGACACTGGAAGAGCCCAAACACAGTGACTCGGAACACTACAAGTTGATTAAAAGTAAGGAGGGAGTCAGAGGACCAAAAAAAGCTAAGAGTCATACACCAGAGGGGACAAAGGGCAAGAAGCAGAGGCAGGTAACGCACAGACGAAGGAAGAGGAAGTGAGGAGGCTGCAGCAAGACAGCTTAATACAGTGGTGGTACCTTGGTTCTCAAACACCTTGGTGCTCAAACAACTTGGAACCCAAACACTGCAAACCCGGAAGTAAGTGTTCCGGTTGGCAAACTTTTTTTGGAAGTCGAACGTGCTCCGTTTTGAGTGCCACGCTTCCATTTTGAGTGCCACGCTTCCATTTTGAGTGCCACACTTCCATTTTGAGTGTTACACTGAGGTCTGTCTGTTTTTGCTATTTATTTTGCGTTTTTACGGCTCTTTTTTGTTTTTTGTGACTGTGTGGAACCCAGTTCAGCTACTGATTGATTGATGGTGTGACTGCTGTACATTGTTTATTGCTTTCATTTTATGGATCAATGGTCTCGTTAGATAGTAAAATTCATGTTAAATGGCTGTTTTAGGGGTTGTTTTTAAAAGTCTGGAACAGATGAATCCATTTTGCATTACTTTCTATGGGAAAGCGCCCCTTGGTTTTGGAATGCTTTGGTTTTGGAACGGACTTCCGGAACAGAACCAAGGTACCACTGTAGAATTCTGTATGGAGGTTGCGGGGCAGGAATGTCTGAGTGCTAAGACCCAGTCATGAGTCAGAACTCAAACCACTGTAAGAAGCAGTGTACTTCTTACACTGTTGAGATGAGAATAGTCTCTGATTCTTTAGGGAACAAGGGAGCACCCAGATACACTCTGAAGTTAGGGTCATTCTGGGTAGGATTGGCCTGTCCATGAGGCAGACAGAGGCAGCCACCTCAGGGGGCAGGGGTGTCTCTGCAGGCTCACACACACCCCACCACCAGAGAAGTGAGAGGAAGCAGAAGCAGCTTTCGGTTTTTAAGAATTTTATTAAATTTTCATAACTTTAACCAATTAATTTCAAATTTGTTATAAATTTCTCTATAATTTGATTTCCCACCTTTCCTTCCATCCCTTCCACATTCTGCATAATATCACACATTTCACCTAATACATATTCCTCTATTTCATATATTATCATTTTCTTCACATTGCTCAAATTTCAAATCTTGCCCACGATTTCATTTGGTTATGATATTTTTTTTTTCAAATAATCGAAAAAATGTAGCTTCCGAGTTTTGACGAGATCTCAGAAGAGCTCCCTGAGATCTCCTTGAGATCACCTGGAGGCCTCAAGAGGCCTCATTAAACCTTCCCAGTACCGCAGTAAGCAAAGCAGAGCATCTCACGAGGCCTCTGGGTAATCTGGTGGGGCTTTCACGAGATCTCACCAGAACCCAGAAACCGCAGCCATGTTGTTATCTACTGAAGTTCTCACCCTGGGCCAGCAGGGGGATACTATAGATAGTTTTCACTCAGGTCCGCATATACAAATAAGGAATTGAAAGTGACGTCCAGTGATTGGATAGTTACAGAAAGTTGTTACTGTTGCTTTGTAGTTGAGCTCTATATAAGCAGGTTGGCTGAACCCTTCAGTTCAGTTCAGTTCTGGCCTGTGAATAAACAAGAGCTGTCTGAAGAATAGCTGTGTCATCTGATATGTTCACCTACAACTTAACACATGTGACCAAAGTAAGTGAGACTTCAGAGAAGGCAGTGGGGAGAGGACAGGGGACCTTCCTGTTTTGCCTCAGGTAGAGAATCAGGATGGGCCAACCCTGAATCTTGGCCTCTGAGAGCTGTCCTGGAAGCAGGGCTTGACATATGACTAATTTAAGTCCCACCAAGGGGACCTTCTTTTTCTTTCCCCATCTTGCAGGTGTGATGTTTCATATTTATTGGTATGGTATATTATTTTTTAACAATCCAATTTCTCAAACATTCAGAAGGTTTGGAAACAATTCTAGTCAACATGACTTCGGTGTCATTTTTTAATATACATATTTATGGAAACTGGTGGGTGACAAACTGCTGGCTGACAGCCATCTCAGAGGCTGTACAATTTTACTATTCCCGCTGTATAGTTTCAGAAAGATGAATAAACCCGCAATACTGAGGAGAAGCATTTATCATCATTAGCCAGCATGTCAGCACTCTTATTTGTGGGAACTGTCCTAGTGCATTTGTATCTTTGCTACCTTCCTTCTGATACTCGCCTCGTACAACTAGCACAATCAGTAAGTCCAGTTCTGGATGAAACATTGATCTTCATTTGATTATAGACAACTGCTCACCATCTGTGGCTGGGCACCCATTTGCTATAATATTATGTCTCATTAGAGACAAGTGATATATTGAAGTCATCACACCTTTGGTTTCCAGATGACAAAAGCCTTAAGCACACCCCGGTGTCTCAATAAATTACTTTTTGGCATATGTCCCATCTGATGCTCAGTGGCTTCTATAGTGCCTCTGTAAAATGCATTGTGTAAAAGTTTAAGGCCCTCATAATTTATACAGACATCTAGTAAAATATTTAAATCTGTCATGGCAAATAAGTCATCCCTAACTGAGATGTGTTCAGAAAGGACAGGAAGGGACAATTCACACCAGACGCGGAAAGTGGAAGGGAGGGGTTTTGCTGTAAAAAAACCCCAAAGAAACAGAAATACTTGTGTTTAACATCTTTAAAAATGCATGGCACACTGCTGTGAGAGAGATTATTGGAGGAATGCCCCTTGGATTTGCTGGTGATTTTCCTAGTTTTTATCTTTAGTGAGACTTACAAATTTAAAAATCTGTTTTCCTCTGTTCTCATTGCATGACCCAGTGACATGAACTAATAAGCTTGCTCCCCCAGGTGCTGTGAACAGTTGTGGGCTGCAAGCTTCAAGTGGTTTAATGCATAACCTACTGGAGTTTGGGCTGATTTGTTGGCAGAGGATAATCAAGGACTTTGGAATGCCTATCAGGGGCACAAAATCATTGGTAACAAAACTGAAGCCATCCAAGTTGGGAACTCTCAAGGCTTCAAGTACATGTTCTTGTCTCACTGGAAGAGGCTGTATTACTGCAATATGCTGCATGTGGGGCTGCCCTTGGACCTCATCCAGAAGCTGCAGCCAGTGCAGAATGTGGCCATCAGCCTGCTGATGTCACCATTGTTAAAACAGCTACACTGGCTGCCCATCTGGTACATGGGGGGGGGGGAATGAAATTATACCCTCCAAGATTTCTCAGATAAAAACAGGGACATTCTATTCTACACCAGGAAGCTTCTCCCATATTTGATCTCCCTCACACATATATGAAATATACTCATATACATCTGTCGTCTTGAGCCAATTACAACCTCTCAGCCCAACCTACCTCACAGGATTGTTGTAAAGAAAAAAATGTGTGAGGGAAGAGTTCATGCACAACACCTTCAACAGATAAATGGAATGAAATAAAAATTTAGCTGTTAGCTGCCTTACATCCCTGTCAGAAAAAAGGATGATTAATAATAATAATAATAATAATAATAATAATAATAGAAATTGTGAGAATGATCAGGAACATGCCAGAGAGTAAATTCTATTGAACTTAGTGGCTCTTACTTCTGAGTAGACATGTAAAGGCTTGCAGCGTAAGGCTCAATTTACAATGAAGGAATAAGCACTTCACAGGTTTCTGAAAAATTGCTGGCTGCTGAAGTGCTACAATTAAAGTGGATTGGTTATATTTTTCTTCAAAATTATAGGAAGGGCTTTGTATGTCAGCTTCACCATTTCCTTCATTTGGTGCAGGTATTTTATTTTCAGTTTTATTTCTATTTTTGCACCTGCACGCACCCACCCACCCACACACAAGCAAGGGCTCCTGTTTCCAAAAAGGACAGGAGGGAGTCTTGATCTCTCCACCACTTTTAATTGTTCTCCAAGATGTGGAGGGAAACATATAAACATACAAATAAAAAGGAAAACAAGAGACATTCCGGGATCATATTAGAAACCGAGATGGCTTCTTTAATTCCAGGACAGACCGTGGAAAATAGGGACATGTGAAGTGAGTGGCAGGAAATGTTTTGTATATTATAGATAAATATAACCAAAAACAACAACCCTGTGACGAATAACTTGCAATAATAAGCAAAAGCTGTCTGACATTTCCTTCAATGATATATGAAAAAGGCACTTATCTTGGAGTTCTGCTGATATTCACGATAAATTAATCAATTTATACAGTGAGTAATCTGGGAATGCCTGATGCTATGTGACAACCCTTTAGATAGATGTACACCCCAGTCTTCTCCTCTGTGTTTACTATTTTATCTTTTAGTGTGGCATTTCTATGCAAAGGTATCAGAGAATTGCCAGTGTCTCCCTTTGCCCACTTCGTCCCCATATAAACATTTTCCTCCTCCCCCTTTCCTTCTAAATAGAAAATGTGTCCAATAGGTCAGAACATGCAGTGAGAGAAGGCATGCCTGAACAGATGGCAGAAGCATCCTTGAATAACCTCTTTTATCCTTACAATCGCTCTGAGCTTCTGCAAATGTAAAAAATAAAATGCGGGGTTTTTCTGCATAACTCGATGTAATGAATGTTATTAAAAACAGAAGGAATATAAGGGGGGAATGAAAGAAATAGCAGATTTGGCAATTAAAAAGCTGATGTTGAAAATTACTAGGGGAAAATTTATAAGAGGTTTGCAATGTAAGAGGGGAAAGCAGAATTCAAGCCTTGCACATTTTCACACCATGACTAGGAAAACAGAATATTCAGGAAGAGGCCACAGGGCAGCCAAAGCAGGGTGCTTTTGAGTTCCATTAATTTTAGTCAGAATGTGCACTTAAGGCTGTAATCCTATGCATATACAGTGGTACCTCAAGTTAAGTACTTAATTCGTTCCGGAGGTCCGTTCTTAACCTGAAACTGTTCTTAACCTGAAGCACCACTTTAGCTAATGGGGCCTCCCGCTGCTGCCGCGCCGCCGGAGCCCAATTTCTGTTCTTATCCTGAAGCAAAGTTCTTAACCTGAAGCACTATTTCTGGGTTAGCAGAGTGCGTAACCTTAAGCATATGTAACCTGAAGCGTATGTAACCCGAGGTACCACTGTACTCACTGGGAGAGTGTGTGCTATTGGACTCAGAAGGTCTTATTTCTGAATAAATGTGCTTAGGATTGTGCTAGACATGTTTCCTACTGAAATAAAATTGAACTTTTAGCTTTGGCTGAACAATGCCCCATTGATCTCCCTCTTTAATCAGGGGGGGCATTATTTAAAGAGAGCTACACAACATCTGCAATAAGTTCGCCATCTTTCACTTGTTTCTCATGAACCACATGTTATAGCTGTAAAAAAGAGAGATTTACTTACACACACACACACACACACACACACACACACACACACAATGGCTATTAATAATGTAAGCACTCCAAGCTGCCATTTAATTTTTAATGTCAGGCTTGAATTCATGCTATGAATTATTATGCTGTCAACCAGCGCGATAAAACGTAGAATGGAGAAAGTAGCTGAGCTACACGGCACCTAAAATAGGATTCGAATCTACAAAGTTACCAACGATGAACATTTTAAAAGCTCAGGCCTGAATATACTGTATCTTCACCTGTTTCCTGTAGGAAAACATTTCAATGGAGAGGACATTTAGAGCAGGGGTCAGCAAAAAATTTTAGCCACGGACCGGTCCACTGTCCCTCAGACCTTGTGGTGGGCCAGAGAAGCGGCACCAAGGGGGGGGCTGGAAGAAGAGGTGAGGGGGGCAAGTAGTCCTCCTCCCCAGCCCCAGCAGCTGCGCTCACCTTCCCTGGGGCTGCTGCTGCCACCGCCACCACTGCTGCTTTTCGTGGGTAGGCAGAACGAGCTCGTCCGCTCCGCTCTCTGGCCCACAGGAGCACCAGGGCAGCGGTGGAGGGAAGATGAGCGGTGCAGAAGGGCTAGCCTCCGGAGAGGCGCTGCTTAAAATGGCTCTCAGCCAGCTCAGCCCAGCCCCCTTCCTCCTCTAGGCAGGGCAGGGAGAAGCCAGGAGAAGGGAGGGAGGAGGTGCCGCCGCGAGGTGTATGAGGAGGGGGGAATGGAATGGCACAGGGGAGAAAATGACACAGCCTGAATGAACAGAATCCCCACGCCGATCGACAGACAGTCCACAGGGCAGATCCTGAAGGCCATTGGGCCTGATCCAGCCCGTGGCCCTTAGTTTGCTGACCCCTGGTTTAGAGCCCATGACTTTCCCCGAAGAATCCTGGGAACTGGAGTTTACTCCCCCAACCCACAAGCTACAATTTGCAGCACCCTTAACAAAGTACTGTTCTCGTGAGTCTTTGGGGAAAGTAATGTGTGGTGTAGTGGTTAAGAGCGGTAGTCTCGTAATCTGCGGAACCGGGTTCTCGTCTCCGCTCCTCCACATGCAGCTGCTGGGTGACCTTGGGCCAGTCACACTTCTTTGAAGTCTCTCAGCCCCACTCACCTCACAGAGTGTTTGTTGTGGGGGAGGAAGGGAAAGGAGAATGTTAGCCGTTTTGAGACTCCTTAGGGTAGTGATAAAGCGGGATATCAAATCCAAACTCTTCTTCTAAATGCATGATGAGTAAGCAGCAACCTGTGAGCTGGAAGCTGGACTCATGAAACAGCTGCATTCACCTAATGCCACATGAATCATAGAATCATAGAGTTGGAAGAGACCACAAGGGCCATCGAGTCCAACCCCCTGCCAAGCAGGAAACACATCAGAGCACTCCTGACATATGGTTGTCAAGCCTCTGCTTAAAGACCTCCAAAGAAGGAGACTCCACCACACTCCTTGGCAGCAAATTCCACTGTCGAACAGCTCTTACTGTCAGGAAGTTCTTCCTAATGTTTAGGAAGGAACATGGAAGGAACCAGTTTGATTGGGTCCATTTTGTTTAATAGTACCTGTTGCCATTTCAGCAGGTAAAGCCATAATAATTTCAAGGAGTGTTTGACATGGGTTGGGGAACATAAAATATCCTCAGTGGCTCAGTGGTACACCACATGTACTGCATGCGAAATGTGGCAGATTCAATGCCCAGAATCTCTAGATAGGGCTGGGTAAGGCCTTGTGTCTGAAACTTGATGCCAGTTTGCGGCTACAGCACTGAGTGAGTACTCTGCTTATGGCAGCTTCCCATGTTCCTGTTGATTCAATATTGAGAGTCTCATAATACAAGGCTCTAGGTAGCTACTAAAATTATACAGGTTGAAACCTTTTGTTTGGGAACGTCTCCTTGATTTGTTTCTGTTCCGCTCGCCCTTGTTTGAATGTCCCCTAAAGGCCAGGAATGCAACTTCTGGGTCTGCATTTCCAACTTGGCATTTATTAAAACTATTCATTTAGCTGATGAGAAGTGCTTTGACTTGACCTTCATGTGCCTTGGTGCCATTTTTGTTTGATTACAGTGAAGGTGTGCATGCGTCGAAAGTGCAAAAAGGTCTTGGAATCATCTAAGGGCAGAGTGGAAGGAATACTTTGGAAGATGGCCAAATAACCCTGAGATGAGTCGTTTGGAGAGAAGAGGCTTGGAGGATGAAAACTCTCTGTGGTACAATGGATGAAAACAAGCTGTACCATATACAGAGCATCGCAATTCAAATCATAAACAGAGGAAGGGAGCTCTCCGAGCAATGGAGCTTTTCTCAGAAAACATCCAGACTCTTACTGTCAGGAGTTCAGCCTACACTTGACTGGAATGTTCTCTTCCTCCTGGTCGATCATTCGGGAGCTTCATAAGCTTTCTTCTGCCCGAACATCACAGCGACCGATGCCAACCGACACCGGCACACTTAGGGATCCGCAGAGTTTGAGCATCATGCGTAACAGACCTCAGCAACTCAGCATTTTGGCTAATCTACTTTATTTACATATAAACACACACGGAGCACTGCAACATGGCTCCCTCTCTCTCTAGCACCAGACAGCAAAGAGAAAAAGGACAAAGGACAATAGTCCCACTTCACAGAACACAGTAACACAAACATCCTGTCTTCGTCACTTCCCACTCTGTGGAGTCAAAACACATACCGTCATGTGAAAGACAAAAATCCCATGACTGCAATCATGGATCAGGAATTCTAACACTTACAACACTGGAAAACGTCTTTTGAGCCCATTATTTTCAAACTTTGATGCCAACACTGCTTAGGATTAAATTCTGGAAAGCAAGAAAATGCAAAATAAAGTAACTTCCATTCTCCAACATGGTAATTTTAATTGTTTCCTGTGAGAAATTATTAAACTTTTAGGAACAGAAGCTATTATATAAGTACAGCTGCTACTTCAGATGTAAGCAGAAGCAAAGGATGATCAAGTCAGAAGATTCTTGTCCCATGTATGTGCAAAGTCAAACCAGTCATTTGTTTCTTGCCTGCAAAGCTTTTTAAATAATGTGAGTGTTGCCACCTAGTGGTTTTATTTACTTCACAATGAATACCACACAAAATGAATGCAAATCACATATGACTCATATCTAATCATTAGATTAGAGTCTAATGTTCACATTCATTATTTTTTTTAGAAATAGAAAAAGCATTAAATAAATACAGTCAGTGGAAAAGTTATTTCACAATGCAAAAATAAACCGAAGAACACTGAATTCACCATTGCCAAATTAAGATGCTACAGAGAAATACAGGGAAGCCATGCATTGAGGGAACAGCTGTTTGCTTAGACATCTTGAACACCACTTCTAGTTGGTTGGTTGTTCATTTAATAATAGAATCAAGCAATTTTAGAACTGGGAGGAATCTTAGGACTCATCTAAGCCAGTTGTTCTCAACTTGTATGAATACAGGTGCTCTTTGTTACCTAAAAAAAAAATTCCAGGGGCTGTTGGTGGCCACATGCTAATCATTGTAATGTTAGGCTTCATTAACTGAGAAAACATAATGACAAAAACTATTATGAACTTGGAAACTCTTTTAGCTTGCATTGATTTCAAAAACCTTCAGTGCCTTTTTTTTTTTAGTTGGATAGGCAATTAACAGGCTTGTTTCACAAATAAGGGAGAAGGAGCGTTGCTGGCTTGGTTTGGTTTGCCTTTGTTCTAGTTTTTAGCATGTGCTTAGTACCGTAGTTTCAGGCTGTGAGCCGCCCTGATATCTATGGGTGGAGGGCAGTAGTAGTAGTACTAGTACTAGTACTACTAATACTACTACTACTAATAATAATAATAATAATAATGGTGATTATATTTTTTGCAGGGCTTGGAGTGAGTGGGTGATGGTCAGCTGCTAGAATGCATGGGGTCGGTGCTAAATGGTCTGGCGTGCTTTACAACCACTAGAGACCTTGTTGGTGGGGGGGTGGAGAAGGAGCCCACCCCCCAAGAAGACGAAGAAGAGCGAAGGGAGGAGGCTTCCCTTCCCGGGATAGAGTTGCCCATAACATTAAACACAGGGCACGATTCCAGGGAGAGAGAGAAACCAGGGCAGCAGCTGCTGTTACTCACGACTCGGGCTAGATGTAGCTGAACAGGATGGGCAAGCAGGGATGCAAACCCAGCGAGGAGGCTCCACAGCTGGCTAGAGGAGGAAGAAAGGGGGCACGTTGGGGGGTGCCTCTCTTCTTCTTCTTCTTCTTCTTCTTCTCCTTCCTTCCTTCCTTCCTTCCTCCTCACGTTCCGCTTCCCCCTCACCATCGCCCGCCTCCCTCTTCCCACAGGGCGGGCAAGAGAGAGAGAGAGAGAGAGAGAGAGCGCTACATGCCAGCCCGCCATATAGTTGGTGGGGCACAGCTTCCATCCTAAGCCTCTGCAGGGATCGCTCTCCTCCCGCAGAGGCTTGGGAAGGAAGCTGCACGCCCGCCAGCCATATGGTTGGCAAGGGGCAGCTGGCAGGCATGGAGGGAAAGGGGAGGCCACCGGCAAAGCCGCGCAGCTCCCCCACTCACTGGGGCACCCCTGAGAGGCTGGCGCCCTGGTGCAATGAACCACTAAGCCCTATGGGAAAGACACCTCTGCTTACTGTTCACCAGCTGGCTGCAGTAGAAGTCAGTACAGTGGTACCTTGGGTTACAGACGCTTCAGGTTACAGACTCCGCTAACCCAGAAATAGTACCTCGGGTTAAGAACTTTGCTTCAGGATGAGAACAGAAATTGTGCAGCAGCAGCATGGTGGCAGTGGGAGGCCCCATTAGCTAAAGTGGTGCTTCAGGTTAAGAACAGACCTCCGCAACGAATTAAGTACTTAACCCGAGGTACCATTGTAAATGTAAAGTCAAGAAAGGAACTGGCTAGTCAATTTTTCTCTGCCACACTAGGGATTAACTTGCCCACCTACCAAACACTGTTCACTGCTTCAACAGTTCATAGAAATCAGGCCAGTAAAGCAAAATTTCACAGGTTGAGAGTAAACCACCCAGAGTGGTGAACCAAGTCTGGTTGATGCCAGGGCAACTGGACACCCGTTTTAAATGTTCCCTCTGGGTACAAGTGCTATCTGGAAAGAAATCCGCACACCTAGGATATTGAGCAATGTATCATCTTCAGCTCCTGGTTCAGGAAGCTCTTTATGACAAGGGCCTGCCAATAGGTAACAGCCACTTGTTCTCTAAGCCTGGCAACAAGACGGCACTCTTCATTAAGTGTTTTCCACAAGATGAGCACGCACATTTTCTGTCACTGAAACCTCAGTTCTATACTTGCTTCCCCTCTCATAAGCAGTGGCGGAGCATATGCCCATGCTGCCCAGGGCGGGTGCACTCCCAAGGACGGCGTGGTGCAGAGGGTGCCCTCCCAGGTGCAGGATAGCTGCTCAGGTGCCCGGAGCATCACACGTGCGCCCTGCAGCCAGGGGCG
Organism: Podarcis filfolensis; assembly: GCF_964270895.1. NCBI lineage: Eukaryota > Metazoa > Chordata > Lepidosauria > Squamata > Lacertidae > Podarcis > Podarcis filfolensis. The sequence goes on along the minus strand of NC_139608.1, from coordinate 33,758,873 downwards.
GAGTGAGGCAATCACGGGGCCGGAGTGAGCCGCCATGGCAGACATTCGGCGCACTGCCTGCCTGCGACTCCCAAGCCTCCCCCAAGCCGTCAAAACAAAGGGGGAAGGGGGAATGCCGCCAGCAAAGCATCGCAGCTCCCTGCCCTTACCCCACCCCCACTGCCCCACCGCTTCCTACGCACCTGCTCATACGTACCATTAAACTTATTGGGTTTGTGAAGGAGAGGGCGCATTCAGCAGAGCCTCTCAAACCCCCTTCTTTGCCCAACTTTGCACAACAGCCCTGCAGTGCTGTTATCTGGGTCTCACTGTCCAGTAGCCACCACCATCCTTTTTTGTCAGAGAGCCAGCGTAGTGTAGTGGTTAAGAGCAGTAGACTCGTAATCTGGGGAACCGGGTTCGCGTCTCCGCTCCTCCACATGCAGCTGCTGGGTGACCTTGGGCCAGTCACACTTCTCTGAAGTCTCTCAGCCCCACTCACCTCACAGAGTGTTTGTTGTGGGGGAGGAAGGGAAAGGAGAATGTTAGCCGCTTGGAGACTCCTTAAAGGGAGTGAAAGGCGGGATATCAAATCTCTTCCTCTTCTTCATCTACAGCACCAGAAACAAAGAGGGGAACTGGGGATGCACCAAAGCCATTGGTTTTTCAAAAGGCCCTGATCGAGTGCACCCTGCACTCTGTGGCAAGAGATGCTTGGCATACTGGCTTAGAGAAATGAGAGTGGGCAGATCAGGGTCTTTCTTCCCAGAGTTTCTTCTAAGTAGATATATTAGGATTGCACTGCCCTTAAAAAGGCTAGAGAGAGAGAAAAGATCTCTGGAAAGGACAACTTACTATTGACTTTCTGTCTCCTTTTGTAAAGTCCCTTTCTCACACAGGGGAAAGTTCTGAAGAATGGAAGGCAAAAGGTGAAAAGGCGAAAATGTTCATTAAAGCTGGAAATACCTGACAAGTGTTATAGCATCACAAAAGAGTCTTCAAGTGTTCTAGCATTCGGAGGGGGTGGGGCAGAGAAAGGGAGTAAGAGCAGGCTTTTAAGAAAACCAAGGACAAAAACAGAACAAACTCACTAATGGGAAGAAGAGAGAATGGAGTATAAAAGCAGATGCACAAAAACCTGTGCATTTAAGTGTTTTGAATTATGGAAGCCTTTTTAAAGAGAACCTAACTCGTATTATGAATTCTGACAATACAACTTTGGGATTGTTGTTGTTTTATTTTTTTAAAAAAATATTCTTGCAATAAAAGTCAGTGGTATACTGCAGCGGTTTGGTGAGAATTTCTACTTTTTTATAAGTAAATAAAAAGCTTTAGAGATACAGCTGGAGTGAATGGTGAGGCAGAAAGATCTCTAAGCAGTAAATCCCTTTGGAAGTAGCACCTTCAGACTAACCTGTTATTCTCAATCTCCACAAAAGTGTGTCCAAGCAGTGAAGGGGGTGAACAAACTGCTGCAGCTGCCTCCAGGGCCATGCACCTTCACATTTTCCCAACTCTACATGCCCACAAGAATATAATAATAATAATAATTTATTATTTGTACCCCGCCCATTTGGCTGGGTTTCCCCAGCCACTCTGGGCGGCTTCCACAGAAACCAAAAATACACTAAAATCATACATTAAAAACTTCCCTGAACAGGGCTGCCTTAAGATGTCTTCTGAATGTCAGGTAGTTGTTTATCGCTTTGACATCTGATGGGAGGGCGTTCCACAGGGCGGGCCACAGGACACAGAAGTGTCCTGTCTGCCTGAGATGGGGCAGGGCTGCATCACAGCCCCCAGAGGAATAGGAACAGAGAGACTGTCTTAAGGTGCTCTTTGAAGAAGCCTCCTCCCTCCTTTAAATGAAAGGGTGGGATACCTTTTTGTGCCCCCTGCCATAACCCTGTATCACCTGTCTCCCCTTCTGGTTGGGAACCACTGGTCTAGACCAATCACCTACTACTCAGTGTGGGGTTTACCACAGAGCTGAGGGACCGGTAATCGTTTGATCTGTTCATGACTAAGCCACTCCCATTTTTGTTTCACTGACCCTCAAACATAGGTCTGTCCCATTTAGTGTGGATTTTTTATTTAAAAAACCAAGCTTCACATTTAAATTGCATGTAAATTATTGTTTCGATTTATATCCTACCCTTCCTCCCAAACACCCTTTTTGCCGGTTTTGCTTATGCCTGTAGACTTATATTCACAAAAATTAACATCCTTCTAAGATCTTTTTCTAAAAGGGTGCTTCTGACTCCCATCTTACCAGTCCATCCATTAACCCAGTTTCTTATTTCTGGTACTTACCTCTTTCAGCTGCTGTCTTTATCTCTATTCCTAAAGAGAAAATTCAGTGCAATTCCTTTAAAGGTTCAGTAGCTTTGCCTGGAGACAGCCATAGTCACTTTGACAGGAGTAAATATTCACACCTCTGGTTATTTGAAAGTATTTTCATGTAAACAACTAACACGTAGTGGGAATGCTATAAATGGATATACTTCAGAAAAGACCAGCCAATGTTCCATTTGGTGCAGTCTCCTAAGTCGAAGAGTTCCCTCAGTTGTGCTCTATTAAAACAATTTAAGTTCAAGTCCCTTTAAAGGGAAAGAACAGCATCATATTGAAAACTGTACATGAATTCACCCCAGAGATGAAGTTTGCTTTTATCTCTGAAATATATAACAATCTCCTTGTCATATTTTTCAGCATCATCCTAATAACAACTTCAGTGGTCCCATGAAAACTACATTGGTATCAAAAAGGGCCCCCAATGAACAAACCAGAAGTTTTTGCACACCCAGGGGAGCTCTCCCCCCCAAAAAAAGTGGCAGAATCCAAATCAAAGGTGGTTCGATAGCCAAGGCAACACAGATAGCTTCCCTCGTCTCTCCTAAGAAAACACTTTTGTACTTTCTGAAGCCCCTACCCTCCAAATTACAAAAAATAGAATAAAACATGAAGACTGCAAAAACTGAGTCCTGAGTACCAGGTAAGTTATCTGTTATTTTTAAAAGGATTCAGTCAAGGATGAGAGTGGGCAATGCTAAATGAGGGTGCTTAATGCATCAGGGGTAGTAAGTAGGATGAGGGAGATTCAGTTGGCCATGAAGCTCACTGCATGGCTTTGGGTCACTCGTTTTGCCTCACGGGATTGTCCTGATGATAAAATGGAGGTGTGGAGGCTAGAATGCTGCTTTGAGCTCCGTGAAGGAAAGGTGAGACATGTAGCACAATAAGCATGCATTACCTGGAAACAGATGACAGCATCACCATAAAGTTTTGAAGCATCCATAGAAGCAACATTTGGCTATTTGGGAAAGTTCTCTAGATGTCCTACAGCTGCATCCTGTGGCAATGTTGTTGGCTGTGTAAGCAGGAAAAATAGTCTCTTCCAGGTTCTGTATAACTTCTCCTCAAATGATCTCGCCATACATCTGAAAGCAAATTACCTTTAGCAAAATTCCATCTCTCTGTACGTGTGAGATCAGAATCCTAGCCAACAATTGCTCAGGAATGCCGAATCTTTCTAGAGAAATTGTTTGCTATGACTGCGCATGGCGTTTATCCTGCTTAAGATCTTGCCATACTCAAATTGGCCCAAATGGCAATTACTATCTCTATCTGTGATAACGACTCCTCTTCTACTTTATCTCCAAAATCATGTCATTTCATTGAAGCTCTTTAATGCATTAGATCATTAATACAAGGAACCTTTTCTTAATCAAGGATATTAGTATAGTAATAGTATCTATCAATCTATAACATTTAGTGCCTAAATTACCGTATTTTTTGCTCCAAAAGACACACCTAGTTTTTAGAGGAGGAAAACAATAAAAAAAAAATTCTGAATGGGCAGGCCGGGTCTTCCTGTTATATACCTGCTGGGATTGACAAGGTATATGACCCTCACCTGAATCTTATTTAACTCTCGGGGGGGGGGGGCGGGAATTAGCATCAGACGTCATGTGCATGGAAGTTGCCAAATCAATTAACCAACTAGGGTTACTGTTAATAGCACCAGTTTTCCTATAACTTGATATTGCTGGATAGTTCTGATGAACTGCAAAAGCATTTTTAGCTTGCTTTCTGTTGCCACCCTGGAACTTTTCTTTATTAGTGCCACTTTGTTTTGTACGATTCCTTGCAAATGAAGGAAAACAACTTTTCTCCTTGTATATGTTGATAATATGTTTTTGGTTACTGAGAACAAGAGTAACTTGCATTCTGGGCAACCTAGGGGCGCTGGGTGGATCTTTGCACCCCGGCACTGCATATGCTTAAGATGGCCCTGTGAATGAGCTCAGTAGAAGGCAGTTCTCTCCTCCTGTTCTGCTTAGAGTGTCTCCTTCTTTCCTCTTTACAGACTGTAGTTTCAAGGATGGGGCTGGGGCAATGACAAGAAGATCGTCACCTCCACTTGGGTTGACTGTGTGCTATAAGACTGGTCTCCTCATACTGCAGGGTCTTCCATTTTACAGAGTGTATATTCAAGAAGGGGAGGGGAGGGAAAGTGCCCTGCTGCAGGAATTCCTTTCCTCTTCTTAGATGACATTTTTGAGGGACGGGCAAGAACAGTGCCATCCTGTTTCGTCACCCGATATGAAATGGGAAGGTGCTGCCCCAATTCACCACCGCCCAAGCCTCCCTTTTTACATATGTAATAATTTTTAATTTGATTTTACAAATATAGAATTATAACAATCCAAATTACATATCCCTATTTAGAGATTTCTCTGGACTTCCCACCTTCCCCTCCATGGATCCTATTGTTCACCTTCTCAACTGCATATTATTTCATAGTCCATATTTTATATCTTTCCATATTATCCATAATATTCACTACATTACACGTGTTATTAAAATCCTGCTAAGTTTTGTCATTTCGGCATGGTTCAACAGCTTGGTTTGCCATTCCTCTCTGGTAGGGACTTCGTCTTCTTTACATCTCTGGGCTAGTAGCATCCGCATTGCTGTTGTCACATACATGAAAAGTCTTCTCTGGTCCTTTGGAATGTCGGTACCTACAATTCCTAATAAAAGGCTTCTGCGTTTGTTTGTTTGTTTGTTTGTTTGTTTGTTTGTTTTTACAAAAGTTATTTTAAACATTTTTTTTCAATTCATTATACCGTAATCAGAAAGCCTATTAGCTTTATATAACTGCGTCTCCTAGGACACTGATGACAGCCAGTTTCTTCCATTGATTCTTTCACTAAAACTGAGGGGTCAAACCACATGCAACATCCAAGATTATTTTAATTTATCAATAGGGTGGGCCTATTTGGATTGGAAGCATGGCATGTAGAGGGGTCTAACTCTTTGCTTGCACACTCTTGACTCCATTCCAAATTCCCAGAAAGCTATTATTGACCACAGAAGAAGAAGAAAAAATACTGGTGTAACTCCATTTTCATTTCCATAGATTATAGTAGTAAGGTAAAGGTAAAGGACTCCTGGATAGTTAAGCCCAGTCAAAGGCGACTATGGGGTGTGGTGCTCATCTGGTTCCAGGCCAAGGGAGCTGGTGTTTGTCCACAGACAGCTTTCCAGGTCATGTGGCCAGCATGACTAAACCGCTTCTGGAGCAACAGAACACTGTGATGGAAACCAGAGTGCACAGAAACACCATTTACCTTCCCGCCACAGCAGCATCTATTTATCTACTTGCACTGGTGTGCTTTTGAACTGCTAGGTTGGCAGGAGCTGGGACAGAGCAATGGGAGCTCACCCCATCGCGGGGATTCGAACCACCAACCTTCCAACTGGCAAGTCCAAGAGGCTCAGTGGTTTAGAGCACAGTGCTTAAATTGTGAGAGCAGCATAAGGGGAAAATTGGAGCCCAGGTCTCTTCTTCCACACCCTGCTGCAGTTTGATCCTGATCCCAATAAACCCAGCTTCTTGCAAAATAAACAGGCACCTGGAGTTCAAATGACATTTTTATACCATGTGCAATTTGCACCAAGAAACACACTTGTTTTTATTCATATGCACGTGTATATAGATTAGGGCAAGCTAAGTAAATTATCCGAATCCAAATCTCTTTATTTCAGTGGGTCCAACCTGAGTTTAACGAACATCTGTTATCACCCATTATTTAAGATGTTTATGCTCAGATTTCAGCCATAACTAAACAATCCTTCAACGATATTAAAGTAACAAATGTTTTGCCACCTTTGACAAACTTGCTTCAAGCCATCTCAATCCCTTGAGTGTTTTAAATGAGATAAACATAATCTGTGGTAAAGCTTCCAAGAACCACTTGTCTGAAAATTAGTCCATAATCTGAAGATAGAAAATGTCATCTTCCTTGTAAAGAAACAATAATGAAATATGACGGAACTATTGTTTACTGTCTGACACTCCAAGCTGTCTGCTAGGGATGTATTGACATAATTGTACCAAGACTAAAATTATGTGGAGATTGCTTCCTGAATTGTTCTGTTAATAGGTGTAATTTTCTCAGCCAGTATGAAACAAAATATCTGTCTTAGCCTGTTGTTTTTGTTTTCTAAATGACAATATTAATTACTGTTAGTGTACTATAATTTTCACAATACAGGAGTGAAAATACTGCTTTCGGAAACGTTTCAGAAGCCCCACAGTGATTGGCCTTTTGCCAAACTTTCAAGGTAATAGCTCAGTTGTTAGATTGTTAGGATAGTCTATCCAGTCTAATAAAGGGGGGGAGGTATGCTGTCTGGAAGACAATAGATGATAGATGATAGATAGATAGATAGATAGATAGATAGATAGATAGATAGATAGATGATAGATGATAGATAGAAAGATATAGATAAGAGAGAACTTAGTTCCACCTAGGTAAAGGTAAAGGGACCCCTGACCATTAGGTCCAGTCATGACCGACTCTGGGGTTGCAGCGCTCATCTCATCTTTATTGGCCAAGGGAGCCGGTGTACAGCTTCCGGGTCATGTGGCCAGCATGACGAAGCCGCTTCTGGCGAACCAGAGCAGCGCATGGAAACACCGTTTACCTTCCCGCCGGAATGGTACCTATTTATCTACTTGCACTTTGACGTGCTTTTGAACTGCTAGGTTGGCAGGAGCAGGGACCAAGCAACGGAAGCTCACCCCGTCGCAGGGTTTGAACTGCCGATCTTCTGATTGGCAAATCCTAGGCTCTATGGTCCCTATGGTCTCTATGGCGCCACCCGTGTCCCTTAGTTCCACCCACAGGGACTTAAATGTAGGATTATAAAGAAGTTTTGTGTCACCTAATGACATAAAGCTTTAAATGGTAACACTTGGAGAAACTAAAATTCATTGAGAATTCTTGTGGTTTGTGTAAAGGCCATACCATTCCAATAAATTAGTCTAGGGATGGGAATTCTTAGTAGATGTTTCCTGGTACCTAGGTTGTCGGTTGGTTTTAATCTTGAATGCTTTTAGCTTCCCAGTTCCACTGACTCCATTTGCATCATCACTGTCATCAGAGAGAGGTGATCAAACAGGTGTTAGGATCAAAAGCTTAAAAAGTGGACCAATTATATTTTCATTTTGTATGCATATATGTACTGGGGCGAGCCCATTTACTTTAATGGCAGCATTGTTTTTGACTCCAGTTTTACCATACCCATTGAGTCAATCACCCATCTCCCACTCCCTTCTGAGAAAAACCCCACCCCACCCTCCCACTATATGTAAAGGTCTGGTGACTTCTGTGTGCAAACTTAGAGTTTGTCTCTAAGGTGCTACTGGACAATTTTTATTTATTTATTTCGACTGCATGAGACCAACACAGCTACCTACCTGAACAATAGAAGCATTGTTTATGTTAGTCACGTATGTCCTCTTGTTACAGCTGTCACTCAACTCTTCCAGCTACTGTCCAGGACTGCTGCAGTTCTGTTTGGTCGGTCGCTATCGCAGCCCAACATTTGGATCCCTGTTTGGCAAATAGGCTTTGTAACTGCAACTGAAAACAAACTCCCTAGAAAATAAATGCAAACATTCACAGAAGATTAGATTACATATCTTGGTGACTAAGCTGACAAGGATAAGCCTTCAGAAAGAGAAACATGAAGTAGGATTTCTAAAAGAAAGCAGCTACGATCATAGACTCATGGTTGGCAACTGCCTGTCTCGGGAAATAATGGAAAAATGCACCTTTGGCGATGAAGTGAAACCGTTGGAGAGTTACGGCACCTGCTGTGGCTGTAGAGACTGATACAGATGTATTAAAAAAAAGGACTAGCTAGCTTTGGAGATGTCGCAAGGACAATGCTTCCCTGAAACATAGGTTTGTACAGTGTTCTATAAGTTTTGGAAGAAAGTACTGGACTGTATAACTATGACTGTGCAGAAAAAAGTTAAATCTTTCAGCAGAGAATATTCTTTTGAACTGTATACCTATTGTATAGAAATTAACGACAAAACAATGAAAATGGATTCTATGTGCCCTAATGGTGGCCAAGAGACTGATACTGATGAATTGGAAGAATAACTATATGATACCCTTTAATATAGTAAGCTATTAATATGTACATATCTATTAGGATAATAACACTGTATCAATTTATATTGGAATTATGGGATTATATTGCAGCGTGTGTGTGTGTGTGTGTGTGTGTGTGTGTGTGTGTGTATTCTTATACATACCTTTGTTCTTTCTCCCCTCACTTCCCTCCTTTTGTCTCTGTATCACTTTTTTAAAAATAAAAAAGGTTTCAAAGAAGAATATGCAACTTCACTAGAGAAAGAGAAGCAAGTTTGTCAGAAAATTAGAAAGGAGAAAAGGCAGATAGAGTGATTTATTCAGACTTGAGGGCTAGAGACCACTAGATGTTGCTGGCATACAGCTCCCATCATTCCTGGCAAGTGGCTGCTATGGCTAACGGCTGATGGGACTTGGAGTCCACCAACATCTGGAAAGTCACGGCTTTCCCATCCTCCTTTGTGCTCTTATAGGAAGCTTAACTCCTGATAATACCCTGATACCCTGATAAAGAGGAAACATTAACAGTGACCCTTTCAGAAGCCCTCTGCTAGTTTTTTTCCCCTTTAATAACCATATACTTTGAAGGAGAAAGCTAAAATGCAGCAAGAAGACAAAAGGGCACTTTTTGGATAATACTTGGGGGGAAATGGGGGGTGCATTGAAAAGTGCACAAGAGAAATCATTCCCTTAAGAGCATTACTCTTCGACCCAGCTTTTCCTTGAACATCAGGAAGAAAGTGATCTACGGAAGAATGTGTTTGAGATTTATGGGGAACATAATGCCTTTTTCAAGAAGGAAAATGCAATCCATCTCCAACTGCTTTTCTGCAGCTTTATAAGCAGAGAGTCTTTTACCCTCTATACTCATCCAACATCTGACAAGGCCTTGAGGGAGCCTCTGCTTGGCTTCCATAATTCTGGTCCAAATGGCAGGTGAAAGAGCTGCGGAGGTGAGGAACCAACCAAGTGCTTGGAAGAGAATGGGGTGAGGGCGGGGACCATATGCAATGCATGATGGGGAATCTGCTGGGGGCCCACACCTACAGAAAAAAAATTCCCCCATCTTGCTTCTTTACCCACCTCTCACTCTGGCCCAGATTATGGTGGTGAAAGCAATATTTATTTGTTTATTCGGGAAATTTATAAGCCACTTTTTTATTTTAAAAAAAGGAAATCGAGTGGTATACAGGTTTTTTAAAAAAAACACATACGCAAACCAATCCATCATTTAAAAGCAAGATAAAAATCAACAAACGATTTGAAAACAAATGTAACAAAATCATGTGGCTAGAAAGGCAAGCTGAAACAAAACAAAAAGTTTTCAGCAGACTGTCTAAAACACTGTAAGGGACTTTGGACAATGGGGAGAGTGGTTATATTTCGGTTTTGTGCTGTGGTTAGAAAGTAGCCCCCTTCCCCAGAAAACAATTTGCCACCCCAAGATTGTGCAAAAACTATCAGAGAGCTTGAGGGGCTGGTCTTTGACTGTCATCTGCTGCCACCTATTGGCAATAAACCAGATGAAAGCAACTCACTCCTGTTTATGCCTTGTTTATATGCCACTTTTCAGGCCTTATGAAATAATGTAATGACCCAATGCCCACTGCAACATTGCTTACAGTGTTGTGTGCAACATTTTATCACCCCATTTATTTATCCATCTCTTAATTAGCACTACCATGTTTTTTCTAGCTGTGTTTGTTAATTAAAATATTAGCAAACCACCTTTCATTCTTTTAATGATGAAAAAATAAACCTTTCTGGGCACTGAGAAACAGGTTCTGAATTCATTTGACCCTGCAAACATATGGATGGTGACAAAAGAGGCAGAACCATGCCAAAAAGAAAGTTAAATGGAAATTCACTTTTAAAATAACTGACAAATGGGAGGGGGGAATGCAAATATTCGTTTACAAAATAATCAGTAAATGTCATAGAAATGATAAAACAGTAAATGATATGAAAATTATTATATGAATGGAAGAATTACAATAAGTCTACCACAAGCACTAAATATTACATGGCGCAGCCCAGACTTCCCGTGGACAAATATTTTAATGCTAAAAATGCCCCAATGGAGCTCGAAGGTTAATTAGGAGTCGCCTGTTAAGTTTTGCATCATGTTCCCCATTGCAGTCATGAACTTAAGCTGAATGCAGACTGCTTGTATTTTTCCAGTGTTTATCGCTTTATTCTCTTCCGCTATTTTTCTACTGCAATATATTATTCACAGGGTACTTTTTGTGACTGCTTTGCTTTCCCCCAATAACATTCCACTTACAGTGGCAGATGCGCATGTCTTCATTCTCTCTAGGGGCTCATATAAGCACTGGAAATAAGAAGCACGCTTGGCCTAAGTTGAAAAACTCTGCCTCCAGGGACGGTCTCTTAAAACGTACTTAGTTTCTCAGACAAAACGAATCCTACCAAATGCCTAGTTCGGAGGCGCAGGGAAAAGTAATGTAGCAGGATAAAACTCCTTCGGGGTGAGATTTCCCTGGAGCCTTCTCTAGAAAAAGCGGCAATATTCCTGGGATGATGAGGCTGCTGCCTTGCTCTCCTGAATCATTGGTATAGTTTTACACTTAACACTAATATGGACTGAAACATAGGAGACAAAGTTTAAGAGTGTGCTGTTTTAGAAGATTCCCCTGCTCTCTCACCCTGAGTAAGGTACATTAAATGTGTGCACATACCGGTATTTAACAGGGGTGTGCACCAACCATGTTCAAACCTCAATCTGGCACTTTGGAAAACACCAGTGAAGCCATGGTTCCGATGCCAACATGGAGGGTGATGGATGGAACACAGTGCTCTAGACATAACGGTCAGCTCTGAATTGGTTCTGTTCAGTGATTTCGCTCGGTGTTTCAGCTCAGTGATTCAGCTCAGCTCAGAGGGTGGCCGCATCTGGCTGTGCTCTGATGTCCATCAATCCCATCCTCGTCGCCAGTGTTAAGTTGTGGGTGAGCATATCAGACGACACAGCGATTCTTCAAACAGCTCTTGTTTATTCACAGGCCAGAACAGAACTGAACTGAAGGGTTCAGCCAGCCTGCTTATATAGAGCTCCACTACAACGCAACTGTAACACTTTCTGTAACTATCCAATCACTGAACGTCACTTTCAATCCCTTATTTGCATGTGGACCTGAGTGAAAACTATCTACAGTATCCCCCTGCTGGCCCAGGGTGAGAACTTTAGTACATAACATCAGGTACCCAACTGCAGTTTTGTGCCTGACCATCTGAGACAGAGTCCTCTGGGAGGGTGGCTATAATTTCCCCCCTCTATTTGCTATTGCTAATAAGGGCTGTAACATTTTGACAGAAGTGAGTGCAATTATGGAATATAATAGCCCCTCCAGAGTGGATTCAGTCTGCCAGGTTACAGGCAAATAGCTTCAAGTGGGGGTGGGGGAGTTGCTGACATTTATACATTATACAGTCATACCTTGGAAGTCTAACGGAATCCATTCCAGAAGTCCGTTTGACTTCCAAAACGTTCAAAAACCAAAGTGCGGCTCCTGCAGCCAATCAGAAGCCACGGAAGCCCTGTCAGATGTTCGGCTTCCAAAAATAGTTCGCAAACTGGAACACTCACTTCCGGGTTTGCAGCGTTCGGGAGCCAAAATGTTTGAGAACTAAGTTGTTCGAAAACGAGGTACGACTGTATATGTATGTCTTGACATTGTCTGACATGAAATTGAAGTAAAGCCAATCGAACAGGCACAGATCTAAATGACTGGTACACCCTTAGCATCTGGACTTGTTGAAGTTGAATAGACCCAGCAAAGAAGCCTTCCAAAAGATTGGTCTCCTCTGGATTTTGTTGGACTCAGCACAGCCAATGGTCATGACCAATGAGAGCTGGAGTCCAACAACATATGGAAGACACCAGACTGGAGAAGCCTGCAGCAAGGTCCGGTTCTTTGGATCTTATCTTGCATGGCAACCATCATCAGAGATCAATTTATAGTCAATGCTGTCAAGGCAATGAGAACATGAACAACGATTTCACCCTGCCACTGTGTCGCGCAGAGCAACCATCATCTCACTTACATCTCATGCAAACATTAATATTCATAACAAAACCCAGTGAAGATTGGCAATAAAGCCTGACCACTTCCTTAATCAAGCCAGATAGCATAAACTGTTGCTGGCTTTGTGGCACAAGTTCCCAAACTGTAGGTCCATGAGCTTTCTTCAGGTGGTTTTCAGCGTGTCTGTAAAAAGGCAGTTAACAATCATACAGCACCTACCTAGCAGTGAACATTACAATTGCTACAAGATGCAGAAAAATGATTACGTGATCGTCAAAGACCCTCAGCAATTTTCAAGTGGTCTATGGGATCCATTGGTTTCATGGAGGATAAGGCTATCAGTGGCTGAGAAGTCCATTGATAGCTCTGCCTCTACGGTTGGAGATATAAATGCATCTGAATGCCAGTTGCAGGAAACCACAGGAGAGCGCTCTTGCTTAAGGGCTTCCTACAGGCATCTGGTTGGCCACTGTGAGAATAGGATGCTGGACTAGATGGGCCACTGGCCTGATCCAATAGGCTCTTCTTATGTTCTTAAAAAGTGCTTCATGGACTTCCTTGGTAACTGACCAGAATGCTTAATTCTTAACAAGCTATGGCCAACTGATTACAGGCATCACTACCATTTGCAGCATTTTGCTAAATGTCAAATTATGTATCATTTCTCTATAGTCATCTAGAGACTGACTTGATTGCTGCAATTTATTTCTATTTATTTTTTGAGATAAAAAAATATTTTGTGCATGATCAGGAAAGTCTCCAAAGGTGAGCCAGTGTACCAGATAAAAGATCAGTCAGCATCCCTGTAGACAGTATAACATTTCTCATCAAATGAGCATGTTTCTTTCTCTTGCAAAAATCACCGTATTTTAGACTAAGAACACATTTCCAAGAATTGTAAGTTTAATTATTTTGTGATGTGTTCAGCGCTTTTAGAGTCAACTTCATAGAAGTATAGAGTAGTAGTGGACACCAAGGGTTATCAAGTTTAACCCGTTTCATCAAGTATTATCCAGAGCAAGCGTTATTGGGGGTCTTTATAAGCCATCTTCAGATCATGCATATCACTTTATTTGCCACATCACAATTGCACTAAGCTTGATTCAATGAACATGTATCTGACATTACCAAACCCTTTCTTCAAAATCTTGTTATGCACATTCAGTCCTCAGGTTTTATCCATAAATAATTTTAGCAAAAAAACAACACAGTTCCGTTGCTTAAAAAAAACCCCTTTGCTTGAAAGCTGCTGGAATCCATCTGAAAGCTCTACAAAAAAAAGTAGAGTCAACATACACACTCTGTGGCACAACAGACACCCTGGTACTGAGATGTCAGGTTAGTGACGGGAGTGAGTGAAGCTTGGAGAAAATCTGACAGCAACCTTTCCCCCTTTCTTCTGCATTCCCTTTCAAGTCAACCCTGAGTATAAAAGGTTTCAGAGGCACTGCAAACATAGCTATGTCAATGGGGACACTCATTATCTTTCAGTCACGACATTTTGACTGTAGCACTGCATAGCTGATAAATATGTGCTACCAGGATGAACCAGTCTGCTCAGATTCCATGAAAGGATATTGATGGATCTCGAGCAAAAACAAGCGAGCTATAAAAATACACTCTGATGCACTCAACAAGAAGGTTCTGAACAGTTTCAATGGAGGTAGAGAACTCACATCACAGTTGCACTCAGAGAGCTGCTTTTACTGATGCAGGTATTTCATTCCATTTCATTTTTAATAAAAGGATTCACCTTTTCTGCAGCATCTGCTCCTACTATGGTAAATGTGATTAACTCTTTTGTCGCTTGGGAGATATTGCCTTTATAAAATGGTGGAAAGACATTGTAGGCATTTTGTAGGCCTTTTTATACCACCTTTCGCATCATATTCCAAGGGCTGTTTGCAAGTAATCATAAAACAAGTAAAGGGGGGATACGAACACAGCACCATGAGCTAAAAGTGGACAAAAGCAGCTCAAAACAGCCAGCAAGGTTAAAATAGCATCTAAAGGTTTTGGGAAAGCAGAAAGGCATCAGGCAAACCTCTCAGATGAGAGCATTCCACAATGGGGTGCCACCCCCAAGAATCACCTCTCTCTGTCTCTGTCTCACTCTTGTCGCCATCTCAGATGCTGGGGGCAGATTTAAGAGGCCTTCCACTGAAGAGCACAGTGGGTGGGTAGGACGACAGTCCTTCAAGTGCCTTGGTCAGTGCTTTTTATCCAAAAAAAAAAAAATGTTTAGGGGTACTCTCATTTTCTTACTCATATTGAAATACTGCCCCTCAATGAGGCAAAACTTAGATTCACAAAATGTTTAGGGGTATGTGTACCCCTGCGTCCCCCCCCCCAGAAAAGAAGCACTGACCTTGGTACTAAACTCATGTTCTAATGTATTGCTCCTTTTATCATGATACACATAAGATATTGAACCCTTTTTTATGGAAAACCCTGTTGATCAGATTCATTTTATGCTTTACTCCTTTCAGATCAGAACGTGTCCACCTCTGGCAGTGTAGCTCGATATGGAGCTGCTGCGTGTAAAACTCATTTTTAGCAAAGTTATGATTTTATTGTCTATGCCTGGCAGTCTACAGTACAATGCACTTACTAGGAATTTTATTGTCGTGGTTCTCTTATTTTGCTTTCTTTCTTAATATTTTATCTATTTCTTTAATCTTTCTTTTTTGAATACCGGTCATTGACCATAATAAAGAGATCGACTAAGGAGTTTTGATTTTTTAAAACTCTTTAGTCAATCAGTTAATCTCTTTATTATGGTCAATGACCGGTACTCAAAAAATAAACTAACTAGATAGTTGATAGATAGATAGATAGATGATAGATAGATGATAGATGATAGATAGATAGATAGATAGATAGATAGATAGATAGATAGATAGATGATAGATAGATAGATAGATAGATGATAGATAGATAGATAGAGTTGTATTTATATATAAAATATTAAGAACTAACAATTCTAACAAATTAACATTTCTGTCATAAGGTAAACCAGCCAAACCACAACAGCAAAAATTAAAATTTCCAGTTCAACCAAATGTCTACGTAAAAACAAACACAAAACATTCAAACAGATTAAGCAACCAGATTAGCCACAGTTCCCAGACTGTTTTTCATATCTGGTGACCTACTCTCTCCCCCTGTCTCACACCCAAAGGGAACCTGGTTCTGAGCCAACAGCCTCTCACTGTGGTTTCTGAGTAGCTGAACACCCTGGGTAACTTACTTTCCTCCAATCTATTAGGCTCTCACCCTGAGTGGCATGAATCATTGCCCACAAGCACCCACAGTGAGAAACGCCCACCTCAGCAACAAAGCAAAAGAAGAAAAAAACCACATGAGAGAAAGGGGATGTCAGTAAACCACATTGGGTGTTTCTCTGCCCTTCTCAGTTCTGAGGAAATTCATGGGTTGCAAGGACAGTAGGAAGCAGCTAGGAAGAGACATGCAGATGGATTTGTTGGTCTCTCCCCTCTCTCTTCTCCTTACCCGCTGGCACAAACTGTGTTCAATGTCCTCCAGGGTCTTGGGGGAAGCATCTGTGGCTTCACCCCTTGTCTTGCATGAAACACCGCCCAATTTCAATGAAAATGCCCTTGCCCAATTTCTTCTGACGACAGCATTGGGAGCGCACTCTTTGAACACCTGCACAGGTGCAAGTCCAACAGGTCAGCTTTCCTCAACCTGGGCGTCCTACAAATGTGGTTGGACTCCAACTTCCATCAGCCCCATCCCAGGGAAGATGGGCGTCGTAGTTGAAAACATCTTAAAGGCACCGAGTTTGTCAAAGATGGTGACAAAGGAATGACCAGCATGAGAATTCTTATCCTTGATCTGATTTCACTGAAATGCTGGTAATCTTCCGTAACAAGTGCCATTATTTCAAGGCCTGTTGCAGCATGTTACACTCTGGAAATCAACAGCACACAACAATTTGTAGTTACGCTGAATTCCATGTTGTTTTCCTAAACTGTTCAAGGAATCTAAATTGTATTAAAAAATCAAACTTTTCATTCATGTCTAATATTACTTGTGGGCTCACCTTACCCATACCTGACAACTCAACTGCTTTGATCTGTCAGACTGGCAGATGCCACCTAGTACTCATTCCACACTTATTCTTTAGGCAGGCCTATCCATACATGTAGAAGCTGAGATAAAAGCACATGTCTTTTAAGCCCATTTTTCATTTTAATTATCTTTTTAAATACCTGTTTTTGAGTCTTTTGTTGATAATGCTAGAGTTTTATTTTTCTTTTCTGTAGACCACTTAGAGGTTTGACTCTTTTTTTTTTACAATCAACCAGTATACTGTACAATGTTTGAAAAATCAATAAATCTCATAGCATAGGGGTAAGTCCCTGCTGATTACCTTTGCTGTGGTTGAATGAATGTTCCTAGACTGATCCACTTGCAAGATTATTAAACTCATCCTAGCAGGAAACTCTGCTTCAAAAGACAGGTTGACCTCTAAGTATTTTGTTAAAATCTGATAAGTTACTAATGTACAATGCAATCTTATGCATACAGTGGTACCTCTGGTTACATACTTAATTCGTTCCGGAGGTCCATTCTTAACCTGAAACTGTTCTTAACCTGAAGCACCACTTTAGCTAATGGGGCCCCCTCTGCAGCTGCACGATTTCTGTTCTCATCCTGAAGCAAAGTTCTTAACCCGAGGTACTATTTCTGGGTTAGCGGAGTCTGTAACCTGAAGCGTATGTAACCTGAAGTGTATGTAACCTGAGGTACCACTGCATCTACTTTAAAGTAAGTCCCTTTGAGCAGAGAGGGGATGATACCCATCATGCAGACGTACACAAGTCTTTATCCTGTATTCAGAATAATCCTTTGTACAGAAATTAAACTATACTTATTGGCCACAGTAGGAAATGTTGTTGTTGTTGTTGTTTAGTCGTTTAGTCGTGTCCGACTCTTCGTGACCCCATGGACCAGAGCACGCCAGGCACTCCTGTCTTCCACTGCCTCCCGCAGTTTGGTCAGACTCATGTTTGTAGTTGCTCACACTTCCCCCCTATTCAGTTTTGAATGTCTGTCTCCAATTTTCTTTCAAACAGATGAAGAAAGACGCAGTGACACAAATGAGTGGCTTGCTGATATTAAGCTCCTTCTCTGATGAAGAATCTAATGACGATTCATTAATGCTGTCATTCGCATGAGAAATATGGCTAATTGAGACAATCTTCCACTCTGCCTTTAATCCACAGTAATAAGGTATGTAAACAGGATGAAAAGCAGTGCAACATAGGACTAGAAGTCTGCAACCCCAAAAATAGGCTAATTAGCCCAAACCAGTCCAATTAGAGTTGCCATGCAGTGGTTCCAGAATTAAGGTAGCAGGAGGTGTTGGGCAGAGGGAGGACACAGTGGGCTGCCTTACCAGATGGTGAAATGAAGAAATACACATTAATATCTAAGGATGGGAGGCATATTGGTCCAAGCTACAAAACTGCCCTAAATGCCAGGTCACAATGCTATGTTGATTTTGGTAAACTTAAGTTTCAGAATATCACTACTACCCGGGTCCTAATTTGGCTTGCAAGTCCATTTTCTCCAAGCCATATTGGATACGGGCAGGTAAAGTTATGACTACCAGCCAAAAGAGGGGTTATTGTTTTATTTGTTGTTGTGTGCTTTTTCTGTGATTTTATACTGCAGCCCCCTGTGACCCTCGGATGAAGGGTGGTATATAAATTTAATAAATAATAATGATAATAATAAGTTGCAAGCACTACCAAGCTGAACCTTGGTGCCTGCAAAACCCCGTGCCTTGCCTGCAGTTTGATTGCAACATGTACAAATGAAGAAAACGGAGCTGCCTCCGTTAGTCTGATTTCAGATTTTTCTGAAGCCATCATTTCTTTAAAAGAAGCAGCAGCCTTTGGTCTCCCTGTATCTATGATGCATCCTGATAGAAGCGACAGAGGGGTATGTTGTTGTTGTTTTCTAAAGGAAATTGTGGTGAGCAAAAGGCATAAGTCCAAAACAAAACAAAAGCCCAAGCAAACACCACCTCAATAAACTGAGATTTGTTTCTGCAGCCATGACTTCAGCTGGAGAAGGGATGCATGGAACTCTGGGAAATATTGCATAAAGACATGTGAGAGTCTATGGCATTATAAATTTGATATGGCTATATTATAACCACTACTATTTAGTCTACTGAATAAAAAATGTTCTCTATATGATCTGCAGTGCAATTGTGTGCATACTTGCACGAAAGTAAGTCCCACTGAATACACCAGAAGTTGCTTCTAAGTAAACATGCATTTGATTTTGGATGTCCTTGATCCTGTAAAATCTACACTGTAGATAATCATTACCATACTCCCACGATAATTCAAGCTGAAGAAAGAATCCCTTTATTTTTCCTGTTGATTTTGCATTGCTGAAGATAAAGCAGTTTGGATAAGGGAATATTCTCTTTTGGTGCAGAAGAAGAAGAAGAGTTTGGATTTGATATCCCGCCTTTCACTCCCCTTCAGGGGTCTCAAAGCGGCTAACATTCTCCTTTCCCTTCCTCCCCCACAACAAACACTCTGTGAGGTGAGTGGGGCTGAGAGACTTCAAAGAAGTGTGACTGGCCCAAGGTCATCCAGCAGCTGCATGTGGAGGAGCGGAGACTCGAACCCGGTTCCCCAGATTACAAGACTACTGCTCTTAACCACTACACCACACTGGCTCTCAATGCAGTACAGCATTTCCTTGTTTGCCCAACAGCCAGCAAGATCCCAGCTGAAACAAACCAAATACAGCAATGTAAAATTGGTGATGAAATATATGTCTTATCTCAGTGCTTCTCAAACATTCTGGCGTTGGATTTACCTGTAAGTTTACAGAGGTCCCGCTCCACACATCCTTTTTACTGTGCATTCATTATGATTTGCACTCATGTTGCTATTGGGGAGGTCACACATGATCTTGATTTCAACACTGCTTGAACCTGCAAACATTTTGGGGTGGATCTACTACTTCATTTGCAGCCAATGCATTTGCCATAACTACTTGCTGAGAACCCATAGCATTTTATACCACCAATATTCTGGTTTATTTTTGGTCCCGCTTTTGTTGCGCTATAGCCCCTCCCGACAGCAGTAACATGGTGGCAATCAGGATAACATCACAGAACAAACGAGAGCAGAGAAATCCACCATGAATGCACTCGAATTGTGCCGAGAACACGTTGCAGAACACAGCTGAAATAAAGCACCAGTCAAGAGGGGTCTTCAGTCTTTCAAGATCTACTTTCCCCTCAGCAACAGAAAGCACAGGGCTGGCAC
Organism: Podarcis filfolensis; assembly: GCF_964270895.1. NCBI lineage: Eukaryota > Metazoa > Chordata > Lepidosauria > Squamata > Lacertidae > Podarcis > Podarcis filfolensis. The sequence continues at coordinate 33,739,067 of NC_139608.1, read as the reverse complement.
ACCATTAGTGAACCCTGATTGGATTTTCTACATTGCATTTCAGCGTTGATATAAGTCTATGTCAACAGCAAGCGTTTGAATAGGATTTAAAAATGACATGTAGGAAAGGAGAGAGGGAGCCTGTCTTGCCTAAGGGGCCTCACAACAGTAACAGTATGTTGTGGCCCAGTGTAAGAAAATAAACCCCGGAGATAAGAGCATTTGAATACTACTCAGCAACTTATTGGGAATAGGATGACTGCTTATGTATTGCCCCCCCAAAAGAGGTTAAAGGCTTATATTAAAGTTGCACTTGCTCACCTATATGAGTAAACACAAACTAAGAAATAATTATCTCACCATAGTGGAGAAGACGGTGACCAATTGACCAGTGTGCTTTCTGCTGTCCTGGTGCTGACTGCAGGTGGACTCCTCCAGCTCACCTTTCTTATGGTTCTTTGTCTTTAATTAGGAAGACTTGGATTAAAAAGCCCTTTCGAAAAACCATCCTCTGTAAAGTTAGTTAGTTAGCTAGGTTAGTTTACTATGTTGGCCACAACACAAAGGCGTCCCAAAGTGATTTACAAGAAAAACCAAATTGCAAATTACATAATAAAATACCCATAAAACTATAGAAATATAGCACGCACCGGGAAACAAGATGGGCACATGGGCACAATGCCTTAACACAAATTCATATTAGGACAAACATATTTGAAAGGGCAAAGTCCTTGGCCAGTGATCAAACCTCCTCCACCTTGATTGAATGAACTTTGCATCCATATGCTGTAATGTAGAAACCAGCATGGAGTCATCGATGCTTCTGTTCACAGTGCAAATACCTGAACTGGAGCTCCACTTTCCTTTTTATGTCTCTGCTTTTCATTTTATTTTGATTTCAATTCACACTAGAGAATTTCCCTAGATAACCTTCCCACCCCACACAAATCACATCTGGATTCCTCCACAGAGGGCAAATGATTAGTGACTCCATACAGCAACCCTCCTGAGCCAGCAAACCTCATCAGCTTTCATGCCAAATGCCTGTGGGCTGCAGTTTCAGAGGCCATAACTTTCCATCATTGTCTTTAAGACTATATGTCTGGTTTTGTCACACATATACTTCTGTCCACCCGTGGGTGCAATTTTCCTTTTATTACCCTGTACTGCTATTGCTGTGAATTTTTACCAAGTTCTGTGGGGAGGGGACTGGGTCTCAGTGGCAGAGCCTGTGTTCCACATGCTGAAGGTCCCATACTCAGTGCCTGGTGCCTCCAATTAAAACGGTCAGGTAGCAGTTGGTGCAAATGTTGTCTGCCTGAGACCCTGGGAAGCTGCTGGGGACAATAAGGAGCTAGATGGAGACAAAGGAAACTGTCCACTGGAGGCAGATCCTTTAGATCAGGCACGTCCAACAGGTAGATCGCGATTTACCGGTAGATCACAGGGCGTCTGTGGTAGATCACTGGTAGATCACTGGCTCCCCCCAAAGATCTCAACAGCTTTGGCTCCCCCCAAAAAAGTTCAACTTTTTTACCCTGCACCCCCAAAAAATGGGGCTTTCCTCCTCCCTAAGGAAAGCTCAACAACTTTGACCTGAACCCGCCCCCCAAAAAGGGGTTAGCTCACTGCCAGTTTTTGACTCTGTGAGTAGATCGCAGTCTCTTGGGAGTTGGCCACCTCTGCTTTAGATCATATTGGGCATTGCCCTAGACATTTTGATCTGCTGCCTCCTTACATCCAGTCCCACGACTGGCATGCTAAGATGAAGCTTTTTACACAGTTGTGTGATTCTTCTTTGGCTTCATTCGTCAAATCTCTTCTATGAAGAATATTCGCATTGGCCAGGCTCCAGCTATAACTGATGGCTACTTTAGAGGGCAGGGGGAAGAAAGCTTCTATTCAGCCATAAGTTGGATAATATCTATTTTAGTCCATTCGTGGGAGTTGAGAAGTTGAGTCATTTTATTGTCCTATCATGGAGGACATTCATAATAGATATCTGACTCACTTTTTACCAGGAAAAGCCAACTGATCAGTATCTAAGAATCTTCTTTTCTTCTTATTTTTGGCTAAGAGATCGGTTACTGCAAAGTGGCAACTTTTACATAAGCATTTAATGCTCGTGAAGAAACATACCCTTCTATTACTAATAACTCATATTAATTTCCCATTAGAAAATGGAATCGGTTTGTTGGCGCTGCTTAAACTATTTTACCACCCAATCCTTTAAATGTCTAGTGAAACGTAATTCCCATTGAGCTCAGTGGGGCTTCTTCTCAGGTACCTGACTCTGCAAGATTGCAGCCTTCATGGATATTACCTGCATAATGAAATGTTTAATGATTTCATTCAGTCTATAACTGGAGTCATTTTATTAAATTTATGTAAATGGTTTTATAGAGCCACTATAATAATTTCGTGTTCTTACAACCTATAACCACACAAGAAAAAAATACATTATACTATGGGAAGGGAGAAAGCATGTGCAGCTACTCCCCAGCACACCAACATTGGCACTGTACATGCAGAGACAAAACATCTGGATGCCACCTAAAGATTCCTGCATCAAAGTACTAAAAGCAAAGTGCCCAAACTCATCAAAGTTGAACAATATCAGGACCATCTAAAACAGGCAAAGGCAAACTCGGCCCTCCAGATGTTTTGGGATTACAACTCCCATGATCCCTAGCTAACAGGACCAGTGGTCAGGGATGATGGGAATTGTAGTCCGAAAATATCTGGAGGGCCGAGTTTGCCTGTGCCTGATCTAAAAAGTAGGCTTTGAGTTCTCCAGTACTCATTGCATTGGATGTTATGTAAATCAGGAGTTCAATGATGCAATGTTGTAATCACAAAATATATCTTTTCCCACAGTCTTCGGAAGGACTGTAGAGGGAGATTACACACTTAGGTCACAAAGGTCATCATGTCTACTCAGAAGCTGCATTGAATTTAATGCAGCCTCAACTGAAACAGGCTCTACTAAGAGTTCTGCATGCCATACCCTCCAACATTTCTCCGATGTCAATAGGGACATCCCATGCCCTCCAACGTTTCTCCAATGAAAACAGGGACGTCCTAAGGGAAACTGGGACGTTCCAGGATCAAATCAGAAACCAGGATGCCTTCTGTAAATCCAGGACTGTCCCTGGAAAATAGGGACACTTGGAGGGTTTGGCCTGTTGCTGGGACAAAGAAACACACCATGGCCGAATCCCCATTTTTGGCAATGTTAATCTCAGTACACTCAGTACTCAGAACGCTCTGCCCCCAGCATTCAATGAAACGCACAGGTTCCTTGTTAGGCAGATCGGGAAAATGAAAATAGAAAATCAGCCAAGTGATTGCCCCCTATGTCAGCCGAGCTGTGCAGAAGTCACAGGCCCATGTGGGGGGTGCCCGAAACAATGACTCAGCAGGTGGGCAGGGAGGAGTTATGCATTCTGCTCTCCATGCCTTAGGTTACATTTTTTATTTTATTGGTTTGATCCAATATGTCCCTAGTAAAACCTAGTAAATCAAAAGGTTGATGCCAAACTCACAGGCCTAAAGTCTGTCCTGCACTTATTTAGTGAGTATTTTAAAATGTACATTAAAAGACATCAGCAAACCCATCAGGATTTTTCAGTTGGTCTGGACCTGTTGATAAATCTTGCATTAGGACTGCAAACCTATACACATTTACCTGGGAGTAAGTCCCATCGTATTCCATGGGACTAAATACAAGGAAACATGTTTTAGAGATTGCACTGTAAATGATAACATATACAGTACACAAAGAAGCAAGCACTTTACTGCAGTTGCCCCATCTTGCCAGCAGGGGGGCCCACACCTACAAACTGCTGCAATCATCAAAGTTCCCCCAACCTTCCTTCCACCTCATCCAAGCGCCTCTGCCGTGGCCCCTTCATGTGCCACTTCTAATCTATGCCGTAAATTATTGGAAGAGTTCCAAGAAATAGAAGTATAGTTAGACAGATCTGTTCTGCCTGGCCTTTGGTTTGGACTCAGTCTGACCCTTATGTCTTCCCTCCCCTTACAGTTTTGATCTATGGGCTACTTTTAAAATGAGGCTGCGTTTTAAATTGCATTTTAACCTGTATTTTAAATTGGGTGGTTTTTTTCCTTCTTCCTCTATTATGTTTCTACTGTAATTTTACTGGTGTTAGCCGCCCTGAGCCCAGTTCTGGCCGGGGAGGGCGGGGTATAAATAAAATTATTTATTTATTTTATTATTATTATTATTATTATTATTATTATTATTATTATTATTATTTCCTGTGCTACTGGACAATTTTTTATTTATTTTTTATTTATTTCAACTGTGTCAGACCAACACGGCTACCTACCTGACTCAAGGAGGATGTGAGGCAGGGACAGTAGCATAGCTGTCAACTTTTCCCTTTTCTTGTGAGGAATCCTATTTGGAATAAGGGAATTTCCCTTAAAAAGGGGAAAACGTTGACAGCTATGGATAGTAGGAGGTGTGGCTGGGGAGAGGGGGCAGCCTGGTAGAGAGTCCTGAGGACCAGAGAGACAGGTGTGGAGGGCTGCATTTGGCCCACAGACCTGAGGTTCCCTCTCCCCCTCCGTCCTATGGATAACCGGATAGCTCAGAGTGTGGTCCTGATAATGCCAAGGTTGCAGGTTGTATGGGACAGCAGCATATTCCTGCATTTCAGGGGGTCGGACTAGATGATCTTCAGGGTCCCTTCTAGCTCTAGAATTCTATGATTCTATGTGTAGAATCAATAAAGTGCTTTATTTGATAGTATTAGGGATGTCATTTCCATTCCTACCACTACGCAATACATCTTGCTTTCCACTATTTAATGTACTGTACCCAATTCTTTATCTATGTTACAAATTTGAGGTAATTAATGATGTCATTATTTCCATGATAGATAAGAAGGAGAGAGGAGGATTTGGCCTCCCTGACATGGAGTTATATCATGATGCGGTGGGTCTGACCTGGCTAAAAGTATGGATTAAATTAGATGACTCGGATGTATTGGATTTAGAGGGAGTAGATACGAGATTTGGATGGCATGCCTATCTAATAGATGAAAAAGTCAAAGTGCATAAAGGCTTCCTAGGGCATATAGTTAGAAAGTCTATATATAAAATATGGGAGAAATATAAAAGAATCCTAGAACCGAAAACTCCTTGGTGGGCATCGCCAGCAGAAATTGTCGCTGTGAAAAAATTAAATATGAAAGAAAACTGGGCTACCTATAAAATGGTATTAAAGGAAGAAAACGGAGAATTGGAATTAAAGGATTATACAGAAATTAAAGCTCATATTAGTGATTGGTTTCAATATATTCAAATTAAGTACAGATTAGCGAAAGACAAAAAGTTAGGATTTGAAAAAGAAATATCAAAATTCGATAAATACTTAATACAAGAAAAATCAAAAAATATATCTAAATTGTATAATTTGATCTTAGAGTGGGAAACAAAGGATGAATTGGTTAAAGCATCAATGATCAAATGGGCGCAAGATATCGGGAAAAATATTATGTTTGAACAATGGGGAAAATTGTGGAAGGAAGATATGAAATTCACTATGTGTTATATATTGAAAGAAAATTATCTCAAAATGCAACACAGATGGTATTTAACACCTGAAAGAACAGCAAAAATGAATAAAAATTGTAGCGATGTCTGCTGGCGATGCAACACGGGAAAAGGTACTATGATACGTATATGGTGGAATTGTTTAAACATCAAACAATTTTGGGAAACAGTATATAACGAAATGAAAAAAATGTTCAGATATTCATTTAGGAAAACACCAGAAGGTTTTTTATTGGGAATAGTACCAGGAAGCCTAAAGGAAGAAGACAAGACCTTATATTTATACGCAACAGTAGCCGCAAGGCTATTGATTGCGAAAAATTGGAAAAGTGGTACTGTACCAACAAAGATAGAGTGGCTTGCCAAATTATTGGAGTACTACAATACTTCCAAAACAATGGGAGAAATTGGAAGGATCTCAAAAGAGAAGGCAGACAGGGACTGGAAGGTATTTAAAAGATACTTGCAAAACAATATCGAAAAATCAGAACTCCTATTAGAATAAACAAGTTTCGTTTCAAATATTGGAATACTAAATAAGATGGATAACAATGTGTAATAGAAAAAGAAATATGAAATTAGGTTAAAGGTGTGTGAAAGAAAGTAATAGAAGTAGAAAGAAATTTCAATTGAGTAGATTGGAAGTCTAACACAAAGGGTGAGGGGTGGTGGATGGTGATGGGAATTTTCTGTGGGTTTGAGTGTAGGTATGTTGTAGGTATGTTGTATGTATGTAGGTATGTTGTATGAAATGTATGTTTGTATGTTTGTATGTGTATTAATGTTGAATTATTTTAACAATTAAAAAAATATATATGTCATTATTTCCATACCAGTCAATTTAAAGGAAATGTCAAAACAATGCAAAAGGAAACTGTCGTTATTTATGCATTGCAGTCGTTCCCAAACTTCCCCCACCCACCCACCAAGGACCGCTTTGAACATTATTGAGGATCTTGGGAGACCACTTAAAGATTTTTCTTCCTTTTATAGCTATTTTAATGTGCTGTCCCAGTTATGTTGTATTTTTATTGCTACTTTTATTCCTCATACATAGTATTCCAATTTGAATTCCATAGAATTCAAATCGTAATGCAATAAAATTGAATACAATATAACAAAGGCAGTAATAAAAATAAATTCAATATCAATATGAATATTTAATGTGATAGATGGGCCATCTTCAGCCACAAATCCAGAGACTTGCTGAAGCCCAAGATAGGGAAAGGGGTAGTACATTAAATGAATTAAAATCTCCGGAACCTGATGAGATGGACCCAAGGGTACTAAGGGAGCTGTAATCTCAGAGCCTTTGCCTATAATCTTTGAGAATTATTGGAGAACAGGTGAGGTCCCTGTGGACTGGAGACCACAAGTTTAACCTGAGACAACAATGTCCTGCAGCAGCAAAAAAAGCTAATGCTATTCTAGGCTGCATCAACAGTCGTATAGTATCCATATATAGTCATAATAGCATTAGTCCCATTCTATTAATAATAGAAGTAGCAATAGTAATAGTAAGTCTCACTCCATTCTGCCTTAATCAGACCACACCTGGAGTACTGTGTCCAATTCTGGGCACCTCAATTTAAGAAGGATGTTGACAAGCTGGAACGTGTGCAAAGGAGGGAGACCAAGATGATCAAGGGTCTGGAAAACCAAGCCTTATGAGGAGCGCTTGAAGGAGCTGGGCATGTTTAGCCTTGGAAAAGAGGAGACTGAGAGGAGATAGGATAAAGGTAAAAGGTAAAGGGACCCTTGACCGTTAGGTCCAGTTGCGGACGACTCTGGGGTTGTGGTGCTCATCTCGCTTTATTGGCCGAGGGAGCCGGCGTACAGCTTCCAGGTCATGTGGCCAGCATGACTAAGCCACTTCTGGCAAACCAGAGCAATGGACAAAACACGGTTTACCTTCCCGCCGGAACGGTACCTATTTATCTACTTGCACTTGACGTGCTTTCGAACTGCTAGGTTGGCAGGAGCTGGGACCGAGCAACGGGAGCTCACCCCGTCGCGGGGATTCGAACCGCCAACCTTCCAATCGGCAAGCCCTAGGCTCTGTGGTTTAGACCACAGCGCCACGCAGCTGAAGGACCCTTCACAGCCATCTTCAAATACCTTAAGAACTGTCACAAGGAGGAGGCAGCAAGCTTGTTTTCTCCTGCTCTGGAGGGTAGGACCCAAACCAATGGATTCAAGTTACAAGAAAGGAGATTCTGACTAAGTATTAGGAATAACTTTCTGACAGTAAGAGTTGTTCGACAGTGGGACAGGCTCCTTCGGGAGGTGGTGGGCTTTCCTTCCTTGGAGGCTTTTAAGCAGAGGTTGGATGGCGATCTGTCAGGGATGCTTTAGCTGAGATTCCTGCATTTCAGCGGGTTGGACTAGATGACCCTCAGGGTCCCTTCCAACTCTATGATTCTTCCAATTCTATGATTCTACCACCGGAATGAAGCATGTGAACCTCTGGTAGTCCAAGGACCACAGTATGTAATCCTCTGATTTATTGACCGTGGGCTGTTTAAACAATAAAAACAAAGGGCACGATGAGCAAACACTGATCATATTTGCTGGACTGACATTGATTGTATTCTCTGGCTTTACAGTATTCCCATTCTGGATCCAGGACAAAAAAAGCAAGCAGCAGCAATTTCTACTTCCGACAGATTTCTGTGGCCGTTGTATATTTTCTCATTTGGCAGGCCACCTCAACAAAGGCTGAGTGTTGATAGTAACACAAAGTTTCTGGCAGATGTAATGTTTTTGATTAGGGATTCTAAGAACTTTATGTTTTATGAAACAAAATAAAAAAATTCCATCCAGTAGCATCTTAGAGTCCAACTAAGTTTGTTATTGGTATGAGCTTTTGTGTGCATGCACACTTTTTCAGATACACAAAGTAGTGTACATACACCCGAAAGCTCATACCAATAACAAACTTACCAGTTGGTCTCTAAGGTGCTACTGGATGGAATTTTTTTATTTTGTTTCGACTACGGCAGACCAACACAGCCACCTACCTGTAACTAGATTTATGTTTTATGGTTATGGAAAGTTAAGTTGCAAAGAGAACAGCTTGTTATCTTGTATCTACAGATAGCAGACACATCACATTGTAAAAGTGCATTTGAGTGTGGGAGCTGCTGGTGTTTCTTTGCATCTCTCTAGTTTTGAACATCTTCGGAGCCACTTGTATGTGTGTATCACAGACAAGAAAAGAGGCAGGTGTCCCTAGTGAAAGGGGATGAGACGTTGGCTCTTTGGCTTTGCTAAATCTGTTGGGGCTGCTCTCGTCCATTTTTCTCAAGAGAAGAAACCTCCCTTTGATGCCAAGCAAAAACAGATATCCAATTCAGCTCCAGACCACAACACAGACAAAGAGTTAAGCTCTCCTCTCTTTATAGGACTTATTCACACTTACCTTCTGCTCCGCTCTTTCCAGGCACAAGTTTGCGCTTAAAGCTTTGTGTCTAAACACTCTTTTGTTTTTCCTTTTTTTTTTTTGCCCTGGAGCGGAAGTGCAACAAACAGCCATTCAGGTTTCCCACAGATTGCCATTTGCTCCGATTCAGCTTTTTATAGTGCAGGTTTTTGCAGGGAAAGATCCAGAGCAAAAGAAAAATGAAATAATTATTTTAGAACTTGGATATGGAGCTTTAAAATGCAGGCCGTGCCTGGAAAGCGTGGAGGAAAGGCAAGTGTGGATAAACAAATAATCCCAATCCATCTCACGTTTCCTTGCAGCAACCAATTTTTTGAGGTGGGGGGAGTTACTCAAGAGCTAATGACAGGAAATCGTCACATTTAGTTTGGCCTTGAAACTCACTTCAGTGTCAAAAGCAGTTTGCCAGCTTCATGAGGCACTGCTATTTATAAAAAAATAATAATCCAATATACCATTAGGTCCACAGCACTGGATTAATGGTTGTTTGTTAGCTAGATCTGATATTTCATATTGGTTCCTAAATATGGGCTTTTATTTCATTTATTTAGAGCATTTGTACCCCAACCTTCAGCAAAGGCTCCCAGATTGGTTTACATAGGATTATAAATCAATATGATTATAACTTTATTTTAAAATGTGAAGTTGCTGGTTTTGGGGGGGGGGGCAACCAATTTTCTGTGGATTAACATCCTTTGAAAAATATCCCATGGATTCAAATAGACAGACTGTCCACTTCTGCAGCAATTTGTTCCATGACTTTAGAAGCATATAGCCCATCTTTCTTTTCTACAGATTAATAATTGCTTCCCATTTTAGAGCAAAAAAAGGAAGTATCCCACAGTGACTGAAATTGCCAAACTTCTGCATATTTCCACTTAAAAGAATCAATGGCCACATTCTTTTTACCTATATGTTTTCGGGAATTTATCATCAGTCTCCATTTGCGGCAACTAGCTGTGTGACACACACGTCCAACAAAAAGTCTCTTTTCATTATAATTAGTTAAAGCAAGGCTCCTGCTAAAAGACTTCAGACTTCTCCAGCTAAATAATCAGTCTGCTGTGTTCTGAATTCAATGAAGCCATAATAAGTTTAATATGAAAGGCACTCCTTGCATTAAAGTCCTTACTTTTTTGTGAAAAGAACCATGTACACAAAACGATGCATTTATAGGGAGCCCATTATGCAGATGACTTCCTTTATTCTGGAATAAATCCACTACCAATGCCTGTATAATTATAAATTTGTGCAAGTGCCCAACGAGGAGAAAAGCAATGAGACTGCAGAGTTAGCACAGGAATGAGCAAGGACTGGTGGCAGTTTAATCAATGGGAATCAATTCCAAACTGACAGGTTCAAAGAGACTATAAATATGAGGTTGAACGTATTAAATAGAAAGGCATCTTCCTGGGAAACAGCTGTAGAATTTTATTGCTTCAACATACTTTAATAGTAAAGTATTGACCAAAAAGGAGGAGGTAAAAGCTGCAGAATATCTAAGAGAGAACCATCAGAAAAAAGATTGTGAATGTCTGGGATAACTCAGTTGGTAGATGTTATGTACTAACCTCGGATCCTAGAACAATAGGCAAGTAGGATCCATGGCTTGCAGGAGAAGACCAATCAGGCTCCAGGAAGAAGTTAATCAGCCTATTAGGCTGGTAGGATCATAGAATACAACAACTGACTGGCCTGCAGGAAAAGACCAATCAGGCTCCAGGAGGGAAGCAGAATCAGCCAATCAGGCGGGACTCATTGTGTAAATAATGTATATAAAAGCCTGAGGTTTGGGGGGCAATTCAGTCACTGTTTTACAAGCTGCAATAAAGAGCATGAAATCACTATGGGACTCCGAGTATATTCAGCAGAGCATAAGATTCTTAATCTTAGGGTCATAGGTTTGAGCCCCAGATTGGACAAAAGATTTTTGCATTGCAGGGGGTTGAACTAGATGATTCTTGTGGTTCCTTACAACTCTATAATTCTATGATTCTATTCAAGAAGAATGACAAGAAAAACTGATGGTGCAGAAATGGTGAAATTAACAGGGAAAAATAGAGACAAAGACAATAGAGACTTTAAAAAAGACTGGGAACCATTTATGTTGTACTTACAGAATATTGCAAAGAAGTGGGTTTGATTAAACTCTTACAACTAATAAAACATGAAACTTGAAAACAATTACAATATAAAAATGACAAGATCAGAATAATATTCAGATTTACGAAAGCTTTATTGAGAGTTAATAAAACAGGCAGGAGAAATTAGTATGTAATGAACCAGAAGAGGGAGTTGAGGGAAGCTGTGGGGAGGGGGAGGGGGGAATTTGGGAATTGTATTTTGCTTTTTTATGGAGACAAAGTTATTGTGATGAACAAAATTTAATTAAAATTATTTTTATTTATTTTTTAGAAAAAGGAGATGTACCCATATCATTCCTGAAGGGAAAATGACATCTTCCAGCCCCTCCAAGAGTAGATCTTAAAGTTTTTATGTGAAAGAAACTGCAGTTTTTGTAAAGAGAGAGGGGGAGGGAGAGAGAAAGAGAAAGAGAACTGAGAGCTAACAGTGATCTACTCTGAAAGCTCCTTCACATACATCCATCTCTCTGTGTAGACTTGATGTGAGGGCTCATCCACACTGGGTCTCCTCTCCCCCCGCCCCCCCCCCCCTGTACCACCACTTTCCCTAAAAAAAACCCCTGCTCTTTAACTCTAAATCCAAACAAACAGCAATTGGGGTTTTTTGTGTGTTATGTTCTGAGTTGAATAGGATGCAAAATGCAGCAGTCTGATTGGTCCTAGAACAATAGGATCCAAAATGCAGCAGTCTGACTGGTCCTAGAACAATGCAGCAGTATGATTGGCCTCCAGGAGCCATCCAATCCAGCTCCAGGTGGAAGTGAATCCGCAACCTGATTGGCCTACACGAGAATCCCAGAATTAGCCAATCATATGCAGCCCATTGTGTAAATAATGTATATAAAGTAGATATTTTGGGGGAACTTTCATTCCTCCTCACCACTATGAGCTGAATAAAGAGCATGAAATCCAGTCTCGACTCCGAGTATATTTCACTGTGGATTGCAGTTTACTCCAAATTAGCAGTAAATAGCGGGTTTTCATGGGGAAAGCGCTGTGACAAAAATTAAAGCGCTCGGACCCACAGGTTTAAAGAGTACCTAGAAATGTGGCACAAAAGGAAGTCTGAATATGCCCTGAAATAACAGGCCTGCGGCTTCCTAGGAGTATTTGTGCTACTTGCTTCCACCGGTGCTATGCTGTACTTGTGTATTTTTTAATAAATCAAATATTGCACCAAAAGTCTTCATTGTTCAGGAAGTCAGACCCAGATAGCTCTGCTTCTGAAACGTTGCCCTGCTCAGGAGACCGGGCCTGCCGATATAAGCAAATATTACCTAGCAATTTTGCGATTTCGTCGACTGGTTTTGTTAAAAGGTTTTCAGCGACTGTGTACTTTTCCCTGCATGCAATGACAGCACTTGTGCAAAACACTGAAATGCAGCCAGGCCACCTGATTCACCTCCCCACACACTGGCATTTCCGAAAGTGAAGCTTTACTGGGGGAAAAAAATTATTTGCTAGCTGGCTGGTTGCATTTCCCACACTGAGAAAGCAGTACTATTTTTAAAAGAGGAAGAAAGAATTAAAAGAAAAGATGTGACCAGTTCTTTCATGGGGGTATGACATTTCAGATAGATTAGGCACTGTGAGGCAGACATCACGTGTGACAATCGCTGCAGGGTGGATGGGAAAGATGTTGGAGGGCAGAACTACAATATGTGGCGTGCCCTACATCTCCGTCAGGTGCAGGGGAGAACATTGTCCCATCTGCACTGTTGAAGCCTTTGGAAAGGTTCCTGCCATTCCGAAAAGCAGACAACAATGGCATGAAATTAAATATCTTCTTGGATCCCCAGTTACTTTGGCTGCTTTCTCACAGCTAGCGCAGGATCAGAGTTTGCCGGGGCTAATTTTGCAATACATACATGATGTAATAATAATAATAATTTATTTATACCCCGCCCATCTGGCTGAATTTCCCCAGCCACTCTGGGTGGTTTCCAACAAAAGATTAAAAATACATTAAAACATCAGTCATTAAAAACTTCCCTAAACAGGGCTGCCTTCAGATGTCTTCCAAACATCAGATAGTTGTTTATTTCTTTGACATCTGATGGGAGGGCGTTCCAAAGGGCGGGCGCCACTACCAAGAAGGCCCCCTGCCTGGTTCCCTGGAACTTCGCTTCTCGCAATGAGGGAACTGCCAGAAGGCCCTCGGCGCTGGACCTCAGTTGAATGATGGGGGTGGAGATGCTCCTTCAGGTATACAGGACTGAGGCCGTTTAGGGCTTTAAAGGTCAGCACCAACACTTTGAATTGTGCTCGGAAATGTACTGGGAGCCAATGTAGGTCTTTCAAGAGCGGTGTTATGTGGCCTCGGCGGCCACTCCCAATGACCAGTCTAGCTGCTGCATTCTGGATTAGTTGTAGTTTCCGGGTCACCTTCAAAGGTAGCCCCACGTAGGACGCATTGCAGTAATCCAAGCGGGAGATAACTAGAGCATGCACCACTCTGGCGAGACAGTCTGCGGGCAGGTAGGGTCTCAGCCTGCGTACCAGATGGAGCTGGTAGACAGCTGCCCTGGACACAGAATTGACCTGCGCCTCCATGGACAGCTGCGAGTCCAAAATGACTCCCAGACTGTGCACCTGGTCCTTTAGTGGTACAATTACCCCATTCAGAACCATGGAATCCCCCACCCCCTCCCTCCGCCTGTCCCAGAAAAACAGTACTTCTGTCTTGTCAGGATTCAACCTCAATCCGTTAGCCACCATCCATCCTCCAACCGCCTCCAGCAAACAACAGCACAATGGAATTGAAGAAGGAGAAGCTGTTCAGTAAAGGCAAACCTTTACTGGTACCAGGTTGGGCACTGGCCAAGGACCACGGCGGCTCAGAAGGGCCCCTCATGGGCCACACCCAGCTGTGCAGCCACTCTCTCCACCCCGGGCTCTCACATGGCCATTTTAGTGGAAGGCGAGTGGCACTGCTGCACGAAAAACCCATAATGCAAAGCCCCAGACTACACATCTTTCCTACTTCACAATTACATAGATGTAAAACATGCACCCAAAATGGCATTTTTCATGTTTACTCAACCCTGAAAATAGCTATGAGTCTCCCACCCACATTCTGAAACTTTTGAGAAACTGGCTCCAAAACTGGCTTGGAATATTTTGAAGCAATTAAATATCTAGTGAAACATGTTTTTGAAATGTATGTATATAATGGAATGTTAGACAAAAGCTGTTAACAGAAAGGACATGCCTCGTGGAATTAAAATTAATTTATGCTCATTCCAATAGACTCGAGTTTGCTGTCTGCAGATTAGGCTTTTCATAAGGATGTTTTAACAGGGAGGATAATTGCATCCGTTTATAACGGAGGTGTGGGATGAAAGAAAGAAAAAATGTTAGACAGAAGAAGGAGTGCAGATCACGCAGAGTGTCGTAGAAAAATACAAGCCCACAATGTTATGACTTTCCAAAGCTGAAATTCATCAGCTATGCTGTAATAATAAACCGTTATAACACTTTTTTAGTGTGCACAAAACACTTGGCATGGGTTATACAGTAATTATTTGCAAGGCCAACCATGGTTATTATAGCCCAATATTATAAAATTAACGAAAGTTAGAATGATGTTGGACTGGAAAGTAAATGGTTACTATTAGCAAGGGTTAAGACAAGGAGAATAAGGAAGATTAGATTAAATTCAAATTAAAATAAGGGAAGATTTGCTGAGTAATTGATAAGAATTTGGAAGACAGAAAAGGGAGGCATGAGGAAGTCGGGGAAGAAAGGTATAAGAAATTAAGATATGAAATGGTACATGTTTTTTGTTTTGTTTTTGTTTTTGTCTGTTTATGTATTTGTTATATGTTTGTTGTTGTTATAAAAACCTTTAATAAAAATTATTTAAAAAAAATATATATATATTATAGCCCAGGGGTCAGCAAATGTTTTCTGCAGGGGGCCGGTCCACTGTCCCTCAGACCTTATGGGGGGCCGGACTATATTTTGGAAAGAAAAAAAATGAATGAATTCCTATGCCCCACAAATAACCCAGAGATGCATTTTAAATAAAAGCACACATTCTACTCATGTAAAAACATGCTGACTCCTGGACCATCCGCAGGCTGGATTTAGAAGGCAATTGGGCCGGATCCGGCCCCCGGGCCTTAGTTTGCCTACCCATGTTATAGCCTGTGTTACAGAAGGGAGGAAGGAGAAGGGCAGGGATGAGGAGGTTTCCAAGGACATGCCCAAAGTAGGGAGTTCATAGCAGAGGTGAGATTCGAACAGAGAACTTTCTGATTCATGATTCTTAGGGCCAAGCTACAGGTGAGTTAGGGAATCTGTGATCCCAGATGCACTTTTCTCTTCCTAAAAGCAACTGCAAGAGGGATCCATGTCAGGAGTCAGCAGGGAGGGTTAGATCTCCCCCCTCCCCCTGCCCGGCCCAAGCATGGCAGCCCTATTCCAAATCATCCCAACCCAACACGTGACTGCTTTTAGGAAAAGAGGGCATCCAGTCCCATTGTCTCCATCACATTTGGTTTGTTGCTTAGGCACACCAGCACACCAGCTTTAGAATAAAGAGCATGAAGCCCTTGCAAGGTCGAAGTCGGTCCTTTCTGCTTCCCCATCTATCAATGAAGGCACATTCACCAGCAAGCGATGGCCAGCCTACTGACGGTGCATAAGTATATGAAGTGGTCCTCGCCTGACTTATTTCAAGTGAGATATATTCTTCTTTGTCACCCATCAAGGTCATGATCTGATATATAGATAGTCAACATGGTGCCCTCGATTTCACCCTTCAGCAGCCCGGCTAGCATACCCAGTGTTCAGGAATGATGGGAGTAGAAGTTCAACAGCTAGTGGACACCTAGCTCTGTTACCTCAGCTGAAGGGATACAAACTGGTCATACGACTCTAAAACTGCCTCTGTTCATGAGTTCATGGAAGCCTTTCCAGAACTATGGGTATATGATCATTCTTATCTTCATATAGAATCATAACAGATCTAGCTGGTGCTTTTTTTCTTAAAAAAAAAAGTTAGGGGTAATTTCATTTCCCTACTCATATTGAAATACTGCCCCTCAATGAGGCCAAACGTAGACTCACAGAATGTTTAGGGGTATGCATACCCCTGAGTCCCCACAGAAAAAAGCACTGCATCTAGCACAAACAGAACAAAACACTGATCTGTACAAAATTTTATTCTGATTTGACAGTTCTCATTTGCCCGGTATAGTGTGCTCTCTAGGTGCATTTAACGGTGTCCTCAAACAAACAGGTAAGTTAACAAATACCATCTAAGTGTGTTGCGTTACACATGTTAGCTCAGCAGTAAATGTCATTACTTTTCAAGGGGTCTTGCTCTCCAGTAACGAGCAACAGGGATGCAGCAGAAAGTAAATGACAGAAAGAATGTTTGATGCCTGACGCAAGAGTGAAATGAAAAAACATTTCCGTCATGACTTAGAGAAAAGAAACTCTACTAGAGTCATACCCATTGCTTCTAAGAAAGCCACAAACCAGCCTGTTAGCACGCAAGACTCTGTACGCTTTAATACCACATATCCAACCACTCAGAGACTTCGGCGGTGAGAAAACAGTTTTACATCACAGAGACGAAGAGGCTATGCAAATAAGACAGCTAGTTTTTAAAAGGCACTGGCAATGGTGTTTGTCCTTTCCTGATGCAAGCTCTGCATTCAACTATCGAACAAGTTGTTTCCAACTTGTATACAAGGTTAGTGTATGTTATAATTAATTGAGTTCTATAGGACTATACTGAAATAGCAGGAACTTAATTAGTTTTATCCATATTTCTGCAGAAATATTTTCTGTGGAGTAGCTTCCTGGTATAGTTACTCGCATAATTTCATGTATTTTGAGATTATGCTTCCCGTGCTGACAAAGCTCAACAGGGTAGCTCAGGCCTTGCATGTAAATAGTGCCAGGGTCAAGCCATGGCATCTTCAATTCGGGTAGGAGGTGATGAGAAAGACGTTTCTGTCTGAGTCCCTGGGAGCTGCTGCCAGTCAGAACAGACAATATTGGGATAGGTGGACAAATAGTCTGACCTGGTTTAAGGCAGCTTCCTATGTAAATCCAACTTGTCATTTACACACTAAGATGCCCTCCTGATGTCGTTGGACTCCAGTCCCCATCAGCATCAGCGACCATTGCCAATGGTCAGGAATGATGGGATTTGTAGTCAAACAGCATCAGGAGGGCATCTTCTTGGTGGCTGCTCCCAGACTTTCAATAGATTTTATAGTTTTATACATAGTATAGTTTTAATTCTATCAATGCTTCTTTGTGTTTTAGTTATTGCTTTTCTATGTATTTTTAGCAGTTCTTTTTTATTATCTGTAAGCTGGTTTTAGTCCCATCAGGGAAAAAGGTGGGGTATAAATAAATAATTATAATGTTGGCTACCCCTGTCCTACCTCTTGACATTTCTATGATGAAAATCCTATATACTTTCCACTGAAAATTAGAGTGGGAAGCTAGTTAAATCTTACACTGGAAGTACCAACCAATAAGGGCTGTGACAGAATGACTCCAGCCTTTTTCTATCTCTATGCTGTATAGTCAGGCTTTTTCACCATGTAGCCAAGTGCTGTCTAGTTTAGTGACAGTGGCTCTTTAGAATCTCAGACAGAGACTTTCCCCACTACCTGCCACCTGATCAGAGACCCTGGTCTTTTGTGTGTTTTCTTGGTATTTAAAATAAATCCTAAACCCTGGTCATCACAGTACTCAATATTCAAAATGAGGCACTCACTATAGTCCAACAGTCAATCCAGCAATTTGGATTAAGAACACTTAAATTGACTTTGAAACTTCCTATTATTTATATGATGTGTCTGGTTGTTGTAAACGAGGGCAAGAAAGCAGAATCATAGAAAAGATGGAAGGGACCCCAAGGGTAATGCTGTATTGTTTTTAACACTCGATTGGAAGCTGCCCAGAGTGGCTGGGGAAACTCAGCCAGATGGGCGGGGTATAAATAATATATTATTATTATTATTATTATTATTATTATTATTATTATTTAGCCTAACCCCTTGCAATGCAGAAATCACAGCTAAATCATCCATGACAGTTGGCCATCCAACCTCTGCTTAAAAACCTCCAAGGAAGGAGAGATGTATCTGTGAAACGTGTCAGCATTCTGACCAATGCAGGACTGCAATCACCCAGAGGCAGATTTTGGGAATGGTGACCGGTTCAATCACACTGGGTACAGAGCCTTGGAGGTGCGACAATTATGATTTAGAATGGAGTGTGAGTGGCAGAGGAGCACCAAATTTCGGTGTCACAAAGCGTGCCTCTGAAATTTGAGACCCGAAGTTCTGCCACTTCATTCACATCGCAGTCTGGTTGAACTGATCCATTTTAAGCTACATGTGTGGCAGTGGTTCAACTCTAGCAAAGTCCTAATGCTTGAGGCCAGAATGTTAGCACCCACAGAACCATTTAGATTCTTCTTTCTGTGGAAAATATGGCGAGAAATTACAATGATCAATGTGATGATTCAATATACAGTCATACCTCTTATTACGTTTGCTTCAGGTTACATCTTTTCAGGTTGCGTCCTGCAGTGACCCGGAATTACCAGAAAGGGTTACTTCCGGGTTTCGCCACTTGCGCATGCACAGACATGCAAAATGACATCATGCGCATGCGCAGAAGCGGCGAATCGTGACCCGTGCATGCGCAAATGCGTTCCTTTCAGGTTGTGAACGGGGCTCCGGAATGGATTCCGTTTTCAACCAGAGGTACCACTGTAGATTAAATAATGAGGGAGGGAAATGGGGGGGGGGGTAGATACAACAACAAAACTATCACAAGGGAGTAATGTGACCTGAAAAGAGCACAAGAAATCAGAGGAGAACCTGGCAAGGTATGTTTAAGTTTCTGAAGCTTATCGCTTTGTGATAAAGAGCTGGGTTTCCTCTCTCCAGGAACTCTGCAAAATTTTACCTCAGATAGTACTAATGCTATGACATTTGCCTGCAGAGCTCCTGCTGAACTAGCATTCTGAAAAGTTGGAAGCATCAGAGAGAACAAGTGCTGCACCTATCAGATTAAATGTTTCCTATGGCATCCAGATAATCAAGGTTATGTTAGACTGAACATTTCCTTGTGGGCAACTGCAATCAGATAAGGTAGGTAAACATGCATTCTTCTTTTACATTTTGCTCCACTGAAGGCTGAGCAAAAATATAAACTACATTTCTCACTTCATAATAATAATAATAATGTTATTAATTGCACCTGCCCATCTGTCTAGGGGCTGAATCTACACACAGGAAAAACACTATAAATAAGTTATAAATTAACGAAAGGAAAAAAACTCTATGTAAAATTGCATAGACAATGTTTTTAGCTCTACAGTGCCATCTGGTGTCGCATGTTTATGACGCAGTTATAGCATTGTAACACGAGTAATGTATCTGAAGAAGTGTGCATGCACACGAAAGCTCATACCAAGAACTAACTTAGTTGGTCTTTAAGGTGCTACTGGAAGGAAAAAAAATTTTTTGTTTTGACTATGGCAGACCAACACGGCTACCTATCTGTAACGAGTAATGTAGCTGAGTCCTGGGTTGCCCCAGCCATTTATAGCAGAATGATTGGGCATAAGATATTAGGGGTGCTGGAAAGTTTCCCCTTCATAAGCAGTTTAATAACAGGCTTCTGAATCAGATCAGACCATATATTTTTCATAACCTATTTTGCTTGGTTCTTGTTTTACTCCTACTTGCATTGCGGTGTATACATCTATGTACTGTGCAATTTTCATTAATACTAACATGTCCTGTTTTAGGAACTTCCCATACTTGAGGGTCAAACTAGACAATACATATGACATGCATAAACTACAATCAAACCTCAGTCATCGAACATAATCTATTCTGGAAGCCTGTTCAGCTTCCGAAATTTTCGAAAACTGAGGTGCGGCTTCCGATTGGTTGCAGGAGCTTCCTGCACTCAAACGGAAGCTGCATTGGACGTTCAGTTTCAGAAAAGTGTTCAAAAAGTGGAACATTTACTTCCGGGTTTTCGACATTCAGGAGCCGAAATGTTCCAAAATGGAGGCGGTCGGGATCCAAGGTTTGATTGTATCTCTCTACTCTTATAAACACACAAAAACACACACATACCAGCACCCACAACATACATTTAAAGCACTATAATAACACTCTAATACTGTGGTTTGCTAAGGGTGCTGAGAGATGTTAGGATACTGCTATTCCTCTACAATTAGAGTTCCCTTGGAAAACTGGAAACCATCCAGGGAATTGTAGGTGTGTGAGGGGAATAAGGTTCTCCTAACACAGTATTTCTTCACTGTTGTTGGACTACAACTCCCATCATTCCTGACCACTGGTCCTGCTAGCGAGGGATGACAGCAGTTGTAGTCCAACAACAGCTGGAGAGCCGAGCTGGAGAAAAACTGTCCTAACGACTCTCAATACAAATCAAAACACGAAACAGTTCACACATCCCGCAAGTATTATTTAGTCAGCTACAGGTGGAATTTTGGGACCATGGCACCTCACCCCAAAACGCCTTAGTTCAATTGCCAGGCCCAGACACAGATCGTGACCCGCCCTGAGATCTACAGGTATACAGTGGTATACAAATTTGACTAATAATAATAATAGGAATGGATCTAAATAATCCAGGTGCTGTTGTTAGAACAAATAATCAAGCTTTAATTATGCATTCCATTTTTGCTACTTATTTTTAAAATATCTCTTTACAGAAAACTGTCATAATGGCGAACTGCAGTAGCAGGATTGAGCAGGGCATATTTACTTTTGAAATTATTCTTTACAGCCTACTCACCTTTTTCGGAGTCATATTTAATACAGTTGCCTTGTGGGTTTTCTGCTTCAAACTGGGCAAATGGACAGAGACCAGAGTTTACATGATCAATTTAGCCCTGGCAGACTACACGCTGGTCCTTATCCTACCATTCATCGTGTACTTTCACTACTACAAGTGGCCTGTGGATGACTTTTGCTGTGTCATATTCGGAATCAGTAGCATGAACATGCCAATGAGCATAGGCATCATCATGTTAATAGCGGTTGATCGGTACCTTGCAATCAAACATCCCCTGAAAGCCAAAGTAATCAGGTCTCCGTGGAAGGCAGCTCTTTTCTGCTTATTTGTTTGGCTCTGTTGCTTGCTTTATACAATCCCATTCAGTCTCTCGTTGAAAGGAGAGTTATGTTTTCATAAACTTTCTAAGGAGAACAAAGCTCTTACCCTGGTCAGATTAATCGTTTTCTTTTTCATACCACTGCTTATATTGTTGTTTTGTTCCATACAAGTCATCCGATGCCTTAGGAAGAAACATAATGCTGGTCCTCATGAAGAAAAGTTAACCCAGAAAGCCATCTGGGTGGTCTCAATCAACCTGGCCACCTTCATTATATGCTTCCTGCCTTTCCACTTGAGTTTACTGTTTAGCTACTTAGCAACAGCATTTGAAGTTGCTGACTGCGAGGTGTGGCAAGCCATCGCCAATACCATACACGCAACTGCGTTAATGACCAAGCTAAATTGCTGCCTGGATGCCGTGTGCTATTACATGGTTGCTAAGGAATTCCAGGAAGCTGCAGCTCTCTTACCTCCCTTCAACGCAATGCAATCCAGGTCCAACTTAACTCAAGATTCACAGCTGCAAAGCAAAACAACCGAAAATTCACAACTGAAAAGTTTAAACAGCTGAAATCACAACGTCATTTTAAGATGCATCTAGTCTCACCTTTGGAGGACTATGTCCAATCAATCGAAACATTGCCTTTCGAACGCTATGTCGAACGAAGCCCCACAAACTATTCAAGACCAGTAAACAAATTGGATATCACGTTAATTTTAGTTGATACATTTTAAACCGATGCTGCTCCCTTGAATTTTCGCCGATGGAGATCAGTGTGCTGGTTTAACATCTCTTGCTGAAATGGCAGATTATGTTCTGGATCCATACTTCTTGCAGAAAGATACATATCCCTGTATCTAAGATGATTATTTTTCATGTTGAAATCCTGTCTTTATACTCAGGCCTTCCTCAGCTGAATTAGTGCTTGTAGTTTGATACAGCTTACAATGATGGATTTGTATTATGCATTGTAAGTTTGTTTTATGATTGATATACATTTGGTTGCAGAGTGCATATACTATATTAAGAGCTTTACCTTTTAAAAAAATAAATGCTGGGTTTTGCATGATGTGCAATATAGTTTTTATATAGAAGCATTGCGCAGTGGTTAGAGTGTTGGACTAGAACTAGGAGACCAGAGTTCAAATCCCCACTCTACTGTGAAGCTAACTTTCAGCCACTCACTGTCTCTCAGGCCCCCACCTGCTCTATACATTTAAAGCAGCATCATACCCCTTTAAATATATATGACTTTGCCCAAAGAATCCTTGGAAGTGTAGTTTGTTAAAGGAGACCCTTATTCCCCCCATGGAACTACAATTCCCAAAATTCCCTGGGAAGAGGTATTGTTAAACCACTCTGAGAATTGTAACTGTGTGAGGGGAATAGGGGTCTCTCAAGTGGCGCTGTGGTCTAAACCACTGAGCCTGGGGCTTGCCGATTGGAAGGTCGGTGGTTTGAATCCCCGTGACGGGGTGAGCTCCCGTTGCTCGGTCCCAGCTCCTGCCAACCTAGCAGTTCGAAGGCATATCAAAGTGCAAGTAGATAAATAGGTACCACTCAGGCGGGAAGGTAAACGGCATTTCTGTGCACTGCTCTGGTTTCGCCAGAAGCGGCTTAGTCATGCTAGCCACATGACCCGGAAAAACTGTCTGCGCACAAACGTCGGCTCCCTCGGCCAGTAAAGCGAGATGAGCGCCGCAACCCCAGAGTCATTCGCGACTGGACTTAACTGTCAGGGATCCTTTACCTTTTAATAATTCTCAACACCCTTAACAAACTACACTGCCCAGGATACTTGGGGGGGGGGAACCATGGCTGTTTAAACTGGCATTATGATACTGCTTCAAATGTATAGTGCAAATGAGGCCTCAGTCTAACCTACCTCACAGGGACGTTGTGCAGATAAAATTGGGAAAGGCAAAAGTTTGATTGCAAAATTGAGCTCTTTGGGGTCAAGGTGAGATATAAATGTAACACATAAATACATTTCTTTTTTATACACAAAAAGGAATTGTCTGTCAGTTAAAGGGTCAATTCATTACACACACACACACACACACACACACACACTCATTTTGACTCAAGAAAATCACCATTTAATCGGGACAAATAAACACAGTAAATGGACAAAAGTAAAAAGATCCACAAAATGTTTAGTGGTATGTGTACCCCCAGAAAAAAACACTTTGTGTGTGTGTGTGTGTGTGTGTTTTAACATACAAATAGTGATGTGCTTATTCTAGAAGGTTATTTAGAAATGCACATATTATTTGCATAGTATACATGGTTATTTTCCTGCTAATGTTAAGTCTTGAAGCACAGTTCCTGGCAGCCAGGCTGCAAGATAACCACAAGCCTGGCAGACTGAGCTATGTGGTTTAAGGGTGCTATCATGCTGCCAAGTTGGGTTGCACCTTGATAGCTATTCTCAGAAACAGAAGTAGAACCTTCCATATGCAGTGAACACAGGAAGCTGCCCTGCACCGAGTCAGACCATTGCTCCACCCAGCTCCATATTGTCTACACCGACTAGCAATGGCTCTCTCAGGGTTCAGCCAGAGGGTTTCTCCCAGTCCTACCTGCCAGGGATTCTACCTGGGGCCTTTGCATGCAAAGCAGATGTTCTACTACTGAGCTGCAGCTCAAATGCTCTTATTCAGGGTTCTTGCTAGCCAGCCATGCCCTTTTCAGCATACTGCATCTAGTTTCTTCCCTCTCCCCTGGTTTCCATCTCCCCTCCCACCTTCCAGCAGTCAGTCCGCATTCTGTGACCAGGAAGCATGAACACAGGCCTGATTGGGCTGTTTAGGGGGTTTCTTCCACCTGAGAAATTTTTTTTCCTAAAGTAGGGGGGGTTAGTAGGTGTACTTCTGCAACCCTTAGGGTCCCCCCAAGCCTCTTGATAGCAATACCACCCTCTTGTGTGTGGACGATGCCATTCTGGCTGCATAACTTAGAAAAGGAGTTCATTAGTAATATGTAGGACCAACTGGTACCTGCTGCAACAAAATGTTGCAGTTGGCAAGTGCTCCTGTTCAGGTTTCCAGCCACTCCCCATCATTCCATTCCTCCTCCTTCTTGTCCCCCCAGCAGAGGCACCAACTTGCAAGGGGGGCTTCAATGGCTGGTGACTTGCAAGGGGGACTTCAATGGCTGGAGTAGGAGGGGAAGGAGCCAGCCACTGGAGCTGTCCTGCAATCAGCTCCATGCTTTTTGAACATTGGGGGACCCAGCTCCTACTCCAAAAATATAGGGGGGGGCCAAAAGGGCTCAACCCCCAGGAACTGGCGCTCCTGCCCCCCCCCCCCCCCGCATTTCATTTTCCCCTCCAGCAGTCAATCAATGTCGTCTACCCACTGAACATACTGTACCTTTGTGTTTAAGACGAGGTTTTTTTATTAAGAAATTAAAATTAGGGGGTCGTCTTATACACGGATAGTGCATAGGGGGGACGTGGGATTGGTTCCTTTCGTGAGCCGGATATTATCAGCAGCTATTGTGCGTGTTATTGGTGGGACAGACAATCGGTGGCTTTTGCAATGTGTGTGAGTGTCGCCATCAGTTAGGCAGGTGAGCGATTTTTGGCAATCCCTCCCCCCCCCAAAAAATGCTCAACAACTCTGCCCCTCCCCAAAAAAGCTCAACAACTATGGGCAATCTCCCCCCATTTTCTTAATTTGGAGTCCCCAAAAATAGGGGGCGTCTTATACATGGAAAAATACGGTGCTCAGTCTTTACCGAGTTGCTTGTTTTTGTTTTTAAAAACACCCTTTGGGGGTTCCAACCCCCTGATAAAAAAATATTCTTGTACTTCTGCAAAGAGACGGCAGGCGGCTTGTATGACATTTCTCTGTGGAACCCATATTCAAAAAAGATGAGCACCTTATTGTGAATGAAAACAGGTCGCTCTGTTCCTATCTGTATTCCCCATTCTACACCTCTTCTCTTATAGATGTTTACTTTTCCTTGAAATATATTTCAATACTTAATCGGGGTCATGTGAACAATGAAGTATTTGCTGTGATGGATTTTTTTATTGGATTCAGCTGAGTCATAGTCATCAAAGGGTGGGGGGGCTCTGAGAAATGTGCGGTCGGAAACAAAGCCTTGGTTTAAAAGATGGGAGATCTCCGACACGTCTTGTCAGAGTTGCAGTTTCATTGCAAGCACGCTGCTTCAGCCACAGATTGCCATGGGGGAAAGTGAAGGGCACCAAGTGAAACCACGTTTCCAATTGCATCCAGCTAATCAGGCCTGCTGCTGTATTGAATCGCAGCTCCTAGTTCAATTTACTAACTATATTAAGGACAAGAAGCAAATAACAAAGTGATGTGTCTCCATAAATAGTTCATTAAGAGACGAGGTGGTTCTGGTCCCATTGAAAGAGGTTATTAGATCCCCTCCCTAGACCCAGGTGGTTGTAGAAACTGTCAGCCATTTGCCACCATCCCTTTTTGTTTGTTTGTTTCAAAGGATGACAAAGGGGTTACCGCCTCTGAAGACAGAAAAGAATGATAAGTGGGATGTGCATATTCAACTGCTTGCTGGTCACTTTTGCTTGCTGGTGTGGCCTACCTCAGGGATAAAATGAAGGCAAGGGGAAGACCATGTAACATGACACTGAGCTCCTTGGAAGGACAGTACCAAAATGTTGGGCTATATGAGTTGCTCAAGTGAACAGGGGTCTAACAACACCAACCACTTTACAATCAAATCAAGATATATTGATCAACCAAAATAAAGGCAGTAGCCAAAAAAATGAACAAACAGATTTCAGCAAGCAAGCAAAAGTAGCAAGAACAGCACATGTAATAAAATACATATACAGTGGTACCTCAGGTTACATACGCTTCAGGTTACATACGCTTCAGGTTACAGACTCCGCTAACCCAGAAATAGTGCTTCAGGTTAAGAACTTTGCTTCAGGATGAGAACAGAAATCGTGCTCCGGCGGCGCAGCGGCAGCAGGAGGCCCCATTAGCTAAAGTGGTGCTTCAGGTTAAGAACAGTTTCAGGTTAAGTACAGACCTCCGGAACGAATTAAGTACTTAACCCGAGGTACCACTGTAATACATAAAACTGACGTTTGTTGTTTTTTACAATTGAGCAGTATATAATTTTTTGTGAAATTAATTAAATGATTAAGTATAGAAATACATGGGGTTACATCATACGCTTGAGTTTATTATGCCAAGCTTACACTTCTTCTTTGGTGCAACAGGAAATGCAGTTAAAGCTAAGCTACAACAGAGACTCAGTTCCAAGGAATTGTAGTTAGCAGGAAGTCAGCCAACCACACTTCAGAGAAGAAAGCTGTTAAGCACTAGAAGCCTGCAGCTTGCTAACTTCCACTTTGGGATCCTGATTCCTGGCCAGTATTAAATTGAAGATACCTTTTGAATGCTGGAAAAAATATTTTATTTCAAGGATTTATTGTCGGCTTTATTTACTTCTCTACTCTTCCTCCAGCTTCGTTATTGCTAGTTCACCACAAAGAATAATAGAATTGTAGAGTTGGGACCAAGGGGGTCATTTAGTCCAGCCCCCTGCAATGCAGGAAAAATTCGGCCAACGTGGGTCTCGAACCCACGACCCTCACATTAAGAATCTCATGCTCTTCTGACTGAACTATCCGTGAGCCTGTTGGTGTTAGTGGCTACAGAAAAAGGAGTAATCACACAGGTGACTGACCTTGGATCACTAGCAGCCAAGCCTTATTTCAAGATTGGGTAAGGGGAAAAGAGAATCTGGAAGAACTTTTCTATTATTATTTATATATAAAAAAGGCCTTGAAGAGAGATGTCTGGAACAGGAAGCAACCCTTACAGTTCACCATTCCTTTTGTGTGGTTGAGACATCATAGGCTGTTGTCATCCATGCAAAAATGTGTGAACAAGTTCTTTTTAAAATACAGTACATGGGTCTGGATTCAACTAGCAGGTCCCACTAGCCACACAAGGCCTTCTGAGAGCCAGTGTGGTGTAGTGGTTAAGAGCGGTAGTCTTGTAATCTGGGGAACCGGGTTCGCGTCTCTGCTCCTCCACATGCAGCTGCTGGGTGACCTTGGGCTAGTCACACTTCTCTGAAGTCTCTCAGCCCCACTCACCTCACAGAGTGTTTGTTGTGGGGGAGGAAGGGAAGGAGAATGTTAGCCGCTTTGAGACTCCTTAAAGGGAGTGAAAGGCGGGATATCAAATCCAAACTCCTCTTCTTCTGCTGGCACAATGGGACTTCCCACCCTGTCCTCCTCATACGTACACACACACACACACACACACACACACACACACACACACCATTGCCTCTGGGAGGATTGTTCCACAATGTATGCAATCTCAAAGCTACAGTGGTACCTCAGTTAAGAACTTAATTTGTTCTAGAGGTCCGTTCTTAATCTGAAATTGTTCTTAACCTGAGGTACCACTTTAGCTAATGGGGCCTCCCACTGCCACCGCACGATTTCTGTTCTCATCCTGAAGCAAAGTTCTTAACCCGAGGTACTATTTCTGGGTTGGCGGAGTCTGTAACCTGAAGCGTCTGTAACTCGAGGTGCCACTGTACATTGAATGCCTCCCATGATTAGCTAGTTCATAGCATCATAGAATTATAGAGCTGAAAGGGATCATGAGGATCATTAGTCTAACACCTCATGCAATGCGGGAATCTTTTGCCCAGTGTGGGTCTCAAGCCCACAACCGTGGGATTAAGAATCTCATGCTCCTAGTTACTATTTATATTTATTAGTCGCTTTATAAAATACATACTGTTAAGTTGTGGGGGAACATATCAGACGACACAGCGATTCTTCCAAAGCAGCTCTTTATTTGTAAGCTGGAACAGAACTAACTGAGGAGCTCAGTCAGCCTGCTTATATAAAGCTCTAGAACAATGTAACTGTTGCCATTTTCTAAAACTATCCAATCACTGAACGTCACTTTCGATCCTTCATTTGCATAACTATCTACAGTATCCCCCTGCTGGCCCAGGGTGAGAACTTCAGTACATAACATATACGTTAGCTAACCTACAATAAGGTGCATTTTATCAATGCCACAAAGATTCAGACGACCAGTTTTGTCCAGTTTTGTGATGGCTCGCTGTCGCCATTTCATCTACGGTAGTTAAGACAGAAATAATGAATCAGCTGCCTGCTCATCTGCCAATCCCATCCAAAGCTGTCGGATTACTTGTGCTGGCGCTACATTTATATGGCCACTCAGGTGAAATTCAGCTCCTCCCTCCCAATCATCCACCAGCTCTGTCATATCCAGGGCTGCCCAAGACACTCTGCTGCCTGAGGTGAACCAAAAAAATAGTGTGCACCACTGGGAACTGTAGTTTATTAAGGGTGCTGGGTCAGAGCATGTATAGGGAATATCAAGCCTCTCTGCTGGGGCTCAGACCTGCTTTGCACCCTCCTTATGATGGTAGTGGAAAAGCATTCCTCTTTCTCCCTTCCCTCTCCCCCCGCCTCCCAAAAAACATGCCTCCTCTTTCGATTCTGCAGACTGACGTCTCTCTTGCATTTGCGCCATAGCTTACTGGCTGCAGACTGAAGCTGTTCTCTTGCAAAGCTGGGAACCTGCCTGTTAAGTTGTGGGTAAACATATCAGACGACATAGCGATTCTTCAAACAGCTCTTGTTTATTCACAGGCCAGAACAGAACTGAGCTGAAGGGTTCAGCCAGCCTGCTTATATAGAGCTCCACTAGAACGCAACAGTAACCATTTTCTATAACTATCCAATCACTGAACGTCACTTTCGATCCCTTATTTGCATATGTGGACCTGAACTATCTACAGTATCCCCCTGCGGGCCCAGGGTGAGAACTTCAGTACATAACACTGCCCATCAGGAGAAAACTGCACACATAGGTAGAATGGAACTTGCTCAGAGCCAGGGGTGCCAACTTCAATAAAATATTGGAGTGGTCCCCTCCCGCATAATCAATCTCATGACATGGTGCGCACACACCATTTGAATGGCAGTGCCCATCAATTTTTAGAGAAACACCCCAAAAAATATTTTATTGGGGGGAGGTCCAAAGTCCCCTTGGCCCCTAGGAGTTGGCTCCTTTGACCGGGACTCTGTGGGTTAGTGGAAGGGAAAGGAAGGGAAATGAATATGGCATGAAATGGGAAGGAAAAATGTCATGGTGAAGCAAGGGGCACTAAATGGAGAAGGAAAATTGGGGGGTCGGGCAGGAGGAGAGGGAGAGCAGGGAAGTCAAAAAGCAAGGAGGATGAACTGGAGGGAATGCAGGGAAGCCAGGAAGCAAGGAGAATATTTTTTATTTATTTTCTTACTTACTTCTTATATGCCCTTCACCCTAAGGTCCCAGTGCAGCTTTGCAGCATTAAAAACAATATTAAGACAGTTTGGACTAGATGGGCTATGGCTCATGGGTAGGTAAACTAAGGCCCGGGGACTGGATCCGGCCTGCAGACGGTCTGGGAATCAGTGTGTTTTTACATGAGTAGAACGTGTCCTTTTATTTAAAATGCACCACTGGGTTATTTGTGGGGCATAGGAATTAGTTGATTTCCCCCAAAAAAATATGGTCCGGCCCCCCACAAGGTCTGAGGGACAGGGGACCGGCCCCCTGCTGAAAAAGTTTGCTGACCCCTGGGCTATTGGCTTGATCCAGCAGACTGTTCTTATGTTCTTAGTGAGATACTGCGCTGTATTTTGCAACAGACCACACGACTTCGAATGCATTTCCTTGACTAAGCATTATTTAACAACAGAAAAACAGCAGATGACTTATTAGTCATGGAAAAAATTGTGTTTGCAGAAAAGCCTATATACACGTAAATAGAAAAAGATCTAACTGAGAAAGATACAGTCTTAAAATTTTCCCACTGTGCCTACGAATTCTGAGAAAACTAACTTCAAAATTAAAATACTAAACTTTTCAAGATATGATTTCAAGACAACTTTTCAAGAGTGGAACAGCTGGTTCACAGAAAAACAGGCTGTGAGAACAAGATTTTCAAAAGAAGAGGCTGAGTAGCCAGACTTACCACACTGAGTTGAAAAGAAAACAAACCTACGGCAAGGATACTCCAAGCTCTACCAAAAGATCCCAGACTTGTTCAAGTGGACTACTTGGAACTGTTGAGTGGTAAGTTCTGCTGTGTGGAGACATTGTCTTTGTGCGTTTAATCTGACAGTTCTCTCTGCTGCAGCTGTTCACCACACAGATTTGCAAAGTCTTTTCTTCCAGGGTTCACATCTGCCTATTTTTTTAACAGCTGCCAGATTAGAAGCAAAGACTGAGTTTACACAGCAGTGGATTGCAGCCTGCCCAAAAGGTTGTCCTCAGGCTTTTCAG
The DNA here is from genome assembly GCF_964270895.1 of Podarcis filfolensis. Lineage (NCBI taxonomy): Eukaryota > Metazoa > Chordata > Lepidosauria > Squamata > Lacertidae > Podarcis > Podarcis filfolensis. Next base: position 33,708,440 of record NC_139608.1, on the reverse strand, counting down.
CAGGCTAGAATCCACTACTGTCTGTAAACTCCGGCTTTTCTTTCTAATCTAGCAGCTGTTAAAAATATGCAGTTGGGAAGCAAATAGTGTGAAAATCAAAAATGTGGGTGGCTTGTTTATCTCCCCCCTTTTAATCTCATGATGGGACAATTTTCTCCATTTGTGAGATGGTGAAGTCCTTAAATAAGACTCTGCAAGGTCAACCTTACATATTATTTGTTATGTACATAATTTATATGCTATCTTGTTATTCTAATTTAATCGCTAGATAAGGACAATCACTTTGCGTAGTGGGAATAGAACAGAATAGATGCTCATTCATTGGTTTCAAAACTGGCAAGCAATGGTTGGCTGCAGTGTCATGGACTAGCTGTAGTTTCCAAACTGTCTGCAGAGTAGCCGAAGTTTGAAGTTACCAGGGCATGGATCATTGTGACTAGTCTCCCTCTGTCTACAGTCAGCACATCAGCCTCAGCGGATAGAAAGTCCTTTGTGACACCAAATCTAGTTGAGTTTCAAGAGATTGTCATACAGGACTCCTTGACTACATTATAATGGCAACATGACTATAACTGTAAACTACATATTGCAGAAACCACAAGAAGCCTTAGAAAGGTTTAAAGAGTTTTGTGACAAGGTTAAGAATGTTCATGATGCTAACATTGATGGTCTTTTCACAGATGAAAAGCCAGTTTTTCTTTTACAGGATTTTCAGGATTTCCTGGATAAGAAAGGGATAAGGCACAAGACTGATGTTTCTGCAGGAGCATGGAACAAAAGTGTCTGTGTGCAAGTGAACAAAGAATTGCAAAATGGGATGAAGGCGCAATTGCTGAGTTCACATTTGCCACATGAGTTTTGGGCGGAGTCGTTATTGTGTTTTTGTTACTCGTGGTTGAGAAAGGTTTCAAAAGGTTTGGGATGTTCTCCTTTTGAAAAGCTATTCCACAGAAAACCTCCTGTAGCCCATTTTAAGGTTTTTTGGTCTCAAGTCAGGACTGAAGCTCCAGGTGGAGTAAAGAATGCCAGAGGCATTTTTGTGGGTTGTGAAAAGGGTCTCTACAGAGTAATTTTGTCTGAATCTGGTCAGGTGATTCTCACAAAATTTCTAGAGAGTGCTCCTGAACAGGAGAGAGTAATTGTTCACACTTTTCCCACTGAGGACAATTCAGATGATGATGATGATTTTACTGATTACAGTGGTACTGAGTGTGACAGTGAAAGCTCAAGGAGCTCAGTTGACACAGTCATTGAGAGGAAATCTCACACAATGGCTAGACCTTCACAGGTGAAGGATGAACCACTGTTTACTATTGGAACTGGTTCTCCAAAGAGTCCTGAGACTGAACCAGTGAACAGAGAGGATCAGCACCTCATACGCAGGTCCGAGAGAGTTACAAAGGGTGTACCACCCAAGAGGTATTCAAAAGAGTTTGCTAACTCAGCTGTAGCATGTGTTACTATTGTTGACAACTCAAGACAGGTTGAAGCTGTGTCTAAGTCAGAGACAAAGACACAACAGGGAGTTGCTAAGTGTAACACTACATTCCCTAGCCAAGGTAATGCAGATGCACTCATTCCTTGGATGTCAGACAACCAGAGAGGTACACTGGGGAAACCAGTGGCGGGTAGTTCCAAGGGTGGAACTGAAACAACAGGGGATTGTTGCCAGTTTCCCCTGATATGGGCTTGAATTCCCGACACTAACTCCATGCAGTTAGCTCCAAGTATGATTGCAGACACTTCTGGTTCAGGCTGGTTATCATAGGTGCCAACTCCCTGGGGCCCTTGGTGCCAGAGCACTCACAAAATTCCCTATAAAGGGGCCGGGCACTCACAAATTTCAGTGCCAGGGCCATGCACGCTGTATGGCACCCACAGTCCCGGGCACCTATGGTTGCGGAGCCAAACTGGCACTCCTGCTAGTTATAACCATGCCAGGGGGGAAAAGAGATCTCCAGTTATATTTATAATTGATCAGGACTACATGGGTATCTACTGCTATATGAGGATATTTTTTTTCATTTCATTTATTACGGCCATAGGCCCATACAGGTAAAAACAACATATAAATAACAGCTTGTGCCGTAGGGGGAAAAAAGCAATCGCTAAAACACCACTATAACAATAAAATACTATAAAATACTATAACAATAAAATACTATAAAATGGCCTTAATTAGCTTGTAGTGCTCCTTGGCGTCGCTTTTGGGAAAGGACAGCAACTAGGAACCTAGCCACCTTCAGGGTCGTGAGGATAAATAATACTGATAATATGAGGATAAATAATACTGATATGCTTTTATGAGGCTGCTGTCATAATTTATATGACAGTGCTGCTTACATATTTAAATAAGCGTACATATTTAAATAAGCAAAATATTTGGAATGCAAAATTCTGTAGAAGTATGAAAGATTATTATTAACAGCTTGAATGCTGGCATTACATGAATATTATTGTTAATGTTATTTATAAAATTTGCACACTTCCTTTCATCTGTAGATCCCAGGGTGGATCACAGCATTAAAATACAGTGGTACCTCGGGTTAAGTACTTAATTCGTTCTGGAGGTCTGTTCTTAACCTGAAACTGTTCTTAACCTGAAGCACCACTTTAGCTAATGGGGCCTCCCATTGCCACTGTACCGCTACTGCACGATTTCTGTTCTTATCCTGAAGCAAAGTACTTAACCCGAGGTAATATTTCTGGGTTAGCGGAGTCTGTAACCTGAAGCGTATGTAACCTGAAGCGTATGTAACCCAAGGTACCACTGTACAAGATAAAAACACAAAACACACAATAAAAACGATAACAACCCAATAACCCCACTCCCCACACCCGCTCCCACTAACACATCCCAAAGTGCACAGGATGTTAAACAGCCAAAGGCCCTGGCTGTTAAACAGCCAATGTTTTTGCCTGGCCACTAAAGGTATATAATAACTATAGCATGTTTCTTTTACAGCACCGGTATGGAAATGACCCAAGAAGTGAGTCAGGAATTGAACTGCAACACCACTAGCAGTCAAGAGATATTTCTTACTCAAGCACTTATTTATATCCCCATTTTCTGCTTTGGAGTCGTCCTGAATGCCTTGGCCTTGAAGATATTCTGTTGCACTCTGAGCAAGTGGACTGAAACGAGAGTATACATGACCAACTTAGCCATTGCAGATTTTTTGTTGCTTTTTACTTTGCCTTTCAAGATGGCTTATAAGACAATCAATGTGACTACACTGTGTTTGGCCTTTGAGTCTGCATACTTCATTAACAGGTATATGAGCATCTTCCTTATCACCATCACAGCAGTTGATCGATACATTGCCATAAAATATCCCCTCAAAGCAAGGCATATACGGTCCCCTCTGAAGTCAGCTGTTATCTCTGGGTTTCTCTGGGCCTTGATGATCAGCATTGGATATGTAACTAAAAAATTTGAGAAACGAGCTTCATCAGGCACTTGCTTTAGAAGGATTTCCAGAGAACCATCAATGTATGTCTTTGCATCTGTCATTTGGGGATTTTTTATACCATTAACTATTTTTAGTTTCTGTTCCATTCAAATCACAAAGAAACTCGTGAAGAAGAAGAAAACAAACCCATATGAAGAAAAGCGCATCCAGAAAGCAATCAATATCATTTTTGCAAATATGAGCATATTTGTCATATGCTTCTTACCTATTCATCTTGCATACTTAATTCGGTCCATAGCTGACTTCACTGAGGCCAGCTGCACTAAGATAGAAAAAATTGACAACTTTACAAACCTTGCAGGAATTATTGCCAACACCAACTGCTGTTTGGATGCCATTTGCTATTACTTTGTGAACAAGGAATTCCAGGAAGCTTCCATGAAACTAAAAACCAAATATCTAACACAACAGAAACAAGGCACTGAAGGTCAAGACCTAAAGAGTGCATGCCCAGATATACGTAATGGTGACAAGTGCACTACCACTCAAAATGCTGTTTTTTCTGCCCCCCAAAGTGCTCCAACAAATAATGTGCCATTATTACTGCTTCAATGCAGCTCTTCTCAATTACTTCTCAATACAGTGGTACCTCGCTCCCACCCAGGTGGGTCAGAGCAAGGAAGTTGCGCCGCCGACTTGTGCCGCTGCCCTTGGCTACAGGGTGTGCGCGGGGCTACTGGCTGCCGCTGCCATGCCAATGAAGAGCCGGTTCCCCATCCGCAGGACGCTGCAGTACCTGAGCCAGGGCGACATCATCTTCAAGGATGCCATGAAGGTGATGACGGTGAACTGCAACACGAGGGGGCCTCTCAGCAAAGGAGCCAGAAAATTTGTATTTTTCAACATACCTCAGATTCAGTACAAAAACCCTTGGCTTCAGATTGTGATGTTTAAGAACATGAAACCACCTCCATGCTTAAAATTCTATTTAGATACTGGAGAGCAAGTCCTGGTTGATGTGGAAGAGAAGACTAACAAAGAGATCGCAGAACATGTTAAGAAAGTTCTTGGTAAAAGTGAGGAGGCACTGCAGGGAGAAGCACAAGAGCAAATGAAGCTACGGCATCCCACAACATTTGGCCCCAAAAAGTACCACTTGCGGCAATGTATGTGTGAAATTGGAGGCCATATTGCCTGCCCTGGTAATGTGCCATTACCAAAGGAGATGACTGGGAAATATAAAACTGCCATGAAAGAGAGTGCTGCTTCCTAAGCCAACTTTCTACAGCAGGGAGTAAAGCATTCAGACTGACAAGAAAGTGGGCATCTTAACACTGATGACAACACATTGGTCTTTTTACAAACCACCATTTAAGTAACAGAAAAATATCTGGACTTACTTAAAACAAGTAAGGATGAATCTTTTAAATAAATTATGGAATTAAAAAAAAATACAGTGGTACTTCTAGTTAAGAACTTAATTCGTTCCAGAGGTCTGTTCTTAACCCAAAACTGTTCTTAACCTAAGGTACCACTTTAGCTAATGGGGCCTCCTGCTGCTGCCATGCTGCCACCGCGTGATTTCTGTCCTCATCCTGAAGCAAAGTTCTTAACCCGAGGTACTATTTCTGGGTTAGTGGAGTCTGTAACCTGAAGCGTTTGTAACCCGAGGTACCACTGTACTGATAAAGTTGTGTTACCTCCACCAGCAGGGAATTCATGCGTGGGGTGTAATGTCTCTATACACAGAACACACCGTGCATCTCCCCCAGAAGTCCCTCAGATATGCCATTATCCCTGCATAGAAACTCAGTCCATCTTAATGGCCAGTGTGTTTGTAAGTAGGCTAGTGGGTCATGAGCTATCTCAAGCAAACACAAGGCACTTGGAGACAAAGGGTGCCAGCTTGCTTGCAATGCAAGCTGCCTGACTCAATCAGCAGACTCCTGGCTTGGCACTATCAGCTAACCTCCCCACTGCCAACCTGGTTCCAAAAAACCTTATGAAATTCAGGTGTCAAGACTGTGGCCTTCATTCTAAGCAACTTGTCTCATGGGGAAAGACTTTGTATCTGCCCTATATTATTTTACTAGCTCTTCTGAAAGGAACCACCACCCTCTTCCAGAACTGGACCTCTTGTCCCTTGCATTACCAGCAGCAACTGTTCTTTTACTCTATCCGAATGCCATGACCAAAGCAATAAGTGAAGGATAAAAAAGGTAAAGGACCGCTGACAGTTAAGTCCAGTCGCAAACGACTCTGGGGTGGCGGCGCTCATCTTGCTGGCCTTCCGATCGGCAAGCCCTAGGCTCAGTGGTTTAGACAACAGCACCACCTGCATCCCTAGGTGAAAGATAGCAGATGTTTATTATAGCTTGATCACGGACTCAATAAGCAATGATTTCATCCCTCAGAACAACAATTGATAGGCTCCTATAGCAGCCCGTACGCAGAGCTTTCGCCTGTCTCCGTTGATGCGTTTCCAAGCCCCTTTAATATGTTGCAAACATTAACATTCTGAGACTAGACTGCAGTGCCGCTTTAAGAAATGGCTACCTTGAAGCCCTACCCCAAGCCGTCCGCATCTAAAAAATGAGCCACCTTTTCAACAGGTGTCCGAACACTAGCTAAGATTTTTTTTTCTTATTCGTTGCATTTGTATACTGTCTTTTTGCCAAGGCACCCAAGGTGGTTTACAGTTTATAAGGGCTGAAAAAAAATGATAGAACAGGCGAGGGAGAAGTCCAAATGGAGAATGCGCTGATGCTGTGTTTGCCTGTGTCCCTCAGTCTCCACTTCCTCCCACAGGGCAGAGGTTGTCCATCTAACTATGTAGAGATTAATTAGTATAGTAAGACCGTACTTTCGCCAAAGGTTGTAGCAAATAACCCTAGCTTACATAGTGGGATGAAGAACCAGCAGTCTGTAGGCTGGAAGTGGCCTATGGAGCCTCCTCAACCAGCATACAACCGGCCCACCCCCATTCCCTCTATGAAGGTTTTAGGCTGAAAAAGCCCCTCCTGGAGTCAATAGGAAGCCATTTTCAAGTTGAATTATGGCACTGGGGAACATTTACAGGGGATTGCAACTGAGGAGGTTGACCACAGTGGTTCAGTTAGGAATGAAAATGGCAGGCCCTCCAAGTGTCTCAGATTTTCCAGGGACAGGCCTGGATTTACAGAAGCCATCCTGGTTTCTGATTTGATTCCAGAATGTCCTGCTTTTCCTTACGATAGTCCTATTTTCATCAGAGAAATGTTGGAAGGTATGGAATTATGTGACCGCCGAACCAAAGAGATAAGTAACTATACAATCTTTAGAAGACATCTGAAGGCAGCCCTGTATGGGGAACTTTTTAAATGTTTAATGTTTTTATATATGTTGGAAGCCGCCCAGAGTGGCTGGGGCAACCCAGTCAGACGGGTGGAGTAAAAATAATAAAATTATTATTATTATTATGAACTAGGACGTCCCTATTTTCACTGGAAAAATGTTGGAGGGTTTGAAATAGTCGTGTGTGTGTGTGTGTGAACTGCACTTCAGTTCATAAATGTCCATGCCACAGTACGGTATATTTGTCAGTTTTTAAGTTGCCACATACCTCCTCGTTTAGTTGTCATTCAGTGTTTGTGGGAAATTCCACTTTTATTTTTAGCATCACTTGGTTTCAGTTGTACCCACACATTTAACTCTTTGTTCTCTTCAACACTTTGCTCTCAAGAGAAAAATATCACGTTAATAAGGGGATGGAAAAGCGATGGCTCACTGAATGTTGTTGGAATACAACTCCGATCACCCCAGACTATAAGCCACGCTAGCTGGGGATGATGGAAGTTGGAGTCCAATAGCATCCTACAACCCATTTTAATGTTTATTTGTTAGTTACAGTGGTACCTCAGGTTATGAACTTAATTCGCTCCGGAGGTCTGTTCTTAACCCGAAACCGTTCTTAACCTGAGGCGCGCTTTCGCTAATGGGGCCTCCTGCTGCTGCCACACCACCACCGCGCAATTTCCGTTCTCATCCTGGGGCAAAGTTCTCAACCCGAGATACTACTTTCGGGTTAGCGGAGTTTGTAACCCAAAGTGTTTGTAACCCAAAGCGTTTGTAACCCAAGGTACCACTGTACCTGTCTATCTCCCATACAGCTATTTGCTTGCAACCAAAAAGGGCACGTTATCTAAGCATTATCAATGCATAACTACAGCTAGGGATTTCTCGTGTACTGTAGCCTTTCTCTTTCATGTTTTAGTTTAAATGTTATTACAAACAATAAACATAAACCTAGCAATAAATATATTTGCTTCTGCTGTTGTAAATCACTTATTTATTTTTTAAAAAACACAAGTTTTTCTGAGAAGTAGAGCATCACGGTCAGCAGCTAACTGCTTGGTGTAAAGTTTTTTGTTTTGTTTTGCACTGGTTTTTTGTTTTGCACTTTGGGGGCACTGTTTACTGAGTAGTTGTGCGACCAGAAATTTGGAAAAGAGGAAACCAGTGGTTCTTTTTACTTTTTCATTTCATTTACTCAGGGTAAGGGAGGAAGGAGATTGGTAGCTTGCTAACTAGTATAGTTTCTGAATAATTCTGACTGCAACCAGGAAAAACATTAAAGTTGCTCTACTATGTAATTTTCCACAGAGCATAGCTACAACACCAAAGATATGCATCTCTCTGACAGCATTTGCATATCTTCCCCTTCTTCCCACAACTAAGTACCTAGTAGTGGTGGTGAAAAAGTGTACTTTATATTTTGCCACCACTACAACACCACCTTGAATTCACCACAACTCCAAAAGGGTGACATTTAAAAAGAAACACAAACAGGAACTCTGGTCTGCTTGCTTCCCTCTAAAAAGAGGAAATAAAATATGTGGTGAAGAAGTTTACGGTTTGCGTGCCAGTTGTTTTTCAACTCGGGTTTTCCTCAGCAGTGAATCATGAAAATGGCATGGCTTGTGGGGAGGTCAAATAATGAACTCAACTTCAGAACAAAAGGCTAAGTTAATAGTTAATAATGTGATGACAGAGGAATTTAAGATAGAGAAAGGGACACGACAAGGCTGCCCAATTTCCCCATTGCTTTTTATTTCGGTTCTGGAGGTTTTGCTGAATATGATTAGCCATGTTCAAATATATAAAAGGATGTCACATAGAGGATGTCACATAGAGGAGGGAGAAAGGTTGTTTTCTGCTGCTCCAGAGAAGCGGACACGGAGCAATGGATCCAAACTACAAGAAAGAAGATTCCACCTAAACATTAGGAAGAACTTCCTGACAGTAAGAGCTGTTCGACAGTGGAATTTGCTGCCAAGGAGTGTGGTGGAGTCTCCTTCTTTGGAGGTCTTTAAGCAGAGGCTTGACAACCATATGTCAGGAGTGCTCTGATGGTGTTTCCTGCTTGGCGGGGGTTGGACTCGATGGCCCTTGTGGTCTCTTCCAACTCTATGATTCTATGATTCTATGATTAGAAGGGACCGTCTGATTAAAGGTATTCAGGTCGGAGCTAAACAATATAAATTGAAAGCTTTTGCAGATGACCTACCGTATTTTTCGCACGATTGGACGCACCGGACCATAGGACGCACCTAGTTTTCAGGGGGGGGGGGGAATCAAGGAAAAAATATGATTCCCCCCCCCCCGCAGCTCTGGGAGCTGTGGACAGGCTGCACGCAGCCTGTGCGCTACTCCAAGACCTTCTCCCTACTTTTGCGGGAGGTGGCGGAATTCCCCCACCTCCCGCAAAAGCCCACAGGAGCCCCGCGTGACTCCTGCGGGCTTTTCGACCAGGAGGGAGAAGGGACTGAAACGGCCAGTCAGTCCCTTCTCCCTCCTTGGGGAAAAGCCCCCAAGAGCCGCTCGCTCTTTAAAGGCTGCGCAGCTCCTGCGGGCTTTTCTGCGAGGTGGGGGAATTCCCCCACCTCCTAGAAAAGCCAGCAAAGCCGCGCAGCCCATTTAAAGAGCGCACAGCTTTTGCCTGCTTTTGCGAGAGGTGGGGGAATTCCCCCATCTCCCGCAAAAGCCCGCAGGAGGGAGAAGGGACTGACTCGGCCAGTCAGTCCCTTCTCCCTCCTTGGGGAAAAGTCCCCAAGAGCTGTGCGCTCTTTAAAGGCTGCGCAGCTCTTGCAGGCTTTTCTGGAGGTGGGGGAATTCGCAGAATTCCCCCATCTCCCGCAAAAGCCCACAGGAGGGGCTGCTTTCCCCACCGCCAGCCTCGAAGCCGGGTTGGAGAGTAGCGGGAAGGCGTTGCGCGCCTTCCTGCTGCCCCCCATCCTCTGGGGCAGGCGATGGGGGAAGCGCTGCTTTCCCCACCGCCAGCCTCAAAGAGCAGACTCTCCTGGCTTCAGCGGAAGCAACGCAAAGCCTCCGGAGCGCAGGCTTCGGAGGCTTTGCCTTGCTATCGCTGAAGCCAGGGAGCCTGCATTCGCTCCATAGGACGCACACACATTTCCCCTTCATTTTTGGAGGGGAAAAAGTGCGTCCTATAGAGCGAAAAATACGGTAGTTTTGACGTTACAGGAGCCAGAATCTAGTACGAAAAGAGTATTAGAATTGATTCAAGAATTTGGTCATGCGGCAGGATTTAAGCTGAACAAGTCAAAAACTAAAGTGCTTGAAAAAAATTTAACACCGATTGAGAAAGAGAGGTTTCAGAAGGAGACTGGTTTAACATTAGCTAAGAAAGTAAAATATTTGGGGGTTAATATGACTGCTAAGAACTTAAACTTATTTAAAGATAACTATGAGAAATTTTGGATAGAAGTGAAAAAAGACTTGGAAATATGGTCAAATTTGAAGCTTTCCTTGTTGGGTTGAATTGCAGCTATAAAGATGAATGTATTGCCAAAAATGTTATTTTTGTTTCAATCATTGCAAATATTGGACAGGATGGACTGTTTCAAGAAGTGGCAGAGAGACTTCCAGATTTGTCTGGCAGGGCAAGAAGCCTAGAATAAAATTTAAAATATTAACTGACGCAAAGGAAAGAGGTGGATTTGCCCTGCCAGACCTTAAACTTTATTATGAATCAGCAGCATTCTGCTGGTTGAAAGACTGGCTGCTTCTTGAGAACACAGACATTTTGGACCTAGAAGGTTTTAACAACGTTTTTGGATGGCATGCATATTTGTGGTACGACAAGGTTAAAGCACATAAAGCATTTAAAAACCATATTGTCAGAAAAGCATTGTTCAATGTCTGGATAAGATACAAAGATTTACTGGAAAATAAAACCCCAAGGTGGTTGTCACCAATGGAAGCGAAGGCTCAGAAAAAGCTCAATATGGAGGCCAAATGGCCGAAATATTGGGAAATATTGGAACAAGAAGGAGACAAATTGAAATTGCAGAGTTTTGAGAAATTAAAAGATAAAGTGCGAGACTGGCTTCATTAATATCAAATAAGAGAGGCCTATAATTTGGATAAAAAAATTGGCTTCCAGGTAGAAAAATCAAAATTGGAAACAGAACTGTTAGATCCCAAAACTAAGATACTTTCAAGAATGTATAACTTGCTGTTAAAATGGAATACGCAGGATGAAACGGTTAAATCTGCTATGATTAAATGGGCACAAGATATTGGTCATAACATTATGTTTGCTGACTGGGAACAGTTGTGGACCACCGGTATGAAATTTACGGCATGTAATGCCTTAAGAGAGAATATTATGAAAATGATTTACAGGTGGTACATGACACCAGTCAAGCTTGCAAAAATATATCATTTGCCCGATAATAAATGTTGGAAATGTAAAGAAAATGAAGGTACATTCTTTCACCTTTGGTGAAAGGCTTTCTGGGAGATGATATATAATGAAATGAAAAAGGTATTTAAATATACCTTCCTGAAGAAACCAGAGGCCTTTCTCCTGGGCATAGTCGGCCAATTGGTGCCAAAGAAGGATAGAACTTTCTTTATGTATCCAACAACAGCAGCAAGAATACTTATTGCAAAGTATTGGAAGACACAAGAGCTACCCACCCTGGAAGAGTGGCAGATGAAGGTGACGGATTATATGGAATTGGCGGAAATGACTGGCAGAATCCGAGACCTGGGAGAAGAGTTGGTGGAAGAAGACTGGAAGAAATTTGAAGACTATCTTCAGAAATACTGTAACATTAATGAATGTTAAAATGATGTTGGATTGAAAATAAGTGGCATTAGCAACAAAGTTAATAAGAATATGCAAAAATGAATTGATAATGGATGAAAATATAGAGTTATAATATGTTAAGATACAGAGTTAAGATAAACGAAAGAGGGTAAGGATTTGCTGATTTGATTATTTAAATGGGAATACAAAAAGGGGAGGTGTGAGGAGGCCAAGGAAATAAGCAAATGAGTTCAAAGTTACAAAAAACGGATTTGTTTTTAATTCTTTGTTAACTATTTGTCTTTTGTATTTTGTATTTTTATTCCTCTTTTTTCTTTTTCTTGTATTTTTCTATGTTCTCTTTTTTGTATCTTTTTCTTTTTATATGACCTTTTTCATTTTGTAAACTTATGTTTTTGTAAAACTTCAATAAATATCTTTTTTAAAAAAAAAACAAATAATGAACTCAACGACCCTATGGGAACCCTTATCTCATTTGCATTCCATTCTATTCAGGGAATAGATTTTAAAAGAACATGTACTAAAAAAGATTCTATATAATTATTAGAACCTCCTTTCTATGATTTGTTCTTAGTCATCCATTTGAGCACAAACTGGTTGATGTGCACAGGTTTGTATGACACTGAAGATCCTGGTCCAATGGTTATTCTAAAAATGCTAAGCGATGTGGTGAAAGGGCTGTTTTCCAACGATGGATATTTAAGACTGATTTGCTTGCAGATTAGATACCAGTTAAAATGCAGTTTGGCACATTTGTTTACTCACAATGAGGGCTCTTAGACACATTTATTTCTCTAGATTTAACTGCCATAAGGCACTAGGGGCTCACAACCCTGTGGTGCTTGACTTAAATGCACAGCTGCAACCGCAGGAGCTGCCTGCCCATTCCACGCTGCTCTTCCTCCTCTGGAGTTCTCATGGAGCACGCCAAATGGGTGTTTTCTGCCAAGGGGTGCCCACTAGCTCCTCGTTGGCCTCATCCGGGGTCATTGTTAGGAAGGGTCAAGCTCTCTGGCTCCATGTGGGCACCATACTGATGCTCTACCACCCCACCCACTCCTCTCCTTGCAGGCTCCCTGGTGCTGCATGGCCCTGCTGCAGTTTGTGCAATTTATGCAGAATTTGCCACCAGACTGGCAGTTTGGGGGACTCAGTGTGTCACGGCAGGCAGCCCCTCTCCTTCTGGAATATTAGAATTGTAGAGTTGGAAGAGACCCCGAGGTTCACACAAACACACACACATACACACCACAAGGCCAGAATCTCAGCTAAAGATGGCCATTCAACCTCTGTTTAAAAACCTCCAATGAAGGCGAATCAACCATCCTCGGAGGTAGTCTGTTCCACTGACAAACAGATATTACCATCAGAAAGTTCTTCCTAATGTCTAGTGGGAATCTCCTTGTAATTTGAATCCATTGTTTCGAGCCCTGTCCTCCGGAGCAGCAGAAACAAGCTTGCTCCATCTTCCATGTGACAACCCTTTAGATATTTAGATCATATCTCCTCTCAGTCTCCTCTTTTCCAGGCTAAACATACCCAGCTCCCTCAACCATTCCTCATAAGGCTTGGCTTCCAGATCCTTTATCACCTTGGTCGCCCTCCTCTACACGTGTTCCAGCTTGTCGATATCCCCCTTAAAATGTGGTGCCCAGAACTGGAAACGGTATTCCAGGTGAGGTCTGACCAAAGCAGAACAGAGTGATTTAGAAATACTTCTCTGTGTACATCAACAGCTGGCAGCAAGGTTGGATACACCAACATTCTGTATTTTGTGTATTTGCCTTGTAAATACCTGCTCAGCTTGGTACTTTCACCTCCTCTTGGCTTCTGATGGACTATACGGCAGCCTCAATTGGGCCAGCATGCTTTGCGCCAGCTCCTTGAGCATTGGCTTATCCTGCTATTATACTGTAATGGCTGGAAGCTTTTGTATTCAGACAGTAATTGTTATCATGTTTTTGCCATCTTAGGACTTTATCTGTCGGCCTCCCAGTATTCAGAGGGCACAGCTGGTAGAAAACACAGTAATATGTCCCCTGCTCAATGTGAGCTGCCAAAAAGCACATTACACCATAACACAATATTTAACCCTCCTGACAAGGTGTGATGAATTTGCCTGTAGCCAAGAGAATGAAGGAGATCTGTCTGTTAGTTCCTTCATGAGGACAGAATTCTGAATATTTTCACCAATAAAGTACTCAGAAATCTTTTTGCCAGTGATCCAGGAAAACAGAAAGCCGGTGTATTGTCCTCAGCTTTCTCAATCTTTATTCTCACTTCTTCCCCACTGGTAAAGCAGATTGTACCCACATCCTCTTTCTTTGTCTGGGCACCTGTAATGTTGCTAATCCTAGTTCCCTAATCACGACAGACATTTTCCAAACTTTCTTTTGAGATGTTCATACAGTATATGTCACTAGCGTCAATCTTTCTTTTCTTTCCCTTTGCCTTTCCCCTTGTCTAATATGCCCCTCTTACCTCATTAGCATTTCTGTCTAGGAAATTAACTTTCTGCCTAGTTTATGCATTAAGCTACAAGTAAGACAAATGATTTTGTCTTTGGTTTTGGCTTACTGATCGTGGTTTGTTTGTGGGACACAAACCATGAGCCCATACCTGCATGTAACCTATCTGGCTTGCTTCTCCCTCAGAAGGCAGCAGGCAGGTGCGGGGAAGGAGTGAAGCACAAACTTCTGAACAGTATGCGCCAGCATACTGTTCATTCTTTAAATTAACTGTGGTTGAAGGTGGCATGCAAACTGGGCCATTGTCTAAATATGCACAATTCTGCCACATAGTGGTGTAAGTGTGCTGCTGCTGCTGCACTGTATCCAGTCTTGCTTTAGCCTGCAGCCACTGGGACTAATAGCAAATGGGCTATTGATATGAATGTTGTTTCCAGTATATAATGGGAAATGATCACTGAAAGTCTGTAAGTAATGATGGCAGAAAAAACACAGATGATACACCTGGGAAGGCAAACGTGTGTGTTGTCAGCCAGGTATACAACTTCCTTATTGCCACCATACAATATTGCTACCTCTGAAATCACAGGCAGGGCCTCATCATGATTTATGACTTAAAACTCAGTCCTAAAGTGCTCTAACAGTCACTTAACAAGTAACAGCAAAATTATTTGAAATGACAGAGAAATCCTACTTATTTTTATATTTGCTATTTATAACATGGTTTCAACGATCTATTTTGACTGCTAGTTTCCCAGCTTGTTCCGTTTGCTTTTCTACATTTTTAAGATAAGGCACTTTTTAAATGTTAGAATTCTGACACGTCTTTTCAATGTATATCAATCATGCCTCAGCACATCAGTCATTACATTGTCTTATTTAAACAGGCCCTTGTCTAGAACTATTTTCAAAGTAAGTGCAGAAAGTTTGGCAGCTGGCCTCTTCTCTGAAGCAATGTAAATTACTGTAGTGCGCGTTCATCAAAATTTCATTTCTGTCTGTCTTTCCAATGTATTTAATATTCTAAAAAAGAAGAAGAGGAGGAGGAGGAGGAAGAGGAGTTTGGATTTGATATCCCGCTTTATCACTACCTGAAGGAGTCTCAAAGCGGCTAACATTTCCCTTTCCCATCCTACCCCACAACAAACACTCTGTGAGGTGAGTGGGGCTGAGAGACTTCAGAGAAGTGTGACTAACCCAAGATCACCCAGCGGCTGCATGTGGAGGAGCGGAGACACGAACCCGGTTCCCCAGATTACGAATCTACCACTCTTAACCACTACACCACACTGGCTCTAAGTGTACAGTGTGCCCCCCTCCCCAAATATATACCAGCAGAAAAGTTTGTGTGGTGTTGTATTATTTTGCAAAGAGTGGAAGGAAGAATGAGAAATATCCAGTCTAATTGCAATTTAGAACAGTGATTCTTCTCTGCAGCACCCTTACAGAGCTGTGCGGTTACAGAATATAGGACAGTGTGGCACAAGAACTAGGAGTAAAATCAGTCATCTTCCCCGCCTTTCCCCGCACATTTAATCTAAGCTTAAAGATGAATGCTAATGATAATAGGGGAAATTGTCATAAAATCAAATGTCTCCATTTAAATATGTAAGGGAAAAGGTATGTTGTAAAATGCAGCAATCATTGAAATGTTTTTGCTGGCAATAGCGTGCTTCCAGGGGTGAAGTCAAACCACTGCGTTAACAGCACCAAATGACCTCCCCAGGGAACAAACCTGGGCAGTGTGTATGGAGGTCCTGGGCTACCCAGAGGATAAGACCCGACTCTTGGCCTAGCTGATGTAATCCAAAGGAAAGCAGAGCCATATGTGTGGCACCAGCTAGGCTGCAGGAGTTCCAGAAGGAACAACACACCATCCAACCATCTTAAGGACTCCACTCCAGATTTGTGCAGGGTTTACTCCTTAGTCTTTTCTTCTCCCAAAGATATCCCACAAGGCAGTTGGAGGTTTAGGTTCAGACTTTTCCTTCCCAGGCTGATGAGCCCCATGTGCCCCTCACTTACAGGTACCTCTCAGCATGACCTGAACACAAGCAAAAGCACATAAAGGCACGTCCTGGGACAGAGGATGTAACCTTGGGGAAATCTCAGCACCTGGGTTACAATCAGTCTGCTAGCCAGAAGTTCCCCATCCCTGCTTCAGCTCATCCTGTTTTCTGAATGATGTTGTTAGATGTTGGTGGGAAGATATTTATTAATAAAGACTTCCAGCATCTGAACGAAAGCAACGTTGGCTGACAGCCGGCTGCATTTCAGGCAGCAGCGAGCTAGTAAAGCAACTCTGCCCCTGGCAATGAACCCTGTGAGATGAAAAATATTTTTGCCTGCTTTCTTCCAGCATGAGTCACAAAAATAAAAGGCTAGAATACAACATATCAGTATGGCCACAAGCTCAATCTCTGCTCTGAAGGATCCCTCAGCTCTCCACAGAAGATTTAGGTTGCAGTTATAGAAGGGGGGAAAGGAAGAGTAAGTCCCATTTACATAAGTTTTCACCATTACTGAATATCACCCAAACAGATTAAAAAACCTGGGATAACAGAAATATATTTGCCTATGATGCAAGGACCTATGGATATTATATAACAAATCTGCACTCAATTTGTGATATGGCAACCCTACTGCAGCCCACCATCTATGTGTTGTGGGGGCCTATTGGCTGCTTACCTTTTTTCTTCTTCTTTGCAATCCCAGACAGGCAGAAAAAAATAAGGTCTATTAATCTCTTGTTTGCCTCCCAAACATAGCAGATGAAGTGGAAGGCAAGGAGTTCACTTGGTGGATCACAAGTTTTGCAGACCTGTTTTAAACTCCTTTATTGAATGTTCATCTGCTATTTAAAAAGGAATGACCCTAGTGTTTGAATTTCCAGAGATTTAAAAAAGCATCAAGCCAATTATGCTACCCAATTGTTATTGAGAGGGAGCATAGCTCAGCGGTAGAGCATATGCTTTATATGCAGACGGTGCCAGGTTCAATCCTTCACCTTTCCAGTGGATTAGGTAGCAGGTGAGCGGACAATACTGGACTAAAAGAATAATCAGGCCTGATAGACAGCAGCATTGTATGCTCCTATTGGTAAACAATTAAGAAGCTTTTTTCTGGCTTAAAATGCTCTAACCAATGAGTGCAAACACTATGGAATAAATGGCAAACAGTTGGCACTTAAAGTATTAAAACAAAACTTTATTAAAGTTATGAAAGTTATGAAATAACAGCCATAATTTAAATTATTATTTGCTGTTTGTATTTAGGGTTTAGCTCTTTTACCAAATACTCCCTTCCCTTTCCCTGACACTGGAATTCTGCCCACTGCAAATTTTCTGGTAATAGCCTAAGCCAAGGGCTGGTTATGCAACTGATTTGCAGTATTCAACCAACATATACTTGTTGAAATTGACTGTTCGTATTAAACTTTATTGCATCTAGGCAAACTGCATAAGGCAACCAAGGCAGTTTCTGTGCCAAAGCCAGGCCGAAACCATGATAGAAATGGATCTAGAAAATCAGTCTTCTTCCAGAGTGTCTGAATCTGGTCAGTGACCACCCACTCATAATAATATTTCACTTAGAATAAAATCCAGTTTGATTTGAAAACTGCCTCCAATTCAATTCATCTGTGTTAAGCAGAACGTAACAGCTAGCACATAAAGGCATTCTTGCAATTCAGTGATTTTTGAAGATTTCTGAAGATTTGAAGAGAATATTAAAATACAGCCCTTCTACTCTTTTTGTAACCCTCATTACAAATGCTGAAAACTTATTTACCTTTACTTTCTTAAGCCATTCTTTAAATGATACGCAGCTTTTCTAAATGTGGGTTCTGCTTCCTCCTTGTGGCAAGTACAGAAACTGTTTAAGACAGTTAAGAAACACAGGATTTCAAATGACAGATAGATTTCCCACACGATGGCACTGTTGGGTGGTTTTCTTTCTGAATAATGTTGCTCATTAGCTAAAACATATACATTTCATTGTGCATTTTGGAAGCTTCTGTATTAATTTTAAATGAGAATGGTGATATTTTACAACACAATTGTACTGCGGTACATTATGTTTTTGGGATAGTGGTCGTTTTGTAGTGGGGAGTGAACTTAGCTTTCTATCTGTCCTAGAGGCGGATTGATAAAATGGTTGCTCCCAGGACAGCAATTCAAGAAGAAGAGGCCTGATAGACCTAGTCTTTTGTTGGTTTTTCTGTATACTTGTTTTTTGCTCTTTTCTAAGTGGTTCATTTCTGAGTTTCTCAGTTGCTTTGAGCCATATTTTTGTGAAAAGCAATATACTGTAATCATATGTACATGCTTTGTTCAGTTGAATTTACTCCCTAGTAAGTGCATATAGGGACGCGGGTGACGTTGTGGTCTAAACCACGGAGCCTAGGGCTTGCAGATCGGAAGGTCAGCGCTTTGAATCCCCGTGATGGGGTGAACTCCTGTTGCTCTGTCCCTGCTCCTGCCCACCTAGCAGTTCGAAAGCACGTCAAAGTGCAAGTAGATAAATAGGTACCACTCTGGCGGGAAGGTAAACAACGTTTCCGTGCGCTGCTCTGGTTCACCAGAAGCAGCTTGGTCATGCTGGCCACATGATCCGGAAGCTGTCTGCGGACAAATGCCGGCTCCCTTGGCCTATAGGGCGAGATGAGCGCGCAACCCTAGAGTCGTCTGCAACTGGACCTAAAGTGCATATAAGGCTGCAGCCTTCAAAGAAGATAAAGTTATAAAGGGCAGTTGGTTAATTCAAAGTTTGGAGAGGGTAGACGTCTGTTTTCAATGCGCTTCGCAATCCACAATCATGGGCTACTTCACACATTTCAATTATGTGTGAAAAGCATGCAGTTTTCACACTTGACAGTGAGTGACAAAAGTGCATCCCCCCCCATATTGTAGAAGGGTGCTTTTGTTGACATGGGGTTCCGACGATCCATTTAGCTCTCCACCCCTCCCCCCAGAAGCGAAAATGTTTTCCGCCTAAAGTGTCACGCTCCCCTCCGCCCCACAACCACCCCCATCATATCAGGCCACAACCACCCCGAGTTGGAGAAGGCCCCGTTCAACCAATCAGCGTGCAAAAGCGGAGCAGCCTCCGCCAATAAGGCATCAGTAGGGCGACCGAAAGGGGCGCGAGAGAGGCCGTTGCCCCCAACGGCTGAACAATTGACGTTAGTTTCAGACGGGATAGGGCGCAGAACGCTCCACCGGTGTCCGTGAAACTCGTCATCTCCGCGAGGCGCCATGGTAGGGAGCGGGGGTTTCTGTGGTGGGGCTTTAGGAGGGACGGCATGGCGGGTGTTGAACCCCTTCGGCTGAGGGTGTTCTGACGGGGGCCGTGAGCTCGGGGTAAGAGGGTGGTAAGCAGGGCCCTATGGCGAGCGGGGAGACGGAAACCCGAGGTCCCCCGCATCGTGCGCGGCGAAGGCCGGCCGACTCGTGGCGCGCGAGCACGAGTGAACGAGCGGCGGTTCCGGCAGCCAATGGAGAGCGGCCGCGTGACCCCGAAAGGCGCGAATCTTGCCGAGAGAGTCGGTTGGCTTCGCGCCGTTGGCGGTCTTTCCTCAGGGCCGAGAGCGCGAGGGCTGACCGTCGCTTCGCCTCAGATTTGCCATGGTGGGGAGCGGTGGAATAGTGTGGTTTTGCTATTAAAGGGTGGCATGGAGGAGGCGTGAAAGCGATCGCTTTCCTTTGAATCAGGCCCACAGTGGGATAAGTCGGTGTTGAAATGTAAAACCGGGTATCCTGGCATGAAATCGTCGAGAAGGGCGAAAGGAGACAGTGGTCGGGAGGGAATGCACTGTAATTATTAACCGTTTGGGAAGTGCGTAGTGGCCAGATTATGGCAAAATGCTGTGAAGGATGACAGGTAATGAGTGCATAAGTAAAACTTAATTGGATCATATGGGAGGTAAGAGAAATACATTCCTCTTTGAAAGTGTTAGTTAAACAGGCCTCGGATATTCCCTTAAATAGATTATCTAGGCTAAGATAGTGGTGTGTTTGAAAAGAGAGCCACTTTTAAAAAATAGTCTTTGGTGTCTGTGATGGTACTACTTTTTTTAATTCTCAGTGATTTACAAAAGAACAAACTAATTTTCACTCTTCTATCTTTTTGTTTTTAACAGCGTGAGTGTATATCTATCCATGTTGGACAGGCTGGTGTTCAGATTGGTAATGCTTGCTGGGAGCTGTATTGTCTTGAACATGGAATCCAACCTGATGGTCAGATGCCAAGTGATAAGACCATAGGAGGTGGTGATGATTCTTTCAACACTTTTTTTAGTGAAACTGGAGCTGGCAAGCATGTGCCTAGAGCTGTCTTTGTGGACCTTGAGCCAACTGTGGTTGGTAGGTATATTGCTTCTTTCCAGTGTATGAAATTGCTAGTGTTAAATAGACTTTATTGCAGTTTTGAGCAGTATATTAGAGTTATTATAGATTAATACTAACTTTAGCAATACAAATTTTACAGAATATTTTTGTGGCAAGCTGTCTTTACCATTTCATGCATAATGTTCTAAGGCTAAATGCATCAGGCAAAGGTGAAATAGGAATGGTTTACAAGATTCTTTATAATTTTTTATAGATGAAGTGCGTACAGGCACTTATAGGCAGTTATTTCATCCTGAGCAACTTATTACTGGAAAAGAAGATGCTGCCAACAATTATGCCCGAGGCCACTATACCATAGGAAAAGAGATTGTTGATTTAGTGCTGGATCGCATTCGCAAACTGGTAAGTTTTAGTAGAAAGCTAAGAACAGACACCAACCTATTTCGCTACCTTTCAAACTAGTCAGAAAAAAATATTCTATTATGAAAATAAAAGAGTACATTTAAATGGAAAGTATCAGTAACAGGCCATAAATCCAAAGGACACACACAACCAAATTGCTAATCACACCCTCCTTACCACCTCCCATCTTTATACAAACTTAACTTACAAGTAAAGGCCCATCTATCTTGAATCAATTTGACATCTGCACAGACAGCTATAGAACTACTGTAAGGGAGTATGTTTTTGTAACACACTTGTACAGAGATCAGTAAAATATCAACACATGAGTATTGCATAGGGATCTTCTATGTTCACAGGATTTTGGTATGTACAGACTTCCCATGTTATTCTGGTTTAGGTCCTTAATCTTAAAGGTATGATTTTATTGTGTCAGAATAGAGTTTAAAGGTGATTGAAATAGATTTAGTAGACTTAACAAAGACAGGAAAATTGGTTCTTTATTGCACATTAAAAAGTATTCCCAAAGCCATGCACTGTAACTGACCACATAAATAATTAGAAGTCATTTTTGTGTCTTGGGGGGGGGCATACACCAGTAACAAGCTAATTTTATCCAAGGCAACTATTTATGTTATCTGAAATAGATAAATAAATAAATTCTCTTTTGTTCACACATACCATTTTTTAATATTTTTCTAGAAGTCTTTGATTTCAAGTAAAATGTACTAAAGATTTCATTTTACTACTTATTAAATTCAGTGCATTGTATCCAACATTAAACATATTTGTAGACCCACTGAAATTAATGGGCTTGATTAATTTAAGTTGACTTATTAGTTCTACACTAAATAGAACTTACTAGTGTAGAATGCAATACTGAACTACTGCTTAGCTTTATCTATCAAACATCAAAACAGCATATTTCATGAAATAATCAGACAACATTAAATAAGTCTAGGATCATTAGATTTTAAGACTTTTTAAGAAAAATGGAAGGAAATTTTTAATTAGCCAAATATTTTAAATGCACACAGTGAAAACAAGTGATTTCTAGGAATGATTTGTACATTAAGTACACACTTAGAATACTAATATTTTGCTTGCTGTCTTTTTCTTCTAGGCTGATTTGTGCACAGGTCTTCAGGGTTTCCTTATTTTTCATAGTTTCGGAGGAGGCACTGGCTCTGGATTTGCATCTTTACTCATGGAAAGACTGTCAGTTGATTATGGCAAAAAATCCAAATTGGAGTTTGCTATTTACCCAGCTCCACAGGTATCTACTGCTGTAGTAGAGCCTTATAATTCTATCCTTACTACACACACAACATTGGAGCATTCTGACTGTGCCTTCATGGTAGATAATGAAGCTATTTATGATATATGTCGACGCAATCTTGACATTGAACGTCCCACTTACACCAACCTAAATCGTCTCATTGGCCAAATTGTTTCATCTATCACAGCTTCACTACGTTTTGATGGTGCTCTGAATGTAGATCTGACAGAATTTCAGACAAATCTTGTCCCATACCCACGAATCCATTTTCCTTTGGCAACATACGCACCTGTCATCTCAGCTGAAAAGGCATACCATGAGCAGTTGTCTGTCGCTGAAATTACTAATGCATGTTTTGAGCCAGCCAACCAGATGGTAAAGTGTGACCCTCGCCATGGCAAATATATGGCCTGCTGCATGTTATACAGAGGTGATGTTGTCCCAAAAGATGTCAATGCAGCTATTGCAACTATCAAGACAAAGCGTACCATTCAGTTTGTGGATTGGTGTCCAACTGGATTCAAGGTATTTTTAAGCATTTTAAGTGAGTTTACAGAACCTTTCAGCCATTTCTTTATAAGTGGTTTTCACGGTGCACAAGCTGTCCATAAGTTCATTTTTAATCTGTTGTAAATTAACAACAAATAGGTAGTTGTTTTCACACTTGCAATTTTAACAGTGCAATCCGTAATTTTGAAAGTAAAATTAGTCAAATTCATAGAAAACGCTGCACTAATCAAAACTAATCAAATATGGTTTTAAAAGCTTCTTAAAGATGCAGGCCTCAGTCTAAAATGACAGGGTACATTTGTTCATTCATGAGGCCCCTTTCATTCTTTCAGATCAGATCCTTGTCACATAGTTGTATTGAGTTCCAAAGATTTCCAAATTCTTTTTAGAGGCAGGCCCATGTACCGTGCTTCGTAATCCAAATGGGAGAGTATACACTTAAAAAACACTACGTATGATATGCAAGTGCATTTTAGATATCCCAACAATATTAAATTCATGTAAATTACATTTCTTATTTGTCACTAAGAGGCACAAGATATCCAATAGTTTGGAAAGTACATGGCTGTACCACTTCTTTACTAATTTGTGGCAGTTAGCATTTCCTATAATCACTAAGCTCACAAAGTAGAATATTAAAGGGTGAGATCTTTCCTTTAAAAATCTAGCTAAGGACTATTAATGTTTCTATTTTTATTTTCCCTTTTACCCAGTGCTCAGAGCACTATACAGTGGTACTTTGGGTTACAGATGCTTCAGGTTACAGACTCCACTAACCCAGAAATAGTACCTCGGGTTAAGAACTTGGCTTCAGGATGAGAACAGAAATTGCGCGGCAGCGGGAGGCCCCATTAGCTAAAGTGGTACCTCAGGTTAAGAACAGTTTCAGGTTAAGAACGAACCTCCAGAGCAAATTAAGTTCTTAACCCGAGGTACCACTGTATATAGTGGCATCACATTTTATTCTCACAGCCTTATAAAGTAGTGTAGGCAGCAAGATTGTGGCTACCCTGAAATAAGCTTCATAGCATAGTTTGGGATTTGAGTACAAGTCTCCTTGATTAAAGAACAACTGTTTGCTACACCACATCAACTAACCTATTAAAAGTAAAATAAAAAAGTAATAACAGAAATCACTCCTTAACCAGACAGCTCATATAGAAATGGGCTGCAGATTTTTCCTCTGCGGAACAAAGACATTTGGGCAAGAAAGGAGGTTCAGTTTTCTCCATTCCCTCAAATAGGTGACCGGATGGAACAGCGCCTATCATTGCTTTTATTGATTTTCAGAATTGGAATAATGTAGGTTTTAAGAAGTAGGGTTTGCCTATCATTTTTAAAGTATTTGTTTAGCATCTTGGGGTGAAACTTAACTAGATAGAGAGGCTTTTAAATAATTTGCCCTTTCCTGGTAGATTTTGTGATCTTTGTGTATGCCAAACAATGTGATCCTAAGATATTAATAAGTTAACCATATATTTAACAGTATTATTACTATTACTATTGTTATTTGAATTTATATACCGCCCTATATCCAGAGGGCTTTCTTGGCTGAAATATAACTTAATGATGACTGCATTCTGAATGTTAATCCTGTGTAGTTTTATCGTTTTATTGATACACACAACCCCCAGGTCAAAAGTACAGTCTGCTCACAGTGGGATCCTCATGATTGCCCACAAACCCATTTGTCCTTCCCTCCCTATGGTGTAGAAGCAGAACCTCAGGACATAGTGGAGAATAGATACATACATTTTTTATATTCTCACCTACCTGATTGTCTTATTCAAGTTGCTTAATATTCAGTTCACCTCTAATTTTCTTTCTGTAATGTCCTTGCCTGCTGTAATGGGAATTAAGGAAAAAGCAAAACTCATAAGCCCTGCAATGATTCCCTTGAATGTGGGTGGTGGAGCATTGTGCTATAGGGAAACATAATTAAACTTTCATTTTTCTTCTAGGTGGGCATTAACTACCAGCCTCCTACTGTTGTGCCAGGAGGGGATCTGGCCAAGGTGCAACGTGCTGTGTGTATGTTAAGTAATACAACTGCCATTGCAGAAGCTTGGGCTCGTCTTGACCATAAATTTGACCTGATGTATGCTAAGCGAGCCTTTGTGCATTGGTATGTTGGAGAAGGTATGGAGGAAGGAGAATTTTCTGAAGCTCGTGAAGATCTAGCTGCTCTTGAGAAAGATTATGAAGAAGTGGGTGTTGATTCTGTGGAAGCTGAGGCTGAAGAAGGGGAAGAGTATTAGAAAAAAAGTAATGTCAGATGATTATTTGAAAATATTTTCATACTTCAGTTCACTTGTTCTGTTTCAAATAAACATTTAAGCGTTGTAGCAGTTTCGTTTAATCATTTAAAATAGCTTTAAAATCTTTCTTAGAATAGTTATAAATATATTCTGAGAAAAGTATAAAATAAAGTTTCTGTCAGAAATGCTGTATACTGCCTCCTAGATTTGAAGATCTATTCTCCCTTCCCCCTTGCATTCCTTTTGCAACGATCTTGAAAACCTGAAAAATGAAAAATTTATATGGAAAAGAATCATACTAATACGTTACAGGATCCTAAATCTTAGCAGACATGTCTTTATAATGAAAATCACATGGGGATATCATTGTGCACATTGAGCTTTGTGTTAAATAAAGAAACATGAATGAATGTATGTATATCTTCCGTTATTTCTTTTTTTAAAAGTTTCTGTTTCCTATCCTATGGTTTAATAGAACCTGATAATGGTGTCATGTTCCTCCTTATACAGGACATTTCCAGAACCAACTGGAAAGAATACCTCATGAAAGTATCCTTAAAGCTTAGGTAGAAAAACTATGTAATCTGTCCATGTAAATTTTAAAATAAAGACAAAATGCAAGCAATACATTGAGAAAGGGAATATAAACCCATCTTTTCAGGCAGTCGAGTCCTTTACAAAGGTTTGGAGTCGTACCAAAGAATAGTATTTGTGTCTTAAGAAACTGGATCATAGCATGAAGTAGCTTCCAGTTCATGTGCAATACCATTCTGTATTAGAAGCAAAATTCACTGTGTTTTACTCTGAGGTGCTGCTGTGGGTAAAAACCACAGTGCCTAGGGCTTGCCGATCGCATGGTCGGCGTGGTTCGAATCCCCGTGCCGGGGTGAGCTCTCGTCATTCGGTCCCAGCTCCTGCCCACCTAGCAGTTCAAAAGCACCCCAAGTGCAAGTAGATAAATAGGTACCGCTTTCTAGCAGGAAGGTAAACGGCGTTTCCGTGTGCTGCGCTGGTGCTGGCTCGCCAGAGCAGCTTCGTCACGCTGGCCACGTGACCCAGAAGTGTCTCCGGACAGCGCTGGCCCCCCGCCTCTTAAGTGAGATGGGCGCACAACCCTAGAGTCGGACACGACTGGCCCGTACGGGCAGGGGTACCTTTACCTTTAAGTACATACTACAATCTTAAGCAGCAATAGCATATAGGCATTAACTTTTTTGTTACTCAAGTCATTAAACATGGTTGCGTATTAAAGCTGATTCTAGATCTCGTGTCCCTGCTATGCAAAACCTGCAACCGAAACATTTTGACTGGTTGCAGGGGTAATTGTGATAAGTAACAATGGCAGCCTGTGTGTTTGTCTTTATTGTTGGGAATCCAAAGACTTTTATTAAGATTCATTATAATAGAAAATGCTGTTAAATTTGAAGAACGGGTGCTATTTTATATTTGCATGTTCATTCAAAATTGCAATGCTCTCAATGTTAAGTTTACAATTAAGCTTGGGTTGCATTTTTTACAACATTTGAATACTTTTCTAGCCTCCAGTTAGTATGAATAGAGCTTGCTTGTATTTATCCCTTGTCCTGTAAAAATGAGCTTTAACGTTTGCAATTATTTGAATAATGGGTAGGAATGAATGAGCCTGTGGCCACGGAATACTTAACGGCCTTGAACCATAAAACAGATTTAGGGTTGGATGCAATGCCGTATGAGATGTGGGTATATGATACGGGATGGCCAAAGGTTTATGGAATGCATAAGCCAGCACCTTATTTCTGTATGCATTAGCTATTATTGCTGAGATAGTGTCAGGGTTGACCTGTGAGTGGGTAATTTTCTGTTGGATTGAGAAATAGCCTCTCCCATTCTCAGGGCTAGGAAGGTCTCAGCAGCCATCTAGGGTCTTGAAGACATTGAAGGAGGGCCCTTCTATTTCAGCAGCTGAATTCTAGAGATTTTGATCACTTGGGCCCTGGAATGACCCTGGGGTGGCAGGTACTAAGGTCATACATCTTATTTTGCAGACAAACTTCCAGATTTGGGGCTATTCAGCCCACATAAGCTTAATTGGATAACAATGACTTGATTCCTTGTATCAATAAGAGTGCAGCATCAGAACAACTGCAAGAGCTTAAGGTTTCTATGAGTACTATGTGGCAAAGGTATTGTGAAGAGCCCAGTTTGAGTTTTCAAAGGTGTTGTCAAATGGGAGTGGTCTAATTTCAAAGTATTAACTTGCCTCCTTTTAGCCATAAAGCAAATAAATTGGAAATGTGGTGTGGAAGAAAAATGCTAATAAAAAGGATTGTTCCAAAAGAGACAGCAGTTGAAAAGTTAAAATCAGTATGTTAGAAGAGGAAAAAGAATAAAGTAGAAGAAATGATAGTCAACCAGCATAATGGGAATTGATTTCAGCATAATTATTGGAAAGGCCAATTGAACTTAATTGTTAAGGAAGTAGTAGGTCTACAAAAGAGATAGAAGCAATTCCAACACTAAAGCCAAGTTAACCTGTGCATGACCATTGCTTTCTCATTTCTTGATCATTCTGATTATGAATGAGCTGCCTCTGCAAATGAAAATTCTATCCCATATTTGCTCTGTGAAAGCTCATTTTAATCAAATGATGAAAGTGGTTTTCTGAGGTTACCTGCAGCTAAGGATTGTTGAAGTATGGCTAATAAAGCAATTAAAAACCAGGAGATGACTGAGTATGTAGAACAGCTATCAAGAATATCTTGAAAGTATCCTCGTGAACACAAACAGCTGAGAGAAATTTAGTATCTAATGAGTTTTAATTAAAGGCTATAAACTATTCAGAAGGCAGTGTCCCTAGTATTTAGTAGAAGCAACTACTGTGTTGAGCAGAAAATCCTGCTCACTAGTAAGATAGGACTAACAGCATTTTCACAAACCATATATGTACAAGTTGACACTATACATCTTGATGGGTCTAGTAAAGTTAAATATACTTCATTTTGAGTTTGGATTTTCATAGGTGATCAGGAAGAAATAATATCACTGGTGCTGTTTTTGCTATAGGCATATGCGCAGCCTGTTTGTCCATCAATTCATATTTTAAAATGTATTAAGTGACATACATTAAGATGTTAAATTCTTACTATTTTCAATTCTGACATTGCCTTATGATGAATATTCAATCCACATATGTACTGGATGATTCTGTCATAGTCTGCCCTCTTGTACTATATAGCGTGGGGAAAACAGCAGATGACTCATAACGTGCAAGTTTCCTGGAACTGAAGGTCATGTTTTATAAATGACTTTAATGATTGCTCAAAGTAAATTAGAAACTTTCTTACTCAGAAGTAAAACTCACAACTATATTTTGATTTCATCTTCAACGAAACTGTTGTAGAATGAGCAGACTAATCTCATTCGCACCAAATACACTGACATCTCATTCTGTAAATGTGGCAGTAAGCTGGGGAAGGTTATAAAAACATGGTTGTGCATATCATTCACTTTTTCTTAAAATCAAATGTAGCCCTTCTTTGGGAGCTCTAAAATAGTTATCCCAGTTGTGGGCTGGTTTTCAAAAGAAGTATGCAAACAATGCACTACAGATCTAGCCCTATTCCATAGGGTGCCAAGAATCAGTTTTGAACCATGTCCAGTAGTGACTGTTAACCTGCAAGTGTAAAAGAGTAGCACTCTATACTGCATGCTTTCTTCTTTTCCAGCAGTTCATTAGCTAATTATTTACAACAATAGATTAAGTGGCAATGCCGCTGTTTCAGTTCAGTGCAATATAAAAATCAGTGTCAAAGCCTGGGTTATGCTACAGTATATGCTACAGTACGGTGTCTCTCAAGTGGTTTCAAATAAACATAATCCTATTCCCTAATCATGGCCAAATTGAGAAGCTTGTCACGCAGGTTGTGTGTGACATAAATACCATTTCCTCTGCTACAGGTTTACCACATAGTAAAAAGTGGAGCGTCGTATGCAAATACCTTTAAAAACTACGTCAGAAGGCTGAGTTCAAATAATGAGAGTTGAGAACGTTAGCTGGAGTTGACAGAATAGAGCTGCAGCTTTTCGCAAATGATGGCACCAGCTAATTAAGTAGGGTGCAGGCACATGTTTGTTTTAAGAACATCGATAAGAGGAAGCTAGTATTTGCATTTGGGATCTGGTGTTTATTCTGCTCCAGGAAAGGCTTTGTAAAGAAGGACCTACTGTTGATTCACTGAATAACATCCAGTGTTCTGGCTGGTTTTATGGAGAGTGAGTATGGGGGTAAGTTCTATGAGCTTTAAGTACTGATCACATCTAGGATTTTAAATTTGCAATGCTTTATCTCCAGTTTGGCTAATAATCTGTCTAGATCCAGCAAGCCATCTCATGTAGTCCTCAATACTGGATATGGCAGACCCTGGAAAATACTTGTGCAACTAAGGGACGTGGGTGGTTCTGTGGTCTAAACCACTGAGCCTCTTGGGCTTGCCGATTGGAAGGTCGGCGGTTCAAATCTGTACGACTGGGTGAGCTCCCGTTGCTCTGTCCTTGCTTCTGCCAACCTAGCAGTTTGAAAGCATGCCAGTGCAAGCAAATGAATAGGTACCACTGTGGCGGGAAGTTAAGCGGCATTTCCGTGCACTCTGGCACTCGTCATGGCATCCTGTTGCTCCAGAAGCAGTTCAGTCATGCTGGCCACATGACCCGGAAAGCTGTTTGTGGACAAATGCTGGCTCCCTCAGCCTGAAGCAAGATGAGTGCTGCACCCCATAGTCACCTTTGACTGGACTTAGCCAAACAGGGGTCCTTTAACTATCATACTTGTGCAACTCTATGTGTTTGTGTGCATAGCATAGCATACTTGAGGTGCATTTCTTCCTCTGCCTGAGTAGAAAATGTGCTATGTGTGTGTATCGGAAGCTGCATATACAGCCGTAATCAGATGGTTGACACTATCAGCTTTGAGAGTGATGCCCATCTGTTTGTAAGGTGGGGAGTGAGGCAGCGTACACACCATTTAAAGCACATAGCTTCCCTCAAAGAATCTGGGGAACTGTAGTTTGTTGAAGGATGATGGGAGCTGTAGCTCTGTGAGGGGTAAATAACGTTCTCAGGATTCTTTGTGGGAAGTCATGTGTTTTAAATGTATGGTGTATGGGCAGCCTGAACCTAGCCATCCCATTCCACCATCCTGACTGACTTGAGCTGGTGGAACTAACAAAGATGATCTCAGTTGTAGTAGGCATTGGCATTTAGACCATGGTTACTGGTGGTCACCTGTGCCTAGTTAAAAAGGTAAAGGGACCCCTGACCATTAGGTCCAGTCGCGGACGACTCTGGGGTTGCAGCGCTCATCTCGCTTTATTGGCTGAGGGAGCCGGCGTACGGCTTCCGGGTCATGTGGCCAGCATGACTAAGTCGCTTCTGGCGAACCAGAGCAGCGCACGGAAACGCTGTTTACCTTCCTGCTGGAGCAGTACCTATTTATCTACTTGCACTGCGTGCTTTTGAACTGCTAGGTTGGCAGGAGCAGGGACCGAGCAACGGGAGCTCACCCCATCGCGGGGATTCGAACTGCTGACCTTCTGATCAGCAAGCCCTAGGCTCTGTGGTTTAACCCACAGTGCCACCTGCATCCCTTTTCTCTGCCTAGTTACTCCTGCATAAATCCTCTTCAAGGAAATGACACCCGCCCATTACCAGAAAGAGCAGTGTTTTGCACTTTCCTTTTCATGTCTTGACTGAAAAATGTTTTCCTGTCTTGTTTTGGGGTGCATTATGGAATCACAGAACTGCGGAATTGGAAGGAACCACAAGAATAATCTAGTCCAACCCCCTGCAATGCAGGAATCTTTTGCCCAACGTGGGAATGAAACCCACAACCCTGAGATTAAGTGTCTCATGCTCAACCATGCTTGTTATGTTATAGCTGGTTGTTATGTAATCTCATCTCGGCAGCAAAGAATACATTCAATTTATACCTTTTCTGTTGTATAGCTTTTAGGACTGCATAGCGTGTTCACTTAATACCATAATTTTATTTACTTTTATTACATAAGACAGTTGAATGGTGCCTTGTACGCCTCCTTCCAGCAACTCCTGCAGCCAAGCTGGTGCCAAACATGGCTCTGCTTCCCTTTGGACCACATCAGCAAGGCTGAGACGGAGGTCTTGTCATCCGGGCAGCCCAGGACCTCCGTACACCCTGCCCAGGATTGCGCCCTGAGGAGGTCACTTTGATGTTGCTAATGCAGCAGTTTGACTTCACCCCTGGAGGTGCACTCAGTTGTCTCTTGAGACAGACTGATGCAAATGACACTTTACTTTTGCGCTTAATATTAAGCATGTTGTAGAAAGTATAAAAACATAAAAGTCTATTCAAACAACCTGTATAAGAACATGAAGAGAGCCCTGCTGGATTAGACTAAGGATCCATCAGATTCAGCAGCCTGTTCCCAACAGTTGGCAGTCAGACCCATATGAACTCTGATTCATCACTACTAGTAATCAATGCCTGCCCTGTCCTCCATAAATTTGTCTCATGCCTGTTTAAATCCATCTAAGTTGGTTGCTGGCACCGTGTTTTTTGGTAACAAGTCCAAAATAGACCAATTTTATAATAATTGGATAGGAATAATTATTTTATGTAATTTAACGCACATTCCACTTTCCCCTGCCTCCGAGCAGCAAATGTAAAAGCAACAGATTTTCAAACCAAGAACAACAGCAGAAAGCAAAAAAGGCGAAGAGCAACGCCAATAATTAATACACTGGCACCCTTAGGGAGCAACGGCAGGATATAAATTTATTTAATTATTTAATTAAATAAGCAAACAGCAACAGAATCAACTGAATAATTTCAGTTGCCAGAAGAACACCTTTGGAGGCAAGAGTTTTCCATAGATTTGTGGGAGGTACAACAACAACAAAACCCCTGCTATATCTGTCACCAATCTTGCCTCAGAAGGCGATAGACACACAAGAAGGATTGCAATACCAAATCTTAAAGGATGAGCAGATTTACATATGAGGAGACAGTCCTTCAAGTAGTTTTGCATTGGGTTTTATAGGTACTTATTATGTAAGTCAGCCTTTGCCAACAGAATCATTGGCTCAGGCTGACCAGAGTTGGAATTCAAAACACCTGGTGGGGCACCAGTTTGGTGAAGGAAGTCAAATATTAATGGAATATTATTGGAATATTAATGGCCTTTCTCCATCGTGGAAGTCAAGGCAGCTTACATGGGGTTTCTCAATGAGTCTCACAACGAGGCACTAGTTAAAGAGTCTGCCACGGCTTCTTTTGAAGAAAACAACAATACTTAGCTACAGCTAAAGTGGTTTTGAAACATAGCTCAAGGTCACATCCTTGTTCAGCAGGAAATTTAAAAAATAAATAAACCACCAAGCACCGTATTTCACAGCACACTTCAAGGTCACATTTCAGCTCCTAAACCATAACAAAAATAGAATAAAATTCTAGCAGCCAGGTTCCAAGGGAACATAACACACGCAGAGCACCCTCGTACAACGATGAGCTTAAAATGTGAAATGGCGAATGCTGAGAATACTGACACAAATGCCACAACCTTCCCGGCACCTATAGCTGAGAGTGAAATAGTTTGCCTCTTTTTTCATGAATCAGATGCTCATGAGCTAAGATGAACTCGGGGAACATAAGCACTAACCCCTCCCCCACAGAAACAGAAAATGTTTTACATGGTTATATTGCAAACAAAAAATAAGAGAAGAATAGCCCAGTTCTTGCCTGTTTTGGTTATAGATCTCATAGATCTCATTTCCTTCCTGTTTTGGTTATAGATCTCAAACTTACAGCTGGTAGTTTCAATGAGACGTCAGGCAGAGAGGAAACCATCTCTGTGTTGCTTTTGCTGTTGTTGCGTCTTCCTTTTCATCTTGTTTTTCTTCCCTTTCTATTCATTTGCTGCCAGTCGCCTTCTTCGAGTTCTGTGACTTCCTCTTCACTGCCTACTTCTCTCAGATGTTTGTCTTCATTTGGTTGCAGTTCCAGTTGAGTTAATTATTATTATTTTATTTTAGCTTCCAGTTGTATGGAGGAGGCAGCTTTAGCTACTCCTTCATAATTTATTAGGAGTTTGAATGGGTAAACCCATTGGTATCTTCTGCCTGCTTCACTGAGTGCTGTGGTATAAAATTTAGGTTCACATCCGCATCGCAGCAGCATTTCAATGGGAGAATGAAGAGCATATACTAATTAACCCAGGTTGATTAGAGAAGTCCTTAACTATGATATGATTTAGTTGATTTTGCAGTAGGACCAATATGAATGCTAAGACTCAAAGCTTTACTGCGGTGCTATCAAACCCCTTGGTGTCCTATTGCAGGGCCATGCCTAGCCTACATGAGTGGAAGTGGCAAAGGTGGGATTTGACCCTGCTAATGGCTCAGAGAAACCAGGTTGGTCTCCTCCACTACTCCTAAGTGTTCAATCCTTACAGCAACTCTAATATTGTAGGTGAGTATTGATACCTCCGGGGACGCAGGTGGCGCTGTGAGTTAAACCACAGAGCCTAGGACTTGCCGATCAGAAGGTTGGCGGTTCAAATCCCCGCAACGGGGTGAGCTCCCATTGCTCGGTCCCTGCTCCTGCCAACCTAGCAGTTCAAAAGCATGTCAAAGTGCAAGTAGATAAATAGGTACCACTCCGGCGGGAAGGTAAACGGCGTTTCCGTGCGCTGCTCTGGTTTGCTGGAAGCGGCTTAGTCATGCTGGCCACATGACCCGGAAGCTGTACGCTGGCTCCCTCGGCCAATAAAGTGAGATGAGCGCTGCAACCCCAGAGTCGGTCACAACTGGACCTAATGGTCAGGGGTCCCTTTACCTTTACCTTATTGTTACCTCCATATTACACATGGGAGATTGAAAGAAAATGGATTCCCTGATGGAATGAGCTCATGGTTCAGATGGGTTTTGAATGGGGATGGGTGGGGGGCACCGACCAGTTGATTCATTCTTTAAACTATCATCCAGTGGCCTTCACTTCAATAGCCTCATTGTCTCTTTTTTGAAGGAAACTGAACTGATGGAGACAAGCAGCCTTCAAGCCAACTGTTCTAGTCAAGGGAACACAAGCCTCCCCATTCCACCTTATGTGGAACGCTTCCAACTTGCTATATACATTCCCACATTCATCCTGGGATTGCTGTTCAACGGAATGGCGATGTGGTTTGCCTGCCGCAAGATCAGGCAATGGACAGAACCCATTATCTACATGGCATCACTGATGGTTTTTGATACCTTGATGCTCTTTGCTCTTCCCTTTAAGATAATTTCCTATCACAAAAGCGAGTGGGATCTCGGCAGTGCCTTTTGCTCCTTCCTGGAAAGCTTGTATTTTGTGAACATGTACGGAAGCATCTTAACCTCCACATGCATATGTGTGGATAGATACATTGCTATATTGCACCCCTTTGTCGCCGTGACCCTAAGATCTCCCAAGAAAGCAGCCACAACTTGTCTTGTCATCTCAGCTGGGGTGTGGGCAGGAACTGCATATACGTATCAACTTCACCAACATGGAGGCCCCTGCTTCTATGGCTTTTCCGGAAGTATTTGGAAAAACACCATCTTGTTTGCCACCCTGGAAACAGCTTTTCTCATTTGCATGACAGCTATGATCTTCTGCACAGTCCGGATCATTGTATGCCTGCGAAGGAACCAAACGCCTGATGAGCCCCTCACAAACAGGAGCAAATCCATCAATATAATCACAGCAAACCTGACTACGTTTCTCATCTGCTTCACCCCTTTGCATGTGGCCCTGGTGTTATATTATCTTGTGAAGAACCAAATACTGGATGATTGCCAGCAGATGATTCGCTCATTTGTTCAGATCAGCCTGTGCTGGGCTAATCTCAACTGCTTCCTGGATGGTATCTGCTACTATTTCGTCTTAAAGGAGTTTATGAAATTTGCCTCAACAGAGAAGAATACACAAGCAAGTACCATTGACTAAAGTATTCGATGAGCAGCCATTTTGGATGTGCTGTTGTGAAGCGGAAATTTCTCCCCTTGGAACAATTTTGCTGAAGTGTGCTTAAATTCGTGTCATATGATGTTAATTATAAGCTACCTTGAGAAAACTGTGTTTTGAAAAGTGGCATTTCAGTTCCTAAATAAATAAAACAAACTGTGTGAGAGGGACATCCAGACTTGTGTGCACCAATTAAATCACATTATGTTCAGAATTTCCTGGAAATCAAACCAGAGCCCACAATGAGGACTATGGTAAGGTAGCAGTTGTCCCCAAACCCATACAGTATTTGAGTTTACAGGCAACCGATTTCTCTATTATTGTACTGGTTTTTGTCATTTAATATTGATATAAATCCATTGGCTGTAATGATGTTACTCCCATGTTTTTACCAGTAAAATGAATAGCACAGCCAATTCTGGTGCAGTTTTCTGCATTTCATCAAGCTTTTTCTTACGTTGCAAAATTGTAATGCTTTGGACAGGAAGATGCATGGTGGGCTTTATGCTTGCAGAACATTTACTTGGAAATATGATTCAGCAGCTTCCATTCTCTTTTGGTTTACGAGCTTTGGTTTCATAATTACAAGACGGAAAGACCGATGTTAGAGAAGGCCTCTCAGGGAACTCAAAAGTCTGCTCACTGCTTTGTGACATTTTAGTTAGTCGTAATAAAGGTATTGCCCTACTGTTGCTTTACAAGTAGTAGGAACTGTACATCCAGATGGCCATGACGTTCAGTGCTGTCTAACTAGGGGGTTCTCAGCTGATGGAATTGCATGAAATTAAGCACTTGTGTTGCAATGCATTCATTCACTGCACCTACTGTAGCATCCTGCTTGTGGTTAACGCTTAGCTGGAATGAAATATTCAACGCAGCAATAGAGAAATTAAAATAATAATTTATTTGTCAGACAAATAAATGTGAGGCACAGTGGTATATGGTTACCAAGCTCTGGCCTGGCCTCCTGCCATTATGGCCAGCACTTATATTCCCTCAGCCCAGCCCCCTGGTTCCTCCTTTGGCTGCCTCTGTCCAATCAGCCTGGTTAAAATTCCTATTGGCTGTTTGCTAGAACCAATCATAAAAGATACACCCATTTCCTATTACCTTTTATGGGAGACAAAGAGCTATATTTCCTTCTATTTATAATTGGCAAACAAATAGCCATTAACCTCTACAAGGCACCTTAATTACCAGATAACCTTTTGCCCTAGACTAGGCGCCTTAACTAACATTTCACCTTTTGCCCTATTGCCCTATTCACTCCAAAACAGATGGTGGCTAATTTTATCTGAACAGATCTTTTGTTCATCTTCCCACACAGCATCTATGAAAGAGCTCCTTCTTTGGAGGTCATATGTCAGGAGTGCTCTTGATGGTGTTTTTCCTGCTTGGCAGGGGTCTGGACTCAATGGCCCTCGTGGTCTATTCCAACTCTTCTATGATTCTATGATTCTATGAAATAAGAATCTAACATTACTTTCTAAATCCTTTGCATAATTACATTTAAGCCAATATATTTCATACATAACATATATAGATTTTTAGAAGCAAAGACCTTTTCTAAGTAAAAAAGGAACTTTATAAAAACAGTTTTGAAAGCAACCCCTTAAATCTACACCCCCCTTTCAAGCCAGCTGTTGTTTGTATTAGCTCTTTGCCCTTTTAACCTTAGGAAGATGTGGCTCAAGTTTAATGGGAGGCACAATAATTATTACTTTTTAATTGTGTTTTTGCAACCTTGATTGTATTCTATAATTTGTATGGTCAGTGTGACCTTTTGCTCCCAGCCTGTTTTATGACCGCAATAAACCAAAGGGGCCTCTGACAAAGACCTTGCCTGCTGGTTTCCTGTCTCGAAAGAAACATTTGTGAATTTAAGCTCATTTTTAGAATACAGGAATCTGATCAAAATATAAGCCTTGATTAAAATGCAGGCTATGATCAGATGCCTCACTACCACTTCCCCCCCCTCTAAGCTCAAAGCTCCAAAACATCTCCTTTCAGACCATCTCCCTCCACGGTTGGAAGGCAATGAAAATAGTGGTGGCATGGGAGCTGGTGCGCTCATCCTGTCTCCTCCATGTGCTTAATTAATCCTCTTTGCAAGGACTGAAGACATGTATAATCAGGGCTCTATTTCAACCGCAACTCACCAGAACTCAGTTCTGGCACATCTCAAGTGGCTACCATTGTCACTGTAAGAGAAGTTTTGGCACCTCTTTTTCTAGAAAAGTAGCACTGGGAGAATCCTTCAGGAATACATACACAGAAATAAGAGACAACTGCAACCAGAAGTAAAATATTTTATTATCTCATTCATTTCTCCTAAAAGGTAAGATTTCTTTCAGACAAAATATATAAAGCATTTAATGGTCTTTCTTTTGTTCCACCCGCCCTCCCCCCATCTCGTCACCTGATAACTGATGTTCTGTTCTTTGAATCATCTTTAGCTCCAGCAAAGAACTAAGGCCTTGTCCATGTGTTTCAGGTTTTGCACAAAGTTACCAAGGTTAATGACTGGCTTAAAACATGCACAACCAAACACAAAAAGGTTGGATTTCCAACTTGAGTAGCGCAGAAGAAAATGCAAGCCTAATTTTTATTACTGTGCCACAATGCTCACTAAAGAAACTGTTATGATGCTCCTTTCCCTTCAGGATCTGTACCATTCAGATGAAATTGCAATGAAAATCAATAGGAATTTGAACATTACTCCTAACCAAGCAGAGTGCATACCTCAAAAGGAGCTGAAA
Organism: Podarcis filfolensis; assembly: GCF_964270895.1. NCBI lineage: Eukaryota > Metazoa > Chordata > Lepidosauria > Squamata > Lacertidae > Podarcis > Podarcis filfolensis. The sequence goes on along the minus strand of NC_139608.1, from coordinate 33,670,894 downwards.
ATTCTGTTTGCACAGGCAGGTAAAAGTTAAAATAAAATCCAAGGATGGTTATAAGTAATATGCCTTTATGTTGTGACTGCTTTAATTGGAATCACACTGAGTCCACCTCCACATGGCAAAATGTGTGCATTGTTTTGAGTTTTTCTCTATTTTGCAGCAGCCAGACATTAGGCATTTTGTTATTATTAACACTGGCTAAACCACTCAATTTGCCATACAGAGGTGGTGTCATCATGCCCTATATTTGGGTGGGCAGGTTTCCGACAGCACAGTGGCAGATCACTCCAGGCCACTACTTCATCGCAGGGAGCAAATGCCACAGGGACACTTGAAGCACATATTGTACTGCAATTTGTGCACGCATAGCTACCCTAAACCTTGTTCAGAAGCACCAAGAGTTCAATTTGAGATGCAGGCACATTCCTGAAATATAGATGTGTTGACAACTCAGATCTTCTGTAACCTGGGAGCTGTTCAATGAGACCCACAGTTCTCTCCCACTACATGCTATGGGAGACAACCTTGCCACAGATATTCTGACAAATATGAGATCTTCTCTTCCTGTGTCCACCTGCTCCATCTCCCAGCTCCACACAAGCATCCTATGCCCTACACAACACCTGGACCAACGTTCTCCCAGGGACTGATCCATTAATGCCCTCAATGGTCAAGACACATGATGAAGATGCTTCAGACTGTGCAATTTGCATTTCCAGTATATTAAACGCAACCACAGCTTTTAGTTCTGTTATCTTCTGGGAGAATTTTACTGTGTAGGAAGTGTTTAGCAAAGTTCTGCTAAACGAATGTTGGTCTCTTTTCTGTGCATCCCTCTCCCTCCTCATATTCCCTGAACTCTACTTGTCTAGGGGTGTTCTCAACCACATTTTTCCATCTGCCACACAAAAAAGAAAATTGTCTAACTGCAGTCCAACTTTATTTGATTTTTCTTGTTTAACCAATCTTTTCCAAGAGCAGACGTCTAGGGCCCTGGATCATAATCTACTGTTCAACTTCTGATGTTTAGAAACCTAATGGGTAGTATATAGTGTGCAAGGAATTGGGAGCCAATCTTTCCTCCAGTGTGCAATGCTACTAATCCCTTTCTCGTTGTTATTATTATTGTGGAGGGTGGGCAACATGAATCACAGCCCTACTACCTATTTGCATGGAGGTCCTCATCATTATTTCAACCAATCCATTCCTATAAAGCAAGAGCTCAATCTGACTGTTGCATCTACAAAACCTCCATTATAAACATCTGGCAAAAATGAATTGCTAAGTAATATTCTGAAACATTTATTTAAGATCCCAAAGATAAGTCAATCAAGATAAACATTTGGTCCAGGTTCAGTTGTCATCTATCCAATGGTAAAAAGACTAGTGGGCCCTGTTTCACTTGGAGATGGTGAGACAATCTGGACACTGGGAGAGCCAGCTGTATCGACCTCTTCACCAGCAACATCTCCCAGAATGGTTTATTCTTGCTGGTCTACAAACTCAGGATTTTAAGAGTTTGCTTTTCTTTCTCCTGAAGATTCAGGAGAACACAACCAATCTTGCATGCAGATCAGTGGTACACGCATCCCTTGCATTGTGGGATTGTGCCTCTTACAGAGAAATGAGGAAAAAATGGCAGGCAAGCTAGCACAGAAAGGCAACGAATGCTGCTATGTAAAGCCTAGAACAGAGCTTTCCAAACTGTGTCGACACGTCAGTGTGCTGACTGCAGGCAAATGTTCCCTGCGCTGCTTCTCAAGGCTGAAAAGGAGTTAGTGTCGCCTCTGGTTTGCTAGTAAAACTGAACTGCTGTGTTGCGAAATGATGCATGTCTAAAAAGTGTGTCACCAACGTGAAAAGTTTGGAAAGCTCTGACCTAGAATAACAAGTCCATGAATTTCGATGTTGAGCTGCAAGGATACTGATACAGCTTCATTGCCCTTTTAGGGAATTAATTTCACTGGAGATTTTCTGTTAATTGATTCATATAAATGGTTCTTTGCGCTGAGAAGGAAGTGGCACTCTAGTGAAAAAGGCCAACTCTTCTTTTTTATTATTACGTTTATAATCCACCTTCCAAGGAGCTCCTAACCAACAAATGAACCCCATTCATCCTCACAACAGTATTGTGAAGTTGGTAACGCTGAGAGTGAGTGGTTGGTTCACCGTCACTCAGATAACTTTGTGGTTGGGTACAGATTTGAAGTAGGGCCTCCCGATTCTCAAACTTCTCATTCTCTTTCAGAAGAGATTGTTGTGCTAGCTTTCTCAAGAGAAACCTAATACTCACATTTTGGGGTCGTTGTCTAAATTTAAGCCCAGTGATGTGTGAATGTTGAATGTAAATGCAAAACAAAGACACCCAAGGCCCAGTGTTGCCCACATGTGACCTGAGAAGTTAGTAATGCGCAAGCAATGGGAGCAAGAAGTAAATTAAGACACATTCTCTCAAGGACAGAGCAAGAACGCCTGCGCGGATGAGTAGAGGAAAAGCCCAAGAGGGTTACATTGGGAGTGCAGCTCTCACAACTTCTGGCAAATGGCTGTGTCAACCACAAAAGTGTTTTCAAAATGGCGGATGTGATGACATGTCTCAGCAGCACGTCGGTGGATATCTGGAAGAGAGTAGAAAGAAATGTCAGATTAAGGAATGGTGTGGCGAAGAAAGAAGATGAGTGTTAAAATAGAACCGGTTCAAGAATCAAGGATGTTGAAGCAAGGGCACAAAAATAATCCCATAACCATTTTTTAAAAATTGGCCTCCATCAAGGCATTTATTCTATTAAAGAAATAAGCTTTTTTTAGAAGAAGAAGAGTTTGGATTTGATATCCCGCTTTATCACTACCCGAAGGCATCTCAAAGCAGCTAACAATCTCCTTTCCCTTCCTCCCCCACAACAAACACTCTGTGAGGTGAGTAAGATTGAGAGACTTCAGAAAAGTGTGACTAGCCCAAGGTTACCCAGCAACTGCAAGTGGAGGAGCGGGGAATCGAACCCGGTTCACCAGATTATGAGTCCACTGCTCTTAATCACTACACCACACTGGCTCTCAGTAATAAAGACTATCATAATGATATCCTTTACAAAAGCATACAGTTATTCCTACTGTAAATCAGCTAGATGAATTAACAGCCTTCCAAGGGGTTTTATGCATATTGTGTTGAGTTTAATGTTTTTACTGATTTTATTGTTCTAATTTATCATTAGTGTATATTTTACTGCTTCCGACATTTGTTGTAAACCAACCAGTGGCCATGGTTGATGGGCAGTTAATAAATGTCTAAGTAAAATAGTTATCCTCTGTGGAATTGCAAAGATAAATGCTGTTCTGTCTTCAAAGCCCAGCTGAACAGTGTAACTCCAGCAACAGCAAAAACTTACGTCTTCTCGCAGTCCTGCGCTTCAGCCTGTATATCTCTTTGTCCCTGCACAGGGCATAAATGTAGAAGCCAAGCTGGTCCACGTCAGTGACATGTTCCGTCACTATCATCTCCTCCTGGATCATGTAGGTTTGTGGCAGGTATGCCCCTTTCTGAAACCACAGAATTAAATTCACAAAATCTTAACTATTACTGAGATTATTTGATGAGGATCAAATTTCAGGGGGAAAGTATGCCTGACAGCCATGATCTTTGCTCCTCAGAAATGATTTTATCAGGGCTTCAATATTTTGATCCAAGCAACATTCATTCATCTTCATCAGCAAAGGATTTAATTGGCATTTTGAAAACCAGCCGGGAGCAGCAGCACACTTCTGACAGGAACATCATCATTTTGTAAGCTTTCTGAAGACCATCAATACAAACAGGTATCAGGTGGAATCTTCTCATGGCTTAATTGGTTTTTATAAATCAAAAGGCCAAAAATGAACACATAGACCCTCTAGGGGGCCTCCACCTTTGTCCCCTGTTCTCAACCAGAGCCAGGACCTTTTCAACACTGGCTCCGGCCTGGTGGAACCCTCTGTCTCATGAGACCAGGGCCCTGCAGGATCTGATTTCTTTCCACAGGGCCTGTAAGTTGTTCCACCTGGCCTTTGGCTTGGAATCAATTTGATTCCCTCCCCCTCTTTCTTTTTTCCTTTCTCTTCCTGTGATGAGGCTGCATTTTAATGTTTTAATGTTGTATTTTAATCTTGTTTTTTAAGTTGTATTTCAATCAACTTGTTTTTATTATTGGTTGTTAGCCGCCCTGAGCCCGGTCTTGGCTGGGGAGGGCGGGGTATAAATAAAATTATTTATTATTTATTATTATTATAAACTTACATGGTGCCCTCAGTCTACGTTTAATTTGGAGGGCCACTATGGCAGGGACCAATGTTTTTTCTTACGTTACTCAATGCAGTGCAACATACAATGATAATGAAATACTAATACGACTAAGAGTGGGTGGTATCTCACTAGTAGACTCCATCAGCACAAAGGTTTCCACTTGCACAGCAGAACTTTCCCTCTTCTCGCCCCGCACCCCATGCCCTCTAAATCTGTTCTGGGGATCCCCCCCCCAAACACTCTGAAGCAGATGTGAGGAGGGTATGAAGCACACTCAGGGACAGCAGAGGAGGGGGAAGTTCTGTTGCACAAGTGGAAATCCTTGTGCTGACACAATGCCCGATCGCTAATAATTGTTTTTTAAAAACCATAGAGTTGAGGGGAAATGGCAATGATCTCATCGGGTTTCTTGGATAAATCTTTGTTCAAGAGCCTTGCTGAATCAAACCAAAGGACCATCTAGTCCTGTACCCTCTTCTCACAGCGACCAACCATATGCCTGCAGGAAACTAGCAAGCTTGTTCTGCCTAGGATAGTTTATGCAATTATACACTTTTCCAATAGGAAGGTAAGAAGATCGAATCAAAACACTGCCGAATTTTGCTTACTCTCTTTAGAGCTTTCCCACTCCATCTCTAAAGCTGCAAGCTAGTTGGCCCTGGAGTGCATGGAGGAAAAGCACAAATACACACACACACACACAGAGAGAGAGAGAGAGAGAGAGAGAGAGAGAGAGTGCACTGAAGACGTTTTGAGAGTTGGTGGTTATTTTTCTGAAGCAAATCACCTAGCGGAATTGGAAAACTGCAGTTCCATTTAGAGCCAGACCACCTTCCCAGTGTCGCTTTGTTTCTCAATGGTCTAAATGTAGCCACACAAGGCTAGAATTATAGTTAAGAAGCACTAAATAGGGAATCAGAAATGATATTGCAAAGTCACAGATGCACAATATGGCTCTGAATGTGTCGGTGGAAGAAAACAGAACTAGTTTAATAAGCAGGGGTTAATCTTCTTCACCCCACAGGCTTCCAACAAACAATATTAGGACAGAATAATAAAATATAGTTGGTTTTGAGCCTGCTAAGTGCAGGACTCTGTCCTCATTCATCTTTGGGTATACAAGTATCCTCATACTCAATCTGATCTGAATGACCAAATAGGTCAGATTGTGCCAATTCAATCCTTGCTGCTTAGAAACAAAGCAAAGAGACCATGATTTCTTTCTGGATTAGGTTGCCTTGTGCTGAGAAATGAGGGCAGTGCTTTGCAGTAGTTCTGCTTCAACTTGCCAAATTATTTTAGGAAATAGTTTGTGACTAGAAGAGAGTTCGCTTCATATCTGGGTGCTTGTGCTTCAGGGGCCCACAAGAGTCCTGCTCGATTGCCTACGTGCTCTGAAACGTTTACACGAACCACAAAGTGAGGTCATCTGGAAGCTTTTCAGCGAAGTCAGTTTGTGGTTGACTCCCAACGTCTCATTTTCATCGACTCAGAGGAGGAGGAAGAGGTGTTAAATCAATACCTGGGCATATTAATAGAGTGCATGATGTACAGTACATTGAAATTCAACCCAAACAAGATAGCAAAGCGTGTTGTGTTCAGCCTGCTCTGGAGAGGGTTGAACAATCAGGTTTGCAGTCTGGGGGTGCTTCTTGAACCATATTTGGCACAGAAGGTGTGGCCCTTTAGCACCTTTGCTGGGTGCTGACTGTGATCCTACCTGGACAGGAATAGCCCAGCTTCAGTTATCCATGCCCTGGGCGACCTCCCATTGTGTACCATGCACAGGACCAGTGATGGTCTGTAAACGTCAGAGTTCAAAACTGAGCTGCAACACTGCTGAACTGAGATTAGGAAACAAGACAGTGTGTTGCCAGATTCACTGGCTCCCAGACCATTTCTGGGGACAAATAGAAGCAATGGTTTTTGACTCTTAAAACCTTAAATGGCTTGAGATTGCGATGGTCCTTGATTATATAATGCCCTATCAAGAGAGGCTCACCTGGCATCTACCTAGATAACATTTTGGTGCCAGGTAGAGACCTTTTCATTTTGTTAAGCCTTTTGCTTCTACTTTAAGTTTCTGGTAAAGGTAAAGGTAAAGGTACCCCTGCCCGTACGGGCCAGTCGTGTCCGACTCTAGGGTTGTACGCCCATCTCACTTAAGAGGCCGGGGGCCAGCGCTGTCCGGAGACACTTCCGGGTCACGTGGCCAGCGTGACGAAGCTGCTCTGGCGAGCCAGCACCAGCGCAGCACACGGAAACGCCGTTTACCTTCCCGCTATAAAGCGGTACCTATTTATCTACTTGCACTTAGGGGTGCTTTCGAACTCCTAGGTGGGCAGGAGCTGGGAACGAAAGACGGGAGCTCACCCCGCCGCGGGGATTCGAACCGCCGACCATACAATCGGCAAGTCCTAGGCACTGAGGTTTTACCCACAGCGCCACCCGCGTTGTTTCTGGTATCTAGGCTGTTTTAGTCCTGCTTTATGTTTTATTAACCAACCCTCACTCCCACCAGAATTTTAAATCTGTTTGCCTCCCTAAGATTACACAATTATAGGGCAGCATTTAAAAAAAATGAAATTAATTTAAAAAAGCAAACACCTGCCCCAACACAAGACCATCTACTAAGCAAACAAGCTTCCCACCAGCATACTGACCTACACATTCCAAAACTGGAGGAGGCAAGCAGAGAGATCCCACAGTGATACCATCAGAATGGCATCAGCTGAATAGGCAGTTCCCCTGGCAAGCATCCCAAGCCACAGATGCCCTCCCACCCCACTTCCTGACCCAGTGATTGATTATCTCCTGGGAGATTAAGAAAACTCAATGGGAGCAGGGCATCTTAACACATTGCTATGCTGCTGTGCTGCCACATCAAGCTAAATCAATAGCCTGTTGTAAAATATTGCTGTCTCAGTCAATTAAGGAGAGTTCTCCAATGCCAGCAGAGCTGTTCTGTAAAAGTCAAGCTATCTGTTTATCTGCATCACGGAAGGAGATAGCATGTATGCAAGGCTGACTACGCATTTCCTGGCAATATCTATTTGTTAAATCCGACTAGATCTATTTATTTTTATTTAAATATTGATAATCAACAGTTCTATAAAGTATATCAAGGCAGTTTACAACATACAGGCAACCCCCTCATTTACACATGTTCAATTTGTGATGTCCCCACCCAGTGCACACTACTCAGGGGGTTCTCCCATCCTTCTCCCCCTCAACTAAGCAGCTGTTCCAGGAAAGAAAGTGAGGGGTAATACCCCACCTGCACAAGCAAAAGCCCTGGTGTTCGTAAGGTGAATCCTGCCCTGTGTTTCAGACTGTGCACAATTATTTTTATCTATTCTGTTTCATGTGTCCACTCCATTTTATCTTCAAAGCACCCCTGTGAGAATAAGGAACATTTCCCCCCTACCTTTACGTTAACCAACAGCTCCCAGAAACTCTGAGGTGGCATGACAGTGGTGGTGTTCAGCTCAATGACATAGCATTTATCCAAGCTGATGTCAAGGTAGGCAGTCAGACCCTGAAAGGAAAAACAGGCAGAATGAGCTCAAACAAGGGAGGCTATGTTGCTCTTGGTGAGAGAGCAGCAGAGGTTTACTCCAACAACCCAGGATCCCTCAGCCTAAGCAACCTTAGTACCTCTCATGCAACATCAAATATTAACCATTAGCGCATCCTCTTCTTGAAAGATCCTTCTAGTACAAGCTCTGCTTACAGGAGATACCTGTGATGTAATGTTAGGAAAAGGAACTGGTACACCTAACTGAGCAGGAACCTCTTTTGAAAGCTGTACTAAAAACATGGTCAGGAAAACTGCATCTCACATGGGCTTCCTGTCCTGTCACTCCTGCAAGCCTCTGAAGATGCTACAAGCATATTCAGGAGACGCCAAGGTGCAGCCCTTCCTCAGAAGCTGTCATAATATCCATAGCACGTTGCTTGTTCCTTACCCTCTGAAAGTCATGGATAATATCTGCAGGGTCGCTTTCACCAAAGTGGGGCATTGGGATGCTGATCTGCTCATAATTCTCGCCGAGGTAAATCCTCACGTTCTCATGCAGCTCCAGCTGCTCCCTCAACTCGTCTACGTAGAAAAGCTGGCAGAGCATCTCCTGCTCCTGATCTTCCAGGCCATACTGTGGAAATAAAAAGGGTGGTTGTAAATGCAGGGGCTCTTTGACCTTTGTTGCAAGAGTCAGAGAAAAAGCTTTCACACAGGAACAGCAGACAGTGCCTTATGCAGTGTTGGCCCACCAAATTCTGCATTAGCTGTGAAGGCTCTACCACGAACTCTCCATGGTTTTAGACGTGTGTTTCTCACCCACCTCTGGAGAGACCAGGGGCTGAACTTTGGGCTTTCTGCATCCCACACACTGAGCTAAGGCCCTTAAGATGAGGCAAATACAACAAACAACCTCAACATGGCTGCCTCCTGAAGCCGCTTTTCTTTTAAAACAAGTGACAGTTGGGGCTTTGTTGCACACATTTGCATATGATGTGCAGCTGGCCCTCAAGTGTGCTGCCTCTCTACCCAAAGCTTCTATGTAACTCAAAAGCAAGCACATGATGAGTCTTAAACAACAATGACCACTTTTCCCATTTTTCCTGCCTCCTGTTCTCCGGGACCAGCTGTATATATCACAAGTCTCAGCTTCCCACCTGCGTTGCTTAAATATCACCTCACAGAACACATTTTACGCAAACCTCCACCGTAGCGTACGTACAGAGCAAACTCTCCAGTGAGTAGAAAGAGAGCCAGGAATGTACTCAAGAAAGAGAAATGCCAGTGACAAAGGACTTGGAAATGAAAATTGCACATTAATATTAAAGATGGGAAATTTATTTTGCCAAAAAAGAAAAAAGAAAAAGTGTGCTTAATGGGCAAGTGCTGTGGTCCACCTATTTCTCAGACTCCACCCTGGAGTTCTCAGAACAATTATCTGTCGGTATCATGGAAAGGGGATGGGAACATTAAGGTCAGAAGATTAAGTTGTTTAATTAATTCTTATGTATCTAACAGTTTTATTGTTTTGCTGACACTGTTTTGATATGAATTTGCCTTTGACTTGTTTTATATTTGGATCTATGCTGCGTTTTGTTATATACAGCAGAGATCTTTCATTCTGGCTTTTTGTTTTTGTCTACTGTTTGGGGATCTGGGCTTCCCTAGGAAGCTAAAGTGGGGTATGAACAATAAATGAAACTGAGGGCGGGGGAGAGATGAAGGAATCAAATGACTAATGGGGATAAGGCAATAGGTTAAGTCAACATGAACTCTGAGAATCCTGGGGGGACGAGGTGGAGACCCTTCACACTGTCCCATACATACCTGATTTGGGAACGTATAGGAGAAGTATCTGTAGACATACATTGATGTCAAAATCAGGCCGAGGAGCAACAACAGCATCATCATCGTCCAGTAGAAGATGCGACTAAGAGGCTTCCTGGTCTCCACTGGAAAAGGCAAGGGCTGCTCCTCCTGTTTAAAAGAAGAAGACAAGGTAACAGAAACATTGGTATGGGCAACGCAAGACATGCTTAAACCCTGATCAGGATTTCTCAGTGCTGAATAGAATATTTTCAGAAGATAAGAGGAGTCAAGACGGCAATACAGAGTAAAACATTTCAGAAAGTTTGCTTCCCATGATGAACAGCAGACTTTTTAAGTTTTTTGATTATTATTGTTTCCAAATTGTGCCAAGCAAACAAAGCAAAGTCTGCAAACAGGTAGTCTGCAAACAGGTATGCTACTGCTGGTGTGTGATTTGTATTCTTTACTATATCTTGTGATGATTAGTCACGAGCAGTTAAGATAGTGCGCTCTGAACCAGGAAGGCCTCAACTCAAATTCTGCCCCTGCCATAAGCTCACTAGGTAGATTTAAGCAAGTCATTTTCCTTCAGCCTCATCATCCCTGTCAGCAATATGGACACTGTACTTACTTACTATGGAATCCCTATACAGATATGATGTTTCTACAGACCCTCCAAGTGTCTCTATTTTCCAGGGATGTCCCCGATTCAGAGAAGCCATCCCGGTTTCTGATTTGATCCCAGAATCTCCCACTTTTCCTTAGGATGTCCCTATTTTCACTGGAGAAATGTTGGAGGGTATGGAGTTATACACACACACACCGAGCCATCTGAAGGTAATCCTGTATAGGGGAATTTTTTAATGTTTAATGTTTTATTAGGTTTTTTTATATGTTGGAAGCTGCCCAGAGTGCTGGGGCAACCCAGTTAAGATGTGTGGGGTATAAATGGTAAAATTATCATTATGGAATGGGATGTCCCTATTTTCAATGGCTAAATTTTGGAGGGTATGTTTCTGCAGACCAAGTGGCTCATATTTTATTTGAATGCTGCCATTAATATTTTTGTCCCTGTTGAGTCTCTTGGACACACTACGGAAAACAATTAATAGTAATTACACACACATCATGTTTTGTAATACAGTGGTACCTCGGGTTAATAACTTAATTCATTCTGGAGGTCCGTTCTTAACCTGAAACTGTTCTTAACCTGAAGCACCACTTTAGCTAATGGGACCTCCTGCTGCCGCTGCGCCACCACTGCACGATTTCTGTTCTCATCCTGAAGCAAAGTACTTAACCCGAGGTAATATTTCTGGGTTAGCGGAGTCTGTAACCTGAAGCGTATGTAACCCAAGGTACCACTGTATTCAAAAACCATGTCACAAAAAATCAGAAAAGAATGCATAACTTTTGATTTTTAAAAATATCCAGAATTTGTCCTCCTTAATTCATAGTCATTTTGATCTTTGGCACTATTGCATAATCCTGTAACTTGTTTTATTTTCCCCAATATATAGCATACAATAAATTTGTTGCTTCGTTTATATAATCAGGATTCAAAAGTAACAGTGAACCATTTTTGTTTGGTTTGGTTTAGTTACAAAGAAGAAGGTGCAAAGAGCCTTGGGTGCTTTGCCCTCTCATCCCTTCCCCTCGTTGTTCACATGCAAAGGCTGTAGGTTCCAAACTCACATACAGTTCTGAATAAACCACAATTTCCTGTTATGTCCATAACTGGGGGAAAATGTGGTTTCTTCCGTCTGTACTTCACAAAACGACACCAAGCTGGTTTCAGGTCCTGTTTTGCTAACTAACCTTTTCTAATTTAAGCTTTGCACACTGCCTTGGACACATCTGAGGGGCAAAGATAAATAAATTTCCAACGGGCAACTGGAATCCGGCGTGTGGCATTACATCACCGTTCCAGCGCTCATGAGATCAGCCTGCACAATGATAATGCTAATTCAACACAGTAACATCAGGCACACAGTCTAGGAAAACAATGAAGGGTCACTGCTGAGAGCAAGCCTGTGGCTGCAAATCCTTAAAACAAGGTACGGCTCAGGATGCACTGCATGAAAACATTAAATGAGCTCATTTGCAGCAGCCCCTGTATGCAATAGACATATGCAATTCGGCAGAAGCGAGCATTCCACCGGGGCGGGAAGGAAGAAAAATAATAAACTAATCAACAAGGCAGGTTGTGTAGCTTGGCTGAGCTCCATGAACACCACAGATACTCCACAGTTCAGTTGGGAGTGGGTGGGGTGGGCATAGTCGGAGCTGGGAGGGCCTTGAAGTAAGGGGGTGAGAACAGTCTCCCTGGCTGACTTGCAGGAAGCATGCTCTGGCATTTTAAGTCCGTCCCAGTTGGCAGGCAGGATATATAGGAGTGTACGATCCAATAAAGGAAGGAGTGGATCAGCTTGGTGCACAGTCTGCTGCAGAAAACCAAGCAGAGCAACGAGCGGCAGGCACAGAATGGCAAAAAACAAACAAGCTATGAAAAGGCAGGCTTTCCCAAACTTGTTATAAAACAAAAGGATCATGAAAAACATCTGGTCCATTTTAGGGCAGGTTAATAAATTAACACACACCAGGATTGACTGATTTATTCTGAGACATTTTCTTCTTTCCTTGGAAACAATGCTAGATTGGCTCAGGGAGAAAACACAGATGGAAATATATTCATTATTAATAGGAAATCTGTCTAGAGCCATGTTTCTCCAGCTGTGGGTCAGGGACTACTAGGGAGCCTCAACCCACTTTCAGGCAAGAAGGCCTCCGCGCTATAACCCACCCAGCCCTGGCTATGTGAGTTGGGCAGGTGCTAGCAGAAGTATCTCCAAAAGAGAGAGTAATAAACTGGGGATAGAGAAGAAGGGGATAAAACATGGAAGCTGTTACTGGAGGAAGAAGTGAATGTAAATGGCCCAGGTAGGAAGGAGGAAAGAAACTGTCAGATTGGGGGCAGGCACGGCGTACAAGTGTGAAAGGAGATGGAGAGAAGAAGCTACAGGAGGCTACTAAAAATACTTGCAAGGAGTTTCTGCGTCAGCACATTTTGCCTAAAACAAAAAGAATTTCAGGAGTCACAATACCCACAGAACCCAATGTCTGCGCTAAGCTTGAGTAAAGCTGACCTGTGGAACTCCCTGCTGCAGGGAACTCACAGTGGCAAACAATCCATTTTTAAAAGAGGGGTTAGAAAGCAATAGAAAATGTTGCCAACAACTGCCATTTATTTTATTATGTCTGCCTCCACCTCCGTTTTGAAAGTGGCTATAACATTGACATGGCTATTTTGTGATAGTTGGAGCCTCAGTAATTGTAGCCCTTTCAACTGGGCTCTGAGGGTGGAAAGTTTGAGAGCTTCTGGCCTAGAGCAAGTATCTCCCACTCTTCCTTTCATGCCTCCTCCTCTTGCAGTACAGCAAACCTGACCCAAAATCATGGGAGCGCAAGAGGAAAATAACTCAAAATAAACCAGAGCCGATTAAGGGGGAAATGCAGCACTCGCAGGTGAAATAAGGATGTTTGTGAAGGCAAGGTACAAAAGACACCTGGACCTCCTAAACAGGGTGGGTTGTATGCCTGTGTATTATATATAATTTACGTGTGTGTGTCAACAGGGAGGCGGGTGGCGCTGTGGGTTAAACCACTGTGCCGCTTGGGTTTGCCGATCGTAAGGTCAGCAGTTCGAATCCCCGCAAAGGGGTGAGCTCCCGTTGCTCGGTCCCAGCTCCTGCCAACCTAGCAGTTCAAAAGCTCACAGTGCAAGTAGATAAATAGGTACCGCTCCGGTGGAAAGGTAAACGGCGTTTCCATGCTCTGCTCTGGTTTCGCCAGAAGCAGCATAGTCATGCTGGCCACATGACCCGGCGGGGGAGGGGGAACTGTCTGCGGAAGTGGACAAATGCCAGTTCCCTCGGCCTTTAAAGTGAGATGAGTGCCGCAACCCCAGAGTCGTTTGCAACCTTTTTATCAGCAGGAAATCAGTTGCCATTGATGCAGGAAATCAGTTGCCATTGATAAAGTTCAAGGTTAGATGTAATAAGCGACAGCCAAGCTTACAGTTGCTTGTATCCGGGCAGGTTTGATCAATGAGATTTCTGCTGATGTAAACAAGAGGAAGGAAATCCAAGCAAGTTTACCCAAGTTCAGTGCCGTCAGAGAGAAGTCCTTTCATCTCCCCTGCCCACTTAGCTTTCCAAAGCTGTTTCATCTGTTTCATTTTTCAGCTGTTGCCATCCTAGACCATTTCCCCCAAATAAGGTGCAAAGGACACTCAGCCCTTCAACTCTTATCACATTTTGGTCCTCTGTTGTTGTTTTTCAGGGATGGGAACATTCAATTACACAGAGGGAACAGCATCATTATTTATGACTTGCCCTGAAATCTTCCCATTTCTATTCTGCTGGGACCTCGATATTCTTTCCCCATTTATTTATTTCTTCCACTACAGTCTGCAGCTCCCAAAGGGCTTATATATTGTACTAAGATTGCAATATGAAAATGACCTCAGCTAAAATGTGCTCACAGAGAATGTGTGCATTTTGTGAGTCTGTCAGATTATTTCTGTTCCGCATTGAGAGCTTTGCAGGCAATGCTGGTTAAGAGCCCCCTGCCTAGAAAAAAACACATGGGTTTGGAGAACAGGCACACAGTTTCCTGAGCGGCATAACAATGAATTCTTGAAGTGGTGGGCATGTCCACCAGCATCTCAGTGCCGCTATATGTCCTTAGCAAATGTTGCTAAGAGCTCTTCCAGACAACCCCATTACTCACCGTTCATCCTGATCTGTTTGAACAACATTTACAGAGGTCACACCATACTGCAGTTCATTCATTCCAATTTGCTTGCATGGAGGTTATACAATAACCTTCCAGCACCTTTTCCTGCTTTTCTTAACAAAAAAATTCCATGTTTCTATCACGCCAAATGCACTCATTGCAGCTCAGCAGCAGAACCTCTGCTTTGCAGTATTAGAAATTTCCACGTGCCAGACGCATTTTGCGACTTGTGCAGATCCAACTGCAACCACATCGAGATCTCTGCATGCCGGGTTGGTTCAGACATCTCCATCTGGCTGCCCCATCCCCGGCTTTCTTAAGCAAGTAAGCAGAAGAGCTTATTAATTACCTTTTTCTGCAAGGAGTACATGGTTCACCCCCTTCTCAGTTAATCCCTACAATAACCCTGTGAGGTTTAGAAGCTGTGACTGACTCCAAGGTAACCCATTGAGCTTCATGGCTGAGTGGGGATTTGAATCCTGATCTCCCAAGTCCTAGTCGAACACTCTAACCACTACACTGCTCTGGCTTCCTACAGTACTTTTGCTATGGGGCAGCCATATAAATTATGTAGGCAAATAAATAGGGGAAAGCAAAATGTCATTTAGAGAAGGATCTGATATATTTTCCTTGAAGCTTGAATTTGTTTTATTCTGGATTGTTTTAATGTGTTTGTAACTGCTTTGAGATTTTTTGTTCTTTGAAATATAAAGCGGTGTAGAAATGGAATGGGATGTGGGTAGCACTGTGGATTAAACCACAGAGCCTAGGGCTTGCCAATCAGAAGGTCGGCGGTTCGAATCCCCACGACGGGGTGAGCTCCCGTTGTTCGGTCCCTGCTCCTGCCAACCTAGCAGTTCGAAAGCACGTCAAAGTGCAAGTAGATAAATAGGTACTGCTCCAGTGGGAAGGTAAACGGCGTTTCTGTGTGCTGCTCTGGTTCGCCAGAAGCGGCTTAGTCATGTTGGCCACATGAACTGGAAGCTGTACGCCGGCTACCTCGGCCAGTAAAGCGAGATGAGCGCCGCAACCCCAGAGTCAGTCACGACTGGACCTAACGGTCAGGGGTCCCTTTACCTTTAGAAATGCAATGAAATAATTTCATTGCCCCTAGACGAACGTGGCGAACGTAACGTTAAGGTGCCATTTGGCAATTAGTTTATATATCTGAGTTTCTATCACTGCTTGCTTTGCCCAGGTTCGAACCTCAGCACCTCCAGATAGGGCCAGAAATGTCCCATTTTTGAAAAGCTGGAGTGTCGCTACTAGTCAGTGTATGCCATTTGTCTTACCCAGTGGGTCGTGTGACCCACTACTGGGCACAGCCTGATTTAATATGTGTTGCAACAGCAACACTAGGGCCGTACTAATGTATTAGTGAAGAAAAATTAAGAAGTGGGTCCCTAAAGGCATGTGTGAATTGAGGGCAGGTTCCAGGTTGGAAAAGTTATAGATTACTGGAGTGGACATCCTGAGCTAGGTGGAGGGGGGGAACTATTCTTGCTGCACATGTAAACTGCCTATAACCTCTCACCTTGTCCTCTCTAGCACCCAAGAATTCTTGTTGGTACCTGGCTTTGAGCTAGATCCTCATGACCCCAGGAAGTCAAGAGCACAGCCTTAACACTATGGCTCTTGTTTCCTCACATCAACAGAAACCAGGACGCAATTATGCATACAGACTGTTTCAAAAGCTTTGCTTTAGAATGGAAAAGGTACTACATGCAGTCTTCACGGCAAGCAGTTTTTCAGCAGAGAGCATATGAAATGTGGTACTCGTGCAAAGCCACAGAGAGTCACAGACACTTGGGATCTCAAATGAAGACACTTGAAGAGAACAATCACAATGATGTGTCTGATTGCATCCTTGACACCAGCCATGTGTTTTGAGAAACAATGCTCACCCACCTGCCCTAAGCAGAGGCTACAGGCAGCAAGCCATGCACAAAATACCCAATAAAGCTGCTTTTCTAATTAATGCATAGCTTTGTCACTGCACGAATGAAAGAGGTGGCAGGGTGCTGATTCGTGTGGGTGTGCAATCAGAACAAGGGAATTCAATAAAACCCTGGCTGCTTAACCCTTTTTCCTCTATCAGAGAAGTGCAGGATTATCAGCCCATAGTGGAAGACAAATGTACACCGTCATGTGGAAAGGGGAGTGGGTTGAGAGGGAGACCAACACATGCAAATTCCCAACAGTTGTTTCCCCAGCCCCCTCAGGGTGACTCTAAAACTAGGAGGCAGAAACGGAGTCCCTTCATGTTGTTGGACTCTAACTCCCACCAACCCTTCTCAGCATGCCCAATGCCAAGAGCTTATGGTCTGACAGCAGCTGGAGCCACCCAGATTTCCTTGTCCTGGAACCACTTTCCATAGCTGGAGGGAAGAAATTGCACAGGTGTTAAAGGATTGTACCTTAAGTGACATTCAGTGGTGCAAGCCTGCTTGTGCAACACGACTTCTCCATCCTCCTCTGCCTCATCTCCCCCCACCTGGGTTTGCAGAGTTCCCCAACCTTCTGAAGCAGATTTTTGGGAGCAAAAAGGGGTTTCAGGTGGGAGGAGAGGAAGAGGAGCTTGCGCCTGCAGTTGTGCATGCAAAAGATTCGAGGTCCAATCCCCCAGCATCTCCAGGTAGGGCTAGGAATGTCCCCCACCTAAAATCCCAGAAAGCTGCTGTCAGTCAGTGTGGGCAACATGGAGCTAAATGGACCGATAGTGTGACTCTGTATAAGAGAGCTTCCTATTCCCCTGTACGAAGCAGAAATGGGGGGAAGGTTGGATGGAATATGCTAGCAGATCTCTGAGTGACTTGAAGTAGATTAGCAAGGATTCTGACTCTGAATTCTATGGGAGGAGCCTCAGACAAAATCTGTAGCCCAGCTTGCTCAATATCAGTCATCTAAACATCCTAGTAGTTGAGATACGACACACTCAACTTGAAGTAAGAAAGTAAAATGATTGCATAATATTCATGTTGCTGTTCCTTTCAAACGCAAGCTGCAAAGCTTGGAGAAGATCTGATGTTTACAGATTTGTGTTCGCTCAGTTTTATAATATTCATAAAATAAGTTCAAGAGTAGTTTAAATTTTTTTAAAGTATTTTTTATTGTAATAGTTTTTTTTAAAAAAACGAAAAATAAAAACAACTTTTACAAGTCTCTCTTCACCTTGGATTTGGAAAAGGGCTGCAAGACGACCGCAAGGGAACACTAATCCTAGTACAGTGGTACCTCAGCTTACAAATGCTTTGGATTACAAATGCTTCAGGTTACAGACTCCGCTAACCCGGAAGTAGTACCTCGGGTTAAGAACTTTACTTCAGGATGAGAACAGAAATTGGGCAGCGGCAGTGGGAGGCCCCATTAGCTAAAGTGGTGCTTCAGGTTAAGAACAGTTTCAGGTTAAGAACGGACCTCCAGAACGAATTAAGGTCTTAACCTGAGGTACCACTGTAGTGCATTCAATGGTGTTAGAAACTGTGTTATCTTTTTCTTCATTTTAACTGAAAAAAACCGTGTCAGGAATCCCTGCCAGCATCTTCCTCATGGTACAGTGATGTCACCACTGACCGTTGCCATGGAAAGTCAGTTTAGCACTATAAATTTACAAGTAGGCAAAACTGTGCCTGGAGCCTTTTCCAACGTGAATATGGTGATAATTCTGGTTATTCCACACAAGCGCAAAGAGGAGGGAAACCATGGAAAATACTATTCTGAAGGCAGAACCACAAGGTCTGATTTTTAAAAGTTTCTAGCCTTTAGGATTTTAAAGAGGAGTTTCAATGAGTTCACAGTCCTGCATAGCTCCTTGAATTTCCCCATAATAGCAAAGGAATATATTGTGAGAATTGTATCAATTTGAATATTGTGTTGCGATTGCGGAATTCAGCTTTCCTAGGATCAGAATCTGGGTTACCTTGATTCAGAATTGTTCTTTATCTGGGCAGAGAACTCCAAACTACTGCACTCCCTGGCTACAGATCCAATGAGAACAAGTGCAGATCATACAGCAGGTTATGGGGACTATAGCTCATTGGTAGAGTGTGATGCTCTGCATGCTGCACAAAGATGTTTCCAGAGTCGATCTTGGCATCTCCAGTTACAACAGGGCTGGGAACCTCTGGCTCTACAAAGCTTGCTGAACTACAGTCTGTATCAGCAAACACAGCCAATGGCTGGGATGGTGGAAGTTGTAGTTCAGCAACACTTGGTGGGCCAAATCTTTCCCACACCTGCATTAAAAGAGTCAGCTAACACATGGTGGGGAAGACAGAGAACAGCCACTACCAGCCCAACTGGGCTATATAGCCCAATGGTCCGTATAAAGCATCTTCTTCTGCACACCCAGTTCTGGCAACAGTGGGAGAGACCTTACTTTGTTCACTTCCTGAACCACTCAACAAGAACACATCTACAGGAACAAAACTGTAGGCAGCTGTCATTGCAACACAGTCCCCATCCCTGTCAATAATTTAAGATAAATGGCGCATATATAAATGGAGGAATGGAAAAGTGCTTCCCCCGGGCTCCTTTGGGAAGGAGGATGCTATAACAGAACAAATGAACACAAGGTGTGTGCTCTGTACAAAACTTTAAACTCAAATGTAGAAGAATCCTGGTCATCCAAACCTCCATTTTACGCTTCTCGTTTCTCAGTTTTCTGCGCATTCCTCGTGTCAGTGAAAGCCTCTGGAAATGCTCAGCAATCTGGCTGAATGAGAACATTATCTAAGCATGCTGGATGTCCTGCAGGCTATTCATGGGGGCGGAGCGGGACAGCGAGTTAGAAAGAGAAATTGTGTGGAGTAAACAGAGGCGGTGCAATGCAATTTGCGGGAGTCAAGCAGAGATTCCTGGTGTGATGAAAACAGGGGCAGATATTATGCAGCACACACAAACGACAAAGGATGAAGTCAGGCTCCCATTATTTTAGAAGAGATCATGGAGGCAGCTCAGCACCTCCCCACC
The DNA here is from genome assembly GCF_964270895.1 of Podarcis filfolensis. Classification (NCBI taxonomy): domain Eukaryota; kingdom Metazoa; phylum Chordata; class Lepidosauria; order Squamata; family Lacertidae; genus Podarcis; species Podarcis filfolensis. The sequence continues at coordinate 33,651,524 of NC_139608.1, read as the reverse complement.
CACCCACTGGATAGGAACTGATATAGAGAGAAACACTAGCAAGAGCCCCCTGCGGTAAAGGACACAGCCACTATAGCCCAGAAACCTTTTGGCTGCTTCCCTCAGCTTTGTAACTGGATATATTGAAATCTTGCCAAAGAATGCCAACCATTGATTCTATTCAAGGGGGCAGGAGAGGGGAAGAATCAACAGCAAACCCCAAACTCAGCAGGTCACACCCCAGGGGTGGAGGGAATCTAAACAGAGACCCAAAGCACCACTCACTGTGGAGATGCTGGTTTCTCAACTAGGTCTCTGAAGCACAGCTGAAACAGCCCTTTTTCTAGGCCACGGATTGGACCCTGGGTTCCAAAAAAAAAAAAAGCCTCACATACATTTTTTTTTTAAAAAAATCTTCAACATGGGAGGCAACAAAGGTCTAGCATGCCTGATAGCTTATCTCCATAGCTGTCAATGTTTCCCCTTTCTTAAGGGAAATTCCCTTATTCCGAATAGGATTCCTCGCAAGAAAAGGGAAAAATTGACAGCTATGCTTATCTCCCTCTTGCCTTGGCCCAGAAGCCCTTCCCTGATCAGCAGGCCCTGGTCAGGAGAGAACAGCGTGGCCTAGTGGTTTGCGTGTCTGATCAGAAACAAGGAGATCCAGATTCAAATCCCCACTTAGCAAGAGAACAATGGATCACCTCAGACCAGTTTCTTGCTCAGCCTCAATCTACTTTTCAGGGTTGTTGTTTTGCAAAGACCAAAAACGGAGGGAGAGAATCATTGCACTTCCTCGAGACTCTTGGTGGGATATAAATGTTGAGAAACAAACGCTCTGTGGGGAAAATGTCTGCACAAGCTCAGGAGTTCAAAGACGTATTTTACAGTTTCCTATAGTTGGGTTTTTCAAATGATGGTGCCTGAATTGCGGGGGGGGGGGGGGGGGAAGAACTCGTGGTCAAAGCGTACGTTTTTCCGGTCATTCCTGAAAAATAAATAAATAACCCGAGACTTCAGGGATGGGCAAAAGTTGCCTCCGCCTGCGGGAAGCTACGAGCTGCCTCTACGGCTGGGGCTGCTGGACTGTTGCTGCAACTCGGCGCCAGGCCTCTTCCTGCTGTAACTTTCCGACTCCTCTCTCGCGTCCTACGGATGCAGGAGCCCAAGGCAGGCGCCTCCAAGTGCCTCCCCGGCCCCGCAACCGAGGGGCTTGGGCGGGCACCCTCAGGAGCCCCGGACCCTGCGGCGGAAGGGGAAACGCCGCGGGACAAGGCTCGCCAGCGAACGGGAAGGGCTGCGCGCCACGACGCGCCCTCTCGCCATGATGCGCCCCCCCGACCCGCGACCCTGCCCCACTTTTCTACCACCGCACAGCCTCCCTTTGCAGAAAACGCGTCCGTTTTCTGCCCTCCCTCGGGGGCGAAAGGAAAGCAGGCGACTTTCTTCCGCTCCGCTCGCCCGGTCGGCGCTTGCAAGGGGAAAGCCGGCAGGCAAACCCGTCCCGCCCCGGCCGGGCTCTGCAGTGGATCGCGCTGTGCATTCCAGGGGACTCCTTCCCAAGCAACTCTCCGGGGCTGATTTTCTTTTCAAGTCCCCCTAATGGAACCCATCCCTTGACAGCGAAACGCTTTCCCTTTATTGAATGTGTTGTTGTTATTATCATTATCCTTTGAGCTAAAAGGCGCTCCCCAGCCGCCGCCACTCACCAAGTCGTGGGGCAAGAGGACCTCGGCTTTGGCTCCATAGTTGGCTCCTGTTGCCGCCGCTGCCGCCTCTTTCTCGGGCTTGAGCCCCGCCGCCGGCTGCTGGAAGCTGATTTTCACCATGGCTGTGCAGGAGCAGCAGCAGCGTCCGAAGCGAAACCCGACGCCTCGTCTGCGCTCGACGCGGCTCTCTGGACCATCCGCCGAGCCCACCCCGCCGCCGGGAGGAAGCGCCGGAAGTGCAGCCTTGGCTCTCCGCCCCCCCTCCCGCGTCTCTCCCCCCCGCCCCCCGCTCGCCTTCGCGGGAGAAGCCAAGAGTTAATGAGGCTCCGCGGACGCGCGTCTTGCGCTGGCGAGCGAGCAGGGGGCCGCGAGAGTCCGCGCTCAGGATGCGCTCCAAAGAGGCTCAGGGAAAGCGAGAGAGCTCCTAGCTTCGGAGCTCTACGGTCTCTCTCCGCGGTTGGAGGCAGGGATGCTTGTGAATGATGGTTGCTGGGGGGTCTCAAGTGGGGTGAGTCCTGCTTGTGGGCATCACTGGTTGGCCACCGTGGAAGAACAGGTCGCTGGACTAGACAGGCCTTTTGGCCTCATCTAGCAGCAAGTACTGGGACTCTGGTGGCGCTGTGGGTAAAACCTCAGCGCCTAGGACTTGCCGATCGCATGGTCGGTGGTTCGAATCCCCGTAGCGGGGTGCGCTCCCGTCGCTCGGTCCCAGCGCCTGCCAACCTAGCAGTTCAAAAGCACCCCCGGGTGCAAGTAGATAAATAGGGACCAGTTACCAGCGGGAAGGTAAACGGCGTTCCGTGTGCTGCGCTGGCTCGCCAGATGCAGCTTGTCACGCTGGCCACGTGACCCGGAAGTGTCTGCGGACAGCACTGGCTCCCGGCCTCTAGAGTGAGATGAGCGCACAACCCTAGAGTCTGATAGGGACCAGTTACCAGCGGGAAGGTAAACGGCGTTCCGTGTGCTGCGCTGGCTCGCCAGATGCAGCTTGTCACGCTGGCCACGTGACCCGGAGGTGTCTGCGGACAGCACTGGCTCCCGGCCTCTAGAGTGAGATGAGCGCACAACCCTAGAGTCTGGTAAGACTGGCCCGTACCGGCAGGGGTACCTTTACTTTTTTTTTAGCAGCAAGTACTGGTGTTGGAGAAGACTCTTGAGAGTCGCATGGACTGCAAGAAGATCAAACCGATCCATTCTGAAGGAAATCAGCCCTGAGTGCTCACTGGAAGGACAGATGTTGGGAAAGGTTGGACACGACTAAACAACAACAAAGCAGCAAGTACAGTATTTGTTGTTTAGTCGTTTAGTCGTGTCCGACTCTTCCTGACCCCATGGACCAGAGCACGCCAGGCACTTCTGTCTTCCACTGCCTCCCACAGTTTGGTCAAACTCATGCTGGTAGCTTCAAGAACACTGTCCAACCATCTCGTCCTCTGTCGTCCCCTTCTCCTTGTGCCCTCCATCTTTCCCAACATCAGGGTCTTTTCCAGGGAGTCTTCTCTTCTCATGAGGTGGCCAAAGTATTGGAGCCTCAGCTTCACGATCTGTCCTTCCAGTGAGCACTCAGGGCTGATTTCCTTAGGAATGGATGGGTTTGATCTTCTTTCAGTCCATGGGACTCTCAAGAGTCTCCTCCAGCACCATAATTCAAAAGCATCAATTCTTTGGCGATCAGCCTTCTTTATGGTCCAGCTCTCACTTCCATACATCACTACTGGGAAAACCATAGCTTTAACTATACAGACCTTTGTTGGCAAGGTGATGTCTCTGCTTTTTAAGATGCTATCTAGGTTTGTCATTGCTTTTCTCCCAAGAAGCAGGCGTTTTTTAATTTCGTGACTGCATATGATCAAGTAAAACAATGGAAATAAGATCAAGTAAAACAATAGACATACTTCACTAACAGACCAATCACGTCAGTTCTGTCCCATCCCGTTCCCACAACAAAAGTCCATGCTTCTTCTTTAGCGATCAATCGTACCTGAGTAAGATTGTCTTCCATAAAAACGGTTTTAAAAATGAGTCCATAAGTGACTGTGGAGACCAATTCTGGATCCACACATCCTTCCACAGTGGGGACATTGGTTTCCGGGTGGGAGTTGATCATGGTGAGGGTTTGCCAAGTGTGCCCTCCTCTTAGCACATTTCTCCCTTTTGTCCTGAGTTCCAGTGGCGTAGCGTGGGTTGTCAGCACCCGGGGCAAGGCAAGTAATTTGCGCCCCCTAACCCGTGGATTTGCGCCCCCTAACCCATGGATTTGCCCTAACCCCAGATGTTGCGCCTGGTGCGGCCCGCCCCCCCTGCACCCCCCACGCTACGCCACTGCTGAGTTCGAGTGTCTTCAAAGCCCATGACACCGTTGGTAAAGGCTGTTCTCCAGTTGGAGCGCTCACAGGCCAGTGTTTTCCAGTTGTCTGTGTTTATGCTACATTTTTTAAGATTTGCCTTGAGAGAGTCTTTAGACCTCTTTTGTTGACGCACCAACATTACGCTTTCCATTTTTAAGTTCAGAATAGAGTAGTTGCATGTCTAGCAGGGTTAGTCTTGTGTTCTTATGATGGTCACTTCCAGCTAGGAAAAGAGCACATCCACTTATATTCTCTTTTATGGAAGCACTTTTCCTAAATTTTAATCTGTGATTTAAAAAAATCATGGTGGAAATTCATCGCTTTAGTGCAAATTTAGTATAATAGACACATTTTTGTATGAGGTTTTGACTAATGTGCAAATTTCTGCAAGCAGCTTCCTCTAATATACGTAATAATGCATTTTGTATGGTGTTTTCACTAATAACTTCATTTTAATGCACACTTTCCCCAATTTAGGCATTTTTGGAAACATTTTTGGACCCTGAGGATTATCTAGTCCAACCTGATTATGCAACTGTCCCATTGATAGGGCAATTTTAATTAATCTATGCATGTGAACTCCAGCAGCCACAGAGCAATTCCCATCCAGTTGTCCTCTGTAAAAGTAATGAAATCATGTACCTGTGATAGACCAACTGATAAGAGAATGGACCAATTTTCTTTCAAAGTGAAGCACGTAGGACAGGAATCCAACAAAGTTGCATTCCAGGTAATGCATGCATTGAGCTATTTTAAACATGTGCACTTCACTTAACTTCATTATCATGCAATCAAAACCAAAGAGCAGATAAAAAAGGTGATGGATGTGTTCTTGCTCAAGGTCTTGATAAACTAGGGCTACTAGCAACATGGGAAGGTTCACCTTACCTGGATTTTGCCCATCACTTTTACTGATTCCTCTGCTGGGAGAAAAGTTTCTGCAACCTCCAACATTATAATGTAATTGGTGTTTTAGCCTCTAGGTGGGTGCTTCTAAGCAGTTGTGTTTCAGCCACCTGGGTCTCGGGATCCAATATAATTTATTTTGTTGCATCCGTTCAAGTCTCTTTGTGTTAAATTTGGATATGTACAATGCCATTCACACTTGTAACTTCTGTATAAGGAGGGCAAATCACATCGGACATGATCTAGCCTGTTAAGTAGTTGAAGTACCATTCATTTCAGCAGCAGGTAGGTTGTCATGCTATGTCTGTTTGCATGTCTGCTCAGAAGTAAGTCCCATTTAGTCCTATAGCGCTTTTTTCCAGAGAAGTAGGCACGGGATTGCAAGCCCTATGGAACTCAATGGAACTCCTGAGTAAACATTGGTTAGTTTTTTCTTCCTTGTTGCCAATACGAGTTGTTTCTCGGAGATAGGAAGGGAAAAGCCATCGTTTTGTTTTCATTACACTATGGGAGTACCATTACTTTAAAAACCTGCTATCACAGGGTTGCCATATTTCAAAAAGTGAAAATGCAGACACAAAAGTTGTTGAGCAATTTTTGGCAAAGTAGTTGAGCTTTTTTTTAAAGTAAATTTGCCAAAATCTACACATCCGACATGGGTTGTCATACATCCAGATTTTCCCAGATATTTAAGCGATTTCTGCCCAGGCGCTGTTTCTGATGGCCAAATCCCAGATACGGTATATCCAGGAAATTCCAGACATATGGCAGCACTATACTATCAGAGCTTTTTCTCTTTTTCTCATCTGCGCTGAAAGTTCGGATTAAAACTAAAATCCAAATCCCATGTGTCAAATCTAATAAAAAAGAAACTTCAGTTTATACCTAAACCTAGATCTTTTGCATTTCTTTTACCCCCAAAGATCTTTATTGAAACTTAACATATATACATAATAACCAAAATTCCCAACGATTCCCTCACACAAAATATAATATCTAAATTACAACAGCTACATAATCTTTTGCATTTCATGGTAAAACCAGAGTTGTTTTCTTTCTAGCAATAAGGGCCAGAGGTAACTGAAGAGTGTCCAGCCCAAAACAAGAGGTGGCATATAGAATCATAGAACTGCAGAGTTGGAAGGGACCCAGGGGTCATCTAGTCCAACCCCCTGCAATGCAGGAATATCAACTAAAGCATCCATGACAGGTGGCCATCCAACCTCTGCTTAAAAACCTCCAAGGAAGGAGAGTCCACTACCTCCGGAGGAAGACTTTTCCACTGTTGAACAGCCCTCATTGTCACAATGTTATTTCTGATGTTGAGACGGATATCTTTTGCACTTGGATTTTTCACAATACAAGGTTCAAGGTGCCCTCAAACCTTGTCAGTGTGTGCCACAGTTAGGTCATTATGACACCATCGTACTTAAAAACTCATCTACGCCTATTAATCCAGAAGCAAATAGTAATCTACAGGTAAAGCTCTAGTTAATAAATTTGCAAACGTAAGTATATTTGAGAGTGCAGCACTGAATTCAGGGATTTTTTTGGCATAGGGGTCCATCTTTGTGCACCTGTAACTGTATCACCTATCCTGAAACCACAGGAAAGGATGGGCCACAAATCTAAATGAACAGACTTAACCCATATGAAGTTGATTTCATCCTGCCATAAGATAACAGCTATTTTAAATACCTCCTGCGAAAAGGCAGCCATCTGCTTTCTGAAAAAGCAGCTGATGAGTAATCCAGCCTTGAGGTTTCTATGGCAGCCAGTTTCATTGCCTAGGTGATGGAGCATTTGTGTCAAGACTGAACCACAAACCTTGAAACTATGAATACAGTATAGGCCAACTGAAATTTCTTAAGAAAAGGCTATGTTTGCTTCTGGACTTGACAGATCTGCTTTTGCCTTTGCACTCAAACCACGTAATCACTCAACCTCAGATGTTCTCAGCTTAATAATAATAATAATAATAATAATAATAATAATAATAATTTTATTATTTATACTCTGCCCATCTGGCTAGGTTTTCCCAGACACTCTGTGCAGCTTACACAACATATATAATAAGGCTTAAAGCCTTGGATCTCTTTGCATAACTAAGGGCATCAGTAATGTCAGCACCAGTGTCCTAAAGGAAGTGGGATAATGGGGGAAATATGGTTCCAGCACATCCGAATCCTAATTTGAACATTCTGGTAGCCGTATTAAAATCTGCCACACCAAAGGGGAATTTGCCAAATTTCTGTATGCTCAGTCCAGAGGAGTTCAGATCAGTGGCTGGCGGACCTATGTTTGGGGGCCCCTGAAGTTTGAACTGCCATGGGGGCCCCTTTGCAACCAGCAGTGAGGTCTGGGTAACCACTCTTAGCTCCTTCAATGGAATTGTTCCAGCACAGACCACCACACCTTTACAACATCTGTGTGCTCCTGCATGTGCTCTTAATGTGTGAGGGAAGGTCTTCTAATCACTATCCCCTGATGTAACTAGAGAAGGATGAATTTCAGTTTCTCATTTTTTCCGTCTCAAGATCAGTTCACAGTTCTGCCTCAATCTGCAATTTTATTTTATTTTAAAGAAATAATCCTTATGCAAATTTGCCAGCATTTAGTCCTAATTTCTTCTAATGCATGCATTTTTGCAAACAATTTCCCCCAATATAATGCATGTTATATGTTGTGCTCACTAATGCATGCTTTTTAAAGCACACTGTCCCGTAACATACACATTTTCCTGCAAATTATTTGGTTGAAAACTGCATCAGAAAATTCTGAGAGGTGCAAATTTTGAAGGATAGCTGTATTTTGGATCACATATTGTTTGGAAAGTATGGATTAGTTAAGTTCTCATTAACATTGAAACCAAACTTCTCCCCCATCTTTACTGAACAGATATTCTTCCTTTGTTAGTCTCATTTTTTGTTGTCCAACTGCAAAGCACCAAGCATATTGATGGTGCTATAAATAGCAAAAAATAATGATGAAGAAGCCTTTTCATTATTGCCTTGCCTCTATTGACAAGCATTATGTTTCTCCTGCCCACAAGAATCGGGTTGGAGGCTGGATGCTTAACTCTTGAAACCTTTTTAACAGAAGTGGTTTTGTATTGGATGTGCTGAGTCCAAACTCTTTTTAAAAAATCCCAAATGGCTGTATGCTTAATGGCCAGTGGCGGATTTATGTATAAGCTAAACAAGCTATAGTTTAGGGCCCCACTCTCCCCCCACCCCCAATATATTTCTTCTTAATTGTATTTCACTACTAATATACTTCTTCTTAATTGTATTTCAGTTCAACAATTACTTTGATAAAATACATATTTTGTTATGTGCAAATGACTTTAGATACCTATTAGGTCCATAAATTGTTCTTGTTGTTGTTGTTTAGTCATTTAGTCGTATCCGACTCTTTGTGACCCCATGGACCACAGCACGCCAGGCACTTCTGTCTTCCACTGCCTCCCACAGTTTGGTCAAACTCATGCTGGTAGCTTCGAGAACACTGTCCAACCATCTCGTCCTCTGTCGTCTCCTTCTCCTTGTGCCCTCCATCTTTCCCAACATCAGGGTCTTTTCCAGGGAGTCTTCTCTTCTCATGGTCCATAAATTACCATATAGCATATATTCAACACAAAAAACAGCGGCAATTTGTTGTTGACAAAGGACAGCTGGACATATAAAGGGCCCCCTTACCTTCAGTAGCTTAGGGCCTCATCAAACCCAAATCCAGCCCTGTACGCAGCTATCATACTGGATCCAACATGGTCAATAATTTCAGTTTTGCTCCTGTTTTCAGGGATTGAGCAACTTCAAGGTTTTGTGGCTTAGGGGAAATGAATTTGGAGTTGCTGCCTAATCTCATAATGATCTCGAAATGCAATAATTTTGATGCAAAATAGCCGCACACACAGTGAAAAAGTAACAGTTATACACTAAAGTGTTTTAACTGATGAGCAAACACACTTGCATGAAAACAGCAGTGAGGTACTTTAATAGATAGGAGAACCTAACCATACTGAGGAATGGCTGAGCAAACAGAGCTAGTCAAAATTCGTGACTAAGCAGGTGGAGTTTGTACCAAAAAAGAGAGAGGCTGTTTGTGGCCTAATTCTACAGATTTATAGATCTATAGATTCTTCCTACAGATTTTTATATACCACCCATTCTCACTCCACCCCAAAAGCAATCCATCCATTCCATCCAGCTGAATTGTGTGTCAGAGATACAGGCAGAATATAAGGCAATGACACTTCGTCCACTCAAACGTAGCAGGAAACAAATGATGAATAAATGCTACCCCACTCCTTTTTTGTCAGATGTGCAGCACTGAGATCCCCGCAGGGATGGCGCCTACATGAAAAGAGGTGAGAAGGCATTCTGCTTTGCTTACTATGACCTCTTCTCAAGTTACCTAAAGTGCCTGATTGTTAAAGCAGTAATTTGAGCAATAGTGTCTCTTGCAAAAAAACAACAACCCTAACCTGAGTACAAAATGCAGAGTCACCTGTCTGTTCCACACACCAAATAAAGCCTATTAAAAATTCTGAACCAGAAATGAATGAGGTTTTTTTTGTTTTTTACCAGAGAGCTCTGCAGAGTTATTGCTAGCATAAAGACAAATGGATGTGGTCATGAGGGAATTTGTATCATTTTGAGGGGGAGAGAATCTCACCAAGTGACTGATGATGCCTTTTAATTATGCCTGTTCTGAAGATCTTCTGAGGAGAAGGAATGTTCCAGATCTCTTGGAATCCAGCAACAAATTACACTGTGGAGACAGTTGTCAAAGGTGACATAACCACTATCTGCTGTGGGCAATAGAACCATTTTCAAATAACATCTGTTCACCCAGAAAACTCATCTTCAACATGTCGAATGTTGTTATTCTCTTTACAGGGCCATTACAAGCCCATGGCTCAAGGACATTGGCTACGTGCTGCAAACCATGCGCTTAAAGAAGAAATCCCGGAAACTTTATTTTGCAATTCCCGGGATTCTTTGGGAGGCAAATGCACTTTAAATGTCTGGTTTGTTTGCAGCCTCAACAATCTAGCATTCAATGTCGATGCGGAGCTAGTCCTAGCAGAGAACGGAAGAGAGATGGAGGCAGGGTTAAACAAGGAGAAGAATCTGCATTTATTTCATGTACAGTAAGGCACGGAGAACAGAGGCTTCACCGAATAGGTGGGTTTTAAAGAGGAATTTGAAGCAAGAAAGGTCGCATCACACAGACATTCTGGTAGGGCCTGCAAGACAGAGCTGTTCCACCAGGCCGTTGGCAAGGGCACAGCCTGACTCCCTCCTCTGGCAATCCTCACAGAACTTCTAGCCTAATGGTTGCCATTATTTTACTGTTGTTAGCCGCTCTGAGCCCGGCTTCGGCTGGGGAGGGCGGGATATAAATAATAAAAATTATTATTATTATTATTATTATTATTATTATTATGAGCTTCCAGGCATCAGGGGCAGCAAGGGAGAAAGTGCGGAGTAATTTAAGCGGGGAGAAGATTTTTGGACAGCAGATGGTGATGAGGCAGAGCTATGGGCAGGAATGTAGCAGGATAGCTGAGCCACATAGGGCTTTGAAGGCAAGGATGAGGAACAGTGGGGGGCTGGCGCCCATTGAAACTGGTATGGGCAGAAAACAGGAAGGCCAGCAGCAGGTGGGGCCAGAGCCAATGAGGGCAGAGCCAATTCATTCTCATTTCATTGCCATCTTCCTCCCTGCTGTGTTCTACAAGACAGGGATGTAAATTTTAAGAAATGAATGATTTTTTAAAAAACTTGTGATAATAGGGTTGCAGCTTCCACTGGGTCTTCCTGGCTCGCCAGACTTTCCCTCCCACTTCCCCATCCTTGGGTCCTGGAAGCAGTGTGGAGATTGAAGGAAGTGTGTAATAAGTGAATAATGTGGGTAGACATATTTTGGAAAGAGGCAAGAGAAGAATCATAGAACTGCAAAGTTTGAAGGGACCCTGAGGGTCATCTATTTCAACTCCTGCAATGCAGGAATCCTGTCCACAGCTGTTCCTGCTTGGCTCGAACCACCAACCTTCTGGTTAACAGCCAGATACACTGACCCCTTGCGCAACAGGCTGAGATATTTTCAGTCAACAGTAAACCCCATACAGTAGCTCCCAAGTACAGTGGTACCTCAGGTTAAGTACTTAATGCATTCCGGAGGTCTGTTCTTAACCTGAAACTGTTCTTAACCTGAAGCACCACTTTAGCTAATGGGGCCTCCTGCTGCCGCCGCACCGCCGGAGCACGATTTCTGTTCTCATCCTGAAGCAAAGTTCTTAACCTGAGGTAATATTTCTCGGTTAGCGGAGTCTGTAACCTGAAGCATATGTAACTTGAAGCGTATGTAACCTGAGGTACCACTGTACTTGGATATTTATTTATTTATTTATTTATTTATTTATAAATGAAAAGTAGACAGTTATTGTGTGAAATTGTTCTGTTGTAAACATGTAGTTACCATAAATGCCTTGCTATAAGTATTTGCATTGCTGCATGTGAGCCTCTATTTGGACATGCCCTGTTTTTTGTTTTTTAAAAAGCAAATGATCAATTCAAATTTATCGGATAATCAAGAGGAGCTGGAGACATTCGACTTTCTAATTTGGACCCTTCCCGCTTTCTGCAGTACTGATGCAACGGTAAGTCATATTCCCAGCGGGCTTCTTAAGCCAGGAGATTTTCATAGTCAAGGTCAGTGTGTTTCCCTCTGCTTCAGACTTCCTTAAATGAATATAACTGAATTTTAAACAGCAAATGCAATTAAAATCTGTCACTTTGTTAGGTGAAGCGGTCAATAAGGGGAGCATCGGGCAATGCTGACTTTCCTTGATCCAAGAACATCGAAAGAAGATGCTTGACTCTTTCATGAAACATGCAGACACATTAATTGTTTTGGCCCTCTGTTGAAGGCAAATAAGACTCCCCGCCACCCAACATTTTCACTTCACAGCCATCATTTACACATTTAATAGAGCTTGCTCCTTCCTGACCTTGAGAGAAATTTGTGGTGTTTTGTGGCCATTTTGCCCTCAAAAATGGTTTACTGTCAACCTGCGTTGGCCTCCTCACCGAAGCCAGAATCCATTATAAAATTTGGTGTAATTTGCATCAGATATGTTGTCACTAATAATCTTCCTGACCCCATATGACTATTAGCATTACAGTAACACTGATAATTACTGCCCCTGCCCACATCTCAACGGAGAAAGGAATAGCGTGTCTGTCTCTAGGGAGAAATAGTTGTGTTGCAGCAGTGGGGTGCCTGCAGGGCCCAATCCCCCACCCACATTTGAGAATAATTCAGGAGAGGAAATGGTAGACTCATAATGCAACAATGTGATGCAGTAGTTGGAGAGCTGGAGTGTGATCTGGGACAGCAGGGTTCAGATCCCTCCTCCCAGCCATGATGTGGGTGGCGCCGTGGTCTAAACCACCGAGCCTCTTGGGCTTGCCGATCAGAAAGCTGGTGGTTCGAATCCCCGCGATGGGATGAGATCCCATTACTCTGTTCTAGCTTCTGCCAACCTAGCAGTTCAAAAGCACACCAGTGCAAGTAGATAAATAGGTACCGCTATGGCGGGAGGGTAAACGGTGTTTCCTTGCAATCTGGTTCCTGTCACAGTGTTCCGTTGCACCAAAAGTGGTTTAGTCATGCTGGTCACGACCCAGACATTTGTCTGTGGACAAATGCCGGCTCCTTTGGCCTGAAAGCAAGATGAGCGCAGCAACCCCATAGTCGCCTTTGACTGGATTAAACCGTCCAGGGGTCCTTTACCTTTACCTTTTACCTAGCCATGAAGCTCGCTTAGTTACCTGGGGCCAATCACTATCTCTCAGCTGAGTGCAGGTGCAGCTGACATGGTAACCTCTGGATTTTGTTGAACTACAATTTCCATTATCCCAGACCGCTGCTGCCCATGCTGGTTGGGGCTGATGGGAGTTGTAGTTCAACAGCATATGCAGGTCACCATGTTGCCTACTTCAGCCTAGTGTACCTGACAGGGTTGCTGCAAGTATACCCTGGTGAGCAAAGCAGAGAACGCTGTAGATTGCCTTGAGCTCTTTGGGAGGATGGATGGATGTAAATGAATATTAAAGGTAAAGGGACCCCTGACCATTAGGTCCAGTCGTGGCTGACTCTGGGGTTGCGACACTCATCTCGCTTTATTGGCCGAGGGAGCCAGTATACAGCTTCCGAGTCATAACTAAGCCGCTTCTGGTGAACCAGAGCAGGACACGGAAACGCCGTTTACCTTCCCGCCGGAGTGGTACCTATTTGTCTACTTGCACTTTGAGGTGCTTTCGAACTGCTAGGTTGCCAGGAACAGGGACTGAGTAATGGGAGCTCACCCCGTCATGGGGATTCAAACCGCTGACCTTCTGATTGGCAAGTCCTAGGCTCTGTGGTTTAACCCACAGCGCCACCCGCGTCCCTAAATGGATATTACACTATTTCAAATTGTGTAATACACTAATAAGTGACATAGTAAGCATAATAAATAAATTAAGAGCAATGATGCTCACCCGTTTTTCTCTCTCACCCCATTTCCAATCTCTTTTAAATGCTACATCCTGCTTCTGCTGGAATGGTTCAGCTGAAAGCTCTCAAAAATCACCTTAAGGCATATTAAAATGTGCTCACAAAATGACACAGGAAGACTACCACTGGTCACCGCTGATTTCATAAGTGCTAACCAATACGTGCCCCATGACACTTGTCACACTGCATTCCAGTCAACCACAGGTTTCGCCAGACAGTGAAATTGTATTTTTCCAGCAACAAAGTATTGTCATTTGAGAGCTGCACCATGCCCCAGGGGGTGCCCTCAAGAGTTGGGTCCCAGATATGGGAGCCATGAGCCTGCACCAAAGTACTCGCTTATGAAGGGAGGGTTGCAGATGCGGCAGTTTTAACAATTGTAAATGGGGCCGCAATGCCTTCCTGATAGTTGTTCATTGGTATTTGGGAAAGAAGCAAGTGGTGAAGAATACAGCCGCTCTGTTGATGTGAGATCAGCACAAGGAGAGTGTGACTGGTTAAGTCACTTTGTATTTTCTTATGCTATTATTATCATCATTGCATCACAGGCTGAACCTGCTGGCCCTGTGGGTTCTGGCTTCTTTGGTGTGTGGTTTGTGTATAATAAGCTGGTTGATACTGTGGTTTGCAGTTCTGAACTCTTGAGGGGGGCGGCGTGGATATGGGGACTGTTAGGATAAGCTCCTGCGCTTCAGAGTTTACCACTACATCACTGCATACACAGTACCAGTCCTCCTTCATAGTCTGTTAAGTGTTCTGCATCTACCCATACTGCTTAGCATTTTGTTGTCCACCTCCCACCCTATTTTATTTTCAAATATAGATAGCATAGTTGACGTACATTCGTATGCTGAATTAATATCTACCAGTGTTTTTTTAAAAAAGCAGGGGGTACTTCAGGAGACACTGGGTTAAAGCCAAAACAAACTCTTAAGGGTCATGCTTACTCTAACACCACCGAAGTATAAAATTGCTGCCTCATTTCCTAGCGACTTTCTTGGCACCGAAGTGCAAAGAAGCAGCATTTGAAGGTTAGAGCTGTGAACTTAGAAGGAAACACATCTCAACTGCACAGCCGATACCCAGCAACTGCGAACACCTCCAGCATGTGTACAGTAGGATCGTAAGAGATATGGATGGATCCTAGGATCAGTGGTGCTAGCAACTGAAATTATTGCCTCTGCTAGGTAGGGAGCTAGATTTGCAGTTTAGTGGTAGAGCAGCAGCAGCTAGGCCAGGTGACACCACAGACCAGGCTTCCTCAACCTCGGCCCTCCAAATGTTTTGAGACTACAATTCCCATCATCCCTGACCACTGGTCCTGCTAGCTAGGGATCATGGGAGTTGTAGGCCAAAAACACCTGGAGGGCCAAGGTTGAGGAAGCTTGCCATAGACTGTATGTTTTACACAGTTGCCCATTTCCCTGGATTTTGGTCAGACATACATTTTCTTCTCTGGGCCAGTAATTGGGTAACAATTCACAAGGTCTTGAAGGAAGGCAAGGAGCCAGCTTTGGGTCTCCTCCAGATCTCCTTTTTATTGTGCATTCATGATTATTTGCACTCATGATGCTATTGGTTGTGTGCGATCCTGCTTTCAACACCGTCCGTGCCTCCAAAAGTTTGGCAGTGATGCATGGAAATGATGTGTTAGCATTGGGGGAGCATTTCAGAACTAATAAAACAGAATTAACTCCATCACTAACGCACTATGAGTGTCAAGCCCATTGCAGAATACATGTCTGGATGTTTTGGAG
The DNA here is from genome assembly GCF_964270895.1 of Podarcis filfolensis. Lineage (NCBI taxonomy): Eukaryota > Metazoa > Chordata > Lepidosauria > Squamata > Lacertidae > Podarcis > Podarcis filfolensis. Next base: position 33,636,257 of record NC_139608.1, on the reverse strand, counting down.
TTGTTATGTTGGAAAATTTGTGCAAAAATCAATAAAAATTATATTAAAAAACAAACAAACATGTCTGGATGTTTTAACAAAACATGTCTGAGGAGGCCGTTGGATAAGACTCAAACATGGCTGAGAGCACCTGCCAGATTGCTGAGCTTTTTGAAACGAATAATGCTGCAAGACCCCAAAGATTCAGGAGATGGGCAGACTAACGATGAATTTATGTCGCGAAGAAGAGGAGTGGTTAAAAGGGAAGAAATTTTATACACCCTGTCCATTCTCCTTCAAAGGACATTTGACACAGGAATTTGTTTCTGTATAGCTTGCCAGGTATGAACTAGGCAATCATGGATGAAACAAGAAACAATTCTCATGTTCAAAGCTACTGGGCAAAATGTCACCATGATCAAGGGAACTGCTGCCAAACTGTACCCGAAGGTTATTCAGTCGTTATCCAAGCAGGTGCAATGCCACAGATAGTGAGGCTGTTTGTAATTGAAAATGACTAGTGTGAAACGGGACCAAAGTGCTATTGGGGACGTCACCAGTGCAGTGCCTACAGGCTCTGTAACACCCACAAACAAATGTGATGGTGCCTGCAGAGACCAAGCAGTGATAGTCAAGTATAGTTTGGTTCCAGCACCTTTTCTTGCCTCAGGATTTTCTCATCAGTTCTTCTTTGCACCCTTGAGTGGTTTGGCTTGACCAGATTGTGTCCTTGAACTGCGATAATGCCTCATGCTTCCCTAGATATGAGATGGGAGAAGGTGTAGGGGTGCGTCTGTGTGTAAAAACCTCTGACTTTGTGTGGGTGGAATGTGTTCTACCATACAATTAAAGCTAAGAGCTGCCCACCATTGCCCTGTCCACTTGGGCCACCACTGCCATGTTATGATGGCCCCAGCCCTCTAAGATTGCCCACAAAGTCCTTGGATTCTGTACTGGAAGAAAGGCGGGATATAAATAAAGGGTGAGAAGCAGGGAAAGGAGTTGTATATGCAGAGATTGGGAACTGAGAGATGATGACTTAGTACCCCAAGTAATATCTATTCCTACCAAAATGGAGTGGCAAGGTGTTAAAATAATTCACTAAATGAAGGCACCTGCTGATTCACAGGGTATTTTAGGTTAGGATTAGGAGTAAAGCTGGGAAAACCAGATATCCATATATGACTTCTAATGATACCCCCTACCCACTCCTAGGTTAAGAAGTTAAGAACACTCAGAAAGATCCTAATTTAAAGCAATTTAAATGTTCCCTCATAGAGTAGCCCAATTTGGTTTACCGCTAAGAAGATTTAAATATAATTTGCACCTTGGTCAGAGGTGAGGATCAACTTAACACCTGACTTAATCTTGCTTTGCAGCTAAGCCCAAAGGACACCCTGCTATTTTGGCAGTCTGCTTGATTCTGGTGGGAGCAGCGGTAAAAGATACAAGGGGATGTCAAGAATCTTGCAGAAATTATGAAAACTGTACTTCAACAAATATGTTATTTATAGGTGCATTAAGTTTTACATTCCAATCTTTGAGTCAGGCTTCAAGATACACAATTTAAGTGTATAACAAGGAAGAGGAAGACCATAGCTAGTTTTAATATGATATAGATAAAGAGACTGGAAAAAACTGCTCTTTACTGCTCTTTTTTAAGGTTGTAAATGAACCTCTGATTAATGGGAAGGGGGGACCCCCAAAGTTAGGTGTGTGAAGCTCCCTTAGATTGGAAATAGCTAAGGCAACCTAAGATGCAATATAGTATCTTATTCATAATACTCTGGGCTCTTCCTTTGCCTGCATGGTATGATTGCATCCGATGTCATGGTGATTGACAGGTGGGCAAACTCATCCACCTCTCCAAGTGGCTTGTGGGAATTGGGGAACAAATCCATATTAAAATGGGCTTACCGTATTTTTCGCTCTATAGGACGCACTTTTCCCCCTCCAAAAATGAAGGGGAAATGTGTGTGCGTCCTATAGGGCGAATGCAGGCTTTCGCTGAAGCCTGCAGAGTGAGAGGGGAGACCCCGCTGCCTGCCCCGCAAGCTCCGGGGACAGCTGGGAGGCGCAGCGCGTCTTCCGGCTGTCCCCGGACCTAATCTCAAGGCGGGCGGCGAGGAGAAGAGCGCTTCTCCCCGCTGCCTGCCCCGCAAGCTCCGGGGACAGCTGGGAGGCGCAGCGCGTCTCCCCGCTGTCCCCGCACCTGGTCTGAGGGCGGGCGGCAGGGAGAAGAGCGCTTCTCCCCGCTGCCTGCCTCGCAAGCTCCGGGGACAGCTGGGAGGCGCAGCGCGTCTTCCCGCTGTCCCCGGACCTGGTCTGAAGGCTGGCGGCAGGGAGAAGAGCGCTTCTCCCCGCTGCCTGCCCCACAAGCTCCGGGGACAGCTGGGAGGCGCAGCGTGTCTTCCTGCTGTCCCCGGACCTGATCTCAAGGCGGGCGGCGGGGAGAAGAGCGCTTCTCCCCGCTGCCTGCCTCGCAAGCTCTGGGGACAGTGGGGAGGCGCAGTGCGTCTTCCCGCTGTCCCCGGACCTGGTCTGAAGGCGGGCGGCAGGGAGAAGAGCGCTTCTCCCCGCCGCCGGCACCACAAGTGCCTGGGGGGGAAATAATTTTTTTTCCCTTTATTTCCCCCCCCCAAAAAACTTGATGCGTCCTATGGGCTGGTGCGTCCTATGGAGCGAAAAATACGGTAAGTCATTCCCTCTCTCGTGGAGCTGCAGTTGAGTGTCTTAACTGAATTCTCAGCATCTTCACCCAAATATACATGTTCACCAAATGATAAATTTCCATGGAACTTGGAAGAAAGACAGGGTAGTTAAGTTTGTGATTTAGATCAGTCCAGGAGATGTTACCTATATGTGGGAAAAACAGAGTTTCTATTAGCAAAATTTAAATTATGCGTAAGATAGAAATAAACCTAACATGCAAAGGTTGGAGAAGTATTATATGTTGTTGCAAGTGTAGATGGCTATTTATATATACTGTATATATATTGCATTAAGGTTTCAACTGCATTCACAAGAAGTGCAGAATATACACCTCTTAAAAGAAATAATCCGATTCAGGTGGGTTCTTCCCCCCTCTATAAATATTATAAAACACACAATTGTGTTTCTTCAAAATTTTATTTCTATTTAAATTATGGGGCCAGCCAGATCTTCTAAGAAATGCATTCATCTGAAGAAATGAAATGCTTTTGTGGAAGTACAATTACAATTGTATACATCTTTTTTGTTTAAAAACACTTCTCACATTAAATAACTTTTAGTAATATCTTTAAGCCTTCACACAGATAAGAAACCACTTCCAGTACAATAGTTTTTTTTAATATGAATAGCACATCAAATGGTCTTAAATACAACTTTTTTTGAATGCCAACACTCCAAGGATTAATGTTTGAAAAAAGTTAGAGCCACTTTCTCCCATGCCAAATAGTAGAGAAGCAAAACCAATATCCAAATCCATCTTTGAACTTCTTTATATATACACATACATAACTTTTTAGCATTTCTACATTTCCCCCCTAAAGTGGAAGCCTTATGCATAATGGAGAATAACTTGCCAAGTAATATTTTCCTTTTCTTAACTACGATTAACCAAAATATAAAAAAGGACAGAGTACTGAACTATAATATCATCTCGTGGCCAGTTTTGCCTGTCTATATAAATGATTTAATAAAGGCTTAATGATTACTTTTTCTTCTTTCAGTAGACATTATGAATCACTTTGCAAAGGACAGGTTATGACCACTAAAGGAAGCATGACAATGCTGAGATGGCCAATATTACTAGAATCCTATTTGCTGGATTTACTTTCCTACTTCCTTCATGAAAGCTGTAAAAATTAGCTAAGGTGTCAATCAGGAGATTAGTTTAATCATTTGTGAAATAATTTAACCAGAAAGAAGCTAGAAAGCAATAAATAATTTTAGAGCATTCTCATTCAGGTTCAATCATGCAGAATTTGAACTTCCACACTCCTAATCCATAAAGTTGGCTGGCTGGTTGTGATCTCAGTACTACTATTAAGATGAATAGATAGTATTTTGATAACATAGTTGAGATATATTTAGCAGATTTTTTTGTTTTGTTATGATCACAGTAACAAAAAGTGGTGCAACATCAGTCTTTCTTAAAAAATAAATACTGATAGTTTGCAGCATTAACAAACAAGATATTGACACTAGGACAGTTATGAAATTATGGTTTTTGAAGTAAAGGGGAATTATTAAGTTATTTACCATCACAACTACCATACCGAATGTTAACGATATGAAAGGAATAGAGATTCTCTATGTACCCACAAGGAAAAACAAATTGATATTAATTTAGCATAATCTTTATAATTTTGCAATTGGCTGAACACAGCACTAATATAGATGAATAAGGCCAACATTGAAGGATATAGGTTAGTGGGTTCCAGAACTATATTTTAGTCTACCCTAACTGATGGCACCCCATTAAACCAGTGAATACAGAAAAATTGGATTTTCTTCTTTTTAATGCTGCTGTATTTAAGAAATGTGAAATGAGCATTTCCATGTGATCCTAAGTATTCATTACAGATGAGCTTTCATTTTGCAAAACTCAGTATCAGGTAAAAGATACAGACTAATACATTAACATTCCTCTGCTGTACAAATTAAATCCTTTTTAAAGAAATGAGCAGCCTAGGAGTTATATACAAAAGAAACCAACAAGCATTGTTGAAATGAAATGCAAAGTGTCACTGCTAAGCTCTACTGTCTGAAATACCTTCAAAGTAAAATTAACAAAAACCCTTAGAATGTATTTCCAAGTCTACAACTCAATTTTCAACAAAATCACACACACTCTCTCTCTCCAAAGAAAACAAAAAACCTACAAAGCAGTGAAAGGCATATATACATTTTCCTTATGAACTCTGAGATTTCACTCTTTAGAAGTTGCTATGTTTCAGTATCAGTTTTATTTGCAAGACAACTGTTCATCCCAGTAAGCTCACATTTCCCCTTTGATTACACATAAAGCACTGCACATTTTTTTTAAAATCAAGGCATACAATCTTATACTATGGTGCCAAGTATGCACAGATAACATTGTGCTCGCATCTCATACAAGGTTAAGTGCAAACATACGGATTGAATCAGATTTGCAAGCATGCACCCCGTCACTTAAACTACTCTAATACCTTCTTTTCCTATCCCAAACTATCTTCTATATGTTTGCTTTCATGAACCAACAATCTCCCCCCGCCCCCCAAACTTCTAAAAACAAGCAGTGTGCTTGAATTCAGACACAAATACCAAAGTCCACATTGTGCAAGAAAGCAGCAGCTAGGTTTGTCAACTTGGACTAAAAAAAAAGAGAGAAAAACAAACACTGTTCACTGAACAGCAGATTAGCAGTAATGTTCCTCATGAATTGATAAGAGTGCCTGATGCTGAATATCTAACAGCAAATGCTGAATTTGGATTTAATATTTTAGGGGTTTATAGGAGATTAAGCTTCTTGCTGTGCTGGTCTTTTCAAATCCCTGATCTGTTTAACTAAATAGGTCTTCTCATCATTAAATTGTTCATCCTCGGTCCTGTCGTTCTGAAACTTGCTGAGGAACTCAATAAGTTTGGTCTGGTTCTTTAGGAGGATATCTAATATAGGCTGCGTCTTGTTAGGGTTGGCTACGAACACCTGCAATGAAAGAAGATGGTCAGTATGGGAAAAGTTCAGTTAATATATCAGAAAATATTAACTCTCAGAGGAATGTTTACATTTAATAATAATAATAATAATAATAATAATAATAATAATAATAATAAATTTTATTTATATCCCGCCCTCCCCAGCCGAAGCCGGGCTCAGGGCGGCTAACAACAATCAAATAGTCAAACATTTATGTAAAGTATGAGCCAAGTCTACAAGGTGCTAAAAGCCCACAGGCAATGTTTGTGCAATTATTAGTGACAAGGACCAAGCATCACTTAAAACAACAGAATAGATTATTCCCTCCTGGAATTCATTAGTTTAACCTATTAATGGAACAAATGTTCCTAGATACTATTTTCAAAACGATTTAGTGCATTTGAATATGCATATTCACAATCCAAGTAGCACCAAGCAAAACTGCTTACAAAGGGTTGTGTTGAAAAATACTCATTAGTGCAATTAATGAAATAATTCATGCAGAAACTTTTGTTTGTCACAGGATATTAAAAACAAATATTACATGCAATATTAAGGGGCTTCTTTTCAGAAAAAATGTAGGGGATCTGTTTGCTTTCAAAATAGCTTCATGTGATATATTTATTTGAATGTTTTAGGAAAAATGATAAGCCAGTCTCAGAGATGGATTCAATTAAAAAATAAATTTGACTTTGAAACAGAATTTGCTTTGTACAACATACCCCACCCACCCTTTCCAATACTTATCCAATACTTCTCATTCAGTTACGTCAAGCCACTCTGGTGTAGTATTAGATCAATGTAAGATTAGATACCTTCTGTTTACAGGAAGTCTTGAATACCATTATCAACAACATTTAAAAGTTGTTTCTACCTTAAAGACATGAAAGGCTTCAAACTGAATGTTGCGACTCTTGTCTCTTAGAAGGTTCATCATAAGTTTGAGATTCTCAGGTTTACTGATGTATTTTGTCATAATTGTGAAGTTGTGCCTATCCAACAGTAGTTCACCAAGCAGCTAAAAAACAAGAGGGGGGGGGGGAGGAAGGGAACTGGTGAAGTTTTCCATAAGGGCTATAAAACTCAATCAACCTTTTTGTTCTTTAGCCACAATGATTTTTTTCAAGAGCCAGAATTTCTGGTATTATATTCTATTACAACTCTATTCTAGTGCTACCTAAACTAGCATTACTGAGTCTGCATAATTTGGACGACTTCAGGAAAAATTGGATGCAATCCATTGTTATTTGTTGTATGTTGCAGGTAACACAGGAGAATATGTGCAAGCAATCTTGTGCCAAATTAAACCAGAGTTTAAAGGATACTGTATGGGGAGTGTGGCCAACAAAATCCTGACAAGTCTTCTGACTTACAGCACAAGGAGAAAACACACTACGGCCATCTGTAAGATTTTGAGGACCTCAATGGGCTAGTCAAGTTCAGCATTGGTTATTATGGCAAAGCATGAGCTCTAGGGGGGGCATAAAGACTTGATCCTTGGGGTCATCCAGTGTACATAGAAATTTCTGCACTTTGAACTTCATGAGTGCAGAATGTTAGATCATGCTGTTTGTTTTTATAGTGAAACTGTTGATATGAATCAAGGTTTGGGGGAAAAGGTTGCGTATGTGTCCATGTGTATTTTAATATACTGATATACTGATGAGGCACCTTAGGAAACAAAAACTTTCCAGGTTTTTACTCAACATTTGCAAAATGTTTGAGTCTTGCAGTTATAGAGCCTGTGCTAACCGTTAAATGTTAGAATATTGGTCTCCTAAAGTATAAAACCTCATGCTTCAAAACTTTCTTAACTGATCAGGAGACAACACAGAATGAATAGCTAGCTTGGTCCTACCTGCTGAAATTAAGTTCTTCATAATATTTTCTAATGTCAAAATAATTAAAGTCAGTAAGGTCTCTCTACCTTAAGCGACTGTCGTTTTGTCACGTAGTTTTCTGAATGGAGTAACTTCTCGTATTCACTGAAGAACTGAATGGAGAAAGAAAGAAAAATCTAACTATCACAAGCACTCTGATTCCAAATGATTTCAATGAACTGGAAGCACAAATATAAAACACAGAAATAATGTAAAGATTTAAACATTTCAAGTATTTTGCTCCAATTTCTGTATGATCAAGTGGAAAGGCTGAAGGAAATTTTCAGGCAATTCTTTAGGCAACAACATGACAGGGAACACAAGCAGATTTACATTTTCATTATCAGATGTGACCAGCAGATGGAGCACGGTTGTCACACATGCCCTTGTGATTACTCTGGCACACCAAGGAAACAGGTTTCTTAATATACAATTTCATTCCCAGCGTTTTTAGAACTGTGCAGTTGCAAGAGTTTGCTGTCAAACATTGAACTTGCATTGATATGGAAATAAGAATAATAAAAACTGAACAGATAGCAGTTGGGCAACATTGTGAAGGGACAGCTTGAAACTTCTATTAGGATATAATTAGCATTATTAAATAACAACATAATTAAAAAATGAAAATGAAATAAAAGTACATACCCTATCATAATGCTGTTCCAAGAACTCTGCACTGAGCAACTTGTGCCTTGTTAGTAAGTCCTGAAAACAAGAGATTACACGGTTATTTAAATGGCATTTCCATTCCTACCCTATAGTTCAGGGTGCAACAGTTCTTCACTGTATTCCCCTTTCCCCCTGGTTGTTATATGCAGCCTTTTTCATATGCTTCTCTGGTTTTCTTAAGCCACACTTTTAGAAATGACAATATTTCACTCTTTTATGGCAATTCCTCTTCTAAATGGCAGCCAAGATGGAACTTAGTCATGTCAATTTAAATGGATCTATTTTGAGTAGGACTAACATTGATTACGAAGACAGGAGTGCCTGGCGTGCTCTGGTCCATGGGGTCATGAAGAGTCGGACACGACTAAACGACTAAACAACAACAACACCAACACTGATTACAATTCTCTATCTTTCAATGACAGAGGCCCTCACACTTTGATTCAATGTGGAACAATTAATTCACTTTGGCTTGCTTTTGGGCAGTACCCAATGTTCTGCCATTTTGTTTCAGGTCAGAAGTAGTGTTTTTAGCTCTGGGAAAATGCTTTCCTTAAAAATCCTGTAGTCTTGAAAATATTCACCTTTTCCGTTCTGTTTGGTGCTAACTACTTTATCATAACCATACTATGTAATCTTCCTCAATTATTTACAGTCATACCTTGGGTTATGAACGCTGTGGGTTGCGTGTTTTTGGGTTGCGGAACGCGCCGAACCTGGAAGTACTGGAACAGGTTACTTCCGGGTTTCGGCGCTCGCGCAGAAACACAAAATGACATCACACACATGCATCGATTCGCGTCACGCGCATGCACAGACGCGCCACTGCGGGTTGCAAACATGCCTCCTGCATGGATCATGTTCGCAATCTGAGGTATGATTGTATATGGGTTACTACAGCCAATTATAGATCACATAATGGAAGGAATTTTGTCTGTATGCTACATAGCCAGCTAGGTTTGACATGACTAAGGTCCATTAATTTTGATGGGTCTACTCTAAGTAGCAGGTGGATACAACCAACCACCTCTGCAGATATTTTGAAGTCACACAATTAATGTGAAGTATGCAACAGTTTATATTTGCCTTCAGGAAGTTATGCAAGGCTCGTCTGTTCCTGCAGCAGTTAAAAAAAAATTAAAGGGTATTTTTACTGCTGAAATTGTTGTGATTTCGTTAATGCTGTTCTATGGCTGCTAGCTGCCGATATTAGATTGTTGTAATGAGATTTTATATACTTGTTATCTGTTGTATGTTTTTCTGAAATTTTATGGGGAAGGTGTGAGATAGATAGCTAAGATAGCTAGATATGAAGTAGCTGTCAAAATTCAGAATGTGTTACCTTGAAAGTTGCAAAAGCATCTGAAGCGATGTCAAATGTTGACATTTCCACATATCTGAAGAAGTCGTAAAACTGCTCTGACCACAAGATTATTTTTGCCAGTGGTTCATGTCTGATGCACTCTCTTAACATGATTCCACAATTCAGAGCAATTTCTGGGGATTCGTAACTGCAAAATGAGACATCAACGTAATTAACTCAGAAAGAGAAATATGATCACAGGAAACTTTTTATCTCCTTAAAGTTTCAGCAACTACTGTATATAATATTTATTAGTAAAATAAATTCTACAATTTCAGTGAAACTATTTTAACATTTTCTGTGCCACTCTTCAATGGCAACACTCTCACTAGGGTGGCACTGATACTCTCTGATCTTGATAAGTAATCTAGGAATAGACATCTGCACTTTCAAAACACTTTCACAGTTCACCTATCTACAACTACACTGATCAATGTCCTATTAATTTTATATTCAATACTGTGCACCAGTTCAATTTTTTCAAATTGCCTGGCCCTCAGGAAGATCTACCACAAATAGCTGAATTGCCATTTAATATATGGTTGCCAGGATACATCCAAAAGGTGTGGCGATCCCCTGGAGCAATGTGAAGAGATACAGCAGCAACTGAACTCTGCCAATCTCCTTCCTCCTTTTGCATGCACAGATTGGCTTTCCACTTGCACAAAGTGATGCGAGTTAGATCTTGGCCTATAGAAATAGCAAATTCTAGATTCTAGATTAGAATTTTGCTCTTTCAATGGCTTACACTCTAATACCTTTGAAGGGATTGATGCAGCAACATTCACTAATACAAATCTTGAACCTCCTCACCATCTCTGTTTGTAGATTATATTGGCAAATATTTTTTAAAGATACTATGTTGCGGTGGTGGCAGCAGCAACAAAAAATTATGAAATAGCCAAGAAAGGATGCTGTGTGAATCTAGTCTGGGAGGTAGTTCAAAAGGATAAGTCTGCATTCCAGAGAAGGCCTCTGTCACTCCTTGTTTACCTTCTGATGCTAGAGGCATTTGGAGAAAGGCCTCTGCAGACAATCATAACATATATGCCCATTGGTATGAGAGAAGACTGATTCTTCAGATAATTTGGCTCTGGAACAACTACTTTTCCCTCTCCTATTACAGTCAGGTTCATAACCTCAAATGCTGCTAATCTACAAAGGCTTAGGTTGCAACAGAGGTCAGGAATACATATTACAAACTTCATATTATTAGAAAGCTGTGTCCCTTTAGTCTTTCAGACTTAATGACCCTCATTCACACCTTTAAAATGCACTCAACACAAAGCTGAATTTAATTGTTTGGAAGCGCCAAATTAAGTAGAAAGGGGTTTCAAAGCTTCCTCATGGAGATGGAATGTCAGGAGCATTTACACTGGTACTCCAGTATCTGCAAAGGCTTCTTACCATATTTGTGTTGGTTTGACTGAAAAAGCTCTCAATAGTTTGAACTTAAACTTACCTAGACTGCACCTTAGCTATTAAAGTGATCTTAACATTTAGTGGTGATTAATGCACTGTTACCTACACTTGGATGGGCAAAATTTGAACAAGTAAGTATAGTTTAATGTGTTCAGAACACATTGCTTGTTTGGGATTTCCTGCTGCATTCGGTGATGTACAGAGTGGATTGGTCTGGAAATGTGGGATGAATGTGGCCTCCCTAATATTTTAAGATTATCTATCTTCCTAGTTAAGGAACACAGCATCTCATTCTGAGAACATCAAGCTATTTATGCATGCAAAACTAAGCACCTCAAAAATATGCTATACTGCTTTCCCCCAAGAACTAGCTGGTGTAAGAAAGGAAAACAGAAGCTACCCTAAACATTTGGCCAAATGCAATTGAGATCATCATCATCAGGAGAAAAAATAGCAAAGAAAAATAACTGGGTTCTGTTGTGTGAAAGGCTTCCAAAGTGTTTTAAGGTTGGCAAGCTCTTAATTAACCGTTTTCATTAACCTTTTAAAAAAAGGAAGAGATGTCATTTCCTTAAGTACGGAAGAAAACAATCTCAAATACCCCTCTGTTTCAAACAGCACCAACACTTACGTTATCCATTAATTTGGTGTAAAGTGTCACATTTGTTTCATTGTTAGAATGTTAAAAAAACCAAGCATGATGCTTCAATGAAACAATGCAATTAATATAAGAAGCGGAAACAGCAATATGGCAGGGAGTGCACATAATGAATTAGCCCTTGTCTGGGCAAGCCTGAGCCAACGGTGTATCACAAGCCACAGGGTGAATTGTGGAGCATGACTTCAGTTTGAAGTTCTGCTCTGTGAACAAAAGGAACAGGGTCAAATGTCTTGGCCCAGTTTGCAGAGTCAGATAATTCTATGTGCAAAACCGCTGCCTAACTGTGATCCTATAGGGAAACTTTAAGGTGAACGTTTCTAAGCAAAAAGGCTCAGTTATCGCATAGCACTAAGGCAAACTATGGCTTAGTATGAAGGCATGATAGGGAGATTGTGACTGCATCATTCCTCCTCTGGTCTTGCTACTATTTTAAAATATAATGACTGAACACTCCTGTAGGTTCCTTATTGTGATGCCAAAGTATGTCCTTTTAAAAGGTTAGCCACCTCTATGCTAAGCCAAACCATGCCTTAAGTCACAGCAGTGGGGACCAGAAGAGTAGAAAAATGGCTGCAATCTCCTTTTCAGTAGCCTACACATTTGTGATAAACCATGGTATGGCTTAGCATTAAGTGTGAACCAGGTCAAATACAACTGAGGAAAGAAGGGAAGGCACCAAATGCAAGAACAAAAGGGGAGATCTCAAAGGAACACAGGAGGTGATTTGCTGTCCAATGTGTTTTAAGTATTAGTTACTCCCTTGGAAGAGTAATGATTCAGTTCATTCAAAGAGAAACCAAACATGGAATTCATATCCTTTATGAATGCATGAGCTTCAAAAAGTGTCTCCATTGCCCTTCAAGGTCTCTTCCACGTACAGTCAGCAGTCACTTTCATAATTTTGGTTGAATTTTTCTAGCAAAGACCTATGACCATGCAAGCAACTTCAGCCATCTGCTTTTCACAGCTCAGTTTGACTTCCAATCACCGATAGCGTACCTGACTGAAGAGAGCAGGAGAAAGGGGGCGGGGGGTGACCTAGTCTTAAGCTGGAAGTACAGCAGTTTATGTTTGTTTATACAACATACTATACGCACCCTTTTAACAGCATGAACAGTATATTTTGCTGAGTGCAGATGTATTCGACTGTGGGGGTTCTTGTACCAATTTGCCTCCTCAGAATGTTGTTGAATATCTGAGCCACATCCTTTTTGCCCTGCAAAAAACACAAGCCATACAGCATAGAGAATCAGTGGTGAATATAAAAAGGGATAACATGAAGAGACCATAACTTCATGCCTTTAAAGCTGCAAACTGAATTGTCCAAGACTTGCACTTACTATTGCCCAAGAATTCCCAAAACATTTGCTATTGCGATGCCAATTTTAATATATAAAGCACAGAGCACAGTTTAACCAATGACACAGGTTTAGGAGTTATGGTTTTATTTAGTCCTAGAATAAAATTTATCACAGTTATATATATCACTGGTTGCTGCTAGGAATCCCCCTTATCCAGTCATGATTTGTGTACTTTAAGAATGAAACCAAAGTACCATACCTGAAGTTTCCATCCCATGTGAAGTTTGACTTCATCTGTGACACACTCTTAGCAGGTAAACTTCATGTTCTGAATTGACTATTAGGCATTTGAAAATGGAACAGTATCTTGTTTCATGTACCTCAAGATGAGTTACACTTGTATTCAAGACTACTCCTTTCTTTATATCAATTTCCTTAGAACAGTTTATTCATTTGCTTATAGTTAGTAGATATTACTACAAGCAGCAGGAAAAAAGGCCACAAGCAATGCCTTAAAACATTTATCTAGGAAGATCATGTTGTTGACAGGGTTTCTTTGCTAGTTCAAGGTGGTTTAAACATACAGTCTTCCAGATGTTGTTGAACTACAATTCCCATTAGCATCAGCCAACATGGCCAATGGTAATAATAATAATAATAATAATAATAATAATAATAATAATAATAATAATAAATTTTATTTATATCCCGCCCTCCCCAGCCGAAGCCGGGCTCAGGGCGGCTAACAACAATCAAATAATCAAACAATCAAATAAACCAACATTCTAAAAATATTTCATTATAAAAATTAATTAAAATCAAGTTGATGGCAACCATTAAGCAAAATTCTGTGCAGGTTGCCAGAGGAGGGAGTCAGGCTGCGCCCTGACCAAAGGCCTGGTGGAACAACTCTGTCTTGCAGGCCCTGCGGAAAGATGTCAGGTCCCGCAGGGCCCTAGTCTCTTGTGACAGAGCGTTCCACCAGATTGGAGCCGCAGCCGAGAAGGCCCTGGCTCTAGTTGAGGCCAGCCTAACCTCTCTGAGGCCTGGGACATTCAGGATGTTTTTATTTGCAGACCGTAGGTTTCTTTGTGGGGCATACCAGGAGAGGCTGTCCCGTAGGTACGAGGGGATGATGGAAGCTTTTACAGTAGGGGGCCAGTCTATTTTCCCTCAGACCTTGTGGGGGGCTTGACTATATTTTGGGGGGAAATATGAATGAATTCTTATGCCCCACAAATAACCCAGAGATGCATTTTAAATAAAAGCACACATTCTACTCATGTAAAAACACGCTAATTCCCGGACAGTCTGCGGGCCAGATTGAGAAGGTGATTGGGCTGGATCCGGTCCCCGGACCTTAGTTTGCCTACCCATGCAGTAGTTCAACAACACCTGGAGGCAGTGTGTTGGCTACCTTCACTTTCAATGTTACTCTGAGTATATGGGAGCCATTTTATTGTGAGCAGCTCCCGTGCAGCTGAGGTAACAGCCATGAGTCTCAAACAATATGGGTGAGAACAATCACATGGGCTCAAACTGAAGAAATGGCATCCAGCCAAGGAAGAAGTGCTGTTATCATGGAAAGAGACCCATGCCACCAGTAGCTGTCTGTAAACATTATCCACACCAAATGGAAGCTGCAAAGGGGGGGGGGTGCTTGAAGTTTTCTACCCACCCACCTGCACGAATAGTTGGATGTTGAGCTGCTGAATATAAATGCTAAGTATTTAAAAGACAAATGATTTTCTAAATTCCAATTCCATTGTAAGCTGGCCCAAAGCAGCACCAGAGCTCTTTGTTCCGGCAATGAGTAGGACAGTGTTTCTGGAAGCGGCCTCACCCAAACCCCACGTATCACAACAGTCAAGCGTCATTCACCAGCTCAGCCAATTTTGCCTAGGGTCTCATTATTCTTTCCGGACTTGCCATTAGTAACAGTATTTCCTTGTTAGCCGCATAATGAACTTGGTGATGGTTCACAATAATACACAATTACATCATTGTTTGAACTATTTACCACTTCCAATGATGTAACTTTGTCACTATGATGATAAACACACGTCCTTCGTGGGCAGAGGTGAAGACTAAAAGCTACTAGTACTGGCCCAAGCAGAAGAAGGCATTTAACAAACAGTTTTCAGGAGAAACCAAGAAAAAAAATTACTCCAGTAGTTGAAGTAACTCCCTGGGGGCATTTGTTTTAATAGATATGCAAGGTAATTTGTGGTCCACACACAACACCCTGAAGATCTGTCTGCCCACAAACCACTGGACATCTATTGAAGAAGAGTAAATGCACACCTCAAACCTAGAACACCTAATATCCCTTCCATAAGCAAACAATACATCTGGAAAGTAATTATGTTTATTATTAGTGGACTGGGTGAGAGCCAACAAGCTGAAACTCATTGAGATTGAGGCACTGTTAGTGGATGGATGGGAGGTGGTCTGCCCTTGATGCGGTTACACTGCCTCTGAAGGACCAAGTATGCAGCTTAGGGGTACTTCTGGATCCATTTGTATCACAGGAGGTTTAGACCATCTTGGTGGTGCAAAGTGCTTTCCAACAGTTTGGCTGGTGGCCCAGCTGCACACCTATCTGGACAGGGATAGCCTAACCTCTGTTGTCTATGCTCTGCTAACCTCTAGATTAAATGACTGCAATGCGCTATATGTGGCGCTGCCTGTGAAAACAGTTCAGAAACTTCAGAGGGTGCAGAATTCAGCAGCAAAATGGTCTGAGCATGTAACGCCAATTCTGGCCTGACAGCATTGGCCTCCAATTGGTTTCAAGGTCCAATTCTAAGTGATGGTTTTGACCTATAAAGCCTTAAACGGCTCAGGACTGCATCTCCCCATATGAACAGACCCTGACACTGTGATCATCATCTGAGGTCCTTATCTGTTTGCCTCCTCCATGAGATGTCTGGGGAGTAGGAACACAATAATGTGCCTTTTCTGCAGTAGCTCCCCGTTTCTGAACACACTCTTTCCCCAGGTAGGCATGCCAGGCAAAATCATTCCTCTTTGACCATGCCATGGGCTGATTAAACAATCTATGGCCTTAAAATAATAATAATAATAATAATAATAATAATAATAATAATAATAATAATAATAATAATGTTGTTTTGAATTTTGTGTTTTTATTTTGTATTTTTGTATTGTAAACTGCCCTTTGGAATATAAATTTAATAAAAACAATTTATATCCCACCTTTTCCTCAGAACCTGGACTAAAGGGGGACTTACAAAAATTAAAATGAAACAACAAACAAAAACTCTTGCTAAGCTAGACCAGAGTTTCTCAGTAAGCATATATGGAAAAGGCAACTTCAAAGGAGACAGTACAGAAATAACTGGTTAAAAGAATGAATGTAGTTTAAGAAAGCCATTTGTTTAAAGAGAAATAAGGTTTTTTAGCATATGAGTGTTTTCTAGAACTTTATACAATGTAATTTCGACTTTAAAATTTTCCTTAACAGATCACAAGGATCTAGTTTTATAAGACATCACAGTGGCTTTGTGGACTTCCTGATTAATCTATTCTGGAATGCACCTCCAAGGGGAAAATATCATTCATAACAGTGTCAGGTAAGACAATAAGCAGGAGAGACCAGAGAGAGTTGACATTCCAAAGTAAATTCATCATACCAGGATCCATTGAAAGGACAAACAGCTCTGTTTCACAGAGAATTAAAAGGAATTCTCTGTATATTACTTCTTGGAATAGCAGAAGCCTTTATCCAATTTACATTCATGCACTATTCAGATAATCAAAATGACAACAGAGTTGTCACCTCAGTACCAATAAGCATAGCTAACGTGCCTTGAGCAAGTTCACCAAAATCTAGCAATCCTTTGCAGCCACAAAGGTTCCAAATGCACACATGCAGATACACCACCTGCAGGGCTTCTGTTGCAATGCCATTAAAAAAGGAGCCATTTTGCTCAAGTGAAACATTACAATGCACACATAGCTTCTCCTTTCACAGAAATTACTGCTGAAATTTCACTCTCCCCAGATCACCAGGCTCAATATTACCTCTCCGCAAAAGTCTGCAGGCATGTGATGAGCTGGGTGTCCCCCTCCCTCTACAAAGTTTGTCTCATTTAGAATCATGAATTTCAGGCTTTGCATAGACATCTGGTTGGATACTGTGAAAACAGTATCCTGAACTAGATAAGTAAGGCTCTTCTGATGTTCTTCTGAATCCTACCAATCACATAGCATATTTTCCCATCCCTGATCTAGGGCAGCAGCAAAAATTAGTAGGAGTGGATCCACAAAACTGTGGTTGAGGAGATCATGACCCAGGATGCCTTGAGCGGTTTTACTTCCCTTTGAACATGAGGGATCCTGTGTGCTTTACCTTTCCAGGACTAGGAGTCAAACTGCAGTAATAGGTTGGGTATAAAATGTGCTATGACAATATAGTTCTTTTGATGTTACAGTCAAACAACTGTCTAAGTTCTAAAAGTTCCTTAATAATAAATCCAGAAATTTTATGTGTGAGCATATATTCTCCATCACTTTCCAAAATACAGATTAGGAAGCTCTCTTTGGGGAACATGGTTTTCTAAAGCAACATGAATTTGAAACTGAAGCTGCAATGAGTCTGTGTAACATTTTCTTACCTCAAAATCAATGAGTTGTAGGTCAGCTACTAGGGTGCTAAGAAGACCACTGTTGTATAGCTCCTGAGCAAGCTGAGCAACAGCTTCTGTCTGAGGCTCCTTTTCATTTGTGCCATACAAGATTTCTTTCATGGCAACTAAATTTTTGGAAACTTCTTCAGTAGCCTGAGCAAGGAAAAACATAAAAGCTGTAATTGTTTCAAAAGCCAAAACCAAGCTACTCATTAGTATGTGCTTGAGCACCAAAACATGCAACAGATATCAAAATGAACAATGAACATCAACACATATTTCACTGATAAAATTACAGCCCCAACTTCTGTCCACCTATGCATACCTACCTCCTGGTTATACACTGAAAGAATAAAATTATTCCTAATTGGTTAAGTGGTGTTTGTTATGTGCTGAAAACACAGAGAGCTTCAGATGGCTAAATGCAATACATTTTTTAAATACACAATTTCACTGGTGTAGTTCAGCCAGATCACAAAAACCTGGAGTGGTGATGAGAGTTCAGTGTGCCACATTCCCACAACCAGGGGAGAGTGACTAAGCTACAGAATAATTGGTAATCCCATGACACTCTACAATGGGGGGGGGGGGGATTGGGACGATTTAGTTGGGGTGGGGGAAGCTAGCTGTCATCTGAACATATTCCACAAAAGGACCAAGAATGCCATACTTTAGCTGAAAGTCAAGGATGTTACACACTGAATAAAGGTTAGAGAGAGAAGGGGGGGGGGAGTCAGAATGCTAGCAAGGTCTGTTCTATGACTAAGTAAATATTTACTGCACCAAGAGCAATTATATATGCCACAAACCAGCACAGTGGCAGTTTAAAAATAAAGCTGAGGTAAACCAAGAAGCTGGAAATAGATCAACATACACAAAATTGTCCAGAGATAGCCTAACACAAAGTGACATGCTGAAGAACAAAAAAAACCCCTAATATTATTTCCTCACTCCTACATTATTGGAAGTAAAATCCACACCATGCAGGGGAGACATCTAAAACCTAAGGATGTTGATTGTTTTTCCAAACTCACCCAATAAACCACCATTGCCAAATTTACCTGCAATCAATATCACAAGAAAATGCCACCCTAAATGAATAGGTGAAACATGCCGCCTTCCAAGGCCATCTGTTTGAGGAGAGCAGAGATGTGCCAGTAGGGACAGCTTGCAAGTGAGAGAAAGGGCTTTCCAACCTCTCACTATTTGTAATGGCATCATTTCATCAAGAAACATGGAATTTGAGGTGTTCTCTGTTCCTAGAACTCAATCAGGAAGCAGGACTTTTTTTCAGCTAGAACTTGCCAGAACTCAGTTCCGGCACCTCTCAGGTGGATGATATTGCCATCATAAGAGAAAAAGGGAGGTGTTCATGGTGAGTTCTGGCACCTCTTTTTCTATAATAATAGTTCTAGGTAGAGAAAACTATTCATTCCATGCTCCCTAGGAGGAAGTGATATTCCTGAGGATATTTAGGAGAATCATTTCCTTCATGCTGATTAATCACTCTCTCTTCTAAAAAACAACAACACACACAAAAACAAAAAACAAGGCTTGTTTGCTTTGGAAGGGGGAAGTTGTGGAAGAAATGTCTTTCTGAGCTCAAAAATAGGAAGAGTTCAATACTGAACTGTTCCAAAATTCAAATACCCACAGTATTTTTAAGCCATGAGATCATCAGCCTTTCCAGAAACTCAAAACAGGAGTTGATCTGGTCAAAAGGATTTCTGATACAGCAGGGAGGCTGCCAATGAGTAGGAAATTGCAACTCACGTTTGAAAAGATTTAGTGCACACTTACATATGCTGTCAGCATCAAATTGGTTAAGAGGATGTAGGATTAATGATCTGGCATTTCCTATTGTTTCAACAGGTTCTTTGGCATAACATGAAAAACAGCTGTTAAAGACCATAAGCAGTGCTATATTAAGCAGGAAAAACAGGTATTTAAGAAACCGTCAAATCCCTCTTGCCTGCTCTGTTACAAATAGCAATCAGTTCTACAGGCTGCACATTCTTGCTTTCCAGCCCCAATTGGGACCAGGGCTGTTTAATGCACAGGGGTTATAAACGGGAACTTTGTGAGCACTGCAGGGTGGAGAGCATTTGGTCTCCATTCAATCAAAAATGCTTAGCTTACAGAAGGGTTGTTCAACCTCTTGCCAGGTAAATAGTAGTTTTGAGATCACTGCAAATCTGAAGTAGTTCCGTTGCATATGTGCATGTCAATGTGCAGGCTTGCACACTGCACAGAAGATATGCACATATATAGAGAATCCTAAACTGAGCAATTCGTGAGAGTTTCAGTGCTACAAACTTCTGCAATACACATTCACTGAGGTCAGTGGGGAGGCAACAATATGCTACTGTGGACTCTGGTGAGAAGAAGAATGGGGTAACCCCAGAAACAGCTGCTCATTTGTTATTTTGAGTAATTATTGTACCCCTTGAGTAAAAAACTGGAAGCTGTGTGTATCAACCATATAGGAAAGAGAGAACTTTTAAAAATTTGAAGCCACAATCTCTACCACATGTTACTTTCCAGTGACATTTTTCTTGTGACACCTAAGTTAATAAATAATTCTTATGGAAAATGCTAGTGCTAATAATAATAATAATAATAATAATAATAATAATAATAATAATAATAATAATAATATACTGCACTACACCTGCAGGTCTCGGGGTGGTTCACAGGATAATCACAATATAAAAACACAAAATATATAATCAAAATAAAAACAGAAACCACCGAATAACACCCCCCCAAAAAACCCACGCATTTTAAAAGGGCACTGGATGACAATAAACCAAAGGTCTGGTTAAAGAGAAACGTTTTTGCCTTGCACCTACGGATGTATAATGAAGGCGCCAGGTGAACCTCCCTGGGGAGAGCATTCCACAGATAGGGAGCCACTGAAAAAAGTCCTGTTCTTGTGTTGCCAGCCTCCAGACCTCTCATGGAGGAAGCGCACGAAGAAGGGCCTCAGAAGATTGTACATGAAATCTTTAAGTGCATTTGTGTATCACATTTCACATATTAAGGCGTATCTAAAATGTGAAACAGAATGCCCTTCTTTATAAAAGAAATGAAAGGAAGCTTAAGAGGCAGCATATCAAGTAGTGCGGTAGACGGTACCATTTATAAAACACAACACAACCATGAAGATTGGTTTAACAGGACTCTTTCCTTAACATGATCCTCCATAAAATGTATGATTTACATCTGTTTCAAAACTTTAAACATGGTATCCATCTTCTCAATAGCATAGCTTATTTCTAAGAGTCGTACTTTAAATACACTGAAGATTAGATCATATTTTGCCAATTGAGAAGAGAGGAAAAATTGTAGTGAGAAGAGTTGCAGCTTCTTTAGAAATAGAAGGAACTGTGTAGTTAGCTTAATTCTTTTCCACAGCAGCTTCTGCCACCCGGACAAATAAGTCCATATCGTTTTTTGGATTCCCAAGGCAGCAGCTAGAAAGATCAAGCTCCTTGCAGCCAGAAAGGAACGGCACAACACTCTTCCCACCATTACTAATTAAAATTCCAGGTGGAACAATAGTTATCCTATTGTGAAGAGCATAAACAACCAATGGACTAAACCCTTGCCTGAATCTGAATGCCTAATTCCCACAGTGATTTTAGTTCTGGTTCCAGAAGCAAGTGACATCAGCTTCAAGATAATTTAATTTGCTCCAACCACCCAAGAGATAAAACAATTAGCCGCCGCTAGGGTAGTAACTTTCATCCAACAGCTTCACAGGGTAAACTCCAAGAAGTTAAGAGCACTAGGGAATAGGCACATTATAAAGGGAAATGCCATTCATGTTTATACTTGCATGGCTATATTAACACCAGTCTTTTAATTTCTTGCAGTATGTGCATCCCCAACCCCCAATCCTACTTATAAGAGGCATATTATTTTGTAGGGTGTTACAATTTCTTTTTGCAGGCACAATCTGCAGTGCTATGTGGGCAACAAAGTTCCACACATTCTGTTGTGCAAACCAGAGCCACATTTCCCTGTAGATTTGGAAGTATAGAACACCACAACAAGGTGTAGAAAAGTGGAATTTTAGGCTTATAAACTGTACTGGTTGACTGACTGAAAACTAACCTGCGCGTGAACATTGCTGTGTAAATATTTTCCTACAACATCCCAGAAAACAGTTATTTAACCAACTGGGCCACATTTAAAAGCCTTCTAAAGCAAACAAATTAAAATAAAACTAACAGTTCAGCCCATAATTATGTGACAGGACTGCAGATTGGGCTGTGATTGCTAAAAGGCTGGTCTCTGATGTGCCTTTTTAATTCTGCATTTTAAAAATAGCTTTTCCAACCCATCCTCAATGATTGACCACAAATTATTTAAAGTTACAGAAAGGTAGCCGTGTTGGTCTGCCATAGTCAAAACAAAAAAAAATTTTTCTTTCCAGTAGCACCTTAAAGACCAACTAAGTTAGTTCTTGGTATGAGCTTTCGTGTGCATGCACACTTCGTCAGATACACTGAAACAGAAGTTGCCAGATCCTTCTATATAGTGAGAAGGTGGGGAGGGGTATTACTCAGAAGGGTGGTGGGAATGGGTGGTTGGCAGATAGCTGAGATGAGCCTGTTGACGGCTCTTAACGACTGCAATAGGTCTTACAGGAAAAAGCAAGGGGTGAGAAGGTGAAAAATGGCTTTGTCATGTATAATGAGATAAGAATCCAATGTCTTTGTTCAGACCAGGTCTCTCCATGGTTTTAAGTTTGGTAATGAGTTGCAATTCAGCAGCTTCTCTTTCCAGTCTATTTCTGAAATTCCTTTGTAGTAATACAGCTACTTTGAGATCTTGTATAGAATGTCCTGGGAGATTGAAGTGTTCTCCTACTGGTTTCTCTGTCTTGTGATTCTTGATGTCCGATTTATGTCCGTTTATTCTTTGGCGTAAGGTTTGGCCTGTTTGTCCAATATAGAGAGCTGAGGGACACTGTTGGCATTTGATGGCATATACAATGTTAGACGATGAGCAATTAAATAGTCCCGAGATGGTATGTGTGATGTTGTTGGGGCCAGTAATGGTGTTGTCCGGGTGTATGTGGCAGCAAAGTTGGCATCTGGGTTTATTGCAGGCTCTGGTGCCAGTGTCCGTGTTACGTCTGGTTGTAGTATTATTGTGGGTTAGGAGTTGTTTAAGATTGGGTGGCTGTCTGTAGGCAATGAAAGGTCTTCCTCCCAGAGCTTGAGAAAGAGAACTGTCATTGTCCAGGAGAGGTTGTAGATCTCTGATGATGCGTTGTACTGTTTTGACTTGGGAGCTGTATGTGATGACTAGAGGTGTTCTGTTATTTTCTTTTTTGGGTCTGTCTTGCAGCAAGTTCTCTCTGGGTATCTGTCTGGCTCTGTTGATCTGTTGTCTAACTTCATCTGCTGGGTATTTTAGTTCTAAAAAGGTTTGCTGTAGATCTCTTAGGTGAGAGTCTCTGTCTGTAGAATTGGAACAGATACGGCTGTAACGTAGTGCCTGGCTATATACAATGGACTGTTTGGTATGTTTGGGATGGTAGCTAGAGGCATGTAGATATGTTTGTCGGTCAGTTGGTTTACGGTATAAGGTGGTGTCTATGCGTCCATCCTGTATTTTTATAGTAGTGTCCAAAAAATGTATTTCTTGCATAGATTGATTCATTGTTAGGTTGATTGTGGGGTGAAAATCATTGAATTTCTGGTGGAAGGTGTCCAGGGTCTGTTCATCATTTCAGGTATTGGCACTATTACAGTGGGTGTCTCCGGTTATATGGACTCTGTTCTGAAACCATATGCCATCAGTGCTCCCAGCTATGTACGTGACACCACAGATTTTCTGAGGAAAATACAATCTTTAAATAATCTTCCCAACAACACTATACTAGCTACTATGGATGTGGAATCTCTGTATACCAACATCCCACACAACGATGGTTTACAAGCTATAAGGAACACCATTTCAGACAAAACCACAGCGGACTTTGCCACCAAACTCTGCCAATTTGTCCTTACCCACAACAACTTCAAATTCGGTGATGACCTGTTCCTTCAGATCAGCGGCACAGCAATGGGCACCCGCATGGCCCCACAGTATGCCAACATCTTCATGGCAGATTTAGAACAACGTTTCCTAAACTCCTACCCACTCAAACCTCTCTTGTACCTGCGATACATTGACGATATTTTTATCATCTGGACACATGGTCAACAGACCCTGGACACCTTCCACCAGAAATTCAATGATTTTCACCCCACAATCAACCTAACAATGAATCAATCTATGCAAGAAATACATTTTTTGGACACTACTATAAAAATACAGGATGGACGCATAGACACCACCTTATACCGTAAACCAACTGACCGACAAACATATCTACATGCCTCTAGCTACCATCCCAAACATACCAAACAGTCCATTGTATATAGCCAGGCACTACGTTACAGCCGTATCTGTTCCAATTCTACAGACAGAGACTCTCACCTAAGAGATCTACAGCAAACCTTTTTAGAACTAAAATACCCAGCAGATGAAGTTAGACAACAGATCAACAGAGCCAGACAGATACCCAGAGAGAACTTGCTGCAAGACAGACCCAAAAAAGAAAATAACAGAACACCTCTAGTCATCACATACAGCTCCCAAGTCAAAACAGTACAACGCATCATCAGAGATCTACAACCTCTCCTGGACAATGACAGTTCTCTTTCTCAAGCTCTGGGAGGAAGACCTTTCATTGCCTACAGACAGCCACCCAATCTTAAACAACTCCTAACCCACAATAATACTACAACCAGACGTAACACGGACACTGGCACCAGAGCCTGCAATAAACCCAGATGCCAACTTTGCTGCCACATACACCCGGACAACACCATTACTGGCCCCAACAACATCACACATACCATCTCGGGACTATTTAATTGCTCATCGTCTAACATTGTATATGCCATCAAATGCCAACAGTGTCCCTCAGCTCTCTATATTGGACAAACAGGCCAAACCTTACGCCAAAGAATAAACGGACATAAATCGGACATCAAGAATCACAAGACAGAGAAACCAGTAGGAGAACACTTCAATCTCCCAGGACATTCTATACAAGATCTCAAAGTAGCTGTATTACTACAAAGGAATTTCAGAAATAGACTGGAAAGAGAAGCTGCTGAATTGCAACTCATTACCAAACTTAAAACCATGGAGAGACCTGGTCTGAACAAAGACATTGGATTCTTATCTCATTATACATGACAAAGCCATTTTTCACCTTCTCACCCCTTGCTTTTTCCTGTAAGACCTATTGCAGTCGTTAAGAGCCGTCAACAGGCTCATCTCAGCTATCTGCCAACCACCCATTCCCACCACCCTTCTGAGTAATACCCCTCCCCACCTTCTCACTATATAGAAGGATCTGGCAACTTCTGTTTCAGTGTATCTGACGAAGTGTGCATGCACACGAAAGCTCATACCAAGAACTAACTTAGTTGGTCTTTAAGGTGCTACTGGAAAGAAAAATTTTTTTTTTGTTTAAATTATTTAAAGTTTGCTTTGATTTACTATCAGCCTTCCCCAACATGGTGCCCTCCAAATGTTTTGGACTATAATTCCCAACACCCTTACCACTAACATGCCAGCTGGGACTAATGGAGTTGGGAGTCTAACATCTGGTCGGGGAAGGCTAATTTACAGGAATATAAGAAACGTATATGCCTTTTGTCTTTGTCCATGGAGTTTTCTTGGCAGGGATACTGGAGTGGCTTGCCGGTTCCTGCTCCAGGTGGATCACATTTGGTCAAAACTCTCCACTATGACCTGTCCATCTTGGGTGGCCCTGCACGGCATAGCTCATAGCTTCTCCGAGTTATTCAAGCCCCGTCGCCACGGCAAGGCAGTGATCCATGAAGGGGCCATAAAAAAGGCTGATCGCCGAAGAATTGATGCTTTTGAATTATGGTGCTGGAGGAGACTATTGAGAGTCCCATGGACTGCAGAAGATCAAACGCATCCATTCTTAAGGAAATTAGCCCTGAGTGCTCACTGGAAGGACAGATCGTGAAGCTGAGGCTCCAATACTTTGGCCACCTCATGAGAAGACTCCCTGGAAAAGACCCTGATGTTGGGAAAGATTGAGGGCACAAGGAGAAGGGGACGACAGAGGACGAGATGGTTGGACAGTGTTCTCGAAGCTACAAACATGAGTCTGACCAAACTGCGGGAGACAGTGGAAGACAGAAGTGCCTGGCGTGCTCTGGTCCATGGGGTCACGAAGAGTCGGACACGACTAAACGACTAAACAACAACAAGAAACGTATGCTGGGAGTCCTAAACCCTTGTTGTTGTTGTTTAGTCGTTTAGTCGTGTCCGACTCTTCGTGACCCCATGGACCAGAGCACGCCAGGCACCTCTGTCCTCCACTACCTCCCGCAGTTTCCTAAACCCTTAGGAGCTGATTTTTTGAGGGGGGTGCTGGGGGGGAGTTCCATTGGTGGAAGCATAAGTCCATTGTACAAATGGGTGTGCATGTGTCACATCCATGTGTACTCTCTCACACAAAAGCACACCAGAAATTGTTTTGAAGATGAAATGGCAAAATAAGTACAGGGGCGAAACAAAGGGCCAAAAAAAGACCCCAACTTCACCATATTTTTCAATTCATAGATTCCTCAAGTGTCCTGTCAGGTGATCAGTGGGTGATCATTTCAACACCTGTGGAACTTGGTCAAAACTTGTTTGAAACATGCCCGCCATGGAAAAATAGATGCAAATTAAGCAATAAACTTGGGTTTTCAAAAATGACTCTGGAGGCAGCTTAGCTTGCATTTCAGAACAATTATAACAATCTTTAGTATAACTGAGACCTCCTTTTCCATTTAATGCCATTTTGTTTTTTCCAGCTTTTACAAATGTGCCTTTCCCCCAAAAGTAATTTCTGTCTTCATGAAATTATGCTCCCTTTTAAGTACACTGGTACCTCAGGTTACATACGCTTCAGGTTACATACGCTTCAGGTTACAGACTCCGCTAACCCAGAAATATTACCTCGGGTTAAGTACTTTGCTTCAGGTTGAGAACAAAAATCATGCCCCAGCGGCGCGGCAGCAGCAGGAGGCCCCATTAGCTAAAGTGGTGCTTCAGTTTAAGAACAGTTTCAGGTTAAGTACAGACCTCCGGTACAAATTAAGTACTTAACCTGAGGTACCACTGTATATTAAAACATCACCATCATCATTCTTATTTCTGCCATCCCCCCTTATCCCCTCCCCAACAAAAAAGCAGTGCTTCATTTGATATACTTCTATATAGCTGCTACATTTTCTGTGCCACTCCTTCCAGAACAGTTACTTAATTCCTGCATGCATCCGCCATTGGCACCCCAGTTCTCTACAATTGCCTGAATATATACTACTTCCTCTCCCCTGGTGCAACTGGGCTCCAAGCTGTCCAGATCTTGACTCCTTTGACTTTGCGAAATGTTAAATGTGGCTCTTTATGCTTATTACCAAAGAGACTTTTGGTCCTCCCATGTTCCTAGTTGGTGTCCCCAAGTTTGTCTTCAAAAAGTTGTGACATACAGCTAATTTCAAAGTAATGTTTCCTCTGATTCAGTCATCCGGCATGGGAGTATTTCTGGCTTAAGCACCTGTTTCAAAACTATCTGTCCATCTCTCCAAGGGAGACACAATGAATTTATTATTATTTATTATTTTTGCAGTGGGGGTGGATAAGACACTACTTATATTTGAAGTTAACTGAAAATGTTTTGGAGAGAAATCTTACATCCCTTAACTATGCTATAACTAGTTTCTCCTCTGCATCAGTGAGACTATGGGTATTTTTCAGCAACTGAATATACATATTTACAAACTGGGTTGTGAAGATCCATGTTTCAGCCATTCCTTTAACTGTTGCACAGACTAAAGACTTCTAAGTTTTTCAAGTACTGCATTCAACATAAGGGAGAAACTTCAGACTAACACTTGCACTAAACAATTTCAAGAACATTTATGCTGAGATGTCCTATAGTCTGGTGGCTTGAGAAGATGACTACACTCATCAAAGTTGTTAATAGACACTTACATCTCATACTGGTGGGCAATCTCAAGCGACTGATTACTGAGTAGTGGGTCCGAGATAGGAAAGAATCAGGTGAGAATACAGGCTAGGCTCAGGAAAGAGTAGGTTTGAGATGGCATGATGGTAGTAGTGACAGAAAATAAATTAGTGTAGATTGGAAACAGCATCAGCACTGGGGAGTTGTCCATGTCCACATAGGCTGCTTACAAAGATTTGAAGCATTTGGGTGCCAGCATCAACAAAGAGGAACGGTAATGGGTTCCTGGAAGCGTTACTTTAGAAAAGGGAGAGAAGACACAAGCTCTCTACAAAACTAATACATAGCCAGTACATTATTCTCCTGCATGGAGAGCACATATTTGTATTAAAACAGATCCCCAAAGAAGCAAATGCAAAAACATACCTTTTCTACTTTCTTGTCAGAAATATCTTGCTTTTCTAGCACTGCCATACTCTCCTTCAGATTCTTCACTATGTCTGCAGGAGACTTGTGTGATTTGCCAAAAGGAAATGGCATGGTTGCAACCTAAGCACGCCTCTCCTTCTACAATTCCTTCACCTGTAAAAAAGTTTAAAAGAGAGAGTCTGTAGTTAGGAGCAATAAAACAAAGCTTAGGACCGCTTAGCCAAAGCAAGAAGGCACCACAATTGAACAAGACTTTACAGTGCTTTCTACTACTTCCTATTATCATCTCACTTTTTTTAGCAAGAAACTTTGCAACTTGTATTCAGAGTCAAAATGCTGTTCCTGAGCCCCTCATGTCTGCCTCTGACACTGCAGAAGTATCTGCTTCCATTTTAGACAAAGGGCAGGTTCTTGTGATGTATAAACCCAAGACAAACTGTAATTAGTGGAAGCAAGCCAAGTTCATATCATAGTTTATGAAAATGGCTCATTTTTGCTAACAATAGTGAAAATTAGTGAGTTTTTGGTCTGCGGCTAATAAAAAATGGAGCCACTTTGAAACTTTTCATTGCCATTGGGCCACAGGAGAGGCAGAATGTAGCCTTGTTGGAAGCTTGTCCTGGTAAAACTAAAGTGTCGTGTGTATGTAATTACAAATGATAAAAAGAGATCTAACCATGCAGAGGAAACATTCTCTTATCTTTTGGCCCCCACACTGAAGTTAACAGTACTCATATGGGATCTCAGTGCACAACTGAACTCCACAGAGATTAGGATCAGTTTATTTTTACGTTGTATTTTTCCAGTAGTTCTATGATGAATACTCTATGGTTTCAAAAAGGCTCCAACTCTCATTAGTAGTTTGGTCAACAACCTCTGATACAAGTAACACAAGCCACCTGTAGGTAAAGTGCTTGAAGTACAGACCTGAAGGTATTTAAAATATGAGTAGCATTCTGTAACTCAGTAAACCTTTTCAAGCAATATTTACAGTTTACTTATTCAAATACAAAACAGGTAACAACAAATGCTTTAGCAGCCTAGCCATCAAATATGTATGTGCTAATTAATAAATGTTTCCTTAAATTACTTCATGACTGGACTTCCAGCGTTCTCGATAGGATACAACAGAAAAGCCTGTGCTTAAAAAATGCTGATGGGTTGGTTACTCCTGCCGCAAACAAAAGGACAGTTGAAGCTGACAGAGCAGAGGTCACAATGTCATGACAAAGAATGCCTGTCCCCACCTGACACAAATGAAAATAGCCCACAGTCTGGGTCAGGAAGCAAATCGCTACTGCTCAGTTTACAACAAATGTAAATAAAAACCTTCATTGGAACAATGTGGGGATGGACAGTGAAACTTGGCACAATTCTATGGGCTCACAATTTCAAGCCTGAATATTTCCATCAGTCAGGCCATTCATAGATTTCAGCTGTTCTAACGCCATTATCTGCAAATTAGAGCCAGCAGTGGCTTTAATCTGCAAATAACGCAAATATATAACTGGAAACCAGTTAGGCAGTAGAAGCTACAGGTTAAAAAAAAAAGGGCCTGAGAATCGCCACAAACTATGCTTAGTTAGGGGGTGGCTCATGGGCCGGTCAAACGACCTCCGCGGGCTGCTTCGGGCCCATGGGCCTTAGGTTGGTGACCTCTGCTTTAGACATTACAGCACAGTGTGCAAGGAGGCAAGGCTTACTTATGCCTCTATTCTTACTGCATGTTGTAGCATGGGAAAATTGCACATCTCACCTGTGGGAGGCAATGCACATAAACACACACATTTGGAATTTGCAGTTTACAATGGCAGAGGGCTGCTGTTCAAGAAAAGCAAGTGCAAGTCACTCTTGATTTGGGCTCAAGGAACAATGTTATCTTTGGATCTGGGCCATAGCCTACAAATAAACATAGGGTTGTAGCCAATATTAGTCATCTCAAGATAACACCCCTTGAAATTATTGGAACCATATTAGTCATGTTCATTAATTTCAAAGGGCCTACTCCAAGAATGACTTATGTTAGATACAATCCACAAGTTTTGGGTTGCAATTCACAATAATATCACCACTAGTGCTATCAGTCTGATACATGAAAAACCTAAAGGATATATTTATGCTCAGAATCTTAGAGAAGATGTTAGAATGGCTAATTCTCTACTTAGAGCTACATGATTTCATTATTTCTACATCTGATGGCTCAAGGTGTTAGTGATGGAGCTTTTGACATTTTATCACTAAAATAAATGCGCACACACACACCACCACAACAAAACTGAGTAAAAAACCAAAATAATTTACATAATGATAAAGGGTATGGAAACTAAGAGTTGAGGGAGTTGAGAATGTTTAGCCGGGAAAAGAGTTGAGAGGAGATATGATAGACATTTTCAAGAATCTTAAGGGCTGTCACATGGAAACTGAAGTAAGTTTGTTTTCTCCTGCTCCAGAAGGTGGAACCTGAACCAATGGATTCAATTTACAATAAAGGAGATTCCGACTAAACATCAGGAATAACTTTTGACAGTAAGAGCTGTTAGACAATGGAACAGACTCCCTCAGGAGGTGGTGGGCTCTCCTTCCTTTGAGGTTTTAAAGCAGAGTTTGGATGTCCATCTGTCATGGATGCTTTAGTTGAGATTCCTGCATTGCAGGGGGTTGGACTACATGACCCTTGGAGTCCCTTACAACTCTATAATTCTATGAACACTGAGATAATCAATATGCTTCTGCCATCAATTGGACTATATTTGTTACAAACGGAATAGTAAAATAAAATAAAATAAAAGTATAGATCCACTATTCCCATGTACTACAGTACTTATCTTCCTACAATGCACAGTAAAACTAGTAAATATTTCAGTTGTATCCAAAACTGTCCATGCACAGACTTCTACTCATGCTACAGGGGATCACCTTCCTCTCTTTCTGTCACCCACAATTCCACAAGAACATTTCTGTAGGGTTGATGGGCCCTGCAAAGCACATTTTAGGTGCATACAAATGGTTGCAGGGGAGAAGAGGGAGGTGTCTCAATGCATGAGCCGGTCTGCTTGCACAATGTTGGCTTCCACCCTCTGTCATTAAGGCAATTTAGGCCACCTATAGAAACTAGTTTATAGTACAAATAAGTATAGCAGCAGAAAGAAAATATATAAAAATAAGGTGAAGGACTGTCCCTGTCCTCCTTCTCTCAGAATAGTAAGCGGTTTAGTGTTTTAATTAAAATGCAATTTTTCCAGAGCTGGAGAAATACTTCTATTCCAAGCCAGCTGCCATTATGAATTTCTCAGATATGCATGCTAGGCAACTCCACATGCACTAAACTGGGATGTTTGCAAACGTTTTTCATCTGATAAAGCAGCTGAAAAGATTTCAACTTCAAAAGACTGCTTAGTTCTCTGTAGCTGGAATTGTGAATGACAGGGGGGGTGGGGGAATAGGGGGAAATACCTATTTAGCAGATTGCTACTACCTTTGCTGCAGGTGGAAAATGCCAAATCATGATCTACGAAGAGATAATGACAAGCAACCCACATCAAGTGATTGAAATTGATAGTCCACAGGGTTCTGCTAAGCTTAGTCATCCTATGAGCTTTGAAAAAGCATAGTTTTTGTCAGGACGTTTAATGGTGTCAGTCTATTGTAACTATCTTTGGGTAAACTCCTGCTAAGGTGGTGCCTGACAGATGCCCTCCCTGATCCAAAATCACCTTGCAATTTAAAAAATGGAGGGAAGGAACATTCCCTACCATTCCTTTTGTTAAAAAATTATACAGAATGAAACTTCAATTTTTCATCCAATCATATCAAGATGAAAATTCCTCAGCTGCACCACAGGGGAATGGAATACTGCCTGGAACAAGGCCCTTGTTTATCCTCTTAATCCCTGGTTTAGTAAACCAACCTTCAACCACTTCCTGTCTCTTTTCTTGTGTCAATATTCCCTTTCACATTATCTTACTTCTGCCCCAGGGCCTGTTCACATAAAACCTAGGCTCTTATCCAGGAAAAGTACATACTTCTGGAACAATTTAGCATACAGGTCATGAACCCACTAAAAGAGGATTAAAATCATATTATATGAACATCAAATCTTCGATCATGTACTAAATTCCCCAAAAAACAACTGGAAAACAGGTCTGTCCTTCATCCATGTTCTAGCATTTTTTCTTTAACAAGTAGTAAATTGTTTGCACACAACAATGTTTGGGGTGTGATTATATGGAATGCAGGTCAGCACTGACTGATCATCTTGAAAACTAAGAGAAATTGTGGGGTTTTTAAATAAAAAAGTATTAACCCCTTTGTATTTGAAGTGGCTTTATCATTCATCATTTAGTACATTTATATCATGCCTTTCAAAAGCTCAACAACTTTGGTTGGCCCTGACACATGTTCACCAAATCTGGCCCTCTTTGAAAAAAGTTTAGGTACCCCTGAATCTAGGTTAACTTATCTTGGGATCCAAGCCAGTATTTAAAAGTACTATAGTACTTATGTGAAATGCCAACCTACCTGCAGTATTACACTGTCTTTTCTAACAACTCCATGAATAAAAATGAAATGGGTTGAGAGAAAGAATGTTACA
This sequence comes from Podarcis filfolensis, assembly GCF_964270895.1. NCBI lineage: Eukaryota > Metazoa > Chordata > Lepidosauria > Squamata > Lacertidae > Podarcis > Podarcis filfolensis. The sequence goes on along the minus strand of NC_139608.1, from coordinate 33,603,579 downwards.
TAAAATTCACATCTTATAAAAACAGTCATACCAGACAGAAGCCTTGGGATTCCTCAATGTTTGATACACTAAGGATAACAAAATTCAATTAAACATTTGACTTGGGTAAATATTTTCTACTAACCCATAAAAAGCCAAGTCACTGGTTCATGTGACCAAATCTTTGGTCCATGTTTATCACAATACTGGTCTCCACCTGATTTGTTTGTTTTAAAAACTTTGATATGCCTTTTTAAGACTATCTGGTGTAGATAGGCAATTTTAGAATTTTAAAATTCCATTACATTTAAACAATAAATTGACTTTCCAAAGCACTGTTTGTATTTTGGCATTCTTATTACAAACTAGTTCAACACACATATTGTATCATTACATCTTATTGGCCCTATTGTTGACGTAAATCAAATTACAAAAAGTAAATTGGTTGCCAATGCAAGAACACTATGTCTATTGTCTATCTTCTTGTTCCAAAGCACTCTGAAAACTCCATTACAAGGTGACCTGTAAACCAATCAATAAAATATTTTAAATTTATTTTTAACCTCTGAAATAGTGATTTATCCAATATCTTAAGATTATTGTACATAAACTTGTGGTTGACCTGCAAACCCAAAGTAAAAAGAAAAGAACAGAACTGATATTCAATCCTCAGACAAATAATTACCACATTCAGTCGGGGGGGGGGAATGGTAGCACTGATATAGCTAAAATAGAGTCAATATGCACAGGCTCTCAAAGCTATCCTATCACTAATGGAGCTCTATCTTTTATTCCCCATTTAAGTAGTAACTTTTTCACAATGTCAGCAGAGAAAAATGAGAAGGTAAACAAGTGCTGAGACACTGAAAACTAAAAATGTTCAACAGCTAACTTTAATGCTTAACATAGATTAGCCAGACACAGGGCTTATGCAGCTGTTTCTCTTGTGCTGCTGGAATTTTACACACTGGTATATTTTTATCTACTGACCCATTTTCATCAACCATGTCAGACATAGTTGTCCTACAATGGTTGTTTATAATGTGGCAAGCTATAGGTACCCAAAGGCAGTTGAACAAAAATGAAATGACATACCCATCTGTAAGGTGGTAGTGAGTTTCACAAACTTAATAGCAATTTCATGGGTAAAATATCAAAACTAAAACTTCTCCTGTGACCATCACCTAGCAGATTCAGGTGGCAAGGGAAAAGTGTTGGAAAAGTGTTCGTCTGCAAAGATTTCCAAAATTAAACACACAAAAGGGTTTGCCTTAGCTCACAGCAGAGCATAAGAACACTGAAAGTTGGGAGTGCCCTCCTAAATGGGTTTCAAAACTGGTTTCATCAAGCATGAAAACAATGTACTTTTCCCTACTTGCACCCAGATGTTAAGTTAGGAAAGAGCAACAGTATGTTAGAGCAACTGAAAAATGTCAACAATCCTGGCCCAGAGACCTTGAAATGTTGAGCACCAAAAGCTTCAGCCACAGTTCCAAACAGTATTTTGGACTTAAGAGCAGAACTTCTCAGTTTCCATCCCTCCATTGCCCCTGCCTGGTTTTGTTAGAAGAGGGTAAAGCTAGCAGATAGTCGTAAAGTCACATAAAGCCATAAATCTGCATAAAGCCACAGAGAGTTCATGTTCAAGCCAATACAGTACTTGAAACAGACACCCTCATTCACATTTCAAAGTTTTGAAGGACAATACTATCCAAACCCTGAATTCATGACTGATCAACTCCAACGGGTAAGTTCTCAAATGAGCAGGGGCTCACAGATTCATGGCTCATTGCTGCAACTGCCCTTTAAGTGTCATCCTGTTGGGGAAGGGGACAATTCCTGAGCTCATGCTGACTTTTCTCATGCAACTCAGTGTGACATCAGCAAACACTCCCCTACCTTATTGTGAGACATGCAGTGTCCTAACTACCAAATATTTTGTCTAAAAAGGCCATTCAAATATTTGTGGATAACTATGAAAGAGCACGCAGAAATTTCTTCTTGATAAGATCCTGGATTTTAAAGAATTATTATAGTTGTACCCAAGGACTTCCACAGTGGAATTGCTACTTGTCCTCTTGGAACAGGAGACCCTACAGTCACTTTCATGCATTATACCCTCCCTGTGTGGAAGTGACAATGTCAGAGAGGAGCTACATCACAGGGTGAGCCTACATGTGCAGAGCAGGCTCTATGTACAAACATTATCTCACTGTGTGGTACGGTGGCAGGTGTGATCCTGCTTCTTAACTGTGTGAAGGTGATAGATTTATGTCCCCAACCCAGTCCAAGATTGCTTTTCAAACTCTCCATTTTAAGGCAGCCTGTCATGTTACATGAGGACTGCTACCTGAGAAAGAGAAACCCAAAGAACATTTGACTATGCATAGCTACTTGTGCATGTCTTTGAATGCTGGTTACAATTTTTAAAGTTCTGTCACTAGGAGGGCCCCTTTCATCCTTTAAAAAATAGGGATGGGGACCTTGGTCCTCCAAGTGTGTTGCCAACTACAGCTCCCATCATCAGTGACCATTAGCTGTGCTGGCTGGGGCTGATGTATACTGGAGTCATAACAATATATGGAGGGCCACAGGCTCTCCATCCCTGCTTAAACGTGTTAGCATGACAGCAATATATTCAAGATTGCCAGCAACAGCCTTGGTGGGATTCAGTACTTTTTTCAGGAATGACTCACCCAGTAATTGGAAGCCAGAGGAGCTAGTGTGATCACAGTGAAGCATGTGATTTAAGCCTTTGCCGGATCATGGCTTTACTGCAGTACATGATAAAGCAACTCAGTTATACTGAAACCTGTTATGGCAAGTAATGCCTTTTACTCCCATACGACACTATTTAAATTAGCCCCCAATGAAATATTAGCTCAGAGTAATTTTTTTAATGCAATGGACAATGGCATACTGGAAAAAGGTACTGTTAATCTCAGGAATTGTTGGTGATTGTATTCACAAAACTATGGCATTTGACTGCATAAACCCTACTTTGCAACCCATATTCTAGGTAACAATGAAACAGAAAACTAACTCCCATTCAGCATTGCTAGTTCTAACGTTTTTCATTTCTAAACATTTTTACACCTGAAGTGTAAGTATACTGAGTGTGAGTAATTCTTAGTGCTGGGCTAAATTTTAAATAATCTGTCTCCAACTGCTTTATTTTTAGTTCTAAGAATGACATTGTGGGAAGCAACTCCACATTACATTCCATCTAAACAAAATAATACAGTTAAATCTAAACCTAGAATCCTTTCTTCAAGCCCAGTAGAATGGTTAAAAGAAGATTCAAGTAATTATTATAAAATGGAAACACGGCATACAAATAAAGTATCGACAACTAAATCCATGGGAAACTTTAACATAACAATTACTTCCACTTGAGAGCTTCTATTTTCTATACTCTATAGCATTATTCTTATAATAGTATGTACACAGGATTGTGGCCTCTGTCACATGCTGACAGCCTTTAGGAGCCACAGGTGAGAGCTGAGTGCAGGGTGGGAACCAAAGGTGAAAAACTATCCCAGAAGGAGCACAACGTGTCCCCTAACACCCCATAAACTGGCTAAACCAAGGTGAAGGTTGCAGATGGGTCTCAAACCCTTGGTGAGTTAGGAACTTCCCCTGAATGCGAAGATATAGTAGGTACAATGATCAAGGATGTAGTTACAGCATGTGCTGTAGAGGGAAATGAGGGGCAGATGGGGCTCATCAACCTGGAAAGGTAGTCCATCCAGGAGAAGAAAAACTCTGATCTTAAACCTCCGCTGCCTTGAAGGATATCTTCAGGAGAAGAAAAAGCTAAGGAGCAAACCCTACACAAATCTAAGTAGAGTCCCTAAGACAGTTGGATGGTGCCTTGTACTCCTGCAGCCAATCTGGTGCCAAACGACTGCTCTGCTTTCCTTTGGAACACAGTGAGGCCAAGAGGGCAGTCTCATCATCCATACACACTGCCATGGCTTGTGCCCCAAGGAGGTCACTTTGGTGCTACTAACACAGTGGTTTGACTTCACCCTGGAGGCGTTCTCTATTGTCTCTCGAAAAGGACTTATAAACAAGAGAGTACCAGTCCCCATTACACTCCCATCTGGTCATCTGCAAGATCCTGACAAATAAGGTGCTTTCCCTTTGCTGTATGATTTTACAAGAAGCAAGTACAGGTGCCAAAATTGTCTGATCAACTTTGTTGCCAAAATGAACCAATTTGTGTATCTGAAGAAGTGTGTATGCACACAAAAGCTTATACCAAGAACAAACTTAGTTGGTCTCTAAGGTAATACTGGATTTTTTATTTTTTATTTTTTTGTATATATTTCGTGCCACAAAAGTGTTAAACTGCAGCTGTGATATGCTATTCCTTCACATAATCAATAGTATTTATTCAGGGGATTACAAATGGGCTTGCCACTGGTGAAGTTTTACTTCTGGCGAGTTTCATCTCACTCGTATCCAGCCTGGAAAACAGCAAAGACCTCACACTAACTTCATAATGAATCTGTGAACTTGCTGGTTTTCCACCTATCAGCTTAGGACGGGGGCAGAAAGCAGCACTCACCTCACGGCTGCACTGAGCTGCAGAGGCACTTCAAGCATCCCCCAAACTCACAACTGAGACCCATCATTCCCCTTGGGAGCCACACAAAATTTGTTGACCTTTGTACGTATTTACAGTAAGTAACCAGGTGAGGAAATGTGGATTGGCAGCACTCGCACTGTTGCCAACACATAGTGACTGATCACCGAAGTGGTAATCAAAGTTAAAACGAAGTGGCACTGCTGAAGAAAAATGCACGCACAACACCACTGAACAAGTACAGCAGCTACTCATCCAGCTTCAAATGTTAAGCTGGCAGATGGTGATGCTGACACAATGATGGTATTCAGTGCCTTTGAGATTGCTGGTCATGGTTATCATGTGGCCATTGTTGGCGAGGATACAGACCCACTTGCATTGTTTTGCATGCAGTTAACACATGCAGGTCCAAAACAAGGAACTTTCCTATTGAAGCCTGAAAGAAACAAAATGCCAGACTGCCATACGTAGCTTTTAATCACAAAAAAATAGGAATAGGGAGAAAGTGTTCCCATTCACCGAGTGTGATACAACATCAGGTAAGTTCAAATAGGCTAGGAAGGCATCTGAATTATAGAAGACTCAAAGCTATGTGATAAATTTTCTTTACTCACTGATCGCCCCCACCCCCATGCCATATAAGATGTCACAGCAGCTGCAGGAGTCCTTTATGTTTCATCTGTGCAAAGAAGGTGGAAACCTATGAACCACCAGATGATGTTGGACTTCAGCTCCCATCAGTCCCAGTCAGCATGGCCGAGGGTCAGGGATGAAGGGAGCTGAAATACAGAAACACCTGGAAGGCCACAGGCTCCCTGTCCCTACTCTATGCAGTGCACAGTGAAGAGTGCTTGAATAAATTCAGAAACTGCCTAACAAGCGACTTACAATATGTGAAGTTTAAACATAAGAAGAGTCTGCTGGATCAGGCCTAGTGGCCCATTTAGTCCAGCATCCTGTTCTCACAGTGGTCGATGTTCTCACAGTGGTCGATGCCTACGGAAAGCCTACAAGCAGGACCTGAGTGCAAAAGAACTCTCCCCTCAGTGGTTTTCAACAACTGGTGTTCAGAAGCATGCTGCCTCCCAACAGTAAACAAGAAATATCCATGTTTGACATGAGAATCCTACCACAACTTCTGATAACTGCACAGCACATATTCAGCTGTAATCTGTGGTGACTCTGCAATCAAGCTAGTGGAAATGGAAGTTAACACTACTCCTGCCAACACATAAACCAGATGCTTCCAAGAAGTTCTGCTCTCAAATAAGGTAGCTCTGGGTATACTTCCCACATGTACCATAGCCTGTGGTTGTCACAAAGCATACCTACCTGATATTCTCATCAGGAAGTGTGAACTGATGTGGCACCTGTCATGCAGGAATGCAAATAATGCAAAGACTGGTGACTAACAACCATAGCTGCATTGAGCCAACTAATCCAGTCTATGACAAGATCACCTTGACCTTGCTAGAAGTTAGAGCCATAATTTTCTGTATCAAATGATAGCCTAACCCTCATTTGATGGCATCAAATTTATGTGCTGGGCACAGAACAAAATTGGCCATTTGAACAGTGGAAAGATAACCATATATCAAAGATCATATTGTTTAGGACATAAGTTATTTATGTAATAAAATCTGCCATTAGTGAATTACCATCTTTTGCATTGGATCTGCTTTGGCTTTTATAGCATTTGAAGTTAGAGCAGCTTCTAGTCTACTTTTACTTGACCAGTGAATATGACATTTCAGAACAGAAAAAAACATGTATGAACTAAGGATCTAACAAATACATGACATAAATGTAATATCATGGGCATAATGGTGGAAGCACCATTCAGATTTAATGGGATTTTAGTATGATAAGAACATTTTGTGACATATATGTTAAGTCATCAGCTGTATAAAAATTACGTGCATAATCTGACCCAAAGTTTGACAGGTCTATTGTACTATTATGACTCAATATCTTATCACGACTTCTCCCATATGTTTTTCAATCTTCACAAAATGGTATACACATTCATATGATCTTATCAAATTCTTCACACAACTAATTAAAAGCAGACTGCCAACTACAAGTTTCAAATTCAATATCTTAATTGACTCAAAATGTAAACTGAATGAAACTGTAGAAAACAGTATTTTAAAGTAATCCAATAACTAATACTTAAAGGACAACTAAATTGAAATACATAATATACTGATTATATTGGCCTTGGTATGACCAAAAAAAAAAACCTCTTCAAAAAGCATTACTAGATGGTAGCTTGAGAGCTGTAGACCTACTTCAAAATGTGAAGTTGAAAACTATGAACAAATCACAAATATGGATTAACTTTTAATGTCTCAAACTTGTCTGAACTACCAAGATCTTGCAGAGGTACATTAAGAGGCTGTCCATAAGATAGTGGTTCTCTGGAATTCTTTCCCTAAGGAACTATACCATGTCAATCTCTCCTTGGGTTCTGAATGCAAGTAAAAATAATTTCTCAGGTTTAAACACTAATTCACAGTGCAAGTCTACTCAGAAGTAAGCAGCATTAAGTTCACTATGACTTACTCCTAGGTAAGCATACATAGTGCAGTGAACTAGATGATCACATTCTAATCTAGAGCAAATGGGGGTGTTAAACTTCTTAATTATACATTCGTATTTCATTAGGTTGCGTTTAGTACTTCAACCACTACAGAGTAAAAAATAGCTTTGAGAGGCAGGCTATAAAAAAAAAATGATGTTTGTTTATTTTTTACTTAAGAACTAAGGAATCAGACATGAAGGCTCTAGCACAAATTGCAACCAAACCATTACTGCTAGAACCAGCTGTGGAATAATCATTAATCATTTAACCAGGCCATTGACAAATCTGAGTTTGTTTCTACTGAAAGAAGTTAACTGATAGATAAAGGTAAAGGTAAAGGTACCCCTGCCCGTACGAGCCAGTCTTGACAGACTCTAGGGTTGCGCGCCCATCTCGCTTAAGAGGCCGGGGGCCAGCGCTGTCCGCAGACACTTCCGGGTCACGTGGCTAGCGTGACAAGCTGCATCTGGCGAGCCAGCGCAGCACACGGAATGCCGTTTACCTTCCCGCTAGTAAGCGGTCCCTATTTATCTACTTGCACCCGAGGGTGCTTTCGAACTGCTAGGTTGGCAGGCGCTGGGACCGAGCGACGGGAGCGCACCCCGCTGTGGGGATTCGAACCGCCGACCTTTCGATCGGCAAGTCCTAGGTGCTGAGGCTTTTACCCACAGCGCCACCCGCGTCCAACTGATAGATACTGGTCCTTTATTTGGTTGAAGAGTAGTCCCAACGACAGATATAGCCCATTCTAACTGTAAGGAGAGTTCAGATCGGCCTCTGGGTACCTTGCTACCTCGTGCCCAGGTCCAGAACTCGTTTTACCAGCTAAAAAGACCAACCAGCAGAAATGTTCACAAATATTCCTTTGCACTGGACATGGACTAGGAAACATTTACTGAAATCTTACATGCTTTTTGTTTTTTTGGTGATGGAATTGCAAGCAGGTGCAATTCACTGATATCTTGCAAGTTCTTCCAGTTACACAACATTTCTAACTAATCTGAGAGACTGACCTTGCTTAGGTAGGAGCAAAATGGGGATTGGTGCCAATAAAAAAGGAGAATCTGAAATTCAGGGGAAAATGGGTACTCAAGCACAGAACAAAGCTTAGAACTGTTAGGATCACTTCACAGCCTTATTTTTATGCTTTTTGTTCCCCCCACTTCCCTTATCACCTAAAATAATTTTTTACATCTCTCTTCCTGCCCCGCCTCTGTTCCCACGTGACACGTAAGCTGTCCTCACTTGGGAAACCTGTATATCTCACAACAGGGAGTGATGCAAAAGTTCTATTTTGGATGATACAGTCAAGCATCAGGAACAGAAAGCATGAGACACTAGTCCAAAGGAACTCAGAAATACAGAACTGCAAGATCACAGAACTGGAATGCGCCACAAGGTGAACTGTAACTTAAGGCATAGAGTCCTTTTTTATCTTTCCCCAAGGGCAAAAGGGACTGTACCACTTCTGCATAAAGTGGAAGCTGAGAAAAGAATGCTCCTGCCACATGCACCCAAGCTTGTGCATCTTGATTTATTTATAGCAAAACAACAAAAACACATAGTAAAACGGCAGAATTAATCTTAAAAGCAGAACTAGTAACATGATGCGATAAAAACTTATGTTGCCTATAACAATTTATATTTGCATTCTCATCCAGCAAACATCAGAAGCAAAATGTGCGCCCCTGTGTGTGTCTTTAAAAATGGCTTCTTTCTAACAAAATAAATAACACCTGCATTTACTAATATTATATAGCGTGTTGCCGCTTTGTTTTTGCCACTGCTACTGTTGCAGAAGCCTTGGCATTTGGAATCCATATTTACAAATACAGTGGTACCTCAGTTTAAAAACAGCCCTGTTTACGAATGATTCGGGTTACAAACTTCCACAAAACCGGAGGCTTACCTCGGTCTACAAACTTTACCTCGGTCTAAGAACAGAAACCTTACGGTGGAAGGGCACTGGCAGTTGGAGGCCTCATTAGGGAAAGCGCACCTGAATGGTTTCGGTTTAAGAACGGACTTCTGGAACAGAGTAAGATCATAAACCGAGGTACCACTGTAAAGCAATCTCCTCTATGCTTTTCAACTCACCTATCCTTCAAAATCTTCCAAATCTCCAGCTGTTTTTGGAGTAGCAGGTGGTGTGCTAAGCAAAGTATTATAAGGTACGAGCACAGAATACCAGCTTTGGAAGGTTATTTTGTGATCTAGAAAAAAATGTATGCATAAGAGATGTACGTAAATGAGACTACTGTACTTTACAGAGTCCTTAGCAAACAACAAGCAACAATTTGGATCCTGAACCAGTAACAGACTACTTTCATTTTGTTTGATATATCAGATTTACAGTCTGGGAAAGGGATTAGACCTGGCACAGCCAATTAATGCTCAAGTGGCAGCTACGGTCATGACTTATTCTATCAGTTTCATCTGATAAGAAGGGATGTGGCCAGTTTACCAACTACCACCCATACATGTGTAACCTTAGAAGCTGAGTGTATTCTATGCGGGGCTGTCATCCTGTTCAGAAGCTTCAACATGCCCAAGGTAAGGACAATCAACACAGTCAGCTCCAGCCTGTAAAAGCCATTCATTTTTTTTGTCTGTGGCATGCAAGAATCAACTCTAGGCAACTCAGGAAGCTTTTGTAAATTAAGTTTCTCTCCCCCCTACCCACCCCACCACTGATATGATACAGACAAGCAGCACAAGCATATATTGGCAGACAAGGAAGTAATCTGTGGGATAATGACATTTGCAGTACAGCATTCAACTTACGGAAATTACATGTGCCAATTTGGTTCCCAGCACTATTCAAGGAACTAGCTCTGATCTTTCAAATGCTGGATAGCATAGGTCTCACTCAGTAAGATCAAAAGCAAGGGGGATCTAGAAGATCCAGTCAGGTGAACTCAAGGTGTGTTACGCGGTGTGTGGTAATTTCTGAATGAAAAATTCTACAGCCTTTTTATGAATCATCACGAGGCACATTCTTATAAATATACATATTTTATCCCTGCCATCCTACACACTTGCAATTTGGGTAACCAGCACCCATTACACAGCTGGAAGAGGTGTGCAGAGGCCGCAGAAAGAACTGTGCGCTGAGGGAGCCCTTTCGGACATTCGTCCTTCTGGGAAACACTTTAAGGCCAATGTAGCCTGGAACTGGGTGTTTGAAATGAAGCTGGTTTGACTGCTGAACGAGACATGGCAGGGGGCAGTCTAAGGAAGCTTCTTCAGGTATCTGCCTATTAAAGTAAGTCCTGCCATGGGTGGCACATCACCACCTCCAAAGAGTCATCCCTCGGAGGAGTAATGGGGCCAGGGATGCCAACCCCTCTCAATTTATAACCACCATGATGAGGCTCAACCCTAGGGTGAGAGACTACTACTATTAGTATTTTTTAATTTATTGCCCACCGTTTACACCAAGGTCCAAGGGCAGATTTAAAGCACAACATTAAAAACAGTTTAAAACAACTTATAATTACAGAGGATCCTAAAAACACACACTTTAAGTGTCAAAAGCCAGGGCAAAAAGGTGCATCTTCAGCATTCACCAGAAGTTGCATAATGAAGGTACCAGATGCCTGGGCCAACACAAATTAACACCTGACAGTTGTTCACTTGGAAGAAAAAGCAAAGATGCACTTGGCCAATGAAGGTTAAGCATTCACATTACTAATCAATTGTAGAAAGTGCACATTAAAAAAAATCATTCTAGCTTTGAAATGGGATTCTTCTATAATATGACTACTCAAGTTATCCCATTCACAGGAAAAAGCATTCCAGAGTCCCCAAATAATAGAATTAATGGTCTAACACTTACTGTCTTCCAATTCCCAAAATCCCTTTTAGAATATATTAGTAAAACTGCCTCAATAAAATTAGAAATTGAACTCCCCTGGGGCAGAAAAAATGGAATGTTATCTAGAAATTGAAATACTTTGCAAGCTCCTAAGACATTCTTCCAACCCTATTAACTACAGAGAAGAGGCAGTTTCCCACTGACATGCCTGATATCAGAAATATTGTGGAAAGGAAGTACAAGATGTAGTTTCATAATAATTTGAATTCTCCCAAGTGGTTATTGTGTAACGGCAAAGGAAACAGAACTTAAAACAAACAAGAAAAATGAGTTAGTTTTTTTGGTTTGTTTTCTTTCAGATTATGGATGTGCCATGAAGATCTAATGGAGCTACATGTCAGGGTTGGGGAGGGATGCAAGAAGAAAAGTTTCCTTGTAACTGCTGAGGTCAGAGTCCAACTAAATAGGTAAATGCAAATTGATCTTTCTCTGCGTTCAGGGAGCAAAAGGACAACTTGGGAGTCTTTGGTGCCAAAGAAGATGCCACAAATTCCACATTGTTTCAAGTATTTGTTATTTTTAAAAGTCTATGTGCCAGAATTAGACAGGTTGCTTCAAAAGTACCCCCTGTCGCTGAGTTACACAGTGCATCTTTCAAGTTTTGGACATGAGGCAGAATTTCTCAGCTTCCTTAGACATCCTGGAGCCAGATGTCTAAACTGCAAACACTGCTCATTTCAAAGCAAAGAAATACACACTGCCATCCCAACAACACATCACTGCTTTAGTTATGTCACACTGCCTTATAATTCAGCATTTTTCTCACTACCTATGGCAAACAATTGACTCTAGGCTACAGGTGTATCTACACTGATATCACAATTACTGACACCATAAATTAAGCCATTGTCATGTGTGTTACAGAAGTGCTGACATCCTCACTGTGGCTCCACTGCCACCCATGCCCCTCAGGAGGGGAGTAGGTAACAATGTTGTTGTTGTTGTTGTTATCTGTCTGTCTGGAATGTAACAGCAGAAGAATAGATACAGGCGAGCAGAGCAATTGATGGACAATAGCTCCAAGTCTGTTGCCAAGCTGAATACTATAGCCGTTAGTGTTCAGTATTCAGAACTACTATATTATCAATATCCAAGCCAACCAACACATTAGAGAAGTTGCTCAAATGGCTCATAACAGAATCATATGGTACAACTCAGGATCACTCAGACATGTAACCAACCACAGGGCAGTTTTCCTGACTGGGCAAACTGGCATTCCACTACACTGGCCATACAGGCTTTCAGTGGCACTATATACAGAAATACTAGTGCAAAATGTAAAGATGGATCAAAACACAATATCCACTGGGGGGTGGTTCTTTAAAAATATTACATTCTGAAGCAAAATATGTGGCCCTCCAGACTACAGCTTCCATCAGCTCCAGGTAGCATGGCCAATGGCTGGAGATAATGGGTCCAAAGGTTCTCCATTTCTGTTAAGATTTGTGTACAGTGGACGCTTGGGTTGCAAACGTGATCCGTGCGGGAGGCACGTTCGCAACCCGCAGCGCCATGTCTGCGCACGTGCAGGTCGCAATTCAGCGCTTCTGCGCATAGTGCGATTTAGCGCTTCTCCGCATGCACGAGCACTGAAACCCGGAAGTAACCCATTCCGGCACTTCCTGGTTCGGAGCGGTGTGCAACCCGAAAACGTGCAACCTGAAGCGCCTGTAACCCAAGGTATGACTGTATTTCAAAGGACAATCCCTGTCAGCCCAGAAAGTAAGTCCTATTGAACTTATTATTGGGGTAGGATTGCAGCCTGAATCTCTTCACTCATCCCAGTCTCTCTCTGATAATCTACCTCGTTTCTTAAAAGACCTGTACAGCATCAAAGACACACAAGAGAGATTCTTTATTACGGTATGATACAGTGCTCTAACAGCAGCAAAATAATGTGGATGTATGTCATATGACACAAAGAATGGATGACCAACCTGCAGGACAAGTAGCACAGGCAAGACCAAGTTTGTGACACTCAGAGATAAGGAGGGCCCTTGGGCTTGGCTATGTTGTGCTGCTGCCATTCCACAGTCTAATAATCTACAGAGAAAAAGTCACTTGTGACTAGAGACAGTATCAACCATGTAATTACCAGGTTCAAATTATGAATTTTCCCAGGTTCAGGTGCAAGATAAATTGATGTTGTTTTGCTAAGAAATTTTTCTGCAGTTCAGAATGGAAGGTTCTGCACATGTGCAGAGTGCTTCTTAAGTCTTTTTTTAAAAAAAGTGTAGCAGCCTTAAGAATCAGTTAAGAACTCTTGGGGAAAGGAATCCCCTCTACTCCTCCCCCAGTAGTTCTAAAACATACCTGCATTAGTGATGCAATGCTTAATAGATTAATCTGTAAGATTATTCAAAGGTCTTTCAATAGACTAAAAAAGTACTTCTGATTAACAAGGCTGAATATCAGATGATGCCTCCTACAACTCCATTATTTCTGACCTCAGATATGTTTTACTCTTGTGCAAGTTTAATCAATGAATGGGCTGAAACCCATAAGATTAAGTCGTTAAATTTCTTTAATTTGGGCACAGCCCAAATCTATACATTTGTTTTCAACATCAATTACTTTTCCTCCTGGAAAGAGTAAGTTAAATTACCACATATTTTGCTTTTCATGGTGCAATATATACTTTTCTATTACAACTTTTTAGCGATGTCTAAAGACTGAAAAGGCCCTTTTTATGCAGAGTATTCCTGTGCATATTAGCTCAGAAGTAAATCGCAGTGGAGTTTACTCCTTAGAAACTATGCTTAGTATTGCAGTCTTAGCTAGCTTATATACAGCCCAAGTACTTTTAATGTTACATATGTTTTTGTTAAAATTATGCAGTAGGTTACAAAGGTTAATCTGCTTCCTCACATTTTAAAGCTGAAGTAGGGTATGACTGGTATGAGAGAAAATTACATCTTGATGCCTCCAAAATAGATCACATATGTTTGAGAAAGTGCTGTAGTTATTTCTGTATGAACTAGTTGGCTGCTCCCCTTTGGGCTTAATTCTGAATCTGTTCATTTATACAACATTGGAGGACTGATTTAAGCTAGCAATATAAATCAAGATTTAAATCACCAAGTGGAAAACCTCAGCTTAAAATGTTGATGTTGGTCCAGCATTCTATTTATACTTCAGTAATGATAATAAAGAACATTGATTTACAAGTTAAATAGGACCTCTGCACTATATTTTGTTCATATTTGCTAACTAGGAGGGCACACCAACTATATACACATCTGTGAAATATTTCATTTATCGTGCATTTTAGCTTTTTAATAACTGATGCATAGCACCAAAGCCCTAGAATATTATGTATTGGTGTGTGTGCCTCTGCATGGCCCCATAGTTAAGTGATCTAAAATGGGCCACTAGATCACATGCTCTTTCCCCCCGTTCCTCCTCCAGAAAAGAAAAGAAAAACATTTCCATGCCCTTACAGCAACATTAACTTTGGTTAATTCTAACCAGATTCCCTCTTAAATGATCAGGATTTGCTTACCAGCTTCAATCTTTGGTTTCAGATCTAGTCAGTATTAACCTAATCCAGAGAAGTATTATCCTAATCCAGAGAAGTATCGGCCAGCTAGGGAGGGTAAAAGAGGAAACCTATTCCCAATAACTGTCAATAACAGCCAGTCCAATCAAAAAAACAATTAAGATTTATGGGGCTGCATAATTTTAGTCTAGACATGACACTGAGTAGTTGAGAGATTCTTCTGACAGCATTTAAATGTAGAGAATAGTCTTTTCTTTGCCTGATAATGCTCATGAGATGCAACGTATTTCGATGAACTGATATACTGGCAACGTGGCAATGCGCAGTCACACATTCTTTGAAGGCGTGAAAAATGGGAGTTGCCTGTACTAAAATTATATTCATATCACAATGCATAAAACTAGCTTTAAAATAATGTACTACAAGTCATGGAACAAAAATTTAAATATAAGGATTTAAAAAAGAAAGTAAATATGTATATTTGCATTGTAAAATGTGATTCAATTCACGTGTCCCCTGTAACACACTATTAATTACTGAATGGCAATGTGCTGAAATTCAGAGCACCTGAGCCAGCCTTTGTCACCCACAGAATGTAAGTTATGTGCCTCTATGACAGCAAAAACATAGCTTACTCCTGATATATTTATAATAGCATCATATGCAAATGGGAATCTATCCTGCTTTGCTCTGTCCCATTTTAATAGTTCACAAAGGGCTGGACTCACATAGTTGGCTGTAATTTGAATTGTTTCCAGTCTTAACCGACAGCACCCATATTAGTTTTTATGGATATTGCTGGAACTGTGGCAAAGTCCCATCCTTTTGCTCTTATTACACAGGGCACATCTGTTAGCTACTACAACATAGCACTACTAGTCCCAAATTTACATTACTGCATTGACTCTGAGGTTCAGATTGTAAAACAGCCTTAAATGTGCTTACTCAAACGTTTCAATAAGCACATCCAGGACTGAAATGCCAAAATTCAGTAATATCCTAAGGGTTGATTGCATAAAAGAGCAACTATTTTGTTAGCACCTAATGAATGGTGGTTTCAAACTTCCAGATATACCCCCTCCATATATTTAATACCATCCCTTGGCTCTTACAGAGTGGCTTTCCAGAAGATGCAGGTGAGCAATTCTTAGGCTCCAACCTATGAATTTTAAAAAATTAAATAACTTGCCATTTCCAACTCAACTTCCTATATTCTTTTTCACATTCCGCTTTTATTGTGGTATAAATGCCAGCCTCTTTCCCACTCAAGGGAAATTTATTTTTATTAATAAATTTAAGCATGCTGCACGTGCAGCACATTAATCTACCCACACCCTCATCCATTCTGGTGCAACAACAAGATTATACAAGGTCAAACACTGAGTTTGAAATCTAATTAGAGAGGAACTTTTCAAAACTGTTCTGTTTGAGGACATGCCCCAAGGAATTCAGAGGCAATTTTAAACTTTGCATGCACATCTGCGTTTTACAGTTATAAACCAGAAAGCAACAATAGTATGGCACACCTTGCATCAGCCAGCTCTATGCAATCAAGTAAGATATTCTACTGCCAAGCTTAAAATCTCCTTCTAGGAGATTGGGGGTCACAATGGATGTTTTAAATGAAATTACTAAAAGGAGTGAGTGGTGCTATTCATAGTAAGACTGTCTTAAAATTATTTAAGGATGGTTAGGGAAACTGGCAATTATATCCTAAACATTTGCACTGGTGTGTCTGCCTGTAACTTCATACTCTGCAGCCTAGTGCTAGGGCTGCACTTGCCATATTGTATTCAACACGCTTATTTATAGATGCAGCAAATGTTGCCCGATTCTAAGAAGGAGCAGCTTAAGTATCTTAAGTAGTTGTGAAAAATAGCAATGAGTGAATTCATTACTAACTACTTAAGACAGCTTTATTTATTCTGCAATTATTTCCTGAACAAAAGATGTGTGCTGTTTTTAAAGTAAGTTCTAAATGTTGCTATCTTTGATTTTCTTTTTAAAGCTCCCCCCCCTTTAAAAGACAAATCAAAGAATTACTGCACAGCAGCAGGTTATTTCTGGCTCTTCTACAATTATTAATCTTGTTACAACACTAACAAGTGGGAACATAAGCAAAGAAGAAAACACACACACATACAACTCAGGACAGCTATTTTCTGGGAAAATTCCTGAGAGGTATCAGTGTTCAGATACGGGAGCAAAAACAGTCTTGTGACACTGCATCATATGTCATCTGATCCAATGCCACAATGAATCTGTTAGGGTAGGACAGGCATAGGCAAACTCGGCCCTCCAGATGTTTTGAGACTACAATTCCCATCATCTCCGACCACTGGTCCTGTTAGCTAGGGATGGTGGGAGTTGTAGTCCCAAAACATCTGGAGAGCTGAGTTTGCTTATGCCTGGGGTAGGACATGGCCATCCAGGTATCTTGCATATGTTTTGAACTACAACTCCCATCAGTCTTAGCCAGCAGATCCATACTGGATGGGGCTAGTAAAAGTTGCAGTTCAAAACATCTGCAAGGCACCAAGTTCTTCAATACTGTTTTAGAGTGACAGCCAACATTCAATAAGCAAACTAGTGCTCATGAAACAAAATTCCCTCTTTGCTTTCGAGACCCTCCCCATATCTGCTCCAGTGAGTCCCCTAAGAGTAGATGGGGGTGGGGACTGCAGGAAAGTGAGGAAGTCCTGCACCAGCAGAAGTCCATTTTGGTTGCGGGCAGCTAACATAGGATGCGACTATTAGTCTTCAAAGTGCCACAATCCTCAGTGGTGATGTTCTCTTCATCAGTGCTAGAAATGAGCCAGGATAATTTTGCACCTGGCTTACTGACCACTTGTGACCAAATGAAGATGCCTGAGCGCCAGGATGGCGCCTGACACCACCACCTGGATATGCATGCCTGGGGATCATTGGACCTTGACTGTTTTGACACACTAATACCACATCCTATAGAATTCTATCAGTTATATTTTTATCTGCACAATCAGAATGAATTTCAGGAACAAAAAAGTCATATTGAAAAATACAACTTTAGAGCTGCCTTGCCCCCAAATGGCAACTAGACATTCCATTTTGGCAAATGTAGCCTTTATTTAAGGAGCCTTTTAGTGCCTAGCTTATATACAGTACCTGAGTTTATAACACTGTTTTGGTTGAAGGAAAGTTGATCATACAATCTTAACCATACTGGTATCTCTCTCTGTTGAAAAATGTGATTTGTGTTTCCCTACCATGCCACAAAACCTAAAGTAATGAACCATCATTACTAATACCTGCAGCAGTAGCATGTACTCTCAACATCAATGAGATCTAGTTTCAATGTGACTTGAAATTAGAATTGATTTGTCACAGCACTTGAATCTTCCAGAGCCCTTGAGCAAGTTTATAATGTCATACAAAATCAAGCCTTACTACTCCTTTTAATCAGTAATAATGTTTGAATCATGAATAAGCTTGTGAGGATGCTACTAGGATTCTTAAAGAACTAAAACAGAAATTATTACAGTCAGTTTAAAGGTAAAACAATAGTTTTATTAGCACAATTTAATAGGGACCCAACATTAAAAATGTAAGCCATTTTATAATGTGAAAAATAACTGCCTTTCCACTTTCAATGAAACATATTAGGAATCTAGACATTTCAGAGGTGGGGCATTCTTGACATAACTTCACAGAAGGTGTAGCCCTGGGTTTGAAAGTGATAATAAGAAAAACACTCTTAAGAAACCATATTTTCATGTAACACAGGAATAACCAATGAACATATAGGTTAAACTTCTTTTGAACAAAGCACAACATTTAACTTGTTCACTGTATAATTTGTGTATATTGGAAAACAGACATGTACAGAAACAGAACAAATAATGGTTGAGATCCAAAGGCTATCCCCTTCTAGTGTCAGCCATTCATATCCCCTGAAAAGTTGCACCAAAAGGTCATCAGATTATCCAGAACAGCTTTCCATGAGGCTAGAAGGGTGTACACATAGGGATCTACAGATCCTAGCCAATGTTAAAGGAACATAATGTTGGATGTTTTTCATTTCCACTTAGCAAATTTGAGAACTTACTGAACACACCAGACATACATCACTTTAACATTTCAGGATCTGTACTCAAATACCACAATTACATCATCATCATCATTATTATCACTATTGTGAAACAATACAACTAGAGATGCAAAATACTATGCCAATTGACCGATTTATAATATAATCACTTTGTGTCATAGGAGAAACAGCTACTTGTTCTGCCAGACAAACACTAAAAATTTTTTTTGACAAAATTCATCTTCAATACTAACAAGCAACTGTTATGTGGTTCTGCTATAATTTGCAAAGTTACTATCCTACGGATTCGCCTGAATCTTGCTGAAGTCAAAGAAAGTTAAGCACCTAACTCTGTGCAGAAATGGAACCCATAAATGTAACACTAGGAGCCTATATTCCAAAGCTACAATATTACATTGTGTTCTTCCCAAAGACTGACAACATGAACCTCAACCAAGTATAAAAGATGTTCCTGATAAAATTATTTCAGCAGAGTCAAATTTAAGGCTACTATTCTCAACAGCTGCTATGGACAACTTAATAGGACTGTGTTAAAAAACAGGTGGTTTCAAATATACCTGTTTATAACAACTGATCTGTCTGTGCAGAAACTGTTCTCTTCTGTTAAAATTCCACAGATTAAAGAAATTAGTAATTTAGTTGTTTTTTTAAGAAGAGCCAAAAGCAGCAATTTCCTCAACAATTCAGTTAAATTTTCTCCAGAGCATGAATCCCATCATTAACTGGATTATAAAAAAAAAATATTCTACTATACATATAAACCAGTACATAAGCTTGATTGATAAAAATGTGTAAGAGCCCAGTGTTGGAAATGCTTTTGTCCACTTCCCAAGTAATTATAATGCACATTCAACAAGCTAAATTGCTTGCAACCACATAATTCCACTCCTCATTCACCTTCGTCTTGCACTGGAGGCCCTTGTTATCAGTCTCTCATTACTACCAGGTGCAATTATTTGTCATGCTGGACCCTCAGCCAGTATCAAAAAAATGTCCCCAACTCCTGGGCCTTATGGTCACTTTTGCAGGGTCTACAGCACTGGTCTTCAACTGGTGGGTCAGGACCCACCAGTGGACTGGGACCTAATCCAATGTGGGTCACAACAGGAGCACTGCTACCATGCAAATCTATGGTAAAAGATTAAAAAATAGGTCCCCAAATGGATGTATATGTTAAAAGCGGACCCTGGAACTGAAAAGGTTGATGATACCTGGACTAGAGAGTTTGAGTCATGTTTATACTCTTAAGTTGATTCATGCACTTTAAAACGAAAGAGGAAACATATTCCAAAGCCACAGGTGACCTAATGGGAGGCATCTGATGTTTCACACTTTTCCACAAGAGCATTTTATGTCTTTAAAATTTTATAGTATAACCCAATCCAGAGCACTCTTCTATAAAATGGAATCGGTTGACCCAAGTACTTTAAACCAATTTGGCTGTAGACCAGATTATGAACATGCCAACCTAAAATACTACTTCTGTCCATCATATTGGTTCATTTCTCTTATTACCATTTGGAACAGAAATGTTGTCCAAAGTA
The DNA here is from genome assembly GCF_964270895.1 of Podarcis filfolensis. Classification (NCBI taxonomy): domain Eukaryota; kingdom Metazoa; phylum Chordata; class Lepidosauria; order Squamata; family Lacertidae; genus Podarcis; species Podarcis filfolensis. Next base: position 33,583,418 of record NC_139608.1, on the reverse strand, counting down.
GCTGCACTTTCTCCAGAAACAAATCTTATATGGGACTTCAGACCCAATGTTACTTAGCAGTATATTTTCAGAAACTCCAGGTCTACAAACTGCAAAACAGATAAAAAATATCACTCTGTGCAAAACTCAAAAAATTTTCTTTGAAAAGGAACACCCTGTATGTACAGGATACATATAGGTACATATTTTTTGCAGAGCAGCTAGCACCATTTGTCCGAGTTTTCAAGAGGGATGCATTAGACCAGATCAAATCAGTTTACCAGAGGAAGGATAATTGCTGTATACAAAGAACCTTGTGATTCACCCTCAATCTCATTATTTACTACTGCGATATTCCGGCTTTAAAAAAATAGGCACAGGCCTACTCATCTACGCTATTTATTAAAACAACCTAGCAACCAAGAAGCGCTAGATTGATTTATGTAGTAGCTGCATGAACGCAAACCGGGGCCCTTTGCGTACAGGGCAATTTTGCAAGAGAAAAGCAAATACGCTTTCATTCCTGCACCACCAAGAAACCGGCTTAACTAACCTGACGACAGACTCTGGCCGCTCAAAGCCTCAAAAGGCTGCCTTTAAAAAAATAAGAAAGAAAGAGAACGAACTAGCAGCAGTTCCGGATTCGAGGAGGTCCCTCCTTTCCTCCCTCTCCCAACGCCGACGGAGGATCCCCAAGGCGAAGCAAAGTTTTCCTGGAGCCCCACAAGGACAACAATGCCGCCGCCCCCCCCGAGCAGGAGCCGCCAAGGCGCCTCGCAGGGACCCCTTTGCTTCCCACCCCCGACCTCCGCCCTCCCTCCGTCCCTCCCCTAACCGACTCCCGGCTCGGCGGCCACAGTCACAAAGGTCGGCTGGAGCCGCGCACTTCAGCCGCGGGCGCGGAAGGTATAATAAAGGAGAGAGGAAGAAGGCGGGGCGGAGAGGGGAAGAAATCCGCCTCCATCCAGCAGGGCACGTCAGGGGCCGCCGAACCCGTGTCGAGGCATCCCGAGGACACACCCTGAGGGTCAAGCGGCCGCAGCCGCCCAACGGGGGCCGAGGAGGCCTCAAGGGCCCCGTGGCCCGAGCTCCACAGGCAGAGGACCCCCCCACCTCCTCCTCCTGGCCGCCAACGCCTCCCGCGCCCGGGAAGCCGAAGCGCCAAGGCTCCCTCGGAAAGGCCTCCTCAGGCGCCGCAACACGGCGAGCTGCGGCCCTCAAGGCCCCGGCAGTACCTTCGCTCCGCGGCGGGCCGGGTGGCTGGCAGGCAGGCAGGCGGCGGCGGCTACCCCCACCTAGTCGGCGTCGTGGTGGCGCTGCGGCGGCTCTCGGTGTGGGCCTCGGCCGGCGCTCCTCTCCCCGGCTGGGTTCGCCTACGGCCTTCGGCTCGCTCGGTGTCGGCCTGGCTGGCCCCTCCCCCGCCCCGCGGTCCTGGCTGCGCAGCGGCCCCTGCTCTTCCTTTCCCTTCTCGCTCGCTCTCGCTCTCCTCTTCCCTTCCCAGCCCGGCGGCGGATACTACTGACCCGACGAGCAGCTGCGGCGGAGCAGGAGAAAGCCCCGCGCCCAACTCAGCAGGCGACTCGCGGCTGCCCCCTGCGGCCTGGCGGGATCCGCGCAGCCGACGCCGCAGCCCTCGGGCCTGCCAGGCGCCCTTCAACGCCGGCCAATGTTCTCGGAACGCGAAGGAGATCGCGGACAATGGGCGAAAGGAATGCCTCTGAGCATGGGCAGACGCCGGGGGAGGGGGGCGCGGCCTTTCCTTCGTAAATCGTAGGGCGTGGTTAAGCTAATATAATACCTAATACATCATCATCATCATAATATCCCCAAAGCTACATGTGCTATGCGAGATTAAAATCTGCACATGCTCTAGGTCACAGTGAGATGAGAACAGTTTACGGTGCTCTACCTGGTTCTTGCTGGCTCTCTTTGCAAAGAATGCTGGATTAGGTGGGATTTCGTCAGATTTCAAAATTCTTAGCGTTTACGTAGTCGAAAGAACTCTCCCTCACTGAACACGGCTTTATTGAACAGTTTCTGTACGGGCTTAACACCTTAGTCTCTAATCAGCAATTAGCAATGCTTTAACTGTTAAATCGCATCTGCAATAAAAATTCAGAAAGCAGCAGCAGACCCTGGAAATTCAGCAGCAATTTTTAGTGACACATCTCAACCCGTCATCCTGTTTGGAAATAAATAGCAGGGCCTCTGAGCATATATAAAGAGCATTTCCCCCGGTGTGTGCAGTCTGCTCCAATGCGAAAGTAAACCCTACTGCGTTCGAAGTGTCTTACTCCCAGGTCAAATGTGCATTCAGTTGCAGGAAAGAGCAGATACACTTTGTGACTTGGGAGAGGTTTTCCTTCAATCCAAGACTGAAAGGACAAGGCTGGTGAGTTTCCAGATACTTAAAGTAGCATGATAGCCCTATGTTCACCAATGGTACGCCCGTATTTCTATCCATCTATGGTCTCTGGACAAATCTGTTCTACAGGTTTAGTAATGCTGCAGAAACCTGTTCGGTCAGAAGTTTTAAGTTGTGTGCCTGAGGCAGTGACGGTTCTAACATAATGCCTTCCAGTCTCTGAAAAGCTATCCAGCGCACAGAATGTAAGAACAGGTGTGGTACAATCGAAAGAGGCTTGGGGGAAATGAATAGGGGCTTAAAAACCTGCTGAAGCTCACATAAGGGAGTGTTTACTGGTCTAGGAGACCCCTCTTCCTTTTATTATAACAGCCTACACCTATAGCTATTCTCCCCACCCCCCACCCAGATTTGTAAGCAACTTAATGTGCAGCAGGGAAGGACAATATAAACTGTTTTGGGGTGGTTGTTTTTTAAGCAAACCAGTCATGGTCCACAACAAATTCTATGCCCACACACTGTACATTTAAGACATATCTGCCATGTCCCCAAAGAATCCTGGGAACTGTAGTTTAACACTCACAGAGTTAAATTCTGCTTGATTGTAAAAAAACAACCCAAAGCAGTCAATAAACTTCACTTCCCAGTACCCTTAACCAACGATAGTTCCCAGGATTCTTGGGTGTGTGTACTTTAAATGTATGGTGTGTATGCAGACTGTGATATCTATAAGGAACTAGAGTTGTCTTTGTAAGGAAGGGTTATTCCTTGCAGCACATGGCTACTGTGGAACTCCTTATGAAAGCACATGAAAGGAGATGTTTCTTTTTTAATTCTGTCTGTGTTCCCCTGCTGAGAGCTAGCAGAACTCAAAGCACATCAGGGCCAAACTAGATACATGTTTTCAAAGAGATTGCATTTCCTGCATCTGCTCAAACTGCTTTGTGCTAAATTTGGATTTGTGGGTTGTTATCATTCTCACTGTTGGCTTCTGAATACAAGGGCAAACCCCAGAGGGCATGTTCCAGCCTCTTAAATCCCACTGGTTTCAACAGGAAGGTGAAGAGTGCAATGTTATACATGCCTACTTGAAAGTAAGTCCCATAGGGTTCAATGGAGCTTACTCCCAGCTAAGTGGGAATAGGGTTGCAGCAGAGTCCTATACCCAGTTCCTGGGGGAAAGTCTTGCTGAACTTCCAATTAGACATAGGATTGCATTGCTAAGCACCTGCTGTAACCTTCCCATTGAAATCAATGAGACTTTGAAATGCTTGACACACGGAAAGCTGCCTTATGCCTAGTCAGACCATTGGTCCATCTGGCTCATTATTGTCTACACTGACTGTCAGAGGCTCATCAGGGGACATTCCCAGCCCTACCTGGAAATTGCAGGACTTGAACCTGGGATCATCTACATGCACAGCAGGCAGTCTACAATGAGCTATGGCTCCACGTTGCTTGGATCATGCCCATATATATATGTATATATTTTATATGTATATATGTATATAATATGTATATATTTCCTTGCTGAAAGAAAAGGCAACTAGGGAGTTCACTTTCAATGGGCCCCCACATAAAGTGAAAAATACATTTTAGCCTCTAGGAGGACATTACTAACCAGGTGTGTTTAAGCCATGTGGGGCTCAGACTCTTGTTTTTAACCTACCACTTTATTCGCTCTGTTTGTGAGAGAGTGGCAAATGCTTTCAAAGGCAACGTTGCAAAGGGTGTGGATGCATGATTGAAAACTACACTAGCTTGTAATTATGTTAAAACTTTCAAGTTTAAACAGATAATTTACTTGGAATTTAATGGGTGAAGCACGTACTAGAGTCAAAGAGAAACAGGGGTGATTCATTTTCAGAGTCTTCACTTTCAAACATTCAGCTGTCATCGCCCTCTCCCCATGTTTATTAAAAAGAATTAAAAATGCGTTAGAACAGTAAGAGGGATCCTAAGGGTTATCTGATCCAGCCACCTGCAATGAGGGAATCTCAACTAGATCATACATGACAAATGGCCACCCAACATCTGCTTAGAAACTGTTTAGAAATCAGTGCCTGAGCTTTGATTTCATCCCTGTCCCTTTTCCTTCACGTGTTGCAATTTTTAAGATTGCAAGCCTGTGGGTGGGGACTGTCCTGTTTAGATTGTGCACAAGCCACTGTGGAATGAATGAATGGATAGATAGATAGATAGATAGATAGATAAGGCTTAAGAGGAATGACCAGCCACTCTGGGAGCCTTCTTGGCTGAAGAGCGGGGTAACGAAGGCTCTAAATAAATAATTTAATGCCTGGGAAAATGGGGATGTTTTTAAATTTATCCCAAAAATTGAGAGAGACCGATGCACATAACAAGGGAGGAGTAGTACTGCTGCTGCTGCTGCTGCTGCTACAGATCAAGCAATTTTAATGCCAGGGCATTAAACCTCTGGCACAGGTGGTGGGTGTGACTGTGGACCTCCAGGTCTCCCAATCTGGCCTCTGGGACTCTTCTTAGACCAGACCCATCAGCAGGTTACACTGCACAACAGCTCTGCTCTGCTCTCTGGATGCAGGATAGGGAGAGGTGTGTGACTATATGGAAAACCCTCTGTTTGCATAGGTGGAATATAGCCTTCTGTGCAAATATGTACGAGTCACACCTGCTGTTCCACCCACTTCTGCATCTGGCTTCATACACACCTGGCATGCTGCCTGCAGAAGGTTGCCCATGAGGAAATGTGGCCCATGGGCTCAAAATGTTTCCCTGCTTCTGCTTTAATACTTAGGTGGAATCATTATGTGCTCTCCGTACTAGGTTTTGGGGAAAAGCTACAGATTGAAATGGTGTCAGCTAGGACCAGACTGGAATGACTGATCTCTGGAAACACTGAATCAGAAGGCTCCCCCCTCCCCACCCTTCATGTGCTTTTTTCTTGCCAAGATGACATTTTTGCTGCTTTGCCATCCCACAGCATCAGTTGGGGAATTGTTCTTCGAGACACTCCCTCTGTCACATGCTGGTTTTAATTAAATAATATCCCCAGAGCAATACAATGTGTAAATTACAGTGATTTTTTTGTTCAGCCGAAGCAGTTGCTTTGTGAAATTGCATGAATGAAGTGCCATGTAAAATCAGGTTTGCAGCCTAGACAAAGTCACACTGAAATATGACTAGCAGCAGGTGAAGCCTGCCTTGAAAGAACAAGTGAAAAGTCCTCTGAAAGATACATGTCAGTACACCTCAATTTACCACACAGCAATGGCCATTTTGCACAGCTTTTTTTCTGTTTAAGCAAAAGTAGAATAGCTGAAGCAGTTATTTTACATTATGCACACATAAATATTTCTTACACAAAAACATTAAAGAAATAACCAGAGAAAAAGCATTAACAGACTGTTTTCATTTGAAAACGCATGTAAGCAAAACTCCAGTTTGTGCAGTACTGGTGGGGAAGAAGATGCAAAGGACGGCATTGTTCATATCAAATGACTCTGTAGGAAAGGACTCCTACAGAGCTTCATTAACGTGTGACCCTGAGAATCCTAACCGTGTCTGCTCAGAAGTCCTACTAAATTCAGTGGTGCATACAGCATACTCTGCTTCTTGGCAATCATTATTTTCAGATGGAATTTGAATGCTCGGTAAATAGGTACTATGGAAAAGCTATTTGACTGACTGGTTGAGCTTGTTCAGCTTCCTAGTTTTTAGTGTAAATATAACCTACAAAGCAGAAGGAAAGTCAGACTTGTTGCCTTGAACTATGTGACTGATCTTTCCTATGGCAGCAAAGCAAAAAAGCATTCATCATACCAGTGGGTACATAAACCTTTAGAGAACATTCGCAGAACCCTGAGATTCCATTCATTTAAAAGTGAATTTCGTTAAACTATGACAAAGCAAATATTTAAAATAAACAGCCAATTGCTTACAAACCAAGAAAAGTCCATTATAAAGAAAGAGAAGGCTAGATTTTGGTTTAAGCTGGCTGTGCTCTTTATTCCCCAGTGAGAGGACACTCCATGGAGACCAGCATTAAACACCCCAAGAGGGGCTTGTTTCTCCCATAACCACAGCCTCGGATTCAAACAGAAATCAGTCATCATGCTTTGACCCCCTCTCCAGCTTGCTGCCTTTACCTTCCTGCAACCTTTCCCCCCTCCAGAACCAACTCTAAAACTCTGCTTTGAACTCTGGCTTTGTCTTCTATCAGTTATTTGCCACCTTGCAACACAACCGCCTCTCCTTGGCTTTCTTAATGGGCCATTACCTTTAATGGCTGACCTCTCTGGCAGATTACCTCATGAGGAAGCTAGCCTGGCTTATATTTTAAAACTTTAGAAAGGTCTGGCACCTAGTTTATCACGTCAGTCCTTGATGAAATTCGAACATTTTACTGGATCCAGGAATTTAGGGGAGTCTGGCCCCCATAGACTCATATTCTGAATTATTCTGAACATGCACACCATTTTTTATCGTATTCAAGGGGGATTGCATTGCACTGTGTGTTGTGTGCTTCTAGTCCCTGAGGGAAATGGGTGCTGGCTTGTTCTCTGAATGCACAATGCTGTCCTGAACTTGCATGATCCCAATCTGACAATCTCACATTTTCCAAAGGAGAGATTACATTCATTTCACTCCTCCATTTGAGAGCAGGCACAGGGATCAAGTTGGCATTTGAATTTGCAATCTAGACTTGTGCCTTGCATGAGTATAGCAAATTTCATTCTGATGTTTTGATGCTCAAGGAGCGATCACATTACGAGAAAGGAAAAGAAGAAAGAGTTCTTTAGAAGAGTAACTCATTCCTTGGGTGATTATTTGATGCCCCCCCACCACCTCAAGGATACACCTCCAATTTCTGCAGTAGTCAGTTGGCGTATCATTACACAAGGAAACTGATGGGCATGAGATTCAAGGCAGATGAAAGAAAACATTCCTTCACACAATTCATAGTTTATTCACAAAATTCACCGCTGAAAGACGCTGCGATACTCGCTAATTTATATGATGTCAGGGCCTGTCCAAGTGTTAAGCAGAGTGAGGTTTCTGGCTTGGGCATCAGATATTGAGTGGGGTGGCAGTAACCCCCTATTCCTCCTGATTCTTCTAAGCTAGCCTGTTGCCTTCGCTTGCAGTGGAGGCCCCTGTCCAATTGCCAGTAAGATTCAATTGTATGTGGAACAGAAACACCAGCCTACCCTTCACTTCAGGCACAGACATTTCTGGACCTTGGATGGCTGCAAAGGATATGTTTATCACTAGCTATTAGTCATTGTGGCTTGGATCTAGAGAAATGCAGAAGGGTTTCTTGCATTTGTGGATGGGCTGGTGATCCAGTGAAGGCTTCTTCTGCCCACAAAAAGGGCAGAGAGGATGTTATTTTCACTGATTCTCACTTTCCACTCTGGTCTCCTGTCCCACTTCCTATGCTGTTCCAGGGGCTTTCCAATCTCCTAGAGCAGATTTGCTGCAAGCTGAAAGGGGAAAGAGCAACAGGAGAACATGGTTTGCCTCATCGCATAACCAAGAGGTCCCATGAATGGAATTTCACTCCAGCCCAGTGGATATATGCAACAACTATGTTCAGAGACAATTCACCACTAAGTTGCTGGTGAGCAGTAGCAGGAGAGGGCTATTGTCCTCTTGCCCTATTTGTGTGGACTTCCCAGAGGCATCTGATTGGTTACTTTGGGAAACGGGATGGACCAGATTGTCTCATCTAGCAGGGCTTTTCCGATGCAAACAAGTGGAATGCCAAACTGATGAGTTAAATGGAAGAACTCGCTCTGCTTGGCTATAAGTAGAATAGATCCATATGTATTTCTTAGGAAAGCTATGATAAAGCTGCACTACACAGCTACCATGTTTATGCTGCAGTCATGGAGAATATTATGGGATAACTGCGACACCCCTCAAAGCATCCAGTCTCAAGAGGAAACCATGTGCAATGTCCATTAACGTTCCAAGATAATATCCACTTCTGGTGTGCCATTTAAACCTCATCTATGTATGTAGCTACATGATTTGCTGCAGACCTCGGATTCATTGTTCTGGCTGTTGTTTATGGGCGAGTTTATTGCAGCTGTGCTTAGCAACCAGCTGAAGTACTGCAGAACTATTGTACTCACCACTCCAGGGAAATGAGGAATAAGACAATCGGAACCCCACTCTAGATGGAAAAGAGAGGCACAAAAAGGCAGATCAACAAGAATAATGCAATGCAAATGTATGCTAATTCCTCAGCGGTTTTGAGGAGGATGGAAAGAAGGAAGGGGGGGCTTTGTGGGATTTCTTTTTATAGGTTTTATAGAAATCAGCCAGGAATTGGGGGTGGGGTGGGGCTGGGAAATAAATTTTAAGAGTAACAGCAAAGCTGAGAAGACACCTTGCACAAAGTCGAACTGTGCCGTGTGGGTTTTTGTGCTTCTTAGGGGGGGGGGGGGAAATAGCACCAAACCCTCATATTTCAGCTTACAACCATGTACATACAATATTTTAAAGGGGTGGGGGAATAAAAATAGACGAACAGCAGCAGAAACAAAATCGAAAAACTTGTTGCAGAGAAAGGCTTGAACCAGGACTGCAGGGTTGAAGCTCATCAAAACTCTGTGCACGTTCTCGATTTGCATTTATTTTTTAAAAAATTTTTTGCTTCTCCAGGCTTGGGGGCAGGGGAGTAACCAGGATCTGCAGGCTTCCCCACATCTCTCATGTTGCTCTATTGTTTTTAATAGAGTGATGTCTGAGTGGGTTGCACAAGATGCATCATACATCCCAAGGGGAAGCTTGAGCTTGCAAGTAGCTTCTCTGCCCACCCCACACACACGCAAGGGAAGAATTTTCACCCACCATATTCTGGCTGACACTTAAAATTAATGGGGCAGGATTATTTTATGTATATATTTATTATTTATCTTATTTATTTACACCATTTCTATACTGATACATGTGTGTGTGTGTGTGTGTGCGTGCGTGGTGTACAGAAAACTAAAACAACAACAGACTTCTTAAACAACAACATACCCTCCAATATTTCTCTGATGAAAATAGGGACATCCTAAGGAAAAGCAGGACATTCCACAATCAAATCAGAAACCAGAACGGCTTCTGTAAATCCAGGACTGTCCCTGGAAAAGAGGGACACTTGGAGGGTCTGCAACAAATGTTTAAAAAATGCACAGTTAACTACTACAGTGGTACCTCAGTTTGCGAACGTAATCTGGTCTGGAAGCCTGTTCAAGTTCCAAAAACATTCAAAAACCAAAAACTCAAAACAAAAGCCATGATTCCGGTTCAACTTCCAAGGCGTGTTCGAAAACCAAGGCACTTACTTCCGGGTTTATGGCATTTGAAAACAAGCATTTGACAACAAGATGTTTGAAAACTGAGGCACCACTGTACTACTACTACGTATTATTATTAAATTTGTATACCACTCATCATCTGAAGATCTGAGGATGGTTCACTGCATAAAATTACAGAATAAAAATGTTATATTAAGATAAAATTACTAATAAATATAAACAAATTATCAATTCTTTCACTGTTGGACACACCCTCCCTCTCAGCTTCCTGGCTCTCACCCAGGACTCAAACAAACTCAGGTCACCTGCAAAAGTCTCACAAAGGAATTGTTGCTGCTGACATCACCCTAGTCTCTTACTCTATGTTTGCTTTTTTATGGGAAGGTGGGTGGAGTTGCCTCAGGCTGCCAACAGCTGTGTCCCATTAAGCTGTCAGCTGCACTCTCCAAATCCAGTTCCAGGTACAATAGGTTTGGTGAGTTTGGCAGGGGGGTCCAAAGGATGGGGAAAGGACACACAAGAACTACCAACAGTGGAAGATTGGCACATGAAGATGATGGACTTTTTGGAGCTAGCTGACCTGACTGGAAGAATCCGTGACCCGAAAGAAGAGGAGTTTCAAGAGGACTGGAGGAAATTCAAGGACTATTTGAATAAATATTGTAATATAAAAAATTAGAAATTACTTGAAAGAAACAAATAGGCCTAGGATTAAACTAAGTTATAATTAAATAAATGGGATTTAGAATGTTAAGAAAAGTGAATAAGATGGACTATAATTGGAAATTGTTTTAGTTTAATAATGATATTGGAAAGCTGTTACTTTTAACTACAAGGACACTCAGAAGGGAGGGACTAGAGGAAGTCAACCAAGATGTTTAAAAGGTTGGATATGTACAGAATTAAGTTTGTTGTTATTGTTTATCTGTTTATTGTTCCTTTTTTCTTCTTTCGTTCATTGATGTATTTCCCCCCCCCTGTTTTTGTATTTCCCCCCTGTTTTTGTGTGTCATTTTGCTTTGTGGTTTTTGTTATAATTGTGGAAAATCTAATAATTTTTTTTTTTAAAGGATGGGGAAAGGACACGGTGCCACTTACAGTTCTTTCTCCAGCCTCTGCTCCCTTTTCCTCCAGATGTTCTAAGGAATGGAGCAGTTCATGGGGTAATTGGAAATCAGTGTACAGTGGCCTCCATTGCAGCTGTGCGCAAGTCGGAGGTTTCTGCGCAGACACTGCATTCAGGCAAGCAACAGGCATTATTTTATTTATTTGTTGAATTTATATACTGCCCTTCATCCAGGGTGGTTTACAGCATAAAACACAAAAGTGCACAACCACAATAACAAGCAAAACAATAACCCCCACCCCATACAGAGTTTAAAAGACCATCAGTTGGTCAATTAACCAAAGGCCTGGGTGAAGAGGGAAGTTTTTGCCTAGTACCTAAAGATATGCAGTGAAGGCACCAGGTGAGCCTCTCTGGGGAGCGCATTCCACAAGTGGGGAGCCGCTGCAGAAAAGACCTGCTCTTGTCTTGCCACCTCCTGGACCTCTTGTGGAGGGGGCACACGAAGAAGGACCTCAGAAGATGATCGCAGAGTCTGGGCTGGTTCATATGGTCCTTGAGGGATTGCAGTCCTGAGCTGTTTAAGGCTTTATAGCTCAAAAGCAACACTTTGAAGTGGGCCTGGAAGCTGACTGGTCAGTCCAGGATCGGTGTTGTATGCTCAAACTGCCCTGCCCCATTATCACAGTTCAAGGACACGTTTCCTCCATGCAAAAGCACTTGAGGGGATGTAGAGCAGGGTTCCTGAGGGGTGTGGCCTCAGAAGGAATGCAGGAAGCTGAGTCAGACCATTGGTCCATCTGATTCAGTACTGGAGGAGGGCAGAGTTCAATCCTGCTGGGTGCTGCTTCACCAGGGTGTTCCCTGTGGGGGAGGTGCTGGTGAAGCAGGCACCCTCCCCATGTATCAACTTGGGATGGGACCACCCATTTATCGTTCTGTCACCTGACATCATCATGACACCTGATGATTGACGATTGACAGCTGGGTTGGCCTGTGGGGCAGGGGACATAAAGATTTTGCCTGTGGGGCCAAAAGGGTTCTCTGAACTTGAGTTACACATCAATGGAGCAATGTGATGAATTCTTAGAAACGTTAAGTATGTTTATTTTCTTCATCAATCTACCATTGTTAGAACCATTCGAGAGAAAGGGCAAGCTCAAAATAAGCTCATTCATAAGCACATTGCTTTGCTAATCCTTTTGCTGCTGCTGCTGAGTAACACAGAGAGAGCTCAAGGTATTCGTGCAAACATGCCACCCTTCCTTGCAAAGCAAGAAAACCAGAAGCCATGACAAAGGAAGAGAACATGCTAAGTGATGCATGGCGCTCAGCTTTAGAGATCAGGATGTGGTATTGGCACATGCATTACTGGACTGTGCTCAAGCCAAGAAGGTGGAGGAAGTTGCACCATGGCCACAGCAGAGATGTATCTTGTCTCAGCCGCTGAAGCATTTACACAACATCTTACTCATCCAATAGATAGTTCATACTTTGTTATCAAAACCGGTTTTCCAGGAACTTAAGAAACCTGGGGGAAAGCATCAGCCTTTAGAAGTTCCAGCTACACATGCCATGAGAATGTCTCCAGGACAGTTTCTTGCACTCCTCAGTCAGTGTTCTAGTGCTCAGAGAGGAGGATGGGAAGTATTTACACAAAAATGCAGCTATCTTCTCTCCCCACTCCCCTTCTAGGATACCCCAGTGCCCAAAGCAGAAGGCCAGCCGTGCAGATTACACAGCCTATGCCAGGCTTTGAATGGAATAGAAGAGCCGCTCAGCTGATGTGTTGCTTGGGAAAGGGTTGTAGCTCTGTGGGGAGCACATGCCTTTTTTGCATGCAAAAGGTCCCAGGTTCAATCTTCAGCATCTCTAGGAAGGGCTAAGAAAGACTCCTGGCTGAAACCCTGGAAAGCTGCAGCCAGTCAGTCTTTGAGTGCTATTCACTTACGTTGCAGACCTGCTGCAATTAATGACCCTAACTGAGTCATATCCATTCATTGCAATGGGTGTGCTCTAAGTAAAACTTAGCTGAATACCACCTAATGCATTGAGTTAGGGGGCTGCATCAATCACCTGACTTTTCTCTGTTGGTTTATGGATGCAGAGATCTCCCTTGCTCCCAGTGTGAGGCTTTGCAAAGGCGACCTGCCTCTATCCTCTACTGACCCAAACCAGCTGCATCTTGTTGAGGGAACTGTGCAAGGAGGAAGGTGAAGAAAGCTCCCATTCTGTGGTGGTGGTGGTGACTGGCTGTTTATTTAGCAGTATTTTGCAGTGGCTGACATCAGGCAAGCTCCTTGAATGTGTGTGTGTGTGTGTCTGTCTGCACGCCCTCCTCTGCTGAGTGTGTCTGTCTGTCTGTCTGCCTCCCTGCCTGTATATTCCCCTGCTAAGGGTATGCCTGCCTGCCGGCATGTTAGTACAGTGGTACCTTGGGTTAAGAACTTAATTCATTCTGGAGGTCCGTTCTTAACCTGAAACTGTTCTTAACCTGAAGCACCACTTTAGCTAATGGGGCCTCCTGCTGCTGCTGCGCAATTTCTGTTCTCATCCTGAAGCAAAGTTCTTAACCCAAGGTACTATTTCTGGGTTAGCGGAGTCTGTAACCTGAAGCGTCTGTAACCTGAGGTACCACAGTGGTACCTTACATACACTTCAGGTTACATACGCTTCAGGTTACTGACTCTGCTAACCCAGAAATAGTACCTTGGGTTAAGAACTTTGCTTCAGGATGAGAACAGAAATTGTGCTCTGGTGGCGAGGCAGCAGCAGGAGGCCCCATTAGCTAAAGTGGTGCTTCAGGTTAAGAACAGTTTCAGGTTAAGAACGGACCTCCGGAATGAATTAAGTACTTAACCCGAGGTACCACTGTATAGGGGAAGGGCCAGAGCTGAGTGGCAGAGCATCTGCTCGTATTATTCAGAAGGTCCCAGGTTCAGTCCCTGGCATCTCCAGGTAAGGAGAGGAATGTCTCACTTCTGAAACCCTGAAGCGCTGAAGTCACCATAGACAATACTGAACTAGATGGGGCAATGGTCTGACTCAGTCCTAAGTCAGCTTCCAATGTCTGGGTCTGTCTGCTGGCCCCTCCCATTCTGCTAAGTGGGTACGTGTCTGTCTGCATGGGGAGTGTATGTGAGTGGCCTGCATAGCAGACCCTCCAAGTTTACTTTTTTTCCAGGGACAGTCCCAGATTTACAGAAGCAGTCCCAGTTTCTGATTTGATCCCAGAATGCCCCACTTTTCCTTAGGACATCCCCAGTGCTTTTTTGTGTGGGGGGACGCAGGGGTACACGTACCCCTAAACATTTTGTGAATCTAAGTTTGGCCTCATTGAGGGGCAGTATTTCAATATGAGTAGGGAAATTAGAGTACCCCTAAACATTTTTTTTTAGAAAAAAGCACTGGATGTCCCTATTTTCATCAGATACGTGTTGGAGGGTACAGAGTTATGCAACCCCTGAGCCATGGAGATAAGCAACCATACATCCTTTAGAAGACATATGAAGGCAGCCCTGCATAGGGACATTTTTGAATGTTTAATGTTTTGTTATGATTTTATATACAGTATGTTGGGAGCCGCCTAGAGTGGCTGGAGGTACCCAGTCAAATGGGCAGGGTATAAATAATAAAATTATGATTATTATTGACTAGGACGTCCCTATTTTCATCAGCAAAATGTTGGAGGGTGTGGTATGGGAGTGGGTGTGCACATGCCTGAGTGTGTTTTGGCAACCTTTGCAGGGGTGGGCTTGGCTATCAATTCAGCCTGGAAATGGTTAGCCAACCCTGACATAGACAAAACTAAGCTAGGTGGACTAGTGGTTTGATTCAGTCTAAGGCAGCTTTTTATGTCCTACATCAGAGATATGAAATCTCAGGCCCTGGGGGCCAAACGCAGTCTTCCACGCCTCTCTATCTGGCCCTAAGGACTCTCCCCAGTCTCTCTCCCCTCAGCAGCCCTATGGAATACAGTGGTGTCTGACTTCCGGTTCAGCGCGACTCTGAGTCAGGCGGGGATTTTTCTTTAGAGGAAATCCCGAGCTTTTCGGAGAAAATAGGGGTTCCACAGGGCGCCGTGGTCCCCTGAAAAGTATCTGGAGGGGTATTCAGATACACTGGTTCCCGCGGAGCCGAAAAGCGGACCTCCCGGCCGTCAGGTAACTCCGCTTTGGAGCGAAGAGTACAGCGGGGGGAGAAGTGGGCTGAGGGAAGCCATAGCTGTCTCCGAAAAAGCGAAGCCCCGAGCCTGCAGGAGAAGCACTGGATTCTCAAAAAAAAAAAAAGAAATTCGAGCTCAAAAAGAGATAAAATTTAAATGGATAACAACTAAGGAAAGACTCGAAGAAGAGGAAGTCAAAAAGAGCTCGATTCTTTCCTGAAATCAGCGTAGACGCAGAGAACTAAACAAAGCGGAGGAAAATGTAAGTGACGCTAGCGGCTAAAGTTCTTCTCCCCGCTCTACTTCTTTTTTTCTTTTCTTTTTTCTAAGACTATATGCGAGGATACAAAATAACTGGCAAGAGAGGGAGGTAGAGGGGGAGCAAAGAGACAATATTTGGATAATGAGTGATACAAACTAGTCTTCTTTGAGATGGCGGAAAGAAGAGGAATTTAATCTCACTTCTGAAAGTTTTGCATAACGGAAGACTCTATTGCGTTACGGCGTGGACGCCATTACCCACTGTTTTCGAATATCTCAGAAGAAGAAGAGAAAGGAAGGCACGGAAGTTAAGCTTTCCTCTGCCCTTTAAAACTTTGAAACTTTGAATCCTTAACAAATAAATGTAAGTAATTCATATAGACTGCCTACAGTTACCATATCTTTTCTTTTTTCCTCTTTTGGAGGAGGGGAATTGGATAATACCTTCCCTTTTTTCTCCCCTTCCTTCTTCTCCCTGTTTTTTTTCACTTTTTTCTCTTTGGCGGCTGGCCCCCTGGTGGAAGGGAGAAAAATTGCAACTGACTTTGTTGGCACTGGTTAGCCTCCCTGGGCTGGTTCAACGTTGCTGAAAGCTGGACTTATATATTTGGTCTGCCTGAATTTATTTTGGAACCCTTTGTTGATTCGATTTTTTTTGGGATTTAGCCCAATTGAGGGCAAGAAGATATAGAAGATAAAGAGGGGCTTTATCAAAAATACATCTTCTTTTTGCAAACGATATTACAAGGATTAGCCTATTTGGAGGCAGGAAGAATTGACTTAAGTATCTGATCTGAACTCATTGCAAACTTTGGACATTTATGACCGGAGCACAAATTTGAATTTGGATTTGATTTCTGAACTTTGAATTTGATCTTTCTTTATGCAGGATGTGGGATCACTTCAATTAATGGATTAGCCTAATTGGTGGCACTAAGAAGAACTATTGGAAGGTTATTTTAAACGATCTATTAGAACCGGTCTTGAACTATGTAAATACTGATAGAACTGAATTACTATTACTACTGCTATCTTCCCATATTTGAAAATGTCTCATTTACCAAAGAAAGGTGGGGATGGGGGGACTCCAGCAGAGAGAAAGGGGTCTAAGCAAGAATCAGATTTCAGATCAGAAATCTTAAAAATGTTTGCAGAAATTAGACAAAGTGAGAAGAATTTAGAAACAAAAATAGAACAGGTAAATTTAAAGATAGGGAAAATGGATAAGAAAATAGAGGAGACTGTAAATGAATTGAAAGGCCAAATCAAAGAAGTATCCAAAAGAACTCATGTGTTAGAGGAGGGAATGAAAAAGACGAAATTGGAAGTGAAAGAATTAAAACGTGAAGATGATAAAATTAGGGTAGGCCTTTTGGAAACTAACAGAGTACAAGAAGAAATGTGGGATGCGATTTCTATGAACGAACTCAGACAACGGGAAGTTAACCTAAGGCTGAGGGGGGTCCCAGAAAACCAAGGTGAAAATATTAGACAAAAATTAATAATAGAACTGGCACAATGGTTGGAGCTCCAAGCAGAGGAGGTAGCAGGTATGATACAGAATGCTTTTAGAATGAAAGTGAAAACGGTTAAAGCAAGGAGACTCCCAGGGGATTGTCTAATAACCTTCAAGGATAGAGACATGAGAAATTTGGTACTCCAAAAAAACAGAGAAAAAAGACTATCGATAGATGGATATTATATAATTATTTTTAAAGACATCCCAATCAGATTGCTAAAACGAAGAGATCCTTACAAGCCACAGGTGCAGATTCTCAAAAAGAATAATATAGAATTTAAATGGGAGTTCCCGGAGGGGATCTCCTTTACTTACAAAAATAAGAGACACAGACTGACCAGCCCAGAAGAGATAGGCAAATTTCAGAGGAAATATAAAGAACTGCTAGCAGAGGAAGAAGAAGAATTGAAAGGAGCAACAGGAGGAGTGGAGGTTAAAGGAGTGAAGGATTTGGGGGAGAGGAAGGAAACAGGAGAGGAGTTAGAGGGAGAAGAGGGGGGAGAGGGGGAGGAAGAGGAAGAAGAGGAAGAAGAAGAAAGATTATAAAATATAAAAAAAGGGAAAAAGGAAAAAAAATACGTTAGAGGGAAAATTTTTTCTTTTTTTTTTTTGAATATTTGGAAATAAAATGGCGTTAAAACTATGGAATTGGAATGTTAATGGATTGAATGATAAAAAAAAAAAGGAATAAGGTGGAACAATTCTTAAAGAAGAAAAACTTAGATATAATCTGTCTACAGGAGACACACGTGGCGAAAAGACATAGGAAAATTTTGGTTAATAAAAGACTTGGAAACGAATTCATATCATCAGACAAAGAAAAGAAAAGAGGAGTGATTTTGTATATAAAAAGTAAAATCGAAGCTCAGCAAGTTTTTAAGGATGAAGAGGGAAGAATTATAGCTGTCCAAATCAACTGGCAAGGTGAAAAACTAATAATTGTCGGGATCTATGCACCTAACGGAAATAAAACTGATTTTTATAAAAATTTGGAAGAAAAACTGCTGGAATATGTAGATCAAAAGATAATCCTGATGGGTGATATGAACGGGGTAGTGTCAACAGAAATGGATAGACTGAGAGACAGTGGGACAAAAGAAGGTAAACTACCTAAAACATTTTTCGAAATGGTTAAAGACTGTAATCTAATTGATATTTGGAGGTTAAGATACCCACTGGAAAAACAATTTACGTATTACTCAGAACCAAATCAGTCGATGTCTAGAATTGATCAAGTTTGGATTTCTAATGAATTAACTCCAAGAATTATTCAAGTGGAAATTGAACCAAGAGTAATTTCAGATCATAGTCCAATTAAATTAGAACTCAAAGGCTTTGAAGAAAGATCATTTAGGTGGAGAGTGAATGAAGGCCTATTTGATGACCAAAATTTTGTCCAAGAGGCACAAAAGAAGGTGAATGACTACTTTGAGGATAATTGTAATAAAGGAACGAAGATGAGTATAGTATGGGATGCAGGCAAGGCAGTGATGAGAGGGTTCTGCATACAACAAAACTCATTTAGGAAGAAGAATAGAGAGAAAGTAAAGACAGAGATATTAAAACAAATTATGGAAAACGAGAAAAAACTAATTAAAAAACCAAATAATATAAGAATCAGACAAAGTATTAAGGCCCTGCAAACTCAATTTGCAATGATAATAAACAAAGAGGTGGAATGGAATATCAAAAGACTAAGACAGAAGAACTTTGAATTTGCAAATAAATCAGGAAAATGGCTTGCCTGGCAGATTAAGAAAAGGAAAGACCAAAGCACAATAAATAAAATCAATGTGGAAGGAGAAGAGATAGTTAGCCCTAAAGGTATCAGAAAAGGATTTTTGGACTTCTACAGACAATTGTACAGGAGTAAAGAAAAGAATAATATGAGGAAAATAGAAAGATATCTAAAAGAAAAAGAGGTGCAAAAGATCCCGACAGATGCAACAGAAAGGCTGAACACTCCGATTAATATAGAGGAGATTAAGGAGGTAATAACAGAACTGAAAAACGGGAAATCCCCAGGACCAGATGGGTTTACAGCAAGGTATTATAAAGAGTTGAGAACAGCTTTAACAACACCATTAAAAGAAGTAATGAATAACATTTTAAAAGAGAGAGAAATTCCGGAGACATGGAAAGATGCATTTATAACCTTTATTCCAAAAGAAGATGTGGACAAAACACAAGTAAAGAATTATAGACCGATTTCCCTATTAAATACAGATTATAAAATCTTTGCAGGAATAATGGCGAAGAGATTAAAAAAGGTTTTACAAGAAATCATTCATGAGGATCAAGCGGGTTTCCTTCCTGGTAGACAGATGAGAGACAACGTGAGGAACATAATAAATACCTTGGAATATCTAACAGCTAGGAATGAGAGACGGGCAATGTTAATGTTTGTAGATGCCGAAAAGGCATTTGACAATGTCTCATGGGATTTTATGTTGAAAAATATGGAATATATGGAACTGGGGAATGATTTCTTTAATGGAATTAAGGCAATATATACTGAACAAAAGGCGAAATTGATAGTGAATAATGTGATAACAGAAGAAATCAAAATATCAAAAGGCACTAGACAGGGCTGTCCGCTCTCACCTTTGCTATTCATAATGGTCTTGGAGGTTTTTCTGAGTTCAATTAGGAAAAATGAAAGAATAAAGGGGGTGACAGTAGGCCAAAATGAATATAAAGTTAAGGCCTTTGCCGACGATTTGGTAATAATGGTGGAAGACCCGATGAATAGTGCATTTGAAGTGCTAGAGGAGATCGAAAAGTTTGGTGACGTGGCAGGCTTTAGATTAAATAGGAAAAAAACTAAAATTATAATCAAGAATATGGATCAAATAATGATTGAAGTGCTGCAGCAACAAATGGGTATTGAAATCGTCAAAAAGGTCAAATATTTGGGAATATGGCTAACCCCCAAAAATATAGATTTGTTCCAAAATAATTATGTCCCGGTGTGGAATCAAATTAAGAAAGACCTGGAGGGATGGGGAAGGCTAAAATTATCCTTTTGGGGCAGGATATCAATGATCAAGATGAATGTGCTCCCAAAGATGCTATTCTTATTTCAAATGATCCCAATATTAAAAGGAGTAAGGATATTTGAGGAATGGCAAAGAATGATCTCAAGATATATCTGGCAGGGCAAAAAGCCGAGAATCAAATATAAATTACTAACAGATGCAAAAGAAAGAGGAGGCTTTGCCCTGCCAGATTTAAAACTGTACTATGAGGCATCATGTATTTGCTGGATAAAAGAATGGATAAAACTAAAAAACACTAAACTATTGGATTTAGAGGGTTTTGATGTTAGATTTGGGTGGCATGCCCACTTATGGCAAGGGAAGAAAATGGGTTATAAATCGTTTGAAAACCACATCTTCAGGAAACCGCTAATGGAAGTGTGGGACAGATATAAGAATATATTAGAAATGGGGGTTCCACATTGGTTATCCCCATTAGAGGTTATGGGAGTTAAAAAAATCAACATGAGAAGTAATTGGATTACTTACGGAGACTTAGTGGTAAAAGAAGATGGGAAATGGAGACTGAAACCATATGACCAAGTAAAAGAACATGTATTTGATTGGCTACACTATTATCAGATAAGTGATATGTTTAAAAAGGAGGTGAAAGAAAGAGGGTATAAAGAAAAGGATTCGAAATTTCAAACAAAAATTATTAATAATGATCATAAGATAATCTCCAAAATGTATAAAATCTTACTGGAATGGCATACGTTGGACGAGGAAGTCAAAGCAGTAATGATTCACTGGGCCAGAGATTTAGGGTATAGTATAGATTTGGAAGATTGGCAAAAAATATGGAATGAGAACTTGAAGTTTACAGCATGTACTACGTTGAAAGAGAATACTATGAAGATGGTATATAGATGGCATATGACCCCAACTAAATTGGCAAAAATGTATAAAATTTGTAACAAATGCTGGAAATGTGGGGAAAAGGAAGGTACATTTATACATATGTGGTGGTAGTGCAAAAAAGTGAAGAGATTCTGGGAAATGATTTACAATGAGTTAAAGAAAATACTGAAATACAGTTTTGTAAAGAAACCAGAATCCTTCCTTTTGGGAATAACTAAAAATGACATAAATAAGAGGGACTGTAAACTCTTCCAATACGCAATAACAGCTGCGAGAACATTGATGGCCCAAAAGTGGAAGCAGGAAGAACTTCCAACCTTGGAAGAATGGAGAGTAAAATTAACAAATTTTGCAGAACTTGATAAACTAACTGGGAAAGTTAGATTTCAGAGAGATAATAAGTTTTTAGAGGACTGGGGAAAATTTAGAGAATATTTGAAAACTGTATGTGAAGAAAATATAACGCTAGTGTGTTTCAAAGAAGCTTTGTGAAAAAATAAGGAATATCGTAAAAATGTAAAAGAGGATGGAAAATGTATTAAAAGGCGATACTATACTAAGGAATGTGTGGATAGGATGTAAGCATGAATGATTGTCAGAGGAGTCGAGGGAGGTCTACTAAGCTAAAATATGTGATGTTAAAAAATTGTATGATATTACGGAAAAACTTAATAAAATATCATTAAAAAAAAAGGAATACAGTGGTGTCTTGGGTTAAGTACTTAATTCATTCCAGAGGTCCGTTCTTAACCTGAAACTGTTCTTAACCTGAAGCACCACTTTAGCTAATGGGGCCTCCTGCTGCTGCTGCGCTACCAGAGCACGATTTCTGTTCTCATCCTGAAGCAAAGTTCTTAACCCGAGGTCATATTTCTGGAACAGCGGAGTCTGTAACCTGAAGCGTATGTAACCCGAGGTACCACTGTATCTTCTACCAATATGTTTGCCTGGCTGGAGTAGGTCACTGAACAGACCCTCTGGTTTGCTTTGATGGAAGATAGGCTCCTGTACAAAGGTCATATTTACATTTGTTGCCCCACACACTTTTGTTCAGGAACTGGAAGATCGGAGAATTTTGATGAAAACCGAAAAGGAAGTGGAAACTGCTGCAGTCTGTGGATTCATCTGCCACCAGAAATGGAAATCAGTTAAGCATGGGTATCCGTTCTCATTGCCTTCGTTGGGGTTTTCCAAGTCCCACAGATGATGCATCATTGATGGCTTTTAAAAAGCATGTTTTAACGTTTTCTTTGCATTGAAATGAGTGTATGTGATGTCAGCTACAGAAATAGAGGAAAGCAAGAGGAATAATGTAGTATTTTGTGGAGGCTGAACTACAGCGGAACAGAAATAGCACGAATTGGGATAAACAAAGTTGGAACAGAAATTGCTCGCTTCTGACGTCCCTAACCTCAAGTGTGAGGGAGGCAGAAGCAGACAACCACAGGGCCTGCTCCAGTCAGTCTGTCCACACCCACCCACCCAATTTTGTGTGTTATATAATGCGATAAAACATCAACCATTAATTTTTTTCCTAAAAATGGCTGCCTTCAGATGTCTTCTAAAAGTCAGATAGTTGTTTATTTGCTTGACATCTGATGGGAGGGTGTTCCACAGGGCGGGCGCCACTACCAGGAAGGCCCTCTGCCTGGCTCCCTGTAGCTTCACTTCTTGCAGTGAGGGAACCGCCCTTGGAGCTAACTCTGGCTGGCAGACCAAAGTAGATCAAGCAAGCCTGAAATATTCTCTCCCTTGTTTCGGATGGGGGTCCAAAACTTCCAAATGGCATCAGGTGAAGGCTGCTACAGTGTTACTACAGAACAGCTACACTGTCTTGGCTAAGTTCATTGGAGTAATAAAGTAAGCAGAGTCCGTCTTTGCCCCCTTTGCAGTTGTTTTGGTATTAGGATTTCATCCAGAGTCCACACCCTAATGGCTTATTCTTGGACAGCTTGTCTTTTTAGCTGTGTGTGTATACTTTAAAATCTATAGATATTGTGCAATGGCACATTTCAGGTATTAATCATGCATGGCTGTTCCCAGGCATATGATTACTTGTGTAGCACATTACTTTAAATGTGCTTTGCAGTCTTCAAGGTCTTCATTGCGGTAGCAACACTGCAAGGTAGAGTGCAGGGCCTGCCTGCCCATGAGGTGGTCTGAGGCAACTGCCTCAGGCGGCAGAACTGCAAGAGGCGGCTCCCCCTTAGGCACTTCAGTGTCTCCGCTTCACCATAATAAGGTGAAACTAAATAAGATGGAACCTGTAAGTTTGCTGCTTATTTTAAAGGAGAAGGGAGGACTTTTAAACAGTTCTCTTACAAAGCTCAGTCTTCACATTGTGGTGGTGAAAGTTATGGATATGGCCCTGTATGGCATTTGCAAGATCTCCATCCATACAATGCATACCCTCCAACATTTCTCCAATGAAAATAGGGACATCCCATTCCATCATGATAATTTTATTATTCATACCCCACACATCTTACTGGGTTGCCTCAGCCACTCTGGGTCGCTTCCAGCATATATAAAAACATAATAAAACATTAAAACTTCCCTATACAAAATTGCCTTCAAATGGCTCAGGGGTCAGATAACTCCATACCCTCCAACATTTATCCAATGAAAATAGGGACATCCTAAGGAAAAGTGGGGCGTTCTGGGATCAAATCAGAAACCAGGATGGCTTCTCTAAATCAGGGACGTCCCTAGAAAATAGGGAAACTCGGAGGGTCTGATAATGGATTTTATTTACAGCATGGAAAACCAAAACATGAAGAAATGTTGGTCTTCTACTTGAAACAGGTTATGATACCAGTAAACAGACTAAAAGAACCTTTGAGCTTTTTAGTAATGTGTTTTTGTGTAGACAGATAGGAAATGAATACCTAGCATTTTGAATTTAATCTGCCTTTGTGCAGCAAAGAAACTGATTGACCTAACACCAATTAAAATGAACAAATAAAGCAGGAAATTAGCATGGGTAAACTACCACACCACCCTGGTTTCTATTTCCTGACCAGCTCTGCACCTCGTAAATTAGGTGCTGCCTCGGGTAGAGCATCTGCAACCGGCATCTATGTAAATTGTGGAATTTTCCAAATGTAACAAGTTTTCAGAATTATTCCTAGAGTTTGTTCCCATTGGTGAACAAATTGACATGTATATCACAATTATGGTTGTAGATTAGAAGTTTATCCCACCTACCACTGGCTTTTGGGGGTTTATTTATCGGTGACATTATACAGGGCAGCAGAGTCACTGAAATATAAAACAATTGTAGGTACTACTACGCTGAATTAGATGCTTAGCTAGAAAGCTATCTGCCACAAACAGCTGTATGGATAAGGAGGTGACAGAGAGCAGAATTATGCTTCTTGAGTCCTTGACCATGGGGTTTGGCTCTAGGTTAGGACAGGAGTGATAGGTTTTAGAATTAAAACTGGCTGGCTTAAACTTCATATATATTTAACAGAGTTAAAAAAGCACTTGGAAGTTGGAGCTTGTCTATCTCATTCATACATCACTAGCATTGCTAAATAACTACACAGGAGTTGCGTTGCTAAAGAAAAATGGTTCTTTACTTATAGTTACTTCATGTTCACGAGGGTGACTTTGGATTCTAAATCTAAATTGTGAAGAGGTTTTTATGTCTGCGAGGTGCAGGAAAAGAGGGAAGAGAGAGAAAGAGAACAGTAGGCAGTGGCGAAGCTTAGGTTGTTTAGTGACGAACCACTACTGAGTGTATTTTCCCCTGACTACAGTATCTGTTAGTCTCAACCCTGCCCTCTACTGACTGGAGACATGCAAGGTTGCTTCTACCCAACAAGGAGAACCAAACGGAAATCACTGCTGCTTTTCTAGGTGCCTTGTGCTAGGAGTTTAGCTGCAAAAGAGGACAGGGTTCTTGCACCTTCAATAGATGTGCATGGCAAGTTACACCTGCTGAATTTCCCATCTCTACCCTAATATTAAAGGTGCAGGATTCCTGGCCTCGCTTGCCTTGTGAGGATACTCTGCATCTGATTTGCAGTATCCTCTTGTCAATTTTAGAGGGACGCGGGTGGTGCTGTGGGTTAAACCACAGAGCCTAGGGCTTGCCGATCAGAAGGTTGGCGGTTCGAATCCCCGTGACGGGGTGAGCTCCTGTTGCTCGGTCCCTGCTCCTGCCAACCTAGCAGTTCTAAAGCATGTCAAAGTGCAAGTAGATCAATAGGTACCGCTCCGGTGGGAAGGTAAACGGTGTTTCCCTGTGCTGCTCTGGTTTGCCAGAAGCGGCTTAGTCATGCTGGCCACATGACCTGGAAGCTGTACGCCGGCCAATAAAGCGAAATGAGCGCCGCTACCCCAGAGTCGGCCACGACTGGACCTAATGGTCAGGGGTCCCTTTACCTTTACCTTGTCAACTTTTCTGGGGCTTGGGACCAGCCATGGCACTGGAACACAGTATCCTCAAGCAGTTGTCAGAGCCCCAGTGATCTAGTAAGGCTCACCACCAGCCTCAGGTCCTCTAAACAAACAAACAAACAAAAGTCTAGTACCCTGATGCATGGCAGGGCCCTGGGGGCAATCGCAACTGCCATTTTAATTTCCAGCAATGCTTTTGAATGACAGTATGATGGGCGCATTGCAGGAAGTTGACATAGCAGAGGCTTCCAGGCCCAGACACCTGGTGCTCAGAGTGCTGCAGCTGCCTGCCAATTATTACTATTATTATTACTGCTACTATTATCATTATTTCAATTCAAGGATCCAAGGGCAGCAAACATATCAATAAAATGGAAGAGGGTAGGATTCCCAAGGGCATGCTCTACAGGGCTTCCAGCACCAGGCCCATTGGCCAACTCTGCATTACAAAAATGTCTGCAAATGTGTCCTGAATCCCCAGCCTACCTGGTGACAGTTCCCACTGGCGTATACAGTATGTCAAGTCCAAAGTCCAGCAGTCAGGAAACACAATCCGGAGTCAAACCTGAAACATAGTCCCATAGAAGCCCTGGAGCATCCAAGCTGAGGTCTAGCAACATGGGCAGTTGAGCAGACCCAGCACCTCAACTTTGCTGCCCTTTTATACTTTTATACTCCCAGTACGTTTCCAAGCACAATTCAAAGTATTGGTGCTGACCTTTAAAGCCCTAAACGGCCTTGGTCCGGTATATCTGAAGGAGCGTCTCCACCCCCATCGTTCTACCTGGACACTGAGGTCCAGCGCAGAGGGCCTTCTGGTGGTTCCCTCACTGCGAGAAGCCAAGTTACAGGGAACCAGGCAGAGGGCCTTCTCAGTAGTGGCACCCGCCCTATGGAACGCCCTCCCACCAGACTTTTAGAAGATATCTGAAGGCAGCCCAGTTTAGGGACGCTTTTAATGTTTGATGCATTACTATATTTTAATATTTTGTTGGAAGCCGTGCAGAGTGGGAGGGGAAGCCCAGCCAGATGGGCGGGGTATAAATAAATTATTATTATTATTATTATTATTATTATTATTATTATTATTATTATTATACTTTGCATGTTGATTGCAGCTTCTGGGCTCAACGAGGCACGTGACCCTCACCTGTCCCAAGCCTACTCCATTCCCATCCCCATCCCCTCACATATTTTCTGCAACCCCAACCTCTTCTTTCACATCTCTGGTTTGCCCCGGTGGGTTGCAGTCCCGGCTGCACCCCTCGCCGGGATCCTCTTTCTCTTCCCCGTTGTCCTGTCATTTCATGACAAAACATGACTTGAAGGCTGGCAACGTCAACCCTGCCATGTAGGAGTTCCTTGCAGGCAACCTCAGTGCCTGGAGACAAATAGCCAAGTTATGTATCCATAGCAGGAATGACCTCTGGGAGGAGCGCAGAGAGAATAAACACCATGGTGCATCTGCAGCAGCACAACCGGATGCCTTCATCTGCCCCAGCTGCAATGAAATATGTCCTACAAGTCGCTGTGCCTCAGTGGTCAGAGGCTGTGTGCTTCTGAATGCCAGTTGCTGGAACTTGTAGGAGTAGAGAGAACTCTTGCATTTGGGTCCTGCTCACAAGCGTCTCCTAGGCATCTGGTTGGCCACTATGAGGACAGGATGTTGGGTGAGATGGGCCATTGTCTTGATCCATCAGGACTCTTTGTATGTTTTTTATGTTATATAATGATTTCAGAATTGCCAGGTGAGCCCCCCAGGAAGGCGCAGCATGGATAGCTTTGCCAGAGGCCATGTCATGAGTGATGCTGGCTGTAATCTGGATACACAGACAACCTCTGACAGAAGCAAGAGCAGAGCTGGGCACTCCATGAACCACAGGGTGCAGAATTGTGTCCCAAAAGCATATAATGTTGCTACATTGATTAAACCACAGTCAGGCATCTCTTAGAGCAAGGCAGTAACTCCAGAACAAGCAGCTAATGCTTCTGTACAGGTGTTTATTGTGCACCAGTGCGCTTTAGACATGCATATTTTTTGTAGTGTTCACACACCATTAGCATCATAGAGCCAGCCCACATTTCCCCCTCATTTAATGCAGATGCACCCTTTTCTGGGTGAAATCCAATACATAACCCTCCCCAAAAAAGCCCTTGTTGCCAGAGGCCCCTTTGCTTAGTAGTTAAGTCTTTATCCAGAAGCCCCCATAGTAGAAAAGCACTGAAAGGAAGAGTCCTCGCTATAAATATGTTCCACTTTTCCCACTAGGGGGCAAACTCTGCACATTTTGTTTTAAGGAGGAATGAATGATCAGGTTGGAACAAGGAGTCTTTGCGACCAAAACTCTGCCTTAGGGAAAGCGTGGTTTTGTACCCTCTCATACTGTCTTCTCTGCTGAGATTGTTTCGCACAGTGATGACTGGCTGCTGTTATTTTAAGGCGTTTTCAGGGGATTGAGAATATTAAAGTGAACATGGAATACCTCTCCTGTAAGGAAGTTCTGCAATTTTGTTTTATTTTTTGAGCTACCTTCACCTGGTTTAGCCAGCCAGACAAGGCTGTTCCTGGGATGTGGCCAAAACATAGCTGTCAACCTTCCCTTTTTTTTTGCGGGAAATTCCCTTATTCCAGCGCCGTTTCCCACTGCTTCCCGCTGCTATCCCGGATTGTTAGATATCCCGTAGACTGTCCCCGGAACAGGTGAGGCTGCTGATCCCTTATTTTCAAGGCTGCTGATCTCTTCTTTTCAAATCTGAAAGTTGACAGCTATGGGCCAAAGTGGCATGCTGGCAGCATCTAGAAGCCACAGGTAAGAGCTAAGTGCAGGGTGGGGACTAAAGGTGGACAAACTATCCCAGAAGGAGCACGACGTGCCCCCCCACCAGAGGTCCTCCCCTAACACCCCATACATCACCAAGAAACAGCTCCTTTGCAAAGCGCACACTTTATGTGCAGAGAAAGTCCCGAGTTCAAGTCCTGACCTATCCCACTGCTAAGACTACCAGTAAAGGTGGCCATCCATCCTACTTTGCAGAGGGCAGTCCTTTGAAGGAGTCCACTGTTTGAAAGGCTGTCCGGTCCAAGTCTAATTTAAAGATAAAGAACCATAAGAAGGGATAGAGGGGGGAGTGGGGGTTGAAGTTGCCCAGCTACAGCCAGCACCTGGAGGGCAGACTGAGCAGATCACCTGGTCACCGTTTCCCGCTCAACGGCGAGATGTCTTGCAGTGTAATCATTTCTGATTTTGCATCTGTACATATATATATCGGCACAGGCAAAGTTCATGCAGATTTCTTGGTGATGCAGTCCTCCTTTGGGGCCACGCTAGAAGTGGCGGGAGAGGAGGCCCCAGATAGCCACCTCCGTCAGAGGACAGAGGCTCTGGCCAACTGCAACACTGCCGCAGCTCAGCACCGACCAGTGCCATATATACATATAAAACAACTAAAGCAAGGGAGAGCTGCCGAACATGGATTCATCATCAACGATACCCTCCCCTTTCCCCCATCCAAACACATCCCGCTTAGAAAGCACCCTTTTCATTCCATTCTGTTTCTGGTTTTGGCCAGATCTCCCGGGCCCTGTTCTGCTGCAACCTCCCTGCCTCCGAGAACGAGGCTTCCTTGTTTTCCCTTAAACCTCTTCATTGATGCAAAAGGCCCTTTTCTCTTTGTGTAAACACCCCGCAGATACGCCGAGACGGGTTGTGTGCCTGGCTCTATTTAAAACCCTGATTTACGGGTGTATTTACTGCTCCAAAAGATTTTATGCATTCAGACAGAATGAGCCTTGTGCTGTGCAGATGCAGGCTTACCACCTGCTTCCAGCCCAGCAGCCAGCCAGCCAGCTAGCCAGCCTCTGGGATTTAACCCTACGCTGCCTGGCACAAAAAGCCTGGCAGTATGAACCAGTAGAGCTGCTCATTCTGGAGCCACAAGGAAGCTGGAGAAAGAGACTTGCGGCAAACTTGATTTACCTGACGAGGCTGAATAAATGGCTCTATTGTACAGCCATGCCGTACATGAAGATACTACAAATACAGTGTTGTACTAGCCTCCTGGTATACCCGTGTTGCTAGGTTTATTAAGAGTTTTCTGTTGCATTTTCTTTTTCTGAGTTTGTATACTTCTCCCTTTAACTTTGACCCTTTCCGTTCCTCTCTCTCATATTCTGCGTATGCATTCATTTCCGATTATGACTTTCTTCCCTTTTCTGTATAATTTCAACTGTACACAATTGTACAACAACCCTGTGAGGTAGGTTAGGCTGAGAGGCAGTGATGAGCCCAAGGGCATCCAGTGGGCTTCTTGGCTGAGTGGTGTTTTGAACCCTGGTCTGACACTAACCACAGTGTCGTGAGTGAGAGAGACAACCTTTTTTTCTAACCACTTTCTGCACACTATTTATAATGTTATACCTCCTGCTAATTGTCTTTTCTCTAAACTGGTGTTTCTCAGACAGAGGGCTGGGACCCACCAGTGGGCCTTGGGTCAGTTTTAAGTGGGCCTCGGGGCCACGGCCGGATTGGTGCCACCTGATCCGTCTGCTCTGCTCCCTGTCCAGCCCATAGTCTTTTGGTTTGACAGATGCTAACACCATCAGCTAAATTGGTGGCCAGGACACAGGAGGAGAGAAGGAAGGTTCCCTTCTTTGGAGAGAAAAGAGCCAAAGAAAGTGCTGAAGGAAATTGCAAAGTTAGATAAAAAGTTCATATTTCTCAAAATGGGTATAAGAAGGAAAGGAAAAAGAGGAAAGTTGTCACAAGAGGAAGAGGTGGATGTTAGAAGAGGTGGGCGTGTGGGAAGGAAAGAGAAAATGGAAAAGGACCTTCCTGACTTGTATTAGCAAATTCTGCCTAAAATGGGGAGGCTGAGTCACAATGCCTCCAGAGCAAATGTCTGTGTTTATCTTGAGGAAAGCTGAGCTATGGAACTCCTTGCCACAAGGAAAATGCTGTGGCAAAGACTATAGCAATTTCCATAAATGGATTAGATATCAGTAGGGCATGAGGTCAATGCAGTGGTATCTCGGGTTAAGAACTTAATTCGTTTCGGATGTCCGTTCTTAACCTGAAACTGTTCTTAACCTAAAACTCCACTTTAGCTAATGGGGCCTCCCACTGTCACTGCGCCACTGCCGCGCAATTTCTGTTCTCATCCTGAAGCAAAGTTCTTAACCCGAGGTTCTATTTCTGGGTTAGCAGAGTCTGTAACCTGAAGTGTATGTAACCCGAGGTACCACTGTAATTGCTAGCTGGTCATGCCAAACTCTGGCTTTATCTAACTTCATTTTGTAACTTGCTTTGCCCCAGCATCCTATTTTGTGATTGGTGGGTCTCGGTAACTGTCAACCACTTCAAGTGGGTGGGTGGGTGTGTGTCAAAAGTTTGAAAACTCCTGCTGTAAACAAAAGAAGCCCCAGATTCAAAGATGGTGCTGTCATGGATTTATAAAATTATTCATTGTGTGGAGAAAGTGGTTAGGCATAGGTTTTTCTCCCTTTCTCATTTTACCAAAATATAATGTATATTGCGTATATCTTGAAGTTATTTTGTGCAGGTTTATTGCATACAGTAAATACCCTACCGACTGACAATAATCTTCCCCTCTCTAGAATGCTAGGCTTGGGGCTATTGTTAAAAATAAATAATAAATAAGTGCTTATTGTGTACAATTGCATCCATATGGCTCCTTACTTTCCAACATTTTACACAGCCTGTTGAAAAATAGGGTGCAAGGAGGAAAGGGATGTTATGTTTATGGGCAGCTGATGAAGAAGGCTACTGTCCGTGCAGTCTGTATATGTTTTGGACTTCATCTGCTGTTGGGTGGGGTGATGGCAATTGTAGTATGAAACATCAGCAGAGTCCCAAGTGGAGGAAGGCTGACTTATGCCATAATAAACATGTTAGTATTGGGGATGCAACAAGACTTTTGTTGGTTTTGCAACAATAGACCAATACAGCCACCTGGAATCCCTAGTTCACCACAGACATTTCTCTTATTTCAGAAGCATTAGAGCATAGAAAGCTACCATTGGTTCATCTAACTCAGTGAGGTCTACTCTGATTGGCAGACACCTGGGACATTCTGCATGCAAAACAGATGCTCTACCACTGAACTATGGCTCCTCCCCCATTTCATTTTGATAGAGAAATGAAACGTCTCTGAAAAGTAGTTTGCTTGTCTCAAGGTATCGATAATGCCAGAGGTGGTTTAAGAGAAAATTATACGAAAATGATATATCGCTGGTATCGTAACACCAAGTAAACTGGCAAAAATGTATAAATCTAAATCAAACAAGTGTTGGAAATATGCAAAGAGAAAGAAGGTTCTTTTTATCATATGTGGTGGTCCTGTAGTAAGGTTAAAGCTTTCTGGAAAATGATATATAATGAATTGAAAAGGATGTTTAAAATAACCTTTGTAAAAACAACAACCCAGAAGCTTTTCTTTTGGGAATTATAGGGACAGAACTACCTAAAGTGTATAGAAATTTATTTATGTATGCGAATACAGCAGCAAGAATGTTGCTCGCCCCAAAATGGAAAGAAGCAGAAGTCCCAGCAAAGGAAGAATGGATACAAAAACTTATGGAATATGCAGAAATGGGGAAACCTACTGGGAGAATAAGAAATCAAGATAACAAACTTTTAATTAAAAAATGGAAATGATTTCCTGAATATTTATAGATAAATTGCAAAGAGATAAAAACATTGGTGGGATTATTGTAATAACCTGCAGTTTCAAAAGAGTATATATTTAGAGTAGATAATTAAATGAGCAAATTAAATGAATTTGGATATGGAGAAGATAAATTTAAGGAACCACAGAAAGAGGAGGAAGGAGGTCAAACCTTGAAGTGTTAAAATGATTGTAAAATTAATGAAATGTATAAATTTGAAAAGTATAAATAAAAATGTAAAAACAAACAAACATAATGCCATAGATGGCAGTTTTCAACTAGCAGTTTCCATCTTGAAGAATACAAGGAGGATTGAGACACTAGCAACAACCTGCCATTCTTCTCATGAGTGCTAGGATGTATTGCTTTAGAGTAGGCTTCTTCAAACTCGGCCCTTCAGATGTTTTGAGACTACAGTTCCCACCATCCCTGACCACTGGTCCTGCTAGCTAGGGATCATGGGAGTTGTAGGCCAAAAACATCTGGAGGGCCGAGTTTGAGGAAGCCTGCTTTAGACTAACTTTTAAAACTTTGCCACCCATAGGTTATTTTTTTTCCAGTTGGAGTCAGTGCTTTTCAACTCACACATGCTCTACCACAGAACTCCTATTTTCCATCCATGGTCCAACCAACAGTCAACCATGTTTCCTAGGTGCAGACCCAGTTCACATATCTTCATTACGCCCTAGTTGTCCATCAGCTTCATATGGCATTGAACACCTTTCTGGTCACTCCATGAGCTCATCCAAAGGGCTTCTGAAACTGAATCTGGAACCTCAGCATCACCACTGAGAAGCACCTTAAGACCACCTTAAGTGGTAAGTTTATAAGTGCAAGGTCATATCTCTTTGACTGTGTATGTTTATAATCTTCTTAAGCAACTGAGCAATAGGATAGAAGAATTCTGCAGGAACTCATATCGGGCCCTAGTTGGCTGGAGTCTTCTCAGTGATCTTGGTGACCTCTTATTAGTTTTATTATTACTATTTTACAAAAACAGTGTGATACAAACCTGAACCTTGTGCAATTGAGGGTGGAGGCAGTTGGAACACAGGAAGTGGAACATCTGCAAAACCACAAACCCTGAATTCTGGGCATTGCTCAACAAATCCGTTCATATGGGCTAAAATATTATAGCATAATGTCGGTCTGCAAAGATAGTCACCCAGTATCACAAAATGCCACATGAGAACTCGCTCTGCTATCCTTACCCTTTACAGGAAATGCAGAAAGGGTTAAGATTTAGGCCTCACTTGTGGGCTTGCTGTCCATTTTCTTGCTGGTTATTAGATTCTTCACGGCTATTAGGTTTGTTTGAATAAGTTCTTTGTGCAATAGAGTTTTCCCACGTCCTTTCACTTGCTGGTTAGTCGCGTGTCCTAAGTCAGAGAGGAGCCATAGCCATGAATTCTTAAAGGAGATCCCGCCCGCCCCCTGCCCACCTCCAGAGCCAGACATCTGCCTTGGAGGGAATTCACTAACATCTGCCATACTTACTTCCCCCTTCTATTTTCAAGTCTCCTTTTCTTTCCCTCTTTAAAAAAAAAAAGTGCAGGAACAGATGTTTCAAGTTGTTTTCTTTTTAAATAGTGTGAAATGTAGACAAATACTAGAGAAGAGGAGGGGGCTAATAAAAGCAGAGAGATGGACCCCGTAGCTTTGGGAAAACCCAGAAAGAAAAGTATGGCTTTGTCTGTCCGGGGAAATGTACCTTTTCACTGAAATCTGGCACTGAGCAATATAAGAAAAATAAGAAAGCCCATCACAAAAGTGCCTCCTTGAGTAATGCACTTATGCAAATGACGCATTTGCATTTGTGTGCATATTTCCTATTCAGTCAACAAGCACAGATGTCATACTTTGCCGGAATGAAAAGTTATTTTGGACTGTTCCAAGTTTCTACAGTATCCATGAAGGAAAACTGGGGGAAAGGAATTGTCTCCGGATAACACCGGTCCAATGCTGTTCTTGACACACTCGGATGAATGAAGCCTTTTGTGAATGACCACACAGGAGAAGATAAGCCCTGCCTCTGAAAACTCTTGCACGCTTCATAGATGACAATATCATACTGGATTATAAAAATAAAAAAAGGAAAAGTGAAGCTCCTGTAGCATAGGGGCAAAGAAATCCTAACCCCTGATCATGTCCCTCTGCCTGGCTCTGCTTGTGGGAGGTCCCTACTGCACCCACTGAAAATGAGGCAGCATTCCCACTGGAGGTGGCCAACATAAACTCTGAAAATGGGGCAGGGAGGGGGTGAAGCCAGGCTACATCCCACAAATGGGCCTGATCTGTGCCTCTCTGTTGTGCTGACCTGCAAGTACATGTATGAATTTGCCTTCCCCACTAGACCTTGCTTATTCACTTCAATGGAGAGGAATCTTCCTGTAGAAAGAGGTGAGGATATGTGGAGCTGAAGACAATAGGAAGCCCAGGCTGAACTTTGCATCAGAAGTCCTTGGCCTCACCTAGCCGAATGAATGGGAGGGACTGGCTCTGCTTGTGGGAGGTCCCTACTGCACCCACTGAAAATGAGGCAGCATCCCCACTGGAGGTGGCCAGTATAAACTCTGAAAATGGGACAGGGAGGGAGTGAAGCCAGGCTAGATACCACAAATGGGCCTGATCTGGGCCTCTCTGATGTGCCGACCTGCAAGTGGTGCAGCAAAAACTGGCAGGTTTACTGCCCTTCCCCTTTTGCCCTAAATGGTGCAAGTTGCAGGGCTTTGAATGAATCATAGAATCATAGAATCATAGAGTTGGAAGAGACCACAAGGGCCATCGAGTCCAACCCCCTGCCAAGCAGGAAACACCATCAGAGCACTCCTGACATATGGTTGTCAAGCCTCTGCTTAAAGACCTCCAAAGAAGGAGACTCCACCACACTCCTTGGCAGCAAATTCCACTGTCGAACAGCTCTTACTGTCAGGAAGTTCTTCCTAATGCTTAGGAATGCAGTGGGGCCTCTTCTGCTCCACTCAGCCCAGTTGCTCTCAGCCAGGAGTTAGGATGCTCCCTTTTGGCCAAGAGCCAAATTATTGGCTCCTCATTCATAGACACATTTATATACCACCTTTGTTGTTGTTGTTTAGTCATTTAGTCGTGTCCGACTCTTCGTGACCCCATGGACCAGAGCACACCAGGCACTTCTGTCTTCCACTGCCTCCTGCAGTTTGGTCAAACTCATGTTGGTAGCTTCGAGAACACTGTCCAACCATCTCGTCCTCTGTCGTCCCCTTCTCCTTGTGCCCTCAATCTTTCCCAACATCAGGGTCTTTTCCAGGGAGTCTTCTCTTCTCATGAGGTGGCCAAAGTATTGGAGCCTCAGCTTCAGGATCTGTCCTTCCAGGGAGCACTCAGGGCTGATTTCCTTAAGAATGGATAGGTTTGATCTTCTTGCAGTCCATGGGTCTCTCAAGAGTCTCCTCCAGCACCATAATTCAAAAGCATCAATTCTTCAGCGATCAGCCTTCTTTATGGTCCAGCTCTCACTTCCATACCACCTACCGGTACTTGCCCTCATAAGATTTGCCCAAGAAAGCTCAAAACAATAAAATCCTGAGACAATAAAAATGAAGGGGTGGGTAACAGCACAATGTATTTATTTATGCAATTTCTTTCTTTTTTTCCTTTTTTCCTTTATATCCCCCAAAATTCAAAGTGATCTACAGAAAAGGTCGACGATAAACAAGAAAACAGCATCAAATACTGAGGGTCTCTCATAGTTCTCTAGTATGATATAAATGGAAACCGAGGGGTAGTTCATGTTGGCAACATTTTACTATATGCCATGGGTGCCTGTGATGTTTTGTTCTAATCTAGAGGGTTGTTTTTTTATTTAAAAAAATATTTTTATTAGTTTTTATAAATACAAATTTAACTCAGCATCATTTACATACTTACTTCATAAGATTATCCGAATCTCGTGACTCCCTCCCTTCATGGATCCAATATTCTTTAATCTACATATCAATAACATCTCTATTTTTTCTGCTTATCTAACTTGTCAATTTCTTCTTTTGCTTTAAAAGTTATTTTTAAAGTCCAGCTAACGCTTTTATTTGCTTACAATGCTCTCTTAGGTATGTTATAATTTTTTCCCATTCTTTCTTAAAGTCCTTATCTTCTTGATTCCTTAATCATAAAATCATAGAATCATAGAGTTGGAAGAGACCACAAGGGCCATCGAGTCCAACCCCCTGCCAAGCAGGAAACACCATCAGAGCACTCCTGACATATGGTTGTCAAGCCTCTGCTTAAAGACCTCCAAAGAAGGAGACTCCACCACACTCCTTGGCAGCAAATTCTCGCCGTTAGTTTTGCCATTTCGGCATAGTCCATCATTTTGGCTTGCCATTCTTCTTTAGTTGGTATTGTTGTATCCTTCCATTTTGGGGCTATTAGCATCCGCACAGCCGTTGTTGCATACATAAATAATATTTTCTGTTGCTCTAGAGTTTTTGACAAGCTGCATGCAAACCTAGACAGCATCTTAAAAAGCAGAGACATCACCTTGCCAACAAAGGTCCGTATAGTTAAAGCTATGGTATTCCCAGTAATGATGTATGGAAATGAAAGCTGGACCATAAAGAAGGCTGATCGCCGAAGAATCGATGCTTTTGAATTATGGTGCTGGAGGAGACTCTTGAGAGTCCCATGGACTGCAAGAAGATCAAACCTATCCATTCTGAAGGAAATCAGCCCTGAGTGCTCCCTGGAAGGACAGATTCTGAAGCTGAGGCTCCAATACTTTCGCCACCTCATGAGAAGAGAAGACTCCCTGGAAAAGACTCTGAGGTTGGGAAAGATGGAGGGCACAAGGAGAAGGGGACGACAGAGGACGGGATGATTGGACAGTGTTCTCGAAGCTACCAGCATGAGTTTGACCAAACTGCGGGAGGCAGTGGAAGACAGGAGTGCCTGGCGTGCTCTGGTCCATGGGGTCATGAAGAGTCGGACACGACTAAATGACTAAACAACAACAACAAAATGCAAACTCTGCTTAAGGGTAGTTAAAACGAGGGTGCTTGCAATAAGTTTTCTGTAGTGGTCAGTGACTGATTAACAGGTGGGAAAGCTGGGAGTGCAAATGTTTAGGATATTGACAAGTGTAGCAATGGGCTAGAGCAGCGTCACTGACTGCATGGGATTGTCACACTGCGCTCTGGTCTCGCCCTGAATGGCTTGCCTTCTGTTGAAGATCTCCCATAGCCAGGAGACCCTGGGGAACCGACAGAGGTCCTCAACTCCAGCATGGATTTGGAAGATCCAGGAAGAGACCTCACCAGGCCTGTCTGCAAAGGTTTCCCTAGAAGGACTCTTAGGCTGGGACCGCAGCTCACCTGCAGCAGAAGGACCCCATTCTGAGTTAGAGTGGGAGGTCAAGCTGCCTCCCAGCCGCTTGGGCTACAGGGCATTAGAAGGTCCAGATTCAGGTGGCTACTCAGTGAAGGAGTGGGCATCTGAAAGTCTAAGGAAACAGCAACTTTGAAAGACCAAAATCTTATTGAAAGGCATTGTTTGTTTCAGGGAAGGGAACTGAAAAACTGAAGAGAATTAAAGAATAATGTCCCTCTCCTTTCATGTAAGTGCTCTCCTGAAGGCGTACCTATTCTCTTTTTATGCCTTCACACTGCCTGATATGGTAAGATCACCGCGATGATTTTACAGTGGAGTCAAGGAGCTAGGTAAACCAAGGAGCATCTTCTCCAGAGAGGAAAGCTCAAGCTGCAATCCTTTGTATTTCCATGAATCTGACGCCAAGCCCGGGATCTATGGGAATTCCCCACCCATTGTGCACAAGAGTTCTTGGCCTCTGCCCTGCCGTTGCCCTTTGGTTTGTCAGCCTTGTGATATGAAAAGGAGGGAGGGGAGAATCAGAAATGAAGTTAGATGCAAGAGCAGAATTCCAGAGAAGCAGTCTTGGGAACAGCCACAAAAGGCTGTCCACACAGAAACCCCTGGAGCTGCTGAGGTGCTACCGTGCCACTATTTGTGAAAGGTGAAATAGCTGTTCTGTTTCCACATTCTCTACTGGACATATGCTTTGCTTCTACAAAGGGAAGGACATCTTCTGTGGTGGCACCTTAACTCTGGAATGTCCTTTCTAAGAAGGTGCTCATTACAATCTATTTGGCACCAGCCAAAGGCCTTCTTCTTTGTCCAGACATTCTAGTTGGCAGATTATTTTTGGAATTGTTTTTATCATTCTGGGGTTTTTCTTTTTCCTAGTTCTGTTTTGTTGCACTTTTTTATAAAAAAGGAGTTGCATGTAGACGTCGTGCCATCTAGCAAGTGAGTAGGAACTGCTGTTCTCCACAATGCTGCTACCTTACTATAGAACTGAGCATGAACCAAGAAGGTGAGACAAGGAAGGATGAGCACAATAAGGCTGGCATTTATTTGAAGCCTTCCCTTCAAAGCTAAGGTGTCCTGCTTTACAGAGGACAGTCTCCTATTTGAAAGGCTGCCCTTTCCAAGTACAGTGGTACCTTGGTTCTCAAACGCCTTGGTACTCAAACAACTTGGAAACCAAACACTGCAAACCCAGAAATAAGTGTTCCGGTTTGTGAACTTTTCCTGGAAGCCGAACATGCTCCGTTTTGAGTGTTATGCTTCCGATTTGAGTGCCACACTTCTTTTCTGAGTGTTACGCTGAGGACTATCTGTTTTTGCTATTTCTTTTGCATTTTTGTGGCTTTTTGTTTTGTTTTTGTGACTGTGTGGAACCCAGTTTAGCTACTGATAGATTGCTTGTGTGACTGCAGTACATTGTTTATTGCTTTCATTTTATGGATCAATGGTCTCATTAGATAGTAGAATTCATGTTAAATTGCTGTTTTAGGGTTGTTTTGAAAAGTCTAGAACGGATTAATCCATTTTGCCTTACTTCCTATGGGAAAGCACGCCTTGGTTTTGGAACGCTTTGGTTTTGGAACGGACTTCTGGAACGGATTAAGTTTGAGAACCAAGGTACCACTGTACAAGTTAAAGATAAACAGCCTTAACAAGGCTGACATTGTCCATTAATAGGCTGCTCCTGGACTGAAGACTGAGCAGTTCAATTTGTCAGTCTTCACCACTATGGTGAGATATACTGTATTTCTGTTTGAACTGCAGTAATACTTTCTTTATTTGAATCTCTGCACATAAATAAGCAAATAGGACAAAGTTTCTGCATTCCCCTCCCTTGTGCATTGCACAAACTTTCCCCTCCTTCTCCATCACTGTAAGTACCAGTAGTCAATCATTCTCCTTTGAAGAATGTATCATTATGTGATAAAGTGCATGCAAGGAGTCGTGCATGCCGTTAATATTTGGAGGAGCAGCCATCTGTTTTTCTACAGCTTTGAAGATATTACAGCCTTTTAGGTCTTGTGTTTTTATTATCGTATTTTATTTGTGCAATTAATTGCTTTGGTATTTTCTTTTTCTGCAAACTGCCCTGTGAATTTTTATTGAAGGGTAGTATAAAAATCCCTTCAATAAATAAAATGGCCATGCACTGAGACTTCTTTCCATATTTCATTCATTACTGACATCTCATGTGAGCTGGCCACCTCGCGGCTTGGGAAATCTGCAGCAGCATCAAATCAAAATGAAATAAAAATATAGAAAAAATTCTGTAGAAAAGATTCGGCTGTTAAAAAAAACACCACCACCATAATTCTTCAATCGAATTGGGTGGAGCAGTTTTAAGAACAAGTGAAAACTTCCACAAACAGCTATAAATGTTACCCATCTTCTGACACCCCCCACCACATCACATTTGGAATGATAGCAACTGGTGGGTGGAATTTAGATCAGGAAGTTAATACAGGTAAAATAATTAGCTCCTTTCCCAGTACTGCTGTTCCCTCACACAGCTGGTTTTAAAACTTTTAAATGCACTTAGGAAGATCAGCTCTTTTGCACAACATGCTCTCTGGTCCTCACAGAGCTTTCTATAACCATTGAGAGCTGAAGCTGGGCAACAATAACATGAAATACCATTTTGGGACATGTGCATTGTTGTTGTTGTTTAGTCGTTTAGTCGTGTCCGACTCTTCCTGACCCCATGGACCAGAGCACGCCAGGCACTTCTGTCTTCCACTGCCTCCCGCAGTTTGGTCAAACTCATGCTGGTAGCTTCGAGAACACTATCCAACCATCTTGTCCTCTGTCGTCCCCTTCTCCTTGTGCCCTCCATTTTTCCCAACATCAGGGTCTTTTCCAGGGAGTCTTCTCTTCTCATGAGGTGGCGAAAGTATTGGAGCCTCAGCCTCAGATCTGTCCTTCCAGTGAGCACTCAGGGCTGATTTCCTTAAGAATGGATAGGTTTGATCTTCTTGCAGTCCATGGGACTCTCAAGAGTCTCCTCCAGCACCATAATTCAAAAGCATCAATTCTTCGGCGATCAGCCTTCTTTATGGTCCAGCTTTCACTTCCATACATCACTACTGGGAAAACCATAGCCTTTACTATATGGACCTTTGTTGGCAAGGTGATGTCTCTAAAAAAAAGCACAATTAAAATATCTCTGTATCTATATATTAAAAAATAGAGCAGATTAAAAACAATGCAAACAGATTAGAAGCAGCAGCCAATGAGAAGGAGACAAAAAACAGCAGCAGCAAAAGTCAACTCCCCTTGGTAGGTGAAAGGCCTGTCTGAACAACAAGGGCTTTGCCAATGAAAAACCAGAAAAGAGGGGACTAGGCAGGTCTCCCTGGGGAGGGAGTTCCAAAATCCAGGTGCGGTGCCCTTTTGGAGTATTCCTTAGCAACGATAAGATTGGTATCATTTGTTCTTGTCAATGCAAATTCAGTGGCTTCTTCCGCACAAGTTCTGGAGATAGACAGCTGTGGCAGTTTCATGCTATCTGCACCTCTGTTGTCATCGGATAAAATGGAACTGACACATCTGCCTATCTCCAGGAAGTAACCTGGTACTAAACTTAAGTTTTGCCCAAGGATCAAAAGTCTACCAGTTATAGCACAAAGCAAGATATGTAGGCAACTCCTGAGAGATTACATTCCACAGTTCCTGTTTAGAAGACTGGCATCGGTGCCAGAAATAAGGCTGTGCGGGCAGTTTCCCAGCACAAGGGGCCGAGCCAAGGGGGCATAAAATTGAGAAGATCCATAACTGAGAAGATCCATTGCGGGAGCCAGATGTTGGTCTCACACAGGGCGCCATATTACAAAAGATCACCAAAGTCTACCCCAGTTGGGCACTTCTTAATGCAGACAATTTTGATGGGAAGATCAAGAGCGTGAGATGTAGGATTCGCAGACCAAAAAAAGTGGAACCTGTACACAAAAGACAACAAAACCACTAACCCCAATTGCCCAGGTGTAACTGGTTTTACCCTGTTGTAGCCTCCCCTTCCATGGGAATCGGTGCCAATTGAGAGGGGCCGCACAGCCTTTACGTAGTGCTCTCATTCTCTGCCGTCTCCTTAACAAAAGATTTCTGCCAAGCATAGCTTTGTAGAGGCTGGACATCTGTTGCTCTTTAGGAGCGGGATGTGTGTGTGCATGTGTACGATTTGCCCATTGAAAAGTAGTGACCTGTCAGCCTTGATTGATGGTCACAAGCCTCTGGTCTCAACCCCTCCTGTGGGAAAAGAGGGCTAGCCAAGCAATGCCTTCATTCACATGCTAATACCAGACTATAAATGCAAGCAGAGCAGGGCAATCATGTAAGAGAAAGCCCCAGAAGGCAAGGGGAGCAGCCAGCTGCCAAAGGGCTTTCTCCCCTTTCTCCCCTAAGCCTTGGGGCAGGCGAAGTGGATTACAATGACTGCCACAACCCTGGCCAGCTACGTGCAGAAGCTTTCCAACACCAAAGAGGAAAGGAAGGTATGTCACATTCTGTAAGTGGCTTAAGATAGAAGATGTCTTGAGGGTTTAAGGACATGCGATGGGTTGTATCCAACTAACAGCCATCGAAATGAATAGATGTAAGGTTAGGCATGCCCATTCATTTCAATGGCTCTGAGTAGGACTAACGTTGTGTGCAACCCTATGCGTTCGCATTCTAGCGGTCGCTGTTTCTGTGTTTTACTAGGAGGTAACTCCTAATTTAGCTCTCAAGCGACTAACCCACAGACAGTATTGAGAGATAAGCTAAGAGCAATTTGGCACCAAAGGTAAAGTACACAACACATGGGTGTGTGCAGACTCTGACTGTTATCTGTACACACATATTTAATATGGAGTTGTATATTTCAGTCCATACATGTGACCCAGGAGAAAAATATATCTAGTTTATATAAACTATATTTACTGCTCTTAATTTTGCTTTATATGCTTAATTTTAATCACAAACTATTTTTTTTTTTTAGAAAGTAGATTATTTGTGTGTAGAATTTAGTATATGCTGTTGTAGAAATGAAAGCCGGCAGCACTGCAGGGATTTAATGTTCCACCTGACCTGATTTCCATCACAATCAGCAGCAAAAATACAACTGCAAGTGGTTGTCAAAAGAATTGTCTGACTGGGTGGGTTGTGGAATGAAATTTTTAATAAAAACCACAATATATTAGATTATGGGAAACTTGTAAAAAGCTTTTATGGAAAGTTTTATAACAAAGCTCATGCCCTGGACATAATTGAAATCACAGTTTCCTGTTTCTTCCTTGGTAACTGGGTTGTTAGGCAAAACCCAGTTCAGCAATCCTACGCACACTTACCCGGGAATAGGGCTTACTTCTGAGTAAACACATATAGGATTGAGTTGTCAGTTTTCCTTGTCAGACTTTATACAAAATTGAACTAGGTGGAAATCTGGTGTATGGGTGTGTGTCAGGAGAGACAACCGAACTGGTAAAATACTGGCCACAGTGGTACCCATGAATTATTTGCTGCTATATGGAAAAGGCATCTGTTTTTAAGAACAAAAACGTTGAAGCCCTATGTGCATTTGAACTGACAAGACCAGTAGCCAAAAGCAGGACCCAAGCTTTCCATGTAGAAAAGGTACTCTTAACATTCTCCCTCTAATCACTGTAGTTAAGAAAACCTTTGATTGAAAGAAAACGAAGGGAGAGGATCAACAACTGCTTGGACCAGCTCAAGGAGACTGTTGTTGGGGCCTTTCGGCTTGATGTAAGTGTCGGTTTTTAGTGTGCCTCTGCGCCATCTTCCTTTTTGCTTTATTTTTTCAGCATTGTTCAAAAACAATTCTTTGTCACTAATAATCCACTTTGTTGCTGCACTTTTAAACAGCAATCTAAACTTGAAAAAGCAGATATCCTCGAAATGACTGTAAAGCATCTCCAGAATATCCAAAATAGCAAAGTTATGGGTAAGTGGATTTATGTACTTGTATGCTTTACACTTCTACCCCTTCGTGTTTATTCAAACCTCTGTAACTTCTGCACTGCTTTGAACATAGTTCCGCCCAATCTTATTGTTCGAAAAGTAAAACAGAAAAGTCAGAAGACAGTACTTTTCCAGCCTGATGTTACTGATAAAACTTTGTAAATTGTATAAAACAGTGACACGGAACAGTTTAAGCAGTGACTACTGGACTCCATGCTAAATAAAAAATACCAAGGCTGCAATCCTATGTATACTTACCTGGGTGAAAGTCCGATCAAACTCACTTCTGACTAGATATTATAGCACCGAAGGGGCCTTCTCAGACAATCTGCTTACTGTATTGTTTATTGAAGGCTGTCCACACCACTCA
Source organism: Podarcis filfolensis (assembly GCF_964270895.1). Taxonomy (NCBI): domain Eukaryota; kingdom Metazoa; phylum Chordata; class Lepidosauria; order Squamata; family Lacertidae; genus Podarcis; species Podarcis filfolensis. The sequence continues at coordinate 33,540,097 of NC_139608.1, read as the reverse complement.
GCATCTTCAAACAAAACCATAGAAGGATCCTATTTCCCAAACATTCATACTGCAGTCCTTGAATTGCAATTCTCACCTTCTGGTGTCTCCAGCGCCTCAGCAAGTCCACACTATAATGGTGTAAGCCTCTTAAAGAATGTGCTTTCACGAAGTACTTCTCAATATCCCATTTCTAGCTTAGTGTGTTAATGCAAAGCTGAGAGGGGGAAAATTACTGACTGGGAGTACCCATTTTCTTACATGATATCAATACTTAAGATGGAGGGCTGTTAGCACTGTTCATAGCCATACTATAAAGTATTGGTTGAAGTCCTTGCCTTTAACAGTGCATGTGCAAGGGACTCAACATGGCAGCAACAATAGTTTCATTTATGAAGTTGCAGTGACAGGCATGTTGGGGCTACAACTAGGAATTTATGGCTTCTTGTAACAGTTGCCTTGTGTAGTCTGGAGCATCTCCTTGGAAGTAAAGGATTAACAGGTACTGAGATGGCTCTTCTAACCCAAACTAACCCTTGGTGCCACCTCCACAGAAAGGCCTATAAAGGTTTCCTCTTTAGGCTGGGAGCATAAGGTAAAGGTAGAGGGACCCCTGACCATTAGGTCCAGTCATGGCCGACTCTGGGGTTGCGGCGCTCATCTTGCTTTACTGGCCAAGGGAGCCAGCGTACAGCTTCCGGGTCATGTGGCCAGCATGGCTAAGCCGCTTCTGGTGAACCAGAGCAGCGCACGGAAACGCTGTTTACCAGGCATTTGACAAGGTGCCCCATGATATTCTTGTAAAGAAGCTGGTAAAATGCGGTCTTGACTATGCTACCACTCAGTGGATTTGTAACTGGCTGACTGACCGAACCCAAAGGGTGCTCATCAATGGTTCCTCTTCATCCTGGAGAAGAGTGACTAGTGGGGTGCCACAGGGTTCTGTCTTGGGCCCGGTCTTATTCAACATCTTTATCAACGACTTGGATGATGGACTCAAGGGCATCCTGATCAAATTTGCAGATGACACCAAACTGGGAGGGGTGGCTAACACCCCAGAGGACAGGATCACACTTCAAAACGACCTTAACAGATTAGAGAACTGGGCCAAAACAAACAAGATGAATTTTAACAGGGAGAAATGTAAAGTATTGCACTTGGGCAAAAAAAATGAGAGGCACAAATACAAGATGGGTGACACCTGGCTTGAGAGCACTACATGTGAAAAGGATCTAGGAGTCTTGGTTGACCACAAACTTGACATGAGCCAACAGTGTGACGCGGCAGCTAAAAAAGCCATTGCAATTCTGGGCTGCATCAATAGGAGTATAGCATCTAGATCAAGGGAAGTAATAGTGCCACTGTATTCTGCTCTGGTCAGACCTCACCTGGAGTACTGTGTCCAGTTCTGGGCACCACAGTTCAAGAAGGACATTGACAAACTGGAACGTGTCCAGAGGAGGGCAACCAAAATGGTCAAAGGCCTGGAAACGATGCCTTATGAGGAACGGCTAAGGGAGCTGGGCATGTTTAGCCTGGAGAAGAGGAGGCTAAGGGGTGATATGATAGCCATGTTCAAATATATAAAAGGATGTCACATAGAGGAGGGAGAAAGGTTGTTTTCTGCTGCTCCAGAGAAGCGGACACGGAGCAATGGATCCAAACTACAAGAAAGAAGATTCCACCTAAACATTAGGAAGAACTTCCTGACAGTAAGAGCTGTTCGACAGTGGAATTTGCTGCCAAGGAGTGTGGTGGAGTCTCCTTCTTTGGAGGTCTTTAAGCAGAGGCTTGACAACCATATGTCAGGAGTGCTCTGATGGTGTTTCCTGCTTGGCAGGGGGTTGGACTCGATGGCCCTTGTGGTCTCTTCCAACTCTATGATTCTATGATTCTATGATTCTATGATTCTATGAAAAGCTTAAAACAGGGATGCAGAAAAGGGAGGTATGGGGAAGTCGTTGAAACAAGGTTTAAGAAAAAGAGGTTATGAAATTATACGTGTTTATATGTTTGTTTGTTTATGTGTTGTTAGTTGTATTGTGTCTTAATATATGTTGGAAAATCAATAAAAATTTATTAAAAAAAAAAAAAAGGAAACGCTGTTTACCTTCCCGCCGGAGCGGTACCTATTTATCTACTTGCACTTTGATGTGCTTTCGAACTGCTAGGTTGGCAGGAGCAGGGACTGAGCAATGGGAGCTCACCCCATTGCGGGGATTCGAACCACCGACCTTCTGATCGCCAAGTCCTAGGCTCTGTGGTTTAACCCACAGCACCTGGCTGGGAGCATACATCTGGGTAATAATAGCCTTTCTGACTCCCACTTGGTTTAGGCTTGACAAAACAGCCCCAGATATATTTTTTCATGTGTGAAGTCCAAAGCATTGAAGATAAAATAACCAGGGTACCAAAATGAGGCAATAGAATGTAACGGTACTTGTATAGAGTTTCCAAGGGCTGTACATGTTTCAGAGGTGGTCCCCACAGAGCAAAACTTTGCCTGAAGGTATTTTGCTCACATTTTCAGCTAAGTAGCTTAGCAGTGGCTAAATAGATATTGCCCAGATGTTAACAAAGACGGCAATCCTAACTCCACTTACCTGAGATTAAGTCATATTGAATTAAATTGGACTTACCTCTGAGTGGACATGGCTAGGATTGGTTAGCGGCTTGGTTTTTAACACATTATACATCACTCTGTAAGCAAAGGTGATACTGTGAAGCTCAGAGGGTTTGTAGACCATTCTTAGCAACCAAATATATCTTGGTGAACTAAGCACATAAAACAATGATGTTTGCACTTGCAAAGAATACTAAAGTGCTATACTGAAGCAGGCTATCAGGCTAGATTGTTGTCAGTGACAAGAGAATGTGTGTTATATGAAAAGAGGCGACTTTTCATTATATTGGGCAGGGGCGGACTTTGGTTATAAACTATAGTCTTGACTCTTTAATAACAGGAAGCGTCTTCTGTTCTTGTTCAGCAGATTCCAAAATGGGATTGGAAGCTCAGCAGAGGTACAGCACTGGGTATATCCAGTGTATGCACGAAGTCCACAATCTCCTCCTGACCTGCGAATGGATGGACAAGACCCTTGGGGCACGTCTACTGAACCACCTGCTGAAATCCTTGCCCAGATCTAGTGAGGAAACCTGCAAGGCAGACTTGAGTTCTACCACCCCTGGGAACAGCAAGGGGAATAGCACAGGGTCCAACCAATCTCAGGATCAGTTCCAGCCTGCCGAAGACAAGCCAGGGTTGAAAAAGCCATTCCAGCCCCAAACACCCTCGCACTGTAATCAGCGCGAGTCGTCTCCTCCCGGTCAGATCCTGCAGTCTCATTTTGCACACAATGGCATTAACATGGGGTCATTAGACATGTGGAGACCGTGGTAAAACTTGTCTTGGAGAAACCTTATTTCTAATCTTAGACCCTCTTTTATATGTATCTTATAGATATGCCTCTTTAAAACACTTTTTGGAGCAAGTCTGCTCCTGTAGGTGTACTAAAGACCAGGGTACTTCAAGACGAAGTAAACCGCTGCGTAGCCTGCATTGTAGAAGGCTGCTATTTTATTGTATTTATTTAATGCATCTAAATTATTTTATAGAATCTTCTCTTGGGCTGTTTAGTGTATGTGACTTATATAATGTTCCTTTTCATATGCTATTAAAAGAATTAACAACTTATTAATAAAAATAGAAACCACAGCGAGATGCTGGTCTTGCGTTTATGCAGCTACTTTTCTTAACTTTTCTTATGCAGCTACTGTTAAATTGGAGCATATTGAGCCAGACCATTGATCCATCGGACTCAGTATTGTCTCTACACCGATTGGCAGTAGCTCTCCAGGATTTCAGGCAAGGATTTCTGCAAGTCCCACCTGGAGGTGTCAGGGTTTGAACCCAGAACCTTCTGTGTCATGCAAAGCAGACACTCTACCACTGAGCTATTGCCTGTTCCAAAACTGGTGAATTTCTACTTCCCAGGATTACAGACAGTAGGGGAAACTTGTCTCCATTGCTCCACTGCAACTGAAGGAAAGAAGAAGAAGCAGTTGTGTTCCTTAGCTTGCAAGTGTTCTAGATGTGCAGAAGGCTTTTTATAAGAGAGAGCATCCAAACATGCTATTCCTCACCTGGAGTTTGAGATGGTACTGTTTAGCAAAACTTTGCAGCATAGTCCTGGAATAGCTCAGTCAGTAGCGCATGAGACTCTTCATATCAGGGTCGTGGGATCGAACCCACGTTGGGCGAAAGATCCCTGCACTTCAGGGAGTTGGGCTACATGACCTTTGTGGTCCCTTCCAACTCTACAGATCTATGATTCTATATGGTTCTCGTTGAAGGATCTTGCATCTTCAAGACCTAGGCGGACTTGATCAGGGCTTGATAAGGTATTGGTGAAGACTAAGTAGAAAACAGCTGGTATTTTGTAATGTTGGTAATACAGTCGTACCTTGGATCCCGAACGCCCTGGAACTTGGACATTTTGGCTCCCAAATGCTGCAAACCCGGAAGTGATTGTTCCGGTTTGCAAACGTTCTTTTGGGACCTGAATGTCCGACACGGCTTCCATGGCTTCTTATTGGCTTCAGGAGCTTCCTGCAGCCAATCAGAAGCCACGATTTGGTTTTCAAACGTTTTGGAAGTCGAACGGACTTCCAGAAGGGATTCCATTCAACTTCCAAGGTACAACTGTAGTATTAATAGTAATAGTAATAATATATTATGACGGTGTCATTCTATGCCCAATTCCATCCCTTATTTGGAGTGAAGTTTTGATTATTGCTGATTATCCAATAGGATCAACCAATTCCCCCTTTTATTAGGTGGCTGCTGTACGTCTGTTTCCTCCCACCCCAAAGGTAGCCAGATAGCTTCCCAAAGAAAACAAAATCCACACAGGCTGTCTTTTGCGCTAAACCATTAAGAAAGTGAGCTGTTCTGCTAAATAATAGTGTCAATTTGCTTAGATATTTCCCCTGTTGAACTTCCAAGATGAGACACGAATCCTGAACTCGTATGGCAAGATTCATTGAGAAGCCTACCTACAAGCACTGGGAGAACCCTCTAAACTTGATAGTCAACATTTGGTTGCTATGGTGCTCCAAGTTGAAAGCAATTAGAAGTTCTTTTCAGTTTAAAAGTAGAGAGCAAGGGGGAGGGATCCGCTTAAACAAACACTGTGCATACTAATTAATGACCCGTCAGAATCCGGACGCTAATTATGCACACTGATTTGTTTGATGAGAGTTAGGAAGAGTGAATGTCATCACCTTGTATTTTAGCACCTCTCTTAGTGTAACTCTTCTCTTTTTATCCTCTCCTCTTGAAAAGCCATTAGCAGCGATAGCACCAGGATGGCAGTATTAAAAGTTGCCTTTGGGGAAACCAGGATGTCTCCTAGAATGCTCTAACAGCAGCACTTAAACTACCTTATCTATCAGTTCCAGAATAATGTTTGGTTGGGAAAAACTCCTCTTCAGCCTGAATGTCTTCCTTTCAAGCGCTCCTTATGTTGTTATCAGACTTTGAGGTGGAATAACTGCATAGAATGCAAGGGACTTTTTCTGTTAAGGTTGTTAAGTTTTTGTTTAAAAGTAGCATTGCATTTCCATGCTGCAAAAACTTCAGCCTGTTTAGTATTCGTTCACTGAGTAGAAGAGTTTTTCCAGAAAAAAAAGGTGACAATTCTAATTGGGTCATTATTATTTTATGCATGTTTTATTTGGTACTTAAATTGTGTGCGTGCACACACACACAAACACAGTTTACAAATGCAAGAAAACACAAGATGAAAGGAGGCAAGAAGGACAAGGGGGGATGTGGGTTATATAAAACTGATGAACCAGGTCACACCTTCATAAGAGTGGACAATCCCTGCAAGCTGATGGAAGTTTGCTTTTGCAATATGTTCTTTTAAAGCATAAACAAAACAAAAAAATAAAGCTGCAGTGGGACTTAAGGACTGGTAGTAAAGGGAGCAATCATTTAACTGAAATTGAAGGGCAAGTTGTGCCTGGTGAAACTGTTTCTTTTACGGAGTTATGCAGGTTTAAAAGGCCTGTCCTTTTTTTTTGCATTGGTCCAGCCTTTGAAAACTCTGGGTCACTTCTGCAGATCCTCAGAAATCTAGCCTACTGTTTTAAACAGAAAATATGCTTCTAGTGCAGTATAAACAAGTGTATTCATAAATGTGGAGAGATTATCACTCTCTACTTTTTAATTAGGTTGCAGATATATGAAAATATCAGAACCTGGGCTTTGTATTTAAGTCTCAGTAGACTTTTGCTGTAGGAGCTTTATGCAATAATTCATTCAACGGACAGAGTATTTGCTTTGCATCCAACCCCTTGATCCTAACAATCTTGTCCTCTTTCCTGTAATATGTGACAGCAGCAGTAGGCTGCCTGTATGCTGTGGCTCAGGTCACCAGGCACCAAACAAGGAGAGGGCTCCTGTACCTTTACTAACTGCCCTGCACCAGCTAGGCACACCTGCTGAAATCCCCTCTTCTGCACAACTATTAAAAGTACAAGAACCCTGTCCTGTTTGGTATCCGGTCATCCTAGCTATGGCAGATACATGGGACATGCTGGGAATGGCTTCCTCTGGCTGGCTAAACCAGGTAAAGGAAGCTGATGGGTCTCAAATCCTCAGTGAGTTAGGGACTTCCCCTGCACCATGGGTCTCTAATTCTTATATCAGTTAGTTGACACCTTGTACACCTCCAGCAACTTCTGCAGCCAAGCTGGTGCCAGATGTCTTGCTCTGCTTTCCTTTGGACCACATCAGTGAGCCCTAGGATGGGGGTCTTGTCATATGGGCAGCCCAGGACCTCCATACACACTGCCCAGGCTTGCGCCCCAAGGAGGTGTCTTTGGTGCTGCTAATGCTGCAGTTTGACTTCATTCCTGAATGCGCACACTCAAGACAGATGGATGCCAACAACAGGAAGCCTGAATTCAGTCCCATTGTTTCCAGATCAACCCTCTCATCTCATTGTGTGCTGGTGTGCGCATGGTTCTCTGTTCATTTTTAGTTGTGAGGGCTTGCCGATCGGAAGATTGGTGGTTCAAATCCCCGCGACGGGGTGAGCTACCGTTGCTCGGTCCCTGCTCCTGCCCACCTAGCAGTTCGGAAGCACGTCAAAGTGCAAGTAGATAAATAGGTACCGCTCCGGTGGGAAGGTAAACGGCGTTTCCGTGCGCTGCTCTGGTTCACCAGAAGCAGCTTAGTCATGCTGGCCACATGACCCAGGAGCTGTACGCTGGCTCCCTTCGCCAATAAAGCGAGATGAGCGCCACAACCCCAGAGTCGTCTGCAACTGGACCTAATGGTCAGGGGTCCCTTTACCTTTACCTTTACAGCTCTGAATGCTGACACAGAAATCCAGAGTGTGATCATTTGCATGTTTATTGAAATGTCAAGTCTGGCTTATTCTCAGACAAACACACATAGCTTTGTTGCTGTCATTTGGGAGATCTGGCACCCTTTTGCATGCGCAGTTCTAGCAGGGAATGTGTCTGCAGACACATGCTTCTGCGTATGGCTTCAGTGGGGCAGGTTAATTATGTAGAAGGAAATCTATATTTCATCAGAACTTCCAGCCTACTGATGATGGAGTCCAGAATCCCAGTTCCAAATGTACTTGCTCAATGGTTTCAAGGATAGCTAGGTGTAAAAGAGGACATGGTCTCTGCACCTGTAATAGTTGCCCAAAAGATATACCTTGTCATGCTGTTATAGGTGTTATAGGTGCAGTTCTGCTATTAATGGTACAGAAGGCCAAGATACCTGCTTTTGCATCTGGCCACCTACTAACTTTACATCCAAGTAAACATGCTGAAGATGGCAGGCGGCCATGTGATGTGAACGCAGATTTGCTGTATAAGATCTCATTGGTGAAGATGACTAGTAGTCATACCATCCTTCTCATCCTGTCTAAATACCACACATAGCTAGGAAGGGCAACTGTGTTGCTACTTGCAAAACACAATTACAGTGGTACCTCTGGTTGCGAATAAGATCTGTTCCGGAGCCCCGTTTGCAACCTGAAAGGAACACAACCCGCGTCTGCGCACGCACATGACGTCATTTTGCGCATATGTGCATGCACGAGTGGCAAAACCTGGAAGTAACCCTTTCCGGTACTTCTGGGTCGCCGCAGGACTCAACCTGAAAAGACGTAACCTGAAGCAAACATAACAAGAGATATGACTGTATAGCCATGTTAATGTCAGTACCTGACGGTCATAGGACCAGGAAGTATTTGATCACAAACTAAGGATATAGGACACAGTACAGTGCCTTTTTTGTTTTTACTGTGTGGGGTGCTTTCTGCCATTTTACCAAAATCATAGAATTGTAGAGTTGGAAAGGACCCTCAGGGTCATCTAGTCCAAGCCCCTCCCTCACAATGCAGGAATCTCAACTAGATGACCATCCAACCTTTTCTTAAGGAGAGTCCACCACTTCCCGAGGGAGTCCGTTCCACTGTCGAATGGTGCTTACTGACAGAAAATTCTTCCTTATGTTTAGACAGAATCTCCTTTCTTGTAACTTGGCGCCATTGGTTTCGGTTCCAAATAATTAAATAGATCCCTCAGTTACTCCAAGATAGTTGTTTTGTGTGTGTATTCTGATACCTGATGAACCAGATTTGTGTAAATTTGTGGTACCTCAAAGTGCATTAGAAATCACCCTAAGCATCTTTGAAGGGAGGGCAAACATCACCTACCAAATCCCATGGTATCATATCACTTGCTCTGCATCACAGTAGGAGGAGCTACTGTTCCACCAAACAACACCCCTTCCCCCCATTTTCATCCGACAATTGCCGGCAGGTGTGCAAGGATGGGGAAGCCTTTCCTGCAAGCAACAGGAAAGCAGCTGAAGTTCAGAAGACCCAGAGCTTTTCCTCAATGTTAGCAGTAACATTGACTATTCAGGACCAGGAGAGGGAGTCATGGCACAGTTCCTGCAGGACTTAGGCGCTGCTACTGCTTTCTTTCCAAGTTACATAACCGAAAGGAAAAGTAGCGCTAGCAATATGAGTACTTAGCTGCAGAATGTGGTTATTTTCACTTTGTGAAATACAAAACACTTTCCTTTGCGATTACTCAGCGAACAGTGTTGTTGTTTTTAAATTATTTATAATTTTTTACAAAAAATTATTGGATTTTTTTGGGGGTGCAGGGGGGTGGGATTTTTCTTGGACAGGAAAGAAAGTACCTTTTTCCATATGTGGTGGTCTTGTAATAAGGTTAAAGTTTACTGGGCAATGATATATAATGAATTGAAAAAGATGTTCAAGTTAACATTTGTTAAAAACAACAACCCAGAAGCCTTTCTCTTGGGAATTATGGGATCAGAGTTACCTAAACAATACAGAAATTTATTTATGTATGCAAGCACTGCTGCAAGAATGATATCCACCCAAAAATGGAAAGAAGAAGTCTGGACAAAAGAAGAATGGTTACAGAAATTAATGGACAATGCAGAAATGCTGAAACTTACCAGAAGAATAAGAAATCAAGACAACAGATTTGTTTTTTTAATCAAGGAATGGAAAATAATTTATTGGGTGTTTACAAACAAATTGTAAACAATTTAAGGCATTAGCAGGATTACTGTAAAAACTTGCAGTTTCTAAAACATGTATGAAATAGAGGAGGAAAAGAATAAAGAGAGTTAACTGGGATATGCAGAGGGGGGGAAATGGGGGTAAATTCATGGAACATCTGGAAGAGGGGGAGGGAGTCGAAGTTCAATATGTGAGGACTGTTTTTATTTCTTTGTTGAATTGTTTATTACAAATGAAAATACAAATACAATACAAATACAATACAAAATACAAAATACAAATAAACTTATTTTTTAAAAGATTTTTTCTTGGACTTGATTGCGTATGATATATTCATAGAATCATAGAACCTTAGAGTAAGAAGGGACTCCAAGGGTTATCTAGTCCAACCCCCTGCAATGCAGGAATATCAGCTAAAGCATCCATGAGAGATGGTCACCCAACCTCTGCTTTAAAAGCCCCAAGGAAGGAGAGTCCACCACCTCCAGAGGAAGTCTGTTCCACTGCCAAATGTTTAGTCGGAATCTCCTCTCTTGCAACTTGAAGCCATTGGTTAGAGTCCCACCCTCCAGAGCAGGAGAAGACAAGCATGCTCCCTCCTCCATGTGGCAGCCCTTAAGATATTTGAAGATGGCTATCATATCTCCTCTCAGTCTCCTCATTTCCAGGCGAAACACACCCAGCTCCTTCAAGCACTCCTCATAAGTCTTGGTTTCCAGACCCTTTATTCATTTAGATCTTGATGTTGTTTCTTTCCTACATGGGCTTTCAGTTTAACCCACAATGTAAACATTTCTAGGAAGTTCTAGAAAAGCTTCCTCCATGCGATTTCATTATAGAACAGTTATTATGAAACACTCTTTTATTATCAGCCAGTCCTCAAATTATGGTTCAGAAGCTAAAAAGGTAAAGGGACCCCTGACCATTAGGTCCAGTCGTGACCGACTCTGGGGTTGCGGCGCTCATCTCGCTTTATTGGCTGAGGGAGCCAGTGTACAGCTTCCGGGTCATGTGGCCAGCATGACTAAGCCGCTTCTGGTAAACCAGAGCAGTGCACGGAAATGCCATTTACCTTCCCGCCGGAGCGGTACCTATTTATCTACTTGCACTTTGATGTGCTTTCGAATTGCTAGGTTGGCAGGAGCAGGGACCGAGCAACACAAGCTCACCCCATGGCGGGGAATTCGAACCGCCGACCTTCTGATTGGCAAGTCCTAGGCTCTGTGGTTTGACCCACAGCGCCACCCGCGTCCCTGGTTCAGAAGCTAGGAGGCATTTAATAATGAAGGCAAGGTAGAAGGTTATAAAACTTTGCATGGCATGGAGAAAATGGATAAATATGGATAACTCACAGGCATTCAGTGAAGCTGTATGTTGAAAGATTCAGGGCAGATGAAAGAAAATGTATCTTCGTGCAGCTCATAGTTAAACTATGGAACTCACCTCTGCAGGAGACTGTGAGGGCCAGCAACTTGGATGACTATAAAGATTACACAGATTCATAAAGCTATCGTTGGCTACTAACCACAACACCTATGTTCCACCTCCACTGTCTTGCACTCACTTCCTGTCTCCAGGCTTCCCACAGTCTTCTGGTTGGCCAGTGAGAGAACAGGATGCTGGACTAGATGGGCCATTGGCCTGATTCGGCAGAGGCTTCTGGTGTCCATACAAATGACACAAGGTTACAAAACCAGCTCCTCAAGAATTTGGTCAAATCAGGTGTCTTGTTTATATTGCTGTATAAACAGCTCTGGCAGGCCTTTCTAGCTCAACACTGGCAGTAAACAAATCAATAATAAGAGCACCAGTACTTCCAAGTGTAGCTGCCCCATCTAATCTTTTACACAGAGCCAGCAGATATAACAGAACCTTCCAAGAAATATGGGGCCCTCCAGCGTTTTCATTGTGGTCTCATTGAGACACTGAAAATTCAGCACCTTGGGTGTTTGGGCCACACTTTGAGAAGCATGCAGCAAGGCTGAATTTCATGAGCTATCATTGCCATTACCCAGTGAGGGCATTAAGATCAACAACTGAAACTCAGTTGGCTTTGCCAGAGCATGATTATCACTGGGCTTTTTCACTGGTGGAACCTGTGTGATGGAATGCACTCTCTGCTGAAATATGAGAGGCCCCCTCTGTGTTGGTATTCTGATGCCTTTTGAAGATGCACCTGCTTACATAGGCATTCCCTTGATCTCTCAACCCAACTCTCCTGCTTTAGTTGCAATTTTGCTTTGATGGGATTGTTTTATTCTTTATTTTAATTACAGATTTTAAAAAATGCATTAATCATGAGATTGTTATATTGTGTGCTTTAATTACGGCTGTTTAATCCTTACGCAACTGGTTTTTATGCTTTGCAAACTGCTCAGAAGCCTGTTTTCTAGTAGGAAGAGGCATATAATAAATGAATCGATAAAATATATTCCTTTTCCTATAAGCACCCTGGGCATGAGGAGCACCGTGGCCGCTTTCTCTGTTTTTGGCACCTGTGTGATGACAGTGGGTAAGGACGTTTCTCTGTTTATTGACAGTATTTGTAAAATAGAAGAAGAAGAAGAGTTTGGATTTGATATCCCGCCTTTCACTCCCCTTCAGGAGTCTCAAAGCGGCTAACATTCTCCTTTCCCTTCCTCCCCCACAACAAACACTCTGTGAGGTAAGTGGGGCTGAGAGACTTCAAAGAAGTGTGACTAGCCCAGGGTCACCCAGCAGCTGCATGTGGAGGAGCGGAGACTCGAACCCCGTTCCCCAGATTACAAGACTACCGCTCTTAACCACTACACCACACCACAAAAAACATTCAAAACCCTAAAGATGAAAACAAATAAAAAATAAAAGCAGAATAAATGAAAATAAATAAAGCCAGTGCAGTTCCTCAAGCATATATTTATTATCGTAGAACTGCTAAAGAATGGGTGTAGCAGGTGAGTGGGCAGTAGCAATTCTCTCTTGCACATTATCCAATACTTTCTGATGGTTTGTTATACAACAGTGGTGGGGAATCCTTTTAGTGAGGGGCTTGCGTTACCTTCTGGGCCAGGCATTCCCAAACTCAGTCCTCCAGCTGTTTTGGAACTACAGTTCCCATCATCCCTGACCACTGGTCCTGTTAGCTAGGGATGATGGGAGTTGTAGTCCCAAAACACATGGAGGGCCGAGTTTGGGGATGCCTGTTCTGGGCAGTCTGACAAGGGCCAAGAGCCAGGGACAAAAGTGGGCAGAGCAACACATAGTGATCTTACCTTGGTACAGTTGGCTACAGGGCTGGCCCACCCATGAGGCAAGGCAAGGCAAGGCAAGTGCCTCAGGTGGCAGGATCCAATCTCCAAAGAATGCATCACCTGCTGCTGCTGACGCTGCCATGATAACAGCAACAGCCTCAGGGCACTCCTTGGAGGCCAGATCTGCCACCTTCTCAGCAACCCTTTCCAATGCAGCCTCTGGGTGGTCTCTTACCCCCCTCCCCATAGGAAGAAAATGGCAAGGGCTGCCCTCTGGGGTCTCCTGGGCTCTGCACCCACCTAGTGTGCTACAGAGCAGCCTCCCCCACAAACAACAACATTTGATTCCCACTTCAACCACTGGGTAAGGTGGATTTGACCCCCCCAACACACTTTGTTCCCAGTGTTCACTCACCCTTTCTTATCTGGCAGGAGTGAACACCGTTCTGTGGTTTGCCTCAGGTGCCAAAGGGCATGTCTCCTCACTCTGGACAAGCAATAGTCATTAGAGCACATTCCAGCAGGAGGGACAGAAGTGGGGGGGGTGGAAGAACACATCCCAGTGAGCAAAAAATCTTGGGTGTGAGTGTGTGGCCTGGGGGGATTCAAGGACCAGATAGAGCGGTCTGAAGGGCCACATTCAGTCCCTGGGCCTGAGGTTCCCCAACACTGCCATGCATGCATGAACTGCACTAATCCAGAGTTACCTAATAGCACACAGTCCTATGCACACCTACGGCCACGTCTCCTACTTTACCCAGGTCAGTTCTCTACTTGCCAGAAGACCTCCGCTGGAAGGAATCCTCCATCTGGTTCAAGTGTGGCTTAATGATAAAGAAGAACCAACACAGGCACACACACTAACCAGAGAGTTTAATACCCAGGTTATTAGGCTTGGCACGACTGCCAGCTTCTTGAGAATGATCACTGTTGAACTCAGCACTGCTTATTCCCTGCATAGGTTCAACTTGTATATAGCACTCTGAGATTTAACAAAATACCTTTAGCCAGTTAGAATGCAACTGGGAGCTTTTCACTAGGTATTCAATTTTGTGAAGACATATTAGACTTTTAAACTGCTAGTATAAGAGCTCCATCAAAGAAAAGAAATGAGTAGCCTCAGCTGGATTATCTTCCTCATTCTCTGACTTCCTCTGTGCAAACTTGAAAGCCTTGCTGTCGCCTCATATGCTTGCCAGAGCAAGGAAACTTTGCCCACTATTCTTGCACTCTGGCAGATGCCCGGAAAAAGTCCCAGAGCTGTGTTTCCCCTTCACTGCACCGCTGTGTAAAACTGAGCATGGTCTGGATTTCACACTTTGCCTTGGATTCTAGTTATCAGCTAATGGGAACAGACAGGATGCTCACCCTCTGCTGTCAAAACAAAGTAGGTCTAAGTGACAGAGCTTCATTTTCGTTGTTAGTCCTTATGGCTTAGTAACTTGCTGCTTACAGGAGCAAAGGATGTAGCACGGGTTGTGTAGCAATGCTCCAAAGTCTTCCAAGAGAGAGAAAATGCAATGAAGAAAATATTTCCTTGGCATGTCTGTGCAGGACTGAAACCAAAACAAAATCAATTGCACAGCAGATGCTCATTTTAAACAGCAGAAAGGGCAAGAACAACAATTTCAGGTGTCTCTTCCCTTAACAGGGAGTGTGTAGCTGCTGGGGTCACAGCGCATGTTGGCTGCAATGTCACAGCAAAGCCTGGGGGGGCTCAAGACGTTTTGGTGAGTTTTCTGGTTAGGCAAGGAGTTGGGTCCAGCTAAGTGAGTCCCATTGAAATCAGTAAGAATCAAGTTGGCCACGAGTCACTTGTCCCGTTGCCTTCAATGTGACTAAAACATGCGGCTCCTTAGGACTTACCTAATAGGATTTGTCTGGGGTGCCTGAAGTGTGAAGCACACCTAAAAGACCATATTAGTTGCAAGCCTCTTTGTAAGCCTTGCTCTTGGTGAGTGAAAAGTAGGAGGGGTGGGGAGGCGGGCTGCAGGAAGGGTAGATGGAGGAAGAAGCAGACTGTCGAGAGTTTGCCTGAAGAGCATTTACTGCAAGGAACTGATTGACATTTGGAGAACCAAGAACCCCCTTGGAAGAGAGGGAACATTCTTCTCTGAAGCCAATATGACATGGACAAGAATTGACCAAATATGGATAACTAGAGGACTGGCACCTAAGATTCGAAAAGTGGAAATTTGCCCAAAAACTTGCTCCAACCATAATGCGGTGAAGATGGAGATGAAACTAACACCAATCGGTTCCTTCAGATGGAGGATGAATGACACCTTATTTAGAGATCAAGAGGTTACCAAGAAGGCCCAAAAAATCTTGAGAGATTACTTTGAGATAAATTTGAATACCACGGTTGAAAAAAGAGTAATCTGGGACGCAAGCAAAGCGGTCATGAGAGGGTTTCTGATTCAACAGAACGCAATAAAGAAGAGAATTCAAAATGAGAAAAAAGATAAAATCTTGGAAAAAATAAAAGAAGGAGAGAAGAAATTAAGAGCGAAACCAAAGTCGCAAGAGATTCTGAGAGAAATAAAGCTATATCAAGTACAATATATGAAAATGATAAATCAGGAAGTAGAATGGAAAATTAAGCAGATGAGACAAAAGACATTTGAATCGGCTAATAAATGCGGGAAACTGCTAGCCTGGCAGATGAAAAAAAGACAAAAATTAAACACCATTACAAATTTGGATGTGGAAGGAAAGAACATACAGAATCCATTGGAGATTAGAAAGTGCTTCCAGAGATACTTTAAACAACTATACACACAAGGGCCACAGAAAGAGACTGATTTAGACCAATTTTTAAGAACAAATGGATTACAAAAAATCTCTCAAGAAAATAAGATAATGTTGAATCACAAAATTACAGAACAGGAGGTTGAAGGTGCCATCCAGAACATGCAGTTGGGTAAATCTCCAGGGCTGGATGGTCTTACCTCCAAATACTATAGATCTCTGAAAGACTGGTTAATTCGGCCACTAAAGGAGGTCTGTAATGAAATTTTGGAGGGGGAAAAGGCGCCAGAGTCGTGGAAGGAAGCTTACATTACACTTATACTGAAAACTGAGTCTGAAAAGACACAACTCAAGAACTACCGCCCCATATCCCTGCTTAATGTGGATTACAAAATTTTTGCTGATATCTTGGCTAATAGATTAAAAAAGGTATTAGTTGAAGAGATACATAAAGATCAAGCCGGCTTTCTCCCAGGTAGACAAATGTCTGACAATACGAGGAATATAATTAACATTCTGGAGAAGCTGCAAGTAAACATCAATATCAAAGCAGTTTTAATTTTTATAGATGCGGAAAAAGCTTTTGATAATATTTCTTGGAATTTTATGAAGAAAAATCTTCAGGGAATGGGGGTGGGCCAAGGGTTTGAAAATGGTATAAGTGCAATTTACTCAGAACAAAAGGCTAAGTTAATAGTCAATAATGTGATGACAGAGGAATTTAAGATAGAGAAAGGGACACGACAAGGCTGCCCAATTTCCCCATTGCTGTTTATTTCGGTTCTGGAGGTTTTGCTGAATATGATTAGAAGGGACCGTCTGATTAAAGGTATTCAGGTCGGAGCCAAACAATATAAATTGAAAGCTTTTGCAGATGACCTAGTTTTGACGTTACAGGAGCCAGAATCTAGTACGAAAAGAGTATTAGAATTGATTCAAGAATTTGGTCATGTGGCAGGATTTAAGCTGAACAAGTCAAAAACTAAAGTTCTTGAGAAAAACTTAACACCGATTGAGAAAGAGAGGTTTCAGAAGGAGACAGGTTTAACATTAGTTAAGAAAGTAAAATATTTGGGGGTTAATATGACTACTAAGAATTTAAATTTATTTAAAGATAACTATGAGAAATGTTGGGTAGAAGTGAAAAAAGATTTGGAAATATGGTCAAATTTGAAGCTTTCCCTGTTGGGTCGAATTGCAGCTATAAAGATGAATGTATTGCCAAAAATGTTATTTTTGTTTCAATCATTGCAAATATTGGACAGGATGGACTGTTTCAAGAAGTGGCAGAGAGACATTTCCAGATTTGTCTGGCAGGGCAAGAAGCCTAGAATAAAATTTAAAATATTAACTGACGCAAAGGAAAGAGGTGGATTTGCCCTGCCAGACCTTAAACTTTATTATGAATCAGCAGCATTCTGCTGGTTGAAAGACTGGCTGCTTCTTGAGAACACAGACATTTTGGACCTAGAAGGTTTTAACAACGTTTTTGGATGGCATGCATATTTGTGGTACGACAAGGTTAAAGCACATAAAGCATTTAAAAACCATATTGTCAGGAAAGCATTGTTCAATGTCTGGATAAGATACAAAGATTTACTGGAAAATAAAACCCCAAGGTGGTTGTCACCAATGGAAGCGAAGGCTCAGAAAAAACTCAATATGGAGGCCAAATGGTGGAAATATTGGGAAATATTGGAACAAGAAGGAGACAAATTGAAATTGCAGTGTTTTGAGAAATTAAAAGATAAAGTGCGAGACTGGCTTCATTATTATCAAATAAGAGAGGCCTATAATTTGGATAAAAAAATTGGCTTCCAGGTGGAAAAATCAAAATTGGAAACAGAACTGTTAGATCCCAAAACTAAGATACTTTCAAGAATGTATAACTTGCTGTTAAAATGGAATATGCAGGATGAAACGGTTAAATCTGCTATGATCAAATGGGCACAAGATATTGGTCACAACATTATGTTTGCTGACTGGGAACAGTTGTGGACCACCTGTTTGAAATTTACGGCATGTAATGCCTTAAGAGAGAATATTATGAAAATGATTTACAGGTGGTACATGACACCAGTCAAGCTTGTAAAAATATATCATTTGCCCGATAATAAATGTTGGAAATGTAAAGAAAATGAAGGTACATTCTTTCACCTTTGGTGGATGTGCCCAAAGATTAAGGCCTTCTGGGAGATGATCTATAATGAAATGAAAAAGGTATTTAAATATACCTTCCTGAAGAAACCAGAGGCCTTTCTCCTGGGCATAGTCGGCCAATTGGTGCCAAAGAAGGACAGAACTTTCTTTATGTATGCTACAACAGCAGCAAGAATACTTATTGCAAAGTATTGGAAGACACAAGAGTTACCCACCCTGGAAGAGTGGCAGATGAAGGTGATGGATTATATGGAATTGGCGGAAATGACTGGCAGAATCCGAGACCTGGGAGAAGAGTTGGTGGAAGAAGACTGGAAGAAATTTAAAGACTATCTGCAGAAACACTGTAAAATTAATGAATGTTAAAATGATGTTGGATTGAAAATAAGTGGCATTAGCAACAAAGTTAATAAGAATATGCAAAAATGAATTGATAATGGATGAAAATATAGAGTTATAATATGTTAAGATATAGAGTTAAGATAAACGAAAGAGGGTAAGGATTTGCTGATTTGATTATTTAAATGGGAATACAAAAAGGGGAGGTGTGAGGAGGCCAAGGAAACAAGCTAATGAGTTTAAAGTTACAAAAAACAGATTTGTTTTTAATTCTTTTTGATCTATTTGTTTTTTGTATTTCGTATTTTTATTCTTCTTTTTTCTTTTTTATGTATGTTCTCGTTTTTGTATCTTTTTCTTTCTATATGACTTTTTTCTGTTTTGTAAACCTATGTTTTTGTAAAACCTCAATAAATATCTTTAAAAAAAAAGGAACTGATGGATGGGGAGGCAGCAGGGCTGGGGAGTGGGAACTGGAAAGTCTTATCAGGAAGCGAAGCATTTACAATGGGAGACAGACAGATGGTGGTTGGGGGAAGGGGAGACAGACTGAAGGGATGGGGGATGGGAGGTGTCTAGAAATGACTAGGATCTGCTAAATCTTAGTGCCAGACTTTCCAGGGTTGTTTTTGTTTAAAAAGTCTGCAATGCACAATTCTTTTAAGGGAGAGAGGGGTATGCAGCCTGAGCAAGCAATCAATATTGGGCAGTTTCTACCATTCAAGGGTATCTTGCCCTGCCACAAAACTTGCTCTGCCCTCCATAGTTCTTACCGTACATTTATTTGTATGAATCAGAACCTAAAACACTGCTGGCTTGAAACAGAGAAACAGCTGAACAACCCATAGGCAACAAAACCCATGAACATAAGTAAACAAATGCATGCTGCATTTAATGCAAATAAAAGGAAGAAAAGAGGCCAATGTCTTCTTTTTTATTTCCCTTAGATGATGAGTTAGGAGTTTTCTGTTTGTTGTCAGATACTCCATGCTTTTTATTAAAAAGGGGTTTTTTTTCAAAAAGGGAGAGAAAGTAAGTAAACGGGCAAGCAAGTAGGTAGGTAGGGCATTTGCAACCAAAGTATAAACCAAATTTTCACAACTTGGATCCATCTGCATTAGTTCTGCTATTGGTATGTTATACCCATGTTTGGGGGCCTATGGACCCATCTGGGATTTTAAGAGATCGCCTCTTTCCTCACAGAGAGAGAACAACTAAATGCATGTACAGAGCTTTCTCAAGGTGTCTGGGGTAAAAGTCAGTGGGACTTCCCAGTGGGAACAAAATAGATCTTCTTGAATTTGCATGATTATTTTTTACTGCATTTATATCCCACCTTTCCTCCAAGAAGCTCATGGTGAGAACACAGTTCTCCCCTCATTGCTTCACCCTGAGCAGTGCTAAACCACTGGGCCTCTTGGGCTTGGCGATTAGAAGGTCGGTGGTTCAAATCCCTGAGAAGGGGTGAGCTCCTATTGCTCTGTCCCAGCTCCTGCCAACCTAGCAGTTCGAAAGCATACCAGTACAAGCAGATAAATAGGTACCACTGTGGCGGGAAGGTAAACGGCGTTTCAATGCACTCTGGTTTCCGTCATGGTGTTCCATTGTGCCAGAAGTGGTTTAGTCATGCTGGCCACATGACCTGGAAAGCTGTCTGTGGACAAACGCCGGCTCCCTCGGCCTGAAAGAGAGATGAGCGCCGCAACCCCCTAGACACCTTTGATTGGACTTAACTGTCCAGGGGTCCTTTACCTTTACCTTTTTTCCTCAGCATGGGCTCCCAGCTTCATCATTTCCAGCCTGGCTGGCTGTCCTTCTGGCTGGAAGTTTCCCTGACCTCTCCTCACAGAGCTTCTCCACTCAAGCAAATACAAGCCCCATATAGTTCCCTAAAAAGGAAAGGGGGGGGGGAATTTGCGAGTAATCTGTTTTCACAGCAATACCTTGGCTTTTCAATATTATAGTCTCATCTTAAGGAAAGCAATATTCTTTCGATGTGCCTTAACTATTTTTCTTGTGCTGGAGTGCATACCTCTGGTTTGCAAGAAAAGGAATCAAACAGGTTTCTCTTCCTGCAAAAAGGTATCCCCCCTCCCCTTCAATATTTGTGCAGTGATCACAAGCAGTACTATTGGGGTAAATGTGGTGTGTGTTTGTGTGCAGCTCCAATTACCTGGGGGGAAAAGGGAAAGCATTGTCTTGTGGATTGTCTGCAAAATTCCCTCGTGGATTTACCTAAATAATGAAAAGATTGTCATTTCTTTGAACTCAGGAACATGTAACATACAAGTTGCCAGTTAGCACCTGTCTTATTTCGAGGGGTGGGGTGGAGGGAAGACAACAGCTGCGGAATGAACAGGGCTTGAGATAGCCTGAAAGGTAAATATTGAAAGTCTAGCAAACATGCAATCGTTAAGCTTCGCAGAACAAACGTTTGATAATGTCCACCGTGGTTTAAATGCCAGGAGCCAAGGGAAATTGAACAGATGAACTTCGGGGTGCCTGCCGCTCTGTGAAATCAGTATCTGTTTTCTGACTCCAAACCTCGCTACCAGTACAATTCCGCCTACATCTGCCTGCCACATCTGTCCACATTTAATCTGTCTTTCCATTTTGGCATACAATTCATCTCCGAGCTATCTGCAGCCCTCTGTAATCACCAGTTCCATCACTCAGCCACCCTCACCATGGTTTCCATGTGTATCCTTCTTTCTAGGTCTGTCTTTTCATGAGAGATCTTCACTGTACTGGTTTAGCAGTATTGACAGTTGGAACTGCAGTGATCAGTTTGGTAGTACAGTGATACCTCGGTTTAAGAACAGTCCTGTTGACGAACGATTTGGTTTACGAACTCCGCAAAACCAGAAGTAGTGTCCTGGTTTGCGAATTTTACCTAGATCTAAGAACGGAATCCAAAAGGTGGAAGGGCACCAGCGGTGGGAGGCCTCATTAGGGAAAGCGAGCCTTGGTTTAAGAATGGTTTCGGTTTAAGAATGGACTTCCGGAATGGATTTAAGTTCATAAACCGAGGCACCACTGTACAGTGGTACCTTGAATGGTACCTTGATAGTCAAACGGCTTAGTTGTCGAATAAATCAGCTCCCGAACGTTGCAAACCAGGAAGTGAGTGTTCTGGTTTGTGAACGTTTTTTGGAAGCCGAACGTCCGCTGCACCTTCTGCTTCAGTGCAGGAAGCTCCTGCAGCCAATCAGAAGCCGCGCCTTGGTTTTTGAACGGTTTTGGGAGTTGAACGGACTCCCGTAATGGACTAAATTTGAGAACCAAGGTACCACTGTATTGAAGATAAACCCTTTTTAATAAGTGACCAGCTACTGAGGCTGGAAAATAACTGCTTTCTGAAACTGGTACAGCAGCACAGCAGACTTCCACTCATGCCTCTCCCAAATTGGTCACTACACCCACAGCAGGCATTGTAACATTCAAACAGTTTGACTTCACCCCCAAAGGCACACTCCCCCATTGTCTCCTGAAACACAGATGCCAGCAAATGTATGGTCTTCTCTACCAGTGCATCTGATGAAATAAGACTCTTTCCTTAAAATGTTCATGCCAAAGAAGAAGAAGAAGACAAAGACTTTAAGGTTCCAGTTGCCTTTCCTTCCTCTTGAAAAAATCTAGGAATTTGGAGTGTTTTGCATTGTAATAAAAATGCTTTAAAAATTTAATAGGAAAATACCCTTCTTGGATTATAAGCCATGTATATATTTTGAAGCTGATCTTTGGAAAAATCCCTGGAAAGGCATGAGACTGTTCTTAAACAGAACATGGAAAATGTGAAGACTCCCTAAAAGACCTTGTGTAGAATTCACAAGACCTGGCAGTTTACCAATCCTATTATAATATAAATGATTGCAAAGATTTCAGCCCAGGGGAATTTTTCTAGCAAGTTGATAGTTGTACTGTGTTGATGGGTGGTATTCCTGTGGGGAAATTTTATCACCAGGGTGCATGTCTTGACTGTAAACTGCTTTTTTGAAATTAACATTTTGTCTGTTCCACAAACTGTAGGGGAAACACAGCTGTGCTTCGTGTTTTGGAATCAGAAACTCAAGATAAAAGATGAGAGGAGCAGATTAAGAACTTAATATGAGCCAGGACTTGGTGGAAGTGAGAGTGCCTCTGAACATGCAAAGAATGCATGCCTTTCTCTCTGCCACTCTACATAACCACAGCATGCCCATAGATCATAGAATCAGAGATCCCAAGGGTAATCTAGCCCAACCCTGTGCAATGCAGGAATCCTGCCCACAGTCATCCCTGGGTGTTTGGATTTTTTTGGGGGGGGGTAGGTTTCATGTTGATCGCCGAAGAATTGATGCTTTTGAATTATGGTGCTGGAGGAGACTCTTGAGAGTCCAATGGACTGCAAGAAGATCAAACCTATCCATTCTAAAGGAAATCAGCCCTGAGTGCTCCCTGGAAGGACAGATCCTGAAGCTGAGGCTCCAATACTTTCGCCACCTCATGAGAAGAGAAGACTCCCTGGAAAAGACCCTGATGTTGGGAAAGATGGAGGGCACAAGGAGAAGGGGACGACAGAGGATGAGATGGTTGGACAGTGTTCTCGAGGCTACCAGCATGAGTTTGACCAAACTGTGGAAGGCAGTGGAAGACAGGAGTGCCTGGCGTTCTCTGGTCCATGGGGTCATGAAGAGTCGGACACAACTAAATGACTAAACAACAACAAGGTTTCATGTGAAACTTTGTCACATTACCATTAACCTCCTTTATTGGCTTCTTCAACTGGGACTCAAAGATTAATAGGGCAGGTTCACATGTGCTGAGTTTCCCACACAAACGGTATCTCTTGGTCTTCTTTACTGCTGCTCAAAGCTGTTCACAATCTGTAAATCAAAATACTCTGATGTAGGTGGAACTAGAGACTGGCAGCCAGCACTGTGGAGTTTGCAGTCCAAAAGCAGGAACTGTCGCTGCTAAAGATCTTGCATCCTGGGGTTCAGCAATGTGCTGAGCACATGGGTCCTAGTCTGGGAGGGGAGTGTGCACAGAAGCCCACAAAGCCTTGTATATTGGTACGCAAATTGTTCCTCCCTATTTTGGTCTTTGTACATGCTGGAAACGTGACGTTGCAAAATATAATCCTGATTAGTTGGCCCAATAGGCAGCTGCTGTTCTCAGAATGTGTCTGGATAATAATTTGGGTAGCTGGAAATTTGTTTGAGGAAACAAAAAAGGCTGTTCTAATTTTTCTAAAGGCTGGCTGTAATTAGACCGAGGGATGGCACTGTTGCTTTGGGATTAGAGCTACATGGATGTGCTCAGTCCCAAACACAATGTGAGGGCACACAGATTTTATGTATTTATTTTCTTATTTGATATGCACTGCCGTTTCTTCCACTTTGGAACTCAAGGTGGAGTGCATGTGGTTTGCAGGCAACCCACCATCCATGGACTGACTGGATCCAGACCTAATTAGCTAAAGCAAGGTGGTGGTTTGATTAGGGCTGCCATACGTCCTGATTTTCCTGGACACTACTGGGATTGACGTCCAGGGGGAATTTCCAAAATGTGGCACTTTGTCCTAGAAAAATCCCGTTTTTTGGTGTTTTTTTAAAAAAAACTTTGGGGGTTTCTTTTTGAAATACGGCAGCCCTAGGCTTGATGTGCCTTCAAACCATATCTTAGGATTCAACAATAAAACAAATAGTGCCATTAGCCTTTCTGAAGGTGCGAGACTGCCTGGGGACTCTCTGCATACCACCTTGAGTTCTGCCATGAAAAAAGTGGGATACATGCTAAATATTCCTTTTTAAAATGTTCATTCTTACATACTAGAATATCTTTGTAAATACAAAACACCATATTTCCCCAGTGCTCTCTCCCAAAGAAAATTTTGCACTGTGCGGGATGACATGATAACATTTCAATTTATCTTTCTACAGAGAGAAAGAGGAAAGAAAAAAGCTCTAGAGAAAAGATATTTAAGGGAAGAAATGGAGATCTGAAGGCCTCCGAATAAAGTAACTTTGAGCCCAGAGAGAAACAAATTTTTACCAGCTTCCTAATAAAATGGAATATCAAAAGAAAGATGAGCCACAAAGCCCCTAAAAAGCAAAGCCAATTCCTGTTAGACAGAAACCTGCTCGGAGGATTGGAATGTTTAACTAGCAAATTAGCAGCTACTCGCAAGATAATATTTGAATGAAGGCAGACCAACTCCAGACAGTTCTGCCATCTGTTCCAAACATTCCGGGGACAACATGGTGTATGGTGTCAAATGCAGCAGACAGATCAAGGAGCATCTAATCTACAGCATACCCATGAACCAGCCTATTGCAAGGTTCCAAAGGATTGCTTCAGTACCAGAACGGATTTTATCAATTATATAATAGCTCAGTTTGCATATCACACTAAACCATAATAAATAGTTTACACTGGAAGCACAGATGGTTCCTGCTATCATCCCCAAGTGCAAGAGGAGCAACAAACCATGATCCCCTTGTTTAGCATTACGTCCGAATTGGGGGTTGTGGTTTTATTTCTCTCAAACAAAGCACGACTGGCTTCACGTCACGGTTTGTTTAGAGTGAAACAAACCACGATTCTTGGCTCTGACGTAATACTAAGGCATGGGTGAAGGTTTGTTGCTTGTTCTAAGGAAAAGCAAAACAGGGATCGTCTAAATGTTTGACCATGAACGATGATTTACTGTGATACACAAAACCACCAATATGTGCGGAGGTACAACAGATCTTTTAATGCAGGGCTCCACAAACTTTTGAGGACCAGGGCCACAACTTGAAATCTAAGAAACTGTGCTGGGGCACCACAAAAAAAGTTATTCAGAAATTACATCAAGCAGTTATGGTGAAGGAATTGCCTGGTTGAAAAGGAAGGTAGCTAAGTCACTCCCAGTGCCAATGCAGCAAAGCTGCCAAGGATATATCCCAGTATAGCCAGTGGAGGTTGACCCATTAGGGCAAAGAGGGCACTGCCCACCAACCTCAGCAAGCCCTCACTTGCCTGTCTTCCTACTTACAACCACTCCAGAGGGTGGCACTGCTTGTCTGTCTTGAGACAATGGAGTGCACCTCCAAGGGTTGAAGTCAAACCGCTGTGTTAGCAGCATCCAAATGACCTCCCTGGGACATAAACCCGGGCAGGGTGTATAGAGGTCCAGGGCTGCCCAGATGACAAGACCTCTATCTTGGCCTCACTGATGTGGCCCCAAGGAAAGCAGAGCAATACATTGGCACTAGCCTGGCTGCAGCTGTCGGAAGGTGTACAAGGCGCCACCCAATCGGCTTAGGGATTGCACTCTGGATTTGTGTAGAGTTTACACCTTAGCCATTTCTTGTCCCAAAGATATCCCACAAGGCAGTGGAGGCTTAGGATCCGAGTTTTCCTCCTCCTAGGTGGGCTACCTTCCCAGGCTGACAAGCCCCATCTGCCCCTAAAGCATTACGATACCATTTTAACAGCCATGCCTTCCCCTGAAGAATTTTGGGAGATTTAGTTCAGTGCTGAGAGTTGTTTGTGGGCCTCTATTCCCCTCAGGGGGGTATTGTTCCTAGGGTGGTTTAACAATCAATCCCTCTTCACAGCAAACTCTGGGAATCAAATACCGTATTTTTCGCTCTATAAGACACACGTTTCCCCTCCAAAAAGGAAGGGGAAATGTGTGTGCATCTTATGGAGCGAATGCAGGCTCCATGGCTTCAGCGAAAGCAATGGGAAGCCTCCAGAGCGCAGCGGGAGCGCTCCTGTTGCGCTCCGGAGGCTTCCCATTGCTTTCGCTGAAGCCAGGAGAGCAAGAGGGGGCGGTGCGCACCGACCCCTCTTGCTCTCCTGGCTTCGCTTCACTGGAGAGGCGCTGCACAGCTTTCCCTCTTTGCGCAGCGCCCCTTCAGCGAAGTGGGAGGAGAAATGGAAGGGGTTCCACTTCTCCTGCCTCTTCGCTTAAGGGGCGCAGCGCAGAGAGGGAGAGAATTTTTTTTTCTTGTTCTTCCCCTCTAAAACTAGGTGCGTCTTATGGTCGGGTGCGTCTTATAGAGTGAAAAATACGGCAACTATTAAAAAACCCCATAGCATTTGGGAAGCCTTGCTCCAGATACTGCATTGCAAAGTATTCTGCTTCTCCTTCCTCCCTTATAAAATGGGTGCAAAGGCTTCACTTAATGTTCAGACTTCCAATGGAAAATTATGTCATGAATATAGAACCAAGTATCATTTTGCTCTCTCAGTGCTCAAGGAAAATGTTGTGTTTCGCTGCATTTTACACCTTGATTTCCTTGAAAACAGGTTGGGGGTGGAGGCTGAGTTTTGTACTTGCAACATAGAAATGCAAACATGCACACAACCTTCCTTCCAAAAATATTAATCTCCGAGGTAGGTATTATACTATGTTTTCCATTTTCCTCCCCTTCTCTGAAAACGTGTGCAGGGAGGTAAGCTGAAATATGAACTTGAATCATTTTATTCTGAACATAGATAATTAAATTTAATTCCAGTACCTCAGTGTTCAAGAAGGCTATGCTTTAAGAACAGTCAGATGCTGAACAATCATGCAGTCAAGTTAACAGATTTTCCTGAAGTGAGTCCATAAAGCGATACGCAACCAGAAATCTAATTCACTGAACTTAATGTGTGAAAGTTCCATGATACCTAGCATAAAGAAGAAAGCTGTTTGCCTATGGCCGTCAGGAGGCCTAACCGCTGCAGACTGCATATAGTCTCCAGCTTATTGTTATTTGCTTGTACCCATTGGAGAATAAAGCTAGGATTCTGCTTGTAAGTGGATCATTGCAGAACCAGGGTAGGAGAAACTCTGTTTTCCAGGGCAGAAGAAACAACTGACATTTCTTGCCTGGCTGCAAGCAAGTCTATTTCACACTTTGTTCAAATCTTCCTGCATAGACTTAGAAGAGTCTTCAGAGTGTTTTTATGTAGACTGTGAAGATGTACTTAAACTTTAAACAGCCGAGCTCTTGCTCATGTGGCTTCAGAGATTGCATTTACTTTTATGGGTAACCTTAAATTTCATTTAATTTTTTTAATTTTTTTTATTTTTGCAGATTTCACATCAAACTAAAATGGAAGCATGGAATGGGGGGAAAGCATGTTTATCTACTCATACATCTCTGTCAAAATGTTCCTGACATTTCTATAGGCCATTCTGTCATGCAGGCAAACTATTGAAATTGAAATATTGAAATACTTTATTGTTACTTGTACAGCTTGTATACAAACTGCAAGCTTTGGCAATGGAACAATCCCCCCCCCCAATAGAAAAAAAGCAATTCCTTTCATTATCTGGGATAACTACGTCCGATGTACTTTCCCCAGAGTACCACCTGAGGACACATACAGCATCCCAGTTCTTTTGCTAAGATACATTACACAAATGCAGTAGTAGTATTCATGCAAGTGGAGGTGTCTGGTGTGAATGATGTTCTGGCAAAACAAACTCTAGTCCAGAACATGCTAAGCAGGGCTGCAGCTGCTAGCAAACATTTTGCCTTGAATATCTGCGTCTGAACACAGCACGTTTGCGCCTGCCTGGGATGCGGTTGTTTTCATACACACACAATAGATGTATTTCTTTCTTGGCTAGTAAAAATATGACATACGTTACCAACGTGTGTAGGGGGGTGGGGAGTCCAGGGGGTGGGGAAAGAAACAAAGAAGTCAGAGTGAACACCTGTCCTTCTCCTTGGGGACAAGACCTAATGCTTTTATTTGATTCAGTCTGTTGAGAGGACTGCAGCTGCCAACTGTCATCAGCATCAAGTTACATTCACAAAGCTGGAGGATTTCATTCTTTAGTTTAAGGGAAGGAGGCAGCAGCGAAAACGAGTGAGGAAGGGAGAAAGATTTTGACCATGTAAAGATGAGACTGTGATCCAGCTTTTCTTTGTGATCGCAGCCTCCGGGGGGGGGGGGGGGGATGCACAGGCTGATTCAAGCCAGCTATCAAGAAATACTTGTAATTAGTTCCTATTTGTTAAAAATAGGTTAGCTTGAATGTGAAGCTGTTTTATGGGATGATTGTACTCAGATCCCTTGCAGTAACTGGGTTGCCGAACTTATTTTTTTATTATTAAATTTTGACCCGTTGATATTTTTAAAGTATTGTTGTAATATTGAATTCGACTTACTGACTTTTAGGAGCCGTTCAGGCGTGCGTAATGGGACTTAAATGGACACGTGAAAAGGGGAAAGTGTGCATGAGCGTGCCAGCCCTGCCCCCACAGTCCCTGTCACCCTCCGCTGTATTTGAGGGCAACAGACTGCAGCAGAGGAGCATTCTGGGGTCTCCTCCCACCCTTTGGAAACCCTGGAAAATCCGGGTTCTAAAATGTACAGGGAGGACAGGGGAGATGGAGGCGGAGGGCGTGCTAAACCCTGCATGTGTGTTTATTTAAGCTGCATTATAAATGCTCTATCCAGAGCTTCTGTCATACTTGAATTTGTTGTGCTCTGAAATAAGGGCATTGCACTTTGGCATTTTATGCCTGCTGTGGGCTGCTCTAGGCACAATCCACCATTGGTTCTGAAAAATTTGGAACACAGGTGAACATATGCAGAACCGGCCCACCCATCAGGTGAGCTGAAGCAACTGCCTCAGGCAGCGGAAGCACAAGGGGCAGTGCCCTGCCCACCCCACCACTGCCAGAATGCCCCCCTCTCACCGAGTTCCTATGAGAGGGATGCGTTCCAGTGCACAGCGTTGCCGCTTATCTTCCCAAACCCTGTGTCAGAGAAGACAAGTGCCAAGGCCTTGCGGAATGCCCCCTGCCCCACTCTCACTGAGTTCAGCAAGAGGGAGATTTTCCAGCTTGCAGCATTGCTGCTCATCTTCCCCAGCACTAGGGCGGCGAAGACGAGCACTGAGGCCTTTCGGAAAGCCTTCCTTTTGCTGAATTTCAGTGAGGGGGGCATCCCGGTGGCAGCAGAGGTGGTGGGGCGGGTGGGGCACTGGGGGCGGTGGTGTGGCAGGGGGACAGGAAACAGCCCATTCCCATTTCGCCTCAGATGACAAAATGGATCCCTCATCATATGCATCCCTTCAATATTTATTAGCACCTGATCAGCAACAAAGGCCTCAAAATCATGAATGTGTGGATTGTCACAATGAGAAAGTGTGGCAGATGGGGACTGCCACTGCAGCTCCTGGTAGCAACATCTATGCCTGTTTGCCCACCTGTCCTACTGGCACGACACCCACACCATTCGTGTTGTCAAGCTATGTATTCAGATATCAAAAGGCGGCTGTCATGAATGAATTGTGTTTACATCAGATAGCAGTGTTTGAAATCTGCAAGTGAAATAACAGCTTAAAGAATTGCTGATGGACAGCAGGAAGAGTGGAATCAGAATTGGAGGGGTCCCCATAACTTATGCAATGTCCTGAACAACGCGCATTCAGGACTGGCCCTAACATTAGACAGAGCGAGGTGACTGCCTCAGGCAGCAGGTGCAAGGGGCCAGCAGATGCAAGGGGCAACAGCAGCCCCCTGTCTCCCCCCCACCCAAGTCCCCTGGCCCTACCCTTTTGTTGGAGCACAAAGCTCTGTGTGCCATGTCCTGGACCCCCATAACAAATCTGCTGCCCTCAGGTTTGGTGGGCGACTCTGTCCAGTTGTCAGTAGTGAAATTATTTCTCTGCCAGTCCAGTTGGCTTCTGTATGTGGAATGTGTGGGGCAAGAGTAAGGGAGTTTGATACCGGCAAGAAGAACAGCAATATTTTCCTAGGATACTGCTTTGCACTGATACAGCTAACACGGACCTCAATGATCACTCTGCTAATAGCCTTTCTTGCATTCTGATGACTAATGACCTCTGCCTTCCTATGTCATTCATAATGATGAACATACTATTGTTGAGAAACAATAGCATGGCTCCATATCACATACTGGAAATGTGCACATTCCCATAGAGGAAATGGAAATTTACTCCTAAGTCCCCAAACCCCAAGTTAGTAGTTCTTGTTGCTTTCAACATGCTGAACATTTAAATGAGTGCTAGGCATACAGGGGCAGCAATCTAACTCTTCTTATGCTTTGGAAGGAACAGAGTGAATTCTAGGAAAAGGAAGTTGTTAGGCATTGGGGGGGATATCTTGAAGGGCTTCTTGAATGCAATGCTTTAAAATCAAGCTTTTGGTTTGAGCCAGCGACAGAAAAAACGCTTTGACGTTACAGTCCAACTTTTGCCAGTTCAAATGTTCTGTGTTGCAACTTTGTGAAATTTTATTATGGTGATGTTCAAGACACAGTTTCTGAAATAGCAAGCACCCTATATTTCTTCTTAGAGAGACTGAGTCAAGACCAACACTGTTTCACTCATTTCATATAGCTATATAGGACTACACAGACACATTGGGCTGGATAAATTAACCACTGATTGGTCCCACTGAAATCAACACAGTTGTACGAAATGAGATGAATGGTGCTGGTTTGGAACATTCTGCATAAGAGAAAATGTATGTCTGTTTGGTGGCACACCTAACCCTTAGAATGTTACTCTTTTCAACTGCACACTGTTTAAGTGATAAGATGTGCCACAGGGTGGCTACCAAATATATGTAAATTTCCTCCCATGGATACTCTTGCTGTCCTACTTGGTCATCTCTTTGTCCCTTTCTACTCATTTGGGCATTGTTCTGGGGGAGATTTGCAGTCAAACATAACTACACATGATTACGAGTTAGCATATAAAGGGGTTAAGGACCACAGAGGTCAAATTGTAAGAGTAGGCTCAGTAAGGTCATGCCCCCTCATTTTTGGTAAGGAAACAATGTGTTTCTTCACTTTATTTCCTCACTCTCTTCTTCATGATGTAAGTCATGGAGGGAGGACATGTGTCTGAAGCTATTTTTTCTGTATTTCTACACAATAATACTATATCTGTGCTGTTTTTGCTATTGGAGTGAATAACACATGAAGCAGACCTCCGATTATGTAAGTAAAGCATTTTAAAACTTACTTTGCAGTGTGTTGTTTGTTCACTGCAGAGAGGGGTAGAAGGAGGTCTGCTGCTACACAGAACTGACACAGGATAAAGGAGGTTTAATAGTCTATATTCTTATGCTTCACTAAACTGCTTAACTTTGATATTTAAGCTTTGCTAGTGGTTCTCTCGCACCAGAGAGTCTGTTTGGCCTTGTACTTTGAATATAGGCAATAAGCCGATTCCTTTCCTTGTTCACCTACAAGTGTGAGTACGGTATCAAGGATTAAATATTCTTCAGAATTTTGCCTTCCAACATCTCAAAAATGATTTCCCTCCTTGCTCCCATGCACAGGTGTGGGTTACAATCTTTTGCAATCTTACTAGAACTCAGTTCTGTAAGACTGAGTTGGTAGTCATCTCCAAGACATCTGCCTCTCGAAAAGGACAGCAAGGAACTTTAAGATAGGATCCCAAGGACTCAGCTGATACAATGAACAAGGTGTCTAGATCAGGCATAGGCAAACTCGGCTCTCCAGATGTTTTGGGACTACAACTCCCATCATCCTTGACCACTGGTCCTGTTAGCTAGGGATGATGGGAGTTGTAGTCCCAAAATATCTGGAGAGCCGAGTTTGCCTATGCCTGGTCTAGATGAATGGCTGTAAAATCTGTATACAGTACTAACTGGAGTATTCGTTCTCCTCATGCTTCTGCGGCTAAAACTTCACTCCTGAAACACAAGAGAGAAGAACCAATGGAGGAACCAAGGGATGCACAAGTACAGAAAATCTTCAGAAAACAACCTAAAAGGGAAATAAAAAACAAGCAAACAAACCTGCTCCATAATAGTTGGCATGCAAGGGTAAGAGACTGAATCGGGATGGGAAAACTGGCAAGGACGCGGGGCTGGATGGAATGGAGGAATAGAATGGAGTAGCTGGAACAGGAGCAGAGACAGGTGTGTAGAAGGAACCGTATTTTTGTCAGTTCCTGGCAAGCTGTGTTTCAATTTCCCAAGAGGTCGGAGAGGAAGCTACTCAGAGATATTAACTGAGTCATTTGTACATCACCAAAATTTAAAGGAGATTAAAAGTCCCAAATTGAAACCCCTCCTCCCCAAACTAAGCATGTGGGTGCAGAATTCTGACAAGGGAAACTGGGATGAAAGAATGGAATTGAGTGGCTGGAACCCTAAACAGAAGCACTACATTTTGTAGCAAGGGCCCATTTGCTTTATATATTACACACTGTAGTAAACAAAGCATTCTTCAACCATTGATGAATGCACCTGCCTGGCTGCAATGGAAGTGCCTTCTTCCTGCAAATCCAAGTCTCCAAATAGAATTGCTACATTACATCCTATGTACTGTTCTGTGTTGTAATTGTTCTGTGTTCTGCACCACTGTGATTGCCACATTGTGATTTGCCAGTGGTAGTGGAGTTGTTAAGTATGCTGTGGGTTTTCTTAGTATTTCCTCCTACAGCTATTGTTTTGCTGCAGTTTTGACTACTTCTTGTGGAGCATGGACTTGTAACTAAATTACACTGATTGCCCAAGTATCAAATATTGTTATTCCCAGAGTTCTTTCCACGGATGATAGGATATTGCTCCCCTCCCCACGAATCATTCAGATGATTTGGGGAGATGAGAAAAGCCAAATCTTTATCAGTAGTGTTGACAAAACCTTTTCAAGGTTAGATGCAGATATGCGCTCCGTAAGGCTTGTATATAAAACAAACAAAACCTGAAGGCAAAATATGACTCAGAGGCTGCAATCATAGATCATTTTGACGGTTCCTGCTGAGCCTGCTGTGATTTGAAGATCCATCTGCCTCTTTCTCTTGTACACATGCACTTCCAGTAGTATCAATGATCTAAGACCTGAAAAGTTGGTTTTCTGTAGCTGCTGCTTTCAAAGCATGTACATGATATTTAATAAAGGCCAGACTTTGCTGTCAGAACTAGGATGTCCGGCCACCTAACATGCTGGCCTGTAACCACTGGACTGGGTCACGGTCTGATTCATAGGGCTACCATACATCCGGGTTTTCCTGGATATTAGTGGGATTTCAAAGGCGGTATTGATGTGGTGATGGGGGGGGGGCGGTTCCGAAAGGCGGTGCTTTGTCCTGGATCATAGGCAAGTCAATTTTTTAAAATCGTGGTTTTTTGCCATTTTTGTAAAAACAAAAAATAGCTCAAGAACTTTTGGGGTGTCCTGGTTTTTCCTTTTTCAAATATGGCAACCCTACAAGATAGGTCACAACAACAGCACTACCACCACCTTACAAACGTGGTTATTAATAATCACAGTAAGAAATCATTAATGCAAGTTTGGACGGTTGAAGACTGCACACTAGCAAGCCCAGTAAGCAACTTGCGTGTCGCTTTCACAGCCTTTCCACACGTTATTGCAACTCCCACCACTCTCTCTAACATACACACGCTTCCTTACTGCCTTTCCTCCAGCAAGAAACCCCGCTGTTAACTCTTGAGAACGGAACGATCGCGTCGAATCCCGCGAGCGAGCAACTGAAAAAACACCAGGCAGAAACTAACGGCAAGCAAACATTACAAACGCGCGTTGGGCGACGGTCCCTGTCCAGCAGCGCGGCTTCCCTCCGCCCCCCGCCGCTGCCGCTGCTTTCGCTTGTGCTACCACCAGGAAAACGTCCCCGAAAGCGCCCGGCCAGACAAAGCGCCCGCCCGCCATTGGTGGCTTCGCTCAACGTTCGGGCTTCCTCTCGGCGCGCCGCGTCCAATAGACTCATTGACATGCAAATCAGAGGCTATAAATAGGGCCCGGGCGGCGGCCGCGGGAGGGGGCGGGGGAGTGCGGGACGGAGGCAGCAGCCTTGCGGCTTCATCTATTTATTTCGCTGCACTATTTTCCGGCCTCCGCCTCCTTGCCTCCGCCCCCGGCCGCCCTTGCTCTGCACTTCTTCGTCCCCGCTCCGTCGTCCTGCATTTGCCCCACCGGATCCGGCCATGGCTCCCTCCTTTCGGCCCAGCAAGAACCGACCGAGCCGGGACGACGAGGATTTCTTCGAGGCCAGAGGAGACAGGAAGGTGAGGGAGGTGCGGGAGCTGCGCGGGTGTGTGTGTGGGGGGGGGGGTGGACTTCTGGGGCGGGCTGCGCTCGCGACGTGCTTTTGCAAGCGGGCGCGCGTGCAGCGATCTGCAAGTGGCGCCCTCTGCTCCTCCCCTCCTCTTTCTCCTCGCTAGGCAAGGAAGCCGCTGGTGGAGAAGAAGCGGCGGGCGCGGATCAACGAGAGCTTGCAAGAGCTGCGGCTGATCTTGGCGGACACGGAGGTAACTTGGCCGGCGGAGGGCTTTCGGGCGGAGGGGGGGGCGCGCGCGGAGGACGGCAAGGGGGGCTGGGACTGACGAGCTCGCTCTTTGCTGTGTCCTTTCCCCCTCCTCTCTCTCCTTTTGCTTGCTGCTAGTTCCAGGCGAAGATGGAGAACGCCGAGGTATTGGAGCTGACGGTGAAGCGGGTGCAAGGCATCCTGCAGAACAGGTCTCTCGGTGAGTGGCCGCAGCTGTTGCCCTGTGACATCCATCCATCCTTCCTTCCTTCCTTCTCTCTCGTTCCCATCTCCATCCTGGTCCTGCGTCGGGGATCTGGCTGTTTCCTCGGTTACCTAGAGAACTACTCCTTATTAGGGCTGGAGGAGGAAGCTGCTGGGCAGATAAAGGGGATTGTCAGATAGAGGGAGGGAAATGGGCTGGGGGGGGTGCAGAGTTAAATTGCATTATTATTTTTTAGAAAAGAAGGGAGCATCAGGACCCAAGGATTGCATGGCACATGCATCCATTGCTTATTTTGCCAATAAAGCATTTCAATTCTGTACTCCCATTTCTCTGCGGGTGGGAAGCTATTTTTTCTGTTCTCCTTAGTAAGGCAGCAGTCTTGTATATCCTTACCTGAGTGGAAGTCCCCTTGAATTCAGTAGGAATTTTTTCCAAGTATTGTAAGCAGCTCTCTCTACTTCCTTACGATCATTACATTTTGATTCCTCCTCTTTGCTATTGAGGGCTGTATGCATGATGTCTCTTCTCCCTGCCCCTTGTGACACCACAACAAACCAGGGAGTTTAACACAAAACCGGTGCTACTTAGAGCACACCTGAAGTATTTCTGGTTTGAACCAAAGTTGCTGGCCTTTACTGTTCTGGTTTCACTTTATGTTCTTTTTCTTTCCCTGTTGCCCTACCTAGTGGCTGCTGCTATCCTTTTTCTGATCTAACTTAATTGTTACGATGAGACTTGTTTTATTTGGAGTAAACATACCTAGGCCGAGCTGTGCTTGTGACAAAGGAGTATTGCAGTTCTGCTTCTGCTTGAGTTGTGAATTGGACTTGCAGTGAAATGACTGCATAAATCCAACTTTGCTCAATCTAGTTAAAACTATTCTTATACAACTGTTACTAGAAAGCAGGCACATTTAGGTATATAAAACCTTATCTATCAGCCGCATCTACCTTGTTTTTCCAAAACATTTATCTTGTTGCATAAAGGCTGGGGCTTTCACCCTGAAACATACAGTTGTATCCTCAGCCAGATTTGCAGTGATGCTGGCTGATTGTCCCTTAGAAGCCTCTGGGCCTCATTTTTCAAGTTTGGCATTGACAGGTATGGTGGGGGGGGTGGGGTGTAGTTTTAGCATCTAGCCAGCCCTGAAGGGCAAGGGAGTAGATAGCCTTCTGCAGTACTACTGGGGAAAGGAGAAATGGATGTTTTGTGACCCTTGCTGTGTTTCTCTCTTTGCCTGTGGTCTCAGATAGTGACAAACTGCAGCGGGAGGCCAGCGAGCGCTTTGCAGCTGGGTACATTCAGTGCATGCATGAAGTTCATACGTTTGTCTCCAACTGCCCGGGGATTGATTCCACCATTGCAGCAGAGCTCTTGAACCACCTTCTGGAGTCGATGCCTCTGAACGAAGGCAGTTTCCAGGACCTGATAGCGGATGTCTTGTCAGACCCCACCATCAGCCAGTGGCCTGGCAGCGATGGGCTCTCCCAAACGCCTGGGGAATCGCCTGCAGCTTTGAACCTGCCCAGTCCCAATTCGCCTCTTCCTTCACCTTCCTCCAGTGAGGAGACTTGCTCTGATGTGGAAGACACGGAGGCTGAGCAAAGCCACATCTCTTTGGATGGACTGGACAGGTCTAGGACGCAAAATGTGCCTTCCTCCAGCCTTTCCAAATCTATGTGGAGACCTTGGTAGTAAAGAGACTGCACAGGAACCAACGAAGATCTACCTAATAGGGAGAATACTTGAGCACTGTGTTCTTCTAGCCATTGGAATAGAGACGGTGAGGATTTCAGATGGTGCATTTGTGTCGTAATGTTGCTGTATTTCAGGACTGCATAGCTGGGCACTCTTACACTGTCAAATCCTGACAGGCTAAATAGCTCGAATGTGTTAACATTTCATCTGTGAGTGTGAAAGGTGAATATTGGAGTCTTGGTTTCTTTTTATGATTAAGGGTGTGGGTTAAAAGTGATGGAAGTATGGAAGCAGAGCTCTTTTGTTGAAGCACAGCAGTGTTTTGCAACTTACCTTTTTTGTTTCCTTGGGGGTTTTTAATGGTCCTTATAAGTGGCCCTGAATCACTACCTTTTTTCGATTAGGAGAAAACCCTTGTGCATTTGAAAACTTGGTGGTTTAATACCAGTGAAATGTATGAAGTTAAGCAGTTATGCAAAACTTCAAATGTTCTAGTGATGGATTTTTCTTTCTCTTATTTTTTAAAAAGGAAAATCCCTGAAAGGGATTGGTGAAGCTAGTCTCTTGATGAGTTTAGTGGTCTAGGATTTCTCCTTCAGTGAAGGAAGAGGAAACTAGGAGCCAGACTGGAATTAGGTGAGCATTTAAAATATTGGTGGCAGGGTGCCTTTTAGAAACGTGTCTTACGCACAGCTAGCACATTTGAATTTATTGTGGTATGTTTTATAGCTTGTCAAATGTTTTATTTTAATCTTTTTATATATAAAAAAATAAAAGCAACTAAATTCACCAATGATTGCATGTATTTTGAGGGGTGGGTGACACGTCTGCTCTAGAAATTCTGTTCCAAGTGAGCAATTCATAAATATGTATCCTTGAGTGCAAACATTGGTAATTAAGCACTTAATTATTGTACTGAACTTGCCTGTTCAAGTATGGGGAGTTGGAATGTTTCATTTGTTCAGGATTCTTGGGCTAACACAGTGGTTATACTTCTGGTTTTTGGCACACGTATGTTCTTGCGTTTGGTTACGTGACTTCCCAATTTAGTTTGTCATTGCTAAGCCTTTGTTTTTAAGCAACAACATTGGTAATTGTGTAAAAACCAATAACAAATGGCTTAGTGAGGGTTTGAACCATTGAATACTTTCCCGGTTTGAATGGAAAACATTGAATTACATGCCATTAATTAAGAAACTCGAAAGATGTTCTTTGATCTACTGCAACTTTAGCTTTCCTCCACTTAAAAACAGGTGGGGTTTTTTTTAATTTTTTAAGTTGTGTGAGCTGTTTGTGCTTTTACCTTTCCACAGAGCTGTCATTGTAATATAGATCTATGCTGTAAGTTTCCTTAACGCAAGAAAATGTCCCAGCATAGAGAAAGAAAGGGAGGGGTAAAAGTAAGGTTGGAGGGCTAGCTATGTAATCTTCCTTTTTGTTAACCATGTGGAATAATAAAATTGGAAACAAAGTTTACTGGTAGATGTGTGCTTTGTAACTAACTTTTAAGCCATCAGACTGGATGTCCCGTAATTCAAGCCTGTCACAAAAGTTGTTTCTCTCTGACTGCTAGATTCTCACCTACCTTTGAACTAGAAGGGAGGCCCACATTCACCCTCCCACTTTTTCCCCATGAAGGGGAAGTCTTCTCTGTAAAGACCTTTTTTGCTTTTACAGTAGATGAGGGAGTGTTTTGATGTGCAAACTAAGGGTTAGTATGGACAGTTCCAGTGAAAATAACACCCTATACATAATGACTTTGAGAGGGAGTGTATGGAATAAAGGAAATAGCCTGTAATCATACCAGCTTAAGTTAAGGCCCAGGGAGGTCAAATAAACTTTTACTTGGGACATTAAACATGAGCAGGACCTTGTTGTATTGTTTTTTGTGTTTAAAAGCAGCATTTGAGTAACAGTATTTAGGGCTGCAGTCTCTTAGGTATTCCGAACTAGAACTAGAATATTATAAGTTAATATTTGTGTTAGTAGACTATTGCAAATTCTTAAGTGGAAAAAAAATAGTATTGTGGGGTAGAAGACTAGAGTAGGAGCCCAAATTGGCTCTCCAGCTGTTTTTGGATGACAACTATCATCCCTAGCTAGCAAGTCCCAGTGGTCAGGGATGATGGAAAATGTAGTCTGAAAACAGCTGGAGACCCAGGTTTGGGAAACATGGACCTAGCAGATGATCTTACCTTTTAAAAAACTCACAATGGATAGGAGAACCTCAAAATAACTATAAGCAGTCAATTTAACATCAAATGCCTAGGAACATCACCCTAAGGATGTCTACTCACAAGTAAGTCCTACTGAATTGAGTGGGGCTTACTCCCAGGTAAGCATGTTTTGTAGTCCAGGGTTATGCTTCAAGTCCAGCCTTTTTTCAGTTTTGAAAAAATAGGTTTTCAAGCTTGAGGCTTTAAATGTCATCCTGACAATATTTGGGTTGGCCTGCTCTTGTTTGATTCCCTCAGCAGAAGGTATGCATCCAAATCGCACAAAGGTTTAATTAGCAAGGATGCAGCATTATCATAGGGTTAAAGGACTGTTACACTGGCCCCCTTAGACCCTTGAATAGGCAGTGTACATCTTGGTACCCACACATTAATAATGGACTACCTATGCAATAAATGAATAGGAGTTTTTCAGGAGAAAATAAAACTGTAGCCAGCCTTGAGTTGCTCTTTGCACATTGTGAGCAGCCTGTTATAGGTACTTAAGCTGTCTGCACTTATGGGCGATTATACTCTCTTTATCCAAGTGGGTCAGTGGGTCTGGCTGTTAACCAGAAGGTTGGTGGTTCTGGCTCACCCAGGGAGGAATTCCTGTGTTGCTGATGGCTGGACTACATGAGAGCCTTGGGGTCCCTTCCAACTCTATGATTCCATGTTTCTGATTCCTGGGTACAAATCTGAGAGGTGTCTTGTGACTGGGTTCTATCCCTGAGGGCTGGGTTTACGTACCTACCAACCTTGTATCATTCTTCCGAGCCATTTTTCTCAAACCTGCTGTGGGGAGAGGAGGGGAGACAGAATGTACAGCCAGCTTTGCCTTGCTAGTTGTTAGCTGAAAATAATTCAAAAACTGTTATAACCATGTGCTTTGTGGCCCCACAGAAAGGGACACATGTTATAAGAGTTTATGGTTCCCTCCGCCTAGAGGTGGGTGTGGGAAGAGGTTGCATATACAGGGCATGGGTAGGTATATCAAAAGAGGTTTAAAGGTTTGGGTGGTGCAGAAACGTTAGCAAGTTCTAGGTGTGTGGGTTTGTGCACGCAATGTAGGCATTTCTTCTTGGACTTTTGCGTATTTGTGGGAGCACTTTGTGCATAATTGCATGACTTCTAGTAGAATTGATCATATGAAAGTGGGAATCTGGAAGATATGGTTCATCCAGACTCATATTTCCCCTTTCCCGTGTGTGTATGTGAGAGAGCCACCTCTGTCCAAATCTTGCAGGTTTGCTGTGTCAGTAGTTTTCTCACTTGCAGGTCTATGGCTTTCTAAACTTCTGCCTAGGTGGCTTTGACCAAAGGAAAGCTAAACTCATTCTTGTCAAAAAGACGACCTCAGCCTTTCCTTGCTATTCAAGTCTCATCTCTTTCTGAATGATGATTATGGGAAGCAGCTGTCAGATCCCATCCAGTGTAATTGGCAGTTCTACTCTCCAGCCAAAGAGAAATGAACCTTTTTTTTTGGTCCTGATACGACTTGCAAGCCTCAAAGTGACAACCGTGGAAACAAGCAAATACTAAAGTCGTGAATTTTTAGCAATAATTGCTTGGGTCACTTTGCTCTATATTAGTCTTTCTGAGTGTCACTGAAAAAAAGGAGGGTGCAAAAAGCAAAAACAAAACCCCATATTCTGTTCACAAACCTGTACAATTCATGCCTACTTTTCTAAGGTGCCAGAATCTCTGGTAGGTCTTTGCAACTTTTTGTTGTGATCCTGCCAGATGTGAGTTTGTTCTGGTGGCACAATTATGTACTGTAGGAAGAGCTGTCATATTCCTGAATGCTGCTTCATGTAATTCCTGCTGCTTGTATGTAGTAAACTCTAGGGGGGAGATTAGTCTTCTCCTTAGTTTAATACAGAGGTGGGAAAACTGTGACCATCCAGAGAATTTTGGATTCCAACTCCCATCATCAGCTGTTGGCATGACTGATGGTCAAGGGTTGAGGTGGGGAGTTATAGTCCGACAATAACTGAAAGGCCGCAGGATTCTCTCCCACCAACTTGCGATCCTGAAGTCTACTATCACATTTTTATGAGGGCAGCATCTAGTGTAGAGAAGTTATTTTCTCCTTTCTCCAGTAATGTTCTGTGTCTTTAATA
Organism: Podarcis filfolensis; assembly: GCF_964270895.1. NCBI lineage: Eukaryota > Metazoa > Chordata > Lepidosauria > Squamata > Lacertidae > Podarcis > Podarcis filfolensis. The sequence goes on along the minus strand of NC_139608.1, from coordinate 33,499,539 downwards.
GGTATATGACACATTCAACCAATTAAACGGATCCTTGCATAAGCAACAGAGAAGTCTAACCTGTTCAAGTTCTGCTTGCCATGCAGCCGTTTTGAGCAAGAAAACCACACAGCTGTTTTAACAAAGCAATTTGATACGGTAATGCTCCTTTCCCCTGGTTGGTAAAGCAATTCTGCTAATGCAGGGGTGTCCAACCAGTAGATCGCTATCCTTATCCTTATCATGTACAAAAAGTTATGGGGCAGGGAGCTAAAAAACTCTGTGCAATCCTTCCCCCAAAAAGCTCAACAACTCTGGGCACTTCCCTCCTAAAAAAAGCCAATGACAATGGGTAGATCACTACCAGTTTTTTTTATACTGGGAGTAGATCACAGTCTCTTGGGATATGGCCATGCCTGTGCGAATGGAAATACTCTTGTATGCATTGTGTTTGGGTCAAGGGTGTTGTTACTGCTCTCAAAACAATGGTGTACCTATTAGACCAAAGTATGTATGTAGCGATTGCTCACTGTTGAATATGCAAAACAGGAATTTGTGGGATGAAAGCCTAGTTAATTGAAGATAAGGTACTACAAGATAAGGTACGACTACTAGTAGCTGCAAACTTGGAGAAAGGGGGAGTATTGTAACTTGTGAACAAAGTTTAACAAAAGTGAAATTTTGATGCTAGAATAGAGAAGAGAGTCAATGGAAATAGGACAGCTGATTCTGAGGTATGTAATTCTGGAGTTGCACTTTGTATATTTTTTTTGTCTCCTGCAGACATGCAGGGGGTTATAAACAGGAGGTCTAACAAACTGAAGTCATTCAGAAGAGCAAAGGACCATCTTCAAGTTCTGTATTTTTAAATTGTCCAATCTGGAAATGTACAACTAGCATTGAAACATTCTGAGAAATGTTGGGGTTTGAAAAACACACAGCACAAATCCACAAATTAAGTTCACAGAAAGTTTACATCCTCTCATTAGGTGTTACCGGGTTTCAAAAAATTTGCATTTCTGTACCTTACTGCAAAGGTGTGAGATCTGACACCTCCTTGATAAAGGCAGGAAGAGTGAGCTTTTCATTGGGGTGGGGATGTGGTTTCCAGCAGTTACACTGAAAAGAAAGTTCATGCTTTTTCTCTTTTCTCTCCACCCCCTACATAGAAACTGCCTTTATTCTTTGCAATTTCAAAGTAATAGCAAGACCCTAGCTGGGTTGTTACTGTACTAGATTGTAAAAAGAGGTACACCCCTCCATGCCATAAGAAGGGGGATATTTGTTTGATATGCAGTTGGAAAACCCTGTAGTTATTAGCACTACACCATTGGCAGTGGTCAGTGATGCTTGTAAATAACTTAGATCAGTAGAAAAGGGTCTGGGAGAAGGGCTTGTTACTGCTTTGGGTCAAATGTCAATGGGGAGTATTTGCCTTACAGATGATCTTGCATCCCCCTCATAATGGCATGCTAAGCAAGGGCAAGGCTCAGAAAATGTTTAGAGTACAGTGAGTATTTGTAGTGCCAAATGGTCATCTATCCAACCCCTCTCCTCCATGCCTGTAGTAAGCCCAAAATCCAGATGACAGGAAGTTTCAGGAAAACGTTTGCAGCCAAATAGTGGATAATTAACCTTGGTGGCTCAACACCATTCTAGCCACCTTTAGAGACTAAAAAAGCCCTCTGTGGCAAGATGTGTGAAAAGGTCACTTAGAATATATGTGCACAGAGGTCCAGAGAATTTGCTTCTTTTAAAGAGGTCAAAAGGCCAATGGCGCAAGGAAGAGCTGTGAATATGGAATATACTATATGGAATGTAAATAAATATATAGGCCAGGGAAAGGTACACTGAAATCTTACTGAAACGAGTGATAAACTTGGATGATGTGCTGTGGGCTCAAATCCAGTTGGTGTTTTCTGTTAAACAAGATTTGAGGTAGACATATGACCTCTTCGGGTGTTCTCGTATTTAAAACCAACATGGAAGCAGGGATGAGTGTGTTAAGCTCCACCACCACCTCCATTGCATTCCGGAAGCAGGGTGTTTTCTCATCTGCTTGTGGAAGTTCCCCGAGTCATTTAGACTTCTGGTCTTTCAATCTTCTACCTCACACAGGGAGCCTATCGTAAGTACAAGAAGAGCTTCCACAGCTTTGAAATTTGCTGTCTAATTAGCAGAAGGTGAGAGGAGAACCTGGTACTTCTGGTGTCCTTTATTCACCCAGGTATGTGAGGGCTGCTCACCTGAGAGGAGGTCCTCCAGGGCTAGAGCAGTAGTTCTGTATTCAGTCAAGTGGACAGGGCCAAATGAGTCCATACACACACCGCTTCCCAGAATGCTCCTGCTTTTTTGGAAAAGACCCACAAACGTCTGCCTCCCCTCCATTTAGATGTTCTCCAAGCCTCACAGATAAGCAGCTCCTACAAAGAACTTCTAAAAGACATCTTCGTTTCAAATTGCTTTCGTACTCCACCCAGTGTGTTTTTGAAAAAAAGCTCAGATCTTTTGGCTTGAGATCAAACTGTTTTAGAAGCAGTGAATAGTTGTGGCAGTTACAAAGCCGCTGCTACAAACCCCACCCACCCCCAGCATTTTTCTTCTTAAGAAATGTTTATTTCCCTGCAAAAGTGCTGAACAAATGTTTACAATGAAAAACACGCTGGGGAGGAGGGGATTTTATAAAAGGTGGATTGTGGAAGTGTCCTAAGTATGGCAAACAACCACACTGGAATGAAAGCCAGGGACTTGAGGCAGCAGATGACTTGAAGTTGGGCAGAAACCATTTCCCTCTGCTGGGGAGAAGTATGTCTATATCAGGGGTTCTTAACCTGTGGTCCAGGAATGGGTTTCAGGGGATCTGGGCAGAAAATCAATTTCTTTCCTGTTACTTTGAAAATTGCCCTTCTGAAAAAAAATCTGAGGTGGGGGGTGGGCTCCATAACTTTCACCTTATTCTCCAAGGGGGGCATGACCCCAGAAAGGTTAAGAACCATTAGTCTGCAAAAAGCATCCTGAATCACCTGCTGAAGACTGTCACATACTCAATACAATCCCTTAACCCAGGGGTCAGCAAAGTGTTTGTGGCTTGGGCTGGTTCACGATCCCGCAGACGCTGCAGTGGGCCGGAGTGTGCGCACACACACACATGCGCAAACGCTATTTCTGGTGCTCCTTCCAGCGCGGAGGAGGCGTGCGCAGCTTCCCATTGGTTGCAGGAGCTTCTTGCAGCCAATGGCAAGCTGGCCAGTGTTGCGGAAAGTGGTCCCCACTCTGCTCTGTGCCGGTTTAGCGCGATGCACAGGAGCCAACCAAGCGGGCGGTGGGGGTCCATGGGCCGGTTAAATGACCCCCATGGGCTGTTTGTAGCCCATGGGCCTTAGGTTTCTGACCCCTGTCTTAACCCTTTGTCAGAAACCCCCTCCCCTTTTTGCATAATATCTAATCTGAAGGAGAGCTCTGTGAAACTCACAAGTGATCTTATTCTGTGACTTTTGGCTACTCTGAATAAAGATGATACGCCCGCCTTGTATGCTAGCCCACAAGAGTTACTAGTCTGCAAAAATAGGAACAGGTTCCTTTGCAATGGACAGCATACATTTGGACACAATTAATCACCCTTCCCTAACCTGATGCCTTCCGGTCAGTTGTAGACGACAGCTCCCCAAAGCCCCAGTCGGCATGGCCAACAATCAGAGATGGTGTAAGTTGTAGGTGGCCAACCCAGTGAGCTTCATGGGGATTTGAACCCTGGTCTCCCAGGTCCTAGCCCAACGCTCTGACCATGGCACCACACTGGCTCTCTATCTTGAGGGCAGCCAGTGGAATTCTTCACAAACTGCAGGTAGGTTCAGCTAAGAACTGGAAATGCTCACCAGTGCTTGAAAAAGGGACTCTTTCTGCCTCCCACCTCAACACAGTTTGCACCTTGCACACTCAACAGAAGTCCTCCTTTTCAAAACGCTTGCTCAGTGTTTGCGCGGATCCATTCACTTGAGCTGCACAATGTGGGCCTAGACGTTTAATTTGTGTACCATTCTCATGTATAAAACAATGGTTCTGGCTGTGCTCTTCCTTCCTTCCTTCCTTCCTTCCTTCCTTCCTTCCTTCCTTCCTTCCTTCCTTCCTTCCCAAGATGGCCACTATGGTGGCTTATTCTGAAAAACATGCTTGGAACATGATCCAGGATCAACTCCATAATGCTTGGATGCTGTGACTCCCTTCCCTAGTTTCTACAATACTATACAGTGGTACCTCGGGTTAAGTACTTAATTCGTTCTGGAGGTCCGTTCTTAACCTGAAACTGTTCTTAACCTGAAGCACCACTTTAGCTAATGGGGCCTCCTGCTGCCGCCGCGCCGCAGCATGATTTCTGTTCTCACCCTGAAGCAAAGTTCTTAACCCGAGGTACTATTTCTGGGTTAGCGGAGTCTGTAACCTGAAGCGTATGTAACCCGAGGTACCACTGTATTTGGATAAATTCGGTGTGAAGTTCAGGCTTGCGGACTTCTTCTCAAAAGAGCATCCTTGCAGCTTTCCCCTCATAATCCTGAGCTTCCACTACTGTGTAAGTTATAAAGAGAGGAAATCCCATGATAAACAAAAGATCACGCAGCCAGGTATTAACCACGCAGGCAGGATCATAACCAGGCTGACAGCATTTTTCCAAATGAGCAATTGGCACGGTTTCTGTGCCTCATTCCATTCAGCAGGGAGGGAAAGGATGGGGAAAACCAGTTTTACCAAAATGCTGCCTTCGGAGAGCTCTGCTACGCAGACTTGCTTCAAAAGTCTGAATTTCACTGTTGAAGGACTGCTGGCATTGCTCTTCTTACATTGCCTACAGCAGCCGCTGCTGAACTCCAGCCGTCTGCAGACTGCAAAGTGAGTCTCAGTTTGCTTGGGTGGGAGAATAGGGGTGGGGGGAGAGCAGAGCTGCTCACTCTATCGAGATTTAACTCTTTCGGCAACTCAGTGGGTTTGCCAGCTCAGAGGGACTGAGGATCTGATGCTGTTCTCAAAAGTTTCAGGGGAAAAGTCTCCACTTTCCAGACGGGCAGCAGCAACTCATATTCTTTTGTAATTTCATAGCTGTTAAAAGGGACAGCAGGCCTGGTAAGAAAAGATAGGCGACCTTTTAAAAAGATAGGCGACCTTTTAAAAAGCTAGGGGGTGTTCTGATTTGCTGCAGCCCAATGTATTTTGCTAGAAAACATTTTAATCTTGACTTTTCAAGTGGTTTCTTTTCCAGTGTTTCTCAGACAGGGTGGGAATGTGGCACACCAAATAATTTCTGCAAAATCCACTCAATCCCCCCCCCCCAATCATTAAAGAGTTATTAAAATGTATAGAAGCAAACATAATAATGATTATATTTTATATAATTAGCTAATTCCTCTTTTTTGGTGCAATGATCAACAGTGTCAGTGAAACCTATTTCCCCATCTTTCTAAGCACACCTATTTATCAAGTGTGTCCAGCATCCCAGGCTGCCTCTAAAGTAGACAAAGTTCAGACAAGGCTGGTTTTATATTGCATTTTGCAGGACAACTATGTCTGGGTTTCGTTGCTGAGTCCCTCTAGGTCTATAAGCCTTCAAAGGCTACACGTAGCATGGTTGTTCAATGACTTCCTGAGCATTTGGACCCTTTGATCATGTCAGATGCATCCAACAAAGACTCTTACCTGTAAATATGCTGCTGTCAGCCTAATGGAGTAAAAGTTGACACCATAAAGTTCACAGGCTCCATACAGCCTAAATTAGGTGACAAAAGAAGCAAATTCCGTAGGGCTCAAGAGGGTGGATGCTAGCCTGAAGTACACTTACTCATGAGTAAGGATGCTAAAGATCGCCACACACAGTTCTACAACTTGACTTACCTCTGTGACAGTTTTGTTCAGCAAATCCATTGGCACATTTAAAAAGACAAATAAAGGTCATGTTGTCTGCAACAAGTTTTAGATAATTCATACCCCATTCCGACTGACACTGTTTTTGCGTGCGTGAGTGTGATTGCACGACTTTATATGGGGCTAATTTTATGCAACCTATTTTTGTCATAAAAACCTATATATTCATGCGTAAAAGCCACATAAGCTTGGAACCATTTGATGTCTAAAAGGAAATGGAAACTTGCACCACAGCCTGCAACCATTCACATGCCTTGCACGTGTAATCATAGAACTGCTGAGTTGGAAGGGACCTTGTGGGTCATCTAGTCTAACCCCCTGCAATGCAGGAATCTTTTTACCCAATGTGAAGCTCGAACCCAGAGCCTGAGAATAAGAGTCTCATGCTCTACCAACTGAGTTGTCCCACAAGTTTATAACAAAGGCATCCTCGGATTTAGATCATCTACAAGGTTGTGGCATGAGAACTAAATGCAAGAAATTGTTTCAGCCGTTAACTGTTTTAGAAAGTGCATTTATAGGTATTATTCTACATGTAACTGGTCTCTTTACTGCGGTCTTTGCCACACCTGTAGCCTGATTTTTCTTGTACACTGTAAATAAGTTACATGTTCTTGCTAGAAGCACTTGCACCAGACAAGTACAGTACAGTGGTACCTCGGGTTAAGTATTTAATTCGTTCCGGAGGTCCGTTCTTAGCCTGAAACTGTTCTTAACCTGAAGCATCACTTTAGCTAATGGGGCCTCCTGCCGCTGCTGTGCTGCCGGAGCACGATTTCTGGGTTAGCGGAGTCTGTAACCTGAAGCGTATGTAACCTGAAGCATATGTAACCCGAGGTACCACTGTACAAGCAAAAATTAAGCCGGAATTGCCTAACTTAGGGCAGGTGTGGGTTCACCCTGTGGAATAAATGAAATAACCCAACAGTAGTATATGCTCCAGTCCATTTTTAATGATTATTTCAATGATAATTTATATTTTACCTGATGCAATCCCATGAGATATAGAACACACCAGAAACCAAAGCACAACATGAATTCTAAAAACGCATGAAAAACTTGCTTTGTATAGGACCAGTTTGCCCATCGTAATCTGGACCTGGAGATGCAGTTTCCGTGCTTCCTTTGTGCTGCATTGTTTCTTTTAAATGCACACAGAAGATCTGCCTGCGTGTCCTTAGCTTTATATCAACACAACTCTTCAATAGTGGAATGAGACATGTATTACAAACTTTACAGCTTTAAAAACTGAAATCAAATGGCCCCATCATTTCTTTTTCATTTCTCTCCCCCCACCCCCTTTTTGCTAAATGGGAGGTGGAGTTGTCAATAAAAGTTTGGATTCCTGCCTGGGATGGAAATCAGATGCAGGCACAAGGCAGCCACCCTGCTCCTTGCCAACAGAATGTCTGCGCAGAGCAGATGGGACATATGGCCTTCAGGACACAATGCCAGCAAGCAGCACGGAGCGAGATAATAGAGGCTGAACAAAACCGGCTCGGAAAGCAACTGCCACATACACGGCTCCAGCTGCTGCTCTGGGGAAAGTCTCAGCACCCTCTTTTACTCTGTGTCTTTTCTCCATTTTTAAAAACATCATTCCGAACTGTGAACAAACGAAAGTGGGGTTTTGGATTCCATTTCTAGCAGAGAGCACTAAGCAGAGAGCACCAACAAAAGTGTTTTTATTAACACAGATCTGTATTGCTTTGGACTGCCTTTTCTTTTTCTTCTAGATTCAAAACTAAAGGAGGCATCACCTACGGCAATCTTCTGCACAAACCCCACAGCAGTGAATGGAGGTTACATCATGAGCCGCTCATTATTTGATCCCAGCGGCCTGCCTATGGCATTATTATCCTCTTCTCCACACAAGGTTTTTAAACAACACTTCATGCAAACACAAGAGCGTGTGGGTTTCCTCACCCCCCCCAGCCCCACTTTTGAGAGTCATTCAGGGCATGTAAAACAGTAGCAGCAATTAATTTTGCAGGCCAGCTTCCTGCCGTCAATTCCAGAATGGAAAACCTGGACGCTGCCAAACAAAACCATCTGCTCTGTAGTGATATATCATTTACAGTCACCAACATTCTTGCTACCACAAGCAGAGTGGACGAAAGAGAAACTAGTTTCAGGCAGGGAAACAAAAGGCTACACCTTGGAGCTATAAGGAAATATATTTTGGTGTTTCCCCCTTAAGCCATTCCCTGGGGGTGGGGTGTGTGTGTGTGTGTGTGTGTGTGTGTGTGTGCAATATCTGTGGCACAGGACACGTCATACTAAACTGCAAACTTTGCTGCATTTATTTGGTCTGTGCCACAATCTAGGTAAAGGTAAAGGGACCCCTGACCATTAGGTCCAGTCGTGACCAACTCTGGGGTTGCGGCGCTCATCTCGCTTTATTGGCCGAGGGAGCCGGCGTACAGCTTCTGGGTCATGTGGCCAGCATGACTAAGCCACTTCTGGCGAACCTGAGCAGCGCACGGAAACACCGTTTACCTTCCTGCCGGAGCGGTACCTATTTATCTATTTACACTTTGACGTGCTTTGGAACTGCTAGGTTGGCAGGAGCAGAGACTGAGCAACGGGAGCTCACCCCATTGCGGGGATTTGAACCGCTGACCTTTTGATCGGCAAGTCCTAGGCTCTGTGGTTTAACCCACAGCGCCACCCGCGTCCCTTGTGCCACAATCTAGTTCAGGACAAATAAGAGTACTTTGTCACGCAGTGCAGTTAAATGATGAAACTCACTCCCCCAGTGATGGCCACCAACTTGGATGGCTTTAAGAGAGGATTGGCAATTTTGTGGAGGCTGCAGTTATCAATGGCTACTAGCCATGATGGCTATGCCCTGCCTCCACAGTTGGAAGCAGTAATGCTTTGGAAAACTAGTTGCTGAAAACTGCAAGAGGGGAGAATGCCCTTGTGATTGGGTCTTGCTTGTAGGGTTCCCACAGGCATCTGACTGGCCATGGTGAGAACAGGAGGCTAGACTAGATGGGCCACTGGCCTGATCCTGCAGGCTCTTCTTTATGTTCTTACCACTTTCCATGACGCCCTCTAACTGCAAATTCAGGGGGTGAGGGCTGGCAGGACTAGTGCCAAACCAAAAAAGAGAGCAAACCCTAAGGGAGTATCTGCCACACCAGCTGCCCAATGAGGCCTCAGAATGCTCTGTAGCCACAAAATGTGGAACATGACTTGGAAAAGAAAACCTGAGGAGGAGGGTAACAGAATAAGAGAATTGTTTCTCCTATGCTTCAAAGTATGAAATTCAAACATCCACTGTAGGGGCTTGCAACTGATAACTTTTAACAGCAGTGCTTCTGCTCAGCCAGCCATGTCCCACAGAATATGCTATTCTCTTGTCAGAATTTGGGACTAGTCAGAAATAAACTAAACAAGGTTGTGAAAACAAGCATAGAGGGGCAGGCCCCAAGAGCCAGCACATTAGAGATCTATGTGGGACAAAAAGAGGACAGACAAATCCCATTCCCTCTGCCGTGCTTACATGATCTGCCTGCAATCGTGGTCAGTGATTAGATTGGCTCAAAAGCCAAATTTATCACCAGTGGACCACAACCTCTGCTATTCCTGGTTTTGCAGGACTTTCTCTCTGTGAACCTTCACTCAATGTCAGCAGCATTTGCAGGGCAAATTTCTTCTCACCTTATGGCCATAAGAGCATAAGAACCACCCCGATGGATCAGACCAAAGGCTGATCAAGTGTTTCCCTACAGTGGCCAACCAGATGCCAATGGGAAGCCCACAAAGAGATGAATGTGATGGCCCTCTCCTGCCGTTGTTTCTCAGCAACTGACATTCAAAGACATGCCATCTGCCACTGATCCTGGAGACTGCCCTTGACATCACTAAAATACAGAGAAAAAGCATAGGATGCTTACCTTGTATACCACTCTGCTGTAATGAACAGCAGGGTGCTCATCAATGAACACAATGCAAATGTGAGCAGTCACAGAAACAGGACTTCAACACGAACTTGTTGCTAAAAAGGGGGGTCTTCTGAAAAGCCAGCAAAGAGGTAGCTTTCTTCTCCTTTTCTGGTAGGACCTTCCAGAGTTTGGCAGCAGTGATCACAAAAGTCCTGTTCTGAGCCACTGCAGTTCCAATTTCCAATAAAAATGGCAGGGGGGAGGATCATAACCAATTCACAGAGCACTTGTCTTAAATGCAGAAGGTTGCATGCCATGTCCTTAATATAGGACATGGAACGACTCCTGTCTAAAACCCTGGAGAGCCATTAGCAGTCAGTGTAGGCAACTCTGAGCCGGGTACGACTCAGTATAAGGCAGGTTTCAACAGATAAAAACATTTGTTTACTAGATCTGTTAGTGAAGGGACTCCACGACCCTTGAGGAATGGGACCAGGCTGAAGAAAGGTTAAAGGTTTTTTAAATGTTCAAACCAGTACCTTGAACTAGACCAGTGCCCACTCCAGATGATGTTGGAAGGCAGTGCTCTTCCTTAAACATATGAGTTGTGTTGGAACCATGTAGGGTGCATTGCGGAAGTCAAGCCTAAAAGTTAACAGAAGCATAGATCCACCTAGCAAGGTTTGATCCATTTAGGAGAGGAAGAAAGTCTGCTCATCTGCCAAACTTGAACGAAGGCACTCCTACAATGACGCTCAATGTACTTCTCAAGAAGCAATACCAAGTTCAAGGCTTCTGAGCTGGTCAGGCAAAGTCAACAGGGAGACTGTAATAGGCTAGCTAAGTCCTTCCAGAGACAGTATGTACCAATATCGCATGTGTCATGCTGGGTTTCAGTATCAAACTATTCACCCTCATCCAGCCTCTATACTGGTTCAGGAAAGAGATAGTGTATGTGGCAGGGCTGCCCCAATATGGCTGAATTTCTGAATAAGAGTTTTACTAGAATCTCTTTGATAACTAAATGAACTATTTCTACACCTGTATACAGAACAGGATGTGAAAAGTAAAACCTTATTTCTCATCCCATAACAGCAGCCCAGGGCTCCATTGCCAAATCCTGGAATCGCTTCTTCTATCTTTATAATTTATGTAGATTACTGGTATGCTAGAGGGTAAATTGCCCTCCTTGAAAAGACATAAACTGAAAACATCTAAAGGGTACAGCTTTTTTTGTTGTCGTTATATGCAGTGCTTTTTTTTCTGGGGGTATGCATACCCCTAAACATTTTGTGAATCTTTGTACTTTGGTCCATTTACTGTATTTATTTTCCCCAATTTGATTTTCTTGAGTCAAGATGAGTACCCCTAAACATTTTTTAAAGAAAAAAAGCACTGGTTAAATGGCATGGTTTTATTTCTTATACAAATAAGGGCACACAGTTGCTAACTGTCACTAGCATATGCAAGTGTGTGGTGATGTCATTATTAATCTTGCCAACTAGATAAAGGAAAGACCCATGCATATTCATGATGCTGAATCCCAATGCTACACCTATCTCTGTTAAGAGAGGCTTCATGCAGATATTAAGCAGCATTCATAATAATATGAATGCTTCCCTCCGTGAGGGAGCCTTCCCAGACCCGCTGAAAGAGGCGGTTATTAAACCGCTTCTTAAAAAACCATCTTTAGATGCGGCCACGATGGCCAACTATCGCCCAGTCTCAAATCTTCCATTCTTGGGCAAGGTGATTGAGCGAGCGGTTGCCGAACAACTCCAGGCACGCCTGGAAGAAGCGGACCATTTGGATCCCTTCCAGTCGGGATTCAGGCCTCATCATGGGACTGAAACTGCCTTGGTCGCACTGGTTGATGATCTCCGGTGGGCTAGGGACAAAGGTGAGAGCTGTTTCCTAGTTCTGCTGGATCTCTCAGCGGCGTTTGATACCATCGACCATAACATCCTTCTGGACCGTCTTCAGGGGCTGGGAGCTGGAGGCACTGTCATACAGTGGTTCCGCTCCTTCCTCCTGGGCCGTGTTCAGAAAGTGGTGGTGGGGGATGAGTGTTCAGACCCCTGGGCTCTCACTTGTGGGGTGCCTCAGGGTTCTGTCCTCTCCCCCATGCTTTTCAACATTTACATGCAGCCGCTGGGAGAGATCATCAGGAGGTTTGGGCTGGGTGTTCATCAGTATGCGGATGATACCCAGCTCTACCTCTCTTTTAAATCAGAACCAGTGAGGGCGGTGAAGGTCCTGTGTGAGTGTCTGGAAGCGGTTGGAGGATGGATGGCGGCTAACAGATTGAGGTTGAATCCTGACAAGACAGTAGTACTGTTTTTGGGGGACAGGAGGCGGGCAGGTGTGGAGGATTCCCTGGTCCTGAATGGGGTAACTGTGCCCCTGAAGGACCAGGTGCGCAGCCTGGGAGTCATTTTGGACTCACAGCTGTCCATGGAGGCACAGGTCAAATCTGTGTCCAGGGCAGCTGTTTACCAGCTCCATCTGGTACGTAGGCTGAGACCCTATCTGCCTGCGGACTGTCTCGCCAGAGTGGTGCATGCTCTGGTTATCTCCCGCTTGGACTACTGCAATGCACTCTACGTGGGGCTACCTTTGAAGGTGACTCGGAAACTACAACTAATCCAGAATGCGGCAGCTAGACTGGTGACTGGGGGCGGCCGCCGAAACCATATAACACCGGTCTTGAAAGACCTACATTGGCTCCCAGTACGTTTCCGAGCACAATTCAAAGTGTTGGTGCTGACCTTTAAAGCCCTAAACGGCCTCGGTCCAGTATACCTGAAGGAGCGTCTCCACCCCCATCATTCTGCCCGGACGCTGAGGTCCAGCGCCGAGGGCCTTCTGGCGGTTCCCTCATTGCGAGAAGCAAAGCTACAGGGAACCAGGCAGAGGGCCTTCTCGGTAGTGGCGCCCGCCCTGTGGAACGCCCTTCCAGCAGATGTCAAAGCGATAAACAACTACCTGACATTCAGAAGACATCTTAAGGCAGCCCTGTTCAGGGAAGTTTTTAACGTGTGATATTTTATTGTATTTTTGGTTTTTATGGAAGCCGCCCAGAGTGGCTGGGGAGGCCCAGCCAGATGGGCGGGGTATAAATAATAAATTATTATTATTATTATTATTATTATTATTATTATTATTATTATACTGAGCCCTGTGGAACCCCATATATTTCCCATAGACATGGACATTCTGACATTCTAATACACATTGCCTCCACAATAACCCGTCTTTGAATTATATAGGAACAAACCTATTGGAATGCCTTCTCAGAGACACCTAGAGGTTGAAGGTAGGGCAGAAGAATATTATGGTATTCAGAATCAAAAGCCATTGTAAGGTCTAACAAAATTGCAAGGCCTAACAAAATCAGCAAAGAAATAATCATTTTTCAGCCTCCAGATCAGGGCTGGCATGTCTAGTTTCCGCCACTTGAGGCAAAATGGGAAGTGCTGCTCACCTCACTCGCAGAAATATAGCAAAAACATTGCATGCTCCAAGATATCTGAAGAAATTGGTGCTGGTACTACTTTTCCCTGGCAGAGGAGGCAGTGGGGCACCACCTTTGAGACTTTTGCCACCCGAGGCAGTGGCTTCACCCTGCTTCATGGGTGGGCTGTACCTGCTTTAGATTCAAGTAACCCACCAGGTAGTTCCACAGCCAGGGTGGAAGCCAGATTGACCCTTTCAAATAAAATCTGCTATTCAGGAATGTCTGGAGTTGCTCAGGCCGTCAGTCAGAAATGAGAACACACCAGTGAAAAATTGATACGATATTCCTTATCCCAAACTGGCATTTTCAGAAACAAACAAGCCCTTTCTTTACGGCTGATGAAAACAGTCTCCATCATACATACTGACAATTTTGGCCCATAATTTACCTGCAGTTAGCGGAGTTTAGGCAATCTGCATGTTGTGGCTTTTACCACCCCCAACATCCTGTCAATATTCTTGAGGAACAGCAGATCTCAAGAAACTAAATACTTGAGTCAAACTGCTGTTTCCAGTACTAAATACTGCAGTGCAGACTACACTAGTAGACAAACAACTTACTGGATAGACTACATGAGTACCAGGGAATGACAGGAAGCCAGAATGACATGATCCAGTGATTCAACAGAGGTGATAAGAGTTGGTCTTTTAGCTAATTTAGTTAATCCATTAGAGTATAAGAAAAGCAAAACCAGCACATCTGCAATGCTTTCCAACTGACTGATACTTTCAGAATTCAGACTCGTGAAAATACAGTGCGACTACAAAATTGTATGAAAAATGGAATCCTGTATCTGTAAAATACTCATCAAAATTCTAAACAGATTTTGTTGTTGTTGTTGTTGTTGTTTAGTCATTTAGTCATGTCCGACTCTTCGTGACCCCATGGACCAGAGCACGCCAGGCACCTCTGTCCTCCACTACCTCCCGCAGTTTAGTCAAACTCATGCTGGTAACCTCGAAAACACTATCCAACCATCTCATCCTCTGTCGCCCCCTTCTCCTTGTGCCCTCCATCTTTCCCAGCATCAGTGTCTTCTCCAGGGAGTCTTCTCTTCTCATGAGGTGGCCAAAGTACTGGAGCCTCAGCTTCACGATCTGTCCTTCCAGTGAGCACTCAGGGCTGATTTCATTAAGAATGGATGCATTTGATCTTCTTGCAGTCCATGGGACTCTCAAGAGTCTTCTCCAGCACCATAATTCAAAAGCATCAATTCTTCGGCGATCAGCCTTCTTTATGGTCCAGCTCTCACTTCCATACATCACTACTGGGAAAACCATGGCTTTAACTATACGGACCTTTGTTGGCAAGGTGACGTCTCTACTTCTCAAGATGCTGTCTAGGCCTGTCATTGCCCTTCTCCCAAGAAGCAGGCGTCTTTTAATTTCGTGGCTGCTGTCACCATCTGCAGTGATCATGGAGCCCAAGAAAGTAAAATCTCTCACTGCCTCCATTTCTTCCCCTTCTATTTGCCAGGAGGTGATGGGACCAGTGGCCATGATCTTCGTTTTTTTGATGTTGAGCTTCAGACCATATTTTGCACTCTCCTCTTTCACCCTCATTAAAAGGTTCTTTAATTCCTCCTCACTTTCTGCCATCAAACAGATTTTAGGGATATCTAAATGTGTTGGAAGAGTGACACCTACAGGCCACTAAAAAGTTGTTTTTTAAAAATATTAAAGATTTCCTTGGTTTACAAAAAGGACATGCCTTGTCTCTTTTTTTCAGGTTGTACAGTCTCTTACATATCAGTTACATTTGTTGTGAGACATTAGTGTTGAGTACACTATAAGGTTGGGGAAGAAGAGCGGGGAGAGGTGGTGAGGCATATTATTTTATAATAGTGTGCGTGTGGGGTTTTGTGCCACTAAAAGGTTTTGTCAGCGTTTCAGAGATTACAAGCACACTCTCATATTGGTTAAAATTGGCAATGTATTTTGGATTGTATCCAGCTAAATTATAGTAGACCCAAAGAAATTAATGGACCTAAGTCAGCCAAGCTCATTAATTTCAATTGCTGTACTCTCTGTATGACTATCATTGGCTGCAAGCCTGTGTAAGTTCCATCTATAAAGAATGACTATCAAAATAATTTATTACTATGTAGGACAAGGATGCAGAATCTATGGTTCTCCAGATGTTGCTGGCCTACAACTTTCATTATCGCTGACTACTGACCATGCTGGCTGGTGCTGATGGGAGTCCAACAACATCTGGAAGACCACAGGTTCTTCATCATTGCTGTAGCAAAGATATAAAATGATTGACAGGCTCAAGAGTTATACCAATACCCATCTGGAAGACAAGAATGACAATTATTCAAAATTCTGGCGAGGATTTCATTTTAAGCATTGCAATTTGGGTGCAGACATTTCTCATAACAAGTCTTCTCAATTCACTGTAGAACAGTTTAACCAGAGAAAGCAATTATGGAAAGACTACAGTTAAAAATAAAATTTCTTTATTTACCGATTTTCTACAAAGCACGTAGTAAAAATAAGTCACGTGACAAAAAACCAATATTGCACAGTAGACAGAAAACATTGTTTGAAGATGGAAAACCTGCACATTAATGAAGTTCTCTCATAGTGACCAAGTATTTTTAAGCTAAAATAATCTACAACAAATCTGGTTTCAGAATCTTGCCTAAAAAGAGAGGCTTGCAATTTTAAAAATTTATAGGAAAATATTTTAGTACTATTCCTGTAAATAAAATAGGTTTTAAAACGATGTAGACATCTTTATGAAACCACCCATTAAAGGATTAAACAACTTTTCTCCCCGGCCTCTCAAAATCGTCGTGAAAATGACCACACATACACGTTGCAGATGTCTACAAAAATAAATTTACACCCATAAGTCCTATACTAAATACTAAACCACACTTGTCACACCAGTAAGCTTCAGAGAGGACTTGGCAGGTGTGGTGAGACTCCCACCTCCAGTGCTTTAAAACATACCCTCAATGCCATTTCACAAGGCTGCTTTTGAAGCTCTCATAGTAGTTTCACCATGCATTGGGTGGCTGCTATAAAAGAAGAAAGTCACAAGCCCAAAGTTCTGTGGAGTGTGGAATTAATCAGATGAGACTCTGAATTTTGACACTTTTAAGCACCGAGAGTTTTCCATGTGATTTAAAAATTACATGTAAAGCCTGTGCATAAGTGACTGCAGAATCAGAATTTAAGTACATGCCATTCGATAAAGCTTCATTTCCTCAAAATGGCCCTCCTCGTTTTATGCTAAAAATGACCAATTTAAGTGCAACAGGATATACACAACATGTTGATGTGTGAGCAGCATTAATAAGTTCAATTACCTAGTTTACAATGAGGAAAAACTACATCAGGCAGGGTTCATAGCTACATGCACATAATGCCACAAGTTGCTCTGAGAGAAGGTTGCAGATAAAGCAAGTATTATTTACCTCTTTCCCGAAATACAAAAATTAGAAGGCACCAGAGCAACAGAAGCAAGCTGAAAATCAAGATACCTGGAGTACCCCGTAATGTCTGCCCTCTTGAAATCTGCTTGTACAATGGGACTTATGGTTTCTTTTCCCTCTGTAATCCCCTCCAATATACTCCTGAGTGCTCCCCAACACTCTCGAGCAGTTTCTGGGGGTACACGAGGGAAGGAGAAGCCCTGCTAATGCTGCGTTGGATTTCACCCTTATTTTATACAACTCACAATTAAGATGTACAATTTATTGGTTCAGATAAAGTTGATTGCTAGCCGATTGCGGAAGGCAGTAAAGGGGTAAAGGGACCCCTGATCATTAGGTCCAGTCGTGACTGACTCTGGGGTTGTGGTGCTCATCTCGCTTTATTGGCTGAGGGAGCCGGCGTACAGCTTCTGGGTCATGTGGCCAGAATGACTAAGCCGCTTCTGGCGAAACCAGAGCAGCACACAGAAACGCTGTTTACCTTCCGCCAGAGCGGTACCTATTTATCTACTTGCACTTTGATGTGCTTTTGAACTGCTAGGTTGGCAGCAGGGACCGAGCAACGGGAGCTCACCCCGTCGCGGGGATTCGAACCGCTGACCTTCTCATCGGCAAGTCCTAGGCTCTGTGGTTTAACCCACAGCGCCACCCGCATTGATTGCTAGCTGATTGCGGAAGGCAGACTCACATTCAAAAATGCCTACAAGCTTCTGACTTAGCAGGAAAGCTTGGAAACAGCCACCATCATCACAGCAGCCACCCAGGAATAAATGAACCCATGATTATCCTGAGACAACTTCTCTTTGCTAAAGCATAGGTTACAAAAAGCTATCGGACTGTATCTTTGGCTCAGAGGACCACTGGCCAGATCTTGTCTGACAGTTCTTACGTGTTGGTATCAAGCATGGCATGACAAGATTCTTGGACAGATAGATTAGTATGCATATGTACATTTATGTCTATTTTATTTTACTTATTAAATTTTTACACCGCCCTTCATCCAAAGATTATAGGGCTGTTCCCAACATAAAAATGAGAACACAAACTACATATTAAAAGAAAAACAAAGCAATATCCCCCCCACACATTTAAAAGGCCATAGAATGTAAATCAGCCCAAGGCCTGGACGTTGAGAAATGTTTTCGTCTGGCGTTTAAATATCTGTAATGAAGGTGCTATGCCAAACTCCCTGGGGAACTACTACAGAAAAGGCCCATTCTTGTGTTGTCGCCCTCCAGACCTCTAGAGGAGGGAGCACATGAAGAAGGGTCTCATGATAAATGCAGGGTCTGGGTCAGTGCAAGTGGAGAGAGGCAGTCCTAGTTACATAAAAGTGATTTTTATGCCGTGACTAACTCCTGAAATCAGCTCTGCTATTCAGCAACAAACAGCATTTTCTATACAGTACTAACACTTCAGTCTTTGGAAGTTAACTTTAGGGGCACAAATAACAAAAGTGATAAATCTAAAAAAGCTTGAAAATGAACTGAATGCAGTTACGGATATCAGATGTACATTAACGCTCCAGTTGCAGATGGCTTTCTAATATGATTTTATTACCACCCTCCACACCACAAGAGGCCACAGTGCTAATGATATATAGTCAATGTAGTATAGTTAAAGTGACTACTGGGCCAGTGGAGAGGAAATTGCCTGTAATCCAGCAGGTAAAAGAGTGCCAGCTGTTTGAGAAGGCAAAGAGGAGGGGCAATTAAAAGCTGAAATGTGTTCTGGTCATGTTGAGCCATGTTTCCTCGGTGGCAGACTCCTTCACTTAACTTATCCTCTTATTTAAATATATGCAATCATTGCAACTCCCAGATTATTATTCATTATGGAAATATTATAATGCCAGCTAAATCAGTCTTAAGATTAGTTTCCCCCGTTTGGGAAAATAGCTCCTTTGGTTCAGAACGCCAACCTTCAAGGGGTAATTTTGTTTTTTTGGATACTAGCAGTTTTTTGTATGATTCTCTACAAGATTGTTTCTGAACTGACAATTACTGATGGCTGATAAAATATGGGAATTCGTGGGAACAAACATCAATTAAAACATTTAACAAACAAGTCACTGATGCATATTTCAAGAATAATTTATTATAATTTTGGATCAAAGATAATTGAAAAATAGGATGGGAATGGTTCAACACTGGCGTGGGGTGGGCGGGCCGCCAGGGATTTTTCATGCATACAACCTTTTTTTAAAGAAGCTAAACAAATTACTTGATATCTTGGAAAGGTGAAATTATTTGAGTTGCTTTTAACAACAGTAAGTATTAGACTATCGATGGGATTGGGTGAAGTTAGGTTTGGGAAACATGCATGATTTTATCCGCTAACCTGAAATTCATTCAAAACTAGAAAATATGCCATATATTTCTAAATTATGTGTCACTGAAAAAAGCAGTCTGAAATAAATTTTTAGGATGGCACAATATTTTGTGAAATTCTTTGCTGTATCCATTCAGGCTCCGAGTATATCCTCCATAGTTTTAAATAATGGATATTATACTTCTTCAGAAATGACTGGTTGAAGGATGCAGCCTCTCAAAGAGATTAATCACAAATGACCTTTTTCTAGAACAAAAAATCCATTTGCTTTATATAAAATTAGATCCATTTCACAAGAAACAAACTTAAAAACCCTGAAGATCTAATGATGTACTGCAATAGTTATAAAGCAGATCATGTTCGAAATGGATCTTCATGGATTAAACATTTTCACTGTTGACTTGGTTCAGGGTAGTTGAGCTATTCCCCACCAATGGCTTCATTCATTTCATTAAGCTCCATTTTATGGATTTCTTCTTCATCTTGTGCATACAGTCTGCTGTTAACATTTTCTTCACAGTAAATACACTCCTTCAAAAAAACAAGACAAAAAGTAACTCATATTTCCTTCCTCAGTGGTATCTTGTAGTTTGACATGTTACTAGAAATACCCAACAGCATGAATTTCAAAAGCGTCTCCCATACTATGTCTGAAATTTTGTGCACACAAACCTGGGAGTAAACCCAGTTAAATACAATGCGACTTGATTCTGCAAAAACATGGTTAGGGCTACACTGTAAATATGGTTCCGAGTGCTCCAACTCTGTGATTTGAGTACTCTTAAGTCTCAAATAGAAGTTAATGCTTTCATACTGAAAGAAGAAATAACCATTGAAACATACCGAATTAGTAACAGCCCCCGGTAGTCCACCCTTCTGAATCCATGGATGCACTTCAAGTAGCTCTCTCTTTTGCTCCTCCGTAAATTTTGGCTGGAACTTCTGCATTTGTTTCAGTTTCAGTTTGTCGTCTTCTAAAACAGTTTCTAAGTTTCTGAAGTAAAATATACAGACAAACCCCTTTCAGGTCTTCAACTACCCGAACATGCAGACTTTATAAATAGTTGATTATTCTGGAGCTCAGGCTTCCTGCCATTGCAGGTATTATGCCAAGCACCCAAATGCCAAATTCCATTTTGTCTGAGAAGGTAAATTAAGTTGAGGGAACTAGGAGAAGATCATCTTTAGCACATTTGCTAAGGCCACATCTGTACTAGACATTTAAAGCACTATCATACCACTTTAACAGTTGTAGCTTCCCCAAAAGAATCCTGGGAGCTGTAGTTTGTTAAGACTGCTGAGAGTCGTTAGGAGACCCCTATTTCCATTACAGAGCTACAGTTTCCAGAGTAGTTTTATATATATATATATATATATATATATATATATATATATATATATATATATATAAAAACATTATTGATAACATTATTGGCATTTGAAATTGACACTAACTCACTTCATTGTAAAGAGGATGGTTTTCCTATTTTATTATATTTCTGTATATTATATTTCTACTTGTTAATTAAGTTTGGTTAAACTGGAGGAAAGAGGCAACAGAAAGAAGTTCTGAGAAATGAATTTTTTTAGTGCTGTTTCAAGTATACATCTACTTGAAGTGGCAGTTCACAGTGCAAGCTGCTTCAAGTCTGAACTAACGTTGAATTACCGGGAGGGTATCTGGTAAGTCATCATAACAGTGTCATCTGTGTTTGCCATCAGCCGCCAGATGGGATCCTGGAGGACATATTTAATGAACTGCTCATTTTCTTCCAGTTCTGATTCCTTTGTTTTCTGATTGTTTTCTGATGAGTCAATGCTCCCAAAATATTTGCTGGTATGACTTGTTTCACTACTTCCTTCAGAAACAACAATAAAAAGGTGTGCTTTTAATTACGGAGAACAGATTTTTCATTGAAATAGCCTCACGATTTCTTAACCGCACACATGATGTTACCTGTTCCACTACCTGACATGCCGCATCCATTTGAAACTGAGCCTAAGGACTCAGCAGCTGCTGAAACACCACTTCCTGACAAAGCAGACCCAGTGCCTGAACTTGCATCTTCCTGGAGTAAAATATCAAGTAAATCACTAGATACAGAGAAGGCATCGCTATTTTGAACTTCCATTGGCGATCCAACCTGAACAATGAAAGAACAAAACCACAAAAAACAAACTGTCAATTCAAAAGGTATTTTTTGTTGTTCATAACTCCAGTTCCTAATCTAAGATTATGCAACAAGATGATGATGATGTATTACATTTGTATACCACCTTATATCCGCAAGTCTCAGGATGGCTCACAGGATAAAACAAGAGCTTGAGATTCATTTATAGTTGGCTGTTTTATTATGGTTTGTTGTTTATTAGTGTTTTTTAAAAGCTTTAAATTATTTTGCATTATATATTTTTGTCTGTACTGTAAAATGCCCAAGATATTCTTTACATTGGGCAACACATAAATTTAAGAACTCTAATATTAACTAGTACAAATCTTCCCAAGGAACATGCACAATTTGAAATTGTTTTAAAATGGAATTGTTTAAAAATTGAGCTTATTGAAAGAGCTCTCCATGTGCATAATTAGATAAAAATGTTGGCTTTTTCCAGACAGATATTTCCCAGAAAGTTACAGACAATGCTTACAGTGGAAGATGCTTTTCTGTTGCAGTCATCTGAGCTCATAGGTTTGCTCGTCACCCCTCCATCAGTTAAAGTTCCATGGCTTCCTAGTGTACCAGCAGCGCCACTTTCAGCCACTTTGGGTATTTCTTCTAATTGCAGAAGGTTCAACTGTAGAGGAGAACTGCACCTGGACTGGAACAATGGTGGTGAGGCTTGACCTTGTGGGCCAGGAGACTGTGGAGTGCATGAACGGGATTGCTCATTTCGAGATTCTACAACAATGGTCTTTTCACTCCCTGCCAGTGGATTATAGTGGAACGGTTGAGGTGGGAATGTGTTTGAGGCAGTGAATGGAGGCTGTGCTGTAAACACTGCTTGGGAAGAGAAAGAAGGCTGAGCAGGAAAGCTAGGTGGATCAGGATAAAGTGCTTGGGGGATCCCATTGTTCATTGGAGGATACATGTAGTTGGGGAGTACAAGTGCTACCACTGGAGTCATCAGAGGGTTGGGAAACTGTGATAATGGCAGGTGACAGGGATTTCCCGAGTCCTGCGATTCACTGAAAGCAGAAAGAGGCGCTTCAGGACCTGGTGGCACAGTTCCTGTTGGTGGAAAAACTGGAAGTGGGTATGTAGACATAACTGTAGGAAAAGGCATTCCTGGATAACTTGCTTGAGAAGTATCTGACGGAGACCAGGCTGTGCTATTTGGGACAAGCCGGGGAAACCTGTGTGGAGGTTTGGTACCAGAAGTTGTGCTGTCTGAAGAATTGTGTGGCTTCTGTCGTTTTGGCTTAGATTTCCTGTTCTTCCCATTTTTCTTCCAAGACTGATCTACTCCAGAGCCATGTCGTGGTCCATGAACACCTGGAGAGAAAGGCAGAAAATCTATTCAACAATGCATCTAACTTTTAAAAAGGTTGACATCAATACTCAAGCACATCTTTGGACCAAAAAGCTATTTCCTGTAAATTCTAGATACGTGGAAACTGGCTACTGCTTATAAGCAGACGAGAGACACTATGCACACATTTAGAGAGACATTCTTTTCTTCACAGTTACCAGGGCCGAACTGGTATTTAAATGAGGTTCCAGTTCTAAGCTGTGGGGAGCCCCAACACAAATCATGTCTCTTCCGCCATCTCATTAATCCTGTGTTCCACACGTAATGGCAAACCTCTAAGCTAGAAGAATAGCACAATCCTATGCATGCTTGCTCAGAAATAAGCCTCACTGTACCCAGTGAGCCTTGCTCCCCAACATGTATGTTTAGGAAAGAAATTACCTTCATTCTTTTGCATACAGTAGCAAATCATGTCCTCTTTAAATCATGGAGAAGGGGAAAACTATGCATCACTGATGATGTGAGTTTAATCCCACATCCACCTGCTTAATACTTCTAAGGTTGCATATTGAGTTTCTGGAGCAACCGATTGTCAGCCAACTACAATTTGGTTTGATAGTAAAACTGAACTTAACTAAGCACCCTGAACTGCCTATGCACATTTGCAACATGACAATGGGTTTCTTTCATTCAGATGGTGTTATGAGGCTATAAGCAAAGAGAGTCGTACCACGGTTACCAGGATGTCCTTTGGGTCTTTCTTGAAAGTAGTAACTGCAATTATATTGAAAAATATGGAACCTTTTGATTTCTTTACATTTGGTCAGAAAGCTCTGCTCTTCTTTTTGTGTATGCACTGCAAGGACTTCCTTTGTAAGCCCCAATTTCTTAAATGACTCTTTTTCTTGATTCTTTTGAGTAGTGGTAGATGGTGGAGCAATAAGCTGACTCTCCATGGGTTCTGTTCCACTGGGACCATCTTCTATTATTTCTAAAAACAAACAAACATTTAGGGGAAACAAAGTGAAATGTTGATCTCATTTTCATCTAATCAGAATTTGTTCTTCCAAATTCGCATGATCTGTCTTCCCATGGTTCACTTCTACATAAAAGAGCACATAGTCATTCTTAAAATCTATTTCTAAAATTTATAAAAGTCTATATTCCTCTTAGAAACTGTAAAGCAGTACTGTACCTAGTTCAGGCTGTGTTTTTTTGTCTCCAACATGAACTATGGTGCTGCTGTAGCTGCACTGACTGGTTAAAGATACAACGCTCTCTGGCTTGCCAGGCAAAGTTAAAGAAGTTAAGTGAGCACCAACAACAGCAGAAGCATTCGATTTCTCAGGTATCTCCAACTCCGTAGGGCCTATGTGGGATTTTGACAGCACACTTTCTTCTCAAATACCAACATATAACAACACAGAGATACACACACACAAAGAAAAGAACAAGAAACGTATAAATTTAAGTTTCTCGAGACAAAATAAATGTGATGGCAAGTGAAGAATACAGTTCAGGTCTAACTAAATTACTTTGAGGAGTCAAACACAGTTCCCACCCCTACTTAACATGACAAGTGATACTGATTGACAAGTTTTTATACAGTGCATTATTCGTGGAAGCAGCAGAGGCTGGTCTGTTAGGCAAATGGGGCACTGCTCCACCAAGCTCAGTCTGCCCTCAGCCGGCCCCCACCTGCCTGTCTTCTTACTTGTCTACAACCAGTCAGGGAATGACTGTGCCTGTCATTGGCTCTGGTGCCACCTGCTGTTGGTCTCCATGCCTTCCACCCCATCAATCCCAGCAGGCACCAGCCACCACTGAGTGGGACTTACTTCTGAATAAACATGCATAGGATTGCATTACAAATTCGGTTAACAGTAAATACCTGTGGGTGTTTTAATGTCATGCCTTTTCTCTCTAAGCATATCAGAATTCAGTGAAGCAGCATTTGAGGAAGGCTGTGATTTATTCACTGCATCACCTGCACTGCAGCTTTCCAAATACCTACAAGTCAAAGCAAAAAACCCCAGAAACCCTTGGTTAAAAACACACACCCTGATATTCTTAGAAATAAAGTTGTCAGTTCCATATAGCCATTGCTTTAGTGGAGTGGAATGTTGTTCACCTGATAACACTGTCTAAACAGCTGATCTGCTGATATGAATAAACAGGTTGCTCTCCCCAAGCCAGTTCTTCTGCAGCCAAACTCCTCTGACAAGCCATTCCAACAGCATCATTTTCTGCTGGCTGAGTAGCACTTTCCACGAGGTCACTGGATTTCGCTGTGTAACAGAAACATCCCAAGAATGTTTATATATGGACCTTTCAAAAGCCAGGAAGCTGCTCAATGCACTCCTGGGAACATAGGTGGGGGCTTTAAGTATGAGCATGTGAGAGTTTCCAGCCTACAGCAAAGCTGTTTGTGCAAAATGACAACTACAAACAGGGCTGGGTTGTGTGCACTTGACCACACATTGTGGACAAGGTATTGCTGGTTAAAGCTAAACTATTGGAGTTATTCCAAAATCTGATTCCAGATTAACTTGGCTATCATACCTGCATATTTTTTCTCACTTTCAAGCTTTGATCTGGAATTGATGAAGACGTGCTCTTTATTTTTGGCCTCACGTCCATCTTTACAAATACCTTGAGAAGAGTTCTAGAGTGAAGATTTAAAACAAACAAACGAGTTACTGAAAAAACTTACAGTAAGCCATACACGGTAATTGCTGATTGGGGTGAATGAAGAAGGTATTAGACTTCTGTTAGAAAAAACCCCAGGGTCAATTTCCCATTAGACTGAAACTATTAAGATAATATAATGAAAATCTTACAGGCTTGGGTATCCTCTGGGTATCTTCATTATTGTTCCCATTGCTGTCACTGGATGAAGCCACACTCATTAGGTGCTCATGTGATCCATTGCTTCCCAAACTTCCATAGCCACTAGAGCCACTGTTATGTACAGGCTAAATATAAATATATACACACATTTTCAACAGAAAAGAAAATGACTAGCTGGAGTCTATATACTGCAAATATTCTGCATACTGTAACTAGTAAGAATCAACCAAGCAATCAAGCAGTTCAAGAATCAAGCAAGCTATCAAGAAAGTCAATAGGGTTTTCCTCATATTCAAGAAATAATTTTAGAATTGCACCTAGAACCTGCATCTTCACAGACACAACCTCCTGTATAGGCAGACAATGATTGCAGGGATATATTTTCATGATAAAACAGGATAACAGGATAAGCCAACATTCTAGTTAAGAAAATGAATGTCATTTTGCAAATCACCCGCAGCATAGGTGACATGACACACCTGGGAAAATGCAAGTACTATCAGCAAGTCCATGCTCCAGAACAGAAATGGGGCAAAAATTGAGTCAGCATACCCATAAAACCCCAGTTGTTCTAGTTTATGGTGATGTAATCCCACTAATTTCAAGGTGAGCAGTCCAGTTTTAGTATCGCTTGAGCCTTCTTGTCCATAAACCTACAGTCAACAGAACTGCTGAAGTGAATAATACTGCAGTGGCTGAAGTAATGATAAATTTCTTAAATAACTGAGAAAAGAAACCCAATGTTAATTTCTAGGTCAGAATTCTAAGAACAAGTATCTAAATACTTTGTAAGCCTACATTACTTTGGGACAAAAATTTATGAACATTTCACCCTATAACAGTCTTCTAGAGGAGACCCCAGAGGTTTAGGTAAATTTAGATTTAAAACACAGTAAGGAAAGTGTACCTGTAATAATAACCGATATATTTGCTCTGTAATTTCTTGGATGCTAGGGTGAAGGATTTTCTCTTCTGCGCACTGAGGTGTAAACACATCTTCGTTCAACGGACCACTGTAAAAATCATTAATAATATCTAGAATACGACAAATGCATTTGTTTCAGTTATATCAGCCCTTGTTTTTCTATTGCATCTACAAACTTTTAAACTAATAAAATATTCAGGCTTACTCACTCCAAACATGACTTCTTCATTCTGAAGTAATTCTTGACAAGATTGGAAAGATCTGCAGCACTTATAAGTTTCTTGTTAAAAGCATTTACTTTATAGCACATATTTAAAAGAGCAATTTTTGTGTGTACCCTCCCTCCTCAACAAATCTATGTTCAGAAAGATGGTTGCAAATAGATTCCATTTTCTTATGTGTGAACTTTGCATGCTCCACACATTTGACAAACGTCTCCATAATTACCAGTACTAAATACACAGAAGCAAAAACACCAGAACTATCCCAAATGTAGTCAGATATTATCCAATTATCACTGGTAAAGCATTTTTGAGCAGTGGCCATAATGTACAACAATTATTATTGCATGAATGTTCTACATTGAATGGAGGTGGTTCTTGCTACTACTAATATGAAAGCCAGCAACTGTTAGTAGAAAGGTTTTCCAAAAGTTGTGAAATATCCACATCATAGGGGCAGCAGATGTTTCAACAATTTAATTGGCACACTGCCATTCTGCAACTGCATGAATAACTTTTAAAAATAAAAACAGGTGCAGGAGCCTGAACTGGATTTGGACCCTGTCGTGAAGTGGGGAGGGGCATTAATGGAGGATTTAATCCTTTGTCCCCCAATCTGGATCAGGTCCTCTGCACTTGCTATTTTGTACTTGAAGAAAGGTGCCCATTAACACCAATAGAAGTGTTTCTTCAATGCAAATAGCACATGAGCCCCCCCCCCCACCTCAGATCAGGTCTGGACTTGGAGTGGGGGAAAGGGTTAAAGTCCCCCTTATATCTGCCAGCATCTTGATCCAGAATGGGCACTCCGCACCTGTTATTTACTTTTAAAAAGCCACTCCCATAATTTCTGGTTATGTAATGGAATGTGTTTCCGAAGATGTATAGATCAGCTCTTAAGAATTATTTTGGGGGATGGGCAGCATTTCCAATAGGTTGTTGCTATTCAGGTAGTTGTGGAAATCGGGTTTCCACATTATTCTTTTCAGTATTTAAGAGACCAATCTCAAATAATTCATGACACAAGAACCTTCATTTTTATTACCACTTATTTACTTACGTTCTAACTTTGTGTCTTCCAATTATAAAAGAAATCTTTCGACTCCAGGGATTGATGAAACTGGACCAGCTAGTATCCAGAGTTATGTATTCACCATTTCTGGTGCAGAACCTGATTGGTGAATAATCAAATGGCTGTCCACCGCACTGAAGAACTGTAACAAAAAATAATTGATTCAAATTTCAGCTTTATTGTAGAAATATTTACAATTTCTCATTTTAAATGATCCAAGCATTTGTAATTCCCATGATTTCACATTGAAACATTTAAATAAAGGTATCAAAATTAAATGTGCTTGAGAACTGAAGACTACTGATTCAATTTCAATTTATTTACGGCTATTAGCCCATAAAGAAGACTACTGAAAATTCACAGCTAAGCATTACTCTATTTTAAAATGCTTCCCTAATTATTAATATTATCTATTTCTGAGTGGGGTAGAGGAATTTGTGGTGGTCTTAACATCAACATGGGATCAAATGGGGCTGTGGGTGTATAAAGAGTCAGTGAATAATGTGAAAACACCAGATGTTATAAAAGTTTCAGTACTAAGCAGATGTAGACCTGGATGGGAGACCCATGTACAACCTAAAACAATAAAAAAAATTAGAACAAAATATATGGGTGCATTAATAACATATTACTCCTAATTTAATACAGTGGTACCTTGGTTTACAAACTTAACCCATTCCGGAAGTCTGCTCTTAAGTGTTCTTAAACCAAGGCATGCTTTCCCATAGCAGCGAGGGGCTCAATTTACACACACTCAACAGGAAGCGAAACATGTTCTGCTTCACAGACCAAAACACCTACTTCCGGGTTTGCAGCGTTCTTAATCCAAGTTGTTCATAAACTAAGCGTTCTTAAACCAAGGTACCACTGTATGATCTAGCTCATGAGTCTACAATAAACAGTGTGTGTATGTTTTTATGATCTAATAATCAGAAGAGCAATGAACTGATTAAAAGTTACCAAAAACTATATGAGGATCCCTCATCCTTTATTTCCCCCAACCTTCATGAAAAACACACTATGCAAAAGGAGTCACCTACTTTTTTTGTGAATTGCTATCATTAAAGGTCTGTCACTTGGATGAAGATGTACTAAGACAGGAGTTCCAATTAAGTCCTGAGGCAAGTATCCCAACAAAGGCACCGCTCTAACAACAACAAAAGGTTAAATAATCATGAAGCAAAATACATTTAAACACAGCCTTAAGTTCATTTACAGACTTTGTTGAAATAAAAACAGAATGTTTGGACTTGTATCAGGTTTAGTTCTGCAAACCAATAAGCGGAACCTAAATATTACTGTGTAATATTTACGACACTCTTTTCTGTGTTAATTGTCAGGACGTAAGAGGCAACTATGAAGCATGCAACCTCCGAAAAGTCTAGTAACTCTAGCAGTTGTGGTCACCTGTGATAAACCAGAGTGGTTTGCCAGGTGGGGCAGAGCTACTACATTGGCTTTATGGCAGGAGAGTCTCTCTTGCTTATCGGGGGGCGGGCAGGTGAGATGGCAGGGAGGTCAGCACAGTGCAGACAAAAATATACTATACAAAACAGAAGCAGGGTGGGGTGGATTAAGTATGCCAACTTCCTGGCAGGTGGGTTGCAGCTGCTTATCAGTAGCGGGTGAGGTGGTGCGGAGGTTGGCATGGTGAAAATGCACCATCAGAAGCACCAGATTGACTATGCCAGTAGATTTACACCACAATAACCTTTTCCCTGCCTCACCTTTCTCCCTCCTGGTAAGCAAGAGTGACCCACCTACTGGGAAGATGGCGTAGTAGCTCTGTCCTACCCAGCAAGCTGCTATAGTGACCATCTTCCCCCTTTTCCTACATAGAACAAGGTATCAAAATAAGATTAAGTTATGCAATTTCAGTATGAGTAAATAAAGAAAAAAGGAGCTAAGAGGTCATCCTAGAAATGCATCCCATCACTGTTTTGAAGAACATTTCAAGAAAATGGGCATCAGAAAGACCTCTCCTGTCCCTAATGTAATACGGGTCAAACATGGATCAAATTCACAATTAGATTCACTAAGAGCTATTATTATTTTTTAATATCCTCATTATTTAAACAACTGCAAAGGTATCCCACCGAGGACATTTCACTATAGTCACACATCAATATTTCCTACCTATTTTTGCATTTTAGTCAATACTATAGCTAAAGACACAACCATGTATATCATAGTTTTAGTAGTTCACCTTTCATCTACATCTTGGAACAAACAACTTGGGGTGTGTGTAGTTGTAAATATCCTTTTATTAGAAGGAATTCTGGGCGCTGAAAGGAAAAAAAAGGACAAGGTTTGTAGAACTAGAGCATTTATATGAACAAGATGCTTTATTTCAAGCACAAAAATAATTGCTGTATTATTACCTTCATAACCAGAGTGGACCTTTTCTGCAAGCAACACACAACAAAGCTGATCATCTTCATCTTGTACTTTGATAAGGTATGGAGTCATACGAAATGGGTGGTAGCAGATCTCACTAGTATGCTCCTCTTTCCCTGCACTAAAAATTAAAAGAAACAACAGTTGAGTTCTTATAGTTTGCATAGCCCACAAGCAGAATAAGGTATTTGGTAGGTGCATCTAAGCGATGGGCTTTGGACTATGCTACTTCCATGCACATATGGGGACTCTTAAACCCTCCTTCTTACTAAAGCATCCTCTGAAAAATCACCAGTGAAAAATCAAGAGACTCTCCAAGGTGACACTCTAGGAAGTGCAAGGAAAGGAAAAAGGCCAACCTCCCGTTTTCCATGACCATCTATGTGCAAGGGCCATTAGGCCTTATTATGTGAGAAGCAATACGTACAGTAGCGGCCAGGTGGGACTCTATTGCTGTTCTCCTGGTTTCCCAACACAGGAGTTACAGTCGCTTACTGAGGGGAAGAAGGGGAGGGGTAAGTTATGGGGAGAGAGATGTAGTCGAGTCACTCTCTTGGTAAGCAACCCACAGTCTTGGGAAGCCGGGAGAGCAATAGAGCCCACCTGCACCACCTCACTTGCCACTACTGAATATGCAACAGCCTAGAAACTGCTTTTTGTGGTGACATCTTAAACTGTAAGGTCTATTCAGCTTTCAGTGAGGATTCTGGAATTCATCTTTGTAAGTCGGCTAAGCCACATACCAATGAACATAAACAGATTGAAGCAAAACATCTGTTAGTCCCCACGCTGACTTAAAATTTTGCCTCACCTGATGCGGCAGAAAAAAGACTTTTCCTCCATGCACTCCTGGGTGGTAGACTCTATAAAAATATAAAAGTATGAAAATGACTTTATAATCTACAGTAACAGAAAGAAGTGTATACTCTGAAAGTCAGAAAGATGTCCCCTGTAATTACTCAGCTGAAAACAATGCAAACACAGAGTAACTGGCAGAGAAAGGTGCCTTTCTTCTTGTTATTTTAGTGCAGTTAAGAGAACTCTACATTGTGTTTGCACCAAACTAATTTATCTAATACTAGATGTAGTTGTTAAAATAGGTTTTCAAAGCTATAAGAGAAAATTCATATTTTAAAATTTGGAAGCTCCTCCCTTATCAAATTTGCTATCTCTCAGGGCATCAGAAGACTGGGAAGTAACGGCATGAAGGTTGTTGTTCTATTCTGAACAATACAGTTTTAAAAGCTGGACAGAGTATATTCACATTAACTGTATGACGTTCCAGTGAAGGGGCTGGAATAATATCAAAAGTAAAGTCTTGTTTTGCCAAAGAATTGAACGGAAGTATGCACAAAACAAAAAAAAAAATTATTCTGGGACCTTAAAAACTAATACAAAAGCTTTCCTCACACAGAGCCCACCTTGTCAGACAAACAACTCAAGGAAGTAAGCTCAGCCCCATGAAAGCTTCTGCCACAATAAATTTTTTCATATTGTTTTTAAGATACCACAAGGCTCCTTGTTGATTTTGAAGCAACAGGCATACACAGTGACCTCTCTGGAGCATGTAAGTACAGTGCTTAATCATCCTATTAGCCAGATGAAATGAGACAAAACAGATCAGAATATATAATATTCGTATCTAATAGCTACAAATGACTGTGCCAATTAAAAAGAGCAAAACACTAAAGAAACTGCAATTAAGCAAAGACATATCCTAATGGCTCAAATGCAGATGAGCAGTGGCGGGGGGGGGGGGGGGGCAACAATTTAAACACACTTACCAACTCCATTGCAAATAGTCCAGGATGGCAATCTGTATGGAGTAGTAGAGCTGTAGAACACACTGACATCCTGAGGTGCCAGAAACTCCACAAATTTGGCATTTTTAAATACATCTTTCTTACAGTGGAGAATAGAGGCAGCCTGATCGGAGATGTACAGAATTTTCCCAGTAGCCAAAGAAACAGCTACAGCAAACATATCCTTGAAAAAAACACAATAAAGCACCCAATACACAGTACGTCAAAACTAGTTCGGTCAGGGAAAATGTTAAACAGAAGTTTTGTGAGTTACAAATATTCTAAAATAATGAGACATGGTAGGTTTACATTTTTTCTTGTTAAGAGTATTAGTATTTACCTGCATATTTATCAATGATTTTTTAACAAAAATGTGGCAGTTGTAATCTAAAGCATATTTTCTTAGATGCCACACCAGAAGAGTAACTCCATATAAGATTGTGTGGAGTACTCCAAGCAGTCATCAACACAATCTTCTTTGCCTCTTCTCCTTCTTGCAGATTGCCTTTGCACTTATCTGAGACAGACTTCCCATTTACTTAGAAAGAATAGGTTCCAATGGCTTACTCTTGACTCTTAACTATGGTTACACAATTATGAATGTTGAGTCTAACTAGACCAAGAGCATTCTCTGTTCACAATGTGACAGATGTATGCTTTACCTTGGAAGGCAGTGGTTTCCTAGATTTTATTTTTCATTTCCTACAATGTTATCCTGTCTTTCCTCCCAAAAGCTGAAAGCAGCATGGGGATCTGGGTTGCTCACCCCAATGTAACTTCACACAAACTGTGTGTAGAAGACAGGCTGCCCTGGGGTCATCAGTGATCTTCACAGGCAAGAGGGAATTTGAACCTACATTTCATAGACCAGGTTTAACACTTTAACCACCACACCACACTGTCTGTGACGTAACACGGTGTACGCTGTTATTCGATTTAGAAATATAGAATCTGTGATTATTAACAACCGTGAATTTCTGCAACTCCCAGTTCAGTCTTTTAAAAAATCATTTGCACATGTGTTCATGGGCAAGGATACTCACTGCATTCTTCATGATGTATTCTGTTGTAATGTTTTCAACATCTTCCACAGTATAGGACAATACATCAAGGCCACATGGATAGCTTTCATTAGTCATCAACAACTGGTAATATTCTTCATTGGCTACAGGAGAACAAAGTTTATATTTTGAATAACACTGTTTACATGGTAGTCTAATTAGAACAGAAAAGTAGCTCAGGAATATGCATCCTACCATCAAGGTTTCCAGAGCCTTAAACAAACATTAAGAAAAGACAACCTCTTCTATATATCTTCAGGTTGCTAAGCAGGTAGATGGTAATCCCCTCCCCCACCTTGGGTTATGACACCAGCTCTCAGGTGGCAGGTAAGGCAAGAGAGAGAGTGTGTGTGTCTAAACATGCAAGCGGTATCTTGTTTCAGAGCAGTTAATTTGAAATTTTTACTCTGCAATGCTTTTACACTGTTCATCTGCAATACATGTTCATACTGAATAGATATCAAACAACTCCCACCCTAGTGTTTTAGCTGAAGAAAGTAAAGACCAAGAAGAGGAAGGTTATGACAAATGAAATGTTCCATGAATCCAACCAGCATACCAAGAGACACAGCTATTAATTCAGAATCTCTCTTGCTGTTTCCTACTGTAGTTCAACAATGAAGTTTAAATTTCACAGATTCAACAGAAAGGTCTGATATAGTTACCTCTGACTTGCTTAATGCTTCCAAGTGCATACTTCAGGGTTGCCAGGATACTAGGTTTGCCTTTGATCCTTTTATCAGGAGGAAGATGCCTTTTTAATTCCTGCAATGTTTTTATTAGTTCCTTCTGGGTTTTAGATTTAGATGGTAGTTCGCTGCTAGACAACATGAACAAAAACAATTCTGGTTTAAATGTAGCTTTGTATTCTGCAAAGCCCAAGTTCTTAATGTTTATTACTTAAGAGAGCAAAATGATTAACTGGATGCAGACTGGGTATACATTGCTCTTAAGACTATTGAGATTTATAATTATTTCTTCCTTACATGGAGTGTTTGTTCATATAAGGATCTAAAAGATGTGTGGTATGATCATTCTTAATTTACTGTTATTTAATATAAAAGAGATTACTTGAGAGAAGACCCAATGGAATTAATGGACAAGACTAATTTAGTTCTCTTTATTTCAATGGGTGAGATCCAACTGCAGCAGCTGTTAGTGCAACACAATACTAGTAGTAGAAGCCCTATTCTTAATGTAGTAGGGATGCCCTCGTGGGATTTCACAGGTCAGTCTGACTTCCTGTGAGATCTCATGACAGCATCCCTGCTGGTCCCAGAGCCAGCACATCAAGCAGGCCTTGCCTAAGAAGCAAGGTAGGGAGCTTAAAAGTTCTTTTGGTGCCTAGTAACCCAAGAGGACACAGAGTGAAAAGAACATTTAAACTCTGGCCTTGCTTTCTGTTCAGCATGCTGACTCTGGTCCCTCTTCACTGTTCGTGGCAGCCCAGTTCCAAGGGAAACATGCTTTTGACTATAGGTGACTTTTGCATATACACTTTACCCTTGGAACCGAACCCCCTCATAAGATGTGAGCATGTTACATTTCAAGTTAGGACTTAAAAACCACCAACACTCTCAGTATCTCCATATAAATGACTGATGAGTGGGGCATATCCAAGGCACCATATTGGATGATTTTGTAGCTACATTAGTGCAAGTTACATATACATTCTCTCTCTCTCTAATTCATTCATACAACCAAAAATACTATGTAGCATCATTACCTTTTATAGCAGTCTAAAGATTCCATAATCATAGTTGCTTCTTTCCCATTTTCTTCACCCTCATTGCTATGTGAATCATGCCCACTGGAGTAATTTTCACTTGCATCATTTCCACTGGATCCACCATTCATTTCAATATCTTCCTGAAGGGCTTCCAAATTCTGTTCATTCTTCATTTGAATATCCATGTTTTCTGCATTTGCCATTTCCAAATAGTCACTCATTTTGAGCAAAGAACTTCAGGGTGAATGACTGTTATAAAATATTTCAAAGAGTTCAAATTGTTTCATATAGTTCAGAATCCAGCTCCTCCGTTATAGAACAGAACACCTGTACTTAGCATAAGCTGCCGTACAGTTCTGATATTTTTAAAGCCATCTTTGTTATCAGTATTCAGCATTTTCAAATTTTACATCTGAGTTCACCTAGGAGGAAGAAAAACATTTGTTGAATGAGCATGCAAAGAACTACTGGCTGAATCTAGATGAAGTTAGTCACACTTTGGTACCACTGAAGTCAGCAGATCTTAAATGTATACAACATAGTTTGCATCTAACCCCATAAATATTAATTGTGAAAAAATGTGTTAATATTCTGGTTGTATTAACAAAATTAGCATATTGTTGCAGGTCATATGGTACATAATCACTTTAGATTTTCTGGCTCACCATTTCTATATAAATGATGGAAGGTTAGAGAAATTGTCCAAAAGCGCTTTCAGAGTTAGTCTCATTTAGGAGACTTAATATAACCCTGATGAACCAAAGGTTTATATACCCTAACTGAATTTTCTAGACATTTTACATCTTGACCCAAGCTTTCACAAACATGCAACACTCTTCTTCCCAATTATCTAGAGATGCATGCAAGATAATTTGCTTTTGGTTGAAAGAGGAATTGCACTTTATGGGCACTGCTAAACTACATGCCAACTACAAGCTAAACTCCTGCCAACCTTGCAGTTCGAAAGCACGTCAAAGTGCAAGTAGATAAATAGGTATGCTCCGGCGGGAAGGTAAACGGCATTTCTGTGCACTGCTCTGGTTCGCCAGAAGCGGCTTAGTCATGCTGGCCACATGACCTGGAAGTTGTACGCTGGCTCCCTCGGCCAGTAAAGTGAGATGAGCGCCGCAACCCCAGAGTTGTTCGCGACTGGACTTAACTGTCAGGAGTCCTTTACCTTTTTAAACTACATTACTACTGCTAGCCATACTTGGATACTTTCTATTATGAAACTTACTGTACTATTCCTCTTACACCAAGAAACAGCCTTGAACCAAATAGCAGCAAGTAACAAGAGGGAATAAGCAAATAATTGGATATAAGTATTTGCAGAGCCATAAATCTATATTGAGAGATATGGTCAGCTACTGGGATCACATCATGAAAGACAACTGTCATGCCTTACCTTATATTTTAAAAAGAAAGGTTGGCATAAATGTACCATACATCACGGTCTCTCCCAGCTAGCATCAAAAAGCACAACCTAGGTCCAGAATGCAACGCACTTAAACCTTGTTTCTTCCTCTTCTAATGTTAATTCTCAGCCATTAGGATCCGGACACCTCTAGAACTATAAAATATAAGAGGAATACCTGGAATCCCACCCCAATGATGTTCTCTACAAATATTTTGGAAGCACATAAATGCCAAAGATGGTCAGTTATGCCAACCCTGTAACAAATAACTATTTAGCCTTTCATTTACAAAAGAGCACCAAGATCCGATTGTCCTTAGACCTTCATAGTTTCCAATTAGATTTTTCACTGACAAGTGGATTTTTCAAGCAACCTCTTGATGTATTTTTTAATAACTCTGGAACAAAAGGTATGAGAAGGGGGAAAAGGCATTACAACTTAAACTAGGTTTATACAGAAGTACCCATGAAATCCAAAAAATGTTACACTATAAAATAGTTTCTAACAGATATAGAATTAATCAGAGCTCAAGAGCAGATAGCATTTTAAGACCAGTGTGGTATTTACAAAGGAAAGTACTTATTCCCCCTAAAACACACACACTAGCAATTTTTTAAAATTATTTTATTTATTTAATAAAATTTATACACCACTTGATCATAAAAAAAAATCAAAGCCGTTTCCAAAAAGATAAAACCAAGAAATCAGAAAAAATTTACAGTACATGAAAACTTTTTCATTAAACAAAAAATTCAAAACATTTCAACTAATTCCTAAGCATACTTTAAGAGGATGTGAGTTCCTCTAAACTACTCAGTCACCAAGGTATCAGATGTATGTGTGAGGGGGTGCGTGCGTTCTTATTATAGTAAATTACTGTATTTTTTGCTCTATAAGACTCACCTTTTCCCTCCTAAAAAGTAAGGGGAAATGTGTGTGTGTCTTATGGAGCGAATGCAGGCTGCGCAGCTATCCCAAAAGCCAGAACAGGAAGAGGGATCGCTGCTTTCGCTGCGCAGCGATCCCTCTTGTTGTTCTGGCTTCTGAAATTCAGAATATATTTTTTCTTGTTTTCCTCCTCCAAAAACTAGGTGCGTCTTATGGTCTAGTGCGTCTTATGGAGCGAAAAATACGGTAAGAATTAAGGATTTTAAAGATTGAAAACATACCAAGCACCTGTTTTAGGGGACACACCTTTTTCACGGGCTTCGAGTCAGTCAAACCGTTCTTTAGAAGAGAGCAGAAGTCGCACCTGTAGCATTAACAAAGACAGTTGTAAATTGGCAGTTTTTGCAATGAAAAAATCCAAACAAACTTTCAAAAAAAAATTCCTTCCAGTAGAACCTTAGAAACCAACTAAGTTTGTTATTGGTATGAGCTTTCGTGTGCATGCACACTTCTTCAGATACACTGAAACAGAAGTCACCAGACCCTTATATATAGTGGGAGGGTGGGGAGGGGTATTACTCAGAAGGGTGGTGGGAATGGGTGATTGGCTGATAGATGTGGTAAACCTGTTGATGACTTTCTGTTATAGTAACAGGTGTAGATTTATTTATTTTCAATTACTCCCACAGTACAATTCAAATAAAATATGGACCATTATATGCAGCACATTTGCTTTCTTAACACCACAGTGCAACTATGAAATTGACAACTAACCAGCACCTTATACTAGAAAAGTGCTGACCACTACATGCTTCCAGCTAAAACTCAGAAATAACACACTGCCTCCAGCCAAGCCTTACAACATAACCATATTTGTTCCAGTTACTGGGACAGGGATTTACCGGTAAATAAGGAAGATGCATATTAGAAATTAATGCATCAACATTTGTTTTTTAGGAAGAAGAGTGATCATGGTACATTCAGGCATGGCTAACATTTTAACATGCCACTTTTTTTTTATAGAGGCATTCATACCTCTTGTAGGAACTGACCAAGCACCTCTCTCCTGAAAATCCAAGTCTCCTAGTCAGGTTTGCAACATCAAGCATTTAATGCAAGTTAATATTCTAATACCATTTCCTGCTTAATCAAGAAAAACTAAACTTTTCTAAACTTCAAATGGTTCCACCATTTTTATTTGCATTCCTCAAGAGAAATAAAGTGGAGATGTAACAGATCTGTTAAATTGCCCCCAGTTATACCTAAGAACAAAGGTTGCATCCCTACCAGGTACAATGGTACCTCCGGTTACGAACTTAATTCGTTCCAGAGGTCCGTGTGTAACCCGAAACAGTTCTGAACATGAGGCGCACTTTCGCTAATGGCACCTCCCACTCCTGCTGTGCTACCAGCATGCAACTTCCGCTCACATCCCGGGGCAAAGTTCGCAACCGGGAGCATCTATTTCCGGGTTAGTGGAGCTAGTAACCTGAAGCATTTGTAATGAGGACGGTATGTAACACGGGTTTCCACTGTACTGTTCATTATAACCATCATTAACTGACAGTGCAAAGCTGTGCATGTTTGCTCAGAAATAGGTCCCATTGAGTTCAAAAGAGCTTTCCTCCAGGTAAGTGGGTATGGCAGCTTTTGCCAACCTGGACCCCTCCAGATGTTTTGTACTACAACTCATGCACAACCTTACTAGCTGGGGCTGAAGTGAGTTGTAATCCAAAATATCTGGGGGGAACCAGGTCAGCAAATGCTGGTAAACAGAACTGCACTCACAGTTTGCCAATAGTCTTCAACAGCAGACACATCTTTCTATCTCATAACCATCTCCAGATTTTCACTACAGATACTATAAGAATTAATTGGCTTGTTGCTATGTTACTTAGTAACTAGGCCTTTTTTGGCAATGAAAACCAGTCTGTCATAGGTATGTGCCATGTGTTTACATAATAGCTTAATGACAAAATGTTTTCACTGACTCAGCTATGAGCAAGCTACATTTGTTACTAAAATCATCTTTGCACATAAATAGGTCTATGACCAAACCTCTACTTGTCCTTTCTATCATATGCTTCTGTATGTTCAATGTATGTTTAAATGAAAAGCTGTCAAGAAACACCAATATTGTAACATTTGTTTTCAAAAGAGAACCATTCTTACAAATGAGGTAAGGGTTTTCATAAAAGGAAGCTGAAAGGGTAAATTAAAGATGTTATTTGACCTGCCCCGAATCTGACACTTTAACCCCTTAATTATATTGGATTTCAGTGTAAAGTCTTGTCCAAATGATGAAACAAGAGGGCTCCACAAATTCTGTCAAAACTGAGAAAATAAGTGTTCTATACATTAAGGCCACCACATTTAAATACGATAAGAGTGGGAAACTAGGGAGAGAAAAAACTGATTAAGGATAAGGGACATTGCAGAGAAGTTGAATGAGTTATTTGCATCTGTCTTCTCTGCAGAATATACAATTCGAAGTCATTATTTCAGGAATGGTATCTGAAGAGCAGAGTGAAACAGTGACAACAGATGAAATTCTCAGACTTGGCAACAAAACTAAGAATTAGAAAGTCACAAGACAGAATGTATTGGAAACGACAGGCAAATTAGCTTAAATATTATATACATACACACAGAGAGTGCATACACATATAGCAGAACAAACCTCACAAAAAAGAAGAATCAGCATGGATTTTGCAAAGCATAGTCCTGCCTCACCACACTTTTCAGTTCTTTGTCAGTGTCAACAAGCATGTGGATGGGAATTATTTGGCAGACATTCTAGTCATGGACTTTCAAACAGCATTTGACCAAGGTTTTCATTAAAAAAAACCGGGTCCTCTTATGGTTCACTATCTTCTGACAATTGGGGAAG
Source organism: Podarcis filfolensis (assembly GCF_964270895.1). NCBI lineage: Eukaryota > Metazoa > Chordata > Lepidosauria > Squamata > Lacertidae > Podarcis > Podarcis filfolensis. Next base: position 33,459,743 of record NC_139608.1, on the reverse strand, counting down.
CAATGATAAAGTAACTTTCCCTGCCTTTCAGAACCAACACCATTGTTAAAATCAACTCTGAATTACACACACAAAAAAATCATGAATCCTAAGTCAGGCAACTGAAAAGGACCTCTAACTAGCAGGCTTTTAATGGGAAACCAATAGAGGGGGAAATAGTAGACTGCACCAGTGGTTTATTATGAAAACCACAAGCCTCAGGCCAGGGCCCTGTTAGCCTGTATGAAAATCCAAGCCTGGTCAGAACAGCTTCAATTCCATCATCAGAAAAAATAAATCAAGTGCAGGGCCAAGTACAGATATTCTCAAGTACTCTGCCACCTTGCCATGGGCCACTTGAATGGACCTCGGAGATCACAGCCTGAGAACCTCTATTGCAGAGCATGACATGATTGCCTCTTTTTGATTCAGGATATATGAACCCCAAAGTATAGGGGGTAGGGAAAAAATAAAAGCACTGGGAGAAAGGAACAGAAGAATTGCCAACAAAAATAGATAAGATGTCATACAAGTTTACTGAAGTTGTTGAAAATATCACCTTCTAGTCTTAAACAGAATAAGTTTTGTTCAGCCCAAATGCCCATCATTTGCTCCCCATTTTGTACTAGAGCTGACCACCATCTTAAAAGTTTCCAGTTCCGCATTTGTCTTTCTACTACTAAAGAGCTTTCAAAATTCCACTCCTGTGTTTCATAAAAAGCAGCAAGGTTCTTCCTTGTAATTCCAGGCCACAAGTACAGTTACATAAATGACTGTGTCAGAGGCGCACAAACAGCACGCCTGCTTAAAGGAACACAGCAGAAACTTGAAATATCACTTCTGATAAAAACTTCTCACCTTGTTTCAACTACTAATCTCAACTCCACCTATCAACTGCTATAAATGATGTATCAATTAGAGCTCCAATCCTATGCATATCTACTTGTGGAAAAGCCTTATCAATAAGGTGAAAATTACTTCTGTATAGGATTAGACTACAGTACAAGTTCTTAAAGGTATTTTACATCACTGGGAAAGGCTGCAGCAGGTGTTTTCCTTGCAAATAACATTCTGAAATCCCAAACCAATGAGAAGTACTCAATGCAGTATTTCTTGAAGTACTATACTGCTGCACATATACTAGTATCATAATGTTTTAATATTTTAAAGATGAGAGTGACATGAAAGTTTACTATCCAAACTAGTTTAAAAAAGCAAAATTATAAAGTCTTTTGAGAAAGCAAAAGATATAACTTGCCATTCCTTCTCAACAATGCCCATTTACTTATGCTGCCCATACACTATCTATGAATATAACAGGTGTACTACTCTGAATTTACCAGAGGAGTACTAAAAGACGAAATACTGTATCACTTTTGTAATCTACAAAACTATTAAAAATCCAGACCAATTTAACCACTATCTAAAATGATAGCCATTCAGCACTAGCAAACATTTGCATAATCAATCATAAACCTAGGGACTTGTTGCTAAAGACACATCTAATCTCAGTTACATCACATCCTTCTGCAATGAACTTGGGGGGGGCGGGGGCGGGCGTACAAAATTAACAAGGCATGCAACCAGCCAACGGGAAAAGTTTACAGCACCTAGAATTAAAAACACATCTTGGCTCACTGAAAGCGCAAGTGAAGCATTAAGTGTAAACCATTATTCTATCCCACCACCTAACGCTAGGCTCAAAGGATTAGAGAAAGCCACCCTGGCAACCACTGCGCAGCTTACCTGACAGCTCGCCTCCCTGCCCCCCCCCCGCCCCCACCAAACGTACAAATCGTGTAGTACTGCCTTCAACGGAGCCTATGCAGAGTTTGGCCACGACTGACACACGGAAAGCAGTCCAGTGACCCAGCGGTGGCCTAAGCGATCCGGTAGTGCCAGTCACTTACAACCCCCCCATGGGAACCAACTCCAAGGAGGCTTCGCCGCCCCCCCCATAAAATATTTGACTGGGCCGCCCCCTCCACAAGTTGATGGGCACAGCCATTCAAATGCTGTTCGCGCACCACGTCATGTGATCGATTATGCGGAGCGGGGCTCACCTGCCCTCTCCCCCTCCCCCCAATATTTTATTCCAGTTGGCGCTGCAAGGGGCTCGCTCCGGTGCGTGCATTTCAGGAGCCTTATTATTAGTAGCACACTTACACAACCCAGGCACGCGCGAGGCCACTTCTTAAAAACTTCCGCTGCATCCCGATCCCCACGTGTCCTACGGCTGCCGCCGCCGCCACCCCCCCCCCCACGCGGGGGTCGCAGAAGCCACGCAGCTACATTATCTGCTGTACTTCATACCGCCGCTTTTCATGCCCAAGCACCTCGTTTCCTTGAATCCCATTTAAAAAGGAGAAAAGAAAGACGACCCCCCCCCACACACTGCCGCACAGCGAAACGCCACAGAATAAGAGGAAACGTGGGAACCTCCTCCTCCTCTTGGTTCAGATTAGTTAAGCCCCTCCATCCCACCGATACACAGGCAGGAGACCCCCCCCCCCACGAAACCAACCCAACCCAGGCATTTTCTCCCGCGCACAAAAGCAACCTCGGCTCCACCGGCGCTGCCCCGTCCCGCCTCCCTTTTCCTCCCGCAGGAAGGGGGTGTGACGGGCAGGGAAAAGGCCAGGCCTCCCCGCCCTCCGAACACCACCAGCGCCGCTTGCTTACCCTGACCGAGGCTCCCGCGCCCCCCGCGCTCCAGCCCCGGGGGTGGCGGCGGGCGCGAGGAGCGGCAGACCCGCCTGGCGGAAGCCGCCGGTTATACAACGAGTGACGCTGCCTGCCTCGAAAGGGCTCCGCGGGGGCGGGAAACGGGGCGGGGGAGAAGGATGGGAGCGGCCGGCAGTCCTTCCTTCGGCCACCCCTTCCCTCGTTTCTCCCCTCAACGGCTCACTCGCCGCCGCCGCCGCCTCTTCCTTCCCCGGGAAGCGGCCCCCTCACAGCCCGGCAAACTCCGGGCTTCATACCGTCAGAAACGTGACCGTGCCTGAGGGAGCCCGCTCGGGCGGGCGGGGATTGGCTGAGGCGAAGCCACATCTGCATACCGGGTGGGCCGCGCCGCCGCTCGGGGAGCCTCCATTGGCCGCGGCGGACGCCACTCGAGTTGCATAAGCCTCACGTGTGACTCCATGTTTCTTCGGCAAGTGGGCTAGTAGAAGCGGCGGCGGGTGGAGCGATGTTGTTTCTCGGTGCGGCGCTGCTAGCCTTCTCCGGCTCGCTTCAGCCAAGGAAGGGGCGGCTTCCCGGAGGAGCCCGGGGAAGGGGACGGCCAGCCGACCGGCGTCCTGAATTGCCGGCGCCCTAGGCATAGGAGGACGTTTCTCGCGCGTGTCTGGAGGGTTAGCGGGGTGGGAAGGCTTCTGCAGGGCCGGCCCTGTCGTTGGGCCTGATGGAGAAGCTACCCCAAGGAAGCAGCAAATCTGGGGTGTCATGAAAGAGCAGCTTGGGCTGGCCCTGGGAGTCTGCCTTCTTTCTGTGCGAGGAAAACAGGACAGATGGTGTTCCTTTGATAAGCAGTGGGGTGGCCCTGATTTAAATAGCCCGCATGACGCCACTGCTTTAAACATTAAAAACATTAAAAAGCACAATAGGGTGGTATGTTGTTATTATATATTAATTTATATCCCTTTTTGTTCCCTGATGAGACTCAAGGCACCTTAAAGATCACTGAAGAAGAAGAAACCACTAAAAATGTAGAAAAAAGCAATTAAACATTGGTAGTTTATAGATAGATAGACAGATAGATAGATTTAATTCTGTTAAAACCATGCAAATAGTTACAATAAAAAGCACAACACCAGCCCTTTCAGTAAAAGCAGTCAGTTCCCCAAAGCCTGTTGAAACAAAGTCCTCATCTGTCTGCAGAAGGACAACGAACAATTAAATGTTGGGCTTTTCTACATTTCCATTTGGTCCATGTCCTACTGTTTACTGTCAACTGTCGACTGGGTTTTCTGCAAGTTGACGTTTTTTGTGATACAGTGGGGGAGGAAGGGAAAGGAGAATGCTAGCCGCTTTGAGACTCCTTCTAGTAGTGATAAAGCAGGATATCAAATCCAAACTCCTCCTCTTCTACAGTGGCAAGCTGGGTTTTCCCGGGGAAGTGGGACAAAATATAAAACCTCTTGGACCTGTGCCTAGAAGTCACAGTCCAAATGGAAGAAATTGTGAAACAAAGGGAAGTGGATTAGTGCTACACTTCTAAACATGTTTTGAGGGAAGAGAAGAAATGTTCTTTCTGCCTGTTGGATTAGCTGGTGCCTTCACACACTTTTACATCAATTAAATGAGCTGCTTTTGATGTTAACATTTTCAATAAGGAAATCCGCTAGGAGCAAGTGCTCTCCACCTCTGTGTAAAGGGCCAGATTAAGGGTAAAGCAAACTTAATTAAGGTAGAGGAGGGATGATGACGTAAAACTAGTAATTACAAATGTAATTATTGCATCACAGAAGTTGCTAACCCTGCAGAGCCATTCATTACTTCTGGCGTCAAGTACATTGGTTTGGTAATGAAGTTGCACCTAACTGGTTTTAAAGAATGGGCTCAGATGAGCCTGTTACCTTTCACTTCATCTGTCTTACAATTTTTTCAACATCAGGATGTAGAAAAGATTATAGTATGTTCGTTTTTTGTTGTGCCTCAGAGTATTTCAAAGTGTGTTGGGGATTCTACAGTGACAATATCAGTAATGGTGGACAGACTTCCTTGAAAGAATATTGCCCATCACCACCAGGCTTCCTAAAATCCAGTTCCTGTGGAGTAACAGTGAAGCCCAACTAGCCATATCAGTGCCCCATGTAAATGTTACCCAGTATGTCTCTAGTCACACAGACTTTCCCGCAGATAGGTTTGGATATCCTGAAACAATGTTTAAAAATCTGTTTTTAAAGGAACCAGTGGAGTGATTTAAAGCAAAGTCACAGTTCATACCCTCTATAGGAGTAAGTTGCTGCTGCTCTATAACAAAAAATGGTTGATAAGGCAGCTTTCAGGGATAATTAATAAAACGCTTCTGGTCCCACAGGAGGATGTTCCTATGGAAACAACACAGAGATAAAATTCCATAGTCAACTACAGTATCCATGAAAGCCACTTACAAAAGAGAGAATAGGTAGAGAATACCAGGAATGGGCAATCCAGTTCTGCCTTGCCTACTTGACACATCACCAATGCCACATTTCCTTTTTTATATAAAAAAATGCAGAAGATACCCGATTACATTACTTCATATTATGAAATATATTCAGGGTTCCTGAACAGCAAATTTTAAAGTAATCTAGATATTTGTGGAATTGGTGCTTGTTATTTGTTTTTAAAACCTGCCTGCCTTCTGTTTCTTTCACATTTTTTGTCTCCAGCTGTGGAATTGATTCTCCATTGATTCTCAGGAGGTCAGAAAAATTGCCTGACCTCTTTACACATACTTTCTATCCCTTTTAAAAGAGGTAAAATGTTTACTCTGATATCAGCAATATAACACTTTATTGAAGGCAATATATCTATTGTTATGTACTGATAATATTTTTATCCTGTCTCATTTAATGGTGATTTTTGATGTTCATTGTCCAAGAACATTTAAAGAAATAATTATGCATTGGCTTTGTCTTGTACATCACACATGTGTGGACTACATGGCTGTGTACTGATGTTTAGCTATGCTGGAGAAATCAGGCAGCTGCAATGTCCATTTGCACTACTGCTGTTTCCTTGCCATGTAGGATCCCTTCTGTTTTTTAAAAGGAAGTTCTGTGCTCCTGATTTCTCTCTTAAAAGCTGTGACAACACCAGCAGATGCAGGTAAAGTGTAACATTCCAAAAAATACCACAATATAGTTCTAGCAACTGTTATTGCCAACATTTATTTCAAGGAATTGCTAGGAATGTCAGTAAAAAGTTGGCACCAAAATTTTGTCCAAAGTAAAATTCGAAGCTAATGCAGGTGATTCATAACGAATGTTATGAAGAGATCTACAGGAAGTCAGCAGAATTTCAGTAAGGCTGGCAAAAGATCTTAAAGGGATTTCATACATCCAGTAACTTTCCAAATCCTATGTGAGGTACATTTGGCTTACAAGCATTTATGTATTTCATTTTCCATGGGTGCGGGTGCACATGCACTTGTATCATAAAAGTCCGTCTTTCTGACAAACACATACACTCACTGCGCAGTTTACCTTCATCTTGCTGCTTCACCGTCACCACCCTTCTAGGTTAATTCCACACTTGTTAAGAGAAGAGCATTTTGAACACTTAAGAGGATGAAAACTGTAGGGCTCCTCTTCCAAATCCCATTAGTTTAAACTGACATTTCCTCTTTGTTCTAGGTCAGATTTTGTAGTGGAATGAGCCTGTCATTTGTGATGAAAGAGTTAGCCCTTACTGGGCTATGTAAGTAGGGTGATCCTCCTGTCTTTCTAAATGTTTTGTAGAAACTGAATCAGAGGCTAGCAAAGGAAAAATCACTCTGTAAAGCTGGGTTAATGTACATCAGCAGAAAATTTAATTCAATGTCTTTCATATTCTTGCCAAGATTTTGAAATATATAAGTGGTAGATGGTGATGATGCTGATGATTATACCCCACCCATCTGGCTGGGTTTCCCCAGCCACTCTGGGCGGCTCACAGCATATATCAGAACATACTAACACATCAAACGTTAAAAACTTACCGATACAGGGCTGCCTTCAGATGTCTTCTAAAAGTCAGATATTTTTTTATTTCCTTGACATCTGAAGGGAGGGTGTTTCACAGGGAGGGTGCCACTACCGAGAAGGCCCTCTGCCTGGTTCCTTGTAACCTTACTTCTCGCAGTGAGGGAACCAGCAGAAGACGCCTGAAGGAGAACCTCAGTGTTAGGGTTGAACAATGGGGGAGGAGATGCTCCTTCAGGTATGTTGGGTCAAGGCCATTTAGGGTTTTAAAGGTCAGCATCAACACTTTGAATTGTGCTCAGAAATGCACTGGGAGCCAATGAAGATCCTTTAGGTCCTCTTCACTGTCGCTTTCGCCACTTGGTAGGCTCAATGTTGAGCTCTTATTCTGTGTTTGGTCCAATTCAGAATGAGTTTTCCTTCATCAGTGCTCTAGCCGTCTCAGCTATGTTTCATCACCCTCAGCTCGGGGGAAATCCATGGGGCCATCCAGGCTCCATGCAATTGGAGAGGGTGCTTCAGAGCCAGACAGTTAATAGCCCTGGTTAGCTCCGCATTCCAGAGGGCCACCAGGGAATCAACTGAAAGGCCATCAACATGGGATAAAACATCCCCTACTACTCTCTGGAAACCATTTGGTTCCATTTAAGTGGTAGGAGCGGATCATCCAAATTGGTCTCACTTCCCTGCAGAGGGGAAGGGTTGTGGAGAAGTTCAGTTGCACCAGGAAGTGATCCAACCATGACACTTCTTTTGTTTCACTTTTATTTAGTTTCAGATCACCCACATCCATAGAGGTGAACACCAGGCCTAAGGCATGTCCATGGCTATGAGTTGGGCCAAACTTATTCAGGGACAGCCCCATGGAGGCCACGCTTTCCACAATGTCCTGAGCGACCCCTTGTAAGGTGGTGTTGGCATGGATGTTAAAATCCCCTAAGACAACCAAACTAGGTGTCTCCAAGAGGACATCGGCCACAGCCTGAAGCAGCTTGGGCAGGGAATCCTTGTTGCAGCGGTGAGGTCGGTATACCAGTAGGAATCCTGTACTGCCCCTATTACCCAACTTCCGGAACATGCACTCAGAAAACTGGGTCTTCCCAATAGGACGCCTGGTGACGGCTAATTACTTCCTAAAGAATTTGTCAACTTCTTTGGCTTCATGGTGGCATCTGTTTGTATGTCTCCACATATACTAGCACCAAAAAGCTTGTTATCTTGACTAGGACACCAAAAGCCATACACTGCTGTGTATATTTCCAGTTTTCGTCTTCTTGGAGTAGCTCCTTCCAAAGACACCTCTGAAATTGCATCCTATGAAATATAACAGTTGCCACTTGAAAATTGGTATGCGCACAAACACACCTGGTGAATGGGTGAAAGTAGTGGGCCTTTTGGATCCTGGCTCCAGTGTTTATGCACCATAGCCTCCCCCCTTTATATTTAATAAATAAATCTCTGAATTTATCAAAGTCACATTCAAAAAAATGTAATTATAGCAATCACCTTCTTAAAAGAAAAATTTATTGGTGCAAACATCCATATTACAAATGTGTACAGTAGCCTCGAAAAATACACCACCACTTCAAAATTCCACTATACACAAAAGTATAATGCTATCAGATTTTGTAAATAGTGCACATCAAAAGAAGTCAAGTTATTTACATGCAGAATTTCATTACTTAGATGTGCATTTTTGCTGACCTTCTTGAACAAAATTGCTGGACTCTTGACAGCTTTCCCCAGTGACTATATTAAGACATGGTGGCTGGAATGTATTGTAGAGGCATGTAAATCACAACACTTTGTTCTGCATAATAAAATGTGCAGAATGAGAGGTGCTACCTAGCGCAAGTTTTGTTTCAGAAACACATTAGCACCAAACAGATGTTAAGTACAGTGGTTATATCTCTCCCGTTGAGATCAATGAGATTTCAAATTGATTAACCGCTTATGCCCCACTGAATGCAGTAACACTGACTTTTGAGTAAACATACTTAGCACTGTGCTCTTGAATGGGCTCTTTGTGACCAGTGTTGGTCATTAAACCTGGAGTATATGTACCAGTTTAGTGCATAGAGAGGAGACCAATACTGTTTGGAGAAATTGGAAATAAAGGATGGGGAATAGAATGAAAACTATTTTTCTTTGCAATTACAATTTCATCTTCTTTGATAATGGAAATTTCATATTCATTATCAAGTGCTAATGAGATCCAAACGCTCTGTTGAGCTACTAAAGGATGCATCAGTAAAAAAGGAAGATGGATGATTGACAAAAGACCAGTCCCTCTGTCATTCCCTGTGCATATTAAGCTCCTGCTAAATTCAACATATTCTTTGTTATCCTGAACCTGCTATGCAAAATAAATTTCACTTGAGTAAAAAAACAAACACCAAACTTTATCCAGATAAAGAGGAAGGCACAGAAACTCTAAAGCGATGGATTCGAAGCTCTAGAAAGTGTACTTACAAAATAAGTGCTTAACATGTAATATCAGGGCATTTTTACTCAAAAATAAATATATTTACTTGGTTCACATGAGCCAAGATGAGCAACAGCTTGGGGAAAAAGTGGTTTGAGGAAATAACATATTGTACTGAATGGGTACTCTGTGTTTCAGATATTTCGCTTTCCCCCAATATATATGAAATGGATTGTGGCTGCAAGTAATGCATATTTTGTTAGGTGAACACTTGGGGGGGGGTGAGGAATCTAAAAAAAAAAAAAAACCTTATTGCAGTATCATTCTCATGGTTGATAATATATTCTCAGGGCAGTCTTTTGAGATTCCCAGATCTCATGAACTGGTTTTGCTAGATATTATCTACTGCTGGTGTTGGGTCCAGCCCAACACATTTTGCTGCCTGAGGCAAAGCACAAGATGCATCCCCTCTTTTATCTCCCAAAGCCAACTAAATTGGTAGCTGAATATTACTTCAGCACTGGTGACTGGACAGCATCCTCCACTATACCTGAAGCCGTCAGACTCGTTTAGGAGGCAGAGAGTTGGCCACACATCACACACATTTCAGTTCTTCAGAACTTTACTGCTCTGCCTACCTCCTAGCATTTGAACATGAGCCCTGCAGGATCAGACCAAACACCCATCTAGTCCAGCTCGTCATTCTCACATACCCATGGGAAGTCTGCAAGCACAACCGAGAGCAAAAGCACTCTGCCTGAAGGGGCTGCCTCAATTTACCTACAAGGCACAGTAAGCTATATAACTGCTTACAGATTGTTTTTCTTACCATCAAGCAGTATGTAAACTTTATGAAATAAATAAGATATCTTATTTTGACCTGCGGATTAACATTAAAAGGCAACAAAACTGTCAACTCTGTTATTTTATCTGCCACTAAAGGAGGAGGAAGGATTCTGAATTTCTGCCTCTGACATCCAGGTACCTTAGCTCATTTGGTTAATGTTTCCACTGTCTTCTCAGAACTTTCTACATGATCAAGTGTCACAGTTCTTATTAACAATGGTAAGCATTATGTGATGTGAGAGGAGACACTCAGGAGTGTTCACATAGCATTTATTGGTTAAGACAATAAAATTAAATTCAGGGCTATAAGTAGCTGTCTGTGCCAGTGTCCAATCCATCAAACGGAGCTGCAAACAATAAATGAATTATTTCTATATTTTGGGAAGTGGTTTATTTGCTATGTATTTGGACACCTCTTAAGATGTTGTAACCAAATTTACATGACGGTTTCTGAGACCAGGTTTTCATTTATATTTGGATACATGGACACCAATTTGAATCTTTCAAAACTGCACTCATTTTAATCACTGTATTCAAAACTGTGCAGATATTTTGGTTTCATAGGGTTCCCAAGCAATGCTGGGTCCAAGGCTGCTAGTACAATGTAATCTTGAATAGACTTTACTCAAAACCAGAAAAATGATGGGTTTGGGAACAGCTCAACTTTAAATGATGTGGAATATTTTTAGTACATTAAAAAGAATGTATTTATTGTTGCATTGCAACAGGGACTGGGATAACGAGAAAGCCATAACCCAAGCAGCAGATCTTTTTCAAAAAACATATTCCCTTCTGGGCAACTTTTTGGAGGCCACATGCTGTTTGTAGGTGGAGCTAGAACCAAAGTGGGTGGGGCAACAAATGTAAATTTTCCCTTTATATACAGTAGGCTAATTTCCACACACACAAACACACCTCTATCCTCCATTCAGAGAAGCAAGAGGCAGGCATCAGCAAAATTCATTCCAGACAGGCAAAAACAGGCAAAGAACACATGAAGCAGGGCCAGAAAGGTGATATGGACTGGAGAGAGTCCTAAGACTCACATAGAGATGTTTCAAGGGCTATATTTGACACATAAGCCTAAGGTTCCCCATTGCTGCTCTAACAGGTTAGAATATTTGTGGTTTGGTAATATTGGGGTGAGAAGGATGCACATATATCAGGAAGTGAGATGAAGGGAAACACCTGCCTTTCCCCACACCTCCCCTCCAAAAACCTCTCCCCTCTTTGGGAGCTACAAAGTTCTTGCTCCAGGCTGTTTGGAGCCCTGAAGAGGAGCACTCCTTTTAGGGGTTGGGCTAAGCACAGATGCACTGCAATATTTTGCTGTGGGTCTCCACCTGTCCCAATTGAATTATCTCAAAGGGGAGCCTGTTTCCTTTTCCTTTTGAGTTATTCTTTTTTATTAACATGCATACCCTGCCTTCATTCCAACAAGATGGTGGCTGCGTCAATAGCTCACACCTCGCCCACAATTTTAACTGCTCAATAATTCTCTGAAGTATGTTTGGCTGAGAGTGACTTACATCTCTCACCCCCAAGACAACTTCATGACTAAGATCTGAGCCTTGGCCTTCCCAGTCCTACTTTACCTATCATTCTACATTGTCTCTCCTGTTCTGCCTTGGCACATACTTGACTATTGTATGCAAATATAGCTGTTAATAATGGTTCTTATCTTTTCCAACCAAGCCATGCTAGATGTTCACTCAGTCTTATCTGGAGAAATGGTGCATGTTAACATTCATGACAGAATGAGGTTACTGCCTAAATGACTCACTGCTGCATAACTAGGTGTTTACACTCACAGAGCTACATGTAATTGGACCACCTCTGTGCTTCCTTTTCATTCACAGATGTTGCCTTTTAAATGCCACCTCAATGGGAAGCTGTAACTGTGGTGAGTGACTTGAGCCCCTATTGTTTGTGTACAGAGGTGCTTAATATAGTGGCCTTCCGGTTCACAAAGGGAAAAATAAGCCCCTGAGATGAGCTGCATTGAAGTGCTGTAATGAATTGCAGGAGAGACATCCACAGAAAGAAAACACTGGAGGGGGAGAAATGGGAAGTGGGACTTCAGGAAGAGTCAGTTGGAGAAGAGAGAGAGAAGATGCTTCCAGGTGTTGACGTTGCTCTTATGCCCTGTGCAGATCCCACTACATGAAACACTGTCAGCTTCTCAAAACCTGGCTCTGTTGAAGTCTGACTAAAGTTGTGGCAGAGGCACATATGATGAGTAAATCCATTCTGCAATACTTTTTATAGCTTTTTTTAAAAAAAGAGAAATAGCAGGCTGCAGTTTGACAGAGGAGACAGGTGGGTGCAGGGAAACAGAAAGAAAAATCAGCTCTTAAACTATTTTCCTGCAGAAAATCACCTTCCTCCACCAACCCGCTTTTACTATCCTAGTGAAATTACTGTCACTTCTACATTCGATTCCCCTCTGCTTCTCTTTAAGAAATATGTGCAAGGGTTTACAGGGGAGAAGTGAACAGGAAAAGTGGTGCTTAAATGTTTCTTGGCCTCTTGCTTCACCCTCCACAGGTTCTGGATCTGAATTTGCTGGTTCTTGCAAAAATGTTGGCCGCTAAGAAATGGAGAAGTCATTCTGTTTCTATGTTAAAAGAATCATTTAAAATATGGAAGGTGGTAGAAGTGTCTAAATTGACAGAACTGATGAGATGAAGAGATAAGCAGAAATCAGAGTAAGTTTCTGTTAGCATGTTCAGCTCTAGTTAATGCATGAAGGGGTTAAGACCGTAGAGTAATCTTTTTTCCTAGACTCAGCTAGGTCACAGCCCTTCACCTCCAATGATAATCAGTTAGGAAAGTTCTTTGTTTATTTTCTTCCTACTGCTTGTCCTCTTCCACTATGTGAACCTGACCAGGGAGCACAGGGGGTCAGTATACTTATTTGAACAAACATGGTTAAAGTGCTGTCAATTATAGTCTCTTCTTCACTATTCACTTTTGTGAACATTTTTGAAGTGTTAGAATGAACAGCTGTCAGTGACCCCATGTGTTTTATCAGAATGCATACCAATACCTGAATCTTCAAGAATGTTTGGAGAAATAAAGGGTGTGAAAAGGCTGAAATGGTCTCACAGATGGAGCAGCAACATTTAAGAGACACTATATAGTAATCCTCTGATGAACAAGCACTATATAGTAATCCTCTGATGAACAAGCACCAATTTTTTATAAGCAAATCTCCAAGGCTTCCAGCAAATTGTCACAGAACTCAGGCCCTATTTTATAACTTGTACAATTAATAACTACACACAATCAACACACCTTGGTTGCTTTGACAGTCAATGCAAAGTGGCTAAGAATGTTCTGGCTAAGGCAATTTGGGATTCGCATAAGAACCCCAAAAAAGAAGTCATAGAAAATTTGATCAAGTGTAGATTGGAATATGAGAGTCTGCTCAAAAACAAGAAAGCTGAATATACCAACAACAAGAACAACAACAAAAAAAAAAAAACCAGTGTAGGAATTAGGACTAGCAGTAATGGAGCAGAGTGAAGACAAATTCTGGGAACAACATTATTCATAAAGAGCTCTGCTTTGACCTTGAATAAGTGTCAGCTAAGGAATTGGCTCTTCTGGATAATATCCAGAAAGGACATACAACTAAGTAAAAACACCAAATTTCCCCCTTAGCAACCACTCTTGAGAACAGAGCATTTTAGAGATAGTCATCTGACCAAACTCTCACCAGTTTCCTTAAGAAATGCTTTTATTGAACTGCGTTCCCAAGTGATGCCAACTGCAGTCTTGGATGGCCACTACAACAGGGTCCAGTGTACAGAAAGACTTTGTATGTGTGGTCAACCTGGTGGAAGACATCACTCATTCTGTTAGCCTGACCCTTATATAGAGACCCAAGAGATTGCTTTCTGAAACTGTTGTCTACACAAGCAAGCAAGCACACTCTGGCAGAAATGGTTCGGCTTTTTCCCCAGCGACAATAATAGCTTCATGACACACAGTGGGGCCCTCTATGCACTGTCTGAAAAAATATATCAGGAAAAATGAGTTAGATAAAATCACTAAATTGTTGTGGTGATTCAGAGGTTTAATCTGAAGACATATTTGTCTTTGTTGGTGTCTCTGGTAACTTCTCTCTTTTGCCATAAATACTGGCAAACTGGATTTTAAAAAGGCAAATAAGATTAGAATTGGAACTGTCAGAGATGCACAAGGGAAACTGTGTTTTAATGCTCAGCAACTTGGCAAAGTCTTCAGATTTTTACATTATAGATGCATGTTCTGTATTATTTTATTAATACTGTTGCTTAATACAAGTTTGCCATGGTCCTTTGGCTAGAACAATAAACCTGTGAACTGAACTGAATGAAAAATGGATGCAGTTGAGATATTAGTTTAGATATTAACAAATATAGAAATTTGCTTCTGGCAAATAAAGTTTGTCTATTTGTATTGGGTGAAGTCCAGCACAGTGCAAGCCGACTTCCACTTGTGCAATGGAACTTTCCCATCCACTCCTCCCACACGAAGCTCCTTTATGTCCCCAGATTTGTTCCAGAGGATCCAGTCCCTCAGAATAGATTCCCCCCACATTGACCTTTCCCCTTTTTATTCCCCATTATTTTTATGTGTGGTATTGCAGGTTTTGTTTTTTATATTTTCTATATTCTTACACTTGATATTGTGTGTATATGTATATATGATAATATTTACATCATAAGGTGGGGGTGGGGAACACAATGAAAATCGAGAAAACAGAATGAAGATTTCTGTGCCAGACTGAGTGAAAATACACTCAGTTCCCATCTTGTAAAAGCACTGACCTGAAGGAAGAAAGTAGATTTAACATAGATGTGTAGAGTATTGAAAGGTGGCTATGGAAGGTAAAGATGAAGAGCTGGTAAACTATGTGGCAAACCTAGTTCTCTCTCTCTCTCTCTCTCTCTCTCTCTCTCTCTCTCTCTCTCTCTCTCTGCAATGAAAGATTTCAACATATACCAAGAAGAGAAGGAAGAAGGTTTTGGTTAGAGGTGGCAGGTCAAGAAGGCAGAGACAGCCGTCTGCTGCTTGGGTTTAATATGCTGAACAATTTACAGTACTTTCTGCTTGGAGTACAAACTGGAGACATGACTGTGAGCCTGAACGAACACTCCCTTCCTACTTCAAGGTCCTCGGTTCATTCTAAGCAAAGAATATAGTCATTGACTTTACAGTATGCACTGCATATCACATGTATAGAAAATTCTACTTTTAGGAGTATGTGCATACATTGCTAATGAGATGTGTTTTCTTGATCTGCCCTATATATTCAAGATATTTCCCTGTCCTGAAAGTAGAGTTTCTTAACTCAGGAGGAGACCATAAAGTGGCTTTTTAAGACTGGACTTGACTTGATTTTTTTTTTTGAGGGGGGGGTTTAAAAAAGCAACAACAAACAGAATAGTGAGTTCAATTTTATCACCTGCTTACCAAGTAGCCAATTATGGGAAGTGTTCTATCCTGCAAGGTGCAAGTCAGAGGTTACATGTGTTTTTCATCACAAAGAATCATACTCTTAAAAGTTTCCGAAAATTGAGGAGGAGGAGGACAACAGAAGAGAACGAGAGAGCGACGGTCTGGCCAAGGAAATTTAGTAGCAAGAGCACTGGAGAAGGAAGGAAGGCACTGAGAATGGTAGTTTTTCCACAGGAGGGAAAGAGAGAGAAGTAAGCTCTCAAATCTCCCCTATGATGGTGAGCTAAGACCCCCTCTAGGCCAAATAGCAGAGGCCAGGAAGAGTCTCAAGCCCCCCGTCTCCTGATGTTAGAGGGAACTGAAAACATCCCAAGGAACTGAAAACTAAGAAAGCTTCGGAAAAAGAGAAATGCCCACTCACTGGTACATATACTCCCTGCATACTTTTTTAAGGCATAGCTTATTCTTTCCTAATATACATACATGTGTTATTTGTCCAGAAGTGTGCGTATCTATCTCTCTGTCTATTTCCCCTATGAGTAGTCATTTGAATACAAGGATGAGGAACCTGCAACACTCTACATGTTGTTGGACTACAACTCCCATCATCCCTGGCCATGCTAGCTGGGGCAGATGGGAATGGGAGTCCAACAACACTGGGAGAGTCAGAGAGCACTTCCTATCCCTCTTTTAATATAATGCTCTTAGGGTTGGTGCACCATGGGCATAGCTGGGGGGTGCAGCTGTCCCCCCAATCAAGTAAATAAATAAAAATACTTAACTGACCAATTGCATCACAGATAACTCAATTCTGCCCCCCCCAGCATAAAGCCTGCCCCTCCTAAAATAAACCTTGGCTATGCCTATGTGGTGTATCTGTGTCAATACAGTCATACCTTGGTTTTCAAACTCCTTGGGAGTTGAACGTTTTGGCTCCTGAATAATTAAAAACTGGAAGTGATTGTTCCGGTTTTTGAACCTTCTTTGGAACCCAAATGTGTGACGCAGCTTATGCAGCTTCCAATTGCCTGCAGGTGCTTTCTGCGGCCAATCAGAAGCTGCGCCTTGGTTCCCAAATGTTTGGGAAGTCGAATGGACTTCCAAAATGGATTCCATTTGGTACCGCTGTATAGTATAATGCTTAGAGTGGTGGACAAAGCTGGCTTCAGGTTTGAGGGTGTCCTCACTGAAATGTCCCTCCTTTGTTGGTGGTGTGGGATATCCAGCCTCATATTAGCAACGTGCTTGAGTCTAATTAATACATGAAGGGGTTAAGACCATAGAGTAAGCTGTCCTGTTGGGCTTCACTAGGTCACTGCCCCTCACCTTGGGAAGGCAGGGTTATCAAGCATTTCCCATGTCCCCATGTGAACCCTACCAGTAAAGAGGTCTAAGCCAGATGCTCCAAGTTTAGACTACATGGCTTAAGCAAGCCATCTTTGTGTTTCTATACAAATAATTTAGAAACTCTCATTGCTTTGGAGACTAAGTCTTATTGGGATTGATACCTCCTTTTGATAGTAAAATTACACTTGCTGATAAAGTGCCCAGTGGATATGAAGCTCTTGTTGACCTCAGCATATTTAGTGGGTGCTCAGCTTTTACGACAATCATCTATCACTGAGACAGAGGTCTCCTAGACACATTTTGAGAATGATGGCCCCGATATCTAATCACGCATACCTGTTTTGGAAGGTGCCTTTACGTACAAACTCCAAAACTTTTCTTGCTCAATGTAATATATATATATTAAATGGTTTCCAAAAATTTGTTTCTGAAGGTCAGCATGGGCACATGTGAAGACACAGTGAGAGATCAATAAGTGGCATTGGTTGGCAGTATTTGCTGGCACACACACACACACACAATGTGTGTGTGTGTGTGTGTGTGTGTGTGTGTGACATAATACCAAAAGGGAAACAAAATCAGACTATACTGAATCACTGAATTCTTACATACTGTTGCAGGCTAAGAGCCCCAAGACACAAGGAATTAAAAAGCAGGCTTCATTTGAGAGATTATCAGGAAACAAGCCATTTGCCACGAGTGGTTCAGCTGCAGAAATAGACTGGAAGAAAAGAAGAATGAAGAAGGTAAATATTTAATATTTCAGTCAGGGAAATGAGCATGCTTATCCAATCAAAACACAAAGAGCAATTCAGTGACAAAATTATATATGCGAATTTAAAAATGAAATGAAATGAAGTAAGCAAATAAAGGTATTCACGGCTTTGTACTGGAGTTTTGTACTGGAGTTAGCAGGACTTGAGTAAAAAAATGGGGCAGTGGGGGAGGTCATTTGATGTCAGGAGGGATATTACACACACACACACACACACACACACACACCGCTCTTCATTTGAGGTTCATAGGGTGGTTTACTATAAAAAAACACAAAAATACATAACAATATAACAAGCAAAAACAATAACCCTACCAAACAATTTGAAAGACCATAAATTGTTTAATTATCCAAAGGCCTGGGAGAACAGTGGTGCTTTTGCCAGGCACGAAAAGATACACAAAGAAGGCACCAGGTAAGTCTCCTTTGGGAGTGCATTCCACAAAACCAGGACTTTGAATTGGGCCTGGATTGGCATTAGAAGTCCATAACATATTGCCCCAGTGAGCAACCAGGCTGCTGAATTCTGCACCAGCTAAAGTTTCCAAATGACCTTCAGAGCAGCTCCACGTATAATGCATTGCAGTAATCTAACCTAGAGGTTACCAGAGCATAGGGTACCAGCCCAACCTGATGGCAGGCATTCCATGCTGCTGAGGCCACAAGAGCCTCAAGCGACAGCAGTGGACCCAGAAGTACCTGCAAGCTGAGTCCCGTTTCCAACTGAAGTCCATCTGTCCATAGCTACCACAAGGCGATGAAATTATTGTCATATGCTTGTGTCTATGCTGCAATTTTAATGCAGCAAGTAGGTTTAAAAGCCATGTTTTTTCTTCTCTTGCTCATAGCAAAACTGGTTAACTTAATGCAACCCTTTTGAAATGCTGGTCGTCACAGTGAAACATTGGTAGTGTTGGTTATTTTAACCAAACCAGATTGTTATTAATATATTACCTTCAAGGTGCAATCCTGTGCACAGTGCATAGGTTTGCAGTGTCATAAAACTGTAATGGGTATTGTACAAGATAAATCTATAATTTCAGGTGCAATGCCATATTCTAAATATGACAATGCTTTCCTTAACAGGACATTGAATGTGGGTTTACAGTATTAAAATAAATACATTACTGTCCTACGCATACACCTTGTTATGATGAAATCTCAACACATCTCAAGCTTTCCAGGTTTCAGGTTTCCTAATCCACCCCTACCAAGCCACCAGAAGGGCTTTGTCCAGCTCTTGCAGCACCGAGCTAATTTAATGACCGACCCTGGATTCAGAAAGACTTTTGTTGTTGATTTTAAGACCAAGATTAGAGCTTTTATAATTACGTAAGTGTTCTACTTCATCATGAAAAAGGTTTGTCCCTTTAGCAATGAGAAAATTAAGCAGTTATACAATGGATACTTAAGCAAAAACAAGCCAGCTATAAAGGAAGCATTACTTAGTGTGCCTCCTTATAGAAGGAGCAGTGGTTTTTTTCTGGGGGATGCAGGGGTACGCATACCCCTAAACATTTTGTGAATCTAATGGGAGAAGAAACTAAACATTTTAAAAATTTTAATTTCTTCTCTAGCACTATGAATCTTCAGTTCTGTTGCTACCCCCGATGGCGGCCTCATTTCCTGAGTCTCAGACAGAATGCGAGTACCCCTAAACATTTTTTTTCACAGAAAAACACTGAGAAGGGGCATTGGTGATATTTTTGGGGGGTGGGTTGGTGAGAGAAGGAGACACTGGGAAATTCCAAACTTGTAAAATTATTTGTTCACTCTTTTTTTTACCTTCAGAACAGTTTGTCAGTAGTCATGAAATGAAATGTGAAGGTAATTCAAAACAAAGAATTGAACCACTCACTTATAATTATGATGAGAATGACTGCACATACGATACCCAGGATGATCATCATCTAGAGAGGGAGAGAGAGGGAGAGTCAGTTCAGGGGAGGAAAACAGAGAAAGGTTAGCTTTGCCTGTACATTTGGACAGGCTGTTTGCCTTCTACAGCTGATACTTCAGATTTCCCAGGCAACAAACATGTGCTGTAAGAAAAGTAGATCATGATCTACTCGTAAGATGTCTGGGCAACTTGCAACAGATTGCCATGGGGTTTCTGACTCCCAGTCATTTAACAATAGCTAAAACAATTAGGCTCCTCCCCCACCAAAATCAGACCGGTGAAAGGCAGAAATGCAGAAGTGAGGTTTGATCTGAAAGTACTGAACTCAGTTCTGGTACTGAAAAGGTGCTCTCTTCCTTAATTTGATGTGTACGACCTCCCACCTCTATCTATTTTGCACCTGACTTTTGTTGGTGGATCTTGGGGTTCAAATAAAAACACAGCGGCTGCAGCAGCAGGCTGAATGTCTGGCCACCCCTAGTTTAATCTTTGCACTCGTTCTTTTGGAACTATGTCCTGATTACACCCTTGCAGTAGTAACGTTTACCTTGCAGTTTTTCCACCAGTTTTTCCTCTTCAGTTTAGCTGCACTAGTTTCAAACTGGGAGGCACCAGCTTGCAAGGCGTCCGCCCGGTTATCCAACTCCGAAAGCTTCTGGTCTCTTTCTAGTACTTTGTCCACATTGACTCGCATTATATCCACCACCTGAAATGGACATATCAATAGCTTGTAAAACACTGGGGTGGTGACCTATAGGCCTAGTCAGGTCTTTCCCCTCCATGCAGAGAATGAATGTATGGAAGGAGAAACAGAGAGCTATGCTCTTCATCCTTGTGCCCCCCCACCACATTTTCAAACTTGTGCAACGTCCAAAAGGTGAGACTAAGCATCTTCAGACCATGGGCAAATTCATGGGCAGATGTCAGGTATGGGGCTGGGGGAAGCAGTGATGTCCTACTGCCAATTCCAATAACCCCTCTGTCTATTTGCTCTGTGCAGGAAAGAGGAACAACTGAATTAGTCAAATACAAGGCAGGGATTGATGGTTTAAACGCCTTAGGCTGTGATGGAATATGCAGAAATGGCAAGACTAACGTGAAAGATCAGAAACCAGGAAGAACAAGTGTTTTTAAAAAGACTGGAATAACTTTATTGTATTCTTAAAAGGCCACTGTAGACAGTTAAAATCATTGGCAGGGATACAATGACACTTGCAATGTGAAATGAATTTTGGTTACTATGATTATATAATAGACGGATAATGGTAAAAGATGCAGGGAAAAAGGAAAGGAAAAACTTTTTAGAAATGGAACCTATGGAAGGGGGAAGGAGGTCTGAAGGTTTGAAAGAACCTTGTTATTTTTATGATTTGGAATGGTTATAGTTATTGTGTATAACTTTATGCAAAACTAATAAAATTTTTATTTAAGTAAATGTCTTAGGCTGCATTTCTAATCGCACTTGGCAGGAAATAAGCCCCTTAAGTGATACTTAATTCTGAAGGAAACACCCAAAGGCTAGGGCTGTTTATTTCCATTTAGAGAAAGAAAAGAGTAGCTATCTTAAATGAAGAAGCAACCAAAGAATTCTAATTTCAACTATTTAATTTCAGCTAACGGTGAAGAAAGTGAAACACTCAAGACTGAAAAGTTTTCTTAATGAAGTACTCCAGTGAATGACAGCTGCAAATAATACCAAACTGATTCAACAGCTTGACATTTTTCACAGAAACACCCAAAACTGTAATAGTAATAGATTTTATTATGGTGTGGATGTTTAGTGCCACCTTGAGGATATGTTTAATATGGCACCACATATTAATGGACATTTTCTAAGGATCTTTTCAGATGGACTCCCCACTTCTCCAAATTGCAGCAAATGGACAAGAACTGTTATGTGCTTGTTCTGTGAGATCCAAATGCAATCCCCCAAATGCAATGATTCTTTTGTGGGACTATTGCATTTCCCCAATACCAATGCCAGTATTTTGTAGGAAACTGAGCACAGATTTTCTGTTCCTGCTGCTGCTCCCACATTGCCACTTAATGCTGTCAGCTGACTTGGAAGTAGAGGGGGAGGGGACACAACTGGCTTGGCTGCAGGTTTGTTCTGGGACAAGAGGCAGCTGGTGGAAACCTGCTGTTTGCTGTTAACATGTGTGGCTGAAATGCAAATTGGCTCTCACCTCTCTCCTTGGTCTTTGATGGTGGCAAGAAGGTGGCAGGAGATGAGAAGGTGGTCGATAAGCAGCAAACGTTGGCCTGCTGGCTGGCTTGCTGGCGGACTGGCTCATTCACTTGCATGTGTGAGGGCGGATGCAAGTGCAGAGTAGTGAGACAGAAGTGGTGACTCAAGCAGGCATGGGGGGAAAAGCAAGCAGCAGATTTGCAGAGGCTGGTGGGTGGCAGTGGCAGGCTGAGCTCTGAGCTCAGGGATAATAACAACAGTAGTGCAAAAAGGCGGGTTGCCTGTTATATATTCAGTGGTCTGTGTTGCCTGAGCTTGAGTCTGGACTAAGGATTCTGAGCTCCTGTGTTCTGATTGGATACATGATGTCCAATCACAGAACATTTCAGGGTTTGGGCTGCTGCCATTGGCCCTTGAACTCTGAGTTGTGATTTGCAGCTTGGAAGTTTAGACAGCCAATCATGTTGGGAGTGGGAGTGGCCCAGGCTTTCAGAAATGTATATAAGCAGTTGCTTTGCCCCTGTTACCCAATTATGTAGTCAGTGAAGGTTCTTGCTGTTATCACTGTGTCTTGCCTCGTGGGAACTCACCTACACTTCATCGCCCACCCCAAGTGGGCCAAATGGGGAGGTCGCCTGTTGGGCCGGATTTGCTTCATGCGATGAAGGCTCCCCACCTCTACTTTAGTGGATTTCTTCCCACAAACTCCCAGTGATGTTAGCTGTGTCCTGTGCATTGATGAGAGACAGTGTTTGACTCTGCTTCTTGTGTCTGTCGATGCATGAAGGAATGAGAGTTTGTGTGCCTGTCGCTTTCTTATGCCTGTCTGTGTTGTCCGAAGCTGCCCCAACTATGCCCTGTTCCATCTTCAGCTTCTGCCTTAAACATACAAGAGCTTTTAAGGCAGATGAGAGACATAAAAGACGATGCACAGAACCTCGGACACAAGAGCTACTCAATCCTCACCATGTCCACTTGGAAGTATTGAATTCAGGCAGCTTACTCCCAGGTAAGTGGGGCTACGATTGCAGCTTTAGTCACTTCAAGAAACATGAAAAAGGGTAGACCACCACAATACAACAACAATGCAGAATTTGTTACATGAGTTTTCTCCTTGGGACAATGACAGTGCACCATAGGTGAGTGGCATATTCAAAACTGGCACTCAACAGATGACCCAGATCACAATCCTGAAATCCACAGACCTCAACAAAGACAACGCAAGGTGCCTTGTGCTCAGCTCACCTCATTCACTTGAGCCTGTGTTTGCTGCAGCCTACGATTGCTGGTCACGTTGGTCTGGAGTGGAGCCCCTGCTGCACCTGGACTGGGGGCTCCTCCTGCACCTTGGGAAGGAGCTGCTGCTGACCTAAATCAGAAACCCAGCACATATTTATACCCTTGTGAAGTGAAGGACATGAGGCAGGAGTTGGTAATGCAGGTGAGCTGTGCATAAGCAAGCTGCCAGCTAGCTCTGCCGAGGTTCTTTTTATTAGCACAATATGCAAAACCAGTCAGATACATTTTGGACTGTGACCTTTACACATCTTCCAGTCCCAAGATCGAGGGGTGGTACAAAGTTATTTTGGCACCTGTTTCCACCGCGTCATTTCCCCCTTGAACAATGTGTGACGAAGGAGACAAAGGTCACAGACAGGGCACGGCAGACCACTGAGAAAGCCAAAGGTTAGATAGAGGGCATGATGTTCAGACAGCTGTGGCTTGTCTGCAGGTGGAAGTGTGCTCCACACCCGGCAGTCATTCCTTCACCCTTGTATGATATGGCTTACATCCTAACCAACGTTCCACTGGCAGGAGCATCACGCAATGTTGTATTTTTCTCTAATTGCTAAGTTACAGTTCTGAGAAAATGAGAACAAGCTACAGTGCTCAGAATTCTTTGAGGGGAAAGGATGTGCTTCAAATGTGCTTTAAAGGCATAGAGTGCACCCAGCCAACCCCACTCTCTTCTCCCAGAATGCTGGCTATGGAAATATCACCCCTTGCCCCTGCCTTTATGACACGGTTGAGCAGATCTCTCTTAATTTGAGGGCCATATTGTGTCATTAGCAACTTTCTGGGGGCCACACATACCCTCCAATATTTATCTGATGAAAATCAGGATGTGCTATTTCATCATCATCATCATCATCATCATCATTATACCCTGCCCATCTGACTGGGTTGCCCCAGCCACTCGAGGTGGCTTCCAACATATAGAAAAACATAATAAAACATCATACATGTTAAAACCTCCAGATACAGGGCTGCCTTCAGATGCCTTCTAAAGGTTGTATAGTTAATTATCTCCTTGGCTCAGGGGTTGCATAACTCCATACCCTCCATACCCACATGCCTTTAACCACATGCCTCAAAAGTCACAGACTGTGGTGTGGAAGTATCTGAGCACACCATCTTGTTGAAGGGAACCACATGCAGGCCATTTTGGTTTCTAGGATGAATGTAAGGCAGGATATCAATGTAAGGGGGGGGAATAGATAAATGTGGCTAGGGCCAGAGGCAAAAATACGATGGTGCAATTAATTTGAGGCTCTGCCTGTGTATAGTAGGCTATGTTTGAGCCACCCAAAAGTCTTTGGTTTCTATTCCTCTCCCCACAACATTCATATCTATCTCTCCATTCTCTGTCCGGGCAAGGAAGAGGCACCCTCACAGTTCAAGGGCACATTCCAGCCTGAAGAAGGGGAAAAAATCCCTCAAGGAAGGTGAGAAGCAGGGCTGGGTTGGGTTGGGTGCCTGTGGTAACCAGGGCCAGATTGAAAGTAGGGGGACCAATAAAAGTGACTCTTACTTTTGCCTGATAAGGCTACATTTCAGCCACACCTAAGTCAGAGGTTCTACATGTACACATTGTTTTCCATCCAGGCAAGTAAGAGGCATTTTCACATTTGAAGGACAAATTCCAGCCAGAATTTTGCACACTGAAGGGGGACCCAGGCACGTCACAGCCCATTTCCCCTCATGGGGTGCAACGAAAAGTGCTTGAAAAAGATTCCTCAACTTTGTCCTAGGGCATCACTGTCCCATGTATAAATCTAGGAATGCACAAGGCAACTATTTGCACAGTTTCAGGCCCGGAAGTTTAGTGCTTTAACCATTGATCTGCACCACCTCCCTTCGTTGATCCGTATTTCACATTTGAGGTCAGCTTCCTAAGGTTTGTAAAGAATGAAAACAAAACTGAAACATTGATATACGAATGAGAGGAAATTGGCATTTGTTTCTGTTCAAATTAATCCACAAGGCAAGTCTTTTCTCTCCAGGAGCCTGTTTTTCATTACCAAAAACATCCCTTTGGAGGTTTCCTGACAGATCCAATCTGTACTGGTGGCTGAACATCGGCCAGCAAGTCTTCCTCACGCCCACTGGCCTGACAGTTCCTAATGATTCCTTCCTCCCACACTCCTGTGACTCACTGTCCTTTCTGAAAGGTCCCTCGTCATTTAATCCCACAGGGAGACAGCCAACCTCCTCTAGAAGTGCCAAAGAAATCCCTGGGAATGAAGCAAAATGCAAAAATGAAACAGCATATAACAGCAAATGATTAGGGATGGGATGAAAACTGATTCAGGTTGCATGAATCAAGAAGGGGGTTGCATGGAATTCTGGCCAGCTGAGCAGGATTCCTCCCCCTGCTGCCACAATTATTTTGAGGAAGGAATGTGCTTTAAATATGTGGTGTGTACACAGCCTAATAGTGTGTTATTAGGGTATATTACAAGGCATCCAGTGAGTGTCTCTAGAGTTCCTGGAATCTTTCACCTTCTCACTTTGAAAACTATAGGCACAGAGCTGGAATAGTCCCTAGGAAACTGCAAAGGGGCCAGGAAGTGTGTGGTTTGTCACCCTCTGTTTGTTTGTGTGCTGCTGTTATAATCTATTGTTTTAACTATGAATTTATTGTTCTGCTGCATGCCTATAACTCGTTACTGACAGTGGTTGCCATCTATGGTAGGGCAGAGTCTATCAGTTGGCTGCCAACATTGCAATGATTGATCATACAGCATATAACGACATTAGTAACACTGCCTACTACCAAAGACACATTGCCATGCTGTGAGAAATGAAGATCAGTTTGTAAGAGGCTTTGCAGTGGGTTTATATGCAAGCTGAGAGGCTTGCGAATTCCTCTGTAAAGGTAAAGGACCCCTGGACAGTTAAGTCCAGTCAAAGGAAACTATGGAGTGCAGTGCTCATCTCACTTCAGGCCGAGGGAGCCAGCATTTGTCCACAGACAGCTTTCTGGGTCATGTGGCCAGCATGACTAAACTGCTTCTGGCACAACAGAACACTGTGACAAATGCCAGAGAGCACAGAAACACCCTTTACCTTCCCTTCCCGCCAGAGCAGTACCTACGTATTTATCTGCTTGCTCTGGTGTGCTTTCAAACTGCTAGGTTGGCAGGAGCTGGGACAGAGCAACAGGAGCTCACCCCGTTGTGGGGATTCAAACCACTGACCTTCTGATTGGCAAGCCCAAGAGGCTCAGTGGTTTAGACCACAGCGCCACCCGCATCCCTGTAATTGTGAATGCCTACATGCTGCAGAATGCCTACATACTGCAGAATGTCTACAATTCATGCCGGCAGATGACTTATCAAGAAAAAAAATATTTTAAATAGAGTGGTGCAGCAAAGAATAAGTGATGTTCTGAGATGTGACTTCTAAAGCTGATCTGAATAGTCCTCACAAAATTGCAATCTATTAATTTATGATTTGCTTGCAAATAGGTGTCTTATTAGGGCAGCTCCATGCATTATGATTGTTTCTAATGTTTGACATTTGCTGTGTTTTTATTATGTTTGAAGCCACCCAGAGTGTCTGATGGGTAGGGTATTAATAAATGATGATGATGATGGTGGTGGTGATAAAATAGAAAGGGTCTTCTCAGTGGTGGCACCCCAATTTACCGCTCTCTCCAGGGAGGATAGGATTGGTGGGAGGGGGACCTCACAGCATTAACACTCCTATAGATCTTGCTTCCCCAGTAGGTTTCCAGGGATCTCTAAGCCAAGCACAGAGCACCACATGTGTCCCCAGCTTCCAGCATTAGCCCAGCTCTCATTTTTCTCCATCTTACAATGATGGGCATCCAGGCAGGAGAGGTGGAGAAAATTGTCTTTAAGGCAACAGAGCGCACACTTTCAAAATGTGAATAATGGAAACTTAGCTGAGCAGCTAAGACCAGTCTGACAGGTTTCCTCTCATAGACTCTACTCTCACAGATACAGGATCACAGGCGTGGAAGATTCCTGTTGTATTAACCAGACCCAACTCCCTAAACTAGTGGATTTATTACCTGCCATCCCATCTACCAGCTCTTTCTTCTGACTGAGTCAGAAGGTAGCATTTGCTCACCTTGAATCCACAACGAACACATCTGACAAGCACCAAGATGAATCACTTCTGTATGTTAGCACTTAGTAATATTCACACAGCAGAAGGAAGACCTATTGCGGTATAAGGTCCATAAATTTGTTTCCTTTTTTAAGTTGGATAGTTTGGATGATGGATATATTACTCAGACGGGATCTTCTTGGACCCCATGTGAGGAACACATCAGTTCTGCCACTAGCCTAAGTCTCCTTGAAATCTTTTCCACAGGTCAGTAAATTGTGGCTACCTCATAAGCATGGGAACTCTTTTTCTACCTTGTGATCAAAGAGACCACACCATTGCAATAAATGCTAAATAATACTGTTACATGCCACCCCATTCTCTGAATAGTGAGAGATTCCAGGGGTACTAGGGGCTTAGCAGACTCTATGTTTCCTTTTGGACAGTGAGAGATTGTCCTCATGATATATGGTTTATTTACACATATATACAACCTGAGCCTACAATGGAGGGGTTATAGCATTACACCCGCAAGTGGGTCCTGTCTCTCTCTCGTGGCTGCCACATTGGATCCAAAACTGCTAGTCCCCATTGTGCTCTGGCCCCACTTTCTCCAGCTCGCAAGCAAAAAGCCACTCTCCTCTGCCGGCGCTCTCACTGTGCTGCTGAGAAGGATTTATTTCCCTCCAAGGATACAGCCCCCTCCCCAAAAACGTTACACAGTATTTTACAAATTGATTGCGCTTTTCATAAAAACAGGGTCCCAAATGAGCACAAGCAGTGTGCAAAATATTGCAACATGTGCTGGATAAGACTGATTGCCGTTGTCAGCCAATCAGCACTGAGCGCAGCTGTCTCTACAGCAGAACGACAAAATCCATAAAGGTGGGGAAAGCTGGATTTGCCTAGACTGGGGATGAGACTGACCAATGTTGCTGGACTCCAGTGCTCATGCATAGGACTGGCCTAGTCATGAGGCAAGGTGAGGTTTCAGTCCGCAGGATCCACAGGGGCAGCAGAGCCAGCCTCCAAACAACGCATTGCCCACTGCTGCTGCCACTGCAGCGGCAACGATGGCTGAGGCATACTCCTTGGAGGCCAGGTGTCAAAGTCACTCCACACTCAAGGAATGCACACAGCAGAAAGTTAACTCTTTATTGTCAAGCTGGCACTTACAGTCATTCTATGGCTCCGAATACCCACACACGCCAGTCTAGGATCTAGGCCAGGGGTCGGCAAGGCTTAACGGGCATGGGCTGGATCACTCCTGTGGAGATCCTCTGTGGGCTGGACCGGCGCAGAGTGACACTGGAAATCACGTCTGCGCATGTCCGCGGTGCTGGAAATCACTTCAGCGCATGCTCAGACACCAAAAATTGCGCCTGCGCAGGCGTGATTTTCAGTTTCTGGGCATGCACAGAAGCAATTTCCGGCACCGTGGACATGTGCAGACGTGATTTCTGGCATCTGGGCATGCACAGAAGTGATTTCCAGAGCCATGGAAGAGAGTCCCCATGCTGTGCTGCGCTGGTTTAGCGCAGCGCACGGGGACTAGCTGAGTGAGTGGCTCAGTTCGGGGGCGGCTCATGGGCCAGT
Organism: Podarcis filfolensis; assembly: GCF_964270895.1. Classification (NCBI taxonomy): domain Eukaryota; kingdom Metazoa; phylum Chordata; class Lepidosauria; order Squamata; family Lacertidae; genus Podarcis; species Podarcis filfolensis. Next base: position 33,431,213 of record NC_139608.1, on the reverse strand, counting down.
TAAGCAACCCTCATGGGCCGCTTCTGGCCCATGGGCCTTAGGTTGCCGACCTCTGATCTAGGCAGCAATTCCCAGGCCTGCGCTCTACTGAGCAACTGCAGCAACAGGGGCTACTCCCCCTCTACCAGTTTAGGTAGCTCCTCCCGATGGGCTGTGTGTGTACAGCTGGAGACTATGCCTGTGTGGAAGTTGCCTCTGCTCTTCCCACCTCAATTTTCTCATGTTTCTGGATGACAGTGGTGCAGGAGAGGGTGGGGAAGCACCTAGCCCTTCACGTGCCTGACCCCCCTCTTCTTCCAGCCCGTCCTGTGCTCCCCCCTCCAGCTCTGAAGCTTCCCCTGCCTCTGACTCTTGCATCCTGATTAGTACAGGTCACCACAAATCACTGGCCAGAACTCACCATGAGCGCCTCCCTTGTTCTCTTACAAAGGCAATGCAACCCATTTGAGAGGTGCCGGAACTGAGTTCTGGTGAGTTCCAGCTGGAAAAAAAGCCCTTCCCAGGACTTTCCATGACTGTTAAAGTGATATAAGAATGCTTTAAACATATGGTGTCGATATGCCCACAGGGTACACAGTCTAGTCAAGCTATGTAAGCCCTATTTATTTATTAAATTTCCATACCGCCCTTCATCCAAGGTTTTTTCCTAATAAAGGTGAGTGGAACAAAATTTAAAGGGTGGGTTTTTGAGGGGTTGAAAATATGGGCAGTTTTCAATACGTACTTGACAAAATTACTTTTTGCATCCACGATTTCTAGATTATTCTCCAGGGCATGGACAGAAGCTAAGAATAATCAAGTGCAAATTGTTTGGAGAAAAAGCATTCAGATGCCATTTAAAACAGCAACAAGGAAGCATGCAGTAGCCTGTTATAACTATATCTTTATGCTCATGAAGATGCGCATGCAGTCATCAAAAACTGTGTGATACGAAGACTTCCTGTCCCTGTGAAGCAAAAGTGTTGGTACAAGCAGTGAATATATTTACGCCAAGGGTTGTCACACATTTTGCACAGCACGTAAAAACGTTTTCATCTGTGATACGTACTTGCTGATCTTTCTTCCTTAAAAATGATTATTCACACCATTAACCATTGACCAACCGCAATCACAGGAGAGCACCAATAAAACCAGATTCTTGCTTATCACTTCCAGCCATGCCCAGTCCCTAAACTTGGCATACTTTTAGTAAACACTGCCAATTAAGGATGTGTGAAAACACACAGGAGGAATTCTATTTCTATGCCTGTTTTCCCAAGTCTAACAAATCTTAACATACGGTGCATATCTGGAGGTGAAAAAAGAGAGGAAGGACACAAAAATACTAGGGAAAGGAGAGGGGAAAAACACAGGTCAGCAACTTCTGGAGGCCAAAGATTACGGACAGGGGCAGTATTGCTTCTGAATACCAGTTACTGGAAACCACAGAAGGGGAGAATGATCTTGTGCTCAGGTCCAGGTTGCAGGTTTCCTCCAGGCACCTGGTTGGCCACAGCCATAACAGGATGCTGAACTGGATGGGCCACTGACTTGATTCAGCAGGCTCATCATATGTTCCCCACCGCTAGTGTATAGGATGGTAGCCTTAGTGTTACTTGTTTTGTTCATCCATCCTGCATCACAGGTTTACCATTAAAAGCTTCAAGCATTAATACTCCCAAAGAGGCACTGGGAAAGGAAATCGCTATCACTTCTCCATTTGTGGTGCACAGATCTACCTTTCAGAGACTGATGGGGCAAGGCAGGGCCTGGTAAAGTCTTCCCCTCTCCACAACCTTATGATTTTATGAAGTGAACGATAAGTAGCAAGCATTGGCAGCTATCCTTGTTGGTCTGCCCAAGACATTCTGTTGCCTGAGACAAAGGACCATCCCCTTTCCCCATTCAACACACCCTCCACATTCAATCCAAACTGGTAATTGAATCTTACTTCAACCCTGTCAACGGGACGGGATGCTTCAACACACCTGAGGGCAGCAGGGCAGCTTCGGGGGCACTGGGCAGCCCCCTGTATGGAATCCGCAGTTGTGCCCTCAAATGCTTATGCTTCATTACTGGCTTCCCACCCTCCAGTACCTGCTGCCTGAGGCAGCTGTGTTGCTTACCCTAATGGTAGGGGTGTGTGTGTGTGTGTGTGTAGGAGGTAGAATAAACTGCCTGCAAAGCTGAGGGCTGAATAATCTTCTGCACTGTCCACGATCTTTTGCAAACTACTTAACAGACATCCAGGAATGGAAGAGTAGTGAACAGTAAGTGTTGAATCAGTAGTGTTGACTCATCATCCTCTACAGGTAGATAAAACAAAGGGAGGAGGGTAAGTCATTTCCTGGGATGAGACTATAACAACAGAATGTTCCATTTTATCTATATGCTGCCATTAAAACCTGCTTTACCTCTGCAATCAGGCAATGTGCAAAAGCTAAAAGCGCATGAAACCCACACCAGTGAAAAAGATTCTGTTGTTATCCAGGTGTAACAAAGGAAGACAATGCATCTGCAGGGTGACAGAAGGCCAGGATGCCAGGAACAGAAGGTCATTCAATCAGTGACTCATTCCCTGGGAAGCACTTACAACAGAGATGACTGCGACCAGTGATGCTGTCAAGTGAGACAGGGGACCAGTGTGACGCACTGAGTCAGGTCCCAGCACACCCATCTTTGACTCCCACTCACCCATGACATTTCCAATATGATCCTTTGGCGGTAACATTTCCAGCTGGTGGCTTGCTTACGGAAGTCCCAAAGGCTTCCAAATGTTTCTTTATCTAATTTTAAAAGATTGTAAACATGCTTTGATGTTATCAAGGTATCTGATGATGTGAGACTTGCCCTTTCATACAGAACAACCTAATAAGCAGCATGCGGTGGTGCCGGGAGATGGTCATCCCTTCTATTTCCCATGTTCAAAGGCAAGTGCTGATGTAGCCAAAATGGCCATTCTAACTTTTTCTCCCCCTCAAGGCAGTGTTTGGATGAGACACACATTTTGACATCTCTTCATTGATGATTCAAAGCTGTATGATTGCGAGCACCAATCAACATTCTGGCAGCTGCAAATTGAATCAATTCAGATTTCTAAACTGTCTTCAGAGGCGTTTCATACAGGGTGCGTGTGCTTACAGCATGAATGGCCAAAGCCAGGTCCATCTTGTCCAGGAAAGTGTGCAGCTGGTGCACCAACTGAAGCCAGTAAAAAAATGTTCCTAGTCACTATGACCAAGGCTGACATCAAGGGTCACCATGGCTGGGCATCTAAAAATCAACTAGAGGTTCAAGCTTAGTTCTCACCAGGGCCAGAATGGGGATTAAACTGAAGATCTGCTTTATGCAGCGCTAATGTTCTACCAGAGAGTAATGTCCCCTATCTAATATCTTGTTGGAACTTCCTATTTCCAGCAGTCTTCTGGAGACTGTTTTTAAGGAAAAGGCTGGTGCTGTGATGTTTTCATTGCAATGATCTGTTTGTTTTAATAGCTCATATTTATGCATGTGTGTGTGTTCTATTAATGTTTAATTGCTTCCCCTCCCCCAATGTTTTTGGCTGCTTCTATTTTAGCTGTAAGCCGCCCTGAGTCCCCTGTCAGGTTTTTGTGTGTGACTTTGTTTTGAATAAATATGGAAGTACTAGAAAACACACAAAGCAAGATAAATATAGAAGGCCTATTAGTACAGTTGATGTAATGTGGCAGCAGGAAATAGTTGCATTAATCACCAAAGAACAGCCCACGCAAATAAAGGTATTTGACGTCATCCTGCCTACTTGCATACACACAGCTAGGCAACACAGCAGCAATAGCAGTGAACTGCAGGGCAAGTTTATAAATGCTGGAAAGATACAAGGTGCCACATCAAACCAAGCAGTGTCTGGGAAGAATAGCTACACAGTTAAATGAGTTTTATTTTAAATCAAATAAAAATAAAAATATCTTAAGTTATGTGTTTGTTTAATAAGAATTATCCTATAGAGTGCAAGCAAATCAGGATAATTGATTAAGAAACTGATTGCCTGAAGGGGCTGATAGCCAACATCAAATTTTGTGTGGATGCTGTCAATGCGCTTTACTCTTCAATAATCTAGGCAATCAATTTTCGCCTTAGCTCCTTGGGGATAGATCAGTGACATACAGTATATAATGTTGTTAAATGCTTTTTTTCCTTATGAGACATGCAGAGCAAGCTTACACATGTCTACTGAGAAGTACGTCCTGTTGTGTTCAATGGAGCTTACTCTAAGGTATGGGTGCACAGGAGCGAAGCTTCAGGCATGACTAACTTTAGATGAATCATGCCCAATGTCTTGCCATACCTATGGAAGAAGGAAAGCATTTCTAATGGTATGTAAATGTGAAACAATTCAGTTATGATGTACTTATTCAGAACGGCAGGATCTGTGAATCTCTTAAAAGGCAAGCATAAGTATTTACTACATGCCACTATTTTAGGACGCTGGGTGTTGAAAGCCAGACTGTGCAAACATATGTACAATTAGCTTTGTAAAATCTACAGCCCTGTGAGAATTAGCATGGTATCCAAACTTGAAATTTGCTTGTGTGTGTAGAAATGAGCTGACTATACAAAGGTATTTTTTTGGTTTGCTTGGTTATCTCTGGCCCCACCCACAATTGGCAAGTGGCCCTTGGAAGGTTGCCTGGAAGGTTTCATGTGGCCCTCAGAATGAAAAATGTCCCCCATCTTGGTTCTAAAGTAAATCTAACAGGGCTATAGCTTCTGGGAACACCTTACCTGGGGGTAGGTGCTATTCATGTAAGAACAGGGGACAACTACAGCCTAGTGGCTTGTCTTGGGTAAGGTGTTCACTCTGCAATAGAGCAGGGGTGGAGGGCTTCATTTTCTTCAGATAATCTGTTAGGAGCCACATGCCAGTGGAGGGTGGGCAAAAGGCAGAGGTGGGCAGAACCAGTGCAAAAAACATTTCCCCTTCCTCCCTCTGACACGCCTCCTCTCTATCTCAATCACCCTTCCCCATCAGTCAATGGACTGCTGGAAGAGCACAGGTCAGGGCTGTCATATGCTTGACCTGCTCATTTTCTGAGGACCTTTGAAATCAGCCCAGGGTTGCCAGCCCCTGCATGGGAGACCTTGCAAACGTTCCAAAGCCTTTACTTGCTCCTTGCCTGGTGGGCACACCCATTGATGAATGGGTTCTTTTGTATCTGCTTGGCTCCAAGCACCAATCTATGTTTCCATGGGAAGGCTTGGCTTGGCTTGGCTTGGCATGAGATGAATCTCTGGAGCTTGGAGGTATCTGGGAATAAAAAGCTGGCATCATGCAGCCACATTCTATTTTCAGGTGAGCTTGACCTAGAGAAAAACCAGCTCATATTTATACCATAGCTTCAGAATGTGCCTAACTGGTAATGTAACTCATATTTATAGTGCCAAACTGGCTACTCATCCTTTCATATTTTTTGTAGTCGTTTAATAAGTGCTACTGAGTGGCATGTTGCCAGTGTTCTGGAGCAATCAACACAACTGTGTCCATATGGGCTAGCTTTGCACAGATTCACTGGCCTTAATTTCATTCCAGGTTATATCTGTTTATAAATACTGATGTCTATAATATGAATGAAATATGTGAAAACCAGAAAATAGATTTAACAACTGTCATCATTCAGTAAAGTGCTCTGCCATGGGCTCCTACTATCTTTCCAAAACATTTCAATACATATTAAACAGAGGATGTTCTGATAGGAGGTGGAGTTTAACAACATCTGGAAGGCCACAGGCTTCACATCCCTGCTGTAACATTGCTTAGATAAGAATGTTAGAAACACAACACAGCAAGCTATTGAAGATTTAGAAACCTGAGCAGATCATAAAGTCTTGTCTCCATAATAGTAATGTCTATTCTGTCTCTGAGCAGAAGTGTGAACACATTATTCAGCACAAATGACCATCTAGGGCAGGGATGGGTAATCTCAGGCTTGAGGATTGAATGCCACCCTCCAGACCTTTCAATCTAGTCCTTGGGACTCTGTCCAGCCCAGCCTAGCTGTCCTGCTTGAGTGACTCTGCATGGCTGGAATGTACCTTGAACTCTAATAATTATTCTTGCTTGCCTGGATGGAGAGGGAATGTGAGCATGTACAGAAACTAGCCTACTGCACAAAGGTAAATTTCACACTTGTGGCTCCACCCACTTTTGCCTCTGGTCCCACCCACCACTGACATGTGGTCTCCAGAGGGTTGCCCAGAAGGGAATGTGCCCCTCAAGCTGGAAAAGTTTCCCCACCCTGATATAGGTCGATTCACAGGAGGCCAGTGGATATAGAAACACAAAGTAGATACAAAGTCCCAGAGTCCATCTGCAATTCCTTTCCCTCCTCCTCCTTGTGAGAAACACACCAACTCCCATGGTCTGAAGACTCTGCAGGTCAACAGACAGACTGCTTGTGAACTGGTATCTTCAATATCAGCCACCACCTATGTCTTTTTGCCCTTTCTCTCTGGTGAGAAAAGCATGGAACCTAAAGTGTATCACCCTCTGCCAGGAACCCAAAGCTACTGCCCCCAGCCTTGATACCCTTAATTATATTACAGTGTGGCTTTTAATTATAAGCTGCCTTGGGAGACAATCTTGGCTGAAAAGCAGTGTGTAAATATAATAAATAATATAATATAAAGAAATGACCTATATCAAGTCAGGCTAACAGTCTGCCTGTCTAGTACTGCCTGCCCTGCATGGTTGCAGTTTTCTTTGTTTTTGTTTGCCAGGGTTCATTGAAGTCCTTTGCTGAATATGCCAGAGACCAGAATGAAGCCAAGATATTGTGCAGGTAAAGTATGTGTTAGACCACTTCATTGCAGCTCTCCCTGGAGAGGAAGGTTCTGGGTAAATTACAGTCAGCTGCAAAGCAAGATGGTCATCTGATTGCTCCTTCCTACTGCTAGCTTAAAGCTTTCAGCCCACAAGGAGGCAGGTAAGAAATTTTTGCACACCTAAGTGTGGACTACTTGGCCCACCCATTGCTAAAATGAAGGCATCAGACCACTATTTTGCTGTACATCAAGCTGAAATATGTATTGGAGATGTGTCTTAATCAGAATACTGAGTATTTCCAGCCCTCTCTTTACCAACATATATCTTGTAATGTAATCTCAGAAAAGTATATTACCTACTGAACTGCCAGTTATGACTACCTTCAAGTGCCTATAGGTCCAATGCTAAATCACGGGTGAACTCCTTCTTTACTTTAGTGGAGTTCTATTACAGCCTCATTCACCACTCGGCTATACCCCATAAAGCACAAATGGAGGTTTTGTGTTCCACTGTAATCCGCTTCTGCTATTCAGAACAAAATACAGAACAAAAAGCCATCGCACAAAAGCTCAAATCGCAACTTTTCATGGTTCCTAAGCAGGCATGAACTTTCCGCGGACTGTGTTGGCTTTCCTAAATAGAAACCCTCCAGAGGTCCAAGTTTCCCCACTTTCTACTGAAAACAGAAGCCTATCTGGGGCTTGGAGTGTCCCCGCAAAGGAATCTCGACCCCTCGAAGCCTTGTAGCCCTCCTGTAGTTGTAGAGGAAGGAACACGCCCATAGCTCAAGCTGAGTAGTCGGAGTTTTTCAGCACCACAGCTGCCGGACAGCGCCCGAGCGCCGCTTCGACATCACCCGCGTTCTGGAGCCCCCACAGAAAGCCCATCGGCGCTGCTAGGGCGAACCTTTTAAAGACAAAACCAAATAGGCGATACTCACATTGTTCCCCTTTTTATAGTCTCGGCTTTCCCTTTCTCTCTCTCAGTCGCCAGCAAAGATGGCTTTCCAGTTCTCCTTCTGATGCAAACAGCCTCTTAGGATTGTAGGCACTGTTGCTGAGGCGAAGGCACAAGCTACTGAGCATGTCTGCACCTCATCGCTCCCACCCGCGAAGACGAGGAGTCAGTGCGCCGCTTTCCACCTTCTGTATCAGTGGCAGTCCCAGGGCAGCCGGCAGGGGTGGAGTTCTGAATCCTCCTCCTGCCTGGAAAGAAAGAACGAAATCCAAAGCAGCTGCGTAGCGTTGGTAAAGAGGGCTAAACAGTGAAAAGCCAACATCTCTTTTATTTCTTACATTTGAATCCCATCTTTCCTCCAAAGAGTTCAGGGCTCCTCCTTTCCTCTCTCACAACAACCCTGTGAGGTTAGGCTGAGAGAGACAGTGACTAGCCCTAGATCACCCAGGGAGCAGACTTGAATTTGAGTCCCCCCAGTTCTGCACAATGCTCTAATGCAGCCTTTCTCAACCTGTGGGTCCCCAGATGTTGTTGAACTACAACTCCCATCACCCCTAGCTAGCAAGGCCAGAGCTCAGGGATGATGGGAGTTGTAGTCCAACAACATCTGGGGACCCACAGGTTGAGAACCACTGCCTAATGGTTAGAGTCTAACTAGTAGAGCACCCTGGCAATGCAGAGTTACACTTTGTGAATTCCAACTATTTGACCCAGATTACAAAAATGTCCTGTGCAACAAGCACATGACTGTTATGTGATGTTGCCAACTTTTGGGCCAGTCCCTGGTTGCTGTGTCTTTAACAGCAGCAACTAGTGGTTTTATCTTCATGCTGTGAAAAGCTTCACCTTTGGAAGATGCAGAAAGAACTTGCAACATAGGCTTCAAAGGAAGGGTCAGCCCATCAAAGCAAGGGAGTTTTACACCATCATTCTACTTGGTTGCCCAGAGAGTGTAGGGTCCAGTTTCGAATGGGGTTTTGTTAAAGGACTGAAATTTGTTCATTTCAGAACATCTCCCTTTGATGCACTCTCAGGTACCATAGGATGTAAGCTCCCAGTATCTAACAAGAAGCACCATCCATTCTATCCTCCTACAAAGCAGTTTCCTAGTAACATGAAGAAGAGAATGAAAATGCTTAAACCTTCATGTTACATCGAACACACTGAAATAGCTCTGAGTGACAAGCATTTCCCAGTCCTTCATGTATATTTTTTGTTTTAGGTACTCAATAAACATTGTCCCTATATAAGTGTACATTATTGAGTCAAACTGCCAATATATGTTATTTCCATGGTTCAAGGATTCTAACACATGAGACTCTTAGAATGGGCATAAGTGAAACATGTGTCTACTAGGGAGGCTTGCTGACCATGCTAGCTGAATTGATGGAATTTGCAGTCCAACCACAACTGGAGGGCCACAGATTTCTTCTCCCTACAGATCCACAGGTTCACCACCTGCAGAGTAGAATGCAAGTATAAACCATGGTCACACCTCTTGGATAGATCATGAGTTTGACAGGCAGCATGGCCTATTGGATAAAGTAAAAGTTTGAATTGTAAAAATAAAACCAACAAAACCAACAAAAATTAGTCATGTGGCTATGCCCTTGGGATGGAATTCTGTAAGTCTCTCCCCACACTTTGCTCAGGTGAGCTTTCCTCCTCTATCCCTCCCATCCCCATTTTGCTTAACATCTGCATTGGTGAAGAGCTCTGGAGAACTTGAAAGCTTGCTTACAATTTTGTTAATTTTTGGTTAGAATCATAGAATCATAGAGTTGGAAGAGACCACAAGGGCCATCGAGTCCAACCCCCTGCCAAGCAGGAAACACCATCAGAGCACTCCTGACATATGGTTGCCAAGCCTCTGCTTAAAGACCTCCAAAGAAGGAGACTCCACCACACTCCTTGGCAGCAAGTTCCACTGTCGAACAGCTCTTACTGTCAGGAAGTTCTTCCTAATGTTTAGGTGGAATCTTCTTTCTTGTAGTTTGGAACCATTGCTCCGTGTCCGCTTCTCTGGAGCAGCAGAAAACAACCTTTCTCCCTCCTCTATGTGACATCCTTTTATATATTTGAACATGGCTATCATATCACCCCTTAACCTCCTCTTCTCCAGGCTAAACATGCCCAGCTCCCTTAGCCGTTCCTCATAAGGCATCGTTTCCAGGCCTTTGACCATTTTGGTTGCCCTCCTCTGGACACGTTCCAGTTTGTCAATGTCCTTCTTGAACTGTGGTGCCCAGAACTGGACACAGTACTCCAGGTGAGGTCTGACCAGAGCAGAATACAGTGGCACTATTACTTCCCTTGATCTAGATGCTATACTCCTATTGATGCAGCCCAGAATTGCATTGGCTTTTTTAGCTGCCGCGATGTGTTTTTGCTCCTAATGTGTTTTTGAAGGGACGCAGGTGGCGCTGTGGGTTAAACCAGAGAGCCTAGGACCTGCCGATCAGAAGGTTGGCAGTTCGAATCCCCGCGACGGGGTGAGCTCCCGTTGCTCGGTCCCTGCTCCTGCCCACCTAGCAGTTCAAAAGCACGTCAAAGTGCAAGTAGATTAATAGGTACCGCTCCAGCGGGAAGGTAAACGGCGTTTCCGTGTGCTGCTCTGGTTCACCAGAAGTGGCTTAGTCATGCTGGCCACATGACCCAGAAGCTGTACGCCGGCTCCCTCGGCCAATAAAGCGAGATGAGAGCCGCAACCCCAGAGTCGGTCATGACTGGACCTAATGGTCAGGGGTCCCTTTACCTTTACCTTAATGTGTTTTTATATTTTGTTGGAAGCCTCCTAGAGTGGCTGGAGCAACCCAGTCAAATGGGCAGGAGTACAAATAATTACATCATCATCATCATTCCACAGTCACTGCTACCCATCTCCTCCAGCTACACAGAAAGGAATGTAAAGAGAGTAATAAAAGCCCCCTCTCCATCTCTTATCATATATATAACTCAAGGGTCAATCTTAAGTTGTAACATACCTTCTCTCATGCAATGTTCTCATTGCAGGTTTTAGATCTCTGGTGACCAGATGCAAAGGAGTATAGGTTCCTATGCCTTTAAATGGTTGTATAGAAGAAGAAAGGAATTTTGGCAGGTGTAGCTCATTGTGCAGTGATGAGAAAAGCTGTGACTGAACCTTCAATTTCTCCCAAACAATTAAAGGAACAGGGAACTCAGTCTCCTATCCATAAGTGCATTGGAATTTACTTTGACCAACAAATATTTGCAGAAACTGCATACTTTACTCCAATGAGGCCTAGAGAAACTGGCTCTCTGAATATATTTTTACTTGCAGTAAAGCAGTGTGCTTAAATAGCACACTTAGAACTGGACTCCCTGTGTTGAATGTCCAAGTATGATTAAGCCCAATGATATTATTCCCAATAGTATCAAAGCTCTATAGTAAAAGACTGTTATAAGAAGTCAGAAATTTCCCAGATACCTGTAACAGTCACTATAAGCTACAATGTAGCTTTAGGAAGTGATGCCTGAGTTTTCTTGTATTCTTTTCCATTTTGTGTCATGTCTTTCCGACTGCAAGCCTGTGGTCAGGGTATCTCTTGGTATTATTGATCTTAGAATCATAGAATTGTAGAGTTGGAAGGGCCTCTAGGATCTCCTTGTCCAACCCCTTGCAATGCTGGAATCTTTTTCTCACTGTGGGGCTTGAACTCACAGCCCTGATATTCTCATGCTCTGCCAACTGAGCTATCCCAGAGCTCCCCCCTACCCACCCATGAAGCATTTCATTCCTGAAGAGAAAGGAAAAAATACTACAAATAAACAAATAATTATAATAATTATAAATAAGAGCATGCAGGTAAATTTTATTGAGGTACCACAGGTATAAAAGATCATACATTCAATAATTAATACTGAGATATGAAGCCTGTCCACATTTACACAGATGTACGTCTCAATGAATTAAATGAATTTATTCTCTAGTAAATGTGGATAGGACTGTAAGTTTTTAACAGCAGTTGAAGAAGCCCTACAGCAGTTATTTTACTGCTGTAAAAAAGGAGATCGTTACTGGAAGAGAAGGGGGTCACTGGCTGCATTTGGATCACATTCCTTCCCTTGGTGAATTCTGAGCACTGCAATTTACCCCTCAAAATGTTAGCATTCTGAGCTAACTACAGTGCTTTAAAGGTATACTGCATATGCAGTGCCTCCAAACCAACAAACCAACAGAGGAAAGCTTCGATAGCATGAGCAATCACAACAATTCTTTTTGCCTCATTCACTTTGCTCTGTCTTAGAGCCATTGGAGGTAGTATTCATAGCTGATAGGAAGCTACCTTATCAAGTTAAACCACTGGTCCATCTAGCTAGTTCAGTATCTACAATGACTGGGAACAACTCTTCATGAATTCAGGCAGGGATCTGTCTTGATCCAACTTGGAGTTTGAACCCTCACCCTTAGGCATCCATGTGTTCTGCTACTGAGCTATGGCTTTTCATCCACCAGGTCAGAAAGCATAGAGCCTTTCTCTCATTTGCAGAGGTGATGTCACAAAGGGGTGGGACTTAATTACTGCTGGTAAAATCTGGATATTTGGCAGGTGATGGGAATAGTAAGGTGAGGAAGTCTCTAGGGTGAATTGAAAATGGGACTATCTTCCCCTGTTTCTGAAAAGGGATTTCAATCTGGATTTTGGGTAAATATATTTCTTAATGTGTGTGTGTGTGTGTGTGTGTGTGTGTGTGTGTGTGAGAGAGAGAGAGAGAGAGAGAGAGAGAGAGAGAGAGAGAGTCTGCCCAAAGACCTCAAACCTATAAGACTATGAATTTCACTGTCAGACTGGGCCCCCTTATGCAATTCTATAATTCAATAGATTCTTAAACAGACTATAATTAAGGGGTAGTCAGTATGATGTAGTTTGGGACTGCAGTTTAGTGCAGGAATAGGAATACTTTGCAACTACTTTTCAAAATTAGTTTTAATTATCTGTTCTTAGAAGTAATTATTGGGAAATGCTTCCAGATCTGACAAATCACCAGGATGAGCCAGAGGTACTTACGGAGACCGAGAGCAAGTGTAAACTGTGGGGCAAGTCCATCAGCCAAAAGTAAATACAATTACTAAAATATCAACTGGAGAGCAGAGAGACTAATGCAATTAGAGTAGGCAAAAGGATCTGTCTTGGAGATGCAGTGACACGTCGCGGAAATGAAGACTAATCAGTTGATTTACCAAAAGGAGAAAGAAATTGTTTATATGCAGCACCCTGAGCAACAGTTCACTTTCTGGCTTTGCGCTTGCTTCATTACCAGAACTGAATTCTCCTTCCCATGCTCTGCATACACGGGAGACTCTTGTTGCTTCTACCACTGCTCTGTAAGGGTCATTTGGAAAGGGAGAGAGGCAATTTTTAAACTTAGCAACCATTGCTGCTTCTGATTTGTTGTGTTAAGAAGTAGGCACACCTGGCCATGTCTTCTTTCTTAGGGATCCCTGAAGCTGGAGTTTTCATTGCCTGAGACGCGCTGCTTTCCAAAGATGCCTGCAGGTTAGTACGCAACTTGGACTTATGACCATCCCACCTTCCCTTGGGGAGTAGGCTCCTTATGTGCAAACATGATGATCAGAGAGCATACTTTTGCATTCTGCTCTGCCATTGAGACAGGCCAGAGTTTCAAGAAGTCAAGAAGGGAAGAGGGTATCGGTGAGGCAAAACACTGCAGGAAAAAGGATGGGCATCTCTTTAAGAAGAGGCTTTCAACACTCAGTCTCTTTTCTGGACCTTCACGGGATGTGATGTAAGTGTTTCTCTTTTTAATATTTTATTTCTAATGAAAACTAAAAATGCTATGGGTCAAACTAAAATGGGACACCGGAGCCATTGTGAACATTGAGTAATCATGAAAGGGAAAAGGTTGATCAACTAAACAGCCGAGACAGACAAGGCGGCAACATCAAAGAGTGCCATATTTTCAGGTGGCTCCATTGCCCTGAGCAGCAGCTTGCTATGCAGACACCAGCAATTAATAACATCTTGGGGTTCTTTCAGACCGTTGCTATTTTTTGAGTGGGATTCATTTACTAATTGGCAAATTCGGTTTGCACAATTACAGCTGATTAGAGGGTTTGCACAATAAAGTCACTTCCCCCAAATACTGGAAGTTTTGTGATAAGGAAAGCGATGGGAAATTGGGGGGTATTACTTCTTTGATGCAGCTTCATCTAACCTGCAAGCAAATTGGAATAATGCTTGTTAACTAGCCAGTGTCCTTGAATCTCCCTGTGAACAAATTGGGCTGAATGCTTCATAAGCAGCTCATCTGGAAGTGCTGTAAGTTTATCTGCTGTTTGCTTATTAAGGTGCTGTTAAAGGTAAAAGGGGAGGTACAGCCATCCCTCTGCTGACCAGCTGGCAACCCCAGTCAAAATTGCCATTTTCAAGGGCTCAGTTCAAGGTGCTGCTGATTAACTTTAAAGCCATAATTGTTTTACAACCATCTGCTTCCACATTGTCCTTCCCATGAACTATGATCAACTGTGTTTTATTTCATGTGTAATCTGAAAAATGTAGATTTTTGCACTGTGCACCGAAAGAAGAACAATGGTAAGAAAACTCTGGACCAGAATATTATATATAGAAATAATGGGGAATAAACAGAATATGCTTGGTTTACAAAAAGAATATAACAATAGAATTATTGATAAAAACTATTAATACAGTGGTACCTCTAGATACGAACGAGATCCGTTCCGGAGCCCCGTTCACATCTAGAGGTAAACGTATCTAGCGACGGCACGTCTGCGCACGCAAGCGTCACTTTCCACTGCTTCTGCGCGTGATGTCATTTTGAGCGTCTGCGCATGCGCAAGCGGTGAAACCCAGAAGTAATGCGCTCCATTACTTCCGGGTTGCCGTGGACCGCAACTTGAATGCGCTCAACTTGAAGCAAATTTAACCCGAGGTATGACTGTACAACTATTTAAAACCTTCACAAAAATTAAACCCGCAAAAACTAAAAACACATCATTCTAGATATCTGGGTAGGCTTGTCTAAACCAAACTGTATAGCTTACTGGTTACTTTTGTAAGGCACAACACTTTGTTTCATACAAACACTCTTTACAGCGAAATTTAAGATTGTGCTTAACTTCATATTTTAAACCTGACTTTGGAAAGATAATTTCTTTCTAGGATGGTTATTGTCTTACACTACCCAGTTCCTTCTAGAATCCTAAATTTCCCCTCAGCTAGTTAGAATCTGTTCCCACTGTCAGATATACCCTACCAGAGTCCACTCAAATAGTCAGAGATTCCAGTTGCCCACCATGTCTCCAATCCCAGGTTCCTGTCTCACCCATAGATAATCCCTGACTGCACTCTCTGACAGTCCCAGCTGATTATTAACTTAAATTCCTCTCTCTCTCTCTTGATTGGCTGAGCGACTTGTCAGTTGCTGAATCACCATGAGGCAAACCCAGTGCCTATCCCTCCCAGGGCCCTCCTGCTTTGGTGCAGGATATTAGGCTGAGGAGGTAATAAATCCCATTAAATCTTCAAAAAAATACTCAAATGGCTTGATTCCTTTTTTTTGTAGTTCACCAGTGTGATGCCTCCTTCTGCTATGCAGCTCTAAAATTCTATGATTCATCATACATGCAGTGAAAAGTAATAATAATAATAATAATAATAATAATAATAATAATAATAATAGTAAATTTATTTATGCCCATCCACTCTGGGCGGCTCCGAGTCCCAACAGAATTAAAAGCACAATAAACTATCAAACATTAAAAACTTAACAGGGCTGCCTTCAGATGTCTTCTAAAAGTCAGATAGTTGTTTATTTCCTTGTCATCTGGTGGGAGGGCGTTCCACAGGGCGGGCACCACCACCAAGAAGACCCTTTGCCCTGATGCACTTTGGAAAATGGTAGCTGCCACTGACTGTTCAGATCACTATTTTGTCTTGGCTTTTTAGTCCTCAGGAAAATAATGGGCACCTTGAAGACAAGAAGAGAGGTGTGCAAAGAAAAGAGTCCATGAAGCTGAAAGCCCAGAAGGAGATGTGTTCCTTGGGGAAGGCTCACTCTGGGAAAATGTGCCCCAAATGCGAAATTGTCGTCTGCAGGGTGTGCAACATGCTACATACTGAAAGCAGCTTCATTGCTCACAGTTTGCTAGATCACTATGACAGAGGAAGGCACTCATTTTGCTGCTTGGATTCTGAATTTCCCCAAGACCACCATGTATGTAAGCACTGTGCAGGACCATCCTTCTCTCCTGGCAGGTCTTGTAACCTGGCTACATTGGAAACCGAATCTCTACTGCGACTCTCTCTATCCTGACTTTGTAGAGACAAAGTGAAGAAATTTCCTTGCCCTGCATAGCAGGCATTCAATAGCCAGATTGATTCTTTTCAAATGGCTCAGTAGTGTGCACATTGCCGAGTCTGTGTGCAAGGTTAGTATGTGAAATCGCCAACAAAGCACAGGAAGCTGTATTCCTTCTGCTGCATGAAACATACAGTAATTGATTTCACTTCTCAGTCGAGAAAAGAATAGGGTTGCATTGATGCAGATCTTGGCAAGTCAGGCTAGCTCAGTAAAATATATTGTCTGATCTAGGACCTGTTGTCAGAAAAATGTTCGTTGATGTTCTAGTATATTAAAGTTTTATTGAAGTTTTAAACAGTGTTTGTATGTGGGTTGTACAGAAAGACTGAGACTACTTAAAAGCCACTGGGCAAGGGCATTCTCTGGGTGAATCCAGACAACCAGGAGTCGTTCTGGAGACTTGCAATCTCTAGCCACAGCGGAACAGAAAATGAGCAAACTCTGAGATAATACTCTGTCTCAGCACCCGAAAGTATCGGCCTCCTCATGTGGTTACAGGTGCTAATGCAGCAAGCTTTTTCATAGCTGGATTCACACAACAAGGAGCCATTGTCTGGACACCTGGAAATAAAATGGCCTTTCTGGGTAAGTCCAGAGATCCATTTTAGATCAATGGCTTCTGGAGGTTCACTAGTTATTTTGGGGGGTGTCCCCCAGCCCCTTATTTTTCTTTCACATCTTGTCATGGGAGCCATAGATCCAATTTAGGCAAACAGCTACCCAATGTTAAGGTTTGGTTTTGACCACAGATTTGCAGAATCTGCACTGAGGAAAGGTTACTGGTGCTAGAGCATTTGCCTTGTATGCAGAAGGTTCTAGGTTCAATCCTTGGTATGCCCAGGTAGGTCTGGCAATATCCCCTGCCCAAAGCCCTGGAGATCAGCTTCCAGTCTGTGGAAACAATACTGACCTAGATGGACCCGTTGTCTGACCTGGTATATGTCAGCTTCCTGGGGTGTGACCCCCCCCTGCACCCCACCAACAACCTTGTTGTTGTTGTTTAGTCGTTTAGTCGTGTCCGACTCTTCGTGACCCCATGGACCAGAGCACGCCAAGCACTCCTGTCTAACCTACTGTTTGCTAAAGCCTGGGTTCCTTATGAAGTGGTAAGAGACTCCCACATTAACCACTTGGTAAATTGATTGTATTCCCTTTCAGATGTTCTGGGAAGTTAGAGATGTTTGCTCAACCTTGCATCCTTGCTCTCCCTCCCCCCACACATTGGACACAATTTAAATCATGTGGGGAGCCCACATCTCTAGAGCAGGATCCCTCCCTTCAGAGCTCTTCCCCACCCACCCCACATGGATGGGGTGCAGAGAATGTTGTAGGTGGGGCAGAGCCAATAAACGTGCCACAACGTCCCATTATGCAATTGTATTTATGTGAGGGAAGAATGTTTGAAAAGGGCTTGTTTGTATTAATAACCCAAAGCAGGTGATATCAAAGTGGGGAACTTATCTCTGACTTCCACCACTGCAGGCTAAGAAAAGTGGCTGTTTCTTACTGGAAAACAATAGAGGGGAATAAAAGCTTAAGGGTTGAATCTTGGTCTATCTCATAATAAGATGGTCAGATCATCGTTGTTTGAGAGATTCTGTGATCATGGAAGGTATTGTTATCGCTGTGTGTTGTGCGATGAGGAGTTGTGAGGACGTGTGAGAATTAACTGCGAAATTACACACAGTAATGGGTGCCATGAGCTAAACAGCAGCACAACCTTAAAAAAAAAAAATTAATTCCTGAGATCAACTCCAAACAGGGGGGAATATTTTATTGACCTCTTTGAAACACTATCACTATGCATCAACTTTTATTGACCTCTTTGAAACACTATCACTATGCATCAACTTTTCAGAGTGTGAGAATGGATTAACCATCACCTTCCCAAGGCAGAGAACCAGCAAGTAGTGATAAAACACTGCAGCAAGGCATGGAGAGAAATGTCTCTTCACTCCATAGCAATAGAACAAGTCAGTAACTAGGGGTGGAGCAATGACAACCACAGCAAACACAAAGGCAGCCAAGGTCATCTGTTTTCCTTTTAGCACATTTTAACGCCCATGTAAGCAGCAGGCAAACTCCCAAGTTAGCCATGTGGTAAACTGGTCTGTTTTCACCCAGAGTCTGTCAGCTTGGAGGAGCCACACAGTTATCATAGATAACAGCTGCTAATCGGCATCATCCATAATAGCTGGTAGAGGGAGAAGAAATACCTGATTTTTTCTTTAAGCAGCACATACCTAAAGTGATACCATAAAGGAGATGGGCTAGTTCTAGGATGTATTCACAAGCTGTATTCCATAGCCTAAGGGTGTTATGAGGAATAGGATAGTGATGGAAGGATCCCTTCTTCACCTAAGTATTTAATGTTAAAAAAGCCTCTAGCTACCACTTCATTTCACAATCAGTTGCTATAAATCTCTGTGAGCAGGCCATCTTAATTCGTCGTCCTTCCTCTGCAGGGAACAGTTGACTCTTTCAGACTAAAGCTCCACAAAAAATGGTCTGACCACGACAACAGGGTTATCTCAAGCCAACTCCTCTCTAATATCCAGCCCTACACACATCCCTCCTCCAATCCATAACAACTTTTACATGCAGAATAATAAAGTTTTCCCAGGTGTCACTTACATTCTGAACTATTCCCATACTGAATGGGGTTTAAACACAGAACTATAATGAGACCAGAGACTTCTCTTATTTGAAGCCATTTCCAGTCACACATTGAAGAAGCAAATTATTGGGACAGGCAGCGGCATAGGAGAGCCATCCAAGAGTAACGGCAGCCAAAGCCCTTGACAGTATCTTGCAATATTACCTCAGCAGCACAGAAACCACAGAAGCATGACTCCTTTCCTGGACTGCTTTGGTAATGTTGGCAGGCCAGGGATATACACTCTTTCCATTTCAGCATGATGTCTCTTGGAGCTGCTATAACCCTGGCACCAGAAAGCCTTGCACTATGAATTCCTTCTGTACAATCTAGGGCACTATCATACTGGGGCATCTCCTACTTTCTGAAATAACATGAGATGTGACCTATCAAGTAAATTGGCATTTGATCTATTTCTGAGAATACCAGCTAATTGTCAATGATGGGATTAAGGTCTATGGGCCAGGGAAAAACTGAGTAGCCTGCTAGATGTGCAAGTGGCTGGACAGAGGATGGAACTTATGGCCTTAATTATTTCAAGTATCTCAGCTGGAGATATGGTTAGTAATAGAGAGAGCAAGGCTAAGCTTGTTGCCAAATTTTCTGCCCATAGTAAATATTGTATTCATAAGGTGCCTGGTTCTGAGGCAGCAGAAGATCAACAGGCACCTCAGATCTGCTAGCTAGGCCTTCTCCATGCCAGCATGTCGTATGTTCAACTCCTTACTAGAATATGCATTCAGATCAACAGCACTCTTATTTATGTACCACCTTTCTGCCAAGGCACCCAAGGTGCCTCACAACCTCAACACAAACGGTAATAAATGTTATCAGTCTAACTTCAGGAGCAGATGCCACAAGCTCTGTGGGCCTAGGCTTCCTCACTTCCGTCTTCCCTCAGGAACCCACAGGTCTATGTGAAGATGCCTCAGGAAAGGAGGTGGTGGTGGTGCTCCTAACAGATCTTTCTATTGATGGTGTCTTCAGGAACTGGTGATTCCCAGCCTTCTTCGTTTCCTCCTGCCGCCCCCTCAAGGCACACGGGTCTTAGCTCCAGTGAAGGTGGGAGTGGAGCTGCAGCAGAACAGAAGGGCGTTACCTTTCTGTAAATGACCATAGTAATGCCTCCCTTATGTGCAATGGATCCCAGCAACGCCTTTCCACCTGTAGCAGAACTGTTTGATACCTCATGCTAAAGTGCTGCATGGCAACAGTGAAACTGAATGCAAAAATGTTCTTGTGTGACATCTTCAGCCAGCAAAAGCACAAGAACTGATGTACAACTCTTGCCAGGGTTTGCACACAGTGCTAGCACCCGTTTCTCTTTCACTCACAGTTCTTTGAAGGCGCTGCAGTGTAAGGGTTATCATTGGCTTTGAAGGTAAACGAGGGACAGGGTTCAGAAGAAAACTGTGATCACAGGAGATTTATGACAAAAGGGAAGAGCATTCATTTGAACAACTAAATGAAACTATTGAGCCACCCTTGTTTGTTAGGAAAACTAATGGGAATTCAAGTGAATAAATTATAAATGAAAAGCAATTAGGTATTCATTTGTTTTTCACTGGTTTCTATTGCAAAGAAAAATCACAACACTCTTCCAACAGCCTTAACAGGTATAAAAACAATGCATGAAAAGGGGGGAGGAGGGAGAGAACATATAAAAATGGCATCTATAAAAGGGGGACCCTTTATCCTGTTGGAGATTTGGCAAGTCTGATTTTTGGAGGAGTAACAGAAGACTTGAAATTTTTATGCCCAAAGGATATAAACACAGAGAAATTACTAGCAGGAAAAATGGAGCTGGGCCTCACCACCAAAATCAAATCTGAAGAGTATAGGGCAGGGGATGGTTAACTTTTCTAGACTACAAACTCCCATCACCCCTGATAACTGGTCATGCAGTTGGGAGTCCAGCAACAGCTGGAGAGCCACGGGTTAGGCACACCTGGTGTGAGGTGCACCTCTTAGAATTACATATAAAACTGAAACTGTCCAATCTGCCTGAAAAGCACTATATCTGATGCACATGGTATGTGTTGCGTAGTAGTTAGAGTGCTGAGACCAGGGTTCAAATATCCACCCACAAAGTTTACTGGGTGACCTGGTGTAGCCACACACACTCTCAACCTAACATCTCACTGGGTTATTAGTGAGGATAAAATTGAGAACCATTTGCACCATGCTTGGAGAAAAGGTGGAAGATGATAGATAGATGATAGATTAGATAGATAGATAGATAGATGATAGATAGATAGATAGATAGATGATAGATAGATAGATAGACAGATAGATAGATGATAGATGATAGATAGCTTCATGCCACTTAGATGGGATGTTTCACTGTCATAGGCACCAGAATACAAGCTGGATCTCCCATTGAAACACAAACATGGGAATAATTAAGCAGCTGGATTCCAGACTGATGATATAGTATAGTAAATGACAATACTGAAATAAATGACATTTTACATCATGGAAAGAGTAATTGAAAGCTTCTCAGTGCTACTGTGTGTATGCTCACACACTTGTGCATGATTATTGTAATTAGTGTAATTTCACATTTATGACATATTCCTCATTAAGCTTTGGCCTCTTAGCATATTCACAAATCCCCAACATGATTGCAGCTTAATATTAACACAGAACTCTATCCAACTGAATATAGTATACTTTAGAGAAACACAAACACATCTGACAAAGTAAAATAGACTTTAATGCAATTCCTATTTAAAATCATTGTTCTGATTCAAAGACAACTTTATATATAATTACTTTCATTCAATCATCACCAAAGTTAAGAACTACCAGTGTTCTTTGGCGAGTAAGCAGTAGTTAGAAGTCCACCTCGCCACTGTTTCAAAACATTTTATGTTTACATCTTTAAACAAGCAGTTCCTATTGCACTTTTAACTTGAATTACTCTTCTGTTATAAGCACCTTAAAGTATGGTACCTCATTGGATAAATTAAAATAAATCCAGTTTCTCCCATGTATCAACTTAGGCAAAATACAAACTTCCTTGACAAAACAAACAGTGCTGCAGGCATTTAAGTAGTAAAGAACAGGTCTGACTCCCTTCTGGAGTACTGTTTAAAAATGCTATAATATAGCATTTTTTAAAATCACAATCTCTTGGTTTTGAACATACACTTCCCTTAGTTTGAGCTGCATATACAAAACCTGACTATGATGCTTAATGCTTTCCGCTTTGTGATTTACACAAATGTGTGCAGATAATATAGTTGTTATGGGTGGCCTGTTGGTTTTCCAGTGACAAACTCTTTATTGAAGTGTCTTCAAAAGCTTAGATGTTGCAGGCTTTCGCTGAACGTTCAATAAAATTCAAAAAGGCAGTAAACGTTGAGGTGGAATTTCCAAGAGCAAAAGGTTGTCCCAAACATATATGCTCTACATACATTCCAATACATTTATATCAACACAGAGCACTTGGGGCAAAAGAGTCTCTTTAAATATTTTTCTTTTCATTATTAAATGTAGAAACCTCTCTTCTTCTGGCAGTAGTTCAAGACAATAAAGCAGCACCCTGCTGTACAATGAATGATCTGGCAGTTATTTACAGCAGAACAAATATGTTTGTGCCAGAAAAAAAGTATATATACACACAACAATGTTCAGTTGCAGCAGAATTAAAGACATCAGAAACATCTCTGATGCTGTTTAGCAATCAGATCTTCAAAAAGTCTCTACCCATCTAGACCAAGTTAGAGAACACTGTCCAAACATAAAAAATCTCAAATATTTACAGCTTCTCAATGTATCAAAATAATAATAATATAAAAGCTTAGTGGTAGCTTTCAGCGTGCAAAGTCAGCAGAAGCGATTGAGGAATCTGCTAATGTTACAAAATCCCAAATCTTGTTGAAGCATTCCAAAGCAGAGTGCAAAATAAAATCAGGAATCATTCAGGCAATTTCCTTGGGGTCTGTTTTGAGAAAGAGTCTGTTGTTTCCCTTTTAATACTTTATTGTCAGGGTAACATTAAGCTTAGTGCAAATTCATGAACCACCTAGGATCGGTAATCCTTCCGGACCGTGTGTGCCATCCAGTTCACTTTAGTAGTCCAGCTTTCTCTGAGCGCTTCGTCAAATTTCTGCTTAAATTGCTTTAGTGCCTCTTCATCATTCTTTCCTAAGGCAAGGGAGTCCTAGGAACAAAAAGTAGTATTAAGAAGATTGCTATTTGCCTTGAATAACCAACCCTTGAGAATTCTTTACTTGCCAGTACTGCTATTCCATGGCAAACTGCCACTGTTTTGCTGCACACAGTAAGAATATGCTTCTTATACTCTATGAACAGTATTGTTTCTTCAGTCTGATACAAAAATAAATCTGCCCAATTTGAGGACTAAATAGCAGCGGTTTTCAACCAGTGTGCTGTGACACCCTAGGGTGCCACGGGCAACACTGGCCTCTGTCCCTCTTTCCTTCTCTCCTCTAATGCCCTCTTGTATCTCTGCCTCCCAAAGGCTTGCACAGCTGTTTGTTGCAGCAGCCCTAGCTACAAGCTCTGCAGGAAAGTGGTGCCTCTGGGGCTGGGCAGGGGCTGCTTCCCAGGCCCCTATGGGGGCAGCATGAAAAGGCACCTCTCTTTGGGGCAGCGGGGGCAGCTCAGAGATCAGGGGCAGCAGCTGTGGCTGAATGAATGAATTTATTAATTTCGGTCACAGACCAGTTCCAGCTCACATACAACATCAGGGAAATAATACAACACGACAGGGATACATTTGAATTTGCAATTGGGCATAACAGGGACAATACAGATAAAGAAGCAGTTAAAATATATATAAGTTAAATCTTAATCACTAAAATATAATCTAAAATTGTCAGTTAAGGCCTTAGAGCAGGTGTGGCTACCCAGAGGACTCCCAAGGAGAGGGGAGAAGAGAAGAGGCTGAGGGAACCCTCCACAAGGAAGGGGTGAGGGGCTGTCAGCTCTGCAAGCAAGGGGTGACATAACTGGGCCCCTAAACCCCACAGTGGTGCCGCAGAAAGAATGTAGTTGGTCAAGGGAGCCGTGGACTCAAAAAGGTTGAAAACCTCTGCTATGGAGTATAGACTTATCTAGTATTCAGATGAAAGAAAACAAACCATGTTGTTTGAGGTCTTGGATAGCCATCGTCCTTTGAAGTAGACAGCACTAGACTAGACCAATGACCTCAGCTTTTTATGTTCACAGCATATGAGGAAGACCACACCAGTTACATTAGGAGCACCACAGTGAACAAACTTTGAACATGGTTAGGAAAAAGCACAAATATCACCTAAGGTGCCTATCAGAGTTTTACCTTTAGATACTGGATGTCTTTAACAGAGGTTAACTCTGGAAGCCCAGCTGTTAACATCAGTGCAAAGAGAGTGATAAATAGGTTTCCATGTTTTCGCAGAATCAAGTACGCTTCTTCACAACAT
The DNA here is from genome assembly GCF_964270895.1 of Podarcis filfolensis. Classification (NCBI taxonomy): domain Eukaryota; kingdom Metazoa; phylum Chordata; class Lepidosauria; order Squamata; family Lacertidae; genus Podarcis; species Podarcis filfolensis. The sequence goes on along the minus strand of NC_139608.1, from coordinate 33,407,023 downwards.
TGGCGGAACCTTTAACATGCACAAACAAACACATACTGTAAAGCAGGGCAACAAAAAGTAGGCCAGACCCCAGGCAGCCTGATCTGGTTCAAGAGACATTTGTTTGAACAGGATTGACTCATTGCTGTTATCTGAGGTAAATGAACTTGCTAACCCATCACCTGCACCCATCTTGCAAATTGACGTGGACAAACCAAGGGCTGTTCCCTCTCTAGGTGAAAAAAGGGATCCCTTGCAAATCACTTGTTTTTCCTCCTGCGTAGCAACAGAAAATACAAGAGCGGCACAATTCCAGTTGCTAGAAGGAAGGAAGCCAAATATAGTCATTTGTACTGCAGCGCCAAAGCAGATTAATGTAGCCAAGGAACAGGTGGTGACTGTATGGTTTATGGGGCGTTGTTCTATGGCATGAAGGAGGGAGAGGAAGGGGGAGAGGGAGAGGGAGGGATGGATGGAGGGAGAGAGGGATTCACACATATTGTAGCCCACGTGAAAGTACCAGGTTAACTAGTTTGCAAGATTTGCAAAGGGTTGCGATGGATTATGGTGCAGCGGCAATGTAAAGGCCCTTCAAGAAAGACTTGACTGTAGCAGAAACTGCTACTTAGTTTAGGGAAAGTCATACTGGGGTGATTCCATGAAGGAGGATCAGAAAACTGGACATTATTGTGGATATGATGTTATTGGAAGCAAACATGTCTAAACTGCTCCCTAGTAATAGGAATACATATTCCAAAGATATCATTTCTTACACTTAATTCCACACGTTTCTGAGTGTGTTTGTACCTTAATATGTCTTCCGAAATTAAATTCTCCAGTGTGTTTACTATACCTAGTTTTTTTTAGCCTACTAACAGGAAGATTAAGAAATTAGACTTGATACAATGGGAGTGTTATGTATTCCTTTTAAGTGCTTTTATACCACCCTTCAATTATATTTCCCAGGGAGGTTTACAAAAATAGCAGGAAATTTTCTTTTTTTTCCAACAAGGAGAATGAATGAAAGAAAACCTTCATGCGAACACAAGTAAGCTGTGAGACTGTGTGTACATCATATTATGACAGAGAAACAGAAAGTGAAAAGAGATAAGCTGTGTGACTGTAGAGGTGGTAGTCCACTAAATTTTACTCAGAGCAGACCCACTGAAATGAATGAATTGCTTTAACAAAATATCAGTCTCAACACTGAGATTATATTGTGTGATTTTGTTCATAATTATGGCTTTGTTTTTATTTTACTGTTTGATGACTTCATTTTGTGGTCCACTATGATATCTTAGGAAATTATTTTGAGAATTAAGGACTCACCGGCCAAACTTTTCAGTGTTTCCAGTTTTCCCCTGCTGAATGACATGTATAAAATCATAGGTAAGGATGAAAGGCACTCGCTCCCTTTTAATTCCAAATTTGGATTTGAAGTTTCCAAGAATATGGCCAAAATCTATGTGAAAGAGCTGCGAAAAGGAATAGGAAGAGAAGTTAGTGAATAAATCAATAATTTCATAATTCTGTTGCTCTAATTGTTAAAGCATTATTACATGCATTTTCTCCAAAATGCAACATGAGTAATTTTTCTTCTAGCCCCAGTGCTCAGAAATGGTTTGTGACTTAAAAGTTACTTTATTAGCAAGTAAATCAGCACAGCACCAGACATATGGCCCTAGGCAGAAGCCACCATTACATATTAATGAAATGCAAAACAGAGCAGGTTTCATAGTCCCCAAACATAACGTTATTTTTTACATTTAATACCTGTGTAGGAAAACACCATGTAGAAAGTGGTTCTTAGTATTTATAGAATGGTACACGATTCAGACCTGGGTGGCGCTGTGGGTTAAACCACAGAGCCTAGGGCTTGCCGATCAGAAGGTCGGCGGTTCGAATCCCCTCGATAGGGTGAGCTCCCATTGTTCGGTCCCAGCTCCTGCCCACCTATCAGTTCTAAAGCACACCAAAGTGCAAGTAGATAAATAGGTACCGCTCCGGCGGGAAGGTAAACGGTGCTGCTCTGGTTCGCCAGAAGCGGCTTAGTCGTGCTGGCCATATGACCCGGCCGGCTCCCTCGGCTAGTAAAGGGAGATGAGCGCCACAACCCCAGAGTCGTCTGCGACTGAACCTAATGGTCAGGGTCCCTTTACCTTTACATGATTTAGAAGGGTATTACACCTTGAAAGTAGCATTGCTGTTCCATCACTGAGTGAAGCCCCACGTGCTTTAGTTTGGGATAAAGCCCAGCTGTGTAATGCTCTTCCCCTCCAATGTGCGGCTGATAGTTCAGCTTTTGCCACCAGCTGAAAACCCTTGTCTTCCTCCTTGCCTCTGGAGGAGATGGCAGTTGAGATAAGCACACTATGTGGTATTTTCATAAGAAGCAACTGAAGCAATACGGATTTTATTGCTTTAGTGATTTCTGTATTGTTTTTAATTTAATGTGACCCGCTTGTGTGATTTGCTTGTGATGAATCGTAAAATCATAGAATTGTAGAGTTGGAAGGGACCCCGAGGGTTATCAAGTCCAACCCCTGCAAGACAGAAATTCCAACATGCGGTCCTCCATCCAATATGAAACCATACTGGACCCAGCTTAGCTTTGCAACTGTGCTAGCAGTTTTATTTATAGGAGGGACAAAGGGTGGGATATAAATAAAATCAATACAGTACACTAGGTTCCAAGCAAAACATTTCCCCAAGAGGGTCATGTAGTGCTTTGTTTGCCTACCATGACCTTACCTGGCCATTCTTCCTGACCATAATATTGTCACTATGTCTGTCTCCTATGCCCAGCACGTAAGTAGCTACACAGTAGCCAGCACAAGATAGAGTAAATGTCTCAATGGCTCGATCCAAATCATCTCTGAATTGAAAAGAAAAAATGGATTTTATTGGTATATTAATGCATTTTGTTCAAATCCATGCTGCTTAAAATTAAAAAAGAGAAACTGGCATTTCTTGAATTGCCCCTTGCACAGCATAAGGTAAGCATCTTCCTAGATAGAAGGCAAACACAAAATCTACCTTAGAGTCTCTTTGAATATAACCAGATAATGAAACATTGTGAGCTGTGTTTTTATGGGGGCCTTCCAATATGTGAAATTGCTGTGCAAATTTAATTCACAGAAAGAACACTGTAGAGAGCTACACTTGTCCTTTATGAGATTTACTGTGAAAACATACAATGAACAGGCAATATGTTCATTGTTTGGCAATGGTAACGCATCAAGCACCTTGCTGACAACACGGAACACGCCTCTCACAATTATTGCCTGCAACTTTCAAAACTCTACTCAGAAACACAGTGCTGAGGATCAGTTAAACTGGATCTCAGGATCTGAATGACTGCCTGGTTTGAAAAGACTGACTGCAGCTTTAAGAAAGACACTGAAAGGAACGGTGACAGGAGACACTTAAAGCATCAGTGGCCAATCTTTTTGGAAACTATGGGTGGTATCCAATGCTCTGGGTTCTGTTGGTGCAAGGATTTCCATTCATGCCATAGAGCTTCCACCCCACTCTGTTTCCCACTCTCTCCCCAAATCTGTTCCAGAGAGCTGATTTAGGAGGCCTGTGGGAGGTTGAGCAGGGAAAGAAAAGGGAGGGGAAGTTCAGGTGCACCCCAAAACCCCACTGCAATATATGGCATCTGTGCCTTGTGTCAGTTAACTATGACTAAAATAAATTCTAAGGAAAGCAAAATAGACCTAGTGGACAGGACCACGGCTACTACTCTCTTGCTTTTGACTGAAACTGAATCCCAGGAAGAACAAACAAAGCCATCCATTTAATAAAAGGGATGGGTGAGGGGAGGAATTTCTCAAGGGGAGCATTAATGAAGAATGTTGGTTTTGATTACAATTTTAGGTGAACACTATATGGGTGGAAATGATCGCTCTCTCCCTCCCTGGATGTCATGAAAGATCAGAGCATCCTTTATGCCTGATAGACCAGATTCCAATGTGGAATTTTGGATGTGTTGAAAAGTTCCACAAGGGTGGAAGTCGGGAGTCCCATACAGCCTGACACAATGAGGATCTTTTGGGATTTAGTTTCCTGGGAGATAATGTCAGAGAGGTGCTGCTTTTTAATTAGCAGAAAAGAAAAAGAAGAAAGGCAGAGAGAGGGGAAGTTTCCAGCTTTAATTATTATGAGTTAAATCACCCTTAGTAATCTTGTTCAGCTGAATTTAATTCCATTCACTAACTTGCATTAGTTTATGGCTTCTGTTAAATATCTTGTTTTGCAATATGCTACTTGGAGAAAGTACTCAAGGCCTGTGCTAACACAGTTAGATCCCACCACCAACATGCAAATTATGATAGCTCACCTCTAATGCATTGTAAAGGTCATTCGTGTGAACTGTGAGATGTCAATGTTTTATGAAAAATCCAACATCATAAAAAAAAAAAATTACAGCTTACCCGGAATTGTATTCTTTAAGCCAATTTAAGAGAGCATCTTTGTTGAATGCAGCAGCAGCAGCAACATTACTACTATTTAGCTGAATGTCTGCTATTGTCTCAGAAGTAGAAACAACCTCAATTAAGCCAGAATGATCTCCTGTTGCTAAACATCCATAAGGTAATATTCTGAGGAAAATGGAGAAATTATAAACAAATCAGAAACATGCTTAAAAATATTTCTCGGGACAAATATATAGGTTAATTTGAAAGACTGGGTAAAAAAACAACAACTATTGGAAACTCAACACAACATGTTGTCCAAGTTCTAGCTTTTCAAAGCAGAGGGAGAAAGATCATAGTCTTGAAGTTCTAATATTCTGACAACAGATGGTGCTATTTCTTTTATTTCTTCCTTCCAAGCTGCTGCAATGGTATGTTGGCATAACAGACTATGTGGAAGAAGAAAGAAGCATGCAGACCTCACCAGCACAAAAGAGAGACTCTTTGCAGTGAACGCAGAAGCAAGAGCCTAACCCTTATTGATTTTGTAAGGAAATTCAGTCACTTTAATGCATGTGTCCCATTCGCAACTGACAAGTGGATCTTGCCAATTTAAAATCAGTCATACTTTGTACTTAAAGGACATTAAATAGCTTCTGGTGTACCAGCCACATGGAGAGTCATTTGGGGAGCTTCATGAGATGAGGCTACTTACTTTAGCAAGGAACACAATTGTGGAAGGATAAAGCATCTGTATTCTGAAAAATGGATACCCAGGATGCGGCAGTTGAATGAAGAAGTTCTTCAGGCTTTAGGGGCTGGATAGTTTCATGTTGTGAATGGCACTGGAATGGATTTTTGTTTGGGATTTGTGGTATAAATTTGATTTTCTGTTAAAGGGATGGGATAAAGAATGGCAGAATTGCCTGAAGTGGAAAGAAGTTTTTTTTAAAAAAAACCAATTACCAGGAGCCTACAGAGTAGGATATATAATGCAACTTTTGTGGAGGATTAGAACATTATAAGAGAATTAAATGGATAAAAGCTCGATATCAGCTTGATTTTCAAATAAACAACAACCTTTTACAGATTGCAAACATTCCTTTTGAAGAACATTCCCACCAAAGCCAAAGTTCAGTTCAATGTGTTTAAAACCAATGACCAACGCAGAGTTATATAAGAGAATCTGTTACTCCATCACTTAGGAAGCTGAATGTTAATGCAAACACAGCCAAGCCATGTTCATTGGACAATTCCATTTTCAAAAATGCTCAGAGTAGAAGTCCAGCTATCCTCCTCCCCACTTGCTCCAAGTTTCCTACACTGCAGGGCTGGCAAACCTCTGGCCATTCAGATGTTCTTTTGTCTCCACCTCCCATCACGCCAACAAACACAGCAAACAACATCTCAATCTCTGCCATCGTGCTCAGTTCAACATTCCCCCACATAATAATAATGCTGAACCCCACCACCAACTCTAGGTGATCGCACAGCAGCTGCACTTCTGAAACTCCTGCTGCCACGATCTAAGGAAGGGCATTTGAGCCCTTATTACGGCCTGAGAATCTTTGGGCGGGTTTTGTGAGGTTAAAGTGTGACGCTTGCTGCCTGCTGCACTTCGTGACATTTCAACCCACCCTTACTTGCAGTTTTCGCTGGGCACGTTTCCAACAACTTCCCCTTCAAAAGCAGGCAATGATGAAAGCTGCTCAGCCCCCTGAGGATGGCAAGCTCACAACCAGAGGAAAAAACATCCTCGTCAGAGAGACAGCTTGACAGGAGTCAAGCTGGGGACAAATCCTCGGGGCCCTGGTCCACCTCATCCTCGCCTTCAACATCTGTCAGAGGGATTCTTTCGTCCCTATAAAAGAACTATATAAAGATAGCCTACTGACAGATCTATAAGCCACCCTGAGAAACGACTGCTATTTTCCTTCTGCAGTGTCCCCCTAAGGTCCACCTATCAGTTCAAGCCCTGCCTCTTTCAAATAAATTTGATGTGGTTTGGTGCTTTTCTTACATCAGAATTAATCTTTGAATTTATAATCTTCTCTGTAACAAAGACAATATTTTACCACAGGCTTGTTGCCATATTTTGAAAAGCAAAAAAGAGGGCACATTTGCTGACTTCTACTTTTAACTATGAATCACTATGACAACTCTCATTTTACACACCCATCAAAAAGAGGACATGTCCTGGAAAAAGAGGACACATGGCAACCCTAAGTAAGTTTTGTTTATCAGCCTCCACAATGCAAAACTTTATTCTTTCCTTCATGGATTGTTGGGAGTGTGGGGTAGAGGGTAGAGGGGGTGAGTCAGCTCAGGAGTAAATTGCTTGCATTACACAGAACTTCATGATGCTGGCCTTGCCATTTCCCAAAGGCCAGGTTATCGGAGCACCCTAGAACCCATTAAATGTATTATATTTACCACTGTCTGTATCATTCTTCCCTGATTTGCCCACTTTTATTTGTTCCATAAATATATCCTTTCCATAGCCATGCCACATTTTTAAGAATAAAAAGGAAACTTATTGCTCATTATTAGTGTTGTCCCTTTTTCCTTAACAGAAGATCAATCCTTTAATGGCTACATGGCAGGCAGAAATTCAACAGGGGAAGCTTTAACCTCCCACCTCCATGCTAACAGAATAATATGTGCTGTATTTCTGACTTTGGGGCAATGGTTGAAAGCATAGAATGCCAATATAAAAAGGAAAAAGTTGGCAACCCTATTAATTGAAGGTAAAGGTAAAGGCAAAGGACCCCTGGATGGTTAAGCCCAGTCAAAGGTGACTATGGGGTTGCAGTGCTCATCTCGCTTCAGGCCAAGAGAGCCAGCATTTGTCCACAGACAGCTTTCTGGCCAGCATGACTAAGCTACTTCTGGCACAATGGAACACCGTGACAAGTGCCAGAGCGCACGAAAACACCATTTACCTTCCCGCTGCAGCGATACCTATTTATCTACTTGCACTGGTGTGTTTTCAAACTGCTAGGTTGGCAGAAGTTGGGACAAAGCAACAGGAGCTCACCCTGTTGCGCGGATTTGAATCACTGACCTTCTGATCCGCAAACAGAAGAGGCTCAGTGGTTTAGACCACAGTGCCACCCCGGTCTCCTTTACCTTTTACCCTATGAACTAGAGTTAGTCTGATGACACACATCTGTACCCACTTTATAGACATCATTGCCAAAACTGGATCAAAAGCAGATATGGTAGTGCCAGACCAAGGGACTGAAGGCATGGAAACCCAGGTAAGATCACCTTCTCTCCATTTGTCTGAAAGGGTGCACAGCCATCACCAATGCCCTGGAGGTATTAGCAAAGTGAGCCCCAAGCATTTGGAGACTGAGTCACAAGAATCCTGTTCCTCCTTGCAGTGACCGCTTTTGGTAATGCAGCAGGATACTGAACAAAAGTATGAGAATGAGAATATACATTGAGGATGACATTATTCGGCAGACTCTTTAGTTTCATAATTTGTGGGGGGGGGTTTCCCTTGGAGGGGAATACTTAAGCACCAGAGCTTCACAGGCAGAGAATTCTTAGAGTATGCCACTTTCTCAGCAGATTGTAAAACTCCGTAGTTCCAATATTCAGAGGCTGGCCTGGTCATTCTGCTCTCTGCTTCCCTCTCTATGGAGAACAGGGCTTCAATGCAGTCATTGTCTTAGACCAGACACCCTCAAACTCGGCCCTCCAGATGTTTTGGGACTACAATTCCCATCATCCCTGACCACTGGGCCTGTTAGCTAGGGATGGTGGGAGTTGTAGTTCCAAAACATCTGGAGGGCCGAGTTTGGGGATGCCTGTCTTAGACCAACCTTCTCCAACCTGTGGGCCTTCAGATATTCTCAGAGTACAACTACCACCATCCCCAAACATTAGGGCATGTTGGCTGGCTGATGGCAGCTATAGTAAAAAAATATCTGGAGGATACCAATATAATGTAGATGTATTGTTAATGAGGACCACCCTCTCCAACTCCCCCCCCCCCCGAGAAAAGCCTGGACAAACATCTGCTGGGGTGGCAGCTGAGGAATCCAGCAGAAGGCTCTATGTCTGAGCAGAAGCAGACAATGCCCCATTTTCTCCAACCTAGATAAAAAGCATTCAGTCGCTCCTGTAGGTTTTGGCTAACTTAAACTCCTCTTACAGATTCCAACATTGCAATTAAAAGGGGGTATAAAAATAAGCACAAGGATTTCTGATGGAGTTTATCACAGCTCATTTAGCCTACCATTCCTTTTTAAAAACAAAACAAAAAGCCTAACATTATTTGGGAAAAAAAGATTGACACATAAGACACTTATTATAACAGCTGGTCAATCATTTCCTGGAAGATTTAAAAAGCAACCTTTGAACTGCCTCATCCTACTCCACTTCCTTAAGTCGGCCTCAGATAAGAGTGAATCAGAGAAATCATTTCAAATAACTCTTCCAAACTCAGCGCTGATTGCCAACAAAGTATGTGGGCGAGATTTATAAGCTCCACCCTACGTTAGGGAGGCAGCAAATGCAAAACAACTGCTCAGCTTTCTCATTTTTATTGTTTGACATGTGCCAGATAGGGAGACCTTACCCTAAGTCTTAGCAAAATTAAAGCTGCTTATTTGGAAGAAAAATATCTCCAAATATTTTTCCTGTTACCAAAAGAGATGGTAAATCAATATATGACTTTAGAGAAAATAAACACTCATTTGTTTACCCTGAAGGAAGCAAATAAACTTCCTGAAATAATCTATATTTAAATTCTTCTGATACCAGAGACATAATTAAAGAGAACCTCTTCGTGAATAGCATATTTGCCTGATGGGTCACTGTTTTACAACTGCCGCTCTTATCTGCGTGGGCTATGGCTGTGTGTCTGAAGCTCATTCTGTTTGCTCAACTCCTACAAAAAATATTTAAGATATGAGCTTAAGATCACCATCTGGTGTGTCAGGAATACACTTCCTAGCCTTGTAAAACAATGTGCACAGTAGCAAGTAAAATAAGCAAATACTGTAGAGTCCTATTAACTTACGGCACAGTAATACTCCTATGTAAGACACTCTGGTCCAGGAGACAAGGGACCATGCATGGGACAAATGGCCAACAGAAGCACTTCAGAGCATTTGGAAGCCACATTGTTTATTCTCATGTAATGTTAATAACCACAGTTTAGTGCAGGAGCAGGGAACCAAATAGACTTCTCATCTGGCTCTCCCTCCCTATTCTCTGGTCCACACCCCTTTAGACTGCTGCCCATGACAGGGCCTTTTTACAATGGCACTGAAGCTCTGAAATTCCCTTCTGGAAGATGTTTATTCAGGACTCTTTTCTGTTGAGGCTATTCTGAAGTCAGGCAAAGGTTGACTTCAGGGTTATGTTTGCAGTTTCAGGGTACGTTTAGGATCTCTTCTGAAAGTTGCAGGGCTCCTCCCCAAAGCTCATATTTTGGAGTCTTTACATTTTTGTTTTTTTAATGCTAATTTGATTGATTTGGGTTTTATGTTTTAAAACGGAATGCAACTATTTTAGTAAGTAAAATAAAACAGTGATTTGGAGAGGGAAGTGACTGCAGGTGGAAAAAGTGGAAACCACTAAATTTCAAGAGCAGGATTCAAGATGCACGCATGCATTTTGTTTAAACGTTTTTATGTAATCTGATATTTACCGTACTTATTTATTTTGTTTATTCAGGCGAATCAAGTTGACTCATATTTGCAATTGCACCATTTACCAGGGGTAGCGTCTTTCCCCATTTTATTGCTAAGTGTGCTTTTTTTGCAACTGTGGCCCAGCTCTCACAGCAATCCTGCAGAGGGCTAGAACTTGTTACTGTGCAGAGAGATGTACTGCCTCCTAGATATCTTTGCAATATATAATGTGTCCCACAATGGTGGGCATTTTGCTAGCAATTGAATATTGACAGCACAAATCATGGTATCATACAGAAACACCTACAATGCATGGAAGGCTCCATGAGGAGGTGTAGTCACAGACAGCTCTGCAATGCAACACTCAAACAGCTGAGATGCTGCTGAAGATGAGAGGAACTCAGTTCACAACTTCCTTATAGCAAAGTGGGCAGCAGTGAATCTGCATAAAGCCATACACAGCTCAGGACCCAAATGTTATTTACACTGCCAAAACTAACACAAGAATATAGAATCATACAATAAAGAATAATATCACCCCCTACCAAGAAGTTAAAAATGAACAATATAAAAAGTGCAGTTATCTGAAGCAGACTCTTTGCCATTTGTATGTCATGCCCAACATGTTCACAGTCTAATTATACATCTCTGAAAAGCAAGAGCTTGGCAAGAACACAGAAAATCTAGTAACTGCAGGCACTCTCACCGAAGATCTAGACCAGCCTCTTTCCAAAGTAAATCCATCAGGCGTAACATCTGAAGTGTTAACATGTCTTGCCGTAGATCTGCAAAACAGGAAGGCATGATTTTATCAAATAGCTGCTACTAAGAAATTTGAATTAGAGACCAACAGTGTTATGTGCATTGCAACGAACACAAATTAATTCAAGGCAATTTGTTCAAACCTCTAATTCAGGGACGGAGAACCTTTGGCCTTCTGGATGTTAAATCAGCCACACCCACCATGGTTAATGGTGAAGAATAATGGGAGCTATATGATGGAAGCTGTAGTCCAGAAATATCTAGAAAGCCACAGGTCCCCGACCCCTGCCTTAATCACAGAGGTGAAGTTAAATGGAGCCATGAATAAACCCTCTTCTTCCCAGACTGTACAGTGGTACCTCGGGTTACATACGCTTCAGGTTACAGACTCCGCTAACCCAGAAATAGTGCTCCAGGTTAAGAACTTTGCTTCAGGATGAGAACTGAAATCGTGCTCTAGCAGCGTGGCAGCAGCAGGAGGCCCCATTAGCTAAAGTGGTGCTTCAGGTTAAGAACAGTTTCAGGTTAAGTACGGACCTCTGGAACGAATTAAGTACTTAACCCAAGGTACCACTGTATTGTGGTACAAACAGCACCGAAATGATAAAATTTATCCAGTGCTCTTTCACTTAACAAAACGAAAGGATTGCAATGGTAACAGTAGCACAATTAAGATAATAGCAGTAAGGGGGGAGGGGAGCTGTTTTGTTTACTTACCATCTCCATTTTTAAAGATGATCCCTACCAGATCTCCCCCAAACACTTTGTTGTTGTATACGATCCATAAGGGCTTCATTTTAGAGTCCATGTATTTACATTTCTCCACACTAGGCCAAAGTGTAATAAATAATGTTAGTGACTTAAAAAGGGAAATGAACAATCACCCTAAATGTAGCAGGGTAAAAATAACTCTGAAGGTAACTCAGTAACAGAACACTGCAACTTGGACAAATGCCTTAAAAAACTTTCATTTTGCTGCTACTGTATAAGGTACACTGGCAAGTTGGCATGTTCTGTATATGGGGTATGTCGCATATATAGAGAGTCAACTCAACTGCTCCACTAGTGGAAGCCAGCACAAGGTCTCCTGCTAACATAAATAGAGTCCCCCTGTTCCCCCGCTTTCCCAAATCTAGAGGGCCGGGAGAACCCTCAGAATGGCATATCGGGGAGGAGACGGGAATTTGTTCCATCAGGCAAGCAGAAAAGCTTGCATGGATGGCATAACCTCCTTAGTGATACATTGAATTCCACACTGAAACCCATAGATCTTGGATCTCTATCTGGCAGCTACCAAGGCAAGAAAATAAGTGTCCATATTAACTTAGAAAACATATTTCATTTTTTACACACACACACACACATTCTCCCTATCTGGATTAGGGTCTGAAAGACAAAGGGTAAGTGTGGGTGCGAAGGAAAATGTGTGACATTGATTAAATGTCAACACGTCAGCCTTAGCTTTGCATTTTCAGGCTTTGTGGAGCTTGTGCCAACATGGGATAGCCTTAAACTGGTAGGTTTTCTGATAATTTAATATATCTTTTGTCAGTCACTGATTGCTGACTTGAAGGTGGCACACAATTCAAGGTATTGTAAGAACACATTTTAAGTACGAAAGGTCGATCACAAAAATCTTTAGTCCAAACCAAAACAGGCATCTTAACCTTAGGAAGCCAGAGATTTGCTTACATAGCCAGGTCAAAGCATGAGGGAGTTGTCAGCCACATGAAGACATGCCGCCTTGTGTGCCAACGCGTCTGCTGAGCAATGCAGCCAACAGAAGTCAAAGAGCAAGAGCCTTCTGCTTGTCTGCTTCCACCTAAGAGCTACAGCATACATAAAAGCAAGAGACCACTCCACTTACTACAGTTCTGAAAGCAAGACGGAAGGATTCAGAGGGGACTGAAGATTGGAAAGGGCTTCTTTGTAGGTCCTTTGTTTTAAACAGGTGTGCATTGCATCTTTTCCTTTGGCTCTGCTTTGTTTCACAGCATTCAGTTTTATTATACTATTCAAAGTCTTCATCTTATTCAGTGCTTCAACCTGAAATAAATTTGCAAAATAGATTTTAATTTCTAAATCTCTGTGAGGTCAAAGACTAAGTCAATCAAAATGGAAGGGATCAATCTTGTAGAAAACACTGCATTACCCTCGATTCTGACTGGGCAGCAATGACATCGAAAGGACCCCCATTATCTGCACTGCCCATCTGGCGCAAAGTCAGCACCATGGGATAAAGCTGCGAAAAAGCAGCTTCCACACAGGAGCTTTTTTTAATGTGAAAAGGATCCTTAAGTACCTAGATCAGGCATAGGCAAACTCCAGCCCTCCAGATGTTTTGGAACTACAATTCCCATCATCCCTAGCTAACAAGACCAGTAGTCAGGGATGATGGGAATTGTAGTCTCAAAACATCTGGAGGGCCAGAGTTTGCCTATGCCTGACCTAGATCCAAAAAAAGCTTAATGTTTATGTCATCTCGTCTGTCAGGATCACCAGGAAAATATTTTGCTCATTCCATTAATTCAGATGCATGCCTGATTGTTTCAATGTGATCACAAGACTTCCCATCCTTAGCTATTTCTATCTGCCCTTGTGCCTTCAAAACCCAGATGAAAGCTTACATGCTAAATCCAAGCCAAAATAGAGGCTCTGTTTTTGGCAAACGTCGGTCACAAACACAGATCCCACTGCAACTTCTGCTTTGCTGTTTCTCCCAATTATCTCCAACTGTTATCTACTTACTGTTGGGAGTTTCTAGGAGGAAGCAGCTGCGATGCCTTGAAAATAATTAAGTGTTAACACTGCAGAAGTGTTGTGCACCTCTCTGCAGCTCCAACATAGATCGATTCCCTTATTATTAAGCGAACTAAGTTTGGGATAGGAGGCTGAGTAGGTTTCTCTGCACCAGTACTGATTCACTTTCAAATTTACAGTTTTTATTTTGCTGTAAAATTTACCTTAATGCATCAGGCACAGTTCAAGGGCTGAAACTTTCTTACAGATAAGCTGATTTATGCCTGGCAGGATGCTGTGGAAGCTGTATGGAGTTTGATTACAGAAGAGAGGCAGTGGAGACCTGTCAGGTCAGCCATCTGTCAAAACCCAAAGCTCCCTAATTTCCACAATTCCAGGAGCTGTGCAAACATCAGCAACAAGGGAACAAAATGCAACCTGTGCTATACAAACAGGAACTTTTTGAAGTATTTCTACTTTGTATTTCTTCCGTGTTTGCACAGTTGGGAATTTTTTGCGCCCCTTCTTTGATTGCACTGACATGCACTTCCTCCTCTAAAGTGCACAGAAATGTCACAGTCCCAAAGCCTATCATTGCTGAAATATGCTTAAGACTCCCATTCTCTTTTAGGAGTTCATTCAAACACATTTGTAAGAAAGAAGACATTTTCAATACTCCAAAGCTAAATGGTTTTCTTTTGCAATGCAGATTCCATTAGAACTGCTGAATTCAGGTAACTATGGTTGCACAGGAAAAACCCACACACATCTAAATTTTTGCCAACCTACAAATCAACTATAAATAGCACCATTTTCAAAATTATTTCATTAGAAAAGACCAGTGCTCTTATTTAATTGCATGCATGCAAAGATTACGACTGCTATGCTAGGTGGTGTTTAAGCCTAACACAAAAGAGCAGAATCAGATTGACTGCTAAAATTCCGGATTATGTCCAGGACACCTGTTTACACATCATAGTACCCATCTATCCTCTCTCTGCTCATCTCATTCCTATTCACAGGCAGCATTTACATGTCTCAGTAAACCATAGTTAATGATTTACTATGAACATGGAGATGGCTCCTCTCCTAGGATGAGCAGACACAACAAACCATAATCCCTGTCTTAGTGTTATGCCATGAAACCACAATATTAATCCATACTTTGTTTTTGGTTTAGTATCATGGTTTGTCTGATAGGGGAACAGTGAAGTGGGAGCATTCTCCATGTACATAGTAAACTGTTTCTGCGATGTGCAGTGTGCAACCTGGACCATCATCGCATCTCCAGGAGTGACTTGAAGGTAAGGATTTAAAATAAGCAATACCTGTCTGGAAAGTACTTTCATGTGAGCAATGCTTCCACGGCAGTAAGCTTCAAGTATCACACCAAACTGCACTGAAATGGCAGGTATGTGCACTTCTGATCTACAAGAAAAGAGGGGGAAAACCCTCCATGTATAAATACGTCTCTCACAGTCATTCTACATAATTAGGGAGTTGTACGATGGATGTAACAATATCATGTCAGTGTCTTAAAAATAAAGAAATTCAGAGTCAAGTGGGCATGTACCCTTTCATATGGGATAGCATGATACAACTGTGACCTCAACTCCTTTGCAAAACAGCTGTCCATCCCATGCTCCATGTGAAGCATTCTGAACTCTCAAATCATACCTTGCTAAAAGGAATAAAAATGAGTAGACATGAGTCTTGTCATGAAGTCAGTCAAAAATACAGGAAACAGAGTGGGAGTCAAACGTTTTGGCAGGCACCTTCCTATGTGGGAGGGTTTTCCCCTGACTTCTCTTCTACATTGTTAGCTTATTTTGTAGTAGGAGGAATGAATGCTGGAGCCTTGCCAGAGAGATGGGTTTCTGATGGGTTACAGTGCCGCAGCAGCATCTACCATCTTTCTGAAGTCCTTCCTCACTGCTGTTCAACGTGGCAGTGAGACAACTGGGGAAGAGCATAGCTGGAAGGGAAATCTCAAGCACTCTCCCTCCCATAAGGCAGACTGTATCCTTCTCCCTAATAGCATCTCTTATTTTACATAGACAGGCTAGGACTGTTTCTTCTTTGAAGGCAGAGAACATGTCAAAAGGTGGCAAGAAGAAAGTTAATCTAAAGCCAGGAGGTAGGTGGAGCTTTAGTTATTTTTGCTTTTATTTTGTAGAATTTATATGCTACTTAATTGTAAAAAAGCAAGCAAACAAACAAAACAGCCTGAAAACGGTTTACAAATTTTCCTACACCCTTGCTGGAAGATTCATCTAGATCCCTTTTGGTGCCTGAGACATTGGCTCAGCCTTAAGAGTTTCTCATCACATCTATTAGGGCTAATAAACTTGGTCTCAGAAGAGGAGATTCTTCATTTTCCAGTTTTTCTGACAGAACATATAAATGAAGGGAGGATGAGACTAGTCTCAAGGACACCAAAATCATGGTATCAGTAAATTGCTACAGGAGTTCTGTGGAAGAGAGATAATTTATACATTTGCGTATCAATAGATGAGCAAGCCTTACCTCAAATGCCAAAACAGCACCTGTCCTATCCTCCTATTTGCCAGAGCTTTCTCTAGCAGGAACCTGGAGAGAGCACAGTCGAGAAAAGGTTCATATTTCAATACTTGCACAAGCTGCAGAAGATACTGAGAAAGTTCTTCATCACTGGAAGAAGATAAAGAAAACCCAAGAAACTAGCTTAGTTGTGGGAAGATGCATTAAATCAACAGGAGGGAAATTCTCAACATGAAATGCATCAGATTAGAAACATGTTCATGATATATGAAGCAAATGGATGATGTGCAATGAATAAAAGCAGAGGATAGGAACCAGAAGGATTTAAACAGCAGCAACATTTATTATCATTCATAGCAGATATCTCTGATAGATGTACAAAGTATTCAATATCAGTCATATGAATTTGTCTTAAAGATCATCAGGCAAGTTCAGTAACTGCTTTCTGGCTTTCCTGTGCTTACAACATCTTTTTTTAAAAAAATTTAAAAAAAGCTAGTTTGCAGCTGTTTGGGTTTGAAATGAAATTTGAAGTAATGGGTTGTTTGTTTTTTTAACCTAAGGAGGAAACATTGTTCACTCATTTATTTGTGAAAAGGAATAACTATTACAGGTGACAAAATAAAACACTGCTGAACTACCAAATAGTTCACTGTAACTTAAGGGGTTCTTCTCATCTACTTACAGCCCAGCAAAAAAAGAAAGAAAAGATGTCCAAACAAATTAACATGTTGTACAGTGACTAAAACTACTCTCCTGAAAAGTATGTCAAATGAAAAGTTACCCCGCCAAAAAAAAAATTACATAGGCATTCAATTATTTGACCGCATCAAGGAGTTAATAATGAATATACCTAGAATGAATTCAAAGAAATCTAAGAACAACTCTGTCAGCAGTACTGGTTCATTACACAAGTCTAGACCAGCCTGACAGAGCAAATCACCTTGTTTACATTTTACTGAAGTCAAAATATGTTGTTAACAATTTAGCCTTGAAAATAATACAAAAATGTTGTACATCACATCCAGTACTCTTGAGAAGTCAAGGGAAATAGGAGCATAGCAGCATTGCAACTGATAATATCCCATTTCTTTCCTGGAGCAAAAATGGCATTAAGCCCATGAATATTTTAAGTAGATAAATAATAATAAAAAAAACAGCTGAGAAGCTTCTTGAAAATACATAGTTTTTAACATCCACAAGCAAATTGGATGTATGCATGGCAAACTTAAGCACGCTTACTCAAAAGTACGTTTCACAATTTTCAGTGAAGCTTATTCCCAGATGTTTGGATAGGATTGTAGACAGAGGACACCAGTGACATACATAGGTACGGAGGAGGGAAAATAGATTCAATTCACATTTAAAGATGAACCTACCAAATCCACACTTTCTGAAACAATGCACAAACTGAAGCTTTGTCCTCCTTCAAAATCTGCACTTCTCTGAGTTCTGCAAAGCAGTTCTCCAGTTAAGTAATGTGTGAAAGCATTATATTCTAGGCAAACCTTTAAAAACCCATCAGCTTTCCTTAAGGCTTTTGACCCAGATACCAAAGGAAGCCTTCTTCTGTCTCAACTGGACAGCACTTCCCAAAGGAGGACCACCCACTCCGGTTCCACTGATACAATCAGTAAACTGGGATAGCAGCCTAGCCCACAGCTGGACACTGAAGAGGCTGCCTGCTCCTTAATTTGTAAGATTTATTTCATGCAGGGTGAAAGTCACCGAGTCTTTTCATTGTGGCTGCATTTTAATTCTTTGAGTCAGCTGTTGAAATAAAAGTTGCCAGCAAACTCACCTCATCTGCCTTAAACAGCCCACGGCATATTCTCTTACATATTGATCTGGAT
The DNA here is from genome assembly GCF_964270895.1 of Podarcis filfolensis. Classification (NCBI taxonomy): domain Eukaryota; kingdom Metazoa; phylum Chordata; class Lepidosauria; order Squamata; family Lacertidae; genus Podarcis; species Podarcis filfolensis. Next base: position 33,389,104 of record NC_139608.1, on the reverse strand, counting down.
AATTGAAATCCAATAACTCTAATGCTTCTCTGGGAGGCAGCTTGGACCATATCTGGAGAAGAGCCTGAAGCTGTTAAGGAAAATAAATACACACATAACTAAGCAAGACTAAATAGATACATGTTTAAGAATATCCATGGGCAGATTTCCTGAGGAAGGAAGGTGAACTGTGTTCAACAACTATATAGCATAAATCACAGGTACCCTTCCCCACCCCCAACTTTAGAGAAAGCTGTAATTCAGGGGGTGCATTTCTATTTTCATCTAGGTGGAAATGCAATTGGGAAAAAGAGGCTGGGAATAGCTGGCTTTGCTTTTCTAGCAGCAGCAGCAGAACAACCGCCCACCAGAGGGCAGAACAGAACAAGCACAAAGATCCGAGTATGGCTAATGAAGCAGCAAAGGAAAAATGGGCAAAGGAGGTTTTTGTGGGGAGGGCAACAAATTGGATGTGGCATCAGATAAGACACTTAGGATTATCTGGAGCTCCTTCTATGATGTGTTGCCACTTGATAGAATCATTCATTTAGTATAGTTGTCTGATCTTGACTGTGACAGAGGCAGGCAATTTAGTTCAACCCTGAAGAATTAATTACAGATTCTAGAAAGCTTGGGGTACTGGCTAGTTTTATATGGCAAACTCTCATATGCATCAACCTGCTGTCCACACGTGGAACGTGAGGGTCTGTCTTTTGCAATGATCCAGGTTAGGACTAATTAACTGTGGACATTAGGCCTGGCCCGGGTAATATCTGGTTTTCAACACTGAGATGTATCAACAGTTAAATACTGTGATATGCTGATATATCACGATGTCTGACTCTGGAATGTATCTTAGCTGTTTCTTCCTCCCCACCTTAGGGGAGTCAGAGGGGTGGGGGGGCTTCCTCAAAGGCAGGCAGGCAGAGCCTGAGAAGCTTCTGTTTAGTGTCGGAAAGATGCTAGTCTTCCTGGATTTCAGAAGCAGAGTCTGGAATAGTCTCTGATACTTGTGTGCAATGCTTGTGCATCTTCTATGAAGTGGCACAATTACTATATGTAGGAATACCAGACAGGTGATACTGACCCACAAAATGCATGTTTGTTTGGAAATACGTATATGGGGAATTAGTATGTGTGTAGTATTTCCATAGGAGCTGGCAAACCTAAACTGGCAAAATGGAAGCTTTAGCAGTTAAGAGCAGGGATAGAGAATTTGTAGCCCTCCAGAGTTGGTGGATTGCTACTCTAATCACCCCTGATGGTTGGGCCAGGCTGACTTGGGGTGGTGTGTGTGCTCACAGGAAAACCACAGGCACCCACCCCTGAGTCAGTGCCTTGTTCACATTAGGTTGACCCTATCTATAACAGTAGGTAAACAATCTCTTCTTTTTCAGATCAAGCACTGCTGACAAAGAGGGTGCAGAGCAGTAGCTATGCAAAGTCCACTAAAAACAAGGAAGAATGTTGTGGCACCTTAGAAGACCTAAGAAAACCAAAATCCATTTAATGGCAGTTGGTTTCACTGATGAGCAGTTAACGGAAATTAAAATAAAATCTCCCACATTGCTCCCACAATTGCTCACATTCTGCCCCTGGCATTACTATTATTGCTGTACAGGTATTTCTTTTTCCTCTTACCTGAGCAACATCTTCAAGTTTGTTCCATTTGACAGAGAGCAACAGCTTTGGTAAGGATTGTGGGAAGTTTTCACGACAGTCATACCGTAAAGTCCAAATGAGATCCATTTCATTTTCACACAGCTGAGACAAGGGGTCCCTTTCCATGATCTCCTTTAGCTCAATGTAGAACTTTTTGCCACCACGGCCCTTTGGTTAAAGGTCGAGAACCACCGTTTACAAGTTATGCATATAACACTGAGACAAATGTGCCTGTTTCTATACTGCATGTCCAAATGGCATGAAGCTAGAACAGCATGAACTCTCCTTGCTAGCAACTAATGTGCATTATACAGGGTGAGTCTTTTAAAAGAAGCCCCATGGAACATGTGTACTCTGTATCCATGGGGCCTCTTTTAAAGGACTAACCCTGTATATATTTTAACACTCAACTTTAGCAAATGTGCACTTCAGCACTAGAGGGCACTACTGCTATTTCCCCATTTAATCTGGGAAATATTTCTGCTGAGCCACGCTGGAGGCTTATATTTGCTGCACAGGCACTGTAGATGTCTCTAGACCCACACAACTAATGAAAATTGAGCATTTCTAGCAACTTAAATGCTAGTATGCAAATGATGAAAAAGAGCACATGAAGCCAAAGCCAAAACTGAGGAACAAGTCACTAATACTTTAAAACTAAAGCAGTTTTGCAGGTAATGCTAAAAACTGACTTTTCCACTTCCAACATCTGTTATTGAACTGTAACAACCACCACCACCACCATCACCAAAGAGTTAACGTTTTAAAACAACTATACCGTACATGCTATCTCTTCTGACTTTCTATTCCACATTAATTAAACATGTGTACAGAAGACATTTCAGTGAGTTTCAAATGAAGTTTTATATATCATAAGTGGTAAAAATTGTTTATAAAGTCTGTACATTCAAGAGGCTATTAGCATGTGAATTTATTATCTACACTCAAGTTGTGTAAAATAGAATGGGGTATTCTTAGAAGATCAGTTATTCAGATGAAATATTTTGTTGATATAATTAATTCTTATTATTTTGCACATTAGTGAGGAATTTGTGCACTATGCTGAATGGCATATTATTTAAGCTATAATTTCACAACATTAAAATTATAGGCTATGACAACCAAGCTGTTCAAATTTGTTTAGGATTCCAAATTTGCAATCATATTAAAAATATGACCATAATGTGGACTTGGCCTTCAGTGGGTTGTAGGGAAATGAACAGGTTTTGTGTGTTTACCCCGTCCTTTAAAAATGTAATTTTGAAAGTGCAGAACAACTTCACTACACCTTGAAGAGATGCTTTCTGGACAAGCAACGGGAGGGTAATAAAAATACATCTTGTTCTAAGTCTTAAATGGGGGAAGGATAATTGTTTCACCTTTGATACTTACTGCCATACCAGAGCTATCATTATTTCTTGCAATTTCAGCTGCCTTTTCAAGTATCTGCAACAACAAACACCAGACAGGAATTAAATGACAATGTTGGAGAACAATGAAATTAAAGACAATCAAACGGTATGATCTCTATAGTTTGAAAAGTCATGTAAGTAAATAAAATATTTATGCTCTTCTTTCCTAACCCCTTTTGCTAAGTGCAGTATATAAATGCGTGTACCTTATGCCACAATATGCCTACATAAACAAAGTGCATAATTCAACAGGGACTGGATTAGTGCACTGCATCTTCTAACGCACAACAACAGAACTGAAAACAGCCTCATGTACGGAAAGAATTAGCCCAGGAGCACGTAGACTCTGAAACACTATGGTCCCCAAAAGGTCAGATTTATTTTGGCTAGAGTTGTGCACTCTATGATCCCCCAAGTTTAAAACATTTCTCTTACACATTTCCATTTGGCAGAACTGTAATAAAAAATCCTTGGGTTCAACAGCCTTGATACATTTGCAGTAGAAGTAGAAAAATGGACATGGGTCATCAGCTTGGCTCAGATTATACTCTGGTCTCCAAGATGGGTACGTTTGTTGACTGTTTCTTAAGATGGAGTTATATATCACCCTTGGTTTAAATTAGCACTAATAGGAGAAGGGCAGTTATGCCGAAACAGTGGAAAGCTCCAAAATGGGGTACTCTGAGGAGGGAGCTAAGCCAGCCCAAGATCTGCTGGATCCTGAGATGCTCTTATAGCTGGTACCGGCTGGCAACAAGCTTGATCACTGCACCAGTCTGGAGCGGGTACAGGGATCAGGGTTGATCTGCCTGTCCCCCAGCCTGCCACCATGAGTGGCCAGGATGTGGGTCTGCTGCTCTGCAGAGCTTTGGTGGCAGCAGCAGGGAACTGGGATTGTTCTGTTAGTGAATTACACTTAGTCATAACCAAGGGAAATGTTAGTCATGACTAACTTCATTCCCACTGGTTTTTTGTGACTAACTTGCAGGCTAATGACATACATTTCTACTCAGAAGCCCCAGTGTGTATAGAATTGAATCCTTTGTAGCACTATGTGCATGTGTGTGCACATGTGCATCTGCGTACATGCAGTTAGGCAAAATGTTTTCCAAGTTTAGTCAACTTTTTGTAGACACATATTCATATACAGTGGTACCTCGGTTTAAGAACTTAATTCGTTCTGGAGGTCTGTTCTTAGCCTGAAACTGTTCTTAACCTGAAGCACCACTTTAGCTAATGGGGCCTCCTGCTGCTGCTGTGCCACCACTGCACGATTTCTGTTCTCATCCTGAAGCAAAGTTCTTAACCTGAGGTAATATTTCTGGGTTAGTGGAGTCCGTAACCTGAAGCGTATGTAACCCGAGGTACCACTATACTTGAGTGTCGTTACAACAGCAACAACTGAGGAGCAACTCTGTAAAGTTAGAGAGAATGCATTCAGGATCATGCATGGAGGAAAAGAAAATACAAGAACCCATAACAATCTTACCTTATCAAAGGGAGGGTAATAAATAGGAAATTTGGAATATTCTTGAAATTTGATCTGCAAAGCTGTTGCATTTTCAGTGTATGGATTTGTCTGTACAGTTCCCATTGGATTCAACATTTCTTCAAGTTCATCTAGGCAACCAGAATACACATTTTGTGTTTATATTTTAAAGCATTCAATCTGCAGCATAGCTAAACAAAATTCAAGTCTGTGTTAAATGTATACTAACAAGGCATGCCAGCCACATTAGCAGAAAAGCTCCCAGAGCCACAGTAAGAGAGACAAATAAAACCATCAGCCTCAAGTAAGCAGAGCCCACTTTTATTTCCTATACAATTTTAATTTTAGAGGCTGGGTTTTAAAAGTCACAAGGCAAGCTGGGAGAGGTGGTCAACTTCCACTGATGACTTTCCAACACACATTCTACCCATCCATGGCCCCCCACCCTGAAACAAAGTGCAATAATTTCATCACACTGTGATGCACAGAAGTGTTCTTCTACTCCTGGACCATTCCCATCTGAGTGTAAGAGATACCTTCTAATTCAATGTAGAAACAAGTTTACAAATCCCAGAGGTTGGAAAAGTCTACAGTGGTCTATTTCTATTTCAAATCCATAATAAAAATGTAGCAGACTTGCTATAACAGAAGTGACGAGGACATGAATTAAGCTCCATTCAGGATTATCCTTACTGTGTTGGATTTCAAGTTCTGATATCCTGTTTCAGTGGTAGATGTTGGACATGTCATTAGCTTCATACCGAACATGGTGACTGGTGTACAGTTATACCTCATGCTACATTTGCTTCAGATTATGTTTTTTTTGGGTTGCGGACCACGGGAAACCTGGAAGTACCGGAACAGGTCACTTCTGGGTTTTGCCGCTCGCGCAGAAGCACCAAATCGTGCCGGCGCCTACACAGACGTGGCACTTCAGCTTGTGAACGTTGCAGGTTGCGGACATGCCTCTGTCACGGATTACGTCCACAACTCAAGGTTCCACTGTAGTTATAAAGCTATTGCCAAATGTATGGTACAACAGGCCTTGCTCCCAGTTAAGTGTACATCGCAAGTGTAGCCAATGGGGTCCTCCAGATGTTGCCAGATGTGGTAAGGGATGTGGTCCAACAACGTCTGAAGGGCACAGCACTGGCTACCCTTTCTGTGCAGAAGACTGCAGCCTTTATGGACTTGAGGACCAGTGAGGTTTGGAATAATGTACTGGCAGAACAGAGATAACTCTTTCCTTTAAACCAAGGAGCACACACAAGTCAATGAAGTGGTTTGGCACTATTTTACCAGAAATTTCTGCTAAAACTTTGATGTGAGGGTGGGGATTACTTTTGGGGCTGGATTTGTTTCTTTTTCTAAAGAGAGAAAAAGCTAGCAATTCCATTCCAGGGATACAATATCTGTTATAAAAATACCGACATTCACTTTTTGCTATGTTCTGCATTTTAAAAGAACCTCAAATTGCAAAAAAGGCAAAATGTTTAGTCAGCAGGAACTGGTAAGGATCCATTGAATTAATAATGCCAATTCAGTCTGTAGTCATGCAGTGATTATCCTATAGAATGGCTACTATTCCAGACCAAGTTATTTCATGCATTCAGCCAAAGCTGCACCTTAGCTGAACAGTTGCTCCAAGCCCATGTCAGATGAGTTAAGTGGAAAACATTGGAGTCTAAATTTGCCATAATAGTGCTTTTCCTGCACAAAGAAATTTCTTTATTTTACCTCAAGGTAACATTTGCATTTTTTATATTACGAGGCATATTTTATTTTATTATCCATATTCTATTTGCGTTTTATAAGCATAATCATTATCTTCATGTGCTCAGGAGACACTGAACTCTGTATTACAGGAAGTACTGAATGGATTGTGATCTGATGTTACGAAGTCTTCATTCAATTTCAGAGGGGCTTTTGTGGAAGCCTAAGCAAGGCAGCCCCTCTGAAATGGACGGAGGCTGTGCAGTAGCACTGCATAGCTGATGGCACAAGCAGCTTCTTATCACAAATTAAGCCTTACCAGGAAATGACGACCAGCTGTACAGTACGAGGTCTCCAGTTTTCAATTGTCCTTTAAAATCAAACACCATAGTATTGACCCATGCGACAGGGTAGTGCTGCAATGAAAAATCATACTGTTTGAAGATGAGGCCATAGTGGATTCAAAACCTTAAGACAATAGAACAACACACACACATAACATACACAGAGAAAAAGAAGTTGTGATGTGGATTTGGAAAAATCCTAAATGCAATGTGCAAAGAGTTTTCTATAATAAGAAACTACTAGTCTGAACTATTCTTGAAACTGAATGTCCACAAGCGTAAATTAATATATGCATTTCAAGCTAATTGCTGTCATATAGTACAACAGGCATGTCCAACAGGTAAGTCATGATCTACTGGTAGATCACTGGACGTCTGTGGAAGCACAACAACATTGGCTCAAAAGTTTTGCCCCACCCGCCCCCCAAAATGGCCTCCCTCCTTCTCCCTAAAAAAAAAAAAAAGCTCAACAACTTTGACCTGAACCTCCAAGAAATGGGCCTTGCTCATTCCTTAAAAAAGCTCAACTTTGACCTGAACCCCCCAAAACAGGGCTTTCCTTCCCCAAAAAGGGGATAGATCACTGCGAGTTTTTAACTCTGAGTAAATCGCAGTCTCTTGGGAATTGGCCACCCCTGTAGTATAAGATGCTGGAACTACATGACGGATGAGATGCATCATATTACCTCTGGAGCAGGGTTTCCCAAACAGGGAGAGGGGTCCCTCCAGCTGATTTTGGACTACAATTCCCATAACCCCTGACCACGGGTGCTGCTAAGGATGATGGGAGTTGTAGTCCAAAAACAGCTCAAGTTTCGGAAACCCTGCTCTGGGTCATGAAAATAGTTTAGAGCGTACAACACACACACAACAATGTTGAGTGCAATTTTGTTTGTAATGAGAAACACCATGGAAAAGCAAGCAAAGCCTCAGCAAACTTGACTTCTATGCAGTGTGGAAAAACTCTTGAGAACTAGGCTGAACACAATTTGTGCAATCTAGAATGCCAGCAGAACTACAGCAAATTGAATCTATGCTTTTTAATGTTTTTCCAACGTGGCATTTATTATCCTCTGGCAGAAAGCAATATGTGAATATATATATATGAGAAGCATTCACCTTTATTCCTTTTATTGTATTCAAATGTAGAACGGTATGTGAAATTCACAAATGGTAGAAATAAGAATGAAGTAGAATAAACAGTAAGGCAAGATTATTATTGTTTGGTCCTACACCCCTGTTTAGTACATACTCAAGTGTGTGTGTGTGTGTGTGTGTAAATATACATATTTCTTTCTCTCTCTCTGTATGCGTGTATGTGTGTATATATATCAGCATATATCCCAACTTTCAGTCTGAAGTTTAGAATTTTAAAAAGCTATGGAAATGAAAAGTATGCAAAACACATGCAGAGACTTCCCAGTACAACGAACAGGAATGTAAAGAAACGAATCCATTACCACTTTGCCAGCTTTCCTAATGGTCTGGTATTTGGACGGATTAAGTGTCTTGCTTGGATTATTTTTTTTCTTTTTATCCATCACAGCATAGACCACAAAGCACAGCCTAGCCATTCTTGGCAAATCACAGACGTTGATATCAAATTCCAAGGGTTCGTTCCAAACATGGTCATTTCTCCCAGATATTTCTGAGCTTACGATAGGTTTACAAAGGAGCTCAGTTCCATGGAAGAGACCAGCCCTGACATGAACCTGCAAGAGAGACATGACAGGGAAGTATCCAAACACATTCCAGAGAGTAAGGATTATTTACCTAGAAGTATTTCCTGCTTAGAAAGAAGGCAAGGCAGCTTTAGAATATTTGCCCTAATTAGTGTTCTTATGCTACGTGCTAGAGAATTAGCTACACTGAAGACCTAAGCAATCTGTGGGTATTGCCAAGGTAAACTGATGGTAAATATTTTGCTTCTCATGACTGGGCACAAAGTTTACCAATTAGGAGAGTGGATGGTGACAAGAAGCATAACTAACCTCACACACATATTTTTGCTTATATTTCTAGAACAGGAATGATAATGGCAATTCAGGATGCCTTTGAATCTTTGGAGGCAATTATTACAACTGGGAAATGGTTCAATTTGTTTTTGAATTGCAAATTAGTATGCATGTACGGTATGTGATTATTTTCAAGTGCATATAATTGGCACATGCCTTAATATTCTATACTGTGTCCTAATGGAGTGATATTCCTATGTAAACATAGCTTTTTTTAAAAAAACAACCCACAACGTATTTCTAAAGCTGTAGTCCTTTCTCTTTAATATAATTAGCAAACTTTTGGGGGCTGTCTAAGGTACCTTTGCCAAAAAGCACTTTTCAAAATAGTAATACAAGCAAAAAAGTTAGTCACTCACAATCAGATTTCCTTCAGAGCTTATGGAATGGGTTTTAGCCAGAACTAATGCTAAATCTCCCTGATTTTAAATGTGGTTTATTTCTGACAAATCTTTGTGGCAAAATCTTAAATAGCAGCTTAAATGAAGCACTGAGCACTTTTTTTTTGGAAAATGTAGACAAAAACTTGCTGCACACATTATTGTCCCATTTTTTAAACAGATCATTGCACAATCTCTTTTTTGTCTCTCTTCTGTTTTCAGGAAGAAAAAGATTGCTAGGATTATAAATATGCATAATTTCTGCAATATTCATCCAAAATAACAAGCAGGGAAACAATATTATATATTAATTAACTTTGTATACCACCCTTCATCTGTAGATCTCAGGGCGGTTCACAACATAAAAATACAATATAAAAACACAGATTACATAAAACGCAAAATGGTAAAACACGTTTCTTAAGAATAGCTTTGTGGCATTCTGCTTCTCCTTAGCAATTACTGCATTTGTCTCCCTTTCAGATTATAAAAACTTGAACTGATTTTTGTTCAAAACAATTTGTCCTGAAAGGTCAGTGAATTGTTTTAAACATCATGCCAGTCATGCCACACTATGAGTCCATTCATATATATATTTTTTTGTCTTCTCTAGCTGAAAATTCATTCATTCACTTAACTGTATGCCAAACAAACAAGGGAAAAATGCATGCCATTCTATTTCATAGGCAAAACGCATAGGAAGGGGTTTGTGCAGTAAGCTCTTACATGTTACAACCTTGGTTTAAAATGCATTCTTTTTACAGGAAATACCATTTCATTTGCTTCTGCATTCAGCATCTTCATTGAACTAAGTACAGAGCAAAATGCTTAGTGGAACCAGATTATACTTGCAAATCTTTTAAAAGCTGGAAATTCATCTGAACATTAAAAAAACATTTACATATTAATGCCATAAAATTAGGAATATCTTTCAGTTAAATTTTCAGATTGATTAAGAGTTCACATATCACCTTACGTCATATTTCTGTCTACCTAAATATTTTTTTCAAGACATTTAGCGTCACTCTGTAGCTTTTGATTTACAGTTCAGCCAGAGATTCAAGCCAATTCCCGATTGTAATCATGTAGTCATTTAGACTACTGGTATTTAAATCAGGCCCTTGTTTATTAAATAATCAAATCAAATGCAGCCTTGACAAACAAAGGAAATTTGTTAAGACAACCAGCAGAAACATCACTTGTGTTGGGGAGGAATTTAGTTACCTTAGCTGTCTCTTCTGTGTTCAACTTGTTGCCATTCACTAGGACTACCTTGAAAGGATTGTTAATATCCCATACACTTTGAGTCAACTGTTGTAGAAAGGAAACAGCGATGAGAGATTTCCAGGCTTTTTGAGAAACGCATACATTTCAAGATCATGCTGCTTTAAAAAAGCCCTGCGCTAAATCAATAACTAATGTCTCTCTTCCGCAAAGAATGTTTCTCTTTTGCCAAGAATGGCTTATGGAGGTAACAATACAAACAATTACCGTATATTTCGCCCCATAGGGCGCACCGGCCCATAGAACGCACCTAGTTTTTTGGGGGGGAAATAAAGGAAAAAAAATTTATTCCCCCCCCCAGGTGCGGGGCTGGGGCGGGGGAAGCCCGAGCTTCCCCCGACCCCAGCCCGAAGAACAGGCTGCTATCCGCAAGCCGTGGGAGAGCTGCGCGACTTCGCGCAGCTCTCCCACGGCTAGCGGAGAGCTGCGCGAAGCCCGAAGCCTGGGGTGTGCTGAGCACAGTGCGCCCCAAGCTTCTGGGTGCAGGCAAGCTCTCTGCTAGCCGCGGGAGAGCTGTGCGACTTTGCGCAGCTCTCCCATGGCTAGCGGATAGCTTCCTTAAGCCTGGAGAGCGAGAGGGGTCGGTGCGCACCGACCCCCCTCGCTCTCCAGCCTTCAGCGAAAGCCTGCATTCGCCCCATAGGACGCACACACATTTTCCCTTCATTTTTGGAGGGGGAAAAGTCCTATAGGGCGAAAAATACGGTAACTAACAGTCAACTTTAAGCTGCATTTTTAAATGATTTGCTTATACCTTCCAGACATGAATGCAACAATTCTTAAAATGAATGAGAAAACTCACACGTGTTTTTTTGGGTGGTAGAGGAACAGGAGGGTTGCCTGGTTTTCGGTTTATGGCAGCTTCTATAGCCACCATTTCCTGATCACACATTTTTTTTATGGTGCTGCATTCAACAAGAGTGAGTTGAGGAAGAGCTCTGCTCATCACACAACGATGGATATACTGAGAAAGGAAGAGAGGCAATGAATCTGTTATTTGCATGCTGAAAATTAAACATGAAGTCCTTAAAGCATGTTTTATTTAGGTCCATATATATACTTCAAAAAGGAAGGGGGGAAAATCATTTGGGGTCATTTATGCTTTCAAAAATCAATTAACCAGTCAAGCACATTCACACTTAAAATATTTGCTGCAACTCTTGATTCATTTTCAAAAATGTTTCATATATTTGGGTGCTTGGGCAACAAAGCACCTAGAATAGGTATTGTAGAGCAAAACACAGAGTTCACATCTGAATTGTCCAATTATATATTTCTTCATGTATGACATTACCAAAGAAGTAAAAAAATAGACATCTTGGGAGAAAACACCAACTTCCACCCACTCAATATCTGATTTTTTTTTTAAGACACACCTCCTAAACAATCATATTGCTTTAAAAAAAAAAAGAATACCTGGAACTGAATTAATGGATGGTCCCCAAAAACATATTCCAGTCTTCCACTAACTTGCAGAACATAGTCAGAAGGATCAACTTCTTCATCTTCTCTTCCATGGATAGTCAAACGTTTACGAATTGCTAGTTCATTCAGCTTGATAGGGTTTATATTAGGAGACACCTGAAAACTAAATACGTCCTATTAAAAAGAAGAAGTAATAGCTATTACTTTCAAGTATGAATGAATATAATAATTCATTTTACTTTAGAGAATAAAACCCCCAGTCTATGGGCCATATAGGTTTTAATAAAAATATTTCCTGATTTATATAAAAAAATAAACCTGGTAGGTACCCATTTTACTATTTAATACGCAATTGTGCAAGATAAAATACGTTTTTTCACATGAATCCTCATCACAGAGTCTATGCACAAATGCTTTTATAAGAGTACATACAGAGCTTTTATTTTTTCGAACACACTAAGAAGATGCAGGAATTCAAAAGCAATTATTTACAAATGCCTGCTTTCATTTTACATTTTATGATGAATATTATTTTTTGTCTACAGGCCTATTTATATAGCAGCCTTCTGGTAGCAAGCCAAACCTTGCAATGGAAAATCATAACCATAATGAAGAAGTCTGTCAAAATCAATTCAATATTTTCTCAGTTTCAAAAGTTATCTGTCTCAAAAAAGCTACTTTCCCTGAAGTTAACTGCCAGATACAGAGGCCCTCGCAAATCAATTTTTTTAAAAAAGGAGACCTTCTTAAACAGTGTTTCTATAGAATTTTTTTTTTAATGTTCTAAACACTAATGTATGAAGGTCAAAATAGACTTAGATTAACAGCATACATTGAATCTCATGCTTTAGAACCCTTCAGGAAGATGACTCAGAAACTTCAACTGGTCAAAAATACAGCAGTCAGATTACTGACTGAGGTTCAATTTAGATCTCATATAACCCACTTTAAAACTGCTGCACTGGTTGACAGCTCATTTCTGGGTCCATTCAAGGTGCCCAGAAATGTTTTAGGCCCAAAGAAAGAATTGTTGCCATTGCACCACATGGTCAACTAAGTGTTACAAATACAGCTTGCCACTGTATAAAGCTAAGTTTTTTTTTAACTGACTGCTCGATCAGACTTGATTTTAACAGTGTATATATTTTTTATACTGTTATTTGTATATCTGTACTGAATATTTATTGTATTTGTATATTTGTACTGAAATGATTGCATGACAGGCAGTATATAAATAGCTTAATAAAGCAAACAAACAGTACTTCAAATAGGGCAGATACCACTGGACATAGATAAATGTTACACAGAGAGGTGTTTATATAGGATACATAGCCCCCTCACCACCTACACTATACATTTAAAGCAGTATCATACCGCTTTAAACAGCCATGGCTTTTGCCAAAGAATCCTGGGCGCTGTAGTTAGTTAAAGGTGTTCAGAGCTATTAAAGGTAAAGGTAAAGGGACCCCTGACCATTAGGTCCAGTCATGACCGACTCTGGGGTTGCGGCGCTCATCTTGCTTTATTGGCCGCGGGAGCCGACGTACAGCTTCCAGGTCATGTGGCCAGCATGACTAAGCCACTTCTGGCGAACCAGAGCAGCACACGGAAATGCCGTTTACCTTCCAGCCGGAGCAGTACCTATTTATCTACTTGCACTTTGAGGTGCTTTCGAACTGCGAGTTTGGCAGGAGCAGGGACTGAGCAACAGGAGCTCACCCCGTCAAGGGGATTCGAACCGCAGACCTTCTGATCGGCAAGTCCTAGGCTCTGTGGTTTAACCCACAGCGCCACCCTATTCATCTCACAGCGACAACTTTCTGAGTGTTTGACAATGTACATTTTGCAACTTGCAAGTGGGAATTACTTGAGGTAGCTGTGGAAGTGTTTTCTAACTATGGCCAATAATCCTACCCGGCAGTTGTCAAAATGAACAGCCACAACTAGATTGCCACCATAAAGTTTATCTTGGAGGTTTTCCTGTGTTGGGGGCTCTAGGTGCGGTGGGTAAGTGTACTTCAACCAGTCCATCCAAGACAGCCCCACAAGTGACTGCATCTTCTCTTCACTGATTAGCCGCATTTTAATCCGGAATTCTTTGACTTCTGGATCTTGTAGGGCATCAAACTCATGGAGGCCTGAAATGATTTAATTAAACAATACATATTTTTTAAAGTGTCAGAGGCAAAGAATCACATTGCACCACACGGCCAACTAAGGTTTACTCCGAGTAGACCCACTGAAATTAATGAGCCTAATTCCATTATAGACACTGATTTCAATGGGGCTACTCTGAGTAAAATTTAGCTGAACTTAGCTAAGTTAGCCCAAAACTTAGCCCAAAAAGTTGTTTCTTCTTTTAGTGTTATTACACAAACCAATTCAATGCCACATTTTCCATTAAAAATCCATTTAACACACACACACACACACACACACATATTCAAGATACTACCACAGCTGTCATTTTGAACTTTCCATGTAGAATATTCTGCTGAGGAAGTCTGAGATTTATTTATATTTTTGTAAATCACAGCTATAGGTTTACCTTGTCTTCCACGGAACACTGAAATCATATTTTGACTGAGTACTTTGATAAGTATTTTGACTTTTATAGGAAAAAGACACAAAAAGAGCAAAATTGATATAGGCTGCTCATTCAAAGGTTATGAATTGCACCTTACATATGCATAGTACAGTACTGGAGGTGTGGGAAGAAGAACATTACATTTTCCATTAATACTTTAGTAATAACTTCAGTTGTATTTGCCAATGTCTAAGGCGTTTAAACACAAGCCTTCACTGAGGAGCACATGGCATAAAGCGCAGGTCAAGCAGGTTCGAAGAGGAATAACTAATTCTACCCTGAGAAGTACAAAGAACCAGAGAACTTGCTTTGTTCAAAACGGGGGAAATTGCCCAGTCATTCTTTTTCGAAATAATCAGTTACAAAAATCTATAAAAGAACTCTGTGCGTCAGTAGAAGCCATTGTCAGCGCAGACAAGTTAGGGTTCAGTTTGCTGTTGAAAGCTAAAAAGAACTTGTAGATATTGTGCCAGGAACTAACAACTGTCCATTGTTTCTGATGGGAAGCATGGCCTGCCTATTGATTATTTTTAATTTCAACATAAAATGCATCATTCCCTTTGCAAATTGCAAGCATGAAAAATTTTATTATGTTAAAAATTCAACAGCAACTGACTGCATTATGCCTCTGTGTACCAGCTGCTGGGAATTGCAGGTGGGCAGAGTGCTGTTGTGCTTATGTCCATCTTGCAGCCTTCCCACAGGCATCTGGTCATTGGCATGATCTGGCAGGATCACCTTATATTCTTATGACTTGTAGTTTCTGAATTCCTCAATAAGTAAATTTCTAGCTGTATATGGCAAGACAACCACTTGCATGCCAATGGTGGGTGGGACCAGAGGCAAAAGCCAACAGAGAAAATGATGTAAAGCTTACTTTTGTACAGGCAAGTTTCTACAAACATTTGCATGACCCTCTCAACTCTCCATCTAGGCCAGCAGTTCTCAACCTGTGGGTCCCCAGATGTTGTTGGACTACAACTTCCATCATCCCTGAGCTCTGGTCTTGCTAGCTAGGGGTGATGGGAATTGTAGTTCAACAACATCTGGGGACCCACAGGTTGAGAAAGGCTGATCTAGGCAAACAAGAAGCATTATCAAAGTTTAAGAGCTATGGGGGAGCAATACTTGGGGTGCAAAACACAGCCAGTAAAAGGGTGTGGCAAGGAAGAGCAGAAAGGCCCAAACAGAGAGGTCTTGCAGGCTGTATCCAGCCCCTGGATCTGAGGTTCACCCTAGCCCTGCCTTAAAGGCAGGTGAATCAGAACATCCAGAAGAATTTTAAATACACACATAGAAAACATATTGGTTATTCAAATGCTGAAGTAGCAATTTTACGGCCTTTGCTAATGCTGCTGCAAAGATGTTCCTCTCCCATGCAGTCTGCTGCAGATGGTAGAAAAAGAGGATTTTCTCTGGCTTGCCCTTCTCTTTTGAAAGGCATGTGCACAGCGATTGGTTACTACCACCACTAACATGAGGAGCACCTGGTTATAAGGAATTGCTCCAACTCAAACATTGGGTCAGCAGCCTTTTTGGCCCAATTGCATTCAATAGATGTGGAGGCTTTAAAACTTCTCATGTGTATGTGCGTATGTGTTTTAATGTTATGCTGTAAACCTACCCATGGGCAGGATATCATTTACAAAAGAAACAAAAGTACAACTCCTCATGGGAGAAAAGCAATGAAACCGATAAATCTTACTTTCACTTTTGCAAACCATATGAAAACAGATATTTCTGTACTGTGTTTCCAGTGATCACTGACAGGTGTGTCATTGCCATCACTAAAAAGTATGTGAGCCTCAGCTTTCCTGTCAATTTTGGGAGCTGCAGATGTGTGCAGAGGTTTCCACCCTGTTCTTAGTTCCAAGGTATTCTTTGGCTGCTGTATTGCTGAGGTCCCCTGAATGACTAGCATAGAGCCCTACAGACAAGTCCCCACCATCCTTTTCAGTAACAACCTTGAGCTGTGACAGACAGCAGAGAATTGTTGCTGACCTTACATGAAGCTGCAACACAAGATTAGAGCTCCTTACAACCACAATTTTTGTCTTGGCAACAAAGACTGCCCCAAGCCTGTGGAGCACTGGAAGAAGTAGAAGTTTGGTGTCTAATACATTTCTATCTTAAGTCAAGATAAGCTTGTTCAATTATACCTGATGGTGAAAATCATTAAAATGGGTTTTTAAGGAAAGAATATCCAATTAATAGGAGTTATTTACAGTCCAGTTACTGGGTAATGTACATATTAATGTGCATCCATCATACCTTGTATGCACATCATTAATAGAACATTATTACTATCCAACATTTGTAACATCCTAACACAGAAACACATACAACTGATTTCTGAATGCGTTCTTCAATATGGTATTTACTCTAATTATGATGCTATGTAAAAGTATTAAAATTTGGGTGTTTTTTTCATAGTTAATTAGAACGAGGGATACACATTCAAGGACAGAAAATGGTCATGTTAAATTTTATTTGGGGTTAATCTTACTATAGTTAAGCCCAGTCCTTTTAATGCTTTCGGGCTAATTTCAATCCACCTCAGTGCTCTTTTGGTGCTGTATCTCCATCTCCACAGCCAAGAACACCAATATTTACCTTTTCCTATGAGGACACCTATTTTAGAGTCCAATTTTTCCCCTGGGTCGCAGCTTCTTGTAATTAGTTGAAGGACAGGAAGGAATGGTCTAACGTCACAGAGTCTGCGTGTCTCATCTTCCAGTTCTTCACGTACCGCTGTTTGGTTCACACAAGAGAACATATAGGAGTCGATCTCCATAAGAAGATGAAACAGAGGGTAACTCTGTGCTTCCTTCCATAATAGCTGCAAATAAGCACAGAGATTGTAACAGTAGAATGCTTTGTTCACAAAACCCACTCACTGGAAAGTAAGACCTCTGTCAACTGTACGCACAGCATTAGGTAGGTGTTTCTGTATCACTCATGCAAGCCCTTACTTCAGCTTAAACAAACTTCCTTCAATCAAACACAGCTGACTCAAGACTCCAGAGAATAGTGGTAGGTCATTCATCTATTTTAAATTAATACAGCCATTGTTTTTTAAAACTAAAAATCACTGGTCCTGAAAGAAAACTGGTTCTCTCTGCTGTAAAGACTGTGCTGGAACAAAGTGTCAAGAGTAAAAAGGTACACATGTCACTGTCTTTATTCATGTTTTAGTAATAAAAACAAGTGCTAAGAGGTGGGGTGGGACTTCTTTCCCAAGTTAGTTCTTCTGTATTATTTTTTTTTGACTGCTGGTTTGGCAAGATTCTTATAGGGTTTCGGCCATGAAGCATCTGAAAAGGACATCAATTTCAGGCCAGTTGTAGAACTTATGGGCCACTAAGATTTCTGCATCTATCAGCCAGTAAGCTAGTTAAACAAATGACATCTCGGCAAAAAAGAATCTGTCTACTAGTAAGAGAATATGTAGCAAGGTTCCCAGGGCCCCATAACACACTACTGGTGGCGGCTGTTTTCCATGGGGTTCTGTTCCTGCCCGCCCCCCATGTTGGCAGAGGACGCATAAGCGTGATCTTCCTCATTATATCCCCATTATGCCCTGACTCCAGGGGTGGGGGAAGGGAGGTGCGGTGGAGGTGGGCCACCCCAGGTGTCACCCCCAAGGGGGGTGACAAAATGCTGGGCGGCACTCACCGTGGGGCCTCCAGAGAGTGACGCAGTGGCTTGGGCGCCCACAGGCTCCACGCTGCCCCAAACGGTCTGCCTGCTGCCTCTTCCCCAGTTGTAGGGTAGCTGAGTGGGAGAAGGTAGGCAGACTCCTTGGAGACCCCATGGAGCATCCTGCCCCAGCTGGCCCTGCCCCTATGGGCAGCTGGCCATACCCCTGGGCACAGGGTACACGTGCAGCACAGGCACCTGATCAGCTTGCCCTGCCGCTGTCTGCCCCACTCCCATTACATCCCCATCTTGCTCTCTTCTGGGTCCAAAAGGACCCACACATCGGCAGTCACACATCAATTGGATGGGCGCAAAACGGTCACCTCCTGTACTTGTGAATTCTTTCCTGTAAAGTCCATGGGGGTGACTAGAACTGCATTTAAACATGAAGATTATTCCATTAGCTTTCCTGGTTATAATGCTAGCACTTCTGTCCTGCTTTCTAAAGTTCCATTTACACTGCAATACTTGCTGTGTTGTGAACTGTTTTGGTTTTTTTTTTATTGATATACTACTGCCATGTCACAATAAATCTCATTCGCACGAGTGGGTTTGGTGTTACACTGAATTGTGTCATCATTTGTGTGTGTGTGTGTGTGTGTGTGTGTTTCTATTCCCCCATGATTCCCCCATAAAAACTGTGGGAAATAACTGTATGCTGGAATGCCGCTCCAAATTTCATCACATGGCATGACCGATGAAAACCACGGGGAAATCACACCACAGGATTTTCCAGGTAACCAGGGTTGCATCTGAATTTTCTCTGGAAGCAATTAACACAGAAATTAACCCTAAAATTTCCATAGATTTCCATAAATGTCCCTTAATCCATGTGAAAGATCACAAAAAAATCAGGTAAGGAACCCCTGGAAAAATGGAATAAAATACTGTCTGAATGCAGCCTAGTTCTAACCAACATAGTTACAAGAATGCACACTGGGATGAAAACAACAATGAGATGATGCTCATGTAGAAGCTAATGTTTTATAGGGATCTGCCCTTCAAACCAGACCCCTAAGTCATGTTTCACAAAATTTAAATCAGGTTACATACTCAGGAATATTATTCTAAACACTTAAATTATATGAGAAACAAAATGCACTTCAATGAGAAGCAGGTAATAGACAGTTTAAGAGCAAGCCAGTTTTACCTGTTCTGTATTACCTGTTTTATAAGACTGATAGTGGCATCACGTGGGACATCTAGACTGATGTAAATTCCAGTGGGAAGCAGGAAGTCCACAGATATTAAACCATCAGCTGCTATCTGTGAATCTACTGCCCAGATGTCTAGGGCATCTGCCATGGCAGGAGGCATAATGGACTTTAAATCTCATAACCATGTGGTCCTAGAAGAAAAATAAAGTTATAATAATTTACTATGTTCACTTCCATAGGACTGCTTTTAAATCAGAATCAAATACTGCACAAACATCAAAGGGTACCAAACAGTGGCACCAGCACTCACATTGACAAAGTTTATGAGAAGACGCTGCCTTTTTAGGCATGACTTCTGGTCAGAGCTTCACTTAAGTTTGTCTAATGTAGAGTAAGGGAGGAATAAAGAAGGAAAGAACTGCAATATTCTGAAGGGTATTTTTCACATTTAAAAAACTTCCAGTCTAGTAGGCATTTGGAAATGAGGAGTTCTAGAAGGCAAAAAACAACACACACAATAGATTGCTATGCTAGCTCTGAGCTGTGATTAGAAATCTTTGTAATGGAGAGACTGTCCAACTGTGAAATTATAAGAAAATACAAATTTCAAGTTAGAATATCTTGCTCAGACATTTTTTTTTGGGGGGGGGGGGGAGAAGCACAAAAGTGTGATTATGAGATGTGCAACTAGTAAATAATAATCCCAGAAGGTCGATTTTTGCTGCCATTGAATCAATAGTCTAAAGACAGCACAACCCCAACCCCCATTTTGCAATGTCTAGGTGCATAAAATACATCTTATAATGCATGTTATAGCCCGAGTTGAGAATTTACATTTACAAAGCTCAAGTACAAAGCCCTCTTGGACAAATATTTACATGGTCCATTGGATTCCACCATGTATGCAACATAATGGGTCAAAATTCTAAAAAAGGCATATTTAGCTTAGAAAAGGGAGAATGTCATAGTAGCTTTCATAGTACCTAAAATCCTATTTTTATATAGGGCTATTTTTATATAGGGGTCAGAAAAGCAGAGCAGCAATTGGGTGTTCTAGAGATACTTGCAGAAGCATGAAAGCAAAGGGGTTTCAATAGGAACAAATCAATTAACAGTTTAGCAATGTGTACAGGGCTAAGTTCACCCATGCAGTAAAGAGGTATGGAAGTGGCTTCAAACTGCCACAGAGCGCAAGGCTGTGTACACAATACCAACTTAAAATACAGCAGTGGGAGCACAGTGGATGCACAGGACATGGGAGTGTAAGCCCAAATTTCCTTACACAGTAAGCCATTCATGTCAGAAGCTTACCCTCATCCCAGGAGTTTTCACCTCATTCTTACAAAGATGTCACAATGGACATGGCGAAAATCACTGGAGCCTTGTGGGAAGTGAATCCCATGAACAGCATACCACACAATCTCTCTTCCATTTAATGGCCTTTTTCAAGTGGTGATCATGTCATAATGTCATGTGTGAACTAGATGTAATCGTATAAGCAATCCTGCTCTCACCAGGTGACATTTGATGCCTGCAATTTTAGGACTTGGGAACTGTTTCAGGGGGTTAAACGTTTTTCAGATGTCAGGGGCACTAAATTAGTACACAGGCTGAAAATTACAGGCTTGGGGAAGGGAGAAGTCCCTAAAGGGCAACAAAAACCTGAACCAAATATATTCCTCTTTTTTGTGTGGATACCATTTTATAAACTTCTGGTTTATTATTAAACTGTGCATTCAATAGGAAGCTGCCAGGAGGGAGGAAGTGTCCCAGGTGAAGATCAATTCGCAAGCGCTGAAATCAAACTAGCATTCGGGGGCGTGTTTTCAATATGCAAATACAACAACTGCACAGTAGAAAGGAATGAGTGAGCATTTTGTTTATCAACGAAACAGATTAGCTTATTTCAGAAATGACATCCAGTCGCCATTCTAATTTGTGCCACTTGCGGACAACATAAAGGTCAGAGAAGTGCAAAGTATTTATACAGAAAATGGCACTTGTCACAGCCATGAGACTGCTATGAGAATGAATCACAGGCCAAACTGTATAATGCAAGGCGATGCCTGTGAATGACTAACACCCTCACATCCAGCAGTTGAAATAATGCCAAAGATCCATCTGTGGCAAATAGTTACATGAGAGGAATTTTAAACAGCCCACAGCAAAAGGGAGAAAAAGTTTGTATGCAACTATTTATACCTAATGAGCCAGTTCAGACATCATGATGAACCATAGTTCACTGTGATGGGAATGAATGTTAGTGGGCCTCTGGCTCTCACACTCTCTTCCTCCTCCACCAAGTGCAAGAAGATATGCAGGTTTGGCTTCCATTAAAAAAATAAAAAAATAATTTAACTGCAGCTTCTTGTTTTGTTATCTTTAACTATTGTTTGGTTGAAACAATACAACTTCAAAATCATTTTGATGAAGGAGAGTATAAAAATATTTTAAATAAGAAAGTTGAAATCTGTAAAGTTGATTTAAATCTGTAGAGCAGAACTGTAGAGTTGGAAGGGACCCCAGGGGTCATCTAGTCCAACCCCCTGGAATGCAGGAATCTCAACTGAAGCATCCAAGACAGATGGCCATCCAACCTCTGCTTAAAAACCTCCAAGGAAGGAGAGTCCACAACCTCCCAAGGGAGACCATTTCACTGTCAAACAGCTTTTACTGTCAGAAAGTTCTTCCTGATGTTTAGTCGGAATCTCCTTTCTTGTAACTTGAAGCCACTGATTCGGGTCCTACCGTCCAGAGCAGGAGAAAACAAGCTTGTTCCCTCTTCCACGTGACAGCCTTGAGATATCTGAAGATGGCTGTCATATCATATGTGATAGGTAAATGTGACAGGTAAATTTAAAAGTGTTGGTAGAAACACACTTTTTGTTCAGTGAATCACGCAACTGTTTGTTTTAATGTTTGTAGTTTCTGCAAGTACATTTTCTTGCGTGCTTATGCATTTATATACAAAATAGTATACAGTTTATATATAAAACAGTAGTTTGGAACTTTTCTATTTTAACTTTGCTTGAGTTGCTGCACTTGATGATGTAAACTCACCTCACATTTTAATACAGTAGAGAAGTATTCTACATAACGCTGCATTGAAAAACTGCCAAATATTCCTATTCAACTGTGTATTTCTTTAAAAATTATGTGTTACTTTTTTCTGAAGATAACATAATACATAATAATCACATTTTCTACATAATTTGTGCTTGTGAGTTGCAGTACTTGGTAGGGGTGTCTATCACCTCCATGTGTAATTCAAATTACGAAGCAAATAGGAGTGATGGCATCGTTAACAAGGTATCTCAGGTGGGATCAGGGACTTGCTAAAGTTGTTCTGTGAACTCGGGTGCCCCCAAACCACTGCCTTCTTCCATTTAAAGTGGCCAAGCTGACTAGAGAAACACCCTAAACTTGAGTAGGGTGTGTGTGTGTGTGTGTGGCCAGGGTGGGGGTGGAATCTTTCATTTTGTTGAACAGGTCTATGTTTTAACCACAGTGAATTATTTTCACAGGGCACTCCGAACACAGTGATTTGAGGGAAGGGTGTTGGTGCCCTTCTGAATCACTGTCTCTTTCATAACAGTTTAAAAATCAATACTTCAATCAATTTGTGTTCATTCTTAGTTTGTAAACCTTTAAGAGAGCTCAGTATAGGATCGCTCCAGTTTCCTTCAGTTCCGTTTCTGTTTTCACATGATTTATTTGTTCCTTTTTATTTCAATCCCTTTCTGTTTTCCAACAAATACCACCTACTTAAATTATTTTTTCATTCCATTCTTATTTTTCTTTAGGCTTCTGCAATATTTTATTAGAGTCCCCATCCCACACAAACTGCCGTGTGTGTTGCTTTTCATTCATTTAAGATGTTATTTCTCCCAGTTTTAGTTTGCTAGTTCAAGGCTTCATTCTCCTGCCTCCAGTTTTAGGATGCCTGTGATTCCATTACATTGAGTTCTTCCTGGTGAGTATTATTAATTTATATTAAAGTTTTCTCCCCCCTTTTCTAGGTCTAGTATCTTCACATACACAGAGACATACTCAGCTATGGAAGCTTGTCCCTGAAGTACAATCCCAGTTGTGCTGCTCATTGCCAACCCATCATTACCCAATTATCCAGGGGCACCACCTTGTTGCCACCAGTTTCCAGACTGATTTCTATTTAACCCACCCAGTGGTTTGCCCTTGTAGGAAAACCACTACACCTATTCTACTGAAAGTGGCAGACTTTGGGATATAGCCAATGCTTCAGCTCTTTGCATACAACATAATTTCCCCACCTGTCCCCTCCAGTCCCCTCTGCACCCTCAAAATCAGCACTGGATAGCAAGGGCATAAGAGGAAACAAAAGCCCTGCATTGGATACAACCATTTATCCCTTCAGAAGGGCCAACAAATTGCCTGTGAATTGCATCCAATTCTGTGAAAAAAATTAAAGGTTAGAAAATTTTTTGTCAAGGTTCCCTGCACACAGACAAAAACCCTGCAGTTTGACTGGTCCAGGAAGAGCCCTGTTGCCTTCAAGTTCCATCCATTTCTGTTTTCAGATTACCTGTTTCAGTCAATAGGATGGGAGAAACAGACTTTTGGATTTAAGAGATATGACGCAGACTTGAATAACAAGCCAAATCAGAAAGACAGTGGATTCAACACAGTTCAAGTTGTTTTGTAATGCTACAGATACAACGTGAATCCTGTGGCTGGTGCACACCACTAGCGTTTACGGTTAACTTAGGTAAAAGATGGCATATATTGAATATCATTTAACAGAATGCCATTTTAAGACAGATAGTGAATTGAATAATCTTTGGCCCCTGCCGGGTCTAAGGCTTAGATCACAAGGCCACAATCCCACATACGCTCACCTTGAAGTAAACCACACAGAACACAGTGGGACTTTCTTCTGAATTAACATGCACAGAACTGTGTCATATGTACTATGGCCTAGTTCCTGGGGTGTTAAGTCCCATCCAGTTCAACAGAAGTTCCTAGTGGGTATAGGAAGCAGACTTATTATGCCAAGCCATTGGGACATTTAGCTCAGTACTGTTTATTGTTGATTGGCAGAAGATCTCCAGAATTTCAGGCAGGAGTCTCTACCAGCCTACCTGGAGATTCCAAATATTGACTCTATGACCTTCTGCATGCAATGCACATGCTCTCCTATTGAGCTATGGGCCTTCCCCAAGTGATCCAGCTTGTAAGAGGCTTTTACTCCAGCATGGCTCATCAATGCATTGTGTTTACCGGAAGGCATTATGCGTTTCACAGTGCAAGAGCTATACACTGTTTCTCTGAAGGAGGGTATAAATAATTAAAAACAAAATGGCTTAACATTGAGCGGAAGCCCCTGCCTTTGTTCTGCACATCCCTTTTAAAGTACTCTTTAGTTTGCTTCCTAATTATTCTATTAAGAGTATGCATGGCATGCTCAGTAATTCGTAGCACTTCTCATTTGCTCTAATATAATAGAAAGAGATGCTGTAATGCCTTTTGGAACAGCATGCATCTGTATAGGTCAACTGCAGTTCAGAGGGTCAAGTTGTCAATGAATCAGTGTTCACAATGCTTATCCCCAAACATGCAGAACTCACATTATCTCAAAAAACTCACACGCTCCATTATAAAGGTGATCTTAATAATGGTTTCTTTTCCTGGCACTTTGTACTGATTTTCAACATGACTACCTGACTCAGTCAGTAATGTAGTCTCACCCCTTTTCTAGCAACTTATAACTGTAATTAAATTTAAGCCATAATAGAATTTGGGAATAAAAATGGGGCAGAACTGGGGGGGGGGTGTTAACTCATCCCTATTGAAGAGAGGGGCTCAATTATCAATAATTCTACCCAGATGCAAAACTGTAAAAGGAGGCACATGATTATTAGAAGTCTCTTTTCTTTCCAATACTTTTGTATCATAAAAGTAGATAAATATCTGTTTTTCAAATCTTTAGATTTTTGTTCTAATTTTAATTATGTTGTTTCATTCATCACTGCTATCTATGATTTACTGTTAGAGATAATTTAAAGGTGTTACTACACTGCTGATATGAAAAGTCTCTTAACATACAAAAAAGACACTTCTGCTCTAAAGTCTCCCACCACAGTGCAGGTTCTCAGTTGAGTGTCCTTGATCTTCTCCAAATCTTAGGTTCCTCTGTCTCAGACAATTCACAATCCCATGGCAAATTCACCCCACCAATCTCTCTTTCTTATCTTTGTAACCCACTCACTCCCTGCCAAAGGAAGTGTGAAAAAGAAAAGGATTTCCCTAGGTTTGAATACCATAATCAATAAATGGTTGGGTCAGCCAGAAAATCTTGTTGTAGACAATATTCAGCATTTGAGTAACTATTCTAGGAGCTAAGGATATTTTGCGTCTTAGTGAAGAACTGAAGAAAGAGGTGAACCTAAAAAACTGAACATCGGCTGCTGTGTCCCCAGTTCAAACTGTAAGCCACAGGACTTAAAATTATATTGGCTGCATCTGAGAAAGAGGTGAGAAGGCAAGGCCCTTTCTGTTGGCTCTGTGGGAGCAAGCTCCCCTAAGGCTCCTCCCTGAAATGTTTTCTGCACTGACTATGAATTACAGCTGGTAATTGAGCCACTCCATACAATACCTGGAGGCACACCAGATCAGCCTATCTCCAAGCATCCACACAAAGATGAAATCTCAAGTACAGCTGTACACATGAAATATCTTGCACACACAGGTCAGCCTACAAATTTTATCTCTACTGTTGTGTAAGAGCATATTCTTACCAGGCATAATTTCATGACTATGAAAAGTACAGGGCCCATAACTCTCAGGGTCTGAACAAGACATGACGGAACAACCACCCATGAAAAAGGATGTCTCATATGAACCCCCCCCCCAAAAAAAAACCACAAACCCAGACCAAAGGAAATAGTATCTCAAGATGTTGGCAAAATGAGGACCTTGTTTTCAAAACAGCCCAACACATTTTGGCCATTTGTTATTTAAAGGTCTTCTTCAGAGGTCAAATGAACAAACAGCTTGCAAATACATCAAATACAGCCTGCAAATACTTTCTGTTAAATACATCATCTATTCAAATTAGTGGGTGACTGACTGGGTCTCCAGTAAAGGTGAATAGATGATACAATTAAAGTCAGAATGGGGAACTTGTGCACCTCTAGATGTTGCTGACAACATTAGGCTAGATGGAAAACAGGATAGCCTGGCATCAGGCAGCTTCCAACATACTTAATCCTCATGCCCAGTGGCTATATATGTGAAGAAGGCAAAGACTCTGATAAGACACATGGCTCCCGTGTAATTCCTACTTTGGCCCTCAAATTATCACCCAGTGAACTCTGTTGAACTTCTTTACAATAGGGGACTATTAACACAGCATAGCAGCTTTCATATAGGATGTCCCCCTCAGAAGTAATTAGGAGGAGTTCTTCTTTAGTAACCTTCAACCCTTATCAATGCTTCAAGTATGTTTCATTACAAACCCTGATATTTCAATAAGTGATCACAGACTTTAACAACTACCCTGGAGAAACTAACATACATAACATTAAACATACTGTAAATTCTTGGTAAATGAAATGAAGTGACTAGCTATTTAATACTTCAAGACCCTGAAGCAGTTTTGTTCTGCTGATGAAATTGGCTGATGAAATTAAGAACTATTAATAAATATTCTCACCATTGCTTTGCTGTCATTTGGGAAAACTCTATTGCGCCCTCAATTTCCAAATAGCATCTTCAGGATTAAACACATTTATTGAAGAAGCACATTTGTTATATTCTGGAACAGGAAATTTCTGGACAAGGTGCACCTTTGTTATTTCTTCTCTATGTTACAGTATTTTCCTACATTGTGCCTCTTTTGTATTTTTCTAATATTAAAAACATTACACCACACATTCACACTCCTTCTATAAGCAAACACTAATGAAGAGTAGAAACAGTAATATAGACATTCAATACTTTTAAATGAAATATTTTCATTCTTGTTACATTTCATAAGCTTTACACAGCTGCTTAGAACAATGACAGTGTGATTTTGTGGTCAGAGCTGAATTCTGCAGGGCAACTTGATCCTATACATGCTTACTTGGATGTTAATTCCCAGAGTTCAACGGGACTTACTCCCAAAGTAGTATGCATAGTACTGCAGACTCAGTCTGATCACTGAATTGTTCAATATTAGCAAAGCTTGCTGTAGTCAAGAGAATATTTGATTTCCGGAGCTATGAAAGACAGCCTTTGACAGGTCCTTCTGCACCATTACACAGAATATCCCCTTCTGGGATAGCAGTGAAGTTAGCTGGCAAGAAACCATTGTTTGAATGTCTGTGGCTACTCTGTCTTTCTCCCTTTATTTGGAGCTTCTGTGATACACGAAACCTCGCTCAGGAGCAAAATACAGTGGAAGCTGTACCACAAGTATGTTTTTCAAGACTTGTAATATTTGGCCAGGATAATTCTAATTGAAGAACATATTTATTATACTGAAGAACTGTGAAAGTACAATGTTTGGAGATGTTAAAACAACCACTAGGAATGGTTTTTATTTCATCCAGAAACTTAGATTTCGTACTAACCAACACTGAAGAACTTATTGTGCAAGCCTGTCTTTGACCACATGCATTTATAGAATGTATTTACAAGATTTTTATCCTCCCTAACAAAGATTAAGCTGGTGTACAGCTGGTGTGGCATAGTAGCCAAGAATGCAAGCTGGTGGATTGTCTCTCAAATCTCACCTCAACTCCTAGGTAGAATGAAGTAATATTCAATGTTTCTCATCTAGAAAATGGGACAGTGATATTTACCTACAATAAAGGAGAGCCCTCCACAATCTGGTGCCCTACAGATGTTTTGGACTACCACTAGCCACAGGATGGCCAATAGCCATGCTAGTTGAGGCTGACAGGAGTTGCAGTTCAAAACATCTGGATCCCCCAGGCTGGGGATGGTGGTGTAAGGATTTCTGAGTACATTAAGAGTACTCAACACTCCAAGTAATATAAAAATGCTAAGTATTACTATTATTGAAAACATAAATGGCTTATAAATGATTTTCATGAAGTCTATTCTGTTCTCATACCATCCACTGAAAAATAAACAGGAATTTGACAGTTGCAATCAATATCTCAACATTTAGTTCTAACTACCATGAATACCAACAAGAACATTCCTATTTCTTTGTTCCTTTATGTGTCTAGTATTAGGTCCCAAGTTTCACTTTAGCTTTTACTCTCTGACATCTATCCCCAGGTATTATATATATACACACAGATACTTTTCCTGGTTCTTTCAGTTTTTCAGGGGGGGAACCCTGGGAAACAGCCCATTCTCCCTAAGTATTAACCAATTTTTCAGGAAAAAAACTGGGGGGGGGGGGAGAGAGAGAGAAATGGGGAGATGTAGTGTTTACCCCTTCAATTTTCCATTTCTCCCTGGAGCTTCACATCTCTACCACAGGCCTGTTATAACTGCAAGCATCCTGAAACACCTTCAAACAGGAACACAAGCAATTGCTATTGACAAATACCACTGCACAGCAAGATCAAGTGTTGGGTTAAGACCAGCAAGACCCAGGCAAAAATCTACACTTGCCCATTAGGTGATGTTGGGCTAGTCAGAACTATGTATGCTATCTAGAGCTTCCTGAGGTACAGGCAGAGGCAGAAATAAAATATTTCATTTAAAGGGGGGGGGGCAGTCACAGAACGCTACTAAGTTCTTCTAAGAGTTGGTCGACTGAAATCAATTACTCTAAGTTAGTTCATCTACGTCAATGGGTTCACACTGAGTAGGTTTAGCATTTAGCATTGGTGCAACCCACTGTTTACCAGTATCAATTTGTTTTTGTAATTCACACAGGTAACAAATTTGTTGTTTGTGATCTTTCTTTCTATAAATTTAAAGGCTTAAAAACAACAACTTGACCACTCCTTTTTGACTGATCAAATGCCCAATCACGACCTTCAAGAAGCAAATCAAGAAGGATTTTTTTAAAAAAAGAAATAGGTAGTATTTTCTTGATTTTGCCTATCAACACTACATTTATTGGATTGGAAAGGTATCTACTATGCCAACTGATTTAATGTGGGTCCTCAGTAATTAAGAGCCACAGAATTCTATTCTATTCAGGCTCTTTAAGTGTCATATACAGATGTGCCCCATAAGATAAATCAATGCTGAATGAGGAAAATGCATTAAAACAAAAACAAAAATGGGTAAATGGAGAATTCAAATAAAAAAAAGCAAACAAGCTGCAATTCATTACTCAGATGCAGAAAAGTATCTGCAGTAGTTATAAGACAATACAGAAAACTTATTTTATCCTTTAGCAGCCTGCCTGAAGTAGAAGAAAACCATTCCCCTATGTATCTTTTATATACCTTGTGAGTTTTGTTTTGTTTCAACTGAAGGGTGATATTAAAAAAATAATCATAATCATAATCTCTCCCCCCCCCAAAGATTCCCATTTACAGATGCCATACAAGAATAATCGGGCCTGATAAATATCAAGTTCCTTTAATGACTAATAGGATGAAGTAGTAGGTGGAACTATGATTGTTCCAGAACACTTCCTGTTTACAATTACTCAGAAAATCTCAGGAGCCTAGATTGGAACAGCTGCTTAGCTAGGCCTGAAGAATGAAGGTATCCAGTATGAGATTTCCTGCATTGTGCAGTGGCCCCAAAGTCTGACAATGGAAATCCAGGTTCATTTCTGCAATCAAACATCTGTCCACACAAACCCAGATGCTACATGGCAGACACATAACTGTCTCATTTTTGTTTACTGAGAAAATTAGTGGAAAATCAACTTTAGTCAGGTGAGGTCTGAAGCCCCCTGCAGTTATTTTTCTTCTCAAAATATTGGGTAAGTTTTGCAATGTGACACCTGTGCCTTCCCCAGATATTGTTTGGCTACAACTCACATCAGACCCAGTGAGAATGTCCAATAATCAAGGCTGATGGAAGCTGTAGCCCAGCAACATCTGGGGAGCCAGATTCTTCATTCTTGATGCAACCTCTATTTTGTCTAAGATCTACTGAACTCGGGCAAATTGTTACAGTGCAGAGAAATGTTTAAGATAATTAACACAATGGTGTTTTGCCTTAAATAGAGTTAAATTTACAAAAATGTAATAAATTCATGGTTTTGCTTGCCAGAATAAG
The DNA here is from genome assembly GCF_964270895.1 of Podarcis filfolensis. NCBI lineage: Eukaryota > Metazoa > Chordata > Lepidosauria > Squamata > Lacertidae > Podarcis > Podarcis filfolensis. Next base: position 33,358,774 of record NC_139608.1, on the reverse strand, counting down.
ACCTGTCCCCATGGGACAATAGTAGTAAGCCACTAGCAAGGCCAGCATGCCACACTTAAAACAGTGACACTGGAGAAGACCTTATACATGATACAGAGGTAAACCATGGTTAGCAAATACACTTTAAACCATTATTCCACATCATCATTTGTGGTTAATGATAATTGTTGAGGACTTATTCTTACCTAAATGAACTGCATAGGGTTTTCTAGCTCCGAGCGAGATTTTTAACATAACAGAAATATGCCCAGTATCCAAAGTCTTAAGTTTTTAAAATGACAGACACAAAAGTCCTTTATGCACATTTGTTCTACATGTGTGAAGGAAAAGCCAATCCTGTCTCCTGAGTGTTAAAAGATGAAAACAGGGCTCTATGAACATATAGCTGTAGGCACAAAGACACTTATACCATCAGGGGATCTGATCACAAAGGGTCTGTGTTCAAGGAGCTTCATTCCCACCCACGTATAAACATACAAAAGAAAGGTTTCACCTGCTGATGCAAACCTGTTCCCCTCCCTGTGTGTCTGGAGAGGAAATACTGAGTTTAGGGTTAAAAGCTCTACTCTTTCCAACAGAGCATGCATTAAGAGCTGATCTATAATGACAGCTACCTAGACTTTCCTCTAAACATGTTATTAAGAGATAAATAAGTAGCATAAGTATGGAATGGTACCTTGAAAAAGGAAGAGCTTACATTTTTGCTTTTTCCCAGAGAACTCTTCTAATTTCATTCTGGCTATGTAAGCTTATTTGTACAAACCATCTTTTCTCCTGGTTTCCTTGGAAGGCTCTATCAGATGTTCAAAAGTTAGCCTTTAAGAAAAGAAGAAAAAGAAAGGGGAATTGGCATGTTTTTAAAATAATTACATGAAATGAAATTTTAAATTATTGAAACTCCAAATTAGCCCTTAATAAACACACATTCAGCCAAAATACTCTCCCTGAACATTCCACAGTGCAACATCATGTGAAATCTACACAATTTTACTGTTGATAATAATAATAATAATACTGTAATAGTAATAATATATTCACTAATTTATTGGCTTAGATGCAGGGAAGCCAACAAAGTGCTCTTCAGATGTTGCTGGAACCCAACTCCCCGTAGGCTTGGTCTGGCATAGACAATAAGTGGCACTGCAGTAAACTATTCAACACAAGGAACTGAGTGCTACAAAACAACCTGAATGACAGCTCTGGCAGGTCATGCTCCTGAAGGAAAAGGACTGCTAAGTTCTTACCTAGAGCATGTCCATATACTCAAAGCAACAGTGGAGAACCTCTAGCCTTCCATATGTTGTTCAATACAACCCCCGCCATCTCTTACCATTGGCCATGTTGACTGGAGCTCTGCTGAGGGGAGTTAGAGTAAAACAACATCTAGAGGTCTACAGAGGTTCCCCATTTCTGTTCTAAAGGCTCTAAAACACAAAGGTAGGAGCCAACCACTGTGCCTCCTGCCCTGATATTTCCTGGGCGCTTTCACCCACCTGCTATGACTGTCATGGCTCTACATGGTTCTACTACAGCAATATGCAGTGGGATAGATGAGGAGATGACCAGCTGAAAAGAGCAAAAGATGCAGCAACTGCACACCCTCTTACAGTATCAGAAGTATAAACACTGTATCAGTACAAAGCTTTGCAATCCCAGGAAGGAACTGTACTTTGCCTTAGGTTTGTGGCCAACTGCAAGCCTAGTATAGCTATTCAAAGTCAGCTTCAGATAACTTGTGTACACAAATGACAGATCTCTACTAAGTCATTACACATCAGAAGAAACATATCAGATGTTAAGAACTTCCTTATGACCTTTCAGCCTATGATAATAAAATTAAATACACAGGATCAGTTAACAGGAAAGGAAGGACATTTCCCCACTATTTTTTGGCAGTCTGGCTCAAATATTGTTTATTATCATCAGCGAGGGTACAAGAACTAGGGTACAAATTGCTGCTTCAGCTGTAATCCATTACCTCTGAGTCTACTTATAAGTGCCACCACCAATATCTCTGATAATGACAATGGTAGACAGCAGGTAACTTATTGATCCACTAACAGTGAAGGCCATTTATTTATTGTTAAATATATAGTCAGTGAAGATTTCAAATGGTAGCCAAGTAGATATAAAATCTGCAGTTGAATCCTACCAGAAATAAGTTTCATCAATTTCAATGCGCTTTCTCTCAGAGTACAAGACTGCAGCCCTAATTCTTTGCATAACAGGTGCTCAGACTGCATTTGCACTTGTGTCTGCACTGTTGCAAAGCAAACTGTTCCACAACAAACCAGACCTGCATCAATAGTAATTATATAGCATCTCACTACCCATTTAGGGGGAAATTCCACTGATAGTTATACAGCATTTTACCAATCAATGTAATGTAGACACCGACATTACAATTTATCCCTCTGGATTACCCTTTTATATGGGTCAGTTTTCCACTGACCTGAAGCACTATGCAGATTGCACAAGTTGGTTGTGCAATTGTATGCATGCAACATGAAACCCCCACAGATCTGTACTACTGAACAAACAACCTAACTAGTAGCAGACTTTACTGGTTACAGCAGATGTGGGAAACCTGTGGCCCTCCAGGTGCTGTTGTAATACAATTCCCATCATCCCCAACCACTGGCCATGCTGGCTAAGCCTGATAGGATTCAAATCCAGGACATCTAGACAACCATGGATTCCTCATCCCTGAATTACAATCTGCAGAAGAGTGGTGCAAGATTCCCAGTTCCACCATCTCCAACTGACACTGCTAATACAAGTCCAGTATGAGTCAAAGATTTTAGACAGAGGGGCTGTGACCATGTATAGCAAATGATACTCCACAAATCTTCTCTGTGCTGGTTTGTTTGGAAATACACATTGCTGTTTCCATCCTCCACCACACTGGCATGCACACACAAGCACTCGCATGTGCGTGCACACACACACACACTTATCCTCAAACACTCAAAATCTGTCTCAATAATCCAGTTAACACAGAACACTCCAGCAAGTAAAAAAATCTCAAGTACAAAAGAGTACACACACCTATAGTAAAATCAGCTGTCAATTTCCTACATTCTTTCCCAAAAGAAAAAGAGAGAGAAAACCCTATATAAGTAAACACATCATATCATGGAACACAGTAGCATGCTATTAATATTACACTTGTATTACAGGGTAAAATGTAAACATTGCTGAAATCTAGCAAGAACTGGTATTATTTTGCATTACCTTTCACAGGGATAAAAAGCTTCCAGTCCATAAAAACCCTTTTAGACTAGTGCAGCAAAGCTTTCACAAATAGGTTCTGCTGCAATCCAACACAGCGGATGAATTCACAGTTAGCTTCTTGCCAAAGAAGAAAGCACTGCAGTCTCTTCTCTACCTTACAAAACCATCCTGGAAGTTAAACTGAAAATAAATCTGAAAGAGCCAGCAGGAGATGAGGGACTAAGCATTAAGGGCTGAAATTCTAGCTCTCAGCACAAACTCCACCAATTTCCATGAGGCTTACATAACAACTAAAAAAAAAAAAAAAAGAATTCTAGGAAAGATAAGGGTCTGAAACTCAAGCTTTTTAGCTGCAACAGTTTCTTTTTCCGTGTTCCAGGAAATGTATTTCCTTACCAGCCAATGAGATCATATAATTAGAATATGAAGGGATTATTTCTGTAAACAACAATAAACATTTCACAAGAGTAGGGAATATGAAATACCATTTAAAATGGGGGCACTCAGACACAACTATTTCACATATGCCAAAAATGTTTTCGTCAACGTATGAGTAATTATTTTACATTCAAAAAAAGAAAGGAATACCTAGCTTTCTGGCTACAATACACATACCAACTGTACAGTGGAAAGACTTGCATTAATCAACGGATAAGATATTTTACTACATTATATAGTCAAGACACATCACTGGTTTTGTTTTAACCACCTTTAGCATTTCTTTACTGATTACTGTATATGCAACACACACGCGCGCGCACACACACACACACAGAGAGAGATACAAACATGCATCACTACAGCTAAAAAGAACTCTACACTTTATCCAGAAATAATCCAAAACTACCCCCACCCCCCATAACCAGAATCAATTTACTGTCTTCACCTGCAGTTTTGCAAAAATTACAAATTCTAATGAAACTTCTATTTTCTGTTCTCTGCAAGATCTTTCAGACAGCCTTAATTCACTGCTACATTTCTGTTAACATTTTGAAATCGTTTGTGGGCAACAGTTTTCCCTAGTTCCCTATTTATTTCCTGCACTATTTTAGTTTGCATTTAAATAAGTGACAGACAGACTTGGAGAGTCACAAATATTGCCCTATCAATCTTGCTATCAATCTTTTATTTCCTCAAATTGCTGATCAGTTAAGGCCACATCCACACCATATATTTAAAGCATTATTATACCATGTTAACATTCATGGCTTTCTCCCAAAGAACCCTGGGAACTGTAGTTTGTTAAGGTTACTGAGAGTTGATAGGAGTCCCTTGTTCCCCTCACAAAGCTACAATTCCCAGAGTGGTTTAGCAAGCAATCCCTCTTCCCAGGACCCTGGGAATTAGAGCTCTGCAAGAGCAACAGAGGTCTCATAACAACTTTCGGTAAGTAGCCTTAACAAGCTAGAGTTGCCAGGATTCTTGTGGGAGAAGCCATGGCTGTTAAAGAGATACAGTATACAGCAGGGATGTCCAACAGGTCGATCACGATCTACTGGTAGATCCCTGGGAGGTTTTGGTGGATTGCGGTCAATCACTGGGTCCCTTTTCTTAGCGTTGGTAAAAGAGAATCCAGTCCCGCCCCCTCACCCTGCCCTCCATTGTTGCACGACCTGCAGAACTTAAGACGGAGTTTACTCAGAGAGGATGTTTGTTTTGCCAGCGATCTGTTGGTGAATGGCTGTTCCCCTTGAGCTTAGGCTTGAATCCTCAAAATCAGGGCTTTCCTCCTGCCTAAAAAAAGCTCAACTTTGACCTGAACCCCCCAAAACGGGGTAGATTACTGCCAGTTTTTAATTCTGTGAGTAGATCACAGTCTCTTGGGAGTTGGCCACCCCTGGTATACAGCAATAGTGCTTTAAATGTATGGTGCGGGTGTGGCCTTAAGTTGAATTCACTTAAAGGCTTGTGCACCAGTGCAGGAGAGCAACAGCCACAATAGCACCTTCATTCCTTTCAGCAGATATAGAACAAGTTCTGCCTCCCAAGCAGATGTGAGGAGGGAGACTGTTGTGCTTATATTATGAGTATAACCGGTGATAGGATACAGAAGTAAAAGAGAAGTAGAAGCCCAAAGCAGTCTACTGAGAAGCAAACACCACATTTAAATCAGTATTGTAACCTGCACCTGAAATGCAATGTGGGTTGTTAAAGGCAAGAATTTCCGTAGCAAGATCTAAGTGGCTTACCATGCATCTGTACCTGATACATGGCGAATTCTACCTATTCCTTCAAAGGATGATAAATATAACCAATTTACCATGAGGTCATATGTACATCTCATTAAGTAATCTTCTGAATCCACTCACAATGTACACAAAAAGGCGAGGAAGCTCAGTTGAAGCCTCACAGTCAAAAATACAAACATTTTTGTATTTTTTTACCCACAATAAGCTATTGTGGGTAAAAACTAACAGGGACAAATTAAGCTGTAGGTGAAAAGATTAAAATTCCTCTTCTTCCATCATTAGGAAAATAAAAATCCCAGCAATGGAAGAGGGAGCCTATCCCTGTGATAGCTATCTTCTCCTAATACCCCATGTGGGACCCTCATGCACCTAAAGTCTCCACTTGTGGGGTAAGCTGTCTCCCTCAGGAACAGTTCTGCCACAAGCTGCCTTTCAAAGTAGCCCACTACGCAAATCAACTGACATCTCCATCTATTTGCAGCATAGGGCTGTTGGAAGGGATGAGGAGTGCCAGCAGAATCAGGGCAGAGGATCTACCTGAGGTGGGCAGTGTCCACCTCCAATTCAGCTTGGAACAATTAGAGAAGTGATGTGCACATGTCAAGCACCCTTGTTCTGAATTCTCATCCCATTCCTAGTAAAGCAAACCGTGGTTTTTCTTCATCTTCAAGCAACACATATCACTGTGATGTTCTTTTATGTTTCCAGTTAGGATCATGATGGGTTTAATGAGTGCATACAACTTCTGAACTGGAACTTTCTCCTTTACTATACTTTTGTTTGGAAAGGAAATGAACATACAGAGCGAACTTACCAGGGAATATAAAGAGTGCTTACTCAGGTACTTACCAGAAAGCTGAATAGCAGATGTCAAATAAATTTACTCTACTCACTTGCATGGTACTGAAACAGTATTGTGAAATATAATGAGCACAAAGCAAGTAATTAAACTGAGAAAGAGATTTTATTCACTCTTATTTCTAAGAAAGCTGTTTCAGATTTTAACCTTTGTGGAACATAGGCAGGACTTCGATGTAAAGGGGTATGGGTGAGGCTCCAGATACCAATAAATTCCTTTAAACCGAACAAATATCAAATGTTGTCCAAATATCATCTTCTCCCACTTTTCTGAGTTTAAAAGTAACACACAAGAGACTAGTGACTCATTCTTATTACATTACTTCAATCTATTCTTTTTGACTGACTTGTGTCACGACTTCATTTTTATATTCAGATTAAACTAATTTTTCAATCTGACATTACCTTAAACTATTCTTACAGCTCCTCTTTGATTTACCATTGTATTGGAAGACTGGGCTCCTCACTTGACTGATTCCCTTTCTTCTTATTAGGTGCAAAATCTCTTTTTCCATCAGACATCCACCATTTTTCTCTTCTTTCCTACCATGCCCAGGACATTGTCTTGGAACATTATTCCTTACTGTTCCTTCCTTCTTTTAAGAACATTTTAAAAGTCTTTTTTATCTCTATGTTAACTCCTTAATATTTTAAACATGAGTTAGAATACATTTTTGTACCTTCGCTGCATTTGCCATCACATCTTTAGGATTAGGGTGGCTGCACTTTCAACTATGCAGTTCCCCTCTTCTACCTTGCTTTATTTAAAGAAGAAAAAGAAGAAGTACACAACTTTGCACAGAGATCAGCTCACTGGATTGTTTTGTAATGCAGTGAACACGCTTTTAGGGCATACAGCAAAAAATGTGCTCTTGGGCAAAAATAGTGTACAAAAAAACCACATTTTTATTCAATTTGGTATTTAAATATATGTAGGAATGCTAGAGTGATATGTTTTCTTAAAGCTAGCTTCAGTAACACAGGAATTCCATCTGTGCGTTCAGACACAGAGTGGTATTTCATAAAACTTGTGAAATAATTGTATCATAACTCTGTATTTTGGCTAAAAGCTGGTTTTTCCTGGGACTTTCCATGCTGTATCAGTTCTCAAGATATAAGAAGTTTATTAAAAGTTCCTGTTTCTCCCTGCTGGTTGCAGCAGGAACAAGACATTTAGAGACTAGTGATCTGAACTTTGGAAAGCCAGGCTTGTAATACGTCCTCATCGCCACTGACAACTACAAATTGCCCTAGGTGACCAGGTGGTGTCTCACACTCCCTGACACCAATGCAAGTCTAAACCCACTTTTTTAAAAAAGCCAAAAACATGCTCAGTTCAGCCTCAATTTGCAGTGCAAGACTACGCATATTTAACTAAGAAGCAAGTCCCATTTCCCCCCTGGAAAGACTTGCTCCCAGAAAAGCATGCACAGGACCACAGCCTTAAGCATGTATTCACGTACCAGAACTGCTGCTTTGCTTTACAACAGCCTCCACCAACCAAGTCCTGGCTAGGGCTAATGTGACTTGTAATCCAAAACATCTGCAAGGCACCAGACTGATTAACATTGTTTAATGAAGAGCTGTGCCATTGTATCTTTTCTCCATAATTTAAGTAAATTGTGATAAAGAATAATAGAAATCCAATTTTGAATTCTGCCTTTGGAAAGAGATTCCTTTAGATCTATGTAGGACCTTATTGTGTATTTATTTATAGGCCATGTTTCTAGTGAAATACAGAAGACAGCAAACAACAGTGAAAAAGAAACACATTTACAACTGGCTACAGGTTATCAGCGCCTAGGACTTGCCGATTGAAAGGTCGGCGGTTCGAATCCCCGCAGCGGGGTGCGCTCCCGTTGCTCGGTCCCAGCGCCTGCCAATCTAGCAGTTCGAAAGTACCCCCGGGTGCAAGTAGATAAATAGGGACCACTTACTGGCGGGAAGGTAAACGGCGTTTCCATGTGCTGTGCTGGCTCGCCAGATGCAGCTTTGTCACGCTGGCCACGTGACCCGGAAGTGTCTCCGGACAGCGCTGGCCCCCGGCCTCTTAAGTGAGATGGGCGCACAACCCTAGAGTTGGACACGACTGGCCCGTACGGGCAGGGGTACCTTTACCTTTACCTTTACAGGTTATAAATCAAGCTTATACACAACTCAAAAATCCACAACCATAATTTAAATTAGCAGTAGGCAGAGCCCATCCTAAATAGTTGCATCCAAAATGCTTGCCTGCAAGAGATTACCATTCCTCAGTGATAATAAGATACAATTCGTCAACGAGAAACAGCAATTTATCAGTGCAGAAATCACATTACATCATGTATTTAGGGGCTGAGCCCAAGTAGTAGAAACAAGTCTGGCCTGCATTCTAACAAGCCCTTACCCAAAAGGAGGTTGTGGTTACATTAAAATAAAAACTAAAAACTAGAATTCATAAATTTGTTGTTCAGTTGTGTAACCCTCCAAACAGCTGTGTTGTTTAAACCCACGTTTCTACACGTGGAGTTTAAAATGTAAACAGGTAGAGAGAATGCATTTGAAATGCACTAAGCAAACCTCATTTATCTGTGTAACCTTCATTTTAAAGAAACCACATTAAAGAAACCACATGTAACACTCAGCAAAGTTTTCATGAGTTTCAGTTTCATATCAAACCCCTCATGTTTGATAAAGGAAAATCTTCTTGTCAAGCCTATAGCTTGAAAATCTCTCTTTTTTGTCTTTTTTTGTTCATTTCTGGGACATAAACAAAGTGAAACAAATGAACAAACCCCCTGCCCCAACTGTTTTTTAAATTCTCATATGGGTTGGTAGGCAGCCAACTAAGATTTATTGTAGGGGTGGGGATATTATTAACTTCTGAGGACCTATTTGCACACCCAGGTACCATGAGACTGCTGCCCCAGAAGCTAAGTGTGGGTAGTAGAAGCAGTGCTATTTTTCTAGAAAAAGAGGTGCCAGAACTCAACAGTGATACCCTCCCTTGTTCTCATATAATAGGAATAGCACCCACCTGAGGGGTGCTGAAATGGAGTTCCAGTGAGTTCCTGCTGGGGGAAAAACCCTGAGGAGAAGTAACCACAGGTCACTGATCATGGATCAAAACAGGCCACAAATTTATTGATCACAGATGTAAGGCTTTGGGATAGTCATTGGGTGTATACAGAATCACCCAGCCTGACTGCTGGCTGATTGTTGCTAGGGGTCAATCCTTGATGAGGATTGCCCTATGACATACATCCTCAAATACATGCAACCCCTCAGGATTGCAGCATTGGAGGAGTGCTATGCCCCTAATTACCTTTCTGGGCACTGGACAAAAGCACCTTCCCTAGGATCCCTTTAGTGGGATATCCTGTTTTCCTGGAGAGGGTGGAATGAGTGGCTTCCATCCTGTCCACACGCCCCCCCCCAACCCTGACTAAGGATCCAGCTCCAACTAAGGTGCTGGCTCCTGTGGCGGCTGGAATTTAAGGCTGGGAAGTGGACCTGAGTGAAGCCTTTGCATTTGACATTCAGTAACACCTGACTAACTTCCATAGAAGTACTTCCTCTGCCACCCAGAAGAACAACTGCTTCTGCCAAATTTACCACAGTGCTATGTAATGATCAGTGATAGCCCGGAAGTATCAAAACAAACACTCCCATGCACACAATAGGGAACTGGCATCTTATGAGCTGGAAAAGTAAAAAGAAAAATTGCTACTCATGAAGATTAAGCAGCTTGCTACTCTGTTTGCACAAGTAATTCGGAACAAGGAGATATTTATACAAATAAGGAAACTGACCTTGAAACTGACCTGAAGGAGCTCCTGATATTCAATCCTTGGACCTGTCTGATAAGGGAGAGGCATTCAAAGGTCCTGCCACCTGGTCACCCATGGTAACTCAATAAACATGAGTGCTGCTACCAAGGTTTTAATAGCAGCAGAATTCTGCTTGAACAATAAAGTTCAGTCCATCTCTAATGAGTGAAGTACTTCAACATCTGTGGCATACTTATTGAAAACTGCAATATTTAAACTTGATGTCCATCCAAGATGCTTCAAGTATTTTCATGCTACAGCAACAAGCATTCTATATTGTGATGTGAAAATTTCACAAAAAATATAGATATCAGCTACCTAGAACTTTGTTTCCCCAACTCAGTGCCCCCCAGATGTTTTAGATTACAACTCCCAACACTTCTGAGCACCAATCTTGTTTGTTGGGGCTAATGGGAGGGCAATGGGTTTGGGATTCCAGGTCAGACTTCCCAGAGTGTAAATATACCTTACATTCTACAAATCCCACGTCATACGGCAATAATCCCAAGGTTACATGCTTCTTAATTGCCACAGATCCTATACTGGCCTAACTCAGATGGTATGATTCATGAGTTAATGAACTGAGTTTATCAGACCCAAAACAAGCACTGTGCTTGCACTCTTTCATCTCTTCTATTGTGCACATCAATGCAATACTTCTAGGACAATGGAGCACATCCTTCCCCTGTTACATTAATTTAGAGTGAGTAGTAGTCACTTGCAAATGTCTGTAGATAAAACATCTCACTTGTCTATCTTGGCAACTGTTCACACCTCCTACAGATGTTGCTATATAGTTCACCTTGTAATAGGCTAAAATTCCTTATTTGTAGTATTTTATTTACAGTAATCAAGATGGCTGAACTCATAACACTATTCTATCCCTAACCTGGGTTCTTTGTTCCTCCATATGTACTCAACCATTCAGACATTTTCCATTAAATGGACACTACATCATGTCCTGTCCCACCTCATATAGCTTGAACCTCGTCCCAAAAGACAACTTGCTACTTCTCTTCAAATCCATCCTCAAAACTACCTGCCTCTTTTGTGAAATCTTTTGCCAAATCCTCTAGTCCTTACTCCCAACTGAAACAAAGCTTGAGTATATGCAACTATATTTGCACATACTCCTCTGCACCCTTACTTCTGCACCCTTTTTGATGATGTTTGGAATGCAAGCTGCCCATCTTTATAAAAACTGACATTTAATAATAATTGTATCTAGTTCCCTACATCACTATGGTCCACATATGACGAAGAAAGACATCTAAACTTAAAGATTCAAAATCAGTTCATACTTGAGTCTGTACCTAAAAATGCCCAGGAATCCCAGGTCATTCACATTTTAATATTTTTCAAATATTAGCTTTGATAGATGTGATTCAAAAGAGGTGCTTGGACCTGAACTGAGGCTACCAGTATCAGTCAGATGCACAAACTGGATTTTTGGGGTTTCTTTGTTTTTTAGGATCAAAGCTTGAGCCTGAATATAATGAATTCCCTGTACATCACCACTAGTATCTATAAAACAGCTCCAATGTTTGTTTGTTTTTTGTTACTATTATTGGGGGAGCAGGGGCATTGTGAGTCACTGAACAGCTAGTGTACTTTCACTGAAGTGACTACAGAACATCCAAAATATTGTTGGTAATTATGTGGGAGGACCCAAGCTATAAATAAGATTTTATTTTCGGAGGAGTCATAGAGAAGATGGGGAAAACAGAATAAAGAATGTATCAGTTCAAACAATTAATGCAAAGGCACTCACAATTGCAGCTTCATACATGTTAGACTCTTCCTGACTACTAATGCAAGCAGTACAGTATGCAAGAGACTATGTAAATGCTGTCGCCTGCATAAGCAAACAGCAAATGTTATCTGCCTGAGGTCAGAAACTGTTCATTTCAAGTCTTATTGCTCATCACAAGGCTCTGAAAAAGCTTCAGTGAATTGCACCAAGGCAGGAGCACTCAATTTTAATAGTCTGTCCTGTAGGTAATGGATTTTCAAAATTGCACTTTGTCACAAAACAGCTGGACAGATGTGAGGGGTGTCTCAACCTCCTCTCATTGTCATCGGTTAGCTCTGATGGTCAGATCACAGATGGACTGCATGCATGATCTAGGCTTAAGCACTCAAGTAATAAAGGAGACTGGTGATAGAATTTAGTGTCCAAGGTCTGTGAGCAGCATCATAAAAGACCTGGAAATTTTTAATTGACACTTTCTCAGTGCAAATTTGTATCAGGCATTCATCTGTATCCATCTGTACCAAGCATTCACTGGCTGCAGAGCTAAATGCAACACTTACATAGAAATAATCACACATAAAATAAGCAATGACATTCTTTATCAATCCGATGGGTTTTTTAGTATCCAAAGTTGCCAATGCCAGCTACAACCAACTTTAAAGTAAATATTTTTGTTACACAAACTATAAGCCAGTAATGCTTTGACTTCGCAAATAAAGAGCATCAATGTAAATGGCTAACAAGCCAATGTTGTTTTTGTCAGCTTGACCAATTCTTAAGGAACTAATCCTACCACAGGCCTAATGGGAGAGGTACCTTCTTGTATCCAAAAACATAATACTGAATACACTGGAACTTGCTTCAAAACAGGGAGCGCTTCTGGAAGACCAGTTTGCTGCTATGACCAAGGCAAAAGGTGCTTTTGCACAACCTGAGTCTGCATCTGTTTCTGGAGAAAACCAATCTTGCCACTGTTGCATCTGCCTTGGTGACATCCAGTTCAGTTTTGCCCGGGGCTGCCTTTGATATGTGCCAAAAAAGTCAGCTGGTACAAAACAGAGCCACACTGCTGACAGGCGCCCACATGTCAGATCACCTAACACCAACATATATTTCAATGGCTCCCAAGCTGTTTCTGGGCCCATTCAAAGTTTTCCTGTTTAATTATGTTTAATTAATTAATCATGTTTAATTATGCTTGGGGCCTGAATCTTCTGAAACAGAAGATTCTGATTTTTCCCTATATGAACTTACCCACACATTTTGCTCATTAAGAAAGGTCTTGGTCAAGATCCCTCTGACCAGATTTACTAGCTATGGCAAGCAGGGTGCACAAAATAATCAATCCAAGCATTCATATTTAACTCGGCTGTGGAACATCTTGTACATGTGCTGTAGATTTTCCTTTGATTGATTAGGACCTCTCTCTCTCTCTCTCTTTTTGACAGCACAGAAATAGCTTCTTTTTTTCATAGTTGGACTAAAACTTATAAGAAAGCCAGATTAATACTGCTTTCTAAGAACCTGCCCAATGCCACTAAGAACCTGTCCAAATTAGAGTTTCCAGAAAAGAAGCTACCGGTGTCTTACTTGTCTAGGATCATATGCTGTAGTTCAGTTTGCTTCACTTCCATCAACTATATTTGCCATGCTAGGTTCTGTGACAATGGTGAATGGAACCAGGAACTCCAGAGCAAATGCATCCTGTTGAACAATGCAAGTTTGCAGACAAAAGTCATTATATGCACACCTGAACGAATATAAATTCACCCAGGCAGGGGAAAGATCACACAAATGAAACCTCTAATAGCTGTGCAATACTCTTTTGTCCACTGCCAACAGCTCACTACCAGAAGAATTTTTTAGAAGTCACATTTAATGGCTTTAAAGCAATATACTTTATCACACCTCTAGCTGAAGTTACTGCTGTTGCTAAACATTAATTTAGCACCAGTGCAGTTGAGAGCAGAGAAACGAGACTGTTCCTTCCCAGAGGGCAACCTTGACCTTCTAAGGATTGTTTTGAAAAATAAGCTACATCTTTCATGCAGTCCATGATTCTATACTTTGCTCCGAATGAGACAAGCTCTGAGAAAGGTGCAGTTGGATTATTATTATAAAGCAATTCATGGAAGTTTAATCAGAGCATGAATTTTAAATTTTACAAATTGCAAAAGCTGAAAACAGCAGCCCACCCAAGCAACCTCTCTCTCTGTCTCTATAATAGAGAAGTAGTTCTTCCATTTCCCACTCTCATAACGCACCACATGTTTAGCAGGTAGTTTGTGTCATATAAGGCAGAGGTAGCCAACTTGGTGCCATCCAGACATTGCAGGCTACAATTCCCATCATTCCCAACCATTCATGCTGCAAGCTAGGGCTGATGTAAACTGTAGTCCACAACATGTGAAGGGACTGTCTACCTTGATTGCAGATGAAAAAAACAATAGAAATCTCATTGAAATATTAAGAACAGTCACATACCCAAGGAAATATAAGTCCATTGTCCCAGTGGTAATGATTCCCTCTTTTTTGAGTTACTGGCCTAATATATGGAAAGCAGGTAGTACAAGGAACCATTCAACCAGCTTCTTCAGACCTGCTTCCATTACTACAGGGATATGCACAGACTCAATCAACACAGAAGACAGGGTTAACCAACACCCCAAATTTAAATGACATCAGGAACATAGGAAGCTGCCTTATACCAAATTAGAACACTGGTCCATGAAGCTCAGCATCATCCACACAGAGTGGCAGTGATTTTCCAGGGCTTTGGGCAGGAGTATCTCTCCTAGGCCTACCTGAAGAATTGTCTCTCCAAGAACAAAGTCTTTCCCAACCCGCCCTAGAGATGCTAGGAACTAAACTTAGGAAACGTAGGGACCATCTATACCACTGAACTACAGCCCAGCTCTGGAATGTGGAAGGGTCCACTTGTGAATGGGGCTCTTCTATAGCTATCCGAGATGGAGCAATAATAAATGAAAAAGGGTGGAAATTATGATGAGGCATGGCATTTTGAAACACTAGTAAAATTTAGGCATTGACAAATGCATTTTAGTTTGCTCGGAACCTCTGGATATAGACCGATCCAAATAAAACACAAAGTTTACTCAAGTGTTAGTCCAACTCATTTCAACAGAATTGCCTTCCATTAACATCTTAAACTGGTTTAAGCCCTGAAAAGGGGACAGGGGGGTGTAACAGAAAGGAAGGAGACTTAGGCTGGATCCTAAACCATGTGACCTTGTAACCCGGCATAAATTAAGCTGGCAAAATGGGTGGTGTAATTCAAACTCTGTTTTTAAAAGGTTTGTTTTCCCTATGCCAGCCTTACGCTGGCTCTGTCAGCATTAGCCCTGCTCCTGAACCGAGTCTGAATTTGGCATGATTTATTATGACTTCTCATACTTAGTATTGCTCCCTTAGGATCATTTCAATCGTCCATATTGGATTTCTGGATCATTACATTGTTTTACCTTGCTAGAGATCAATGCACATGCATTTCAACTTTGAGAGCAGGTTATCAGGTTGCTATCTAATATATTGCTATGGGACTCCACACATCTCCAGGAGCTGAGAAATTCTAGAGGCAGTGCTACCAAGGCTTGCTTTCCTTTGGAAACTGGAGACTTAAACCAAGTGATGCAAAGTTGGTGTATTTACAAATATACAACAGAACATAAGCAGAAACACATGGCACACACACAAGGCGTCAGATCTCCTACCTCACAATGGCTCTCTCAGGCGGAAAAGTGTGTCTAAGCCCCAGCTTACTTTCCAGCTCTCTACTTTGGTTTTTCCCTGTCATACCAAAACTTTTTTGTTTCATTACATGCATCCCTTTTCTAAACTCTGATCATTTTCTCATTCCACATCAATCTCAGAAGATTAGCACATAAAAAGTGGGAACCTACCAGCCATCCTGGGCCATTATGAAATACGGTCTTTAACGGCATGGAACCCTCAAGAGGTCAATCCTCAGACATCTCAGGCTGATATGTTGTGAGCCCCTTTGGGCACAATTTTGTAGGAAAGTAGCATACAAACAAACAGATGACAATGATGATGGAGCTACCACGGGGGGAGGAGGGGAATCACAAAACCTCCCCACCCCATCAGGCTTTTAGTGGGAGTTAAGATTGCTCTGTAAATAAATATATCTATGGAGGGGTTTTTTTTCTTCCTTTCCTTGATTTGTGAGCCACTTTCGAGACCTTTTTTGGCTGAAGAGTGGGATAAAAATGCTTTAAACAAGTCAGATCCCAGACTGTGAAGCAAAACCTGACCACAGTATGGGATCTGATGAAAGATGCTTAAGTGATGGTCCACCTACAATAATCAGGCAGAAATCTTATAATGTGTTGGTAATATGGTAATAAAACAGAGGACATGGTTAACTGGGTGCTGCCCCTACCCCCCGCCCCCTGCCAGTAACCAATTCAAACTCCATTTCATTTTGTTCATGTAATTCTTTCAAATATGAGGCATCAGAAGATTTTCAAAAACTTCTACACATTGTTGTCAGGTCAGTGCCACAGATTAAAGTCAGGTTTTAAAGTATGAGTTCCAAATCAATATCTCTAGCCTTCCCCCATTAAAGAAACAGGATCAAGAAATGGTGATAACTAATGCTTAGCTATAATTCTTAAAGCCAACTTTTATCTGATCTTATGTTGTAACCGCCCTGAGACCTGCGGGTATAGGGCGGCATACAAATTTAATAAATAGTAATAATAATCTGTTCCTATGAGGTGTCTCATAATCAACTGCTTCTGCATAGTAAAAGGACACACCTCCCTCTTGCATTAATGGGCCAATCACTTTGTAATAACACCTGCCTTCTTCAGTCTGTGCTTATCAGATTTCCAGAGAGAAACCTTGCACCTGAAGTTGCTTCCAGCCTTCAGCAATCTGTCTCTCTCCCTGTTTCTGTCCCACACCAAAACTGCTTCTTTTATTATTGCTGACACTCATAAACAGAGTATCTGTCTCAACCAATCTATGCTTCATGCATCTTAGAAAATGAGTTCTGGCCCAGGGAAACCCATTTGTAAGTCATTTCAAAATCTCTCTGTTGGTTTTTCTGCAACAACCTAACTTAACCCTGTGGAATCTTCAAATGGGATGTTTCCAAGCCATGAAATTTCCCAACTACCAGACTTCATCCTACAAAGATCTGGCTCCTGTGAGAGATGGGATTCCCAAGCAACTGTGTCGCTGTGTTCAGATGAAGCATTAAACCATGGCTTAGTGCAGAGGTTGAGAACCTCAGGCCATACGTGACCTGCCAGGTCATTTTGGCCAAGCCACACCTGCCCTACACCTGCCATCATATATGATGCTGGATGTGGGGCAGGTAAAGATGGGGCTTGGCCAAAAGGGACAATGCCTGCAAAGTCCCTTTCATATCGCTTCCCAAGCATCCAATGAGCAGCTGACTGACAGACATCTGGGAAGTACTGTGCACTTTGTAATTCCTGTGCTCATTGCTTTCCAAGCACTACACACAGTGCTTGAAGAGCCCCTTACACAGCTGGATGTCAAGTGTTTAGGAAGCGCTGTGCTTTGAGAGGTATCACTTTTAGAGGTATGATGTCAGATGATTGACTGGTGGGTGACCACACCCACCTGCCAAAGCTGGCTTGCGAGGGCAGGAGAGATATATATCTGGCCAGCTGGGTGAAAGCATTTCCTCACCCCTGGCTTACTGCTACATGAATGAGCTGCACCAAGCCCTTGGCCTTACATGCTCCCTGTTTCCCTTCCCATGCATCAAGGAGCACTTCCACATTTAATTTCAGTTTCCTTTAAAATCAGCTTGTTGTTTCAGTCAAACTGTTGATCATTGTTCACATTTGCATCAAACAACCATGCATATGCTTTGCGCACCTACATACAGCCTTTTTGCTCCTGCTTTTTCACCACATGTACGTCACAAAAGATTTCCAAAACCCACAACTAGCCATTGCTTCCTATTTTTTCTGAGCTGCCAGAATATAACGAATGCCAAGGTTTAAAGTTGGCTTCCAGATCCTGACTCATCTGGAAGCCATTAACCATGGTTTCACCAATCAGACAATACATGAAGCCATGCACAGGTACATTAAGCTCATCTGGACCTCAGCTTATTAAGTCTCAATTTGATTGTGCGAACATGGCCACTAACTACAGCTGGTTTAAACAAGCCAGCATCAGAAATCATGGTTTGAAGCGGATTTGTTTTGAAAGTGACAACAAATAGTGATATTCCATGATCATGTTTAGCTGACTGAAGAACATGTCAAGTTTAATAGAAATTGGAAGTAATAGCTGTCAAATGCTGCCACATGTGCAGAGAGAGACTGTGCAGGTCTAAAGCTCGATAGGACTGTGATTATTCTTTATGATTTATTTATTTATGTATTTATTAAATTTGTAGTTTGACCTTCCTCCCAGAGCAGTCCAAGATCAGTTTATGCAATCAGGTAACTGATCATCCAAACCACAGGTCAGAAGCCGTCCACTACATTTGGCATTTGCTGCTACAATTTATACCAGTTAGTCTCCATTAACCCCTGAAATGAAAACTCTTTTCTCCTAATCAGTTCATAGGAAGTGTTTCTCCATCAACTGAAACATGAGCAGTACCCCCTCCCCCAAAACAACCTATTACTTCCAGCCGTTGCCCTGGAAAATTAGTATTCCTTACTGAATTACAGGCAGTGAGCTACAATGTGTACATTCAACCACACATCACACAGAAGTATATTATAAAAAGAAAACAAAGTTGGCAACCTCATGCTTAAACTACAGAAAGTGCTCTACACAGGCTTCCCATCAGACTGGATTTGAGTGGTGGACATGCATGTATTATACTGCACTGAGAGAAACACACTGACTGTAGATTAGTTAACAGGCCATGTTCAAGGTAGCAGATTATTAACATATAAAAAGCTCTGAATAGCTCAGAAGCAGGTTATCTGTCCCTGTAAGACTAGCAGCTGATACAATTTCTTGTGGCATCATGCTACAGAATATGACCAGGAAACCAGCATTTTCTGCTATTGACTCCAACTTTCAAATGCCCTCCCCCTCTGTTAAAGATGAAGCATCACATCCACTATTTGCTTCAGATGTATTGCAAACATCTTTTCTGCAGGCTTCCCCAAATCACTGGATTTCCCACCACCACCACTGGATTTCTGTGTGGTATTTTAACCTCAACTTTTACTGTAATGCTTTTGTGTTTTTATGTTGATTTGTGCACCACTTAGACATTTCAAAAACGAAATGGTTTAGAAATAAGTTATTATGATTATTTATTTATCTTGGTTAATGCTTTGTCTTTCAGGCCAACATTTCAGAATACAGTCGTACCTTGGTTCTCAAATGCCTTGGTACTCAAACAACTTGGAACCCAAACACTGCAAACCCAGGGTTCCAGTTTACAAACTTTTTTTGGAAGCTGGACGTGTTCCGTTTTGAGTGTTCTGTTCTGAGTGTTACACTGAGGTCTGTTTTTGCTATTTATTTTATGTTTTTGCAGCTCTTTTTGCTTTGTTTTTGTGACTGTGTGGAACCCAATTCAGCTACTGATTGATTGATTGTGTGACTGCAGTACATTGTTTATTGCTTTCATTTTATGGATCAATGGTCTCGTTAGATAGGAAAATTCATGTTAAATGGCTGTTTTAGTGGTTGTTTTTAAAAGTCTGGAATGGATTAATCCATTTTGCATTACTTTCTATAGGAAAGCACGCCTTGGTTTTGGAACGCTTTGGTTTTGTAATGGACTTTCGGAATAGATTAAGTTTGAGAACCAAGGTACCACTGTACTGACACACCCCTTCTTGACAGCAGGCAGAAGTGTATCCCCCCCCCCCCGGGCTCAGCCAGTCTCCCAACAGAGTGACACAAACGTCAGCACCAACCTCCCCTTTATGCCCACTAGAAAGACAGAAGGCACAATGGCCAGTTCCCCACCAGCAGAAATCCTCAACATAGAGTGTTCAGGGAGAGGGGAGGCCCAAGTCAGTCTGTGCTGGATCCCAAGCTGGTCTCCCAGTCATCATGCAACAACATTGGCTACAGATCAGGCCCAATTATTCTGCCATCCCACCAGTGGCAAAGCTTCATGGTCCGGCACCGGGGGTGGAGAGCAGGTGGGGGCGGGGCTGGCATGCGTTCTGGGGGCGGGGCATGCCACCTGCGGGGGTATGGCACCCAGAACGGGGGGGGGCAGTCGCGATGGCACCCTGGGGATCGCACTGCTGGGGGTGGTGCGCTCCCCCCGCACTCCTCTTTCTCCGCCAGTACAGCCCACACCTCCTGCTGGCACCACCATGAGCATCAGGGCTGTGGCTCCGCCTCTCCATGTAGCCCCTCCCACAAGGGGCGTGAGTTAGGATTGCACTCTTATTTTTTTTTTTTTTTTTTTTTAAATAATATTTATTGAAGTTTCCAAAATACAGAAAGAGAAGAAAAGAAATTATGAAGATACATTCAGAACCTTATTTTCAAACATCCACTTTCTGGGACTCCCCCCTTCCCCCACCCCTATCGTATTCCCCTTTCATATTGTTGTTTCCACAAGTTCTGTTTCTGATTTAAAGCACAATTTATATACCCCATTGTTCAAATTTAAATTTATACAAACCTTATGCAACACCCTTGATAAAAAAAAGCAAAAGATCTCTCCCCATAGCCCGCCCCCTTTTCTTTCCACAATGTCCCCCTTTTTTCCCATTAAAGTAAAAGCACACAGAATAAAAGTATAAAAAAAATAAGAAATATATTAGAAAAAAGAAAACCAATTCAGAAAATAGTTGCAAGCCTTTGGATTCTAATTCTCCCTCCCCTTCCCCGGTTTAATTTCCCTTATCCTCCAATCTATGTTTCCAGCCTGGAAGTCTTAAGTCCATCAATCCCATTTTTCCCCCAACTCCTTGCAGAATTATTTCCCATTTTTAGGATTACTTTTTAAAAATTAATTCCTAAATCTTTAAAAATGTCAAATTATAAAATTCCCCCCATTGTTCTTTCAAGGTTATAGTCCAGCTTCCTCTTGTTCCGCTGCTAAAACTTTCTTATTCAGAAGTTTAGTAACTCTACATGGGTTGTTGTTATTCAGGAACAAAAACTTGCGTTCAGTCCCTTCCTTCTTCAGTAAAGTATTCTGTTGTCTCCTTTTAGTCTAAACACCCTGTAGACGAGATTCAGTTTCAGTTTTGCAGCTTTCCCAGGAGATAACCAGTTCTGTGAAATTCCGAAGTGTTGTATTTTTCCCGGCTTACGCCCATCTTTGTAATGTCCCGAAGCTCCTCTAGGGGGGTTGTTGTAACTTTGTTTCCAAAAATCCGATTGTTCTCCGTATTTTCGCCATTTTGTATTCAAGTCTTAACAAATTATATCAAGTTGTAACAAATTTGACCAGCAAGGTCCTTGTAATAAAGTCCTCTTTAAAATTCCGACTTTGACAGCTACTTTGACAGCTGTCAAAATCACCGGCTCTTTTCACCAGGCTCACTCCTCAATCGCCCCGGTTCCCAGGGAGGGGGGTGCATTTTCCTTCTCCTTCAATTCTTCCTCCAGCACAATTCTTGTACTTTCCCATCATGGAATTCTTGATTTTAGCAAAGATACCGTTCTTTTTGGGCCTTGGCTTCCCAATCCTTGTTTTAAAATGTCTACAATAGGGAGGGGGACTGACTTCCTTTTTAGATCCCCCCCCGCTCGTCTCAAATCCAAAAAATTTTTCTTCTTTTAAACCCGATTTCCAATTTACTCACGGGTTGTTGTTAAAAGTCCAAATTCTCAATGGAAGAAGTCAGCGCTCTCCGCCGGATGGCATGCGGCTTCGCTCGGCAGGGGTGGCAGAGGACTCAAAGCACCACGCTTCTCCCCGGCACCCGATCCGTAGCCTTTAAAAAGGCTCCTTCACGAGTCGGGAGGGCGCTAGCGGTGCTAGCCGAGTCTCCAAGTCCACGGCCCCCGTGGCCGTGATTTCTAAGGGTCCCCGCATCGCCGGTGCGGTAAAACCCAGCCCCTGCCGAGCCGGCTCCCTCCGGAGCTCGGAGGGAGTCCGCCATTCGGCGATGGCGCCAACCCGGAAGTCCTAGGATTGCACTCTTAAGCAGCTATGTGCGCCTGCACAAGCAGTAATGAAAGACAACACTAATATTAACACAGCATGCATTACAGGCACTCAGGTGAGCTCCAGCCCTATATGATACCAAAGTCAGTGACTGTGCATTAAAGCTGTCAGAAATGAAGTTGTGATCTTGCTAAGAGAAGTCTCATAATGAGCTCGTAGGAGGATTTGGAAACAGAGAACACAACTGACCCAAGCAACTTCCCCTTCCTCATTTAAGTGCTTGAAACAGATCAACTTTGCTTAGAAATACGGATCCAATGTGAAGAAAGATCTCTAGTGTCAGTCAACAAGAGAGTCCAGGAGTTAAGTATGTTGTACAGTTCAGCAAAGCAATGCTCCCAGAAAGTGTTAAGTCTTTAACAGTGGAACACTAGGAATGCCCATTTAACTCCATTCTCAAGACTAGTGAGGTTCTGGAAATTCTTATGCAACATCTGAACATGTTTTAAAACAACAGCAAGGAGCTGCTGAATGAGAGAGACAGGGAAAAAAAGAACTTGAAACGGGGCTGGAGGGAAATAGCTTTTTGCCAGAGCAATCGAAGGCACCCTAGAAGTTTATACACAACAAAATAAAAGCTGTATTTAAATACGAGAACCCCAAATGTAAAACATAAACTTGTTTTCAAAAATCAATTCTTACTCTCAGTCGCTAAGCTGTAAAATGGGAGGAGCTGTGCCTCGCAGTATGAAGTCAAGCAAGATTAGCTTTGCATGCAGAAAAGGAGAGATACAAGTGAGGGATAACATCTTAAGTTTAAACATTCACAGCTCGAGCGCTTATCGTTCCCTTTCGGAGGCGTCCCCAGCCCCTCTGTCTGAAGCCTTCACTCATCCCGGCCGATAAAAAGAGCGAGAAGTGACTAAATTTCACATGACCGCTAAAAGGAAGGCAGAAGCAGACGGCGGACTCCGCTGCCTGTTGAGCAAGTCGGTGTTGCAACCGAAAGGGAGAAAACCAAGAGAAATACCTTTGCCGCCTTTACTACGATGAAACACCAACAGGAACAACAACAACAGCAACACACTGCCATGTCCCACACAAGAGTGAGCTGTTCCCGGAGGGAGAGGGGCGGCGGGCGGGTAAGAGAGAAGAAAACAGGTCTCGGTTGGGGACAACGGCCCCAGAATCCATGTCAGGCTACAATCCCGGATCGGCAGAGTCACGAAGGAGGAAGAAGCCCCACAGAAGCCAGCGGGACTTGACTGCTAAATAAACACGCCCGGGTCGTAAAAGTCCGCGCTGGGAAGGTTTCGACCGGAGCTGGGCACGCGCTCGCGCGCAGGCGCCGCCGCAATCAGGGGCTGCTTCAAACAGCCGATTTCCAGCGGCTTCCGCGCCACATTCCCCACCAAGAGCTCCCACAGCCCGGCGGCTCGCTGCGTCAGCAGACACGGCGATTCCAACCAGCCAGCCACCCCTTCTCACATCCCCTCGCGCTCGGGTGGCGGGGCAGGGAAGCCGGGAAGCCCGCAAGTTCCCCTCAGACCCTTCCTCTCTCTCTCCTTACCTCACCAGCCCAGGTAACGCCAGTGGTTTCCCCCTCAGAAGCCAAGCGCAACCCGCGTTTCACACACTCACCTGGGCGAGCAAGGGCGGCGGCGGCGGCAGCCACAGCAGCTCCTGCTTTCCCTCAGCCGCCACAGGCTCTTTTTTCCTCCTCTGGCCGCTGTTCTTCGAAGCCAACGCGGCGGCGGCGGTGGCGGCTCTCCCTGCCCTGCCCCTGACACCGGCAACTCCTGCTCGTACGGTACCTTCCGGGGCCCAGGTCGCTCCGGCGCCAGCCCCCTTGCGGCGAGTGTGCCTGTCTGGCGAAAGGCGGCCGGGCGCGCGCACTCTCCCTCCCCGGCGCGCGGGAAGGGGGAGGGCGAGCGCATCACCTAGGCAACAGCTTCCCTCCCTCTTCTCCTCCTGCTCCTCCGCCCTCCCAATTCGTTCCGCCAATCTCCTGGGAGCTCGTGGCAGAAGGGCCAATTAAAAAACGCCCAGGGCCCCGCAAGAGTGCTTTCGCTTTCCTCCTCCGGCTTTGGCCAAAGGGAGGTGGTTGGAATCTCCCTTCGGTTGGTACGAGCCGCCGCAAACAGACGTGCCTCCCTGGCAATGCGGAGTCGGTTGCGCGCGGCGCAGGTTAGCCCGGGAGACGACTCCGAAGACCCTTTGCCGGGGGTGGACGCGTCCTGGACGGGAGGGATCGCTTAGCTTTCGGGTTGTTCCATGGAGGGGAGAGAGGGTGGAGAAGGGAAGAGGTTCGTGTGCGGTGGGCAAGATCAGAAGAGCCTGCTGGATCAGCCCGGTGGCCCATCTAGTCTAGCATCCCGTCCTCAGAGTGCTCGATCAGATGCCGGCGGAAGCCCGCAAGCAGGACCCGAGCGCAAGAGCAGCCAATTGGGTTGGGGAGGCAACTGCGGTCTTGGTTAATTTAACGCCCGCGCAGTCGGATTCCCCGCATTTCTGCTCGGAGTACGTCCCGCTTGTGGTCA
Source organism: Podarcis filfolensis (assembly GCF_964270895.1). Lineage (NCBI taxonomy): Eukaryota > Metazoa > Chordata > Lepidosauria > Squamata > Lacertidae > Podarcis > Podarcis filfolensis. Next base: position 33,334,313 of record NC_139608.1, on the reverse strand, counting down.
CTGGGTCTTGTGACTAAGGACGTTTGCACTGGACTGCAATCTTCAACCACGATGCCGCACTCAAACTCCAGCAAAATTTCCAGTCCGGTGGCTGTAGTTGCTTGCAGGGTATTCTTGGTTACTGCTTGATGGGCAACCTTGAGATTCTGCCCTCTTTCGAACGGGTGACCCATCTGTACATTTCTGATGATTTACTTCATTGGGTAGATGTATTTATTTAAAGAACTGTAGCCTTATTGGCTGCTGCTTTACTCGTTCTGCTCATGGTTTTTTGTAATTATTATACTGTTTTTTATTATGTTCTCCATTTGATGGTTTAATTGCTGTATTAGATCACAAAATGTTTTACATGCTGTTCTCCCCCATGAGAACTTTGAGTTAAAATGCGGGTTACACAGTTTCTAAATAAAGAGTGAATTCCATCCCTACCACTCCCACCTCCACAGTTTTAATTCATGTTTAATCAGGAACTGATAAGCCTCAAGCTGTGGGAACAGAGCTAAGAGGTGGTGATTAATCTCAACTGAAGCAGAGGCAGATATCAGCACAGCTATCAAAACAGTACATACAGCACAATCATATACATGTTTTACTCAGAAGTAAATGTTCATTGGGGGCTTGCTCTCTACTACATGTACTTAAGATTGGATCAGTAACTTTTAACAAAGATTCTTGTGCCTTCTTCCAAATTCCAGGATTTTGAAGGATAACCAACCTCATAGTCAATATCCTTAAGTCTAATCAATGCATGAAATCGTTAAGACCACAGAGTAAACTGTCCTGCCAGGTGATCAAGCCTTTGTTTCCCCACCCCTCCACCTGAGAAGCTCAGTGTGAAACCTCTTCCTACTCCAATAAGTTAGAAACTTTCACCACTTTACAGCTGTGCAACTTTGTCTTAATGCTGTATGAAAAAGCACATGACACTGACCTTTTGAGAGTTTGTAAGTAAACCATTTTCAACTTGCCAAATGTGTGGCCCTTTTTTATGCTTTTCTCACGAACCTTCAGAGTCTTTCCCAGAGCACAGATTCAGGCCATCTGGATTGCCCAAGGAGTTTGGGCTGCTTATGAGAAATAGATTCATACAGAGTAGCCCCTTACTTCCAAAGAGCTTTGTTCTTCAGGCAGGCACTTTGGACTTCTGGCAGCTGACTGGAACTGCACCTTTAGGAGCCAGTGCTTCCATAGACTCAATGGCAGCTCACCAATGGGTGACAAGGAGGAATAGGGCAGGAGATGCACCACCACATCTCAGCCCCAAGTAGAGGAAGTGGGTGGATAGTGGCAGTGATGCAGTTCTTTCTTCTCTGACATTACTCTTACAACTGGCTAGTGTTTTCTGCTTGCTACTGCCAGTGGTTGCTTTCTCGCCACCTGCGGCAGGTGGGGCCTCCATCACTGCGCTGGTTGAGGCCCATGAAGAGGCATCTTTGCATCATTCTAACCCCTCCAATATCAATTGGCAAAGATAGGACTGTGAACTACCCTGAGACCCCCAGGTATAGGGCTGTATATAAATTCTATTATTATTATTATTATTATTATTATTATTATTATTATTAATAGGACTACACTCTTAATCTTAACATAGTAATCTTTCAGTTTTAACTTAGGGCTGTCCCAGTTAAGGAATTCTTAGTGAATCATCTGTTTTAACAATTTATTAAATTTACATACAGTACAAGTAAAAACAAGTTTGGAGATGATGCCAATTAACTGGTCAACTACTATACGTACATCAGTTTTGTCTGTAAGACTTTTTCAAAGCCTGATACATTTTCTTGTTGGTTCTGCCTCTCTGTGTTTCTCTCCTTTCCCGTTACTACGTAATGGAAAATGTGAAGCATGTTGGTGTACCCCTTCAGACTTTCCTGGAAAGGCTGGGCCCAGAGCCACGCTGAACTTTGAGAAAGAGATTTAATGCCATTTTCAAGCAGCGACCTAATGGGAACTTTGCGTTGTGTTTTAAGAGAATGTACACTGCCTCAAAAGGAGAAATACTGCAGACTGAGGATGAATGTTAAGAGTTGTCCTACACAGAATGTTTTTACTAGATCAGGGATGTCCAACCAGTAGATCGCAATTTACCGTTGATCTTCCTCCCTCCAATGACAATGGGTAGATCAATGCCAGGTTTTTTTTATACTGGGAGTAGATCACAGTCTCTTGGGAGTTGGACATGCTTGTACTAGATAATACAGACAAGTCTGTATAAATGGGCACAAACCTAGCTTCAGAAACAACAATATTCAGGAACTAGTAGGAGAACATTTCCACTCCCAGAAAACTTGGTTGTGCAACTGATCTTGGGACTCATCTGCACCAAATGGACACTCCAGTTGGACTATCCCTTTCCTCTCTACAGGATCATCTTAACACCAACTACCCCTGGGAAGGGAAGCCTGCGAACATAACATCAAGTTCCTTCTGTCCCAGCCCCCTTCCATACTACAGCAGTGGCAGCTACTACCAATTGCTCTTTGAGAAAGAGCAGGAGAGGCAGACAGGGACAACATCAAACTCCAGCTGGGCTGGGTTTTCTGTCATTTTGCATGTGTCTGTTGTCATCATAAGGAAGTTTGAGGACTTCAATGGAAAGGGGGATACAGCATTAAATAAGGTGCTACATAAATGCGATGGTTTCTATAACCACATATCTGGAACTATGGAATGTCAGTATGACACAATTTTATTAATTGTTGTTGCTACTACAGTGGTACCTCAGGTTAAGTACTTAATTCATTTCGCAGGTCCGTTCTTAACCTGAAACTGTTCTTAACCTGAAGCACCACTTTAGCTAATGGGGCCTCCTGCTGCCGCCGCGCCGCTGGAGCATGATTTCTGTTCTCATCCTGAAGCAAATTTCTTAACCCAAGGTAATATTTCTGGGTTAGCGGAGTCTGTAACCTGAAGCGTATGTAACCCAAGGTACCATTGTATTACATTATTGTTATTTATTTATTAATTTTTCTATCCAACCTCCAACCTCCCGCCTCTCCTTTCCTCCCTCCTTCTCTCCTCCCTCCCTCTCTAAGCAACCCAGGGTGGCAAACCACAAAGTAATAAGCACAATGCAATGGAAACAAAACTTGAGCCAATCACTGCCTCTTAAGCTTACCTACCTCAATGGATTCTTGTGAGGATAAAAAATGTGGAGGGAGGAAACCTTGTATGCCACTCTGAGCTTCTTGGGGAAAAGGTGGAATAGCTATCAAATAATAATAAACATTGTTTTAAAATGAATAAGAATGCATAATGTTATTTAGAACAAAGGTTTTGTGGAATATTATAGGGCAGTGCTGTAGGATGAAAACCTTCCTATTATTGGGGTGGGGGTGGGTTTTGCTCCTTTTATGGGATACTTTTTTTTAATCCAGTGGTTTTGCTTTAATTTACTGTGCTTGAGTCTGTCATTGCTGTATTGTAGCTGATCTGGAATTGTATTGCATTTTTATGGATGGTTTTGAGTGTTGCCAGCCACCATGATGTGCACAAGCACCGAAAGGTCAGGATATAAATTTTAAAAGGAAGCATTGTTTAAATAGCAACACTGGCGAATTGGCCACTGGCAATCCAAAGGAAGATTTATTGTGAAAGCTACTTTTCCTTAGAAAAGCCTATTAGTTTTTCAGTAAATCCTGAACCTTAAATGAATTGGGATTTTTTTAAAACAAAAACAATCCTAAGGCAATTGCCAGTTGCAGCACAAAACCTTTAACAACAACAATCAATGTCTATTTTTAAATCACCAGCAGCCAAATAAAGGAAGGCTGCCAATTTCCTGCTATAGTGAAGTAATTTTTTATTTCTTTAAGTGTGTTTTTAAATTGACTTGAGTAGAAACAGATGATTACTTTGTTCCATAAGTGAGCATAGCTTTGTGTTACTATTTATAAATAGTATTTATAAAAATATTATTTATAAATAATCCAACTGGAGGCTCCAGCATGAAACTACTGAACTGCAATGCATCAAGTAGTTTGATACTATTAATCTGAGTCTGAATGGAGACAATGGTTTCCTGTCCCCCTACAGGTGTTAGTACAATTGATTTAGCAAAGTTGATTAAGCAAGAAATCCTATAGCAAGATGAAAGGGATCCATCAGGTCTCCAGCTGAGCTCTACAGTGGCTTAACTGTCTCATGGTTGGCTCAGCCAGAGATATACCAATGTATCTTCCTGATCTATGCTGAGACCAAGCCTGGTGAATCTTAAACTGGCATAAACCCTGAAAAAGGGGTGCTCTGGGGTGCATTGTGGTGATGGGACCAGAGAGGGGGGACTTAGGCTGGATTCTAAGCCCATTCATCTTATGTCACATGGTGACCTGACATAAACTAAGCTGGAAAAATGGGTGCTGTAACTCAAACACTATTTAGCAGAGGGAAAGCAAGCCTTTAAAATATAGGCTGATGAATGGAATTTGGACCTCAGGTTTAACTTGTTCCTTGCATTATTCCAACTTTTGTGTGTTGAATTCAGGGCTGGTCCACTCACTATGCCATGTGCTCTGTGTCTTATTCAGCTTTTCAAGACCAAAATAAACTCCTCGGTTCTTTCCATTGATAACTAATACCCGACAAAGACACCATAAACACAGAAGAAACTGCTCTGTGCGATATACATCTCTGGGGAAGGGACTCCAAATAACAGTATATTAGATAAGACCATGGGACACGGGTGGCGCTGTGGGTTAAACCACAGAGCCTAGGACTTGCTGATCAGAAGGTCGACAGTTCGAATTCCCATGATGGGGTGAGCTCCCGTTGCTCGGTCCCTGTTCCTGCCAACCTAGCAGTTCAAAAGCACCTCAAAGTGCAAGTAGATAAATAGGTACCGCTCCGGCGAGAAGGTAAACGGCGTTTCCATGCACTGCTCTGGTTCGCCAGAAGCGGCTTAGTCATGCTGGCCACAAGACCCAGAAGCTGTACGCCGGCTCCCTCGGCCAATAAAGTGAGATGAGCACCGCAACCCCAGCGTTGGTCATGACTGAACCTAATGGTAAGGGGCCCTTTACCTTTACCTAGATAAGACCATGTTGACTTGGTTCTCTGCACTGTGAATATGAAGGTGCAGAGAATAAGAAGTGCACTCTGCCTCTAGTCCTAACCAAAGCCTTTTATGAAAACCAACATGGTCAGGAAGCTGTCCTTGGTTCTGGGGTGGGGAGGCAAGAAATCCTCTCCCAGTGATGTTCCTTTCCAGTTCCATTCCATGTAGAATTGTACTAACAAAACCACTGAAAGTTCACGTTCCTTAAAATAGAACTCGGGTGTAGTTTGTACGCTTGACTCAAGGAATCCTTTTCATGTTCTGATTGGAAACTGTAGTAGAAAACCTGAAGTGCTCAACTGGCTTTGCTCAATACCTCTGCCAGGTGGCTTAATCATAGTAGCCAGGTGCTATTATATACAATCATGGTTGAAGACATGACTTGCTGTGTCACTGTGTTGTTGAGTGCCTTCTAGGTTTCATGATGGAAATGGCTCATGGGGTGAAGAGATTTCTCAGACTGTTCAATTCCTGGTACTGCAAGTAAGTTTTGGGGGTTTTTCAACTGGCAAAATTACAGGTAAAATGCACAATAAATTCTGCTGGAATTTTATGAGGACTTTTATTTTACAATTGCAATGTGGTGTGGAAATGTGTTGAACTGAAGAGTTGAATAAGAAGTTGAAATTTGACAGATTTGTCCATCTTTAATCAGACTTGGCATGTGCTCCCTAGTTGATTCTTAATGGGGTCAGATATTTTTTCACTGTGATTCTTCACTGAGCTCTTAGAAAAGCACTTTGCTGCTGCAGGTATTACATTTGTTTACTGCCCTTCCTCTAAAGATCCCAGGGCGAATCCCAACAGAAAAATTCAAAATGAGAACACAAAATACATAATAAAACAAAAACAAACTGATACCCTGCTCCCACTCTACTTTCGCATCTTATTACCATTCAACTTACATCTGAGTAAGCATGCACTGGATGGTGCTGCTAAAACAGCTTGACAGCAACAGTTCTTGCATGGGAACTCTGGAAATTTGATTTGTAAGAAGGGGAAGCTAGAGCTCACTAACAGGCAATTCTCTAAAACTTGCATTAGAAAGATCTATTCTCTGTGGCTTCCCAGCCTGCTCCTGCAAGTGGGCAGGAAGCCAGAGGCTGGCTGTGTCAGCAAGAGCACAGCTCCTCCTCTCATTCATCTGTTTTGGTCAGAAAGAAGGAAGGAAGCAAAATTTGCTTACACTATGCCTTGGTGGAAGCTCCCTCATCTTACACATGCTTTGGTCTTTGCCTTTCCTCCAGGGAAAACTTGAAGAATGGAACACTGAAGGCCAAAGGTGATGCTAATGATATCTTCAGCAATCGCCAACTGTGCTTTTGAAAAGGCACAGGGAAGGGTGGTTGGAGACAACCCTTTCCTACGCACCACAGCCCCAATGAAAATTTGGAGGAAGGAATGGAGTCTGCAATTATTTATATTTCATTTTATTTTAGGGTGGCAGCAATTCCTAGTTATGTGTTCAGGGGCATGTGTAGCTTGGCCCAAAGACTGCAGGAGAAAAATAAATTTCCTTCGGGTGGGTTCCTGCCTGCTTAGAGGAGAAAAGCAGAAGAGAGGCAGAAGCCAAGGTGTACCCTCAAAGGAGGATTCCTGCTCCAGGGGGGTGGGGTGCATACATTTACACCTCACTTTTTTTTAATAGTAGAGTGCCTTTTTCAATACAGTTGCCAATAGATTAAGATGGCATATCATCCCATTGCAATAGACATGGTAACTCCAAAGCTCATGAAACTTTCTACACCTACAGTGACCAAGTTGCATATAATGTATGCATTTGGTTCCAGGAATGGTCTGGAGGCATATGAGGCCATCACAAATCTGTGGATTTGTACAGTTGGAATATTGTGTACACTTGCGGTTGCATCCCCTCAACAAGGACATTGCAGAGCAAGAAAAGGTTCAGAAAGGACAACCAAAAGGGGAAATGACTGAACCAAGGGATACAGGCATCTCCCTTATAAGGAAAGGTTATAACATTTGGGGATTTTTAGCTTAGAAAATGGAGAATAAGGAATGACAGAGGTGTATAACATTCTGCATGGTGTGGAGAAAGATTTTTTTTCCCTTCCCTCTTATAATACAGTGGTACCTCGGGTTACAGATGCTTCCGGTTACAGGCTTCGCTAACCCGGAAGTAGTACCTTGGGTTAAGAACTTTGCTTCAGGATGAGAACAGAAATCAGGTGGCGGCGGTGCAGCGGCAGTGGGAGGACCCATTAGCTAAAGTGGTACCTCAGGTTAAGAACAGTTTCAGGTTAAGAACAGACCTACAGAATGAATTAAGTTCTTAACCCGAGGTACTAGAACTGGAACACTCCATTGAAGCTGAAGGTTGGAAGATTTAGGCAGCCAAAAAAACCACTTTGGCTTCATACAGTACATAGTTAAACTGTGGAATATGTAGCAATGACCACTAGGTTGGTTGGCTTTAAAAGAGGGTTAGACAAACCAATGGAGAATACGACTATCAGTGGCTACTCTGCACAATGGCTATGTTCTACCTCATTATTTGAGGCAGTATGTCTCTGAGTATCAGTTGGTAGCAACTGCAGGTATAGGGAGTGCTCTTGCACCCGGGCCCTGCTCACAGCCTTCCCATAGAAACATGGCTAGAGCAGGAAACTGGTCTGCATGGGCAGGATGTTCTTATGTTCATATGAGGAGCTGTAGGCTGCTGTTAATCTGCTTTCATTCTATCAGCTGCACACCAAAAATCTTTGACGAGAAGCATAATAATGGATATAGATGCAAACTCCTTTGCACACGAAGGGCATGTTCTACAGACCACTTTAGTGTACCAAGTTTGAGCATGTTGACTCTGGCTGCCCCATACAGCACAGCCACCTCCACTGAAGAAGTCTGTATGTCAGGGTGGATTAGAAGGTCATATTTTGTTTTTTATTAAAGATTTTCTTGTTTAACAGAAGTAAGTGTAATGCCTCATATTTTTTCCATGTAACATTTTTTTTTAAAAAATAAGTAACTTAGTACAAAAAAATACATATAAACCAGCATAACAGGTTTTTTTGGGGTATTTTTTGTAATGTTTTAGAACAAGATCAATTATAATGTCCAACCTTGTGCTGCTTTCAACCTGCTGAAACTGTATTGCTTTTTGCTCTTTATATTTGCTTTATTTTATTAAACAAAATTAAAATGGGGAAAAGAAGAAGGTCATATTTGGTTCCAAGATGCAGTTAACATAATGTGAGGGAATGGAGGAGGTTGGCTTTGGTGCTTCGAAAGTGCACCAGCATCACCATGTCATTTCTGAAGCATTGAAGAGACTGTTGAATGAAGTGTATTTGGCTTTTAAACTGTTCATCGGTAACTTGGATGTTACTTGGGTTTTCCCTTAGTCTTTCAACAAATGGTAGCTACAGACAAAATGTCTCTTGTATTAAAATCAAGGAGACCATCACTTTCTTTATGAAGAAGCTGCATGGCATAAGCATCTCCTCTTGAATTCTGCCTGGTGCAGAGAGAGGATCCAGTTCTAATGTAAAGATGTGGAGCGAAATGCATTACCCAAACCCCAGAAACTGAAACATGTGGAAGTTCTCCTTTTTAGTAAAAGCATTAGTCATTACCTTGTATTACTCATTACCCTTTTGCCATAAAAATATCCTCAGTATTTTCAGCCTGCCCAGAATGCCCCGTGATTTCTTGCACAATGTGCTGAGAACAGAGTGGAAGTGCTGAGGACAATAGTCCGTTAGGGAATCACCTGAAGGAAGTTTATTAATGCGGGGGAACAAGTGTCACATTTGAAACGCCAAACCTAATTCACAGAAAGTGCCCCGTGTCTCCAGAAGAGGAAATGGGTTATTGTATAAATCATGTGAACTCAACTGTATACGCATAGTGGCTGTCACGTAGAAATGATAATTTGTAAATGCATTTATTGTGCTTTGTGCTGGAAGTGCAAGGGCAGGGGCTATTCAGTTTGTTACTTAAGGTTAATTTTGATCCTGTTAAAGTCAGCTGGAGGGGTTGCTTAGCAACCAGGCAAAAGAACATGATCTCTAGTGAGGTAGCCCATTGTCTGCCTAGCTGTGTAGTTCTGAGGGATTTTTTTTCTGTGTATTTTTGGCGGAACGTCTCCCTGCTATGTACAAAGTCGGAACTAAGAAAGGCAAAACCCTTTCTCCTCAAATTATTCACTATGTTTGTGCAGTTTTCTCAGTAAAGTGCTATCAATACATTCCCATCTGGACTACATCATTAATTGACTTTGCTAACACTTTCCTCTCATTGCAAATTACAGGCATGGGAAGGGCTGCTTACTGTCTTGCTGGTGAGTGGTGGTTGCGGCCTGATGTGGCGCCACCTCTCTCTCCTGGACGCGCAGTGCCATTTTAGATTGTTTCCCCATCTCCTCCAGCCACCACAGGGGCTCACAGGTTCCCACCTAACCCGTCCTTCCAATGAGCCAATCTGTGGTGGCCGGGGTGGGGGCAGGGCAGGGCCATCTACTTACCTGACCGACCACTCAGCACAGCATCCAGTTGGATGGGAGCACATCTCCCTTGATGCTCAATCAGGACCAGTGCAGGGACAAAGGGTTAAATCCCACTAACCCCAAATCTTGCTGCAAATCCAGCTCAGCTATTTCATTAGAATCTTGCGTGCTAGGACAAATTACATGACAAACATCATGTTTCATTTGACCAGAGTAACAGTGCATAGAATATACCATTTTTGTACGTTATTTTCGTGAATATCTGCATTTTTATGTACAATTTACCTAACGCCTGCATTTTGGACACTTTACTTGGCTGGAGAACTGCACTGCAAAATTTGGAGAAGCGTGAATTGCTGTGTTTCAGTTTGCAGATTGTTTTGGAAAGTGGGAATTAGGTAGATTTTATGTTACTTCAAAGCCAATGAAGCTCATTTCTTAAAGCATACAAACACAAACCAAACAATTCTCCTCCACCGACCCAACCCACCTTGTAAGGTATGTACTGCTCTTTTATCTGAAAAATGCCAGGAATGACAATTTGTCTGGAAGGTTTATTGGATGACTGAGGAGACACATATTCATTCTCACACTCTAGCTTGCTTGGACTACTAACAGCAAAGATAATCCTTCTAAAAATACACAGACGGCCCAATCCACAATCCTGTTAACCTAATTACAAATAATGGTACGGAGATTTTCCCCTTTCCCATCATGTTCTGATTGAGTGAATTTTCAATCTGTTCTCTATCTGTTTTTAAAATCACCCAGAGATCACACCCAATTCATTCAGTCCAATAGTTTAGCAAATAGACAAAAGTTGAGCCTAAGAACCCTTGTCATTCCATCCCACTTTGACACACTGATCCTAATAGCAATGCATTCTGGTCCATATTTCTGGAATTTGTACAAGAGAACATAAATCAGCTCACTCAAGTATACCTGTATGCTTTGCATTCCCCCTATTTCAACAACCAGAAACCCACCTGGCCCCAGAACCCCAATCCCAGCACCAAATTATATTGGATTTTCACAATGAGATGAGCAGGATCTGTTCATGTTAGATGCTTGTAATTGACATATTCTGTTTTCACAGAGCACTATGAGATATCAAGATGGGGGCCCTTCCATTGTCAGTCTGCAAGCAGCTCAGCTGTCTTCCAAGATTTCGCCAACCAAGGTTGCTTACGGCTCTGAAATTTCTGCAGCTGATCCTTTCGGTGCTTAAGGGTGTTGTTAGTTTACATTGTTTCTCTTTCCTCCGGCTTTATGCATTTTCATTTTTATTATCTAAGCTCTGAGGGCCTTTATGAATTTGCCCTCCCCCAAACAAGTATCAGGTCACAGTTTTCTTTTGAGAAACTCGAAGCAAAGCAGTTTAGTTTTGTATTATAGCCAGATGGGTTAAAAAAGGTTAATGCACAGATGAGCAGACAAGTCCAATGCTACTGCTATGCTGGGGGGGGGGTTGCTGTGGCATGACTACAGCTGGCATAATATGAATCCTGAGCTGCAAAGGGAAAAGCAAAACACTGCCATGAGAACAAGAGGTAACACAGCAACACTGACAGCTTGGCCCAAGGTGTCCCTGTGCGGCTCAGTGGTTAGAGTGTTTGACTAGGACCCTGGAAGACCAGGGTTTAAATCCCCATGCTGGAATGATCCTCACAGGGTAACCATGGGTCACTCACCATCTCTTAGCTTAACCTACCTCACAGGGTTGTTGTGAGGGGAAATGAGGTGGGGGAGAATCACATGGGCCACCTTGAGCTCCTTGGAGGAACAATAGGGTATATGGATGTAGTAACAGAAACTCCGCAAGTGCCAACCAATCTCACACTGCAGAGAGAACAGGATTTGAACTAAGCTCTATTCCTTTCCTACTAAGACTCTGTCCAGGTTTTCCTTTTGCACTCTTGGAGCTCCACAAGGGTAGGGTTGCTATACGTCCAGAATTTCCTGGACGTAGCTGGAATACTGCAGTCGGAAGCAGTGTCCGGGCAGAAATCGCAGAAATTCTGGGCGTATGGTAACCCATGTCGGCAGTATTGTTTTGGGCTTTCCTTAAAAACAATAACCCTGCCGAAAAGAGAAGAAAAAAGCTCAACAACTTTTGTGTCTGGATTTTCACTTTTTGAAATATGGCAATATAATAATAATTATAATAATAATTTATTATTTATACCCCGCCCATCTGGCTGGGTTTCCCCGGCCACTCTGGGCGGCTTCCAACTGAATATTAAAAACAATACAGCATAGGCAACCCTATGCAGAGGATAAAGTGTCTTAAGAGATTAGGGTGCGCCCCCCCACCCGGTTATATCAAAGCTCTGTTGCTGTCGGTGACCTCTGTAGAGTAAAAAGGCTAAACTGCTTTTCTGAAGCATCTTTTGGGTGTTAGGTATATATGCGTGTTTACATAAAGATGTGGTTTGAATGGATATATGCATGAGAGAGAGAGAGAGAGAGAGAGAGAGAGAGAGAGAGGGAGGGAGGGAGGGAGGGAGGGAGGTATAGTGGGCCAATCAACCAGTGACACACAGTCTCTACCTCCAATGGTTAGCCAGGAGAGAACGCAGCCCCTGGGCTGGAAAAGATTCTGTACTCTTAGCCTAGCTTCCCCTGGCACTGGGACCTTGCTACTCAGTCCTATGATCAGGGAACCTGGCATCTGATCCTATGAGCTGCTGTCTCATGATGCCAGAGCTGACCACAAGCCATTCTTCCCCAAGATGGAGAGCTAAAATTATCATACAGCAGTACAGTGAGCACTTTGTTGTTGCTAAAGCAGCGAGAGGAATAGACTATTGAGGTGTTTGAGGCAGCTGTTCTTTCATTGCAGCCTTTTCCTGCTTTCTATTCTCTGTGATAAACTTCCCTTTGTTTCTTCCAGCTGCACAACTGAGGGAGAAGGACACCAGAAAAGAACGGCTCAACTGACATCCGCACCAGATTGTAAATGCAGGTGTTGGACAAACGAATTTCAGGCTTTGATTACCGAGAGCAGGTGATGTCCATAGAGATTAGCAGCTCTTAGCAGTATTGGTTCTTTGCTAACACAGTTAACTGCAAAGTTTACTGCAAAGTATATTGGGGAACAAGATTGCAATAGACAGTTTTAATACCTGCATAAGAACATATTGATTTAAAACCAATAATCAAATAAGCAGAGATGAAAAGCTTCATCTCTTTGTTCAACTTTGTTCAACTCTTTGTTCAGGTAACACAAGTGAGATCAATGATGCAAACATGCTGCAAGGAAGACCTGTGTGCTTTTGACTATAATGGGCTGCTTAGAAGTGCACAAAAACCCTGCAATCGATTTATTTCATTTTTAAATGAATAATACTTCTCTTCAGTTCTATAAATTCAATACCGCTTATAGTCACCATGCTGCACATAAACATAAATGTGTGGGGGAAATGAAGCAGTTTTACAAACTTGCCCATGATGGCACTGCCCTAAAGCTGTTCTCTGTACATGTCCAGTGCCATTTTGCCACCATGGCTTCCAACACCACCAAAAATAATTTAAAAATTCAAATGAACTTGCTCGAGTCTCTTATAGTGTGGCTACATAAGCTCCATCAATATTAGCACCTGTCTTAATTCAGAGGGAGGTGATTGCAAAGAGAAGATGGGGCATATTAGATTACTCTAATATACAACCACCAGCTGTGGAGTGTATGTTTTTTAAAACCTTGCACAGCATTAGTTTGCTTACCTGCATGAACCATTCTTCTTAGATATATTATCTTAACTGCCCTGGTAACTGGCTGAAGAGCAAGGGCTAGATTTGTAAAATAAAATAATCCCTAGCAAAGAGTACAGAAATAAGATACAAGCTTATTTCTTGCACATGGTCGTTTATTTCTCTCCTTCTGCTACTGCCTTGATATACTGCTGCTCTGAAGTATTAATGAACTAAGGTTAAGTAGGAAGGGAAGCAGAATCAATAATAATTGCATCCCATTGATTTAATAATTATTTAATTTCACTAGGGAGCATTTAGTTCTGTTCAGTAGTTTCCTCATTAGATTAAGTGCTGTTACTGGGATGCCTTGCTGGATCTCATCCCCTGTCTTAGAAGTACAGTGGTACCTCAGGTTAAGTACTTGATTCGTTCCGGAAGTCCGTTCTTAACCTGAAACTGTTCTTAACCTGAAGCACCACTTTAGCTAATGGGGACTCCTGCTGCCACTGTGCCGCCGCCGCCAGATTTCTGTTCTCATCCTGAAGCAAAGTTCTTAACCTGAGGTAATATTTCTGGGTTAGCGGAGTCTGTAACCTGAAGCATATGTAATCTGAAGCGTATGTAACCCGAGATACCACTGTATTAAATACCTTGCTTGTTCATGTGATCAGCACTGGGTCCCCTGCTGTCAGAACTCCCAAGGTTTCCAATAATGCTCTGGTCTAGTCCAGCCACTCTTACTAGGTATACAGGCAATGTCCAATATATTGATGTTCAGCTACAAAGAAGACTACTTTTTGCATTGAACTAAGTAGCACCACAACAGCAGCTGTAGCAGCTTAAACAAGGAGGGAAGCTATTATTGCCTTTAAAAAGTGCCAGTCAATAATGTTATTGCTTTTCTCCCACTTTCCTGCATCTATTTTTAAAGCTGCTATGCCGCTCTCCCTTCCAGTTACTGATTGATCTCATTAAAATATGGAGCACTCTTACCTACTCTCTTTGGCAATGTATCAGAGAGAACTTGGATGTCTCGATTTCTCCATCTCCCTCCTTTCAACTTTTACATTAGCTCTGCTAACAAAACAAACTGCCTAACAGGTGACTCATTCCAATGGGAGTGCTTTCAAATGTTGGAGAAGCGATATTCAGGAAGCTGAACCAATCCCTCACTTCCTAACCCATCACTTTCACGTTTCCTCCCCATGATTTATTGTATAGGCTGGATATGAATTCCCCTTGTTGCTTTTACAACACAGTGCATTCATCCCAGCACTTGTGATGATTCTGAACATTAATGTACACAAGCACACCCTTCAATATTGTCATGAATGCCTAACAGTAATTGCTATTTTAAGTATACATGGTTGCTATTGTTATACTAGCTGCTTTGAAAAAATACATTGCTTTTATTTTCCATGTAAGACTACGCACAGGTTTCCACTGGAATTTGTTGCCTCCCATTACTAGTATTTTCTGTGGGAGTGTTCAATTAGATGCCAAGTTCCTGCTGTGTTTTTAAATAGAGTATTTTGCTGTTCTGACATGCAGAGAGCATTATGCAATGACACACCCTCCCACTCATCACATCTGCTCAGAGTCATAGTATCTGTATATGTAGGAGGCACAACAGTCTGTGTTTACTGCTATTTATTTCTGGTAGCCTTCAAAAAGGCAGCATGATTCAATTTCCATCTTTCCTGGGCAACAACCGACCTGTGTGCTAAATTGTACATTGGGCATCCCGAATATGTAAGGAAGTCAATCCCAATTGTTGGGAGGGGAGGCGCAGTCAAAGGTACATATTTCCATAGGTGGTGGTGGTGTGACATCATCAAACCCTTCTGAACACTGTCTTCAAAGAAATAAGCTTGATATACAACAAAATGATTGAACTGTCCCCTGCACTAGCATTACTTGGGTTTAGGATCCCATCTGCTCATGATTATCCTAAAGATGATCTTTTAGCCTTTCTATTGACTGCTGCGCATATGGAGATAGCCAGATGTTGGAAAACCGGTGATGGGCTGAACTTTGAGTCTTGGTATAAGTAATTTTATCATGACAAGTGACTTGTTTACTGTTGTAACAATTGTTTTCTCAAAATTTATCTTCTGTACCATGAAAATAAATAAAAACAGTATTTTTTATTTTTTTTAAAAAAAATCAGTAAATTAACACTTCCAAGGCTGGGAGTAAACACTGGCCTTGGCCCAGTATACCTGAAGGAGCGCCTCCATCCACATTGTTCTGCCCAGACACTGAGGTCCAGCTCCAAGGGCCTTCTGGTGGTTCCCTCACTGCGAGAAGTGAGGTTACAGAGGGCCTTCTCGGTAGTGGCGCCCAGGGCCTTGCAGAGCCAGGCAGAGGCCCGGGCCAGGTAGATAATGTGCCCCCCCTTTTTTACCCTGGAGATAACTGAAGTCTTATAAAGAAGTAAATATATAAATAATTTTCAGAAAAGTTATGCTGACAATTTTATTTCAAGTCTTGAACCGTATCCGCATATAAAGACAAAATGGAAAATATAGATAAATATGCTGACTGAGGCCCCCTTTGGAATCGGAGGCCGGGCCAAGTGGCCCATATGGCGCCCCCTCTGTCTGGGCCTGGTGGCGCCCACCCTGTGGAATGCCCTCCTATCAGATGTCAAGGGAATAAACAACTATCTGACTTTTAGAAGACATCTGAAGGCAGCCCTGTTTAGGGAAGTTTTTAATGTTTGATGTTTTATTGTGTTTTGAATATTCTGTTGGGAGCCACCCAGAGTGGCTGGGGAAATAAACTACTACTACTACCACTACTACTACTACTACTACTACTACTACTATTTCAGCATTTCATAAAACACCTTGATTTGGCTTGGAGCAATTTAAGGGCTGTTAGATTGGGTTCAGAAGTCTGGGTGTGCTTGGTTCCACCACCCCCATTCACTATCAAGAAATTTAATAAAATGCCGTAGTCATTGCAACGTCCTGCATTAGATGCTGTATCTTTTTAATGGACAAACCACGGTTTAGGAACCCCTGCTTTGAAGCATTTGCAACTGCTTCTCCAATTTTGTAAACCTAAGTAACAAATGACAGTGCTAAGCAGCGCTAGATGCCGAATGACCCTCTGAGTAACCTAAAAGACAGAAGGTTAACAAATCCTATTGTAAGACAAAACATGGTACATTTGCTACCAGCAGATGAGGAAATAGCCAGCAAGCCAGAAAGCAGAAGAGGCCTATTGAGGTTCTGCTTGAGGGCTTTCAGGGACAAGAATGCTGGACTGCATAAACCTAGGGTCTGATCCTGCAGGCAGTCTCTTCCTATGATCACCAAGAACCTAGGGTCACCCACCTAAGAGATCTGGGAATCTCCAGAACCATTTCAAAAGCGCAAGTAATTTCATTGTTATCACTGCCATATATGG
Source organism: Podarcis filfolensis (assembly GCF_964270895.1). Lineage (NCBI taxonomy): Eukaryota > Metazoa > Chordata > Lepidosauria > Squamata > Lacertidae > Podarcis > Podarcis filfolensis. The sequence goes on along the minus strand of NC_139608.1, from coordinate 33,317,679 downwards.
TCTCTGCCAGAGCTGCAGTGTTTCCTCAGATTTGTTCCAATTTAGAGTTTGTTGTTATGCATGTGTGTTACCTGCAGTAACATCGGCCAAGAAGCAGGGCAAGCCTATTCAAAGCTGCAGCATTCCACTCTATAACCAATGCAAGCAAAGCTGCTAGACCGAAGCACTGACGTAACTCCACCAAAGCAGAACAGGAATTGCCCTAAAGTATTCCATGGAGATCTAACTCTTATTGCACTTTGCAACAGGAGTGTTATTGTTTAACTCCATATTTAAATATTACATTTTAAACCCACACTAACTTTGCCCTTCTTCTGTGACTTTAAAAATGGGTTGCTTTCAGCAACAGCCATTTTCGCTTTTCTTTAAATCAGTACCAATCTGAAACTAAGGAGAGGTGTCTTCAGTTAAAGAAAAAGCACTGAGCTCTTTCCACTTCCCCCTTACATCTCTTTGCCTGAATTCTGCTGGTAGCTGTCAACATAGTTAATGTTCTGAAGCTGAAGTTTAAAAGGGCTGAGCTTATTCAGCAGTAATTTTGCTGCCCACATCCCCTTTGTTTTGTGAGCCTCAAGTGTGAGGAAAGGGGGACCTTTCATGTGTAGGCAACAAGATATAAGAGGAGAGACATCCTTGAAGATAACCTGGAACAAATAGGAGAAATTGCTTGCATTGGACCACAACATTGTCTATTTAGAGAGCCAATAAGGTGATGCTCCTGGATAACAGGATTTGAATACCCACACAGCCAAGAAGCTCACTGGGTGACCTTGGGCCAGTCACTGTCTCTCAGCCTGGCCTACCTCACAGGGTTGTTGTGAGGTGATAGCCATATGCACCATCTTGAGCTCCTCGGCAGGCAGGCGGGGGGAGGTGGTAGATAAATGTAATACGTAAAGACATATGAATTCATGGATATGGGTGAGAACATAGCAACTCTTGTGCCCCCTCCTGAACCGAACTCCACACCAAGCTTAACAATGCCCCACATCTATACTAGATCTCTTCCCCTCTACCTCCTGTGATTAACCCAGGGTAGAAATGAGGTGAGATGGAGAATGAAGGACATTAGGGGGTTGGGGAGGAAGGTAAGGTGCCAGATATCTTAAAAAGATGACTTTGAACACATGTCATCTACAAGTGAAATATTCTCAGAGTCGAGTGTGGATTTCATGCTCTTTATTCAGCTCATAGCAGTGAAGAATGAAAGTTCCCCCAAAGTATCTGCTTTATATACATTATTTACACAATGGGCCACACGTGATTGGCTAATTCCGGGATTCTCCCGTAGGCCAATCAGGTTGCGAATTCACTTCCACCTGGAGCTGGATAGGGTGGCTCCTGTGGACCAATCATACTGCTGCATTGTTCTAGGACCAATCCGACTGCTGCATTTTTGGATCCTATTCAACTCAGTACATAACATACAAGTATCAATAGTGGGGCAGCATATAAAAGTTTTCTTCCATAATCACCAGCATCACCACATTATTGTATGTGTTGTTCTTTAAAACTTATGCTGGGATGCAAATATGCCCAGAACTGAAAACTACGATACTTTAAATGTTGGTTCTGCTCAAGGAGGAAACACAGTGAAGGGCTGATGTCACCAAGTTGCTCTCTAATTCAGCATAATAGGCATGTGGTAAAAGTCTGCATGTTATTATTTACTAAAACCACAGAGGTCACAAAAGGGATAAGCATCCCCATCAAATACTGGGGGAGGGAGGAGAGGAGAGATGGAGCCAAAGAAGGTGCATTTATGGGCGTACAAGTGGGGGAAATGTGGGTTTGAAAAATCATTTATCACTGCTGCTAGTTGTGCAGCACGCAGTCAGACATTTCCATTTTCAGCACTGCTGCCTTGTACATTAAGATGAGGGTAGCTCTTTTTAAACATGTTCCAGGCTATGAAGGATGTGGGAAAGGATTGGATGGAACCTAAATAAACAGTGAAAACAGGATAGCAGGAAGATCAAAATGGAAGGCACATCAATTCACCCTTACCAGGTGAGAGTAAGGTGAGAGTGAATCACATTCCAGCAAATTCAGGTTGCACAATCAAAATTGATTAGGAGTTCTTCTACAGCCAGCAACGCCCCTACCCAAAGTATCAGACTTTTTGATGTAAGGAAAGCGACAGGAAAATGCAATGGAAAGTGAAGGTCCAAGCCAAATCAAGGTGTTTTATGAAATGCTGAAATACTACTACTACTACTACTACCAGACCCATACACTAAAGATAGTAAGCAATAAACTCAAAATAGCAGGTCAGCCCAAGAAGACATGGCCCAGAAATGTGGCTTATTAATACATAAAATGCATGAATGAAATATTCACCAGTTGACAAATGGAATGCCACAATCAAAGATAGAATGAATAAGGCAGTCATTGGAAAGGTCATTGAAGTGGGTGGTTGTGACTGAGATGATGCCTTGGTCTTCCCTGTACCTCTTACACTGCCAATATTATTATAGGTATTTCCAGTTTTATTCTTTCCATCTAAATGCAGCAAAAAAAAAAAAAAAAAAAAGTTCAGGAGGTTGGTAGGGGAGAATCTGCTGAAGCAGGAGACGGTGTGCCCTGTGCATATTTTCCAACTCTATGTAGGTGTGGACAGTACTTGTACCAGGAAGCTAGTCTTACCAGGAAAGATAGGGATCTGCCACTTTCTCTCCTCCCACACAGAAAATGATGCAGAGGGGCAGAACATGTACTAGTAGACATAACAAAGAGGAGGTAGAGTTTTAAGAGCTGCGTCATGTCTGACTGTTTCTTTCCTCCTGTCAAAACTCCTACACGTGTGTGTGTGGACAAACACCAAAACAACACCCACATCCCGAGAATAAGACACTGACATTTATCAAGTGCTTTTAATACCCTTCTATTTTAATCCAGGACTCCTCACCCAAATCCTTTTATAAGTACTCTGATTCCTTGCAAGGATCTTTACTTCACAATGTGATATCCTGCAAGCCCCCCAAATAATCTGGATAAATTTTCTAATATTGGCTGTATAACCCGTTGGGTCCCCAGATATTGTTGGACTAGGTAAAGGTAAAGGGACCCCTGACCATTAGGTCCAGTCGTGGCTGACTCTGGGGTTGTGCCGCTCAACTCGCTTTATTGGCTGAGGGAGCCGGCGTACAGCTTCCGGGTCATGAGGCCAGCATGACTAAGCTGCTTCTGGCGAACCAGAGCAGCGCACGGAAATGCCGTTTACCTTCCCGCCGGAGCGGTACCTATTTATCTACTTGCACTTTAAGGTGCTTTCAAACTGCTAGGTGGGCAGGAGAAGGGACCGAGCAACGGGAGCTCACCCCGTTGCGGGGATTCGAACCACCAACCTTCTGATTGGCAAGTCCTAGGCTCTGTGGTTTAACCCACAGCGCCACACGTGTCCCTCTATTGTTGGACTACATCTGGCATAATCCCTGACTGTCAGCGAAGATGGCTGTAGGATGGGAATTGTAGTTCAACAACATCTTGGGACCCATGGCTGAGGAACACTGATCTAGAAAGCCACTGAGTTTCCCCATTTTAACTCTGTGGAATTGAATGGGGAGTTTGGTAGGGTATGGATTATCCAAGCAGTATTTATTTACTGCTTTTTAATTTTTGACTTTCATCCAAAGGCTCCTGAGGCGGTTTACAGTTTCCATATTAAAACAGTGAAACCATTCATAAAACGAAAAATCAAGAGACTAGTAACAGCAACAGACAAATCAATTTCAGCTGATCCACGATGCATCGTAAGTGATATGCCTATAAGGTAAAAAGGTAAAGGTAAAGGACCCCTGGACAGTTAAGTCCTGTCAAAGGTAACTATGGAGTGCGGCGCTCATCTTGTTTTTAGGCCGAGGGAGCCACTGTTTGTCCACAGACAGCTTTCTGGATCATGTGGCCAGCATGACTAAGCAGCTTCTGGCACAACGGAACACTGTAACAGAAGCCAGAGTGCACAGAAACACCATTTACCTTCCTGCCACAGCGGTACCTATTTATCTACTTGTATTAGTGGGCTTTCGAACTGCTAGGTTGGCAGGAGCTGGGACAGAGCAACAGGAGCTCACTCTGTCATGGGGATTCGAACTGCTGACTTTCTGATTGGCAAACCTAAGAGGCTCAGCGGTTTAGGCCACAGCACCACCCACGTCCCAGTTATGCCTATATGGTCTTGAGCACCTTTCTAGGGCCAAAGTTTCAACACTACATTACATTTCCAACAGATACACAGAACAACCCTGAAAGATGGAACCAAACAGTGGGAACTGGACAAGATTTCCCGGTAGACAGAAACCATTGAAGGGAAAATCCAGTCTCTCCACAGGGAGGATGCGTAAAATGTGACAGGTATGTGATGATTCATATGAGTAAGACGGGAACATTGTGCCAGGTACACCAGGACTTTTAAAGAGATAGCATTTTGGGCTTTCTCTACAGGTGGGTCATGAGGTCTTGTGAACAGAGAACAATAGTAACATGATTCAAGGAGAGGCAGAGAGAGAGAGAGAGAGAGAGAGAGAGAGAGCTGCAGACTGGGAGGCACCTTTCTGATTTCACATCTCTCTCTCTCTCTCTCTCTCTCTCTCTCTCTGGGAACCTGAATGCAATTACTGTGCTATGCTGTCCATCTTCACCTATTCTCCATTGGTATATTTATAAACTCAAATATTACAGAATCAATCAATAAAAAAATACAGAAATGCTATTATGTCCATAGCATTTTTTGCTCGAGAAGGAAGCTTAACCAGTTAGCACTGGGCTTGGAGGCTGTTATTGCATGAAGAGGCAGGGAGTGCATTAGCAGTATGAAGGGCACCTTAGAATACATTTGCATGCAGACCAGAATGGCTTACATAACAAAAATACATGAAGTTTTATTTATTTTATTTATAATAAGATTAATCTATTGCTAGATTTCAAAAAGAAGCAAACCTCCAAGTGGTTTACAACAATATACAGTAACACGTTACAAACCTTAAAGTTTTATGGGGTATATATCCTGCTGAACCCAATATGTGAGATTCAAGGGATTTTCCAGATGCTGTAACTTACTTAATGGGGAACTGTGCAGCTGTTACTAAAACCACACCATTTCATCCATCAAGCATTTTCATGGCAGGGAAAATCACAGATTTCTCAACTATCAAACTACTGAGCCAAGTTGCTAGTAAACTGCAGCAAGTCGTTCCTCTGGTATTGAAAGCCTTGAGCTATAACATCACTAAGTCCCTGCCATGATCATTTTTAAACTGCTTTTGTCCCTCCCACTTTGGAGAGAGTGCATTCACATTTTCAGTACCCAAAATGCTCACTTCCTACAATTAAAAACAAAGCAAAAACACAAGGCTGCTACTGTTGCCACAATGTCCCTTGTAGGAAGAGTGCTCCATGCACTTTTAATTACATGAAGATACAGCAGCTATTTTGTGACTGGTGTCCCCAGCACTCTTTCAAAATTCAAAATGTGCTCACTGGCCAAAAAGGTTGGCCACCCCTGAGATACATTATCCCGGAAGGTCTTGTACGACAAGACTAGCAACAAGAAAAACATTGAATTAAGTGACTCGACCACTGGGTTGTGTATCAATGGCCTAGTTTGCAATTCACACTAAGGCTGCATTCAGGCAGTACTTTATTCCATTTCCTTACTGATTCATTCCCACATTTTGTCTGACCTTTCACACAATGTGAAACCCACTTCTGGAAACCCAATGGAAGTTTTGCACTCCCTTTTCATGTTAATTGTTTCCAGAAAAAAAATGCATTTGCAACCCTGTTGAGACAGAAAATCACAGCAGTTTTGCTTTGTAATTTCACATGATGAAATTTGGAGCAGTATCCTGGCATACAGTGCTTTCCCACCATTTAAAATTTACCATGACATGGCACTATTTCAGTCAAAAGCCACAGGTACTGCAGTGTAAAAGGAATGTTAGAAATTGGGACAGAAGCCAGTGAACCTAACAGGATAAAACCCGTGCCTGAATGCAGCCTTAGTCAAGCCTTGGCTTAGAGTGAATGCCTAAGAACAAACTTTGGTTACAATTTACAGTTAGTCTGGAGAATGCTCAGTCACAAGCCTGGGTTCAGGCAACAGGCTATCTATGCCCAATCTTTGAACTTCACCCCTCCTAAAACAAAAGTAACACAGCTGTTTGATACCTAATGGTTATCCAAAGTGTAACTTTCTCTCTAATGTTTAACAGATATTTTGTTAGGATTCTGGTTAACGATTTGATCAGGTATAACCTTCTGAGTAGAAATGTCACAGTGTACCTTTTGCATTTTTTAGCTTTCACTGTTTACTTCAGGAGTTTCCCCCCTTCTCAAAGTGTGTGCATCCACACCTACCAACTATTTAGGCATCTGTTGTGTGTGCCACAGTCCATGAAAAATAAAATTAGTTAGTCTTTAAAGTGCCACAAAACTATTATTAGTTCTTCTTCACCGAGTTTGCCTTGTTCTTTTCTCTGTATTATTCTTCCTGTTGCACACCAAAAATTCATAGTATTAATATCTTTGCCCACCTTATTTCTCTTATAGAAATATGTAATCTTTCTCTAAATTTCACCTGTGCAGGTTTGTAATTTCCAATAGAAGAAGCTGAAAGGGACAAGGGCACAGAATACCACACACATGACACAATACTTCATAAAGAGAGGGGCAGTTGTTAATAAATGGCATTGGTCTGTTAATAAAGAAAAAATAAAGAATTTAAGTTCCTACCTTTGTCCGGGTTCCGATTCTGTAGGTTTCTTCTTCTGGGTTCTCTGGTTAGGTTTCCATTAACACAAGTAAGCCACAGAGAGGCATGTCATTCTTCCTATAAAGTCATGATTGCTGTACTTTTTTTCTTTTCAGCTCTTTTGCTGTATATCTGTTCGGAATACAGAAGAAGAAAATGGGGGTGGGGCTTCACCATACAGGTTTGTGTGAAACAGAAACAAAAGTGCTGTTAGGAGCCCTGAATCCCTGATACAAACACTCAAAACAGTCATCAACCGGAGACTGGAAGGGAATAGAAAACCCCACCTCTTTCCCTGCCTGCAGGAGGGCAGTGGCAAAGGACAGCAAAGAAATAGTTTAGCTGCTTTGATGAGTAGAAAGGTAAGAATGCTGGATGAATAGTTTTAGCAACTGAGCTGTGCCTGAAAGATATGCAGAGATCTATGAGCGCAGTCATCCGTTTGAAGATTGCCCTAAAGGCACAGAAGCAAAATAAAGATGCAGCATTACTTTAGACCAAAACATGCTCTCTAAAAATAACTACCCAGGACCTCTGGATGTAAACAACGGATTATGGGATGCTTACTCATGGGCAAGTGCCATTCACACAGACAAAAAAAAAAGTTTATTTAGAGTGCAAGAGCAGAAGGCTATAGTCATCCTACAATACCACACTGACTCACTCCTATTATTACCTCAGCTTGGACAGGGAGATCTTAGATAAATGAACGTATTTACTCTGTACATCTGTACTCCATCCTTCAATACATCTATTTCAATGCACGGCAGCTAACAGAGCTACAATGCAGCAAGAACTTTAAAGCAGCAATGAAAACAGAAAAAAGAACAAAATGGCAGATGTAAAAGCATCACAGACTATAAGAGTGAGAAACCCTGAGGCGGCGGCGGGGGAGGGGGGGAGGCAGAATCTTTGCTTAGCTTGTATCAAGGTATTCTATTGCATTTTGTCTTCCATTTTATTTATTTCAGCCATTTATATTCCTCCGTTCCTCAAAAGACCTCAAGGCAGATACAAAGCTTTAGAATGCAAAGATCAAAACATGGAAGTCACAATACATAAATCAGTCTAAATGTGCTTTTCAAAACAACTTCACCATATTACATAGATCAAAGGTCGGACACAACATTATGATGGCTGACTGGGAACAGTTATGGGCCACAGGTATGAAATTTACAGCATGTAATGCCTTAAAAGAGAATCTAATGAAAATGATCTACAGGTGGTACATAACACCAGTCAAGCTTGCAAAAATCTATCATTTGCCCGATAATAAATGCTGGAAATGTAATGAGACTGAGGGTACATTCTTCCACCTTTGGTGGACATGCCCAAGGATTAAGACTTTCTGGGAGATGATTTATAATGAGATGAAAAAGGTATTTAAATATACCTTCTTGAAGAAACCAGAGGCCTTTCTCCTGGGCATGGTCGGCCAATTGGTGCCAAAGAAGGATAGAACTTTCTTTATGTATGCTACAACAGCAGCAAGAATACTTATCGCAAAGCATTGGAAGACACAAGATTTACCCACCCGGGAAGAATGGCAGATGAAGTTGATGGATTACATGGAACTGGCAGAAATGACTGGCAGAATCCGAGACCAGGGAGAAGAGTCGGTGGAAGAAGATTGGAAAAAATTTAAAGTTTATTTACAGAAATACTGTAAAATTAAGGAATGTTAGAAGGATGCTGGAATGAAGTTACATGGCTTTAGCAGAAAGGTTACAAAGAATTAAGTAAAAATAGATTGTTAATGGGTCAAAGTGGAAAATTTAAGGTTAAATTGGGTTAAGATAAATTATGGAACAAAAATTGAGTAAGATGGAATGGATTTGCTGAAACAGCTAATTGAACTAGAACACAAAAAAAGGGAGGTGTGAGGAGGTCGATGAAACAAGTAAATGAAAGATAAAGATAGGGAAACATTGGATGTGTTTTTAAATGCTTGTTTTTCTTTTTTCTGTTTTACTGTATTGTTTTTTTTCTTTTTTTCTTTTTTATGTATTTAATTTTTCATTTTTTCATTCTTTTTTTCTGTAATCTCTAAACCCTTAATAAATATTATTTTAAAAAATACATAGATCAAAGGTCTCATTATCAAGAGGACTGAAAGAGGACAAGCTTCAGCCAATGCCAAAAGTTAGACAATGTTGATACCAGCCAAACTTGGGGGGGGGGGATAATGTTCCAAATCTGAGGCACCACTGCCATCCCACCTTGGGAGCCCAGGCTTCATATCCTGCCTTTCTGCAGAATTAGGCTCCAAGTCTTCAGGAAGATCTTCAGCCAAAAGATAGCTGGTGTGAGCCAAACCTCTGGGTGGTGGCGGTGGAGTATGTTGCAAAGCTGAGGTGCCAATTGCCAAGAATGTCGCCTTGTGACCTCAGACTTCTACACATTTAGCCTTCTGAAGACCCTTCCCTCAAGCTGCAGAAGTTCTACTCACACCACACCTGTGTTTCAAAGCAGCTAGGCTCTTATTTCCATATCATCCCCACTTTGTCACATCCTCCATCTGCTATTGGTTTGTTTCCTGGAGGGGTGGAGCCACAGTAGGAAAGCTAAAGGTTCAGATTCAGTCACAACATGAAATTATATTATTTTTCAAGAGAGGAAAAATGAGGGTAGGGTTACTAAATGATTGAACGAGTAGACCTGGAGTTGTAATTAGCTGATTGCCCAGCTGGTGGTGGTCCTAGAGCCTATTTAGAAATTGTTGTCCTATAAAACTTCCAGCAGCATAAGAAAGTAGAGCAGGGAGCTAATTAACTTTTTTTTGTTTTGTTCCCTTGTCTACTGAGAAGTCTGATCTCAAACTATCATATGTTGGGCTTATAGGTATGTTTCGCTTATGCAGTCTTCTCAAGCCTCAGAAAAGACTATTTTCTTGGTTTGTGTCAGATGAAACCAACCAGGAAAGATGCATTCTAGTAGCTAGGAAAAAGGGAAATTTGACATTCCAAGGATTAGGAAATGAGACAGAAGCAGGGAAAGTGCACTGAAGGGGAGGGGGAAATAGCAGCTCTTTAGGACCCCAGGGATTCCTAACCCCCTGGTGTCCAAACAACTCACTCACCCGTCACAACTCTGACTTCACTCATTCACTAAAAACACTGAAAGGCAGTAGTAGTCAGGCTGACTCATCTCTCAGAAATCACTTTGCATGGTACTTGCAGCTTTTGTTCCATAACTTCCTTTCTAGGAGAGCTGAAGTATTGCTTCTTTAAAAAATGAAAGCTCAGAGTCTGAGATCCCTGTAGGCTGCGGACTGAGTGCATCAGTACCAACAGCACCCATCGCTTGGTGGCACTGGACATGATAAAGGTAAAGGGACCCCTGACCGTTAGGTCCAGTCATAGCTGACTCTGGGGTTGTGGCGCTCATCTCGCTTTATTGGCCGAGGGAGCAGGCATACAGCTTCTGGGTCATGTGGCCAGCATGACCAAGACGCTTCTGGCAAACTAGAGCAGCACACGGAAACGCCGTTTACCTTCCCGCTGGAGCGGTACCTATTTATCTACTTGCACTTTGACGTGCTTTCGAACTGCTAGGTTGGCAGGAGCAGGGACCGAGCAACGGGAGCTCACCCCGTCGCTGGGATTCGAAGTGCCAACCTTCTGATCAGCAAGTCCTAGGCTCTGTGGTTTAACCCACAGTGCTACCCGCAGCTCTTCACTGAACATGATAGCACTCTTCAAATGCCAGAAAGGCTGCCATGGAGAAGAGGGCAAAGATGACTTGTTCTCAGCCCGGAGACCAGGACTAATTCCAATAGGCTTAAGTTACAGGAGGGTAGTTTTTGTCAAACATTATGGACAAACCTAGAGGGGTGGTGGGGACGTGGGTGGCACTGTGGTCTAAACCACAGAGCCTAGGGCTTCCTATCAGAAGGTCGGCGGTTCGAATCCCCGCAACGGGGTGAGCTCCCAGTGTTCGGTCCCAGCTCCTGCCCACGTAGCAGTTCGAAAGCACGTCAAAGTGCAAGTAGGTACCACTCTGGCAGGAAGGTAAACGGCGTTTCTGTGCGCTGCTCTGGCTCACCAGAAGTGGCTTAGTCATGCTGCCCACATGACCCAGAAGCTGTCTGCGGACAAACGTCGGCTCCCTTGGCCTACAGAGCTAGATGAGCGCCGCAACCCCAGAGTCGTCCGCGACTGGACTTAACTGTCAGGGGGTACCTAGAGGGGTAATGGACTCCCACTTACTGGAGATCTTCAACCAGAGGCTTGGCAGCCAAGTGTTGGGCGTGTCCCACCTCATATGCAGGATTGTAACTGGTTTTGTGATGGTAGAAAGAGTCACAAACAATCTCTTTTTCAACAGGCCAATGAAGCTATGTATTGTACTGTCAGATATGGGCAAGCAATATCATTTAAAAAGAACAACAGCAAAGAATGCAGCATAGCACCAATGTGTTAAATCACCCAAACCTTTCCTGTTCCGGAATTTAAAATCTTATGTCCCCTTCTTTATTCATAGGTTCAGAACCTGCTGCGTTATGCATACCTTTCAGGTTGTGCTCTTCATGTTGTGACATCATTTGCCCCAAGGCGAATTAGTTTTATCCTGGAGTAGTTGACATCATGTCTGCATTCCACCTCTCTGCATTTCTAGTTCAGTTCAGATCAGAAATGATTGCTCATCTGAATATGAGACACTCAAGGCAAACTCAAGGAGCAGAGATACTGCAGTAGATAAGAGGGCTGTGGTGGCTGGTATTGTGACATTTATCTGTCATCAACCTATTTGGCTGAGCTTAAATAATTTCCAATGGTTATTGTCAGAGTGGGGGTGGGGAATTGAGAGAAAACGTTTGTTGATGGGTAAAAATATTTTTCCAGTCATGCTGTTCTTCTGTGCAGATTGATTGCCCCACCAAGTCTGGCAAAGCTTGTTCCTTGACACACCCGTGAGTGGAACCTCTTGTCTAAGATAAACTTCCCTTTACAGCATTCAAACACAGCATTTTATGTACATTATAAATTTAACTTTATCAATCAGGTCAAGGTTTGGCTCCTACTGGCATGAAATAGGAACCTGATCAAAAGAAAGAAGTATCTGGCCCCGTCTTGGTTATTTTTCCTCATCTTCCAAGTTCCTCTATGCTATTGTTACAAAAGAAACTTGAAAGCCTTATAATCCCCTAATACACTTGCCAGAGCAAGGAAAGTCCATCAATTACTCTGGTGTTCCATGATGATGTAATCACCCCTTCTCTTTAAAAAGTCATGGAACTGTGCTCCCTCATGTTTCCCCTTCACTGAACTGAACTGAATAGTACTTGTGACAATTCAGGTGCCTGGGATATCTTACTATTTGATGCCAAGGGTGCCGTAACAGTTATCATGACTAAAGTTACTACAAAACAGGAAGCGGTTTTGTAAATAAAATAGAACATCATCTGAATGCTAGCTGCAGCAAATCCAGGCACTCTTTTTATAGGTGCATTGGCTTATTTCCTGTGGTCATTTTGTATGATCCCAATGTAAATTAAATTCCTTAAAATGAGAAAACTACTTTGTAAGATGAGGAATGGATATTTCATAGACATCTTCTAATCTTGGGACTAGCATTCGGTACTGTGGCTCAGTATTTATGGAATCAGATAATCAGATAGTCTTCCTTACAAATCTTTAAGCTATCTTCCAGTTTATTGGCAATACATACTCAACATAAGCATAAGAAAAATGGCTAAACTAGCCTCATTGGTTCCTTAAAAGAGCTATTAGCCCCACCTAGTGGCCAAAACAGAATTCCAAATTGTCAGTGCATTTATTCTTGGATATATGGATAGTTTTGTGCCGCTCTCAGTTATTTCATTGAACATATGCAAGATAAGTTGCTCTAATTCTGCTATGCTGCTTCATGCAGATTTTCTATGTGGGTTTGTTTTCCCTTCCATGTTACACTGAGAGTACAAAAAGATAATATACAACTGTTCATATGCCTGCAGTTAGAATGTCTTTATAATGGCCCCATATCTAATAAAAGGATTTTGCAAAGTTGTTTAAAGGTAAAGGGACCCCTGACCATTAGGTCCAGTTGTGGCCGACTCTGGGGTTGTGGCGCCCATCTCGCTTTATTGGCCGAGGGAGCTGGCGTACAGCTTCCGGATCATGTGGCCAGCATGACTAAGCCGCTTCTGGCGAACCAGAGCAGCGCACGGAAACGCCGTTTACCTTCCCACCAGAGCAGTACCTATTTATCTACTTGCACTTTGACATGCTATCAAACTGCTAGGTTGGCAGGAGCAGGGACCGAGCAACGGGAGCTTACCCCATCGCGGGGATTCGAACCGCCGTACTATATTAAACAGTGCAATATAATGTACGTTTACTTGGAAGGAAACCCTACTGTGTTCAAAGGAGCACACTCTCAGGTGAATGTGCATACACTGTTGCCAAAGTGTATTAAATAGTATAATGTAAGACATACTAAATATACCCATTTTCCATGGTTTGTAGTCAGAAACAGATAATCAGGGAGTCTCTGTATATGGAAATGTTTGGCATTTTGCATTTAACTTAGTTGCTTCTCATAAGTGGTTTTAAGAACAGAAGAAGAGTTCTTTCTGCTGAGTCTGATCAGAGGCCCAGCATTCTGCATCCCACTGTTATCAACCAGACATCTATCAGAAGTCCTCAAACCTTCTTCCACTGTTGATTTCCAGTAGTATGCTGCCTCTGAAACTGGGGGGGGGGGGATCTTTCATCACAGGGATAGCCAATGTTGTGCCTCATTGGACTACAACTCCCATCATCCCTGAGCATTAGCCCTGTTGGCAGCAGCTGATGGGAATTGTTTCTTAATCTGGAGGCTACCTCAGTGGCTACTTCTGCAGCATGTGAGTTTGTCTAACTGGCTAGAACGCTCTACATTAATTGTGCATTGTGTGAATAATATTCTCATTTGAATAATTTTCTGCCATTTACAAGTTTGGATATTTCACTACTTACCCTGGCTCCACAATTTTTACAATCTGCTTAATATTCATTAAAGAGCATTGGTCCCATAATATATCCACTCTATCCCTTGTGAAAACAATCTAATTTTTGGCCACAATTTCCTTTCCCTTAATCCTTTCCTCTATTTCTGAACTTCAGAGGCAAATGGCAGTCCTAATGCGGTCAAAATAGAACCATTAATGCAAAAGTGGGAGGTATCAACAGGCTTGGGAGAACCCAAAGTTTGCAGAAGTACAAAAAAAAGCTTAGTAATTTTTTTAAAGGAAATTCCCAAAACAGCCCGGTAACAGCTAAGCATACTCAGAGGTTGTGGAATTCTCATTCATTTATTCATATGCTGCTTTTGTATGAAATTGTCCACAGAATCGCTCACAACATGTCAAATGGGCAATACGCACACATGCACACACATCACAAATAATCATATCAATAAGTAAATACACATTGACTGGGATGCGGGTGGCGCTGTAGTCTAAACCACTGAGCCTCTTGGGCTTGCCGATCAGAAGGTTGGTGGTTCAAATCCCTGCGATGGGGTGAGCACCCATTGCTCTGTCCCAGATCCTGCCAAGTAGATAAATAGGTGCAAGTAGATAAATAGGTGACGGAAAGGTAAACGGTGTTTCCGTGCGCTTCCATCACGGTGTTCCATTGTGCCAGAAGTGGTTTGGTCATGCTGGCCACATAACCCAGAAAGCTGTGTGTGAACAAACGCCAGCTCCCTTGGCCTGAAGCAAGATGAGCGCCGCAACCCCGTAGTCACTTTTGACTGGACTTACCGTAACCATCCAGGGGTCCTTTATCTTTACCTTTTTACCTTTACATGCTGACTAACTGTTGTGGCTGAGTAGGATGGGGGATGCAATAAAGATGTATGGGCATTAGGAGGTATACAAATTTAATAATTAAATGGATGAATAATGGTGGAAGATATGACTAAATGACTGGTTGTAGCACTGAACTGGAAAATTCCACACTGCAACATTTTGTTGCAGGTCTGACTTGCTCAGTTACTAATCTTTGCATTTTTTTTGTTCCTGCATTCTTATCTACCCCATGACTGCTTACTGAGTTTCCTTAGGAGACTTTGTTGAGTGATTTGTTGAAAGGAAATGTGAACATCCAGGCATATAGTGTCTACATGTTCATCCTATCTGCATGCTTACCGACATTCCTGTAGAACACAAAGATAATAGCGAGGCAAATTTCACTTTGCAGAAGTCATGCTGACATTGTGACCTTCGGCGGTAGAAATATTCTCAGCTGCACACTCAGGTTTTCTCAGGGCCTTTGCTTTCGATTTGAGCCCTGCATTTTATGCCACAAAGTGCCTGGTTCTCTGCTACAAAATTTCATTTTCAGTCCCAGTTGCTTCCTGGTGCTGTTGAGCATTGCACTGAAATTTTCCTTTGAAGCTCTGCCTGAAGGGGAGTAGCAACAGAACTTCAAAGCAAAGCTGACCCCATCTTTGTGCAGTCTGGCCCATGATGCTTGGCAGCCCTCGAGAAGCAAGCAGGGGAGTTAAAAAGAAATATCCATGTAATTAGCTGAGTGAGTGAGTGTGAAACTTCCAAATTCAGTGCCAGCCAGTGCCAAATGATGGGAACAAGGAATGGCAGTGGAAAACGTTGCTAGGCAAAGATTTCTGATGCTTTGGTAAAACTGAAGGTCCAAAATGGAAGAGGAATGTTGCCACGTTTCAGAATCATACTGAAGAAATTGGCAGAAGCTTCTGCCATAGAGAGGTGCTTGTAGAGAATAACACCCCCTATTCCTAAACACCTGCACTCAAAAATATCTCAGAAGCTCTGCTGAGCAAGGGTAGAGGTCGCCTGCCATATAAGAGGTAAGATGGATGTCCTCAGGGCTGTGGCATTATGTCACATCAGATTTTCTTGGGTACTTTGTGTAAAATGGAAATGTAGCATTCTTGGGACAGAGGACCCTCTGTTTCTCTCAGGGCCCTGATAATAATAATAATAATAATAATAATAATAATAATAATAATATGTTATTTATACCTCACCCATCCAGCTGGGTTTCCCCAGTTACTCTTGGCAGCTCCCAACAAAGTATTAAAATACAGTGGTCTGTTAAACATTAAAAGCTTCCCTAAACAGGGCTGCCTTCAGATCTCTTCTAAAAGTCTGGTAGTTGTTGTTCTCTTTAACATCTGGTGGGAGGGTGTTCCACAGGGCGGGTGCCACTACCAAGAAGGCCCTCTGCCTGGTTCTCTGTAACTTGGCTTCTCACAGTGAGGAAACCGCCAGAACAGCCGCAGCACTGGGCCTTCAGGCAGAACAATGGTGGTGGGGACGCTCCTTCAGGTATACTGGGCCAAGGCCATTTAGGGCTTTAAAGGTGAGCACCAACACTTTGAATTGTGCCCAGCCTTGCCACCCTCCCGAGCCAGCCACACCTGTTGTCAATTATTGCAGTGCCCCACCTAAAGAATATTGATTTCTCCCATGCTGCTCATGGGCTGAGTCCATCAATCCCTGGAGAGCTTCAGGAAAAGAGGTAGACAGGGAACTAAGTGTTTGCCCTTGGCACAGAAATGTCTAGTTCTCACACTGATCTACAGTTTGTCCACATCCACTGTTTCTTTGGTTGCGTTTTGGTGCTTCCTTCATTTGAAATGAGTCTTGGAGCTGCTTAGACTGTTTCTGACATTTCAGTTGTTCATCTTCCTAAACGGAAACAATTCAGAGCGGGGCATACATTTAATCAGGAGATTTCCCTTTCAAAGACCTCATAATCCATCTTGATCCCATTCGTTTAAAACAACAGTTGTATGTTTTCGTAACTTATGTATTAATTTATATAGAGGAATAAAGATTTTCCCCTCCCCTTTTTCCTATTCCCACATACCAGGCTTGGTTCCTGATATTTATTTACTTTCTGTCATTTAATTCTGTGCCCCTTAAGAGGGTTTTAGATTAAAACCAATTTCTTCCCAATGAACTCCAGGCAGCTAAACTGGTTTAACTTCCAGTTAGCGGTGAGTAAAGATTACTAGAGGCTTTAGTTATTGTGTACATGCAGTAAGTGGTTGTGGCAGAAGTCAGAAATAACAAAGCCTGGAGGCATAATCTACCATGAAGATTAGTCATTAGGTGCTAACGCCAGGTACAAAGGGGGACTGGATCTGAACACCAATTACAGGTGACCATGAGCACAATGAGACTAAAAAGGTAAAGAACCCCTGGACAGTTAAGTCCAGTCAAAGGCAACTATGGAGTTGCGGCACTCATCTCACTTTCAGGCCAAGGGAGCTGGTATTTGTCCACAGACAGCTTTCAGGGTCATGTGGCCAGCATGACTAAACCACTTCTGGCACAACGGGACACCGTGACGGAAACCAGAGCACATGGAAATGCCGTTTACCTTTCCGCCGCAGTGGTACCTATTTATCTACTTGCACTGGTGTGCTTTGAAACTGCTAGGTTGGCATGAGCTGGGACAGAGCAATGGGAGCTCATTGCGTCGTGGGGATTCGAATTGCTGACCTTTTGATCGGCAAGCCCAAAGAGGCTCAATGGTTTAAACCACAGTGCCACCCGCTGAGACTATTGCCCTCCTGACCTGCTTGTGGGCTTCCTATAGGATGCTGTAATAGATAGGTCTTGATCCAGCAGGGCTCTTCTTAAGTTCTTAAGATCTCCTTAAGATCTCCTGCAGAAGTAATAGAATGCATGACCTTTTTGCAAAGCTGTGCAGAAGAAAATATGGCTACAAAAGTCTCATTGTTCAACCAACTGAACATCCATCTACAGCAGATGGGATCCTTTACATGATTTAAAATACTTCTGATATTTCAAAAGTGATCCTCAGTCTTTGCATGATTACTTAGAGGACTTTCAGTATTTTTCAGGTTTGTACCATGCTGAAGAAAGACTGACGAGACAGAAGTATTGTTTCTGGGGGACAGGGGATGGGCAGGTGGGGGGGACTCCCTGGTCTTGAATGGGGAAACTGTGCCACTAAATGACCAGGTGCACAGCCTTGGGGTCATTTTGGACTCACTGCTGTCCATGGAAGCCCAGGTTAATTCCACCTGGTAAAATGGCTGAAACCCTAACTGTCTATGCCTTGTCTCACCAGAGTTGTAGATGTCCTGGTTATCTCCTGCTGGATTACTGCAGTGTGCTCTATATGGGGCTGCCTTTGAAGGTGGCTCGGAAATGGGTGGCATACAAATAATAAAAATTATTATTAATAATTATTTCAAGAAAGCTTACAGCCTGAGTCTACACCTGTTTACTTCAGACCCAGCAAGCACAGCTTCCTCCCAAGTAAATGCACTGACCATGTCAATCTTCCAGCATGCTTACTCACAAGTAAATCCTGCTGTGTGTTCAGTGGGCCTACTCCCAGGTAAACATGACATAGGATCAAACTCCCCACCTGATTGTGACGGATGCGAGTCGCTTGGACTTCATTCTTGAGGTTTATTCCAAGTAACTTAACTCCGAGTGCAGCTCCCTTGGGGGCAAATTCTTTGGAGGGGATGGCAGAGGGATGTGGTGTCATCTTTAGCTGTTAGAAATACTGAGGGAAAACATGAAACCCCAAAGGGGCCGACATCCCATACAGTTCCCTTTGTATCAAGTGTCTGGGCCTCCAGAGGGAATAGGCAGAGGCTGCTAATGCTGCGGACTGAGGGGAAGGGGGGCAGGAGAAAGGCGAACACCCATTCCTTATTTTTAACAGTTAAATTCTTGAGGGAAATAATAGATATCAAAGGTGGCAGTGGTGTCCTTTTCTATTAACTGTCTGTCTTTCCGGGAGATGGGGTGGGAGCGGGATGGACAAGGACTTGCAGTGATTTAACTTTGGGGGGTGAGGCGGGGGAAGCTCTCACACTGTTTCAATTAGGGCAGTCTATGTTGTCATATAGCTCCAAGGGATAACTGAAACTTTTTGGAGACCGCTTCTTAATTCACCGGCCCCCTCTTTTTTATTGGCCGCTGCCACATGGAGTTCATTTCACATTTCTGCTATAATGTAAGTGATATAGAAAAAATAGTTCTCACATTGTGTCAGGTCCACTGGTGCACAGGCGTGCTGGTTTCATTGCAGACAGATGATGCACTTGTTCCCCAAGGCTGCTACCTCCACCCATACCAGTCTTGGAGGAAGGGGATGGAATTGTCTGTGTGTACACACACATCGTATTGCCTCACTTG
This sequence comes from Podarcis filfolensis, assembly GCF_964270895.1. Classification (NCBI taxonomy): domain Eukaryota; kingdom Metazoa; phylum Chordata; class Lepidosauria; order Squamata; family Lacertidae; genus Podarcis; species Podarcis filfolensis. The sequence continues at coordinate 33,298,771 of NC_139608.1, read as the reverse complement.
GTCGTCTTTGCGCAAGGCCTGCTTACTCGCAACAGATGAACGTGTGAACGGATGCAAGGTGATATTAAAGGGTCTGCAATGTTTCACTTTCAAGTACAAGTGATCACTGGAAGTTGGCCCTCATCAAGTGATGGACAAGCATGGATGGACCAGCCCTTACATGAGAGGCATTATCAGTGGCGTAGCATGGGTTGCCAGCATCTGGGGCCATGTGGAGGGAGGGTAGGAAGGAGAGAAATGGACGGAGTATGCCTGCACATTCAGCATCACCCAGGAGATCGCAGCCACAGAGATAAGAAAAGAAGAGTCACTCCATTGTCTGGGGAGGTCACTTCCTGGTTCACATGGACAGGTCGTTTTCAACAGAGCCCAGCGATGGAAGTGCACATCTGTATTGAGGCAGCACAGGGTTTTGAAATTTTGTGCCCCTAACAATTTTGCATCCGTAGCAACCACCCCTGCTATGCCACTGGGAGTTGTCAAGTGCTGTGTGACTGCAGCATTGTAGATCATAGCATACATAGCCCTATCATATGCATGCTACTATTTTTTAAATCTTTTTTTAAAAAAGTTTTGACTGTTACCATTATTTCATCCCAAAATCTACAGGAGGGCAATATCTTTATCAGGCCAACCAAAATGTGTGTGTGTTTGTGTGTTCATGCACAAGCGTTTGAATTCTTCAGAAGGCTTCATCAGGCTAGACAGCAAACTAAACAGGGAGTGGGGGGTGGGGAGAATAATAATTGGCTAATGTTGGAGCCACTGATGTATACCCTCCAGCATCTCTATTTATACCCCACACATATTCCTGGGTTGCTCTAGCCACTCTGGGCAGCTTCCAACATACATAAAAACATAATAAAACATTAAACATTTGGGTCATTCTACATCAGTTCAATGCGGTCATGCCACCCACTGTCTTGGATTTTGATGAAACTTGGTGTACACCCTTCCCTTATGGTTGAAAGAAAACCCCTTAAATTTCCCCCCTCTATCTCTAGCCAATTTTCATGGTTTTAAATACCCCCAAACTGAAAAACAAGCCTGCACTTTTGGGAAAAAAAAACCTCTGTAATAACCAATATTATTTTAGATTTTAAGATGAACAACTTTGTTTCATTAATTTTTTCTATTACAGCTATGGATTGTAGGAAAGTTGTACCCCTAGCCATTTTCCCCCCCAAGATGTCCCCAAAATGTAAAATTTTGTTAGAAGACATAAGAGATCCATAAATTTTATTCTTTGTTGAGAAAGAGCATGTCTTTGCAACAATTTTCACCATGAAAAACTTCTGATTCCATCGTGCCCTCATGCTGAAAATTTAGGTTTTCTATACCTCATTTTTCCACACAAAAAACTACATTTATACATTTTTTAAGGCATTTATAAAATCTTTTGAGTGCTGGTGTATTTTTCTCTGAAATCCTCATCATGTTATTGAGCTCTGTGTAAAATTTCAAAGATCATTGGTTTTGGAGAAAAAAATTAAAATACCTACAAGGCGGAGGATCTCAAGAGGGACAGATTTCACGAAACTTTGAAGTGCTATAAAATTAAAACCGTTCGAGATGGAGGGGGGGAAATGTTAGGGGTTTTCTTTCAACCATAAGGGAAGGGTGTACACCAAGTTTCATCAAAATCCAAGATGGTGGGTGGCGAAACCCTTGTTTTTTGCATTGATTTGATGTGGAATGACCCATTTAAAAAAATTTCCCTATACAGGATTACCTTCAGACAGCTCAAGGGTCAGATAACTCCATACCATCCAGCATTTCTCATCCAAAGGAAACGTGGGACATTCCAAGATGAAATCAGAAACCAGGGTAAAGGTGAAGGTAAAGGGACCCCTGACCATTAGGTCCAGTCGTGGCCGACTCATCTCGCTTTATTGGCTGAGGGAGCCGGAGTACAGCTTCCGGGTCATGTGGCCAGCATGACTAAGCCGCTTCTGGCGAACCAGAGCCACGCATGGAAACGCCGTTTACCTTCCCGCCGGAGCGGTACCTATTTATCTACTTGCACTTTGAGGTGCTTTCGAACTGCTAGGTTGGCAGGAGCAGGGACCAAGCAACGGGAACTCACCCTGTCATGGGGATTCGAACCACCGACCTTCTGATCAGCAAGTCCTAGGCTCTGTGGTTTAACCCACAGCACCACCCGCGTCCCTAGAAACCAGGGAGACTTCTCTAAATCAGGGGTGTCCCTGAAAAACAGGGACACTTGGGGGGGTCTGTTGATGGCGTCTGTGCTTAGTTTCAGTCTTAAGATGTAATGTGGAAGGAGGAAGCAGACAGTCAAATGAGACTTTGCTGTGTACACCAAACTCTCCAGGATGCTGGGTATTGTACCCACCATAGACCTACAATTCCCAGCACCTTAAATGACAGTTCTTTGAGGGAGGGTGTGTGCTGTGTTTTATTAGGTGCTTTGCAGGGTTTGAGTTGCACCTGGGACTTCAGGGAAGAAGGTACATACAGTGCTTGATATCCCCTCCCCATTTTGGTACATACAGTGCTTGATATCCCCTCCCCATTTTGGAAAAATAAAATCCAGCTGTTACCCGGATCTGTTTCCTAAAAGATTATTTCACTATAAGCCATTTTGGATTTGTGTGCCTGAATGAAACAGGTTATAATTTTAAATTTAAATAAATAAGCAAGCAAGCTTAGGAACAAATCCCACTTAGCTCAAAACCCCAAGTATGCATAAGCTTTACCTGACAGCAAATCCCACAGATTCCCATTGGAACTTACTCCCCAAATAAGTGTGCCTATGGTTGCAGTCTAAAATAATCTCTCTGCGTGTAGGTGTGCATGGAATCCAGACTTCTGAAGCCAATGTTTGATCTGGATCTGAACTCCTCAAACAATATATTCATGATCCTTTCTGGCAATCACAAACATAACTCACAATTGAGTGCCATTCCCAGGGAGTTCCACACAATTCAGTACATTGGAATAAATCATGTTGAGAAAAGTAGCTTTTTTTATAATGTTCCATTTTTTTCCAGTTAGCTTAAGACACAGCTACTGTAATTCTGCAACGAATCAGGCTGCCATTTGAAATTGTGTCTGTTCACACAACCTCTAGCAAACATTTAGGATTTGCCTGGGGTGTGGTTTTCTTTCTTTTTTTCAGAAACCTGAGGTCATCTGTTGAACTCTGCAGGGATCATTTTTGGCAACTAGTGTTCATTGCAACTTCCATTTTCTGAATGCAAATAGGATCAAGATCTCACTATGTCCCTAAAAGTTGCTTGCAAGTAACTGTTCTTAAGGCTTCTAATCCGGCCCTTCTGTTAACTGCTTATGACATCCTGATGTAGGGAGAGTTATAAGAGAGTGGGGGGGCTGCACTTTTAGGGAGCCATTTAGAAAATCTGTCGATAGAACAATTGTGAGATAAGCTAAAGGTTTAGAGTGCTGAGAAAACAAAATTTGTCCCAGTGATTGGAAGGTGTGAGGAGCTGCAATCAAAACAACTCTGTAGTATTTGGACTCTTCTTTCCACACTGAACTCAGAAAGATAAAGTAATCAGGAGTTTGCACTTCAGGCCAACTGCAGCTAGTTAGTTTGTACTTCTGCACTGAGCTCTAAAATGTGTAACAGTGAATATCAGAAAGACACGTTGGGGAACTCTCCCCCTTTAATAGGAAACAGTTGAGGTTTTTCTACCAAATCTGTCAATTTTGAAAATGAAAACACGAGAGAGGCTAAGAGATAGCGTCGTCCCCCCACCCCCCAAAGTTGCAAAAGTGCACTTTGGTGCAGATACTCAAAATCGCTCCTCAAGAAATGGCAATGCTGATGCGGAAAAAATTAATGACCTTTCTGGTGTATAGAGAAGTCAATGCTACTTTCCTTCTCTCTTCCATCTACTCCCTTTGTGTCCAGAATATCCAAGATTTAAAAAGGCATTGAGGTTTTTTGGGGGGCTGGGCTGGGAGTGTTTAAACGAACGGTTCACATATCCATTTCAGGGGAGTTTGTGGCATGTTCATAAATCACTTTATTTATATTAACCAGTAGCTTCTAAAATATGACAAATGGTGGGCTGATACACTCCAGAGTCAAACCTGAAGCACAGTCCTGCAGAGATCCTGGAGCAGGCATAGGCAAACTCCGGCCCTCCAAATGTTTGGGACTACAATTCCCATCATCCCTGACCACTGGTCCTGTTAGCTAGGGATGATGGGAATTGTAGTCCCAAACATCTGGAGGGCCGGAGTTGGCCTATGCCTGTCCTGGAGCATCCAAACTGAGGCCCATCAACATGAGCAGCTGAGTAGACACAATACCTTATCTCTGCTGCTGTTATTTACTATTTATGCTGATTGCAGCATCTGGGCTTGATGAGGCATGTGACCCTCACCTGCTCTGAGCCTACTTCAGTTGAGGAATCACACACCTCCTTCCAGAGCCAGCGAGCCCCACCAGGCCAGCCAGAGAGCTGGGTTGTGGGTCCTGGCCTGCTTCAGCCTCGTGGAGCACCCCACCTGCTGCTCCCTACGCCTCACAGCCTGCCGTGTTCAGGGAAACAGGGGCTCCTCTGGCTCTGGTGATGGGTCCTGCTGATCTGGTTCCTGTGCACTGAACCCCATCCCCTCATCATCCTCCATCACCTTGTGAGTACTTCCTGCACCAACCTCTTATTCCCCATCCCCAGCTTTCCCCTGTGTCTCCCAGTCCCAGCTACACCCCTCGCCGGAATCCTCTTCCTCCTCTCCGCTGTCCTGCCAGTTCACGACAATATTTTGCTTAAGCCCCACTGAAAAGTATGGGAGCTGCAAAAGGTCTCTGCTGCTCCTGTGCTGCCCCCATTAATTCCAATGGGATTTAAGCCGAAGAACGTCCAGCTCTATTGTGCCCAGAATCTTTATTGCCAATAGCATGTCATGTGCTCTTCAAAACAGAGAATTACCACAGTCCCTGCCTGCAATTTACAATAATTGCATATGAAAACAGAGCAGGACATGCCAGGTACTGACACATGAGCAATGCAGATGGGATGCGGGAAAATTATGAGGACATAGAGGAACAATAGCAGTTAGAAATCTCAGTTTAAAAAAGAAATGTCATGCAGTTTATCCAAAATGATGTAGAGCACAGTATGCTTAAACTAACAAAATACTATATAGTAGTGATTTAAGTGATATCTTACACAACTTTAAAATGTTACAAAGTGCCTAACTGGATTAAACCAAGATGCATCTACTCATATCCTTCATTTTCCATGTTTGGGAACTGAGTGTCATTTCTTAAGCAGCCAAAACAGCATCACCCACACACATTTGCAAGTTTGAGGGAATCCTAACGTTTGTCTATAAAGAAAAACTTTATGGGAACAAAACTCTAAGTGGGGCGAACGTTCCTAAGCTCAGCCCAATGCAGACTATCCTCAATGGCCCCAGAAAACTGTTTGAGAGTTGTGGGAGAGAAAACAGTAAAACTGGCGTGGGACTGAATGGAAAGGAGTAGATGACATCCCGAAAAGGGAGCACTCCACACTGCAATATTTTATTGCAGGTCTCACTCACCTAGGTTTCAAAATCCAGCAACAGTCAGGCAGATAGATGCCTCTGGGAGCCCACAGGCGGAACATGAAAGTTTTCCCCCTAGCATCTTTTATTAGGAGACATCCTTTAAAACATTTACAGCAAGAATGCAGAACCCGTGGTATTCCAGTTGTTATTGAACTCCAACTCCTATCAACCGCAGCCGTCATGGTCAGTTGTCAGGAAAGATGAGAGTTAAGAGTCCCATTTAACACCTAGAGGACCACAGGTTCCTCATCCCTAATTTTCAGGGTATCTAAATTGACATATACAGATGTGCAGAGTTTTTTTAGCCAGAACTCACCTATCAGGTGGGCACCATCACTGGCAGAGGAAGGTGGGTGCAGTAGGTGCAGTCTGTCCTGGGTGTCATCCCTGGAGGGGGGGGTGACATCGCTGCCCCACCTCCCTGGGATGCTTGCACTGCCCCCATGGGCGGCTAGCCCTGCCCCCGGGTGCCAGAGCAGCAAGCTTCACCTCTGGGCACCATAGCTATTATAAGAGAACAATGGAGGTATTCATGGTGAGTTCTGGCACCTCTTTTTCTAGAAAAATAGCACTGCAAATGTGTCTGTACCAGCAATGCCCTATCTCCCCAGGTCCTTCCTTTTCACCTGGTATACTTCGAAACTACATGGAAAGTGTCCATATAATGATTAATCACTATGGCCGCCCATGTTGTTGTTGTTTAGTCGTTTAGTCGTGTCCGACTCTTCATGACCCCATGGACCAGAGCACGCCAGGCACTTCTGTCTTCATGGCCACCCATAGTGGCCCAATTCAGAGGAATACAAAGCAAAATCTAACTTTGTTCAAATTGTGGTCCCAATTCTATTCTTGCTTACTTGAGAGAACGGCCTATTGTAGTCACTAAGACTTACTTCTGGGTAGACATGCAAAGGATTGTGCTGTCAGGAATTTAAATGTTAGGGCTGACTCTTTCCCCTGCCCTCTGCTGGTTGATAGAGTCAACATTTACTGACAGCAGAACCCTGGAGACCAGAAAAAACACCTCAGTAAAGGGGCACTCCTTAACTTCTGCTAAGTTTTAACGCTCTCCCAGTGTAACTTAATTAAGCCTGCCCTGCTTTACAAAAATATTGAGCTGAAAAGAAAAATAAGGCGTCTGGTTTCTTTATAATTACTCTGGGTAAGCATCTGAATTTGTTTACCAAGGGTCTTCTAGAACAGGGGCTGCCAACCTTTCGGGGGCCCATGGGTGCTTTTGCAAACCAAAGAAACTGTTGTGGGCACCGCAGACACACCACAACCCCACACACACTGCAGCCGTTTCTATAGAATGCATCTTCCAAGCAAAATTTCAGCAGGAAGTGGGGACATGTGTCTGGAGATGCCAGACTGGTGACTCCTTCATAGACTTAAAGCACCATGATGCTACTACAGAAACAGTCAAGTCTTCTCCCCAAGAATTCTAGGAGCTGTAGTTTGTTAAGAATGGTGAGAGCTGTTAGGAGACCCCTATTCCCCAACCAGAACTACAATTGTCAGAGTGGTTTAACAATCATTACTGCTTCATGTAGAACTTTGGGAACTGTAGCTTCTGGGGACGGAGAAATAGGGTCTCCTAACATTACCCAGCACCCTGAACAAACTACAGCTCCAAGAATTATTTGGGGGAAGCCATGACTGTTTAAAATGGTATCATAGTGCTTTCAATATACAGTGGTACCTCAGTTTTCGAATGTAACCCATGTCGGAAGACCGTTCAAGTTCTGAAACATTCAAAAACCAAAAACTCAATAGCCAATAGCTAGATGTGGCACGTTGGACTTCCGAGGCGTGTTCGAAAACCAAAATGTTGATCAACAGAGACGCTCAAAAACCAAGGTACCACTGTAAGGTGTGAATGAGCCCCCAATGTAGAATATTTGCATTGACTCTAGCCATGTTTAGTTTGATAATGGAAACAGAACGAAATATAAATAAGCTTATTCATCTTATGCCTGACCAAAGGTGTAACCCAAATGAATGAAAGCTGCACAGAAGCCTGATGCTGTACTGTTGGGCAGCTCCCACTGATTTCAATGGGGCTTGAAGAGGAGCATTTCCCAATGGCTTGTGTCCAAAGGTTTTACATGCCCAGTTGGACGTAAGAACCTGTGGGCCTTACTGCCTAGGGAAGTGGGATAGGATTGTAGCCCCAAGGGCCTCTTCTTTCCACTGAATTTAACTGTGAATTTCTCTACAACAAAAAGCTGGTTATTGTGTTGCTCGCAAGGGTGGCTTTTTGTGAATGCATTTTTCTTATTTTCTTGTAACAAACTTTGGCTGACTTCTCTGGACTTTTGGACAGCCTTCTCTCCCCCCCCCCCCCGCTTCCTCCAGCACTGGAGTGAAGGCCTATGCGAAAGGGCTGGGAGTTGTCTGTAGGCAGCAGAAAAAAATTAACTTAAGTGTAAAATCCCCAATAATGAGATTTCCTAGAAGGGATCTTATGTACACGTCGAGCTGGACAGCCTCAAGGAAAATGTGTCAGTGATTTCTTCACAGTGTGCTGGGGTTATTGTTTTCTCTTTTTTATATTAACCCTTTCCCACCAGCCACAGTAATATCTAAAGTACAGTGGTACCTCGGGTTACATACGCTTCAGGTTACATACGCTTCAGGTTACAGACTCTGCTAACCCAGAAATAGTACCTCGGGTTAAGAACTTTGCTTCAGGATGAGGACAGAAATCACGCGGTGGCGGCACGGCAGCAGCGGGAGGCCCCATTAGCTAAAGTGGTGCTTCAGGTTAAGAACAGTTTCAGGTTAAGAACGAACCTCCGGAACGAATTACGTATGTAACCAGAGGTGCCACTGTATCCAGACATAAAGATGCATGCGGGAAAGAGCTATTTACGTATCCTGAGCATTAGAACCTTTGAATGCCCGGCTCCAGAGCAATTTCCTTCCCAGTTGCACAGCAGCGCTGGGATTAGGTAATGGGCTAAGTCCCTGTGCTTTCTTCTCTCAGTCAATCCCAACTCCATCCCTTAAACCTAATGCAATGTTCACATACAGTTTTATTTGATTGCCATTAGAAGTGCCTTGCAGGTCCAGATGTTCTGTTAGTCCTTTTAGGTGACATAGAGCATGTGAGGCTTTGTTAGTCTCCTATACATATTTCAGCTGAACGTTAGAAGCATCCGCTCTTGATGGCAAAAAGAGTTTGGCATTGGGATCAATTACCTGGGCGGGGGGTAGGTGTATTCACTGGTGGCTGGTCTATTAGGGCAAATGGAGCACTGCCTCACCAACCTTGGTCAGCCTTAGCCAGACCCCACCTGCCTGCCATTTAATGAAATCCAGTCTCCTGGTTGACCTTGTAGAACTCAGAAAGGAGGTGCACAGGACTCAAAGTAGCATCACTTGCATCTGCCTGTCATTAGCTCTGGCTCCACCTACTGTTGAGCTCTCTGCTTTCTGCCCCACCATTCCTGATGCTCACCAGCCACCACTGGGTGAGCTCTCTCTTCACTGAGGGTCTTCAAGCAAAGCATGGGCAGCCCTCTGCATTAAGCAAGGGGTTGGACTAGAACAGGCATAGGCAAACTCGGCTCTCCAGATGTTTTGGGACTACAACTCCCATCATCCCTGACCACTGGTCCTGTTAGCTAGGGATGATGGGCGTTGTAGTCCCAAAACATCTGGAGGGCAGAGTTTGCCTGTGCCTTGACTAGAAGATGGCTTACAGGCCCCCTCTCCAACTCCACAATTTGACATTCTCACACTAATCATAATCATAATCATAATCATAATCATAATCATAATCATAATCATAATCATAATCATAATCATAATATTTATACCCCACCCATCTGGCTGGGTTTCCCCAGCCACTCTGGGTGGCTCCCAACAGAATATTAAAAACACAATAAAAGATCAAACATTAAAAACTTCCCTATAAAGGGCTGCTTTCATATGTCTTCTAAAAGTCAGATAGTTGTTTATTTCCTTGACATCTGATGGGAGGGTGTTCCATAATGCGGGCTCCCCTACCGAGAAGGCCCTCTGCCTGGTTCCCTGTAACCTCACTTCTCACAGTGAGGGATCCGCCAGAAGGCCCTCAGCACTGAACCTCAGTGTCCGAGCAGAACAATGGGATTGGAGATGCTCCTTCAGGTATTCTGGGCCAAGGCCATTTAGGGCTTTAAAGGTCAGCACCAACACTTTGAACTGTGCCCGGAAATGTACTGGGAGCCAATGTAGGTCTTTCAGGACTGGTGTTATATGGTCTCGGTGGCCACTCATGATCCATTTTGTGAAATTCTTTATGCAAAATCTCATTAAGGAGGTGCAAACCTTCATATGGTTGCCTTGGACTGGTCCCATTACAGCTCCTCGTTAGATAGCCAAAGCTTTGATGTCAGCCTTCCCCTCCAGATGTTTGGGATTACAGCATTCAGCTGTCTTCAAGCATCTAAAGGTTATGCAGAAGTGGGTCTCTATAGTACAGGGAGGCATAGTTAGACTTAATATCAGGAGGCATTTCCTAATGGTATTGGTGTGTGCACCCCAGTCTCTGAGCAGTGAGAGACTTCAGGGGTTCCCGCACTTACCCAGGGGTTGGTTTCTTTGGAATGAAGACTCCAATGTCTTTAGGATGTATTGTTTTATTTACACACATATACATATCTGTGTATATGGGCTCACAGCATTAACAATCTGAGATCTTGCTTCACCATCCACCAGGGACACTGTAGGTAGCTGCATCCTGTATTGTAGATTCTACATACAGGAGGGAGAGTATGTATGCTTGAGACTATCTTCTCAGCTGAAGGCAGGTAACAATGCTGAGGTCCATGAAGGTATTCCCTGTCTCCTGTCTGAACTGAGTGTGTGCCATACAATAATAGAATTATGGAGCGGGGTACAAGGAATAGCCAGCTTCATAATTCTATTATTGTATGGCACACATGCAGTTTGGGCAAGGTACAGGGAACAGGCTCCTGGATCTCATTGTTGTTGCCTGCCTTCAACTGAGAAGATAGCTTCAAGCATATCCAAGACCCAAACATTTTCCTCCAGCTACATGCAGCAGAGGAATTTGGTCATAAGGTGCAAGCTGCCTTTCAGGGAAATTGGTGGGTCATTTATCATTCTAGAACCCTTGAAATGCTTTTGGGAAATAGTAAGTTTCCACATAACCGTGGCTGGTAGGCACAGGTGTATCTGAAGTCAAGTGTGTCCCTGTTGCAGGAGAAATAATAGCAAGAATGGCAGAAATAAAAATAAAACAAGAACTCGGTTTCGTTCCAAGAGGTTCTGTTCATCATTCCATGTTACACTTCCAGGAATCCTGAGTACAGTGACCACATTGGTTTCTACTCCCAAAACACAACACAGTGTGAAACACAAGAGACAGAAATACATATTACAGATGCAGGCACACAGCAAAATTCTGTAAAGTAACCAATGCCCTTTTTTAATTTTAGAAACAAAAATGTGAATTTTGTTTTAACAATACCCGGATCTCAGTGAATGAAGGCTTTGCATATTTTCCTGTTTTAATCGGTTGTATTATAAACAGAACTGACCCCACACTTGCTTTTCAATGAGGTTAAGGTGAAGCCCAGAGCATGGGACTGGAAATTGCTTCTTTGACACTTAAAACACAAACAAGAATGCCAGGAATCACGCTGAGTCAAACATCAACATTGGCCAAGGGAAAGGTGTACAGTACCTTGAATGATACTCTGGGCCTCCTTTGTTCATGGGGCACCAAGATGAATAGGAGAGGATGTGACCTCAGTCCCAGGAGCGTTGAGAACTTTCTTGCAACACCCAGAGATACAAAGGGCCTCTTTGACACATTGCATTTCTCTTCAGTGCAAGTAAGTTCCTTGGAGAAATTCCATGTGGTTTAAAGTGTGACATTAGGGTAGTTGCTAAGAAACTTTTTTTTCAGGCTGAGAGTTACAGGACAGTGGAGAGTAGGGCCAGAGGCAAAAGTGGATGGAGAAACAAATGTAAATTTTATAGTAAGCTTGCTTCTAAACATACGCACATGACCCTCTCTATTCTCCATGCAGACAAGCAAGAAGTATTATCAGAGCTCAAGGGCAATGGCTGGTGAAGAGTCATAGGCAGAGTTTCCCAAACTTGGGTCTCCAGCTTGGGACTACAACTCCCATCATCCCTAGCTAGCAGGACTAGTGGTCAGTGTTGATGGGAATTATAGTCCAAAACCAGCTGGAGACCCAAGTTTGGGAAACCCTGGTCATAGGTGTCTCCCCCTCCTGCTGCAACAAGCTCCCTTCCCTCCTTGTCTCCCAGAACCAAGAGAAGCACGAAAAGGGATGGGGGAGAGGTTGGCTGCATGCAGCGTGATGCAGGCGAAGTTTCCACTTTCTTGGGGAAATCCCTGAGGAGGCCGGGACTTTCAGTCTCAGCAACTGATTTTCATGAAGGAAGACCACTGGGAATGAGTTGCTCTTCTCATTGGACTGACATTCAGTCAAGATTGTGGAGATTGTGTGTGTGTGTGTGTGTGTGTGTTTGTTTGATAATAAAGCCAGTGTGGTGTCGTAGTTAAGAGCAGTAGACTCGTAATCTGGTGAACCGGATTCGCTTCCCCGCTCCTCCACATGCAGCTGCTGGGTGACCTTGGGCTAGTCACACTTCTCTGAAGTCTCTCAGCCCCACTCATCTCACAGAGTGTTTGTTGTGGGGGAGGAAGGGAAAGGAGAATGTTAGCCGCATTGAGACTCCTTTGGGAAGTGATAAAGTGGGATATCAACCTCCTCAAATGTTTCGCCTGGCTGAAACAGGTCCTTGATTTCTGAGAGTGTCCCTTGCGTGCCCGGATGGATGATAGACAGGGGTGTGTGTATGTATATAGAAACTAGCCTGCCCACTGGTGCCTCTAGCCCCACCTGCCACTGGAGGGTGGTCCCTGGAAGGCTGGCCAGAAGAGAATGCAGCCCTCTGGTTGAAAAAGGCTTCCCACCTCTGATCTAGCACCACCATATACATGATTCTCCAATATCTGAGGCAGAAACTCTGCTGTCTTATCTCATAGGTGACCATGACATCTGTGACTGCTCTTGTACGTAGGCGGGTAGAAGTGGTAGTGTGACATGACATTGTGATCTCATTGATCTCACCCCAATCTCTGAGTGGTGCAAGAATCCAGGGGTTCTAGGTGCCTCCCCAGGGTTTGGTTTCCTTGGAATGAGGGCAGTGGAGACTGTGGTATCTTTAGGATATGTGGCTTATTTACATCTGAGGCTGCGATGGATGGGCTCAGAGCAGTAGCCTCCCAGAAGGTATTGCTTCTCCCATAGCCACAGCCTTGGATTCAAGCAGAAACCAAGCATGGCTCTCCCTCTCTGGTTTCCGCCACCTCCTAGCCCAGCTCTCTCATTCATCACCAGCCAGGTAAGGGAGGGGACCACCCATCTTGCCTCTGACCCAGAGCATCTTCTTTTTTATACCAACAATCCATTCTTAGAGGGCATTATGGCCCTTGACTAGCTACTTAAAAAATGTGATCCTCCATTAGATTTTAACCCTTGCTGGATCCAAGAATTAAAAGGGACTCAGGCAAAATATAGCCTAACCCCCACCCCAAATTCACAACAGGATTGTTCCCTAGCCTTAGCCAACTGGTTGGCTCCAACTGCTTGTGACAAAATCCCTTCTTAGTTCTATACTACTTCATTCACTTGGGTATGGAAAGAGAATAAGTAGAATTAGAAAGTGCTGAGTGAGAAAAGAGGGCTGCTCTTCCCCCATTCCAGAAGCTAGGAAGAAAAAGATTTCCCCCACTGAAGGCTTTCACTTACCCGCAAAAGCCACTTTTTAAAAATACTACCTCCAGCCCTGTCCAAAAGGCTTATTGTGCAGTAGAGTACCTTGGTTATTTTAGACCAGGGGTAGGTAACCTAAGGCCCGGGGGCCGGATGCGGCCCAATCGCCCACGGACGGTCCAGGAATCAGTGTGTTTTTACATGAGTAGAAGGTGTGCTTTTATTTAAAATGCATCTCTGAGTTATTTGTGGGGCACAGGAATTTGTTCATTTTTTTTTTCAAAATATAGTTCGGCCCACCACATGGTCTGAGGGATGCTGACCCCTGTTTTAGACTCTGAACTTAATGCATACATCCTTCATGAGATAATAATGTTGCACATCACCCTGATCTCAGAGCCGTGTGAGATTCCAAGCCTTCCAGGCACTTACCTGGGTTTGAATGTTAGGGTGGGTTTGGTTTCCTTGGAATGAGAGACAGCAGAGACTGTGGTGAGTAAAAGCAGTGGCGTAGCGTGGGGGGTGCAGGGGGGGCGGGCCGCACCGGGCGCAACATCTGGGGTTAGGGCAAATCCATGGGTTAGGGGGCGCAAATCCACGGGTTAGGGGGCGCAAATCCACAGGTTAGAGGGCGCAAATTACTTGCCTTGCCCCGGGTGCTGACAACCCACGCTACACCACTGAGTAAAAGGAAGTAAAAAGATAAAATGAAAGTTAATAAATGTTGACTCGGGTTTTTATGTATACATTTTTTTTATTAAAAAGTTGTTCCATTGCAAATGGCTGAATTAGTTGTGTTTTGGGGGTGCAGAAAACAAAATCGCACTGGAGCCCCCCTCCCTGATATTTGCATAGAGGGGAGTACAGTGTTCACTAGCTTGTGCCCTTTTACTGATAGAATAAACTGACCATATTGGATTCATCCTCTCAAGAAGCTATGGCTAATTGCAACACTTTCACGATGCAACTAAATTAAGGATGTAGGGTGGGATTTAAGCAAAAGCACTTCCACTTGCACAATGGGTCTTTCCTCCCCCTCTCCTTGCCAACATGCCTTCCAAAATTGGCTCAAGGGAGTGGGAGAACCTCAAGAACAGAGGGCTTGTTTCATCCAGCAATGTTTGTGAAGACGGACTGTTCATCATAGCATGATGCTGAATTACACCCATAGTCAGCATCTACCGAAAGGGCGACTAATTTGCGGCCCTCCGGATGTTGGACTTCAACACCTATCGATACTGGATAATGGAAGTTGTAGTCCATATCGTGTGGCAAAAGGCAGCCACCAATGACCTATAGAATTCTTCTCAGGCCATCCCTCAGTCCTGGGGGTCCTCAACAGAGCTGGCTTTAAATAATGATGATGATGAGAGTTTTGTTAAAGGATAGAAAAGAAAAGAGGGGGAAAAACAAGTTCAGACTGATAGCAAATAAATGAATGCAAATGACATAGAGAAAGCTGCACAGAAGTACGAGTTTAGGGAGAGAACCCAAACAAGAGAATCTCAGCAAATTACAGGTATTATGTATTAAGTACATCCTACCAAAACGACATGTGTGGCTTGGCACCCGGTCTAACAAAAGAGTCTTTGTTTGCATGCAGTACAAATGGGAACCAACTTTTTATAAGAGGATAAGGATTCAGAATGAGGCAGACAAATTTGTAAGACAGCAGACAGGTGATGCCTTTCCTATCAATGCAACTCCATGCCGGGACAAGCTTTAACCATTGATAGTTCCCTCTTGGGTTCTGTCCATTAAAGGTTCTGTTTTGCCTCTTGGAAAGGTTGGATGCATCCAGAGTGAAACAGTTCATCTAATGAGAAAGGAATCAGTTTTTAAATTCAGAATTGGAGCCTCTAAATATTATAATATATATATTACAGACCAATTAATTCAGAATAGCACACTTCATTCCTTAATCCAGAATAATTAGCACCCCCTGGTTTACTAAAATGAACTGGATTTTTTTTTTCTACCAAGAAATGTGCATGTAAAGGAAGAGGGAATCTATTCTTTTGTTTATTTATAACTTTAAAACACATAAACAAATGACTCCACAATAAACTGATACTAATACCAAGGAAAAAACAATGTACAACTTATCAAAACAACATTTCAACTCAAATTCAAAAGGCATAATAAGATTACAATCTTTCATTTACAGTCTCTAGCTTTACAAAAACAAATAACCTTTTGGTTACAAAAACCATTGGCCATTTCAAGTTGAGCTCTTTATGCAGTAAACCCAATATCTCTTCTGAACCCATTTTAAAATGACCTTCCCTCAACTACCTTTAAAGCCATATAATGAAAAAATATATAAATGGAAACCATCAACTACATGCTAAAAAGCAAATATTTAAAAATAAAAATAGCTGTGCTTTCTTGCTGATTAATCTGTATTTCTGGCTTCTGGTGGGGTGGGAGATGTATTATGGTTTCTCATCAGATCTTTAAGGACCTGATTTCAGTCTAAAGCAGAAATGGGGAACTCCAGATGTTGCTGGACTACAGCTTTATTCCTGCCATGCTGGTTGGGGGTGATGGGTCTAACTGCATCAGGAGGACCATGAGCTGCCATCACTGATCTAAAGGCACATCAAATCCTAGACTTGTCCTCTGATAATTCCAGTAAAACATCAAACCATGTTTCTGTAAACCTAATATCTTCCCTGCTGACCCTTCAGGTAACCTCTCAAAATAACATTATTTTTAAATGACCTCATTCTTCTTCCTGTCTATCTAAATCTACTTAAAATTGCCCATAAGAGTTTGAAACACCTCCTTCCAGCATTCATGACCAGCAATTTCAAAAGCATTGTTAGAATTATTTTATCTACTCCCTCGGTTTGTTATTGATCCACACTCTTTAAACATGGATAGGATTGTTGCTCCTTCAGAAGTCTCATTGTGCAATCCTATACTTAAATTCTCAGAAGTAAGCCTCATTGAGTTCAGCAGATTGCAGTCTTAATAGTTGTAGGATCCAGCTAAGGATTGGTACTATTTTTCTACTTTTTTTATTCCATGAGAGCCTGAACTTCAATCAAATATATTAAATGGTGGATAAAGGTGGGATGTCATCATCATTGGGATGGAACTGGCCATTTAACTGCTTTAGATACTTTTATTGTTTGATTATATGCCTAAAAATTGGTGTAAAAGACCTTTCTTTCGGACTAAGGGCCACCTTTCCTCAAGAGGAACCTTCCAGGGGCCTCATGCATGGCAACTGTGGGTGAAACAACGGACGTGATTCTTACTTTTGTCCAGCAGCCTACATTCCAGCAACACACCAATCAGAACTTTCTACATGGTTCAAAAGAAGGTCCAGTCAGGCAAATGCACTCAAGGAGAGCACAGAGCAGGGCAGATGAAGGGATGGCCTGGGGAGATGGCATGGTCAATGCAGAGTCCCAAGGGCCAGATAGAGAGGGCTACATTTGGCCTCCAGTTCTGAGGTTCCTCATCCCTGCTTTAAGAGTTGGTGAGAATCAGAGTGCTAGGCTACATGGACAAGGCATCTGAAATGATATAACAAGGAAGCTTTCTAGTATTTCCAGACACCTCATTCCTGTCAGTGAAATTAGTTGCCCTGGGGCTATAGGTAACAGCTCCAATCCGACACAATGAACTTGACAAACAAGAAGCCCTCCCCTATCAACCCAGCTGTTTACAAAATATCTCACATGGGTGTGGTTACTGTCACTCACAGCCCCTCCCCATCCTTACAAAACAAGCTTCTGTCAGCTCTCTACAAATTTTTGCAGAGGAAAACATCTCACTAGAAACATGATTTCCAGCCAGGCTCAATGCAGTGACAGCCAGCTTGGGCTGGAGGCGGAAGAGGCTTGTCCAGGCATATAGATCAGGATGGTTGAAAATTCAAGAGTTGCACATACAGAGGCCCGATCTGGAGCAGATGTATAGGGAACCAGCAAACGTTCCTGTCTGTAATAAAGAATGTAAAGGACAATAAATCAGCAATATCTGATTGAGTTTAATAATCTGAATCCAGTTATACTGGAGTCCTGGGGTTTGCCCACTGGGATCCCAGTTTTAACAAAACAAATTTTCAAGGAACTGTACTTAGAGCTCCACAAACTGATATGGTTCAGACTGGGATGGGTAGGAGGAAAAGAGGATAAAACATGGGAATTGCTAGGTTGTGGTTCTTCCCATTACACAAGTGACTAACCTGTGGTCGTACATATGTTATTGGACTACAGTTCCCATCATCCCTGCCCACTGGCCATGCCAGCTGTGGGTGATGTGAGCTGAAGCAATGACACTGAGAGGGCCAAACTTTCCCCATTCCAGACCTAAGCTCAACAAGCAGTTAGTGAAATCATAGAGGAGAAACATTATTTTGGCCACTGAAACTTATTTTCATCGAACCAACGGACATATAGTCTCCACAATTCCAATATGCATTTTCAGTATTAATATATCCATGATTTCTCCCTCCGTGTGTTTTTAAATCTTAAACACAAGTTTAAGAGCACAATGTAATATTTATGGGAGAGAAGCTTAATTAAGGCCATGATACCCAAATCACTTACGTGAAATAATCTCATGGGTATCAATTGAATTGCCGCAGAAGAAGTCAGTGAAAGACTCTTCATTCCAATGGCTAAAGTCAATAGAAACCCTGGCTCTAAATATGTTTATTGAAGAAACTGGATTGTGGGTTTAAGATCACAGTCTACAAGAGTTGTAATTGGAAGATTGTAGTTTTGAAGATCAGGTCTAGGAAAGCCTTGTTCTTCAGCAGTCTGCAATCCACAAATCCATGAGCCCAAATCCTAAGTTTATTGATTGAGATTTCAGTGATTCGCTAAGACATGTAATAATATTTATTCCAGATCTCATCTTAAAAACATGAAGTTACCAACCTGTCGATACTTTCGGAATTGCCTGTTTGCTCCTTACTTTTTCCACGCAGGACACTAGCAAGAGCTTTTTGTACCTGTAATGAAGGCTGGTCTACCCATAAGGCCAGGTGAGGCGACAGCTTCAGGCAGCAAAGTCCACTGGGGCAGCAAATCCTGATGTTGATCTTTCTTCCCCCGTTGTTCCTGATGCAGATCTTCACTCACCCCTTCTTCCCTGGCAGGTACAGGGGGCACCTTTTTGGGGTTTGCCTCTGGTGGCAAAATGTATTCTGCCAGCCCTATCATGTAGCATACATGCCCTGTGCATTTTTCATTTGCATTATTTTAGACCAAAATGCCACTTTTCTGCTTCCTAACCACCATCCCCAACATTCTCACATGAAAAGAAAAGCAGGCAGTGGGAAAGAGGCTTCAGCGAGTCCTTTGGAGAATGCCTGTCCCCTCAATCCTATACAGAGTTACTTGGGAGTTGCGCACAAAACAATGAGATAGTCTTTGAGGATAGAAAATCGGCTTCCATCCAAATCTCCATACACGCATCCTTTAAATGGTCAGCTGTCCAAAAATCCCTTCCCCTGTGTTATTCTGTGCTGTTGCCAAGAGCTGAGGGACACAGCGAGGGGGAAATACTACTATTTACATGTTAAAGGGCTACCGTGAATAAGAAAGGGTGCTGTTCAAACAAACAGCAACATCATGAGGTTTTCTTTTTAATACGCTGAAAGAAATTGTTTACATTCAGCTGCGGCCTCTGTTTATAAAATAATGAAAATATCCTATTGCATATATATATGGAGCAAAAAGCCTTCCGAATAAGATCGCCCGATTTTTTAAAAAATCATCCCCTAGAATGACTATTTACCTTTAAGAGCCTGTGATAAACAGAAATTTAACTGCTGAAGTTTTCATCCTACCAGAAGGAGAATGTTGGCAACCCAGTCCCTGATGGGAGCAGTGGGGGACAGTGGTTAACGACCCGATCCTATGCATGTTTTCTCGGGAGGGAAAAGTGTTCCTGTTGAGCTCAAAGGAACTCACTCCCCAAAAAACAAGACTCAAAGCTGCAATCCTAGATCCACTTACTTAGGAGTAGGTACCACTGGATTTAGTAGTGCTTCCTCCCGAGTAAACGTGCCTCGGATCGAGCAGCAGGGTGTGCGAGTCCGGAGTCTCATGGCGATTGGAAATGCGCAGCTGCAGCTGCTGGTATGCAGCAATTAAGAATCGAATCCGGTTTGACTCTGAACTGAGTAGCGTTTGACTGCTGATAGCACTAGGCGTGTCAACAGAACTCATGGGACTTACCTCCCAGAGAACACGCAGTTAGGATTCGACTTCTGCGTAGATGCGCATAGGATCGCTCTGCGCTGTAAAGGACCTCAGCAGTTTCCCCATACTATTGGAAGAAAGAGGGTGGGAAGGCATCGGCGACTTAAGCGTGTGTGATAGAAGCGCAAAATGAAACCCTTTCCGAAAGGTGGGAATTATTAGCCGGGTGACTTTTCAAACAAAGTAAAAGTACGGAAGCCAAACACGCGCAGCCCCTTCCAGAGCCTCAGCATCATCAGTCGTGGTTTATCTTAATCCGCTGCAGATGGGCCCTTGCACTCCGCTGGCACCTCCAGGACGGGCCACCGAAGGGACCTGCATGGAGCTGTGCTTTCCAAACCGCACAGAAGTCCCAGGGAAATCGAGGCTGAGGCTGACACTCTATCCTGATCGTGCAGAAACAGCCCGCAAGGACGAGGCTTGGCTTCCCCTTCGACTTCCTCGGTTTTTAATTCAGTTCCAACCCCTCAGCTCTAAATATCACATTGTTTAAAATTATGATTATAATCTCTCTCTCATTTTAGAAACTCAGTCCATACAAGAACTGATCGACCACATCCAACTTTCCTGGCAAAGTTAGCGTGTTGGGCTAGAACTTGGGAGACGAAGTTGACTGAAGGACCTTGGGCCAGTCACTCTCAGCCCAGCCTACCTCTCAGGGATGTTGGGAGGATAAAATGGGGAGGAAAAGAACCACGCACACCACTATGAACTCCTTGGAAGAAAAATGGGATATCAATCCAATAAATACAAGTCAAGTAACTGCCCCCACCCAGCTACCCATCCCCTACCTAAGCAATGGGGCCATCTGGTTAGGGTTTTCAGGCAGAGGTTGAATGAGGTTTAACTCGGCAGAATGAGCAGGAGGACCCTCAATCGCAGCAGGACTGAATGACCGTGTTTTGTAGGAGCTGAGACTACCATCCCAAGACGCCCTAAACAAGAGCATGACGTCCAAATTTTCTCACTGAACCACTGATACGGAAATAAGTGATCACCAGTGAAGACACCCAGGGGGAAATATCCGAGCCAGGACGCCCCTGAATATGAGCTACTGAGAACCACCAAGCGAGCGGTGTTGTGTTGCTTACATCATGTCTTCCTAAACGAGGACACTTTAAAATAGGTATAAACGCCGAGAGAAATCAATTCCTTCGAAGGGAGGAGGGCGCAGGATCGATCCCTTGGCTTGCTCTCCAAACTGACAAACCTGGCAGATCTAGCAGATGGTTCTGAGCACTTCCATAATCATAATCATAATCAAAGTAATAATAAATTTATTACATTTATATGCTGCTTTTTCTTCCAAGGAGCTCTAGGTGGCCTGCATGGTTCTCCTCCTCTGCATTAATCCGCACAACAACCCTGTGAGGTCTTAATAATAATAATAATAATAATAATAATAATACCAGACCTGGCACAGAGCACTACAAAACTTCAAAGACAGGAAGGAGGCTGTTTCGTTCCGTTCGTTTTTACCCAAGTCTATAAAGACTTTGGTAGCTCACAAATTTAATGTTTTGCGGTAGATCTGAAGTGACCGAAATATCAGCCTTTTATTTGTACCGCCTTTCCTTGTGTAGGTTTACACGGAAGTAAGTCCGGTTGAATTCAATGGGACTTTCAGCCTTCACTATAGTTGTGTGTGTGTGTGTGTGTGTGTGTGTGTGTGTGTGTGTGTGTGTGTTGGGGTGGGGGTAGGGTTTTTTTCCACGCTTGCTCAGCTATCCCACTGATATTTTCAGTGGCGTTTATTTTCTCCAAGCAAACGGTTCCGTTTTGCAGCCACTCGATCAGGGCATCCCAGAAATGCCCCCGTGCTTGTTCCCTTGTTGTCCTCCTTGAAATGCGCGTCCCATGGTTGTTTTCACATGGGTAATCGCATTGACATATTTCAAAAGGAACAATCATGCAAGATTTTCGAGGATCTAGCGGGGACCTGATTGGGACCAGCTGAAGCCTCCTTGGAACATTTTGGAGAAATATCAAGCCAGCCAGCCGCTCCCCTTTTTCCCCCTGATGCGCCTGCCCTGTTTTAATAATAAAAATGCCCCGGAATGAATAATGCAGACGGGGCCTTCCTTGCATTTCTCCAGTTCTGGCTCCACTGCAGAAGAGAGGAATCAATCAAGCAGATGGAGGGAATTTGAATATAAAAGGACATTACGGTTCACAGCATTGAAGCAATGCTCAGGAACAGATCAGCCGTTTGATTCTACCCCGCCGTAATCTGTCCCACAGTTATCACGCAAGGATGCCAGACGACAGAGATGCCACCAAGAGGACATCATCTGGGCAGGCCGCTCCTCTCTCCGCCACACACCCCTCCTCGCGATCTGCGGCATAAGAGAAGGGGGACTGACTGGTATCATCTCCTGAAGTCTTTTTTTCTGCTTGAAAAGCGCAGCAGAGGGAAATCGGCGGAGCTTCCAGCCAGGGGGCACAGCCGGATTTGAACTCTGCGCTGCGATTCTTGCGCAATTCTTTCAATTCCGCGGGGTTGTTGTTTCGCTTGAGGGTCGGCTGGGTGCGTGATTCACATGTATGTGTGCCACTTTGTGCATGTATGGGTTGTATTTAGCCAAGTCTTACTCCTGCCCACCTAGTAGTTCGAAAGCACGTCAAAGTGCAAGTAGATAAATAGGTACCGCTCCGGCGGGAAGGTAAATGGCCTTTCCCTGCTCTGCTCTGGTTCGCCAGAAGCGGCTTAGTCATGCTGGCCACATAACTCGGAAAAACTGTATGCGGAGAAACGCTGGCTCTCTCGGCCTATAGAGCGAGATGAGAGCACGCAACCCCAGAGTCCTGGGCGACTGGACCTATTGGGCAGAGGTCCCTTTACCTTTACCTTTCTCAGGGTAGACATACTGAAATCAATGGACCTCAGTGAGCCATGCCCATTGATTTCAATCTTTGTTATTTATTGTATATTTCCTTGCATTTATAACCCACCCTTTTTCTCTCCAAAGAGCTCAAGGTGGTGTACTTAGTTCTCCCCCTCCCCGTCTTACAGTATCCTCACAACAACCCTATTTGGTAGATTACGCTGAGCGTGGGTGACCGGCCCAAGGTCCCCCAGAGAGCTTCATCATGGGGATGTGCACCCTGGTCTCCCAGGTCTTAGTGCGACACTCTAATCACCACACTACCCTGGCTCTTCAAATGGGTTCCTTTCAATGGATTTGCTCAATGTTAGTCTAACCAATGACTAACATTGGCTACAGCGATGTGTCTTTATGTCTCTTTACTTGGAAGTACGTCCACAATGTTTAAGGGGGCATAGGATTGCAGTCTTTACAGGTGTGCGCGTGTGGGTGAAATATTGCACACGCTTCTCTCTCCATATGGCGTCCAAGTAGCTCTTGTGTCCTAATACTACTGGGTAATTTTATACAGTATACGGTATTATTTACCAGTAATTGTGTTTGATAGGCAAGATCTGATTCGAAATCATATGGAGGGAAAGATGCGCGTGTCTAAGCACCCCCACTCCTGCAATCCTTTGGCCCATTGGGAAGTAAAGATACAAGTATAACTCTTATTCTTCAGCAAGAGGTATAGCAATCGCTCTGATGAGGTGGCCCACTAACAAAGACCCAGTTTTAGCCCTCTGCAGCCTTCCAGTTTTGTTTTTTAAAAATACTGGGGACTTCTTAAGGTAGGCGGGTGTCTAGCAAGCGGCTCAGAAATCTCCGCTCAGTTCCATGGAGGAGTATTTGTGTACACACTAAAGTCACGAAGTGACCTGAGTCGTGGGGGCGGGAGGCAAGGAAGCCACCGGAAAGCTCCCGTGGAATAATAAACAATGATCAGGATTGAAAGCATCTGATTCAGAGCAGCAATGCCCTTCGCACATCAATAGAGAGAGGAAACAATTGGTCTGCTTCTTTTTCCACCATCTTTCATCTCGCTGGAGGAGGAGGTACGTTTTCCTTTGATCGATAAGGAGCGCTCCTGTCCTGTGTACGTACTCCCATTCACATAACGCCAGGAACCCGAAATACCTGGGATTCGGATCATACATACCCCCATCACGAAGAAAACACGTCTACGGGATCAAGCACTATTTCAAATGCAGGGGTCGAATTCGATGGGATTTAGTTCCAAATGTTGTGAAGAGTGGGGTGTCCCTGTTCTTAGTTGAGCTGACAGCTGGAATTCATAGCCCAGTGAAACAGAATGACCACGCTTTAAATCGAGTCAACCCCAAATTACTGTATATGTCTTCCTTTTCAAACCTCCTTGCAGGACGACTTATTTCTGACCTCCCAGTAAAAAAGCTTAAACATCATTAGCTTCAGCAGAGGTTAACAGTGTAATCCCATACAGGTCTGCTCAGAAGAAAACCTCACTGACTTCAGTGAAGTTTCCTCCCAGGAAAGAGGGCATAGCATCACTGGCTAAATTTACTGAACGTGTGGCTCTGGAACCACATTGCTGAGGATTTTAATTCCGTTGAAATTAATGCGTTTTGGTATCACTGGATGTAAAGAAGTATTTCAGTTTTGGAGGACCAAAACGTCTGAAGTGAGAAGTAAAGAACCGAATTAGGCAGTGTGAGCCTATGCAAATGGCCTTCTAAATAAATAGCAATTCAACAACAACAACGACTTGGAAATTAGGATGTTGTGCACATTAAAGTTACACAGTGCAGGGAAAAATAGGAAGGCCTGTGGATCTTGAGGTGAGCGTAATCTCCGCTTTCGGGGAGGGCTGATCCCAGGTTAATTAATGCCAGCCAGTTTCCGCTGGGTTCAGTGAGCCCTTCATCAGGCCCTTCCGGACAACAGGGGGAACTGGTGCTATAACTTCTTAAAAACAACAATCGCCCCCCTCCCTACGCACAAGATTCAATTCTGAAAAGTAAAACTCAGAAGAACCGCAAGAACATGTGCTACAAAAGCAGATGAATGAAATCCTAAATACACTTCCTGGGTTGCAGAATCTGTGCGCGCGCGCCCCCAAGATTCCGATGTGCTACAACTCCCATTATCCCTAATCCTTGGCCACTGGCTAGGCTGATGGGAGTTGGAGTCCAACAACATCTATAGAGTCACAGATTCCCCCGTCCCATACTAGAGAGTAAGACCCAGCAATGAGTCAATGGAACGTGCTTGGGATTCCACCGCAGGTCTCTGTCCCTGCCTAGGCGTTAGCGCTGGAGCCTGGGCAGGAGTAATCGCATGGCGTGGTATTCAACTAAATTTTAATCTGAGTAGGCCCAATGAAATTAATGGGCCTATTTAGTCACATTCAGTCGGTGTACTCTGCGTAAAACGTAGCTGACTATACCCTAGGTTGTTAGCATGTTTTAACCCAATATCTATGAAAAAGGCTATTTTTGCCATACTCCTTCACTGAGCACTGAGGCTGGTACCATATGGCTACAATCAATGCCCGGTTAATGCAAATAGCGCAACTGAAAGGAAAAGCAGCGGAACCTACACAAGTCAATTTAAAATTGTTTACTTTTAGGTTGTGTTTCCATCCTGACTCTTAGAGAGGCTTTTCCTTTGGACTCAGGATGTTCAAAGACTGACTAGGAGTTAGATCCAGACTTAGAAATTAGACGAGATCCGTTGAAATCAATAGGACTTAAATTAGTCTATCTTAAATTCCATTGATCACACTGGGTCCAAGCGTAACTAAATCTGGCTCTAATCCCAGGTTGTTGTTTTTAATCTTTGGTTTCCTTAAAAAATATAGAGAGGCGTGCTTAGAACAAGACATTTCTAGAGTTCTGGGTAACCCTGTTAAGTCTCTTGCAGAAAACAACAACAGAAAGTCTTGTGGTACCTTCAAGACTCACCACTTTATTATGGCATAAACTTTCGCGGACTGCTGTTCCACGTACACATTCTGATCGGTGTTAGACCCGGCTGCGAAGCATCTGAGCCACAATCCCGTACAGTCATGCACCCTACACTGAACTGGATGAAATTAAAATGCGCCTTCTCTATATGTGGGATTTTGCAAAAAGAATATGGGTGTACTTAGCAATATAATTTCTCCTCCACGGATTGCATTCAACTAACTGTTACTCAGAGTACAGCCATTTAAATTAATGGTCATGGCTAATTTAGGCCTGTCCTTTCAACGGGTGTACTCTGAGTAAAACTAGGTAGAATACAACCCTATGTGTTTGGACTTGGGTCTCAATCTCTCTCACACCATATACTTGAAATCAGTAGGTTTAAGCAAACCTAACTCTAATCTTTGGCTGTGACCTCGGTATTTAGATTTAAGGTACCTATCCAGCCAGACATAAAACAATTTTAAAATAACATTCATTTCCGTGGGTTTACAGCCCAATCCTATGCCGTTTATAGGGAAATAGCCGTCTCAAATGCTTTAAACTTGGCTTATTTTCCTATCCAGTGTGCATAGGATTTCGGAGTCAAGCTCATACTTACATTACCAGTTGATATCAGAGGTACCCCTGGCCAGATGTAGTTACAGTTACAGGAGAGTACCGTAAGTCCCAATGAACACAGTGGAAGTTACTTCCGAGTAAATATAAGAAGGATCGGGCTGTTATTTTATGTTGGCTGATCCTCCCCACAGATATTGTAGCACACTTAGAACAGTTCGGGTAAAAAGTAAAATAAAAACTCTCTCTCTCACCAGGGTTCACGAAGAACCCAGCTAATTTAGAAATTACCTTTCACCGTTATGAATCGATACAGCTTGGAACTCAGCTTACACACCATCAGCCTAATAATTATGTACTTGATTGTTACCTCCCTTCCTCTTCCTCACTCCTTGCGTTGTGTTGACGTCTTCCCTGCGGAAAAGCTCTGGAGATGCCTGTAGCTGGCCACACTTTTGTGACATTTTGCCTGGTCTCAATAAAGCTATTGCCCAACTGAGGATTTTGGAAGGTTTGCATCTTATGTACTATCACGGCTACATCTGTTTCTTACAAGTGATAGCTGTTTCCAATGAACATAGTATTTGAGAACGGGGGACTCGATCATTTTAATAAAGGCATATGCCTCCTGTCCTAAGTGCCTTTACCCCAAAGGCCCATCTGGTCCAGGATCCTGTTCTTAACGTTGCCAACCAGATGCTCACAGGAACCCCACCTGAGACTCTCAGCAGCTGGTAGCCAGAGCTACGCTGCTTCGACCAGCGGGGATTCCTTCGGAAACAAGTCCCGTGGGGTCCAATGGCGCTTACTGCGAGGTAAATGCGCTATAAATTGCAGACTTATAGCACACGCCTATCTACGTCTACTCAGAAGCATTTCCCAGTGAATTGGCTGGGGCTTACTACCAGGAAAACACCGGAACAGGATTGCAGCCTTCATTTCTAAATGTTTACACATACACACAGGGGGAGAGCGAAAGTGAAATAAATACATTTCAGGAAAATTAATGTGCACAATCTTGCCAAAGTGCAGCATTTATTTTATTTTAATTTTTTTACAAAAGTCCGATTGACTTAATTCTCTCCCCCACGCCCACCCCCGCATTCAAAATATGCTGAACTGTGCTGGAATCCTGCCTAAAGGGTCAAGGTTTTTAAAATTAAGTTCTGGAAGCAGGCATTATCGCGGCAGCCACTCCAGCCCTCCCTCCACTCCCCGCTCCTCCAAAAAGCTCCAGAGAAGTCCTAGGAGTTGGGAAGAGGTTGTGAGCGAACCGAAGAACAGTCAGCAGTGTGGAGAAAAACATAAAATGAAGTAAGTCAGCCTCAGAGCCGAAACGCAAGAGTTTCTATTCCCATACAGCGCAAATAAAGTCTCCCGGTGTCTCCTACACTCGACTCCCCCTGACATTAAGAAGACATGTATTGACTTTCCGAAGACATTTATGAATGTGATTAGTCCTCCCTATGCGATAAATCATAACCCGTCAGTTTTAATTTTTTGTTTATTTTTTGCTTGGGTTTTTTTTCCTTCTAAACCAAGCCAGGAGAAAATCCACACGGAATCTATAGAGATGCTTTGAGAACGTAACCAATTGAACTGAACTGGCACAGGATCGTTCGCAGGCTGGCCGGTGTTATACTTTCGCTTGGTTTTAAGGGCTGCGGGATCAAGCCCTCAGCTGGAGCACTTAGCTCCGCACACCTAGCCCCAGAGTCGTCGTCCCCCCCCCCCGCCCCGCTCCCGCGCACACTTAGAGGGAAAGTCAAGGCGTTTGGATATAAGTCGGCGGAGGAGTTTATATGGAGAGGGGGTAATTTGTAAACGCACAAACCGCGGCTTGCTGAAGTCAGTTTCATTTGCAAGCGAGTACAAGCTATTCCCGACCTCCGCTCCTCGGAGGGATTGCCTCGGCTCGATTTTCATCCCGACCTTCTAACTATGTTTACGGTTTTCCGTAAGACTTGCTTCTTAATAAGCCTGCTTGGGATTTCATGCCTAATTTGAGGTGCAAGGGAGAGTAATTCCCTGTGAATTTGCCTTCGTTTTTACAGAGACAACCCCAAAACTGCCCGGCCACCGTCCATAGTCAAGGTGCGTAGTTGTCCCCAAGGATAGTTGATTTTTGGTACTCGAGGCAGAAGGTTCTCCTCCCGCCAGAGCCTCTCACCTTATATGGCAATTTCCCAAAAACGCAACAATAATAGTTAATGTATCATCATCATCGTCATCGTCAATTAGCTATTTTCTGCCCTTTCATTGTACTAGCAAGGAGCTACTTTGAGGCAGTTAGCTCACTCTGCTTAAAACAATGGCGGGGAAATCAGACAAAAGAAAGGTGCTCAGGATCTGGGTGTCTAAAAGGCGCACCTTATGCAAGTCTCCCTAACCATTATTCTGCTTCCCTCATCCCGCAGGCAAAGGCGTCGGGACCCGGAAGCAGTTAAGTAACTGTCCTAGCGCTCTCTCTCTCTGTGTATATGTGTGTTGGAGGGATGAGTTCGAAAGCGGGTCACTGATTCAAATGAGCCCAAGGCTATTCCCGCTTCCACAGAACTCCTTGGCAACATTCCGGTGTGGAGCACTGAACTCCTCCTTAATTCACCCAAAATATATTCCCAGTGCGCAATCCTTTCCATGCCCGTTTAGAAATTAGCCCCACTGAGTACAGAACGGCTTTCTATCAAGCAAGCAGCCCAGGTTACAGATATGCAGTGTCCAACGCGGGTTAGAATCTGTTTTGGAACCGGTTTTGGAACCGGTGCTCTGAGAAGGAAGGGTTGCACAGAGGCGCAAACTCCCCCCCCCCAATTCCAAAAGTAACTTAGACTTCTCTGAGGATACCCGGCCTTCATTTCAATGTCCAGGCCCGCACCGAAAGCTCCCATTTATACACAACCCCCACGGCCAAATTCAAAAGAAGCCTGCAGAAAGAGGGATTGCAAACCCTTCAAGTTCAATTTAGGGAGCGAGGGATTTGCCGGGGAATAAGGTTTCAAAATGTAGGCACCACCATTTACAGATTCCATGCATGCTTATTTTATTTGTCGTTTTCCTATTGCGCCCTCGCTCTCCTAAGAGATCGCAGAGCTGCATAGAACAATACATTCCTACTTAAAAACAATAAAAATCATTTAAAACCTCGAACAGATCCTCATTAATAAAAATAGAAGCAGATAAGCAAGGAAACACGCTCGGCAAGGGTCGGGATTACGCTGAAGAAACTGTCCTGCGTATAACCCTAGGCATTCTTACACTGGGAGTGAAGTCCCCTCTAACTCAGGGGGACTTCCTTCCCAGGAAACAAGCAAAAGAATGTCTAGAATAGTTAAAGTAAATCGGAATGAATTCAGGAGGAAGCGCGCAGAGGATCAGGCCGGCCAGGGACAATCCGGGCGGAAGGGCAGCGGGGAGCCCGCGAGGCGGACTGAAAACAGCCTTGCAAGAGCCGCGGTGTCGCACCCAGAGCAGCGCTAGTCGCCTGGCAGCAGATCACAGAATTGTGGACATGGAAGAGTCCCAAAGGGTCATCTATCCCAACCCGCTACACTGTGATAGATAGTGGGAGCCTCCACGTGCTCCAAAGAGGTGGATCGGGTCCAGCGCGTCAGCAGAGACTCAGGGCTCAATTTTCCTGCCTCGGAACAGATCGTACCGATCTCCCTCCGAGTGTTGTGTGATGACATCTACCTGCATATAGTCTGCATGTTGTGGAAGCTTGGGAACGGGCTTTTTCATTCCGTTCTGCAAAGGCCGCTCTCTTCCCTAACATTATTTTTTTCTCTCCTATCAGCCAGTGAAGCCATTTTAAGTCGAGTGACATCCCCCGTGGATTCCACTGGGGCATCCTTCTTGTGAGCAGTAAAAGATCACGCCGGATGCAAGGGAGCGTTGTTAGGTAGTAGACCAGGAGGAGTCTTTGGCTCGGGGTCCTAGATCTCTCCTGCCCCTTCCTCTCAGTTTTTACAAACTTAAAAAAAGAAGGTTTTTCTTAAAGGACGGCTAAGTGCTTTGCAAAACACCATGCGGGTCCGGCCCCAAACACCCACCATCTTAATTTACTCAAAGGCATATATACTTTTAAAATTAGCCTATGCAAACGCTGTGCACATGTATATTATTGGCCGGTGCCAAGTATTGAGCAGGGTCCATCGTGCAAAGCTTATCTAAAGGTTGTTGCTTTTCTGCACACTTCGATCTTTACCACACCTCTTCTGGCCGACACACACACACACACACACACACACACGTGTAGGGGAAAGAATAGGGCGACCGCCTTTAGCCCTCCCCGTCAGCGAGGGGAGCCTTACAGAGCCGGCTTAACTATGACTAATCAGAAATAAGTCCTATTGAATTCAATGGGGTTAACTTTCAGGTAAACGGGGTTAAGATTGCAGCCTTAAATGACTATTCCACAGTCACGCACTTCCGAAGGACTTGGATGGATGAATCCGCCTTCCAGGTTCAGGATCCGGCGGGGGACTTTCCTTTTTGGTAGTGACTGAGGGACTACAGATTCTCCGGGCTTCCTCAGTCAGCGGAATCGTTCCTTCCTTTCAAAAACCAGCAAGCAGCCTTCTGAGCTGTGAAATTCCCCTCCACTCCCCAATTAGTTTTGCTCGCGGTCCTGTCAGCCTATTTTCCTAATCTTACACATGCAGAACTGGACTGAGATCAAAAGTTTGCAGGTAGCCCTGAAGGTGTCCTAACCGGGGGGATGGGGAGTTCCCAAATATTACAGCCTGATAAAACTGTCATAAGGACAGCATTAAACGTCACAGAATAGTTAAAAAAAAGAAGAAGAAGAAGTCTGGAGAACTGGAAACCTTGCCCGCTGCTCAGTTGAAATGGATGGGGCTTGCTATCAAGTAGCTGCGTTTAGGATCCTTGGTCAAGAAAAGGCCGCTTGGCAAACGAACAAAGCCAAAGGTCTGAAAGAGGCGGGCCCTCCCATAGCAGCAACAGAGTGACAATTAAAAGAATCGAACAGGGATCACTGAAAAGGAGAGTCTCCCCCCAAATAGGATAATTATGAAGGGGGCATTCACATCTCTGCACATTTTCTTGGAAGTAAGTCCTCGTCATCCTCGCAGAATTTGCCTCCAAATAAGGCTGCAATTCTTAAGCCTAATCACCAGGAAGTCAGTCCCCACTGAACCACGCTGGAATTGACTTCAGAGTAGCCATGCTAAGGATCAGGCTGCTGTTGCAAGCGAGCTTAAGAATAGCACCGTGCTCGTGTCAAGAAGGAGGCATTCCCCCCAAATGACCTCGCTCTCCGAAATTAAAAAGAACAGCGCGAGCATCTGATACTTCTTCGCACTCGCAGACTTCTCCCGCCCGCCTCCGATCTCTGTCATCTGTGCCTTCCATGATATCGGCAAGCCGCAATTCTGCACGCATCCCTGTTCTCTTGTGAACAAAAATGTGTAAGGAAACTCATACCACTACACATAAAAAGTCTTTAAAGCGCCACGGGCATCTTCTTCAACGCACAAAGACGCCAGAATGGAAAGAGCATTAAAAGCGTGCAAGCAAACCATCACCCCAAACAAGGAACGCCGGGCTTAAGCTACTTGATTAGAGTTTACAATAAAAGTTTGATGAGACCTGGCTCCAAATACGCTGTTTCTACTTTACTTTTACTTTACCTTTTTGTTTACTCTCTTTCTAAAGCCAGCCTCGTCAGGTAATGTGCTTTTGCAGCCATATGTCCTGAGGAGAGCACCCTGTTGCTTTCATTGGGATATAGATCTCCCAGTGAACACCGCTAGCATTGGACTGTTGGCCAGCGCTCCTAATAAGCGCAATGGCTTAGCGGTAAATTCCTCCGCAACCAATGGGACTTACCTTCTGACCAAACGTGGTCGAGAAGGCCAGGCTGTTAGGTACCGCAGCCCCTAAAACGCATTGACTTGGAAATAAATCCCAGTGATTTCAGCAGAACTTACCTGGAAGGAAGCATCACTGATACTCCAAATAAAGGTGCTTAAGATAAGCAGCTGTGGTTATTATCATTATTTTTCAAAACAAGTAAGCCTTAACACAATTGAAGCGTGCCCAACAGAAAGTAAATTATTTCCATTGTATTTTCAGGTGACCAAAAACCGGGGCGAGCAGAGGCGGGAGAAGCCGTTTAGAGGATTGTATTTTAAAGTCTTTCTTTCCCCGAATTATGTCGTTTTTTAACGATTGGAGTGGGTGGGGGAGCGTTGCGTGGAGAAGGAATAATCTAACCAGTGACTGAGGGCCTGACAATTCTACGCACGACCA
This sequence comes from Podarcis filfolensis, assembly GCF_964270895.1. Taxonomy (NCBI): domain Eukaryota; kingdom Metazoa; phylum Chordata; class Lepidosauria; order Squamata; family Lacertidae; genus Podarcis; species Podarcis filfolensis. The sequence goes on along the minus strand of NC_139608.1, from coordinate 33,266,588 downwards.
TAAAAACATTCCAAATGCTGTTAGCAGCCGTTCCACCAAAATCCACACGTTAATTACCAAAGCGTCACTTTTAAAGGTGTGTCAGAAAGAGGATAAGCCAATTAAATTATTAAATATTTGACAAAAGGAAAATCAAACTCTAGTAAAAGAGAACAAAACCACATTTTATTGGAGACTATACAATGCTACGATATACAATAAAAGTGCTAGGTTATTCTAGAAAAGTTGGTCCCGGGGTGGCAGAATACCAAAATATCTATTTGTTTACACAGACACCGAGGAAATCATTATTACCTGCCCCTCCCCCCCCAATTAAAAACACTTTTTTTCTACATTAGCTCTCTCAGGGTTTAGGATTGCAACTCTGTTAAAAAAAAGATGATGATAAGAATCTAACGGAGATTCGTCTGGGTCAAAAAATATTTAAAAATCACTCTTAACATCCATTGAAAAATAATAATAAAAATAAAAATATAACAATTGCATTTGGAAAAATAGTCTCCATTATTATTACTATTAACAATAATTTCGGGAAACAGTCTTGTTTTGTCCGAATAATTATAGTCTTGTATAAAATTACTCTATCTTGAGAGAACGCTTTCTATTAAAAAAAATACATATACATATACACCTATTTTTCCCACAACTCTTCTCAAATCTCCTCCGCGTTTCAACAATCAAATCAACATGGCTACTAGATACTGTATAAAAGGCTGTTCTTGCTCAAATACAGTCTCCAAATAAGTACTACTTTGGATAGAAACATAAATCTTTGAAGAAGTGCAATATTCCCTTTAGGAAATTATAATAAAAATAATCGGTTATCACCGTGAATGAGATCAGACTGGCAAAGAGTTAGTGCCTTACACTTGTTTAATTCCGCATCAGCAGAATTTCAAAATCACCCCCCAAGGCAATTTTTCAAAGGAGTTTTTCCTCAGCTTTAATCTGAACGTTTGGACCCCGATCCTAAATTCATTCCCTAGGAATTGAACCGGTTTTCCTCGCTCATCCCCAAATATATTTTGGAGCTAAATATTGTTGAAACTGTTTTGGGCCGAACTACCCGACCAAGTGTATCCGAGGTGTGAATTAAACTGACAAGGAACAACTGCTGAGTCTTTGGCACCTCTAAAAATACACTGTGCGTAGTGTGCGTGATTTGTGTTTTTCTTCATCCTTTCAAAGGAATTTTCATCCGCAGTGCTATACTTAAAATAGCCACCTCACCTGGAAAAATATTCTAGTAAAATTATTCCATTTGTGGTTGGCAGATGCCATCAAATGCAATCCTATCTGATTATCATTAATCAGATGGCTGTGGATTGCAAAATTATTCGTGCTTAAACGCTGCCGCAGTTAAAGGGATGTAAACGATGGAGCATATTGTTAAATTAATTTGTTTCAACGGGGTTTTCTCTGCCTTCTCCACTTGCTGGACGGCTGAAGCCCCATCTTAACTTTAATAGGATGTACTTCGCAATAAACCTAGCTGACTTTTTCTGGATAGCGCCAGGAATTCTGCAGAAAAAGGGAATTATTTTTCAGTGCTTTTGTTCAACCCGGCGGCAGAGCAGCTTATTGCTTCGGCACGTTCCCTCCCTAACTCGACAGACCTCTTCTAGTTTATAATTCTGTCCCTAACCCACTAAGCGCTTTCCCCTCTTCTATTTTTCTCTCTCCCCCCCCCCACCAAAAATAAAAAATAAAAAACCCCACCTTCACTCTCTTTAAACTCCCCGCGAAAACAATGAGACCAATACCTCGACCATAAAGAGATTTACGTACCAGTGAGCAACACTTCTAACCAACAACACTTCTAACCAAACAGTGCTTATGATGGGGATATTAATTTTAAGGAAATGCAAAAAGGAAAGGGAAACAAAAGGCAAATACTGTTCGGCCACCTTTATGTGCGCGCGCTAACCCTAAAACCCAGTGAAAAAAGAAACGCAGAACCAAAGGACCCACGGAGCTCCTGCAGCAATGAGGATGAGCGTGGAAGTCCTCTGAACTTACGCTGCCTTCGCGGAGAGGATCTGTATGATTTCAGGCACACAGGACTTGGGCGAAGGGGGGTTGCGCGCGTGTGGTTCTCGTTTCGGCACCCAAAGTCACTGTCCCATTTCAGCAGCGGGTGGGGGGGAAAGGGGGAATTACAAGAGGGAGAGGGAGAGAAATCCAACATGATGATGATGATGGTGATGATGATGAAGAAGAAGGGGATGCCGAGGACGAGGGCGCTGCTGCTTCTTCTCCTCCTGCCTGCCTGCCGTCTCTCTTCCCCCCCTCGCTCAGATGTCTATCCGGGAGTGCAAGGCGCTGTGCTTGCTCTCGTGGTCCCAGTAGGAGCAGTGCATCATGGCCAGCTCGGGCGGCTGGCGCCCGGCGCACGCGAACTGCAAGCCCGCCGGCCCGTTGGGCGAGCCCTGCGGGGAGCCGCTCCCTGCCGTGGCGGCCGCCGCAGCCGCCGCCGCCGCCGCCGCCACGGCCGCCGCTCCGAGCTGCTGGGCCGCGGCGGCCGCGTGGTGGTGGTGCTGGTGGTGGTGGTGCGGGTGGTGGTGGTGCGCGTGGTGCGCGTGGTGCGGGTGGTGGTGGTGGTGGTGGCCCCCCATGCCGTTGTACGAGTTCACCATGGCCGGCAGGCGGGAGTAAGGCCCGTACGCCGAGGCGGCGGCGCCTCCAGGCCCGGCCGCCAGGCCTACTCCCTTGACGCCGCCGCCGCCGCCGACGGGGCTGAGGGGACCGCCGCCTCCCGCCCCCGAGCCGCCTCCTCCGCTCCCGGCGCCTGAGCTGCCCGCTCCCTCCGACATGGTGCAGGCGGCGTAGGATCCCGCCTGAGGCGCCTGAGGCGGCGGCGGAGGCGCGGGCTGCGCCAGGGACCAGGAGGCGGCGGCCGCGTTGAGGAAAGGCGCCTGCAGGTACTTGGCGGGCGGCGCCGTGAGGTAACCGTAGCCCGCCGCCTCGGCCGCGGCGCCGAAGAGGCTCTTGCCCGGCTGGAAGTGGCCGGCGGGCGGGCGGAAGGGCCTCTTCATGCGGCGGCGGCGCCGGTAGTTGCCCTTCTCGAACATGTCCTCGCAGGCCGGGTCGAGCGTCCAGTAGTTGCCTTTGCGCTCCCCGCCGCCCTCTCGCGGCACCTTGATGAAGCACTCGTTGAGGCTCAGGTTGTGGCGGATGCTGTTCTGCCAGCCCTTCTTGTTCTTCTCGTAGAAGGGGAACTTGCCGATGATGTACTGGTAGATGCCCGACAGCGTCAGCCGCTTCTCGGCGCTCTCGCGGATGGCCATGGCGATCAGCGCCACGTACGAGTAAGGGGGCTTCTGAGACGGGTCGCCCTTCTCCGGAGGCGCCGACGCAGCCGAGGCGGACGCCGATCCGGCCGGGGAAGCCTTGGCCGGGGCAGCCGGGCTCAGCTCGCTCTTGGCAGCCGCCGACTCGCCGCCCAGGCAGGGCTCCTTGATGGCCTGGTGCTGCTGCTGCAGGAGAGACACGGCGTCCTCGGGCCCCGCGGGGTCTGGGTAGCCGGTGGCCATCATGGCACCACCTGCGGCTGCTGCGGCGTCTGCGCCCCTCGGAGGCGCCTTCTTCTTCAGGGGGTCTCTTGCGGATCCCGAAGGAGGCTCCCCTCGATCTCTCAGGGCGATCTGCGGGGAGCGCCTGTCCCGCCTGCCTGCTTTAAGTCCTGCCTGAGTCTGGTGGGCTTTTTGGTTCTCTCTGTCCCCCACCCACTTCTCCTCCTCCTCCTCCTCCTCGCTTCTGTCTCCCTTGCAAGAGGCAGCCTCTGATCAGCGGGCTCAGATATCCACTCAACTTCTGGACGAGCTCTCCTCTGATTTGTATGGGCTCCGGCAAGTTCCGCTTTCGTCAGGATCCCTTTTCTCCCATCGCACCCCCCCCCCGTCTCTCTCTCTCTCTCTCTCTCTCTCTCTCTCTCTCTCTCTCTCTCTCTCTCTGTGCCACCCCCTCCCCCGCCCGTCCCACAAGCCTGGGAGCCAGCTGGGCACGGGCGAGTTCATGGCGAAGTCAAACCGCGCAAGTCCACCCCAGCGAGGAATCCGGAGGCTGGAGCCCCCTGGGGGTCCCAGAGCAGAGGGAAGGGCGGGGGTGGGAAGAGGCGAGGGCAAGAATCCACGGCAGGAGAAAAAGAAAGAAGCTGCGTCTCTGGCGACTCCTGCACGAGGCAGCTTAGGAGGAAAACAAGTGAGGAGAAGCGGGGGGGGGGGAGTTGGTGAAAACATTTCTCTTCTTTCCACGCTGCAAAGAGATTGCAAATTTGAAAGGGCGATCTGTCGACTGGGGAGGTAGGGGCTCCTCAGTGAGCCGGGATGGATGGCTGGCTGGCTAGCTGGCTGGGGGCCGCTGACGGAAGCCACCATCTCAGGGATGTCCAGCGAGGTTGCTCTGGAAAACGTAGGCTGGGAACGCGAGGCAGTTTGAAGGATCTCGGCTTGGAAAGGTGACGACGTCTTGCTGCAACGCCTGTTTTCCAAATAAGTGTTGCTGTTATTGTCACCTTGTTTGAGAGTACAAAGTTGCACGCCCTGCTCATATATTTTAAGGAAGCTAATACATAGAAGGGGTGTCACAGTCCTCTCCCTCTCTGCCTATCTATCTTGTCCATCTAGAGACAGAACGAGCCGCGTGATTTCTACTTTGAATCGAGTTCGGGCGCCCTTCCCACTTGACACATCAAAATATAAATATCCCACGCATATTGGGGTTCTGTCCTTGCAACCTTTTAGTTCACCTTAGGCGTGCACAAAAGCAAACAAGCCCTCTAACAGCTCGCTTCGCTGCCGGCTCCGGACAAGATGTTTTTCAAAAACATGTCATTCAGGTATCACTTGTTTGTTTCTAGATTTCAGAGACATCCCCCAGGTCGGGGGTGGGGGGGGGAAAGCAGCGAGACAAATAAATAAATCAGCGAATGAATGAGGAGGGTGGGGAGCTGGGGGAAAGGAAGAGAATTGCTATGTTTTCCGCGAGACTTCTGCAGAAGAGCTCGAGGAGGCTGCTGTTTCCCCGGGTTAATTGGTGCCTAGGACAGGGCCTCCTCCCCGAGCTTTCCTTCAGGTGCTCCAGTGCCTTCGGGCAAATCCCACGCACAGGCCGGCCTTGAAGCCTCGATCTCTGCGAGGCCTTGGACCGAAGCCTATCAACCGAGTTAGCAACCGGGCCTTCGATTTTCTGATGTTTCCCCAACAGAGATGGCTCACTTCCACGTTCCCGTGACCTGTAAACAGCAGCTGATCTTGATCTCAACAGCCACGGGCCCGTGAGGCTCCTTTTACTGTCCAAGGAGAAACAATCCCTTTTTGCCATTCATTTGGTATGGCCACTTGGGACCATCAGGTCTTGCATTTCCGCTTCGAATGTACATAATTTCATTCATTCTGGGCGTGACAGTCCTCGCCGCCCCCACTTCCAGAAGAGAAAGGGGCTCTGTGAACGCAGTTCTTGCGCACTCTGTAATTTTCTCGCTTGGAAAGGGCTGTTGTGAGGGGCTTTGTAGAGATTTTAACCTTGGGTGGGTAGGCCCTTGAATCAGGGTAACTTGCCCGCCATGGTTTATGTAGCCTGTTCGGAAATTATGCACGCTTGATTCTGGGGAGTGGAGCATAGAGCTAAATACAATGGGAAATATCACCACGCTGGTTCTGCCCGCATATATATTTGTAAAAGAAGAAGAAAAACCCATTGGTGTCAATGGGTCTCAACAGGCACCTAAATGATCTCTTTCTGTGGGTGCTTTTGTGTGTATGTGTAATTTATGAATATCTTTTTGCGTTCACACAACTGGATTTCTTTGTAACTGTACGTGATGCTTTTTTAAAAAAATTGGAATGTTTGACAATTAGTTTCTAATAAACGCACATGGCAGTAGTTCCGTTCCCTTTGTCGGAATCAATAAAATCAGGTTTATTTGATATCTTCCTGATTTACGTAAAATGTTAAAGACTGAGGTGACCAAATTGTGGCAGGTCACTAACAGTCCCAAACGCATTTACCTCCAAATTTCATCATTTTCACTAAAACTTTCCTTCCGAGTTAAGTGTGACTGTTTCTCGCAGCTTAAAAAGTCACATGTTCAAATATATGCTGTTTCCTATTGGACGCGTAAAAAAATCAAACAAGTTTTACGACTTGTTCAGCCATCTAAAAAGAAAAAAAAGAAGCTTACTTAGAAGGAAGCCCAAATGTATTTAATGCGATTTACTTCCGATTAAGTAGGCTTAGGACTGAAACATTGAAACAAGAGTCTCCTAAGAGCATATTGTCTGTACAATGTATCTCCCAACAGCAACCAGGGAAAGTGCTGCTCTCTTTTCCGTTAAGACCTGTATCTTTGTATACTTACATACGCTGATAACACTATTACAGCCTAGAAGCAAAATAAAGCCAAAAGTTTTATTGAACAGAATGAGACTGTCGTTAAAGATCAGGAAGCCCCTGAGTCAATGTTTCAACTAAGACGAGGTACATAAAGGGACAGAAGTATATATTTTTTTAAGCGCATTATTTTTGGTTTGCAACCGAGGTGCTAAGGATCTATCTTCGTGTGCTTCTAATGGAGTGCCTATTTCTACTGGAGTCATCTCTGTTGGAATCCCTTCTGTTGCTTTTCTGGAGCTTGGGTGTTTAAAGTGAGCTCTCCGATTTAGATCAGCCCCTTCCTGAAATCTTAAGCCCAGAGAAGCTGGCGGGGAAACCTCTTTCCCACGTAGGACGCCAAGCACGCACCCAAAGGCTCTGTGGATCCAAATAAGCTGCGAGGCTCTGCCGTCCTGTGAGCATTTACTGGGAAGTAAGCACCGCCGAACTCGAGGGGTCTGATTCCCGAGGGCCAGCTTGGCTGCCCCGGAGCAAACCGGCCCGAGGGTTTTGCAGCAGCCTGGCTTCCCTTTTGCTAAGCAAGCGGGCAGTCCCTGCCTCTGGATCCGACGGGGCCAGCTCCTGGCCCCCCGACGGAAACCGAGCGCTCGGCCGCCTGCTGGGATTCAGAGCCGCGGCTGCTCTTTCTTTCGGAGGCCGGTGGCGTGAGCTAGTGAGGGCCAGTTCCTTCCCCCTGACCACCCAGGCTGGCCGGGTCTGCTTCCCCCACCCCGCCCCGCTCGCAGGCATTTCCTTCCGCAGGTGTAGCGGCAGCATTGTGCTGTGTGTCATCACCTCCGCCAGACTGCAGAGCCCTCCCTTCCCAAGCCTGGAAAGGCGGCGGCGGCGGCAACAGAGGCAAGCGCGCTCGGCCAAAGGGTGGCTTTCTGGGGAGTCTCTCTTTCTCTCTCCTCACACGCTTCAGTGGGATCTGACAGGAAATCAGAAACTCAGGAGGAGGAGGACAGAAATGGCGAAGAAGGTGAGGGGACAGCCGTGGGTGTCTCTGCCCAGCGCGCAGGGCTGACACGGAATGCCTGGCGGGGGTCACTGTTTCGCTCAAGGAAAATCTCTCCTTGCTCCCTCTCCTTTTCCTGCACACTGGCAGCCAGCCCCTGCTTGGCAAGCCTTCCTGAGGATATTGATATTATTATTATTTTTAAAAATAATGGTAGGATCCATGCAGCTTAGCTTTTCCAGAAGCAATCTAGTTGTTTATAGAATAGGTTGGATCCGAAGGAAGTGACAGCGCATGTCTACTCAGGAGCAAGCCCCACTGAAGCCAATTAGACTTACTCCCAGGTCAGGGCGCAGCAAGGTCTGCAGCTAAACTCGAGACTGACAAGACTTTCTCCGCAGGTTTCTTGGAGAACTAAGCGCCGCTTCCAGTACAATCTACTGAGCATGCCTACTGAAGAGTAAGCCACACTGAGGTCAATAGGACTTACTCCCAGGTAAGTTTATCTAGGTTGGTACCTAATTTGCTCTGGCTCCATCCAGCCTGTAAATATTAAGCGTCCAGGGATCGAGATGTTCTTTCCCTGGCATTGACTTCGAGGTCACTCTTATCAGGGCTAAGGGATAACTGTATACATCAGCAGGTTTAGCATCTTCCGCATAAATAAATTTCTTGAAGAGTTGATTTGTGAAACCTTTCTCTTTGAATAGGAGGGCTCACCCCGAAAAAAAGGAAAAGGGGTGCAATCAGTTTTTTTCTTATAGATGCCCTTAGATTCTTAGGGATGCCACTGTTCCATCCCTTTCTTTCTCCCCAAACTCAGGGCTAAAACCAGTGGCGTAGCGTGGGTTGTCAGCACCCGGGGCAAGGCAAGTAATTTGCGCCCCCTAACCCTGAGTGAGCCAGGTAGGGGCAGAGAGCTGCGAGTGCGAGCGCGCCCCCTCCCCAGATGTTGCGCCCGGTGCGGCCCCCCCTGCACACCCCACGCTACGCCACTGGCTAAAACGTCATGAAATTAGAAAGGGTGTGCAATGCACAGAGGCGAAGGTATATCTGCCTTCAGCCAAAGTGGATTCAGGTTCACAAGGTCCAGTTCTAAAATTCATAAGCAATCGGGAGTGGAGCTAAATTCCTGCAGAAAAGGCTGCGCACGCTGTTTACAACGCAGTTTAACAGCGAGTTAAGTCCCAATGACAGCAAGTTCCATTGAAGAGGGTCCAACTGAGCAAACACGGTCAGGATCGCATTGCCAGGCACAAGTTTGTATCTGGATCTTAACCTGGAACTACTGAAACCCACACGGAGGGTTTAGTCTTGGCATCTCCATCAGATTACGACCTGCTTTCTATCCAAATTAAAGCGACGCACCGGGACCCGAGATATAACTGGATCTAGATCCAGTCGGTTGAAATTCAACATATTCAGGGTTAAGCAGAGCGACAGGTTTAGCGGGGCTTGAAATGTAAACTTGGAGATAAATAACAATCACATGGATATCAAAAGGACACGCCCAATAAGACTTCAGCACCTGAAATACTCCGGGAGCCGATACTACGGTTTATTGGCAATCGGGATAATCTCAAGAAGGGATAAGTCTAGGGCACAGATTATAGGTTTTCCAGGGGATCATATCTTTCTTTTGTCTAAACGATAGGATTCCTATTCCCCGAAAAATAGGTTCTGCCGCAATAAACCGGGCTTTACTTCTAAGTAAACCGTTTAGGATTCGGGTTTAACTTGGAAGTAAGGCCCATACGGCGTTTTCTTGAAAGTCACAGTTTAGGATCGTGGTCGCCGTGGCGCAGTCTCCATCCCCGCTGAAAGGAATAGCCAGTCTTCCACGGGTGAATCCTTTTCTGAGCTTAAGAGGGAAGGGCAGATGAATCATGCTGAGTTGCTCTGTTAGCTATAGAAAGCTGGAAAACCATATTGCCTAGATGCTCCTGGGCAATTCAGGAAGTAGCCAAGGGGGAAAATCACATTCATTTCATTTTAATGACCCCGGCTCAGGAAATATTAATTGCTTTCAATCACACAGATTGACTCAGGGTGATGAGTAAAATGGTTGGCTTGGATCAGGGTATTCACAGAAACAATATTTTGAAAGGGAAGAAAACCACGGAGTACAAAGCATAATAATGATAATGGTGATTATGTTGTTTTCATTGGTTTTTTTTAACCCAAATATCACAACAGTTCTTTCCTTTTTCTTTTTCTTTTAAAAATGGTGCTCATTTATTGCTTTGCTTCTGTTGACTAGAAATTCAACAGTTTCTAGGCCACATTGAATGCAGTGGGTTTTACCTCCGAGTAAATACGCGATGGTTTCCTCTGTTTAAGTAGCATTGGTCTCAGAAAGAGAGAGAGTTAAGCGCACAATTAATTATACAATTGACAGCAATGGAAAATACGACTAACTTCGGCTGGATCTTACCTCAGGATTGCAAGGTGGTGCGCGCATTTTAAATAAGATACTGAGGATATAATTTTTTGTTCTTGTTCTTGCAGACAAGACTCAAGAAATGCAAGGCAAAGTGAAGCGGCTACAATACCAAAAGCGAGAAGGATCCTGAAAACCTATTAAGATCAATTCCTTATTGAACGGAGGCTATTGCCCTTAAAAAAAAAAAAATAAACACGTTTCCAAGGGTGGCTCCGAGGATAACCAGCGAATTTGGACCATTCAGATTAAATTTCTCACACATTGACGGCTACGGCACAATGGAAGTTCTTTACCATATCTCATTTCTTTCATCTCATGTTTTTGTTAAAAGATGGCATGGCGGGTTAAGTGACAGAAAACACGGACATAGTAGAAATTACCGAAAAGAACAAGCCCGCTTTGAACATCCTCAAAATTCCTCGACAGGTAAAGAAATGAAATCTTATGATGGTAATGAATTCACCTTGTGGGGAAATCAATGATTTTTATAAACTAATTTTAAACAATTCTTTTAATTTATGAAGGCTAAGACACTGAGAGTATAACAAACAGATCGTCGACACCACTGTAACGTAACCTATATCTGAATTCAGAGGGTACAACAGCAACTAGCTTGGCAATTGGATCAAATAATATTTCAACCTGAGCCAAGAAGTCCCATCTTTTCCGCACTTGAACGTTTGAGTTTGTGGCTAAAGTTCGCCAGTCTTTGCCGGGCTTACCAACTCTTTCCTGGCAAGGCGAAATATACCAAAACAAAACTCAGCAGGGAAATATTCCTTTACATTTAAATTCTTTGCTTTATTTTTTTCTTAAAAGATAATTTTGTCTTATTTTTGTCCTTTAAAAATACATGCCAATCAGAGCCGACCGGTGTCTTTGTTTCATATCATCATTATCAACTGAACAGTTTCGATTCTAGGCTGAAAGAAACGTATTTTTCCCTCTTTTTTTAACCTTTTAACTCTGATGAATGCTGTAGCTATGCCGCCCTCCTGCCCTAAACGGACGATCAGCTAGGGAAGCCGGTTCCTCTCTCTCTATTCCACGTAAAGGTTATTCTGACTCCAACGGAATAAATAGGAAGGGAAGTACAGAGGTCGCCTCCCCGAAACCTGCAGAGCTCTCTTCACAATGGCCCGCTTCCCCAAAGCCTCTTTTGTTTAATTTTCGGAAGCTCCTACCGAAGCCATTTGTCTCGTCCTCAAGCGGCCCGACTCGAAGAAAAACAGAATACTTCAATTTCAACTTTTGCGTGTAAACATACTTCTCTCTCTTTTTTTTCGTTTGGAGAGAGACTGTGAAAGGGCGGCTACAAATTACACAACACAAGATCCTCTCGGAAAATTTCAAAAGAGGTGGGTGGGGGAAGAAGAAGAAGCTGACTGTGGGGTAACTGGATCTCTTCCCCTTCCCCCACCCCCGCTCCACCCTTCACCAAGGGAATCGTGTTTGCGGATCCCTCGATCACCTACTTCTCGCTTGCCACTTTCCGGCCTGGTTTCATGCAACTTGTCAATTTCACACCAATTCAGAGGGAGGAGAGGAACCCTGCCCTTCTGAAGCCCTCGTTCCCTACCTCAATCTGTTAAGAATGAACCGAGCCTTGCACAGATTGACCCCCAGCAAGATGAAACGGCGGAGAATGTGAGCTCCTTCGTTCCCAAGAAGAAAAGCCGTGGGGTTGCTGTTCGGAGGTACCTACCTCCTCCCCTCCCCTCTTTCCTATTTTCAGCAGGCTTGCGGCATCAACAGTTTCCAGAATTGATTTATCTTGCAACAGTCTTTACAGAAGTCTGTCTCTCCCACCCGCCCCTTATACACTCCCCATGCTTTATTTAAAGATCCTGGATTATTTGTTCCAATAACAATTGGGGAAAGAAACAGGCATACACATAAACATGGCATTTTAGGCACTGTTCTTTCCTCTAAAAGTAATGAGACCAAAGGAAATAAAGTGTGGGAAATGGAAGGGAAAGCTTTTCTTGAAGGAGGGATTTTGCATCAGGTTCAGATTGGTTTTTCGCAGGATTAATAATAATAATAATAATAATAATAGAAGTTTATTATTTATACCCCACACTTTTAGGTTTCTCCTAAAGAGACCGAGCTTGATTATAACCCACATATATGCACACACATTTATGTACGCATTACTTGCAAAAGAATACATTGAAAATGTTTGCAGATGTAGGGGGGAAAACAGGCAGTATATGCATATAGAAGTATAGCCGGAGCATTGCAAAGACAGATCCATAAATAGGAACACCAAAAAGGAATATACGACCACAATGAAAATGGTATTTTGAGTGTTCAAATTGAGTTACTGACATACAAATTATGATCAGGCCTCAGATGAGTCATTTAATTGAGGATTTTCAATGTGTGCATCTATTTAATCAACCAGGCATCTAATCAGCCAAAATCAACAATCACTTGAGATGCCTGCACATTATGTGCATCTAGGTGCCATTATTACCTACCTAAACAGGCCTCCCAAACATATAATGATACAACCTTATTTATGCAAATTGCCTGATGGAATGGATTACTTTTTGTTCTTTCGTTAGTGAACAAAAATGGTAGAAATGGAAAAGCTGTTTATTTGAAAATCCTTTTCAGAATATAGTATTTGTTTGATTAATTGCAGTTCTGCAGTACACCTATGATATTGTGTGAGTTTCTTGATACGTGTCTACACACATACCATAAAATCACACAGTAGAAAGAAGTCCAGTCACCCAGTCCTGACTACAGAACAGGACCACCCATCAGTTCAGTCTATGCAATCCAAACTTACAACATGCCGTGAACAAAGAACAGGGGCATCTCACAAAGATGCTCCCAGACCATGCACCCCAAATTACTGAGAGCTGCTTCCCATACCAAACAAGAACAAAACAAACAGTGCAATCCTATGTATGTCTACTCAGAAGGAACCTCACTGAGTTCAATGGGACTTATTGCCTGGTAAATGGATATATGATTGCTGACTATGGTTTTCAGAATATTCTGTAGTAATCAATAACTCTCTTGAAGTCCTTGAATCATCTTTGAACTCGCCCAAACAAACATTACTCTTTAGTTGTGTCATTCATAAATTGTTGCATTACATGAGGGGACTAGTCAGCTGAGCATTAAAAAAACCCCAAACAAACTTTAATATACTTGGGTTTTTTGTTGTTGCAAAATCAGGGATTGATAACCTGTGGCTCCAAATGTTGTTGGACTACAGGTCCCATCATCCCTAACCATTTACAGTGGTACCTCGGCTTAAGTACTTAATTCGTTCCAGAGGTTCATTCTTAACTTGAAACTGTTCTTAACCTGAAGCACCACTTTAGCTAATGGGGCCTCCTGCTGCTGCCACGCCACCGAAACACGATTTCTATTCTCATCTTGAAGCAAAGTTCTTAATCCGAGGTAATATTTCTGGGTTAGTGGAGTCTGTAACCTGAAGTGTATGTAACCAGAAGCGTATGTAACCCGAGGTACCACTGTACTAGGCTGGCTGTGGCTGATGAGTGTTGGTGCCCAACTTTTGGATAGCCACACTTAGTCAGGCCTGGTCAAAATGTTCAGCCTCCCAGAATCCAAATCAAACTTTGTTCTACATCACTGTTGAACCCATATATCTGCATTCAGGTTGATTAGCTCTTGGGGGAGCAAGTCCTGTTAATTCACAGGTAGCAGCAGAAATCAATGGGATTTCCCCCCACATACTGTATTACTGTCGTCACACTGTACATTTAAAGCACACATAAAGCACATGGCTTTGGGGACTGCAGCATCCTCAGCAGGTTACAATTTCCCAGGATTCTTTGGGAGAAGCCATGTGCTTTACATGTAGGGTGTGATGGTTGTATGGGGTAGAAATGCACATACCAACACTAATCAGATTCAGTTGGAGCCCAGATTATTGTCACTGGTTCAGGGCAAAAATGCTTAGGGATGGGATGCCTTTGCTATCAACTTCATAATGGAATTAAACAGGCTCCAGGAGTCTAAGCGCTTGGCTTAATTGCATTGCAGATCACACTGTTGGAATGCTGGGGTATTTAAAAACACCTAATGCATGTCTTCCAGCGAGTATAAGCTGTATGCTTCCCCATGCACACCCAGATGAAATAAGAACTGTTCAGTTCTCTGAGTTTTGCATTGGAGAATATCCTAGTATATCTGATCTATTGAAGTCCATGAGTATTTTGCTATTGAAGTCAAAGAGCTGTGCATTGTGCACTAAGGCTCATGCTTTTAACAAATTCCCCACAGTCTTTTTGCAAAGGTTGTTGTTTCCCACTCTTAATCCCCGATAAAGTTTTCCTGCTCTATAAATATGATTTGTGAAAGTGACATGAAAGTCATTGAGTCTCATTTCTTGTCTATGAAACCTTCTTTAAGGGGCCTCAATACTATCTTGTTTTTGTTCTAACAAACTAACATGTCTGTCTATCCCTGTGGAAATCCTCTAACGTTTCTCAAGAATGACTAACCCTGAAATCCTATATAAATTCAGAAGTAACCCGAGTGAGTATAATGGGACTTATTTACAGAAAAGTATGGCTGGACTGGCAGCCTAATAGGGAAGGGCATGTATTATCTACATTCATCCGGATGTTAGTATGGAATAAGCAGGTGAATGGCCGAGGAATCCCATAGCAGAGAACAAGAGCTGTGCTTTATTAAACAAACACAGATTATTCAAGAAAACAAGACCTTGTTACATGCTACAGGAAAGGTAGCAGCACAGTCTCTGCACTATAATTTTCTGCAGCATAGTTATTCCTTTTTGCCAGGAAACTGTGCAGAGATCAGGGAGCTATAGAACAGAACCCTGAGAATGTCACTAAACTAAATTTGTTGGATGCCCCAGAAACAAAAACACAACCCAGGAGCGAGGGGATCCATCTTAAACCTTGGGTTGTATCCAACTAAGTTACACCTAGAGTAGATCCACTGAAATTAATGAAGCTAAGTTAGTCATGCCCATTAAATTCTATGGGTCTACACTGAGTATGACTAGCATTGATAGAAAGCCAAGAAATTAAAGTGTCAAAAGGACTACCAGTTTCCTGAAGGCAAAATGTTATTTGGTATTAATATTAACCCTTGCCTTGCTGTAAAAGGCAGCTCAACTCCAATGGTGTCCATCCCATATTCCTCAGGGCAGGGGCAAATCCAATCCCCAACCAATAGCATCTTCCTCCACACAGTATCCTCCCCTGCGTGAATGTCTTTCACTGCAGACAAGAACAAATGAGTAACGTGTGTGAAGATGAAAATTCTAAACTCTAACCTATTTTCACAAGTCTCAAAATACAAAAAAGCACTCCTGCATTCATTCAAAAACAGAGATACTCTGAAGGAGCATGCTGATTGAACTCACAAGGCGGCAGCCGGGTGGGGGGTGGCGGGGAGAGCTTTATTCTCAAAACCTTACTGAATTTACACAATTGGTCATGTGATAAAATGTAAACAGTGTTGTTGTTCTTTCTTGGTGTATGCAGTGTTAGATTGGCCATCCAGTTGGCTGTTATGGGCTTACTGGCTGCTGTGATTATCCTGTGTTGCTGCTGTCCTGCAGTCACTGGCCTACAGCAAGGCTGCTGAACACTGCAAATGAAAACAAACAGGCCAGCCTCCCCATTTGAAACAAAAGAGAACTGATGTCCCTTTAGGAAGCTGTAAACATAGACAGCTTGGCTCAGCTTCAAAGACAAGAAACAGGAATCATGTTCAGCCATGGCCATTTTCTAGAGCAGAAAATGAAATTTTGCATAAATGAAAGTTTGGCTACATTTTAAGAATTCAGATCAATGTCATTGCCTGTGTCAGCATTTTGCTTGTCAGTGACACTGAGGCAAACTTAGTGACTTATTTGACAAACAGGAATTCTTTCCTCTTTGAAGGAGAACCCCTAGCCATCACTGAAACAGTAAACACACTTTACAGAATATCTGTCTGTGGCAATGTGTAAATAAGGTAAAAATGATTTCATAGGGCCGAGTGATCTACCTTAAAACAGAGAGCATGCCTAACTAACTGCTGATCATCCAGATGCTGAGGAATCCCATGGCAGATAAACCATATAAATAACAGAATCATAGAAGTGTAGAGCTGGAGGATCATCTCATGGAATTATATGCTTAGTGAAACATAGCTTACTCAGGAAAACGAACCAAGCTACATGTTACAGGAAAGGCTGAAAAAGCCTTAGGATATATCTACATCAGTTTCACCCAACTTGGTGCCCTCCATATATTTTGGATGACAATTCCCAACAGCCATAATGGGATATTCAGGGAATATCCCATAATCAGGGAGGAAAGTAGTTTGGAATTCAAAGCATCCTGAGAAAGCTCTCCGGCTTGCGCCTTTGTCAAATTGGGTCCTGGCCACGCCTCCCCAGCCAGGGAGCCTCCGGGTGATGTGAGACTCAGTCCCCCACCCCCAGAGGGGACTTGGTGGCCACGTGGTCCACTGCAACTCCTCCCCACTGCTAAGTGGAGCAGATCTGCTCAAGACCTAGCATTTTTAGGTGGGGCTGGGAAAGTTTCCCTGCCTGAAATTCTGGACAGAAGTTGCACCGATGGTCTGCTTTGGTATAAGGCAGATTCCTATGTTCCTATGATACCAAACAGATCATTCTCTGCAACCGACCACACTACAATTCCCAGCGTTCTTTGCACAGGAGGAAAGCCATGACAGTTTCAATGGTTATATAGCAATGCACCAGAAGTTTTTAAGGTTCTGCTCATGACTATCAATTTTAGAGTAGCATTTCTAAGGAGGTAAAACAAAATAAAAAAATTCCTTCCAGTAGCACCTTAGAGACCAACTAAGTTTGTTACTGGTATGAGCTTTCGTGTGCATGCACACTTCTTCAGATAACTTGAAACTAGAACTAAGGAGGTAAATTATCTAATGCAATGAACAAAGCTTTGGCTAAATTTAGCTTTCAGATTATACATAGCAGATGATAGAAAAAGTGATTTCTTTATCTCTTAAAAATTGCACTGGTGTGGTCTCTACTTAATCCATGTTTCTGGATGCATGCTTGCATATATTCAAGTGCACTGTCACACAAAGAGATTGAACTGGTAAAGGCCGAAACCACAACTAGTCTTAAAACATATTTTACAAGATTTTGAGTGCCATGCTATGCAATGCTATGCATGTAAACCCCACTTAGTTCAATAGCGCTTACTCCCAGGAAAATATACAAAGGATTACAGCCACAAGGTTATCTGCCATAACTCTTCAAAAGTAAAATGCATTGATATCTGGTCTTCAGTATTTGTCTATCAAATGGGATATAACCCTGGAGTAGGTTATGTTAATTGGATTAGAGCCCAAGTTGGTTTGCTTGGGGAAGGAATTATTTAAGGCTGAGGTTAGAAATAGCGTTGCGCTGAAATCGGTCTTCCAATTTCTCAGAAGTTTTTCTTCCATCCAAAAGAAGCTTCCATTTCCTTACCTCGTTCTCAGGGAACTTTAAACATTCTTTATTTGAGTTCACACTATCATTGCAAGGTGGGCGAAGGGATATGTGTTTATTTCCAGGAAACATTTATCCAGCACACTGCAGCCTTCCTGGCTTCCCACACTTACTTGTCAGAAACAGCCCCAATGATGTTACCTAATGATGCCTCACCCCTGGGTTTTAATTGAGGAGAAGGCACCTGGGAAGGCTGCAGAGTACACACCACTGTTGGGATTATTTATAGAATGAAAGAAAAGGCACCCCCCTCCAAAGTAACAAAAGTGGGACAAAAATCCTACACCCCAACTATGAAAATTCCACTGAAATCTTCTCTCCCCATTCATTACTTCCAAATGCAATTTATTTTATCATTAAAAACATGGGAGAAAAATTTGGTCCAGGACTAATAAGAACTCACCTTTGCAACATTGTTTTGGAATGAAATTGTAAAGAAAGCAGCTTTTAAAACTCTCCAGTCCCTATATGAATTTACTTCATCCAAAATTATTTCAGTGGAATTATCCATATTTTTTGAAACTTACTTTTATGTTAGAATGCTGAGGATAGTGTGGTATGTAAAGGGAAACTCAAATTCCACTTGACTATTATAGAACCTTTCAAAGAGTTAGTGAATAGACTATGGTAATAAATGAGATTTGTTTTTTTAATTGCTCAGGGTAACATATATCTCCAAAAAGAAAATTGAACATAAAGTGGTCTAGTGGTCTGGTGAAGAATTAATGAAAGAAATGAAGAGACCAGTTATCATAAAATTTATCACTGGTAATGTCACATCTGACTATTTTGCAATGTTGTGCTAGTTTGTCTACAAGTGCAACCTTCCAAACTCTACCATACCAGTTTTGCATAAGTTTTAAAGTTTGAATGCTATGTTTGCTCTGAACACTTGCTCTAAAAAGAACCTGTATCGTTCAAATGACCCACTGAAGTCAATAGGGCTTATTTCTCAGTAGGCCTGCATGGAATTGGGCCACATGTTTCTGTTATACAGCACAGAAGGGATTTGTGAGGAGGACAATACCTTACTATACAAATTGTAAGGCAGCAACCCTTGTTAAGGTTAAAACCCATAAAATGCAACTAAAAGATATGCTTATTTCCTCTGTTCACCTACCAAAATATACCTCACTAGAATCTGAAAACGACAGGATTATGGTTTCTTCCAATGGAATAACCAAAATTAGATTGTAAGGTCCTCGGGGCAGAGAGTCTGTTTTTAATTTGTACTTTAAAGCAGTATCTCCTCTAAGCAATCAAAACAGCCTAATGCATGCTGGCAACAAGCAGCCTACCAACCAAATTGTAAATACATGTTTCATACCTTTGAATCTTTGTGCTGTATTAGTCAAGCACACAGCAGATGTCAGTACACCACACATCTTAGGAAGGCTGCAATATAAATAGAAAAGCACCAATGACATGAGTTAGGTGCTGCAAAGTGCGGCACAGTGACAGTAATGAGTACTTTACCTCTCTCATCCATGTGTTTTTACCATATGGAATTTTGCACCTCAGCTACTTTTGAAACTCTCCTTATGAAAATTTTGCCTTGCTAAAATGCAACACCTCCCCAGGCAAGGACGGACATATCCTTTTAAGCAAATAGATGCAGCAGGGAAAAGAGCCTCTTGATCACATTTAGCTATTAATTAAAAGTAATTTTCCATGTAGCTTGACTGTTAAGTGCATATGTGTATGTGTGTTTGCATATACTTGCGTGCATGTGTGTGTCTGCTGCTTAATCTTCCTAGGTTGAAGACATCAACCCAAAGCAAACACTTTCCTGACTAGGATGCCATTGTTGAATCACAGCTGCATCATCAAATGTTAAATAATAATAATAATAATAATAATAATAATAATAATAGCTCTTAATCTTACTGAAGTCTGACCCTGAGGTACCATAAACACCCACTCACTCTCACATATGGCACTGATAGGTCTTGTAGCCCCGCCCCTTCCTTCCTTCGACACACCCATTTAGTGCTGCCCCTCCCATCTTTGACCATGCCTCCGTTTGTTATGATTCTGATGCTTATTCCTGCCCTTCCTTACAACATGTAAGTCAGGATGCATGACAAAGAATCTATCAAGATCACCAAAATAACTTTGTGGAGGAAGAAGAGAAGAAGCGTTTGGATTTGATATCCCGCTTTATCACTACCCTAAGGAGTCTCAAAGCAGCTAACATTCTCCTTTCCCTTCCTCCCCCACAACAAACACTCTGTGAGATGAGTGGGGCTGAGAGACTTCAAAGAAGTGTGACTAGCCCAAGGTCACCCAGCAGCTGCATGTGGAGAAGCGGGGAAGCGAACCCCGTTCACCAGATTACAAGACTACTGCTCTTAACCACTACACCACACTGGCAGAGATTTGAACTCAGCTGCTCCCAGTCCAAGTCTAGCACTTGCTCCACTTCACAATCCTGTTAAAGAAGCACTGAGCATTAAGTCGCCACCCGCCCAGCTTCTCTGCGCAGCATTTTGAGGACACAGTCCACATTTTCTTTTGAAACCTTTAGAGTTGATTGCTGCTAAACAATGTCGATTTCCCCATTTCTAGAAACATAGGAAGATGCCTTACACTGAGTCAGACCACTGGCTCGTCTAGCTCATTATTGTCTACACTGACACTCCAGAGTTTAGGACAGAGGACATTCCCAGCTCCACCTGAAGATGCTTGGAATTGAACATGGGACCTTCTGCATGGAAGGCAGATGCTTGCTGCATCCCATCCCCATGGTTTATGCCTTCCTGCTCACTTTAACTGGCAACACTATAAGCCTCACTGAAAAGCATCCTCTCTTTTGTCCATAGAACAAGAGAACTCCTCACAAAAACAAACAGCCTCTCCTCTTTTTTCACTCCTTGATCTGTGCTGATAATGTAGTGTGAAAGCCCAGGGAGTGTTTTCAGATAAAGGTCTGTATTCTCAGGAAGCATAGGACATGCACCTCAATCCAGGGGGTTTCCTTACTTTGTGCACCCAATTTCCCCATACGCCAGAGATCATTGTCTGGACACTTAAAGGACAAGAGTTACAAAGATCATCCAACATTCAGTTGCTTCTCAGGAAACTGCAGAGGGACTTAAAAAAAAAAAGGCTGTTGTGAAGCTAAGCAGAATGTTTATCTTTCTTATCTGAAAAAGGAAACCTATGGGAAACTGTATGCCATATTCTCTCCTGGTCCCCTGTCATATAATTATAATGCATTACACAAAGCAGACAGCTTTTGGAAAGCAGTAGGTCTAAGGAAGGGACAATCCCTTATTAAATGTGGCTTTGGCTTCCTTTCCAAATGTTTCAGGGCTCAATTGAGTAGTCCTCAGTGTAAAACAATACATGAGCTAAGTGTTTGGATTAGGACAACACAATGTGCCCTAAGTGTCCCATGGTGTTATGGGAACAATTGCTGCACACAGCAAAACTCGTTTTCCCCAAGTAAAAGAACGAAGGCCAGATCCCCCCCCCCCCGCCTTCAGACTTCAAAGAAAGAACACAGAGTAAGGCCTTTTACATGGCCAAATTGCTTAAGGGGGTGGGTGGGGAAGACTGATTGTAATTTTGCCATTACATATTTGATCTAACTTCAAGTTTTCCACCCCACTATTAATTTCTCTCTAGACCAAGTTAAATCAGAATCTCAGTGGATCCAAGTCATTATTTTGGAGAAGTTAAAACTACAACATGGCAGTATTATGGAGCACTACGCTTCTAACTGTGTGTGTGGGGGAGTGATATTTATAGAACTCCTTAACAGCTGTGAATAAATATCAGTTGGCAGAAGGTATACTGAAGAAATCTTGACCACGAAAGGCCAATTCCTGTCTGTCTGTCTGTCTGTCTGTCTGTCTGTCTGTCTATCTATCTATCTATCTATCTATCTATCTATCTATTTATCTTTACACAGAAACCCAGCTTTCAATAACAAATCCTATTGCAATGAAGGTAGTAACAAACCACATCCATAAAAACATAAGATTAAAACGAATAAAATAAAAGCTACGAACACTGAACGCTCTTCCGAACTACAAATATTATGGCAGTCTGCTAATAAAATGACTAACAAAATAAAACATCACTGTGTGTGTCTACTAGCAATGTTCTCTCTTATAGTTCTCCCAGACAAAGGTTGCTGCTGTGGGCAGGGGAACCTCAAGCACATTTTTACTAGGAATTTGGTTGCATTAGTTTTAATGGGACTTGCTTCAAATATGTAGCCATTTCCAACAATTTTTTTTAAAAAAGAGATATATAGTAGCCATTGGAGACTTCAACTACCCCAATATCTATTGGAACACAAACCAATAATGTAAGGTCCGACAAATTCCTGCATTGCCTCACTGATAATTTCATTTCCCAGAAGGAGGAAGAAGCAACAAGGAGATAATCTCATTTGAACCTGGTCCTCACTAACAAGGAGGAACTGATGAATGAAGTAGAAGTCCTAGGAAACTTGGAAGAAAATGATCATGTCCTCCTGGGTTTCATGTTACAGAGGCAAGGGAAAGGTGAGTGTAGTCAGACACACACTCTGGACTTTAAGAAGGCTAATTTCAGAAAACTTAAAGAACTGTTGGGAGAGATCCCATGGTCAGAAATACTCAAAGAGAAGTGAGCCCAAGATGGATGGGAACTTCTTAAAGGTGAAACATTGAAGGCACAAATCCAGACAATGCAAACAATAAAGAAAAGTGGGAGGCAAAAGTGTGGCTACAAAAGGATTTTCCAGATGAGCTGAAATTTTAAAAGGGCATGTATAAGAAATGGAACAATGGAGAAATCATGGAAGAAAAGTATACACGAGTAGCCAACAGTTGAAGGGAGAACGTAAGGCACAGCAAAGCTCAGAATGAACTGAGGCTTGCAAGAGAGGTTAAAAATAATATAACAGTTTCTTTGGCAAGGTCCAAAGCAAGAGAAGAACAAGCAAGCAGTAGATTTTCTGTGTGAAGATGGAGAAATGCTGTTGGGTGACAGAGAGAAGGTGGAACTGCTCAACACCTACTTTGCCTCTGTCTTCACCCAAAAGGAAAGCAGGGATGAACCAGGTGATAATAGAATAAATGATGCCGGGGGGAGTTGCATGCCAAGATAGGAAAAGAGGCGGTAAGGGAACACCTAGCTGCTTTAAATGAATTCAGATCTCCAGGGCCTGATTAGCTGCAACCAAGGGAGCTTGTGGATGTAATCTGTCTATAATCTTGGAAATTCTGGGAGAACAGGGGAGGCCCCTGCAGACTGGAGGGAGGCAAATGTTGTCCCCGTCTTCAAAATGTTGATTTGTGTGCAGCATCTATTCTTGGGTTTTCTTCTTTTAATAGACTTGCAGCAGAGCTTCCTTTTAATTGAGTATCTTTATTATTTACAAATATTTACACTAGTCGAATAAAAATAAAATAACATAATCCTTTCCTCTTCCAGCCATCCAGCCAGAGACCTAATGCTGACTCATGCTCATTTACACACTGACACTTTACACTAACTCTTGTCGATCACATGCCCTTCACAAAGTCTCCTGTTGCTGGGTAGATTTTTCTGTTGCCTAGCAACCTGTTCAAGACCAATTCTCAAATTCTTTTTAGAATATTCCAACACAAAAGGGGGAGAAAAGAAGACCCTGGTAACTACCAACCCATCAGCTTGATGCCAACACTAGGAAAGGTCACAGAGCAGATAATTCAACAGTTGGTATGTGAACATTTAGTAAAGGACTCTGTAATGTTTCTCAAAAACAAGTCATGCTAGACCAATCTCATGTCTTTTTTTGATGGAGTTACAAGCTTGACGGATCAGGGGAATACTGTGGACATAGTGTATCTTGATTTCAGTAAGGCTTTTGACAATGTCCTCCATGATATTCTTGCAGAGAAGATATTCTCTTGCAGAGAACCTGGTAACATGTGGGCTGGATGAGGCAACAGTTAGGCGGCTTTGTAGTTGGTTGACTGACGAAATCCAGAGTGCCCACTAATAATTTTTCATCATCCTGGAAAAAAGTGACAAGTGGGGTGCTGCAGGGTTCAGTCCTGGACCCATTGTTGTTCAATGTCTTTATAAATGATTTGGATGAAGGAACTGAGGGGATGTGCAGGTGATACCAAACTGGGAGGAGAAGAAGAAGAGTTTGGATTTGATATCCCACTTTATCACTACCCGAAGGAGTCTCAAAGCGGCTAACCTTCTCCTTTCCCTTCCTCCCCCACAACAAACACTCTGTGAGGTGAGTGGGGCTGAGAGACTTCAGAGAAGTGTGACTAGCCCAAGGTCACCCAGCAGCTGCATGTGGAGGAGCGGAGACGCGAACCCGGTTCACCAGATTACGAGTCTATCGCTCTTAACCACTACACCACACTGGCTCTGGGAGGGATAGCTAACATTGCAGAAGACAGAATCAGGATTCAAAATGACCTTAGCAGATTGGAGAATTGGACCAAGGCTAACAAAATGAATTTCAATAGAGACAAATGTAAGGTTCCACACTTAGGCAGGAAGAACCAGCTGCACAGATCTAAGATGGGGAACACCTGGCTTGCCTGTAGTACATGAGAAAAGGATCTAGGGGTCTTAGTGGACCACAAGCTTAACATCGGTCAACAGTGCGATGCAGGAGCAAAAAAGCCATTGCTATTATAGGCTGCGTTAACAGAAGTATAGAGTCCTGATCAAGTCATAATATCACTCTATTCTGCCTTAGTCAAACACCACCTGGAATACTGTGTCCAGTTCTGGGGCCCCCATAATTTAAGAAGAGTATTTACAAGCCTTATGAGGAGTGGTTGAAAGACCTGGGTATGTTTATGCTTCAAGTTACAAGAAAAGAGATTCCGAGTAAACATCAGGAAGAACTTTCTGATGGTAAGAGCTATTTCACAGTGGAACAGGCTTCCTCAGAGGGTGGTGCCCTATTCTTCCTTGGAGGTTTTAAAGCAGAGGTTGGATGGCCATCTGTCATGGATGTTTTAGTTAAGATTTCTGCATTGCATGGGGTTGGACTAGATGACCCTTGGGGTCCCTTCCAACTCTACGATTCTGTGTTTAGGAAAATATCTTAAAAATATTTGCTGCTTCCCTAAGCATACATACTAGGAAACAAGTAGTAAATGATTTTGACTCAAATGGCATGGATTTATAAGAAAAATGGTTAAAGATATGTCTGAAAGATGGGTTAAAACACAAGACCAGTTAATGCCAACATTTTGTGGAAGAATTTAAAGACTGGCTGTAAAGAGATCAAGCTGTGAACACATTACTAACAAACTGTTTTTAAAGTTACAAATTATTGGCTTGTCTACAAAGTCCACATTGAAAGAATTTGATGTATAGGCATTTAGGCAACCTTCAAGATCTCATGACACATAATTAGTGCCACATTTTCTCTGTGAGCATCCTAGCAGCACCTCACATGCAGAGGCTATGGGGTCACTCATTCTAGATTTTCTCTGAGCGCCAGCAGCCTCCCTTCCTGTCATTCTCCTGCCTTTTATGGGATTCTCCTCTAGCAAAGTCATCCACAGTTAGTTACCCTTCACAATGTTCTTTGTGACTTTATAATTTCCTCTTGGAATCTCCAAATAAATTGTTCTTATTCCCTTCAGACAGGGGTGGGTGGAAGGTAGATGTGGGAGATATGCAAGGGCTTCTGACTCCCATTTGTTTAACTATAGCAGCAAAGACTTAAGTTCTAACTCTGTGGCTTTTGATCTTGGCTCTGGTTGGTAGATCTTGGTAATCATAACAATAATTTATTACTTAATACCCTGCACATCTGACTGGGTTGCTCCAGCCACTGTCCAACCCAGTGTAGAAAGACAAGCTACAATTCCTGCTACCTTCTGCAATTCTCAGGCATGGAAAATAGGCAAGCAGTCTTCACTGAGGGAGGTAGTGAGTATTAATTTGACCATGTTAAAGAGGTACAGTAGAGATAAAATGGCATTTACTTCCTGATTTACACCACAGTTCACTGCAGAGCTGGCCCAGAATTGAGAAGAACCTTTACAGCAGAGTTGGTGAAGACCCTCCAGGTTTCCATCCCTGTGCTTGTCTTATGTTGACCACTGTTTTTATCCTGCCCTCCAAAGGCTAGATGGTGTTATTAGTCCCTTCCAACGTTATGATTCTAACTAGAGTCGACAGGGTCATGTTGGGCTACCAAAGGATGTATTCTACTGCTAGGCTACAGTCATTACGGTCACCAAACCTCATAGTCCTTCCATCTTGTATATTCTGCAACTCACTTATGTTCAGTGGAGAAAACTTCTCCCTTCTTCCTTTTCCTCATGGGGTAGTTGCTTAACTATCTCTGTATAACCCAGAAATCACAAAGGAATGTTCCCATGTATTAGAGCTTTTCATCTGCTTTAGGTAAAGTCTGAATACTGAGTCTGAAGCAAAGAGGACACTGCACATGACAAATGTCCAGTTGTACAGAAGAGTGCTTCACCCACATAGAAGAGAAGTGGATAGTAAGGAGAGGGGAGATGCTTAAAATAAGAGGTCTTCCATCAACAAAGAGAGCACTCAAGCAGTTCAAACAAGGTTCGTAACACAGGGAGCTTTCAGATGACCCGACCGATTTGTTTGAAAGGAGGTTGGACAATGTTAGATATTTATTAAGCATCCATTCTGATTTGCTTATGGGAAGGTTAGACAATATTGCATCATTTGTTTCCCTACACTTTTGAGTGTATTTCCCCATCATTTCCTCATTGGACTTGTGGATTGGTTCAGCAAAACCTGCAAATCACCAGTAAGTACACAACTAGAATTTGTCAGGATGTGATTGGATTTCGCCCAAAATTGTCAACAGCCTGGAAGTGCTCTTAAGTGTTAGGAAGGAAGTTGATGTTTCAACAGAAAACAATAGATTCTGCTGCTTTGAATAATTACATTTTTAATTTGTGTGAAATAAAAAATAATTAATTTGTTAAAATAGCTTGGCAGAAGTGGCTGATGAGAGGAAAGACAGAGCAGAAGAATGAATTAAAATAGTGGACTGCTGTTGCTATTATTATTATTATTATTATTATTATTATTATTATTATTATTAACAACAACGGTACCCAATCAATATCATGCGGACCACAACAGATGGATGAAAACAAACAGTAAAGTAGCTCAGGTTTTATAAGCACCAGACAGGAAGATCCAGTGATTCAGAAGTGTAGGGCAGCTTTTATTTGCCATTTGTATCTTAGCGAGCTTTCAGACTCCCTGCCATCATTGCGATACAGTAAAAATAAATACCGGACAAGTGGTCAGTATAGCTTGTTACACTATAACAACGTACAGCTACAAGCCATTTCCCCACTAGAAATGCCATTCATCATGATGGATGTGTCACTTGGCCTGCTGAAAATGTTTTGGTTTAGGTGGAAATCACCAGGGATACCAACGCTTCTTACTATTTCTCTTTGCTAGGTGACTTGAGATGCTCAGCCACATAAGCATCGAGTTAAATGGCAAAAAGCCTTGCTATTCAGAAACTATTGCACTGTCAACAAAAATGAAATGTCTGAAAGGCAAGTTCATACGCTAGATTGTTTGCCTTTCAGGGTTACGGCCAAAGAGCCAATCAAACTCTGCAGCAGTGTTTTGCTGTTTCTTTAACTTCTGACTTCATCAGCGTAAGACAAACATACCACCTTGAGCCCCTTCTGACCTATAATCTATACATAGTTCAGGAGACCAAGTCTGTTATGGACTACCAATCAAAGAAATGCTTGCTAGGAGCTGTCATGAAAAATGGACACTTAAGGCCTTAACAACATTTACTTGTATATGTGGCACATCGAAGGTAACATTTGGAAGTAAAAACAAAAATTGTTGAGCTTTTTATTCTATTTTTACAAAAATGCCAAAAATTTCAATTGACAAAGCGGAAATCACCCGCCCCCCCGGACGTCAGTTCCATCTTTGAAATACAGGACCTACCGTATTTTTCGCCCTATAGGACGCACTTTCCCCCCTCCAAAAATGAAGGGGAAATGTGTGTGCGTCCTATGGAGCGAATGCAGGCTTTCGCTGAAGCCTGGAGAGCGAGAGGGTCGGTGCGCACCGACCCCTCTCGCTCTCCAGGCTTTGCACACCTCTCCGCAAGCAGCGGGAGCCTGGCGCTGGGCTCCCGCTGCTTGCAGAGAGTTGCCTGCATGCTGTCGGTGGAGGAAGATTGGAAGAAATTTAAAGACTATTTACAGAAACATTGCAAAATTAATGAATGTTAGAATGATGTTGGAATGAATTTATGTGATTTTAGCAGAAATGCTACAAAGATTTAGGAAAAAACAGACTGCTAATTGGTGAAAGGAGGGAAAGTAAAGTTATATTAATATCAAGATAAATTTACAGGACAAAAATTTGAAAAGAGGGAAAGGATTTGCTGAAATGGATAATTGACCTAGAATACAAAAAAGGGAGGTGTGAGGAGGTCAGGGAAATAAGCTAATGAAAGATAAGTAATGGGAAGATTTGCTGTATTTTTCCTTGATTTTTCTTTTTGCTTAATGGATTTTAATTCTCTGCTCTTTCTTTTTTATTTTTTATTTTTATTTTTATTTTTTGTATTTTATCTTTTTTTGTTTAAAATGATGTTTTTTCTTTTTTTCTTTTTGTACCTCTAAAAATTTTAATAAATATCTTATAAAAAAAAAAAGAGTTGCCTGCATGCTGAAGCCTGAGCTGAGCTCAGCGTGTCCAGGCTTCGCGGACCTCTCCGCAAGCAGCGGGAGCCAGCGCTGGGCTCCCACAGCTTGCAGAGAGCTGCCTGTTTGGGGGCTGGGGTCGGGGTCCCCCCCAAAAAAACTAGGTGCGCCTTATGGGACGGTGCGTCCTATAGGGCGAAAAATACGGTACTTATTCTCTCTCCTCTACTGCACAAAAGGGTACCCTCCAGGAAAGGTTAAGCCTATTTATGCCTGGTGTATTTCATGATGACAAGCCTGGTTAACTTTCCATGGACTGCAAACTCCAGCAAAGGCCCATAGGGTGCTAATGAACACATATAGTTCTGAGTGTGTGACAAGGGTCCAGGGGAAGCAAGGCTGTCCTATTGTTTTCCGCGATCCACAGAGCACCCTGTCATAGAACTGGACATTGAAGCTGTATATTGAGCATGGGATAGGTGCCAACACATCTACCCAAGGTTGCATCTAAGGTAGCGCTAAGTGAACATTCTGCACAACCACCTAATCTGCTCTAGGGCTTCCCCAACATTCTGGAGCAGATTTTGGGGAGGACATGAGGTAAGGGAGGCGAGAGGGAGGGAGGAAAGTTTTTATATATGTTGGAAGCTGCCCAGAGTGGCTGGGGCAACCCAGTCAGATGGGCGTAGTGCAAATGAAACCATCATCATCACACAATCAGAAATCCTTGGCCCTGGCAGGTCACATTAGTTGAATACTGGTGACAGTATCCTAATGTCATTTTGGCTTATGATGAAGCCAGCTATGTCAGCTATGTGTGATTATGGGCTGTATCACATGCCGTAAAAATCCTGCACGGGAGCCATTCTCTTCTGTATAGGAAGCTGTGCATCGTTATATGAAATAATTTTCATATGAAATAATCTTACGCACATGCAGGATCCTCACAGGGAATGGTCTGTGTATATAATGAAGACTTCCTGCAGCTTTCCACATGGAAGTCATTTCCATACAGGGATTATACAATGTGTGAAGGAGCTCTATGGGGTTAAAGCTGACAAGCAATAGCACAGAATCCTGTTGTTGTTCTGTCAGAAGGCGGCATTCTGGGAACAACAGTGTAT
The DNA here is from genome assembly GCF_964270895.1 of Podarcis filfolensis. Classification (NCBI taxonomy): domain Eukaryota; kingdom Metazoa; phylum Chordata; class Lepidosauria; order Squamata; family Lacertidae; genus Podarcis; species Podarcis filfolensis. The sequence goes on along the minus strand of NC_139608.1, from coordinate 33,237,544 downwards.
GATGGTGTGTGAGAGAGAGTGGGGCAGAGGGGAAGGGAGGTATTACTGTTGCCATTAAAACAGTCCCCAAATTACCAGTTTCTTCCACGGTTGCAAGCTTTAATTGGTTTTAATCACATGGAAGATGGAACAAGCTTGTTTTCTCCTGCTCTGGAGGGTAGGATCTGAACCGAAAGCTTCAAGTTGCGAGTCGAGGGCCCGAACCCATGTGGTGGTGAATAAAAGACAAGGACACAAGTATTTGGGTTAGTGGGCTGAAAAAGGCCACAACTTTTCTTGATTACAGCATGTGAGTGGTATTGGCTTAGGCATTGGATCAAACAACCTATTCATGTCCCCAACCGCACAGCGGGGTGTCCATTGAAGGTTAACAACCAGTGGGAGGAGCTTGCTGATGCAAATACAACTGGAAGCTTCCCATGACATCACTGGGGGTCGTGCCATGGCCCTAGCCACCAGCAGGGCATCGGACAGGATCCACGACCGCCGGATTCCTTTAACGGAATACCCAAAAGAGGAAGGGTAGATGATGGCCATACCCAATCCTCCAACACAGTACACATATTCCAATGCCTAACTGCCAATACCAAAAAGTTGTGACGAGTTGCTACGAGGTAGGCAAAAAAACCAAGAGGCTGGTGCCAATTTGCCAAATGGATAAAAGAGTCCTACCAGGTCCCTTGGGCAACCAAGGCAACCAACTGAAGTCCATAGCAAGGTCAATATGCAGGGGAAGATGACCTAAAAGCGAGGGAGGGTGGGAGATTGAAGCAAGCAGGAACCGACTGGGGTCAGAGCACTGCCACGGCTGCTTAAATGCAGCTAAACCCCGCCCACCAGTTGGCCCTATTGGCCGGCTGAAAGGCTTGGCCGCGGCAGCAGAGGGAATCAGAGGCAGGGAGCCAAATACGCCTTCCTGCTGCTGCGGGAAGCTGCTCCCACTCACAGCTCCTCCCCTCTGGGAGGAGGAAAGGTCTTCTCGTTCTGTCAGAAGAAGTCATTATGGGACAACAGTGTGTTTTAACAATAGATGGTGTGTGTGAGAGAGGTGGGCAGAGGGGAGGGGGAGGTATTACTGTTGCCATTAAAATAGTACCCAAATTACCAGTTTCTTCCACGGTTGCAAGCTTTAATTGGTTTTAATCACATGGAAGATGGAACATGCTTGTTTTCTCCTGCTCTGGAGGGTAGGATCTGAACCGAAAGCTTCAAGTTACAAGAAAGGAGATTCCGACTCAACATCAGGAAGAACTTTCTGATGGTAAGAGCTGTTTGACAGTGGAGCAGACACCTTTGGAAGGTGGTGAGCTCTCCTTCACTGGAGGTTTTTAATCAGAAATTGGATGGCCATCTGTCACGGATGCTTTAATTGAGACCCCTGCATTGCAGGGGGTTGGATTAGATGACCCTTGGGGTCCCTTCCAACTCTACAATTCTATGATTCTATAGTCATTAGTTTTACTCATTTCTGGGGAGAAATTGCAATCAGTGAGGCTGCAAGTTACAGGCATAATAATAATAATAAAAAGCTGTTCTGTTATTGGTGTGTTACTGTAACAGAATGAAAGACAATGTTACAGATGCTTTTTTCAAAAATAGATTTTTCTGGTTAGATTTTAGTGTGCCAATTTCTAGAGGAATAGCGCTGCTAGCTTGTTGCAGCAAAAAGAACGAAGCATCTTTATTGTGTCGTAAATGGTGCCCTCCCTTGGACCACTGAAACATTGCTGAGGTTTCTAGCAGCCATTTAATTATTTTTTTTCTGCCTGTTGTAGCCATAGCAGTGCCTATGCTAGGTGCTGTATGGTTTTTAATTGTATTTTTTAATCTTTTATTTTATTTCTTATAGTCTATCACATTACCATTTGAATTCCATAGAATATTTAATGTGATGGATGTCCTGCCTTCTTTCTTCAACCACAAATCCATAGATGCACTGAATGAATGGTCACATGAATGAAGCTTGCGGACCACCTGTGATCTGTGGGCCCCAACACATTTGTTAAGTCGTTAGGGTGCCACAATACTCTTTATTAAATGGTATGTTAGCTTACACTTCCTTGAATATTTCAAGAGGAAACTCTACATAAGTATTGTTAATATGCATATCTACATAAATTTGAATAATGGATTAATTTTCTAAAAGGTAGGTGATTAAACTATATTTTGTACTCATTTGACGGTTTCCCCACCAAATCTCATGTATGCTTACTCAGCAGTAATTCCCTGCCCCACACTCCAGTCCAGTTCCATTAGCGCCAGTCAGAGTTTCGCTACTAACTTCAATAGGATGTGGATCATATCCAAGATGCATGTAATTTCCATAATTTTGAAAATCCATGAAAAGTAGAAAAAGCTGTCAAAATAAACCGACAGTGTTTTGTTTTATCTGCGATACTCACCCAGGTAGGAAAGAATATGTCAATTTCTTTACAAAATACTAAAGCTGTCACCGGTTTTAGGTTTCCTTGCACATTAAATCCAGCTGCCTCCTTTGAGCTCTCGTGTTTCTTGGAGAGAGACCCAATTATCATCACCTAATTAGTTTTATAGGAAAGAGAGAGCTGCGGTCAGAGAGGAATCTTTACACTGTTAATCACTTACCAGTAAAGACAGGAATAATTCACAATATTACTGACAATTGATGGTTTCACATTAGTTTGCCTTTAATAAATTGTATTTCAAACATACTGTTATTTGATTGGGCATTGCCACAAATGTCAACAACTAGGTGCACTGTTTCTATTAATGACTACTAGCCAAAATGATCATGGAATGAATATTGATCTTAATGTTTTCTCAGAAACTTAGGCCACAGTCATACCATACATTTAAAGCACTATGATACCACTTTAAGCAGTCATGGCTCCCACCAAAGAATTCTGGGAGCTGTAGTTTGTTAAGGGAACTATTCCCCTCACAGAGCTACAATTCCCAGAGTGGCTGAACAATAAATCCCTCTTCTCTGGGAACTCTAAGCAGTCTGCATCTTGTATGCTTTTCTTAGACTACACATGCTATTTCTAGAGAAGTACCTCCCAGAGATATCACCAACTCCTACTGCATTCAGTGTTCAACTCCTCATTTAGAAAACTAGGTCTTATTTATCATAAGTTGACCTTTAAACAGTTGACCTTTAAACAGATACAAACATGCTGATTATGTGCTTTGCAGTGTCTCAGCTCATAAGCAGCAACCATAGGGGAAGCAGATACTTCAGATTAAATGGTTTTGTAAGTAGGTATGTCATGTGCAAAACAAAATGTCTTGTATCTGACAGTGTTCTATGTGAATGGAATACAACAGAACTTCTTTTTGCTCTCTTCCTCACAAATGACCCCTGTGGACCCCACAAATCTGGATTGGGGGACTCTTTGTAGCAGATCTGAGGGGTGACCCAGGGATAGGAGAGGAAAGGGGGAAGTTCTGATGTGTGAGCAGAAAGCCACTTGCCTACTTTTTAAAATAAAACAGAACCTCTTGTCCCGGTCTTCACAGGGCATTAGTATGGACATATTTTCAGACAATTCCAGTATTAGTTAGTGAGAGGTTGGTGCAGCTGCGCCACACAGAAAAGAGTCTAACCTCCCAGCTACCTGTTCAAACATGTCTCCTTTAAAACCCTAATACTGGGAGTGGGTTAAAGTTACTATTATTCCTATTATTATTGACCATGAGCCATGCCTGTGGCTGGCTTTCATGAGAGTTGGATTTCAACGGCAACCAAAGGATCACTGGTCTCTAGTATAAGCCTTTTTGGACTACACTGCACTTCATCAGATGCATATTCAGAAGATGAGTAGATCTGAAAGGTCTAGGTAAGCTTGGTGAAATATTTCTGTATGTACCTTCTTCCAATCCTGTTCTGCCCTTTTGTCCCCATCTAGTGGCTTCTGCTCCAGCACCATCTGTTCAGGCGCACACTATCATTTGCTTGTCTACAGTGCTCCCAGGCAAGGGTCTCACCGTTCTGCCTTCTCATTATTGTGTTGTCATGTGTCCCATACGTTGTCATCATGAAGATGCTCACTCTAGTCTGAGTGCTCTGGCGTTTGTTCTTGTTTAGCAGGAAGGTGGGATAGAAATAAATAAGTAGCCCTGGTTGCACTTGATTCCCAGTGTTCCAGCCTGCATGTCCTGGTCTGGAAAGGCACACTGCTTGCTAATCCAATTTGACTCGTTGGGGATTCTTAGCAGTAGTTATTAATTAATTGTGCTTTCCATCAGTTCCTTCTTTCCATTACTCACAATTATGTCCTGTTGTTCCAGATTGTAAACCAAGCAGACTCACATCTGTTTCGTATTTTGTATACTGCCTTGTACAAGATAGTCACTTAATAAATGTTACATGCTATTATCACAATCACCACAATTGCATACTTTGTGGACAAAGTTTCAAGCAGAACTGAAGCCAGTTTAGACTGCAATCCTTTATGCATCTACCTGGGAGTTAAATGCCATAGAACTTAACTTCTGAATAGATTTGCAGAGGTTGTACTGTTAGGGATATTTACAAAAATCTTCCTAACCTGCATACAGCAGTATGAAATTTACTTCTATTAGGCAATTAATTAACCGCAAGCAATTGTGTATACTGCTAAACCTGGTATACATAAGAATTGGATGGAAAGATAGATTTTGAATATTTTCTTACATAAAAAAAAATAAAATCCTTGTATATAAGAAAACTAGCACATTAGCCTACTCCCTATGTACTAATTTTCTGCTCACAGGGAGGTTGAATTTTTAGAGGGTGGGGCTTGCTTTTATAGGGGAACATTCAACAATTTGATTCTTCCTCCTGCAAGCTATGGAACTCTTAGAACTCTTCCTACACTTCCTTCCACTGTATATGTAGATGAGGCCTCACATATAGAGATTTTAGAGGGAGAACTGTAAAAATATTGAATTTGTCAAGTTGGTATTTTTTGAACATTGTCTTTATCTCCACCAATTAGATTCAAGGCTTAATTTCTTCAAAAGCATGTCACAATGTCAAATTTTAACAGCACAGTTTGGAAATGGTTCTGCTAAAAAAAAAAGTCGCATCCTAAATGTGATTTTCAGTATTCAAAGATGCTTTGTTTCCGCTCCCCATGTTTATCTTCTCCTTCTGGTTTTGCTCTACACCTATGGAACAACATGGACTGTCTGTCTGTCCAAGGACCAGATAAAAATAATAAAGCTTTGAATTTGAGGGCAATGCACAAAGATGTGCTTTATTTGTGGTAAAGAATGTGGCATGGTGTGCCCTCTCCAGGGGAGCCCAAACTTGTAAAGCATTGCGCAAAGTGCTTCCTGAAGCCTGCAGATTCTCAAGGGAGAGGATTAGGATCAGGGACCTAATTTCATTGAAGGTTCTGTGTTTTCCTTAGCCATCCGCGACATCAGGTTTCCTAGAAAGGACCGCCATCTAATTACGTGAAACCACCAGCATCATTTACTCAAGTCAGATACAGATGCGTGAGGGCATGTTTTCATACAGCATCGCCGAGTTGTCCTTCTCGGCAGTATCACTGGGTATCATCACTGTGAGCAATATGTTTTGTTGCAGGCCGGCTGCCAAAACCCTACACCAGTTTCCGGACACTTCACGGATCCCTTACAGTATCTGTCTCGCAAAGGACGAGCCCATGCTATGGTTTCAATCACCAGCTGTGCAACCTTACAAAATTGGAGTGCTTGGACCTCCCTTCAGTATTTGCATTTTTTGACCCCCAAGGAGAAAAGAATTTGCCATATATAGAGTGGAAAAACAGATTGCTACTTTCACTTATGGAAGGAGCTCGTGCTGATCAGCCTGCCACTAATAACGCGTCAGACAACATCCCAAAAGCAAAACATGCATTATTACATTTCAGGACATCCCGACATGTCCCGAATAGATGCCAGTATTTTTGCAATGTAATTTAGGACTGCTTCCAGCTATTATGACATCACACTATGAGCTCAGTGTAATTCAGTTTCCTGCTGTGTTTGATATAAAAGCACTCTCTCACTCTTTCTCTCTCTCTCTATAAATGAAATGAAACTTAAATTTTGCATTAGTCAAAGGGTCCTATGAAATTAAAAATGCCACTCAAAAATGCTGAAGTTTAGAGTGGAACCATATTACCACCTGTGCCTTACCATTTAAACAATTGAGGCATAAATGGCATAAAACTGCTTTTCAAATTAAATTTCAAGCTTAATCCCAAATCATGAGAAATGGCAGAAGTGTAGCCACACAGCCACTGTCAAGAGAAGTTTGGAAATGCATGTTTGGAAAAGTTATTCCTGACATGCTCATTTGAGATTTATCTGAGTCCTTTACCAGTTAAACAGCATCATTTCCTTTAGCATAAATCCAATTTATGAAAGAGCGAGGGAAGCCTAGCTTTAACAGTGCAATCGTACGCATGCCTCCTTTGGCATGTAAGTGCCATTGGATTTAATGAAGTTTACTGAGTGCAGCCGAAGTGTGTTGTGCTGTGTCGTGTCACACCCAGCATACACATAAACAGAGAAAAACAAGCACCAATCACATGCTTAAACATTTTTTTTCCCCTGGACCACATTTCAAACTTTCTTGACCCTGCACTTTGTGGGCTGGAGCTTATCAGTGGCTTCTAGGGGTCAGAAGTGTTAGTGCGAGTAAAATTACTCGGACAAAGCCAGAACCAGGTCAGATCGCTATGGGATAGTCCCACAAGGCCTTCTGCCGGCTGCTACCACCAAGGAGTTCTAAGGGAAGGAAAGGAAAGACCATGAACCAAACATCCCAGAAAATTCACCAGCAAATGTGTTATTAATCAAGGCAAATACAAACAAAGTTTATTAAAATGCCTTGTAATAGTACGTTTCAAAACAACGCAGAGACATCTTATGGGATGACCATTTTAACACCAACACTCATGCCAACTGAGCTACATTCTTCAAACCCGAACAGCCACAAGTATACCAGAAAGGAAAATAAACACTGGGGTGATGTGTGTAGGAACATATCCACTTTGACGATGGATCGTCTAATTTAAATAGATGTTTGAAACACCAAATAAATGTATTTATTAAAAGTATTTATGAATTGCCATTCTGCCTCCAAGGTAATCCTTAAAAGAAAGAAAAAAAAAGAATTCATTTGAAAATAGCAATCAAATAGGGAATCATAATTAAAACAAAACAAAAGAGGCAAGGCTTGTGCTAGTGGTCAAATGGAATGAGGTCTGGATGCCTTTAAGTACTTGTTTAACTGTGAAAAAGGAAGAATGATATTAGTGAACAATTTTCAAGAACTATCAGTCTGGTTCATTCATTTTCATTTAAGTAGGGCTAATAATGGCTTGTGCCATCTGGAATGTGGGGCAGAACCAGACAATGTTTTCCTTTCTTCCCCCAACAGAATCCTGAAAGATGTCATTTATCCCTTACAGAACTACAGTTCCCAGCACTCTTAACAAAGCTACAGTTCCCAGGATTCTTTGAGGGAAAACATGTGATTTAAAAGTTATTAAAACTTATGTTATAGATGTGGACTGTTTGAAGATTGCTAAATGACACTGCGAGTCTCCCTCAATCTCCAGTTGCCAAATCACCTATTATTTCACCTGTAATTGAGACAACTCATTACTCAGTCAGGTCTCATACCTTATACAGACTGTGTCATTTTGTATTGTTTCTGGGTGTTACTGTAGTTTTTAAAAAAATGTTTGCTTGTTTTGAAGATGGATTTTGTTGCTTTCATTTTTATGACTGCTTTGTACATCGATAGGAAAAAAGCAGTATACATACATATATACATGTGTAGTAAGCCACTAATAATTAAATAAAATGACTTTACTCACACGAGCTAAGCATGGGATTACTCTGAAATAAGTGTTTGAAGCGCTGTAACCAAAGTGGAATAAGTAGCTATTGAAAGCTGTGAAATATTTCTCATTCTTTTAAAAACAACTTTATTTTATTTTCTGTGTTTATTGTTTTAATTTGCAATTATGTAAACTGTCCTGGAAATAAAACATACAGAAAGGCAGGATACAAATGTATTAAATCAACAAACAAGCAAACAAGCTTTGGGTACTAGCGAGATCTGTTGGTAGCTAGATCAAGATTAGATCTTCAGTACAGACATAACACCACAAATATTGATGTTACTCTTGCTCTCCACAGATATGTGGAGCTGTCATTTTAAGCAAATGAGATGTTCTGAAGTTTTCTCATTGAAGAAACCAGAATAATTTACTGAGCACTTATGGGAAAATTTAAAAAAAATTCTAGGGAGCCTGTCCAAGTTGTTCCATTAACTTAACTGAGGTTCACGGTCTATTGTTTCACTGGCAGATTGTTTCACAACCCCCTGTTTATTTCTGGCTGCAGATTTTTGCAAACTGGGGTAGTTCTTCTAAATTCTTGAAAGGAAATGATATGCAGAAACCAGCCTCTGCTTCAGCAATAATAAGCCTAATATTCATAGACAGCATTTGAACTGTTTCTCGTTTGAGCTGACATGAAGGTCAAAGATACAATTTTATCAGTTTCATTTGGGAGGCCTTTACTTGATCATGACAGCACCTTGTTTCTAACACAATTATTGTAATCATATTTCCTATGCTGTTTGACTACAGTGGACCCAGATAGCGTTACAGTAAAAAGCCACCAAAATGGGGTGCAAGTTTCAAAGTTAAAGGTTAGAGAGCAAGAGTTACAAATTCTTGTTCAAGGCCTAATCAAAGCATATTCCCAATGGAAATTTGACTTGAGGTTTTGTGAACTCTGGCATTTGTGTTCAATATAGTGTGTATGGGTTGGATGAAGAGCAGTTTAGCAATTATAATGATTAAACAATAATAAAGAATTTGTTTCGTAACCTTTGGTATGTGTATAAATGTTTAGAAGTTTGCATCCAGAAGACTTCTAAAAGATACACATTTTTCCATGACTTAAAAAAAAACCTGCATAAAATTAATGCATCTAATTAATTCTACGCTACAAAAGGGCTCACTTAATTTCATTTAAATGGTACAGGACTGGCATTGTGTCGACTGAAATGCTGTGTGCACACTTAACCATTTATAGTGCAAAAATGTCGTTTCCCCCTCAATACAGAATTGTGTATGCTTGTCCTTGGCTATGTACACAGAACATTTTAATCTCAAATCAATGTAGACAGAGTACTTGTTTTTCCTACACAGTCCAGCCGCAATCTGTATCATATCTTTTGTCCCTGAAAAGCACTTCTTGAGAAACTGGTTTCGCTCTGAAAATAGAAGCTCATTGCAAATTGATTCTGTGCTACCCTGTTGTGAGTTCATTTGGAAACAGATAAAAACAGATGTTGGCAGTCCTGGCAATGGTCATGTATCTGCACCTGCAGAACAATTAATAAGATGGAGTGAGGTGTGACTGTTAGGAACCTAGGAAACTGAGCCAGGCCAGTCTAGACCAGACTGAGTCAGACCACTGGTCCATTCTGCTCAGTATTGTCTACACTGACCGGTAGCAGCTCTGCAGTGTTTCAGAGAGGGGACACCCCCAGACATACCTGGAGATGCCAGAAATGTGAACCTGGGACCTTTTTCATGCAATGCAGTTGTTCTACCACTGAGCCATGGCCCTTCCTCAAAGTAAAAAGGTAAAGGTACCCCTGACCATTAGGTCCAGTCGTGGCCAACTCTGGGGTTGTGGTGCTCATCTCGCTTTATTGGCTGAGGGAGCCGGCGTACAGCTTCCGGGTCATGTGGCCAGTGTGACTAAGCCGCTTCTGGGGAACCAGAGCAGTGCACGGAAACGCTGGTTACCTTCCCGCCGGAGCGGTACCTATTTATCTACTTGTACTTTGACGTGCTTTCGAACTGCTAGGTTGGCAGGAGCAGGGACTGAGCAACAGGAGCTCACCCCGTCGTGGGGATTCGAACAACCGACCTTCTGATCGGCAAGTCCTAGGCTCTGTGGTTTAACCCACAGCGCCACCCACGTCCTCAAAGTATTCCACCACTAATGCACTCTTATTGCTTCAATGACATGTTGCAGAATACGCCCATCAAAGAGCAACCAGTCTGAAGAGGCCCTAAATCATGCATGAGCTGCAAAGCTATAACAAAAGCTTTCAAACAACAACAACCATGCATAGCTGATCGTATTTATAGTATTCAAAGAGAAACATGCAATTATTAGCTTATTGTTCTCGCAGACTGCAAGACCGATCTCTTATTCTTAAGCAAGATCAGCTGTCCATGCTCCACCCTACCTTCCAGCAATGCTTAAGCAAAGCAAAGCAAAAATGGACTGGGAGGGGAATGTGCCTCTGAATGATTTGACAGAACCACAAGTAATACCAGCAACCACAAATAAGTGTTTGGTTTTATCTGCCCAATCTGAAGAATGCTGATGTGGGGAGGACAGGCGTAATTAGGCTCCAACAGTAAATATTTGCCACACATGCGCTAGATTGGAGTTGAACTGAGTGGCAGCTTTAACTGGAACCTGAGCCCCACTAAGTAAACTGAAAATAGTCACTTCCTTGAAAAAGCAATGATGGTTAAATCTAAAATTTCTAACAACTGATTTAAGAGCTTGCAGGAGAACTTTTGAATAATTCCTCGTTAGGTTCTGAGGTGGCGATGAGTGATAAAGTCTAGCTGCTCTGGTAATAGCAGTCTGAATTTGGGTTGGGGAGAGATCTGGTCCAGGGTAACTTTAGTGAACTTGAAGGCCACAATCTAATTCAGCTTGGGTGTGCTTAAACACTATTGCAGGCTTCCTCAACCTCGGCCTTCCAGATGTTTTTGGCTTACAACTCCCATGATCCCTAGCTAGCAGGACCAGTGGTCAGGGATGATGGGAATTGTAGTCTCAAAACATTTGGAGGGTTGAGGTTGAGGAAGCCTGCACTATTGCCTTCAATTGAATTTATGAAGGCATCATGATGTGTTTGACTGTGGCCGACATGTAGTGTGCATTGCATAACAGTTTTGAAAACCGGTGGTCGACCCTGCATTCCTTTTCCTAGGATGAGAAAAGTAGAACATGTGTTATGGGGAAGGATATCACACAGTTTGTGTTAAAAAAAGAGCTTTGAGGAAATTTTAGAGCTGGCAACTGACTTTGAAGAGCCCCCTCCCCCAAAAAAATTGGAACCAAATTTTCCGTGATGCTGCCTTTAATGCAGCTCTGTGTAAAGAATGGTCCAATTTGGGCTGTGCTTCTTTACAATAAAAGCTAGTTCAACCAGATTCACAAAACCCTAATTGCACAGCCCTATGCATGTTTTCTCCACTGAGTTCAATGGGACTTAGGGTGCAATCCTAAACCCTGGTTGGCTGAATTAGAACTATTTTAAGGCTAAACATTTACACACTTGAGAATGAGACCCATTGACCTCATCTGGCTTTGCTTTCAAATGAGCGTGCATAAGTTTGAGTTGCACATCAGCCTTGGCCCTTGTTGTCATATGGTTGGTTGCTACATACTGATTTCACTCTGCAGATACCAATCTCAGTCAAGACATCTTTGATGCTATTTATTTACTGGGAATTAGAAGGGGGTTGAACAGAGGAGGAAATACTCCTTCGGGTCTTAGCCTTACGTTGCTCATGCACCTATTCAATTCCATGCAGCAATATCCCACTGGAGATAATTTGCTAAGCTTTGTTTCCACCTAACTGACCCATAGGATTGAAAATAATCAGTGTGTTCCCATTTGTGTGGGGTCTTTTTCTTTCTTTGTTTTAAATAGGCAACCTTTATACTTTGGGGCAGTTACCGAAATAGGTTATTGAACCCTCTTTGTGTAACCGGCGGAGCTTGTTTTCCTTGGACTTCTCCAGACATGGTTGAAAATACACATTTTCAGATGGGGTTTGAAAAATAGATGGCAAAAGAGACAGGAGAGAAGGTTGCTCTAGATGGAAAGAACAACAGGGTCATGGGGAGATGAGTTTGAGAGGCAGGCTGTTAAGGAGGATGAGAGCACCAGGCATGTCATTAAGGGGGTGAAATTTAATTTTTGCAAATTTCTTCAGTGATGGGGAGGGGTCTTAAAATTATGTTTATTGGAGAGAGGAATTCAAATTTGCTGTTATTTTTGTCATTGGACAACATTTAGGTTGGGAATATGTTTGATTAAAAAGCATATAAACTGATTTCGGGAAACTAAAGAATTTTAATTTTACCTTCTGAAAATGTCAGGTAATGCTAAGTAATAATAATAATAATAATTAAAAATAATAATATTAATATATAACATAACTGCAAGTACTTGGCAGACATTTATAATATTTTCCATGCAATTTTACACACATTTTACTTACCAAGCAAAACTAATGTATACCAATTTAATCAAAACATCTTTCGAATTCCCAAGTCATTTACAACTTTTTAGCACCCCTCATTTGGGGAGTTTTGAAAGTTAAAAAAATTCAACACCCTACTGCTACACTTGCCCAGTTCTCTGAATGTTGACCTCAGGGATGTTGTCTGTACCCTTTGGAATGAGGTCACTGGAGGCTTATATTTTTTGTGATATTATTTTTATTTCCACATATGTACAGGTTGAGCATAGGGGAAAGTACAGCATGACTGTAACTGATGCCCTACATACAGTCCTTCTTATCAGATTTCTTGGGGTACAAAGCCAACCTCTGAAATGCTTTTAAGTTTCCAAACTAAAACATAGCCCCCCATCTCTTTAGAGTCCCATACACACCATTGTTGCAAAGCACATGGCTTACACTAAAGAATATGGGGGAGAAGATGGGGGAAAGTCATGTGTTTTAAATGAGCTTTGAATGTATGCTGTGTATGAAGCCTGACTCTGGGTGTCTCTTGGTCTCTTTCTCACACAGAGACACCTGGATGACATCACCTGCCAGCCAGGAGAGAAAGAAGAAAGGTATGCCCTCAATGGTATGACTACATGACCTGCAAGCTACTTCTGTTGTTTGGGAAGCATCTCTGTTGTTGTTTTATGCTGGGCCCCCTCCTTCTGTTGTCTCTTTCAAGCTCTTTGGGTTATGGGCAAAGCTGTGTTTCCCCTTGGTTTCCATAAAGTGCCTGAATAGAAAATGGAATGGGTTCAAGCCGTCTCACAATAGCTGTCGAAGGATTTCCATTTTCAAGCCTTTTCTATTATTCCCAGGACATGTTGTTAGACACTGTGGCAAACGGTTTAGAAACCATTTTAGCTGGCTGGGAAAAACAAATGGCTTTCAAGGACTATAGCAAAAGCACATGTTTGAGTAGTTTATAGGGCTTTGGCTGAATAATGGGATTAATCTGTATTTTAGAGATTGATAAAAATGATAAATATGCGGCTACTTCCATCAACTGACATTTAAGACGCGTATTTCATTAGCAGATGTCTCGTTAACTGTACAGACAGCAGGAACCAAATCCCATGTTTATGTAATTTGGTAAGTCTAAGAGCCTATGTTCAGGTTCAGACATTTTGCAGAAAGATACTCAGCTAGCAGTAAGTTACTGGATTCCCACAAAGCAATATTCAGATAGCTCTAAGGCTGTGTGCACACATTATCATTTATTCTGGCTTCAGTGCATTCCCACTGCTGGTGTTTGAAGCTGTGTTTACATGATGTTAGCCACAATCCACATCTGTCCTGTAGTTTTGTGAGAAATACTACTGTTGATGTATTTCCCCACAAACCAGCTTCCATTTAATTTAGGCATGTGCAGTAAAGCTGATGTGTGCACATTTGAGACAATGACGACACATGCACAGATGGCAACTGAATGGATGGATGGATGGATGGAATTGAAGTGCAGCTAAACCAAACAGGTAATGCACATCAGGTGAAAACATCTTCACCCTCTCTCTGGTGCGTATGGCAGTTTGCAAATGTGGCTTGAAATACAGCAGCGGGAAACAACTTTACTGCATTGAAAGATGCTACCATGTGCATAGACTAACTTAGAATGCTGTATTATTTTACTGTTGTTAGCCGCTCTGAGCCCAGCTTCGGCTGGGGAGGCCGGGATATAAATAATAATAATAATAATAATAATAATAATAATAATAATAATAATAATAAATTTGCATTAGAACTTAACAGTGCTGAAACTGCAAGAGCAGAACTGCATGTTCATATGTGACCAGTCCTTATGGACTATTTTGGAAAGGTGAAGGTATTTCCCATGTTGGCTTGCATACAAATATCTTACACAGTTCACTATATCAGTCATATACTGGCAATCCAATATGCATAGGGTGGAATAATAGGTTCTCAAGGGACAACCAATTGCATTTACTCAAACTTTTTTTTTTTCCTTCTTTCAGTATTACAGGTTTGGAAGTGCTCAAATCGCAGGTTAAGCTGCAACCTAAGCACACAGTGAAAAGTCAGCACATCCACTTCACCACTTGCTCAACTGCTTGAATTAATTCAGCCAAAAACTTTGGTCATATGAAACAGCCCTTAGGCTGGTAGTGTGTGTCCAGATCCTTCTCATTTAGGCTATGTGCACATTACTGGCTTAGAACGCAGCAAGGTTGTTCTTCTTACAAATTTGGCTTGAAGCAGGTTGGGGGGGGGGGAAATGCATCAACATGCAGCATTTCATTTAAAAAGCCGGGATAGACTTTTTCTTACTATCCTTTTTGAAGGAGATGATGCAAGGAAAATGGAGCAACATTTATTATTCTGGGAATTCCATTCCTTTGTTGGTGAAAACACAGAAAGATTCTGCAACCAAATAGTTTGTTGATCTACAGAAACATTAAAGATGATGAGAGCATATTTTAAGCTGATCGCTCTGTTGAGATGAGATGCTAAATGTCTTGTTGAATCATTTTTTTTCTTTTTTTCTTTTTTTAAAAAAATCTCCATTTCCTGTATGATATGCAATCAGCAAAAGGTGGAAAACTTCTCAACTCCCTCTGAGAGTTTGCTGCTTCTCTTGTTTCAGCTTAATAAAGTGTAATCTAAAGTGCAGCATCAGTAAGGCAATGCTGTTCCATACCCAGCTGTTGGAAGGAGGAGTGGAAAGAAATGTTCTACAGGGATGTTGGAGAAATCCAATGAAATTATAGTAATATTCTAGTGCTTTGAGCATTTGCAGAGAAACCTCTAGTGATGGGTGACCTTCCCCTCTAGCCTTATTTGTTATTAAGTTCTCCTTTCTTTTTCTTTTTTTCAGTACAAGGAGAAAGCTATGAGTCTTTGTAAGAGTCCTCTTCTGGTATGCAATGTTGGGACTTGCATGTACATTGATGGTGCCCTGCAGATGCGCCTGG
Source organism: Podarcis filfolensis (assembly GCF_964270895.1). NCBI lineage: Eukaryota > Metazoa > Chordata > Lepidosauria > Squamata > Lacertidae > Podarcis > Podarcis filfolensis. The sequence goes on along the minus strand of NC_139608.1, from coordinate 33,222,321 downwards.
CGACTTGAGATTTGCAACTAGATTTGTATCTCGTTTATTATTTCTTTGGTGTGCGCACAGCAGAGATGGGGGAAAACCTGATCTTATTCACACTTCCTGAAATAATGCATGACCTGAGACACATTTGAAATGTAAATATTCTTTCGCTGTGAACCACAATGAGTAGTTTCCCCCTTGCCTTTCTAGAAGTAAAGTTAAACACCAGTAATTCAAACCTTGGATGTTTGGAACATAGGTGTCAGGTGTGCGTGCAGGAGCCAGGCCCTATGACCAGTAGGACTTTGCAGGACTGGGGCCTTCCTAAGTTTGTTCTGACGAGGCAAGGCACACCAACCTTGGTAACTCACAGCACCTGGTGGCAAGAGCTGGGAAGGGATATAAGGTCAGCATTTCCCTTCAGCTCTTTGCCACAGCAACATGCTTCCTGCCTTGCTGTGTTTGGCTTCTTGCTTCTTGACCCTCGGCTTCTTGACTCCCGGCTCTCTGACCCTCGGACTCTTGGCTTTCTGACTCATGGCTTCTGGACTCCCGTTCCTGCTCCCCCCCACCATCTTGCCCCCGGTCCTGATGTCCCCAGCCAGGACTTCGATCACCCATGAACCAGACCATGACAGTAGGTACTGATGGTCAGTAGATTCTTGATGGTTTGAATTTTTAAGGGTTGCATTAAATGTAGCACTAAGTCACACTTTGCACAAGCAGAGCAATTTCTGATTGTGCAATGGGGCTTTCTCCTCCCTCCTCTCTTCCCATGCAGCCCCTCAATCTGGGTTTTCCTTCAAGGCTCTGGAACAGGCTTGGGGATGGCAAGGGGAGGAGCTGGGGATGACCCCATCACACAAGTGAATGTCATGCTGCTCACACATTTATTTAGCTGAATATCTAATTAATTATCTGAATGGTTTCATTTCCCTATCCCATACAAGCCCCCAGCCCCCACTTTCAAGGCCCTGTTGTGTGCCTACTTAGGCTGGTGTGCATATGAGAGAGGCACCACTGCCTCATTGGTGCCCCACATCATACAAATATTTGAGCAGGTCTTGAAGACCTGTTGATTCTCTGTGGCTTTTCCTGAATGATTTAATGGGGCAATTGGTGAGATGTTTTTCTTCTGATGATAAGGTATTTTACTGGGTTAGCTTTTTTAATGGGAATAGCCACAAAGTCGCATTAAGGATGTCCACTGTGACACTAAAAGAAATGTTTCTATGGGAATCATTTCTCTAATCAGTAACTGGGAGGTCCACTTTCCTGCTAGCAGGGAACAAATGCATTAGTCCACAAGTGGCACTTGCCGTCAGGAAGCATCTCTCAACTGCACAGGGATGTGGGAAGGATCTCTTGCATGGAAATGGCTTGGGTAAACATACAGAGGCCCCTTTCTTCCTTACCACCACATTGTTCCAAGTTACCATTTGCAACCAGTTTTATCTTGGGAATGAAACACGAAATAACTCCAGCAAAGCCAACACAGAAAATATGCAACGCCATACGGTATGCTAAAATCTACTAGAATTGTTGTTTTAGATCTGTTCTGTGTTAGAGAACAGAAGCTCCTGGTCTTTTCCTTACATCAGTGATTCAACTGTTAATCTCATGTTTCCTGTTTGCTTGCTTTAAACACCCACTCCGATGACATATCTGAGTAACTAACTCACTGGAGACAGATTGGTCCCAACACACAACTTGGTCCCAACACAAGGGTTTCTGCATCTCGGGTTGGTCGATCCTGTGGTCTAGCTAGGACTGGTGTCACAAAATGAAGCTTAACTCCAGTGCAACAAAGGATTTGAATTACACTCCTTCAACATCAAAGTCAAAATCATAAAATATTAGCATTAGAAAGAAGAGCTGACACAGCAATAGGTGTCATAGCTGCAGGTTCCTCACACCTAGTTTAAGTCTTAAATATTGTGACACATATATTTGCTCACAGTTGAGCTGCACCATCAGTTTGGTAATCCCAAAGCTTCTGTTTTTTCTGACCCAGAAGGAAAAGAAAGATGAAGTGAAGAGTTAACGTTTTCAATTAGCATTCTCAGTACAAAATGGTTTTATCATGCAGCTGGGCAAGATAACAGCAAGTGGGTTTGGTACGAAGATTGTTGAGGGGAAAAAAAGATTGTTTCTATGGCAGTGAAAATACTTAAAAACATTTCTTGTGGACAAAGCATCGGATCTGACAAAACCACTGCAGGTTTTAGTAAATGATGCCTGTGATTCTGGAACTATATTCTGATTTTACAGAATATGACAGCATATTTTGGCTCAAAATATTCTCTTGGGGGGGAAAGTGATGGCAATCCTAGCTGCCTTCCTTTTCCTGACCTAAATATTGGTTCTTATGCAATGCATTAAAACAACAAGAAGAGTGGGTATAACAAACACACAAGTCATCTTTGCATAATGAAAAATAAACAATTTTGTTTCTACTTATGCCTAAAAAGGTATCATACAGATAATGCAATCCAATTCTGAAAACAAACCTGTCTGTTTTTTAATTAATGGGCTTGCCATCAGATAACTCAACCACCCCAAAAGCAAACTTATCTGTACAATGGTTAAGTAGAAGCACCATTCATGCACAAGTGCATAGAATAAGAACCACGGATGTGCAAGGGCACAGATGATTTTTTTAAAGTACTAAAATATTGTGAGCAAATTTTGTGGCATGAGCCATCTGCCCATGTGTTCAGCTACATGCATGGGAGAGGATTTTCCAACACATTCACAGGTGTTGTGTCCTATGGGTACTTCCCATTTGTAGATCCAGCTGTCTCCAGGAGATCTGTGCCAGGCATGTGCAGTGATACTCTGGCAACTGTCTCCTAATGAAATACTAAAGGCAGAGGGAAGGAAGGAAGGTAGGAAATGAGAATGAAGGAAGAGGGGAAATTGACACCTGATGCCCTTTTAAATGTGTTGGGGGGATTATTGGATTATTGCTGTTCTTATTTTTACTATGGGTTTTGTGGTTTTTATATCATAATTTTATGTTGTGAAACGCCCTGAGATCTGAGGGTGAAGGTCAGTATGTAAATTTAAATGATAATGCCAAGTTCACTTTTGAAAGAACCATCAGAGGAGTCAACAAGTTTTTACCACTGTTAGTGTAGTGTAAAAACAATAAAAACCTAACTTTTAAAATGATAATTTCCTTCAACAGAATGTTTACATGGTGACATGTATGGCAGGGAGGGGAGGGGGGAATAAAGGATAACCATGGGTTGTTTTTTTAAAACAGCAACTAATTTTACAAAGTCTAAAGATGTTCTAACCAAAACAATCTGCTGATAACTGCCTTGTCTACATTCTTTTTCTGCAATCCACCTGACATTTTACATGTTCTCAAAGATAAACTCTCTGGATTGCCAAAAATTGCAGCAAAAGGTGAAGGCTACCTCTTGTTGTACGGAGTGTTGTACAATTATGTCAGGATTACTCATCACATTCTTCCTATTCTGTGTCCACGGCCTTGATGTTTTCCTTGTACTATGCCTTCTTCCAAGAAATTCTAGCCAAAGCAATAGGTTTTAGCAGGTAAATCTGCCCATCATTTCTTTATCACCCCTCCTTCCTCTACTGCCCTAAAGGTGCTCCTGGCTCAGCTTGAAGATTTAAGATAATTAATTAGTACATCCCAATTTATCTGTCTAGGTCCCAGGCGCAGACACAGCAACGCAAATTTTATTTTAGATAAAAACCTGTTGCTTGTTTCTTTCCCACCTGTGGGTGTTTTTACTGCAGAAGAGCTCATATTTTACAGAAAGAGAAAATGGTGGGTGGTCCCATTTATTATTAAGAATGTAAGAACATAAGATAAGCCTGCTTGACCAGGTCAATGGCCCATCTAGTCCAGCCCCCTCTTCTCACTGTCACTGACCGGATGCTTGTAGGAAGAATGCAAGCTGGACATGAACACAACAGCCCACTGCACACCTGTGAATCCCAGAAGCTGTTATTCACTAGCATGTTGCCTCTGACAGTGGAGACAGAAGATAACTGCAATGGCTAGTAGCCATAAAAAATATTATTATTATTATTATTTATTATTATTATTATTATTATTATTATTATTATTATTAATCGACAGCCGATTCCTCTTTTAAAGCCATCCAAGTTGGCGGCTATCACTGCCTTCTGTGGGAGCAAGTTCCATATTATTTTCCGTAGGAAAATTAAACAACAACAACAACAACAACATTTATACCTCACCCATCTGGCTAGGTTTCCCCAGCCACTCTAGGCAGTTTCCAACAGAATATTAAAATACAATAACCTATTAAACATTAAAAGCTTCCCTAAACAGGGCTGCCTTCAGATGTCTTCTAAAAGTCTGGTAGTTGTTTTTCTCTTTGACATCTGATGGGAGGGCATTCCACAGGGCAGGTGCCACTACCGAGAAGGCCCTCTGCCTGGTTCCCTGTAACTTGGCTTCTCGCAGTGAGGGAACCGCCAGAAGGCCCTCGGCACTGGACCTCAGTGTCCGGGCAGAACGATGGGGGTGGAGATGCTCCTTCAGGTATACTGGACTGAGGCTGTTTAGGGCTTTAAAGGTCAGCACCAACACTTTTAATTGTGCTTGGAAACGTACTGGGAGCCAGTGTAGGTCTTTCAAGACCGGTGTTATGTGGTCTCGTTGGCCACTCCCAGTCAGCAGTCTAGCTGCTGCATTCTAGATTAGTTGTAGCTTCCAGGTCATCTGAGAGTGAAATGAGGTTCGGCTTTTTAAATGTGTACTTTATTGAATTCCTCCTCCATTCCTATCCACCACTGAGGTCAAACAACTTGTGTCTCCATCTCTGCTACAAATGTGCCGGTGACTCATATTGTTATGAGTTTGTGGGGGTGGGGAAAAAATAGGCTGCATGCAAATCCTTCTAATCCCCGGATCCAGCTAGTGTTAAAATATAAGCCAAGCTAGTTTCCTGTGTTGAGGTGATCAGCTGGGTGATGGGTCAAAGGAAGAGGATCTGCGTGAGACAGCAAAGGGGTGGGACCCCTCCCTCCCTGGACTCAGAGATAGTGTGAAGGACGAAGCCCAAGTTTAGAGTTGAGAGTTTGTCAGTGATGTGACCTAGTAGAAAAGCAGCAAGAGAGAATCCGGTTCCACTTGTTGTTGCATGTCACCCCAATCTCCAAGCGGTATGAGATTCTAGACACTAACCCAATAAAAATCACTTTGGGGGAAAAAAAAAACTGTAAGTAAGCTGTAGTTATTTTAATTTTTTTAGACTTTCAGTGTAGATTCTGCTAAACTGCAAGCAGCAGTTCTGTGGGTGAGAAATGAGTGAGAAAGGGGGCACTGATGTGGAATCCTTGTGCAATGACCCACATCACTACCAGCTGTTGACACACAACTGCCCTACTAATGAAAATATTTGCATTCTTCATCTCCTCCCCTGTTTAATCTGATTCTCTCTGTCTTTGAAAATAAGCTTCTGTGTGGGTTTTTTTTTAACCTCAAGGACAACATGAACCAATGCCATCTGCAGAATTTGCAGCTGAGCAGGGGCAGATCTAGTATGAAACGAATGAAGCTTCAGTTTCAGAGTCCCTCATTCTGGAGGGACCCCAGAAGCATCTTTGGTTCCAGTTACTTAACAATTTTGATTCTAGTAGACCCATTTTCAGTCATACAATTCAAATTGATTTTATTGTTTTTGCTGTGTGTACTTCAACAATCCCAAAGTTTGAGTGTTGGCAGTGGTGAACTGTCATGGAACAATCCCATTGAAGAAGATAACAGTGGTTAACCAGACCTTGTTGCTGGTTTTGAAGGGACCCCCGCGCCATAACATTTCAAGCTTCAGGGCTCCCAAAATGTAGGTCTACCACTGCAGCTGACTTGTTTAGGATCCTATAAGCAACATGGAACTCAAGAAATAGAGTGAAAAGCTAAGGAGCTGGTTTTATAGATGGAACAGAAAGAAACAATGGTGGTTCATATTGCCACAAGTAGTATCCTCATAAAATGAATAAAATTATGAAATGCTGCACTCTGAGGAGAAAGTGATTAGACAGAAGTTTTTCTCCATGTTGCATAATACTAGAACTTGGGGACATCTAGTGAACTTGATCACTGGAAGATTTAAAGCAGAGAAAAGAAAGTCCTTCTTCACACAACAGTGACTATGGAACTCACTACCACAAGATGCATGGTGGCCACCAACTTAGATTGCTTTAAAAGGGGATTAGACAAATTCATGGAGGACAAGGCCATCACTGGCTACTAGTCATGATGGCCGTGTACTATCACCACTAATGGAGGCAGTATAACTCTGAATATTAGTTACTAGCAATCGCAAGTGGCCAGAGCGGTATTGTGCTCATGTCCTGCTTGTGGGTTTCTGGTTGGTCAATGAGAAAACAGGATGCTGGAGTAATGGCCTTTGGTCTGACCATCAAGGGCCTTCTTGTGTTAACAGGCATATTTATGATCACCTCCCTAGAAAAGTTACACCACATTCTCTAGAAGTGACTAGTTTAAACTATTCATCTTCTCTTTTAAATCAAGTCATGCTACATTAAGTCACACCAAGTCATGTGATCAATTTTTCGAACAGAGGAAGCTGTCTTATATGGAGGCACAGCATAGGTCCATCAAGTCCAGTGTCCAGTATTATTTCTCCTGACTGGCAACAGCTCTTCAAGTTGACAAGCCAGCGGAAAAGACCATTGATGACACTAACCCATCTTGCCATTAGTATCCATTACAGAGCTTCTGAAATTCCTTTGGGCATTATAATGTTTAGAAAACTAATACAGTGGTACCTCGGGTTAAGAACTTAATTCGTTCTGGAGGTCTGTTCTTAACCTGAAACTGTTCTTAACCTGAAGCACCACTTTAGCTAATAGGGCCTCCGGCTGCTGTCGCACCGCCGGAGCACAATTTCTGTTCACATCCTGAAGCAAAGTTCTTAGCCCGAAGTAATATTCCTGGGTTAGCGGAGTCTGTAACCTGAAGCGTATGTAACCTGAAGCGTATGTAACCTGAGGTACCATGGTATAAGTTACATATTGAGAAGAGTGCAAAAGCTATACTGATGTATATCATCATAAGAAGTTTCACATTAACATGTGGATTTAAAATCAAGTATTTAGAAATAGTTCATTTTTAATCTCTGATTACACGGAAGCATGAGATCATGTAACCAATAAATTCCTAGCACAGCTTAATGTTCAGCATTTGATGAAACCAAGGTTAGGCTTGCACAAAAATCATTTGCTCCTTCAGGCTGTTATCACTTTTCAGTGCAGGAAACAACAGACAGATAAAACTATTCAGGCCTTCATTATTTGCTGCAGAACCCATCCTTGGGAAAATCAAATGTACTTGGTGTTCACACAACAAGTACTTGCCATCTATCCGTACACACAGAGAGACTCCTTTTGGATTGCTTGAGTGGGCCTTGAGAATTAAACTGAAGACAAAGCTGCATTAAAACAGTGACAACAGCCCAGCTTGCCATTCTCATGCTGAAAACTGAAAGCATCCCACACAATGCATGACATAATCAAGGTCTTCTTCTCTATGTCCCACATGCCACACACAAAGCTCTTGCCAGTTTCCTCTTAATGGTGTAGCAGACAAAAGATGACATTGCTAAGAGACCGTGGCTCATACCCCAGATCAGATTAGATTCTATGGAAGATCTTAATTAACATTCTGCATGTATTTTGCATGTTTACATGCTTTATTTTTTAAAAAAATACATTACAATTTACACTAGCCTTCTCCAACACAGAGATGTCCAGAAATTTTGGACTACAGCTCCCATCACCGCCATCCATCACAACTGTGCTGGCAGGGACATTTGGGACTTGCAGTCTAAGACATCAGGAGGGCATTGGGCATGGCTGATCTAGCTGATTTGAATTTTGCAGATGCCTAACTAGCCTTGCACATGAGTCAATGTATCCCAATCACAGTTGAAAACAATGTATTTCAAACCAGAACTCTATCCCCCACCCCATCCCTGCTCACCAAATGTCCTAAATTGTTATCTAGATGTATGTGGAACTATTCACAAAATCAGTTTGACTCTCTCAGTTTAGTTTAGCAATTCTGTAGAAGAAAAGGGGGGACTGTAATATTAACAAGTGCCTGTGTAGATAGGGTCATTAGGTCATGTTCCCCAGGGATGTAACTTCACTAACAAAGCAAAGCTATTAGGGATTTCCAGAACCATATACTGTATTTTTCACTCCATAAGACGCACCTACTTTTTAGAGGGGGAATGCAAGAAAAAAAAATTCTTTAAAGGGAGTGCTGAGCAGAGCCTGTATGCACCCCAGGCTCTGCTTAGTTCTCCCTTTCACGAGCCGCAAGGAACGTGTGTGCGGCGCTTGCAGGCTTTTCCCCGAGGAGGGGAAAGGGACAGAACTGTGCGCTCTGTCCCTTCCCCCACCTCCCGCAAAAGCAGGGGATAGGAATGAAGGCTCCCCGCTGCCCTGCGGAGGCTTCGCGCGGCTAAGCTAGGGGGAGCGCTGCGCAGCACTCGCTCTAGCTGTTCTGGCTTCTGGGATAGCCGCGCAGCCTGCATTCACTCCATAAGACGCACACACATTTCCCCTTACTTTTTAGCAGGGAAAAAGTGTGTCTTACAGAGCGAAAAATACGGGACACTCTGCTCTGAAGATCACATCTTGAAAGCAAGTTCTAAGAGGCTTGATAGTGCGGTAGGAGTGGGATGAAAGTCAATCTGAACTGCTTTTTTGTTGTCATGATCCCACACTGAACTATGTGCATTCAAATCTATTGATTTCATTCAACGCTGCATTGCCTTTGGCTCTATTATTCATTTCTTCCTATATACATTTAAAAAATGCAAGTCTTGGCTGATGGTGAAAAGGGTGCTTAATAGTTGCAATGTGTAGGAAGAGGAAGATGCAGAAGGCTACCCTGTAGGTGGTTTGTGTGCAAGGTGTGAGTGAGGAACCTGTGGTCTTCCAGATGTTGTTGAACTCCAACTCCCATCAGCCTCAGCCAGCATTGCTGATAATCAGGGATGGTGGGAGTTGTAGTCCAACAACACCTGGAGGACCTCAGGTTTCCCATTTCTGCACTACACCACAGTAGCTCTTGTTACTTCTTCTACTTCTACTTCCCCTTTCCTAAGTCTTTCTTTTACATTTAATAGAAACTGCAAATCCAGGACCTAATGGGCTTCATTCTGCTGCCATTCTGCTATATTTCCTTTCGCCACCATATCAGTATCACATTTGGAGTCTGCGAACAGGTGCACCATTTTTTTTAAAAAAAAAATAAACCTGATCCTGAGGGGTCATTCAGCTGGGTTTTGTATCTGTTGTCACCTTCCTCTTTGCCACTCAATACCTTGAGCTGAGTGCAGCACGTTTGATCTCCATTTGTTTCAAACTGCCTGGCATGCGTAGGAAAAAAGCAAAGATGTCTTATGAGAGTTTGTAGTATTTCAGGGGAGATGTGGACAGAGATGTAGGCAGCCTTAGGTAAAACAGAAAGGTACTTTTGCATTTTCTTCCCTAATATCAAGAAATTCTCAGGTTGCTTATTTTTTATCAAGTGGAAATGGGGCAGGTTAAGCGAATTGGTTCTTAGGATAGATCTCAAAGGTTACAAATGAGAGGAATTTAGATTATGCAGGCACTGTAGGTTAACTTGTGTAATTTTCCTAGTTGAATTATATTTAAAGTGTCTTGACCACCTCTGAGTTTTAAAAAAATTAAAATGCACTGGCAGCCAAGAGAACAGTATATGGGGTGAAAAAGAGGAGGGTATTTTAGGGAATCCAGATAAGCTCCCTCACACTTTTAAAGCACATGCAAGAAGACTCTGAGGACTAATCCCAACCTCCCATCATTATTCATGCCAGCCACCGCCACCCACCATCTGTGCATCTGGTGAGCATGAGAAGGGGTTCCACAGTATGTGCATTCCAATGCAAGGGTAGATTCTGGGCCAATCAATATTACCCTTTACACAGAGAGTCCCTACATGTGTACACCAGTATGTCTTCAGCTAGAAGATGGAAGATATAACGGTGTTCAACTATTTTGCACCAGTTGCACTGTCTGCAAATTTTATTCCAGGCTCAGCTCTAGATGCTAGTTTTAAACTTACAGAGTTGTACATACCTCAAGGACAGTCTCTCCCTATATGAACTCACTTGACTGTTGAGGAGCAATAATCAGACTTTCATATACTACAAGTGTAATGACTGCCAGCTCAGATTAGATCACTTACACTTGTCCTTTTGACACTATGGGACCTTGTACCAGGTAGGTAAAGGTTAGGATACATACCTGATTGTTGGTGATCATTGTTGCCTTTGGCATTTTTGTTTTATTATTGTATTTATACCCCACCTTTTCTTCTCATGGAGCTCAATGTAGTGTACATGCCCCCCTCCATATTATCCTCTCAACACCCCTGCGAGGAAGGAGTTCCTCACTTCCTTGGATGGTTGGTTCATAATTTATTGACCCAACTGCTGAACACATGCAAACAGTCTGCGTACACCCAATACATTTTAAGCACACACCCTTGTAAGTTTATTATGGGTGCTGGGAATGATATCTCTATGAGGGCTACAGTTCCCAGGATTCTTGGCATGTATTTTAAATGTGTTTTAACTGTATTGTGTGTGTGCAGCCAAAGTTGGAGGGCCCAGTCTCCCAAGAATGTATGCTGCTCAAGTTCAAGTTCAATGTTGAAGAGAAGTGAATTATATTCAGAACCAGGAAGACTCCGGGCAACTCATGAAAAGCTGCATATTGGGATCCTGGTGGGTTACATTTTAACACTACTTTTCTCTCCTGATCTGAAATTTCAAGCGAAATCAGATCATTCTATTTTATCTGGAAAGTTACTTAAAACAGTTTCATTCTGAACTGAAGGGAGTAGGTTTACTTTCTCAAAGTATGTTTCTAATTTATGTTTGAAAAAAATATTTCCATTGTGCCATATATGCAGTAACTTAAAACCGAAATGAAAGGATTAATATTAGAAGGTTGCAGAATGGTTTGAATTAAATTCAGGTAGTGGGAAAGACGGCTATATTTAGTGAATCCAAACTTGTGGAACTTTTGGGTCAAGAGGAAAAATTAAGTAAAACAATTCTTACCTGTAAACGTTGCAGTAGCATGGGGGGGGGGATATGAATGATTTTGTGTACTAGGTTATCCATTTGGCAAAACCTCCCATTACTTTTCTTCAACCTGTGGAAAAATAAAACAGTCAATTATGACAATGCTTCACTGCTTTGTTGATGAGGGCTTCTAAGATCTCTTGCCAAATTGTAGGAATATATATATATATCCATATACCAAGGTGGTAATATCATTGACATGACAAATCCATGCTAGTCACATTGCTGGCTCATTATAATAAAAGCATTATCTATTTCCAGACTTTAGTTTATTTTTAGCATGGAAATTTTGAAATCTTCACCGTCCAACAATAAACTAGAAAATCTTCATCAACAACCACAGAGCTGTTTATTGCACCAAGTAATTTGGGAGTTCATGGAATTTTGGGTATTCTGGAAACTAGAAAAAGCATGGCTATAATTTTCAGAAACTGGTGTTGTTTAGATCTGTATACTGACCAGGTCACCCTTATATTTCCCTTCCTGCTTGCCTAGGGTTTAGGCTGAGTTGAGACTCTTCACATGGAAGAGAATATTCCTGTGTCAGTTGAGTCAATATTTGTGAGTGTTTCAGAGTTATAATCTTCCAAATTATATATACTGTTATTGTGGGAAAGTGGCATATAAGTAATCAGTCAATCAATCAATCAATCTTAACCCCCTCTAGCAGTGCAGAACAAGGGTGAGAATTGCATGCTTATTTTCCTCAAAACCCCTTCATAAATGAAATTTATAATCTGTGAAATGGATCAATTACCTCCATTGCCTGAATTTCACAAAGCAAAACTCTTTGCTGATTTTCAAAAAATATTGCTTTCCTTCAAATTACAATAAAACAAAGCGCCTTTGGATATTTTTGTAAATATTTATTCTGTGAACTGCCCTGAGATCTCCAGGTATAGGGTGGTATATAAATTCAATAAACAACAACAACAACAAATATTGCATATTTTAATTTACAAGAACATCTATACACTATCAGAAGAAGGAGGAGGAAGAGCAGTAGAGAAAGAGTGGCTATTGTTTTCTTTCTCATCGTTCCTCTGGTTGTGTTGCTGTTATTCTGTTTCATTCTGATTCTCTTGACTGTTTTTGCTGGTTTTAATCTGATTATGTGCTTGTTTATTATTGTAGTCTTTCAGTAGAGGACCGCATGGTGGTGTGGCAGTGCTCACCTGACTTCGATAGCTGAGTCGCTGCCGCTTACCAGGAGGAAGAAGGGGGAGGTGGGAGATGGTGGAGAGGTCAGTGTGGTGCAAATGCACCAGCAGTGCCAATCTGATGCTTCTGCTAGTATGTTTGCATTTGGAAGGTGGGATACAAATTTTAAAAAACAAAATTACAGTTTCCTAGATTTCCCCTGGGAAGATGGATTGCTAGTTACCCACCCTGGGAATCATTGTTTTGTGAAGGGAAGACAGGTTTCCCAACAACTCTTAGCACCCTTAACAAACTACAGTTCTCAGGTTTATTTGGGGGAAATAATGACTGTGTAAAGTGGTATGTTAGGGACGTGGGTGGCGCTGTGTGTTAAACCACAGAGCCTAGGACTTGGCAATCAGAAGGTCGGTGGTTCGAATCCCCGCAATGGGGTGAGCTCCTGTTGCTCAGTCCCTGCTCCTGCCAACCTAGCAGTTCGAAAGCACGTCAAAGTGCAAGTAGATAAATAGGGACCGCTCCAGCGGGAAGGTAAACGGCGTTTCCGTGCACTGCTCTGGTTCACCAGAAGCGGCTTAATCATGCTGGCCACATGACCCGGAAGCTGTATGCCAGCTCCCTCGGCCAGTAAAGCGAGATGAGCGCCGCAACCCCAGAGTCGGTCACAACTGGACCTAATGGTCAGGGGTCCCTTTACCTTTACCTAAAGTGGTATGTTACTGCTTTAAATGTATGGTGTAGATGGGACCCCAGAGAGCACACTGCTATGACATGGCACTACGATCCATATCTCTAAAATAGTAACCAAGGTCAGTTGTTCTGAAGCACCAATGACTCCACTATAAAAGCTTGCCAAATGTGGCAGCTTATAATTTTATTTATTTTCTTTTTCAAGGAGCAATCTAATTCTGTCAAGGTTATGGAGGGGGATCGCAGCTTGAAGACATGACAGGAAATAAGACATAACGTAAGTCTGCCCAGCTGACTTTACGTTGTAGTTTTCGATGCGGCTTATGGGTAGGCAGATGTGGAAAATTCAGTAGATGCTTTTTGTGAGAATGTTCAGCACAAGGATCTAAGTGGCACAAGACGTTTACCAGTACCCATCTCAGCTAAATCACTGCCCCTCTTTTGCTTAGGAATGGGTGAACTCACCATATCATAAATTGCAATTAATTTACCAAGTTATAAATTCAACTTTACAAATTGGATTATGAGCTTTCAAAATACTATGCATGCACATCAATGTGCATGAGTCAATGTTGGAAAGGTGCTGTTTGTAGAATATGCAAAAACACAGCTTCGCGGCCTTGGTTTGGTGTGCAGAGCTGCATTTTGTGCTGCTATAGAACATGACTCCATGAAATACTTGTTTTTATTTAAACGCCTAAGTTCAAATGTAGAAATATGAGATGCAATACTTGTGGAAACAAGTTATGATATCGTATGATGATAAAATTCTGCCTGTTCCTGATCATTTGGTTGAGACTGGGTAAGCAAATTAGCACACTTTTTTTTAATTCATGGGCATCACAAAATAGCTGTTTAAGTCATACTGAAGGAGAACTTGACTGGACTTTGTGAATAGAGGGCACAATTCTGTACCGATTTACCTGTGAGTAAGCCCTGTTGGACTCAGTGGGAAATATCTTTGAGTGGACATGTGAATTGTTAATGGGAATGTTTGAGCGAACAAAGTTGTCGTAACTACTAGCACAACCCTCTGTTCTCTCTGAAGTAAATCCCATTGCATTTAATGGTCTTTACTCTCAGGAAATTGACTTTAGGATTGCAGCCTGAGAGTCTTAACAAAATGTTATCCTGTCCAATTTCAGCTCCAGGAACATTTTTGTGATAAATGTTTGCCTGCCATTTACAGCCAGATGTCTATTATTAGATTTTCATTACAATATACTGCAAGTGATTTGGGGCCTGAATGAATGACACTTTTAACTCTTATGGGAATGATACGGAATATGACATCATGTAATACTTTTTCTGATAAGTTAGAAATTATCCATGCATGGCTCTCTCTTTTTTTACAACTGGTTGTGTAATATCCTAAAACTTAATTACATATGGCCAAGAAATAACTAGTTGGCTGATAATTAACATTTTAGTGTCTAGTGTTAAATCTTTACTAAGCACAACATTATCTAGTAAAGTGAAACAGATGATAATAACTTCCAGTGATTTAAGATTTTTTTTTAAAAGATGTTGATTTTAAAGGAGTTTGAAAACAACAACCCAAAGCCAAATTTGTTGAGCTTACTTGTTCGACATGCAACATTATAAAAATTCATACAATAGTAGTCTTACTATATTAAAAAATGTAAGATGCCAACAGGTTTCAGCGAAAAAGACTAGTACAGTGGTACCTCAGGTTAAGTACTTAATTTGTTCCGGAGGTCCGTACTTAACCTGAAACTGTTCTCAACCTGAAGCATCACTTTAGCTAATGGGGCCTCCTGCCGCTGCCGCTGCACGATTTCTGTTCTCATCCTGAAGCAAAGTTCTTAACCCGAGGTAATATTTCTGGGTTAGCGGAGTCTGTAACTTGAAGCGTATGTAACCTGAGGTACCACTGTATGCACGTAACACCACTGAAATCGATGAAACTTCAAAACAGAGGGAGCTATTCTGTGGCCCTCCAGATGTTGCTGTAGTATAGCTCCCATGATTCTGGATCAATGATCATATTGAAACAGGGTTGAGAAAATGAAAAGTGGGCTTGGTACTTGTATGGGACAGAAAGAAGCATATCTAAGGTGTTCTATTGGGGGGGTGATGGGGGTTGGCGAGTAGCAAATGGGGAGTCCACTTGTGCTTAATAAGATGGATTCCAATTGCTTCACTTCCAGAATAATTTTGAGGTTGTCTTCTGATGGGGAAATCCTTCTTGAAAAATCATATTGATGGAGGCTTAGAGAATGTTAGCTGTCTCATTCTTATTCCCCATGCCAATGTAGGAAGCTGAGCCCAATCAAACACTATGGGTTCGGGAGACGACATGTTCTCGTTTCCATGCAACAAATCACTGGTACTGCTCTCACTGCTATGAGAAAGGAAATAGTGACTCAGGCTTGTGACTTTTTGCCAAGTTCTATTGCTCTCATAAATCATAGTAGTGTTGCCAGATTTTGAAGGGCAGCTGGGCCATATATTAGTGTCTTCCCATCTCAGGTTTTGTAGATGGGTTTTGCTGGGAATGATGGTTCCAGCATTCTCAGTGCAGCACCCTAAGTGACGACTTTGTGGGTTGTGCTGATTAACATTGGGATTTCATAAATAACAAATTGATGTTTAGTCACAGGTAAAAGGCTTCTCTTTAGACATGTGTTTGGTATCTTCTACATGAGGCTCCCCCCAACCGCTCATGCTATAAATCAGGAACAGGGAACCTGTGTGCATTCAGATGCTGTTGAACCACAACCACCACCCCCTGACCATTGACCATGCTGGCTGGGACTGTTGGGAGCTGAAGTCCAACAACATCTGGAGGACCAAAGTTTCCCCATCCCTGCTATAAACAATATAACATTTTTACAGTAATCTCATTTGTCAGCATAGGCCTTAAACACCAGTTGTAATTAATAGATTTAGGGTTGCTTCCAATGGAATGTTTTGCACCTATGGTTTGCTTATTAAACCACACATATGAGTGCCTACATTCTGAAAAGTGATGTGGCAATTAGAATTAGTCACGCATGTAACTTTTCCAGAGCTGAATCCATGACTTCTCACTTCTCTCAAAGGCAAATTCTATGAATATTCCATGTTGCCTATTTGACTCAGTATAAAACAACTCAACCAATGGAAGTTAGAAACTTCTTCAATGCCACCTAGCTGCTCTGTATCGAGGGGTGGGGGGCAAAGGGGGAGATGTCCCAGGTGGCAGGTTAGGGGGTCAGAGGGACAGCCCCCCCCTTCCAGAGAGAGAGAGAGAATTCAGAATTAAGAGGAGGGAAGTGGAAGTGCAGAACTTTGCCCCCTACAGTAGAATTTTGAGCACTGCCATCTATAGTGCCAGGACGTGGGTGGCGCTGTGGGTTAAACCACAGAGCCTAGGACTTGCCAATCAGAAGGTCGGCGGTTCGAATCCCCGCGACAGGGTGAGCTCCCGTTGCTCGGTCCCTGCTCCTGCCAACCTAGCAGTTCGAAAGCAAGTCAAAGTGCAAGTAGATAAATAGCGGGAAGGTAAACGGCGTTTGCCAGAAGCAGCTTAGTCATGCTGGCCACATGACCCAGAAGCTGTACACCGGCTCCCTTGGCCAATAAAGCAAGATGAGCGCTGCAACCCCAGAGTCGGTCACGACTGGACCTAATGGTCAGGGTCCAGTTACCTTTACCTATCTATAGTGCCAATAATTTATAGTGCCAATAATTATATGTGGCATGGGCTTTGGTTAAAAAAAATCCTAATGTTAGTGTTCTCCATTCCTCTCCCTCCACACACACACACACACACACACACACACACACACACACACACCTTTAAAGGCACAAACAATTTTGTGTTTTGTGTTAGTACACTAGTGGTATGCCTGCTTGATATGCCAGTCAAGGGAATACCAACACTACATGCAAAAGGGCCAGTGCATATAGTAAATCATGATGGGGCACTTATGAAATATGCCCTGTCTCCTGTGTATGTTACATAACATCAGATCAATGTCAGATTCATCCATATTTTAATTCTGTGAGGAATTCAAGCTGTCTAGAGATTCAGATATTGTCTTAGCACCATGCCTACTGATATAACCAGGAAAATGTGGGTATGATAATGGCATGGCCAGGTACCTTAAGAAATTATAACTCAATATCCATCACTGTAGATATTGGGGTATTCATCACGTTGGATTGTTTCCATTGGTCTAAACCTAGAAAAGCTTAGGAACAGGTCAAAACTTGATCCATAGACTTTAATAAGCACACATAAATAGTTAAATTCAATAAGAATGAATGCTATGCAAGGATATTACACAATGGTACACTTGTGTGGAGTGATTGCTCATTGACTTCATATGAGAAACCACGCCAATGCTTCAAGATAAACAGCTTGGTTGCCCCAGTGCTGATGTGAACTCTGGATTTTGTTATATGCTTTGTTCCAACTTATTCCTTCCATTTCCTGGAAGAGCAGGAAAGAGAGATGTGTGAGCAAGAACATGACTACTGGTAAAGACTAGGTAAGCCAGGAAAACAGAGTCTGAAGAATGAACCTGCTTCCTTAATTATCATATGAGCATTTACATTCAGGATGTTCCCGAAGGCCAGTTGCTGGGACTCACAAGTGGGGAGGGTGTTTTTGCACTGAGGTTCTGCATTTGGGCTCCCCATGGGCATCTGGTTGGCCACTGTGAGCAAAGGATGCTGGACTAGATGGGCCATTGGCCTGAGCCTGCAGGGTTTTACTAATGTTCTTATAACAATAGCAGTTTCAACCAGGATTGGGAAGAAACGTGTGGTGCCTTTCAGTTGTGATGTACAACCTGTGTGGTGTAGTGGTTAGAATATCAGACTAAGAGCTGGGAGACCAGAGATCAAATCTCCACTCTGCCATGAAGCTCACTGGGAGACCTTGAGTCTGTCTAAGGACAAAATGGAGACCACCTTGAGCTCCTTGAAGGAAAGGTGGAAAACAGATGGAAACAAATAAATTTGCAGTACTATTGTAAAATATTTTAATACATCATGTTAACTTCCTGCTCAGGCTAGAAGTGAGGTGGCTATTGGATACAGGATATGCGTGTGATGATGATGACGACAACGACGACGTATCCATGTATGTATGAGAAAGGGAGATTTTAATGTTATTGCAGTTCTATAAATGAGAGATTTAAGTAGAGATTTGGTGTAGATGGGTTTTCCTACCAACACATGGAGGGTTAAATTTAGGATCTGAAGGAAGCGACAGAAAGGTTGCAAAGCTTATAGGATCATGAGCACAGCTCAGCTTACAGACAGCCAGACAGTCTTTTGTTATAGGGGAAATAAATGGATAGGAGTGTAGGAAGAGAGAAAGGCAGGGAAGCAGCCCACATTTCCCCTTTGTACCTTCACCATTTGGGAATATGAATGGAAGAGAACAGTCTTTTTTGGAGAGAGTTCAGCTAATGGAATAAGAAAGCGCACGCTCATCACTTAACACTGTAGATTTCACAAAGCTCTAGAACAACAATGCCTGAGTGCTACTCCAACACACACAGGTAGGCATATTGAAAACCCATTGGAATCAATAACATTTACATATGTTTAATTGGCTTTCACCTTGCGGTCATGACTGTATTTCACAAATATTAACAGGCTTTGTCCCTTTGACAGCAACTGTATGGTGGTACCAAATGGGGTGGGGGGAAATGCTTTCTATTCCTTATACGCTCAGTAATTCTATGCACACTGAAATGAAGAGTTCTTAGTGGAGACAAATTAGGTTTTATTTCTCCAGATCTTTTTCTATCAATCTGCAGTGCAGTTCTAACCATGTCTATGCCTATTAAATTCAGCTGTGCTTACTCCCAGGTA
Organism: Podarcis filfolensis; assembly: GCF_964270895.1. Classification (NCBI taxonomy): domain Eukaryota; kingdom Metazoa; phylum Chordata; class Lepidosauria; order Squamata; family Lacertidae; genus Podarcis; species Podarcis filfolensis. The sequence goes on along the minus strand of NC_139608.1, from coordinate 33,203,506 downwards.
AGCGAGGTTAGGACTCAATCTTAAATCCCATTTTGTGATACTATGCTGCAGTAATTGACCATGGTAAAGCAGACAGAGACACTGCTTCTCAGGTGGCACTGGTGTTAAAATCTCTCCAAAAGGCAAACACATTTACTTGGAAGTAAGGTTCACTAAAGCACTGCTTATGATCAAAATCAGCAGGATTCCATAATCAAACAATACTGAAACAGTGCATTCCTATGCATGTCTACTCTGAGTAAACTCAGAAGTAAGTAAACTGGGATTTAATCTTAGCTGGGGTTTTTTACTTAGTTTTAGTTAAGTGGTTATAGGAGAGTAGCTTTAGCGTAATTGTCCTCTACTATTCAGTGAAGGAAGAAACGCTGTAAAATATTTAAATATGTTTATTCATGAAAATATTTTCCTTGTTCTTGTCCTCTCTAAATTTACAAGAAGCATGTTATTCCCCTTTTATTGGCAATTGTGGGGACAGAAAAATTGGAAGCTGAGACACTAGTTAAAACAACAACAACCAGCTATATAACCCGAGTGACTGGTTTAATGAGAATCGTCCCCCCAAAATGTAGAGATACAGACTGTAAGTATTGCAAAGGAGTATTATAGTCCTTTGTGAAACATCACTGCAGCAAGAAGAAAATAATTAAAAAGCATACTTACATTTTCCTAACATATTAGTGTTGATGAATTAGCCCTCAAGACATCCTAATAGTTCCACTGGTTCGCAAGGTACAAAAACCAATGGTAAAACAACCAGTATTTTCATGAAGATTGGCAGCACAATGTTACCTTAAGATGTGGACACCTCTTTAAGTGAACAGTGTCAAAAGAAGTGCTTGCCTCGTGGCAGGTGAGTGCGTTGTACAAAGATGCACAGCATTTAAAAAGAAAACATAAACCAGGAAGACATTGAAGCTTACAGGTGCTGTGGCTCCATTCTGTTGAATTGGAAAAGCAGTTTGCATAAGGTGCAAAATGACTTCATGTAGCGCTAGGATTTTCCCCAAGTATCTACAGTAATTGCTACAGTTCCTCTTCTTGGGTTGAAGTCTTCTGTCACTGATATCCTGATGTTGCCACTCTCACAATCACCAGGCATTTCCAATCGGTTGATTCCAGTCATCTTCTGCTTTTGTTCTTTGTGTTTCTTGCCTCACGTACCTCTCTTACTGCCTGTTTATGAGCTTCTAAGTAGCATCTTGTCACCCACTGTTGCAAACAAGATACTTGACTAAACAGGCTCTTGGTCGGCTCCATCAGGGTTTTTCTTATGTTGTCATGCAGGCACATATGAGACTGGCAGAAGCATGTGTACTAAAAGAGATAACCCCGAAGACTTCAAAACACTCTTATCACAAAACGAAGGAAATGAATGCTTGTTTATGATAAGACATTAATGAGGATAAAAACATGAAGCAAAAACCTCAGTCAATATCATAATTGTCCTTAGTTCACCTTTAGATAATGCAGAGGTGTCTTCTGTGTCACTACACAAACCTCTGCCACTAAATCTTTTAATCAGCTCATTTGCATACGTTCTGCTGCTAAGCATCCAAATATTTTTGGGCAAAGGAAGCCTCAAACGTTAAAATATTTTTGATATTCCAAATTTGCACTGGCTGTGTTTGTAAATAGTTTTTTATTGTTTTGCTTATTGCCTCTCAGTCTTCTCAGACTTCAGTTACATTTTATGGAAAGACCTCAGAGAAGTGAGTCACCAGTGGGTTTCAAAAATGGTTTCCTGCTGGAAAGAAATAATAAATATATAAGAGCTCATCCAGACTGTTATCAAATAAATATTACAGACTAGTAGAGCAATATCACCTAATGAATATACAATGCAAAAAGTATAAAATACACCCCAGCCAGCCTGCCTTGGTATCCCTGCCAATGAATGTTTTCTTGTTCCATTTTCAAAGCTCTCCCAGGGGAGGGTATATGGAACTGCACTGTAGAATTTGGAGAACTGCTAATTTCAAAGCATGGTTGTATTTTGTTCCTCATATGATTTTGGAAAGTACAAATCAGGCCACCTTTGCTCTAGCGATCCACTGTCCTGTTTCATCACATGCAGGTCATCAGAGTACCAGCACCCCCGAGGTGCTCCATAGCATTGGGTGAGGGCACTCAGGAAATTGTTTTCAGATTTTTTAATTGCTTGTGTATTTGCCACCCAGGGCTCCTTTGGGAGGAAGGGTGGGCTATAAATCTAATGTTATAAAGATAATGATAACAAATGATAATAAATATATCATATTAGGCAACATTGCATACAAAAGAAAAGGTGTGTGTTAGAAGAAATTTGCACTTTGAATTTTCATGAGAATATATATCACACACAAACCCCAAACTGATGTGAAATATGGAGAACTGAAGAGGCAGGTGGGAATGAGAAATAGAAACCAAAATGGATGGATTCACTACCTACCTGTACCCCATGCAGTACCCTGCTACATTATCCTAGCCTCAGTGTTTGTGAGCAGTGGCCACAGTCTGGTCAGATTTTGTTCATGTAATGAGAGGGGGCAATATCTGACCTTTACCTCAAGCAGGAAATGTCTGGGATTGGCACTGGAATAAGTGCAAATCTTTGTTATTTGGCTGCCCTGTGGCTCCTACCAAGCTGAGCCAGGAGATGTTTTGGCCTGGGGTTGGGGAAGTGGAAAGAGCTTCATGTATGAGCTTGTTTGTTCTTACGCTCCTTTCTTTCCCTCATTCAACCAAGCAAGATGTTGGCAGGACTGGAAACAGACTCAAGTTTGGTGTGTCCTTCTATTAAAAACACTTCACAGTTGCCAAAAACCGCCTTACAGTTTGCAGTGGAGGAAAACCAATACTCAAAAAGCTCAGCACCCCTATTTGCATATGGAGGACAGTTCTGCCATGTCTTGATGAGGATTTCCCTCATATGGAATCCTGTGTGTTTTAGGAAAACACATCATTTCATAAACAGTTTGGTACCCTTCTTGTTCATGCTATGGATAAGAATGCTTGAATATAGCCTCGAGGTCTGCAGAACTGTTACGCACCATTTGCGACATGGAGAATGTTACGCGCTCTTGTTCACTTTGGAATTTCTGTGCTAAAAATAAAGTGCTTGTTCTCTCTCTCTCTCTCTCCTGCAATTAAAAACAGTCCACTTATTTCTTGTGCTCTGTAGATGTGGTGAAGGAGACAGGCGTCAAGGAGGAAGAGGGGCCAAAATGCAAGGAGTCTGAAGATGAAAGATTAGCTGCAGGGCCAGCTCCCTTTAAAGCAGGGATGCACAAGAAATGGTACGCAGATGGGTTTTGTGCATCTTGCACAGGGCAGACAATGGCACCTGGAAGCTGTTGGCACAGCTCTCTGGCCTCTCCTCCCCAATTCCCAGCATAAATGCAGGGGATGCAGGCCGTGAAGGGACTGCTCCTTCCCTGCCAGGGCACACGATCCCAGGAAGGTGAAGAGTTAATACAAAAGTAACAAACTGATTTCAGTTTTCCTGGGGAGGGGAAGCACATCATGGTAAAGTTAAGGACTCTACTTATAGGACCGGGGTGGGAACCAAATAAGATTACCTTCTGGGTTCCATTCCAGTTCCTTGGAAATGTTAAATTAATTTTTGCAGTAATTGAAATCTGTGGTCTTTATCAAGGAAACCTTGAACAAAGTTGCCAAGTGTATGATGGCGGCTTCTGTGATGTGGACACTGCAAACTGGACAGAGATCAATGTTTCAATTCATTTAGGAAAACTGCACGGCCATCAGATGTTAGCTATTATTGCTAGGCACTGATGTGAGCCAAATTCATACTTATGAGCCCAAACAAAGGCACTGTATTCCATTACCAGTCTCCTGAGCTGTCTAATACTGGTTAATAACAATCAGTTCTTTAATTCAGATACAATTTATTGCAGGTACAGGACAATAAATGCCTGCTGTTTTAAGGATCCTACCTTAGGTCAGCTGAGGGAACATAGATATATCTCTCCCTTTGATTAGCTGAATCCTAAAATCATAGTCAAAACAAAAAAAAAAAATTCCTTCCAGTAGCACCTTAAAGACCAACTAAGTTAGTTCTTGGTATGAGCTTTCGTGTGCATGCACACTTCTTCAGATACCAACTGAAGAAGATACCAACTTCAGATTTCGTGCATGCACACGAAAGCTCATACCAAGAACTAACTTAGTTGGTCTTTAAGGTGCTACTGGAAGGAAAAAAAAATTTTTGTTTTGACTATGGCAGACCAACACGGCTACCCATCTGTACCTAAAATCATAATTTTGGTTTATGCTGCAGTGTCATTCTACTGAGCAACTGTAAATGGATGTTTGTGAAATTTCGCTAGACTCACATACATCCACTGTTAGATGCAGTATGTTTCAGCCAGTGAGTTGCTGGGAATCACAAATGGGTAGCTTGCTCTTGTGCTCAGGTCTTGCTTGATGGCTTTCCATAGTCATCTGGTTGGTCTCTGTGAAAACAGAGCACTGGACTATATGGGTCATTGGCCTGATCCAGCAAAGAATCTTCTTATGTCCTTATGGACATCACCTTAGATGTCAGGACTAGAAAAGGTGGGCAGAAATTGTAGGGGGCATTTTTTTGACTAAAGAGAAGAAACTTTCTAATGGCAAGAGCTGTTCAGCAGTGAAACAGGCTGTCCCAATAAGTGGTGGGCTCTCCTTTATGGAGAAGAGGCATTTGGCTTTGGGTCTGCTCTTGTTATGACGTTCTCTTATCGCTTAAACTAAGGGATCCAGTTCCTACTTCAGCCATTGTTGATATTTGCAATATTAGACTGAAGTAGCTTCCACTCTAATTACCAGTGCCAGGTGTATATGACGTCCATCATACAGTTGCAGGAACACAGTGAATCTGTATCTGCATCTATGGAGACTCATGACTGTTGTTTTAAAATTTGTAATGCAAGTTCATGCTGTATGTCACTTTTGTTTGTTGCCACAATTGATGATTGCTGTCTTCTGAAGATGAACGCTCATGTAATATTGCAGCTATATGAATTATCTATTGCAGTGACTGAGGAAAGCCCTCAGCAGGATCTGAAATGGTCGTCCATGGGAACACTGATTCTAGATTTTGCATTCTGAGGACCTTCTAGTGGTTCCGTCACTGTGAGAAGCCAAGTTACAGGGAACCAGGCAGAGGGCCTTCTTGGTAGTGGCACCCGCCCTGTGGAATGCCTTCCCATCAGATGCTGAAGAGATACAATATTCCATAGAGATCTGAAGGCAGCCCTGTATTGGGAAGTTTTTAATGTCTGATGTTTCGCCATGTTCTGTTATATTTTGTTGGAATGTTTTCCTCAATGATAATAATATTGGATATTGGGTACATTGGTGAGTATGCTCTCAGAATCATGGATGAGAAGGAAAACGTAGGGGGAAATTCTGGACATTGCATTAGCAATGGCAGTCATAAAAGGGGCTGGAAAATTAAAGGTCAATTAAATGTTAGTGTTTTTGATGAAGCACTGATGGGAAATTGAATCCCAGAGTGAATTATATCAACAAGCATCTACAACAGCTGTCTGGCCAAACCCTTCAGCTTTATAGGATGCATACAAATAAGTCATATGAAACTAGAGTGTTCTGGTTAAAAATCATTTTAATAATGACTGAGCCATTTAAATTTAAGCAGATGAAGGATAAGCTAAGACAGGGATAAACTGAAAAGGCCACGTTAATTACCTGTGTAACTAGAAACAATGCACGGTTGCCTTCCGTCATCTGCTTGAATCTCCTGCCTATCTTTCCCTTTAATTTCCTTAAATGGCTGGCCTGCTGCTGTAGAGATAAGGCATTTAATATAGGAAAGGGTTCAGGTGTTCCTACAAGGTCTACCTAAGCCACATTTTTTTTCCAAAATGTCATCTTGATTTGTGCTTTTCTTTTTCACTAAGTAATAGACACAGGGATTACAAAGTGAATCTGGAAGCTAAATTTCACTAATGAAATTATTACAGACAGCAGCAACATAAAAATCAATTAACTCCTGGCGCCCATATCTCAGCTACTTTTTTTTTTAAAAAAGGTTCTATTTAATACAAAGTTGTTTTATACTTAAATCATAGGGACAGGTCTATATAACTTAGGGCGAGCCTTGCATTTTGAGGGGGGCGCTTTTAAAAAACAACAAAGAAACAATAAATAAGGCATAATTTCTTTCAAAATTAGAGTGGGGCAAATCTAGACTTTCTACTAAAAGCATTGACTAAATCCATCAGCTATTAAAAGGTGAGGATGACGGCACCTCAATGCAACTTACATACATGTTTGCATGCATGCATGCATACACATTAAAACCAGCGTTTAAAAAAAATAATCTAAAAGGCAATTCTACTTTTTAAAAACTAGGTTAACATGTCCCACCTACATAAAAAAGCTGTAGATAAGTACAGTAAAAGCCAAAGGCCTGACACCCCAAAAAGTTTTTGCCTGGTGCCTCAAGATATGTGCAGCGGTACCTCGGGTTACAGGCGCTTCAGGTTACAGACGCTTCAGGTTACAGACTCTGCTAACCCAGAAATAGTACCTCGGGTTAAGAACTTTGCTTCAGGATGAGAACAGAAATCGTGCTCCAGCGGTGCGGCAGCAGCAGGAGGCCCCATTAGCTAAAGTGGTGCTTCAGGTTAAGAACAGTTTCAGGTTAAGAACGGACCTCCGGAACGAATTAAGTACTTAACCTGAGGTACCACTGTAATGATGCTGACAGGTGAGCTCCTTGGGGACAACGTTCCACAAGCGGGGAGCCACCACGTGTTCTTGTGTTGCCACCCTCTGGACCTCCTATGGAGGGGGCAGATGAAGAAGGGTTCCTGAGCCATATCAGACTTTATAGATCTAAACCAGCGTCCAGAAATTATATTTGTTTTCTTACTGTTTGTTTTTAAGCATGATAAGCATTACATGGAGAGAGAGAGAGACAGACAGAGAGAGAGAGAGAGAGACAGACAGAGAGAGAGAGAGAGAGAGAGAGAGAGTGACAGACATTGACAGTGTTTTAGGTTAATGGGTATAATGAGCTTTGCAATGGAATTGTTAAAAAAAAAAAAGTTTTAGGATTTTCACCCTACTCTATCTCCATGGTGCAAGACAACCTGGTGGTTCAAGTGAGCTGCAGAGACAGAAGTAAGATCATCAAAAATCACCCCACTCCTGCTTCTACTGACAGATGCCTTCTATCAGAAGAATGACCCCCCATTGGATTCTACCCAATGAGACTTACTCCCAGATAAGTGAGAATGGGATTGCATCTGAAGGCAATCCAGTTTACTTCTGTGTAGTATGCACTATCTGAGTAAACTTTGGTGCATCTCCAATGAAAACAGTTTAGTGGGGTAGGAAAAAAAAAATTCACATCTAGCAACCAATCTGCCTCTTTGGTTTCAGATACCATACCCTCCAACTTTTATGCAATGAAAATAGGGACATCCCATTCCATAATGATAATTTTACTATTGATATCCCACACATCTTACTGGGTTGCTGCAGCACTCTGGGCAGCTTACAAAATACAGTAAATAAAAACATAACAAAACATTAAACATTAAAATAGCCCTTCCCCATACAGGATTGCCTTCAGACAGCTCGGAGGGGTGGATAACTCCATACCCTCCAACATTTCTCCAATGAAAATAAGGACCGCCTAAGGAAAAGTGGAATATTCCGGAATCAAATCAGAAAGCAGAATGGCTTCGCTAAATCAGGGACGTCCCTGGAAAATAGGGTGTGAGATAGTACAGTCATACCTTGGGTTACACATGCTTCAGGTTGCACGTTTTCAGGTTATGGACACACCGAAACCTGGAAGTACTGGAACGGGTTACTTCTGGGTTTCGACGCTCACGCATGTGCAACAAATGCTAAATCACACTTTGCGCATGCGCAGAAGCGCCAAATTGCAACCTGCGCATGCGCAGATGCGGTGCTGCGAGTTGCAAACGCTGCGGGTTGCGAACATGCCTCCTGCCCGGATCACATTCGCATGTTGGGTTGAAATAACGACAGACAGGTAGCGAGTGTCATCTGGGAGGCATCTCCCAAGCAAGTCTCAAGGAGCCTCTTTTATTGAATATTACAGCATTGCCACATATGTGCTTATTGCTGATTGGTTAACACAAGTACAAAGCAAAGGTTGCATATAGGCATTAATCACCAATAGATTAAAGGGTGGGAAAGGGAACACAGAATTGGACAGGCGTGAAAACCTCCTTATTAAACTTTTACTAGTGATTGATATAGCATTCATCCGTAGATGTGGTCAACTATGCATTAAGAACAAGTCAGGTACGAACTCAATGTGAACTGAACATTCTAGGAATGTTTCAGCTTAGAACGGTTTGCGCAGCATCATATGCAGAAGCGAAGCTTTCCTTCATTCGCAACCCGAGCTTCCACTGTACATGGATAAATGAGTCTAAAAACCCCTGGACAAAATTTTTTCACAGACATCTAGTGGCTATGGTGGCTCGTTTACCAGCAGTAATGTATTTAGTGTTAACTCTGGAAACGTATACTCCATTCTGACCAAACTATGACTCTTAGAGCAAAATATACATACCGTACATCACTCCCCAGCATCTCCAGGTGGGGCTAGGAAGAAGCCTTGTCTGAAACCCTGGAGAGCAGCTGCCAGTCAGTGTAGACAATGTTAAACTAGCTGGATTGATACAAGGTCAGGATTGATACAAGGTCAGGATTGATACAAGGCAGTTTCTTATGTCCCCCATGAACAGGTTGTGCCAAACTGTGGCTCCTCACCAGTCATCATTCAATATTAAGTATCCAGGCCAAGAGGAGAACCACACAAACACGACATTGTGTATATAATCTTTCGGTTAAACAAGACAAAAGAAACAAGCTGGAAAGTTACATGTCTAAACATTTATATTGTTTCCTGTTAATCTAACACAAGTAAAAGGTTGAAAAATTGAGTGTCTCAAAATAATAATAATTTTAGAAGAAGTAGGTAGGCTTCTCCACAGAGTCTATCCTGAATTCTGTCCCTGAAAAGGGCTCCAAGAAAAATATTGATCCAATGTACATTATCTTACAACGAAGAAAGCTTTTAACATATTTAAGAGAGTACATGCAGAATCATAGTGAGGTAAAATATATGAATCAGGTTACTGGCGTTAGAAAAGGATTGCTCATGTCTTCATTGTTAAATTTGTATAAATATTTGTGGAAGTTATCTTCTCTGGCTGAGCTATTTCAAGTGCAGTTTTCCCTTTTATCAGCCGGCTCATCTGTATGTTGTTCTTCTTTGGTCCAAGATGAAATGGATATCTTAAACATCAAAACAACCCAGACTTACAATCGTGCTTATCCGCTGCTAACAATACCTCTTCCCACCTGTAGGTCACTGGTTCAGAGGTGCCGATAGGTCAATCCTGTCAGCTTTTAAAACCTAAATCTGAGAGTCTACTACGCTTTATGGTTTTGGAGATCAGCTTCTTCAAATAGCTGAAGTTCCTGGTTGCAGGTGTACTTCTCTATTGAAACTAATTGCTACACAGATTGTGGGTCCCCCCCCCCCCGCATTGTGTCATGATCTTTTGAAGTTGTCTTGAGTACCTGTCTGCTATCTTCCTGCCACTTAGGCCCTGGATTACAAAGTGACAGTGCTGCTCACATAACTGATCTGATCTCACTGGTTTTGGAAAGGGGGTGGGGTTAAGGCTGAGGCATTAAAGTTCCTGTGACTAGTGTGAGGAAAGGGAGAAGGCAATTTCTGAAGCCTCAGGGGAAGGAAATGGTGTGTTTTATCATTATTTATAGCACCATCCATGTACATGGCACTTTAAAAAGAATACGAGGGCAGGTCCTTTCACCCTGGGTTTACAATCTGGAAACTGTTGAGGGTGCGGAAATGCATGGAGACAGAAACAGGGGAAGGGTGTGCAGTGGGAGGAGATCATAGCCAATGGGTAGAGCACATATTCTGCATGCGAAAAGTTTCAAGTTCATTCCCTGGGGTCTGTCATTAAGAGGATCAAGTAGCAGTGTGAAAGATGTCTGCGGCAGAACCACTGCTGATCAGAACACATTAGGGATGGATAACGTCTGACCCATGGAAGTCAGCAAATTTTTTGAGCAGGGGGCTCGTCCACTGTCCCTCAGACCTTGTGGGGACCGGACTATATTTTTTGGGGGGAAATGAACAAATTCCTATGCCCCACAAATAACCCAGAGATGCATTTTAAATAAAAGCACACATTCTACTCATGTAAAAACACGCAGATTCCCAGACCGTCTGCGGGCCGGATTGAGAAGGCGATTGGGCTGGATCTGGCTCCCGGGTCCTAGTTTGCCTACGCATGGACTAAATACTCAGCAGACTGGCTTAAATCAGGAGTGGGGAACAGGATCCAATGGGTAGGTTGGATCCTGAGGTCCTACAGGCCACTTTGACAGGTGGGCATGGCTACTCACTTATTGATCACCTGACACCATCATGATGTCAGGAACTTCATGATGAAACAATCAAATAAACTTCAAATGAAACAATCAAGAACATGCTCTTAGTGTATTGCTGGTTATTTCCTTTCTGCCTTTGGGACCTGGCTTGAACATGAGCTAGGCCGCAAAGAAAGATTCTGAACAAAACCCTGCTTCAGACAGGGTTCAGCTGCACTAGGAAGCTCCCTGCTGAAAGTGGACTTTGCACTCAGGGCTGAATTTAAATTTGGTGCTGACTGCAAGCCCCACTTTGGATAGAGTTCAGCTGGACTCAAAGTGCAGCCAGCCCAGTGGGACTAAATTTAAAAGATGCTGAATGCCAAAAAGCAATCAGGAGTGCCCTTTAAAGCTTCATATTTTTCATTTGCAGCTGCATCTTTACCTGCTTTAAGCCCAATTTGGCCATGAGAGGTACTCCATACCTGAGTTAAATGGACAAAGGATGCTTCTAGATGGGGTCTTAATTTTCAAATGGGTAATTGAGATAATACAAATTAGTCATTGGTGTGTGGGGTTTTTTCTAATTGGATTTTCCCCAGAAAGTGTTTTTGTTTTTGTTTTAATTGGGGGGTGGGGGGTGGGATGGAATATGGGCTTGCATTTTGAACGTAGCAATTTTGTGTGGACACGACACAAAAACCCCAGCATTCATGAAAAGCACCACTCTTGCAGTAAACACCTATCTGAAAACATCCAAAAATGTCTGACCTGGCATTAGGCACTTCTTGATGGCCGTCTGATTATTGCAGTGGCACCTACTGATGCTGAACCAGTGGTGTAGCGTGGGGGGTGCAGGGGGGGCCGGCCGCACCGGGCGCAACATCTGGGGGTTAGGGTTAGGGGGCGCAAATCCACGGGTTAGGGGTGCAAATTACTTGCCTTGCCCCGGGTTCTGACAACCCAAGCTACGCCACTGTGCTGAACTATGCAGCTGCATGCTCAGAATGCACATACCTCTGAAATGATATTACTTTGGAGTACAGTGGTACCTCAAGTTACATACACTTCAGGTTACAGACTCCGCTAACCCAGAAATATTACCTTGGGTTAAGAACTTTGCTTCAGGATGAGAACGGAAATTGTGCAGCAGTGGCGCAGCGGCAGCAGGAGGCACCATTAGCTAAAGTGGTGCTTCAGGTTAAGAACAGTTTCAGGTTAAGAACAGACCTCCAGAATGAATTAAGTTCTTATCCCGAGGTACCACTGTAGTAATTTCCAGACCATGTGCTGGATCATGTTAACATACCATGAAAGAACAGCTGCTGTGCCCACCGAAATGCACCCCCAATTAAATAGTTAAAGTTCCAGGGAGCCCCAAAGTACCCCGCCCCAAGAAGGGGCTGGTGTTATTGCAGCTCTGCATAATTTTGCTGCATTGCCTGTGCCTTTTTCTAATTAGTCTTAAATGAAGGGGGGAGGGAGGGGAGAAAAATCATTAAAAAAGACAAAACTCTCCTCATCCCATCACAGTCTTGATTCTGCTGCTATCTCCCCTAAGGTTATTACTTAGACTGGAAATGTTTGACACACTAATTGCATTCAGGCAATTTAGCCTTACAGGTAGGGTGGCCACTGAACAGATTGCCAAAGAAGGGAAAACACATAAGGCGGGATGCAGATTTCCATCTTCTTATTTATATGGATAGATGCACCTTGAGATAGAGCAACAAATTTAAAGAGAATGCAACACATCTCACCATAGTGGGGAAAATTGTGACCTGGTGACCTTTGCGACTGCTTGCTCTCCTAGCTATTGATGGGCAAGCATCCAGCTCCAGCTTCCAGCTCTCCCCTTTTATGGCTCTTTATTTTTAAAGTGGACTTGGACTGGATAGCCTTTCAAAGAGAAGACTGTGTTGTACTATATTGTACACCTTATGATTCTTAGGGAGGAACTACTAAACCTTGCATGGTTATGCTGGTTCGTGACCACAATAAAGTTTGATTGATTGATTGATAGCATGGATTTACTCAATTCTTCCCCCACGCATGCTAAATAGCTCTCTTCGCCTCTCTTCCAGTCCTCTGCAAAACTTTACTAGGTCTTCTGAAATTGAGTTGATAATAGTTACATTGTAAACCTTTGGAGCTGGTGACTGTGGCTGCCTGCCTGTGATGTAATATAATCACATACAAAAATAAATACTCTTCCCTTGGCCTGCCCAGGCATGGCCATTCTTTAGACATACTGAATGGTGTCAAAGCTTTTGTCTCTTGGTGTTTTTGAAAAATCCACATGTATCCCCATAAACAGAGGCTGAATCAACCATGTGCATCATTTTTTAAGACGAATGAAACAAGGCACTGTCCTGCGCCACTCGAAAGAGACAGATAAAAACCACTGTTTGCTTCTTGAGCATTTTCATCTTCCTCTGGGATAGGGTCAAACTACTGTAGATGTGCCAGTGTCACAATGGCCCTTTAGGAAAACAAGAAGCTGCCTAATAATAATAATAATAATAATAATAATAATAATAATAATTTATTATTTATACACCGCCCATCTGGCTGAGTTTCCCCAGCCACTCTGGGCGGCTTCCAATCAAGTGTTAAAAACAATACAGCATTAAATGTTAAAAACTTCCCTAAACAGGGCTGCCTTCAGATGTCTTTTAAAGAGAAGATAGCTGCTTAATTCCTTCACATCTGAAGGGAGGGCGTTCCACAGGGTGGGCACCACTACCAAGAAGGCCCTCTGTCTGGTTCCCTGTAACCTCACTTCTCGCAATGAGGGAACCACCAGAAGGCCCTTGGTGCTGGATCTCAGTGTCCGGGCTGAACGATGCGGGTGGAGGCGCTCCTTCAGGTACACAGCACCGAGGCCTTATTCTGATTCAGACCATTGGTGCATTGAGCTCAATACTGTCTACACTGACTGGCCATGATTGTATAGGATTTCAGACAGGGTTCGCTCCCGTGGTTTCCGGGGCTGGACTTGGTTCCTTCTGTTCGCAAAGCAGATGCTCTACCACGGAGCTGTTTTTTAAAAAATGTAGATCTGCATCAATGACATGTCATGTGTGCATGCCTGCGTGGGAGCTATTTGAAGACAAAGTGTGAGGAGGAAATCTCCACCATCATGTGGCTCAGTTCCCTGGAGCTCTCCCCACCACTTCCCTGGAACTTTTCTTTCAGCCAAGCTCTCCTACTGGAAGTGAGCCAGCACTGAGGAGCGCTTGGCAGAACAGACTGCTGGGAAGTAAGTCACAGGGAGAGGTGAGCTCATAGCCCTTCAATTCACATGCTACATTTGCTCATAAAATTGGGACACTTTATAAGGCAGGTGTGTGGAACCTTTGGCCCCCCAGATGTTGCTGAACTGCTGCTCCCATCATCCCTGGCCATTGTCCATGCTTGCTGGGGCTGACAGGAGTTGTAGTTCAGCAATGTCTGGCAGGCCAAAGCTTCCCTGTACCTTTTACGATGGATGTCTGGATGACCCTTGTTCGGTGAGAGACATCTGCTGCTGTCACATTTCTGTTCGGACTCATGTCAAGAAGATCTTCACTCCATGGGCATAGCCATTTTTGTTAGTGGGGGCAGGCCTTTTGTTAGGGGAGGCTGAACCTCAGTTAGCTATGCATTTTTATTGATTTTTATTGATGGGGGCACCTGCCCCTTCCCCCCTTGGCTATGCCCATGCTTCACTCTGCAATGGCTTGAGCAATTTCAGTCCCTCTGCTTAGTAAATCAACAACCTGAGTTTTGCTCCAGTCAACAGATGCATATTGCAAACACAGCAGACTTTGTGACATGATATTGAAACTGAAACTGAAATACTTTATTGTCACTTGTACAACTTGTATACAGTGAGATTACACGAACACCTCCCACTCAGCCCTCTTAGTCTTAATTCCCCTCGTTTACTGACGCACACCCACCAAACCCGAAAGTCAGTTGCCCTGTTGTTATCTTCATTTAGCAGCCTAATAGCCCACGGATAGAAGCTCTTCTTTACCCTGTTGGTGCGACTAACGATGCTTCTATATCTTCTGCCTGAGGGCAGGAGATCAAGAAAGTGCCGGCCAGGGTGTGAATCACCCCTGAGAATTTTCCTCACTCTCCTGAGGCAACGTTCTTGCGCTATTTCATTCAGTGGATTCAGAGGACAGCCCATAATATCTTGTGCTGTATTCACCACCCTCTGTAGGCACTTCCTATCAGATGATGTCAAACCAGCATATATTTATGTATTTCATTTATATCCCACTCTTCCTCATAGAACAGTCTCTTGGTGAATAACAAATAACCCCCTCCCCATTCAAAAAACAACACATAGACATGAAATTCATGAGTGGGAGTCTGCCTGGGAACTGCATGTGCTGCATGTACGTGGACTCTATAGACTGTATTGCGTTCATTGGTGGAAAAAAAGATGGCATATATAAATGCAGAAAAATAATGCAATAGCTGTATAAAACCAGATGTTTGGCAAAAAAGAAATGTTCTCACCTGGTGCCAGATCAGAGCAGAGTTGTTTGAAAGAGCAGATATTTGCATACCACTTTTATCTACATGTTACATTGAATACAGCCGTAATAATAGGGAAATTTAAAATTGAGGTTCCAATAAAAGCAACTTTCCAAAATGTATTGCAGGATCACAGATACAGCAGTACTATCAAACCAAGCTGTCTCCTATTAAAATAACAAGACAAGCTGTTTAGATGGAATGTGGGCAAGAATGCCAAGTAACCATATATATAAAATTTACCGTGGGGCAGGGGAGCCTGCTGAAAAAAAGAGCAAAAAGCAAGTAGAAATTCATGCAAAGGGTGATGCTAATTGTGCCCGCATTCTTCCATGTCAGAACAGAAGTCCTCACACAAGAAACCACGACACCACATCTCAAGCCTGCCATGTTTTAGGAAATGAGAGCCATTAATGGTTTTATCTGATGAACTGTATTGAGCTCTAGTGATGTATTAATTATCACATGGCTTATCTCATGGTATCTTATTAATCAAAGATGTTCTGGAGCCAACATATCAGAGCTGGGATAACATGAAGAGATCACACTACTATCTGGAGCGAGAATAGCTTTCATGAGTTAAGAGCCCTCAAATGATGTAAAGTTTGCCTTCTTTTGTCTAGAACATTAAAGAGTCCTTTCTGGCTACATCCTGCATCCCAGCCCAGTTTTCTCCCTGCCATTTATTATCTCTAGAGTCAGTCTCTTCTTCATCTGAGAACAATGGTAATTGAACCTGACCTTGACCCAGTAAATCTCTGCTGGAGATGAAGGGAATGGAGTACCAGGGCGGTTAAGAAAGCATTTCTCATTTAAAAATCTGGCATCTGAACACTGTCAGAGGAAGCCCAAAGGTTGGACCTCAGTCCTTTCTTCTCTTTGATTTCCATCTGTAGCTGAAATGACTGCAATTGTGGCCACTCATCTTGAAACTCTTCTGCAATGGATATTGTATTGGGTGGGGGAACACTCTCAAGGCAGCTTCCTTTCATGGGAAACAACCACAGCTCCGTAGTAGCCGTAATAGCACATTGCAGAAGGACTCGGGGTCAGTCCATAGCACCTCCAGATCCATAGGACCTCCAGTCCATAGCACCTCCAGATAAAAGGAGAAATCTTTTTTTAAAAAAACCAAACCAAAACAACTGTATGGGATGAATGATTTCAGGGTGGTGGTAGTATACCAGGCAAGCAAATTGTTTAGAAGCCACATATTCCTTGTTTTTCTGCCTCTGTGGGTTTTGAATATTTTCTTACCTTTTCTCTTTGTCTTTCCAATCTGTTAGGGGTATAAAAATGGGATAATTAGCTTATTTCCTCAGAATCCAGTAATTGTATGACAATCTGAATAAAAGTAAAGCTGTTTAGCTAAGCCCAGTTTTCAGAATGAGATGGTCTGGCTCACTTCAAGTGCTTTTTCTCCTTCCCTGTCTCCAGCTGCAAGCTACCAAACACATACTTTTTCAGGTCATTATGGCCCAATGTCTGTGGCATTACATTATTTCAGTGACATATCTTTGAACATACCGTAATTCCAAAAACTGCAGGTCATCCTTTAGCTAAGTGAAAAACAGGATTTTTATATTAACTCCATACTTTGCCTTCTGATAGGGGGAAAAAAAGCACAATGCTGTTTCCTTCTCCCATTATTTCTGATCCCTTCTTTGTAATAACTCTAAAACTTTCCCTATTTGGGAATACCAACTTGATCATCAAGGAATGTACTACCACTCAACACATCTCTGACCTGTAGATGTTGGCATTGTTCCAAGAACCACAGTTACTAAAGAAATCTCTGGAAATGGAAACTCACCCGCAAATGGCACCGTTTCTATGAATGCAGACTAAGAGAAGAGGATACTTAGTTTTAAGAAAGTGCTGCAAAAGCATCAGTGCTCAGACAGAGGAGGAAGCTCTGAAATGTGTATGTTAATCCCAAACTTGTTTGGGGAAGAGCCATAGGTCAGTGGTATAGAGCATGTCCCTTACCTGAAGGAATTCCCAAATCCAATCCCTGGGGTCTCCAGTAAAGAACTGAGAAAGACTCTCTTCTGAAACCCTGGAGGCTCTCAGAACTGAGTTAAATGGACCATTTTGTGAGAGTTTCCCCCTGAAAGGAGATATATAAATACATACTCCTTATGCTGCAAAACAGCGCCAACAATAATAATGTCACCCCATGCAGCTTTTAAGAATGATCTTAAGGTAGGAGGAATCTGTGATCTTGCTCAAAGATCTTTCCAGAGCAGATTGCTACCCATTCCAACATGCTTTCCAGGCTCTATGGGGAATCATCCTAAAAACATTAATGGATGAGTGTGTTGATTTGACATTTACCCCCAGTATACTGGAATATGCCATAAATTTAGCAACATTTCTCATGTGCCCAGGCGTGAGGACGATGCTGTGTCTGTTAGCCATGGAAAGAATGACGGTACAGTATCTTGGGGTTCAAATTAGGCAACAGCTTTATTGGTTATAGATGTAAGTGGGTTTTGACTTAGGCCTTGGGCAATCCAAATTCCACCAGCCTGCCTGCTGGGTGTTGATCCTGACAGAGAGATGACTTATGACTTACACCATGCATCTTTGTCAGGGTTGGCATTTGGGTATACAAACAAAAGCATCTACCCTAGAATCCATTTAATGAGATACCACATTTCTTGGAGGGGTGGGCAGAGACATACAACGCCCCCCTCCCCCGCTTCATCACATGCCACATGTTATTTAAGCTCCAAGAACAGCTTGGCCAGAGTCTCCAGCCAGCCCCACCCCCAGTGACTCCAGCCTCTTAGGCCACCTGCTATTGGTCAATCTGCAGGCAGGCAAATTCAAATTTCAGAGGCTGACATGAGTGGAATTCTCTCCCGCTGGCCAGTAGCACCCAGATCTCAGGGCTGTGCCATGTTGTAACCACCACCGACGCTGCAAAGGTGAGTGGAATTTTCAAGCCTGAGTTCTGAAAACAGTGTTCTTTTATAAAATCATAATTGTGGTCCCCGAGAAGAGTGCAACTGCAAACATACTAATCACGTTCTTTTAGGCAGTATATAGATTTCCTTTTGAGTTTCCACAAAAGGAAAACAGAATTTTAGACATTATTGCAATGTAATTGCATAACAATAGCCAGGCGCCATGTTATAAAATGTGATCACTCCTGTAATCATTTAGGATAATTAAATTGCGTTAGAGGCCACATGCTGTTCAAGGCACAGTTGCAAACATGCTGATTTCTAGACCCTTCATGTCATACGGTATTACACACGTTCCTTTTTCCTTTCTACAAATGAAAATTGAATTTAGACTTAATGCCACAGTAATTGTGTAATAATATCCATACAAAATGTTGCAAATTAAGATCATCCTTCCAATTATTTAGTCAAGTCTAAATTTCTTTAGCAAAAAGTGTAATAATCTGTCGTTCTTTGTATTCGTTCTCAATAAAAATTGAGCTTTACCGCTGAGATTCTATAAGAGAGGTAGAAAACATGAATCTCTTGTTGCCCAAACCCTACCTGGTTAGTCAGTGTCAAAGGGCAAGAGCAGACTTCCGTTGGTTTCATATTACAAGTCCTTGGTGATATTTCTCTGATTTTTACGAAGTGGACAAAGTAACTGACAGCAAACTATTTCTAAACTGCTCTTTTACAACTGATGCCAGCCAGACTATTTCACAAAGAGAACAGCTCCAAATTCATTGTTTCTCAACAAATCTATTCTTAATGTCATGGTTACAGTACAGAATGTTATTTCTGAGCATGTGATATATGCACATCCCTCTGAAGAAGGTGGGGTTGATGGGATTTGTTGAGGGATTTGTCTTGGGAAAGAAAATAAATGGTGTGGCCTTTTATATTATTTTGTCCAGGTCAGGCAGAGAGCCTTCTCAATAGTGGCGCCTGCCCTGTGGAATGCCCTCCCATCAGATGTCAAAGAAATAAACAACTATCTGACTTTTAGAAGACATCTGAAGGCAGCCCTGTTTAGGGAAGCTTTTAATATTTGATGAATTATTGTATTTTAATGTTTTGCTGGAAGCCGCCCAGAGTGGCTGGGGAAACCCGGCCAGGTGGGCGGGGTATAAATATATTATTATTATTATTATTATTATTATTATTATTATTATTATCCATATTTATTGTGATGTCACTGCCACAGATGTAATGGCATTTACTCCTAAATATGTGTGCATGGGGGTAGCCAGTATTTATTTGGGGAGGGGACAGGCTTTGTGTTAGGGGGGCAAGATCAAGTTGTCTGTGATGTAATTGGTCAGTTAGTTATTTTTATTTATTTACTTGATTTAGGGGTATGTTTTTATATCTACACACCACAGTTTATAGACCAGGGATGGCTAATCATTTGCCCTACAAGTGCATTGGGCCTCAACTCCTATCATTCCTGACCATTGGACACAGTGGCTGTGGATGACTGGGAGTTGTAGTCCAACAACATTTGCTATAGACAATCAAAATTCAAACAAGCAGAATCCAATCACATATTTTCTGAATTTTTCAGTAGTAAACATATGACCGGAAATCATGCAGACATTCCACCCAGCTGCTTCCAAAATGATCCATACCTGGGACTACTAAAAAAAACAAAAAACCTCAGGCAAATATGAATTTTATTATTATTATTATTTACAAGATAAACTGAATTGAATTGTGAGGATTTGTTGATGTCCTTTGCTCCCACCATCCCAGCCAGGTGGGCAGGGTATAAACAATACATCATCATCATCATCATCATCATCATTATATGTCAGCTGTGAAGGCCCCATGAATACAGTTGGTGGTTTACTTCAAAACGTTACTCCGTGAGTGCCAAACTTTACATCAGAACCTTCTCATTGACAGTTTTGTACACATGGGTCATCGATGGATACTCTGTCCAACTGGCTTGGAAAGCACTTCAAAGCTTCTGATTAGTCCAGTTTCAGAAACACAAGTTCAGCCCTTAGAAATATCTGTGCAGTGTCTGCACAGTTTGCCAACAAGTTTGCTTACAGCTTGCACTCAGCATGGACTTTCACGCCTCCCAAGAGAGCCCATTACCAACCAAACACCCAGGTGTTGCTGAGTTTTAACAGGAGAATAGCCTCAGAATGAGAGGAATTCTGTTGCCGGCACACAGCTGCCAATGCCTTTTGTCCCCCACATAGATCCTATTTTCTCTCTGCTGCAGCCAGGTCCCATTTTTTGAGTAAATGACAGACAGCTCCCAAAACCTGACCACCTGGCTCTTATCAAC
The DNA here is from genome assembly GCF_964270895.1 of Podarcis filfolensis. Taxonomy (NCBI): domain Eukaryota; kingdom Metazoa; phylum Chordata; class Lepidosauria; order Squamata; family Lacertidae; genus Podarcis; species Podarcis filfolensis. The sequence goes on along the minus strand of NC_139608.1, from coordinate 33,183,319 downwards.
AGGCCAAACCAGGAAAGGCCTATCAGGAGCTAAGCCAGATGGAAAGCGAAATTCAGCAGCAAGGATCAAGAAAGGCACTTGAACACTACAAAGCCACTCTAGGATGGTTCCCCTCCATTCCCCCTCCCCAAGGTTTGACATTGTTCTTTGACAGCTCAGTGCTTTGCAAAAGGGGAATTGGTGGGGGGCATCTCTTTCTAAGGAATGTGCATCAGCACCGGGTTGCTGAAAGCTAATTGTTACTCCCTCCTGATGTAACTTACAGATTGGCATGTCATGCGGCTGATTTTAAACCAGGCTGCCCCCCCTCTATAATTTGCTTCATTTAATTACAATCCACACAGCCTACATAATGGAGGTTTACTCGTAAGTAAATGGGTGTAGGTGTGCAGCCTGAAGGTAGGGCCCAAACAATTAAAAATATATGCTGAAGGAGCAGTGAATCAGGTCAAATGTAAATAAATGCCTTAGTGGCATGACTCTGGCTCTTTTGTTTATTTTTTTTTGGGGGGGGTAATGCTTGTTGTTGTTAGGATAGGTATTTTGTATTTTCATTTTGTATTTTATGCTATAAAATGCCCTGTGATCTTTGGATGAAGGGTGATATATGCATTTAATTAATTAACAACAACAACAACAATACTATTGGTTTCTCTTTTTTTCATAGTCTTAAATTTAGTTCTCCATATTTCCACCTCAGTTTGCTAACTGAATGAATGAATGAAGTTCCTCATGAAATATCACTGGGATGGGGGGAAATATGTTGGCTTATCCAGCTGACCTGAGGATGTTGAATTATACTGGTGTAACCTGGCTGTGCCAGGAAACCTCCCAGCTCAGCTGGAGATCCAGTGGATTATGACCTTGTTCATTCTGGTGGATTTTGCTGTAGGATTGTTCCCTTATGGTGCAAATGGCAGCTGCCTGAATGTGTGAGAGGTCCAAGCAACTAGCATTGGAGACCCACTAAAGATCTACTAGGGACGTGGGTGGCGATGTGGTCTAAACCACAGAGCCTAGGGCTTGCCGATCAGAAGGCTGGCGGTTCAAATCCCCGCTGGCCACATGACCCGGAAGCTGTACGCTGGCTCCCTTGGCCAATAAAGCGAGATGAGCGCTGCAGCCCCAGAGTCGTCCACCACTGGACCTAACGGTCAGGGGTCCCTTTACCCTTTACTAAAGATCTACTATATTTCACAGACGCTGTCAACAATTTTATATAGGGGCCCTTTTGAGTTTGGATGATGCTTAATTGTGTTTCGGACAATAAAAGGTAAAGGTAAAGGGGCCCCTGACCATTAGGTCCAGTCGTGGCCGACTCTGGGGTTGTGGCGCTCATCTCGCTTTATTGGCTGAGGGAGCCGGCATACAGCTTCCGGGTCATGTGGCCAGCATGACTAAGCTGCTTCTGGCGAACCAGAGCAGCACACAGAAATGCCTTTTACCTTCCCGCCGGAGCGGTACCTATTTATCTACTTGCACTTTGATGTGCTTTCGAACTGCTAGGTTAGCAGGAGCAGGGACCAAGCAACAGAGCTCACCCCATCACGGGGATTCGAAACAATATTCAACAATATTCAACAGTATTCAGACAATAATGAAAGTTTAAAAAGAGCCTGCTAGATGAGGCCAACGGCCCATCTAGTCCAGCATCCTCTTCTCACAGTGACCAACCAGATGCCTGTTGGAAACCCTCATCCAACACCTGGGCAGAAGAGTGCTCTCCCCTCCTGTGGTTTCCAGCACAGGTATTCACAAGTATTGCTCTCTCTGGCTGTGGAGGCAGAGCATGTTCAATATGCCCAGTAGCCACTGACAGCCCTCTCCTCCATGAACGTGTCCAATCCTCTTTTAAAGCCATCCACACTGAGAGCCAGTGTGGTGTAGTGGTTAAGAGCGGTAGTCTTGTAATCTGGTGAACCGGGTTCGCGTCTCCGCTCCTCCACATGCAGCTGCTGGGTAACCTTGGGCTAGTCACACTTCTTTGAAGTCTCTCAGCCCCACTCACCTCACTGAGTGTTTGTTGTGGGGGAGGAAGGCAAAGGAGAATGTTAGCCGCTTTGAGACTCCTTAAAGGGAGTGAAAGGCGGGATATCAAAACCAAACTCTTCTTCTTCTTCATCCAGGTTGGTGGCCATCACTGGCTCCTGTGGAGGTTTGACTGTGGCTGCAATCCTATGAACATTATTTGGAGAGTAATTCTCACTTAACTCAGTTAAAATTACTTCCAAGTACACATGCACATAATTTGGATATCTGCATATTAATTTTGTGGTTTATTTCCTACTCCTTTAGCTTCTTTCATTGTTTGATGGTTCATGGTTTTTTTTTACCTATTACTTCACACAGTGTACAACTTTTATTAACTAGGTGTGGTCAACAAATAAAGGCTATTTTTTGTGTATAGTGAGATAGAACCTCCACACTAGTAAGGTAGTGTTTTAGAACACACACACACATATACTTTTATTAATATTTTCACCAAAATTTCACAGTATATCTGAATACATTGATAACAGATACAAAGAAAAAGAAAAAAGAAAAGCACAGTATATTTCTATCATATGAATGCATCATTACTATACCAAGGAAAATAATTGGATATGTTTTATATTATATAATTATATTAGCACTACATAAAGCTGTTAGTGTTCATAACTTTGTTGCCTTTCTTGACGTCTTGTTATATTGACTTTTACCTTTCTTTTAACAGTTGATATAATTCGGAGTATTAACAACTTTGTTTATTCTTACACACTGAAACCAAAGAGAGCATTTGGGATGTAAGGAATTATCTGACAATACATTATAAAATGGCACCATAGTTCTATAAATTTATTCTGCTCACAGCCTATTTCTGGAAAAAGTGATATGAAGCAGTTTTCAAAAAGGAGAAATTATCACTTTGTTGAATAGCCTTAAAATGCTTCTGCAGTTAAGATGTTGCCTGCGTAGTTATTATAGGTATACTCTGCCCTTGCATAGAACTCCCAGTGGTTTCTCATCCAGATTGCTAACCTGATCCACACCTACCCACTTAGCTTCAATAAAGCAGCAGCATCTCATGTCCAACACAGCCTGTTCTCAAGTAATTTCAGGGTCCCATTTTAATCTTTAGTTTTTATGAGTTAATCAGTTCGTTGGTAAACTACAAGACGATTAACCATAAGCCTTTTATAAGCTGGCGGTCACAAACAAATACTTTCACTAGAAGCAAACTTTTGAGAGAAGACACTTCTGGTAGTAAATGAAAATTTACTGTGTGTTTTACTAGGTGGCTGCCTTTAGTGAAGAACAGAACGATTTGCTGTTGGTTTGCAGCTGGAAGACATCTTGTTGCATTAAAGTCTTTGAATTTTTAACATTCCCAAATGGATTTAATAGCATCAGCCACCCAGCCAATTGTGCAAAGGCAAGGTGATGCTTAAGTATATTTTGCAGATATGTGCACATACATACTTTCCACACCAAAATGCCATAATTCAGATAATATCTGAGGCAACACCACCCCTTGCCAGTTCCTGCTTTCATTTCTCTAATTGCAAAGCAGTAGCCCAGGACGGGTTGTAAGTAGGAAGGCAGGCAGGTGTGGGCTAAATGAGGACAGACAAAAATTGGTAAGGCAGTATTCCATTTGCCCTAATATACCAGCATCTACTGCACTGACTCCCATGGAATGGGAATAACTATGGCAGCCCCAGGAAAGGTGTACTGTTTGGTTCTTGGGATGGGAGAGGGCATTGGAGGAATGAGATGGCTTCTTATCTATGGATTCAAGCCCTTCCCTAACATGTCCCAGATTTCCCTTGCACTGCAAGTAGAATCTTGCCAGTATCTATATGGGTGGAACTGTCCGCTAGTGTACTGGGAGACCTAGTATGCTAAACTGTGTTGGTGTAGCTTCTTCAGCCAGCCTCTTTTTCTGCCATTGGAGCAGCCTTCAGCCAGTAATAGGATTGTATCCAAAGTGGCAATATAATTTTCAAACTCTGTGAGCTTCTATATCTGCAGATCCTATGTCCTGTTCTTTTTCCCCCCTAAAAAAAAATGTTTAGGGGTACTCTCATTTTCCTACTCATATTGAAATACTGCCCCTCAACGAGGCCAAACTTAGACTCACAAAATGTTTAGGGGTATGCGTACTCCCAGGAAAAAAAGCACTACCTATGTCTAAAAATAAAAATCAGTGCATGCAGATCTTTTTCAGACAGAGGGGAAAAGAAAGGGAGGGCAAGGAAGAATGCACACCTCGAAAGATCAGCTGACAATTTAGTAAATCTTTAATGATGATTTTAAAGTCAAATATATAGATACTGCATAAAATTGTATTGCAGTAGGTAAAGGAGCATCTCCCCCTAATTTTTATTTTTTATTTTTAGAAAAATCCCCTCCCTCGGAGCATAAGATGTTGTTAAACTGTTGGTGAACTTTTAGAAGAAACAGACCATGTGTTGACCTGTGCAAAGCACATGAAACCTTGAAAATATTAGGAGGTTGCAGACTTTGGAACTGTGAACCTCAGCTGGAACTTCCTGCTGACTGCTTGCCCGGGTCTGAAGGCATCAGGTTGAGTTTTGTGCTTTGCAGCAAACAGCATGTCTGATCACAGTTGACAGACTGCTTTGAAAGCATGCAGCACTGATGAAAACCCAATCTGCAGCATGAAATGATTGCAAGGAAAGTGATTGACTTTGGTGGGAAGGCAATAAAAGAAAGCAAAGGTCCCCTTGCTCCCAACAAATATATATTTCAGGAACTTCTCTTCTCATCAATTAATAGAAAATAAACAAAAATGGCATTTCCAGCCAAAAGCAGAATTCTGGGGTAGAGTTTCATGATGTCTTGAGAATGCTTTGCTTTAATATGCCATGGTGAATGTTTTGATGGACTGTTATCCTGATCCACAGAGGGCCCTCTGCAGCAGGACCCTGTATATATGGATTCCATGCAACACTAGAAAGGGTGCTGTAGGGGGTCTGTAGCCATCATTTGGGAAGATGGCATCTAGGAAAATGGTATCCCGGATTTTGGCTTCAAAGTGTTGGACGGTATGAGTAGCATCAACTATCTCTGGAACCACTAAGAGGGATACCTCATGGGTGCCATGGACCGAATTGAGATTAAGTCAGATGAATTTAGCTCTGTTGAAATCAATGGGATCAGTTAGTAATTTCCTTAATCTGGATCCAACTGCATGTGTTGGAGTGGTTCCTAGGACCATTCTGGTTTATATTATATACATGAATAGTTTATACAATCTAAAATTATATAATTGTATAAACTCTGAAATGAACAGAATCCCATAGCCATGCATAAACAGGGAAGCAGGTTCATACAGTTGCAGAAGAGGCATCTGGAAGGAGCAGAGTGAACCTCCTGCCATGTATTGCTCAGAGTATTTTGGAGACCGTAATTCGTGCAATTCAAAATGAGTAGAGCTGTAAAACAAAACTCGTGCGTTGCTGAACTCTGCAGAGCGTGAGGACCACACAAAAGCTAATATCCTAAGAAGAGTAAACAGTACAGCTTCATTATGATATGTTTAGCAGACCTATGACACTGACATAGAGCCAGGATTTCTTTTCCAAATCCTGAAAACTGTGGCGTGAAGAAGTGTTGGCGTTCCTAAAGAAAGAGTGCATTTGGTTACAAGGATGGTAACAAATAGGCCCTAGTCTGAGCTTGAGAAAATGTTAATTGAAAGATATGACTATAACTGCAACCCCAGGGCTGCATAACACACATGCCATGCTGTGAAAGTTGGAAATACCATTTTTATTATTGTTTCTGTTCAGCACGCACAACAACCAACTCTTTGCTCGTGGCCCATTTCAAATGTTAAGCAAAATAACTTAGAATGTTCTGTCCATTCTCTGCTGTCAAATAACAGCAAGCATATCCTACATGTCTTTTTAGTTGGCGGAGTGTATCTCAGTAGAGAGCACGTGCATTGACATTTTCATTTTTGTTACTTTACACTTCACATTTTGTATGTGTGCACACCCCCAAAAAAGCAAACTGTGAACTGGCCCCCCAATGGAAAACACTGACTTGGCTTATAGAACCAAACCACCTATTCAATAGTTCACCCATACACACACTCAATGCAAGTAGAATCATGTGAGTGTACAAACTAGCCAATTGCACATATGCAAAATTTGCATGTGCTTCTCTGCCCCCCTTCTTTCACTGACCCCACCCACCACTGGCATGGAGTCCTCTGGAGATTGCTCAGAAGGGAATGTGGTCTCTGGACTCCCTGCTCCTGATTTAGTAAAGGTAAAGGGACCCCTGACCATTAGGTCCAGTCGTGGCTGACTCTGGGGTTGTGGCACTCATCTCGCTTTATTGGCCGAGGGAGCCGGCATACAGCTTCCGGGTCCTGTGGCCAGCATGACTAAGCCGCTTCTGGCGAACCAGAGCAGCACACGGAAACACCATTTACCTTCCCGCCAGAGTGGTACCTATTTATCTACTTGCACTTTGACGTGCTTTCGAACTGCTAGGTTGGCAGGAGCAGGGACCGAGCAACGGGAGGTCCCCCCATCACGGGGATTCGAACCGTCAACCTTCTGATTGGCAAGCCCTAGGCTCTGTAGTTTAACCCACAGCATCACCCGCGTCCCTTGCTCCTGATTTAGACCCCTATATAATCAGGAATTTAAATAACATGGGGAGTGTACATGAGTGGAGAAAGCTTCCCACCACAGACATTTGGCTCCCAGTTTGTGAAGGATGGTGGGGATAGGTAACAAGGGCCAAGTGTTTCCTCCCTATTCTCCCTCTTGTTGCATGAGGGGCATAACTTCTTAAGCAGGGTCATGTCCATGGTAATTCCTTCAGCATAAAATGTTAATTAATTACATTTGTTGGCTCTCTAGCCTGCCACATCCTGAGGACTTGGGACAGATAATACTAAACTAAACAACCCCCCCAACTGATAAAACCCATGCATAAAATCACTATCAAAATACTAATATGCTATGTCAGAATTAAAATTATTCCATATCTACCTCATCCTAGCCATGAAAAGCCAGCCCAAGGTAATATTTTACAGTACTATTGAGAAATATTTGGGCTCAGACATTTGTGAGTCTGAAACAAAAAGGGATTTGTTTGTGTGTTTGTTTTTATTTAAGATTTTAGACTGCTTCTTAAGGCAAAGCCCTCCCATGGTGGTTTACCTACATCAATAAAACATTAAACCAAAACATCTTATTCTAATAAAACTAACCCATTAAAACTGCAGTTGAAAAACATTGCACAGCCCTGCACAACACTTACATAAAACCAATTTAAACAATTCAGAAGAAGACGTTCTAAAACTAGCAGTGGTATAAATAATCAAACACTCAGTCCATCCTTTCAGCCAAAAGCAGCATGGAGGAAATGGTTATTTAAGGCCTGTTTTAAAACCAAGTGCACATCCCTTGTAAGGAAATTCCACAGTTATAAGGCCACCACTGAGAAGGCCCCATCTCTTGCGCCCATTCTATTGTTACAGTCAACCACCAAGAGTGGTTCTTGGTTGATCTTCACAATTACCATGGAACATAGCAGAAAAAGTAGAACTGACTCCAACTACAAAAGCTGAGGCTGCTGAACAGACCCTTGGGCTGGAGTATTGTTTAGCGGGTTTTGTTGGGTGGTGTTGCTGTTGTTTCTGGGGGGTTTTGTATCTTTATTTTAGATCTCATATGTATGTGCAAATCACTCAATTTGATTGTGTACTTTTTGTTGCTTTGTTTATTGTGTATGACTGCTTTTTGTTTGTAGTTATTTGATTTATTTTTTACATGTTGCAAGCCGCCTTGAGCATGGTTTTAACTTTGGAAAGGTGGCGTGCACATAACATGACTGACTGACTGTTTAATTTGAATTTCCCGAAACTGTATACAAACTGAAACACAGCTATCCTTTAAAAATCACACTTCTCCAAATTTCGTGATGCTGTTCACCTGTTAGGGAAAGTGTGTACACTGGGGAAAGAGTGGATAAAAAAAATGTATTAGTGTCTATAGCATACAAAAAAATGCATCATTCAATGTCTTGCAAGCATGTTTAGATCAGGCAAAATTCACGTACAAAAATGTGCATTTTTTTGGACAAACGGACAGGAAAATGCACATGACAATACTGATGAATTTTCATGAGAACTTAAAACACCACCACAAAAAATTATGTGGAAATGCAGTGAAATGAAGGGAAGAGAAAACAAAAACTGTCAGAGGCTCCATGCCTGTCCTCATGCTAAAGTGAACAAGCGGTCAGTGTGTGTGTGTGTGTGTGTGTGTGTGTGTGAGAGAGAGAGAGAGAGAGAGAGCGCTGCAGGTGTGCTGAGATCAGGGGCATGACTACTAGTGGTGTGATCCTGCTCTCTTCTCCACACCTTTGCTGCATGTGTGAAGCCAACATTAAGTACAAGTGAGAACTGAGAATTGTTCAAGTGGGAAACTGAGGGCATTCTCTCCTCAAGAAACACTGTGATTCTTGCAGAGTTGGATTAAACGACACTTAGGGCCCCTTCCAACTGTATACAGTGGTACCTCGGGTTACAGACGCTTCAGGTTACAGACTCTGCTAACCCAGAAATATTACCTCGGGTTAAGAACTTTGCTTCAGGATGAGAACAGAAATCACGTGGCGGCAGCAGGAGGCCCCATTAGCTAAAGTGGTGCTTCAGGTTAAGAACAGTTTCAGGTTAAGAATGGACCTCCAGAACGAATTAAGTTCTTAACCCTAGGTACCACTGTAATTCTATGAATCTATGAACACCTTCATATAAATGCATCAAAAATGAATGAATTCCAATGGCTGCAGGACTCGGTTGAAACCATGAACAAAAGGAAAGGGGAACACCAGGAACTCATCAGTTTAGAGCCACATGCGTTGAGGTAAACATCATCTTTAGATGCCCAGAGGCAAGAAGCAGGCTGCACAGCTGAAATCAGATGAAGAAAAAGACATTTTGTCAATATTCCACAGCAGAGAAACAATTCCAACGCCAAGGTTTGGGAGACATTCTTCTGGGTCTAATTTTTTGTAGTTCTGCTGCACATTTCTCAGGTAGTTGTTTTTATTTCATTTGGCACATATCCCAAAAGCTTTGTGTAGTTTGTTGTCGGAGCTGATCCTTTGTCTCCAAATATCGGGTGTCATATTAGATAGTAGCCTGTAAGAGAACGGAAAGCAACACATTCCTTCTTCACTTTCAGGTACAGTACATTGTTGAGCATGGTTTTCTGCTTAACTGGGATGACAGATTTTTAATCCATTCCACACTGCCTTTTGAGTGGGTCATCAGTCGCTTTACACAATGTTGACGCTGAATCTTTTGGTGTGTGTCCCCCCCCAATGTTTTATTCATATGAACACTAAAGATTTCAAAGGGATACAGGCTACTCAAGAATGAATTATTTCCTACATTAAAATATATGCATAACTGAAAATTATTTCCCTTCACTCTCTCCCACTCCTTCTATTATGTTCCTCTCCTCCTCATATTACTCACAATACTCAAAACAGAATATTGGCTCCTTTTTCATTGTCAGTTTTGGATGAATTTATGAATGAAATGAGGGCATATAGTTCATATCACTGGGCTGAGTGAAACTTTATATACAGTTTAGGAAAACGACTCCCCTTTTTTATTATCTTTTTGCATTCATTGCAACATTGTTTGCCTGTTAATTTGCCTTGCACTCTGCTCCTACCAGTCTCAAGTGTCTTCAGTGATATGAAACACAGGTCAGTCTTAGCTACACGGTATCATGACACATCATTCATTCATTCATTTAATTTTTATTTAATAAAATTTGTACACCACTTGATTGTAAAAAATCTCAAAGCGGTTTACAAAAAGATACAACCATAACATCAGGAACACATTACAATACATTAAAACATACAAGAAGTTAGAATAGTAAAGGAGATTAAAAATTCACTTCAGCTTTTACACTTACTTACTTATTACATAAAATTAATACACTGCTTGATTATTCGAAACCTCGAAACAGTTTACAAAATTTGTGCATGGTCCTTGATATGTTGGAATCATTCATGAAACTAATCTAGGAGCAATTGTCCCATCTCTAAATTGCCATTCTTCACCTTAGTGACTGGGGAAGCAATCATATAGCAAGATCTGCTGGGATGAGTTGGGCTAGGAACCAGTGGGCCTCTAGCTGAGCCAGGAGGCTCCTGGTGTAGCTGGGCCATACCAGCATAAATCCACATCCTAGGCTCAGGGGGATCTACACAACATATTTTCCCCATCCCAGACCCAGCTGAGCTGGGACCTAGCTGGCTGAGCCAAACCTGGCTGATCTTAAGCTAGCGTAAGCCTCCACAAAAAGGACAGGGCACAACCACAGAGGGGAGACTTAGGTTGGATGCTAAGCCTGTTCAGATCAGTGATGTAACTTGGCAACCTTGCCCAGCAAAAGTTAAGCTGGTAAAAAAGGGTGGTGTAACACAAACACTCCTTTAAATGGTTTTATTTTCCCCTGCCAAGCTTAGTCTGTCTCAGCCGGCAGTAGTCCTGCCCCAGGGACATGAGTGGCATTGTGGTCTAAATCACTGAGCCTATTGGGTTTGCTGATCGGAAGGTTGGCGGTTCGAATCCCCATGATGGGGTGAGCTCCCGTTGCTCTGTCCCAGCTCCTGCCAACCTAGCAGTTCGAAAGCATGCCAGTGCAAGTAGATAAACAGATACTGCTGTGGAGGGAAGGTAAACGGCGTTTCCATGCGCTCTGGCTTCCGTCATGGTGTTCCATTGTGGCAGAAGCGGTTTAGTCATGCTGGCCACATGACCCGGAAAGCTGTCTGTAGACAAACACCAGCTCCCTCAGCCTCAAAGTGAGATGAGTGCCGCAACCCCATAGGCCCCTTCGACTGGACTTAACCGTCCAGGGGTCCTTTACCTATTTTTACCTTTTAGTCCTGCCCCAGGTGCACTTTACACAAGTTTAACTTGCACTGGCTTGCTTTATGCCAGCTTCTTGTTTATAGGATTTCTCTGGTAATCCCATAACCATAATAATGTAAGAAGAGCCCTGCTGGGTCAAACCAAAGGCCCATCACAGTGGCGAACAAGATGCCCATGAGAAGAAGAAGAAGAAGAAGAAGAAGAAGAAGAAGAAGAAGAAGAAGAAGAAGAAGAAGAAGAATAATTTGGGCGGCTCCCAATTAAATATTAAAAACACAATATAGCATTAAACATTAAAAACTTCCATAAACAGGGCTGCCTTCAGATGTCTTTTAAAAGTAGAATAGTTGCTTATTTCCTTGACATCTGATGGGAGGGCATTCACAGGGCAGGTGCCACTACTGAGAAGGCCCTCTGCTTGGTTCCTTGTAACTTTGCTTCTTGCAGTGAGAGAAATCTCAAAGCAGGACATTAGTACAACAGCACTCTCCCCACATCACAGTGCTGCCTACTTAAACGCAGCCACATGTGCATTTCAAGCAACTATTGCCCTTTCACGTGACTTTCAGCATCTTAAAGAGAATTCAACAATGGGCAGACAGGAATGCTTGCTTTGGTGATTTTAAAACGATTCTTTGTCTCTAAACCTACAGTCAGATTCACCAGATGGGGGACTACAACTCCCAGCATCCCTGACCATTCAGGTGAGTTTTTAATCATCATCATCCATTTCCACACTCTTTTTTCTTTTACTGTATAAGAAACAGTCAAAGGGTCAAACCCAAAGGAGGACACTGGGTTCTGAGAGACAGTCCTCCCTTTGAAAATGTAACTGAATTAAGGACACCCCTTTAAGATAAGAAGCGATCTTATCTGTCTCACCCCCCATTTTACTGTTGTTGAGAGGGAGAGCAGGAGAGGAAAGCTCTCTGGTGTTCTTGGGAGGTCTGGCAGATTTACTTTTTTGGCATGGTGCATCGCTGGGGAGTTGAGAAATCATCTGATATTGGATCGCTTCAACCAGATGCAACCAGTTTTCTTTCCCGTGCGCCTGCAAAGTTAGACAGAATGTGAAAAGGGAACATCGCCATTTGGGTGGGAACCATGAGCGTGGAACATTCACAGGCAGCAACCACACTCTTTAATTTATCCAGGTTTGCTCAGGCAACAAAGGTGTGCAGTCCCTAATGTGTCTCTGTGTTCAAATGTCATTGTTTGCATATCAGTGGCTTAAAATTCCTTCTCCAGGAATCCCTAGGCTGTAGAGCAGAAGGAAATGAAAAGAGAAGTGTGTGTGTGTGTGTGTGTGTGTGTGTGTGTGTGTGTGTGTGTAAACACTCTATCCATAGAGATCAAGGGTGAGGAGAAATAAGATTCAGAGGTATATGATCTGAAGAGAAACCAGAATATAAGGTTCACATCTAAGGGTGAACCTAACACACCTCCTGAAAAAATACACCAACTGAATCGCAGTCATCATTCAAAATTTGCACTTCTCCAAACTTTGTAGTTATGTAGTTATCCAGTCAAGTAATTAATGCAAAAATGTATTTATGAGGGCAACAGGAACATGAAAACACAAATACTGACAAATAAAAACATTATGGTAGGGGAAATTATTTTGGAAAAATGTGAATAATAGGCCATATTACATACAAAAAATGTGTATATTAGCAGAAAGTCTTATTAAAATGCTGGTGATTTTTCACAAGGATCCCTTTAAAATAAACAAATAAATCAATTGCAAACTGATGTGGAAATGTGGAGAAGTGAACTCAAGTCTGGAAAAATGAGAAACCGAGAGAAACCCAAACTGACAGGTTCTCCCTGCCTTAGTACAGATATATGGATTTTACTACGCAACCTCCCACAAATATGTTCCAGATGCCTGACCTAAAACCATCCTTAGTACTTGGCAAATTGATTCTCTTGGAGTAGTTTGTTGTTTGGTGTGGATGATGGGAGGGTACGTAGAGAAGACCTCAGTGGTGCTGAAGCTTGCAGACTTGGAAGACTTGGCTGCTCCCTCTTTCCCTGCCTTTCGAGGTCAAGGTCAAGGTCAGGTTATAATGCTTGCACTTCTAGCCCAATTTCTAGCTTTCCTCCTAAACTGTATTACCTGTTGCATTACGGTTCTGTGGCTTTTTAATCTATATCCTTCCACATTGCATTAAATATTAAATGGTGGAAACAAAAGTATGCCAGGACACCGGCCCAGATTTTGACACATGAAATTACAATTCAAAACTCCCCCGATTTTCCAACTTTACAGGGTTGTAAATAGATGCTTTTTTCCCTGGAAACAATTAACACAGAAATGAGTGCTAGCCTTGCACTAGATTTCCAGCAGTGTCTCTTACACTGTGTGAGAGATCACATAAAAACGTGGAAGATATCAGAGATCACTTCCTTGTTTGCACGGAGAAACCATTTTCTTTCTTTGTTTTCTTTTCTTTTTTCTTTTGACAAAGCTGTAATAATAAATACATAAAAATAAAAATGTGCACCCCACCCGAGACCATTCCATTGTAACTATCCAACCTCTCAAAATGTCAACACCTCTTGCGATGGATTGACTCCTTTCCGTTTTAAGAGTACAAATTCTACAGATACCTTCCATATCTCCTCAAAATCATTTCTCCTGCATATTCCCCATCTTACCTTAACAGCATGTGTTAATTTATCATTCATAGCTGTATCCCACACCTCTCTATACCATTCTTCCATGACTAGTAGGTGTGTCCAAAAATAGATTGGGGTTTAAATCCCAATAGATAGCTCTGTGAGCTATCTGTGAGTTAACTGAGGCTCAGTTAACTATCATATGTGGGAGGGAAGGTTGACTCCAAAAACTCTTCTGTGACAGAAGCCACCATTATATGCATCAGTCTATTATCAAGCATCTATTCGAGGCATTTCTGTGTTTTTGCTAGGCCCCCAGAGCCTTCAGAGATCATATTGCAAACTACAGAAAATGCACCCAAATGAGCCCAGACATTCCAACATGCTTCAGAGGTTCCCGAGAACAAACTGATCCATAACCACTGGCAGAAGAGTGCTGGTATTTAGGGAAATCAAGCTCTCTGAAAGATTAATGGCATGTGTAAGGGGGAAAAAATCTAAAAGAAAGCTCATTCACCAAACTTTTTACAACCTTGACTTCTACCTGTGATTCTATTGTCCAGGCCTTATTTTAGCAGTTAAGAGTAAATGTGGGGTTGGGTCTAGGGATGGAGGGAAAATTCAATTTTGTTTTCATTTGAATGAGAAACTAATTTGCACATAGTGAACCAATAAGTGAACTAAATCACAATTTTCCTACAGACTTCACTCTTCTCTGATTTTGCGATGCAGTTCTCCAACCAATGTGTACAAACGTGCATAAATTAGGAGAATGCTTGTATAAAATGCATATATGGAAATAACATGCAAACATGCATTATAGTAAGGGGAAATGCTTTCAGGCATGTGTAAGTTAGTCAAACCTGCATACAAAAATATGTAGATTGGCAGACATTCACACTAAAATGTGAATTATCATGAGGATTAAAAAAAAAATCACAAATTGCTACAGATATGTGGAGGACTGAATTTAAGATTGGAAGAATGAGAAACTGAGAGAAGCAACACTGACAGATCCTTCCATCCCTACCCAAGATACTATCCAAACAAGACATCTCCAGTTTTCCTTACCTGGAGATACACAGTGCCATTGATGAGGAAGACTAAACTGAGAAGTCCAACTTGTTCTATATTTTCCATGCCATCCTGGTATTGTGATAGGAATTAGACACATAGCACCGGATTTGTTGCTGAGGCCCGTTTTTGAGCTTATAATGAGAATACCCTTGGGTAGTATTATAGAGGCCAAGAAAAGTTGAAGACATGTGAAGGCACTTGGCTAGAGCTGAGAAAACAGGCACTTGCTTTATGTAAATCATAAATGCCAAAGAAAGCAGAGATCTGTCAGATAAAAGAGTATCACTATTGTTTTGCAATGATGACAGGTTTAAGTGAAATGCTCCTATTTCTCCCACAGATTTCCCACAAAACCATGGCTCAGTCACCTGAAACTTTGTTCTGTTGAGCTATACTGCGAGGCGATTGCAACTGTGCTTAAAGAATAAACTAGTAACAATATAGACTGTCTGTTCCTCAGCCTGCATGGCATTTGCCTGTCTTCTGCCCGGAAAAGAAATATGTGAGTACAGAATTTCTTCCTGGCTGTTAAATATGCAGGAATCCTGCTGCTGGCATTCCTCACCAGTGCTTACTATTTTGATTTGCCCACTTGTAATTGGGCCTAAGAGTAATTTGCATGGCCTGGTGTTTCCACCAAAGTACTAATGAGGCAAGCTGACAGCTTTGGGAAACATTAACTGACACACAGGTATTAATCACACAAACTCTAACGAAAGGAAAAGGAAATGGAGCAAATATTTTTGCTAGCTAAGTTTGTTTATGTGAAAACATTGCACTGTTTGTTTAATGCCTTTATGAAATCTGTAAACTTGGCTTGAGGATAAAGGCCTTCAATGTGATGTTTAGGGTTATAGGCACACAGCCCTGTCACTCAAAGCAAAACTTGCTCAGCAGCAGGTAATTTGCCAGATGCATCCAGCTTGCTGTTCATTCAGATTGCCCTCAGCTGAAGTCTGAAGGGGCTGCAGTTCTAAAGAAGCCAGGAGCACAGAACTACTGAAGTTTCATAGCCCCTTTGAGGGACCTTTCGTGGAAATGGGGGGGGGGCAGCCATGTTTGTTTGTTGCAACAAATGCAACAAGGGGTCTTGCATGTGGCACTTTTATCCAATGCATGCTTGGCACTTGTCTGTCTTGGGAGACGATGGAGGAGTGTGCCTTTGGGGGTGAGGTCAAGCCATTGGAGTTACAGCGCCTGCTGTGGCCGTACAGACTGATACAGAAGAGACATGTTTTGTTGCAGTTGGGGCAGATGAAGGCATCCAGTTGTGCTGACGCAGGTGTACCATAGCATTTCTTCTTTCTGCACTCCTCCCAGTGGTCATTCCTCCTCTGGTCACTGCTTTGGATACACAACCCAACTGATTGTCTCCTGATGCTGCTGTCATCTGCAAGGGATTCCCATATGGTGGGGTTAATGTTGCCAGCCTTCATGTCATGTTTGCAGATATCTTTGTAACACAGAGTTAGTCTGCCAACAAGTCTGGTGCCCAAAGCCAGCTTCCCATAGAGGACATCTTTGAGGATCCTGCCACCCAATGCATCAGCACTAATAAAACTAGTTAGCCTTTAAGATGCCACTTTTCCCGCCCCCTCCAAGAATATAGATGTGTGAGAAGTAGTGCACCACCTGTTGAATTTCTGCCTGACATGAAGTTGATAAAGATAAAGAAATGTGCTGCTGCTGACCAGCCCTACTGAGGATCTGCAGACCTGGCGCCATCACAAGCTATTTTTAGGTGTGAGGCAAAAATGTTGGGTTCCCTCCCCCCTCCTGCCAGCCTTTCTTTGGCCTTTAATTTGGAAGGGATTGATATTTGTGGTCTCCTTCAGAGACTTTTTATAAATATGCTTTTTAATTACTATGAATCTGCTTTTAGCTTTAGTTTTATGTTGGCTTTAATTTATGTGCTACTTTTTTGTAAGTCACTTTAGGTTACATTTAGTTTTTAAAGTGATGAATAATAATAATTGTGCACAAGGATGGGTGGTATTCAATTAAATTTTACTCAAAGTGGATCCACTGAATTCAATGAACATGAATATGTTAGGTCCACTAATTTCAATAAGGCAATGGACAAGTCTCTTTCCTTCTTTTCCAGTTGCTTTTGCACACTTTCAGTTTTGTACCAAATTTCCAAACTGGAAAGGCCTACCTGAAAGCTGAAGCAATGCCTTTCCAGACGGACTATTCTTGCCAATCTCTCTAGGTTACAGTCATGTAAAGGTATAAAACTCCCAAATGAAGTGTAACCTTCTGAAGCGACTAGATGCTTTGCTCATTAGCTGCTTCTCACATTTTCTGCATGCAAAGTTTTCATAGCTAAGAACATGCTGACCTTTCTGAAGGTTTGTCCTCAAGACAGAAGATAATATTAAGCTCCTCAGGGCTGCAACCTGGTAACCAGAGGGTCTGAAATAATCCTATTAAAGTCAAATGATCTCCTTCAAGGTAAGGGCTTAGAAAAACATGCAGCCTATCAGTTGTTTTGCTCAGAGATGCAGACACCCTGATTTTTATTTTTATTTTTACAGTTTCCTGGAACTTGTCCTTCCTTTAACAGTGATAATGGCAGCTGGAGACACAAGTGCTTTCATGCCCAAGCCTGGTACTCAGAAAAGGTTCTTCTCTCCTGGATTATGTTAAGGTGGGTTTTTCAAGAGGGTTTAAAGCCACTGCTCTTTACATTACAATCAGGGAATCAAAGGCTTTTCTTAGGAATCTGATGCTTTTGATGCAATATCAAAATGCTCCACCTGACACACTTGATCCTGACCTTCCTTCCCTCCTTTGCACCAATCTCATCATGTCTTCTGCCTTGTTGTATGCTAACAGGGGAGAGGCAGACATCTCCCTTAGCCATCATATCACAGCTTGTAAAACTCCCCTTCTAAATTCAGCCAGCCCCCTTTTAAACTTTCTGTAACCCCACAACCCAGCATCCGTCCTCTGTTCCTCTCTTTGCAGAGATCCTTCAATGTAGTGGTGTGTATGCAACCACCTTTGGGCTGGGGTCGTAATCCCACCCTGGCATTAGAACAGGAAATGAGGAAGATACCTCTCATCTCCTCCTTCAGCTGGGTCGCAAATTCTGTTTCATTTGTCTGAGGGTCATAGAGTTGGAAGGGACTCTGAGGATCATCTAGTCCAACCTCCTGCAATTCAAGAATATGCAGCTGTTCCATAAGGGGATCGGACCTGCAACCTTGGCATGATCAGCACCACACTTTAACCAATTGAGCTATCCAGTCATACACAGTGAAACAGAACAATGTCCTTCTTCCTAAACTACACTGGGATGTTGGGGCTTTACTCCAGGCAACATTGAACCCATCTAGATCTTGGCTTCTTCTTCTTCTCGAGAGGCAGCCGCATCCCACGGTTTGAAAACAATTGCATTATACTGAACAGATATATTACTGTCCCATTGGCCAACCAGATGGCAATAGGAAACCTGAAAGGTGAAAGCAAATCCTGACCTCAGCGACACTCTCTCCACCTGTGATTCCAGGCAACTGGTGTTCAGAGGCATGCTGGCTCCAACAGTGGTGGCTAGTAGCTATTCATAGCCTTATCCTCCATGAATTTGTCTAATCCTCTTTTAATGCCAATTACGTTGCTGCCCATTACAACCTCTTGTAGTGGCAAACACCAAAGCTTAACCATGCAACTGTGTAAAGTAGTACTTCCTTTTGTCTGCCCTGTATCTTTCAATGTTCAGCTTCCAACATTTACTTAAGCAACATGAAATCCAGAGCAATCAGTCATTGCGTAGAGTTCTCATACCGTATTTTCGCTCTATAAGACGCACCAGATCACAAGACGCACCTAGTTTTTGGAGGAGGAAAACAAGAAAAAAAATATTCTGAATCTCAGAAGCCAGAACAGCAAGAGGGATCGCTGTGCAGTGAAAGCAACAATCCCTCTTGCTGTTCTGGCTTCTGGGATACCTGCGCAGCCTGCATTCACTCCATAAGATGCACACACATTTCCCCTTACTTTTTAGGAGGGAAAAAGTGAGTCTTATAGAGCAAAAAATACGGTAATTCTAATATCATATCCTCCTTAACAGCTATTCTATCTCTTTTTACATACGCTTTCATTCTCTCTTCATCTCCTTCACTCTTTCTCAATCCCTCCCCTAGTCACTCTCTCCTTTCAACAGTTATTTCCCAACCGACACTCTCCACCTGTCACTCACACTACCCAACATTCCATTCTCTACTGTCAATCACTCCTCCGCTTGTTCTTCTGTCACAAGACCACTTTCCTCAAGCCCTGTCATGGCCACATTTGTATTTTTTGTCAATCCTGTAAAAAAAATAAATGCTGGAGGCCAGGAATCGAAAAGCAGCTTACAGACTAGCAAACCAAACAGAGAATGAAGAAACTTTGCAACACTTTGTACTTTGGTGACAATGACTAACCTCATCTTCTTTACTCCTACTTAATCAAGCCTACATCACTGACAAGCATCAAACTGACTGCAATCCACCATATGTGCATCGCAGACCACCAGGGCTTATTGGTTTTGCGACTTGTCTGGGACTTTGAAAACTGATGGTTTGTCAAGGATCATGCA
Organism: Podarcis filfolensis; assembly: GCF_964270895.1. Classification (NCBI taxonomy): domain Eukaryota; kingdom Metazoa; phylum Chordata; class Lepidosauria; order Squamata; family Lacertidae; genus Podarcis; species Podarcis filfolensis. The sequence continues at coordinate 33,164,108 of NC_139608.1, read as the reverse complement.
GCCTGGCCACAATATGTTATTTGGTGGTCTGTGGTCAGCTTGAATTACCACTTCTGTAGACTTTGCATCAAATGATTTATCAGCCACTTTACGTAGTGCACAGAACTGGGTGAGTTGTCTGGATGCAACCTAGTTTAAAAAGGCCCCTCGTTGGGTGGCACTTTCCAAATTGATGAAAAGTAGGACAGATGTTATCCATCACACTCCACTAAGATGCTAATGATACCTTCTCTTTATGTGTGTATTCTCTGAAAACATTGCACACTCTTATTTGTGTGGGTGATGCAGCCTATGAGGAGTCAAGTTCCGTCTTGTTGACATGACCAACTTCAGCTGTTCCTAAGGCAGAGATCCATGCCTGCTTTAGATCTAATGCAGGCAACTCATTAAAATTAAGTTGCTGTCTCTTATAACAGTCCATTAGCCAATAATACCCTTACTCAAATTAAATACAATAGCTTCCAAAGAATAGAACAGCTTCAGAAATACAAACACAGGGTTGCATCCAACTAGGTTTTACTCAGAGTACACCCATTAAAACTAATGGACCTAACTTCATCATGGCCATTAAGTTCAATGGGTCTGCACTGAGTAAAACTAACATTGGCTACAACTCACAATTTAATGTATAATATGAAATGCTTGCATATAAAAGAAATTACTGAGGAAATAACTTGGCTTTCTGTGTTGATTCTGTTATAAAATATATTATGGAACTAAATAAAAACAATAAACTGAGAAAATTAGAAATTGGCAGAAAACAAATAGATTCCAGTGTGTGTGTGTGTGTGTGTGTGTGTGTGTGTGTGTGTGTGTTTGACTACATGTGCGCAAATCGCCCAAAACACAATGAATGTTTCTTTTTAATAAAAAAAACCACCCAACACAACTGTTGGATGTAAAATGAAAGACATAAGTACTGACACTTGATCTAGGAATTAGCAGTGAGCACAGGGACTTCAGTGTGTGCAGAGCTGTCTGGCCAGAAGATCAATTGTTTAAGTAGCAGGGGAAGGAATGCAGATGGAGCTGCCCTGTCCATTGAAGTGAATATGGAAGCTCATTGGTTCAGGATCTCCATGTACTTATTACATCATATCTGAGGCTCCGGCAGTAAGTTATATTCAAGGATATTCAAAGACCTTGAGCAAATCACCATTCCACTACAACCCTCTTTCACACAAAGGCAGGCAGTGCCTAATAGGCAGAGGTCTTTGGTCTGGGCAAGCCAGAGATAGATACCTAGAGTTGGCACTCATTTGTTGTCTAGTTAGTCCATTGTTCCTTTCTTTAAATTCCATTTCTATATACCACTAGACAAGTTACTGTAGTTATATATTGTTCTTGTATTTACATGAAAACCAATAAAAATTATTTGGATAATTTATTTGGATTCCTCTGTCCAGTGTTTACAGCTGCATTTTGCTTTAGCTTTGGCAACCTCTCACAATCTACACCCACACCACCTACTATGAGATTGGTGGAAGATATTGAACACAGTGTCTTCATTTACCACCTTGAGCTTGCCTTGCCTTGGCTCAGTCTTGGCTCATTTACTGCCACAACTGAGATGAAGGACCAGCCATAGTCCTTAACCTCCACGTGGAAGTGTCATCAGCTTCATACATTTGCTTGATGTTAGCTTCTTTGCTTACTTGCTCGAGCAGATAAACTCACCTTTCAAGTGAGTTGCTTGCCAGATCCACAGTTCAGGTTGCCTCCAAACACCTAGACATGAGGCAGCTAGACTAGTGCATTATAGCATTGTGCTTCTCTACAAAACAGCCTAGTAGACCTAAAAGTTAATCCAACACAGTCTGTAACACCATATCCATAACCACAATACAATCCTATACATGTTTATTCAGAAATGTCCCACTGTGTTCCATGGGGGGGCGGGTAGTCCCAAGTAAATGTGCATAGGATTGGGAACGGGTCATAGCTGTAGAGTATCTGTGTTGCATGTGAAAGATCCCCAACATCTCCGTGTAGGACTGGGCATTTCTCTGCCTGAAATGCTGGAGAGTAGTACCTATTAGACCAGAGCTGGTGTCAGGGGCTGGTCTGGATCAGAAGACTGGGGAATCTTAAAAGAAGAGGAGGGGGAATACCCCCCCACCTGCTTCCAGCATTTCCAGAAGCAGACAGGCAGGCAGAGACAGACGCTGCTCAGTTGAGAGAGGAGCTACCCAGCTTTGAGATAGTAGCTAAGCAACCAGAAGGGAAGGAGCAGCTGGGCTGAGAGTGGGGGAGGAACCTCCTCCCTCCCCCCCCCCCAAACTTGGAGGTCTGAGTGTGTCAGAGAACAAAGGAGATGCAGGGACGTTCCAAGGCGTGGGCGTGGGGGACGGGTTGCCCCGGGTGCCGTTCCAAAGGGTGTGTGTAACAAAATGCCGACCCCCGACTGCGGCACCTCCCAGGGCATGTGCATGCCCCTGGGATGCATGCCACACCCCCACGGGCAGCATGCCACGCCCCCTCAGACAAGCGCCACTCCGGGCACTGGAGCAGGTTGCTCCGCCTCTGGGAGGAGGGACATCCTGTTGGCGCGCTTCTTGCTGCAGAAGTCAGAGTGAGCAACTGCCATGCTTGCAGAGAGTTGCCTGTCTGTGCTCGCAACATGATACTGTAATAAAAAGACTATAAATCTACCAAAAGCTTGTTAATTCTTATCGGTGAGCTACCAGAGAGGAGAGGGGAACTCCCATACTTGACAGCTGGCCAACCTGATGCCTTCTAGATGTTGTTGGACTTCTGCTCCCATAATCCCTGGCTATTGGCTATGGAGGTTGGGAACTGGACTCCAGCAACATTTGGAGAGCACCACATTGGATATCCCTAAAAATATTGTTCTGGGAAATGATATATAATGAAATGAAAAGGACGTTTAAAATGATGTTTGTAAAAAAAACACCAACCCCCTCCCCCGAAGCTTTTCTTTTGGGAATTATAGGGACAGAACTATCCTAACTGTATAGAAACTTATTCATGTAGGCGACTATTGCGGCAAGAATGGTACTCGCCCCCCAAATGGAAAGAAGCAGAACTCCCAGCAAAGGAAGAATGGATACAAAAAACTTATGGAATATGCAGAATAGCGCAAAACTTACTGGAAGAATAAGAAATCAAGATAACAAGCTTTTTTAAAAAAGAATGGAAAACTTATTGAAGATTTACAGCTGAATTGTAAACAGATAAGAACATTGGCAGGATTATTGTAATAACTGGCCGTTTCATAAGAGTATATATTTAAAGTAGATGAATAAATGAACAAATTAAGTTAATTTGGATATGTAGAAGATATTAAAAATAAATTTAAGGAACCGCAGAAAGAGGGGGAAGGAAGTTAACTTTGAAATGTTAAAATGATTGTAAAATCAGTGAAATGTATAAACCTAAAAAGCATAAATAAATAAAAATTAAGAAAGAAAAATAAAATGCTGTTTTGATGGACTAATGATCAATGCTGGGATGGCTCAGTTCGTTAGACCGTGGTGCTAATAATGCCAAGGTTGCAGGTTCAATATTCACAAGGGACAGCTGCATATTCCTGCTTTGTAGGGGGCTGGACTAGATGATCCTCAGGGTCCCTCCCAGCACTATGACTCAGTATAATGCGGCTTTTTATGTTCCTATGGACTGCAGCCTGGTCTGGTGGTGGGCCCATGCCTTTGTTGATAATTACTTTCAGGACTATTTTGTTTTGTGCACACAAGTCGGGTATTTCCCTCTTGATTTATTCTGTTTTTTAGAACTTTATTTGGCCACTCACCATGCTCAACAAAGAAGAAGGGGAGATGTCACATTAAAACAGCTCTCTGATCAATCTCACTGGGAAAGAGCCAAGTTGCCTTTTAAAAAAAAACCCACGATGTATTTCATTTGGTTCTGCAGTTATTTGTTCAGTATGCAGTGCAAATTTTTCTGGCTAGAGACATGGGATATGGTAAACCTTTGCCTGGATCAATGTCCAACCTCTTTTAAGTTATGGAGTGAGTTACTCTCTCATAAAGTTCAGACCTGCCAGACTCAATAACTCTACAAAAATGTTCAGATGAAAATTGCTTCAAGCAATCCTAGTAGAAAGCCAGCACCTCACCCCTAGTTTAAAGTTATGATCCTTATCATAATTAATTCAATAAAGAAGTAATGTACTTCAACCTAGGCATAGAGAATAATTTTCTATCCTGACTGGTATAAACTTTCAGCTAGGGACATTTAAACTCTGGACCGATCTTTTTCTGAAAATAATAAATCACAGATCCCAAGCCAGCAGATTCTAGCTGAAGCTAAACCACTGTAGATGTGTTGCTAAGCATGAGGAGAAAAGGGGGGCTGTATTGTTGTATAATAAATAGTGTAAAATGATTTTATAAATATAGCAGTAAGTTTTTCCCATTGATAATTTCTACAGAACTGTGATGTTTTTCACTCTGGACAAGCTGTTAAGCAAAAGGTTGGTCAGCCAACATACTTTCCCTTCTGGGTTTAAAAACATTTTTTGCCACTGAAAAAAAAATCTGATTAATGAAATGTCAAAAGAGATTAACTGTTAAAACTGAGCATTTGAAGGCTCTAGAACTGCAAAAGTAATTCTGTAGTATCAGCTTTTTGATGTCCTGCATTATTCTTTATAGTCCCCAATTGTTTTGCCTTAGTATTTTGTGACTTTTCACTAGGAGTGAGGCAAGCACGGCTGGAATTTTGATTCCGTTTGTAGTGGAACTTAAAAATTGCTCTGGACCAGTCAGTCACCTAGCCTTGAAATTTAAGCAGATAAAACAATTATCTGAGTCCCAATAAAGTCACTGGGGAAATTACTAATACAGTTCAGTTTTATCTACTACTATACTAGTGCATGCAAACAAGTATAAAGATTCACTAGCTTTTTTCAGTGCAACAGTATATTTATTTTCAGTGTTAAGTATAAATACATTTCATAAATCTAAATCAATGTATTTTTTATAAACATCACTGTCTTTTCTGGAATTTATGTAACAACTTTATTTGCATTCATACATTTTTTTGTCTGCTTCCTGAGGTTTTTTTTTAAATAGAAAAGTTATAAAATTGAGATTATTTTAAGTATAACATGAAGAATGTGTTTTTTTCCAATTCTTTAATAAGTATGGTATATCTCACTGTCTTACATGGATTCTACTCCCCACTAATGAAGTTAGGTTTGCGATATATATCGTCATTGTCTCTTTGATGATTAGCTATTTCAAAACAAGATGCTTTGCAGAGCAGGGTTTTTAAAATTGGATTCATGAGCAGGCAGATTCTCCTAAACTAAGGTAGCTGAAATCCAGCTTTACATTTAAAGGACCATAGTACTCTTTCCATATGTCAAAGGGGTCCTGGGTTTCTTTTTCTTTAACAGTAGCTCCTCATGTCACGTGGTGATACTGCTTTTGAAATTGTGCTTAGTTTCAAAAGCATTCTGAAATATGGAATGGGTGGAGGCAGTTCTCTGCTGTATAAAATGTGGGAAGAACAAAAAACCAAATGAGTCCATGCAAGCTGTTGAACTCACCTGAAGCAGCTCTTTGGAACTTTGCCATATATCAGCTGTTAAAAATTGTAATAGTGTGTGTCCTATAAATACAGCCTGTATAATTTTATGCTATGAATATGCTTACTACACAGTGTACTGCCTAAATGCTTACCTCTCCTTTTAATGCTATGGAGATAAATGCATGGTAATGGGCAAACTGCATGTAAATCCAATGAAGATCAGGAAACAAAGGTAGATGCTATCAATCTATAGCTGTCAACTTTTCCCTTTTCTTGCGAGGAATCCTGTTCGGAATAAGGGAATTTCCCTTTAAAAAAGGGAAACGTTGACAGCTATGTATCAATCTGTTTTTATATATGCAGAATTAACTACAAATGTTTGCACTGGATAGGGTTTAACGTATAGTTTTGGTATATATTTGGCTAAATTAAAATGCACTCCAATTCTCAGCACATCCAATTTTCTTCTGTAGGTATAGATCAAGCATAGGCAAATTCAGCCCTCCAGCTGTTTGGGGACTACAACTCCCATCATCCCTGACTACTAGTCCTGTTAGCTAGGGATGATGGGAGTTGTAGTCCCAAAACAGCTGGAGGGCTGAGTTTGCCTGTGCCTGGTATAGATACACATATGGACCGTGCTGGCTCCATTCAGCCAGCTTTCTTTCCAAACCCCTTTGAGCACACATAGTCCTAACTTTCATAGAAGTGAATGAGGTTCATCACACATACACGAGGTCTTTGCACACATTTTATGGATCAAGAGAGATTAATGGAAGTGGGTTTCTGAAAGCATGCACACCAACCCATTTATAGAACAAAATTCTCCATTTGGAACTGTTCATGTTCATCCTCAAGATGCTGCTTTCAATCTAGATTGATTTTAGATCCTGCTGTCCACAGGGAGTCTGGTTACCCGATGAATATTTCATAGCTGTCAACTTACAGATTTGAAAATAAGGGACCAGCAGCCTTGAAAATAAGGGACCAGCAGCCAAAATAAGGGACCTGCAGCCTCACCTGTTCCAGGCACTCCAGTCTTCCTGTCCTCCTGCAGTCTGGTCAAACTCATGCTGGTAGCTTCGAGAACACTGTCCAACCAACTTTGTAACCAGAGGTTCAACTGAATAGAATCTGAATCACATGCACCACAAGGCCTATGCAGCCTCAACTGAAGATGGCTCCCCGGCCTGGCTTTGCACTGCAAAGTTTGCAGCAGCACGTGCAACAAAATGGCGTCCAGCATTCAAAAACCTCCTCAGCTTATATTAACTAGCCACACACAAGGCATGCAAGCTCCACCCCCCAGTCGTTCTTAGCCTTCTTAATGGGTGAGCAACACAGCCAAGCAACACAGTTGGAGCCTTCCTCCTCCCTGGCCAGCAGGGAGGGAGGGAGAGGAGCTGCTTCCTTTGAAATTTAAGGGACATCATTTAAGTGACATCTATCAATAAGGGACAGCAGCAGGACATGGCACTGGAATAAGGGACTGTCCCTTCAAATAAGGGACACTTGACAGCTATGATATTTGAAATCACTTCCTTTGGTCAGATTATCCGTGCTTTTTCCTCCCTATACTTGCCCCAGGGGAATGAAAAAGGAAATGGTGATTATGATATTTGTATATGCCCACTCAGAACATCACTGGACAGGTGTAAATATACCGCTCATTGCCAGATCACCTAAATATGTTTTCAAATGGCCATACTGCAGGGTAAAGCAGAATCAATCTGCAATAGTGTTTATTTTCAGAAGCGTTTTTCAAGAAACACTTTTCAGGGGGCAAAATATCTGCAGTTGATCTAGCTTGTGTGTGGACTACATAGAAAAAACAAGTACTCACTTTCTACTGATTCTAGCGTAAAATGTTGTGTGTATGCAGCCTTATTGTATAGTGATAGTAGATGTGCTTATACTGAATTGGCACAATCCAACAAAAGCTAGCCATGACTAAGGCAGCAGTTCTGTGTACGTTTACTTGGGAGTAAATCCCAATGAGAAGAAAAGTTTTTGAGTAAACATGCATAGACCCAAGCTGGATGTCCCACTTACATGAATGAGCCAAGTTAAGACCTTTCCAAATATCATTCAGCCACTTTCAATGGGATTTCTGATTCAAAACTGGAATGAGGATCAAATAAATGTGTATAAAATCAACAGGCCTCAAAGGTCATCTACGGTACTTCAACCCCATGCTGATGTAGTAAATCCATACTGCAACATTGCTGTTAGGTGGCCAACTACCTTCTGAGGCACCATCTTTTCCATGGTCAAACAACTTATACCATCAGGGAATTCTTCCTGATATTTAGCTGAAATTTCTTTTCTTGTAATTTGATCCCATTAATTCAGTTCCTACTTTCTAGAGCAAAAGACAATATATTTGCTCCATCATCTACAAGTCAGTCCTTCAGCTATTGGAAGATCCAAATGAGATACAGATACAGTGGTACCTTGGGTTACATACGCTTCAGGTTACACACTCCGCTAATCCAGAAATAGTGCTTCAGGTTAAGAACTTTGCTTCAGGATAAGAACAGAAATCGGGCTCCGGCAGTGCGGCAGCAGCAGGAGGCCCCATTAGCTAAAGTGGTGCTTCAGGTTAAGAACAGTTTCAGGTTAAGAATGGATCTCCGGAACGAATTAAGTACTTAACCCGAGGTACCACTGTATCCCATTAGTACATTTGTAACATCATCATCTAGTTTTATAATTTTTTTCCTGCCAGTAGCACCTTAAAGACCAACTAAGTTAGTTCTTGGTATGAGCTTTCGTGTGCATGCACGAAAAGAAGTGTGCATGCACACAAAAGCTCATACCAAGAACTAACTTAGTTGGTCTTTAAGGTGCTACTGGCAGGAAAAAAATTTTTTAGTTTTATAATGTATTGTATATAAGCATGATTATGCGAGCTGATCTACAGTTAAAACATGTTAACTGTGCTGTAAACCCTAGTTATAAAACCATACATCATATCTTTCCTTCTCCATATTATCAATAAGGGTAGTATAAAATTAAAACACATTTTAAAATATGTTGACAGATATAACATGACTAACAAGAATCCAGGGACTCATTTAGGAACCTGAAACAAGTAAACATCCACACCCACCCCATAATATAAATGAATTTATTCGGAAATCAAATAAGCCCCGTTCTGGCACCCAAATGCTTGGAAGTAAACCCTATTGAAATAAATAAGGTTTACTTCCAAGTACTTGCATGCCAAAACTGGAGGAATTGAAAAAAAAATCCCTGCAAAAGTTCTTGGATCCTGAGAACACTGTGAAAGCACTTTCTACGTATTTTTCTGAAAATATTTTCTCCAGCAGTCATCACGTGGAAGGAGCAACTGAAGTCAATAGCAATCAGTTACTTACAAGTTGCAGCAAAACAACAGCCTAAAGAGGAAACGTCAGCATATTGGACACCGGTTACATCTGAGCCGAGCGTTTGACCAACACTTACAACTCTCCTCCCTCCCTCCCTCGAGTCCCCCTCGGATTGATTAAATTGGCTCAAGATGACACCAATAATTGGCTCAAGATGCTGCTTCGACAGACCCAATGATCCATATCTTCACATTCCCTAAAATCAGTCCTTTTCAGCTCTGTGTTAGATTTAGGATGGTTTACATTGGCTCTGTCACAAACATTTTAATAAAGTCCCAGGGAAACCTCAAACTGGTGACATCATTGGATGGTGTTAAAAAAAAAGTTTCTTTTTCCTGGTTAGCTGTTGGCCTTTAAAATCTCACTGGAGGTTTTCTTTTTCCTTTTACGTTGCTTTGTCATTCCATAATTATCTTGTGCAATCAAAACAGCAATATTTTTAAAGGGAAGAAAAATAATGTTTAATAATAATAATAGTTCTAAATATTTTGACATCAAGTAGCAATGCTATATATACAGTGTGTATACCATATATATATATATATATATATATATATATATATATATATATGCATGCTTAAATGAGTATTGTATCTTAAAGGTAACAGGTTTTGAAATAACCTCTGTGTTATTAGGCATTAGGTGTCTTTAATTGCAGCAGTTGGAAATTCTCTCACACAAACAGTTTAATATTATCAAGCTGATCAGAAGGGTTCAACAAGCCCTTTTTAGAAGAGGAATAATAATAATAATAATAATAATAATAATAATAATAATAAAAATAAAAACCCACAAAACCTGGGCTCTGTAAAAGCCAGTATTCTTCCTCCCAGTAGCAGCATGAAATGCCACAAACATTCTCACTTGGTTGCCACTGAACAGTCAGTTTTCCCATTGGGAGGATTACCGACAAGGGTGTATTCTGGGTACAAGGACTTGTATCCAATGAAGTTGTGCAACAGAAGTTTCCCTCTCTTCTCCCAGTGTGCCCCTCACCTACGGAAACCTGTTTGATAGGTTCCCCCAATCTTCCAGAGCAGACTTGTGGGAACTAGGGGAGAAGAGGGAGAGGAAGTCCCATTGCACGATGCCACTCCGCAGACAGGTGCAGAGATGGTGGCTGGTGGCAGAGAAGGAGGCCACGGCAGTGAGTAACATGCACCTTGGAGGCCAGATCTGCTGCCTGAGATGACTGCCTCATGTCGCCTTTTGGGCCAGCCCCACAGTTGTCATTTACTGTTTCCAGGGCTCTGATGGAAACCTTGAGGTCAGAATTCAATTTTATAGGCCCATTTTACAAGGGAGGAAGTGAGGCTGAGATAAATTGGCCAAGCACTCATTGCTTTCACAGTCTAAATGACATTATACCATATATAGGTTCTGCATGGCACTCAATAATCTTCTGTCTAAAGAAATTATTTTGTGCAGTCTGTATGTTTATTGATAAGTGGTTCCCACTGCTTCCAAAGTAAGGATGCACAGGATTACAAAAAATTTAGGGTCACTTTAAACAGTGGGCATTTCTCTATTATTGTATGGCCTTGCCAAACCACTTCTGCTCCTGTTTGATATTTGTGGGAAAGCAATGCTTCACTTGAACTCAAGAACTCTAGGCAGAAATCATTTCAGTGTAGGAAACAGTGGGTAACATCTTGCATATGGAACAGCAGATTATGATAGGAATATATTGCATTGTGTATGGGAGAACCTGTGACCCTCTTGAAGCTGTTGGACTACAACTCCCAGCATCCCTGAGCATTCAGACTCTCAAAAACTGAATCCATGGAGATCACACCACAGTGTACTAGCATCGCAATCATTTGGAGGCTTTGCATAGTTATACATTGCTGCTTCCTGTTCACAAGAACCACTATTTAATTTGAGGCCGGCTTCTGTGACCCTTAACTTGCAGATGAGCTGAGTTCTTGCAAAGAGTGCATCTGCCAGCAGATCTCTCACAACAGTAATGGTGATGATTTCGCTTGCCAGTAATGTAGCTTAGGCACTCCATGGCTTCCTCGAGATACAACCAAACTGAACATGTGGCAAACATAAGGCCCAAACACAGCCATATTGCTTCCGAGCCCTCAGGGGTGGCTAACTTGTGGCCTTCCAGATGCTGTTGGACTCCAGCTCCCATCTGCCCCAGCTGGTGTGGTCAGTGGTCAAAGATGATGGGAGTTGTAGCCCAACAACAAGCCACCCCTGGCCTAATGAGTGCTTTTATATATCAGCACTGGGTTAGGCATCTTTCTCACTTTCATCTGATTTCAAATGTGATGATTTTGTGTTGTTTTGGATACTGGGAGAAATAAAAAGAGGAATTTGTCTCTAGGGATAACAGATCCAGCTTCAAGGACTGGAGGAGTCTTGCTCCACTTGAGCTACAACTGGGGCAGAATTCAGACTGGATTCCACTGGGATGTAGTTGAGGGTCAGGAAGGCAGGGATGCTGCCACGGTCGCTAAAGGGGAAACTTCTCAGCATCACCACCAGAGTGACTTAAGGAGGAGAGAGCAAACTATGTGGTGCATCTGCAAGTGTGGTCCAGTCCTACTGTTATGTTGAGGCAGCTGCCTGAGGAACCCAATTTATGGCATCAGAAAAGGACCATAATTGATTATTTAATCTATTATGATTGTATTCTTACTCCTGGGGAGATGCATCTGGGGGATTTTATGTCTCAGGTACCAAAATCACATGGCCAGCCCATTCTGCACCTGGACTCGGGGAGAGGCAGGCACTCTTTGTAGGCTTGCCAAATGTCAGGAAAATTTCTGACATGTCCAGGTTTTCGGGTGTAAAAAATGGCATTGGGGGAATTTTACCGAACTGGCAAAATGTCTCGGAAAATCCAGATGTATGGCAACGTGATGGAAAAAAGTAGCAGAAACAGTTCAAAAAGTTGCATTTTTTTATTTCCCCCCAAAAAGCTCAACAATCTGGGTTTTACTTTTTGAAATATGACAACTCTAACTATTTGCTTTTCCCCTTTAGGCAGCAAACTGTCCAGCAATGGCCCTAGGGCCTCAGTTGCTTCCATCCACACAAACTAATGAAGTTATCGGCCTGCTTACGTTTCTAGCAACCTTAATACACAAGAGGACAAGGCAACTTTCCACCTGCCCCACTTCCTGGAATGCCTTGGGAGCAAAAGGCATCATGCTGTTTCTCACTAGCCTCTCTTCCTATAGCGCCCTGGGAGCAATGCAATCTGAAATGATGTTGCTGCCAAGATCTTCCCAGAAGTGTGGCCAGCAGTAAGTTATAAAGCATCTCACTGCCATGCCATTCTGACTCACCACACTTTCTAGGATGCTTTGGGAGCAATGCAATGTGATGTTTCTCCCAAGCCATGTAGCTAGAAACAAGTTATAAAACCAGAAAACCCTTGGCCACTTTCCTAAGCAGCAAGCCTCATCTGAAAATTTCAGGACCATTCTCTTCCCTGCCCCTACTATCATTTGCCCCCACTTAACAAAAAGGAAATTTGAAAAAGGGAAATTTCAGCTCAGCTCTAGTTTCAGTCACAAGTTTTATTTTATAAAGGAGCTGAACCTCATTTGGCAGAGACAGGTAGAATTTTGTTGATTTTTCACTAGTTGAAGGCCTTGTTTGAAATACACCCTTCTCACCCAAACAAACTGTGGGGGCCTTGTGATGGTTACAGTTAATTTCAGCTTCCCTCCAAATTAAATACAAATAAAACAGCCTAACTATCAAAACAGGGGTATATTTATTCTTAGCACATTAGTTGAAAGCATGATAGCATTTCTTAACTAGTTAAGAAAATAAACAGGACTTTCAAAAGTTGTAGCCGTTCTTCCGTCTCCTGTTGCAATGCAAGTGCCTGCCGTGGGGTGTTAGCAACTGAAGCATCAAAATCTAAAAACAGCACAAAACATAATTATTTTCCCTGCAAGAAAATAGTTTTCAAAAAGGTGCCTCCATCCCTTCTTGTCCTCTTCATTTCTGAATATATTTTGGATTGTTGAGCTTAAAAGATAGCAGACCCTCCCAGTGTTCCTATTTTCCAGAAGCTGTCCCGGTTTCTGATTTGATCCCAGAATGTTCCACTTTTCCTTAGGATGTCCCCATTTTCGTTGGAGGGTATGGAGTTATTTGACCCCTGAGCCATCTGAAGGGAATCCTATATAGGGAAGTTTTTAAAATCTTTAATGTTTTCTTATGTTTTTATATAAGAAGTGGCTGGGCAACCCAGTAAGATGTGTGGGGTATAAATGGTAAAATTAACATTATGGAATAGGATGTCCCTATTTTCATCGGAGAAATGTTGGAGGGTATGAGATAGCCATTCCTTCAGGGTGCAGGTTGGGGTAAACTGTTTCTCCTTGCTGGGCCTGGGAGCGGGGAGAGTCTTTTCAATACAACATAAAAGTGTTGGATTAAAATATATGTCGATATGTTTTAAATCAGACTAACTGCAAACATATTTCCAAACAAAAATAAAAAGGTGATTTTCAGGTTTCAATATGCGACAACTTTTTAAATTATCCAATACGATGCCTTGATTCTGTGCAAATGTTTCTTTCCTTCAAAGAGACAAAAAAGCATGTACTGCCAGATCTGATTGTATGTTGAGAGTGGATCTGATCCCCTTGTCACTAAGGTTACTAATCAAATTTCCATCCAATATCAATACGCTCATGCAGGATTTCCTGATCAAACACTTAAATCTGCCCCCTCCGCACCCCCATTAGCTAACATGTTTTATATGTACTGGGGTCATCAAAAGTGTAATTCCCTTAAAGAAACCTAATCCTACCCTCTTGTCAACCAGCAGATAGCTAATAATGCTTTCTATCCTATATATTTTTTCCTAACATCAATAGCATGCCAGAAATTAAAATCTTATTTTTAATCTCACAACAGATGTTTAAAACAAAGGTATCCCATATGCAGACTTCGTGCATTTAAGAGAGGCAGGTGAAGGAAAATGGATGTTTCATTTGAAATTAACTTGTGTGTTTCTTTCAATTCCCAATGCAAACATAAAATAAATTCAGTTTCAGTTTGAAAGCGCTGATGTGTACCTTATATCCCTAAACTGGGTAGTTGTTTTTTGGGTTGGTTTTTTTTTTTTTTTTAAAAAAGGTCTCCACTTAATGAGTTGAAAGTACAAAAAGTACAGACAGAACCAGAAGTTATTTTTCAAACAAACCCGAAGAATGAAACTGATAACAGTCGGAATGGATGCACACATACAAAATCAAACCACACACAGTAATTCATTACATGGAAGAATGTGCTTTAAAAAATGCAGTTGATCTTTCACTGCAAACTTTCTGCAGACTTTATTGTGTAGCGATTATACTGACCACAAATATGACATAGGAAACCTGCTCTGGCATTTTCTCCTTGGACTTTTTGACAAAATGTTCATCTTGATAGGAAACAGATTATAGATGATAGATGGTGACAGATAGATAGATAGATAGATAGAGGATAGGTAGATCTCTTGTTTGTTTGTTGAGTTGTAAAAATGTATCTGCTACATTCTCTGCATGTGCTCACAGCAGAATCGTATCTCAGAAAGGTCACAATAAAATTACAACTACAACAAAAACTCTAAAACCACTAAAATCACCATCAAGGCCTTCAATAAATATCATAGCAACCAGCTCAGTCATGTTATAAACATCCAGCCAAGTGATAACCCAACATCACAGCAATGTGCTTTGACATCCCTCTATTTTAAGGAGTATGATGGTCACAATCAGATGGTGGAGACATCCGGAAATTTAATCTGACTTATCCAAGACTGGTCTGAATATTTATGTTCTAGAACTCCTGGGTTTGCCAGATGGCAGTGAAGTGTATGTATCTAAATGGCAAAATGGATTTAAAACACTGTCCTTTTGACTTAACATTTGCCCCGGGTATTGCCAGATTTCGGTTATTGGAAACATCTCTGCATGCTTTGGTTTTTGAGTGACTCCATGTATGGTCCAACAGCTTTATTCTAGCTGAAAGCATTTTTACTGGCATAAAATATTTTCCTGGTATAGAAAGAGAATCTATCATCTCATTCAGTTTAGGGCATATTGAAGTGTATATAAAAGACCAGCAGTTTTAAACGATACGTCATATTATCTGTTGGAATGTAAGCCTTTATAACAATAATGCAATGCAACTGGTCCTTTGTAATGACGCTACGTGAAAATCATAGCCGCAGACAGATTAATACACAATTTCCCCCCCCCCCACCCTCTTAAAAATGCTTTCTTGAGTTCAGGTTTTTATTGATTTCAAATGACTTTTTAAAGATAAAGAGGAAATTCATAAAGGGCTGATTCAATTTATATCACATCTTCTTTGTTCAAAAATAGCCTTAAAGGAAAACAAACACATGTTCAGCATTTAATATAAATAAAATTTGATACAATGCTATATGGGAGGCATGTTGTACAGTAAAAGCATTTACAGACACCTTGGGAATACCATCTATAATAATGCAATCTATTCAGTGTACTGAGCATATCTGCCTATCAGTGAGAAATTTCAGCATTTTCCCCAAAGTGGGGGTGGGGGGAATTTGGAATGGGGAGAAAAAGGGAGAGAGATGAAATGTTCACATTAGTACATTAAACATTACCCAAAGTGGTTTAAAGTAAACCAATCTGGTTTTTAAAAAATCTGTTTCTCTGTTCCCAAGGAATTTTGGAAAGTGGGCTATTTTTAAATAGATTTTAGATCAGAAGAGAAACATGGATTTTGTATGGTTTCAATTGTTTGCATTTGGAAGATAAATTTTGTTTACTTGTAAGTTTCAAATTTTCTATTAGGATTGCTGTCTAGATCCTTAGATATGAAGAAAGTTGCTATTTTAAAACTGTGCTTCACTGTCTTAAATGCAAAATATTTTCTATAGGGTTGAGGAGGGGGACTTTTGTAGACACTCTAACTTTGTTCTAATAGTCTGAATTCCAAAATTGTAATTTGAGCCTAAACTTGAGATTTCAAATTAAAACAAAAATGAGTTATGCAAACGCAGCTGATATTGCATCACACTCTCAAATCTTCTTTAAATTAACTCAATGTCAAGGGGCTCCCCTAATAGAATGTGTGTGTGTGAAACATTTGAACAGTATCAGTTTACTCCAAGATTCAAAAGATCACTTGGTAATATTCCAAGGAGCAGCAACTTTTATTCCCCTTCTCTCTTTAGGCTATAGTCCCATTTATGTAATAATTTAATCAGGTTCCCCCACTTACCATTTTTTTTCTTTGCAAACTCTTCCCACTGTCACAAAGCTGACTGGAAGCAAGAATAATGGATCGAACAGTAACGCTTTGGATCAGCAACAAATGTCCACCAGACACTTTAAAAACATGTTACAGGAATATTCTGCATTTAAAGAGCCAGCTCCAGATTTTTGTGGCCCTCCATTCAATAGACTATCCCATTTTGCCCCTAGACATGTGAAAAACAAAACAAAAGCAAGACAATGGGTTGGATCCAGACTAACATAACCCTACTTTAGTTGGACTGAAATCACTAGAACATGATAATGCCACATCAATTTCAACTGGAGTAAAACATGATTAACTTAGTCTGCATCCAACCCAATACACTTGAAAATATATTTGTTTACTTACCTTACCACTGCCTAACTACCTCTGAGATTAGGGAAAAGGCCTCACTTGTTTCTTCCACAAGTGTGTAATAGTTCTTCTTTTTATGTATAATATTTATTTTGAGTTGCCATATTTCAAAAAGTAAGATTTGACACCTGCTTTTTTTAGAAGACCCCAAAATTGTTGAGCTTTTTGGGGAAAACCTACACACACAAAATAGTGATTTTGAGTTTTTGGGGCTGTTTTCCATCTCATTGCCATACACTGGACATTTTGCTGATTCGTCAAAATTCCCCCCAGCACCATTTTTTCACACAAAACGCAGGACATGTCAGGAATTTTCCTGATGTATGGCAAGCCTAATTTATTATGATATTAAAGAGCGGTCTATTTAGTTGTTTATTGTGTTTTTATAGAACACAGAAATTCTATGGAGTTTATTTTGTACTTGCTGTTTATTTTAAATGTTCTAACCTTTGTTGTAAACTGCTTAGAGATTTGTTTCATATAAGTCATGGGTAGGCAAACTAAGGCCTGGGGGCCAGATCTGGCCCAGTTGCCTTCCCAATCCGGCCCGCGGACGGTCTGGGAATCAGCGTGTTTTTACATGAGTAGAATGTGTGTTTTTATTTAAAGTGAATCTCTGGGTTATTTGTGGGGCATAGGAATTCTTTCATTGTTATTTTCTCCCAAATGTAGTCTGGCCCCCCACCAAGTTCTGAGGGACAGTGGACCAGCCCCCTGCTGAAAAAGTTTGCTGACCCCTGTTGGTATATAAATAGTCAAAATTAAGTATCATGGAAGGAGAATTATTTAATCATTGGGAGGGCATCTTTCTTCCCACCCAACCCACTCTTAGTGCTCATCTTCATGACACTGTAAGATCTGAGGGGCTCCAACAAACCAACTGTCCTTCCCCTCCTTTTCCCTCCACTGTCTCGACCATAGGCCTAATGACCAGACTCCCAGCCTGCCCCCTGTAGGACAGGTACCTGCACTGCAGGCATTTGCCTTTTCTTCTCTTCCCCATTTTGGGCTGAATGGTATTTGTGGGCAGGGGTATGTATTTTTACTGGTTTATGAAACACTGTTAATATGTGAATGTATGTTGATGGCAGTGTGCAAACAGTCATAGTATTAGTTGATGGGTTGTACTGTGGGGGGGGACCATTAAATAAATAAAATGTGTGTCCCTGGTTCCAGAAATCATTGAACCTTTGTGTGAAGTTGCCACAAAACTTTTTGTTGATCTTGTGACCACATATTACAAATATGACTACTCTTGTGGTTACCTGCTGACCATTGGTTGGAGAAATATACTAAGATTACAGTATTACACCCCCCTCCCAAAAAAAAACCCCACCCAGCTGCTAGATGGTCTCCTATATTCTCATAATGGCTATCATTATCATCATCATTTTTTAAAATAATAATTTTTAATTTTTCAATTACAATCCAATAGTAGCCTTATTATAACAATACCAAATTATAATACAACATGGCCATTAGAATTATGGGAGGAAATGATATTATAATCCTGTTTGGTCGTTGAAAAAGATATATCTAGAAATAAACAAAGGAGAGTCCAATTATAGGGTTGCACAATAAAATACTTGTGGTGAAATAATTCTTTTGTGGTTTGTAGTTACAGCATTGAGCTGCTGCCTTCAGAAGAGGGGAGTGCCAAGAAACAATTCAGATTACTGTTGTTAGTGCTTAATCCTAATCCTACATTGAGTTCTTTATGCTTACATAACCCTTTGCAACCCAGTATGGGAACCATGCAGAAAGATTTTAGCTGAATTAAGAGAGGAGGAAGGGAGGGTTTTATGTCTTCAGCACTCAGGTCCAATACTGATCCTGATGGGCTTTCATTTCCCCTCACCTTATTATCCATGGAGAAGGTTTACCCTGAATAAACCATATGCACTAACTGCAGGGAGTCACTTTCAGATGTGTTGCAGGAGGTTTAAAACAGACCAGAAAGTGATGTTCCACATTCTCTACGCAGGCTTCCTCAAACTACAATTCCCATCATCCCTGACTACTTGTCTTGCTACCTAGGGATCATGGGAGTTGTAGGCCAAAAACATATGGCGGGCCAAATTTGAGGAAGCCTCCTTTACTGTATATTCACAACAAAACTCTGACTGTTCTGATTCTCTCTCTCTTAAAGTCAGCTAAAGACGAATTGCTAACAGCCCACTGTGCCTTTTTTAAAAAAATTAATGGCTACTGCTGTTAGAAGATGGAAAGTCTGTTGTTCAGAAGGGGTGGTAGTGCAACAACTTTGGGCTGTGCACTGGAATTTCCGCTTCCTTTCTTTTCTCCGTGTGTGTGCCCACTACTCCCAAGATCACTATCTGAGGCTCTTCTTTGTGTGCCTCCTCCGCAAGTGGTCCAGAGGATGGCAACATGAGAACGAGCCTTTTCTGCAGTGGCTCCTCGTTTGTGGAATGCTCTTCCCAGGGAAGTTTGGCTGGCACCTTCATTCTACACCTTTAAATGCCAGGTGAAAACTTTCCTCTTCAAGCTGGCCTTTGACTGATTAGCATCTTATATCCCTTTTAAATGTGTTTGTGGAAGGGTTTGAGGGGAGGGAGATTATTGGTTTGTTTGCTTGCAAATTGTTGTATGCCTTTAAAAGTATTAAATGGTAGCATGGAAAGTAATTTCGATCATGCAAACTCTCCTTATGACTTTAATGTCTGGAATAATTCTTACATGGCTGCTACGAAAAGCTATTTTAAAATACCTGGGGGCGGGGAATGCAATGTTTAGATGGACTTCTGTTTGTATAGAATTGCATTTAGAAGATAGCAAAAGAGAAAACTGTGTGGATTGGGGTGTATAGAGCTTTTAGAGAGAGATTTTCCTTTTGCTGCACACACCTCAGTTGGGCACATGCAATACAGATGAGATTGAGAAACACACTGTTTGGGGTAGAGGTCTGTCCATGGTCACAGTTGTCCTTCCAATTATGCTTTATGATATGTAGCACGCAATCCACAGATGGTAATTGTTTAGTCTCCACACTGAAGTCATCCTTATTCCCCTTATGTTGTAGATTGCACACTCTGCAGCAACGGTAAACTGTCTAGAGTAGTTTCATGGGTTAAATGTAATTCTCTTGCTTGCTAGAGGACATAAAGTGTGTGGACAGCTGCCTAGACAGCCACACTGTCCCCTGGTCACAGTCTTCTCCATTATGTGAGATGTGCTGCAGTGTTACTGAAATTTTAGTGTTGATTTCTGATTCTGCATCTAAACGTATGAATTGGCATATGCCGATTTCCATCCTCTTTTTTGTGGCGCATTTCCTCTTCAGGAGTGATACATAACCTAGAGTGGCTACTTGCAGGACAAGGCATCCGACTTCCCATACCTCAACCCATATAAATAAGAGACCAAGAAGACTGGGTTTGGGGTAAAAACAGGATACAACTTTATTGAATACAGATGAAAGGGGGTTGGCTTGGGCATGGGGCAATCTAATTACTTCCGGCCCGCCCACTGGAAGTGATGTGTGGTGAATCCAGGTGGGGGTTCCTAAGACTTACATCAAATAGGGTGACCCTCACAGGGACCACCGTCTGGGGGAGTGCCTTTGGCCCTGCCCCCCCAGGCACGCAGACATGGCCACTCCTCCCGGATCCCTTTAACGGTTTACCCCAGCATTCGGAGGGGCAGGCAGGGACTACAACCTCCCCTCCGTCCAAAACAAGGGATTGCCCCAATGCTCAGCTGCCAACCGAGCGAAGCTCGCCACCAAACCACTCACATCTGTATCCTGGCCTTAATGCCTTCAATCATGTCTGACAACCAAATATAATTGCCAGATGGGGAAAGATGCATGCCATCTGGGCAAAACAGAGTCTCGTCCGAAAATGTGATCTTGGGGGTGCAAAACCACCCAACCTCCCCACTGCTGTATGAGCGCCTCACTGTGCGATTAGCCTTTTTCGAGCGCGGTTCATACCCACTGGGTCTGGGTTGTGCCATTGACGTCTCTCAAGCATCTCAGGCCAACCAAGGCATACAGAGGGATACAAGTTGTGCAACATATGCAAGTCCTCGATAATAGCCCACGTTAAATCAATGTCCTTGTGCTGACCCAAATCGTTTCCCCCCAGCTGAATGAGCAAGGCATCTAGGGGTCCGGGCGAATCAATTCTTGCCAAAGTTAAGGGCATAAATTCATGCCACTTCATGCCCCGGTGACCAAGCAATGAATTGCGAGGTCAGATGGGAGCCTGAGCGCAGCTCCCAGACCACTGGTGATGTTGTGCATCTGAGCCCAATGCACAATACTGTGCCCGCAAATCCAGATGTTCTTGCTAGGAGAACCTGAAAATAAATTGTGGTAGAACATCTGCATTGCAGGGCATTGGATTTGATGACCCTTGCAGTCCCTTCCAATTCTACAATCCTATGATTCTGTGACAACTTTTACTGTGATGTCTGTAAAGAGTGGGCTGTGAAACAAAGATTGAAGGGGATCTAGCAAACATAAAGCCCCACATATGTTGGGGCTTCTTTCTTCTCTTTAGAACTCCTCATGCCACAATGAACTTTTGCATGAGGCATGAGAGAAAGTCTCACTGATCAGGATAGAGCCCTGCTTTTGGAGTTCGGCACCTCCAGCATTGCAAGGATAGGATAGCAATGATATGGTTAAGCCATTCTCTTTGCTAGCTCGGTGTCAAAAGAAGCAACCAATCACATGGCATAGAATATAAATAAATCTTTGGAAACTCCCATATAATACTAAACAAAGCAAAACAAAATCCAAAATGAATCCAACATGGTCTGCCCTGAGCAAAATTTATAGTGTGTATAATCCAAGTTGGCTACACAAAAATGAGAATGGCTGATAAATAAGCCCAGGAGCTGCTTGTGAAATGAGGCTAAGAAAAACATAAGTGCCAGGATGAAGGTGGGGGCCACACTGCGGACACCCCTAAACAAAATAGGGTGGTGGATCAAACGTTGATCAAGCATGTGGCCAAAGCACTGTCATTTTTAGCCCCACATTATGCTACAACGATGAACAATTATTAGCTCGGTATGTATGAATATGGCCAATAGCTATTCAGCTGCTAAATGACTAAAAAGCATTACAGATCTTGGAAGTGTGTGCTGCCTGTATCTTGTTCAGGAGGCTTTTAGTGCTTCAGATATTTACTCTGCTCCTATGGTATTCCCTAGTGCCATTCCATTTGGAATGCTGTAATCTAAGAGCTTTAACAACTGTATGAGGTTTTGGAGGAGAATTGGGGTGGGTTGGTGGGGCCGGGAGTGACAGCAGCAAGTTCTTTCTGGATGCGTTTCTCAAGCAGCCTTTAAGAAGGAATAATTATTTTGCTTCTTTAAATTCATGCTGCAAGACAGCATGTGCACCAACCTCTTATATAATGAAGTCCAGGGGTCCCTCTGCAGGGTCCTGTTTCACCGTCAGGGGGGTCCTTTCAATCTCTCACTCGAGCCAGTTGCCAAAGATGGAGGTCAACTGTTTTCTAAAGTGTTTGGCTGAGCCATCACCCACTCACTACCTTTTCACGGGCAAGAGGAAGGAGGAGAAGTGAGGAAGATGAAAAGAAGAGCAAAGAAATCATGCTCAGAGTTGTAAAGGGGAAGAAAAGAGAAAGGGGAAGAAAGAGAAGCCAGGTGCTTTTGAGGTTTCAGAAGGAGAATACAAGGAAGCGTATCGCTCGCAATGTTGCCGTCTCAAGTGTCACCCTGCAACTTAAGAGTCCTCCCTTCCATCCCCAAAGACAAAGCTTTTAAGAAGAAGATTGTGAAATATACTTACACTTGTTCTAACATTTCTACAACTTCCACATGAAGAAACGATGCAGCACGAAGAATAGTTGATTGAAGATGAGAATGCCTGATATTAAATGGAGTTCAAATATTCATTGCTTTTGTAGCTAAAAGGAATTATAAATCAGTGGTAACCAGTGTGGTGCTCTCCAGATGTTGTGGACTACAATTCCCATGATCCTTGACTGCTGGCTATGCTGGCTGGAGCTGATGCAACTTGAAGTCCCAAACATCTGAAGGAGCGTCTCCACTCCCATCGTTTAGCCTGGACACTGAGATCCAGCACCGAGGGCCTTCTGGCGCTTCCCTCATTGCGAGAAGTGAGGTTACAGGGAACCAGACAGAGGGCTTTCTCGGTAGTGGCGCCCACCCTGTGGAACGCCCTCCCTTCAGATGTGAAGGAATTAAGCAGCTATCTTCTCTTTAAAAGACATCTGAAGGCAGCCCTGTTTAGGGAAGTTTTAATATTCAATGCTGTATTGTTTTTAACACTTGATTGGAAGCTGCCCAGAGTGGCTGGGGAAACTCAGCCAGATGGGCGGGGTATAAATAATAAATTGTTGTTGTTGTTGTTGTTGTTGTTAATTACCACATTAGTTACCCACTTCTAAATTATTGGTCCATATTCCTCTTCTCCCACTTTTTATTGTTACTTCCTTAAATTAAATTAGTTCACAATTTGGGCCATTTGATGCCCCTTAATGATTTTTTTTTTTTTAAAGGCAGCTTAGAAAAGCTGCAGCTCTGTGGTGGAGCACTTGCTTTGCTTGCAGAAGGTCTCAAGTTCAGGGCCCAGCATCTCTAGGCAGAGCTGTTAAGAGATGCCATCCAAAACCCTGGAGAGCACCACACTGGGATCCTTGGGATGCCACTTACAATGCATCCTTTGTTCATCATTTCCCCTCCATAGCACAAGGCTTATATATGTTGTGTATTTCCCCACCTTCTTTCCATATCATGGGCTGCCACTGGTGGGCAACATGCAAGAGGCACAATATGACGATGCCTCATAGTACATAGAGATTAGGATAAATGTGGGTAAGCTGGATTCAGTACATCTGGTCTGATGGCAGAAAGCAGCGATAGGCTCGTTATGAAAAAAAACAAAAAACGAACTTCATTACCTAGATTCCAAGGAAGCAGCTCATTTTCTGCTACTGTGGCTGATACTGACGGTAAGGGTTAATGCACAAATGTGAACAAACTCTTAATTAGCATATTTATATTTTGGGAGGATAAGGAGGTGCCGGTGACTTGTAAAAACCTGTTATAAAATTCTCCATTTGATGATAGGGAGTAAGTTTTTACAAGCCCTATAATTATGAACAGTATTAAAAGAAAATCCACTTAGGAAATGTAAATACCAAAGAAGCTAAACATGTATGGTACCAATTAGCTAACATCGTAAACGCTTGATACAAAGAAGTCATTTCAACACTTTTTTCTCTCTCTACTTGAATGTTTGTGTAGTGAAATAATGAGAAAGAGCTGGAACAAGATCCCAGTCCACTTATCTTCAACACAGTGGATCACCTTTGATTGATGCCCATCTGTATCTAGGATTCTATTTAATTAATTAAGTACCTCTTGCAAGCAGACAGGCACATTAGGTAGTTATCTCTAAAATGATGCATCTCTGCACTTGACAAAGTAGTCTATTTTCTACAAAAGCTCAGTCTGTAATACATTTGCTAGCCTTTAATGTGTTACATTAACTCTGAGACGGTCTTGTGTTAAAATGACTTTGGTTATAAATGAGCAATTAGTCACTTTGGCCCCAGCAAAGCGTGAAATATGGACTCCTAGATTATTTTTATTTGAAACATGTATCTTCATGTTCTCCTACATTGCTAATGTATACAGTGAGAGAATGATCCTTCATCCTTGATATTTTTACTGTTCTTTTGTTTTGTATTCTCTGCAAATTTATTTATTCCATAAAATTTATAAACTGCTTGATTGTAAATAAATAAATAAATAAAAATTAAAGAACAATCCAACCCTGAGGGATCCAGTTTTTATTTATTTATTTATTTATTTATTATTAATTGAATTTATATAGCACCCTATACCCAGAGGTCTCAGGCAGTTCACATAATAAAATCAAAATATAAAACCACAAAATACAGAATCAAAATAAAACAACAACAACAACCCAATAACATGCCCCCACCAAAAAAACCCACATTTTAAAAGGGCATATGAGAAATCAAATCAACCAAAGGCCTGGTTAAAAAGGAATGTTTTTGCCTGGTGCCTAAACATATATATAATGAAGGCGCCAGGCAAACATCCCTGGGGAAAGCAATCTAGAGATGGGGAGCCACTACAGAGAAGGTCCATTCTCATGTTGCCACCCTCTGGACCTCTCAAGGAGGAGGCACATGGAGAAGGGCCTGAGAAGATGATCTCAGGGTCCTGGTAGGTTTGTACGGGAAGAGGCAGTCCTTGAGGTATTGCTGTCCTGAGCCATTTAAAACTTTATAGGTCAAAACCAGCACTTTGAATTGGGCCCAGAAACTAATTGGTAGCCAGTGCAATTGGACCAGGATTGGTGTAATATGCTCAAACCATCTTGCTCTGGTGAGCAACCTGGCCGCTGAATTCTGCACCAGCTGAAGTTTCCAAACTGTCTTCAAAGGCAGCCCTATGTATAACGCATTGCAGTAATCTGACCTTGAGATTACAACAGTAGTTAGGCCAAGGGTCAGCAACCTAAGGCCCATGGGCCGGAAGTGGCCCGCGGAGGTCGTTTGACCGGCCCACAAGCCACCCCCGAACTGAGTTGCCTGCTTGCCCACAGTGCGAAACCAGCGCAGCACAGCATGGGGACTCACTTTCGTGGCATCGAAAATTGTGTCTGAGCATGCGCAGATGCCAAAATTGCATCTGCACAGATGCTGAAAATCACATCTGTGCATGCACAGACACATGCCCGCGATCCAGCCCACGGAGGGATCTCAGTGGGTCTGATCTGGCCCAGGCAAGATAAACCTTGCTGACCCCTGAGTCAGGCTATCCCTGTCCAGATAGGGATGTAGCTTGGCCACCAGTTGAAGCTGATGGAAAGCACTGTGGGCCACTGAGGCCACCTGAGCCTTGAGCTACAGCAAAGGATCCAGAACTACCCCCAAGCTACCAACCTGCTCCTTCAGAGGAAGTGTAACCCCATCAAAGAGTAGGCGGTCTCCCACCCATCCAGTCTAGGGAACCACCCACCAACAGTGCCTCAGTCTTATCTGGATTGACTTTCAGTTTGTTGGCTTTCATCCAGTCCACTACCGAGGCAAGACATGGATCCAGCACTTCCACTGCCTCACCTGCAGATGTATAGGAGAAATAGAGCTGAGTGTCATCAGCATACTGCTGACAATGTACTCCAAACCTCCAGATAACCCCACCCAACAGTTTCAATTAGAGATTAAACAACGTAGAGGATAGGATTCAGCCCTGCAGAAACCCACATTGAAGGTTCCACAGAGCTGAAAAGCATTCCCCAAGTGGCACCCTCCGGCAAAGACCACCCAAGTAGGGCTGGAACCACCGCAAAGAGGTGCCACCCACCCCTAGCTTGGACAGTCGCTCCAGAAGGATACCATAGTTGATGGTATCGAAAGGTGCTGAGAGGTTGAGAAGAATTAACAGGGCCATATTTCCCTTCTCTCACTCTCAACAGAGGTCATCATACAAGGTGATCAAAGCAGTTTCTGTGCCAAAACCGAGCCTAAACCCAGATTGAAATAGATCCAGAAAATCAATTTCTTCCAAAAGCACCTGGATCTGGACTGCAACCACTCGCTTCAGAACCTTGCTCAGGAAAGAATTTGCCATGGCCTCTGAAGGTAGTTGTGTACTAATCTCAACTCAAAAAGAAAAGAAAACAGAACTATCAAGTACACTAAGCCCACAACTTACACGCATATAACTTCTGTGAATTCAGCTTTATGTGTGTGGCAATAAATGAATAAAAGGGAGGAGGAAAGGGGGGCGGTTCTGGGAAAAATGAATGTGGAAGTCCTGCTCGCCACTTGACACAATCTTCTTTGACTATACACGATTTTGGCTTTAGACACAGTTCCCAGAAACCTCATTCAAATTGCAGGCCTACTGTACTAAACAATCACTTAGATGCTCAATCAGTCCAAACCAAAATTTTCTGCTACCAGCTACTCTCTTGATCCAGCCAAGCTTTAGGCTTAAGTTGATGTGGCATGCAGTAGGATGAGCTCAGAGGTTCAGCCAGCCCAGACCATACCCATTTTGCTATCAGATCCTCCATCCTAAGTATGAAGCTCACCCCAGAGACAGAATGAATCCATGGCCTATATTGAACCGTTTATATCCTTCAGCGAAGCAGACCCACCTACTCTGATTCTGAATTCCAGTTCAAGTGCTTTTCTATCCAAATTCAAATTCCACCTCTTCATCCCAGACTTTATCCAGGGTCAAGCTGTGGAAATCAACCAATTAGCATGAATATCAAAAGGGCACAACAGAAATTTCTTTTTGTGGGGGGAGCCTTAAACTTCTGGCACACATTTGACTTGTGCAAAGAAACAAAGGAAATGGCAAAGTGAGAAAGGCAGAGCAACCTGACATCACGTCATCCAGACAACTGCAACTGTCATGAAAATGGCCGTTCCACCATACCATATTTAAAGGTGGGATTGAAGAGGTGTACCACAATATAACCCACATTACACTGCAGCAGCAGAATAGGGAAGGAGGTCTATAACACTCTTCTAAGCCTCCACACCAAAGCCATTGGCCACCAAGAGGGATCAGCAAATGCCAGGACCATCCAGTTGCCATTGTGTGGACAGGCGGAGTCCCCAGATCCCGCGTGGTCCCCCCCCCCCCGTCATGTGGAATAACGACTCATGACAACGTGCTATGGGATTAAATTGGCCACAACTTTATTAAATTTCAAATGTGGGTAGACCTTGGCTCAGGCACTGGGCGTTCTCCCTCCCTAGTCCCCAGCCGGGGACCTAGGGAGCATCAGGGTTATCCAGTGTGGGGGGGGGGATGGGCCGGCTCTGGAGAACATATGTTCAAACAGAGATAGCCGCCCCCGTTACGCCGCCGCTGCAGGGGAGAGCAATGACGACCTTTTGGCGTACGGTCAAAGCCTCCCTTCAGAAACCCCTTTAACGGGGAACCCTGGTATCACCGCCGCAAAGAGGAAGATGGACTAAAGGATTCCGCCCAAGGCCTGATACCGCCAAAGTTGTGACGTTTTGCTACGGGAAAGGCGAAACCTGCCAATGCAGGGAAATTCCTTTCCAGCCCTTTAACAGCGACCTTAACGTAGCAGCGCCCGCATACCTGTGAAGAAAAGTTAACCTGCAAATAAGACATTAACTGAGGGTGGGTAGGGTGGGAGAAGCTCTGGAGCCAAGTGAGGATTCCCAGGTAAGATCCTCCCTCTATTGTGTGGGCAGGTAATCCCTCCCCTACCTGGCCTGGTCTCCTTGGCAACGCTTCTCCCAGGTGGGATTGGACAACTGACTGAGGTAGGCGGAGACCTCCAGGTATCCCACCTGAGGGAAGGCAAAACAAGCCTATGCTGTTGGAGCTGCTCCAGATCTAGGGGCTGCGCGCGACCACGCAAAGGGCGCCCCCCATTTTAAGCGGGGAACGGTCATTGTGGTTTTTCAAATTCGCATCAAAACCTACAATTGGTCCTTCCTTTTCGGTCCCTCAGGGAAGGTCATTCCAGCAAAATCACTCCCTGCAGGCCTAACAACGGCAGTGGAAAGTGCGATCCTATTGTTTTCATGAGGCCTGTAGACTCTCATTATGAAATAATGATTTTCCTTTCTTCAAAAAGAAGTGGATGGTGAACATCAAAACAAAGCAACCCGCCTCCCCTCCCCTACAAACTCCTCAAAAGATCTGACCAAAATACAGACTCTTGCCAGCCAAGAAGTAACAGCATATTTCCTGACACGGTCCCTCATCAGCAGCCTGAGTGTGAGTCTGGGATCCATTTCAAAAAGGTTGTTTCTGAATACCATAAACATGAAAGCGACAATTTCCTTCATGCCAGCAATACAACGCAATACATATCCTCCCAAATGTTGACATGGCATGTAATCGAGAGAAAACATAATACTGGAGAAGCTCTCCACACGCTGTTATGAAATGTGAGAATGGCAGTTATGGAGTGTTACATTTTTGTTGTGCAGTAGTTTAAATGAATGCTTACAAAATAAAAAGCCGGTGGCAACGGAGATCACATGGCCAGATGGCTGAACATTTAGGTTGCTCTTTTCAACAGTTGTCCTATGTGACGGTGCCGCTGAAAGATTACTTGTATGCTTATGAATGTGCAGCTTTATTCATATAGCACCATTTTCATTCATTTTGGTCGCTGCCCACCCTCCTAGGTTACTGGATCTGACAACTATACAAGCATGAATTGAATTTTGAAATGCTGGAGATCTTAATGTTTGGGGAGTGACTTGTGGCACATGCTAACTCATGATATCTAAATCCAAACATGGTGTTGTATAGATCTTGGTTATATTTCAGAATTAATGTATCTTGGGTGGAGCATGCCACAAGACCTCAAAGAAATGGCATTTATCCTGCTTATTCCCACATCAAGAGTAACCATTTTCTCCTGCCAAATGTTACAGGGCACGCACTCACTAACTTTTCATTAAACTTGGCTCTGTAGTCATCTGTATGATCAAACAGAAAGCAGTACTGTGTAAAACTTCCAGGAATGGCATGCCCCTCCGAATTTCCTTGCTGTATGTCAGATCCTCCAATACCTCTGCTCATGTAAAGCTACCATGAGCTTTAGAAAGAAAGAAAAGAAAACCCAGGTATTATGTTTCAGTACATGAAAACGCATCTAAGCAACCAGTGCAACTTCTGGTTCCACTCTACCTTTTTATTGTTATTATTAGGGTGAAAGCTCTTACTGGCACCAACTATTGTATGTGGTTGCCTAAATGGGTTCTCCTGATCCTCTTTCCCATGCACTCCTTGACCCTTCTGACTTTTGGAATAAATCTTGGAGCTCTCCAAAGATATACTTGGAACTAGAAGACCAGAAACAAGATAGGTTTCCATGCATTCAGAGCCAATTATACCCGAGGATATTTTTTACAACCAAATGGAAGCTGCTCGGGGATTACATTATGCTCACAAAATGTCAACGGAATGGAACTGGAGCTGCCAAAATTAGGTTCCTCAAACTAGATTACGATTTCCCAAAGCGGGGTTCCTGGCCAACCCTAGAAACAGGTCACAAGATATTGCAACTGTCTGGCTCTCTCGCAGCCTGGCTGAAAATGTGAGCATAATGGACCGTTACCACATACAGGCAGATGGAAGTGGGATACATGTTTTCCAAATGCTCAGGGTTGTAAGGCATGAAGATTTCCAGTCTCTGAACCAGAGAGTGATGGTAAGACACTGGCCTTTTTCCCTGGGCTCCTTCATGTTTCCCTGGCTGATGAAAAACCTGCTGGTTCCATTTAAAAATAATAATAATTTGGAGAAAGGGCTGAGAAAGTTTCTAATGTCCTCTCTCCCAAGTTGCTTTTTTTTTTGTTACTCATCCCACCAGCTGGTCTTTCAGTATGCCCATATTTGCATTTCTACATATAAATCATAAGTGTATAAATATATATACATATATATCAACATATTCAACTCTGTGTCTTTTATTTATTTAACAAAAAAATAGACTTCTTAATTTTTTAAAAAATGCATCTCTTAGTTGTTTGTATAAACTATATATATATATATATATATATATAATCAATAAATTCTACAAGTATTACAAAAAAAATACATGGTAAGATTAACAAAATACAGATCAAATCAACAGAATTTAAAAATAATTATAGTTAATCAAACTACATGCCTGGGGAGACCTGCTGAAACAGATTTTTTAAAAAGACAGGAATTGAAAACAAAACAATGAAAGTGCCTGCCTGATATTGAGTTTTAGATGCACAGTAGATACACTCCTTTTTTGGAGATTAGTAAGTGGCTACCCTGTCTTGCGAACCTTGCCACTGAAATCTCTTCGCCCTCCCCAATGCCCTTGAAAAGGTAATCCTGATTCATAGGTTTGTTAATCAGGCACTCTGTAGAGAAATAAAAAAATAGCAAAGGTCCTCTGACTATAAGAAAACTGAAACTACCTTTTGTGAAGCCCGTGGGAAACGGAAATTGTTTTAACTCTTTATTTCAGGAGAAAGGAATTTATCACACCAACCAGTCAGTCACTAATGTCCAGATATTCAATTTTCTCATTTTCTTCCTTTTTAAAAAAAAAATACAAAAAGAGCCACAACTGGCTTTCATTATATTTAGCTGCACCTTTAAGAAAATGTAATCTGTTTAAACTGTTTAGTCTTTTTTTGCTGATGAAAATCATAAGTCAAATTCAAATTTGAACCAGTTTAAATGGCTATTCCTGTCAGCACCTTTGTTTATGTTAACATTATAGGCATGAAATGATGAACCTAACTAAAATAAAGGTAATAATATAATGCCTCAAGTGTAGAATGTTAACACAAGTCTCATTCAGAATATTAAGGCCAAATGAATTTGATGCGCTCATATATTTACAGGGGATGTTTCTTAAACACACATAAACAGACACCCTTTGACTTTCTAGCTGTTCTTGTGTCTAGTTTTTTAAACATATTTATTAAGTTTCATTGAAGACACATGTCAAGAAGTACAGTTAATGAAAGGAAAAATCAACGACCCAAATAACACTAAAACCAAACCACAAACCACACAGCTGCATAACCCAGGTTATAGATAGTAGTTTCAAGAAACAGAGGTAGATATCAGAAGAGAAACCTCTAGTCAGCAAGATATATTGCATAACAGATCAATAAATCACTGCTATTTCTAAATCAACAACCGCTGCCCTCCTCTCCTGAGCTTAAGAACCTGGTTAGTTATACAAACTTGACACTAGATTTCTGTATATATATTGCCTATATTGTTTTTACTTTTCCTTCAGAAGACTACATGTAGGGCAAAACAGGAAGCATACAGGGTGAAAAGACTGTAGACTCTTCTGATTCTTGACCTCCCTAAACTGATATGCAAGCCTATAACCATTATTTCCCATTCCCACATTTGTGCTGTGTTAGCTTTTGGAATGGAAGAAGATGGAAGTCTCCACTTTCCCAACCAGGCTATTTTAACTGACAGGAACATGCACAACAACAGTACCGTACATTAGGGGTGCCCAAACTTTTTTTCAAAGAGGGTCAGATTTGATGAAGTGAACATGCGTGAGGTTGTTCAGCTTCTTTTAGGATTTGACCCCAATAAATAAATAAAAAAAACCGGCCATGGGCCAGATTAGGCCCCCAAAACTGCCTGATTTACAGTGGTACCTCGGGTTCAGAACTTAATTCGTTCTGGAGGTCCGTTCTTAACCTGAAACTGTTCTTAACCTGAAGCACCACTTTAGCTAATGGGGCCTCCCACTGCCGCTGCCCAATTTCTGTTCTCATCCTGAAGCAAAGTTCTTAACCCAAGGTACTATTCCTGGGTTAGCG
This sequence comes from Podarcis filfolensis, assembly GCF_964270895.1. Lineage (NCBI taxonomy): Eukaryota > Metazoa > Chordata > Lepidosauria > Squamata > Lacertidae > Podarcis > Podarcis filfolensis. Next base: position 33,132,226 of record NC_139608.1, on the reverse strand, counting down.
GAGTCTGTAACCTGAAGTGTCTGTAACCTGAAGCATCTGTAACCCGAAGTACCACTGTACAGTGATTAGAGATATTTTTAATATATTCAGAGACACAGAATTAGCGGAGACCTGAAGCGTCTGCAACCCGAGGTACCACTGTATATGCAAGTGAACTGATGGTGACTGTCAGTACTGAACACTAGCGCAAGTTATCCTTATAAACTGCAGTAGCACACACTGTCCTTGTAACTTGTGCATAACAGTCCCCACATTTGACCAGGTCCAGAATTTTAGGCCACATGAGCATTCCCACTACCACATGCACTTATTTCTTAACAATAGGGGATGGGTAACTCCTATTGACCTGAAGCCCTCATTCATCCTTGGCCAGCCCTGCAGATTGTCACATGCCAGCACTGTGTGTGGCTGCCCCCACAAACTCTTGCTTGCTCACACAGAGAGGATACAACAAGCTACCTCTATATTTATCTGGTCCCTGGGCTTTGCAAGAAGTAACACTGTCCAAAATTGTTGTTGCTGCTGTTGCTGTTTATAAACCACCCTTCATCTGAAGATCATAGGGCGGTTTACAATAAACTATTCCCTGCAGAGCACTGAAAAGCTCTAGGATTTTTTGAAAAGTGTTATAGGGGGCTTTTTTTATTTGTTTTTTATTTTACAAAAAACTGAATTATGTTCTGTTTTAACAGCAACAACAAAAACAGCTCCTCTGCAGGGAATGTTCTAGATATTCTTAGGCCTTAGAATGTGAGTCTATCAGAGTCTTGTAAAAAGGCCTGCTGGAAGACTTGCAAAGATAGTAAGGCCTGTCAGAGGACACAGCCACCAGATAGGAAGGCTGATGTGGAGCTGCAAAGTTTTTAAAAATGTACAAGAAATTATACATTGTATTTATTTCTTAATTGTTTTAAAATAAAGTTATAAAGGAAGCACCCTAGCTCCAGGGTATTTTTGTGCGGCAAACAGGCTCATGCCAATTTAATTCTCAGACTTTTCCCAAAGGTTATTGGGAACTGAAATTTGGTGAAAGTAATGAGAACTTTACATTAGTGATTTCACAGATAGCTTCCAACACCCTTTAGGGAAGCTGGCTGGTTATTAACCCATTGAAAGTCTACTAACTACTTTATGGATGGGAAAACCTAAAGCCCTCCAGTTCTCACTATCCCTGACCATTTGGCATGCTGGCTAGGGCTGATGGGACCTGGAGGCCAACAGCATCTCTCAAGTTACAGGTTTCCCATCCCTGTTGTATAGCCTCAGAAGTTTGTTAAATGTGGTGGTGATTATCTTCTTAAAAAGAAGGAAGATCTGGTCTCACATCTTCAAAATGAATCTCATGTTCCACATTCAAGAGATAATTTCCCAAGGCTGAGCTTGTCATTTTTTGTGCGAGTCTCTTACATATTGAATTTGAGGTCCAGGAGCCGTGGTTCAGCAGAGTACAGTTATTGGGGTATTCAAAGGCTATAGCTTCTGCCTTACGATCAATTCACAAGAGCACCTTATTTTCTTCAGCCTAGTACAAAGCAGATATCTTAGCAGCCAAATTTCTTGGAAAAGATAAGAGAGCAAAGCCATGGAAGGTCAATGAGATCAGAATTCCAGAGTGGAGGACTCTCTCCCCTTGTGCCTCATCTTATCAGGCATTAATCCACCCCTATTTAGATTCACATGAAATTGTGGCCCAGTTTCATTGCTGTGAACCTGACTTGCCCCAGCTGCAATTCGCTTATCTGCATTTGATTTCTTTCTCTTTCCGCCCGCTCACCATGATCTTCAACACTAGCATTTTAATTGCTTTGAAATACCAAGTTGTTTTGGTGTGGTCAAACCACAGAGGTGACGTTTATCACAGCCTGTTACACAGCGAGCCAGTTCAGTTCTCACCCAAAGGAGCTCTTATTCCCATTAGTGACATTTTGTTCTAAAAGCAAGGCTACCGATTTGGCGGATGAAAACAAAACAGGCTCTATCATTCGGAGATAGCTCCTAGACTCTCATCTCCATTACTGAGAGAAGTTGGGAAGTGTCAATGGGCCAAGGATAAAACCATTCCTACTGATACAGGCCTGGAGTAAATAAGACCAAGAAAGCTCCTGTATTAACGTCTGGCCTTCTGATGGATTAAAAAAAGAACTTTATGGCCTTTTCATTAAAAAGGACAATGTGACCCCCATTTGTGTTAAGACTACTGTAAAATATAAACAGGCTTCAACAAAACTACTCCCACTCTTTGGGGGGAAATGATACAAATGTTTAGACTTTCAGCTTGGATAATAAGGAGAGAGGAAAGTTGACATTTCTTTTTCAAACAAAAAGTAAAGTTCTTATAACTTTATTAGGACTGACATAGCTATTAGACCCAACATAACTTCATTAGGACCAACTAAAAATCTAAATGCAGGGAGCTGGGTTTTGAAATCCACAAAATTTTTCCTCTAACTTTATGTGTTTAAAGAAAGAGGTGGGGGAGATGTTGCTATTTAGAGTGCAACAGAATCCAGCCTTCAATGTGTGTACTGTATTGGGGTGTCCAAAAAGACCGTAGTAAGCAGATTAAGCACAACTGTATCCTCAGAACAAAAGGCTTATATATTGATCTGTGCTCTCATCCAGTGATATTTTGTGGGACTCCTATGCAAATAAACTTACATAACTGCAAAAACAGACCCATTTGCTTCAACAGGTTGGGGCAGCTGTGTGGCACACAAAGGACGTGCATTTACAGTGCATTTAAAGTTGTTTACAGTTTGCATTCATCCTCACTACAGCTTGGAGCCAAAAGGTAAGGAAGTTCACTGAAGGAAAAGTTCTCCTTCCCTCCTACCCTCTTCACCCCCTTTTCTAGGGGATTAGGGGGCATTCCTGAACAATGTAAGATGGAGTGCAGAAGGATGCAGTAGTGAGAAGGGGAGATAAAATGTTTCTTTAGTGCAGTTCCTCATATTAAATTATCCTATGATTCAGATCCAATTTTGTATCCCATCATCTCATGCTATTCAGGAGCCCCTGCCCTCCCACCCAGCTCTCTGGAGAGGCTTTGGGGAGGTGCAGGTGTCTTTAGGAGGTAGAAAATTATTTCTTTGACCTTCCATCAATGTATCTTAGGATCCAAGCTAATCTCTCTGTGTGGTAGGATTTGAGAATCTGAAACACTGTCTGAAGTGTAGCTACCATGGCAGACTCACACCTCACACTTTGTAAAAACGTGTAAGGCCCTACTGCACACAGACACAAAGGGGGAAATGTTGTAGTGAAAAATTCTGTCACCATTGCTGAATCCGTGTTGTGCTTCGATGCTTTCAAGGCAGCATGCATGTACTATGTGGCTTTGGGTTTTCACATCTCTGTCTACCACAATCAGAACATCCCCTTGGATGTTCTGTTGCCAACAAACATGTTTATGCATCTCAGGTACAAAATGGATTTTTTGTTATCCTGCTCTCTCTTTTCTTGAAAGCAGCTTGAACAGAAATCCCTGAAGAAGCACTTCTTTGAAACCTCTCCCCCTCCCCCAATAGTTGAATTTTTGTGGAGGGATAATGAAAGAAGGTGGCAGTTCTTCCCTCTGTAGAGCTTCAGTGTGAGTGGGAACCCAACTATGCCATGTTGTCAAGTAAGATAATAGTAAGAACCCGTTATTCTGTCATGATATATGGTGGTGATTTTGGAATTGAGTAAAAAAAAATTAAAGTATGTTGCTGAACAGTCTTTGGGGAACAATGTGCAGATTTCCCTCTGGGACATGGAAATTACTGAGGATGTGTCACTGTTTGAGCTGCTAAGGACACTAAAGTTTGATTCTGTCAGTGTCTGGGACACCCAGAACACAGTGAAGAAGAAGACTTTTAAAAGAGTCCATTCCCTTCCATTTTATCCCTTCTTTTAATAGACAGATAGGTTGACTTTAGTCAAGATTGTTCCAAAAGAAAAAACTGTCAATCCTGAAAGCTAAGGCAGAACTAAAGCTACAGGGCCACCCTGGGTCAAGCCCCTAGAGGAGGCTCCCAGCCTCTCTCTCTCTCTCTCTCTCTCTCTGTGTGTGTGTGTGTGTGTGTGTGTATGTACACAAAGGCTCATGGTGTGTGTGTACACAAAGGCTCATGGTCTTTGACCCGGGTGAAATAAAGCCTAGTTTCGCCCTTAGCTAAGGCGACTGATTAATAATTTGTTCCTTCCAATGGTGGCCAGTTCCTTGCACTCTTTGTACAGTGGAGAAGGAAATGCCATTCCTCTCTTAGGGCATGTCACACAGTGATCAGCAAGTCAGAATCTGGTGGGTAGGCCCCCAGCTCTGAGGGAATAGGTCTGTCCTGGGGGACCTGATTCTCAGGTAGTTGTCAGTGTAGTCCATGTTGTAAATAGTGCAGTGCTTCAAGGTAGCAAATGTAAGGGATACTTTATATCAGCTCGCTGATTTTTTTTTTTAGAGTGGCAACATCTCTGTTGTAAATTAAAGATTCTGCCCCACCTGCAAAGGTAACTTCCAGACAGAATTCTCATGCCATTCTATCCCTTCTGGGAAACTCTTGGGATGTGAGGCATTCTCCAGATAGGCCAGGCACAATAAAAAGTGCAGTTGGACGACACAGGAGTGCATTTTTCAATGGTAGTGTGTACTCCTTTGAAACATGGTAAGCCAGACCTGCTGTATCCAGAGGTCTTCCTGTTCATTCTGCTGAGTGGAGCTTCAGACTTCTGACCCACGTTACATATTGCTGAAGACTTTCTCCATGGGCTGTATCCATTTGCTCTGCCATTTTAAAGCCAGAAGAATTGCTTGTTCTTGTTAAAGGTGTGCTACAAAAACATAATGCTCATACAATAGGTTGCCAACCATTAGAAATAGCCTTCAGAAGTTATAATAAATGAAATAACAGACTGTGCAGTGCACAGTGCTTTAATGTTCATAGACATGCATGTGCACTAAGGACAACATATGCTCACTCAGACTTAGTTTCCACTCTATGGGAAGAGAGCTGAATGAACTCTACAGATTAAGAACTCTAGCAACTCGCTCTTCACAAAATTTAACAAGGCAATCTCTGAAGGCAAAAATAAGGACAAAATAGGGATGCAGGCTAGAAAATAGGAACTATCTTGCTAAACAGGGAGCGTATGTGCTAAACACACTTTTTTTCAGAAAACAGCCTATGCTGTGCCATAAATTCTGAAGAGACTTTTCCCCCTCACTCTAAGCTGGGGGAGGAAAACACTGTCCAAAAAAAAATGGCAGGGAAGTGACTAATAAGGGCGAATACATTTTAAAAAACAATTTCAGTTCCAAAAGGTGAAAGAAAACATATCTTTTCTTTCCATGGCAAAGGAAAGGGAACTGAATAGATTAGCCTTTCACTCCACCCATCAATGGAGGAACTTAGCATCAAAGAAAAATTGAGGGAAAGTAAAATGAATGTCCAAAAGGTCTAGAAAGCTCTGTTATTTGGCCTGTGCACACATAGATCCTATATTTGAGTCTTTACTGAATTGACAACATAGAATATGTCTTCTCATTTCCTCAGCTGGTTAGGGCACCTCTAGACCACCTAATTTAAACCTGCTGCACCTGGAACTGGGTGTGGGGAGTGCAGCTGAATGGGAAACAGCCTTGGGAAGCTTGAGGAAGTACCATCCACCTTGGGCCTGTCCATAAAAAGCAAGTCTAGAGTGAGACCAGGGGGGTGCCTGCTGTTTCCATGAACACTTCTCGCTGTGAGATTTTTGTGGGTAAGCTGAGAGTTCTCTGGGCAAGAGCCCAGAAGCTGAGAGGGAGGGTGTGTCAAGAAGGAACATGAATAGATATATTGATCTTTATATATTAGTAACTTCGAATTAATGTAACCATTTAATATGTAACTGTGTATTTTTGTAATATTTTGTTTCAGTTGTCTGTTGCTCCAGTTTTTTGTACAGTGCAAGTAGATAAATAGCCAAAGTGCAAGTAGATAAATAGCGGTGGGAAGGTAAACAGCGTTTCCATGCGCTGCTCTGGCTCACCAGAAGCGGTTAGTCATGCTGGCCACATGACCCGGAAGCTGTACGCCAGCTCCCTTGGCCGATAAAGCGAGATGAGCGCCGCAACCCCAGAGTCGGTCACGACTGGACCTAATGGTCAGGGGTCCCTTTACCTTTTACCTCTGGTTAAGAACTTAATTCGTTCTGGAGGTCCGTTTTTAACCTGAATCTGTTCTTAACCTGAGGTACCACTTCAGCTAATGGGACCTCCCGCTGCTGCTGTACCGCCATGCAATTTCTGTTCTCATCCTGAAGCAAATTTCTTAAGCTGAGGTACTATTTCTGGGTTAGCTGTAACCTGAAGCATCTGTAACCCGAAGTACCACTGTACACTGATTAGAGATATTTTTAATATATTCAGAGATATAGAATTAAAAATAATCAAATCAAACATACACTTTTTGGACACATTTGGTTGGAGAACTGCATCATAAAATTCAGATAAATGTGAACTTTTAAGGAAAGCTGTGCTTTGTTTGGGGAAGTCCAAATTAAATTTCTCCCCCATTCCTAGCTTTAATCTACATTAATTGCAGAAGCCTAACTTTGCTGGTGTGTGATTGAATCCCTCCAAGAAAATAGTGACATTCCATACTAGAAGACAACACTGGAGTAAAATCCAGTATAGGTAATTGGCAGGGATAACCACATTGTGCTATTTCAGATACCTTCTCCGGGAGCAATAACAATTCCATATTAGTCCTCCTTAGACTAACCTGTAAGAACAAAGCAGAGCTCACAACTCTGTTGGGTTGTGTGATCATATCAATCAACTGTGTTTTGATCACGTATGCAGGTCTAGGCTCAGATTTCTAAACTGGGAAAAGGCTGGTTAAATTTGGTAAATGCCTATGTTTTACCTGGGAATACAAGTGAATTGTTTCTGAATTTGTTGGTATTTTGCTGGTTATTTGCAGTCCTGGAAAAGTATATCACATACTGATTGCCAAGATGCTTTATTTCTAAGGAAAGTTGATATTCTATGAAATCATCATCATCATCTCTGCTTCCCAGCAGCAATCTTACAAAGCAGAAAATTCCACATTTAAGAAAAGCTATTTTTAATGTAAATAGCATCATTGTCATCATCTCTGCTTCTCAGTAAGAAAAGCATAGCATATAGGAAAATAGACATTTTCCCCCATCAGTATAATTTAAAATCTTTTAAAACTAAATTGATATAAAACAAGAATGACACATCTTAGATAGCCAGAAGACTGAGCTCTGAAGTAATGGTTTTTCCTGGAAATTGTATTTCTTCGGTGCCTTATGGTATCTGTCTTCAGTTTGGGATCAATTTATGAAATGTGATGAGACTTCTGGAGTATGGTTCTGACTCCACTGTTATCCGTTTCTGAGTCCCCATTGGCTACATAGTTTAGATGGTCAGCAACTTTTATGGGAGGGGATTGAGGCTGATGGGCCAACTTCTCCCTCATGCTGCAAAGCAGACTGCCAGAAAGCCCCATGGTCATAGCCTCCCCCTTGTATTTCTCTCACATCTGAGAGGGCAAAGTAGGGATGAGTCACTGGTACTTCTCATGCCGTTGGAGATGGCAGTGGGCCCTTCCCTGCTAATCCATGATCTGGGAGTTGTGCGTGATATTTGGCAGTGATGAACCTTCCCTCCCCTGTGCCCCCAGTACAATGACACTGCACACTTGGAGAATACTCAAACTGTGTGTGTCAGCCATGTCTTTAAAAAGTTGTTTTTTAGTTATGCAAAAGACTGGTATTTGGCTATTCTGACCAGCCATTACTGTCTCTCAAGTCCCAGGCAGTCAATTACATCACGTGCTACCCAAAATACTTTTAGCTGGATATGTCAGGGATTGTATCTGGGGACCATCTGCATATCATTGAGCCATGGTACCTCTGAGCCCCCTAAGGAGGCTGCTGAAGACAGAACTGAAAAGTATCTCAAGTGCAGACTGAAATGGCTTCCTGCCACTTTCTGACTCGCAATCCCTCCAAATAGTTTTGTATTGTGGGTTCTGAAGCAGCATGCTGTTCTGAAGGAGCTGGTGGCGTATACACATCTGTGTCTTTAATATTTCCTCGGTCTACAGAAACACCTCTTAACATTTTTGCCAACTTTACTTGTCATTGACTGTGCTTAGTGCACAATTCTACAAACCATCTAAATCAAAGTAAATAGAGAACAGATTCTTCACAGAATTTTCAGACGGTGTTTAGCAGTAACAGCAAACCAAATGGTTGAATGAGGCGTACAGATTTGTTACAAATACAATAGCGCCCTACTGGAATGGAACATCTAGTGCAGCAACCTGTTTTTATGGTGGGCAACCAGATGCAGATAGGAAGCCCAAGAACAGAACATGAGCACAGCAGTACTTCCCTTGCTTGTCTTACCCAGCATCTGGTATCCAGAGACACACCATCTCAGATACAGGAATTGTGAACAGCCATTATGACTCATAGCCACTGATAAGCTTATCCTCCATGACTTTCCCTACATCTCATTTTAAAGCCATCCAAGTTGGTGGCCAACACTACATATTGTGGAAGTATATTCCATAGTTTTAATGATGCACTGTGTGAAGAAGTACTTACTTTTGCCTATACTTAATCTCAGTGTTCAGCTCCATTAAGCTATCCTAATGTATGAAAATGTCAAATTAGCCTATTGGAAAAAGATATGATATGCTCAGCTGTGCGCTTATTAAAGCTGTGCATTTAAATCGGGTCATGTAACCATATATATAATATCCTCTTAACTCAGTGCCACCTTGAAACAACTTACCTTAACATGTAGTAATGCCACAACAGGTAACAGATTGCAGTTGTCCAAGCACCTAGGCTGCAGCCTCACAAACAGAATCAGGATTCATCAGATTGAATGGGGCTTAGTTTCAAGTAAAACATACACTGGCTTGTGAGTTAATGGGATATATAGGCAATATGATTTCTTTTTCTCCAAGCAGGAGAATATTTTATTCATATCCTGCAAGACACACACACATACACACATGGGCGGGGGGGAGTGCAGTCACACTTCAGGAGTCTAGGACAGGAAACAATGAATATCATAACCAGCTGAAACTACAAGGGAAATTAATATTAGGAGGATATAATTAGACACATTGGACCTTAGCCAGGACATCAGGGTTAACACTCTTATGCTTGTAAAAAGTACCCTGGGATCCTTAATGACCACATGTGGTTTCCCCTCCCTTCTGAAAAACACAGGCTTCTCAAATAATTAAGCCCGCCCCCCCTTGAAATACACTTAGGCTGCACTTAAAGCCCCTCTGAAGTCAGTCATTTTCTTTGCCCACACAAGCCTGGATTTAGGCTGAGAACTTAAGCTACACTTTCATATGGGTGTAGCAAATCACATTTGTCCCCGGGGATGCCACTGAGAGCAGCAAGTGATCGCCAGCCCAACCTGTCGCATTATGCCTCTCTCCATGCTCACAGCCTCCAGAAATGGAATGTAAGGGCCCAGTGATTCCTAATGTAATAGCTGCAATCCCTATGGCAAGCCATTTTGACTCACTGTTGCAGGGCTACATTGCGTGACATATCCCTGGCAAGTGAAGCGTGCGGTCCAACTAGGGATGTGCAAATCTGTCAGTTCTCATTTCTCCCCGTTTCTCATTTTCACACTCTAAAGTTCAGTCCTCCACACTTCAACCTCAGTTTGCAGAAATTTTTAAGCCCTCGTGGCAATTCATCAGTGTTTTGGTGTGACTTTCTCCTAAAATAATATGTTTGCAATGTATTTTGCACAATGCACACATTTTTGCAAAGCAATTTTCCTAAATAGAATGCATTTCCGAATGTTATTTTTACACACACTGTAGCCTAGTATTTTTGCCCAGATTGCTTGCCTGGAGAACTGCATTTCAAAATTTGGAGAATGGCAGATTTCAAAGGTTGGCCGTGTTTAGGTTCAATCATTGTTTCAGAAAGTGCAGATGTTATGAACTGGCAGGAGAATGAGGAGGAGGAGGATCCCACCAAAGGGTGTAGCTGGGCCTGGGACATACCAGCACCTGGAATTCCCTTTTCTATGCAACTTCCAAATCCTGTTGCTCATTGTGTCCCTTTTCTGACCCCTGTGTGAAGCAGCATGTTACTTAATGCAAACTTAATGTTCATTGTCCCCAAATGTCGGAACTTGGAAGGAATTCTTCAGGGGAATATTACAGGGGAGTCAACGCTAGACATCAACATGCTCATACCAAGTTATCAAATAACAAGGGCATTCCCAGTACAGCTGCTTCCCCGATTGGCTTCTTTGCATCTGCAGAGATAGCAGTTAATTGCTTCAACTGATTAGAATTCACACCTGCATGTGTTGTGTAAAAGCTTCTGGAAATGAAGTAATTTAACAACCCACAAGTAAATTGCTAGGGAGAGAAGCAAATTCTCAGAAACAAAAATTATGAATATTTGACAAAATATTTTTTTTTATGTTCCTTGAAGAATCACCTTGAATTTGAGCTCACTTCAATATAGGCTAATAATGAATTAATAATGAAACCAACAGAATTTACTTCCAAGCAAACATGATTAGGGTCAGCTAATATTTTACATCTTTGTTTTCATGCAGCATTTGGGATTCTTTTTAAGCAATATAAAATCAACAGAAAAAGAAAGTTCAGCAAATTATATATATTTATTCCTGTCTTTCTAATTGACAATTTTGTTCTACAGAGCACAATGCACAGCCTATTTACTTTGAAATAGCCCTATGATTGTTGTAATGAGAAAGTTGTGGTGAGCAGCCAGAAAGGAGATCCATTTTTGGCTGTCTCTCCAACCACATACTCAGTGCAATAAATGATTTTACAGGCTGTATTTGGCTCGTATAAGAAATAAGGAAGAAGGATGCCATCATAAGGATTAAAATCCTATTGTTATGCTGCAGCAGAGATTATTTGATCACACTTATATTGTTTATGCTGTAATAATGAAATGCCACCAGAACCTGTGCCTGGTAACCAAGCTTCAGATCTAGGTATGAATATCCCATTCGCAGGCCAACCTGTCTGTTTACTTGCATTAAAAAAAAATTGTATTGCTCTTAGTGAGAATACATTGATAAAAGTAATTTACCAATCAAAGCTAATTTCACTGAAGTAAGAAATAAGAATTTCCGTTGATTTAAGTGGGGCCTGGCTTTGAATGCTCACTTAATTCTACTGACCCGATTTAGGCTAAAAATGAGATTCTTGGCAAACTTCATTGTTTATCTCAAAGTTGCATCATTTTGGATGTTCTTATGCTTATTGTCATGAGGAAAAAACGTCTTGTTGCTAATGCAATTGGGTTGGTTTCCAGCATTCATCTATCTTTCAGAAACACACACACTCACACACACACACACACACAGAGAGAGAGAGAGATTTTCATTCTAATGTTTTTCGCAAATGGGTTGAGTAAAAATGTAAAATGTGTGTATGTTTAGCACAAACTCTGACATAACTTAAAGGATGCAGTTTAAAGAAATGGAAGATGTGTTTAAAATTACATTTTGCCTTTTCTTCTCTGAGAGCACATGATGCAGCCACCTGCTTAAGCTAAGCAGATCTGTGTCCAGCCAGTGCCTGGCTGGGTGACCATTTGGAAATCCTTTGAATGCTGTCTTGGGTTCTATCAGGAAGAAAAGGAGAGATTTAAATGTTCTAAACCAGGAATGAACAACCTGTGGCTACGGTAAGCATCAGACCTCAGCACAATCCCACCAATGGGCCTCTCTACCTCCACCCAACACATACACAACCGACACCTCCATAACAAATGTAGTTGCACTCCTTTTTCCTGCCACCATGATGACAACAGCAACACTGACCACTCTCCTCACTAGGCTCCTGGGCATTGTGTACTAGGTGAGCAGTAGTGCCACATTTTTGGAAGCCAAATTTATTGCCCATCTTTTGTGGCCACAGCAGATGGTAGCTGATCTTGGCTTCCAGAAAAACTGCTTTGACACCTGCCCAATGTGGGGAGAAGGGTGGTAAGGCAGCTTAACTGAGTTAGAAGCCATTCTGAGCCACTGGGACCCTTGACCAGTGCCCAACCTGGTTTACTGCTGGTGCAGGCCTACCTGTGACCTTCCAGTCTTGACTCCTTAGCCTACGTTCATATTATTGTAATTATAACCCATGCCTCATTTCCTATCTTCATGCCTTATCTTCATTTCTCCAGTATCGCCATTACAGTGATCAGATATAGGCTAGGACTTCCTGAGAGACATGATAGGATATTACGTCTTAGGAAACAATAGTTGGCAGGTCAGCAATAATGAAATCAGAGAATGAGCAAAGTAGTCAAGCAGAGGCTAAACATCTATTTCCTTTTCATGGGGTTCCTCCTTCATGCTAATCATTCAAATGGTAGCATTTCTTTGCAAGATCGTTTGCATTTCTAATTTGAAGGCAAAGGTTGCATTTGAGTTGGCTGATCTTTTGTGAAAGCTCAATGTGTTTTATGAGAGGAACCTGTATCATCAGAAGCAAGCAGCACTGAGTTCAATGGAGTTTACTCTCAAACTTTTCCCGGGTTTGCATTTATGTGTATCCTCATCAGTGCTTTTCCCCCTAGAAAAATAAGTCCTGGTACTCACCATGAAGCTGTTACAGTGAGTGCCACACTTTTTAACAACAACAAAAAGAGGTGCTGGTACTGCGTACCTTTGAGTATCCCCTGAAAATTAAGCACTGATCCTAATAAATAGGATATTGTGCTCTATATACTGCTACTCTTTAATGTACATAGATGGATGGCTAGATTGATAGTCCATCAGTCAATACAGCTGCCTGCATCTTTAAAATCTCCTTGAGAGTGTGGTCTTGGGGGCTGTCATGATGTGGTTCTGCTGTTCAAAATTTAGCACTCATAAATCCCTGGACAAAATGCACAAAGCTGGAAGGAAATGGACTTAATGGCCTTTGGAGGTACTGTATATGGAAATGGAGGGGATGTAACTGAGCACCTCCACTCCCAGGAGGTATATCTAAGCCAGTTTCTCCCCTTCTATGGTTCACTCTCCGCAGTCATGATTGTAGCCAATTCATGCTTAAGTAGCAGAAAACAGAAACTGGACGGGACTCGGCCTGCACCATTTTTTTCTAGATGTTTATCAATTGGAAGTCTTTAACTCTTTTATGGATCTGAGCTGGATCCGTTTTATCATCCAGTCCACTTAAGGAAGATTTTATTTTAAAAGCTTTTCTGTATCTCCTTAATCCAGAGTCTATTTTCTGTGCGCAGAACATTACACTTCCTGTATGGGCACTGACCCATAACTGTGAACAGATGTGCCTCTTCGGAATAGACGGAGATTAGAGATGTTCTCCTGCCAGAAAAACTGCTGTTATTTCAGTGCAGAGAGAGGAACTTAGAGCACCTTGACCCATCCGAGGAACACCTTACCCTTTGCTTTGCTGTGTTGCCAGCTTTTTCTTCTTTTCACATAATGTCGTTGATGAAGCTTTAATGTGTGGGAGGCGAGGCTATTGCTGCTGTTTATCAAGCCCTTTGAAATGTCCAAAACCTTTGCCAGAACTAGGAAGCACAAGGTTTTTTTTAGCTGACTCTGCAGTGAACTCTATGGAAAGCGGTGGTTCCCCTCCCCCTCCCCCCTGCTAGGTAGGCATTGTTGTTGTTTTATAATTAATGTTCCATAAAAGAATGGGTCACACCACAAGAAAAGCCATATATATATATATATATATATATATATATATATATGATTTTCTGTTTTACAGTTTAAAGTACTCATTTTTATATCCTTCAGATATGACTTCCCTTTTTCTCTTTCCATGGTTCATTTTACATATCATAAATCCCTCCATATTTCACAGAAACTATACCATTCAGTATTCCATTATTACATCCATCAAAACTTATTTACACTGCTGAATTTATCTTAATGCTGCCAGCGTTTTCAGGTGTACACAGTTATTTCCTGTGTATTCAATAAACGTTTTCCAATCTTCTCTAAACGTATGTTCTTCTTGTTCTCTTATTCGATACGTTACGTCTGGAAGCTGCGCATATTCTGTCAACTTAAGTTGCCACTCTTCCTTTGGTTAGGAAAGAGAAGCCTTCTTAACCAGTGTAAAGAACACAGCAGTGGTTTTGGTAGATAGGATATAAATTGCTATTACTTTTAGACGGCGATCTTATAAAGCATTGCAGTGTGGTGCTGTACAGGTTACTGGTGTGTATCTGGTTGTGGGAAGTGATGGAGGATCATTTGGACAGGGTCAAATTGTAGAAATGATTTTATTGCCTCTGGCTTATAGATACGTAAAAGGAAAAGGGGCCAGTTCCAAACCTGGTTTCATAGCCCATTCCATGCACAGGTGTGTACTGCACATGCTATTGGCTACATCCTCCAGCCTCCATGCATTTAGCAGATTATGCAAAATGTGCTGGTGGCACCATTCTTCACAAATTATTTTGGGGTTGCAGTTCAAAAGTGGGCGTTCTCTACAGTTGCCCTTGTACTGTAGAATGCTGTTCCCTCTGTAATTCATGAGGCAGGAACAGTTGGCTGCTTTAGGTGCCTCTTAAAAACATACCCGTATTTTTCGCTCTATAACACGCACCCAACCATAACACGCACATAGTTTTTAGAGGAGGAAAACAAGAAAAAAAATATTCTAAACGAAACAGTGGATGTATGATTTTTGTGGTTCATGCTGTGGCCACAGACATGTGATCTGACGGTGAGTTTGGGTTAGCCCAATGCAAAAATCCTGAGGATCCATGTGGATCCATGCTTTGTAACCACGTTTTTGCACCACTGCGGCCCCCGGCAACAGTGGGTGCGTGATTTTTTTGGTGCAAGCTGTAGCCATTGACATGCTATGTGATCTGATGGTGAATTTGGGGTGACCCAGTGCAAAAATCCTGAGGATCCATGTGGATCTGTGCTTTGTAACCAGGCTCTCTGTCCCTCTCTTCTCCCCACTCAGCGGCTCTTCTCCCGCTTTGCTGTTTCAAAGCGAGCAAAGCGAGCCACGGAGGAGGGAAGGAAGGGGAACCATGGATCCTCTGCTCACGACTGCAGCAGATCCCCCGCTATCCATAGGCATTCGCTCCATAACACGCACAGTCATTTCCCCTTACCTTCTAGGAGGAAAAAAGTGAGTGTTATGGAGCAAAAAATACGGTAATTTCTTTTGCTCTGGCCTTTCCTGATCCTTAAGGCTGAATTTTGTAACTTTTCCTGATGCTGTATCTTAATGTTTATAATTTTATGATGCTTTAAGTTTAACTGAGTTTATTTTAAGATTTCCTGCACATTTGTCTGCCACTTAAACATTCTCTAATATGTAGTGGCCTATGATTACCCCCCCCCCAATAAGTAAACATTTAAAAACCTCCCTGATCAAGATTCCCAACCTGGGTGAGTAATTTAATTAAATTTAACATTTATATACTACCTAATTGTACATGGAACTTCTAAGCAGTTTACAAAAAATTGAAATCAACTGTTAAATTACATAACGAACATTTATTCTTCTTCTTCTTCTTCTTAGTAAACAAATCTTTACCTTGTGTCTGAAGGCCAGTAATAAAAGGGACAACTGCACCCAAGTTGGAAGCCACCATGGAGGGAGTCCTGTCTCACCTAACTGCCCCCACATTTATTTTGGGTGACGCATTCTCAACTAATGCACTATCACAGTGCCTTAACTGCCACTTATCTAATGGAACAAACATCCTTTTGTCATAGCAATTCCAAGCTAGCCAACTTCTTCTGAAAGACTCCAGGTATGCAGCCAGATACCAAGAGGACACAGGCACAGCACACAGTAGACTATTCAACCTCTTCTTTGTGGGGAGAGAGCACGGATTGGAGACACTGGAATCTGCTTTCCAGCATTTACAATATTTTATAAAGCCAAAGTACTGTTCGCCCTTCTACTGTACTTAGAGGAGTGCACGGAGCGATGCTTCCTCTGAACTCATGCGCCCATGCCTGCCATAGTCTCTGAGCCAAGGGTATTTTTGGAAATTGAAAAGAGGGGGGGGAGGATAACTCCCAGCTGGGCCAATTTAAAAAAGATGGCAGTGAGCACTTTAACAATGTCTGAAAATGAAAGGGAGGTTCCAGGTGGTCCCAGCTGTTATCAAGGACATTTCTGACGGTGCGGTATCTGAGCTAAATGCTCTCCAACATACCATTCTTCCCTGCCAGTCTTCACTTGCATGCCTCAAACTCAGTACAGGAAGTTTGGATGACATCCACAACTTAAACATATTTCTTTTATTTGTCATTACATATTCATCATATTTTCTCCAAGGATCTCAGGATTAGCTTATTTCAGCTGCACAACAATATATATACAGTAGGTTAGGTCAAAAGGTAGCGGTTTGTTTCCTTCTTCCTAGTGAGCTTCATAGTTGAGAAGGGCTTAGATGCTGCTTTTCTAGGACGAACCATTCTATGTGTTCATGGAATTCTAGAGTTGGAAGGGACCCCAAGGGTCAGCTAGTCCAACCTCCTGCAATGCAGGAATCTCAGCTAAAGCATCCATGACAGATGGCTATTCAACCTCTGCTTTAAAACCTTAAAAACCTCCAGGGAAGGAGGACTACCAAGGGAGTCCATTCCACTGTCGAACAGCTCTTACTGTCAGAAAGTTTTTCCTGATGTTTAGTGAGTGGAGAATCTTCAGAATTTGCTGAACTATACAGTGGTACCTTGGGTTACATACGCTTCAGGTTACATACGCTTCAGGTTACAGACTCCGCTAGCCCAGAAATAGTGCTTCAGGTTAAGAACTTTGCTTCAGGATGAGAACAGAAATCGTGCTCTGGCGGCGTGGCGGCAGCGGGAGGCCCCATTAGATTAAGTGGTGCTTCAGGTTAAGAACCGTTTCAGGTTAAGTACGGGCCTCCGGAATGAATTAAGTACTTAACCCGAGGTACCACTGTATCTGGCTGGGGGTGCTGGGAGTCCAAAAACATCTAGAGGGCCACAGGTTCAAAATTCCTGGTGTAGGCAGGTATGAGCTATTTACATGGACCAATGATCTGACAGTAGGCCCACAATATATGCACATTTAACTTGTGCACACTCAGCTTTGCACACTGGGCAAAATATTGAAAGAAATAAAGAGGAAAGAAAGAAAAGGGAAAGAAAGGGGATGGTTGGAAAGACACTGACGATCTCACCTGCCATTGAACCCAATGTGTTTTGACTAGAAGTGATGTTGGCTTTAGGCACAATCACTGGAATGTAACCCCTGAATAAAGTTGTTGTTGTTGTTGTTGATGATGATGATGATGATGATTTGTACCCTGTCCAGCAAACTGGGCTGCCCCAGCTGCTGCGTGGCTTCCAGCATATATAAAAACATAGTAAAACATTAAACCTTAAAAAGTTTCCTTATACAGGGCTGCATAAGTTGTGGGCGTACTATGTTGCTTTGTCCCTTACAATGCAAATACAGAGAGGAAGTCTGTTTCCCAACTAAGGTTGCAGTCCTGAACACACTAACCAGGCAGTAAGCCCCACTGAACATGGTGGGACTAGTTTCCAATGAAATGTGTGCAGGAGAGCATTATAAATGCATATAGTTAGGTGTTCTGTTCCAAAGCCATTGTGTGTGTGTGTGTGTGTGTGTGCCTTGGCCATACTATGATGCAATTCTGAAAAAGCATAAAACAAATATCAAGCTGTTCAAGCATAGCTGGAGTCAAGATCTCTTCTTCTGAATGTTTCAGGGTTTTACTAACAAGCTAAACAATATCGTCCCTGCTCTTGAAACTCTTTGCTCCGAAACCACTTAAGCTGAACTTTGCAATCAGAAAATGAGCACGGGCCATCTCTATCAGGGAAACATTTATATTCATAAAATAGCTCTCAACAGCAACAAGTATTGCCAGTATGTGGAGTCTGTGTGTTTGGAATTGATTTTACTTTTCATTCTACTATGTACCCAAACATAGAAGAGGGTAGACATAATTTACTTGGGTGCTACTGTGACTGTTTTCTGTTCCAACTCCAATTGCCTCCTCTACCCAAATGCTTGCAGCCATAGACAAGGCACCAAACTGAAGCAAGTTCAACCTCCCCATGCTATTCCCTATTCCCCAACAAACCAACCTTTGATAGTTATTCAGTCCCCACTTGCTCTTCATATTTCTTCACCTAGGGGACTTGTGGACAGGGAAACTGAAATATACTCAGAGTCGCAAAGTGATTTCATGCTCTTTATTCAGCTCATAGTGGTGAGGAGGAATGAATGAAAGTCCCCTCAAAGCATCTGCTTTATATACATTATTTACACAATGGGCTGCACATGATTGGCTAATTCCGGAATTCTACTGTAAGCCAATCAGGTTGTGGATTCACTTCTATCTGGAGCATGATTGGGTGGTTCCTGCCAACCAATCATACTGCTGCATTGTTCTAGGACCAATCAGACTGCTGCATTCTGAATCCTATTGTTCTAGGACCAATCAGACTGCTGCCTTTTGGATCCTATTGTTCTAGGACCAATCAGACTGCTGCAGTTTGGATCCTATTCAACTCAGTACATAACAGAAACACACACTGAAAAGATGCAATGCATAAAAAGTTAAGCTGAACTCTGTTTAGGAATGAGGGAAAATTTTGCTTTGATTTGCATTTGAACGTAAACCTACCTAATTAACACCTCCTGAAACCATATGCGAACCAAAACGCAGCTATGCTTCGAAATTTGCACTTCTCCAGCTTTTACAATGGAGTAGTCCAATCAGATAATATGTACATAAAATGTGTTTATAAGTGGGAAAGGTTGCATAAAAGCCCTCCTTTGGACAGGATTTAAACTTGATAAATAAGTGATAAATAAATATAATAGAATAAAAATATATTGTTGAGAATAGCATACAAAATATGGCAGAAAATTGCTTGCCAAAAAATGCATATCAAAATGTGTAGATCAGGAGAAACACGCACTATAATGCAGATGAAAATTATTGAAGAGCTTTCAAAAAACAAAACAAAATTACAACCTTATGCGGGAATGTCAATAACAAACTTAAGATTGGGGGAAAAGAACAACGGGGAGAAATGAAATTGATAGATTAGCCCATCCCTAGATCTGTTATATAAGAAATGCCATAAAGACCCTCTGAGTCTTACCAATCCAGCTAAGGTTGGAATTTGTACAAGTAATGTTATCTAAAGGAGAAACATATGAGGGCAAATTGAGCAACACAGAATGAAAACGATTAAAGCTGAACCTAGAGGCAAAGTACCTTTAAAGGATCAGCCACGCAGTCCTATCTTTGAAGGGCTGGCTCTCTAGATAACTTTGATTATCATAAAACAAATCATAGTATCAGTCAGGTCCCCTCCCCCCCCCCAAAAAGATACTTTTGGCATCGTTCTGAAACTCTCTCAGCAACACACACCGTTTGCATTAACTGCGGGTGTTGGTTCAAAAGGGGCTAATATTTGTAAGAACGGACAAATGCTGGTGAAAGCGTCAGTCTTGCATGCCCCAGAAAGCTATATATGAGGGAGAGGGGTGGGGGTGGGGAAATCAATATTTGCTGCTGAAACCAACAGGGCACCGTTGAATCTATTATGTTAGCGTATCCAATTATGAAATGATTCATACCAAATATCTCTACAGTATGTCATTTAAATTAGGAAAATATTGATGGAACTGGGGCATTGGCAGAAAAAGCAACAGTTATCCAATACGCATGGTTAATGGGAAATAGCTGCATTTGCTGGGTATAATACATGGGTTTTGTATGCCTCACATTGTGGCATGTGGTAGGTTGTTGGGGGGTGGAGTGGAAAAGAATTCTGTTCCATGCTGTGTCCTATTTGGCTATCTAAAAGAGAGAGAGAAGGGTGGGGGTCCTTATACTTGCATGTACCAGTGGCATGCGCATGCTTGTATATGGATGTCAGTACTGTACGCACTTTGCCACAAAGAGCCATTAAGGGAGAAATGACGTCCTTCCACGATCATTTCCCTTTAGAAAAGAAATTATGTCAAATCTGTAAAACTGCTTTTTTAAACTCAAGTGGAATGACTTTGAGACTTCTGAACAGACATGAGAAAAATGCAACAGTATGAAGATCTCAGCAACCGTTTGTATATAAGTATATAAGTCCTCTTCTTCTTGCACACCTGGAATGCAGATCTCTAGAGTCTATTGCTGGGCCTGAACCTATTAACTGAGGAGGGTACCCCAGGCTACCGAGTGCAAAAATGCAGAGTTTGTCTTTCAGCGGTACTAGATATTTGCAAATATGTTTGTTTTTTTAATCGCTTTCAGTCGTTTGCACTATATGGACAGTGTGCAGTAACAACAACAAGGAGGCTTTAGAAAGTGTCAGGTGGGTGTGCAGAGAATGTGTACATGATGAAACTACTAGTGCAAAGTCGTGTATTTACATAAAGGTAAAACTCAACACAAGGCAGCATAACCAGTTTCAAAAATAATTAAGGCTGACTTTCAAATAAGAATTGAAATGGAAAGGGGATGTTTTGATATTGCAGTGGGGGTTATTCATAACTCCACAGCTCTGGGCTGTACTTTGCTTCAGCTTACACCACCATACTTAAAGTACTGTACTCTTATACCAGAATTAGATTTCCATGAACACATCATCTCACTGGATGAGGAACTGGACATGCAGACTGGATGCAGATCCACAACCAGTTGCAACGCATATGGCAGAGTTGACTAGCCCCATGAAATCCTGGATGAAGATGGATGGCGTGTGCATGTAGTGTGAATGCGGAACCACACCTGCTGAGCAATACAGCACACCTGCTGAGCAATACAGCAACTGCATGCAGCTAGCTGTAGATGGGAAAGCTCGGTTCAGAAAAGCATGTGTTTCTATGTGGGAGTTCAGACACTGAAGGCAGCTTTCCCCAACCTGGTGCCCTTCAGATTTTGTGGGACTATAAACCCCCATAGCCATTGGCCATGCTGGCTGGGGATGATGGGAGCTGTGATCCAAAATCATCTGGAGAACACCAGGATGGGCAAGGCTGGTATAAACCTCACTTAGCTTAGCTTTGGCAATCACTCGTAGCCAAGTAAGATTGTCTTCCATGAACATGGTCTAAACGGTGTGTCCGTAAGTGACTGTGGAGGCCAATTCTGGATCAGAACATCCTTTCACTAAGCTAGGTCTGACTTGGAATAAGGCAGCCCTGTATTCCTCCACTTTCCTCCACTGCCACAAACCAGAGGAAAATGGCCTTCGTCCCTAGAGCTGCCACTGCTGTCCACAGGAAGAAAAAAGCACACCAAGAACTCTGGCCAATATAAGTTTCAATAGTGGGAGTGGCCCCTACTCGCAAATCAATAGTCAATTGTAACAAAAACTAATCCATTCAAAAGCATGTATTCTGACAAGGATTACAAACTCAAATAAAGATTACAAGCTCAAACAGAGATTACAAGCTCAAACTCATAAGGATATGTATAACACAATAATTCATTACAGTATTAAAAATAAGAGTTTATGAGTAGAGATAAGTTCATGTTAGTCCATAGTAAGATTTGACGTGAAGATCTTAGTTTCAATCATTGAGCAGAAGTCAGAAGTCAATTATGGATCAGAAACCAGGACAGGGCCCTGTTTCGATTCATATTAACCTTCATCAGCTGGAAGAAAGCAGCTAACCAGTTGGCGCTTCCCTCCTGAAGTAATAGCAGCTTCAGGCAGGCGATCCTTGGAAGGACCTAAAGTGGACAAGGAAATGCACCCCCTTAATCTACACACCCCAGCCCTGATCTTCATCTCCCATCCCTTCCCATCTGCTAATGCCAGTAACATGTATACAGTGGTACCTCGGGTTAAGTACTTAATTCGTTCCGGAGGTCCGTACTTAACCTGAAACTGTTCTTAACCTGAAGTACCACTTTAGCTAATGGGGCCTCCTGCTGCCACTGTGCCGCCAGAGCACGATTTCTGTTCTCATCCTGAAGCAAAGTTCTTAACCCGAAGCACTATTTCTGGGTTAGCGGAGTCTGTAACCTGAAGTGTATGTAACCTGAAGCATATGTAACCTGAGGTACCACTGTAGTTTGGATCTGGAATGAAAAAGAGTGGCTACAATGATATATCAAGCTGAGGACATGGAGAAGGCTGAGCTCCCCTTGCCCTCATTCCTCTTCTATTCTAAACCTGGGGTGGGGGGACCTCAGGGGTCAGGGACCAAATGCACCCACCAAGCTTCTCCATCTGACCCTTAGAACTCTTCCCAGGCCACACCCCTCACTCCAGGCCACACCCCTCATGGACCCTGCTTTGAACACAGAGTTTTGCCTGGCTGGAATGTATCCTTGAACTCTGCTGCAGCCTCTTCTTTGTCTGAGAGAGTGTGTGTGCAGACGTCTGTAGAAGCTAGTCTGCTTTACATTTGTGGTTTGACCATGTCTGAGGGCATGTGGCCCTCAGAAGGTTGCTCAGAAAGAAATGTGGCCTCTCAGGTTGAAAAAGTGTTCCCCATCCCTGTTCTAAACCTTGGACCAGCCTAATGTTTTATATGCCATTGAGGTGGCCCCAAGGATGAGGAAGGTGGATAACATCATTCCAAAGTTAGGCCAGATTCAGTTCTGTTCCCTGAAAAAAAAGGAGGGTGCCTTGCAATGGCATCCCACCCCACTTTGAGGGCTGGATTAGGGCCTATGCATGCTTTAGCAACATCTGCTGCTGCATCAGATTGCTTGGCTTTTGGAGTTTTCCCCTCATGCACATCAGCTGCCATGGCAACACTGGCAGATGGGAGGGAGGCCTCTGCCAAAGCCTCTGTGGCTGTTCAGGAGGGATGGACGGATCTGTCAGTTTCGGTTTCTCATTTTCCCAATCTCAAATTCAGTTCCCTTTCTGCAGAAGTTTGTGATTGATTTATTTTTCCAAATCCTCATGAAAATTGATTAGCATTTTAGTTTGAATTTCTCCCAACAGTACATTTTTCATATGCTGCTTTGACAAATACACAGATTTGTACAAGTTCTATTTTAAAAAATGGCTGAAAGATTGTGGAGAACTGAATCTAAGAAACTGACAGATACTCCCATCCCCAGACTGGAGGGCACGAGGTTGGAAAAGGCTGCCTTAAGTGTGCTGGCCTTTCAGTCATATAAGCTTGGGTCTTCTCCCTACATCAAATCATGTATTTCCAAAATGGATTTTTGTGTGTACCCCTGCTAGATAACTTTATTCCCTTGTTATGCTCGTTCAGTTTCTGCCTTGTATAGGCTGCATTCTGAACCTTTTAGCCGGCCTCTATACCTACCCCTAAAGGAAACACTGTATATACAATCCCCAAGTAGCCATGAAGGCAGGTTTCAACTCTAATCAGTGTTAGCAAAACATTTCTTGAATTAGGTGCATGAAAAAGAGTAATGGTGATCCTCAGCACCACCAGCCAACCATATCATTACATTAACCTAATCTAAATAACAACAGCCTAGTTCAGCAGCTAAAGCCAGCAGAATAAGGTTTTACTGAGCAGAGCTTTGGGGGAACTTCCAGTTAATGCTAAACAAATATCATAATTTAAAATCACAGCTAAAACAAATCATGTAAGCGAATCCAATTTGGATGCTAATCATTGGTATAAAAAGGGAAATAGCTTCAAATGGAAAAAAACAAACCCCAAACCATGAGGCTTATTACTTGACCGAGCTTGATAAATCCAACACATATAGTCAGATCACAGAATCACAGAATCACAGAACTGTAGATCAGTAGTTCCACTTCTTACAACTGTTTGTCATTACTGTGATTCTGTTGTTATTAACAAAGAAATTTTAACTGATTCACCTTATGGTGAAGGGAAGAAAAGATAATAAGAATAAGAATAAGAATAGGAACTATAGAGTTGTACGCAAGTATGCTAGAGACCCAAATCATTTTGTGTAAAACCCATATTGGTTTATAATGTTTAGATGGCACTGCTTAAGTTTTTATTTGCTATAAAAAGACATTATTAACAACAAATGCCCTTATTAATTATTTTGTATATACAGTGGTACCTCAGTTTTCAGGCGTCTCTGTTGCCAAATGCATAGCTGTCAACTTACAGATTTGAAAATAAGGGACCAGCAGCCTTGAAAATAAGGGACCAGCAGCCAAAATAAGGGACCTGCAGCCTCACCTGTTCCAGGCACTCCAGTCTTCCTGTCCTCCTGCAGTCTGGTCAAACTCATGCTGGTAGCTTCGAGAACACTGTCCAACCAACTTTGTAACCAGAGGTTCAGCTGAATAGAATCTGAATCACATGCACCACAAGGCCTATGCAGCCTCAACTGAAGATGGCTCCCTGGCCTGGCTTTGCACTGCAAAGTTTGCAGCAGCACGTGCAACAAAATGGCGTCCAGCATTCAAAAACCTCCTCAGCTTATATTAACTAGCCACACACAAGGCATGCAAGCTCCACCCCCCAGTCATTCTTAGCCTTCTTAATGGGTGAGCAACACAGCCAAGCAACACAGTTGGAGCCTTCCTCCTCCCTGGCCAGCAGGGAGGGAGGGAGGGAGAGGAGCTGCTTCCTTTGAAATTTAAGGGACATCATTTAAGGGACATCTATCAATAAGGGACAGCAGTGGGACATGGCGCTGGAATAAGGGACTGTCCCTTCAAATAAGGGACACTTGACAGCTATGGCCAAATGTTTCGGTTTTCGAACACCAAAAATCTGGAAGTAAATGCTTCTGTTTTTGAACACGCCTCGGAAGTCAAATGGCTTCTGCTGTATTTTTCTCATTTTTCTCAACGAAATTTGCAGACCACCCTTGTGTCTCGGTTTTCGAACATTTTGAAAGTTGAACGGTCTTCCAGAATGGATTACGTTCGAAAACCAAGGTACCACTGTATGCCTCTTTTGAATGTATGCATCCATCACCTCACAATGAAATCCATGAAAGGCAGGGCCAGCCTGAGACATATTGTTGCTGGAGGCAAAACACCCTGACACTGCCCTCAACCCATGATGATGCCCCCCCTCCAGAGATCCAGGCCCCCTTCTTCTCCCTGCCCGCACTGTCACTCTCCCCTTCCTGCCAGCCTTGTCACCAGAACTGTATCCAAACCCGCAGCTGTGCCTGCACCGCCACCAACATGTAGCAGCAGTAGCTAAGGCAATAGGGCTGTGTTGGTGGCAGGAGCGAAGCACTGGCCTGGCTGGCGGGAGCGCAAGGGTAGATGAGGGAGTGGGTCCAATCTGCCGCCTGAAGCAAAATGGCTTCACCTTGCCCAATGGTCAAGCCACTCCGATGAAAGGGGTACATCTAAAGATAAGATTGTATCCCAGCATGGTGTCGTAGGAAATAGAATAACAGCCATGTGGCCTAACAGGGACCACCATGTTATCTGTGACACAAATATGCCACTAAATGTTCAGTAGTGTGGTGCAGTGGTGTAGTGGTGCAGGGACCGACAAGGACAAACTGCCTGCACTTTTTTCATAGCAGGGCCGTTATATCATCTCCTGAGATGCTCTTTGTGAATCCTCTGCATGCCACAAGCTTACGTCAGAGAGAAACCCACTCAGAATGGTAAGCAGAGGAAGGGCTAGCTTACAGTAGCATGCGTGGCTAAGCATTTATACTGTCACTTTTATTTTGAAAAATCCCCAAATCGCTTTGTTATGACCAGTGCTATTTTTCTAGAAAAATAGGTGCCAGAACTCACCATGAACACCTCCCTCAGGCTCTTAGAATGACAATTGTGCCCACCTGAGAGGTGCTGGAACTGAGTTCCAGGTGAAAAGAAGCTCTTGTTGTGACCAACCAAAACATCACAAAATGGCAAGCAAGCATCTGAGTCTGCCCTAACTTTTCATCCAGCTGAATGATAAGCAAAATGGGAGGAAGAGGGGGAAATAAAGCTAGATCGGATTTTGAAACTTATAATGTCCCTGCCCTCCAGCTTACAATCTAAAAAGACATGAAGCAGATGGGAAGTAGCTTGGGAGGGAAAAGGAAAACAAAACAGAACCATTTTAAATCCAGTGTACTTTCCAATCAATGTGTCTCCTTCATTCAGTTTACAAAGGACACAATTCAACCAAAGATGAGCACTTCCAGATCCCACTGAATTTACTGGTAGAGAACTAAGCAAGTTTTCTCGCCGATAATCGGTTAATTCTCCCAGTGAAATCAGAAAGACCAAAAAGACTGGACGGAGGCTTAAATACAACAACCATCTGTTCTTAACAGAGGTCATGAAAATGTCTGAACATCCATCTAGCAGGCTGAATCGTACAATACACTGAGTGAAGTGGCTGTGAGTATACTTTATTCAGAGTAATCATAACTTTGAATTGCATTAGACTGATCAGGTTTAAGCAAAGCCATTCATTGTATGTAAGGAGAGGAAAATGCTGACCCTAAACATTATGCTGCCATTGAATTAGGCAAGTTTTTGCTGCAATAAATCTTGCTGTGCAGTAGGTACTATGCTGGCAGATGACCCAGTGTTCAAGCTGGGGGTTTTTTGTTTTGTTTTGTTTTTGCTATGACCTGACAACTATAAAAAAAGATATTCTGCATTAATCTCCACCAGATCTCCAGGACCGTTTTCAAACTTAGATGAAACTCTCTCTAATCAAAGTTGACTTTGGGGGAAATGAAATGCACAAGGAAATGACAAGCTAGCAGAAGGCTAACCACTCAAGTGCCCCAGAGGCTGCTTCAAAAGTTCACAGCCAAACCAAGACCTGGGTGTCGACCCCAAATGTCTCTCCTGAAGAGATGTGACCCGGGGTGTGACATCTAGATGACATGGTCAAACTACCTGGAACAGACTGAACACTTGCATAGATCAAATCTTTGGAATGCTTTTCAATTCCCATGGCTATTAACAAAGACTTTGTAGCTTTCATTTTCGCCAAGCATCTGTCTTGTGCTTGACTTGAAAGGTAACTCCTTCCACCTCCCCACCCCAAAATCCCTTTAGGATGTCTTGTTCCTTTAAAAAAAAAGAAGTTGCCATGATAAGGTATAATTTAATAAATGGGGGCGAAAATGACATCTAATGAAAAAAATGTTTGCTTCAAAAGAAATGGAAAAGCGTAAGTCACATAGCGATGTAAAAGTGATACACAGGTGCATAGTGCATATTCCTTGTAATGTCCTTTGTGGATGTTGTAAGCAACAGTTAAAAACAGGCAGGCGAGCTTGGCAAGTTAGTGTGGTCCTGGGAACCTGGTGGAAGCCTGGACTCATGAACTCACCCAGCGTGAATTCTCACTTCACATTTTGTACTCTTGTACGGACACAAAGTACAAAACAGATAAACAGATGTGAAGGGCACATGTGTAAAATTTAGTGCATGTTGCTTTAAAATATTCAGAAGTGTATGTGTGGAGAGGGGGGTGCAATGCAATCTGATTCTGAATTTACTTTTTGCACTCTGGCATGGATACCCAAGCACAAAATACGTAAGTTGCTCAACAAGTGCAAAGGGCACACATGTATAAAATTTGACGCATGTGCCTTCAAAACGTTCAGAACTGGGGGCCCAATCATTTCTGGAGCACCACTTCTAAGAATTTAAAGAGAAATGCACCCAATTTTACACACGTGCACCCTTCACACTTGATGAAAATCTTATGCATTTAGTACTCAGGTACACAACATGCAAAACAAAAATTGGCCCTGAGTGGTCTTGGCTAGTTCATTGTCTCCCATATTTCATTTCATTTCATTTTTAATATGGACCAAATTCCTAAATGGAAAACACTCCTGTTTAGAAAGAAGTGGGCAATTCAAAATTAGATAGTCATCTAATTCAATGTACATGGAATGAAATACACACCACTATGGCTGGATCTGGGCTTGGGGGTGGGCTCTCAACACAGTACCATGATGAGCTCTCTCCTACACTGGTGTCCCCCATTGTGGGTTTAGGTGCAGGGGGTGTCCTGATCCGACTCTCCTGTTTTCCCCCTCAATGTTCCTCATGAAGCATAATTCCAGAGTGTTGTAGGATATTTAGATGCTGACCATGTGGTGGCCCAGCACTGGGGAATGGGGAATGGGGAATTAAAGGAGGGGCAGGCCAGGCATCACAGCAGACCTCTCAGGGCATTGCCCCTGGCCAGTACCTGAGGATTCCACATGGTCACCCTTGACCTGCACACCTCCAATAATTCCAGGTGGTGACCTCAGAATTAAAACAGACATGCATTCTAAAATGTAGCTGAAGTGGTTTGAACATACATTTCTAAAAGAAAGGGGAAAAGCCTTTGGTTTTGCTTTGTTTGCTTTCGCCTCTATACATTTTGAATGTTGCATTGCAATATTATGATTGCCTAAGACCTTAAATAATAAAATCAACTGGCATTAGCTACATTCCAATTTATTTTGTTTTCAGGTCAAGGATGTGTGTTCAGACAATTTTCACCAGACCTAGAATGTCTGTCTGTCTTCTGCTGTGTCATGAAGGGTCACTTTGCTTGTTTTACATACATTCAAACAGTAATTAAATTATCACAGACCATATGTTTCAGATTCCATTGCCATGTAATGCCAACTTCTAGATCCCCTTCCCTTTGCACCCATGTGTATACATACCTGTCAACTGAGGATTACACTTCGTGCATCTGATAGACTCTAGTCTACGAAAGCTGATGCCATAATAAAACTGGTTAGCCTTTAAGGTGCCACAAGGGCTGTTATTGTTTTCGTCTTCACCCCGTCTCTCAGGTTTGTGTGCTATTTGCTACATATGAGTTCTTTGGATGTGGCAATTCTGTTGCACGTGGAGCAAACTTAAGGGAAGCCTCCCTCGCTGCATTTCTGCAAGAAGAAACAAAATAGATGTTCCAACTCAACAATTCATTTACCCTCTTTCTGTTCCATTCATTTTGGATGGAACAACTACCCCATGCACATATTTGTTTGTGCATGAAGATGTGCTCTTCTTTAAATGAATGAAGGTACATATTGGAACATACACTGAAGGACCATGAGGTGCAGAATTGGACTGGGGAAACAAGACCATGAAACCCTTGCACATTAAAACTTCAAAAACAGATCAGTCTCATGGTCATTTTTTTATTCAGCACCATGCAACTTGAATTTAAGATTTCATTTGAACCCATACAGTAAAATTTGAGGTTTATCACAGCATTTTTTTCTGGGCCATAACTGTGTCAGGACCTTTTTTCTACAGTAATCCTTCTTGAATAACTCACAGAAGGTGTATTAGATGCCATCTAGTCTAACCTGCTGCTCAGTGCAGGTTTTGCAACACAGGATGCATCTACAGCCCTGTTCGATCAATGTGAAAGAAGCAATGCTACATCTAATATATGTGCACAGACAGTCCTTTTTTCCTGGGGGGACGCAGGGGTATGCATACCCCTAAACATTTTGTGAATCTAAGTTTGGCCTCACTGAGGGGCAGTATTTCAATACGAGTAGGAAAATGAGCGTACCCCTAAACAGTTTTTTTTAGAAAAAACCCACTGTGCACAGATATCTATGGTTGCCTCCAGGCTGTCATTATTTTGCAGGAGGGCTTCGAGTACATACCACAAATTTAGGTTTACACAATTAAAGTGTATTCAAGCACTCTGTCTCACTAGGGAAACAAACCTACTTTAAAAGAAATGGACTTCTTGTAGTTAGCAAAGTAATGCGAAAATACATTTTAAAATGCCAAATGAACAAATGAGTAATGGGAACAACATATAAATACCACTCAAGCAAATCAGGATGAATGCTCATTGCCTTATATTCATTCCACAACGAAATCAGAAGGAAAGCTCAATAAAGACTGGGCATAGTCTACTCTCTTGTGCAAGAAACAAGAATGAATTATTTCCTCCGTACTCAGCTTGAGAAAAAACTGAACTATGGAACTCCCTGCCACAGGGATATTGGCCATTCCCAAAGAGGTGTTAGATAGCAATAAAAAATTATGTCCGTATTTGTCAACTGATTAGGCTAATATCCATCTGCCACCATTTTGATGTTGACTCTGCACTAGCATTTTGTGACTGGTTGGCTTCAGGGATTTTTAGTCTTCCCAAGTGGACCCTGGGATTAAAAAGTGCGAGAAGCCCAAATTAGATCCTTAGGTGATATATTTATTTACAAAATGCATATTCCAGAAATGTACATATTATGTTCTCAGGATGGCTGACAATGTAGTAAAAAAGTATGCAAGAGAATAATATAAAACATGCAAGCTAATGCATCAAAATTAAAGCAACAAATTAAAGTAGCAAAGCTCATTTAAACCAATCCAAGTTAAAAATGTTTCCATTAGCACATTTTTAAAGCCTAGGAGAACAGAAGAGATTTTGCCTGGTGCTTAATTATAGCAATGAGGTTTCCAGGTTGGCCTCCTTGGAGACAGCTTTCCAAAGGTGAAGAGCCACCACAGAAAAGTCTCTCTCACTCCCCCGCCCACACTTTATGTTTGTTCAAGGCTCCTATATTTGCCCACTCATGAGATGATTGTTTTATATTGTATAAGCCATCATTTATCCATTATTATCCTATATGTGCCATTTCTGATTTGCCAGGCTTCTTAGAGGCAACTAGCCCACTCCACATAGTCATCTCATCCTGAGGATTTTGGAAGAACAGTATAAAGGTAGCTATGTAACAGAAAAATAAAAATAAACTTTATGCATCACTGCAACCTTATGCTAACTTGAGAATAAGAATTAATTAAATAGGATTACTTCCAAGTAAACACTCATAGGCTCAGGCTGTGCAGCTGAAGATAATTGCCCCCCCCATTTGTTCAGCTGATTGCACTTTAACTTCCTTATGAGATTCATTTGTTATCTTTCCAGAGTGATTCATTTGTCATCAGAGATCCTTTTCTAGATCAGCCGCTGTTTACATTGCTTTGGTTTAGCATTCATTTTATTTTATTTTCCATTCCAAGGATATTTTACTGCATGCTCACTGCTAAGACCTTCAGCTATGACCACACACATCCTAAATTCACTTCCCACATCAGCTGGAGCTCATTGCTGTGTTGAGATGGAATAAATGAATAGAGTGCTTTCAACATATTTGACCAAAGGAGGTGGGAGTAGAAGGAGAGGAGAAGCTAGAAATCCGAAATAGGGAACTAAGCCACAAATAGAAGATGCTGCAGCTGCAATCATTATGGCCCGTTACAGTTGGGAAACCTCATCAAAAACAATAGGACATGCATGTGATGCCCATAGGACTGGCTGCACATCTCTGAATGCCCATTTACCTGTATGTTCATTGCTCACTCTACACATATATGCCACACTGAACTGAGTTTGGATTTTAGATCATGAATAGGAAATCCAGCTGCCACTTCTGAGGATTTCCTGTTTCTCTGAAGGACGCTGGCTCATTTGCTCATCCCTTTACAAGAAGAACAACAACTATCTGTTGCATTTCTGTGGTTAGAAAGAAAGCAATTTCTGTACAGGAGTACATTTTTTTAAAATTTGCAGTGTTTCTCAAGCCATGTAATGTGTACAAAAATGTATATGTTAGGGCAAAGTGTGTATATATTTCAGAAAATAACATACAAGAATGCATGTTATTAGGGGAAATTGTTCTGCAGTGGTGTGTGTGTATTAGGCAAAAGTGCATGCAACATGTGTCTGTTTCAGATAAATTCACACTAAAATGCTGCTGAATTTTCATGTTATGCATATTGTGTGAGACAACAGAAAATGAAGAATTTTGTAGGGAGCCACCTATGGAACAACTAAGTACACAGAAGGCTGGGGCTGATAGCAGGCTCTGGAAGGCCCCAAGTCAGCAAAGGCTGACTTAAAGCTTGATTATGGTAATAAATCAATACATTTTTTTACTTGTGTAACTAGCTAATCAGCATCCATATGTGAACCATAGAGGGGAAAGGCTTTCTGCTTCATCCATACATTCCTCAGTAAGCCACTGCAAGGTTGTTGTTTTTTGTTTTTGACAAAAAGCTTGGGGAGTCTGTAACTTGATTATTTTACAATGTTCACTTGCAATGGAAATAGAAGCCAGGGCCAGCCTAAGACAAAATCCTGCAAGCATTGCTCCCTCTCCCTAGCAGTGAAAACACAAGAATAATATGTTAAAATAGCTTTAGCAATTTGCTACATGAGACCCCAAACCAGAGAATACAACAGAAAATGAGTGCATTATGTAGTCACTTGTGGAACAGTTGTCACAGTGAAAGAAGAGGTGCAGATGTGATGGAGACGCTTCACTCTGTCTCATGGTGGAGCTGGTCCTTGCTGGTCCTGTGGCTTTTCACCCTAGAATAATCTGGAAGGGTGGTGTGATGCATTTTTCAAAGAAACTCAGTGCTCAAGAGAAAGGCCAGTCTATCTTGAACTTTTCAGAAGCTCTTTCATGACAAGTGAAAGACCCTCCCTGCTTCGGTTTCTTATAAACCAGAATCTCCATATTTGTTGCTAAATAGGGCAAAGCAAACCCAAAAGCTGTATTCACACGGAAGTGGGTCAGTCAAAAGCCTCTGCATTTCTTCTAACGTAGACATTCTTGCACAGAAGTTTCCTCAAAAAGGATACATTTTTGTATGTTTTTTTCAATAATATGTACATTTTATTTATTTTTGTTTGACACGTTATATGCCACTTAACTACATTTTTGTACATGTTATTTGGCTGGGAAATTGCATTCCAATATTCAGGGAAGTGCACATTTTGAAGGATACCTATATTTCAGATCATATATTGCTCCTTAAAGTATATTAGGTGGGTTTGCTTTTTAAACAGGAACTGAATTGAATTTATCCCTCATTCCTACTATCCAGACACTTAAAACTATGGCCTATTTCACATAGTATGTGATAGGAAACTCAGGTTTGTCCTTGACCTGTATTGATGCAGGTGTTTGTTGCGTTCACGCTTTTCAATTATACATAATACACACAAAAAGTGCAAATACTATTTCTGTGGCTGAGTCCTCACTCGAGAGAGATCTTGTGATTTTAATAACTATGTATCAGGGAGAAATCTGATAACTAATATTTGATAACTAAGATTCTGTTCCAGCTGGCTGAAAGTATACCAACTAAATTACTTTCTACCACCAGATTTTAAAAGGGATTGGTGGATTCAAGCCTTTCCAACTGAAACGGAATATGGAATTATGTTGTTGTGGATCTGACAAAGGAATCCCTATTTGCAGGACTCGAACCAATGGATTCAGGTTACAAGAAAGGAGATTCTGATGGAACATCAGGAAGAACTTTCTGACAGCAAGAGCTGTTCAACAGTGGAACAATCTCAGAAGGTTGTGGACTCTCCTTCCTTGGAGGTTCTTAAGCAGAGGGTGGATGACCATCTGGCATGGGTGCTTTAGTTGAGATTCCTGAATTGCAGGGGGTTGGACTAGATGACCCTCAGGGTGCCTTCCAACTGTACAATTCTATGATTCTGTGATCACAATATATTTGTTGATCCTTAAGGTGTGATCAGACTTTAAGGTGTAAACCATTTCTTTTTCGGGTTTCCCAGATGAAACAAAATAACCGCTAATTTTTCAATGCTCTGACTTGCAACGTTGTTTGTCAGTTTACTCTAAATATTTGCCAAATGCAAAATGTGTGCCTGTAAAATTCCCTGGACCTTTTGCATCTGTGTTCATTATGAATCGTGTGCACTGTCCTGTATGTCATTTGCTCCTGTGTTTCTATTTGAAAAGGGATACTGCTTCAGTCAACAGTTAGTAGGAAAAGGAGATGCACATATTTGAAATTGAAAGTTGGTTGACTCAACAAGTAATCTTCCATACTTGCATTTTGTGAGTGTGTGTGTGAGAGAGAGGAGGGGGCATATAAATAAAAAAAGAGGCGAGTGCCCTCTAGCTGATAAAACTGCACTTCACATCATTTTCAGACCCATGAAGCCAATCTCATATTGTAAACTCTAATTGTTAAATTCTGAAAAATACTTTTCACTGGTTTCAATTGGATTTGCTTCCAGATAAGTGTGCTTGGGATTGCACCATTAGTGGCAGTAATGCATTAAATTCTCTTGAAGGTGTTTTGTTTTTTTAGCTCTGACATTGATAAACCACACTTGCCCATATATGTCTCCACCTTCACTTTAATTTATTATTATTATTATTATTATTATTATTATTATTATTATTATTATTAAAAATCTCAGTGTGCTTTTGCTCTAAAGCTCCAGAATTGTGTAAAGGATGTCATAAAAAGGGACATGGGAGCGAAGTATTTTCATTCCTTCCTGTTGTCTAAGGAATGTTCTGATGATATCAGGGTCTGCAAAATTCCTCTCCCTTCTCCTCCAACCCTGAATATCTAGCAATTATCTAGTTTTTGCTTAGACAAAAGAAAGGCGCATGCTGAGCTCACACTCCTCTATCCCATCCAACAAAATGTGGCCTTAAATAAAACTCCCGCAAGGAAGAAAAGCTTGTCTACAAGGCACTAGAATACTTTTTTCTTTTTTTAGAAAAAAAACTGAGCAAGTCCATGACTTTTTTGCAATAAAAGCACAATATGCTATAAAATAATTCAAAAGAAACTAAAAATTTTTTTTGCAGAATGATATATGAAATTTAATTGCTCCTGTAGCTCATGTGTATCACATGAAGGAAGACAGCGCCCCCTGGTGTTCTTCAGAAAAGATGTTCCTACCCACACAGTGCTTAGGTTCTGAAACCAGCCTGACCCAAAACAGATCCAAGTCACTGGGAGAACAATTGCTGGTAAATGGATGGCACTTGACTGCCATCTTAATATGTTGCTGCATGCTTGGTGAATAATGCACATGATGTCAAAGTGAGATCAAAAGGGAACCGCAGTGAAATTATGCCCAGCTGTGTTGGTTGAGACTGATGGTGAGTAACTAAGAAAGTTGCCCTCGCCTATCCAGCTATTGAACTGACTGACTGTCTGGCTGTTTAATAATACCTGTATGCCTTTCCTATCCTTCCACTCCATCCTGGAAGATGCTTGGAGAATGGTGTTCAAGTTTGGACACCATCGTTTAACAAGGTAAAGGGACCCCTGACCGTTAGGTCCAGTCGCGGATGACTCTGGGGTTGCGGTGCTCATCTCGCTTTGTTGGCCGCGGGAGCCGGCGTACAGCTTCCAGGTCGTGTGGCCAGCATGACTAAGCCGCTTCTGGTGAACCGGAGAAGCACATGGAAACACCATTTACCTTCCCGCCGGAGCGGTACCTATTTATCTACTTGCATTTCATGCTTTCAAACTGCTAGGTTGGCAGGAGCAGGGACCGAGCAACGGGAGCTCACCCCATCGCAGGGATTCGAACCACTGACCTTCTGATCGGCAAGCCCTAGGCTCTGTAGTTTAACCTACAGCGCCACCCGCGTCCCTATCATTTAACAAGGTTATATACCAATTGCCTTCTTGATAGTAGTGCCCACCCTGTGGAACGCCCTCCCATCAAATGTGAAGGAAATAAGCAACTACCAGACTTTTAGAAAACATCTGAAGGCAGCCCTGTTTAGGGAAGTTTTTAATGCTTGATGTATTTATCATGTTTTTAATACAGTGGTACCTCTGGTTACGTACTTAATTCGTTCCAGAGGTCCGTTCTTAACCTGAAACTGTTCTTAACCTGAAGCACCATTTTAGCTAATGGGGCCTCCTGCTGCTGCCGCGCTGCCAGAGCACAATTTCTGTTCTTATCCTGAAGCAAAGTTCTTAACCCGAGGTAATATTTCTGGGTTAGCAGAGTCTGTAACCTGAAGCATATGTAACCTGAAGCGTATGTAACCCAAGGTACCACTGTATTCTATTGGGAGCAACCCAGAGTGGCTGGGGAAACCCGGCCAGATGGGTGGGGTATAAATAAATTATTATTATTCTTGTTGTTGTTGTTAGCTGCAGGAGGATGAAAAGACTAAAAATCAAAATGAAAGAGGAAAGGGAGACAGAATTGGATATATGCAGCTTAATTCTCCACCACCATGCCTAGTTCTGTGCTGGTATGGTGGTAATACAGTTCTCTACTCATGGGAGGGTTATTTTTTTTATTTTAAAAATCTAGCGCTTTACTTTTCAACTGATTCCCCCCCCCCCCCAAATTCATAAGTTCAATAGTAACACTGGATAGGTGCCAATTGCAAATACAATATTAGGCCAGCTTTGCACTTTCAAAGTGCTTAGCTTTGCTTACCAAAAAGAGTTGACAGATTGATAGAATCATAGAGTTGGAAGGAACCGTGAGGCTGAGGATCATCTAGTCCAACCCAAATATGTAGCACAATGAACATGCTGCAAATGAAAAACTGCACTATGCAGGTACCCTGATTTGCATAGGAAAGTGTCTGGGTAAATTCCAACTATTTTTAAACGCATGTCACTGCTTCTATCTATACTACGCTAGTGTAACATTTTAACTTGCCAAGTCAAATCAAATGCAAGTAATTTTTTGTAACTGCATTCATGGTCAATGGAAACCATCTTTTGGAGACTCCTTGCAAGGAATATGGAAATAGCAGGCAATTAAGTGTAGTACCTTACAGCCTAAATAAACGCAATTTACTAATTTTGATAAGTGCTCTCTTTCAGTCTGAGCACCATCTCCTTTGTTAAATAAAAAAAAAGGTCACTCCCACTGGAATCATGATTATACGCAGGTGGAAGTGGCTTTTAGCCCATACTAGAGCATCCCTCGGGAAAAAGAAAAATCCACACAACTGCCAGCACACGACTTCCATTTCGGAAAACAGAAAGCCAAACACTAATTTTTGTATAACCGGCAACGGCATGAAATGTGACTTTATAGCCAAATTACACGGGCCAATCTCTTCCCTCATAAATGCCAGATGGAATTTTTGGGCACAATCCAGCCAAAGTTCAGTACTTTTATATACCATCAGTTTCAATGGCAGAGTCACACACATGTTTAACTTTAACAGCGAAGTCCTATGCGTGTTTACTCGGAAATAAATTTAAAGCGAGAGCAGTGGGACATTCTCTGAGGAAAACAGGCGTAGGATTTCAGCCTAAAGTCCAATCTGTGCCATTTAGAGTCCTAGGTTAGAAGTAAAGACCCCATTCTCTATGACATTTGAGTCACCTTTGAGTGGGGCTGAAGCTCATCCCAAATGGTTCCAAGCATAGTCAGTCATGTGCTGGAGTAGCTCTGGAGTGAATCCAGTGCTGAACTGATTGACCAAACTAGATAGATAGATAGATAGATAGTCTGGTCAATCAGACATGGTCAATACTGTATATATATATATTGAGTCTGGTGTGTGTGTGTGTGTGTGTGTGTATATATATATATATATATGGAATTTGTATACCACTTTATTGTAAAAACTTCTAAGAGGCTTACATAAAATATACATAATTTTAATTTTATGCATTAAAATTATTGATTAAACTCTCGTGCCTGCCCTTTCCCCATTTTGCTCCCTGATCGAAAATCAGCCCTGGCCCAGATTCACCTTCCTCTGCTAGCTACCATTTCATTTCCTCCTGCTCATTTCCTCTTTCCTTTACATTGACTTCAGCTCTGATCATCCACTTCACCCACCTCCTACGTGGCAAAGAGTTCCTGGAAATGCTCGTGTGCCATTTGAAATTGAGCAAGGGCTCACAGCTTGAGCTGGACGTCCTCCAGTGAAGCTCCAGATTTGGGAGCATTGTGGGAAATTTGCATGGTGGCTAAAACTGCCTGGAACTGCTCAGAGTGCCAGGCTTGGGGGTGGGGGGTATGGGGGGGTTTAGAGCCGGCATCTGTAAAGGGTCCTGCCAGCTGCCCAAATCTACAAAGTGCTGAAGGCATGTATGGCATTTACCACCAACATATGCTCACAACATACCTTTGTGCTCACCAGCGCCCATGACTGTTATAGACTAATTTCACATCTCCAAACGTGTTTACAGAGTGTTGACTCTACTTACATGATTCAAATGCATGTCCTTTTGTAAGCACCACAAACTGACTATACCTTGATTTATGATTATAAATATATATGGAATTAACTTTATCTCACATGCCAGCAAAGCTAATCCTCCCAGCAGCTGTTCCCACTCAAGTACAAAATGAATATGATTTTAACTACGCCTGGATCTAACCTAATAAATTCTATTGTTTTCCTAAGCACTTCTGCAAATTAAAGTGAACTCTGGGTTGCCATCCAGACACATGTATTGGGCTGAAGTGGCTTTTAGGCATGTAGCCAAATAGCTTCCCAATTCCCTAATAGGGTATATAGAACTCTCCCTCTAGAAAATATGTGTATCAAACGTGGAAAAACAAGCTCCTTTCCATTTCCTTTAAGTTTTTTTTTAAGTTTCCTAGCATTGCCAAAGTGCCTCGGCAGGGTTTAACTGTGTGACCCTGTGGCAAAGAAGTGTGCAGCCTCCAAGTCTCCCACCACGCAGGCCTGTCAACTCCTCCATCAGCAGCTGACCCCCCCCCCTTATCCAGTCTGCTCAAAGGTGCATAGTTAGGGATGGACATATCTATCTATTTCACTTTCTCATTTTCCAATCTCCACATTTCCCCATCAGCTCATTTTTTTTTTAAGTCCACATGAGAATTCAGCAGCACTTTAGTGGAAATTTGTCCAAACTTAACAAACTTTTGTACACAAACTCTGTACACAATTCTACTTAATATAATGCATTTTACCGTATATGTTATTTCCAGTTCACCCTAGCATGTGCACTTATGTACATTACGTACTTGCCTGGAGCACTGCAGCACAAAATTATGAGAAAAGCACATTTCAAAGGATGGTTGTGTTTTGGTTCACACATTGTTTTGGGAAGTGCAAATTAGGTAGGTTTGCCTTTAAATAAAAACTGAATACTCCATCCCTATGTTGGCCAGATTTAAATTTTAAGAGGAAAGGAACTTTTGAAAGACTAATGCAATGTTTCCCAAACTTATGATAGCTTAAACTGTTTTGCCTGTTGAATCTTGATTTCGGATTTAGGGTCCACAAAGGTGTTGGAAATGTAATGTTTTAATAAAGATGATGATGATAATTTTATATGCCGCCCATCTGACTGGCTTGCTCCAGACACTCTGGGTAGCTCCCAACAAAATATTAAAAATAGAAAAAAACATCAACCATTAAAAACTTCTGGAGTTACAATTCCTGGGCAGAACCTTTCATGCAAGTCTGTTGTAAGGTGTTCCTAGTCAAGGGCTGTGGAAACGGTGGTACTCTAGAGGTTATTGTGCAGGACCAGCCCCTGACCACTGCCTATGCTGGCTGGGTCTGATGGGAGTTAAACATTTGGTGGGTTAGCTCCCCATTTCTCTCCTAGTCCAAGCGAGGCTTGATCACCATTGCTCTTCTGTATTTTTACAGTTGGTCTAAATATGTGATTGATTGATTGATTGATTGATTGACTGATTCTTTTTGGCACACCCAGATGTGTCATCACATAAGAGGCAGAAAATCCCCAAGACAGCATGGGGAGGGATGGTACCTCAGGTGGGGGACATGTCATGCTCCTTCTGGGGCAGTTTGTCCAGCTTGCACTCAGCTCTCACCTGTGGCTCCTAGAAGCTGTCAACATGTGACTGGCCACATGCTGGGAACAGCTTCGACTGGCTGGCTAAACCAGGTGAGGGTAGCCAATGGCTCTCAAACCTTTGGTGAGTTAGGGACTTCCCCTGCATGTGCAGACAGGCTCCAGCAGACTTGAGTGGACAAGACCAATAGTGGGGCCAACAGTCAAGAAGGCAGTTCTGTAGAGGGAAGTGAGGGGCAGATGGGGCATGTCAACCTGGGAAGGTAGCCCATCTCGGGAGAAGGAAAACTCTGATCTTAAACCTTCACTGCCTTCAGGGATATATATCTTCAGGAGAAGAGGGGTGAATGAGTAAACCCTGCACAAATCCAGAGTAGAGTCCCTATGACATTTGGATGGTGTCTTGTATGCCTCCTTCCAGCAACTCCTGCAGCCAAGCTGGTGCCGAACATCTTGCTCTGCTTCCCTTTGGACCACATCAGCGAGACCGAGAGGGAGGGTCTTGTCATCTGGGCAGCCCAGGATCTCCATACACACTGCCCAGGCTTGCACCTTGGGGAGGCCCCCTTGGTTCTGCTAACCCAGCAGTTTGAGTTCACCCTGCCTGGAGGCACACTTTCATTACTTTCATTATTATCATTTTGTGTGTGGGTGTGTGCACATATGTGTTTTTTTGTATGGAATGTTTGGGAGGGAATAAGACGGTAAATAACAAACTAAATATTGATGTATGTAATTTTTATTTCTTAATTATGTTAAGTGGTAGTATGGTTGTATTGCTTTTTGTAACATAAAATCACTCAATAAAAATTATTTTTAAAAAACCAAAAAAACCAGCAGCAGCTGGAGGGGGCTTTGCATAGGCAAACTCGGCCCTCCAGAAGTTTTGGGACTACAACTCCCATCATCCCTAGCTAACAGGACCAGTGGTCAGGGATGATGGGCATTGTAGTCCCAAAACATCTGGAGGGCTGAGTTTGCCTATGCCTGCGCTAACTCTTAAAACTGAGCCCCACTCGCGTCACAGGGCAGCGTTTGTGCTGCCTTGAGCTGCCATTGCAATAAATCGCGCTAAACCAGGACGAGGTGCCTATCTCGAGCGCGTCCTCTCTCGTGTGACTTTCTCTCCCTCCCACCCTCGCCTCTCCTTCGGCGCTGCTGCTTTTTGCACGCAAGCAAAGCTCCACAGTGCTGGGTGCGGGCGGACTCAAAAGCCTAGCCAACAAACCAGCACCAGCTCTTCAAACCGGCGCTCTCTCTATGGCGCAAGCATAGAGGCCATTGCCACATGGGAGCCTAGAGCGGATTGGTCAAACTCCGCTTCCGGATTGCGTTACCTTAGAAACCCGCGGCGCGGCGACCCGGAAGCGCTTGCCGGACCAATTCCGGGTCGCCGCGCCATGGCTGCGCTAGGAGCGTCGGGGTGCTTGCGGGGCGGGAGGGTCGCCGTGGCTTCGCTGCTCCTGAGGCAGCGGGCGCAGGGACGCCGCGCCGCGTGGGGATGGCGGGGCCTCTGCCAAGGCCCGGAGGCGGGTGAGTCTTTCCCTCGGGGAGCGGATGCAGGCGGACAGGCTGCCCCCCACGTTGGGCGCGGGAAATGGCTCACCTGGTTGGGGCTCAAGGGCTGACCAAGGAGGCAGGTGGGCAGGCGGAACTTGCTGCTGCTGGCTTTTGCCGGTTAACGACCCCACCCCAATAAATGGGACGCTTAGGGGAAGGGGCTGGGCTGGCACCGATCTGCTGGGCCTGATCCAGGCATCTTCTCTGTGCTAGCCTGGGAGCTGGCGCAGTGAAAGAAGCATCTTTCCCTCCTCCACTGGCCCACACAAGTGGCAGGGCTCTGGCCAGGACGTTAGGGTT
Source organism: Podarcis filfolensis (assembly GCF_964270895.1). NCBI lineage: Eukaryota > Metazoa > Chordata > Lepidosauria > Squamata > Lacertidae > Podarcis > Podarcis filfolensis. The sequence goes on along the minus strand of NC_139608.1, from coordinate 33,090,906 downwards.
GCAGCCTAAGTCTTTTTTGTAAAACATCCAATATTGCAACCAAAAGTTAGTCCCCATGTGTTTAATGCGACTTACTCTTAAGATAAAACATGCATAGGTCATGCCTAGGTTACAGCTGGTAACTTAGTAACATCGTTATAGTCTCACTTTTCAAAACTGCATTTTAAAAACGGTATTGGAGCTGTTGCTTTCCTGCAAGACCAGAGCTTTCCAAACTTTTCACGTTGTGGGTGCACTTTTTGGACATGCATTACTCCGCCACACAGTAATTTAGTTTTACTAGCAAACCAGAGATTAAGCTAACCCCTTATAAGAGATATCATACGACACAATGCAGCTGACGCAGTAACACATTTTGGAAAGCTCTGTGCTAGACCAACCACTTGTTTTTCAGGGGAGAAGAAATCTGATGTTCCAAAACCTTCTTTTACGGATGAAAAAGTTCAGAACTTACTCTTCCAGATGACAGGAATGAATTTGCAGAAAGTCTTTAAGCCAGTAAAACAAGAACTCAACCCCCCGACGTACAAGCTTATGACAGAAGCGCAGCTGGAGGAGGTATATTGCCAGTGTTCAAGAAATAATATATATGGGTTTAAGATATGAATAGAAGACACTTCTGGTTATTTTTTATTTATTTGCTTTGGCCGTAAGAAGAGTTAGGAAATATAGGTGCTCAAAACATTTATATATTTGTTAAGATGTATATGTTGTGGTTCTAACACACCAAGGTAGTTGCAAAAAAACATTTAAAATAATTTAAATTATTCAGAGCAATACAATGACCATATAATATACCTTGAGAAATGTATTGCTTATGCAGTGGTAATAATGAGCATGAATGTTAAAATGTTGTAAACAGTAACTGATTCAGAGTAGCCCTGTACAGCAGAAAAAAAATCTCTGTGTCTCATTTTGATCCAGATGGCAATCAAGTACATGAAAATTGATGAAATCTAACTTGAAGTATTCTAATGTGGTCACAACTCTTTAATATCCCAGGCACTTAGTTATGGGGCATGTAAATAAGTATTTCCATGAACTCAGATCAATAATAGTAGGTGCAGCTTGTAAAAAAAAAAGAATCTGCTCTTTCATTTGTCACTCATGTTTTCATTAGTATTTTTGAACAATTATCAAATGCTAACATGTTTTGCCAATGAAATGACAACAAATAATAATTTTTGTGTAAAAATTGTAGTAAGACATGCAAAAATATCTGAAACCTTTGGGTTTAATTGTCACCATTTCAATTTGCATATTTTTGCATGGCTAAACAATTTCTCCCCCTGTCCTTCAAAAACCTATATCTATCAAATATTCACACATTTTTTATGTTAGATGATTTTCCAATATGACATTTTCTGTGCAATTAATTACTCACTTCTTCCTTTTAGGCCACAAAAGCTGCTGTTGAGAAGGCTAAAGAGAGGCTCAAAATGCCTCCTGTATTAAGTGAGCGGGAGCCAATTAATGATGTATTAGCAGAAGACAAGATTCTGGATGGAATAGAACCTTATAAATATGTATTTACTGACCTAGCATACAGCACCCCCCACCGTGTGAGTCTGTTAGCTACCTTGGAAAAATATCAATGAATTTTACCCACTTTGCAGTTCCACTAATACACACTGTAATCTACAAGGAAATGCACCGTTTTATTGTACACACGGAATCACAACAGCAGCTGCCTCTGGAATCAGGATATGCAGCTTTAGGATAGATAGCTGGGTCTGCTTTTTTGCTGTTTTTTAATACCATTGATGGATTTGAGGAAAGGAAGAATCTTTACCATCCTCCAGCACGGAGGCTTTTTGCTCATGGCATGTTGTGACACTATATTCTTGGGCTGACCTATACCCTCTTGTAAAGTGGTACTTGATGCTTCTCAAAAAACACTTTCCCCCCATGGACCACTTGAATATTGGCTGAGTCTTGACAGACCACATCACAAATTTGTATTTTGTAATGCAAATCCAAACAAAGCTCACATTTAAAGAACTGCAGTCTTGCTTTTTTAATAGGATGGGCCTGTTTTTGTGAGCAAAGATCTGTGAAATTGTAATGCTTGTCAGCTTTATCATCAGATCAGGTGCAGCATCCATCCTGCTTCTTCATTTTAAAGTATAGTGATGTTAGCCTTTTCACAGGCTATCATGGTGGAGATTGCAGACCACAAGTTTAAGAACTTTTCCCCTATCTGATCCCACTTGTCCCGCAAGATACTTCCCATGGGTTCAACAGAGGCCTGAATCATTTTCTTTTGGATGACTGAACAGGGCTCTGTCTCTCTTACTATAATCTTTCTATTGGAATTAAGTTTACACTTGAACTTATAGAATTCATTGCTACAAGATGCTGTGCCTTTTAGTACAGGTAGATTTAAAATGGATTAGATAAATTCATGCAGGATATGCCAATAAAGTGATACTGGGTATAATAGCTAAATGAAACCAAAGAGAATGATTTTCCAGGTGTGTACTGACTAGCCTGTGACCTTTCTAGAGACTATTGGCTGACTGTTCTTGAGAGAACAGCTGGATTAGCAGAACTGAACTAGTAAGGTAACTCCCATACTCCTAGCTTTTTGCTCTTTAAATCCCTTCCAAGCAGCAGTAACATCAGCTTCAGGTAAGCTGAACAAGCATGTTCTGTTTTCGCTGTGCAGAAGACATGATACAATTCACTTTTTCAAATATCTTGATAGGAAGTTACTGAAAAACAATTGGCCTTTTAAAAGTTTGCACTGTTCCATATCTTAAAGTAAAGAGACATGATGGAACAGCTGACTACAAGTGCAGCTTACTTCTCTTTTCAATTTCAGGAACGCTTTATTGTAGTTCGAGAAACAAATGGAACATTACGCAAGGCCACTTGGGAGGAACGGGACAGAATGATACAAATATACTTCCCAAAAGAAGGGCGCAAAATTATTCCTCCAGTTCTATTCAAAGAAGAAAACCTTATGGTAAAAGCTAGTATTCAGCCTTGTGCAAAGCAATTAATCTTACTCACATGAGCAATATGAGACAAATATATTTGGCCTACTGCACCTTTGCCATTGTCTCAACTTCCTTACCAGTATCCTTCTTCATGATTTTCTAAATTATCCTTAGGCTATATGGCCCAATTTGGAAACTCAGTTCTCTGTTTGCTAAACCAGTTTAAAAGCTGGAAATGAGCAGTGAAAATACACACTCCATTCTCATTTGTCTTCTGGTTTCCTTCCTGTCTGGGCACTTATTTCCTGGTATAATTAACCTGCAGTTTGCCATTATGTCCAAAACTCATTTAATGAGAGTTTTACTTCCCAGAATCTTAAACCACATTTTGAAGTTGCATTTAAGAATACAGTAATAAACTACCATTCTCAATTTTGGTTATTAGAGCAAACTGCAGTTTAATTACACCAGGATGGGATGAGGAAACACATCCTATCCTTTGCAGCCTATGGGAAGGTGGGAGGACTTGGCTGGTAAGGAAGGTGCCTCATCACTTACTGGGGAGGTCACAGGAGGGCCCCGAGACCTGCAACCTTCACAGACCCCAGTAAGCAGCCCTCCATCTTTTAGTGGGGGCACTATGCACTATTTTGTTTTTGCCCATGGACCCCCAGAACAGAGTCCTCATGTAAGTGGTGTAGTATAAAAATCCACTGTAGTATAAAAATCCACTGAAAATGAAGCTGATAAAACTACTTTGAGATCCGGATCTTTGACAGTGCTGGTAATCTTGATAGAATCTGTTAAAGAACGGACCCAAAACGTTTGCGCAACTGCAATCGGATGGGAACCTCTAAATTATTGCCATTGTTTAGACCTGGACTATTACTGTTATTGAGTCTGTTTTTTTGATGCAGGATGCTTCATTTATATTTCATTCTTGTTAAAATTGTTCCAGACAACGTTTCTTCAAGACCGCCATGAAGAACTCCTTGATCGTTGCCTTGTACAGTTTGAGCCAGATTCACCTGACTATATCAGAGTGAGTTGCCAACATTTGGGCAGGGAGTGGGGGGCTGAGACAGCTGCTGTTTCCAAAGGGGTAGTCATGTTTTTGTTGTAACAGTCTTAACTTTTTGCACAACAAATAAATTTATTATGGCATAAACTTTCATGGGCTGCAGCTGACCAAAATGTTATCCCATATGCCAAATGGTATCATTCCTCAAAGTTGCTATCCCTTTGACACCACTGTTTACAATCCCCTTCTTACTTGACCCTGTAAGATGGTTGTGTGTATACCTGCAATTCAGGATAACATTACATGCAGATGAAGTGGACTTGTCCCTGAAAGGTAATGCTATATAATACATTTGTTTAGTCTTTAAGGTGCCCAAGTCTTTGTTGTTTTTGCTACATACACTTATTCCGGAAACTTACTCGGGAAGCTATTATGACGTTTAAGCATTATTATGTTTCAACTTCTGCACAGGTTCATCAGCGGACGTATGATGATATTGAGAAACATGGAAAATATGATCTGCTGCGTTCAACAAGACACTTTGGAGGAATGGTGTGGTACTTTACAAATAGAAAGAGGACTGATGGATTGCTGATAGACATGCTCCAAAGAGATTTGTAAGTGCTGTTTATTGAGCTAGAGTTACCTAGGTTCTCCATGGCAATATAGAATTTAAAAGTTCATATTTAAGCAGCCTATCTGCTGAGATTAGTTGCACTTGTAAGCATATGTGTTCAGGATCAAAGCACTGGTTGACTTTTATTCAGGAACTATAGGCTGGGTTCTTAACGATCATTAACATACTTTGAAAAAGTTTGCCATGAGACACTAGTTAATAGTGTTTCCTGTCAATAATAGACTATGCCTAGCTAGCAATTCCTGCAGTTATTGCTTATTTTCATTTCCACCTGTATGGGTAGGATAATTCAGTTCCATTTAATATTTATTCAACTTGTATATCACCCTTTATATACCACTCCATACATCTCAGAGTGGTTCACAACATAAAAATACAAGATAAAAAAGAGAAAATACATAATAAAAACAAGAATAATCCCCCCCCACATTTTATTATTATTTAATCATCCAAAACATATTTTGCTGTCATCCAGGAATCAATTCAGTTTGAGTAAGGCTGCAGAACGTGATTGGAGTGTCAGGGTAAGGTATCAGATTGGATTTTCCTGTGAAGCTGCAGTCCTTTGGAATAATCCCTTTAACTTGGTGGGAAGTAAGACTTCTCCAATATATGTTCATCAGTGATGCTGGATAGTTTTACAAAGGCATTAAACTGTAGTGGTGTTTGGAGGTACCCAATATTGAAAGGGGGTGATTTATATTGTAAAGGTACGTGTGTGAGTACAGAACGCCCAGAGCAGGTGGTGTGTTGGAGAGGTCTTTCTACGATATAATCCCTACTGCTGGAATGGCTCCTATATGGGTCTGAACCCAAATGGAGACACTACCTGCACAGGTGGCAAGGGTGAAGCTGAGATCGGAAATGAATTCAGCTGGGTAAAAACCCACGTCTTTGAAGATATTTGCTCATAGTGGTGGCTTACATCTGTTAGTAATTCCTCAAAACTTAGTTCTTTTAGCTAGTGAATTTAATAAAACAAGTAGCTAGTTCCAGTTTAATGTGTTTGTGTGGAGTACTAACTGTGACAGTTCCTGGAAAAGCAATTAAGTCTTGAATAACTTCTGTATTTCAGAATCGAGGACGCAGTAAGCTTAGTTACTTTGTATCACATGCTCCATCCTGATTGCCAGTCAGCAAAAGAAGCACAAGAATATGACATACAAGGACTAGATTTAATTAAGGTATACAAATCTTTTATGTGGGCCTCTTTTCATGTGATAGGTACTTATCACAGCAATTTTCCTTTTTTGGAGTTTTGGGACAAGAAATATTGTACACATTTGTGAAAGCAATTCGTCCATGGAACAGTTTGTTAAAATGCCAACATTTCATGTAGCTGAAGTTATCTTTAATCAGTGTTAAATAATCCCTATATGGACTAGAGACTGCACAGCTTTTAACTTCATAACCTGTATCCTCCATTTCACAAAATGTAATTTAGAACATTAGGCTAGTTTTGTCATTTTGAGGTTACATGCTAGAACCCAACCCTAGTAACACCGTCAAAAGCTTGCTGGCTACCTAATTATTATCATTTACATTTTTGTACAGGTTTTTGTGAAGACAGAAACACAGAGAGCTGGATACATTGAACTTGCACTCCAGTCTTATCAAGCAACTACGCCTAGGTCTGCAGCTTCATAAAGAACTTATCAATCCACTGAATATGTCTGTGAGTGGAAGGGTGGTGTAAAATGTATATAGAATTCTGAATAAAATACTTTTTGCTGTATAGCGTATGGGGAGTAGCTTTAGTTAGCTTTCAAAGCACAGTTGGCCTGTTTTGATTAACAGAAATACAGAGAACTTGTCATATCGAATAGTTTTGTGGGTACAATGCTTAGTAATCAAAACATTAAAAGGGAATCTACATTTTAAAAGACATTTATTACAAGGCATGAGCTTCATGTGACAAGAGCTTGGAATAGTATCTAAGGAGTTCTACACAACAGAAATAGATACTGCAATGTGTTTCACAGGTCTAACCCTACTTACTTGATCCAGCTCGCATATAAAAACCAAGCTTCTTTCCACCATGAAGACTGCAGTAAATGAAGTTTAGGGAAAGAAATATGTAAGAAATTTGGTCATTTTAAAAAAATTCAGTCAGACATCTCTTCATCCAAATTAATATCGGTAGTATCAATATCCTCCAGGTCTAAGTTATCCAAGTCTTCATCCAGCTCCAATAATGCCTGTGGCAGGAAGTACATAGAAGAAAATGGCTTACTAAATACCATGCATCTATCATTGCTAAAGAACTACTTACTGGGAACTACTTATTTTATTTCTGCAAGTTGAAATGCTCCAACTACTGCTTTTTAGTGATATTGGACTATCCTGCTACCACATTTGCTTATTATAAAACACAGTCCCAAAATTTGGGTATAATAATCAACTCTGATTTAAACCAATGTACAATCTGTATGTTGAATGAAGAGGAAGAGGACTTGTTTCTGACTTCTTAAAGAATTGTGAAACCTATAACACTTATCCAAACAGGGCCACTAACACTCTGAGCAATGGTGATTAAGGCAGTTTTAGAGGCTGTATAATGGGACAGTATTTACATTAATATCTAAAATACTACACATTCCACAAGCAGAAGTAAGTTTACCTAGGCAGTAGAGATGAGGATGGGGCAGGGTTTGGTACAGTACAGCAAGTCAGCAGCAAGATTAAAATGAGGTTATTGGCAAAATTGGTTTTATCAAAGATATCCTGTGTTCTGTTGGGATAGTCACTATCTCTGACACAAATATCTGACTGGCTTTGATACAAAGCATTGACAATGAGCTGCATCTGAATAAGGACTTCCTGGAGAAGTAGGTTTGCATGCTGATAGAACTACTTTAAGGTTGTATCCACTGCTGTCACACATACAAGAATGGACTTCTGCTCGCACAATGGGACTTCACTGTCTCCTACACACTTTCAATCTGCTTTGGGACTCTGGAGCAGAATTGGGGGAGGAGGAGAGGAATGCAAGTCCTGTGGCACAACTGGAAACCTACTTGTGCAACACAGGATTCTGTCCTAAAGAACCAAAACCTAACAAGCTGAATGGAAGAATTCAAGTTTTTATGCAGCTAGGTTCAAGCCTGAAACCTATGGCTTTAGCTGACAAGATAAGGGGCAATATCCAACACTAGTCATACTCTGGGCATGACTTAAGTCCACTGACTTCAATGGATCCACTGGGAATATGACTAATCTTGGATATCACAAATACCTATCTTGCTAGAAAGAGTTAGGGAACGTTCAGTTTTGCAGTCCAACTTGATCATGGTGTATAAACACATTAGGGATATGTGGGAGAAAGTTGAAGGAAGCATTCTTTTTAGTACACGCTCTGCAAAAAAGCTTCATGTGCCCAAGTTAAGAACACCCATCCTAAACAAAATCTGATTGCAGCCAAGAGCATGCAGTAAGAATGTACTGTGATGTACTGATCAGAAATGTAAAAAACTACTAAGCACAAGTTTCTATATTAAATTAAGAGGAAATCAATCCAATGGCAAACCTTCCTAAAGAGGTCAGATTAACATTTAGCCACACTCTGGAGAAAGTGTTTTTCTCTCAAGAGCTCTCAAGTACAAATCTGATCTCAAAGGCTGATCTTCACAAGAAAAATGTAACATAGGAAAGTGAGCAAAGTGGGGGAAATTGCAGAATGGAGTTAGCTTGTCACTGAATTGTTTTATGCAGAATGGAAATGTAATGGTAGAATTCTAGATTGTCTCACTCCCCAAATGATCTGCCTTTAATGTTCGTACATTGCAAAAGTAACTAAACCAAGCTTAACCTCATGTGCCAGTTTATTACATGGAGGGAGATTTGCTATCACCAATCTTGAATCTAAAGCTCTGCTGACTTACTCTTATTCTTGTAGAAAAACTCTAATTTTTCTACTCTAGCTTGTAGAAACCTCTAATTTTGAAACTTCCAATGACAGTTTGGAACAAGAGAACAAGAGAAATAAGGATTGCTACTGGGATAAGAACCTTCCCAGCTTTAGGGTTTTTCATGGTGCACTTGACGTTTTACCTTTTCATCTTTTATTGTTTCAATTGGGTCCTTCCCTGCAACCGGAGGCACTATCACAGGCTTAGGAACTAGTTCTTCCTCTTCTGAATCCTTATGACGAAAAAGGAAATATTTAAATATTTGATAAGGCTCATATAAGGAAAAACTGGATCCCATTCTTAGGTTGCGTAACCCAAAGAAACAGATTCAGCAAGAAAGCGTGTAATACTAGCCCTACACAAAAGCAAATTCGAGAGAAGGCAGCATATGGAAAGACTATGTACCATTTTATTCCATTAAGACATTGTTCCTACAATCTTAACTATTGCCCTTAGAACCTCTGATCTAATTGACACTCGCCCTGTTCAGATGACATAACAAATAATGACCTGGTCGTGACAAAAATAAACTCTAGTGAGCTACCCATTTTTCTAACACACACTCAATAGGGAAGGAAACTTAAAATGTCTGGTTATATTTAAACAGGTACAGCTTTGCCCTAACCACAGTTAACATACCAGGATCTCAAAGCTAGTTTCAGATCCTGGTTTATTTGAATTAACTTTGGTTGGAACTAACCACAGCTGCACATAGTTAGATGTAATGGAAAACTGCAAAATGTTCAAAACTGATCAAAAGCTTTAAACTTCTATCAGGTTGTTGGAGCAGAGCATTCAAACCTGAGCATTCTCATTACAAGAAACTATAGTTTATTGTGACGTGAACCAGGTCTCTCATTCCTGGAATGTGCAACATTTGCTCGCCATTCCTTTCTTACTACCCTTCCTTCTCCCTTGCTCCCAAAATTTAGTCTAGAAGGACAATCTTCTTAGATGTTGTGAAGTATATGTGGATGGCCTCATAAAGCGATAAATAATAAAAAGAAAACTAAGAATTTTGGAGCTGTTGCTCAGGGCTATTTCAAAGTGCTGAAAGCAACTGTGATGGGAAGAAATGCAGCAATGTTCAGGAAGACAACCGATTTATTCAGACACAGAAATCAGGAAAACTGACAGCAACAGAATTAACAGAAGTGCCAATGCTATCCATAACGGTTTCTATATTAAGGTAACATAGTATGAAAAGAACACAATTACACAGCAATTGCTTATCACCAAAGTAAATGTAAAATTTAAAGAGGACGGGCAATCTAAATGGCTCAGTTTTGTTTTTTTTAAACAGTCCATAAAAAGCCACAGGATTTTGAACATTTAGTGGAGATAACTCTTACTCCAGAATTTCAATACCACTGACCTGCAATGCTTCCCCTATTTTTGGTGTGAAACCTTTAGCTTCTTCCAGTATGTTTCGCTCTTCATTTGGCTACCAAAGAAAGAGAATATATCATGTGAGTAGAGACTTTTGCTGACACTAAATAATTCTCAAGGTTGTACCAGATTCTATATGACATTGCTCATAACTTGTATCTACTTACAGTGACTAGGGGATATTTATTGGCTGGCCGCAAATCAGTTTGTGTTGCCTTGATGTATTCTTCAGCAACAAAAGCTTCCTTTAATCCAGGGAACAAGTTTTCATATTCTGTGGGATCGGCCAGCGATTCTGCAGCTTTCTGGTTGACTTTAGAGAGATTTTCTCTCCATAGTTTTACAACCCTATCGATGGAACAGATGGTCATTGCAAGCACCTCCATTATAAGCAAAATATTTTTACAAAACACACACTAACACTTCAAAGTTACCTTGAAACTTGGCTCGGCAAATATGTCCGTGCTAGGAAAGCAGCTTCTGGTAAGCGTCCGGTTTTAATCAACAGCTCAAGACAACTGTCAAGCCTACAATGGTACATTTAAAGAAAGTCACATTTTCATTTGTTTGGGTTTGGTTAAATAAAACAAAGCAAAAATAAAAGTAAAATCTAGTTTTTAAAATGTACCCATTACTGGAGTATAACACAAATGTGACAATAGTAATAATCAGAGGATTATACTAATATCAAACCATTGTGTTCAACGTTACTGGCAATGTGGTTTTAAAGGCTAATGAATGTCTAATGCCCTGATCCTATGAAGCAACTACATAGGATCAGGCATAAAGCTGCTAAGGTTTCTTAGAGGAAACAGGTTATTCTCTTATACCATCTTGGCTGTGAGTCCTGGAAGACCTGCTCCCTGCCTTGCAGGCCTTTTTCCACCTGGACTGGGAGGGCAAGACCCTGACTGACTCCAAGTACAAAAGCTGAGGCTTTTGAATAGATTCTTGGACTGGGGTACTGTTTAGGGGCTTGGGGTGTTGCTGTTATTTATATTAATTTTATCTTTGTTTTAGATTACAATTTATGTTGGGAAACAGTTTGATTTGCTTGTGTACCTTTTGATGTTTTATTTATTTTTTATGATTACTTTTGTTACATTTGTAATTATGTATTTTTTCATGTTGTAAGCTGCCTTGAGCATGGTTTTAACTATGGAAAAGTGGCATACAAATAAAATGATGTATGTAGGTCTTATACTGGCACTGGCAAGCAGCTTTTGATGCTATTGTGCCAGACATACTCCCCGGGCCTCTTCGTGGTATATAGTTGTGTTATAAACAACACAGGAAACATAATTAACAGCACTGTTACATCCTGTAGACCATTCTTAGATTTCCCTCAAATCTAAGACAACCAAAACTAATAGATTGAGAGTATACAGGACTTTTGCATAGAGAGGGTCTGTTGCATAGACAATGGATAAACTCCTGATTTTCTTTTTAAACAGCCTTCAATGTTGGATCCTGCACACATGCACTTTTTTACTTTCCACCTCCGTCTTCCCTCATAAGTGAATCCATTCCCTTGCACCCATAGCCTTTCCCATGTCCATTTAAGTCATAATCCATTTTATTGTCTTTCCAATGCTGGCTCTCTCAAAATTAAAGGATCTCATTGACCACCTTTCCTTGTTGGTTTCCATCCTCCTCCCCCCTCTGTTTCAGGTACTTATTAATAACTTTATAAGTAATAATAATAATTTTTAAACTGGCCACTACTACTGCCATTTGTTCCTGGTTTCTTCTAATCAGCTGCTAACTCAGACAGTTGCAAAGCCTTTGGCTGCTCTGCAGAATGACCAGAGGTCAGATCTTCTGTCAGTCAACACAACTCAGCTGTCTGAGCCAGCAGCAGCAGAAAAAGATTACTACTGCTGAGTGATTCAGAAAGCACTGTAAATCTGGGAAAGAAGAACTAATGCCAAAGCAATTTGGGGGCAGTTCTCTGCAGAAACAAGTCAAGTGCAACAGTAGGAAACCACATCAGCAAAATAAAATGATGATGATGATATCACCACCAAAAATTTCCCAAGGGTGTGTGTGCATTCAGGGCCCACATAAAAGTTTGGGGATTAGCCACCCCTAGTATAGATGAGAGATTATTTGTTACTTACTTTCCTTGCAGGAAGTAGCTCATAAATGCAACATTGTTCTTCCCATCTTTTTCTGCCCCTTCGGCCAGCTTGTTCACCATGCTAGTATTTCCTGAAGCTGTGGCCAACAGCAGTAAGCCACCGTAGTCTTGCGCATGGTGCAGGCACTCTTGGGCAAGGCCAAACTGGCATTTACTGATAGCAAGCTCAGCCAGCTGCTTCCACTTCTGCTCAGACTGCGTAAACAGAGAACAATTCCACATCAGCCATGTTTGACATTGTTCTGAAGCCTATTCAGACTAAATTTAGCCCAGTTAGGTTTTTTATCTCAGCTTTCTCATCTATTCTACTTGCACTGAATGTTTCATTCAAGGCACACGGTCATGCCTTAAGAGAAGATACTTATTGCACTTATTGCACTATTTGGACACCCAAGAACTATGGGTATGCCTCTTCTAAAAATTAACTCTTGGTTAGCCCACAGTAAACTTCTCACTGCCCAGATCACCCTCAGTATTTTCAAACTATGCTCTGTAAACCAAAAACTATGAACCTGGATAGATCTTGAGACTATCCTAGACATGTGGACTATCTTATACCACTGAAACATCATTAGAGCAATCTAGTCAGACACTCCAGATAAGCAGCAAGACAGAAAATATATTTTAAAAAACACTTGAATTAAGCTGCTTGCTGCTGTCAAAATCTGGGGAAAGCTATCTTGCTCTCACTTCAGCATTACAGACAGAGATCATGTCAAATAATCTTGTTTAATGCTTTACAATAATATAAAAATCAGGAATTCTAGAACTTCAGTGGGCAATCAGTATTTTGCACAGATTCCATTAAATTCAGTTCAGCCTTGACACTAAACAACCAGGTGGACTTTGCACCTTTATTGTTGGCATCCATTTGTCTCAAGAGACAACGGAAGAATGCACCTTCGAGGGTAAAGTCAAACCACTGGAGAGTTACAGCACCTGCTGTAGCTGCAGAGACTAATACAGGAGAGACATGTTTTACTGCAGGTGGGGCAGGTATAGGTATTCCGTTTTGCTGCTACAGGTGGACCTTTATAGCCAAAACATTTCTTTCATAAGAGACTATTCTTCTGCATCTTAACATGGACATTGGTAATTCCTCCTTTGTTTCTAAAATGGTGTCGGCATACCTCTGCTTCCACTGCAAGCTGATATGCAATTTTAAGTTCACCAAGCTGAAGAGCAAGCTCAAAGCGGTGTTCTGGGTCTGTGGATACTGCGAGTGCTTGCTGTTTGAAGCCCTGAATATTACAATAATAAAAAAAGACATTAGTGAAGGAATCTTCTTAGCAAACCACAGCAAAAATTGATACACAAATACATCTCCCTTTTTATACAAGCCAAAAAAACACACACCATGATTATTTACCTTGTATTTAAGAGCATTTAAGGGCCTAATAGATATGTCCACCCCTGCCAAATTAGATTTGCAGCCATTTCCAATTCCAGTATTTTAATCTATATTTGTTTACCAAAGATTAATTTGACAGAATGTGTCAAATGTTTTCACCTGCTTCTCAAGGAAGTGTGCAACTCTGGTCCTCTGTTCCTTTGGAATTGTGGGAAGAACTTTGTCAGCCATACTGAAGTCTCTCCTCATCACGGCAGTTTGATACTCTAGCACAGAGACTAGCAAGGAGTAACTCACTATGTTCAGTTCTTTGTCACCAAGGTAAAGCCTGTTGTCTTTGGGGATATATCCAAGTAAATACATTGTCCTTTAAGGAAAGGGGGTGGGAGAGAGAGGTTGCATTCATTAGAATAACTTCAGTCTGAGAAATCATCTGGCAGAGCGATCCTAATGAGGAGCAAGAAACAGCATAGTGGCAGTTGAACCACCGCATCCCAAGCTCCACTGGCTGGGGAAGATGGTGGTGGGCTGGTTCTTCAGTATATTTAGTGCATCAGATCCTGGCTGGTGTAGCAGAGAGGCACAAGGACCCAACTGGGATGCTTTGCTTTCCACTGCTGATGGAACAACAGCTGGCAGCGGCTTTCTACTAGCATGGGCAATAGCAATGGTCTTACAACTACCAGCACTCCTGTTGGCCAGAAGAGAGCCATTAACACACCATCCTGACCTGCATTCCCCTAGCCATCAACACCACAGTCCTTAAGATTGCACGTTGAATTATCAGGAAATTATGTAATTCACTTGAATTAAACTGATATGCTAAGGATAGTGAGTCTCTATCAAACTGTGAGTATGCTGAGGTACAGAAACTCCAGATCAGTGAGGAGACGCACCCCACCTCAAAGGCATTTTATTTCTGAAACTCTTCCATTTCCTTAAGTAGTAACATACTGGAGATAACAGCAGTGACGGATAGGAAGAATTTATGGCTTAGCACAAGTATAGAGAAACTTTGGCCCTCCAGATGTCGCTGAACTACAACTCCTATCATCCCGGGCCATTGACCGTGCTTGCCAGGGCTGCTAGGAGTTGTAGTTCAGCAATGCCTAGAGGGCCACACCTAGCTTAGTATGTGATCTTAAAGTTTAGCCCACACCTGGATTAGTGCTGTATCTGAAAGACAAAAGAATCTTCAAGAAGCAGGTTGCGTGGGCAACACAAAAGCTACGCTGCTGGAACATCCCACAGTCAGATTTACACTCTAAATAGCTTCTTGCTTAAGGACCACATTTCTGCCCATCACTGGCACAGTAATTACTTCTTGCCACAGAACTCTGCTCAATGTGCACTGAACTATTAAAGAAGTAGAACATGCTACACTTAATAGCAATAATTTCATATCTTACGTTGCCAAACCTTTATTAGGCATTACAAATATAGGCGATCATAAAACCTACATATAGAAAATTTTAAAATATATGCAAATAAACTTATCAACTATATATATGCAAATATCAACATATCAATTAGAACTATATCTGATGAATAGCTGGACACTCACCGGTCCAAATGTGCAATGGTGACGATTTCTCCTCCAACATAGTAGTTCAGTCTGTTCACAGAACTGGTATAAATAAAACAGTCGCCTACCCACAACCCCGTTTTCACAATCTCTTGGATTTCACCAAGGACCTGGAGGAACAAAGGTGTTTAGGCTTAGGACAATCTTGTTTACTAAACTCTCCACAGGCACAGGGTCCATTAAAAAAGTTTAGTTATATAAATGGGTCAACTCCACAGGCTTAGTGATGAAGAGTCCCATATTAATGGAAGCTCAGCTTAAGTATTTGATCCACCAAAAAAACCTCTTCTACTACAACACAGATAAGATTAACAAAAGTTCATATTCCCTATTCACCACAGTTCTCTTAGTAGTGGGATATGGTACAAGAAGTTCCATGTGACATATATGTACATAGTAGCCTAATGATCTTTTAAAATCCAACAGAACAAAGTTCATTCAGTAACTTTGTTGTCAACAAAATATTCTGAACCGGGAATGTGACCTTCCAGCTATTTTTGGATTCCAAACTCCCATTAAGTTTAGCCAGCATGGCCAATGGTCAGAATGACGGGAGCTGGAGTCCAACAACATCTGGAGGGCCACAGGATCCCCAGCCCTGCTCTATACAGATGAAGACAGCTGTAAGATTCATATTTACATGAAGCCTTATTAACATCTTAATATGGTTCCCTTGCTGCTAATGTTTAGGAGAACAACTAAAAAATTTTTTTCAATTAGGCTTTAGAGCCCTCGTAAGTATTTAGGCTGCTATCATGTTATATTGTATTATATTGCCTATTGTACATAATTTTACACTGTTTTTATTTTTATTGTATAGCACTTTGATTTCCTTAGAGAAAACAGGATCTAAATGATTTAAAATGACCATGTGTCCCCCAAAGCTAATCTTCCAAGTCAATCCATCTTGTCAATTTCCACATTCTCCTTATATCACATGACTAGTCTGTTAGTTGACAGCAGTATAAATGGTTTAAAAGACAGAATCAGATCCAAAACGCCTATTAATCATTAAGTGTAGTTACCTCAAAGGCATCTTCAATGCCATCTTCAGTGACTCCCTCGTGTGTCTCTTGGGCTGTTGCAACTTTTTCAGAAAGGTACTTCAGAATGAAGAAAGATTCTTCAGTGGCTATGCAGACGAGCTCACCAGAGTCAGACCAGAAAATCTACATCAAAACAATGCAATAACCTTTAAGGTTTGGGCTCTGATTAGAAGACAAATTAAGCCTATTGTGGCACCAAAAGAGATAGAGCACACTAGTTTTGTTTTAAGACTCCGAAAGTTTCAGAATTAACAGCAGCTGACCTAGAAAGGTGAGCTTTAATTAATCAGCAAGTTGCAACTGGAACAAAACTCACATGTTTGGGCTGGATTTCAATTCTGCGTATCAATTCTGTATTTTCCCAGTCGTAAAATGCCAGGCCATTGACAGATCGGACACCCAGCAAGAAACCGCCGTAGATACCTTCAGGGGACGAAAGCAGAAGAAATTAGAAGCTTTCTGGACAGTGTTTAAAACTAGTTAAGATGGGGACAGAAGATAAAATGTATAACGTGCCTTCTGCTCCAAAGTCAGGTTTAAAAGACTTCTTCTCTTTGAAGTTTTTAAATATCTTGACACTGCTGTTGCTTTCCCTGATTGCATACCTGCACACAAACAAAAGATTTCAGTAGAACCAAGCTCTTATTCAGTAAGATTAACAAACAAGGCCAGGAGCAGTCAATACTAGGCACACTGGCCATATAGATCCTGCCAATGTTCTCTTGCAGACTTGTATAGACAGGTTATTCCCCTTTTGCCAAAACAGCTGTGAAAGGACGGCTGGAATAAGGCTTGAATTAATTGGATGCAGTCCACAGGCCATGTGTCCTTGCCTCCAACTCGGCTATAAACTGAATTGGGATGCAGCCACTACAAAAACTGTTGGTTGCACATTTTATATTTCATACTGAATTTTTTAAAAAAACAACAGCAGACCAAAGAGCTATGCAAAGATGATTGCTGTTCATAGTCCAAAACAAAGCGTCATAATATTAAACGAAATGTTAAGATTAAACAAAGTACAAAGGACTTACTCTGAAGAATCATGTGCCCATGCAAACTCCTGAGCAGAACCAAAACTTTTGTTTCTCAGTGCCATAGCTGTGTAAATGATGTATTCACCATCCCCACACACTACTACAAACCTGTAATGTAGTAAAAACAAAAGAAATGTAAATTATAGTATGCAAGGAAGGTTTGTGTAAGACTTTTAAAACTCAGAAAAGCATGATCAGAAACATACACACATACAATGTCTCTGGTCCTAAACATAATTTAAAATTAATGAACGGGTTTAAGTTTTTATCTTCGGAAACAGAAATCTCTTACCGCCCATTGGGATTGTGCTGAATAGTCTGAGGATATATTTCACAGCTGCCCATATCTTTCACAGCAAGTGGCAGTCTCTCTCCGTCTTTGATTTCAGCATCCCCCATTGCTTTCAGATTAGCTTGCTGAATTTCTGAATGCTTAGCCCAAATGATCTTGCCATTAGCATCCATTGACATGGCTGGCTCTTCACGGCCAAGCTAGCAAGGAAGGAAGCATGAGGAGAGTAGATGTATATAATACTGAATATAACTAATAAACCAATTTGCTTAAAAACCTTTTGACGTTGACAACCAACAGTTAAGTCTCCAATGTGGTATTACAAATAAGACTGGTGTCCTCTGCACTGACCCCATTTAATAAAAATATGCCAAGTAATTATTCCACTAGTGGACATCTAGCACAGTTAAATATTTTCTAAGGCACGTACCTTAACAATGATGCTACCTTCATCATATCCCAGAGCCACATTATTTGATCCTCTCAGGCTCGCCACACACCACACCCTTTCCATGCCATAGTTCAGAGTACTTTCCAAACGGTAAGTGCTTGAATGCCAAATCCGAACAGTTCCTATGCAGTGGCAGAGTTATTGCATTCAGCATTACTTAGATACTTCAAAGGGGGGGGGAAGGAACCCAACCCCCATTCATGATTATTAATACACTGTTTCATACCCTGCGCAAAACTGGGTTACATAAAGGACAAAGAATAAAACTACAAAATAAAATGCAACAAATATGTAAACTGCACAAATCACCTAAATACATAAAGGAGCAGAATCATAATGAAATAAAAGAACAAAAGCATCATCAAAAACTTTTCTGAACATTTATGTTTCCATTGTCCACAGAAAGGCAAGTAGCTATTGGACCAGGTGATTCCACATGCGCGGTGCTGTACCTGAAAAAGCTCTCTATCCTGTTCTTCCCTGCAGGAGAACACAGCAGGATAGAACCAGCACTTTGAACTGGACCCAGAAACAAAGAGATACTCAATAAAACTTGCACAACTGCCCTCTCCATGTGTTTGTAACCTGTGTACAATACATTGGGGGGGGGCACAGGAGCTGTGAGGATGAGAACAATAGATCCACCGCCCCTCAGTTTTCTGTTGCCTTCTGTGAGTTGGGAGGGGGCATATTCCGGAGTGGGAAGGCTCCCTTGTACCTGTGGAGGCTCCCTGCACGTTTTACAACTGTGTGGATAACCATCACGTGTGCAGGAGGTTCCCTGCTTCAGACAACTGTCCTCCAATTTGCGGAAGGCATCAAAAATGATGAGGGGGTGTGTGGTTCTAGCAGCACCCCCTTTTTGTTTAAATGACTTACAAATGCCTGAACCTAATTATCATCATAGTTACTGCAGTCCCAATTAGAAGTAACTGCTGCATTTTGAGCCATCTGTAGCTTCTGTACATTTTTCAAGAAATACATTAGAGAAGTCCCACAGGGATGTTGCCATAGCATGAATGACTGTGGCCAGGTCTGCCTTCTCCAGTCTTTTTATAAAAGGTAAGTATTTTCCAATCAGAGTATTAAGCATTTGTTTATCACTTCTCAGACATTTCTAACTGAGAAGAATTTAAATCTGTGCAATGGAACAATTCTACCCTTCTTGCATTTTGTATTTATTTGTAATCATACCCCTTTTAAGCCTTCGTGCTTATTAAAACTCACAGCCTCTAGGCATATTTCACTTTTGTTTACAATGCTCCTCCAATAAAGGAGCTGTAAATGAAAACAGTTCACAAAGAAACCCATTAACAAGCCTACACTTCGGCTCTGCAACCCATCTATACAAATATAACAGGACTATTTCTAATTGTCTCGAGTTAATTTGTAAGCATCTGAAAGAAGAAAATGCTTATGGCTCATGTCAAGCTTTGGTGAGATGTTAAGTTCTCACTGCTACAGAAACCCCTATAGGAAAATAAACTGGCACGCTAAAGAGAATTGAGAAATGGTTGAATTTACCATCTTCAGAGCCAGTGATGATGATGGGAAGCTCAGGGTGGAAACTGACACAGGACACATTTTGTGCGTGACCCTCAAGAGTTTGCACACATGTTTTATTCTGCAAAGAGAAAAAAGAAATGAAGCTGTGGATGCAAAGACTTGATAGCACTCTTTAACATATGATAAATGTTGTAAACTATAAAACTGAATGACAGTTATAAAGTACCTAACTAGACCTTTCTGATGATGACAACAACTTTATTATTTATATGCTACCCATCTAACTGGGTTGCCCCAGCCACTCTGGGCGGCTTCCAGCAAAATATAATAATCTTCAACTGAATGAAAAAAATATTCATATATCTGATTTAAAAAA
Source organism: Podarcis filfolensis (assembly GCF_964270895.1). Lineage (NCBI taxonomy): Eukaryota > Metazoa > Chordata > Lepidosauria > Squamata > Lacertidae > Podarcis > Podarcis filfolensis. Next base: position 33,071,225 of record NC_139608.1, on the reverse strand, counting down.
CAAAAAACACAAAACCATAACTTTTTTGCTTTTCCAATATTATGCAAATAAATGGTATAGGAACAGTAGGACACAACATACCTGATAGTCCCAGATCTTTACTAGGCGGTCATCTGCTCCAGAAATTAGGTACGGCTTATCACCTCCACTGTAGTAATCAATGCAATTTACGCCTTTCTCATGGCCTTCCAAAGTGAAGTTGGGTGATGAAGAACCAAGCTGCCACACCTTACAAGAATATGAAAATTATTGGTGACTGGGTCTAATGAAACCCTGGAAGCCCTTTTCAAACTATCACATATCACTATTGGCTAATTTCATGTGTTTAGAACAGAAGACAAAGGGAGCAGTATAATTAGAAGCCTGTGTTAAATCCTGGGGCAGATTTTGTCCCATCCGAATTCTATGTGATGACAATAACCCCTATGATAAGCAGATCAAAAGTTAAACCCAGGGATCACGCTATTTTGAGCACAATCTACACTACAAGTATATCGTGTGCACCAACCTTTGTATTGGATGCATACTGGTGCAGATAAATAAAAAAATCTTCCCAGAGTATTAAAATGACTCAAAATACAGTTTATGCTATATCCTCCAAGCAGCTGTTAAGCACCTACAATATAAGAAGAGTATTTCACTTTAAATTTAAAATTCTGATTTTCAAGTAAGAAATCACTCTACCTTGATTGTTCTGTCCAAGGAGGCACTAGCAAACTGATTATTATCCTTAGGATTTATGACAATCTGCATCACATAATGAGTGTGCCCTTCAAACACTTGAGAACAGGACCATTTTTTATCCCAGTCCCACAGCTTAATAAGCATGTCATCTAGGAGGGAGAGAAAAAATACCTTCCATTATGCACTTCATAAGCACCAAAGGGGAAGAAAAATAGTGAGAACGTAATACTATTTTTCTTTTGTTTCCCTGAACATTTACCTGAAAAGTTCAGTATGGCTGAAAAGCTTATCTTTACAAAATAAAACTTTTCAAGAGTCTACCCATTCTAGTGATATCAAATTTGCAGTGACCTGTTTAGCAGTCCCACTCTCCTCTTTAATATGAAATATGCCAGCGGGACTGCATCATGCCTAAGTGCCATTGCTCTGACAGCGCTCCCTTCCTCTTTTCCCTAGACATAACCTGGCAGAGGGTGTTTCTCTCTGATCCTACCTGGCCCCCCGAAAAGGTTCACAGCTAAGCCCCCTCCCCCCGCCCAAACTGTTATATTCAGATGTGCCATAGGAAAGCATCCATTGTTACTCTTTCAGATACTGAATTGCTGCTGTTTGGTCAAGTTTTATTCTTAATCAAATACTTCTATGACTTATTCTTTCTAGAGCATGGATGGGAAATCTGTGGCCCACCAGATGTTGTTGAGGTGCAATTCCCATCATGATTGACCTTTGGTCATGCTAGCTGGGGTTGATGGGAGTTGAAGGCAAGCAAAATGTAGAAGGCCCCAGTTTTGCATCTCCATAATGAGAGTTTTATGTTGCATAGATATGCATCATCATCATTATTATCAGCAGCAGCATACATTTAAATTCTTTGAGGTTTAACTACATCCTACCACAGTGAACTGGATAAATGAATACAGATGCTTAAGAACCATAAATACTTATGTTTTGTAAGAAACTGGGTTTATGTTAAAATGGGACTAGCATATAATGCAAAGATCTGGGGCACTTAAGATATAGAACAACATAAATAGGAAGACTATGAGACAATAAGCCAGCTAATATGGATCTAGTTCTAATCAGGGATGACTAACCTGTGGCCATCCAGATTCTGCAGAACTACAACTCCCAACAGCCACAACCAGCATGGACAACAGTAGTACAATTATAATTTGGGAACATCTGGACGGCTAAAGTTTTGTCAACCCTGTTCTATAGCTTCCAGTAGGATTCTGCAGCAATCTTGTTACAAGTTCTGGAGTCGCTAAAATATGTTGCTACTTCAAGGAGGTACGCAGCTTACTTTGTTACAAAATTCTAAAGGTGCTGCTAATCAATAATAATTCATTAAAATAACATGTAGTAATAAAATTAAACTCTTACCACTGCTAGTTAGAATGAAAGGTTGTGTAGGATGCACAGCAATGCAGCGGATATAATCTGAGTGTGCTTCAAACATGTGAACCCTTTCCAAAGTGTTGTAGTTGAAAACCCGAATTTGCATGTCATCCTATGAGAAAAACCCAATAAAAATCAGCTTCTCTATAAATGAAAACTGAATTTCCACTTCCAAATAAAGGGTTGTATCTAATGCTGCCATTCTGCTTGTGCAACAGACTTCTATTTGTGCAATGGAGCTTTCCCTTCTCTCCTCTGTGTCCTACCTATGCACTCTCAAAACCTGCTCCAAAGAGTTGGGGGACACTCTAGAGCAGACTTAGGCGACGTGCAGGGACAGGAGAAGAAAGGGATGTCCCACTGTGTGAATGGAACACAACTTTATTGGTTTTAATTTTAGTTTCTAAGCTTCCCTCATACAGAAAGATACATTTTAAAAATAAAAAAGTAACTTTTAGCATCACTTTGCATATCTTTTAGTGCAGAAATGGGAAAACAACTGGTCCTCCAGTTGTTGCTGAACTATAGTTCTCATCATGCATGACCACTGGTCATGCTGGGTGGGCCTGATGGGAGCTGAAGCCCAACAACATCTGCAAGACCACAGGTTCCCCATCTCTGCTTTAGTGGACTGTATACCTATACTTTTGCTAATATAGCACCTTGTACCACACAGTAAATCTCTTTTAAAAATTATCAACCATCCTCAGTCCATAACCTCAGCCGATAAGGTTCCTCTGCAATTAAATTTGCAATTCAAAATTTCTTACCACTTAAATAAGCTTCTTTTCAAAGAGCAAACCTCTAATTGATTAGTAGCTTCGATGTTCCAAAATAAACAACAAAACATTCTTAGTGAAAGAAGTTTAACTTACGGCTCCTGTAACAACCCAGTTTTTTCTTGCCACAAATTTAGATGCTCTCACTGGTAGGTCACATACTTCAAAAGTCTTCACTAATGTCTGAAAACAAAGTTTACATTTTATGTTAACTTTTATTCATGAAAAAACGCTTTTTAGAAATCTCTTCAGCTATTTCAGATAGCTGTTTTTCAACTGTCGGAACACGATGGACAATATTCTAGAAACATAAATAAGTTACAAAAGTTACATAAATAAGTTACAAAATGTTTCAAACACTTCATAAATTTAATATTCTTAGGAAAATAAATACACCACACAGTTCAATGCCCTTGAGTGGGGGGAAGGGTCTTAATGTGATACCACAATCCCAATCAAATTCAGAGGACCCTGTGACTTCATAAAACACAAGCAGTCCTGATCACAAATCTCCCCAATCACATTTAATTGGGCCCTAATATCAATAATCATTTTACAACTTTTCACTGAACATATTTTATATCACATATTACCTGTGTTTCATGGTTCCAAACACAGACACTACCATTGTAAAGGCTAGCCAACATCCATGGCTCTGTGGGATGCAAGTCCACACTCTTCACTCGATCAGATCGAGCTGTTAGCTTACGCTTTATGTCAAGTCGAAGAGGCTAAATAGCAGAAGAATATAATGAGGCTGTTACAAACACATACAATAGCTGGTTAAATATATTTATACTGAAAGAAAATCGGATAGGACCTAAACAGCCAGTCATATTTACATAAGTGGTTCACACTAGCCTGACTGCAACAAACCTATTCATTCATTCATTCATTCATTCCCTTACAGACTGTTCTCTGGAATGACCCAAAGATTTAGTTTATCCAGGCCATGCTAAAAATCAGTAACAGCTGTCAGCTTATTAAAACATTATTGTGAAAAATAACACACATTCATCATGTACCTAGTCCTAGGCTAAGAATTTTGACAATGTGAGAAAATTTCAGATATGAATGAACAGTTTGGGATATTCACAAAAAGTGACACAGATAAAAGAGCATGTTCATGCCCTTTGCACACAGCCCTCTTTTGGCGGTATGATTTTAAAAAACAAAAACCTGATGCCCCATTAGTATATACAGTCATGCCTCTGGTTGAAGTTGCTTCAGGTTGAGTGCTTTTGGGTTGCGCTCCATGGCAACCCAGAAGTAACGGAGCGCATTACTTCCGGGTTTTGCCACTCGCGAATGCGCAGATGCTCAAAATAACGTCACGCGCATGCGCAGAAGTGGCGAATCAAGACCCGCGCAGACACAGGTTGTGTTTACTTCAGGATGCGAACGGGGCTCCGGAACGGATCCCATTTGTATCCAGAGGTACCACTGTATACAACCATCCAGGAAAACTCACAGGTCACTCACAAAGCACACTGCATGCATTTGACCCCAGGCTCTTCCAGTTAAAAGCATATAAATCAGGCCTAAGCGAACTCAGCCCTCCAGATGTTTTGGGACTACAACTCCCATCATCCCTAGCTATCAGGACCAGGGGTCAGGGATGGTGGGAATTGTAGTCTCAAAACATCTGGAGAGCCGAGTTTTCCTATGCCTGATATAAATCAACAGCATCCTAAGAAGCTTCTGCTAGTAAAAGTTGGCAGTACTGGGCTAAATGGACCACAGATCTGCCTCTATAACTGGCATTTTTATTATACTGCTTCGATCAAATCTCACACCCCCTTGGATACATCTAAGCTAACCTATTTATACAATTCATAAAACCCAGAAATGTGCAAGCTTACTTTCACCCTCCATTTTTTTTCCAACTCCAACTTCCATAACCCCCAGCCAGCAAGGCTAACGGGATGATGGGAGTTGCAGCAGAACATCTGGAGGGCCACAGATTGGGAAAGACTGTTGTAGACAATGCACTTCCATTTCAGCAGGCATGAAAAGGGACACATACAGGAAGCAACTGTGCCAATACCCTAACCACATGCCTGGCCATAGGGCTACTATCCATACCGCACAGAGCCCTCAGCTCATGATACGTACACAGGATCCATAAGAGTGCAAATTACAGCAATGGTTGCAGGCAGTGCTTTTTTCTGGGGGGTCACGTACCCCTAAACATTTTGTGAATCAAAGTTTGGTCTCATCTAGGGGCAGTATTTCAATATGTGTAGGAAAATGAGAGTACCCCTAAACATTTTTTTTTAGAAGAAAAAAAAGCACTGGTTGCCTCCCCTTCACACATCTTCAGATGAGAACAGGCTGACAGCTGATAAGTGGCCAGGAGAATTTGCCATTTTCAACTGAGCAAATGCTTTCATTGAACCTTCAACCATCACTCGGACCCCACCCCCAATACCTCTTCTATCACCACCAGTCCAGATGCTACTTGTGAATATAAGAAGCACTGGAACAAAGGGAGCCTACACACCACCATGGGCTCCAAAGGGGAGCTGGCTGTGAACTTTGCGCTGCACAACACGAAATATGCAGGCAGTTTGATAAGAGGTAAATTCGCTCAGAGCCTCGGGAGAGGCAGCAATAGCACAGGTACCACCTTCCCCACCCCCACCCCATAATCAAAGCAGGCCGAACCCAGCAGGTGAGCCTTCTCCTGTCAAGGCGCCTCCATGCCGGGAAACACTTCACCTGCCGGATTTCTGCCTGCTGTGCGGCTTAAAAAGACGGGGAATCCTTGGCCCCGCCTGGCAGGCCTCTCTCTCCCGGGTTCCAGCAGCGCCTGCTCCTCCCCACCCACCAAGCCCACTTCCCGGGGAGACACAGCGGGCCTCCTGCCTTCGGGCCCCGCTGCCGTCGCCCCCTCCTCGCCCGCTCACCATGGCTCTGGCTCACGCAGTCCGGGCTGCGGCCACCGACGCTCCCCGTCTCCCTCACAGCCCAATTCACCGACGTGGAGCTTCCGGCTGCGGCGGTTCCCGCGAGAAGCGGGGAAACAACGCGAGAGCACGAGCCCTTCCGCCTAGTCGCCTCTATTTCGGCCAATGGGTGGAGCGGAAGGGAATGTTCATAGAAGTAGGCAAAAAGGGTAGAGTCATCGCGTATGTCTAGACACACACAGAGAGAGGGAGACTTATCCGCTTTCTATGGGCTCTCGATTCGGCGCTGTTCGAATAGGGGGGAAACACGCGCGTTTCTACCTCCCGTGAATATTAAGTGGACAATACGACTTTCCATTAGCTATGAATAGGATTGCTCTGTTAAGGGGAGCCTCGCTGAATTTAACGAAGTGGGATAGCTCAGTTGGTAGAGCATGAGGCTCTTTATCTCAGGGTTGTGGGTTTGAGTCCAACTTTAAGTGAAAGATTCCTGCATTGCAAAGGGTTGGACTAGATGATCCTCGTGGTCCCTACTGAAATATACTCGGAGTCGAGTGTGGATTTCATGCTCTTTATTCAGCTCATAGTAGTGAGAAATGAAAGTTTCCCCAAAATATCTGCTTTATATACACTATTTACACAATGAGCCGCATGTGATTGGCTAATTCTGAGATTCTCCTGTAGGCCAAACAGGTTGCGGATTCACTTCCACCTGGAGCTGGATTGGGTGGCTCCTGCGAACCAATCATACTGCTGCATTGTTCTAGGACCAATCAGACTGCTGCATTCTGAATCCTATTGTTCCAGGGCCAATCAGACTGCTGCATTTTGGATCCTGTTCAACTCAGTACATAACACCTATCAACTCTAGAAATCTGCGATTCTATCTGCAAGTGTTCTTCCTTTCCCTCCCTCTACCTACATGCCTCAGAATAATCCAGCTGACCTCAATACCACTAAGAAACACAAAATAAGCAATACATGTTTCACTCAGGTGGAAACAATGATGTATACTCTGATAATAAAGGGATCTGGAACAGGGGCATGAAACTGTTACAGTCACACACACATAACCCACTCCCTTGTAACCATCAATTTAGCAGACATTATCAAAACCCATCTAGAAAATAGGCTTTTTGGACCCAAATGTTGGAACACAGAAGTCTTCACCCACATGGCAGGGATCCATCTGTAAATTGTACACTATTGATCCTATTTAGAAAAGACTGAGCTCTTCGTTTAGATATCACTGCTCCACAGTTGTCCATAAGGGCCGTGAACCGATAAGGAACACTCAGACCCTGCATCCTAGATAGCAGCATAAAAAAAATCATCCCTTCCTCCAAATGTCTTTTCAGAACCTACTGAAGTCCTTCCTTTTTTAACAAGTGTTTTAAGTGAGGATTTTTATTCCATGCTGAATCTGTATTGGATTTGATATAGTTTTTAAAAAATATCAAATTGTTTTGTTTTTATAAATCTAATTGTTTTATATTTGCTTCCATTGTGGATGATTTTATTGTTAATTTGCTTTGAGGTCTTCTACAGGAAGCAATTCATAAATGGAAATAAATTAATAAATGAATGAATAATAATGAACTCAGGCAATGAGTGCCAACTGCCAACACAAAATGAGCCACCAATACACACACACACACACACACACAGCCTGATAAAGACTGAGCATACTCAGTCACTACAGAATGGTGAATGTCCTTTGGAAAATGAAAACAGAAAACTGCAGGTAGGAGGGAGAATGGCCTGTTGGAGGAAGGCATAGCAAACTGACTGGAGCTCTGAACAGAAGCACTGTTTTTTGTTTTGTTGTTATTCCACTTGATTACAATAGCCTCTAAGCAGTGTACGAGCAATACAATGAAAATAAAAACCAGTTAAAACTATAAAATATTCCATTGAGAATAATACTGTTATGAGCTGAGGGGGTAGGCTGTATGCCTGAGCCCCCCTCTAATTCCTAGATTAAATTCTTGAAACATCCAGGCTAGCTTCCTGGTGTGGTAAAGGGCCCTCTGAGCATGGCCCATTAAGGTAACAAAGGAACTGGCTCTGTGCCAGACAAAAGTGGGTGGGCCCCGCTTTCTCAACTCACTGGTAATTAGAAAGATAAAAGACATAGTTGAGAGTTGAGGCGTATGTGAGCTAGAAGGTAGAAGCAAGGCTGCAGGCTGGGCAGCTGGGAGACAGAACCATGCCTGATTTCTGCTGGAATCCAAGGCTATGGCTATAGGGGAAGCAAGACCCTCTTGGGCTGTTAATGCTGTGAACCCCTCCATCATAGGCTCAGGTTGTATATATGTGTAAACAAACCATATATCATTCTGAGAAAACCAAACCCTGGGTAACCGCCTGGAGTCTCTGGAATCTCACACAGCTAGGAGATTGGGGAGGCGTGCAGCAATATAAAGTAACATTTTTTGCAGGGCTCTCTTGTCACACCTTAATACGGAATCTAAGAACAGCAGCCAAGATTCTAATCGTTATTCCCTCTGGATGATCCCAACATCCATGCTTCTATCGGTTTAGAAGCAAAACGGGGCTACCCCAAAAATTAATTTAATAGTTTCTGCATACACATGACACGGCCCAGGTACAGAGACACATATAAGTTTTTTTTAACTAGAATAATAACTCATTTATATGTTTTGTTATGTACTGAAGTTCTCACCCTGGGCCAGCAGGGGGATACTGTAGATAGTTATGCAAATGAAGGATTGAAAAGTGACGTTCAGTGATTGGATAGTTTTGTATGCAAATGAAGGATCGAAAAGTGACGTTCAGTGATTGGATAGTTTTAGAAAATGGCAACAGTTGCATTGTTCTGGAGCTCTATATAAGCAGGCTGACTGAGCTCCTCAGCCTAGTTCTGTTCTGGCATCTGAATAAAGAAGAGCTGTTTAAAGAATCGCTGTGTCGTCTGGCATGTTTGCCCACAACTTAACATGTTTGTTTTTAAAGCCTAACAACTTTAAAGTTGGAGTTTAACAACATCTAAAGGACTACAGGTTCCCTATGCCCAATTTAGCAGATTTTAAGTAGGTCCATGCTGGAAGCTTTTGAAGTGGCCTGTGGTAAAGGTGTATGGTACGGGCTCTTAGAATATCCAGGATGTACACATAAACAGTTCTCTCTTATTTGTCTTTTCTGCCACCAGCACAATAATTAATCATTTTCAGGTACATCACATGTATTTGCCATGCCAACTTCACTTGCACACGTTTTAACTATCTGATACAAATGCCTTCTTCATTTTGCAGGGCTATTTAGTTATTAGTCTCCATGTCGTGACTTTCAACTAGTTGGCTAATTGCGATGTTTAGTTCAATGGCATATGTCCTTCAAGAGGCCAGAGCTGAAAGGATATTAATCCACTTCATTAACCCTTATTGAACAGATGGTAACTACTCTCAGATCATCCGAAATCCGTGCTGAATTTAAGCTAGTGATCTAGATGTGACAGGTTGTGTATTGCATTACCCATCTGCTAGGCTATCCCACTGCTTGGCAGAACCTATGAACCAAGCACCCAGGAAACAATAAAATCTAGAATTGCTAGATGCATTGTATTATTTCTGCGTGAAAGAATAATTAGTTTATCACTGATGTACTTTCCTGAGTTGGTTCCTGCTGTCTGTCCTTAACGACATCCGATGATTAGCATTTGGACTTTGAACATGGAAGGTGGTGGAATATAACGTGGAGAATGTGTTACAACAAGATAGCCATTATCATTTGCCAAAGGGCAACATGGCAGCTTGTGGAACAGCAGGGAATTAAAGAAAGCAAACACCATAGAAAAACAATCAGTGTTTCTAACAGGTTGCTTTGTATCTGCTTAAATTTTTAGATTTACTCCTGAAAACACATTTTTACATAGCAAGCTGCCTTATATTGCGTGAAGCTGTTAGTCTACTTAGACCTGTACCGTCTACCAATCTGGATAACAGTCAAACACCAAGTTTTCAAGCTTTCTCCGCTCCAGAGCTGGCAGCAACTGAAACTTGACCTTCTGCATGTAAAATAGTGCTTTACCAATGACGCATGGCCCCTTTCCTTGCAGACTTTATTGCACATGTGATCTTCCTGCCAGCTCAGATACTAGCCTTGTTCCCTACAACCAAACAAGGGGATATGTGGAGTCACTTTTGGTCACTTTTGCAGAGTCTATGTACATACTCTAGAGATGCATGTAAGTGCTCTTTGTGTGATCAGGGACTCTGTGATCTTGGTCCAACAATTCCACACGTACACACACATTCAGTAGCTTGTGATCATGTTTCTAAGAGCTGTTATTAAAGGACTTGTCAGACGAGATTGCTACAGACTTCTAAAATCACTACCAAAACAGGCAGCCCAGAAGTCTATGGGACCATTACAAAATAAACAGTTTTCTTTTGAATACACTAGATGAGATCACACTGAACACCGCAACGCTATCCTAGAAATACTTCAATAACTTGCTTGGGGACTGTAACATACACTTCCGTCAAAATTACTGCCAACCAACTGAGCCGCTGCATCAATATGAGTTTTGGTTATTAAAAAATAAAAGAGCACTTTATTTTATCTGTAATCAAGCACTATATGCTTCAAGTTGCAGTAATTAGATTTTGACACTTGAATTGAGTTTTAGAAAGTATAAAAATGAAAAATGCTATGAAACCGCTCTGTAATGGTAGGGCTTTGCATATTCTATTATTAAGCAACTTACTGTGATTTAGGAGGTGCAATGAAGCAACAAGCAAATTGGAATCAGCTTGGGAGAGCAGGCTTTAAAAAGCTAGAAGGCAATAGCAACTGCGCTATAGTGACAGCCTGTGTACCACTTCCTGCAGGGCTTGCCCAAGTTTCTTCGCTTGCATATAAGTAACAGAAGTTCCAAAATTGCTGCCATTTAGAAAGAGAATTTGGAATAGATCAGAAAACAACAATGGCCATCTGGATAGAATAATATACTAACACATTGACCCTAAAAAGGAGATACTGTACAGGACAATGCCTTTTCATTTCAAAGAAGCTAGAATTATTCCCTACCACATATTGACTCAGCATGCCTGATGCACATGCAGGGACTGCTGCCAAACCCTCTGTCCATAGTTCATATGGAAAAATGAGGACTAGTGGGATCAAGATGTGTGACACATTCCAGACAAGTTCCTGTAATGTTAAGCCCTTGTGATCCTATAAGGTAGTGGTTTTGAAAGTTTCTGACTTGCTCAGCAGGGAAGCTGGCTCTTATGCCAGGGCAAAGGTTGGTTTGGATTAAACAGAGGTATCCTTCTGCAAAGCTCTCCCATGGGTGCTGGCCAGTGATAGCTAGCAGAAGGCCCTGAAATTGGGTGTTTGGAGGTGGAGAATGGGAGCTGCAATTTGCACGGTGGCTTAACAATCAACCCCTCTTCCCAGGGAACTCTAGGAATTGTAGCTGTGTGGGCGGAATAGAGAACTCCTAGCAACTCCCAGCATCCTCAACAAACCACAGTCCCTGGATTCTTTGTGGGAAGCCATGACGGTTCAAAGTGTTAGGACACTGCTTTAAATGTATAGTGCAGATAGAGCCCTAATGGCTAGCAACTGGCATTAGAGGCATACTGCCTCCAACAGTGAAAATAGGACATGGCCTTATCCTTCATGGATTGTTCTAATTCTCTTTTAAAGCCATCCACCACCAGACCCTCCAAGTGTTCCTGTTTTCTAGGGATAGTCCCAGATTTACAGAAGCCGTCCCGGTTTCTGATTTGATCCTGGAATGTCTTGTTTTTCTTTAGGACATCCCTATTTTCATTGGAGAAACGTTGGAGGAGATGCACCACTGCATCTCTCTGCCTCTGGGTCCAGGTGAGTGAGTAGGAAGTGACACCTACTGCTCCTTTTTCTTGATCTTGTCTCACACTCTCTAGCCCAGAGAGAGAGTAGGCAAACAGGAAACAATGGCTAGAGGAACAGCAGCAGAGCCAGGGGGCTCTGGTGGGTCAGCTGTGGAGCCCTGGTGATGAGGCGTGGGTGCCAGTGCCAGGCTATTTTGCACCCTAAGCTAACTACTTGCACCCCCCGGGGGGGAAATTGCTAACTTCAATTTTCAAACACAGATCTCTCATAGGGAAAAAAAAGCACAAAACTTTAAACTGCTAAATTCATTTCAAATTGCAAGAATACATTTTCTAAATAAGATCAGGATGGGACTGTAAGATTTAAAATTAAGTTCATTTTTACTTTGTCCAGGGCAGCTGTCTACCAGCTCCATCTGGTACACAGGCTGCCTTCTGGCGGTTCTCTCACTGCGAGATGTGATGTTACAGGGGCCTTCTCGGTAGTGGCACCCGCCCTGTGGAATGCCCTCCCACCAGATGTCAAGGAAATAAACAACTATTTGTCTTTTAGAAGACATCTGAAGGCAGCCCTGTTTAGGGAAGTTTTTAATGTTTGATGTTTTATTGTGCTTTTAATTCTGTTGGGAGCTGCCCAGATGGGTGGCGTATAAATAATAAAATTATTATTACTACTACTACTATTATTACTATTGTTATTATTTACAGATCAACTCTACAATGTATCTATTTTGTATACACTTGAACAACAATTCTATCTCGTTTATTAATTACTTCCAAAATGATAAAATTCTTCAAAATATATAATAAAGGTAAAATACTATCAGTAATGCACAAGACATAGCAAAAACTAATCTGTATAAAAGTGTGCCCCTACACTGTGCCCCTCTGAGGTCTGTGCCCTAGGCAGCTGCCTCCTTGGCCTAGTGATAGCCCTACAGGCTGCAACTGCTGCCCAACAATACTAATCTCCTCCGCCTGCACTCCCCCCCTCCCCGCCTTCAGAACCCTGCTAACAAGTAAGTGCAGTCAGATCGCAGGCATCTTTTACCTGAAATGAGAGAACCTGTGCTACAGCTTTCAGATTGCATGGTTATCATCCCACGCTTCTATTTGAACGAAAGTTGTATCCTTCTGCTTTAGGGATCACTCCCGGCTCGGATTTCAGTTCTGCTTCCAATGCTTGAAACTAGCAAAAACATCGCATGCTAAGACGCATATTTTACCATGCATTATTTACAAGGCAGCATATTTACGTAGGAAGATAGCCTTTGGCAATGTTTAGGGATGTTATCAAAACTCTGCAATGAGCAGGTAGGCAGGGAGATGAAAACAGGTACACATTGTAAGGCTCCTATTAGTATGCCGAGGCTCAGTGCCTAGATCTGCTCATTATTACTGTGATTACATTCACATGAGGTACCATTATATGTATCCCGCTTGACTGGATGCAGGTTTGTGGGACACATACATGCACTTGCTGGGAAACACTTTTAACCGAATAATATCTTCTGTTTAAACTGCAATCGTAAACACACTGGTAAGGGAGTAAGTTCCACTGAACACAGTGGAGATGCATTTCTGAGTAAACGTGCATAGGATTGCATTGTAAGACACGTGAGCCTGCTATTTTGGGATAGATAAGATGGTCGGCAGGATCCCTAATGTCTGCATTCTCTTCAGTGGAAAGTAATTAAACAGCTTTCGTTCAGCAAATGCGCAAACGATGCCTCTCTTAATGCAGTCCATTCGCAACGCTTCAATAAATCACAGGCTAATGAGCAGGAATGCTCAGTTTGTTTTAATTTATTACATTTTAATCTCATCTTTGTCACCAGAGGCCCAAGTGTCCTGTGGCTGGGAGTACCTTTTACCAGTTTTGTCTGGTTTGCCATCTGCAGCCGTTCATGGCCAGGGATAGCCAGACCACGGTAGTCCATGCACTGGTAACCTTGAGGCTGGATTACTGTTAGGCGCTCTATGTGGGGCTGCCCTTGGGTCTGGTTGGGAAGCTTCAGCTGGTGCCAAATGCTGCAGCCAGATTGCTGATGGGAGCTTCTGCTCGAGACACCATGTTGACACCATTGTTAAAACAGGTAGCAGTAGCTGCCCACCTGCTTCTGAGCCAAGTTCAAGCTTCTTGCATTCATTTACAAAGCCCTGAACAACTCAGATCCAGGAAACCTCAGGTATCACCTGAACCCTTATATCCCAGCTCAACCACTGAAATAATTTGTAGGAACATCTTTGGTCATGCCCTGAGTTGGTGAATAAATAATAATAATAATAATAATAATAATAATAATAATAATCCATTATTTATACCCCACCCATCTGCCTGGGTTTCCCCAGCCACTCTGGGCAACTTCCAACAAAATATTAAAATATAATAGTCCGTAAATTATTAAAAGCTTCCCTAAACAGGGCTACCTTCCGATGTCGTCTAAAAGTCTGGTAGTTGATTTTCTCTTTGACATCTGGTGGGAGGGCGTTCCACAGGGCAGGCACCACTACCGAGAAGGCCCTCTGCCTGGTTCCCTGTAACCTCACTTCTTGCAGCGAGGGAACCGTCAGAAGATCCTCGGTGCTGGATTTCAGCATCCAGGCTGAACAATGGGGGTGGAGACGCTCCTTTAGGTATACTGGGCTGAGGCCGTTTAGGGCTTTAAAGGTCAGCACCAGCACTGTGAATTGTGCTCAGAAACGTACTGGGAGCCAATGTAGGTCTTTCAAGACCGGTGTTATGTGGTCTCAGTGGCCACTCCCAGTCACCAGTCTAGCTGCCACATTCTGGATTAGTTGTAGTTTCCAGGTCACCTTCAAAGGTAGCCCCACAAAGAGCGCATTGCAGTAGTCCAAGTGAGAGATAACTAGAGCATGCACCACTGTGGTGAGACAGTCCTTGGGCAGATAGGGTCTTAGCCTGCAGACCAGGTGGAGATGGTAGACAGCTGCCCTGGACACAGAATTGACCTGCACCTCCATGGACAGCTGTGAGTCCAAAATGACTCCCAGGCTGCGCACCTGGTACTTCGGGGCACAGTTACTCCATTCAGGACCAGGGAGTCCTCCACACCTGCCCGCCTCCTGTCCCCCAAAAACAGTACTTCTGTCTTCTCAGGATTCAGCCACAATCTGTTAGCCACCATCCATCCTCCAACTGCCTCCATACACTCACACAGGACCTTCACTGCCTTCACTGGTTCTGATTTGAAAGAGAGATAGAGCTGGGTATCATCTGCATACTGATGAACATCCAGCCCAAACCCCCTGATGATCTCTCCCAGTGGCTGCATGTAGATGTTGAAAAGCATGGGGGAGAGGACGGAACCTGAGGCACCCCACAAGTGAGAGCCCAGGGGTCTGAACACTTATTCCCCCCCCCCCTTTCTGAACACAGCCCAGGAGGAAGGAGCGGAACCACTGTATGACAGTGCCCCCAGCTCCCAGCCCCTCTAGACGGTCCAGAAGGATATTATGGTTGATGGTATCAAAAGCCGCTGAGAGATCCAGCAGAACTAGGAAACAGCTCTCACCTTTGTCCCTAGCCCACCGGAGATCATCGACCAGTGCAACCAAGGCAGTTTCAGTCCCATGATGAGGCTTGAATCCCGACTGGAAGCTTGTTTGAACAAGAAACCAAGCCTTTAGTGTCATTGGCCTAGTCCTGTGGAACGCCTTGCCACTAGAGATTCAGTGAGCACCTTCTGCACCAACTTTTAAACGCCTGCTGAAAACTTTTTCTTCAGCCAGGCCTATGCAGGCAAGTAAGAGTACATCCATCCCGCAAAATGGTCTATTGATGTTTTTAATTTCTTTTTTGCTTTTAGCTTGTTCTTAACTTTTTACGATGTTATTGTTTGGTTTTATATCGACATAAACTTCTGCGATATATTTTTATGATGCAGCGTTATATAAATATTCTTACAAATAAATAATAAATAACTCAGCGGTAGACGAATAGAAAAGAAGGAGAAGAAGCAAGGATCCTTTGCCCTAGTGGAGCTTTTGGGGTCAGCAGTGGGGCATATTCGAAGGGACTTGAAAATGGTTCTTCCTAGGACCCAGCGCAGCTTCTCGGCCGCGGGCAGAAGCACCCACGCGGGCTGCTTCCTCTCCGCTTCTCGCTCCGCCTCCCGCAGCCCAGCCTCGGAAGCAGCCATGAGTTTGGAAGCGATCCGCTACCGCAGGGGATCCCTGCAGATCCTCAACCAGCTCCTGCTGCCCCAGCAGAGCCTCTACGAGGAAATCGGCAGCGTCGAGGACGGCTGGAGAGCCATCCGCGCCATGAAGGTGCTACGACGGGGAAGGGGAAACGCCTAAGGGACCCGAGCGATCTTGGGGCTCCGCGTGCTGCTCCCCGGCTGTGGTCTCGCACCTTTATCAGCTGCACAGCAGGCAGCGGTTCAACCGGAGAAGCTCTTGCCACGTGGAGGAGCAGTGATAGGGGAAAACAACTCCCTTTTGAGTGCCCGCCCGCAGTTTGGGCGGTAGAGCTGCGGGACTGTTTATCCTCCGGATAAAAGAACCCCGACAAAGAGTGGCAGGCAGAGGATCCAGAAGTGAAGGCATATGAGCAGGATATTTCCCGCCCCGCCCCCCCGTATTGTGGGGGGAGGCAAAACATTACCGGCCGAAAAGAATGGGGTTCATCGTGTGCAGAGGTGGATTTTCTTTTAAAAAGGCAGGACACTTGGTTTTCTCCTTCGTGGCCAAAAATAAAGTCTGTAATTCCTGCTTACGCGAAGAGTTCCTTAGCAGTCGCGCATTCAGAGTTGAGCTGATGCAGCTCCTGTTCAAAAAGTCGTTCGCAGGAAACTAGCGTGACAGGCAGGGTTTGTTTCTATTTATAAAGACAGGCCTGAGGAACCTTTGACCTTCCAGATGTTGCCGAACTACAATTTCTTGTTGGGGCCGATGGGAACTACAAAATGGAGTGGGGTGGATGGGAACTGTAGTTCAGCTACATCTGGAGGGCTAAAAGTTATCCATTACCTGGTTTAGAACATGCAATCTCTTCTCCCCCCACTGAAGGTCTGAAGTAAAGCAGGCCAACAAGAACTGACCACATATGATTCTGCTGTTTAACATGCTAATTGCTATCCATGTTCTTTAACTTGTTTTCTCCTAAAGTTCCCATAAGAGGCCATTAAAAATCAGTTCCCTACGGCACATTCTGTGTTAGGAGTGACATAAAAAAATTATCACACGTAATCTACATGCCAGTTGAACTGTGTGCAGCATTGCCATGTGCCTTGTGGAGAAGACACGTGTGTTCAAGTGCACTTCGCACATGCTAGAAGGATCCGTCTCCCAAACGAAAATGCTTTTCAACTGCCTGTTCTGGGGCAGGCTGTAGGTAGCCCTGAGGGACAAATTAAAGTGAATCACAACTCCTCATTTCCTGTGTAGTATGGCGCTTACACTTCAGTTTCCTTTCCCTTAGGTGCGAGGTGCTCCGGCCATCGCCATTGTCGGCTGCCTGAGTCTTGCAGTGGAGCTGCACACAAAAGGAAACGCAGAGCAGACTGTGGGCAGCCTTGAAAAATTTGTGGCAGACTCGCTGCGCTACCTAGAGAGTGCCCGTCCTACTGCTGTTAACATGGCCCGGGCAGCTCAGGAGCTGGGCCACTTTGTTCGCCAGGAGGCCAAGCGTGAAGGGAGCACTGTGGAGAGTTTGCAAGAAAGGTGAGGGCTCAACAGCTTCCCAGTCTCCCCACACCTTTTTTTTTAGGTGAGAACACACAGGTCAATGTAACCTCTTGTCACAGCGTGATCAGCTGGGCGGAAGCCATGTTGGATAAAGACCTGAAAGACAACAGAAGCATCGGGGAGCATGGGGCACGCCACCTCCTGCAGCACATAGGGAAGGACAAGGTGACTGTCATCACCCACTGCAACACGGGCTCACTGGCCACTGCTGGGTATGGCACTGCGCTTGGTAAGTTATAAATTGATAACTCAGGTTACAGACGCTTCAAGTTACAGACTCCGCTAACCCAGAAATAGTACCTCAGGTTAAGAACTTTACTTCAGGATGAGAACAGAAATCGTGCTCCGGTGGTGCAGCGGCAGCGGGAGGCCCCATTAGCTAAAGTGGTACCTCAGGTTAAGAACAGTTTCAGGTTAAGTATGGACCTCTGGAACGAATTAAGTTCTTAACCCGAGGTACTACTGTAGTTCGGAAGCGTCACCTAAGCTTAAGTACAAAACACGGGAAAGGTGACCCACAAAAAAAGGTGGGGCACCTTTCCCATGAGTTGTGGTTTCCTCTCCCAACCCTCTCATATTTTTCTCTGGTTCCCCACTGTCCCTCCCCGGCAGATAAAGGAAGGAGCTAGGAATCCTAGCTGCCCTTCTGAAAAAGCAAGGTTGTATATGGAGTGACACCTGGCACCTTCTCCCTAGTGTCAATATTTATGATGTTGCTTGGTAGGTGTCATTCGCTCTCTGCATGCCATGGGTCGTCTGGAGAAGGTCTACTGCACAGAGACGAGGCCGTACAATCAGGGAGCCCGGCTGACTGCTTACGAGCTAAAGTATGAGGAGATCCCTGCATGCCTCATTACGGACAGCATGGTGGCCGCCCTCATGAAGCAGCTCGTTGGTGCAGGTGAGCGCTGGTGTGCTTCTCTCTCTCTCTCGTCTAGTTTGGCCCTTAGCATTGCATTTTGGTTTAGCAAGGAAGCTTGATATGTAGCAATCAGGCTGCCTTCTGGAGGTAGTTTTGCTATTGGAACAGCTGTTGGTGGCTCGAGCATCTCTTGAACACGGAGGAAGAACTGGGACAATTTAGCCAATGTGGCACACTGGTTTGAGTGAGGAACCCAAGTCTGAGGACGCAGGCCCTCTCAGAGACTCAGGACATTTCCAGCTTTTGAGGCCCTTAAGTCAGTGGCATCTAGTGTCCTCTGGACTTGGCAAGGCTGCTGTAAGGTCACAGGGGTGTGGCCAGTGATGTCACAGGGGTGTGGCCAAGTTGTTCTGCCCCGTCCTCCTTCCTTGTAAACATTCCATGGACACTTAAGCACTGCGATTTTACGATGACTTAGCACTCAACTAAATTTAAAAGTGTCTTACTTTGGTTTAGAAGCGGTGCCTGCTGTCACAGTTGCTCCTCTGCTGAGAGAAAAGTTATGTGGCCTCCACCTGTTCCGATTCTATTTTTTTATCATCTTCCTTTGCAAAGATACAGCGGACACTTAAACATTACAGTTTTATTAATTCTTGGTGCTTAAAAGTGTCCTTCCTTGGTTCAGAAGGGCTACCTGCTGTCAGTGTCTAGAGTGGGCTCATGTCACACTGAATTCCATGGGGATTGCTTTCTCTGTCACCTGTCTTCCAAGGCTAAACATGCCACAGATTGTTAGCATGAGCACTGCTTCACCCATCCTGTAATGGGGAATTTCAAAAGAAATCAAGTGCAGCTTGCAGGTGGGCATTTTTTTAAAGGTGTAAGGGGCTTGTCATCCTCTCTTTCTTTTTTTTTACCCCAGCTGTCATCGTGGGAGCAGACAGGGTTGTTGCCAATGGAGACACTGCGAACAAAATCGGCACCTATCAGCTGGCTATTGCTGCAAAGTACCATGGGATCCCCTTCTATGTGGCAGCACCCAGCACCTCATGTGACCTGACCTTGGAACATGGCGGGAAGATCGTTATTGAGGAGAGGCCAAGTGAAGAAGTGACGCACATCAATGGTGTGCGGGTTGCAGCACCAGGTACCGAAGCGTGGGAAGGACATGTGCAAAGAAATGGGTCATTCAGTGGGACATTTCCATCTTCAGTTGCAGTGCTTTAACAGGTAGACACACCAGGCTCTGTACTCCAGTTTTTACAGTAAGCCTAAATGAAAGTCAAGGAAAAGTGGCTCAAGTATCTCAGAATCCAGCAGACAGCTACTTCTCTTTGGCCAGGCATGGCCATCCTGTGACCTTCCCAATGTTAGACTACAACTCCCATCACCCCTTTCTTTTTCGAGAGGCAAAAATGCATGGGCTCGTTTGGAAGGAAGAGTGGAATGCAAACGTAACAAATGAATAAATCAAAATAAGCAAGCCTTTCCATTTCCACTCCATCCCCATAATGTTTTGATTTACGTATTTAGGGACTAAACATCTCTGAGTTCTTGTGACAATGTGCCTTTTCTTTTGAGGTGTCTGCATCCTATTTGCAACACTGGGATAATGAAACATAGAAGCAGAGATTGGGGGCGTTGAGCTAGGACAACCTTTACCATGCTGTTGGACCGACTGTATTCTTTCTGCTTCCTAGGCATTGACGTTTGGAACCCAGCCTTCGATGTCACCCCTCATGAGCTGATAACTGGTGGCATTATCACTGAATTTGGTGTCTTTGCTCCCGCTGAACTTAAAGCAGGACTGACACAGGCAGCGAAGAAAGTCTGAACATGTTGAGCTGGGCTGCTTTCTGGATTTCTGGAGAAGAGTGTGACAAGGATGAATCAGCTGGAGAGATCAGTATTTGAGCTTGGTGGGATATATTCCTAATTCAGCTCTCTGGCTTTGTATTTATACACTTGTCGATAAATACTTGTTACCATTCCGCCAAACCAGTGGGGTCTATGCAAAGGACACATACTTTCCTTGTGTCTTATGCCGCAGATTGGAAAGCCAGATCAGGGTTGTTCGTGTTTCCATCCAGTTACTGTACAGCATCTGTATTAAATAATACAGAGGATGGTTATCCGGATCCTGAGCCATTTGTGGCTCTTTAGATCCTTTGCTTCTGCCTCAGCCAAGAGAGATGTTCCTCTTTTACTGGAGCAGCAAAGAAGAGTTTGAGACTCGTTCTCACTACACCCTTAGGGCACAACTTAAATCCTTGCATATTCTTTAGCTCCTTCGAAAGAAAGCTGTGAGGTTCCTCTTTGCACAAAAACAAAATTAATTCATGTGTGAGCTTATCTGCCAAATTGTAGCTAGCTGCTTTGGTTTTGCACTCTGTATTTTGCATATTCCCTTTTTCGCTTTGCAGTGTACCATGCTAAAATAGACTTCCTTTGACACAATGTGAAATTGTACGAATGCTGCATTCTACTATTATTTGGCTAGATTGGTGGGCACTAGGGTATTTGGGGGGGGGGGAACACTGTTGATCTGCTTTTCTCTACTGGACTGTGTAGTGCTTTTAAACAGACTCATTAGGTTTTCTAAAAAATACAATAAAAATATTTAAGCTGAATTTTATGTTTTAAACACATGTAAGAAGCATCGTTGAAGGCTTTGTCCTGGAAGGCAGCATATAAATGCCAGGAGTGAAACAAAATAAATTGGGGGGTGGGGGTGGGGAGCCTGGTGTAGGAAGAGGTAAAAGAGTGGAGTGAAAATCCATTTTCTGACAATACCTTCTGTAGTATGCAAGACTTGGTTTTCTGGACCAGACTAAATTTACATCAAATCCAGCACTCTTGTCTTCAAGCTTAGCCCACTAGCTGCCCCTGGGAGGCTTGCAAGCAGGGCAACAGGAGAGTAGCCATGT
This sequence comes from Podarcis filfolensis, assembly GCF_964270895.1. Lineage (NCBI taxonomy): Eukaryota > Metazoa > Chordata > Lepidosauria > Squamata > Lacertidae > Podarcis > Podarcis filfolensis. The sequence continues at coordinate 33,050,108 of NC_139608.1, read as the reverse complement.
AACCTTGTTTGGTTGTCTGCTAATTAGAGTGAAATTGTTGCGGAGTTCATATAGGGAACATGAATTATTTGTTTAAAAGAGCTTTTCTGTTTTGTTTTCCTTGTAGGGCACACGGTTATTATTTTATGAATTTTTTAAAGTAATACTATGCAATGTCAAAACATCATTCTCCCCTCCAAAGTTACACTAATATGAATAGGTCTGCTAAGACTTCAGATGGCCTTGTTTAATTATTTCTTCATCGTCTTAATTTAACAATTGTTCCCCTAAAGTCTCACTTGTTTAGTTCTTTGACCCAAGAAGCTGTGATTCTCTGCACAACTGTTCTGTACCCTACTGGTTTTGACTCAGGAAATCTGTACAATACCTCTGTTTCCTGTACTCCCATCTTGAGTACATTTGCATGGCTGAAAAGTCACATTGATTAGCTGTTTATTGCAGAGGAGATGGCAAGCTTGAAAGAGAGTGGCTTGACTCAAGTCCTCTGGTGGATTCGTTGCCAAGTTCAGATTTGGCTGTAGGATTTTCTTGAGCTACTTTCAGCAGGACTTACTTTCATGTATGATCAATACACATGATGCAGGAGAGCTGGGAAATGCCATGAAATGGAGAGTTTTGTAACATTTCTACTAAGTTCCTAAAAAGCTATCTAATAGCTGTTCCAGCTGCTAGCTCTTCTTACTCAAAAGATTTTCCATGAATTTTAGAGAAGGCTCTTCAGTAAACCTCAATTTTGATGAATATGATATGAACAGCATAAATAAATTTAGGAAGTTCTTTACTAAACTAGGTTTCCCCAGCCACTCTGGGGAAGTGGCTTTAAAAGATTAAAAATACATTAAAACAGTCATTATTATTATTATTATTATTAATTTATACCCCGCCCACTTCCCCAGCCACTCTGGGCAGCTTTCAAACAAATATTAAAATACAGTAATGCATCAAACATTAAAGGCTTTCCTATTCAGATGTCTTCTAAAAGTTTGGTAGTTGTTGTTCTCTTTGACATCTGGTGGGAGGGTGTTCCGCAGGGTGGGCGCCACTACCGAGAAGGCCCTCTGCCTGGTTCCCTGTAACTTGGCTTCTTGCAGTGAGGGAACCGCCAGAAGGCCCTCGGCGTTGGACCTCAGCATCCGGGTAGAACGATGGGGGTGGAGACGCTCCTTCAGATATACTGGACTGAGGCCATTTAGGGCTTTAAAGGTCAGCACCAATACTTTGAATTGTGCTTGGAAACGTACTGGGAGCCAGTGTAGGTCTAAGTTAAGGAAATAATCCTCTGCATGAGAAGCTGGAATAAAGCGCACCAATATGAGTTAAGCCATTGTAAAGTCACACCAGGTCCAAATTCTGTGCAGAAGTGAGGCTGCTCCATCTGAAGCCTTGAAAAGGAAAAACACATCTTTAAAACAGTGTTCTGTGTTAGGTCATGTAAGCTAGCTCAATGGTTGCCCCTTCCATGCCTGTTTTGGGAGACTTACACCACCCTTAGCTACTCCAGCATATTATACTCTGGCTGAGTTGGGATTGGGGATTTACCACCAGCTGAGCCAGAGATCTGGTGCATCCTAAGCTCATCCTGCTGGATCTTGCCATAGCGTTGCCTCCTAAGAGTGGTCCAAATCTCACCTCTGCCATGCCAGATTGCTTTATTCAAGCTGCCATCTCTCAGCTTTAGCACCCATTCCAATGTGGGGATAATAAAACTTTTGAAAGGCAATTGTAGAAACCACTGTGATAGTGCATAGGAAATGCTACTAACATTTAACATATGCTATGAAAATGCTGAGTCGTCTTAGCGTCTTAGCAGAAACTCAGCAATCTTGCAGCTGTTAAAATCACAGAAGCTATGCCAGAAAGAGATATGCAAACTTCAGATAGAAAGGAAGGATTTCTGCATGTATGTCAGCCCCATTTTAGGGTCAAATTAGACATGATGCATCTTATGCAACTGGCAATGAATTTTTAAAATTGCAGACATGATGGGGCTCAATTTGGGTAGAGACCCTGACATGATGGTGGTGGGGATTTAATTATTTCAACCCCTCCTGCAGTCCTGTTGAGGTGGGTGCCTACTATCTGCACTGAGAAAAAAAGTTTCCACTGGAGCTCTGCCCTCAATGCAAATAGCAGGGATCGGACCCCAGTCCAGTTCAGGAGCTTGGAGGGAGCAAGGGGTTAATTCCCCCAACTCTTCATGCCAGCACCATGATCTGTATAAGGACCCAAGCAATTAACGTTTCAAAAAGCCATTCGTATAATGGTTAATTTCTGTGAATGTCATCGCATCTAGTTTGGCCCCAAGTCTTTTCCTATCATCTGGGCATAAACCATTCATTTAAAATGTTTAACTTGGCCAGGCAGGGCTTCATGATACATAAGGGATTTCAAATTCCTAACAAAACGAAGGAGGAAAATAGAGGTCAAAGGAATCTCCGTTTATCGTACAGATGAAAATTGCCTCCGGTAGGTTAAGTTGGCTTGATTGACCATCATTTGCAGCAGCTGCAGATCTGACCTTACGCTTTAAAATTTGTTTCATCAGTTAAATGAACTGGATTTGAAGCTTTACCAGTGTGTGTTATGACTGTTACACAGCTAGTGATCAAATTTGCAATAGCAGCCTGATCTGCACAGCTAAGTTGCATTCGACTGAGTCTAATGATTTTTGTTTCACCAACTCACAGATGGGCTCTTGATGCACTGTGTTCATGAAAAGTCCTAATGTGAAAATTTGCTTTAAGGTCAGGGTAATTTAAATAGTCTGTCAAGAGAAGCTTTTAGAAAACCCAGTGTGTGACAATAATCCACAAGATTTCTCATAAGGCATGCCTTATATTAAGCATTGATTTTGGCACCGTTCCTTCAAGGGGAAAACAGCTCTGTCAGCAGTGTGGGGTAATAGTAGGTGTTTTAAAAATAATTTCTTTCTCCAGAAGTTGTAATGCCTATTTAATGGTCTTGTTGGAAAGGGTAAAATCAGTGACTGTTCCTTAAAAAAAAATCAAAAAACACCTGGCATTTCAACTGTATTGTGGGTCAAACAATTAGCAATCACCCAGCAATCGCAGAATATATTCATTACACAGTGCAGATGTTGGTATAACCACCTGAGACTTTGCCAAGACCAGGTTAACCAATAATTTACTCACTACAGTGAGTGATGGCACAGCCTATGTACAGGCTATTGCTCTTGTTTTGTCGCATGCAAGGTGCCATATGTACAGCTTCCAGTTCACAAACAAATACTTTTAAAAAATAATAATAGTATTTTATTCCCACTGTTGCTTGCAGATCTCAATTTTTTTCTTTTCAACAGAAAAATAAACGCCACATGGGTTGTTTTGACTGCTGATCCACATGCAAAAATTAGTGGGAGGGGTTAGGCTTTACCATGGAGCGATTTCACACAAGGAGACTCCAGAAGTAACCAAGAAACCCCCTGGTGCTTTGGGGTTTTGCTTGTGGGCAACGATTCATGCCGCTTGGGGTGAGAGCTTTGGTGAGTTGGAGCATGAGGGTGGAAGGTGTTGCTCAAAAGCCGAACATCAAGAGTCTGATAGTGCAGAGTGGAGCCTCCTTCACGTGAGAGAGACAGAGGGAGGTTGTGGGCTACCCCAGGTGAGAGAGGGAGTGTGGGAGCTCTTGCTAAGGCCATTTGCTTCAGTTGGTTAAAGTCCGCCCTTTCCCCCTGTAGCACAAGAACCTCAGCCACAACCATGGGTTCCCCATCCTTGAATTAAGGATTCAGTGCCCTCTTATTATAGCCTTGGTCTTCAGTCTTTTATTTATTTTATTTTTTAAATAATATTTATTAGAGTTTCAAAGGTTACAAAAAGAAAAAGTAAGAACACCATATTAAACAAAAACAAAACAACATATCACAATAAGGAAAAAAAAGAAAAAGAAGAAAACAGAAAATAAATTCCATTAAAAAACACAGCGAATCTTCCCATAACTTATCTTTCATTTGCTTATTTCCTTGACCTCCTCACACCTCCCTTTTTTGTATTCTAGTTCCGTTAACTATTTCAGCAAATCCTTTCCATCTTTTCCAATTTTTGTCCTGTAATTTATCTTAATATAATGTAACTTTACTTTCCCTCTTTTCACCAATTAACAGTCTGTTTTTTCCTAATCCTTTATAACATTTCTGCTAAAACCACATAATTTCATTCCAACATCCTTCTAACATTCATTAATTTTACAGTGTTTCTGTAAATAGTCTTTAAATTTCTTCCAATCTTCCTCCACCGACTCTTCTCCCTGGTCTCGGTTTCTGCCAGTCATTTCCGCCAATTCCATATAGTCCATCATCTTCATCTGCCATTCTTCCCGGGTGGGTAAATCTTGTGTCTTCCAGTACTTTGCAATAAGTATTCTTGCTGCTGTTGTAGCATACATAAAGAAAATTCTATCCTTCTTTGGCACCAATTGGGTGACCATACCCAGGAGAAAGGCCTCTGGTTTCTTCAGAAAGGTATATTTAAATACCTTTTTCATTTCATTATAGATCATCTCCCAGAAAGTCTTAATCCTTGGGCACGTCCACCAAAGGTGAAAGAATGTACCTTCAGTCTCTTTGCATTTCCAACATTTATTATCGGGCAAATGATAAATTTTTGCAAGCTTGACTGGTGTCATGTACCACCTGTAGATCATTTTCATAATATTCTCTCTTAAGGCATTACATGCCGTGAACTTCATACCTGTGGTCCATAACTGTTCCCAATCAGCCATCATAATGTAATGTCCAACATCTTGTGCCCATTTAATCATAACAGATTTCACCGTTTCATCCTGAGTGTTCCATTTCAACAGCAAGTTATACATTCTTGACAAGTTCTTAATTTTGGGATCTAGCTGTTCTGTTTCCAATTTTGATTTTTCCACCTGGAAGCCAATTGTTTGGCCAAATTATATGCCTCCATTATCTGGTAATAATGAAGCCAATCTCGCACTCTATTTTTTAGTTTTTCAAAACTCTGCAGTTTTAATCTGTCTCCCTCTTGTTCCAAAATTTCCCAATATTTCGGCCATTTGGCCTCCATATTGAGCTTTTTCTGAGCCTTCGCTTCCATTGGTGACAACCACCTTGGGGTTTTATTTTCAAGCAAGTCCTTGTATCTTATCCAGACATTAAACAGTGCTTTTCTGACAATATGGTTTTTAAACGCTTTATGTGCTTTGACCTTATCATACCACAAATATGCATGCCACCCAAATACATTGTTAAAACCTTCTAAGTCCAGCACATCAGTGTTTTCAAGAAGCAGCCATTCTCTCAGCCAGCAAAAAGCAGCTGATTCATAATAAAGTTTTAAGTCTGGCAGGGCAAATCCACCTCTTTCTTTAGCATCAGTTAATATCTTAAATTTTATTTGAGGCTTCTTGCCCTGCCAGACAAATCTAGAAATATCTCTCTGCCACTTCTTGAAACATTCCATTTTATCCACAATTTGCAATGTTTGAAACAAAAACAGCATCCTTGGCAATACATTCATTTTTATCACAGCAATTCGGCCTAGCAATGATAGCTTCAGATTTGACCATATTTCTAAATCCTTTTTCACTTCCATCCAACATTTCTCATAATTATCCTTAAATAAATTCACGTTCTTGGCAGTCATATTAACCCCTAGATATTTCACTTTCTTAACCAGTGTTAATCCTGTCTCCTTCTGAAACCTCTCTCTCTCAATCACTGTTAGATTTTTCTCTAAAACCTTAGTTTTCATCTTATTCAACTTAAATCCCGCTACTTGTCCAAATTCTTGGATCAGTTCCAGTACTCTTTTAGTACTAGATTCTGGCTCCTGTAGTGTCAATACCAGATCATCAGCAAGGTCTTCAGTCTTTTATTTGTAATGTTCTGCCTGCTTTGATATATAACCACTGTGGATCAATTTAGTGGTGGACAGAATTTGTACACCCAAACCTTAACCCCTGTAGTCACTTGTATTGGTCCAAATACTTTTGCATTTATCTACCATAGATTTGTCGAGCATTTCTGAAAACATTTAAAGACTCAGTGAGTGGTGTGTTTCTGCACACACAAACAGAGTAAATTTAAATGTCTGTCCCCTGCACCGTGATTAAGCACCACAGTATTTCAATGTAGCCTCCTTAATTTCTGATACAGTTTGGGGCCACAAATGCCATATGCATTTGTGTTATCAAGGTAGCATTTTAGAGCTACAGGACCTGTTTCATATGATTTGCCCACACACTAAAAGTACATATATTCTGCCACTAGGTGGCATATAGACTCTGTAAACTGTTCTAAAATGATCTCATCAGGAAACTTTATTTTACTGGATTCACTTTTAAGTCATTCAGATTAGTTCAGTAAGTCCACTTACACTATTCATGTTTCTCGTCATTTTACTTGCTCTGTAAAAGCCTTCTTTAAACATAAAAAATGGAGTTTTAATACTGTATGGGCAGAATTCAATACCCTTCTTTTCTTTTTAAAAGAAACTTCATCAGTGGCTACATACACTGTTAATGGATGTATTTTGATATAGTTAAAGTAGAATTAATACTTCCTAAGCCTCGTCTTTCAGAAACTTTCACACACCCTTGCTCATATGTGTGATACCAAACAACATTGCATCCTGCCCCATGTCCAGATGTCTATGTAGAAACGACTCTTCAACAAAGCTGAGAGATGAATTCATGTATTGCATTCCACAATCAAAATACAAAGTTGGAAAAATGTATGTCACATTCCTAATGAGAATAAGAACTAGCCACATAACTTTACTATCAGCACCTTAAACAGCAGGAGAGATGAAGCTCTGCAAACTGCATCCCAAGCTTCTGCCACCATAAAGCTTGTATCCAGCATAACTCTGCCCACACTACATGATGTCCATTTCCTCTCCTTCCCCTAAAAAAAGTAAGGGTAAAAGAACCCTGACAGTTAAGTCCAATCGCAGACGACTCTGGGGTTGCAACACTCATCTCGCTTTACAGGCCATGGCAGCCAGCGTTTGTCTGCAGACAGTTTTTCTTTGTCATGTGGCCAGCATGACTAAGCCACTTCTGGTGCAACAGAACACCGAAACCAGAGCAGTGCACAGAAGTGCCGTTTACCTCCCCGCCAGAGCGGTACCTATTTATCTACTTGCACTGGTGTGCTTTCAAACTGCTAGGTTGGCAGGAGCTGGAACCGAGCAACAGGAGCTCACCCCGCTGTGGGGATTCGAACCACCCACCTTCTGATCAGCAAGCCTAAGAGGTTGAGTGGTTTAGACCACAGTGCCTCCCGCATCCCTCCTCCTTCCCCTACACCCCCCAATCTATCTGGAGCTGATTTTAAAGCATGGAGGGGAAGGGGAATACAATGGGGGGGTCAGATGCATGTCTCTCCCCCCCCATTGTATACCCTTAAATGGGAGCCTCTGAAAAGGGTGAAAAGTCAGTTTGAATCTGAAGCAATAATTCCTAGTTGAATGTTCTTTTATGTAAGCTACATTTGACATATAATATTTCCCCAAAGTAAGGCTTGTTAACCCAAACTACTTTGAGACATTTGAGTATTAGCTTGGTTCAATAATTTCCTGTGCAACTTCCAGACTCTTGTCTGTTATAGCACCCTTGAATTAGCTGACCTTTGCATTTACTGGCATTTATTGTGCAGATGACAACTTCCCTGTGTGCTCGTTTTAGCAGGGATTTTTAGCCAGTGAATATTTCGCACACCCTTTAGAATTAAGCATTTCTTCAACAACAACAATAATAATAAAAGTGCAGCTATTATATTATATTATATTATATTATATTATATTATATTATACAATAATAAAAGTGCAACTAGTTTTTCTTTTCTTTACTTTAAGATAGTTTGTCGCCCTCATCTCATGGGCAGCATAGGAGTATGCTGAATTATCTTGTCTTCATTTGTTCTAAATAGAACCTGATTAATAAGAGGGGCGAATTTCAAATAATTAAAGAAAAAAACATTCTCTGTGCATGAGATGTACCTGCAATCAGTGCTTAGAGGTTAACTACAGTCTATACTGTAATCAAAAATGGAAGGAGCCAGAGTTCATAAAATTGTTCTTCCAGTTTGAATGGCAAAAATTTCTATCCTTTATACATCAAGTTCCAAACAGAACAGAATAAACAGAAGTCCTTGTCACAGGTAGAAACCTGATTTTGTGTGTGTGTCTGTTACTTGAGGGGGACAAGAGATGCAGGCAGATTTATGGGGGAAAGACAAAATCAGGAAGAAATGTGATTGCAGCCATTACAAACCCTGGGAGGTGAACACATTGTGTGTGTGTGTGTGTGTGTGTGTGTGTGTGTGTGTGTGTGTGTGTTTCTATCCCCTTTGAGCTTCCAACTTGTGGAATGTGACTGTCTGAACCAGAGAGCTTTTTTTTTCAATCCATGGAAGCTCCTGACACATTTTGGAGCACTGGAAAAATCAGGGTTCCAAAATGCACAGGTACAAAGCAGCATAGAAAACTGCCTTATACCAAGACCTTATCTCAACTGCCTTAACCCAACAGCCCATCTAGTTCAGTATTACCTACAATGACTGGTTTTCTCCAGGTTTTCAGGCAGGAGTCTGTCCCAGCCCAATGTGGAGATACCAGGCGTTGAAACTGGGGACCTTTTGCATGAAAGACGGATGCTCTTCCCCTAAGCTCCATGGGCACAAGAGGCTCCACACTGCAGAGAGTCACCTTCCACAAGCCAAAAGGTGATAAAAACATCCCTAGAGTGAGCATACTTGCCCCCACTGCTTCCCTTCACATGTTTATTTCCCAGCAGTTGTAACACCTACATAGGGGTTACAAGAAGCAGCAGATGTTGGAGCAGCAGCAGCAGCAGGAGGAGGAGGAGCATTACAGAAGCCAGAAACAGAAGGGAATAAAGACAAAACAATCAGCTGTACTCAGATCAGTTAAAAACAAACAAACACAACAGTGCTGGAGAAAAGGCACAGTGACAAGATCTCGGTAGCGGCAATTTCACTGGTGAAGATGGGTGACAGCCATATTTGAGAAGACAAAATAGAGACCTACATGGGTGGTGGATGTGACTTCAGAGGTTCCTGAAACAAAGAACAGGAGAGTCTGAAGAAAGGAAGATGGAACTCTGGAGGGGAAGGGCAATAAGCTATAAATGCATGGCCGGGGGAGGGGGGGAATGGGGAAGAAGAAGAAGAAGAAGAAGAAGAAGAAGAAGAAGAAGAAGAAGAAGAGGAGGAGGAGGAGTTTGGATTTGATATCCCGCTTTATCACTACCCGAAGGAGTCTCAAAGCGGCTAACATTCTCCTTCCCTTCCTCCCCCACAACAAACACTCTGTGAGGTGAGTGGGGCTGAGAGACTTCAAAGAAGTGTGACTAGCCCAAGGTCACCCAGCAGCTGCATGTGAAGGAGCGGAGACGCGAAGCCGGTTCCCCAGATTACGAGTCCACTGCTCTTAACCACTGCACCACACTGGCTCTCGTATGGAATAGTATGGAATAACAGTACACTTGGGAAGGGGGAGGAAGGAAGGAAGGAAAAATGCCTGTGTGACTGGCCCATAAGGTTTTATGCACATCCTAGTCTTCCTTGGGACTCACATTTGGGGATTTATAATAGCGTATATTATCTGTATGCAAATCAGTGGAGAGACCTATACCCCACAAGGCTCTTCTGCAGAAAACTGTTATGTTGTTTAGCGACTTCTGATTTGCTAACATTTTAACTAAATATTCATGTTTTCCATAGATTCAGTTCAGCCATCAGGAAAAGCAAATTGCTAATGCTTTTAGGGAACCCATTAGTGACAAACAGCAATCTGTGTTTTTAAGGAAGGGAAGCTGTTATTTTAGAGAGCGGAGGCTGTCTGTGCCATTTTTATCCTCTAACAGCAGAAATTCATTTTCCAGGTGTGTTTGCTGAATATTTTACCAGCATTTGCTTCTCAAAGAGGTCAGGGAACTTACAGGAGTAAAATGGCTTGCCATTTATTTTATTGTATATTAAAAAAACCAACACATGTAAGTTAAATGCCTGGATATCTTGGACTAGTAATGAAAGAAATATTTTGCTGTGACTCATTAGTGGTTACTAGCCCCAGTGGCTATGCCTCTGAACGCAACTTGCTAGGAATTACAAGTGGGAAGAGTGCTATTGTACTCCTGCTTGCGGACTTACCCTAGACATCTGGTTGTGAGAGTAGGATGCTGAACTAGATCGGCTTTAAGCCTGATCAAGCAAACTACTCTTACATGCTTATCAAGCAGAGTGTCTGTCACCCAGTGAAAGCCACCTGTCAGGAATATTCTTGAAGAGATCAAAGATGACCCTGAGGTTTGAGAAGCAAAGGTGATATTGTTGACCCACAACAGGAGCAGCAAACTCACGAAGGCGAATGTTTTCACTTCCAAAATGAGCAACTTTATGCTCTTAGCATTTATGCCAACCTAACTTACTTCAGTAGCAGGTGATCATGAGTTCGGATCTCAGTTTAAGGACAGGGTTACATAAATGAACAAATGAATGAACAGTGGACCAAACTAATTATATAGACCTTTGGTCAATGAAGGCGAAAATTAGAGGTGAATTGAAACAAGGCCAGCGGAAGATGAGGACCAAAGTCCACAAGACAGCAGTGTAAGTAGAAGACACCAAATATATATGCAAAACCAGTAGTCACCAATCTGATGCCCCCCAGATGCTTAGGTCTACAACCTCCATCAACCCCAGGGCTGTAACTGATTTTGATTACAATTCTCATCAGCTCCCATCAGCATAGCCATGCTTGCTGGGGCTGATGGGAGATGTAGGCCAAAACAGCTGGAAGGATGAACAGCTGGAAGGATCAGCCAACAGACTCTTTTTATGTTCATCCTTCCATCTAGTCCATGAGGTTGGCAAAGGCTGTCCTAAATCTTACAGTGTTTCCAATTACTATAAGCAAAGGGCTGGCTATGTGAAAAAAAGCTGGTTATAGTTGTTAAAGATTGACATGGGGTTTTGTGCAAGCAACCAAGAAATGGCATGTTTTTTGGGGGGGCACTGATCCTGGCTGTGTTGTTGTCATACTAACTGATCAACTGGATACAACTAAAGTTTTTCAGGCTTCTAGGCACCATAGTCTTTCTTAAGTCCAGTCAAGGAAGTTGTATTTCCTGACACAAGGGAAAATAGCATGCTACCAAGTACTTTTCCTCCTGTGGCCATGTGCTGGAGAGACATGTTTAATGTATTATCCAGATAGGCGAAATGAATACTGCATTGAAAGCCCTGGAGAGGAAATTCTATATCAGAGAGGCCCTCTAGTCACATTTTATTGCCGGATAATCTTTATCCCCATTGCTTCTCCAGGGAAAATAATATATACCTGGGAAGAAAAGCTTAGTTTACTTATTACAGTTCCCTTCTCTGAGTATTACACTTGCTAAGAAAAACAGATGGAAGAGTCTTGAGGAAAAACAGCGGGGGGTAAGTATTAATGCTGAGTTGAGGTGTGCAAAAGAGGATTAACGATTTAAATTGTGAAACTTGCTAAGGCAGGGGAACAAAAAAGATGGAAACGCGTTACAGAAGAGCAATTAAGGAAGACGGATAGATCAAATAGCCCTTGGCTGTAAAAACTGAAGACATTTTACACTGAATTGCTATCCTAAGTTGAAAAAAGCACTCCAAAGGCAATACTATGGGATTAAACTGGTAAAGACCCTGTTTAACCTTCATGTCTCATTTTCATTTCCTCCAGTCAAAAATAGGGCTTCTGAGAACAGCATGCTTGACAGAGTTTACCCTAGTTGTTCATAAAGTCTTTAATGGGCAATTTTAGGTTGGACTAGGAGTATAAAGTATAACAAAATGGAAATGGCTAAATAAACAACAGAAAGCCTCATCCTGGGGTTGAAGAAACTTTTCTCCACTGAAGGCCACATTCCCTCAGGGCCAAAGTCACCCCACAGTCTTACTTTCTCTCTAAAGGACATCAACAAGTCACAATATTTCTCTCTTTCTCAAATCCAACACATGGCTTCCTTCAAAGAATCCTGGGAATTGTGGTTTATGCTTTAAAGGTAAAGGGACCCCTGACCATTAGGTCCAGTTGTGGCCGACTCTGGGGTTGCAGCGCTCATCTTGCTTTATTGGCTGAGGGAGCCGGCGTAAAGCTTCCGGGTCATGTGGCCAGCATGATTAAGCCGCTTCTGGCGAACCAGAGCAGCTCACAGAAACGCCGTTTACCTTCCCACCGGAGCGGTACCTATTTATCTACTTGCACTTTGACGTGCTTTCAAACTGCTAGGTTGGCAGGAGCAGGGACCAAGCAACGGGAACTCACCCCGTCGCGGGGATTCGAACTGCCGACCTTCTGATCGGCAAGTCCTAAGCTCTGTGGTTTAACACACAGTGCCACCCGTGTCCCTTGGTTTATGCTTTACAGAGCTGCAATTTCTAGCCCCCTTTGCAAACTACAGTTTCTGTTGTTCTTTGGAGAGACCATGTACTTTAAGTGTATGGCATGTCTACAGTCCATGAGTGTGGACTGCTAATGGTCCTAGGTCTTCATCTTTCCGTCACATCCACCTCACCCCATCCACCCATACACACCCCTCCAGCCATTCACAAGCAAATACATCTACAGAGAGAGAGTGCAAGAGCACCTCAGAACATTAGTGATATAAAAAGTTGCAGGATTTCAGCAGGACATTACAGGATATGGACTGATTAATAGTGAAGCAAGGTGATGACCCCCAAATTCTTACAGGCCCACGTAGTATTGAAAGTGGGGTCACATATGACCGCCCCAGTAGCATCATAGGCACAACTTATCATGGGTGCACAATAAAAAATAAAGGACGTCTGGAGGGGGCCTAATTGTAAATTGTTAGCCCCAGTGCTGTTTCACACATTAAATGAAGGCAAAGCCAGGTTTACTACCACAGCTGCTGTCAGCTCTCTGGCACTCGTAAGTATATGCTACTCTCAACCCTGCCATGTGGAAATCCCTTGCGGACAAGCATAGTGCCTGGAGACAGACAGTCAGGTCGTGAATCAATCCATTGCAATGACCAGAGGAAGAATGACCACTGGGAGGAGTGCAGAGAGAAGAAATGCCATGGTGCATCTGCAACAGCACAACCAGAGCCTTCATCTGCCCCAGCTGCAACCAAACATGCCTCTCCTGCTTCAACTCTACAGCCACAGCAAGCGCTGCAACCTTCTAACAGTTTGACTTCGCCCCCAAAGGTGTCTCCTGAGATGGACGGACACCAAAAACTCCACACAGGTGTTTTTTGCATGGAATCCCATTTACACTTTTTAAGTAAACACATATTCTATTTTATGTGTACACCTTTAAAATGTGATGCTTCAAGCAACTTAGCTGTTGGCTGGATTGATTAGGCATCACACCTCTGCCCTTCCACCTCTACTTTTCACCTTCACTTCCAAACTCTGCAATATTTCTTTCCAGATGAATTACTGCCGTCTTAAACTGAATTTGGTGGAGACAGAGCCTTTCATCTTCCTTCTTCTTTCTTTGCCCTTCCTCCCCAGTTACATCCACTAATTCCATTATTTTCCTCAACTTTCAAGCGTACCACATAAAAATTTACATAAAACTCTTCTCTAATCAGAGGCATAGCTAGGGGAGCCTGCAGAGTGCCTGAAACAGAAGTGTGGGGCTTCCATCTGTCTGCCGCTTCCCCCTCAGCCGCCCTACAACTGAAAGGCAGGAGGCGGAGGCGGACTCCATGGAGGCTCTGCGCAATGTGTCCTGCCCTGGCTCGCCCCCCCCCCCCCGTGGGCAACTTGCTCCACCCTCATGGGCAGCTCGGCCCACCACCGGGTGCAGGGCGTGCACCACTCCAGGTGCCCAAGCGTCTAGCTACACCACTGTCTCTAATCCAGGTCAATGTAACTGTGATGGCCTGGGACTCGGGCTCAGACTCAGATTCAGAACCAGAGGAGTCTCAGTCTGCACTGGATTCTTTGCCTCAGGCATCATCTGAACCAAGTCTGGGGCCTGATCCTGAAGAGGCTGAGGAGGCTGAGGCGGCCCCTGGATCTAGTAACCCACTGACGTCTCTCGAGCTGCAGAGACTAAGGTCTGAGAGAAGGAGAGACCTGAGTACTTGCAGGAGGAGTGTTCGCCTTCGGGCGAAACAGGAAGGTGAGTTGCCGGGGGATCAGGACCGGCCGTTACCCCGACAAAGATAAAAGGCTGTCGGACCCTGCCCCAGGTTGTGGGAGCAACATTAATGTATGCCATATCCTGCCTGAGATCCTGTACCTGTCCTTGCCTCGTGTCCTGCCTTGACCCTGTCGGACTGACTCCTAGCAGAATCTTCATATTCTGGACCGGACCTGGACCGTGGTTACTGGGTTACCCCCGGGCCCAGCACAGCAACCTTCTATTGGTTGTTTTTAGCATCTCCAGAATACATCCATTCCTTTCTAAATCTATTACTTAAACTTTCATTCATGACTATACTTTCCTCTTGTCCAGAATGGCTGCTATGGTCATATCTATAGTCTGAGCATGTCTATCACAAATCCTCTTCCCACATTGCAATGGATAGTGTGTTTGAGGGAGGCAAACAGCTTTGGTTGTTTCTGTTGTCCCAATTTATTTTATTTTATTTCCCCCTGTGGAACCACTGCTTTTCCAGTTAGCTGTTGATAGCACAGCTTCCATGCCTGTGCACGTTCAGCATAACCTATGAAAAAGCCCGCAAAAGCTGCTTTGTACTAAGCCAGACTGTTGGTCCATGTAGGCCAGTATTCTGACTGGGCGTGGCTTTGCAAGCTATCAGTGTACTTTGTTGTTTGTAACTGAATATTCCTGGGATTGAATTCGGGATTTTTCGCAAGCAAAATGTTATTTCACAGTTGCCATTATTTTGTGACATCACAGGGTCCTATTGCTGTTCTGATTATTCTGCCATCTTCCCTCTCATGTATTAGTCTCTTAGTGTAATCAGTCACGGTGCAACACAAGATCTAATTATAGCAAGTAGGAAGTGGGGGAAATAATTGACAAAATTTTTGCAGCTCTCAAAATGCATGTCTGGTTAATTTTCCTTTAATCTCATTTTCACAAAATGATTCCACCTCATCTTCTAGTCTTCAGATCTGCATAACAAGTGCAATCAGGAAGACCAAAATTAATAACCATCCCCACCGCTACCCGTCCAATCACTCACAAATTAAATGTGAAAAGAGCCTCTTCTGCTGTGTATGTGTGGGAGCAGGGAGGAAGGAAAAGGACCCAACCCTGCATTAAAAACGTAAGTGCATCTGTTGTCCTATTAATCTCTCTGCATTACAGCTAAATGTGAACTTGCCAATTAGAGCAGAAACAAATATTGTAATTAAATTGCTTCCTGTCTCCGTGTGTATTAGAGCAGTCTTTCTCAAACTTTTTGAACTGGGGCCCTCTTAAAAACTTTCCCAACTCCCTTGCCCTTGCCACCCAGCTCCCAGCCATGTGAAAAAGATACAGACAACATCGTGGCATGTAGTTGTGTGGTGCATAGAACCTGTGCCTGTAGGTAAAGATTTGTGAAACATGACATGAGAGGAAGAAGTAGTTCTCTCTGGTTATTCTCCTGAAACCATTCTGAAAAATATCTTGTAAAAAGAAAGCAGTCTCCACCACAAATCCACACCCAACTAATGACGCAGAAGTGTAGTTTTTCTCATTCTAGAAGAGTTCATGCTCATCCTCAACATGCTGCTTTCAATAATAATAATAATAATAATAATAATAATAATAATAATAATAAATTTTATTTATATCCCGCCCTCCCCAGCCGAAGCCGGGCTCAGGGCGGCTAACAACAATAAAACAGTACAAAAGTACAGCACAAACAGCACTCTAAAATCATTCATCATAAAATTAATTCAAATCAAGCCACTGGCAACCATTGGGCCAGAGCTGGGACTCAATCTGGATTGAGTCTAGATCCTGTTGTCCACATTGGTGGGTGTGCTTACTTGAATAAAGTACACACTGTAGGGTGATGCAGAATCAATTTGCAACAAGCTTTTGTTTTTGGAATGAAACCAATTTCTCAAGATGCACTTTTCAGGGGCAAAAAAAATATATACAATAGATCTAGATTTATGTGCAGATTGTGTAGGGGGAAAAGCAAGTACCCAGTCTCCATTGAAACTAGAATAAAATGTTGGGTGTATGCTGCCCAATGTGAATTGATGGGGGTTGTCCGCCAGAAGTAATTCAATCCATGCAAAATCTTGAAAGCTGGGAAGGAAGGGATCCACTGCTGCTCTCTCTGTAGAACTTTGCACTTTGTAGAACACAGATTGCCACTATTTTGGGACCCATGCACACATTTGCAAACCTAAGCTGGAATCCAACATGGCAGCCTGCTTTCACTCACCTGATGTAGCCTCGCCAATCACCTGTGGTTGCTGACCCAGGGGTTGAAGACTTGTTATATAGATATTGTTCTCCATGCCACAGCCCAAGTCCATATGTTATTCCTGCTATGAACTATAGGTCCCCCCGCCTCTCAAATGTCTATAAGGCTTCACAGCCAAGCTCCCAGAGCAATTAACAATAAAAAGAAAAATGCTTCCAGTATAACAGCAAACTTGTGTTTAGAGCCCTCAGGAGAACAAGAGCTGGATAAAAATGTGGCAAGATGGATGTCCTATTGGAGGCAATAGCTATAGACTACAGCTGGAGAGGATCAGGGTAGAAAGTGGACTTCATTGAGTTGTATGTGGGTCATCTCCTGCATACACCATGCAAGGCGATGGATCAGATAAATGATAAGTGAAATGATAAATTCACTATGTATCTATGCCACTGGGCAGAGGTTTATTCTTTACACAAATTGCCAGCATGGGGTTCTGATTTGGGTTGGGGCCTTAACATGGCATGAGTGCATGTATATAAGAGACTTTAACACCCTGAACAAGCCTCCTGCACCTGCAATTTGCATTGGTAAAAACTTTCCATTTGCTTAAATGGGAGCAAATGTTTGCAATACATCTTGGGGTCCCTCAGTACTGATTAGCATACAGCAGAAGACAAAGTGTTAAAAGTACATCATGCTATAGTCCTGATCAGGATTGCTGCCCTCCATGCTGGCAATTTTCTAACCAAACGTGCCCTTAAGGGCACATATACGTAGCTACCATATTGTGTAGTTTGAGTCCCTGATTCACATAATATTGCACTATCAAGGTGTTAAGAGGCTCTGAGTGAATGCTCTCTGATTTATTGGTCAGAACTCACCCCCGCCTTCACCCACCCAAATGCTAATGTTTCTCCTGCTGCGAGGAAGATAGCGGACTTTGTGGTAGTTTAGCAGGAAATTGAACATAATGAGCATTGTTGAAATCACCCAGTACTGTTGCAAATTGCAACATAATACATTACCTTACATGTGTTTCCTTTTCATAACATGCTGGTCTAAAGGACTGAGTTCATGAATAAAATACATTATGATGAATTTGGAAGTTTAAACTCTGTGTGTGCATGGGGTATGCGATTTTGTTTCATTTTCCACCATTTTTCAAGAGGCTAGTTCCCTCCCTCTTTCTTTCTTTCTTTCTTTCTTTCTTTCTTTCTTTCTTTCGTGATCTTGGCATGTATGCTGACAATGTCAAGAAGGCCTGATGCAAAACCTGTGTCTTATAGCCACAGCCACATGTTTCATACAGTCTTGACAGGTTATACTAGGCATTAGGATCAGAATTGCACCCACTGACCCTATCCCAGCCCCAATCTCCACACATGGATCATTTCTGTGCATTGAGCAATCAAAAGGTTACAGCAGGTATAAGACTGTACAGATCTAGGGGCTTAATGTGCACCTTCAGACCTCTCTGTATTGCGTGTGTAGGTCCCCAGGCCACCCCTCAAATAACTTCACACATAACACGTAATTTAGTTTTGGTTTTTGGGCACTATTTTGGCCACAACTTTATTAAAATACAAAATCAGTGAGTGGTTGTTTAGACATTGGTTGTGACTATCTGTCCCCCCCCCCCCCCGGGACAGAACTGACATAGAATCATAGAATCATAGAATCATAGAATCATAGAATCATAGAGTTGGAAGAGACCACAAGGGCCATCGAGTCCAACCCCCTGCCAAGCAGGAAACACCATCAGAGCACTCCTGACATATGGTTGTCAAGCCTCTGCTTAAAGACCTCCAAAGAAGGAGACTCCACCACACTCCTTGGCAGCAAATTCCACTGTCGAACAGCTCTTACTGTCAAGAAGTTCTTCCTAATGTTTAGGTGGAATCTTCTTTCTTGTAGTTTGGATCCATTGCTCCGTGTCCGCTTCTCTGGAGCAGCAGAAAACAACCTTTCTCCCTCCTCTATGTGACATCCTTTTATATATTTGAACATGGCTATCATATCACCCCTTAACCTCCTCTTCTCCAGGCTAAACATGCCCAGCTCCCTTAGTCGTTCCTCATAAGGCATCGTTTCCAGGCCTTTGACCATTTTGGTTGCCCTCCTCTGGACACGTTCCAGTTTGTCAGTGTCCTTCTTGAACTGTGGTGCCCAGAACTGGACACAGTACTCCAGGTGAGGTCTGACCAGAGCAGAATACAGTGGCACTATTACTTCCCTTGATCTAGATGCTATACTCCTATTGATGCAGCCCAGAATTGCATTGGCTTTTTTAGCTGCCGCGTCACACTGTTGGCTCATCCCGAGGTCCGATCAGTAGCCCGTAGAAGGGAAAGTCTAACTTGGGGATCATTTGAGCTAAGCGTCGGACCCACGCCGCTCGCCCCAGCAGCTCCCCGAAAGCTTGCTGGCCCGGTCCTATGACAAGGATTCCCATGACAGGGATTGGGCGGCCCTGGTCCCATGACAGGGATTGGACGAAATCATGGCAAGCCCCAGGATTCCTTTAACAGAATTCCCTTCAGCGCAATGGGAGGGGCAGGCACGGCCTAACCTGACCCCTCCACCACCAGCATATTATAACCAATGCCTAACCACAACCTTACAAGTTGTGACGAATTGCTGAGTAGTAGGCAAAAACCAAATGGCACAGCCAATCACCAAATGGCAAAATTCCTACTAGGCCCCTGCGCCAAGGCAGACGACCCCATGACAGGCAAAGCAAGGTCAACCGGAAAAGAGGGCAGGCGGGCGGGTGATCCGATGCACTCTGCAAAGAGAAAGAGAAACCAGAGTGTACTGATATTTAAAGACTATGGTCCCACCCACCCAATTTGCAACATACAATTTGCCCCAGCAACCCGGTTATCCAATCGCAATGCCAGGCAACAACTATTAACCTGCCTGGCAACCAGAGGCTGGCCCGGCGGCCCACACCGCAACACGTGCTCTCATTTATTGGAGAACACGCTTTGCCCTTGTAATTCTCCCAAATCCACAGACATTGTTGACCATGCTCTACACTCTCATAATGTGCTTTTGCCTGGCTAGAATGTGTTCTTGGGCTGGTATCAGGACCAGGCTGCCCATGAGGCACACTGAGGCAGCTGCCTCAGGAGTCTGAATCCCGTGAGACTTCTGGTGAGATCTCTCGAGAGTTCCACAAGATCTCATGAGCCTATCAACTGGAAGCCACTGCCACATAACCCTGGTAAGCAAGCCTTCAGTGGTGGGGCAGTGGTGGAGCAGGGGCAGCAGGGAAGCGGCACCTTCCCATTCACCTCAGGCGGCAAAGCGAGATAGGCTGGGCCATGCCCGACTGTGATAATGCTCCTTGCTTTGCTGGATGGAGGATGATCAGGCATGTGTAAAACCTTTAACTCCGCATGGCTGGAATGTGGCCTCCTGTACAAAGGTACAATACTGGTATGCAGCCCCTGGGAGGTTGTCCACAAGGGAATGCAGCCCTGGGTTGGAAAAAGGGTTCCCCACTGCTGGGTTACAGAGTCCTCAGCCAGCTGCCAGCATCCACACCAGAGCTTACGCTCGCATTTTGTGAGAAGTGGAATTTGGCTCAAGAAGTCTTGAGACAGGCAATCCAGTACTGATCCCCTGACAAGAGTACCTGTGTGGTACATGTGCTTTAGGACACCTCTTGGCCACATCAGCCCTAAATGTCAGTGTGTAAATATAGTTCCTTTATTTAGCCTCGGACAGCAGTTGAGATATAGCTGAAGCCATGATATGAAGCACTCTGATGTGAAGCACTCTGAGAGGCACGAGTTAAATCTCCCGTTAAGCTCGTTGAATATCTGTGGCGTGGGTTTTCAGAGACACCTTTCTGAGGAACACAAACTAGAAACAAATTAGGTTTGTTCAGAGGACTTTTCCGATGGCTGCGATCTTCCTTTCCTAAATTTAATTTAGTGATCTAGCTGTTAGTGGCTTTGAGTCTCATTCCCAGCCCACTGAGCCATTTTGTTGCCTGAAACTAGAGTCCTGGTGACCCATAGCTAAGCAAGTTAGAAAAAGTACAGTGAACACGGGCTTTGCCCTCATCATCATTGAAATGTATATTAGACTGTCATGGAGTGATGGGCCATTGTCAAGATAAGTGTGCTTATTTCTTACATCGCTGCTGGAGGACATTTTGTCTTTGGTGCCGAAATGTTTTTTTGCCAAGGTTTACGTGGGGGACAATTAGAAGAACAAGACATACATTATTTAACTTTGGAAAGCAAGAGCTCTTTTAAAAAACCACGTAGGAGAGTGTTTGATGTTACTATAAGAGGTTTCCCACTCATTGAACTGAACAGCAGATCTCTGGCAGTGTCAAGGTTTTATTTATTTAATTCAGCAAAAATATAATAATGACGCAGTGTACAGCTGGATGGGATTCAGATCCATTTAATTCTTCTTCTTAAAGACTTGATGACACACCTGGTCTTCGCATGTCAGCTCCTACAACATTAAAACCATCGGTAAGCGCAGACAATTCCCTTCCAGACTTGCAGAGAAAACAGCTAAGCCAGAGCATTAACAGTGGGGCTGGGCTATTAAAAGGGAAAGAGCAGCGTATTTTATATAACCAATCAGCCAGCAAGCACTACAGGTTGCAGTAATTAGATTCTGACACTTGAATTGACTTTTACAAAGGATAAAAATGGGGAAATGCATAGGAATTGCTCTGTAACTGTGGGACGTTGCATTGTCTATTATTAACCAACATACTGTAATTTATTAAACTCACTGAAGCAACAAGGAAATTGCAAAAGGAGAGAAGGAAAAGCTTTAAAGGTAACAGGAGTTAAGTATAACACTTTGTCAATTGGTTTCCCAACAAAATGTGGACCTTTTCTCAGAATGTTATACCAACCCTAACAAATCCAGTCAATGAGATTACTAGCCAATTCTGAAGTTGTTTCATAACAATATAAAGCAGGTCTG
The DNA here is from genome assembly GCF_964270895.1 of Podarcis filfolensis. Taxonomy (NCBI): domain Eukaryota; kingdom Metazoa; phylum Chordata; class Lepidosauria; order Squamata; family Lacertidae; genus Podarcis; species Podarcis filfolensis. The sequence goes on along the minus strand of NC_139608.1, from coordinate 33,028,787 downwards.
GCACAGAGCAGGATAAGATTCTGGTTTCTGCAGGGATGAAATCAACCCAATGGTAATTTTGTACATCTTATTGACCTTCTTTTGCTAAAAGTGAAGCCAGAATTTTATGATCGTGAAAAGAATAGAAATGAGTAGGTAGCTTCCTATTGTAAGTCTGTGAAATTAATCCCTCATCCCTTTAGACTGGCCCCTCAGAGTTTGCAAATAGTCGGTTTTGTATTAAAGTGAGCTATGCAGGCTTGGATAGTGACAATGTAAACAGAGGTAGAATGTTGCAAAAAACAGCAGCGGGATTTTTTTAAATTCTAAACATAATTTGCAAAGGTGTTTAGTTTTTAAAAATAATTTTGGATTCTTTTCTTTTTTCAGTTAAGTTCATATGGATAAACTACTACCCTATGGTTCTTCATCTGTAAAATGGGGATAATAATCTATTGTGCAAAGCTGTTATCAGGGTGAAGGGAAAGTACCACAAGCTAATGAATCATATGGCTTATGCTCCATGGTCCTCATTTTTAAATTAATAATTTAATTTAATTTAATTTCTAATATCATCTCCTTCACCCCTGCGGTTTGGAGAAAATTGTGATGTGTCATGAGGCACTGCAATGTTGATGAAGGCTGCCAAATTCTGTTTTTATATGGAATCCATCAGCAGATTTTTCAGTCCACCTATGATAAAACTTTGACTAAGGGACTAACTGGAATCTGGTGAGTGTCCACCATTTAGTATTGTTAAGCGTTTGTGGGTGCCTTGACTCCCCTTAATTCCTGTGTCTAGTGGGCCTTGGATTATCAAGATGGACTATTAAGATGGGCTGCCAGACACTGAATTTAACAGTGTGAAAATACAGGCCAAAGCAGTTTTTCTGTGCTCGGGAAAACACCTGGGAGAAAAGCTATTATGGAGAACAAAAGAAAGGTAAGGGGTGATTAACAAAGCAGATACTCTGTGCCGGAGGGTAGATGAGTGCAAGCCCCTCCTTCCACTGTGAGACAAAGTGTCAGTCTGTTAAACACAGCAAGCTAAGCATAGGGACAAAAAGCCATGTTTGATCTCTTTGGATCCAGCAGTGGGAGAAACAGAACCCTCTAGGAGCGTAATGCATCGACCTCTCCATCATAGGCTCAGGTTGTATATGTGCGTAAATAAGCCATATATAAGAAAGATGCCACAGTTTCCACTGTGCCTCATTTCCAAAGGAAACACAAACACTAGGCAAGTGTCTGGAGTATAGGAATCTTGCGCCACTCAGAGATTGGGGTGACATGTAACAGAAGAGCCCTGCTGGATCAGACCAAAGGATAAACTAATGTTGCCATATTAAACTACTGTACTAGAACCATATCAAGCTACTAGAACTTATTGGAATGTACTGGAACTCAAGCGATCTGGTTAAAAGGTTTGTTGAATCTGGATTCCAGAGGATGTTTCAAACGTTTTAGGGATCAGGGTGAAAAAGTGCCACTTCTAAACTTGCTCTGGAATGGAACAGAATAGTGGGACTTAGAGGGATGCGGAAGGGCAGCCTTCAGATGGGTTGTTCAGAAGTCTACCTAAGAGGTTTGCAAGCCTGTGGTTGCACCTAAAATAACTTTGGATTCTGGGCAAGGACTAAAAATGTATACATTCGGGAGGTAACATTAAACACAGTTGTTTAGAGCAGTGATGGAGGATCTAAGGCTTGAAGCCAAATATGGCCCGCCAGGACTATCTATATCTATCTATCTATTTATCTATTTATCTATCTATCTATCTATCTATCTATCTATCTATCTATCTATCCCTCAGGAATCCCCTGAGTCCATAACTCCTTTTCATCCCCTTCCCTTCATCCCAGACCACACTTCCAATTAGCTTGGCTTTGCACTTCCTTGAGTGTTTTTGCCTGGCTAGAATGTGTCCTTGGACTCTGATAATACTTCTTGTTTGCCTGGATGGAGAACTGAGAGAAGTGTGTGTGTGTGTGTGTGTGTGTGTGTGTGTGTGTAAAGCCTACTGTAAAAAGATAAAATTAACATTTGCTGCTCCACGAGCTTTTGCTTCTCCCCCAGCCCCTAGCAGTGGCATATGGCCCCCAGAAGGTTTTCATATAAGGGTATGTGCCCCTTCAGCTGGGAAAACCACCCCCCCCCCCGTTGCACTAATTTTCAATTAAATGTGTTTAGAACGGGGATATGGAAAGTGTTTGGGAAAATTATTAACTCATCAAGCCATCCTGTTCTACATGGAGAAGATGTGCAAAGCCATTAGGGATTATGCAGCTAGATCCATATCAGAGGAAGTAAACATGCAGGTTCATTTCCAAAAGCTATGTGTGTTTGTCGGCTGAAGATCTCCATCTCCTTTGCCTGTTCATTTAGTTCACTGAGGCTTGTGCCCATAAAGAGCTTTGAAAACTGAACTGAAATTCTTTGGTTCACCCAAGTCTGCCTGTTCACTTTCCCGATTGTTCTTTCGAGTCCTCTTAATATGTAAACTCTCATTTATTTTTTCCATACTTCACTGACTGCTTGTTTTCTTTACAGGCCCCTGTAGCCTCACTCAAGTGTACTACATGTCAGGCTTGGACTTCATTTACTAACCCAGCTGTATGAACTCAGCTTTTCCAGTGGCACTAAATTATACGCTTTAGAGATTGTATATACCGGGTGCCTGATGGTTATTCTGAGAGCAATTTTCTGACCTGCTTTTCTGCATCATTCTTCTTACAACCCCCCAAGAACATCTTTTCTGTAGGTAAATAATACTCCTGATAGCTTCAAATTAGGCGGAGGCAAATATATGCCTTTGTTCATTATGGTAATGATATGCTAGGAAGCCAGGCTCAGAATAGTCAACATGGGCAGCGGCTCTCTGGGGTTCCCGGCCCCCTGGAGACATTGGGGCTTGAACCTGGGACCTGCTGCATGCAAAGCTACAGCCCTTCCCCCAAGTTACTGAATTTTCCTGCAGTACTGCTATTGGTATATCTTTCATGAATGATTCCGGCTCTTACCAGATGCAAATTGTCCCCTTCAATCCAGTGTTTCCAGCCTCTGTTATTCTTTTCGCCTTTCTGGACACAGATTAGTTTATCACCATCCCAGGTCACCAGCGTCTGCAGGGATCAAATGATAAAGTTCAGCAACATGGTAGAAACGTGTGAGGCTAAAAACAAATCGGAATAAACTGGAGTCAGGGTGACATAATGGCAGCACAGAGTTGGCGGGGTGGAGAGAGGGAACACACAACAAGCAAATACCACCCCCTCCCCTCTCTCCCAGCTCCCCAAATTTAAGTAGAACGCCTATAGTGTCACTAAAAGTGTTTTATGTTTTCAATTCCCGGCTATTTCTCCTGACACAATGATCCATAATATACGCACAAAAGAAGATAATTAAATAAAGTGAATTTATGACGGGATTTGTCTCCAGAAAGGGGAGCACAGATATGAAATTTGCATTATTCCGTTCTCCCTCAGAAGAAAGCCACAAACACACTGTAAAGCACAGCAGCAGGAAAAGCCGTGGATCATTTTAACTGCTACAACATTAATACACATGCACACACACTTCTGTTGTGGATGCGGGGGGCATATTGGGAGGGAAGAGATTGTTCACAGCAGCTTGTATTCAAAGCTTTTGCATAGGAGCATATTCTAATATGTAAATGGTCCCCAAATTTATTTTCAGGCTAACCAAAACAGGTGTTTACTGCTAGAATAATGCTGGGGGGGGGGGACAGAAAGGAAATGGAAGGAAGGGTGGAGTCAACCTTATCATGGTCAGACTACTACGAAAGACAGTGCTCTGTGTGCAAACAAGAGGCATCTTGGAGCCACTCCTCAGCTGGAAGTGCAATAAGAAGAATGGGGATGCCCTGATCACAGCTACTATAGTAGTGCAGGCACACACCAGAGGAGATATTTGAATTATAGTCTCTTTCTTCCTTTCTTTCATTTGAGTGCTGCTTCACTACAATTGTGATCGGGAGAAAAATATGACCTCTGTACATTCTGTAGCTGTCTGGCAACATCCCACATTCTCTGCCCTGAAAAGAACAGATTGCAAAAGAACAGCTCTCTTTAAAAATAATCAATTCCTGAGCCTCCTGCAAAAACAGCAGTGTGTCGGTGGGGGGATATCAGGCAGAAATCATCTTGATAAGAAATCAGATAGAATTATAAAAGAAATAAGATGCTTTTTCTACTCTCCGTCAGATAACAACAGTGACGATAGGAGAAAATTGAGGTTATTGAAAGTTCAGGGAAGAGGCAGTTTTCTAGCCGAGACAGGACTGGTAAAGGATAGCTTTGACAGAGGTATAAGGAGCATGCTGTGATGTCAGGGCATGAAAAGGTCACAGATAATAGGAAAGATGTTGGCTATGAGCAGCATACTCCTCCACATTATCTTGGGGAGGGGAGAGGAAATGATTTGGCTATTATAATGCTTGCCATTCTGTTTTAGCTCTGTAGATACCAAACGGTGTAGGCACAGATTAGGTTACAATCAGGAATAAAACGTAATCCAATTGGGGGAGAAGGAAGCTACCCACTGAAAAGTAGCCATATGGGAAACAAGACCTTGGCTTGAGAGTTGCTTCACAGAGAGCTCAATTCAATGGATGGAAATGGATTGAAATAAAAATTGCCTCAGAATCAGATCAGACCAATATCTTCTGAGAGACAGATCAATGCAATTATCTTCCCTCAAGGGAAATCCAGAGAGTCTCCACCCCCTCCCCAGAAGAGTGGCCAGATCTTACTGTTGGGAAAAGAGGAACAACAACAACAAAACACAGGAACTAACTTTTCCATAATAGTAGAGCCAGCCCGTCCATGAGGCATACTGAGGCAGCTGCCTAAGGCTGTGGAATCAGTGGGACTCCCTGCCTTGCCCCTGCCACCACCTGAGAAGTGAGGAGAGGTGATGATGGATGCTTCTGGCATCTCATGGAACTCTTGTGATCCTGGCAAGTGAGGCTTCAGAGGGAATGTTAGGGCAGCAGAGCGGCAGCACACTCCCATTTCACCTCAGGTGGCAAAACTAGATGTTCCATCCCTGCATATAAGGTCAATATGGGCATAACTGTCTCACAGCTTGGTAAATGATGAATAAACCTATGGGCATTTCTATTATTATTATTATTATTATTATTAACCAGTTACAATTTTGACAGCACTGCTTGTCTTCCATATTATAATTTTCTCCTCAGAACCAGGAACAATGGAGGAACTAGGGAGAACTTCGGGTGAAGACATCCTCTCCCCTCTCTAAAACTGTGCAAATGTGACTTGAAACACAGAGGTGTGTGTGTGTGTGTGTGTGTGTGTGTGTGTGTGTGTTTGACCTCACTGGATTTTAATCCACTAAAGTGAACATACGCATACTCTCCAGCTGTGACATAGCCGTTCCTATTCAGGAAAGGCCATTGGACTCCACTAGACAGGAAAGCGTATAAAGTCTTCCTATTTGAACAAGAGCACTCATGCATGAGCCACAAGGTCTTCTTGGCTTTTGATGTGCAGGCCCCTCAACTTTCTGGCTCAGCACCTGGCTCACGGTTCTGGCCCACCACTGACTATGACGCAGCCCTAACTAGGACACAGTTTGCATCAGGCTCACTTGACTCCTGGGACTCAACTATACAGCTGTAAATAAAATGTTTTAAGTGTGTTTTAATTGTGATATACAATGTGACACTAGATGACGATGGTGAGCCTTATGGAAAATTCAATGCATTTTTTAAAATGCTTTTTAAAAAGCATTTTCAGAATGGTTTTTATGTGTGTATGGATTCCACTCTGGTTAAAAAGTTCTCCAGAAACAGGGAGCTACAGGGGGAAAAAATAAACTAACATGAAAAAAAATGTGCCGCCACAGGTAGAATGGTCATATGCAGTAGCTCAGCAGTTGCTTCCACCAGAAAGCGGGATTTGCTTTAGCCTGTGGGGAGTCTGGAGGAGCCAGTGGGGGATATATAAGTATCTGGTGGAACCATGAGGAGTTGAAAAAATAATTCTGTCTTGCTGTCAACAAGCTGAAAAACTGTCATGATTTACATATGGAATAAATAGTTGCAATAGAAAAACATCCACGTTTTGAAATGCAAATAGCTGCTTCTTTATAAATAAACATTTCTTTAACATTTATAATTTGCTTTCAACCTGTTTTCTTGAATGTCAGGTGCTGGTGTTGACTGCTGTGTAAATGGAAAGCAAATCATAAGTTTCTACCTTTACCACTCGGTCATCAAGCCCCTTGGTGTGCTCTTCAAATTCCTCTCCTACGGTGTAATTCACTTCATAGTTCCTGAAAGTGCTCAGCGTTTTCGTCTTGAAATGGTTTCCCTCTTGAATAATTTCTTTTGTTTGTGTCAGGTGGTTTGCAATCTTTCTCGTAGCAAGGCCAATGCCTGCAGACACAACAATAAATATGTTAACAATGGGCCTGATTAACTTCAAACATACATTTATAAACAATAAAGTAATGTGTGCCCAAAAGGACTTTCTGCTTTTGGGGTGTGTGTGTGGAGTATTACATCCTGGGCCATATGATACTGCCGGTATACAACTATCAGATTCCATCAGCATAAGGATTACTGTTTACATAATGGAACTTTCCATCCCTTCTTTCCCCATGTGTAGCCCATCTGCTCTGGAGGGTTGGAGAGTTCCCATAGCAGGTTTAGAGGGTGCAAAGGGGGAGAAGGGGGGAAGATTATTTTGCACAAGCGGCAATCCTTGTGCTGATGGAATACATTACAGTTGTACCTCGGAATCGAATGGAATCCGTTCCAGAAGTCCGTTCGACTTCCAAAATGTTCGGAAACCAAGGCGTGGCTTCCGATTGGCTGCAGGAACATCCTGCAGCCAATCGGAAGCCACGGGACCTGCTTTGGATGTTCAGGTTCGAAAGAACGTTCGCAAACCGGGTTTGTGGCGTTTGGGAGCCAAACCGTTTGACTCGCAAGGCGTTCATCAACCAAGGTACAACTGTACTTAGCACTGCTGTGGAAAGATCACTCGTATGAATTGCACTTGTGCACATGTTTAACTGTTTAGCCAGATTGTAATCTAAGGCAGTCCTCTGCACACTTATCAAGAAGTAACTCACTTTGGCAGAAAGCTGGTAGATATAGAAATAGATTAGATCAGGCTTCCTCAACCTTGGCCCTCCAGATGTTTTTGGCCTACAACTCCCATGATAGCTACCAGGACCAGTAGTCAGGGATGATGGGAACTGCATTCTTAAAACATCTGAAGGACCGAGGTTGAGGAAGCCTGGATTACATGATATAGATATAGATATATTTAGGGTAGTATTCAACTAAATTTTACTTAGAGTAGACCAATTAAAATTAATGAACATGATTATGTTAGGTCTATTAATTTCTGCTCTGAGTAAAACTTAGTTGAATACCATCCTCAGTGACTAACAGTGCAACCCTAAGTATGTCTACTCAGAAGTAAGGCCTGTTGAATTCAATGGGACTTATTCCCATGTCCCTATAGGACTTTTTCTACACCGCAACTGTTCAGTGTTTTTTTTCCTATTTTTATCTGACGAGCAATCTTGGCCATTGGACTGCTGGCTTGTGGCCAGATTCGCTGCATGAGCAAATATCGCCACGGAACAGGGTGTCCTGACTGCTGAGATGCTGCAGGGACACCCTGGCAGGATGACAGGCGGTAGTATAAACATTTAAGATCTAGGTACAACATGCTGCTTACATCATTGAAACATGGTCTCAGTGACTGGTGGGGAGTGGGGGTCAGAAGTCCCTCTTGTACTTAGGAAAAATAGGGTGGCTAATGATCCATAAGTTCAATTAAAACAACCTTCCTTGCTTGAACAATCCACCCTCAACAATTTATGATGCAGATTAGGAGTTAAAATACAGGGACAACTGTGACACATTTAGGGCCACTTTTCTGCTGTTAATGCAGAGATGGGGAGGGGGAGATATTTTCCAGAGGCACCACCTGTCTTTCAGGTTGTTGATTATGGCACCAAATTGTGAGCACAGAGAGCTTCTTATAAATGTTACCATACAAGATTCCAGCTGCAGCCCTATGCACACTTTCCTAGGAGCAAGACTTAGTCATCCTTACCTTACTACTCAGTAGATGTGCATAGGATTGTACTGCAAAGTAGGTTTTCTGACCCATTTGCAGTTTAGGTCAGTGCAAATCACCTGTGCCTTTCAGCTATAGAATGCCTGTTCAATGATCTCTCATATATAGCATAGGTGTTGAAATATGACTGACAAATTCTTTTGTACGGGAGAAAGAGAAAAGAAAACCTTCAAAGAGAAATGTTTGAGATAAAACGTACTTGCTATTCCACTGTATTCACTGGGCTTACTTCAAAATATATCTGCTTAGAAATGGCTTGCTATAAAGGCAAAAGTTAATGTTGAATTAAATCTTATTCATTTATTTTTAAATTAAATGTAGAACAAAGTATCCCACCAATTCAAAATTCTTATTTTTATATTTACCTAAAGCAACCATGTAACCTTCGAAGTTGTCATTGGATACCATCACCCATGTTCCAGTGTAATCAACAGGCATTGCGGCTAGGATTTAAATCCAGGGATGGCTCAGATATGGAACTTGGAAAGGAGAAAGAGCTTACTGTAATTCTGTCCTTTTTATATTTCTTTGGGTGAAGTTTACAGCTTCCAAGATAATAAAGTCTAAGGGTCAGCGAGATAACCTAAACAGAACTTTCCCTTCATTACCAAGGTTCAAGAGGACAAAGCAGAGGCAGCAAACAGATTTCTGAGGTTAGAGGTCAGAGAGAAAATGATGTTGCAATGACCGTTGTAAAATATAAAAGAAGAGAAGAGAAACATCGATGGGAGCACAGCTCTGGAAGATGGACTACATAATATCAAGTTATATGAACCTGATTGTGTGTATGTGTGTGCTTATTCAGAATTTCCTTAACTCCTGTTTACATTCTGTGGATGTTCTGGATGTATGAAAAATCCAACATTTACTTTTAATAGAAATGGTCACGATGCTGTGTCATCCAAACAGAAAGAAAGACACACAAATCACATAAAGGACAAGAAAAGATCTTCTGCAAGCTGAAGGCTGATTGTAAGAAAGGCACAACCAGCCATTCCCTGCCTGTTTTGAGCTCCAAGTCACCACTTGTGCAAATGTTTAGTGCTGGGATAGTCAATGTGATGCCCTCCAGATGTTGTCAGACATGGTAGGAAATTAAAATGCTGGTTCCTGCCTGGGAAGGATGAGAGCATTGATGCTGCGTGCTACTGCCACCACCAAACAGCAACTTGTCTGTCACACTCCTCCAATGTAGGAGGTGGTCCATTCCTTCTCCAGGGCAGCTGGGGAAATGAACTAGTAGGAGGGACGAAAGAGGCACCTGTACTGTTGGGCCCTAGCAGGGTGTTTAGGTTCCAGCAGCTGTCCAAGGAGGCCAGGTGCTGAAATAGACCCTACTACTGCAAACCACTGAGCCTTGGGCTTGCCGATCAAAAGGTTGGCAGTTTGAATCCCTGCGACGGGGTGAGCTCCCATTGCTCGGTCCCAGCTCCTGCCAACCTAGCAGTTCGAAAGCATACCAAAAAGTGCAAGCAGATTAATAGGTACCACTCTGGTTGGAAGGTAAACGGCGTTTCTGTGTGCTGCTCTGGTTTGCCTGAAGCGGCTTAGTCATGCTGGCCACATGACCCAGAAAAACTGTCTGTGGAGTGGACAATTGCTGGCTCCCTCAACCTGTAAAGCGAGATGAGCACCACAACCCCAGAGTCGTTCACAACTGGACTTAAATGTCAGGGGTCCCTTTACCTTTTTTTACTCCTCACCAGCACCAATCCTATGACATTATGGTCCAGACTGAAATAGCAACTGCAATTATCGAAAAGCTAGATACAAATATATTGATTGTATTTCCATTCTGCTTTCCACTGAAGAGAATCCCAATACAGCTTACAAGCGATAAATAACAACAGCTGCAGCACTGAACACCAGCTGTTGCAATGCTTGGGCCATTACTAAGCTGACCCCACTAAGTCGGGTAATAAAATTAGGAAATCCACAAGAAAACAATTATAAGTAATTGTAGTCTATACAAAAAGATGAACAAAACAGAGCTAAAAAGTAGTCTAAAAGTTGCTGCCTTCACCCATACTCCACCACACCTGCTATCTCAAATATCAGTTACTCTACTCAGTTCAATGAAATACACTGCCCCACACAACTCTGCCTGGCACTTCTGACTTCTGACTGAAAATCTCTTGCTTCGCTTGCTTATAAATTTGTGATTCCTCCACTACGCTTTTATGGACCCCTGTGTGAGTAGCTTGCGGTTGCTTTGATGTGATAATGTTGGCGTTGTGGCTAGTGATCCACACAAACACAAGATGTAATATTTGAATTTTAATGTCTCATGCATCTAGTCTTGTTCTTTACAACTGTTGTCAAAGAAGCTGGCCAAGTGACCCAATATCGCATGTTCAGGTGCTTTCTTGCCAAGTTGCTTTCCTTATTACTATAATAGCTCCATCCAACAACACAACCCTGGAAGCATTTGCTTTGTCACTTTACAGCAGGGCTCAGTAGCTTCCTTTCGGATGGAGATACCGCTGAGGTCAGCTTCAGGTTTCATTAAAGTGACTCCTTGCTATCACAGGTCTCCAGATACAATGCTATTTTCTTTCTGCTTGCAGCTGCAGACATACCGAAGGAGGGCAGGGGGAGCTTATATCATAAGATGCAGGCACTTGTCAGAAGGTCTCTGAAAACAAATTGTAACATACTAAAAGCGATACGGGAAGCTACTTTCATGGCATTTTGAAGTAAGCGAAGAGGCAGGAGAACTTAATAAACCCCTGTGTTACTTCTGATTTCATTGAAACGAAGTGATACTTGAGAATGAATCCCATGACATTATGTGGAATTGCCCTGCTTTCCTCAGTGGCTTAAAGAAATATTTGGCCCTGCTAACCAAAAGATCTGTTGCCAAATACATGGGAAGCATAAAAAGTGGAGTTGAATCTCACCCTCTGAAGTCAGAGGAAATGTGGCATTCTCCTGCTGTCCCACACTTTCTCTATCCTAAATCCAGAGATTCCCTATGCAACTGGTAGAGCTTTCCTCTTCAGATTTTCAAAGCATATGGAATCTCCAGATCTAGAAAGCACAAAGTGTGGGGCAGCAATAGTTGGAGGGGGCTGCTGCATGGACCAGGGGTAATGAAAAGGAGGCGTGGGGGTTCAGAATCCACATAGGTTGAGATATGGGTGGCCCTCTGTCATACTTATTAATGTCAGTGGGGCTACTCTGAGTAAAACTCAGTTGCATATCGCCCATGTGAAAGCTGGGCAAACTGGATATGCTCAGCAAAGGGAAAGTTAGAGAGACATGTCAGTATTTACACATACACGAAAACACAAAGCATCACTGCATATTTTACAAGCAAATTAACAAGTCAGAAAAATACCCTGACAATTAAGATTAGCAAGAAAATGGGACAAAGCCAGTTGAAACGGAGGGATTTTAAAGCAAAGGCTGATGAAATTCTGGCAAGGATGCTTTTGGGACGACGCTTTCTGCTTTTGCAAAAAGGTTTGTACTATCCCAGAGTCCCATTCCAGTTTTTATTTTGCAGTTAGCTTCCTCACAAGTGAATCAGAAATTTTCATAAAGGGATTTCCTTCATTCATACCCTGTATGTAATTGTTCTTAATTGCTAATTTGTAGCTGGTTTCCTTCGAGGTGTGTGGGTTTCTTTTTCTTTTTCTTTCGTTTTTCAAAAAGATGAGCTCTATTTCAGGAATTCCCTACACATGTATTTACTCAACACTAGCACCAGCTCCTTTGTGCCTTCTGAGGCATGGGTATAATTAGAAGCATTGCATTATATTCCACCAAAAAAACAATGTAAACAGAGAATTACTGAAAATATGGAGTATTGACTTTAACAGACGGTTCTGCTGCAATTTTACAGCGAAGGGTTGCAAGGGCCTATGAAGAGACATTGCAGCTCAAGGGTCAATACTATGATAGGCAATAATGCCTCCATCAGATTCAAAAGTCAGTCTAAATTGCACAGACCCCCACAGACTCCAGAGGCTCTGTCATTGCAGGTGCTGCTAACACAATATTATTTCAGGGCTCCACTGGAAATACTTTATTTTGCAGGTCATTGATCCAACAGAGTCCTAGTGGTGTGCTGGGGCAATGAACTGACAACTAAAATGATCTGTGGAGTTGGTGCGGTCGCAAGTTCACTTGCTACAAGACCTCCTTTGGCATTTTTGATAGAAAGCTCTTGCTGGGAAGCCCTTTCTAAGTGGGGAAAATCATTCTTGCTGTGCATTTGTCTATATATGCTTACAAAGTTGCAGTGGGCAAGTTCCAGTCATTTCACTGACTTTCATATATGCTCTGCACTTAGGATCTTCCTGTTACTCTTTAGACTGGAAGAAGAAGAAGAAGAAGAAGAAGAAGAAGAAGAAGAAGAAGAAGAAGAAGAAGAAGAAGCTGCTGCTGCCTGGAAGCAAATTTGCTATTTTGTTGGTGATGATTCAGTAACTCCTGCTTAACTTCCTCACAGGGAACTCTTATTGATGTCAATGGGACTGCAAGCCAGGCCCTGTGGTTCTTTTGCTTTTTCTAAGCACGGTGTTAAAATTTAACTCCAAATTCATAGTTTTATTCTACTTCAGATTCAGATATAGTTATCTCAGTATAATAAATCATTGTTCATTAGATAGAGAAGGAGCACAGTGTCTGCACACTAGCACAGCTGATGTGGTGGTGCTGTTCCACGACCCTCCTGACAACAGGGTCACTATGCTTCCTGGGCAGGGAAGGAGTGAGGTTGGGGCTAGGTGAGCATTCTGGCAGAACCAACCTGCACCCCCTGCCAGTGTGTCCACGCAGCCCCAGCCTTGCCACCTTCCTTCCTTCCTTTCCCCTGGAGCATATCAGCTGTGGAGCAGAGACATTGATCCTGTGGGGTGCAGAGTGCTTGTCTGTAAGTATGCCTTCCCCACAGAGAAGCTGAATGTGAAGGAAGACCTTGCAGCATTGAACCCTCCATTCTCATTGTAGGAATGATCGCTGGGTCCGGAGCACACTCCCCACCCGCAGGAAGCCTCAGTCTGCCTGCATGCGTGACCTTGGGGTGCGGGGCACACTCCCCCTCAAAGACAAAGCCACAGCTGTCTGAACATCATGCCCTCTGTCTAACCTTTTGCGGTCTCAGTAGTCTGCGGTGCCCTGTCTTTAACCTTTGTCTCTGAGACCTTTGTCTCCTTCATCATACACTGTGCAAGGGGGAAATGACGTGGTGGAATCAGGTGCCAAAATAACTTTGTAACACCCCACGATCTCGGAACTGGAAGATGTGTAAAGGTCACAGCCCAAAATGTATCTGCCTGGGTTTGCATATTTGTGCCAATAAAAGGAGCCTCCACAGAGCTGGCCAGCAGCTTGCTTGCAGCTCACCTGTGCGTAGCTCACCTGCATTATCAACTTCTGCCTCATGTCCTTCACTTCACTCATGGGGGAAGCGGAGATGCCGTATCCCCCTTCCCACTCCCATCTGGCCCCTAGGACAGATCAGGGGAGCTGCGCATAGCCCTAATGTACAGTATCACCTCCCAACCCTTGTCCACCCTCAAATCTGGTTGCATGCAACTAGAGCAATGTGCAAACAGGCCATGAGCAGCTGAGCAACCTGTGCACATTTGGAAAAGAACAACTGGTGGGAAACGAGCGAACTTAACAGCGGCAGCTAGAAAAAGAAGGTGATTGTTGTCTGGACAGCAGATTCAGGCTTCAGCTTTAAGTTCTGCCAGTCTGACATATTTTCCTGAGTGCTTGAGCCCCCTTTAAAAGAGAAAGCATAAAAATCCATTTTGAAATCAATCTTTTGAAAATAAAATGGCTGGCTTCCTGCCACCAGTGGCTGCTAACTCATCTGATCAATGCCTCTGTGTCTCCAGTCAATTCCTTGCCATCCTTTCCCCATTGCCATTAATCCCTCTCTTGCTGACTTCAAACTTCATTCTCATGTAATACTTGGGAGGAAACAGAAGTAAAACTCAAATGAAGCAGTGCATCATTTGAGAAAAGGAAGATGCCATTTAAAAATAAATTGCATGTCCTGGCAATGACAGAGAGCAGGAATGAATAGCCCATCGGTCAGTTTTGGTTACAGATAATATGGTTGTCCTGTCTGCACCTGTCTGCGTAGAAGAGGCATCATGATGGTTAGACAAAGGTGTTGAAACCACCACGTTGGTTTTTTTTATGACTGGTGTTAGCAAAACCTGGAGTACTGACAGGGGTTTATTAGCAGTGGTGCAGTTAGGTAATTTTAGACTCTGGATTTCATTGTCTTCCTCTCCCTTAAGATTGTAATGTGTTACTTGGCTTACTTAAAAATGTGGTAAGACACCATTGCTACATTTGAGGGTCCTCCTGCTCATTCTGCCCTGTCCTGGTGGCACAACCATTATTTCGTTCTTAATGATAGGCCGAGGTAGAATGCAGCCTCTTTCTTTCATTGGGTCCTTCCAATTTTTTCAATATTTTGTTGAAATTGTGTTTTCAGATCATGCAAACAGTGGGGAACTGAGGAATCAAAGGCACGATGTGCATTGCCATGGATCTGCATGTTGCACCGAGAGATGATCAAAGAGACTCCTTTGGGAGGACGGAGGGGATAGAATCTTAATAAATAAAATGGAAGAGACAGTTGTAAAAAACCCCACAGTCTTCTTGTGGGCTTGTACTGGCTTGATTCCTTGGCCAGACTGCCTCCAGATTAATATCTGATGCCACCATTAATAAATCCAAATAGAAACATCAAGCTTCCATGCACCGTTTGGATTCCCCCCCCCCTTTGCAGAAATCAGACATTAATATCTATATTGTTCTAATTGTATTTATTCTGTGGCAAAGTTTTCTAATTGCTGCTGCCAGTTTCTATCTTCATCAGATAAAGGTTACAATATTCAGACATTGAACTGCACTATTGATGGATTGCTTTTGAACGGGAAGATTCCATAGAAAGCAATATGGTTCTTTCACCCTTCTCCTACCTCTATGACAAGCATAATTTAACTAAAAGGATATATATGCCATTAAGCTTTCTCATGCCTGACCAATGAGAATGCTGTAATGTCATTTATTACCAGTTCCCATCCATTACAGGAGCGTTTTGGAGAATGGATTTTGTCAAACGCTTTGCAGAAAAGTATTGCCTAAAAAAACAACAACCCACAAAAAAACTCTTCGGGAAATCATGGTAAAAGTGCACTAACATTCTAGGCTTCTGTGGATGTATTTTATATAAATAATATCTATTGGTATAAAATACACTTGCATAAGCTGAAAATACTATACTTTTTTTTTTTTTACAATGATCCTATGCCAGCTTTCCCCAAACTGAAACCATTCAGATGTTCTGGACTACAACTCTCAGCATCCCTGACCAATAGCCATGCTGGCTGGGGATGATTGGAACTGGGAGATCTGCAGGGCAGCAATTTTCACAAGTCAACCTTATACTCTGGTCTCTGGAAGCATACCTCTCAACAGTAGTCTGCATGAGGTTGTAAATGGCTTATGAACTCAGCTTCCTCCCATTGCAACCTAGCAGAATGAACCCCCATTGTTCTGCCCAGACACCGAGGTCCAGTGCCGAGGGCCTTCTGGTGGTTCCCTCGCTGCGAGAAGCCAAGTTACAGGGACCCAGGCAGAGGGCCTTCTCAGTAGTGGCACCCTCCCCGTGGAACGCCGTCCCACCAGATGTCAAAGAGAAAAACAACTACCAGACTTTTAGAAGACCTCTGAAGGCAGCCCTGTTTAGGGAGGCTTTTAATGTTTAATAGACTATTGCATTTTAATATTCTGCTGGAAGCTGCCCAGAGTGGCTGGGGAAACCCAGCCAGATGGGTGGGGTATAAATAAACTACTATTATTATTATTATTATTATTATTATTATTATTATTATTATACCATCATCATGCTCTGACCCAAAAGGCCAACAAGTCAAGAGAGATGTCTAGCCCTTTTTACATGCTCAGATTATGTAGAATCCACACTTGTGGAGGTCTTGCGCCAACCCCAAACCCATGTAGTAGACTCAGCGCATATCTCCTCCAGCATGCACATGAATTGGGAGTGTGTGCAGGTTTGTCTGCACAATCCTGCTTCCAGTTGTTCATGCAGAGCCTACTTCCACACATTTGTACAAATGTAGAGTCCAGCCAATGTGCCTAGGTCACAATAAAATGCATAGTGGATATGGCATGAGGGTGACAGTCTCCTCCGTTGCCCTGCATGCATGGATTGCAAATAAGTTCTGAAAAGACACATGCATTTGGGAATCTGCTGTTCATACCTAGGTCTTTTGAAACCTTACAATGAACATGCATAGGTTGGGATTGTGGCTTGCTGCTGAAATACCTAACCTTCCCATGTGCATTTGCTGTGACTGGCGCTCACACACTACATATTTAAAGCAGATTTAGTGTGCATTTAAAGTGCATGGCTTCCCCCAAGAATCCCAGGAACTGTAGTTTGTTAAGGGTGTTCGGAATTTTTCCTCTGTGAGGGTTAAACTACAGTCCTCAGGATTCTTTGGTAAGAGGCCATGTGTATTAAATGTGCTTTAAACATATGGTGTGATGGTGAGAGGTTCATGTGTAAAGGGCAATTACTACCATGATTCCAGAATTAATTGTACTAAAGTGTTGTGGCCATGTCTCGGCACTGCTGCTCCAAAAGGATGGTGCAGCTGTAAACAAATGGGGATCATTGATGATAAATTGGAAATGCTACATCAATGCCTTGATTCTTACTTCTGAAATGTGCACACTATCCAATAAAAGCCGTACCATTAAGGATAATGGAACCTAGCGTGGAGAAGACAATATGTTCACACACCACTTAAACCAGCTCTGAATAGATCCATCAGGACGGCTTCCAGGTTCTGCAGCTGTGATTTGAAGATGTGAAATGGACAGGGATGAATGGGTAACTGGCACATATATCCCAATCCCTATTGATCAGGAATTGTTCCTCAATCGTGGCTTTGTGCCCTGTGATGAGGAACAGTTGGGACCGCTTTGACCATCTCTCAGCAGCACCTGCAAAAGGAAATAAGAACGGTCCTGGCAATATGCTGGTGAACACTCTTGTTCACCCCTCCCATGCTGCCAGGTTTTTGTTTTTATGTCCCGTGAATTCTCCATGAATGTTTTTCTGCAGCCACTGGCAGAGGAAGAGGGGGGTGGGGAGAGCACACCGCCCCTGGCACCACAATCCTGGTGGGGTGCCATCGCAGCTGCCCCCCCGCGCGCTGGGCGCCACACCCCCAGGACATTCACCACGCCCCTGGGATGCATGCCACGTCCACCTGGACACACGCCAGCCACACCCCCATCTGCACTCCGCCACTGTCTGCAGCCTGCTACCAGTCCCGAATTCCTCAGTAGTCTTGTTTTTGTCCTGGGTGTTCCTGGACCAGTAGTGCAGTGGCAAATTCAGAAGTGTGCAGTCCCTTCCTGATAGTCACAACCAGAACCTCTCCTAACATTGCAGAGCGTTCTAAGATTATGGAATAGAATCCTGGGGGCATGGTGTGCCGCCCACAGGGGTGTGGCATGTGTCCTGGGGGCGTGGGTGGTGGTATGCAGCCGTGATGGCGCCCCACCGGGATAGCGCTGCCAGGGGCGGTGTGCTCCCCCCACAATCCTCTTCCTCCGCCAGTGGCTCTAAGCCACTGGAAACAGGGACCTGCCTGGGACCCTGCTGCAAAAATAGTAATAGGTCTTTGACTTCTCACAACCCCACCAACTTCCCACCTCTATCCTGGACACTGGCCCACCTTTTCTGTGGCATGAGCAAACCCACATTGGTCCTTCAAAGATGTATCCTCCCATCTCTAAGCCTGTAAATTCTGTTCATGCACATAGATCAGGCATGGGCAAACTCGGCCCTCCAGATGTTTTGAGACTACAATTCCCATCATCCCTGACCACTGGTCCTGTTAGCTATGGATGATGGGAGTTGTAGTTCCAAAATATCTGGAGGGCCGAGTTTGCCTATGCCTGACATAGATACACACATTCACTTATGTCCACACAGAGAGGGAAAATGGGGGTCATGGTCACTGGCAATGTCCCTGCTGCTGCATATTCTTGGATCTTGTTTCCATGAAATGTATGCACATAAAACTGAACATGTGCAGCCTCCTTTGTGCATGACGTTGGAAGATGGGCAATACAAACAGGAGCCAAAGCTCATTTGGCTATACATGTATAGGCACCATGCAAGCATAAGCCTAGAACGCACAGTGGGCAGAAGTGGTGCCAGCAGGTGTGACACCAATTAGTCCTCTCCACATGTTTATTGCCTGTATAAAAGGTTCCAATAGTTGCTTCAAAGCAAAACACGGCCACAGCGCTTATTCTCTTTTTGCTGCTACATTAACCAGAGTTTCTCTTTGCTGGACATGCTTTTTAATAGGTTGAAATGAATTCAGCACAATTACTTTAGTGGAAGGAAGGTCAAAACTACAACTTAAGCTGGCAATCGCTTCACCTTGAATATCATCATTAAATGCTGCAATCAGTGTTGCCGGTGTCAAAGGGCAAAAAAAATAAATGTGGAGGAAAGCAAAGGAGTGTTCTCTTTTATGTCGCCAATCAGATTGGAAAGTAATTCATTCCTTTGTAGGTTTAAGCCGCTATCTTTCTTTGAATCCTGCTGCACCTTCCTCATGCCCAGTGAGTAAAGGTTAAGTTGCTACGTGGCAGCTCAACTATCTCAGACGCTATTTCATTATTCTCAAGCCTCTGCAATGGTTCTTAGCGAAGGTGTGCCCTGTGTTGATAGAGAGGGCTTGTGCAACAAGTTCAGGTACTATGCAAAGATAACCACCCACCCATCAGGTGATTTAAAGTGATCCTCATAAATTGAGAAATTTCCTGTGTTGTGCTATGCCATGGTTTGGCAGGAGAGGAACGAACCATGTATGATCCTTCCTCCTCTGCCGCCCCTTACACATTCTCTTTAACTGGTTGCTTCTTGCCTTGCAGAAACTATACTTTGGCCTTTCACCCAAATGGGCAAACTATGGGTCAGATTCAATGAACTAGTCCTACCAGTGGAAGCTTGCACAAGGACTTGTGCTTGTTTAACAGAGATTTCCCTCCATCTCCTCCCACGTTGCCCGCCAAAGTGGCTCAGAGTGGCGTTGGGATTGTAGAAGAGCATGCAGTCGGAAAAGAGGTCAGATCATTCCATCAGGCAAGTGGAAATGGTTTGTGGATTGTGCCTGTTCTACAAAACAGAACTGCAAGTTGGGGTTTGATCCTGGCCTGCTTGCAAACCTGGTTTGCAGGGGAAACGAAAAGCACATTTTGCTGAATTATGTGACTAAAACAACAGAAATGCACGAGGGAGGGAAAGCGGGAACCACAGACATCATCCAGCCATTGTTTGGTGTTGCATGGGAACTGAGATTTGAACCCCCTTAAGGTATACAGAAATAATCCCATTGCCTTGCCAACATATCCAAAACCACAGCAAGTAAAGCAACATATTTAGTACATTGGTAGCTAGAACTATCCCTACTCTTGTATCGCCTTAAAAATGAAAGGTGTTTTCTTTGTGCTTTTAAAGGCAGAATTGGAGTTATTGGCACAGCAACATGTTAGGCCATATTTCTCCAAGCACATGATCAATAAAACCAATCACTAAGAAAAAACAGGGCAATAAGGACAAAAACAGACACAAATTTTTTAAAGAAAAATGCAACAAAACAGGGATCTTCAGAACATGTTAAGCTATCCAGGATATTTCAGAAAAAGTAAAAAGGGCATACAGGTCCTTTTAGATCAGCATCAAATGTTGCTTAAATTCATTGACTCTTTCAGAAAATAAACTTGGATTAAAAAAAATTAAAATTAAAAAACTGTGACTAAAATGCAAAAGTCTCATGTGTTGAAAAGAAACTGCAACAGAAATATTCTTCATACACAATGAATGACATTCAGTGCCTCGCTCAGTTGTGCAAAAGGAATTTCTCACTATCTCTTCTGCCTGCAGCACACCCTGTTTCCCTTAAGCCTCTCCTGAGGGTCAAACGTCTTAAGGAAAGGCCTGAGATATTGGGTGGTGGGGTTGCTGTGGGACTGAGGAATCTCTGAGAATTAGTCAGATGTAACTTCCACACGTGGAATCCTCCAGAGGGCCTTTATGGGGATAGAGGCCCAGAAGTTGCAGTGGGGAGGAGGTGGTTGGCAAGTCTTCCTCTCGATTGAGCACCAGATACTACCCCAGTGCTTTCTGATATTTCATCTTGAATACATGCTGTGATGGGCCTTGCTAGAAAACGTGCCTGCCTCAATATTTCTGCCACACACACCAAACCTAAAAAATATATGAAGCAATTTTCAGTTCTACTGTACCTGAAAGTCCTGCATTCTTAGCTCTGGCTCTCATTATGCATCAACACAGCAAGTGGAGAAACAGATGTCAGAAAAACTTTCAAGCTGGCAGCAGCCATCTCGTTCTCTCTTTCCTTTGGCTGGAAACCTGGTGCGAAGCTTCAGTATGCAAAAGGCTGCTGTAACTTCATGCAGGTCTGTGATCCTCAGCTTGTCCAGGAGGAGGACGCATCACACTTCAGGGCCGAGAAGGGGTAGGACATGATGGGATGAGGAGGGTGGAGGCATTCCTGTTTTCCCCATCTACACGCTGTGCGACTTAAGGCTCTTTAGCCCCAGGCAAGACATGGGACTTCGCTGGCACCAACTCCTTCTTTGTTCCAATCACAGACAGCATTAACATTCTCTTCAAGCCCATCAGTCAAAAGCGCCCTGGAAATAAAACTACATCCGTTTCTTTGATTCTATAGACTAAACAGGTTTCTTTTATATCTTTGGCTTTGAAAAAGCGAGGGGGGGAGCGAACAATGACACAAGTTAAAGCATTAAGTATACAACGTGGCAGCCTCCCCAGAGAGCCGGTGATGCCAACGCTGTGATGAGAGCTTTGGGGAGGGGGAAGAAGTTTCATTAATAATCTAAGAACCTGAAAATTATCCTTCAAGGAAACACGCTGTATCTCTTCAAGACCTACTGTTCTGGCAGTATGAATGGATCTGACGCTTCCCGTAGGAAATGCTTTTTCTTTTGTCTTGGACTTCAGGAACATGGAAGAGAAATCTTTCTTTTCCTCATAGCGACAGGTGCAGATCAATGCTTCAAAACATTGATCTCTCATTAGACAGCGTCTTGTCTATTTAACAGTCATTTCCCACAGAGGATTCAATAATTCCTTCAGCTACTCTGATCTGGGCATTCAGCGCCTTCTCAGCTTTGTCTCCTTTAATATCAAGAGTAATTACTATGACCTGTGACTTCTATTCCCCTGCCTTTCAGGTGTCATTATCTTTTCTGAATGCAGGGCAAGATTGCCTTTGCTAACTATTGTGAATCCAGATGATCTGCACAGAGGAAGGAAGGCATTGTTTCTTCAGCACAGCAGTCCCAAACCATTTACTAAAGAGTCCAGATAAAGGCATTTTCCTCAAACTACATGTGGCTCACCCTGCAGCTGCTATTACGTGAACCCAAATCCCTCCTTTTTGTTCCCATTGCACGTCCATGCAATTAAATGTCTATTAAGCTTAAGGTGGCTTGCATGGTTCTCCTTCTCTTCATTTATCCTAACAACAGCCCTGTGAGGTAGGTTAGGCTGAAAGAGTGATGGACTCAAGGTCACCTGGTGAGTTTCATGGCTGTGTGGGGTTTTGGAAACTGGTCTCCCAGGAACAAGTCCATCATTCAAACCACTCAAACCATTACACCACACTGCCTCTCACCTACTATAATACCCACCAGGGCCAGAATAAAAAGGTAAAGGGACCCCTGACCATTAGGTCCAGTCGTGGCCAACTCTGGGGTTGCGGTGCTCATCTCGCTTTATTGGCCGAGGGAGCTGGCGTACAGCTTCCGGGTCATGTGGCCAGCATGACTAAGCTGCTTCTAGTAAACCAGAGCAGCACATGGAAACGCCGTTTACCTCCCCGTCGGAGCGGTACCTATTTATCTACTTGCACTTTGATGTGCTTTCGAACTCCTAGGTTGGCAGGAGCAGGGACCAAGCAACAGGAGCTCACCCCGTCGCGGGGATTCGAACCACCGACCTTCTGATCAGCAAGTCCTAGGCTCTGTAGTTTAACCCACAGAACCACCCGCATCCCCACACTGCCTCTCACCCACTATAATAACCACCAGGGCCAGAATACTTCCCAATAATACAGAAGTCTCAGCCTGAGCCATAAATGCCTCCATCTCCCATAACCCCAGTTTATGCAGCTTACTTCTAGTGTGGCACCTGCTTCTGCTTTTTCCCACCAGAGCAAGCAAGAAGGATCAGAAGTGATGGAACCTAGAATGTGTACAGCACTGGGCTGCTTAAAGGCATGGGGAAGAGCATATCCCTGACATCTCCAGGTAGGGCGGGGCAATAGTCTTGTCTGAAGCATTGGGGTTGCACTACCAGCCAACTGAACTAAGAACATAAGACCCCTGCTGGATCAGGCCAATAGCCCATCCAGCCCAGCATCTTGTTTTCATAGTGAGCAACCAGATTCCAATGGGGAACCCATAAACAGGACATGAGCACAAGAGCTCTCTCTGGACATGGTTCCCCAAAACTGGTTTGCAGAGGAATATCGTCTCTCATACTGGAGGCAGTAGACAGCCATCATGCCCTATAAGCCACCAATAGCCTTATCCTCCACCAGTCCATTAGAGGGAGAGCTGGACGTTGCAGGAGATGAATTAGCAACCCCATGCCGAATAATAACCTGAAATATTGTTTAAACAGTGCTGAAGAAATATAGTACTGGGCCATTGTCATGGACTGGTTGTAGGCAAAGGAATGGTGGAAGGAACCAGGTGGAGAACCCCCAAGGGAAGAAGGTTCAGAGCCAGGGGATTGGTGGTGGGACGATGAGTGGTCAGAAGCAGAAGAGGGAGAAGACTGGGAGGAGAAGGCGTCAGAAGCTGAAGAGGCAACAGGGTTTAGTGAGTAGGAGGCATCTGCGGCAGAGAGAAGTCTAGAAGCTAAAGCAGGAAAGGAGCAGGGCCAAGAGGCAGAGGTGAATGTGGCTAGTGAAGAAACCAGGGGGTCCCCCCCTCCTGCTGTGACCAGCTCTCCTCCCCTCTGGTCTCCCAGAACCAGGAGAAGCATGAAGAGGGCTTCTTGTAGGTGCAGTCTCAGATTGCTTGAGGAAAACTCGGGAGAGGAGAGGACTTAGGCGGCTGTAGGGAGGTGGGTACCTTCAGTGTCAGCAACTGCTTCATGGGGGCAATACCTGCCTGAGATGAGTTGCTGTGCTCATTAGGCCTGACACTCCCGTGCAGATCCTGCTTTTTGGTAATAAAGAGTTTACTCCAGAGTGCCCAGTGTGATTTACTGCTGGCTCGCCCCTGTCAGTTATTTATGCAAATCATTGTACCAATAAGTTCAGAGAGTTTGGAATGAAGCAGAGTGTTTTATTTTGCAGCTGTTGCCATCTACGATGATCCCATTTCTCCTGATTATTCTGGTAAAAAGTTGTGCTGCAGCAGTTAGCCTGGTTAAGCAAGCATAATCAAATCCAATTTAAATGGACCCTGATGATCAAACTAATGTGGACAACAGATGATTTTCCAAAACTAATCAATTTCTTCAAAGCTTGTGCTATCACTTATGCAGGGCAGAAAATCAATTTGTCTGGCCATGTTATTTTCCACTTCAGCTTTGTCTTCCCTCTTGTCAGTCTTCCCTCTTTGGCATCCTGCTAATATTTCCTGACATCATCTATTCTTTTACACCTCAGACATAGATCATTCGGAACAATATCCAGAATTGGTAGTTTTCCTTGCCTATTTCATGTACTTCTTCATGGCTCAAGGCTTTGGCTGCCAATCACAAAATGGCTACTGAGGAGCACAAAAAAGGAAGAGCATAAACAACAGGTAAAAAAAATGGATCCTCTTGTATTTTGGATGAATTTCAAATCTTATTTTCCCCAGGTCAACATCAAATTGCTGAACTCATTCATTTCCATTGGCTGACCTGTAAAAATCACAGAACCAGCATTTGACAGCACCACTATGGCACAATACATGAGTCCTCAGAATGAATCCTAAGGTGTGTGTGTTTTTTTTTTACAAGGCATCACCAACTCACCCCTAGCAAATTAAGTCTGACATTAGTGTGTATGGATATCATTATGAAAGTCATTGTTCTAGTGTTAACCAGAAGCATCATGACTAAAAAAAATGGAGCCGAGGCACTGATCCTCACATATCTTAATGTTTTTACATGAGATTAGAAGGGAGGTGGTGCTGTGGTCTAAACCACTGAGCCTCTTGGGCTTGCTGATCGGAAGGTTGGCAGTTCGAATCTGTGCGATGGGGTGAACTCCTGTTGCTCTGTCCCAGCTTCTGCCAACCTAGAAGTTTGAAAGCATGCCAGTGCCAGTAGATAAACAGGTACCACTGCGGAGGAAAGGGAAACAGCATTTCCGTGCGCTCTGGCTTTCATCATGATGCTCTGTTGTGCCAGTAGCGAATTAGTCATGCTGGCCACATGTTGTCTGTGGATAAATGCCAGCTCTCTCGGCCTGAAGCGAGATGAGCACTGCACCCCACAGATTCCTTTGACAAGACTTAACTGTGCAAGGATCCTTTACCGTTACCTTTTTACATGAGATTTCCTTCAAACTACAAAACATGTCTGTGGATCTGTGATTTGATGTGGATCCACGAAGATCTGTGCCTTGTACTCATGTTATGGCATGTGCAGAAAAGGTCATTTTGACAGTACATTCCATAGAAAACCATGTTAGTTTTAAATAGCTTGGGGATATGATGAAATGCTGCAGGATAATTCTCATCGGGTCAAGCAGTTGTCCTCCATCTCTCCTCTCTGGAAATGACCACACAGGGAAGAGTGGTACCATAATAACCCTGTGCTTCCAACTCCCAAACCATGGAGCTGGTCTAAGGGGATACTATGGTTGATTGTATCCAAAGCTGCTGAAAGGTCAAGAAGAATTAAAAGGATCGCATTTCCACTGTCTCTCTTCTCTTAAAGGCCGTAAAAGAAGCATGGTGTCCAAGGCACTCTCAAGTACTGGGCCTGGACTTGGTGCTGAAGCCAGATGGAGATGGGTCTAGATAACTCATTTACTCAAGTTTTCCTGAAGCTGAACTCCTAGCATCCTCTTAAGCACTTTGCTCAGAAAGGAAATATTAAACTGCAATCCTAACCACGTCTGCTCAGAAGTAAGTCCTGTTGAATTCAACGGGACTTGCTCCCAGGTAAGTGGCGTTAGGAAGGAAGCTTTAGTGATATTACACATGCCACATTCCCAAAATACACTTTGATGTTGTGCTTGTGCAAAAATTAGACAATAATTCAAAATCTCATAATAATATAGAACATCTGATTTATGATTTGACAAGCAAACTGAATTATGACAGCCTCAGTTCACTCATAATCAGATAGCTCTTTCAGATTTATTTATATATAATTCGATCCATAGGAATACATATGTAAAATCAGGGCTTTTTTTGGCTGGAACTTGCTGGAACTCAGTTCTGGCACGTCTCAGGTGGGCGCTATTGCCATTCTAAGAGAATGAGGTAGGCGTTCATAATAAGTTCCAGCACCTCTTTTTCTAGAAAAATAGCACTGTGTAAAACTATACCATTCTTCAACAGCAATTCAGAAAAAGTGCATAGTGCGGCACCATACCCTATACATCCCTAACAAAATACAGTAATTAAGGGTTTACTAATTGATGCTTTTGAATTATGGTGCTGGAGGAGACTCTTGAGAGTCCCATGGACTGCAAGAAGATCAAACCTCTCCATTCTTAAGGAAATCAGCCCTGAGTGCTCAGTGGAAGGACAGATCCTGAAGCTGAGGCTCCAATACTTTGGCCACCTCTTGAGAAGAGAAGACTCCCTGGAAAATACCCTGATGTTGGGAAAGATGGAGGGCACAAGGAGAAGGGGACGACAGAGGACGAGATGGTTGGATAGTGTTCTTGAAGCTACCAGCATGAGTTTGACCAAACTGCAGGAGGCAGTGGAAGACAGAAGTGCCTGGCGTACTCTGGTCCATGGGGTCACGAAGCGTCGGACATGACTAAATGACTAAACAACAACAACAAGATCTTGTACTATGCTGGTCCAATTTTTCTATAAAATTATTATATCATAGTCTGCCTTGTGAAATTTACCATATGTGTTATTTCCCTGACTTTGGCAAGCCAAGAGTAGGGAAGGAGTTTTCCCATTTTTCCTTAATCACAATTTTTACTCCTTTTAATTCCGTGGGATTTACGTCTGAATAAATTCTGCTTATGTTTATTCTACACCAAACCAGTGCTTCTGAGGGAAAAAAGTTTCTTTTTTTAAAAGGAAAATAACAAATCCAGGAATATAATTTTCAAGCAGCATCTTAAAGAAATATGAAGAAAGTCTGCTGGACACAGTTTGTAAAAATAATAAATTATATGGGGAAAATATATGTAAACAGGATAAATGTCCATCCATCAAAAAGAGGCACCATCCCTGAATTACCTGTTGTCTTTTGCTCTGTCTAGCTTCAAAAAATAAGTAAATGTGTCGAGCAAAGGAGTTCTGCTTATTAAGGCTGTGTTTTTTTATATCCTAGTATGGAATAACTGTACAGTAATTAAAACATTTTCTGCTTGAAATTCAGCAGTTAAAACTGACCAAATCCCAGGGAATCGCCTTAGAAAAGTCTGGGAAGATTAAGGGTGCCATTCGACGGGCAATTATTCTGTAGGTGCCCATTGATTTTATAAATCTTCCAAGAGCATAATAAGAACCCTTTGCACTGAGCAGCTGAAAGTTTAAACTGTGTCCTGCTTTGTGGTACTTCCATCACCTGCTCAGTTACAGTTAGACCAATACAGCAAAGAGTATTTTTATGACATTTTAAGATTTCATTTTGGAATAGTTACTTTTTTCTGTGTTTAGTATTTATTTTATTTGAAATTCAGCTAGGTTACATATCAGAGCAAAAAAAAGCTCTCCCAAGGCATCTTTGTTGTTTAGTTGTTTAGTCATGTCTGACTCTTCATGACCCCATGGGCCAGAGCACGCCAGGCACTCCTGTCTTCCACTGCCTCCCACAGTTTGGTCAGGCTCATGTTTGTAGCTTCGAGAACAAGGCATCTTACACACAGGAATAGAATTAGAGAACGTAATTTCATTAGCATAACATAGTACATAATACTTTGCTATTATTTTGTTTCCTGGTATGCTTTCAGACATCAAGAAGTATAGAAGGACCAAGAGCTTGTGGTAGGCCTAATTATAGATATTTACTTGTTCTCTTTCAGAACAATTGTTATGTACTGAAGTTCTCACCCTGGGTCAGCAGGAGGATACTGTAGATAGTTTTCACTCAGGTCCACATATGCAAATAAGGGATTGAAAGTGACGTTAAGTGATTGGATAGTTACAGAAAATGGTTACTGTTGCGTTCTAGTGGAGCTCTAGTGGAGCTGGCTGAACCCTTCAGTTCAGTTCTGTTCTGGCCTGTGAATAAACAAGAGCTGTTTGAAGAATCACTGTGTCGTCTGATATGTTCATCCACAACTTAACAGCAATAGCCAAACACCTTCTTATACATCGCTATTTTAACAAAGAATGGAGGTGGTGATACTTCCTTATAGTGTTGGTCTCTGGTGTGGATTCTCTCCTGTGTCTTAAGGTTACCCTTCTGATATAGCTTTTCTGACACCGTGCATTTAAATAGCCTGCATCCAGTGTGGATTCTCTTATGCAGAGACTGGCCTCCATGGTGTTTCAGACTACAACCCCCATCAGCCCCAGTCAGCATAGCCAATAATCAGGGCTGGTGAGTGTTATCTAGTCCAAAACATCTGAGCAGCATCATGTTAGCAATCTCTGCTGTCGTGTAAGGTCTCACTTCTCACTGAACCTTTCCCCTGGATTTGCATCATTTGTATGGCCTTCCTCTTGCACAGGGGTACCAACTTGCATAAAATATTGGGGGTTGGGGGCAGCTAAGGCCCACCCTGTATAATCAAACACATGGCAGGGCACATGCATACCATTTGAATGGCAATGTCCATCAACTTTGAGTGGTCCTGGACCCGGCAAATATTTTATTGGGGGGGGGGGAGGTGAAGGGACCTCAGCTCCTAAGGAACTGGCTCCTACGCTCCTGCAATTTCCCTTTTAAAGAGCTCTCTTACAACTGAAAATGTCCCCATGCTCTGAACATTCATATGGCTTCCCTCTTGGTCAGGATCTCTTATGTGCTCTATAAAGTGAGCTTAAATTGAAGCGTCTTCCAGAAAGGGATGTGCGTTTGTGTGTAGCCTGGCTCCCATTTGATCAAATTTACCATCTTTATTGGGAAAGTTGTTATCAGTCCTCTTCTCTAGATTCAGTACCAGCTCACTTTCTGTTGACTCATACACTACATTTCTTTCCAGTCTGTAAGGATCTTGGTAGATAATGAGATATTGTACTCTGTGTATATTAGGGGAGGAGGAGAGGAGACATAGTTGATCTGCACAGGCAGTGAGAGAAGACTTGACAATATTTATTACTTCTTACATTTTTATGTTTTATGCTATAGAAATCTTCGGCCATAAATTGTTGAAAAGGTATGAATTAGCCAATTCAATCCCTGATTATAAAAAGGGGACTATTCACTTAGCAAATGTTAAAGTTTATTGTGCCCAATTAGCATTCAGTTGGATCTGGTAAAGTGAAAAGAAATCCTTAATTGGTCTTGCACAATGGCTTTTGCTCTATCATCATTATTCCATGGATTCAACCCTGTGTCACATTCTTTTTCCTTTTGAAAGCTGTGCTGAGGTAAATTAAAAAGAGATATTTTTCCTTCCTTATCATTTTACTAGGTTAAGCAAGAGCAGTGCACAAATGGCCTCTTAAAATTCTTCACTTTGTTTGCAGGCAAAGAAATTGAGGAGAGAATTCCACAGAATTTCTCCAGAAAAAGGATAAATTCTTCAACAGTTTCTAGGGGATGAAGATCAGTAGAAACTATTGCCCCCCACTCCAGCTAGCTATCAACTGAATTGTTAGTCTGGCCACCATTTTGTATACACAAGGTCCCATGCCTAATATTGTTCTGGCGAATGTTATTGGGCCTGGGATGGGGGAGACAAAATGGTTGCCTCAATCAATCAATCAATAACAATAAAAAAAGATTTGGAGCAAGTTCTGCAAAATTGTCTGTTTCTTGTGGTGGGGAGGTCAGAGAAGAGCGGTGTAGTAAGAAAAAGCTCAGAAACTTTCTCAGAAAAATGTCTTCTGAGAATTTTTGGCTCAGCTCTCATTTCATTATTATTATTAGTGTGTGTTTCTGAGGTCCTAAACCCATTGTCCACAGAGTTTAAATGAACAGAAAACGATGTATTTCTGAGAAAACATAATTGCTTCATAATTTGCTGTGAGCCATGCGGTATTTCTCAATTTAGTGAACTTGCCTGAGGTTATCATAAAAGAAAATCGGATTTTTGTGTGCAGAGGCACATTTCAAATACAAAATACCATTTTGGCACAGCATCCTGCAGCAGGGATGAGCAACCTAAAGCCTCAAACCCCACCAGCCTCAAACAATATGGCCAGCTGTCAGGGATGATGGAAGTTGTAGTCCAGCAATATCTAGAAGGCCACAGGTTTCTCAATGCAACCTGCAAGGTGTAGAATCAGTGATTGGGAAAGACTGGGACCCAACAGTCAGTCATACTTGGTCATCATTGCCTTTTCAGCCTACATAATAATCACTGCTGGATATCTAGGCAGGTTGCTTTTAGCTGTATTTCTATTTCTGTGGGTTTTGAAAAGTCTTATAAAAAGTCTATTTTCAATAGGGGTTTGCAGAAAAATACAAAACAAGGGACAAAGCAGCTTAGATAATGCCCTAAAAATCTGAATATAAACCATTAGCAAAAACCTTTTTCAAAATTCCATTTTCTTCACCGTTGAATCAGTACTTATGTTTTAGATAAGCCATTTAGCATTATTAACTACAATGCTAATCTTGCCCCTGTGTCAAATGTCCCCAAGGGGAGAATTTGTGTGTCTGATTACAGTAATAAGAAGCTTCAACAATTGGATTTACTTGGCTAGCTGCTAATTGAACTGCTTATACCTTTCCACCATAGAGTTTGTGAATGGGATTGGAGAAAATTGGAAGCAATTCTTCTGCCCCAAAATCCCAACTTCACAGAAGGCCATTAGTTAAGTGTTAGGCTCTGCTTTTCGGTAGCTCTCACAGGATGCACTAAGCAATTTTTAAAGTATCTCAACTCCAGCAAGAAGCTGCAGAAGGCTAGATGCAAAGAAGGGCATGGCTCCTGTACAGTTGTGTAGAGGAGAGAATTTTGGCGGGTGCACTTTCACAGAATCATAGAATTCTAGAGTTGCAAGGGACCCCTGCAATGCAGGAACCCTGCTCACAGTCATCCCTGGGTGGGCTTGAACCACCAACTTTCTTTGTCATGCAGGATTAAGAAGAGCCAAAATTCCCTTATCCACAAACCTAGTAAGCGTACATGAACCCTAACTTCATTGCAATTAGTCATCCAAAGCAAAGCAGCTAACATTAACCGTTGGGCCAGCAGGGTTGTAGGTATTGCACAAATCCAAATAACAATCTGTGTTTTATTTAAATGAGTCATGTAGGTAGCTTAGTACTGCTGAATATGGAAAATCAATCCCATGTTTCAGTTACAGATAGGTAGCAGTGTTGGTCTGCCATAGTCAAAACAAAGGAAATTTTTTCCTTCCAGTAGCACCTTAAAGACCAACTAAGTTAGTTCTTGGTATGAGCTTTCGTGTGCATGCACACTTCTTCAGATACACATCTGAAGAAGTGTGCATGCACACGAAAGCTCATACCAAGAACTAACTTAGTTAATCCCATGTTTGTTTGCTTGTGTGTGATATACACACACACCTTGACCTTGGGCCAGTCGCTGCCTCTCAGCCTAACGGTCCCTGGGGATTAAATGAGGGTGGGGAGAACATGTATGCCACCTTGAGCTCTTTGGAGAAAAAAATGGGAATTTAAATGAAATAAATAAATTAATAAAGTTGCATGTTTCTCCCTGTCAGGGAATCAGGAGCAGGAGCACTAGGGAGAGAGGATTGGGAGAGCGAAGGGGAAGAATCCGAGGGCAGCGTAGGGGAGTATGACAGTGGCCCGAGAGATTCCATGAGCTTCTCCAGCGAATCAGAAGATTCCCAGAAGGGGGCGCCGATGGTCAGGGCAAGGGGGGTCCCAGGGGGGACGCACCAGAAACAAGGAGCCAGAGGGGAACCCCAAAGCAGCAGTGGAGGATCGGGACCAGTTTCCCCACCAGAGCGTAGTGGGGGGGAGGAGTCACATGTGTCAGGAGCAGTGTCTCCTCCAGAGAGGGAATCAGGGCTGACCACGCCTCCAAAGGAGGGGAGGTCAGTTGCAGCTAGCCCCCCCGATGGGGGAAGCAGTGACAGCAGCAGTGGAACGGTCAGGAGGAAAGCTGCTGGCTGGGCGCGCGCGCCAAGTTCAAATGTGCAGGCGCGCGGAACAGCAGGAGACCCGGATGGGGAACCAGCTCCTAAAGCCCGCCGGAGGGAGGGAGAAGGCTGAGGGGAATCAGCGGGAGAAGAGGCTAGAAAGGGCGGAACCCCGGCGGGCAGGCGGACCCAGAGGAGGAAGGAGCAGCGGAGAAGGTGGAGCAAGGCTAGAATCTTAAATTGGTGTCAAGGGGGAGGAGACTCAGACGGAGCATCAGTGGTCTGACACTTTAGACGTGGGGCTGCGCGCTGCGGCTCTGGAAGTGAAACTGAACTTCAATAAAGACTTTTATACTTAACAACGAAGCAGCGTTGGTCCTTTGTGAGCTGGGACCTAGGGTAGCTCTGACAGTATGCTCCGTCTCCTATAAAAACCTCGCAGTGTGAGTTGGTGCAGCGAGGGGCAAGACTTGGTGTTTTGCAAGCTCACGAAGATAGGCAAAGATGGCTACAGAGAGCCAGGTGAAAGAACTGCAAGAAGCAGTCACGGCGCTTTACGCAGAAGTAGCAGCATCCAGGAAAAGAGAAGACGAAGCAGTAGCGCTCTGCCGGGATCTGCAGGCAAGGTGGGACCGTTGGGGGAAAGAGGGGCTGCCAGGACCCAAACCGGAGGGAGTTGGCCTCGGGAAGAGGGGGGGCAGCCTAGTAGCCCACTTCGATGGGAACCTGCAGCAATACCCTAACTTCAGAGCTGACGTGGTTTACGCGCTCAATTTGCTTCGGAAGGACTTTAGAGATGAGGAAGAGAAAGTGGGCTTCATAATCACTCATTTGCAAAGATTCCGATGCATTTATCAAAGCTATGGACGCTTGCTTTAAATCTACGGTAGATGTAGATGTTGCTCGGAGGGAAATGCATGGACTACAGCAAGGGAAAGCGACGGTGAGGCAATATCACTCATGCTTTTTTGCCTTATTGAACGTGCTGGGCTGGGAGAAGGACTCTATTGCTGTCAGAGACCTGTTCTGGGAGGGGCTAAGTGGAGAGGTGAAAGATGAGCTGGCAAGAGGGGAACGACCGCAAAGTACCCAAGAAGTTGCCCAAAGAGTGTTGGCGATTGGTGTGCGCCTGGAAGGACGCCCTTGGAGCAGGGAGGAAGGACGTAAGGCAAGCAGCCCAGCCAGGACAACCCCTTTCTTTCCCAGAGAGGCGGGGCGGGCGCTGTCCATGCCTCCTTTGGGAAGGGGAGAAGAGCCGATGGAGATTGGTGGTGCCAGGGCTCAGACTGCCAGCAGAGCCCAAACACCGGGAGCAGTCAAGGCGAAGGCTCCTAGAGGGACCAGGAAGTGCTACATCTGCGACAGTGCTCAGCACATGGCCAAAGAGTGTCCCCAGAGGCTCCAGAAGCACACTGCAGCCTCAGCAACAGTAAAGGGAACAAGTCAGCAGCCGAAGCAGCCGCAGGGGGAAGAAGACGCCTGGTTGGAAACAGAGCCACTGGGGCCCAACCAGGCAAGTCAGTGAAGCAGTCCCCAGAGATTTTACAGCCCACAGACCCCCTCCCACCCAAACCAGTGGTGCAACTCACCGCATCGCTCCAGTTGCCCACTGGGCACACCATGCAAGTACCAATAACCATTGACTCTGGGAGCAACGCAGACTTTATAGGAGTGGACTTTATCAAGCAACATCGCATAGCACTCATGCCAGCCACGATGCCCCTAAACGTCGTCACGGTCGATGGCAGGAAGCTACTTGGAGGAGAGGTGGTACAGCAAACACCACCGATGGTGATGCATATTGGAAACCACCGTGAAGTCATCAGCTTCAACGTCACCCACCTGTCAGACACGCCCATAGTGTTGGGTATGAGTTGGCTGGATAGGCACAGCCCGGCATTAGCATGGTACCAGCGGCAATTGACCTTCTGCTCCTCCTACTGCGCAGAACACTGCATCCAGACCCGCCAGGAGGAGGAGGGGCAAGAGGATGAACCGCAGTTACACCTAGGCATGGTGCAAGCGGTACCCAACAAGTACAAGGAGTTTTTGGAGGTCTTCTGCGAGAGGGAAGCGGATAACCTGCCTCCCCACAGGCCTTACGACTGCAAGATTGACCTCCTGCCGGGAGCGACGCTGCCGACTGGGAAACTGTATTCCATGTCTGAAGACGAACTGCAAGAACTCAGGGAGTTCATAGATCACAACTTGAAGCGGGGGTTCATCCAAGAATCTAAAGCAGTGGGGGGCAGTCCCGTGTTTTTCGTGAAGAAGAAGGACACGCCCCAACGCAGGCTCATAGTTGATTATAGGCTCATAAATTCCAAAACAAAGCCCGCAGCATTCCCCATGCCCAAGATCGACGACCTGCTCGCGACGGTGAGGAAGGGACGGATCTTCACCAAGTTGGATCTACGAGGGGCGTACAACCTTATACGCATGCGGGAGGGCGATGAGTGGAAGACAGCCATGTTTACACCTTTAGGCACCTATGAATATCGCGTAATGCCTTTTGGTCTGCAAAATGGCTCCCATACCTTCCAAGCTTTCATGCATCACGTGTTAGCGGGACTCCTCTACAAGAAGTGCGTTTGCTTCCTGGACGACATCCTGGTCTTCTCGGAATCGCAGGAGGCTCACGAGAGGGACGTCAAGGAGGTCCTGCAGAGGCTACGGGAGCACAGACTTTACGCCAAATTAGAGAAGTGCCAGTTCGACATGACGGAGGTGGATTTCCTGGGCTACAAGCTGTCCGACAAGGGACTCGCCATGGACAGCACCAAGGTCCGCGCGGTGTTGGACTGGAAGAGCCCGCGCAATCGGAAGGAGGTCCAGAAGTTCGTCGGCTTCGCCAACTTTTATCGCAAGTTCATCAAAGGGTTCGCGAAGGAGACGGCGGCCATCACGGACACCCTCAGCTCCAAGAAGAAGAAGTTCACCTGGACGGACCAGGCGGAGCAGTCCTTTCGGAGACTCAAGCGTCTCTTCGCGTCCGAAGAACAGCTGCTACATGTAAACCCCAGCAGACCAATGAGGGTTGAGACGGACGCCTCGGACAGAGCGGTGGGGGCCGTCCTGTTGCAGCAAGATCCGCAAGGGGAATGGAGGCCGTGCGCATTCTACTCCAGGAAACTCAGCAAGGCGGAACAGAACTACACCATCTGGGACAGGGAGTTGCTGGCCATTCATGCAGCTTTCAAGGCGTGGCGGCACTTCCTCGTCGGAGCCAGACACACAGTGCAAGTCTGCACGGACCATAAGAACCTGGAGTACTGGCGCACGGCGCGGTTCCTGAACCAGAGACACATTCGCTGGGCAGAGTTCTTTGCGGATTTCGATTTCCGGATAGAATACATCCCGGGAGACAACAACGTCATGGCGGATGCACTATCCAGGAAGCCGCAGTATCTCGAGGAAGCGGCGCCGGTGGCGGCCAAGCACATTTTCGCACCGAAAGCGTGGGCGTGCGCTTCAGCTGCCGTGGACCTGGACACGGTGCGTCGAGCGCTGCAGACGGATTCGTTCGCACAATCCAAGATGGAGGAGGTGCGAAAAGGCACAGCGAAGGACGACGAGTTCCAGATACGAGACGGACTGCTCATCCGCAGAGGGGCTCTCTACGTGCCCGGAGACGACCTCCCGCGAAAGTCTTGCAACAGCTACACGACGCGCCCAGTGCTGGGCACTTCGGCAAGGACAAGACGGCGGAATTAGTAACCAGAGACTTTTGGTGGCCCAAGGTGAGGGGAGAAGTCGCGGATTACGTCTCCAGGTGTGACACCTGCTAAAGGGCCAAGCCAGTACACAGGAAGCCGGCGGGTCTACTAGAACCCCTACAGACGCCGCTCGAACCGTGGGAGAAAGTGGCCCTGGACTTTGTCACAGATCTGCCCAGCTCGCGAGGCAAAACAGCGGTGCTCGTGGTCGTAGACATGTTCACCAAGATGGCGCACTTTATTCCGTGCGCGAAGGTGGCCACAGCAGAACAGACCGCCAAGCTGTTCATAGACCACATGTTCAAAGCTCACGGCCTGCCGCGGTCCATCCTGTCCGACCGGGGTTGCCAGTTCATCTCGAGCTTCTGGCAGAAGCTGCTGGGCATCCTGAACGTCAAGATCAACTTAGCGTCGGCACGACACCCGCAGACCAACGGACAAGCGGAGAGGTTCAACGCCATCATGCAGCAGTACCTGCGATGCTACGCCAATCAACAACCCTCGACCTGGGTGGACTACCTACCGCTGGCCGAGTTTGCCTACAACAACACGAAGCACGGGTCTACAGGAGTGACACCGTTCTTCGCCAATAATGGGCGGCATCCCAGAACTTTCCCGGGGTTAGAGACGAAGGGGGAGGGGGAGCCAAGGGGAGCAGAGCACTTAGCAGCAGAGTTACAGGAGGTCCACGAGCAACTCCAAAGGCAATTGGAACTGGCGAAACACGCCTACAAAATGCAGGCAGACAAGCACAGGAGGGTCGGGGAGGACATCCGGGTGGGGGACTGGGTCTGGTTAGCAGCCCAGGCAGTGCCGGCCAGGACGCTAGCTAAGAGGAAGCTCAAGCACAAGCAGCTGGGACCTTACCAGGTCGCGGCGCAAATCAATCCAGTGGCCTTCCGGTTGACACTCCCGGAGGGCTCCAGAATGCACCCAGTCTTTCATAGGTCAGTGCTCACACCCTACAGGGAACCCCACAGGTTTCAGGCGACAGGGAACGCGCCAGACCCACTTAACGAATCTCCGAAGAGGGAGGGGTCACGGAGGGCGACGCCACTCAACGAGGTCACGGAGATTTTGGACTCGAGGTGGGGGGAAGAGGGGGTGGAATACCTCCTCGCCAGGGAAGGTACCCCAGCCAGCGCTAACAGGTGGGTACCGTGCTATGCCGTGGAGGAGCACTATCTTAAAGACGAGTTCCATGCACTCTTCCCACACAGACCTATGCCGGCAGAGTATTTCGACGACTGGCTCTTCACACCCACTCTGTCAGCCAGTACGTTCCAGGGTTTTTCATCAGCTGAAGAGACGCCGCCGGACACTAGCTCCTCGGAGGGGTCTCTCTCGGGGTTTGCCACAGACCGCTCCTATTGGTGGGACACTCAACCGGAGGTGGGGTGGCGCAGGGAGTTGCTGTGGGGACCTTTGCAAGCAGTCTCACCAGAGGTACCCGGGGGAGGGGAGGACATGGACGTGTTGGGGGAGGATCCTGGATTCGAGCACATCAGCAGAGAGATGGAAGCAGAGGAAATCGACGTCGATGAGCCCGTTGCGGTTGGGCCAGATCCAGTGGACCGGCTACACACCAGGGGGGAAGAATGGTATCCCGCACTCACACCCACTGGACTGGAGCACCCGGAACCCACACCCGAAGAGGGGGAGGGGGGAAGGGGGCTTCGAGGGGGGGATGGATGTCAGGGAATCAGGAGCAGGAGCACTAGGGAGAGAGGATTGGGAGAGCGAAGGGGAAGAATCCGAGGGCAGCGTAGGGGAGTATGACAGTGGCCCGAGAGATTCCATGAGCTTCTCCAGCGAATCAGAAGATTCCCAGAAGGGGGCGCCGATGGTCAGGGCAAGGGGGGTCCCAGGGGGGACGCACCAGAAACAAGGAGCCAGAGGGGAACCCCAAAGCAGCAGTGGAGGATCGGGACCAGTTTCCCCACCAGAGCGTAGTGGGGGGGAGGAGTCACATGTGTCAGGAGCAGTGTCTCCTCCAGAGAGGGAGTCAGGGCTGACCACGCCTCCAAAGGAGGGGAGGTCAGTTGCAGCTAGCCCCCCCGATGGGGGAAGCAGTGACAGCAGCAGTGGAACGGTCAGGAGGAAAGCTGCTGGCTGGGCGCGCGCGCCAAGTTCAAATGTGCAGGCGCGCGGAACAGCAGGAGACCCGGATGGGGAACCAGCTCCTAAAGCCCGCCGGAGGGAGGGAGAAGGCTGAGGGGAATCAGCGGGAGAAGAGGCTAGAAAGGGCGGAACCCCGGCGGGCAGGCGGACCCAGAGGAGGAAGGAGCAGCGGAGAAGGTGGAGCAAGGCTAGAATCTTAAATTGGTGTCAAGGGGGAGGAGACTCAGACGGAGCATCAGTGGTCTGACACTTTAGACGTGGGGCTGCGCGCTGCGGCTCTGGAAGTGAAACTGAACTTCAATAAAGACTTTTATACTTAACAACGAAGCAGCGTTGGTCCTTTGTGAGCTGGGACCTAGGGTAGCTCTGACACTCCCACTTTACCTAAGAGGAGCTTAGTGTGAGGCAGGCTAAGCCAAGCAATAGTGACTTAAGAGTCATTCACTCAGAAAGATGGGGCGTGTCACAACCGGCATTGAGTGATTTAATATCTCAGCTACTAAATGCAAGTTGCTCTCTGATTACACAGCTAATTGTAGTGGTGAGGGTCAGGGATGCCATGTTCCTGCCTCCCCATCCCAGCCCCCACCGCTATAAGCACTGCCTGAGGTGGCCAACTCCCTTTGGCTAATTATATGGCCATCCCTGTGTGACAACAATTCAAACACCAGAATTGAGCACACATTGTTAAATTAAAACAAACAAAAAATATTGCCAAGCAGTTCTATATGTTTCCTTTCATAGGCTCAAATGGCAGCTGCAGAAAAGAAAAACAAACAGCATTTAAAGAAAGATTTAAAAAATAAATGGATAAAATCTCAGCACTAATAATACACACATTCCAGGCTGCCTGAGATCTCTCTTGGGTGTCTGGAAACAGCTTTTAGAAGAGGCATTTATTGTATAAGGAATCCTTAAAGTGGCAATTTAGTGACCACCTCCAGTTGTTAGATTCCCATTCACCTCAAGGGGGGGGGGGGGCGTGAGTACCAGTAGTATGTCACTATCACTCATAATCTATAGCTGAAGTTCTGGGCCTGCTGGGGTCAGTGATAATGCTTCTAGTGGCTTCATCTCTTTCGCTAGAATAGTCTCTTTGGAATTACTGTAAAGCAAATGTCTGCCTATCAGCTTGGACCTTCAGGGTCTCAGCTCTCTCTTCCCTTGATGAAATTTCTGTTGAGCACCTGTAGTGCTTTAGCACTGGCATACAAATTACTAATTGGGTTCAGTACATTAACACAGTGGCAATGAATTAGCATAGGGATTACAAATGTTTAATTTTTTAAATGGATATCATTATCTATTGTGCTACCCACACTCTTGGGACTCTCACTATGTTTAGAACAAAAACATTTTCAGTATGTCTCGGTAAGTATTAGAAATGAAGGCACACACCTTAAATAGCACATAGCAAGGTGTTTTTCTTCAATCTATCCTCCAAAGTTCTTACCACATGGTCCAACAGGGTCTGAAAAGTCATACATTCCCACCCACGCTTGGAATGAAAAGAAAATTATCCACCATTGCACAGCTTATTTATGTTCCAGATCAAATGAACTGGATGTTCATGCCAATATATCTGGGGGGAACTTTTATTTACAATGAATATGTTTCGCTTTCAGATCTGCAAACATATCTTTGCTCTGAGGTCTTTCTATATGGGAAGTAAAGTACTGTCATGTTTGGAGTAGGACCTTTTGGCTAAGTATCATAAAATACTTTCCCCAAGGAAGTCTGTTAGGCTTCCTCCTTATTTAGATTCGGGATCAAACTACATTTTATGTGGCTGATCTGTGATTGAATCTCCTGTTGTTTTTATTGTTCCTTTAAAACTGCTGCACAGTTTTAAAAATTGATCAGAGAAGTGGAACTTAGATCAGGAGATGTGCAACACCCACCCTTGTCTGTTTCCCTAATTACAGCTTCAGGAAGTGGGGAAATGGATGGAGGAAGGATGAAGAAAATATTAAGTCTCAAGCAAATATCATGTCCAGCTTTGCCACTTGAGATTTTTTAACTGGTGTCACATGCTGGTGGGTGCTCTCAGAAGATAGGGTCCCAGGCTGTGTACCCATTACTGTTCACTCTGGCCCCAGTGGACTCCCACCCCTGTATTCTGAATCCATGTATGTGCAACATTATCCTTGATCCACAGGTATCCACAGGGAAGATCAGCCTGGCTCAAACTGGATATAAATACCTCCTCATTCCATTCTGTCCCTGGATAAATAATCCCCTTCCTCTGCATTTTCCATCCATTCTCCTTGTGTGGCAGAGAGTCTCTCTCTCTCTCTTTTAATTGATGTGAGCCATTTGGGAGACAATTATTGACTGGAAAGTGGGATACAAAAAAAATATAATAAATCAATAAACCATCTTGGGAAATCTTGCCTCTTCTTGGTTTTATTATTGATCTGTAAGTTGTTCTTGGAGTCCTATCTGAAGAGAGGGGTGAAACAGGTTTCAATAGCTAAAGAATAAATAAGTGCATTGATTTTATCCCCAATGCATATGCAGGAAAATAGCAGTCCATTGCAGTGAACGCATAAGCAAAACCCCATTAGGAGAAACTCTGCCAACAGCAGCAATTGCCCTCATCATCAAAGGCTGGGGTCCACCTAAACCAGCTCCTCAAATCTAACAGTTCCAGAGAAAAGGCTTGATCATTCTTTATGTAGTTCTGCCATTTAAGCTAAGCAAGTCTGGACTCAGCATTGTATTTTATGTACAGTTCTGGTACAATATGCTTAGCAGTCAAAGTGAATATCAAACTTCACAGACAACCCTTTTTAAAAAACAAAAAAATCTGCATATTTATATAAAGATGAAATCACACATAATTCAGGTTTCATTAGCTTTAATCTGAACTTCTACATGATGATGATGATGCTCATTCAGACTCAACTATTGCTTTTTAAAATATCATATACGGTATGCAACAAAACCCACTACAGAGCTCCAATTAGACATGGCTAGATGTTGGCCATGGGCTCCTTTCTAGGTGTTAAGGGATAAGGTTTTTGTGCACTAACAGGGTTGTAAGTTTGGCAGCTGGTCCATCCATTTTATTCGACCCTCTTGGCCTCTGGGTTCAGGCTCATCACTGTACCTTCTTAAATACTTGCTTACATTTGACGCCACAAGCTCTTATTTCCTGAAAAAGAAAAGTCAATACTTAAATGCTACTTCTTCAAACACTGTGTTCTTCGTAGATAAACACTGATGTCTTCCTTAGAATCGAATAGTATTCATAGTCAAACAGAAATAGCTGAATGATTACATTGGGAGTGTGTGCCCCTTTCACAAACATAAACGCTTATCTGGGGACATTTTAAAATATTTTCTCAGTATGAATGAAGATATTAGCTATCCAGATAACAAGACACTTCTTTCTACTCTTTTATATCTATGTGGCACATCCTCCCTCCTTTCTCTCATCGCACCTCAGTGGGCTGAGAAGGGCCTTTGGAAATGGCAATGTGGGCTGGGTAGGAACATAAGGGAGAGGCTTTTCATCAGGTACTGGGGTTCCAAGCTGGTTTTTAAACTTAAAATCAGCACCTCGGTCCTGGAAACAAAAGCAGAACCCAGTGCAGGCAGGCAAAGAGAAGCACAGTATGAGCAAACCAGAAGTGGATTTAGGGGAGTGCCACAATTTCGCCTGCACTTGGCACCAGAATTATGTTGTAGAATGGAAGGTGAAAGGTTGGGGGGCGCTGAATTTTGGTGCCACACAGGGTGCCATTGAAATTTGAGACCCCAAGGTCTGCCTCTGATCAAACGGCTGTTAACAATCCAGCAGCCATTTTGTGCACCAGTTGACGTTTCCAACATATACACTCCAAAGCCCTTTAGACTAAAGGAAGCATTCTGGAGGTGTTTCAAGAATCTCTTAACCTTCAACCTGAGTAGTCCCCATAGAGAATAGGATATTTGCACCTAAAAGGAGAGGTGTGGGACAGGAATTGAGATGCCTTTGATTTATTAGAAAAGATCAAACTTGTATTTTTAAAGGAGATACTTTTGGACAAAGTTAACGTTATTTTATAAGATAACACTTTAAAAAAAAAAATGACCTGGATGCTATGGGCATAATTTTCTCAGTCTAAAGAAGAACTTTTGATATCACTTCACAGAAAATATTAATCTAGTTGAGGAAAATCCATTCCTGGGGTGAGTGACCTAAAGCAGGTGAGTGATCTGAATGGAACTGGAAGAGGAAAGAAAGTGCACTTTAGATTTCAAAAAGTACCAGAAAGTGGGACAGACTGAATGGAAATGATTTAACAAATGAAAAAATACTGGCACACATTCTGTTCATTTTTTGTGTCAATGGATTTGATAAAGGAGTAAATGCAGCCAGGATGTGTGATCTCACAACAATGGGCTATCTATTGAAGAGAAAGGGACATCACAATACAGAAAAA
Organism: Podarcis filfolensis; assembly: GCF_964270895.1. Taxonomy (NCBI): domain Eukaryota; kingdom Metazoa; phylum Chordata; class Lepidosauria; order Squamata; family Lacertidae; genus Podarcis; species Podarcis filfolensis. The sequence goes on along the minus strand of NC_139608.1, from coordinate 32,986,928 downwards.
ACTCAGGAACGACTTGACAGCGGCAGAGAAATAAAGCCTAAAGTGGAATGGGAGTTAACATAAGATGTGTATGTTTTAATTAACTAAAAAATGCTGACTTGGAAAATAATCTGCCTGGAAAGAATGGTGAATAAATGCCGAAAGCTTATGGCAGATCACTTAATAGACGTTATAAAAGGATTAATTAATTAACATTTGGAATATTGTCTGAAGTTCAATAGGACCATAAAATTATTACTGAAGCATCATAGAATAATTTTTATGGTGCCTGAATGCCCTACATATTCAGAAACTCTCAAAGATACAAGCATGTGAAGATGAGATATCCAAATACATTAATAACACAACAGAAGTATTTTTTTTAAAAAAAATTGAGGAGGGGAGGAAAGATGAATGATGCTTTCAGAAGCAGGTAAGAGAAGTGATAATTTAAGCTGTCAAAAAGCATAAATAAAATACAAACAATGGTGGATTAGGATATGGCAGTTTAGAAATATCTATCACCTATCTATCTATCTATCTATCTATCTATCTATCTATCTATCATCTATCTATCTATCCCCCACTCAAACCCCTGATGTGCATAACTAGTTGAAAGTAGATGTGAATTTGGTCAGCACCTAATGCTGTAGTCCACTTATGTTTGAGTAAACTCCCTTAGCTCAAAGGGATTCATTTCTGACACACAGATAGGACTGTAACATAGTTCTCTTAGAGGTACTCTTGGAGAGTAGAGTAAGGCTTGGAAACCCAAGGATCTAAGTGGCTTGCCGGTAAATCACGTTACCAGAGACTCCACTCCCAACACACCACTCTTTCTAGTTACTGCTCCTTAACTTATGGTCTCATGAAGAAGTTACAGCCCTAGTGGTGGGAAATTATTTGCCAAGTAGACACATTATGTGACCCATGAGAGCAGCAAAATAACAAGAATGTGGAACAGTGATGGGATAAAATCAGGCCAAATCTTTATTGACTGCAGCAGACAGGGCAAGGGTTAAGCCCCATGTTGATGGAATGGATCTGCCGGGAATGGACCTCCCCAAACCTGTTCTGTGCGAGTCAGCCAGTGTTGAACCTTGCCATGGTGCAAGCCCAGCAAGCAAAGTCTCACAGGGCAACCAAGGTGCAGATTTCTACCAGGCACAAACCCCAAGCCGAGCTTGGGAGTGCCATGACGAATTATGTCCTCAGGCTACTTATGGGGACCCCCTGTACAATGTTGATCCTGCTCAATGCCATTTCTGCCCTCACACAAACAATGCTCTTTGCCTAACAAAGGAAGGCTGTAATTTCACTGAGGGAAAGGTGGGGGGAAATCCCTCAACCATGTACCAATCAAGTTGAGAGAAATATCCCTTTCCAGCCCTGTCAACCAGCGACCCAGAATTGCTCAGTGACCCAGAATTGCTCAGTGAAGGCTCTAACCCGAGGGTGGGCAGGCAGGGAGCTCTCAAGGCAAAATGGCCCTGAGTTCCAGGGGAAGCAGCCTTATTAAGGCATTCCCCTCTCCTTTGCAGCTTTTCCCCATGAGCCCACCACATACCTTGCCCTGTATTTTGCTGCAATCTATGGGTCACAGCACCGCCAGGCAAAGGTGTCCCGTGCTTATGGGGCATGGAGCGAAGCCTACAGTAGGCAAGGTAAAGTGAGACTCCCTAAGTGAGTGCAGCACCATATTACAAACAAATGGAGACACTGAAACCATTTTCCTATTCTTTATTTAGGAACCCCCTCTGCAACAGACACACCAGTTATCCCCCCCACCCCCCCACCCCCGTGTAGTGATAATGGCTGCAGATCTGGCAATGCTTTAATCAAAACAAACTACATATTTGCTTGAGGATTATCATACAGATTCTTTCAGGTATGAATTCTACAGAAAATTAGCAGAAGGAGAAATTATGTGTGGCGTTATTATCACCATACATTTTTATAACACTATAATGGCTGAACTAAACTTCCTGTTAAATGTGCCTGTGCACTGACATTTTAAAGTGTCTTATCTTTTACTTTTAAAACAACAGCTTCATGGGGGCTCAGTCAAGATTGGCACCACAGGAAAGGTCAACTCTTCACTGTGCTCCTGGTAAAAATGGTCACTGCCAGCTGTTACTGATCCTGAGTACAAAGCTGCCATTGGCCTGACCATTACAATACATTATTATCAATACCTAGTTTGCCCCTAAGGATGAGATCCTAATTTCACTTAAGTCCCATATAATTAGGAAAATGTAAATATATGGGGACAGCAGGAATAAGTGCACTAGCTCTGTGTCCTCTGTTGCAACTGTCTGAAGTGTGCGTGGACCCTGTGCACTTTATAACCCCCAAATGTGTGATATCAAAGGCTCCCTGCTTCCCTGCTACTTTCCCAGGTGACTGAGCTGCCCTCCCTAATTGCAATGCCTGCACAGAGCCTCTCTTGGAAGCACATGCCATTAGAATCAATAGGACCGGCTTCCAATTAAATATTCCTAGGATTAGAGTGCTGGCGTTGAAACTGTTGTCTCATTTTACAGATGGCGAAGAAGTTGAGAGTTATGCAATAAAGACTGCGGTGAGATTCAGAAGCATGTCTCCAAGTTCCAACCCAACTATTCTCTCTCTCATTTTACTACAGCTCGTCCTGTTGGCTTTGATGGAAATTCAAACTTGAAAGCTCCATCCATCTACAATCTCAATGGCTCATCTGGATGTTTACCAAGTTAGCATCCTAAACAAATGGTGAAGTGCATTTAGTAGGCAGTAAGTTCTCAGGGATGAGTTTGTAGCCCCCTGTGGGAAGAGGACTTTCAAGAGGGCTATAAACAAGATACTTGAAAAAGCAGCAGCAATAAACTTTATTAGGTCCTACTATCTCAGAAAGTCAGAAATAATGGTTAGAAAGGAAATAATACTTTCAAAACGGAATTGCTCTCTTTCATTTCCTAAGCTAAAAAAAATTCTAGCCTTAAAAAGAAAAGAAAATAGCTCCCTTCCTCCACTTATGACCTGTGGTTTGGGATGCAAAAATCTTCCCCAGCCACACACCGTTTTGTATCACAGAGCGAGTCAAGGGCACTTCTGTTACATGCTTTCTCTTGTGTAAATGGATCAAAGCAATTTGACGGTTAATATAAAGATTTGCTGAATTTAGAATGCTGCTATTTATGACAGGGACACGAAAGAGATTATTGCCTTAGAAGTAAATCAAACACAATGCCAATGCTTAATTACTCCAGAGTTAGCCAGCATAATGCACAAGCAAATTGCGGATTATTGCATTTAGCCATATGAACAAATAAAGACTTTGGGGAGTGGAGAGAGGTGAGGGAAATATATCTGAAACATTGCATGTCCTTACCAAGTGCATTTCGTCCCCTTCAATCCACTGGGTCCAGCCTCGGCCTTCTTTTTCTCCTTTCTGTACACAAAGAAGTTTATCTCCGTCCCACGTCACACAGGTCTAGTAAAATGCATTAAAAAAAAAACAGTATGATGGTAACTTTTAAATTCATCAGCTCAAACCCAGTTGGGGTCAATTTCCTTTAGGAAGCAAAACTCAATACCGAATGGAAGAGCAACTATTATTATTATTATTATTATTATTATTATTATTATTATTATTATTATCATTATTATTATTACAGCTTCTTCCAAAAGAAGGCAACTGCTGTTTTTCCGAATAAATCAACAATGAGGGAGATAAACTGGTGTAGCCTTCAGATTAAGTGAGAGATTCATTAAAGCCTAACTCGCTTATCCCAGCGGCACTTGCTATAGGATTTCTCCCTTAGAGTTGTTTGCAGAATAATACCTGGAGCCCAATAGAATGGGAAACATATGACCCTGAGCAGACTATAATTTAATCTATTTATATGCTTTCTATGTTGTATAGATTATTTTATTTTGCATTTTTAAAAAATCTTAGTAGAGTTGGTTAAACTATTTAAGAAGGGACCATCTATGGTTGGGGGAGATAGACTGTGGAAGGCAAGGAGGGAAAACTAGGGGAAACTGTTGGATGTTGAAATGTTAAAATCTTGAATAAACAGTTAAAAATACCCATCTATTTGGTTTTTCCAATTTCTCTGGGGTTTTTTACACAGTAGATATACTTGGGTTAAAAGAAGGGGCTTTAAAAACAATCCACAGTGAGAAAAACACATCGTAAAAGCTAAGGAACAATAAACTCCACTATAGTTCAGCTCCTGTCTGTATGCATAACCTGTCGATTTGATAGGCTGCGGAAAGGATAGACTTGGTCAACAAATGATGTGCTGCATTATAGAATCCACACAGCTTATGCTAATCGGAGCTAGTTTAACAGAAGTCAGCGGAATTACACATGCATTTAGCACAGATGTAGCCAGAAAAAAAAGTTGTGCCTGTCTAATGCCCAGTTCAAGAGCGGGAAATAACTAGATTCATTACAAGCACTTTGATCATTCCTCACTACCACGGATTCTGTTGACAAGGCACAAGCAGCTTTTCAACCAGCAGGAGGAGCCGCTGTTCAGCATTTTCAATCTTTGGCTACAAAGCCAATTGACCTTGGGAAAATGCAGCGGTTTTTATAGTTCCTTTTTACCAATCTTTCTTTCAAGTGATTTAGCATGGCTTCAGAAAGACAGAAGGCAAGGGACTTCTTAACCCAGCTTTCTCATAATCTATGATTTCCAGTAACCCATTTCCCCCCACCCCCACCATCTTTGGGAAGCATATGACTGTAGTAAGGGGTGTGTTTTTGGCTCTTTTATTAATACTGTGTCTACTTCCCCAGACAGTTCAAATAAGGCAAGCACCATGCTAAATGCAATACGATCTCCACTCGCTTCAGTAAGACTTGCATGGGGCTGTACAAACACCGGTCACATAGGAACAGCGCCTGACTGAATATTCCCCGTGTCTATCCCCACTCCCTCCCAAATGCAAGACATTGGATTCAGACCAGCCAGTCCCCAAATATATAGACAGAAATACTTATTCCTGCAACCCATGAGCTGGCTAATTAGTTCAAAAGAAAGTGGTGCGTGAAGATCTACACCAGGAACAAAGGGGAAAATAAAGATGTAGTAGACAGCATCTTAAAAAGTAGAGACATCACCTTGCCAACAATGGTCCTTATAGTAAAAGCTATGGTTTTCCCAGTAGTGATGTATGGAAGTGAAAGCTGGACCATAAAGAAGGCTGATCGCCGAAGAATTGATGCTTTTGAATTATGGTGCTGGAGGAGATTCTTGAGAGTCCCATGGACTGCAAGAAGATCAAACCTATCCATTCTGAAGGAAATCAGCCCTGAGTGCTCACTGGAAGGACAGATCGTGAAGCTGAGGCTCCAATAGTTTGCCAACCTCATGAGAAAAGAAGACTCCCTGGAAAAGACCCAGATGCTGGGAAAGATGGAGGGCACAAGGAGAAGGGGACAACAGAGGATGAGATGGTTGGATAGTGTTCTCGAAGCTACCAGCATGAGTTTGAGCAAACTGCGGGAGGCAGTAGAAGACTGAAGTGCCTGGCGTGCTCTGGTCCATGGGGTCAGGAAGAGTCGGACATGACTAAATGACTAAACAACAAAAGTAGCACCTATGAGACCAGCAGTGACTCCTATTGACCAAGAGGCCACTGCAGAAGCGGCATTGGGTGGGCACTGGGCAGATCTGGCCTCCAAGGGGTGTACTGCAGTTGTTGCTGCCACCACAGCTGCAGCAGAGGATAATTCCGTGGAGTCTAGATCTGCTGCCCCTGCGGATCTTGCTGCCTGAGGTGGTAACCTCCCATTGCCTGCCTATATTGGGTGGGCCGGCCCTGAAGGGTGAGGTGCTCCAAGTGAGAGAAGGGCTGCCCAGCCATTGGTTGGTGAACTTCCTTGGAATCAACTGTGTGGGGTGGTGATGGAAGAGGAGAGCATGCCTTGGGATTGACACACCTGAACTTCCTACTGATTCTATTTTAATGCTGCTGCTTTAATAGACTTTGACATTATTTCAATACCAATGTTTTGATTTTTAGATTTGTATTAAAACAATGTTTTAGATCTTTAGATTTGCATTATTGGTTAGTGTCTTTGGTTAGTTCCTGAAAAGGTTTTTAGTCAGCTAAATGTGGACATCTTTTTTCTTACTCTTCTGATTAATGGAGGAGACTGATCTCTGATAGGCTTAGTAGGAAAATTTAAATTAAGAGGCAGGATGCCCTCATTGTGTTAGCTGGCTATAATGTGGTTATAACACACAGTGATACCTCTAGTTGCGGACACAATCTGTTCCGGGGTGCCGTTCGCACTCTGAAAAGTCCACAACTAGAGCGGCGTTTCTGCGCATGTGCGAAGCATGTAGAATGCTTCTGTGCACGCATGTGCAGTGAAACCTGGAAGTATACACTTCCGAGTTTGCTGCATTTGCAAGCTGAAAAGACGCAACATGAACCTAACGCAACACGAGGTATGACTGTATTAGGATTTATAGAAGGTTTTAAATGGATTTGGCATACTTTTACCATCTGGCCTGAAGGAGTGGGTAGAAGGGATGGTGACCTGCTGTGACTTATTTGCAAAATGTTTTGAGAATAAAATTGCTTGCTATTATACCAGGTGCCTAGTACTTTTCCTTTACTTTGATTCTTTTGATTCATTCTTACAAATGTCTCCTCACCTCCACATTCACATTACCTCTATAAAAATAGATCTGACAACCTGAATTTCTTGAGGCAACATGTACATCCATCCTAAGTCAGATGTGTATAATATTTTAACACCACCTAAATTTCCTGCGACCTCTTTCACCAACTGCAGGAAAGTGAGGAAACATGAGTGCATTAGTTTCTTATCTTAACACTTCTACTGTAAAGTGCAACAGGAAAACACATATATTTAAGCTATTTCTATACTGGGAGTTCACGCTTCCCTCCCCAGTCCCATGGAGGAGACGTGCAATGTGCTCCTTTGTACATTACAGTAGATGCATGAAAAGAACAAGCCATTGACACCCCCTGCAATTGCAAAAGAGCCCTGGAAAGCATTGCAACATTGTAATGTTACTGAAGTTCACTAATGAATTCAGAAACATTTAAATCTCAGATTAAATATGTTTAGGGAAGGCAGTCTTCCTTTATTTTGCAATCCACATATCCTGGAGCTATGGTGTGTGTGAGAGAGTCCTACTGGAGTTTACGCATAGAAAACAAAATGCTTTGGTTACCCCATGCCCAGGAAACTTCATTATTCTTTGCTAACTAGAATGTTTTGCATGGTGGCTCCTAGCTGGAAGATGTGCATTTTCTTTAAAATGTAATTTAGTTTCATAGCTTCTAGTACTAATGCTGCTGGTTCCATTTCCAATTGTGCATGAAACATACTAAATCTTCCCTGTTGAAATTCACTCTCTTATAACAATTTAAAGAAGCATGTTTATTTTAAGTGTTTCCCAGTGGCGCTCAGCATCAACAACATAAGGGACCAGAACGCTGCCTATGGGAAAAGAACAGGCAAGGATAACTGTGCACAGCAGGCAGAGAGAATTCCCTAGAAGGCAACATGTGTTCACCCTGGAGATAACACCTGTCTTGAAAGCTGAACAACTCTCGCTGTTTCTAAACTTTGAGTGGATACACTTCTCATCCCTTAGAGTATACCACTTAGAAAACAAAACAGCTTGTTAACGAAAGACACCATGGGAGTGAAATATCAACTAGTACTTGGTGCTGCTGTCAGGATGCTAGATATAAACTCTCTGATGGAAGACAGATCTCACGACACCTTTAGCTACAGTTTCCTGATGGAATTATCTGCTGCATGGGCACTGCAGTTATCCCTGGCCAAGTGCGATTTCTTTGCCCGCTGTGGGTTTTACATTAAAACGTGTTGAAAACCAAACAGTTAAAGGCAAACTGGGGCAGTAGCAGCCATGGGAGGAACTCTGTATGTGAACACACACAACAACAACAACAACAACAACAACAACAACAACAACAACAACAACAACACAAAAGCAACAAGAATTGGCCCCAACAAATTGGTGGTATCTCAGCTCAGGTCTTCCTGGATAAAAAGGATTATTTTAGATCCATTTCCATTTGGATTCAGGCCTGTTTATGAAATTAAGACAGCTGTTGTTGTGTTGGTTCATCTATGATGAAAACTACATCTTGGAGGCTTTCAGGACCATCAGTGTGGGTATCCTTTTGGACTGGCTAGTTGCTTGGCGCTTGGAGGCACCATTATACAGTGGTGTCAGTCATTCTTGGATGGGTGCCTCCAGAAGGTGGTGATTGGGGAAGTCCTGTTAGATTCCTTGGTCATTGTCCCTCATGGCTCCATCTTGCTCCCCATGCTATTTAGCATCTATATGAAACTACTTGGTGAGGTTGTCCAGGGTTCCAGGGCTCCTTGTCACTTCGTCTTACTTTTTCCACTTTAAATATGCTGCAGGTGGTTAATTGGTTGGCTTTTAAAATCATTTAAGTTGATGCATTTTATCCCTCTTGTTGTACTGTTTTTGACAATTCTATTGTCTTTAACCTCTTTCTTACTGCTGCTAGCCACCTTGAGCACCATTTGGTAGGATATAAAGCTAACAAACAAATTTGGAAGGAGACATTACCAGAGACCTATGGTGTGTTTTGTATATGCGTATAACATTTAGGTTTATTTGCAAATATAAAGCTGAGCATAGATTAAGACACACAGCACAGCACATCCACAAGCAGCAATTTCCCTGCCCCTGCATCAGTTCTCCACAGAGAGGCATTCCTTCTCTCACAGATGCTTGCAGCTAGAGGTGAAGGAATCTGTCAGTTTCCGTTTCACATTTGCTTTGACTACTGCAATGCCCTTTACATAGGGCTTCCCTTGAATTTTGCCTGAAAGCTGGAGCTAGTGCAAAACATTACTGAATAGTTGCTGTTTGGGGCAACCTCTCACCAACATCTCCATTGAAAGGAGTGCACTGTCTGCCAATTTGCTACCGTGCTAGATTCAAGGTATTACCACTGACGTATCAAGCCCGATGCGGTTCTGCAGCAGGGTACCTAGAAACTGTCCCCCTTACATCCCATCATATTCACGTGGTGGTGGTGCCACACAACCCAGTAGGAAAGCATGCTGTGACTTGAAGTGTGCAGTTTAACTGTTTTATAGCCTGGTTCTGTACACTTCTTGCATATTCTCTGAATGTATTCCAAAGAAATACACCCCCCATAACCTGTAGGAGAAATTCAGGCTAGCTTAGCCCAGTCTGCTTTCTTTTATACAGATCTTGCATAACAAGAGAAATGTGCATATGGGTTTTCATTCAGACTTATTGAGATCCACCCCTCCACCCACTTGAAGAAAAATCAGCCACACATCTTGAGGCATTAGCTAGAAATCCCCCTAACAAAAGAAAGTTATGACCAGGAACTGCTGGCCATGCCCACATAATACATAATGTTAGGGTGCTGTGAAATAGTATGCCCTTTCTAAGCACTTAATCAGCTTAACTTAACTAATGTGACTAAACTAAGAATTTGATGGTGTAGGACTGTTTGTGCTTGATTGACTTCAGTTAAAGCTAACATTGGTTTTGACAGAGAGTCGTGCATGCTGTTACATATCTCGCCTTCCATTTTAAAACAGTATGCAGAAAAGTAACTGGAAAAAGGACACAGACAGTTCTTTTTTAAGATCAGACTGGTCAGAAATAAGCATTTTTGTGTTTTTATATTGAAAACCACCCTGTGATCCTTGGATGAAGGATATTTCAGGAAGTTTTTAATGTTTGATGCTGTATTTTGTTGGAAGCAGCCCAGAGTGGCTAGGACAATCCGGGCAGATGGGTGGGGTAAAATGAATGAATGTGATCATTCTAAAGTTTGACATGTGCCTATGCATGCACACAAAAGTATCCATTTTATGCCAAGTTTCCTTACAACCATTTCCTCAAAATGCATGCATGGAGAGGCAATGCTGGAAATGCTAAGGACAGGCTGCGTATGCTGTGCGATCTGTTAGCACATTTCCTTGCTTTCCCCACTTCTTGAATTTCAACTAAATGCCAAATCATTGCAAGTTATGAGCAGGATAGGAATGGATTGTAGTGGATTGTCTGCAACGCATATTGCTTTGGCACTCACTACAGGGAAGAAAAAGAAAGTCCACTTGTATCTCACTATTGTGGAGGAACAAATCAATTTTACGGCATGCCTGTTTGTCTCAACGGCTTGTGGGCTGCGTGTGACAAGGTCTATAATTCTATCATGAGGATGCTAAAAGATGCACCTGGGCTAGAAAGACCACATTAGCTAGTCCAGGCATGATCAAGGACCTAGATACAGACCGTGTACACGAAAAAAGGCTCACAATAATAATTTTCTGCTTCCTTTTTTTGGCATATCAGCATTCTGAGACATTCCTCCCTTTTATATTGTTTGGGTTCATCAGTGAACTGTAGCATGGTGACTCTTTTAAAAGCCTTTGGAAACATGACAGTCTGAATGAAGAATAGGTTTGAAAAAACATGTAATTGGATAAAAAAGCAGAATGCTTCAAAACACTTTTTCAGACACATTTTGCAGCCTGCTGCAGATATGGAGGGGGGGGGCTCTTTATAGTATACATGCCATACATGATTTGATCTTTAAAGCCTTAAACACTGTAGGATCTGGGGATCCTTGGTGGCACCTAAAATCACAGACTTCCCAGACATGTTCACTTGGTGCCTTCTTTGCCATTTTTTTTAAGGTGCCAGATGAAATCTACTCTGTTCTTTTAAGCTGATTTCTTTTTTAGGCTGTAATTCAGGGGTGGGAATCTGATTTGCCCAATGCATTGGATCCTTCCCTTCCCTACCCCAAATTTGACAGGTGAGTTGGGCTACCTACTTGTGAAGCATCTGATGTCCGGTGACAATAGACAGGACTTCAAAGCCCTACACAGGGCTTGCAAAGAGGGAATTTGGTTCTGCAGCCAATCCAGCCGACCTGATGTCAGATGAATGCTGTCAGATATATGGTAGGGGGCATGGTTTGGGGGCAAATGGCCTCACAAGCTCAATTTGACGGTGGAGATTCCACATCCTTGCTGTATTTCCATGCACCCTTACTTGAGTCATTAAATGCAACAGGGCTGACTTCACATTTATTTGTTGTTTTTTAAAACTGGGAATTTGCTCGCTGATCATAGTGTTTTATCTGCCTATTCATTTACTGAGTTGCATTTTTATATACTGGAAATGACTGGAGGCCATCTTCTTGATGAAAGGAGGGGTGTACCATGCTATCAATCAATAAACAACCAAGACAAGGCTTATGAGAAGATACAAATTTGATGAACTACTGCATAAAGCATGCAGTTCCAATTTGCTGAGCAGATTGCTAGGCTAGTGCTGTGCTGTCTCCCTTGGGGTATTTCAAAAAGATCTTTGCTCCCTGTGAAAGAGATCTTTTTTCTGCATCTTTTATGGGGAATAATAGAACTTTCCCCCCCCACACACAAAAAAACCCACCACCCAAAACATGAGTGTTTGTGTGTGTTGCATACTTAACAAGGTGGCCAAAGGGGTCTTTCTTTAACTTTTCCAAGTTACCACTAGTACCTATAGGGCAGAGATGTAAAAACACATAAAAATCTGTTTGCAATTTATATACAGTATGACTGAAGTACAATGTATATATGTAACTCAGCTACTTGCCCAGTGTGGTATCAATGAGAATTGTGACATATAATACTAATGATGAACTTCCCTCCAAACACAGAGTATAACTCATTCCCCCCCTTTTTATTTTAATGGTAGCAATTTGTTTTACTTGCTTTTCTGTCAATCTAATAGGAATATAATTAGTGGAATCTGTGACTCCTTTATAGAACTCCTTTGTAGGCGTAGATGCTTTTACTGCCCACTGCATGGCTGTCTCCTCTGGGCTCCTGACAGTAAGTAAATTGTCACCAGCTTATGTATGCTTGAAAGCACCAGCTTCATGCAAATTAGAATCCACAATAAATGCAAATTACAGCAGTTATGATATTGCTTTCAATGCAGGTTAACTTTTAATTTCAGCAATTAGTAGAAACAAAACAAAGCTGCTGTCTAGATCATGTGTATTCCCCTTAGTGCAATTTGAGTAGGCCAGTAAGCTAAAGCCATATTGACTTAAGGTCGGGAATATGGATGTCTGCAGCTTACCGAAGTATTCATCAAAATAATTGTTTTATCAGAAAACAATGTATTTTTGCCTTATGATCTACATGAAAGAGCTTTGGAAACATTTATTTATAGAGCATCAATGCCGTACTTGCAGGTTAAGTACCACACCTGATCTATTTGACTGCTTAAAATATTGCACTTCTGGCTGAAAGACAACAATATGGAACAAAACAGTATGTCTTCCTCAGTAACAAAAGGCTACTCCCCTTAGCAGGTTTCATTTTGTACCATCCAAGCTTCTATCAAAAACCTGTTATAGGTTTCCCTTCCCATAGGGAAGTGCTGTATCTTTTTGAGCGTTTCTTCTTAGCAACATCCCCTAATAGCATCTTGATTTCATAATGAAGCCAATCTGTTTATCCGATTTCATATACAATTGTCAATGTTTGTGTTCCATTTCTGGACTGTTTGATGCAAAATTCTGCACCTCGCTAAAACTACTTTCCTAGGTTTGCCCTCGTATTACAATATATAATGGGTCCAAGAGACACCAAAAGGTTTATCATCTTTCTATGATTGAGATGGTTCACTACAATGACATTATTTACTACCATCATCTCTAGCCAAGCTGGATATGCATAAGTGGGAACCTAAGAATGATTACTGTATGATTTACTTATTGGGGTGCATCTCCCCATATGAACCAACCCAGACCCTGCAATCATGATCTGAGGCCCTTCTTCACAATATCTCAGAAGACACCATTTCTCCACAAGAGTTCTGGAACTTCCTTTTTCTTTTCTTTTCTTTCTTTCTTTCTTTCTTTCTTTCTTTCTTTCTTTCTTTTTGCTTTCATTCTTTCAATGTGTGTTGCTTTTAATTAAAAACATTATTGGAAATACAAGATTTGTGGAGAAGTTTGGTTTTCTGAGAAGTTGCTGCATTAATCCTGAAGCAGCAGCTGGGAGTATGAATGGCTCTCCCCCTTAATGAGGGAGCCCAGTCCTACTGGGCAGCTTGCCCAGCACCACCAGATCTCTGCCCCCTTTTCCATCCCATGAGGGAACTCTCATAGGAGGTACCAGACCAGAGTTGAACAGAGATGGTGGTGAAGCCCAGAAGCAGATGCTTGGGTTTGCCCCATTGATCCTCCAAAGCTCTGCTGCTCAGTGAGCAAGTGAGAGAGACACAAGGAGAGCTTTGGCATCTTGTGCATGCTTTGCGTGTCTTGTTTGTCCCATGGAGATGCCATAGAGCAACACACAAATAGACAGTGTGGCTAGTCTTCTGCTTTGGGGGGGGGTAGCTAACTTGACATTAATGTAAACTCTTTGCAACACCAGAAGTAACTCAAGCCCCTCTCCAAAGAAGGAAACCCAAACCCAGCCCTGCACCTCCAATCCATAGCCTCTGGAATGGGAACAATTTCATTTCTTGTTTCTGATTATCTCTGGCTGATCCTCATCTGGGTAAACTGGCTCCTCCTGGAGCTTCCAGATCTCTGAGGGAAGGTCCCTCAGTTTCTCCAGTGGAAAGCAGTGGACAGAGGTGTCGTTAAATATGTCCAAGTACTGAGGGAGAGAAGGATGGGCTTCTTCATCTGTTGCTATTGAAAACTTTGCAATGTAACTGTAGTCCTTTTGGAATATCCTGCTCAGCACCTGTCTTTAATGCCCTTGAAGCTGTCCCCTGTGATGACCAGTTGCTCCAGAGCAAGTTGTTATAGAGAGCTTTCCCGCAGTGGACCATGTAGAAGATTGTGGATGCAGCGTTTCCCCTCCTTGAGCTCCTCAAGCAGCAGCAGGAGGAAGGCCAGCTGGTATGCTTGGATGCAAGAGGAGAAGTTCCCAATGCCATAACACACATGCTGCAAGCCCTGGGCTCTGCTGCGGCTGGGCTCCTCCAGCAGCTGGGAGCTGGGCTCAAGAACTGACTCAGTTGGTGGTGTGAGCTCCAGCTTGTCAAAGACAGAGAGGACTTTCTCCACAGAAGGCCTGGTTGCCCCCTTCCTTGCTGCTGGGTGTTTGGGGAGGGATTTTAAGAGGTTCCGAGGCTTGAATCCCAGAATTCTGAGCTCTGCAGTTCTGAACACGCCTCCCACAGCCACAGACTCTGCCTTTCTGCTGCGTCATCGGGGCTCTTGGCCTGGCTCCTCTCTCCGCCGCTGGCACCTCTGCCTCCTGCTCTCACCCCAGAATGGTCCTTTTCTGAAGTGGCTCCCCATTTGTGGAATGTTCTCCCCAGAGAGGCTTGCCTGGAACCTTCATTACATACCGTATTTTTCGTCCCATAGGATGCTCCGCCCCATAGGACGCACCTAGTTTTTTGGGGGAAAATAAAGGAAAGTTTTTTCCCTTTATTTCCCCCCCAAAACCAGGTCAGGGAAACTGAACCAGGTCGAGGAACAGTGGGATGGCGGCGCTGCGCCTCCTTGCTGTCCCCCGAGCTTGTGGGGCTGGCCGATGTCTGTCCGGCATGCGGGGCGCGCCGGGCAGCAGGCTGCTGTCCGCAGCGTGGGGAGCCCTGCGGGGAACTCCTGCAGGGCTCCAACACGCTGCGGATGTCTGCCCGGCGGGCGGGGCGCTCTGCTTCAGGGTGCCCCTCGTGCCGGGCGGCAGGCTGCTATCCGCAGCGTGGGGAGCCCTGCAGGGAGCTCCCGCAGGGCTCCAACACGCTGCGGATGTCTGCCCAGTGCGAGGGGCGCTGTGCTTCAGGGCGCTCCTCGCGCCGGGCGGCAGGCTGCTATCCGCAGCCTGGGGAGCCCTGCGGGAACTCCCGCAGGGCTGCCTAGGCTGCGGATGTGTTCCCGAAGCCTGGAGAGCGAGAGGGGTCGGTGCGCACCGACCCCTCTCGCTCTCCAAGCTTCAGCGAAAGCCTGCATTCGCCCCATAGGACGCACACACATTTCCCCTTCATTTTTGGAGGGGGGAAGTGCGTCCTATAGGGCGAAAAATACGGTATTTTTAGGAGCAAGGTGAAAAAGTTTCTCTATAACCTGAACATCCTATGGCATTTTAAATATGCTTATGGGAGGGAGTTATTGGTTTATCTTATTATGTATTCTCATTTTCTATTTTTATGTTGTGAGCCACGCTGTTATCTTCAGATGATGTGAAGGAAGATATACAAATTTCAACAAAAACAACAATTACTACTTTCCTCTTGCCTTCCTGTAGTCATTAAACTCTGTCTAAATGTCAATTGCCATGCTACCTTTTCACAGCTAGATAAGAGGATTCCTTTTTTGTTGACATACCTGTAATATCTCTTGGTGAAATTATAGCAAGGGAAGTCTCACAAGCCGGTACAAAATCAGCTTGCTTAAAATCCTTGATCTCAGGGGCAAGTTACCTTATGGAACAGTAATTACTTTTTGTTTAGGTTCGTTTATATGCCATTCACGTATCACCTACTTTCCTTAAGCACACATCTTGATATCTGAGAAAGAGTTTAGGTTTAATAAAAGATAAATTTTACAAAAATTTAAGTTTGTGATGGATTTCTTAGTTTTATATGCTGTGAGCAGGCCTACAAAAATTCTCATCACAAGTTTACAGTTTTGCAGAATTCAAAATTGAATTTAAATGCTGTAACATCACCATTTTCATACTGGCTTCTGGTCCCAATCCTGGATGTCCCATTTTGGCGCCCATGCTCAAAGATGCACTTTTGGGGGGGGGGTCCCACACCAGGGTGCGAATTAGTTGACTCACACCAGAGTGTGGGACCAAAAAAGCTTACCTTGCCCTGCATGTTACCACTCTTCCTCCTTCCACTGTGGCGTTCCACCGACCTCCAGAAGTGTTGTCAGCTTCCAGAAGTATATTGGCTTTCTGTGGCGGGTGAAGGTGTGAGGCAGGGAGCCACTCATGGAGAGCATGAGTGAGAGGGGATGCAGCCTCCGTTGAGGCCCTGTCCCAATTTTCCTCACTCCAGTGTTGGAAGATATCCATTTGAAACAGTTAATTCTACTTTTTAACACATCCTCATTTGCTCTTAGGAAGTCAACCACTTCCTAATGCAAAACAATGTTTCGCGTCAACTACAACACTAAGCGGTTGATGGTGCTGAATGACAGAAACTGCTAAACAATAAAAACGTTGACAAATATGGAGAGAAAATTCTACAAGGCAACCTTCTGAGAAAAAAAATAAAATATCAGATGTCAGAAAAACAAAATATTCTGAGAAATTTCAGTTTATCTGTAGCCTCTTTTAGACCCTTAACCTATGAATTCCATAAAGAGATGTTGCTTTCAGTAACGAAGATTTGTCTCGATGGAGTGGCATAAATGGGCACATTTTATCTTCCAACAACAGTGTACTTGCTTTCAAATGTGCATAGAAACTGTAGCGGAAATTCAGTCTCCTATTCAACAAAAATCCAAACATAACCAAACGGTTATGTTCATAATTGCTCAAGTGTGGCTGCCCTCGTGAGTTCTCCAAAATACAGCCATGGGATTGGATGACCTGAACTGTAATACGACTGAGTTGAGTTGGTAAGAAAAGCAATTTCTTCATATATTCTATTTTCTAACATTATGGTTCATTTTTTCCCTACCTCCCTGAGCCTTATTTAGCATTTGTAACCTGAAGCAAATCTAAAGGCTCTGAAAAAGTGACGGCACAGGTCTTAAACAGTCAAAAAGTGTTTCCAGAGCAAATTGTACAATAATGTCAATGACTCATGCCCCCCCCCCAAGCAGTTCTTGAGGTAACATCCTCACTGCTGTTTATGGCAAACAAAATAAATAAAAATCAAGTCAACAGTAAAGCTTGACATCGGAGACTGCATTCTTTCAACACAGCTATTGATTTGCCTTAATTTAATAACATCCTCTATCTTTGAAGGGTCAGAGAAAGTAACAGCGATAAAACAAAATACGAAAATGCAACGTCAGAATTAAAATACCCTCATGGCTGTTAAAAGTCAGGCAAATATGAATGTATTGCAGCACTTTTGGGTAATGTTCAGGTTCAGACTCTGGTGAATCTCCAAGGGAAAGGAGAACTGTTAGCATTGAAAGGAAACAACATTTTTTTATTTAAAAATCCCCATATGGCCAAT
This sequence comes from Podarcis filfolensis, assembly GCF_964270895.1. NCBI lineage: Eukaryota > Metazoa > Chordata > Lepidosauria > Squamata > Lacertidae > Podarcis > Podarcis filfolensis. Next base: position 32,969,757 of record NC_139608.1, on the reverse strand, counting down.
TTTATGGTTTTCTGTTCCTTGTGCCCAGGCTATTTTGCACTGGTAGAATTCCTTGTGTTCACACCCTTTACTTAGCCATAAAGTAGCCAAGTTCGCAGGTTTAATTCCTATACAGGCCACCTGCATATTCCTGTATTGCAAGGGGTTGGACTAGAGGACCCTTGGGACATCTATGGTTCTAAGTTAATTTTCCCTCTCTTTTTTTTATCTTTTCACCATCATCACAGGCACGCTGCTCTATAACCCACTAATTATACCTGTAGTAGAAGTCTGGTGGGTATGTGTTGCTTTATCACATTAGATGCTGTGGCATAAATTCTAGCACCCAGAAATACTTCTGTACTCCCTACGGATTGCCAAAACTTTCTGCACAACTTTAATAGGTCAATTAAATGCAGCCACTTGGAAAACACAAGTGTGGGGGATATGCCACATGGCTCCCTATTTACACAAGTTGCTCTGTATGCACTTCATGCACGGGTTTGTAAACTGCATATAAGGAGGGGTCCAGATAGGGAAGGCGCATAACACTTTATACGCGCTAATTCCACCAGCTAGGATTGCCAGCAATATATCTGCTTGCTGTATTTTCCAATAAGCTTGGGAAACAAGGCTAAATTGTTGCCACATCAAGTCACAGACTTGAGCTTGAAAATAACTTGTTCTTTAAATGAGGGAAGAAAGCAGTGGAGAAGCTAAACTTCAGCCATTGATAAAGGATCGATACACAGGGGTGGGTGGGAAGGCAGAAATCCCATTGTATGGTGAAGCAGATAATTAATTATAAGACAAATGCATCATATAAAATTGTACGCTAGGCTGAGCAGTTCATGTGCGTCTCAAATTAGCCATTCTATTGAATGCCGTTTTCCTTTACTCTTTATCCTTTGCATAAATTGCTTTTCCTTATTGTAATGAAAGAGTTGAGGCATTTTTTAAAACATGGATTGCTTACTGTGCAGCCTTGAGAGGAATAAAGAGCCAGATTATAGTGCTTAGCTGGTGTGAGCAAGGGCAGGGATCAATTTTTAAGCCCATTGTCATTTAATTTATTTGTAATGGTTCATGATTTACCCAGCACATGTATTAGTGCCTACACAAAAATGGCATTATTATTTATACATATTTAAAATCCATCCACTTCTCATTAAAGGCAGGAAGGAAGCAACAGCTTTGTGTACCAAGTTTTCAAGCAATTTATTCTCTTTTCACAGTTTTCAGCGATTCAAGATTAAATTAATCCAGTCACTGTACAAGCCAAAACAGCTTTGGGTCTCATTTTTAGTTGACACACCACAATAGGCATTAAGCCCAGAGGCCTCATCAATTCAGGGGAAGAGCTGCTCTTCAACTCAATTTAATATTTCTACACCATCCTTCATTGTATAAACCAGGAGAGTATTTGTGGCTCAAATCAGTCATCTCATGTCCTCATTCTGGAATCTAGCATAGAACATTTCCCAGGATTATGTGTTTAGGTCCCCCAGAGCTCTTTTCAAGTACAAAACAGGATTGGGATATGCTCTTGTAACTCCAGGCTAGAGAATTTAGGCCTTGTGCCTGTGCTTGTAGACACAGAAAAGCACAACAGCCTCCCTGAGGTAAATTCTAATGGAGGAAACTGCCCATGCTCATAGACCAAAACAACAGCCCCATCCTTGGAAACAGGTTTTTATTTCCCTGACTGACACAGCCCCATCCTGAAGAGCTAGCTTCTAATGATTAAAAACAAGAGGCAAAAGTAAGAAGATGTGTCAAGACACTAAAGGAGTTTAAATGAGAAGCTCTGAACTAGAACAGTACCAAAGTTTTGTTCATTATCATTTCAGCAGACATCAGGAATTGCTGAGGGCATCAGAACTTTAAACAGCTATTGCTTCACCATGAAGGGTAAGGAACTGGTTTCCTGACATCTGCGACATCATGATCACAATCTCATTGCCATATAGAAGGAGGCTGACTGGCTTAGAGGGGCAATGTGACAGGGTAGAGAGGAACAAGGAAAAGGAAAGTCATTCCTCAAATGCCTTCCTGTCTCAGGCTTAGTGGATTTTGCCTTCAGCAATAAGGAGTATGGAACTTGTGCATTAAAAAAGTTCATACCCCATTTCCACTTACTTTTACAAGAAACCAATATTCACAACACTGATAGAAGAAAATATGAGCTTTACTCCTTTTTGGAAAGAAGTTTGCCCATATCAAGCTGGTAGACAAGTGAAACAAAAAAATCTGGTTTTGTGTAAATGGACATAAAGGTTTTAAAAACCCCCAACCCTCAAAGCCACAGAATTAAGGTGCAGGAGACCCAGAGGAAAATGTGATTCACTCCCAAGTCTATTGGTAAGGCACCTGCCAGAGACATTTTGGACTGCCTAATGCTTTCTTTAAAAACTTCCAGAGGAGATTCCATCATTTATCTATGCAGCTTATTCCAGTGCTGATTAGATGAACTGCCGTAATAGGATATTGTTCTTAATGGATAGAGGAAAAGCATTTTCAGCATGATAGTCATTTTCAGCTTCAAAAAAGACTTCTGTTTTCCATCAACCAAAGCCATTGCTTTGCCTAGTCTAACTCCAGGCTCTTTCATTCACCAGCTTCTGCTATACCATACTGTGCTAGTAAGATACTGAGTGGGCATTTTCAAACTGTACATTTAAGTCCTATGTTTATTGTTGCAGTCACTTAGAAATAACCTTAACATAGTCAGGATACTAGGGACGCGGGTGGTGCTGAGAGCCACAGAGCCTAGGACTTGCTGATCAGAAGGTCGGCAGTTCGACCTCCTGTTGCTCGGTCCCAGCTCCTGCCAACCTAGTAGTTCGAAAGCATGTCAAAGTGCAAGCAGATAAATAGGTACCGCTCTGGCGGGAAGGTAAACAGTGTTTCCATGCGCTGCTCTGGTTCGCCAGAAGCGGCTTAGTCATGCTGGCCACATGACCCGGAAGCTGTACGCCGGCTCCCTCGGCCAATAAAGCAAGATGAGCGCCACAACCCCAGAGTCGGCCACGACTAGACCTAATGGTCAGGGGTCCCTTTACCTTAGTCAGGATACTAAAACAGGTGGGGGAGGGGGACTCATGAAGACCTGTTGGATCAGGCCAATGGCCCATCTAGTCTAGCATCCTGTTCTCACAGTGGCCAACCAGATGCCTTTGCGAAACCCACAAGCAGGATTTGAGCATAAGAGCACTCTTCTCTCCTGCAGTTTCCAGCAACTAGTATTCAGAATCATCACCGCCTTTGACTGTGGAGGCAGAGCATGGCCACCACAATTAGTAGCCTTTACCTCCATGCTGTTATCTAATCCTCTTTCAAATCCATGAGGTTTCAGAGGCTGACAACCATGCTTACATGTTAATAAATTGAACAATAAAGGCTAACTCTAACACAACAGCTTCCGTTCTGAGTTTACTAAAGCCAGCTGATTATATATATTGTTCCAGTCACCAGCCCTACAAGATCCTCAAGGTTGCAGACTCTAAGCTTGGAGCTCTCCAGGCAAAAGTGGCTTTATACTGGTACATGGTGTCCACCAGGAAGCAGTTTTCGGTGACATCCACATGGGGTCTATAACCTATGAACTCCTTACTGAGGTGGTTCCCTCAAAAAGAAAATAAAGAAAACAAGAGCAGTACTCTTCTCCAGAATGGGACTTGCTTCTTCCAAGACAGAAAGAGCATTTAGTTATGCTTGCTGATGTAGAACAGATTAGCAATGACTAATTCCTCTTACTCAATGCTGTAACACCGTGCGCAAGGCTGTGGCTACATACTTGTAATAAGCTTCTTGCTTTATGCAACATCACAACAGGCTGCGGTTTTGATCCCAGGCCCATGGAATTCATAAAGAAGTCTACCAAGGATGCAGGTGAGGGCACAGAAAAAGAAAAACAGGTGGGTAGCTGAGCATGGAAGCTGTTGCAGTGATTGCATTGTTTACCTTGCATGATCTGCTGTTACCTCTCACTTTCTGTAAGCAGCTTGTCCAGCTTTCACGAGAAAAAAAGCATGTCTTTTGACTGGCATTAGGGTTTGTGTAACAGCACTGCTGATCAAATGCCAAGAGACTGAGCCAGGGTTTTAGGTGCCTGTACTGTACCATCGTGTTAACATATTTATATTGATCCTCCGTGACTACTCTCGTATCTTAAGAGCCTGCAGACACCATTTTAATGGGTAAGGTTGATGTCGGGTGAATGGATACACACCAACCATCATCACCACAGTTGTAAACTTTCTTTTTCATTCAACTTAAAAGCATTACTCTGTTAAGAGATGAATTTATTCTTTAAAAGAAATTAGAATTTTAAACCATACTTTAACCCAAACCCTCTTGAAGAAGGAGGGAAGCATTCAAGTAAGCAACCACTAGCCCTTAACTCAGATGACACATATGGGGCATTTTACTGAACGATAAAAAACATGTTCACATGAAGAGGTAACTGGGAATTAAAATTGCTTGGTTTAACTGGTTAATCAATCCTTCTTATCAGTTAGAAGCCAGGTTCATGGTTCATGCTTCCTCCACACCATTGTTCGCAATGTCTAACAGTGTGCGGATGGCTGAGACGTGGTTTCTGATGGCTATGGGAAATTTCTCCACATTAGCACACAGGCTAACCCTGCATGCATCAGTATCCCCTTAAGCAACTGTATATAGCACAGGTGGGTTTCCTGCAGCCTCCAATCTCATTTTATGCACCCACCGACTACTACTAAAGCTGCCCTGTTCTTCCACCCCATCCAGGTTCCTTCCCTCCTGTTAATTTACACTTTATTTCACACCACTGCTGTTAGAAGTACCTCCCCCCACCCTTTCTATGTGGTTTCAAAATAACTGGAATGGGCGGTATTGTATTTAACAAAATAAATGGCTTTTTGAAAACATTCTTGGCTTGGAAAAAGAAGGCCCTCCCGCATAGTTGCCCGAAGACGAATTGGAAGGCTTCTGTGCGCTCTTGCTCTGTGTATAGTGCATTATGGTCAGAAATAAATTACTTTCACTTGTTTTCCAGAAAAGTAGCTGTATCTGTTGTACTTCTTTTTTAAAAAACCACCTCTATATTTAATTGAGAATAACCCCATCAGTCCCAGTGGGGTTGATTTCTGATTAGACCTGCATAAAAGGGGGAATTTAATCTGAAATAGCCATGATAAAAATGGAGGCAGGGTGGCCTTCCAGATGTGTTAATCCAGATCATTTGTTTCTAACTCCACCCATAACTAGCTACTGGCTCTGCCCATCACCAACATGCAGCCCTCATCAGATTATTCCTGAGGGAATGTGGCCCAATGAAGGAAAAAAGGTTGACCATAACAAATCTTTTCAAGTACAGTAGATCAACAGATTTGTATAGTTGGAAGGGACCCCAAGGGTCATCTAGATCAATCCTCTGCAATACAGGAATCACAACTAAAGCATCCATGGCTGATGGCTATCCAACCTCTGCTTAAAAACATCTACCACATTTCATGGGAGTCCATTCCAATGTCAAACAGCCTGTTACCATCAGAAAGTTATTCCTGATGTTTAGTCAGAATCTCCTTTCTTGTAACTTGAATCCATTGGTTCAGGTTCTACCCTCTGGAGCAGCAAAAAGCAATAAAATCTAAGAGGGCATGAGTATGAACTAAGGGTGTTTTCCAAACGAATCCCATCCCCAAATAGCAACAATCAATCTCAAATTGTGTAATTAAAGATGATTTGGTGCTCTTATGTAACAAACCTGCCCCGCCCCCAGATCGGACTACTTGCAATAAGGAAAGTGATGGGGAAATGCACTGGAAAGTATGGAATGACAATTTGCTTGATACAACATCGTATAACCTTCCCAAAAATAAATCAGAATGAATGCTCGATAAAGAGCCAACATTTCACAAAGCTTGCAGGGGGGTTAGACAAACAAATCAGGATGGATGCTCCATAAACAGGTCATCTGGAAGCAACCAAACTTACTCAGCAGGCACAGCAACCAAGGATTTCCACTTAAAATAATAATAATAATGTAATGGCACAATGGCATGTTCCTCCTATGTGCAAACCCTTCAAGCTTCTGACCACCCTCCAAACAAAATAAATATGAATTTTTTAATCCATGATTCAGCTGGACAACCTTCATATCCAAATTCTCTTAAGTGTTAATGAGCCTCACTTCATGCTGTTTTACTCTAATGGTCTCACAAAGTCAGCCATGATATACTAAGGACTGTAACTGGAGTTTCATTTTCCCTATGCTCCCTCTATTAGTGATTAAGTTGTATTGTGGTATTTCTCTTTTTTTTTGTCATGCACATTTTCAAAATGACATTTCATGTTCAAAAAGACCAGACATTTAATTGACTTTTTTAAAAAAGTGTTGGGCTAGTTACTAACCCATATCTTCCCTTGCAAGTTCTTGCTATACTTGCTTCATGCTGATTCTGCACAGTAGCTGCATTTTCTCTTCTAATTCATCTTTCCCAAAACTGATTTCTGATTCTGGAAGCAATTAGGAGTCATGTTATTGCTTTCCTGTCTAAGGAAATGGCTGGATAATATTGTCCTCATTAAGGGCCTAGCCACACTACCATTGGATCTGTGGTGGTCATGGTAAGTGACTGAAAAGGCTGCATGTAGTGCTTTCAACTCACAGCAAACTGGTTGTATCCACCATGGGCAATATCACAGCAAACGATTCAACACACATGATGAATCAAAACCTAGGCACAGCATTATATCCATAGACTAAGAGGCATAATGTACAGGCTTTTCCTATGGTCACCCTGTGCCTTCATAGTCATGTGACTAGATCCTAAATCCCAGTAGATTGTAGTCTTGCTAATAATTCCTGTTTTGAGCTAGTGGTATATTTTCACAGAATTACTTGCACCTGGTACAATCACCACTGTTTCTTGTTTGCTACAGTCGTGTTTACTTACTATGGCCCCAACCGTGTATTTCAGAAAGCATGGTGATAAATGCTACCTGCATAGGCCCCAAGCAGCAAAGTGATATGTAGTGATATTATAATTTTGTCACACTATTATGCTACACTGCAATAGGGAGAGAGAGAGTTGGGTGTGTATCAGTGAGGCCACTAACCAAACTATTTGCTTCCATACTTTTAAATATTAGCAGGTATGAGCTGTTGCATTAGCAGAGAACAGGTCTGAGGATCCCTTGGCTTTCTGATACTGCACAGGATATGACTTTGTGTGTCAGCACTAGACATGTTTGGCAACTGTGTAGTTCAAGGAGATACCCTGGGGAATTGGCATTCATCTATGCAGATTGCATATAGGAAATTAACCAAGTCTGGAACTAGGAGGGGTGATGGTATAAGCTCAGTGCCCTTTCAAAATGAAAATGTCTGTATGTGTTGTGGGTCTACATTAAGGAGGACTAAACTGAGCACAAAGGTTATGCACCAAAGTCCAAGCAAGTGCTACTTCTGCTTTTGAGCCAGGACTCTTGATTTTATATGTGACTCTCAGTACATTTCCTCAAGTGATTCCTTAACTACCTCCCTTGTGGCAGAGCTGCAGCTCTAGGACTTCTGTTCATCAAGTAAAGGATGGATACAGCTTGGGTTTCAACCGTTCAGAGAGAAAAAGAAAGTAATGAACAAAATTAAGTGACAACCTATTTTAGCAGCTGTATCAAAGGAAAGGCCGGGTTAGTCAGTTCCAATTTGGCAGGAAGCTGTACTTTGGTGATGTGAAGCAACTGTATCCCCAGAAAACATGGGCATTAAATCTCACAGAAGACAACTTGATTTTGTTCCTGTGGTGTACATTACTTCTAATGCTTAACAAAATACCTTTAATCTTTGTTCTAAGGGAATGTGCCGCCCCCATGGAAGCAAGCCTAACCACCGCTTAGCCATCTTTTGCTTGCTGAAAAATAACGTTGCTTTTCCACAAGAGCTGCCACTGATTGGGGGAGGCGCAGAGGCTGCTCCCACTGCTTACCTATGGTTTGTGAGAGTCTTAAAATGCAGACACTGGTTATTGTACTACTAAGGGCTCCATCCCTGCTCACTTTGCTCGCCAACCCCACGTACCCCCCGGCAATTCCCAGTCCCTCACAGCTCTTTCAACCCCTTAATTCTTCTTCAGCCCCTAACCCCACACAGCACCTTCAATCCCTATCCCTTTACAGCTCCTTACACTCCCAAAGTGGTGGGTGGTGGTGCTCTGTTGCTTTCCTGGGTCCCTGTCACTTATCAAAAAGGGGAGGTGTGAAGTGTGTAGCAGACCTCTGAGTCTGCCTTCTTCCTCCTCAGTATGCAGCAGCACCCCATGGCAATGGGAAGTGACTTCTCCCTTTTGAGTGGGGGTAGGGTGGGTCGGGAATTGTGCCAGGGCTCCCAATCACCTTAATCTGACCATTCCTGCCTCTCCTTAGCTGAGTGTTTCCCAAATGAGGGCAATATGGTCCCCTGGGGCCCCCCAGGATATTTCAAGGGGTCCACAGGTGAAAGTCGCGTCAATGGGTGGGTGGGTGGGGGGACTGAGAAAGGCTAGGGGGCCGCAGAGGGGAGTGAGAAGGGGGGGAAATCATTTTTTTTTTTTAAAGTCCTGATTGGCTGGCTATCTGCTTGGCCAATCACAAGTGGGTAAGGGGATGGCCCACTAGGGCCTAACGCTGCTTTTTGCCACATGCATTTTCTTCAAGCAGTCCTGGTTTATTTCCAGAAGGAGGGGGAATTAGGATCGGGGCCTTTGAATGTTGCCAAGGGGCATGGGCCCGTCAGCAGCATTGGCCCAGCTCTGCAAGGTGTGGGGTGAAATCCACCCCCGAGCCTAGCCGAGTGGGGTCGTCTGGTGCTGCTGCTGACTTGCATCTAGTAAATTACTAATTGTCTACTCAGAAGAAAGCCGCATTGAGTTCAGCGGACCTTACTCCCAGGTAAGGACATGTGGGGCTATAGTGTTTTATCTAGGCAGCCAGGGCTCTCCCAGATGACAAGGTCCCCTGATCAGTGAGGACCACTTGCTTTTTAAAATTTCCCCATATATACAGAACCCCCTGTGCAGCTTTTGGACTATCTGTAGCTTTCCCCCTCTGTGTCAAGTAACTGGAGTCAGTGGCGTAGCGTGGGTTGTCAGCACCCGGGGCAAGGCAAGTAATTTGCGCCCCCTAACCCGTGGATTTTAGCACTCGAGCCAGGTAGGGGCAGAGAGCTGTGAGTGCAAGCGCGTCGTCCCCCCCCAGATGTTGCGCCCGGTGCGGCCGGCCCACGCTACGCCACTGACTGGAGTCAAATAAGTGTTGTTTACGTTTTATCATACATGGAAGATGGACCTCTCTTGGGAGATTCTGGATTCTCCTACCTTGGAGGTTTCTAAGCAGAGGTTGGATGGCCATCTGTCATGGATGCATTTGCCAAGTTTCCTACGTTGCAGGGGGTTGCACTAGAAAGATGGCCCTTGGGGTCCCTTGCAGCTCCATGTTTCTACGTTTTTCTGCTTCAACAATATTTTATTATGTTCCTATCATTTTATGTAATTGTATCTTGTATAAATTATAAAAAAAATTATAAATAAAACGTGTTCTGTTTACAAACAAAATATTTAAATATCTGCCTTTCTACCAGTAGGCTGGGGGGCGGCATGGGCATAGCCAGGATTTTTGTTAAGGGGGCAGGCTTTTTTAGGTTGGGGCAGAGCCTCAGATTTGTATTGATTTTTTCTTATTGGGGGGCAGCTGCCCCCCTGGCTACGTCCATGGGGGGGCACAGTCAGAAAAAGGTTGGGAAACATAGCATTAGCTTTATCTTCAGTTTATTTGACAATATGTGCCTTATTTTACTGGGAAGCAGAAGATATAATAGGTTGTCTAATCTTTAAAACTCTGCAACTGCTGTCTTTTACAGAAAATAATTCCAATACTATAGAATTTATTCATCTTTCATTGTGAAATGCTTAATGGATGAGACGAAAGTAGCTAGTTTCAGATCCCATTCATGCCAAAAATAACTCAGCTCAACACTAATGGATCTAAGGCACTCTAGATTACCAATCAAAGGGACACAATGCAGCTAATATAAGCAATGGCAAATCATATTCAGCCCTTGCTTCTATTAGTCACATTGTGTGTGGGTTCTGTACCTGGGATTTCAAACTGTTTAATGCAGTGGTTCCCAATTGGGAGTCTGCATAACCCACCTAGGGGGTCCATGGCACCATCCACATAACAAAAACCACCATAGAGATGTCAAAATGTTCATAAGTAGGGGATCAATGGATTGGATTTTGAAAAACAGGGGGTCCACAGTACTTAGCGAATTGGGAGCCACTGGTTAAAAAAATTATTAAAAGCCATTTGATTTTAATTTCTGCGTGGACTAGCCCTCCTACACAAGCTTTCGTGGTCAGTCATTCTTTGCTTTGTATAAAATGTACAGATAAGCCACTTGAAGCATGACCATCGGAATCTGCACCTTCTGGCATATCAGATGAAGACTGAACATGTACCCAGTGAAGAATTGCACCAATTGGCCGTTGCTTGACTGTTTTTAAGTGAATCCTGTTTCCTCAAATATGCCCATGCCAAGACCTTAAGAAAGAACTAAGCTTTCTCACCTAAATCTATCCTGCGTTTAACATCACTGGATTTTGAGCTCCCAGCTTTCAACTTTAACCAGCGGGATAGAGATGTGCAGAACCTATGGCATCTGAAAAGTAGAGCTGAAAGCCCTGATAAAACCAGATTCTCCAACAGACTGAACTGCAGCATCACATTAGCCCTCTTTAGATGATCAGTTACAAACATGTGAATGGGCTTTCAAGAACATTGGCTGGCCTTAAATCCTAGACACTGACACATGTCCCCATATCAATGCATGACTGGCATTAATTTGAATCAGATGAAAAAATGTTCCTGTGCCTGTGGAAGGAGCAGCACACACACAACCCCTGTTTAGAACAACATAATTTACACATTGACCAGAGTGGAAGCTGGGAAAAGAGGGAAACTGAGAGAAACCAGAAGTGATTCACCTGTTCCTATTTCCAAATGACAGATGAGGGCTATTGCTGAAACAAGCATTCTGTCTGTACATTGCATTCTTGTTTGGTAGCCAAACCTACCTAGTTGGGCAGGCAACACATGCCCCCTTTCCTTGTATTTCAAAATTCTTCCATTTTTCGTTGTCATGGGACAAAGAGGAAATTTCTGCTGTTCCAAGGCTAGAGCAGGGAGCACCTCACTATGAATGTGAGAGTCTACTGTTTTAATTTCTCTCTTTTTAAAACTGCCTCCCTCAGTCAGATAACCTTGTGCATTTTCACTTTGGGAACCTTTACTCTTTTAGCAGTATCTTGCTCTCAGAGTAAAGCAAAGGACAGCAGTCAGGCTCTGACTCAGCTAAGCAGCTTGGTATTAGCGAGACTGTGCTGCTAATTGGTATTCCTCCTTATGAGCCACACAGTATTGTTTCCTTGTCAAAAGCTAAGAGCTCACAGGGGAGAATTCTTGGTGCTGTCTACTTCTGTTAAGGATGATGCTTCTGTTTCTGGTATAAATAGCTGTTTAAAGCATGTGCTGTCTCTCTGGGCTGATTCGGAATTGTTAGCAAAAGGTGGGCAAGAGGCAGCAATTGCCTTGCTTCTGCTACTCGACACAAGACGAGTGGGATCATACTGTGCCAGCAGCACCATTTCAACAAGCAAGTCTAACAGAAACACAATAAAGCATACGTGTTGACCAAAACAGGATTGGAAACTACTTGCTTTATAAAATGAAACAGAGACACTCACCCCCCAACCGAGGATCCAATGTATATAATTCAAGTTTTATAGTGCAACCCTATGCATGCAGGACACAATTCCAACTATGTTCAATAGGACTTGCTCCCAGGAAAATGTGTGTGGGAGGACTGCAGCCTGAATAAAAGACAGTGACTTAATGTCTAGCAACACATTTATCATACGTAAAGTCTGTACTGATTCTGAGACTCTGCCTAAATATAGCTGTCAAACACAAACAGTTTCCTGGGGGGGGGGGGGGAACCACAGCAAAATGTCTGTGACCATTATGATGCAGGGTTTGGAAGCTTTTGTTTGTTTGTTTGTCATGAAACAGTTGCTGTTCTCATTCTTACCATGCATTTGCGATCATCCACCCCTGTTAAATCCTCCTCAAATTCCTTCCCTATATCAAAATCCATGATGTAGTTTTTAAAAGTGCTTAGTGTCTTAATGATCATGTGATCGCCATCTTGAATGATCTCTTTGTCCGGTTTGAGCATATTAGCTATTTTTCTCACAGCAATATTTACATCTGAAGGAAAGAAAGAGACCAGAAAAGAGTTCTGTAAAGATCAAACCTCTGGAGAAGCTTTGAAGATTTTCTTTTTTTAAAAAAATAAACTTGTAGTTCAATACAAAGTGAGGAAGTTTTAATACTTATCCCCACACAGAATGAAACGATAATCTTGTCAACATATATAGATACTTTTGCCTAAGATTTGGGCCAACCTTAACAAACTACAGTTCCTGGGATTCTTTGGGATAAGCCATGTCTAGTGTGGATGTGTGAAAGTTGCTATAAAACTCTAAAAATACATTCATCTGAAAACTATTACTTACTGCTACTATAGGTATAATATACCTGTTCAATGAGTTTCCTAATCAAATTTGTAGTTCAGGCTCTGCTACTCTTGTTCTGTCCCTAAGACTGTACACTTCCTGAGGTAAAAGGCTTGCTATAACACCAGCAATGTATGATAACTTCTGGATAATTAATTTTGATAATTCAGAAGTGTTTATTTATGATTATATACTTAACTTCTGGATTTTATTTCTTGCTCTTCCTATTGTTGAGGCACTTTTTATAAAAATATATATATAGACATGGCAATATTAATAAAGAAACTCAGTAAAACCAAAATATTTTCATACAAAAGCCATATAGAGTGAAGTGGGACAATGTTTATGTGATTGATGCTACAGAAGAATCAGATTCAGCCCAGAAGGTATGGAGCTCCGGTTGTGTAATAAATTAAATAAAATAAATAAAAGATTCTTACCTAATGCTTTCAAATACTCCTCAAAGTTGTCATTGCTGAGCATTTTCCAATAGCCATTGAAATCGGCAGGCATGGTTGGTGCTTGTGTCCTCGTCAATATCAAAGCCTTTCAACTTGTGTGTTAATTCTGCACCATACAGCTCAGAGCTTTTTGCTGAGGCCAAGTCTGAACTCTGGTTTCTTTTATCTGTTCTTCCGGCCATGCAGTTATGCTAGTCCCTTTAAGCCGATTAGCGTCGAAGTGTTACCTTTAAATCCCCCCAAATATCTGAACCTTTTAGCTTGCTAATGACAGCAGGATGGCTTGATTTAAATGGACGAGGTCATTGCCCTTCTATACCGATGGCTGTATGGCCACCGATTAGCTGAGTTTCGATTTTAACTTCTTTCCCTTCCATGCGGCTAAGAAAAGAAGATGGCTTCTCCTGATACACCAACAGCATATCTTAGTGCTGTATGTAGTGGACATACTAGGTGATTCAAGAAGCGGCAAATTATAGTCTCTGGATCGTCTGAGATCGTTGCCCTCTGTCTTCCAACCCTGTACTCCAAAGAGGTATGAAAGTTCTACCGCAAAAAAGGAACTGCATTCTGCATTGCTAAATTTTGCTAAATTTATGAAGGAATCCCTGAGCAATAGGTGTTTGGAAGCAGAACTAGATGGCTATTAGATGGCGGAAAAAGAGCCAGTCATTACTCATTGAGCCTTGTAGTATTGGACTTGCACCCCGATTTCAGTTGTCACCTAGCATCTCCAGCAGGACAGAATGTTTTATGAATCAGCTGAGATAATGCGACGTTTTTGCAGCCTGAGAAATAAGCAGTCCTTCACAGAAACCTATTAACTTCAGCGCAAGCAAGCTGGGGGTGGGGTGCATGTGTGCGCACACACACACACACACCGTGCAGTACTGCATTATTCAACAATACCTTGCTGCTTGAAAAGAATCACTTGAGACCATAAAGTCTTCTCATCACTTAGGAATACAGCAGGGAAATTTCAAACACGCTGCAGAACAAATAGTTTTCAGTGTAGCATGAGCTCAAGGTTAAATTAATTGAGTTAAGAATTCCAGGGCATTAGCTGCTGTGCCTCTGGATAAAGGCTAGCTCCTTCTCCCATGCGGCGCAAGGTTGCAGGTTGTAATAATCCAGATTCTCATATGTATTTGATGATGTTTAGTTCAGAGTCACACAGTACTTATTTCACATACCTAAAAAATCTGAAAATAACGACCCATCTTCAAACTCTCCCCATTAACATCTGGTAAGCATCCTGCTGAAAACGACGACGACCAATATGTAAGAAATTCTGAAAGCTGAGGGGTGGTGGGAGAGATCCCCAGAGAAGCCTGCTCTACTTTAAAATCTTGAGTAACAAAGCCTAAGTAATTTGTGGCGCAAGGGAAAAATCTGGCAAGAGAAAATCTGCCAGTGGCGGGTGAGTTTTAAATTTAAAACACACACAGACAGTGAGAACAGAGGAGCTGCGCCATCTCACGATAGGAGGGAAAACAACTTAATATGGGGTTGGATCTCTATGCCAGTGCCTCCCATTTATGGATTTGTGGGCCAAATACCATTAGCTGCACGAGTTTGACTTCTTTGCAATGGTGTTTGTGAATAACATAAACTTGCTTACTTGTGTTAATTTACTAGTGTGGGGCTGGAGCTTTGATGTACCAGAGTGGACGGTCCTGGAACAGATATGCAGGCCCCTAGAAGGATCACCCAGTGGAAGAGATGAACCCCTGGAGGAATGTGGCACAAAAAGCAGGACTGCCAGGAGCCAGGCTGTGTCGATTTCATGCCCTCACCTCAGGCTACAGGAGCAAGTAGAGTGGTTGCATACCTCAGAACAAAGAAGGTGGCAGTGGAAGATACAGTGTACAGAACGATTCCTGCTGCTCCCCAGAGAAGGAAGAGATGTGTGGTGGCAGCAGCTGACTCCCTATGGAGGGGGACAGAGGCAGCAGTGTGCAAAGGCATGACTCATGGTTCAGTTGTCTCTACACAAATGTACAGAGTATGGGAAACAAGCAAAAAGAACTTGAGTTCTTAATACAGGATGGCAAATATTACCTAATAGGCATTACTGAAACCTGGTGGGTCGAGACTCATGAGAGGAACGTAGAAATTGAGGGGTACAATCTGCTCAAGAGATATTGATCAAACAAAAAGGGAGGAGGAGGAGCATTATAAGTGAAGGATGTGCACAGTGAAGTAGGTTAGGCTGAGAGTGCGCAGCTGGCTAAAAATTACTGTAATAGCTCATTCCATGAACTTCACAGCTGAGCAGGAGTTTGAATTCAGGCACCCCTTGTCTAAAGTCCAACATCCTATCCATTATTATTATATTGCAAGTTCTACCTGAAAAATGGACAGAAATTGAATCGATGAAAAGTTTGCCATATGGCACCCCAGTTTTGATTTGTCCTCCTTTCAACTTCCCTTGCTTTATTTTCAGCCCCACCCCCAAGCAGGGTAAGGACAAGGGAATAATGGATGTTTGACAATCACATTGATTGTCAAGCTCTAAAAGACACAGAAGTAGGTGTGTTGAAACCAGTTTCCAGAAAAATGTACCACTTCATTTGCAAGTTATAAACATTCTTCCAAAAGTCACATGCAAAATAGGTGTTTTATGAAGCTGTATGCAAAGCAATGTTTTATATATGGTATTCTGCAACCACCAGATTATTTCAGAATGATAGCAGACCCACAAAAGAAATTCAAAGAGGGAGTGGATGTGCCCCCCCCAAAGCACCATCCCTTATCATCTCACATTGAGCAGGAAGGTTTGAATGGGAGTTTTCTACATGCAAAATGTACTTAGAATCCTGCTTGTGCAGTGTTATTGGTCACAGGAATACTGTGTAAGCGTACTCAGCCAAACATGTGAAGAAACCCCCTTCAGACAATCCTGCATCTGGGGTAGAACCAATGGAGAAAGAGACAATGGGGCTGTCTTTTTATTCTCACACACATTGTCTGAACTGCTGAGTAGGCCAGAGGAAAGAAGCATCTTTCAGAATTCTGACTTGTATTCTTCTCTCTTCGTAATGAGGTTGCTGAAGACATTTTTATAGATGATTCACTTGCGTTTGAGCAGGAAGGCAGGCTAGACTTATGTCACTGGCACAAACCACATATAGACAATGCTCCTTTGAAATATTGCCCTGAAGTAATGGAACTCACAACTGTGTCTTCTGGGTTGGCTGGTGTTAAGATGAAATATGCTGGATCCTCTCTTTTGTTAAAAGCTGGGCGGGTGTGCCCCATGGCAGAAAACTGCATTGCTGTAGTACCTGTGTCACTGCAAATCTGTTGTGCCTGACTGGAAGCAGTTGCCCTTCCATTGTGCTTAGATCCAACTCCATGACCTGCTTAACTTCTGCCTGGGGAAATTTGTAACCAAGAACTAGTCTCTGGGTTTGTCTTTTGCTTCCTCCCTCCCACACCTTTTTTCCTTTTGTGTCATGCATTTTCAATTGTAAATTCACACCTGGTCTTTGCTTATTGGATTGCAAGTTATTTCTGAACTTTGTAAGCCATTCTGGGAACCTTTTTCAGCACAACGGCAGAGTTAAAAGACCTTATATAGCTTCCACCCCCTGAATTTATTAGAAGAGCTTGTGAAACACCCATACAGATGTAAAGATGTCAGCTGCAGAAAAATATATGTTTTCTCTCTTTGCGTCTTTAGAAATACAAATGCTGCAGTGCTAAAATACAATTTACAAGAAATATTATAAGTCCATTTATGAAGTGAGGGTGGAGGAAGGCGTCATTGCAAATCCAGTGCTGGTAAGTGGGACTGCAGGCAACGGCTTGACAATTTTGCAGTAAAGACATTGAAAGCATTGTGGCATTGCGATGTGGTGAAAGGCTTACAAAAATAGTTCACAACATCCAAAAAGAAAGGAAAGAAAAGAAAAACCTCAAACAAAGTCCAGACATAGAATTATAGAATTGTAGAGTTAGAAAGGACCACAAGGGTCACTGAGTCCAATGCCCTTAAACGCAGAAATCTTTTGCCCAACATGGGGTTCAAACCCACGACCCTGAGATTAAGAGTTTCATGCTTTATTGGCTGAGCTACCAAGAAACAAAAGAAGATTGTAACATCACAACCCCACACCACACAACGCTGGAAGTAAATCTTATGGAAATCAATGGGGCTGACTTACAAGTGAATTGTTTAGGATCACGTGATATGGGAGCTTGTTTTGATTCACTGTCAATAGTGATACTTAAAATGATAAGAGGCAAGGCAGAAACCAAATGCAGCAGGCAGTCCTTGTTTTAGATTTCCAGTGCCTATAAATAGACTCCAGTGCTTGCAAGAAACATCAGGTGGAACGAGGACTCTTTTCTTCATTCATTTCAACAAGAGGAAAGACCTGGATCTACATCCCTATTAAGTGTGCAAAACTGTCCCCAACGCTGAAGGTCAGTGGGGGAGTCCCTTTGTGAACAGAGATAGGCTCATTCATCACAGCTTTTGACTGGCACAGATGGATTTTTCCGTAAAATGGATTACTCCCATATTATCACAACCAAGCTTACTTTCCTTTACAGGCATATTGTTTAGGATTCGCACTCTGAGAAGTGAGTAACTTAGGGCTCAACCACACATCTACCTGCCCTGCTGCTTTCCCCCAGGCAAACCCACTGCTTACAGCTGAACTGGAGCAAAAGTCAGTCGGGTTTTCTCTGAATTGGCATTTGCCCAGATTTAGTGCTAATAGCGGCTTTTTTGAGGGAAAGAGGTGGGGCAAAGGTAATGCTATTCGGACCCATGCCTAAAAATCATAGGAAAAGTGGAAACCCACTGAGACCCATGATTTCTAGGCACAGGATAAGCGGAAGTGAGGACAAGGCCCATATTACCATCAGTCATTAAGAGGGCTGACGACAGAACAATATCGCTTAAGAGGCTGCAGCAAATCCCCTTCATTTCTTCGTTCAGTCTCATCCGTGTATATATTGTGTTGCTTAATATAGGAAATAACAGAATCTGGAACGAGGTATTTCACACTTTGCCCTTTGCGCAAGGCGTGCCTTATGTTTGTGGCACTGATTTCATTGTGAATCCACTCCCTAACCAAGTGGATATTGTGCTGGTACCTGCTTAAAAGTGCTGACTGAGAGATAAACTGAGAAGGATCGTTGCCAATGCGGCTAATACAAACCAACCCAAATTTGCCCACTATTTCTAAAATGTGTTCTTCCTTCCAGAGGTTAGGTGTTTGAAACGTCTTCAGAACATCAGCTCCACACAGAAGTTTTAACTCAGGGACAACTGCAAGAACATAATATCATTTGCATTATTTTCTTTTGCTGAAACATCCCCTTTAGATGTACATTTATATTTGTAGTTTATACGAACACACACACTTAAAATTCAACCAGCATCCTGCTAGAATCTACTGAAGTTAAGGCTGCTTACACAATAAACCTTTAAAGCATATTCTTTCCTCCAAAGAATTCTGGGCACTGTAGTTTGCCTCTCAAAGAGTTATAACTTCCAGCAACTCTTAAGAAACCACAGTGCCCAGGATTCTTTGAAAGAATGTGCTTTAAAGGTATAGTGTGCATTTGTAAAATCCTCCCTAAAGTGTATTATTTCAAATGGCAAATGGACATCATGTGCCTTTGCCCACACAGACCCACCTGTTCCTGCAGTCTTTCTCAGAACCCCTCCTGCTTGTGCACACATTCATCCAGCAACAACCAAGAACAAAGCCTTCTCTGTTGTGCCACCAACACTTGGGAGCAGCCTCCCCACTGAAATAAGGCATACTCCAACACTGTTTCACTTCTGAGGCATGTTAGAAACACCTTTATTTTCTAGCTTCTTCACTGTCTTGTCTACCATTATTTTCTGTCTCCTTTCATCTTCTTCATAATGTAAACAAATGCAGTCTTATCAGGATCTTCCTTCAGATAAGCTTCTACAAGAACTTAATAATAATTGCTGCCCTGGCTGACTCCTTCTCACTCCAGCAATATCCTTCTTTAAAGCATATGAATGCAGTTCTCCAGAAAACGAGTGAACCTTTAAGCCCACTTATTATACATCTTAATTTGCTTTTCAAATAAGCATATGCACACTAAGGAAGATCTCCACAATAACAAAATACAGGTTACTTATTATTACTATTAATAATTTTATTTTGAAATTTTGGAGCAATCACTCTGTTCAAGCTTTAAGGACTGATCCACATATTTCAAGAGAAGCAGCTACAAATGTGGATAGGTCCAACTTGTAATGCAAGAAGTTACAGATTCTTTGAGTTTCCTAACAGAAGTTTCCATGTAGCAATGCATGACCATCTCTGAGCTCATGCTGAAGGTGGTCAATAATTTATCAGTTTTGGAAATGAACACACATTAAGACCTGAAGGACACTGGCTCTACCACCTTCCCATGCCCAAATAGGTACAGATACCCTTGGGAAGGGCAGAGACAGAGGTGGCGGCTTCAGGAGCTCCAGTAGGAAAAAAATGATGTTATGCACACCACTCCCACTGGATTGCACAATCCTTCCCATTTGTAAGCACCCTTGATTAAATTATTTGAAAGAATGGGAAACTCACAGAGTTTCCAGCAAATATTCAGAGGTACATACATGCAAATATGCATTCATTCATTCATTCACTCACTCACTATCTCACTCACTGCACCACACAGTTACACATAAGACTCAGCTTTACAACTGCAAATAAAACGTTTTAAATGTGTTGTAAAGTGCAATATACAAATGTGACACTAGATGGTGACAGTGAGGTATGCCAAATTCAATGTATTTTTCAAAGCATTTTTTAAAAAAGGATTTTCACAGTGTTTTTTTTATATGTGTGTAGAATCCACCAGTTTCCTTCTCTTGTGTTGATGCTTTAGTTGATACTTTAGTTATGACAAACCATTATTTCCTCAGTGATTGTACAGAGAAAAAGATTGTGGTTCCCATGTACATATGGGGGCAGCCAACTTTCCCACCAACACATATAGTGTGCCTTGTAGCCTTACAGGGGTAATGTACAAAAAAAGGAGGCTGTCCCTGTTCCACGGGAATTGCAAGTGGGAAGGGAGCTGTTGAAATGAGGTCCTCCTTGTGAGATTCTTACAGGCATCTAGTTGGAAACGGATGCTAGACTAGACTGATTCAGCAGGGGTTACACCCACACCAATTTAGATAGATAGATGATAGATGATGGATAGATAGATAGATAGATAGATAGATGATAGATAGATAGATAGATAGATAGATAGATAGATAGATGGGTGGATGATAGGATGTGTGTGTGTTTGGAAAAATCCAAACTATAAAGCATATTCTGAAGCTTGGGGTAGAGATTTATCTAGCAGGTTCCCTCTGAATAAAGATACAAGCAACCCTCTTTGACAACCAACATCAAATGCCAACATGGTCAAGCAACATACAACACACTATCATCCATCACTCCTGACATTAAAATGTCTATTTTTAAAAATTGTGAGAACAGCGTTAAGGCTCTCTCTTCAGAAAGGCATCAACTCTTGAAACCAGAATTGAACAACTAAATGGCTTTTTAAAGAAGGTTGCTGATAGAATCAAGTCTAGAGGGACGAAAAACAGGAATATAACTTCCTTGGACTTTTGAGGGCTACTGTTAAATAATGATCTTGCAGTTTCACAACTGATAATGGTTTTTCTAAACTGCAATTCCAGTAAGAGTGATTCAGTTTCTGTAGCATACTTGAACCTTTTTTTATTTTTGGTAAGGTTCTGAATGGAATATCTGAATCAATACTGGTAGCAAAAAAGTTATTATAATACTCCATAATACCCTGCCAGAAAGGAAAACCGAGTTAGCTAAAGGAGAAACTGTCATCAGCACAAACAAAGCACCTAGCTTTAACAGCCTGCAAGATCTCATTAAGAGACAAAACTCTCAAACCAAAACAGGTAGGAAACCAACCAGGTTATCTGCCCAAGTTCAATTTGAAATGAAATAAAGATCAAGGGTCTCTTATAAAAAGACTACTCTGTATGTGATGCTAAACTCAGTGACCCTTATCGGAGATGTGAAGACCTACTAAAATAAGTTACACAGAAGCAGAAAGCGTTTTAAACTGATAGCAGCCCTTGTAAATATCTCAGAGGACCTTTCAAAAGGAAATAGCAAATAACTGAGATGTTCTCAAAAATGGCAGGCTGCTGTTATACTAACAAGAAAGTAGAGATGTCAGAGAAGCCAGGCTCATTGAGAACTCATTAAAGTCCATCTCAAAGGAGATGCAAGCTTTACAAGGGTCTGAGTTCTTCTCCAGCTCAGATTGAAATCCAAGCTGGAGAAGAATTATAATATTTCCTGGTTGACAAATGTTTTGCAGTCACGAGAGTATTCTCTCTTAGCTGAGCTGAAGAAAGCTTCTGTACGCCACAGATCATTCAACCCACCCCCTGGAAACTCCTTTAAGGAGTCTTGAAGGATGGGCTTTTTTTGGCAGCCAGACATTGCACAACCTGCTGGATGTTGTCCTTTCAATGTACGCTGCCGGAGTAAAAACTAAGGTGTGGAAGCTTATTTCCCATGAGTGCTCCATCTGCACCCCCACTATTTACCTTGTAGTCTCTTTCCTTCCCTCTGTTTAATGTAATGGCATGACATTGAATAGAGGGTGATTTAAGGAGCCAAAATGGGAATTGTTTTTCTTTGTTGCATACAGTAAGGGAAAAAAGTATTTGATCCCCTGCTAAATTTGCCCGTTTGCCCTCTGATGAAGAAATGACCAGTCCATAATTTTAATGGAACGTTTATTGTAGCTGTGAGAGACAGAATAACAGGAAAACCCCCAGAAACCCAGAAGACAAAAGTCATAGATTGATGTGCATTATAATGAGTGAAATAAGTATTTGATCCCTTTGCAAAAGATGACTTAGTACTTGGTGGCAAAACCTTGTCGGCAATTACGGAGGTCAGACGTTTCTTGTAGGTGGCCACCAGGTTTGCACACATCTCAGGAGGTATTTTGTCCCACTCCTCTTTTGCAGATCCTCTTCAAGTCAGTAAGATTTCGAGGCTGATGTGTAGCTACTCGAACCTTCAGCTCCCTCCAAAGATTTTCAATGGGATTAAGGTCTGGAGACTGGCTAGGCCACTCCAGGACCTTAATGTGCTTCTTCTTGAGCAACTCCTTTGTCGCCTTGGCCGTGTGTTTTGGGTCATTGTCATGCTGGAATACACATCCTCGACCCATTTTCAATGCCGTGGCTGAGGGAAGGAGGTGCTCACCCAAGATTTGATGACACATGGTCCCGTCCATCGTCCCTTCGACGCGGTGAAGGTGTCCTGTCCCCTTAGCAGAAAAACACCCCCAAAGCATAATATGTCCCCTTCATGTTTGATGGTGGGGGTGGTGTTCTTGGGGTCATAGGCAGTATTCCTCTTCCTCCAAACATGGCGAGTTGAGTTGATGCCAAAGAGCTCAATTTTGGTCTCATCTGACCACAACACTTTCACCCAGTTCTCCTCTGGGTCATTCAGATGTGCATTGGCAAACTGCAGACGGGCCTGTACATGTGGTATCTTGAGCAAGGGGACCTTGCGGGTTCTGCAAGATCTCAGTCCTTCACGACGTAGTGTGTTACCAACTGTTTTCATGGTGACTATGGTCCCAGCTGCCTTGAGATCATTGACAAGTTCACCCCGTGTAGTTCTGGGCTGCTTCATCACCGTTCTCCTGATCATTGCAGCTCCACGAGATGAGATCTTGCATGGAGCCCCAGACCGAGGGAGGTTGACAGTTATTTTGTGTTTCTTCCATTTGTGTATTGTTGCACCACCTGTTGTCACCTTCTCACCAAGCTGCTTGGCAATAGTCTTGTAGCCCAGTCCAGCCTTGTGCAGGTCTATAATCTTGTCCCTGACATCCTTGGACAGCTCTTTGATCTTGGTCATGGTGGCTAGTCTGGAATCTGCTAGATTGATTGCTTCTTGACAGGTGTCTTTTGTATAGGTACTGTAACGAGCTAGGATTACAGGTAAGACCTCTCCCTTATAGCAGGTGCTTCTAATCTCAGCTCGTTACATACAGTGAAGATACCAGGTAGCCTGACATCTGGCTGGTTGATAGAGGATCAAATACTTATTTCACTCATTATAATCAATCTCTGACTTTTGTCTTCTGGGTTTCTGGGTGTTTTCCTGTTGTTATTGTGTCTCTCACAGCTACAATAAATGTACCTTTAAAATTATGGACTGGTCATTTCTTCATCAGAGGGCAAACGGGTAAATTTAGCAGGGGATCAAATACTTTCCCCCCTCACTGTAGTTAGTATTGTTATTGTTAGTATTGGTCAGAATAGACCCACTGAAATTGATGGAGGCTAACTTAGGTTATTGATTTTAATGGGTCTACTCTATGTAGAACCTTGCTGAATGCAAGCCTAAGAATAAAAAATGATCAGAGATCTTCCAAAATTTGTTTCTTGAGCTAAATCTCTGCATGCTCAGCGGAGCTTGCCTTTCTCTACAAAAAGTTCTTCCTTAAGTTTTGTTTTGTTTTTTTAAAGCAAGCGTAGAAAATATAATTTAGAAATAGGTAAGTAATAGGGGTGTTGCAGATGCTGGGTTGGATCCAGGACTCCCTCCATTTGTTGAAGGGACTTCCTCATGTTAGAGGAAAGTCAGCATAATTCATGGTTGTGGAATAACCTCCCCTCCAAGGTGAGTCTTGCACCATCGTTGTAGGCTTTTTGACAACTGGTTGAATGGATGCCCTTCCATTATCCTGCATTGCTTTTCTATACTTCTATTAACTTTGCTGTTGGTTAGTTTTGTGTTTTTATTTTACGATTTTTAATAATAATTTGTACTGGGACTATTTGGAGAAGGGCAGGCTGCAAATACAAATCATATATCTATATGTATATGACCCTGGCCTATGATCCACGGGACAACTGGGATAACAGTAGTTACTAACACATTGTGCAAGGTACATATGGAAATTTTTAGCATCAGGCAAGCCTGTCAACAGCATGGGAGGGATTAAACCTAGCTTGGGAGAGATAAGCTAAAATCATTCACTGCTTGCAGGTGGTTGAAGAACATCTGTTGGGGTCTTGACTATGCATTACTAAATAGGAATTAAAAGCTCATTTAGGAGTACATGCAGGGAAGAGCGAGCACAACTTGGGAGGAAGAGAAAAGGGCTAGAAAGGGAGCTAATCGGGAATTAAAACAAAAAAGCATAGTTGTGGTTTTAAATTGAAATTTCGGCATCACTGGAATCCATAGCATTTTCCAGGTGTTCAGGGAGGTAGGTCATGACACAACCAACGCACATTCATTAGTGCACTGCTTCACAGGCTCTCAAACTACAATTTGAGACATTTTCTTTCATTTGTTTGTGAAACATGAATGCACACGGTGATGCAATGGCACTGCTGTGGCAGGCTCTACCTCTGTACACTGACATGTACAACTAAACACACAGAAATAAATTTCCCTCTGATTGCAAATCCTGCAAAGTTGCCAGCTGCTTGGAGAGAGCTCCCCACATGCTGTATGTGCAATGGATGCGAGGGAAATCTTGAAGCATGCTAACGAACCACAGGTAGTTGGTAGGGCAGAACCAGCCACCATGATACCAGCATTTCCTTTGTCCACACCTGGGAAGCTGCATCAGATACATCTCCCACAGCGTTAGTTTTCCAACTTTTGACCTCTGGCTCCAACCACAAGCATAAATAAATGCACTATTTTCCTACTTAGGCATGGGCATTAATCTGACAAAGGTGGAAGGCATTATCATGTACACAAGGAACACTACCGAAAGCAGTAACAAACCTGTGAGTGATGAAGCAAACGATGCTCCGGCAGCCTTTTCTATGGGCCAATTGTTTTCTCCGGGCAGTTCCTTGATATGGTGTGATTTAAGCAGTTCTTTGTAATGGTGCCTGTGTTAAAATAAAAGGCTCTGTGTAAGGTAATCCTCTCAGAGATACACAAAGCGATTATCTTGCACTTTCAGTTTCTAAAACTCAATCGGCTTTTGTGTACTTCAGGGCTTAATTAGATGGCTGGAGAACTTGCCATATTAATTCTGTGCATTGCAAGATTTGTGTCAATGGCGGCTCACATTCTTGTCCTAACTTGAACATCTTCGATTGACCATTATTTCTTTTTAATGTTGCTTTTACTCCTCTAGGAGATATAACGCATGTAAAACGGTATCTTTTGTTGGACTTCAGCTTTATAACACACAATAAAATGTAATAAAGATTTCAGGCATTTACAGAATAAGCTGCAAAATGGTCACATAAAAAAAATCGCTCCAATTTCAAAAAGAGGAAAACAACAAAAAAGGTCATTGACTAGGCTCAAAGTTCTTCTTTGAGAATGTCCTATAGAATGTTTTACTTTATATTCTTTTGAATGGGAGACACCAACAACATAACAGGAACTGCTTAGTTAGCTCCACAGTTGTTTGGATCCACGCTGGCACGGAAACCAGGAAGAGCTTTCTAAAAGGTGAGAACATAGAAATATGGAAGGGAACAAACGGAATAACTCAGCACAGCAAAGCTTTGTCAGGAGATAGGTAAAGCAGATGCCCCGCTCAGGGGCATGAGGCAAAGGTGGCCTGAAGCCAGCAGTAATTGTAATTTATTATTTGTACCCCGCCCATCTGGCTGGGTTTCCCCAGCCACTCTGGGCAGCTTCCAACAAAGACATCAAAGCTTCTTAGTTGCCCAGACCAATGACAAGCCTGACCCAGATCCTATTTACAAGGATCAAAGTGTCTCCCATGTGGCCTATTTGCGTCAAGAGGCTTCCTTGCTGGTGTGACTGGTCTCCTTTGGGGAAGGTTGGATTGGGACATGTTGAATCATCTCCTCACATTTCCCAGTTGATAGCAGTTCAAGACCCACCATGGAGTTGAATACTGAAAAATTCAAACACAAGCCTGCAGCTAGATTCCAGGAGCAGCTTTCTTCTACAATCAGAACCTATACCATTCAGTGTTGATTTGTTTGCTCTAAATTGAACCCACTGCTCTACAGGCATCCAAATGTAAGGAATGTAAAGTGAGCACAATGAATATGGTTGCCAAAACCAGTAAACAACTGTAGAGCTACACTCTAAGCAAGCTGCAAGCAATGTGCCAAACTTATTCAGAGGCCTACAAAGGTTAAGAACAAGCTCAGTTCACCTCCATATGAACTTCCTCACACCTGAATAAGCAGCAGTGTTGTAGATGTTTAAAATGTTAAAGACAGGAAGAAGGATTTCCCTCCTCTTGCATTCCTCTACTGGGAGATGTGCCAAAGCTTGACATCTTAAGGCTGCAATCCTATCTATATCTACACACTCCTGGGAGTAAGTCCTACTAAGCTCGTGGATGGGGGGGGGAATTATTTCTAAGTAAACACGTATAGGGCTGTACTGTAAATTAGATACATCACAACTAATGCTGATTTATTTTAACTGATGTTAATGTTGTATTTTTAAAAATGTTGATATCCACTCTGGAACCTCATGGTGGAAGCAAATAAGAAATCCCAAGAAATAATAATAATACAGTGTTAATTAAGGATAAGAAAAAAAAGCACCAGCTTTGGAGATGCAGTTTGCCAGCTGTAATTCTCACAGTTTGATTCAGCTAGATAGATGATCAGTGTCAGGAGTGCTGCATAGGAAGAGTCCAGCCAAGCCGAGACACAGTATGAGCTGAGGATTACAGAAAGTACCAAGCTATGTGACGAATATACATTCATTTTGCACAGATTTCCTACTACAGTTTGATTATATTTTGCACTTTCGGCAAGCAGTATGTCAATCTACTCATATCGCCTAGCTTTTAAAGCATAAAAAACATACTTGCAAACTTGAATAGGGTTTTTTTCTTCTCTCCTGACAATTCTCAACACCTCTTCCCAAAGTCTGGTGTTGATGCTTTCCAGATGCAGCATCACTAGACATTTTACTTATTTATAGAAGTCCTCAAAGATTAAGCAAAGCAGCTTGTGACAACTGCCTAGCAGAATCTGTTAAGCATTAATTGAATATTGTAATTTTACAGGACAAGGAAGAAGGCATGCATGAACTCTCAAATCGGGAAATGCAAGAGAAATGGGAAGAGAGTTGGATCAAAAGACAATTAA
This sequence comes from Podarcis filfolensis, assembly GCF_964270895.1. Classification (NCBI taxonomy): domain Eukaryota; kingdom Metazoa; phylum Chordata; class Lepidosauria; order Squamata; family Lacertidae; genus Podarcis; species Podarcis filfolensis. Next base: position 32,942,584 of record NC_139608.1, on the reverse strand, counting down.
GAAACATTTCTTTTCCTGTATATTTTGTAGAATCAACTGCAATTCCTTCTTGTCAAGATTGAGGAAGGAAAATAATAATAATAATAATAATAATAATAATAATAATAATAATAATAATAATAAACAAAATCTAATTTAGATTCCAGAACTGCAGGAGGCTGGATTAGATGACCCTTGCGGTGCTTTCCAACTCTACAATTCTATGATGAAGCAAGATGCAATGCCATTATTGGAGAACTAGAATGTGATCTGTGACAGACATGAATAATTGTCAAGGCATGGAGACAGGAACAAGAGTATGTGCCTCCGTAAAGAAAAAGTAAGTGGGAACAACAGAATAATCCTTGCACAGTAAACTAGCATAAGGATCAGTACAATAGAATGGTAAGCAGGTTTTCAGTGCCTTCAGATGCGAAAAGTACAAGCGCCTAAAAGAAGGACTGTGCCTCCTAGCTCCATGGGAGAAAAAGGTAGAGAGACATCTGAGATGAACTCTGGGAAAGAGAATTTTGGCTTCTTTGGTGAATCAGTTCTGCAGGACTATGACAAGAATATCCAAAAACTACAGAATGAGAAAATATCAAAGTGACATTTGTTGCAATGAAGCACAATGTACCCAAGCCTACCAAAATTAAGCCTACAGAAGCCAGACATTAGCAAACAACTAGGTTCACTATTTTAATCTGATGCATATCAAAAGATGTCAGATGACTGAAGCAAGCAAGCCAAAACTCAAGAAAGCACCCAGATTTTTGGGGAGCGAGGACAGGAGGAAGGAAATCCAGGATCCCTAGCTGAGTTAACTTGTAGAAAAAACCTTCCTTGTCTCACAAGTGAAAGACTGACAGACATTTGATCTGCATAGGTGTTTTATTGAAATGTAAGACAAAAACACTGAAGTATACAAAGGATACATGCCTTCCGGTGATCAAATGAGCTTTGACACAGCCCTCCAGTTTTGTGTCTGCCATGCCACAGAAATGAAAAATGCATTCAGACACCCATTCTAAGCCATCTTTGTTAATGATGACAATGCCAGACAAAGTTTTCCTTATATGAAGCAAAAAACAACAACCCAAGGTGGGTCTTCTAAGGACTTCAGATTGTTCAACACACAGCCTTAGAAAGCACAAGAGACTTGGCATGAGGAGCAGAATATAAATTTAATCACAGGAAAGTGAACAGCACTTGTCTGGAAGGAGGAAAAAAATACTACCAAAAGACATTTGGATGAAGCAGATATTAGGGAGTCATGGCTGTAAATGAACCTCAGACAATGAAACAGATAGCTGGGAGGTACCATTTCATCACCATGTATCTCACAGGTGCAGATCCCTTCATATGTTAGTGAAGGGGTTCACACAGAGAAAGGGACAATGGTTTTGTGCAGCTGGCCCTGCTTCCAATATCACAGTTTAACTCAGACCCACCCCAATATCCTAGGCATAGATGGGTATAGCTGGGCAAGCCTGAGTATAGTTCTTCTCTACACACAAAGGCTTTCCTAGGAACTGTACCATCAGGACCTCTGGTATGCCCATATATGCTTAAAGGGCAAGGTCTATGTGCATAGGCATCCCCAGTTCAGATGCTTATGAGTGTTACAACCTGTTGTAGATTGGGAGGGGAAAACTCTCTTTAGAGGAAGTACATTAACAATGTATTCCTATGCACAGGGGGATGTTTACTCCCAGGTTAAGTGTGAGTAAGCTCCACTAAAACGTAAAGGTAAAGGGACCCCTGACCATTAGGTCCAGTCGCGGACAACTCTGGGGCTGCAGCGTTCATCTCGCTTTATTGGCCGAGGGAGCCGGTGTACAGCTTCCGGGTCATGTGGCTAGCATGACTAAGCTTCTTCTGGTGAACCAGAGCAGCGCACGGAAATGCCGTTTACCTTCCTGCCAGAGTGGTACCTATATATCTACTTGCACTTTGACGTGCTTTCAAACTGCTAGGTTGGCAGGAGAAGGGACTGAGCAACGGGAGCTCACCCCGTCGCGGGGATTTGAACCGCCGACCTTCTGATCGGCAAGCCCTAGGCTCTGTGGTTTAATCCACAGCATCACCCGCATCCCTTTAGCTCCACTAAATACAATGGCAATTCTGGAATAAACATACAGAGAACTGAGCTGTAAATACGTAACACACACTCTAATAAAGTGATTGGTAGAACATTGCATTAAGAGGAGAGTAACTGGACTCACCTTTGAAGTTCATCCATTTGGTTAAAAAGTGTTAGTTTTCAAACACCAAAGGATATTTTCACTCAATGTTTACAGTGGCTTAGATCAGGCATGTCCAAAGTCCATTTCAGGGGCCTAATCCAGCCTGCTGGTTGGTTTAAACTGAACCTGTGGCAGTTTATTTCAACAACTTTGGCTGGCCCTTTGGTCCGTCCTCACGGCTCTTTACTTCTGACCCTCTTTGAAAAAAGTTTGGACAGCACTGGCTTAGATAAAAGTTACCTAGTACAGTGGTGCCCCGCAAGATGAATGCCTCGCAAAACGAAAAACGCGCAAGACGAAAGGGTTTTTCGGTTTTTGCGTCGCTTCGCTAGACGATTTTCCCTATGGGCTTGCTTCGCAAGACGAACCGTCTTGCGAGTTCTTGCGAGTTTGTTTCCTTTGTTCCTTTGTTTCCTTGTTTTCTTAAAGCTGCTAATAGCCGTGCTTCGCAAGACGAAAAACCGCAAGACGAAGAGACTCGCGGAACGGATTAATTTCGTCTTGCGAGGCACCACTGTACATGTGATAAGTTGCTGCACACTAACATGTTTGATGCAAAGGGAGAGCTTCTATAAAAAATAATAATCTAAGTTTACTTCTACAGGTATGACTCAAAGATTATGAGAAAATATTGCTCCCCTACCTACTCTGAGCTACAGGCCCAATTTGTTGGCTTTGAAGAACATACATATTTAGCTAGCAGTAATCTAAAATAGAAAAAATATTTATTTAGTTTTTCCTGTTATGCCGTGATTGGAACTGCATACAGTAATTAGAGTATTCTTCACTCAGGAAGGTTATTGTTTTAATGAAATATACATAACAAGATAACACAGCTTCCAGACTTTCCATTTAACCCTCCGCACTGTGTATGTGTGAAACCATCCAGTGGCCTGGTGGGCTTCAGTACCCCTTTAAAAGCTCTTGGCTCCTTCCCTGGGATATCAGCCAGTTCTTCACTGCCAGCTTTACATTTCCCCTAGTCCATCTCAAGACATTTTTGGTACACTGAAAGCCCAGATTTGCAAAAATGTAGCATAAGACCCCACTCACTTGAATTTCCTTTGCTCATTCTGCACTTGGCATATAATTTCGTAGTGCTGGCAAAAGATTCCTAAAATACAGCTTATCTGAGATACCCCATAATTCTTTTGATCATCCAGTGTAGAAGGAACACACACAGAGAGACATCATCATTACCTGAGAACCACTACAGTCTCACTCCATTGCTTTTGCTCACTCTCCCAAGGGTTTACTCTGATCCAGTCCGAGGTCTCCAGTGCAAGTTGAGCCATGGCTATGCGATGCTTTGCTGCTGCCAAACCTTGCTTTCCATAGTCATCATTAACTGGTGAAATTATACCTCCAATCACTCGGTACTTTCCTTAGTACAGGGAGAAAACAGAAAGGGGGGGGAACAGTCTTTGTATATCTGTTTTGTAATGGTGATAAATGAGGAAATGAAAATTATGTAAACAATAAAAAGCATTGTTCCCTCTCCTTGGCGATTAAACTGTTCTAAGTTCTATTACTGAAGCGTCAACTCCATTAGATAGTACTAAAAGGAAAAGTGGATGTGTGTAAAACCTTCTGCAAATAGAAACATTTTTCATTTATAATGCATAGGATTAGACAGACTGAAGATAAGGCTAATGAATTTTTAGTTCTAGCAACTGTACCAGAACAGTTTCAAGATAGCGCAGTTGATGAATGTTTTAATTGACCAGTGTTTATTTCTTAGTATCTGATGCATACTAGCTAACAAGATTATCATGCCTTATCCACATGCTGAAGGAATAATGCCATGTTTCTGTAGATGTTTTCTGCCACTCTGCTTAATAGTGCACAGCAAAGCAAATCACGACAGTCAAGGGAGAAAATGGTTAATAAGAAAGGTTTTTCAGACCAAGACCAGAATGCTATGAAAGAAAAAAAGAGAAATCTTTAATTGGGCTTATCTGCGACAAAGATCTCCATCCATATGATTGACCACGTTAATTAAAATGGAAACAGAAGCCCTTATTCTTCAACAGTGCAATGAAATCTTTGATGTAATAAGATTTTCAAGGCAGGCCCTAATGTTCTCAACTGAGTTTGAGGAAAGTCAATATGATGTTTTCCTAAAAGTTATCAAATTTATCCAAGTATAAATAGCAAGGGAAGCCTGCAGGAAGACAAGCTTTCATCCATCTGTTTCCCAACACTCTGGGGTGGATGAAAATGTCTAGCTAAATAAATGATCACAAATATTTTCATGGATTAACTTTGGCAACAACGTCAACCTACAACTAATCAAATATACAGCATTACTTATTGTGAACTTGTGAAGCTGTATGACCTATCCAAGTTCAACCACTGGTCCATCTAGTGCAGCGTTGTCTGCCGACTGATTGACAGCTCTGCAGGTCTTGAGGGGTCCTTCATGAGATGCTGGGGACTCGGTCTGGGATCAAATTAATGCAAGATGTGCATACCACCACTCAGCCAACAATACCTCCCCCATTGCCTTCTTTATGAGATCCACAGTTCATCACTGCAGTTCTACGCACCAGTGGCAAGGATTAGTGTCAGCACAACGGGATTTCCCCTCTCTTCCCCATGTGGTCCCCAAATCTGCTCTAGGTAGTTGGGAGAACCGCTGAAACAGATTTAGGGGCTGAATGGGGGGGAGGAGAGCAGGAGAACATTCTATTGTTCAAGAAGAAATATTTGCACTGTTGGAATCCTCAGGGCTACACTGAACACAACCCATTATCATCTGACTTTCTAGCTGGAGCTGCTCGTTTTAGGCTAGAGCAGCCTATGAATTTTAAAGCTCCTCTTGCTATAATTTAACCAGCTGTAAATTTTGCCAGTATCCAGGAAAAGATCTCCAAAAAATATTATTGCCTAATGTGAGCCCTCACCCTATAATAAAGTAGCAAAATCCTTATCTATCTTCTTGGCATGAGTCAAATGATTGCTCTGACATTTTCCAAAATCTCAGGGTTAGCAGATGCTTGGGAATGTTTTCTAGCATATTTTTGCAAGTAGAGGCTATATACGAACTAGCCATGATAGATGATTTTTCTAATCTTTTTTTTAGTAGGTTCCAGTAATGGGCACTCTAGACTTTGCCAGAGTAATTTATGGCCTCACTTCAGATCTACACTTTAATAGAAAGTGCAAACCTTTCTATTACAGTAAAAAACAACAACCAAAAAACTGAAATGAGGTCATAAAGTGGCATCATGTTTATTGCTGACCAATTACTCCAGGTCATGCTCGCTACAATTAAAGTTAAAAAGTAGTTCCCCTACTTGTAGCCTGAGGTAGAAAAGTAAAAGCATGCCTGACTTGTATGTTGATTCTGCAGCCATTCTAAATATAAGGTTGGCTGTCTTGAATGTGAAAGAATGTGTAAAAAATTAAAAGCTGCCTCTTCCAGACCAAGGGTTTATTCAAACATTCCTGCAGTAGCATCAACACCAGTTTTCAAAGTCCCTCCACACCTTCTAAGAGGACATCTATAGCCAGGCCAAATCTTAGATCACAGTTTATTCCTACCTACAGCATGAAAAACCCAACTAGAGTCATTGTGGTGGTAGAGATGTGGGGAGATTCCAAAGCAGACTCACATGATTCAATCTAGTCCACATCCGCATCATTCTGCAGTCATGCAGAACCCTCCATAAGGCAATATGTGGACTGACGCAATGCCTGGCCTCTTTCTTTTACATTTTTTTTAAAGCAATCTAGTTGGCTAGCGTGTGGTGCTCCTTGCCACTATGTGCTCTGTACTGAAATACTGCAAGTTCGCCTGAGACTTTTACATGGGGATAGGCATGTCACATCCAACTCCAAGCAAGGGATCATCAAGAAGACTTGCAATATTTCAATACAGGGGTGCAGCAGTTCAAAACACTACACATGTGCATTATGGTTAGTGACTGAAATAAATTGATTCATTCATACACATGAGCTCCTCTAGTCAACTGCACTCTCTTTTTTAAAGTTGTAAAAGAGCAGGGCTGCAACACTCAGACCAAATCGCAAGAACTTGTATTTTTCATCACAAATGTTGCCTTTGTGCTTCCCTGTGGATTTTTAAGGATTTCCTCTTAAAAGACCACAAACGCAATGTGCTTACTCCTGTTTTCATGTAAAACTCAGATGGACTGGACTTCAATGGGTCTTTCCAACCCTACTTTATATTTTAAAGTCAACTAATCTAACTCACCCATCCCAAACTTATCCACTTATCCAAATTCTGCAACACAGTTCTGCTCAAAAAAGTAGAATTAAAAAAAGAAAATTTATGCTGAGAAATGTACATTATAGAGGAAAATGCACTGAAAAGCATACAAAATATATACGAATGGAATGGAAGGCATACAAAATGTGTACAAAGTGTTTAAAATGTAAATACACATTTCTCATGCTTTTTTTAAATCCACAAAAAAACAGACGAGATCTATACAAACCTGGCATGAAATAGGTCAAACCATCAATCCCTTGGCTGCATTTAAACAGCAGTTTGTTTATTTTTTACGGACATTTCCCTAACTGTTAATTTCCGCATTAAATCTGAGCTTTCACACAACATAAAAGCCACTTCTGAAACTATAGTGGAATATAGCGCATGTTTAGCACTCATTTCTATATTATTTGCAAATAGGGTCCGTACCCCCCCCCCCCCGCCGAAGCAAATAACACAATAATGAGCAATAAACTTGTACTATATTCCACTATAGTTTCAGAAGTGGCTTTTTCATTGTATGAAAGTTCAGATATATATTGCAGAACTTAACAGGGAAAAGTCATGAAAATGGAATAAAGCGCCTTTGAATGCAGTCCTGCTGGTTTGTGGGTGGGGGTGGTCAGAGCATAGTTGAGGGCATGCTATGCAGGGAAGGATTTGCAAGCCTTGCCTGGGCAATCTGATAACTGCCTGCATTCCCAGATGAGTCGCTGAGAGCAAGACAACAGCAAGTTATATCAGCTGTAAAGGATCCTTTTCGGTCATGCAGCCACACACTTGCATTTGGCCAGGGTGGCCAGTCTGCACCTATGAACCTGACCCTGCCTCTGTCACTTTACTGCTTTGGGGATACAGCTTAATGATCACATCATCTCCAGGAAAGCATTCAAGGAAGAGATGTCATTCCTGTGGATTGCAGCTGGTGCAGGGCCAGCAATGCAGTTATACTCTTTTTCTTCCTCTCCCTGCATATAAGAGCTGGATCATGTTTTATGCGCATAATGGATAGAAAGATTGGAAACACTGAAGGTTTTAGATATAAATCCTATGGGTGTTTGCAGGAGGAGAGGGGAGAATTTTTCACTATTATATGGCTTTGTTTGGTTATCAAAGCTACACCAAGAATAGGAACGTAAAGTAACAATAAATTTATATATTTATTTTATGTCTTTCAGCACCTTCTAAGCTCTGAAGGTTTGAAAAAGGCACTGTTGCCATCTTAAATAGAATTATCACAGATTACACTCTAACCTTTTCTCCAGATTACATGGAAATACCTTATCATGCAGTATTTAATTTCCCCAAGTTTCATTCTGTAATGGAAAATCAAAGTTAAACTCATGCCAGCAACTGCTGTGACATTAATTAAATCTGACACTAACCTGGCACCTGGGATCAAGCATTTTATTCTTTCAGTTGCATAGCTTTTGGTTTAAATATGTTGCAAATCCCTGGCAAAAAGGTGGAGGGAAGGAGCTGTGTTACATAAGATGCAGTCCCCTTGCTTTTATCAAGTGTCTAGGATCCTCATATGCATTCAGCACCTGTTAATGATGATTAAAGGGCAATTTCTCATTCTGTTGCTATTCTCATTCTATCTTGCTGCTGGAAAGGACCTTACATTTGCTGGCAAGCAGTGGACAGATATCTGCTCCAAGTAGAAGTGACAGTCTTCAGGAAGAATACACAGCTGGATATGCAATGGGATTTTGCAGTGTACATCACATCACCTTGCGACTACTCCCAAAGAAGACAACACACAAATGAAGAAAGCCATGATGCTTGGGCCACAAGGACCATGCCCAGATGGCTTGTTCTGCACTAGGACAGAGATGGCCCCTTAGGATACATTCACACGGTCAGCTGCTGGTCATTTTTGCCAGATGGCCATGGACCATTCTTGCAGATACCCAGCCCATTGTGATTTACAGAAAATCAGGGCAATGAACCATTCTCTATGCATCTTTTCTGCATCCTGTGATCTTTGGTACTCCTATTGATACTCCAATTGAATTCCTACCCACCCCCTGAATGGAGCTTGTACCTCCTTCAAGGGAGACAACCTGCCTGCACTTGGTCTATACAGAGGTCCTGTGCTACCCTTTCCTGGTTACTAACCTGTCCCATCTCCTTTATCATAGAAGCTTCTTAAAATAAGATTTTAACACTGAAAATGCTGTTGCAACTAACCCAAACACTCAATTTCTTTTTGCAGATATTTAAAGTTGATTATTACCAATCCTAGTATCCCACATAATTTCCTTCCTTTTTTAAACATTACTCGTATCCTTAAAGGTTCCAGAACCTTATTAGTTAATTAGTGTTCAGCATTCTAATCTATTCTCAGTTGGTATGTGACCAGGAATATGTCAAACTAGAACATCCTTGTATTCAAGAAATGTTAATGATAACACTTAAACCTTCAAGTTAGATTAAATGCTCCTTAGAGAAACTCATAATTTGTGATCAGTGAAACTGGCACACGATGTTGCACAGTAATCTTTGGGTGAAATCCACCCAAAGCGGGAGGTGGTCTTTTTGCCCCACAGTAAACGAAATGAATACTTTATTTTCTATCTAATATATTGACTGTACATAATTAAGTTAATGTAAGACAACTGTTACATGATCTACTGTTCATTTGGAAAAGAAGAGCATAGTGGAACTTATTTGCTTATGCCATGGTGGTAATTAAGTAATACTGAACACCATCACAACACCTTCAGACTCTCCATAGCTTCCCAGACTCAATACATTTCCTAGAGCACCTATGGAAACTTTGGTCACCCACTTGTCTTCAGGGGCATTTTCTTTCTGATCCCTACAAATCAATGGAGAAATCTGGCTTTTTTTCTTTTCTTTTTGTCCCAGCAATAGTATCCACATGAGATGGCTTAAGACCACTTCCTTGTATAGGAAGCATTAGTGTGAAACTGACCATTTGGAGATAAGCAGCAACCCTACAATGGAAACAGCATATGGAATACAATACCATGATCATCATACAGTACTTTGCAATAGACCATGTTTCAAAACAAAGTTGACTGTGCAAGCCTATCCACCTCCAGCCAAGAGTGTGAAATAAGAGCAAACCTGCCCAGACACTGTGAATGGGAGGGACTGACTATAAAGTAAAACTAATAGTATTCAAAATTTCTGAGCAGAAAAATCATATGTGCTTCAAACACACACAAAAAAACCCCTGATCAAATTATGTGCCATTGTGAAACAAGAAGGCTGAAAGAGGAATTATGCTGGTATGTTTGCATAGGTGAGGTATGCATTGCTTCCAAAATAACGAGATCGTAGGGTTAAGGGACTTCAAAAAATAGCATGCTGTCAGATCTGAGTGTTACAGCTTGATCTAAGACTTGCTGAGCCAACTAATAAAGCTTCAGACCCAACCACTGCTCAAGTACAAACTCTCCCTCAAGTCAAACACACGTTCAAGTGGTGTGATTCAGGTACGGCTGATGTGCAGGAAAAAAGATTTAAGAGTGAGTATGTTTTGGTAAATAATGTTTGTTCCAGTTGGTAAGAAACTGACTACAACTGCCTTTTTGCCAGCTTATTTTTGAGGTTTCCTCTGATCTGCACAAAGACAGATGAGGAAGAAATGAATTTATGAAGAGAGGCACACTCCAAATGTTTCATGATAGAAGAAAAGAAAATAATGAGAAAATGACAGAGGAAGCTTCATATTATTATAATACAAGCCACCAACATTACAGATTCTTGGTCTGAATGGGAATTTTAAACCATCAGCACATTGTTCTTAGATTTATTAAAGCATATCTGCCAAACAGGTGGCAAAACCATGGGATGTGTTGATTTGACTGCTACACATGTTCATTAGATTTAGTAGAACAGGCAAAATTGGATATCCGTTATTTTCAGTGAAGGAGTAGCAAGTAGCATGGGAGATCTAGCAGCTAATATTAGAGGGAAGAGCTGTAAGCTCAGTGGTAGAGCCCTTGTTTTGATGCAAAAGGTTCCAGGTTCAATCACTGGAATCTTCAGCTCAGGTTGGGAAAGGGAGCCATCTTAAACCATAGAGAACCTCTGCTAGTGATGTGTAGGCAATACTGAGTTAAATGGCACAATGCCTAACATGGTGTTTGCGAGTATCATATCTTCCTAATGTTAGAGACCAAGTCCGCTGCTGGTTTACATTTTTCTCATCTTCCCTTGACTCTTCTCAAATCCTTCTAGTTCAGAACAAAAGATCCATCTAGTCCAGCAGTTTGTTTCTACTAACTGCCTGCCAAATGTTAATATGGTATACCTCTCCAATATTCATCTTAGCCAAGAAGAGCCTGCTTATGGGTAGATAAGGATTATACAAAAGGTTCACCTAAGCCCACAATCTGATGCTTTTTTTATACACTGGCCTCCTTCTCCACTGGTGGACAAAAATGAACAAATTCAAGAAAGAAGAGAAATAAAACCACACATGTTGTTATTATCTAACCCAGAGCACTAGGTGAGTGGTCTTGTATTTTTCATCTTCCCTCAGGCCGACATCTTACATTCCTTTCATTATGTAGACTGAAGCACTCTATAAAAAAGATTTCATTAAAGGTAAAATACATAGAAAAGATAGATCATTTCTGACCTTCTTTAAACTGTAGGAAGCAATGGAAGATAATAAGAGCACAGAGGAACATGAGCATCTGAGAGCATTAGCACTAACAGATTGCAAAAAAGATATTTGGCACCATCAGCACGGTACTAAAAGGCACTTGTAGAACAAGGAATTGAATCGCATTATGAGACGAAATATCTAGCCATGCATGACAAGGCATGAAAAGTTAAATAAGGTTTCACATGAGTACTAATAAAATACAAAGGGGTGCATTACTCTCATAGCTATTCACTGGTGTATAGTCACATCCATTGTATTTAGGAAGTGACTTCATAAAATTTGCCCACTGGTGTGAATAGAGCAGAGAGAAATTCACTTAACATACACAGCCAAAGTTGCTTGGCAGGGATGAACAGGATGCTGTGCTTGGAATGGCAAAAATGAAAAGGAAAAGAAAGAGTTTGTGCTGAGACACCAACAAGTGTATAAAAAGTTACCAAAGGAAACTCCTAAAGGGGTGGGCCCGATCCCCAACACTACAAGTTCATATTTGCACAATTAGGAATTCAATAGGGTTCAACAGACTCACTTGTACTGAGTGGAGGGGAAGGGATACGTGGGAGTACCAGAGACATGCCCTCTAATGTCCCATCATTTTTCCTACTTGTATGCCTGTGCATGTGCAAGTGAAACAGGTGGCACTGAACTGGTGCTGGAACATTGCTCTATTGATCCCTATAAAAACTTGCAATGTACGGGCACTGCGCTCACAGAATCTGTTTATCATACTTATTGTGTCCCTTATATTCATAGCTGTATGTACTCTAACCCATGAAGAAATAGATTTCAAGAATTGGAATTCTGCGAAAACGGGTTCACTGGATTTGATGCAGACCAAGTTAGCTGCACAAAGCCCAATTGAAGTAATTGGGAAAAGTAAGGCATGCCTAACTTAAGCCTCAACAGTGTTAATGAGACTCAAGTACAACTAATGTGCTCTGGATCCAACGCATGGATTCTGACTTGATGACCAGAGCTCTTTTTGTTACAAGGAAGTGTCTTCATTTAGGGCAATTTAAGAACCTGTCTTGACCAAAGAACAGGGTCTGCTTTTACTGCCAAGACACTGAAGAAAGTGATGTGGGCCTAAGCAGCTCCAAACAATGCAATCCCCACAAATGCCAGGGTGCTATGACCAGGACCAGTTCCTGTGTGCTTTCAAATATGCAGGGTCAGAGGGCCACAGCCAAAGCCTCCTGATCAACCAAGGGTCAAACGAGATGTAACATTAATTGAATACATGAGCAATTAATGTGCACTTATGCCCATTTGTTCATTATATAAATAGCAGCCTAGGGTTTAAGCCTATGGCTGTCACTGGAGGCTTCCCTAAAATGCAAATAGCTTCAGAAAGGGGATTTTTTTGTCAGGACTGTGAGAGGGAAAGTGTTAAAATGCTCCTCACTGCCACACACAGGCTGGAGGTTGATCAGGCTTCCCTGTGATGCCATTTACCTAAACAAAACACACATACTCATGTCTAGTTTGGTTCTAAATGTCCTTCATAAGGGCAGGGATGGCTTTCTGTTCCTCTTGTTTTGCTCGGCAACATTCATTTATTTTACAGCTGTCATTATTTCACCAGTTTTGCTGGCTAATTGTCTCCGTTTCCCTTAAAACAACTTACCAGAAAGCTAAACTCAGACCTATACAAAACCACACACCATTAATAGCCTATACAGTTCAAACATTATGTGTAATTGAAGAGAAAATAATTGTTAGAGACTGCAGTTGTTACAGATCCAGTTACTATGGGTTGGATAACAACCTGAAAAAAATATAGAAAAATATAACTGCTTGGTCACATCTATGAAAATGTAACGGCAGGCATCTCTTTAAAGCAGGGGAAAGTTTCAATATTTGTCAGTTCTAAGATTATACCTTAAATTCACAAAAGAAAAAACAGAAGCCAGTTATTGTTAAAATTTGCTAACCTCTGTTTTCCTTCTCTCAGTTGGATGAAGTCTGTCAACCACTTCACTCACTTTAGCAAGCCATTCCTTCCTTGATACCTCCCCAATTTTCTACTAAAAAATCATTGGCTTCTACTAATAGATCCCTTCCCATTTTTCTCTTTTGCATTGTAGCACTGCAAGGGTAAATTGGGCCAAATATCAATGTTCACAGCTTGCCTTGTCACCGGTCATTGAAACTGTATTTGAGTTCTGGTTCTGTAACTTGCTTATGCAAGTGTTATGATGTACTAATATTGCTCTGGTATTTTTGTTTCACCCAAGCATTGGAAATCTGCAATCTGCTAAATGCTCCTGAACTGTTTCTTGATGCTTTCCAAGCATCCATGTCCAACACTCCATCTGTCAATGATTCTGAGCCTTTAAATAAATAGCTACCTACTTATCCCTACCTTGAGGCTTTGCTGGTGCCTGAATGAACATGAGTTAGATGATCCAGAGAGCTATCCTGGTCATTTGAATGAAACACCAAAGCTGCTGAAACATAGCTCTTTTGCAAGTTCTGTTTTGAAGAAGCAGTTCTACACCTTGATGAATATGCCCCCTTTTCCCATTTCCCCCCTTAGTGTAAACTGTAAATCTTTAAACTAAATGGTAATACATACATAAAGTGTTTCTTTGCTCCTCAAGAAAAATGGGGCAGGGGGAGTAAGGCCCCTTTAAACAAGTTTAAATCTGCAAGTGTTCTACTAAACAGCTGACATAACTTCACCGTTGTAGTGTGAAAATCCCATTTTATATCTCCATATTTTGAGCCTTATTTTAAGAGGTGATAAAGGTGCAAAAATTCTGTTCAGCATGCTGTGAAATATCTAAGTCTTGAACTTTAATTAACAGGAATAAAAATGTGTTGCAATGATGTGAAATGTTGCCAATTTTCCGAGATTCCAATGGTTCCACATTCCAACTCTGCACACTGACCTGTTTGATGAAGGTGATCTCTTGCTAGTTCAAATAGACGCATATGCATGTTTGTTATGGGGTTAAAAGAGCCACAGGCAAGAAGGGTGAGGGGTGTCAGATGCTTCATTGAGGCAAGCAATCTTCTGCAGCAACACACCCTAAAGGGGAGAGGGAGAAATAGCAATTATATTAGCTCATACAGCTAACAGCCTTCTGAAACTTTTTCTCAAAATGAACAATGAATCATCATTCTATTTTTAAAAAAGCAACCCACTGAAACATTATAGTAGACTAACAATGAATGAATATCCTAAGTACTAATGCTGAAATCTACATCTTTATTGAAATAAATAGGAGCCCTGGGGAGGACTATACTATAGCTACATCAGATTTATTTAGTTTTGAAATCTGTCTTCTCCCCCCACTATATTGTCCCATAGGATCTTCAGGGTGGATCAAATCACAAAGAAAATACAACGAAGTCAAAATCTTGTATGGAAATGTTTCAGAAAAATAATGCATACACACATGGCTATGTTGGGTATCAGCACTTTTCCTATTCATTATCATTGTCCTCTGCATTGATAGGACCTTCATCAATATGGAATGCTCTCCCTTTACCCGTACTACATGTCTAGCTCATCATGTGATAAACAACAGCATCTATTTCCATTACAGCGTAACTACAATTATGCATTAAGGCTGCTGAGTTACTCCAAGAAAAAAGCTGTCATTTTTGCACAGTGGCTGTTCCCCTGGGAGAACAGGAGCTTCAACAATTTGGGAGAATTTTCATCAGGACCACTGGGCTTGTTACATCCACACAGCCCCTTCCAATGTGCAATGGTTTCTCCATCCTATACACGTTTTGTTTTGAAAACAGAAGCTAACTCATGAAATGTGGTCACCCTTGTCTCACATTGTCAGCTCGGCCCTAAGGCCTCAAGACAGTGTTTTCAATTCTGTGACTTCTCTCTCTGAAAAGAGATTAAAACCTGCGAGGGCAGACAAGCAGCTCTGGATATTTTGTTCATAACTCAGATTGAGTCTGCTCCTCTCTCAGCCTTTGTCCTACAAACATTCATCTGAACTCCAAATAGTTTGTCGCTTCGAAACAACAAATATTCATGACATTATATTTGTGACAAATATTCGTGACCTGTTATTCTGAAGGGACCACCACTGTCTACATGAGAATGAACTCCAAATGCTTCTGCTTCAGACTCTTTGAGCTATTTATGTCTTTCAAACCTAACTCTTCCTGTTGCTCAAGTAGTGACTCCCCACATAATCGTGGCAAATTGTGTTGTGAGTGGGTCTCACATATTAAAAAGGCTGCCAAGTGGTAATGCCAGTATATAGATTTCGAGCAGCTTCCATGTAGCAGTCACAACAATTTTGATGGTTCATCCCTCAGAAATGGGATACCAAGCAGAGGCCAAAGTGAATTTAGGGGCTGTTGGCTCTCTGGCCTACCTATGATCAGAACCAGCTTGGCTGTCTGGAACTTTTATCACTAGCAGAGTCGCAAGTGGGATCACTACAAAATGTTACAGTGTGGAGTGCTGCTCTTTAGTATTCCGACCATTCGACTCCGATCTGGTTTTCCATTCCACCAATCCCATTTTGTGGCCACTGAGTATGCTCAGTGCTCATTGGACTTTGGGGGGTTTCCCCTCTTAGGGTTTCTTTCTTAAGGTTTTCTTTTTTTTTTTTGTACTTCTGCAAACTTTGGGGTTCATCAAGGCAGCCTTTACCTCTTTCTTCTGCAAAGGTGGTGGGTGTTTTGGCTACATTACATCAGAAAAAAGAGAACCATGATACTGGAGAAGAAATACTTACTGCCTGGATGACTGGAGCATGCAAATTACTGTAAGTCACACTGTATAAAAACAAGACATTCACATGGCCTGCTCCCAACAGTCCCAATGAATCCAAATACTTTGTTCTCAACGTAGTTGATCTGCTATGACTGCACTTATCCAAAAAACCTGCCACCACAACACTCAATAAATAAGTGAATGTACACACTTTATCTCTCACAGAGAAAATTAATGGAAATCTAATTAAGAATACAGGATGCTGGGAAGCAGCAGCTTTTACTTTGTGACTGTAACAGCAAACAGTGTACATTAGGGGGCCATTAACAAAGATCCTGAAAACCGACCCCTTTGCTTAAAGAAAAGAGAAGCACTCTCAAGCTGCTTAGATGTCAACATAAGAGCCAATTTGCACCTTTCCAAAGACACTTACAGCACCCTGAAATAAACTCTGCATACAAAGTTTAGTCACTGAAGAGACCTAGCTGAATTTGTTCCTCATTAACTGTCCCTGGTTGAGTAGACAAGTCAGTAACTGTGTCACGGAAAATGAAGGAGAGGAAAAGCTGGGCAAGAGACACATGTATGTTAGGGGGTGGGGTGTGAATAGAGAAAGAGAGAAAGAAAAGTAGAGGGCAGCTGGTCAAGAAACTTGTGTATAAGTGGGAAAGGGAGAAAAAGGAGAGCATATCTCCCTTCAAATACCCTCACGAAGTAGGCTTCGCTGGGGATAGGGTTGTGCTTTTAGCACGCTCAATGTTATGCAGCTCCTTTACCCCATTTCCTGACACCCACAGGTTGAGAATGGATGTCTGAATTGAGGAAGCCTATGCAGAGACTCCTGGGAGTAGGCCAGAAAGTCAACAGCTGCTAATGTAGGGGCTTCCCTTGCGCTTGATCCAGAAGCTGCAGTTAGTGCTGCAGCACAGCTGCTGACAGGAGTGGGACCCAGTCAGCATAGAACACCTTTGCTTAGAGATCTCCACTGGTTGCCAATTTGCTACTGGGCCAAGTTCAAGGTGTTCCTATTAGTACATAAAGCCTTTAAAAGTTTGAGACATGTGTACTTATGGGATTGCCTACCCCATATATTCCCAGTTGACTGTTTCCATCTGCAGAACTGGCCCTGTTGCAGGTGCCACATAATACTTGCTCCACAGTTGTAAGAAATCATTCTTTCAATGTGGAAGAACCTATGTGATATGGATGGAAGGCCTGGCAAGGGAACCAGTGAGATAACAGTGGGAGACAAAGCAGCTACAGCATCAATATTCAGATTTATGTGTCCAATATCTGACTTTCAAGTAGGCAGTCCTGATTTAAGTGGAAATCATTAGCATCTTTTTTTTTTTTAACCTGTACTCAAATAAAAGATATTGTGAAAGCATCTTCCAGGTCTCTGTACCTTCTGGAATCAGAGAATTGTAGAGTTGGAAGGGATCCTGAGGGTCATCCAGTCCAGCCCCCTGCAATGCAGGAATCTTAATGAAATCCTATGTACATGACTGGTGCCTTCCAACCTCTGCTGAAAAATTTCCAAGGAAGGAAAATCCACCATCTCTCGTGGGAGTCTGTTGAACAGCTCTTACTGTTAGAAAGTTCTTCCTAATATTTAAAAGGAAGTTGCTTTCTTTAAAAAGAAAAAATGACCTGATGGGTTGCTGCTTCTATTCTAAAGCCTTTTTTTAGAACAATCTGCAGGAGGCTGTACACAGCTATATAGCTACCCCTCCAGCTCAGAAAGGGGCAGTGAAGGCTTCTACCAGGCAACTGGAACTCCCAATTCCCAGCAGGCGCAGGGGCAAACTATTGTGACTACCCTGTTCAACTCTAGCTCAGAGCCAGAGAAGATTTTAAAATTGGCTCTCTGTTTGCACCCAACAAGCACAGAGCTAAAAAGCAGGCTTCCATCTACATTTGTGGCTGGGGAAGGGGCAAGAGTCATTCTTCCCACTCTGGTTTAAGGATTCATCTTGCTCACCAGAGATTCGCTGACATCTCACCATGGCAAGAGGGACAAGTAAGAATTTGCAGGCCCAGTCAGGAATCATTTCAAAGCTCATGACCTGAACTACTTAATTTTCAAATAGCTGTTGTACTTTCAAATGCTGAAAGCAGTTTCTTGCCACACTGCTTACAAACTGTTTTTGGTTTATTTGTAGTGCAGTTATCATACAAAGAGGATACAGAGATCTGCCCATAAGCATTAACTTGAAACCCAGGGTTTGAACTTCTCTTACAAAGGCTTCTAGTAAAAATGGGGTATTTGGAATTCCAGATACAAACCAACCCTCAGGAAATCTATTTTAAGAACAGAGATTATTTTATTTCAAAATCAAGATGCACAAGTACAGCATCAGAAAGGAGGAAGGCACACAGCTGTAAGGTTTACTGCTTCAAAGCAATGATTTGGAAATACTTAATTCTCTTTGATCGTTGCAGCGCATCAATAATGTGTCTGCAATGACAATGAAAATGAAAGAAATGTCTCTAGCTAAAAATAGCCGATTCTGCTCACTAAGTACATAAACTTATGTACCCACATAGCTCCAGAAATCCTACGAAGGAATGCCACAAGCACAGCATGCCTTATACCGGGGGTGTTAGCCTGTGGCCCTCTCAATGAAGCTGGACTAGAAGTCAACAACCCTTGATCACTACCCCTGTCAGTCTGGGTTGATAAGAGCTGGAGTCAAAGAACATCTAGAGGGTCACATGCCAGCCAGCTGTACCTTACATACATCTCCAATTTGCAAGTTCTTGCACGCTGAAGTCTTTTATCTGGACCAAAGCCCACACTCCACCCTGAATCTGAAGACCAAACAAGATGTGACAAGGCAGCCATGTATCTCAGTGTCTGCCCTGTTCATACATAAAGCAGAGCTGGGTAAGGACCTATTCTTCACATGAAAAGGACCATATGAGGGAGGAAAGCCAAACTCATCACCCTGCTCTCTTAAACTATTGCACTTTTAAGCTGCTTCTTCCCAGTTGAGATTCCACCTAAACATTAGGAAGAACTTCCTGACAGTAAGAGCTGTTCGACAGTGGAATTTGCTGCCAAGGAGTGTGGTGGAGTCTCCTTCTTTGGAGGTCTTCAAGCAGAGGCTTGACAACCATATGTCAGGAGTGCTCTGATGGTGTTTCCTGCTTGGCAGGGGGTTGGACTCGATGGCCCTTGTGGTCTCTTCCAACTCTATGATTCTATGATTCTATGACTTCTGGTGGAACACGGCATGTAAGGTGGAGGAGTGAGTTTTGCTCCCCCACAGGCATTTTACTGCAAAGAAGATTCTTCAACTTTATATGCAAACAGAGCAGATGCGTGGATGGCTGCTCTGCCTTATCTACTTTGACCCTGAGCACAGCTGCATTTTCAAGGACCTTTATTAACACAACAAAGTGAACTGTTAAAACTGGAGACTGTGAAATGTGGAACCATAGATTTAAGCATGGTACACTGTATACAAAGTCCAGTTTCTTATATAGAACAGGAACAGTTGAAATTAAAGGGGGAGCTTTACATGCTAGTACTATGCCTATGAAGTCTGTCAGATTTAAATATGATTGACCAGATTGTATAAAGTTTAAATATTCCTTACAATTCCAGATTATTTACCATTTAAGCAACGCAAGCGTGAGTAGGCCAGTACACACCCAACACACCACCTTCAAATAAGGTCTGTTTAAGTCAGAATTCCCAATATATCCAAACCAGAGAACATTGGTTTTACTAACTGGGTACTCAGTCAGTTCTTAAGCCACAGTTTCCTCCTAGTTTACATCCTTGTTCATAAAGCAACATGGCCTATACAGACAGAACAGGAAGCAGCCCTGGAGTGAAGCCAGCACTCAAGGTGACGAGATTAGGTAAAGATATGTGCACACAAGTCTGACACCCATTCTCAGTTTGCTAAACTAGGGACAGGGAGATCATACGGACAACTGAAAAACAAACAAAACTGAGCCAGCCTAACTACACATGCAATCAAGTTCCATAGCTGTGGAGACACCATAGAGAAGGTCCTGTTCCGTGAGCCCACTAACTTGTCTTTCAAGGTGAGAACCTAAAAAGCAAGGATTCTGAAGTGAATCTTAAGGCACAGGTAAGTTGATAAGGGTGCAGGGAATGCTAAAATAATCTGGTTTAAAAATATTCAGTGCTTCAAAGGTCATTACAAGCATTTTAAATTTGGGGCCAGAAACAAAGTGGTACAACACAGGTTGCTTCAACTGCCTGGCTCCAACAAACAACCTGAAGGCTGAATTTTGTACCAGATGAAGTTCCAAAACCATGGACAGTATTGCAGTACTCCAGCTTGAACATTACATGGGTAACTGAAGGAAGGTCCATTCTCTTCACACAGGTGAACCAGCTGAAGCTGGTTAAGGAGGAGCCCTGGACCACCACCATCAGCTTCAACCTCGCCTACTCACATCAAGCCCAACAGCATTCCTGAACTGCTAACTTCCAAACACAAAATCACCACCAGCATAATTATTACCCTAAAAAATAATGGCATTGAACTAGTGATTGAGTCAAAGTTCAAATTAGGAGTCATTTGGAAATATGAATTGCCACAGTTCACAATGCCTCACTCCGCTATGAGGCAAGCCTTCATCCTTCCACATTTGGTCACAGGCTTCTGCTTCTTAGCTCTGGGGCTCACCAACCACCAAAATAGCAAGGAAGCAATCCTTAAAAGGTCTGGAAGAAAATGTCTGTTTATTTACAAACACACTCCAGCTTAATGCACGTAGAACACTTCTTCATCAGAGGCAGCTGGAACACACTCAGAAACTACCATTCAAACATATTGTAGAATTTTACACTTTAAAAATATATATAATGCATTAAGCGTATGCCATTTAAAAAGTTGTTGTTGTTAAAGAATGCCCATGATATCTTGGTTTACATGTACACATTGAACAATATTCTTCAAGGACTCTTACAATTCAATCCTATACATATTTACTCAGAGGTCCCATTGAGATTAGTGGGGCTTCCACGCAAGTAATTGAGAAAGCACTGCAGCATAACACCACACTATTCTATGAATGTTCACAATTATAGGATGAATGAAACAACTAATGCGCCATAACAGTTAATAACTATTATATAGTTAACTCATTTTTTCTGTTATAAATAAATTGTAGTGTTCACTTCTACTTTTTATGTATTTCAGTTATTTGCCTTTCATGACTTCCCAAAGTGGCTTACATTAAAAAGAAACATTAAAGCATATAATTCAAATTACAATAAAAACAGTCAATTTAAATAACCCTAACAGAATAACATTCAGTGAACATTACAAAAATCCCCAGCTGCAGCATATACAAAAAAGCATTTCAGTTAAAGAGAAGAAACCTTTTTAATTTCTTGCAAGATTAATATAAGAAAGCAAACAAGCAAAACACACCTAGCCTTAAAGGTCACTTCCTCACCTTGAATGAGGAGTTCCTTAGGATAGCAACCAATATAGCTGCCTACTTGTGGAAATCAAGAGTTGTCCATTGTTAACATAAAACTAGGGGTTTAGGCTATCATCAGCCAATATGTTACATATTTTCACATTCTACTATTATGACCTGGATGGTGCTCCAAGTTCATGGTGTTTTCAACACTTCAATGAGTCCAAATTTCACAGGTCAGCGAAGTGTCCCCTGGCCAAACACATGGACAAACATCCCAGAAGCTATTTCCAATTAGTTTGAGAAAAGGTGTGTTTGTGTGGGAATCAAATGTTGTAAGAAAATGTACTTAAGTTCTTCCTGAATCACTTCTATTCCTACAAGGTATCAATAATAAATGATGTTACCTCAGAAGGTTCTGCTGAAGCCAGTCAGTAATTGGAGACATTTATGATTAATTACGAGAATCTACAACATAGTGATGAGCTTGCATTTTAATTTTTGAGCTTCCTGAGTGGGCTGTAAAAATTAGTAAAATGAAGGGCAAGAAACACAGAGATACAGTGGGCTGAAAGGAAACAATGTGATGGGGAGGAGAGGGGCAGAAAGTCTTTATTCTCTACATAATAATAATAAACCACTGGGATTCTTATATCAATAGACCATTTGATACTGCAGACTTCTTCACAGATCCTTTGCTAGACACTATCTTTTACAAGCACATTGTAGCACCTGTTGCGAGCCCTCAGAATTTTCCATTTGCAAGAACCGTCTAGCTTAAAGGGATAACAATATGTAGATGGTGAGGGAAACCTCTTCATACCCAGCAATACTGATTTCATAACATATTATGACTTGGTTGGAGAGCCTTTTTTTATTTAATCAGTTTATTTAATAAAATTTGTCAATTTCAAATAGAAACAGAAAAATCAGGAAGACAGTAACCATTATGCTCAAATACTCAGCATGTAGAGCTGAACTGCAGACCCCATTACGTGGTATAATTAATCAGGAGTTTCCTGATGTGCCCATTTTGTTCTCTGAAACAAGCTCCTTAACATTTCCAAAAGCAAAGAACATACCACCTGCTATTTTACTTCGTTTGAAGTAGATATGTATCAGATTACATTGAAAATAACAGAAAAAGTAAATGACCACATACAAAAGTTTCCCCAAAATAATTAGTTTTTGAATTTGACACTGATATTTCCAAAACTTCTCAGGGGGAGGGGGAATACAGATCCTCAATTTTAGAAGTGTTTACACACATTTTACATTGGCAACTTTTTGATTAGAATTCTATACCATAGCTGCAAATTGCTTGTTTCCTACTAGCAATTATTTGTAATTTGTTCCTCATGAAGAGCATAAATTAGCTAGGTCTGAACTGTGAACTGCCAATATTAAATAAACACCTGCAGAGGAAGGAAATGACTGTATGTGACGTGTTAATAAATACAGTCTAATTTGTATATATGTAGTATATATGTAGTATATATTACTACCACACAATGTAATGAAAAAAAGATTACTGCAGACAAAATTTCATTTTTCCTTAATATGTATTTCATAATAATAAGACATTACTCAGGAGTGAACAATACATTATATGCATATGTTTTGTGTGTGTGCTTTAAATGAAAAGGAACCAGGAGTTAATAGTACTTAACCTCTTCCTTACTCATTTTCTCCTCTAAATTATATCTCCCCACTACTGCCACCATGGCTCTTTTCCACCCGGCAGAATTCTAGGTGTGAACTGAAATCTGATGGAAGCAAAATAAGCTGGGTTTTTTTACATGGGGGGAGCTGTGAAGGAAAGGATTAAGCAGCATTCAATTTTTCTTTCTTTCTTTTTCTCTTTCTCTCTCTCAAAACTATTTTCTAGCGCAAGAGATGCTATACCTCCAGAAAGTATCCCATTTCCAATGCTGCTCTGACCAAAGAAAAATGATGACTGGGAAGGCCTGTCTTGAAAACTGCATATGTTCACAGAACCAGAATGACTTCACTTAAATTAATTGGAATTATAATCCATTTCTATGGGCCATCATTCCCACTAAAATCTGCCCCATGTAACATACCACATTAACTATATTCACGAGCCTGTATAAAAAAGTGTTGCAGACTAAAGATCGTTTTCAAGCGTCTTGTGAAAAACACAATATATTTTAAAGACATACGGAAAAATAAAAAAATACAACCAGCCAAGAGTTTCATCCATAGAGTACAGTATTAATCATGCCATACTGAATGAATTCAAACAGTTTACAAATGATATACAGCAGAATAATTTTAATACCTTTGGGGTTAAAAATGATAGTGATTTAACAGCATACACCATACTACCGTTGTAGCACAAGAATAATAATAGTCTCTCCAGATGTAACTTTCATTGCAAAGGCTATAAATACTCAAATTGTTGGTATTTAGACCCAGGATTGTTCTTACCACCAACATTCACCTCAATAGTTTTAAGAGCATTCATCTACTGAACCAACATCACTTTCCCTCCTTAAAATGTACCAGTCCAACTGACTTCAGAATTGAGAATTAAGCTATGAGCCTTTGAAGAACATATGGACGTATGTTAAATTTCCCATTCAAGCACTAACTTCACAAAATGCATAAAGAATTCTGGTCATTATTGGAGGAAAGGAATCTGCAATGCAACCTCTGGATTAAAAGTAACACACCAACAATTAATTACGATCTCCCAGAATCAGATGCTAAAATACTTCGTTTTAATAGCTTAGAAGAAAATAATAAAAATACTTCACATACTGTATCAACCTAGCAGCACAATCCTGTGCTTGTTTACCATTGGGATTACATCGGAGTAAGCATGGCCAAGAGTACACTGTAAAAGGTCTATCAATGACAAGTGTGCACTGACTGGGCCCCTGATTGTATGTTCAGTGATATGTGGGCTTGTTTGCAATCCAATAAGTGAGCAGAAGCTCTTAAACCAGATGGGTTCAGACACCATAAGCGTACGTGTAAAGTTATACAGTATTTCGCTTCTCTGTGTATCACTTGACATTGAACTGCACTTCCCATTTTGAGCTCACCACTTGGGTGAAATCCTTTCCCAGCTCCTCACAGTCTGTTCTCACTATACTGAACTGTCACCACAGAACTTGACTGCTGCCTCAGGTGATTTATGGAGACTTTAAAAAAGACTGGTCCCAAGAGAGATCCTGGGGGTATTCTGCCTCCCTCTTGTGAGAAATGCGCATTCATCCCAGATGCTTGCTGTTCTTTAACCAGTTACTGACCCACGAGGCACTCTCCTTTTATCCTATGCCTGCTGCTACGTTCATTCAGAAGCCTTTGATGTGGGTCTTTTTTATATACAGTGGTGCCTCGGGTTACATACGCTTCAGGTTACATACGCTTCAGGTTACAGACTCCGCTAACCCAGAAATATTACCTCGGGTTAAGAACTTTGCTTCAGGATGAGAACAGAAATCGTGCTCCGACGGCGCAGCAGCAGTGGGAGGCCCCATTAGCTAAAGCGGTGCTTCAGGTTAAGAACAGTTCCAGGTTAAGTATGGACCTCCGGAATGAATTAAGTACTTAACCTGAGGTACCACACAAGCACTGAAGTTCATATGCTGCATCCAACACTTAAATGACTAATAAAACTGAGCCTGGGGTGCATGCAGAATCGCCTATTTTTGCACTAGCCGAGCAACTTGCCCCCCTACCCGCCCAATAACGAAGTTTCACCTGTACAGGAAACCTCTCTGTATTCACGGGCCAGCAGCAGCAGCAGCAGCAGCAGCAAGCCAGCTACTGTTACTTCTTGCCTGTTCCATTTTCTGGCCAGCTGCCAACGGGGGACGGGAATCCTACAATAAAATTAGTGGCTGTATTCTGCACATGCTCGTGAGCACGTTCCCCGCCCCCACCTTAAGATTCGTATACGGAGGACAGAATGAGACCTTCCTGCTGTTACAATCGCTGCCGCCAGCCTAGCACGAGACAGTCGCAACCAGAAAGTGCTGCGCGCGCCGTCTCAATAACGAGCCTGGGCGGGAGGGGGGGGGAAACACACACAAGACCGCGCGTGCGCACAGCCCTTTTCGGAGCTCGCCCCTCCCCCGCGACGAACTGACCCTCTCCTCTCTCTCTTTCCGCTGGTTCGCATTCCCTGGTTGACGCCACTCCCCCCCCGCCTTACCAGCGGAAACCGGCCAGCTCGGCTTTCTTTCGGCTTCCTCTGCTTGATTGACAGGCTCGGCCCCTCTCCAGGGGCGGGACTTTCACCCCGGGAGAGCCAACTGCGGCGAAGAGCGGGTGGGCGTTGCGGATTGGCTGAGGCGGGCGGGAGAGCGGGACTTGTTAGATGGCAGCCGGTCGCTTTTGCTTTCCTCTCTGGCCATTTGGGAGGGCGTGTGGAAAGCCCGTCCTTGCACCGCATCCAGTCTTGGGTGTTGCTGTTGTTTAGTCGTGTCCGACTCTTCGTGACCCCATGGACCAGAGCACGCCAGGCACTCCTGTCTTCCACTGCCTCCCGCAGTTTAGTCAGACTCATGTTCGTAGCTTCGAGAACACTGTCCAACCATCTCGTCCTCTGTCGTCCCCTTCTCCTTCTCAATCTGTACAGTGGTACCTCAGGTTAAGTACTTAATTCGTTCTGGAGCTCCGTTCTAAACCTGAAACTGTTCTTAATCTAAAGCACCACTTTAGCTGCCGTGCCGGAGCAGCACGATTTCTGTTCTCGTGCTGAAGCAAAGTTCTTAACCTGAGGTACTATTCCTGGGTTAGCGGAGTCAGTAACCTGAGGCGTATGTAACCCGAGGTACCACTGTACTTGAAAGTTTAGGACGGGCCAGCAACCTTTTTCAGCCATGGGCCGGTCCACCGTCCCTCAGACCATGTGGTGGGCCAGACTATATTTTGAAGAAAAAACAATCAACAAATTCTTATGCCCCACAAATAACCCAGAGATGCATTTTAAATAAAAACACACATTCTACTCATGTAAAAACACCAGACAGGCTCCACAAATAACCCAAAGATGCATTTTAAATACAGGGACACATCCTACTCATGTTTTTACTCATGTAAAAACACGCTGATTCCCAGACCGTCCACAGGCCGGATTGAGAAGACAATCTGGCCCCTGGCCCTTAGGTTGCCTACCTCTGGTTTAGGATAATGGTGGGACTAAGCCTTGGCCTGCTCAGGCTCTCAGCCCCACACCTCCCCCCCCCCCAAGATTTGTCTTATATGCTTGTACTGTGCTCCACAGACAGGTGAAGGCATATCCTCTCTAACTAGGCCTTTGGCTGACTGACTTCTGATGCCCTTTAAAATGTGTTACTGGTTTGTTTTTGTTATTTTTATTATGCATGTGGCTTTTTTATATTGTAATTTAATGTTGTAAATCAACCTGAGATCTATGGGTGTAGGGCAGAGGTAAGGTAAAGGACCCCTGGACGGTTAAGTCCAGTCAAAGGCATCCGTGGGGTTGTGGCACTCATCTCGCTGTCAGGCTGAGGGAGCCAGTGTTTGTCCACAGACAGCTTTCTGATTCCTGTGGCCAGCATGACTAAACTACTTCTGGCACAACGGAACACCATGACAGAAACCAGAGGACACAGAAACAGTTTACCTTCCCACCGCAGCGGCACCTATTTAGGTTGGCAGGAGATGGAACAGAGCAACGGGGGAGCTTACTCCGTTGCGGGGATTCGAACTGCCAACCTTCTGATCGGCAAGCCCAAGTGGCTCAGTGGTTTAGACCACAGCGCCACACGTGTCCCTTTTTGTAGGGCTGAATACTGATTTACCGTAATACATAATAGTAAATAAATAAATAAATAACAATGGACAACACCTGCAAATTGGTACCCGCATACAGCAATTCCCACAACAAACACTAAGTGTCGCCCCTCAAGCAAATGTGTCAATCCAGAAAACATGATACGGTAGTTTTCTTGGCATGAAATAGAAATGCTGGAACATAAAGTCAAAATTGCAGTCCATTCCTCTGTGCACTGAGAGATGACGATAAGTGGCTAGTGAGGAAGATAGAAGAAGGTTGCTTGGCAGATGCTTTATCTCCCTTACTTTCTCTTCTATCAGTTGCAATTCTTATAACACTAAAATGAAGTTCTGCTTTTGCTTTCTGCTTTTGATGGGTATAGAAGGACAAGTGGGAGGCAATGCTTTTGTAATCCATGACTGTTCAAATCAATTGAAGTTAGTCTGGCTATTTAGTTCAGTGGGGTATGTGCCTTTGTTCATGATCATATGCTTTCTCTCTACTGAACAGTAAGAGACAGAACATCAATTTTATTTTCATTAATCTACAATTATAGAGCTCAAGGGGGTGTTCTAATGTCATCTTGGGGAAAAATAATAGCTTCCCAGTTGGCACCTAAACAAAACTTCCCTATTTGTATATGGTCCATTTCCATTTAGATGACCTTTCATTGTAGGGCTGCTTTTGATTTTTGCAGTTGAACTGGTTGTTTTTTCAGAATACCTTATTATAGTTCCTACCACATTTCTGTCACAAATTAATCACTGGCAGTAATTCAGAGCTTGGGAGAACATACAAACAGAAAAAATTCAAAAGGGAAATGGAGATTTCTTAAACAATAACCCCACAAATCAGTAACAACACTAACAAATTCTGATCAGGTTTATGTTGTCCCTTTTGTAATGAGTTTTAAAGTTATTGTTTTAAAACTGACTAACTCCATCACTCAAAGCCCAATGAAAGCAGATATGAAATAGATATGAAATAGTACATTGTATATAGGAACGAGTGCTGCTTTTGGCTGGGAAACATTTGGTACACAGAATTTATGAGAAAATTGCAATCAGATGAGGTTAGATTAATTTTACTGAGCTTCCAAATAAGTTATACTTTGTGTCAGAATATAGACTTTGTTTATCAGGACTTACAATGATTAGGTTACATTACTTGGGGAGAGGAAAAGGACTGTGTCAGTTCGGTGATGTGTCTGTCTGTCTTTGTTTTCCTGTAAACATTGGGGGTGTTCACATCTGTGATCCTACTTGAGATGCCCACCCAGAGTGAGCCCTGATAATATTGTTGACACATCTCACAATTACTCAGCATTCATAGTTCATATTAAAATATTCCTGGCATGCAAAACAAAAGAACATATTCCAAAGCAAGGTTTTCAGGCCCAAAAAGATAAATGAGGGAAATAGGGTTAAAAGGAGAGGGTAGAATAGCAGATACAGCATCTACAAGCACAAACATGTCTCTCCATAATTCTCAGGCACAAGCTCTAAGAAAACAAACACATAACCAAAAACAATTGGGAAACTATAGGTGATATTCAACTAAATCATGCTGTGTCCTAAAGACTTAAGACCACAAATTTCAATGGGTCTACTCTAATGTTAGCTATCACCCCAAAAGTACACCCACACAATATATTACAATGGAGAAATCTTGCTTAGGCCTCTGCAAGCTCTGGAATTTTAAGGTATACTTTTCCTTAAGAAACTGAAGTACACTGCAGTTAGGTACAGAGATTTTTGAGGCGTTGTCACTAATATTTTTCTAGGCATTGTTGGAAATTGCATGTCATTCCTCTCGATTTAAAAGAACAAAGAAAGCTGTTTTCTAATGTAGGCATACCTGAAATCTAGCCATGTTGCAGGGTCTCTAAATGACACACTATGCTGTTCACCCTTTTAAAAAAAAGAAAAGCAAAAGCTTTCATAAGCTGTCTTCTTTTGAAGAAAAAAGCTACAG
Organism: Podarcis filfolensis; assembly: GCF_964270895.1. Lineage (NCBI taxonomy): Eukaryota > Metazoa > Chordata > Lepidosauria > Squamata > Lacertidae > Podarcis > Podarcis filfolensis. The sequence continues at coordinate 32,913,616 of NC_139608.1, read as the reverse complement.
GGCTCTGTCTGGAATGTTTCTGATCTGAATTGGGGCCCCACACCAGTTTTCTGCAGGCACCTTTGTCCTGATTTCCTTCTCTGAAGAGAGAGAAAAGTGGTCTCTCTCTTGTGAAATGGAATAGAGAAATGGATAATAGAAGCCAATTAGATAGACATTAAAGAGATTTTCAGCATCATTAAGTCCACAAAGGAAAATACAGTGGGGTTAGAGAATAAAATTATCATTATTATTTACAAGTTTATCACAGATATGTATAAGCTGCTTACATGCAATAAGGCTGAGTATCAAAGTAAACATTTCTGTTCTGGAGGCACCTCACAATTGGCCTCAGAAATGTAGACTGTAAGTTGAAATCCCCCTGATACCTGCAAAGAAAAGTGTTGGGATCTCTGTAACAACAGGATGTTTCTGCAGTGGCAACCTTGCTCTGCTGTACAATACATGGACTTGCTGGTGCAAAGTATCAGACTTGCATGGGTGGGTAAGCATATCAGCACTGCTGGAGACCCAAAGGAGAGTGAGTCATGTGAGATGTCATAGGGATTGGGTGGGGAGCAGGAGATACCAGCCCAGTGTTCATGATTCTCTCCCTTGGCCCACATTTTGGACAGAGACACCATAAAGTACAACACTCAGGCCACATTGCAGATACCATGGCAGAAAGCCATTCACTGTTGTAGGTGCAAGATCTCCAGAGCACCATCAATCCCCTGTAGGGCCCCTGCTTGGTTCAGTTACTGCAAAGGGTGCTCAATCATGACATATATTCTCTAGCCCATGTGGTCTCTGTTGTGTTTCTTTCCGTAGGCTATGGCTCTAAGGACTAGGAGCTGCAGGATGTATACTACCCTCTGCCATCCTCCGTGCAGCCCTGGCTGGGGTGTTGCAGGCACCAGTGATGGTAAGTTCTTTAGCTTACTACTTTAGGTCTTTTACTCTCTTCCCAATGAGCTTTTTGCACCCCATCCCAATCTCCAAGTGGTGTAAGATTCCAGGGGTTCCAGGCACTTGCTCAGGGTTCAGTTTCCCTAGAACTAAGGACAGCGGAGACTGTGGTATCTTTATGATATATGATTTATTTACACATATATACAACCTGAGCCTACATTGGAGGGGCTCACAGCATTAACATCCCAAGAAGGTCTTGCTTCTCCTGTAGTCACAGCCTTGGATTCCAACAGAAATCAGGCATGGTTCTGTCTCCCAACTGCCCAGCTTACCTTGCTTCTACCTTCTAGCTCACATGCTCTCAACTCTCAACTCTGGCCTTTGCCTTTCTACTAGTGACTTGAGGGAGCAGGGCCATTTGATGTCTAGCACACAGCTACTTCCTTCACCAGGAAGCTTGCCTGGCTATTCTAGGAACTGAATCCATGCTGGATCCAGGAATGAGAAGGGGGCTCAGGCATACAGCCCAATCCCCTGCCCAACTCACAACAAGCTGTTATCTGAGGAAAGTATCTACTCCCACCACTGTTTCCAGGGAGCCCTTTACAATCTTTATGGCACCAGGCAAAGACCTTCCTTTAAAAACTATAGCAGTTTTGTAAATTTTAACGTATTCTGTCAGGTTTCCCTGGACTATTATTTAGCTGCTTGATATGATGGGGGTTTTGCGCTGGCAGATGAGTTTACGCCTGTGGAGGGGATTTTGTTGATGCTTGCTGTTATATTTTAATTATGGTGTTTTATTGGCTGTGTTACTATATTTGTATACTGTGTCTTTGCTTTCAACTTGATAAGTCACCTGGATGCTTTTTTTCAAAAATATAAGTATGAGGCTGATCAGTTGATTAAATATGCACATGAGAAAGACAATCATTTTGAAGGGGGGAAAATACTTTTTCTTTTTTGATGATTCACACACATGAAGCAGAAAGCACACCCTTAGACATGGCACTTCCATTCGTGAGAGGCAAAAATGGGAAATGCCTCCCAAGAAGGCATCTGCCTCCCATAGTTTTTGTAAGTTTTCCATTTAATCGGCAGCGTTGGTTTTTTGTTTTTGTTTTTAAGCAAACAAGGGTTTTGCAATAAATTACTCTGACCAGTTCATTGATTGAATGCTGCATTGAGCCTTACAACATTAGACCCTAGAATAAAAATAGGTTGCAAAAATTCACCAATAATCTTAAAGTAGTTTAAGACCGTAGCAAAATTAATAATGTAACTTGAACTGTTATTCTTTATAATTATTTATTTTTATTTACAACATCTGTATCATGTCTCTCCAAAACTCAAGGCAGCTTACAAAATAAATTAAAACAAGAAAACCACATTCCAGAAAAATGCAAATCATTCCCACCTCTACACACACTCAGAATACCAGGAACTATATACTTCATACCAACAATAGAAGACCTTGGGTTGTGGACTGCAGTTTGCACAACCAACCTCTTCACCCCTGCAGTCACCTGTACCCTCCTTCCACAAAAAAAACATTCTGGAGACTGAGGGGAGAGATTGCTTAAGATTGGGTAAATAAATTTTATGTGCAAGGTTCCTCTGTCCTATTTTGGGCAGTCTCCCCGACACCACACCAAAGTTCAGTGTGACACAGCCCACAAACTGTCCAGGAGGAAACCCTTCAACCTTCTGGAGAGGCTTTTCAGGATGGAGGAGGGAAAAGAATGGCTTTCAAATCCATTGAAATCCATCTCCTTATTACAAGTCAGTGTGCCAAAGCATTTTGGAATTGGTGTGTTTTACAACTTCCCCAGACAGTTATGGCCCTCATTGCAGAGTTGATTCCATAGCTATGGACAGGAGACATTACAATAAAGGCCCTGCCCTTCAGTGCAAATACTGTTGCATCGTACCGCATTGGTATATAGCATGGGACCCAACCTTCAGAACACAGTCAGTGGTGAAACACATGGTGAAAAGTGATTTTTAAGGTAACAGATTAACTCACTGACCTATTGATGGATAACAAACATCACACATACGCAAAAGACTGTAAGAAGTTGATGCTGAAGAAGTCTGTTAAAAAATTCACAACTAAATCATCTGCATATGATTGTAGTGATTTCTTCCATATGCAATCACAGCATTAAAATTAATTAACTGTCCTGTTGTGTACTGCTGTTGTGTTTATTGGACAAGTATTAGAGGATATCTAAAGAAAAGTGTATCTGAAAAGTGTTTGCAAAAATGCCCTTTACATATTACATGGTTTGTGGCTCAGAGTACACAAATACCTGTGCTTCAGCAGAGAATAAGAGTACAAATGGGAAGCAAAAGCTTGCCAATTACACAGTATCTCTGGAGGATGCCCGAGATCAGCAGGCTTGCCAGAAGCTTGGCATTTACTGTGATCCTTCTAATTCAAAGTTCCCTTGAACTTCAGTTAGAGTTATGAATACAGAAATGCTGCAGAATTTGGCTATGAATTTCTAAGATCTGCCAACAAATCAGCAGAGCTAGTCAACACAGCCTTTTGTTCTTCTGGCACTGGTCCTTGCCAATGCATACCTCTGGTATGAAGAAATGCATTGGGAAGACAGGAAAAATATATGGTACAATTCCTTTGGCAGAAAGATATCTGGGGATATCATAATTAGTTTCTTTACAAATATGCAGGATGAATGGGAGACAAAGAGGCAATCACACAGGCAGCTGGCAATTGCCCCATCTGAACATAATTTCTATACACCTCCAAATCAAAATTGGCTATCTCCCATGGAGATTCAAACAGATGGTTTAGGATGTATTTGCACACACTTTTCCAGGTAAAACTTGTTTGAGCCCTCAGGTGGCAAGCACAAGTGACACACTTTCCAGCTGATTTGAAAGGCAGTGGACATTCAATGCTGTGTTATCACACAGCAACCATTAGACCAGGGCTTGGCAGACAGCAGATTGATATATACAGTAGTACCTCGGGTTACATACACTTCAGGTTACATACGCTTCAGGTTACAGACTCCTCTAACCCAGAAATAGTACTTCGGTTTAAAAACTTTGCTTCAGGGTGAGAACAAAAATCGTGCTCCGGCGGTGCAGCAGCGGTGGGAGGCCCCATTAGCTAAAGTGCTGCTTCAGGTTAAGAACAGTTTCAAGTTAAGAACAGACCTCTGGAACAAATTAAGTTCTTAACCCGAGGTACCACTGTATCTAGAAATTTGAGGTGGATCAGCAAGAGTTTTGACTCCCAATTGTTTAACAATAGTAACAGCAAAATGACTCCATCTCTCCCCCCCCCCCAACACACACTCTCTCACACATACACGATTCCTGAAATCTTACATTGGCTCTTACATTGGCTATTGAAAGCTTACTATGAAGGTCAAATAGGAATAGGTTACATTTACGTTCTCAAACCATTAATCCCCCTTTCTCTGAACACTTTGGCTGAGTAAACACCACTTAAGAATATTTCAGAGGAAAACATGAAGGGAGCATTAACAAGAAATGTGTCACTGAAAGAAAACACTTCATATTCTCAGGCTTTTAAATCTTTGTTAAAATTAACAGGTCTTGTGCATTCCTCCCCGCCCCCAGGAAGATATTCAGGTTTAGCATTTGTTGGATCCCAGGTGAAAGTCATTTTATGTTCCAGAGCGGTAAGTAGCTGTTGAAACAACTTGCTTGTCCTTGTCATTTTACACTTTACACATAATAAGGGTCCACAGAAAGGAATCTGTTTTGAAAATGCCTGAGGCTTGCATTTCCTTGTGGCCAACCTTCCAAGGGCCATATGCCAATGGTGGGTGGAGCAATAGATGTGACTCTTACCTTTGTTCAGTAGGCTGCAGCCCAGCCTCACCAAAGCCAGAGGTTTCTGCATGTACATAGGCCTGAGGTTTCCCACCCCTTTATAGATTGTAATGGGTTTATCATTTTGAAGAAGAGATGAGGGCCGATTGAACTCTGCATGGAAAAAAATAGAGGAATCAAATTTGTAAAGCAAATTTAAGATGGCACTATCCCATCCAAACTGATGTAGATCATACTTGAGCTAAGCAGTGCTGCCATCTGTAGGTACAGGAGGAGACTGTCAACACCTGCAGATGTGATGCAGAGAGAAGAGTTTTTCCACAACTGCCTACAGAGTTTTGTGAGAGCACAATATGCCATGGCCCATATTTTACTATGGACTCTCTAGGTAGAGGAAAGTCTCTTAGTGCTGACTGAATGGTGTTTAGTGTTTGCATCTGGAGTGGACTGTCTGGTAAAGCTGCCAGAATTTTACTAGCTAGATTCTATCCTAGTCACTGACTGACAACATGGCCTCTTCTACAGACCACTGCCATTGTATTATGAAGGTGCTACAATAATGGGCAGCAACAAGGGTTGCTGCTGCTGTACGTCCATCCTGCTGCCCAGCGGCTTCTGTTACCAAGCAGGTGCTGGAAGAATCTGAAATGATAACTCCAGTGATTTCAACATCCATGCTTAGGCTGCCTCTAGTGTTCCAGTTTGGAACTTCATGGCCTCCATGATGATCATGTGGCTGCCCCAAGTTGTCATGGGGCAGTCCAGGTAGAGGAAGGGGTGGTGTGGAGATAGGGTGGCGGTAAATGTCACTCCATTGTCATGCTTGTACCATTCCTGGTGAAGTTTGGGTTCATGGCTCTTTTCCTTCCCCTTTGCTGTGGTGGTGGTGGAGGACTGTTCCCAGAGACTAATGGAATCCAATGGATTCCTGAATTCCTGTGGATAGAGCAAGAAACCCCGTTGAAGCTATGGTATAATAAGACATGAGACTCTTGACATGGTTGGTGAGCACCCTCTCCAGCACTACGAAGTCTATTCTGCATCTTGGTATACCAGAGACCTACAGCTGATAAAATACGCTAGACAACAGCTTGAGAGCACAAGAGGTGAAAGGCATATTGCAAAGTTGACTGAACATGAGTTAAAGCACATAATCATGCCTACTGCGTGGTGGTGAGGGTGGTGAAGAAGGCCAACTTCTGTCATATTGAAAGCAGGGAGGAATTGACTTCCATGTTCACACTGTACAGATTTCTAGGTTTCTGGGCAAAGGTTTGTGCCAAAACTGATAAAATTCTGGCTTAGTGCTGCTGCCAGATATCAGCAGATGGGTTGCACTTGGATCCCATGTGTCTTCCAAGTAGTTCAAGAGAACATTTTATCATGGCAGCATTGAAAGTTACTCTGGAAATTGGTAACTGGCCCAGGTCCATCATCAGGGATGGGGCCGGATAGTACCCCTCTCCCTAAATGCCACAGGCAGGATTATGCTCACTGTGATCTGTCCATTACATTAGCCTAATTTCTTCCTTTGTCTTCAGCTGTAAAATACCATAAAACAGTTCTAAAATACAAATTCCAGTGGATATATAAATCTGGTCTCTCTGTTTAAGAAATAAGACCTATCAGGTAAACCAAAGTTATTTGTGTGATTAAGCTGGGTTTTCCCCATTTGGCTATAAAATGTTTTACCCTCTAAGACAGTTTGATGGATGAGGTGATAAAGCATACCCAGAGTAACCTTGAAATATAGTTTTACATCATTTAATACACAGAATTCTACACAAAGTGGCAATTGGCTGAACAAATCATCAAATCTCCCATCCATCTTTATTGTTTTGTATTTAGGCCTAGATCCCTGCTCACATGCCAGATGGCAGCTGCAGCAGAGTTTCAAGTGTTAGCTGCAGTTGATGAGGTGATAACTGTCTCTTGAGGACAACAGCCAGATTGCATATTCCTTTCAGTTAGAGACTATTGCTTTTCACTAAGGCTACAATCCTAGTACACACTTCCTTTGGGAGTAAGCACCACTGGAACCTTACTTCTGAGTAGGTACGTAAAGGATTGCACTGTACATACCTAGTCTGTATGTAGTTAATTCAAAAACTGACAGTAGCATCTAACTTGTGTTCAGCCTAATCATTTCTGTAGAGCTCACCAGTGAAATGAGCCCATAAAAGGAGGCATCCTGTAAACAAAGAGCTGCATAAAACCCAGGTGAAAGTTACCTTCCTTTTCATTACTGCCAAAGATGCAGTCCAAGTGCATCCTGGATACCTTTTGCAGTGGTGCTATGGCATAGTTTGAAAGCACCTGATATAGCAGTATTGAACCTAAGCAGTTTGGTCAGTGCCTGGATGGGAGATACCTTGGGAACTCTCCAAATGGTTTTTTTAAGTGTGTGTGTGTGTGTGTGTGTGTGTCAGAGAGAGAGAGAGATTATAAATGAAATAAAGAAACAACCATCACACAGGATGCTGTGGAGCAACTGTCAGATTGCACACAAGTGCACATGATCCAAGAGCTGTGCCTCAGGATCCTCTGTAACACAGCAATGGATTGTGGGATGTAGCTCTCATCTCTGCTATGCAATCTCTTTTGTGGGTGAAATGTCCTGATTGGACTTCCTTTGCTCCAATACACATTACCCCTGCAGATCAGACAGCATCTGTGATAATCTTAAATTGGTTTTCTTTCCACCTTTGTCCAGAAGTACTGTCAGTGCTGGGAATACATGTGAAATAACCTGCCAACCTAGCAGTTTGAAAGCACATCAAAGTGCAAGTAGATAAATAGGTACCGCTCCGACAGGAAGGTAAACGGCGTTTCCGTGTGCTGCTCTGGTTCACCAGAAGCGGCTTAGTCATGCTGGCCACATGACCCGGAAGCTGTATGCCGGCTCCCTTGGCCAATAAAGCGAGATGAGCACCACAACCCCAGAGTCAACCACGACTGGACCTAATGGTCAGGGGTCCCTTTACCTTTTAACCTCTTGGCACTGACTGGATGGCTTCTGCTAGAAGTTAAAAAATATATCTGTTTACTTTTGTTTTTTTAAAAAGCTATGCTGCCCATTCCCTTTAATATGTGGATCCGTTCTCCAGTCTTCAGTGAATGGTTAGAAGTGGGGAGCAGGATAAAGGTCCTTCTTTTCCTTCAACTCTGCAAGCAACCTCTGGATTCTTCCTGCTCCAGCAGCCAGGCAGCTGCAGATTTGCTTTGGGTTTTGTTTGCTTTTCAGATTTTCCCATGATTCGTGTAATCCAAATTAACACAACAAAATACGTGGGATGGGTATTGAGTGCAGCATCATGTGGACACTGCTCAGAAATCTTAGATTCAAACTCATGGTAAAGCCCAGTTTGGACAAGCCCACAGTGTCACAATCCATGAGATATACTGTACCTACAGTGAAGGAGTGTTTGTTTCGTGTTAACAGGCAGATACAGGTGAGCTAGTGCAGCATAGTTTATAGCAGCAGCAGCAGCAACAAAATAACTTCCAATTTATATTTGTTGTTCATAGAATAACGTTTCAGTACTTTTGTCCCTCACAGGATTTACATAGCTATTTCCAAAAGATGTCTTATTCAAAGTAAATTCTCTTGTTTTTCTTCTGTTTCTCCTAGATTTCTAGGTGCAAAAGAGAATTATTTGCAAACAGATGAAAAACACCTGGCTCTGTTAAAAATAAATACCATTTACAAAACACAAGCTACATAATTAAGGTCTTAACATGCATTCTCTATGTCATGCGGGCATAACAGGATCAGAGTCAAACTGATAATACAACCTGCCCTGGTGTGAAAGTACAGCAGATCCGAAGCTGTGATGCTGGGGGCGGGGGGAAATGAAGTTCCTTGTTAAATAAATATTAGGTGCTGTTAATCAATAGGCATGAATAGTGTCTGTTAAGGAGTGAGAACAGCATGTGGAAAGAAACCTGATAATGAGAATGTGCAAGGGCACAAGAGCAACGGAAGCTTTTTTAATGCCTAATTGCTGCCAAAGCAACATTTTTGGATGTTCATATAGCTGGGGAAACAAAGGTTATTTTCAGGGCCGTCTTTAGCATATGTGCCGTTGGGATGCAAAGACCCACGGGGGGGGGGGGGCGGTCAAAAGTTGAACTTTTAAGGATGGGAGCAGCAAAAACCGCTAACATGGGGGGGGGGGGAAGCGGCAGCGAAAATTCTGCCTTCTGTTTTTGCGATCATGCAAGATGCTTTAAAGTGTTGATCCTAATAGGGACAGTGGGTTCTTTGGGTTCTGTGTCAGAAAAAAACAATGATATGGAATAGCACTAGGAGGAATTGGGACCACACACACCTGTTCTAGTCATCCAAAGACCCTGTGCATAAACACTGCATTAAAGCCCTTAAACATGTGTCGGTTGGGGCAGAGCCAGCAGGTAGGACCTCAGTTCTTCCATTCATGGGTTCACTGGTACAAAGATGAATGAAGGTAGAGGACTAAAGAACAAAGAAGTATTAGGCAATCTAGTTCAACTCCATGCTTGATGCAAGATATCTAGAGTTGGATGATCTACCAACAGTTAATGGTTCAGTCTCTGCTTGAGGATGTCCAGTGTAGAACTTCCCACCATTGTTCTAGGTAACTAGAAAACAGAGAATAATATGCATGTAGAAAGAGACACACTATGTAGGGTGCAAATGGATGAGAAAAATCCTGAAGCAGAACTGCTTTGGATAGAGTTGGGGCTTTCTGGGATGAACAGGAACTGTTCAAAGCAGGGGCCTTCAAAACTATTTAGTCCTTTGGAGAGCAGGATGTTTTAAAACACTGTGGATAGTGTGTCTGCAAAAATGGAAATCTTTGTTCGAAGCTTGCCATGTAAGAGAAACAACAGGCTGTGGAGAGGGAGGTGGAGAGCTTTTTGAATGACTGATAGGTCTAACTTCTAACCAATGGGAATCACTTTATCAGGAGGACTCTCCTATCACAGTGCTTTGGGGAAGGTATTTCAATGCAGTATCACATTGTTGTCTGTTCTGTGCACTTAGCTAGTAATGCTTGCTTAGAAAATGCTGGAAATTCAAGTCCTTCTGCCTCTGTCTCATGCCCACACACCCATTCCTATCAAATCAGCTTTGCACTTAGTTTCTGCTACTTCTATTGAGCAGAACATAAGCCTGAAGCTTCTTCACACACCCCAATTCATTATAACTGTAGCCTTTGCCACCATCCTTCTGATATTTTGCATGTTACTTTCCCAGGGACACCTCTACCACATCTCTAGGATTTTTTTTAGAATAACATTGTTGCCTTGAGTTCAACCACAGGGAGCGAAGCAAATCCCTTTTAGTTATCCCCCAAATCAACTGCCTACCAAGTGCCTACCATAAGACCCTCTGAGCTGAGCTGTAGCTTCTCCTGTCTTTTTTTCAAAAGAGGGAGAAGTCAGAAAAAAGAAATTCCCATCCTTTTTCTGAACAGAGAGAGTAAAAAGAAGAAGCAAGAAATGGATTCTCTTCCTCTGTCATTGCAGAATTCACAGTGGTGATAAATACAACGATTTTAGGATTCTACTAGAACTATGAAAAGCAGGATTAGTAATAGAAGAAATTGTCAGTTGCATATTCTTAATCTGTGGAGTTCACAACCACAAAAGATAATTAAGCAAGCAAAATACTGTGCATGAACTGTTGAAAAAGGGCTGAATGCGTTTATGTTCTTTTATTGCAACATTTATGGCCTTGCAAGTGATGATAAAGGTAATCAAATCTCATGCTTCAGAGCATATATTCAAGAGTCATTTTCTTCCCCCAAATGCAAAATTTGGCATTCAACAATGAGCTGGAGTCTATGTTGAGTAATTGCTTCCCTCAGAATAATCAGTTACTGGCCACAGGTGAATGCAATATGATGCAGTGCCCGATCTCTTTTAATAACCTTGAAATCAGGATTCTAGTTCTTACAAAAGGTGGATTAACAATGAAATATTTTGCTCAAACACCACAATCTTTGAGATGCACGCTGCAGATACAACTCCTCCACTATCTTAACTAAAGCATCTTAGCTTCATTTGGAGGAAACAATAAAAGTGAAGGAGTTTTGTCTGACACTTCACATCTGCTGCTGCTTAAGGTGGTAGTTTGTCTTATATGTGACATCCGCTCTAGTGAGACATGGATTTACATAAGTAGGTTCAGTATACAAAGGTTACCCATATATAAGGTACCAAGTAAATAATTTTGATAAAGGTCTAGGTGGCATAGAATATTGGTTTAAAGTTTGGGAAGATTAATGTGCATGAGCTGCTCACTAGAGCCTATGCTTTATCTTATGCTATCACCTACCTGTATGACAGGATGCAATTTACTTTCTTCAGTAGCAATCAATAGGAATCATTCACTCCAATGAAAAAGGGTAAAGGGGCTGAAGTTGGAGATACCTGGGAGCACTAGCTGCCCCAGCTCACAAAACTGAATGTTTCTCATTGAATTCCAGGGTAGAAAGTAATCAGGTGAGTCTGGCCCTGGTGATCCCACCATTGGTAGAGGGAATACAACTGCTGTTCTCAGCCTTCATAGCTTTCTTGACTGAAGCTCTGTAAATGGTCCCACAAAAGTTGAGAACAACTTAGCAGCATGCGAGTAGGAGTTGTAGCACAGGAAGCTGGGTAGTTTGGCATCCTGTAAACCAACAGAAGTGGTTATACTAGAGTAGTGATGGTGGTGAAAGACAAGTGTGCTTTATTGCTGCAGACCCATTGCAGGCATCTTCTTATATTTTATTGTGCAGGAGATCAGAGGACACTCTGTACCTGTACACAGTAAAGCCTATTGTAATTCACAGTAAAGCCTATTGTAATTACAGTAAAGCCTATTGTAATTCAGGGGATACCTCACCGATGGAAGAGGATTGGAGACCCCCAGTGCCACTAGGAACCAGTGTTAGAAACTGAGATATGAAAGCTAGGAGCTAAATGGCTAGGAGCTAAGTTATGGGCGCAACAACAGAATGCCTAGGCACACATTTTAATAACAAGAATACAAAGCTGAAAATGAATGAACTGCAGCTAAAATCTTATGTTCATTTTTCACATGGTCTAGTCCTCATCCGAAGACTGCAAAAAACAAAGCTATGCTTCCCCTGCTCACCTCCCTAATATTCTTAAGAGGATATCTTCTCCAGTCTTCAGAGAGTGGCTGGAAGTGGGGAGACAGAAAAAGGTCCTCCTTTCCTTCCACTGTGCAGTTTTAATCTGAAATCTTAGGCGCAGTACTGTGCCCAGAGCTCAGAAACAGCTTGCACTAATGAAATTCCCTGTCGCAAAATGTGCCTAGAACAATGGGAGTTTCGAACGCTGTTAGGAACCCAAAGAGCCCCCTGTCACAGTCATGCAACCCAAATTGCCCAGCTCCTCCAGCACAGCACATCCAGAGCCCTGCTTCAGCCTCAGACCATTTCCCCTTTACCCCCAGATATAGAAACAATGTTGGGCCTGACAAGAAGTCCAGAGCCACCAGAGGGGGGCTTGCTTGGCAGCCAGGGGGCTGCACTATCAGTGGTCTAGGGAAAAGCTAGAGAAGAACCGTTTCCCTGAATGTGCTAAAGTACAATCCCACTTCAGAACTTCCCACTCAGTGAGGGAAGGTTGGGAGTATAGGTGACACCATTCCTGCTCCACACATACAATTTAAGGATGCACGAATAGGGTTCAAGTGCCTTTTAGAACTGACATTGATTGGGCAGGGGGTCCTCCCCACTCCTCCTTCTGGATATTAAAGAAATTGGCCAGTCCTGATACAATGGTGGTTCCATTTGGGGTGACCCTGAACTCAGTTTTGCTCAATCATATGGTGCTTTGGGGGCCTCCACCAGTACCTAATGGTACATAAAGAGTATTTCAAAGAATTCCTGTTAATACGTAGACTGCTGTGGTTTGGGAGATGGGAGAACAGAGGCAATTAACATACTGCATCACTTTAAGCAAAACGGTATATACTTGTAAATGGCCACCTTATGTGCTGATTCGGCAGCATCTCAAAATTGTGATCTATAAGCTTGGGACATCTGATCTATAGATGTCAATAGGGAAACTGCAGGGAGATTTGTAAACATGCCTAGCATTGTATTGGAGAATTTGCTTCTGCTTCCAGCTGACAATAGTACGGCATATACATAGCTTTGTGACAGCACATCAGTAGGCATTCAGTTGCTGCTCGGGGGCTCATAATGCACTGACTTACTATCTGAAGGGCCAAAGCCTAGACTGATTAAAAATGTGCATTAATATATCATTGTTTTACATGTACTAGTTTTAAGATCTTGTTTTCCAAGCCACACAATGGGGCTCACTACATTTTTTACAAAGTTGGATTAAATACAGCACACAGCCTTGAGGCGCTTTAGAAGATCATGTCTGTAATTCATTGCGTGAACATGCTGATGCACAGACAAAGGTGAATTAGCTCCAGATAAAAATGCTTCAATGCTCTATTGAATAGTCAATTATTAAACACATAATAGGACCTGTGGTTAGCAGGGCATAGTGAAGATGTGCACAGTCTGCAAAATTTGTTTCTGAAAAGGAATAGTATTGGGCAATATTTAAAAGGCAGACAATGAAAATCATATTTGCACAGACATTTTTGAAATTGTTCATTGAAGCTACTTTTTACTATTACCTTGGATATCACTTTGTGTTTCTTGCACGGTTGCTATAAAATGTATTTTATTGCAGCCTATGAAGAAATAATGGAATGCACTTTTATCCGAGACACAAATATTCTTACATTAATAAATTTTACCTGAAAAACAACTTACATTGCTTCTTAGAACTTGTTGGGTAAAACTGAATAAGTAGTAATTATATGTCAAGTGATGGGGAAAGGTTACAGAATTCTACTGAGTGATGAATTATTATGTACTAACTAATGGGTGAAGGTTTGTGGATAATTTCTTTAGTAACATAAAATAGTTTCATCTTTTACTTTGTACGAAAAAGTTCCCTGTTCCATAAAAAAGAAAACAAGAAGGCAGCATTAGACATCATCGCTTCTGTTTGGGGAGCTATGGGCAGGATGCAAGTATACAGTTCTGCTTGTGAAAGAAGCTTTGGCTGCACAGTGGAACTTCCCTGTCCTCTCCTCTCCTGATGTGCTCCATACATGTCCAGTAAGTCTGTTCCAGAGGGTTGGATGAACTCCCAGAGTAGATTTCAGGGTTGCAAGGGGGTCACATGAAGAGAGGAGAGGATAAGGAATTTCCATCGTGCACCTAAAACTCATTGCCACTAGCAGAACTGTTTACTTGCATACCATAACATTCCATAGCTCCCAGTTCATGCACACATTAATTAATTTTTCAAAAGACTGCATAGTTTTTGAGGCAAAGGGAGGAACTGGAAGTTTTCAGGGGCTGAAGGTTCCTAAGACATTATTCCTTTTTGCCTTTGTTTCAGATTTTGGTTCCAGATATTAAAATAATTGATTACTGGTATAAGACTACTACGTTTCTTTAATTTGGCCTTTATATTAAAGTGGGATGCCATTTCATTTTTCATTTTTTTGCTGAATTAACAAACCAAACTACCATTTCACCAGGGTGAATGCCGGTTACCTAGACAGCAAATGGGGAAAACACATTTAAGAAAATATAGATATAAGAATTGCATTTGATTCCATCCATAGATCAATGGTAGAGTATATATGCTTTCCAGGCAGAAAGTTCCAGGTTCAATCCCTGACATCTCAAGTTAAAAGGATCCAAGGTAGCAGATACGAAAAAGATCTCCAATTGAGACCTTGAACAGCCACTGCCAGACAGAGTTAATCATGCAGCTCCAGATAAACCAGTGAACTGAATTACTACAAGACAGCTTTGGATGTACCTGATGTGTGAAAGACTATCCACGATACAAGCAACTCTCTGTTGAGTATAGTTCACATTTTGTGACCTTACATACAAAGACCAAGTACCTACCTTGCCAAATAAACAGTGAAAGTATACCTGGCAATGGCAACAATGACACCCTAGCTACGCAACACCCTGGTCACTGAAGTCTGCTGTTGTCTCTTTTCTGATATCAGCTGAAGATAGGTCTCTTCCCCCCAAGCCTTAGAGTTTTTAAATATTTGATCATAAAGAAAATGATGGCAAGCGAAAATGAACTAATTGCTTTGTTTTCACTACTAAGCTATCAGCATTGTTTCAAATAACTGCAATAATGTTTTATCAAGCATGCGTTCACATAAACAGCAATGCTAACATATTGTTGGACCTATACTCTGTTAAAAAGTTGTGTGAGCTAATTCAAAGCCAAGTGTTAGATGAAATGCATGGATCCAGTTGCAACACATTCTTTGCTCAAGTCTTCTCCCTAGTGCCATTATAACAACATCCAATGTTGTAAGTTTGTATTCAATAAGTCAAGAAAGAAACTTTATAATATTTTGGCTCCTTTAATATTTTTACTGCTCCCAGACAATAAACTTACTCCAACCTTTTCCGCCACAACACTTCTTATCCAAAATTAATAAGGTGTTTGGACTTTGACATTTCTGCAACATCCTTGACTTTATTTAGCCATATATAATCAGTTCCTGCATTATCTCTGTTCCCCAGTATTATTCCATGAGAAATTTATAATGGCCAGTCAATCTACTATTCAGACTTTTAGACTTTCTTCTTCTAGAATTCTCAAATGCTGTAAGAGCTGAGTAGCTGGATCTGTACCTAGAGATTGGAGCAGAATAATGAGAAATTTCAAATCTATAGTTTCTCTTTTTTTGGTAGATGAAACTGATCTTCTTATTTGTTAGTGTAAAACACTCTTTTGGAAGCTTTGACCTGTGCTGACATAATAGTTCACTCCATCTGGATTAATCTTTTCCAAGTTTCCTACAAAATGTTGGCATTTCAGAACTGTGAAAATTGGTCCTGTGAGAAATCTCAATTTAGGTCAGATGCAGTAGAAGACATTGATGTCTGTGGCAGAAAATACAAAAGGGACCTTTCCTCCATTGTAGTGAAACTATAATAGTAAGCTAACAGACATTTTATTTCTCTTTTAATAGTACCTCCAATGTTGCTCCTAATGGTAAGGCCAGCTCTGGGTCAAATTTTCATTTTTTATTTTTTGCTATTTGGATCTAGCAATATACCGTAGACTGAAACTGGGGCGGTTTTTAAGTTCGTAAGATCAGCACTTCCCATTTCGTCAGGTTATTCAGCTTCCATGGGGGTGAGATAATATTTAAGTGGTATCATTGTTTTGGTGGGGTTGTGTGCTAATTTCTTCACAAATCTTTCTTCCAGTACAGTGGAACCTCGAGTTGCGGACATAATCCATCCCGGAGGCACGTCCGCAACTCGAAGTCTTCGCAGCCATAAGTGCTTCGTTTGCGCATGCGTGCAGTGCGATTTAGTGCCTCTGCGTGTGCACGAGCGGCGAAACCCAGAAGTAACCATTCCGGTACTTCTGGTTTGCCACGGGACACAACTTGAAAAGACGTAACCTGAAGCAGACACAACATGAGGTATGACTGTACTAAACAAATATGCAACAGCTTTCTGTTCTTTTCATCATCTTAAGTCCCTTCATCCTGCTCTTTTAGAGACACCAACTGGCTCATGATTTTATTACACAGGAAGATAGGAAGCTGACTTATACCAAGTCAGACCATTGATCCATTTAGCTCAATATTGAATATACTGACTGGCAACAGAGGCACTCCAGGATTTCAGGCCGGAGTCCATCCCAGTCCTACCTGAAGATGCTGGGGATTGAACCTGAGACCTTCTTGCAAGGCAGATACTCCACCACTGAGCTATAGCCCTTATCAACAAATTCAAATACCCAAGTGCCTTACATTCTGCAGTAGGAAAAACAGTTACATTGCACACACTTAGTTAATTGCACAATTGTGACTAAATGTGAAGAGTTTTAGTATGCTGTCCAAATCTCCCAATACCTCTTCTGTTTTTCAGCTTTAGTTCCCCACTTAGAAGAAGCAAATTTCTAAGGCAAGCTGTGTTTTAATTGGCAGAAACTCTGGCCAAAAGAACTAAAAGATTTTTGCCGTTGCTGATAAGAAAAGATCCTCTGAATGGGCCAACTAATTTAGGAAGGGAGACTGGAGCAAGACAGCTGTATTTGAGAAAACAATGCACCATTTGCTCGGTTGCAACAATATTGGGATTCAATGAATGAAGCTGGATACTGCTGTATTTAGAACATTTCTAAATTTTTACGATTTGCTCTCCATCCTTCCCTGCCTGCTGCCTGGGGTCTCAAGGCCCTGGAGCCCAGCCTGGCCTCGCTACTGCATCCCTGGTCCTCTCACTGAATGGCCAACGCCCTTGCTGAATGGCCAACACTCACATACTCCTTGCTCAGTGTGCAAGTGGGTGCGGATGGAGCAAAGCGGGCAGGCATTGACCCCAGCATGGCCTGGCCCAAAACTCCTCTCTGTGGGTGTCAGGGGGATTCGCCTGCCAAGGGCTACATCAGCTGGCTGGGCTCCCCCTGTACAGATGGGCAGGCGATGCAGTGTGGCCCCGCTTGGCTCCGGGGCAGGGGGGGTCGCTTTGGCAGCAAGGGCTGGGCTGGCATGGTGGGCTCCATTCACTCTCTGCATCCTGCCCCTTGGTACACACCTGCCTGTCATGGGCACCAGAAAACCATGCTACGCCACTGTGGTGCATATGTTTTGTATTGTTACACAAGCCTGGTGCCTGCTCCCTCTCTCCGCAAAGCAGTGGCAAATGCGTATGGGATCTCAGGCACCCAACTGGGTCTGTGTCCCTTTGGGGAATGGGAGACAGGGCGAAGACTGTTGTGCTTTAAGAAATACGGTTTGATTCACATATTTACACCTTTAGTCTGCGGGGGGGGGGGGGTCCCAGATCTTACAGCATGGCTTAAAGCATTGCAGGCAGTCCTTCCTTCTCCCTTCCCAAGTTGGATCTCACTCCTTCTTCCCCTTTCTTCTTCTCAGAAGCCCCTTGCCCTCCTCCAGAGCAGTTACCTTGGCAACCTTCCAAATCTCCAGTCTCTGGTCACACCTGGAACAAGAAGTTCCATTGTCTTGTTAATGACTCACAGTGGTTCTCTCTACAGCCCTAGTTTGGCCAGGCTACCCAGGAATTCCTTTGCAGCTTATATTCTCTCTTCATGTCACAAATAACCCCAAATCCTAACATTTATTAATTTTAGTGTTAAGAGGGAACCCCCCCTCCCCAAGTTCTGTAACAGTATTTAGGAGTAGAGTTGCTCCAAATGTTTCAGAGCCTTGATTTTTTCCACATTCAGGGGGTTTGTTTGGGGGGAAGGTGCTGACCAGATGGGCAAGGTATTATTATTAGGTGGGAGTGGAAATTTTGTTGTTGTTTTTTTAAAGATATTTATTGAATTTTCACAAAAAACAAAGAGTTACAGTATAAAAAGAAAACACAAAGAAAAAAAAAGAGAAAAAATACATAAAAACATATATAAAAAGATATAAAAAAACGTACAAAGATAAATAGAAAAAATTAAAAGAAACAAATTAGTTTTTCTATCTTGATTTTCATTTGCTTGTTTCCCTGACCTCCTCACGCCTCCCTTTTTTGTATTCCCCTTCACATGATTGGTTCAGCAAATCCTAACCCTCTTTCATTTATCTTAACTCTGTATCTCAACATATTATAACTATATATTTTCATCCGTTATCAATCCATTTTTACATATTCTAATTAACCTTGTTGCTAATACCACTTAGTTTCAATCCAACATCATTTTAACATTCATTAATTTTACAATGTTACAATGTTTAAATTTCTTCCAATCTTCTTCCACCAACTCTTCTCCCTGGTCTCGGATTCTGCCAGTCATTTCCGCCAGTTCCATATAGTCTATCACCTTCATCTGCCACTCTTCCAGGGTGGGTAAATCTTGTGTCTTCCAATACTTTGCAATGAGTATTCTTGCTGCTGTTGTAGCATACATAAAGAAAGTTCTATCCTTCTTTGGCACCAATTGGCCGACTATGCCCAGGAGAAAGGCCTCTGGTTTCTTCAGGAAGGTATATTTAAATACCTTTTTCATTTCATTATAGATCATCTCCCAGAAAGCCTTAATCTTTGGGCACGTCCACCAAAGATGAAAGAATGTACCTTCATTTTCTTTACATTTCCAACATTTATTATCGGGCAAATGATAGATTTTTGCAAGCTTGACTGGAGTCATGTACCACCTGTATATCATTTTCATAATATTCTCTCTTAGGGCATTACATGCCATAAATTTCATACCTGTGGTCCACAACTGTTCCCAGTCAGCGAACATAATGTTATGTCCAACATCTTGTGCCCATTTAATCATAACAGATTTGACCGTTTCATCCTGAGTGTTCCATTTTAACAGCAAGTTATACATTCTAGGGAGTGGAAATTTTGATACATGAGGTAGTGGCACTTTAAAAGATGAGATGGTCAAAGGGCTTCCCAATTCCCTCTTTGTTTTTGTTTTTTATCCAAAGCTCTGGACTGCACTCACACAGCAGTTTATTCCATTTTTACGATGTTTCTCTAACGGTTAATTTCTACATTATATTTGAGCTTTCACATGACGTAAAAGCTGCTTCCAGAAATCTAGCAGAATATAGTGGAAGTTTAGTGCTCATTTCCATGTTAATGGCTTCCAGAAAATATCCATTTGCAACCCCATTAAACCAGAAAATCACAGAAGTAAAGTGATGAAATTAAGGGTGATATGCCAGCGTACAGATGTTTCCTGCCATTTTCATGGGGGAACAGAAGTTTGCATGTGTGAAAAGGGTGGGAAAGTAACAATGTTGTCCAATGGCATCTTGCTGTGTCACTCCACACCCGCTGGTGTGAATGAAATTTTTCATGACATGCTGGTATATTGGTCAAAAAGCCACAGTCGCATAACTGCTACTGCAGTGTGAAAGGAACATTAGAAAATGGAACAGAAGCCCTAGCGTTATAATCAGGAAAACCAACCCAATATTCCCCATGTCTGAAAGAATCCATAGCAGTCTTTTCATGTTATTGCAAATGGCTTTTTTTCTGGAAGCAAATAACATGGAAATGTGCTGTACAGTGGTACCTCGGGTTACATACGCTTCAGGTTGCATACTCCGCTAACCCAGAAATAGTGCTTCAGGTTAAGAACTTTGCTTCAGGATGAGAACAGAAATCGTGCTCCGGCGGCGTGGCAGCAGCAGGAGGCCCCATTAACTAAAGTGGTGCTTCCGGTTAAGAACAGTTTCAGGTTAAGTACGGACCTCCAGAACGAATTAAGTACTTAACCCGAGGTACCACTATACTCCACTATATTTCCAGAAGCAGCTTTTCAATCATGTGAAAACTCAAATTCAATGCAGAAATTAACTGCTAGGGAAACTTTGGGTAAATGGAATAAACTGTTGTGGGGCTGCAACCCAGGTGAGTGCCTGTTAACTTCACAGCTTCCTTGCACTTTGAAAGGAGGTAGCAAAAGCCCCCGTGATGATGCTTTGAGTGATGCTGCAGCATTCCCAGGCATGGTATGGAAAAAGATGGTTTCCTGTATGGGTCCTGACTAATATTCTGCAAGGAAAAATGTACTGTGAGGTACCACTGTATTGTTACCATAGTGCCATTTAAGATGGCAGATCGGGGCTTATATGATTCAATACTTCTTCATACCCACCCCCTCAAAAAAGAGATTTCTGTGTGTACAAAATTGGATGTCAGTGAAAAGGGTACTTATGTGGTCTTTTATCTGACATACTAGTTTTCTATGTGGAGGGAGGTCTGTTTTGTATGGCGGAAGAGTACAATCATGTGCTCTGTAACCTGTAATCTGAAGTGTTATAGTCCAGAGATAGGTTCACCACCTTGCCTTTTGTTTATGGGGACTAAGCTTCAGTAAGAGGCCTCATTGCAAACACAATTTTATTTGAGCTTTTATATCAAGAGTGGCCGGGGTGGGGGGAGGACTCAGTAATACTAAGTGGTGCCATAAATCTTGCTGATGTTGCCAAGTTAATAGCAAGACTGTAGTCTCCAACCTGTATCGAGATGGGTTCAGATACTGATTTGCCATCAGATCTTTCAAGTCTGACTCACGCAGGAAGTTCTATTATAGTGAATGTCAAAACCTGAGCTACTGAGAATTTCTCACGGCATAATAGCAATGCAGGAACTTGATCTGGATGACAAATGAAAATTAGTTTGTGATCTCATACAAGTTCTATGCTATTATCTGTAAACTTTTCCTGGAAACTTCACTCATATGCCAGAGGAGGTATGATAGAAGCAGAATGCAGGTTGCTAGAAGCCTCTGCACAAAAACAGGGTCTCCCCCATTGTTTCTTCCATTCCCATGATGTTGATATAGGATGAGTTAGGACTGTCCTCAGCATGGCTGCTGATCAGTCATCTAGGCATTGCACATGCCACCGGAGATGGTTCTCCCTTTATGTGGAGTGGCTGCCTCAGGTGGCAGATCCCGGGGTGATAGGCTGACAACTTGTGCACTGCCAAAAAGGGGGGGGGGAATTCATCACAGAAACAGAGGACACAGTTTTGCATAAAATATACATATGTTTGTGTGTGTGTGTGTAAATTCAAATTTACAAATAATTACTGCAATTTCAGTAAGATTAAAAATTAAGATCTCCAGGCTGCTCAGCTTCTGTGGAATGGAGACACCATCTTCTCTTTTGCCTCAGGCAGCAAAATATCTCGCAACTCACAGGGATGAGTATCCCTCATGTTGAATTGCCCATTTAGAGAACTTACCATGTAACTTAAGGCCTTCATGCCACACTTCCCTACCCTTTGTCAGATGGTGAATGCCATGGAATTGGACTGCAGGTGAAGAAATCCACATGATGGGCCTGCCTTGTGCAGTGAGATATGACTGGGGTTGGTGGAGAATCAGCCAGTCTCTGTGGTGGATGTAACAGCTAGATTTGTTTTTAACCATGGTAGTGGAATGTATCATAGCAAAAAATATCATCCAGCAGCCTGCTGCAGCATTGTGACCATAGTATTATTGTTGTTAAAATAGAAAATAATTAAAAAATACACAATAATTTAAAAACACAACAAAGCAATCCAATTAAAATAAAGACACTCATGATCAAATATGCAATAAAACAATCCTGTTAAAACAGCACAGCAAGTAAAGCAGGAAGCTTGGGACAAGAGAGCAAATCAATGCCTATGTAAACAGGTGTGTCTTCAAAAGGCAGTGGAATGCCAATATAGATGGGCGCCTCTTTTTCAGCATGGAGTGTATTCCACATTACCAGTGTCACCAGTGAAAATGCCTCTGCACTACCACAATTATAACTGGCATATTTCAAATATAATAGTAAACAGCTAACTGCAAGACCACAGCTGCATTCTTGGTGGCTGCTCCCAGACTTTGGAACTCCCTCCGTAGAGAAGTTGACTGGCTCTGTCCTTGTTATTCTTCTGGGGGCAGGTGAAGACCTATTATTCCAATAGGCTTTGGGGTAGTTTTAATGAAGGATCTGGTACCGTGCTGTTTTTATTGTAATTTTCCGTATGTTTTAAATAATATATATAATGTTTAATTGTTTTTTAACAATTGTGGTTAGCTGTTCTTATTTTATTTGTGAGCTGCTTTGAGTATCTGTCAGGGGAAAAGGTGGGGTATTTATTATTATTATTATTATTATTAATTCTCATTCAGCAACCATCACATCTCAAATGAATCAACATATTTCAAAATAGAAGGAAGATCTATTGTTACTACACACAGAAAGCACATGTATCTAAAATTCACAAACTCAAGGGACAGATAATGTATGTCAGACAAAGCTTATTTACTTCTTTCAAGGTTCCCATTTTACCTTTTATATAAAGGAAACATTGTTATATATGCTTAACTGCCAGAGTATTATTCACACATGTGATGATACTTGGTGTGGTGTGGAGGTTCTTCCTCATTGCAGGAGAAACCCACATAATGCTAAAACATAAAACACCAATCTTTGTGCGATAACAGTCACTATGGCTGTACTTGAAATTCTGCATTGTTCCAAATCTCTCCCAAACAGCTACAAAAAACCCTCAATATCTCAAACACAACTATGTTCTGGGAATAAATCCCTATTTTTTCCGAAGAAGTATTTTTGCCTGAATGTGAGGAGAATTCCTAAGGCCCATTATAAAAACAAAAACTTTTGAAACTTTGAAGGTGGGCTTTCTGCATTTTAGTGAAAATTACTTCCTTTCCCCTTTCTTCCTGTGTGGGGCGGCCCTGCTCTCTACCTCAGAGCGGGCAGCACATAGCAGCTGCTTGAAGAGGCAGCAACTGACGAGGCCCAGCCCCATGTAACAGGCTGCAGCTTCTCCTCCTTGCCCTCGAGATCCCTGGCATCCGCTACAAGCTGCCTAAAGGAGAAGGCTAGCAGTGGCAGCCATGGAGAGGCAACGGGATGCTTCCTTGCAGCAGTTGCCACTGCCACTTGGGATAAGCGCCGGCTCACCCTCCTCCCTGAGCTTGATGGCGGCAGCACTGGTGGTGGAAAGACGGTCTGGGACGGTCCCTGGAAAATGGGGACACTGGGGGTATGTATCCCTCTTTTGTCATCTTCCCTACTGAAAAGGGCAATCCTGAAAGACTGCCTATAAATACTACCACCACCAATAGCATTTGGATCACAAGCTCCTTGGGCTGGAATCTCTCTCTTTTGCTTATGTCACTCATAAAGCTCTATGTACACCAACGACACTAAGTAAATGTAATAAATAATGTAGAGCCCTGTGAATGCTTGAATGAATCAATCCCATTGAAATGTAGCAAGATGGTTTTGGCAGCAGATGGGCCCTGTGCGCTGGACTGTAGTGTATGTGCAAATCGACTAGGATAACCCTAATTTCCCGCCCTTCCTTCTTGGGCTTGTTGTCATGGTGACCTGCTGGGATGGCTGAACCAGGAATTTTCAGTTCCGTTCCTTTCCTTCTAGGACCTTAACTACCCTTCACTTTGCTTCTGTCTCTGTGTGTTTTGCTTATAGCTTCCTTGCTCCAGGTATATGTTGTAACCATTGCTCTGCCACTCTAACCAAACCCGAAGCTCAAGACAATGGCAATTGAAAGTTACTTCACTTGCATTCCTAGCCCAGGATGCTCCTCTGACCAGTGGGTTTACCATCATTATCTTTTCTATGAAGAACATATATCTATTGCTGTCTTTCTCATCTTCTGGCTCTAATCAGACCAGCTCTGATGGTGGGTCCTGACAGAAACATTTCTATTAGAAATATAAGATTTGTGTTTATAAACAGCATTTCCACGTCTTCTCCCGAATGTGTGCATCTTTCTTGCAATACTAGGATTAGTTTGTACTGTCTAATGTAGGAATCTGCCTTGGCTTGTTTCTCTGGATGAAGATAAGAATTGTCTTGCCAAAACACTGGAAATTCCATTTCTCATGCCTTGGTGATGCTGATCAAGAAAACTGGTTATCTGTTGATTCATCTTTTTTCTTTTTATGCTATTTAATACATACATGAATTTCTATCATTCATGACTAACGTGCATTAATTGCACATGGTGTATTCAAAATTTCTACAATGTCTAGTGTTGCCATATTTCTGTTCCATAGATATAGAGCCTGGGGTTAATAAATCCAGATAATGCCGGACACAGTTTCATCGTTTAGCAGTTTAGACATGAAATCTTGTGCTTGTCTACTCAGCTGCAAGCCCCACTGAATTTGATGGGGCTTACTTTGTGTAATAATAATAATAATATTTTTATTTTTTAAAATTTATATCCCACCCATCTTGCTGGGTTTCCCAGCCACTCTGGCCGGCTTACAACATATATAAAAACACAACAAGCATCAAACATTAAAAAAAAGATATCCTATATGAGAAACCAACCAACCAGCCAACCAACCAGTAAATCAATAGAAACCAATAACAACAATTATAGCAACAATAATAAACAGTTTACAGTTATACCCAAATTAAAATAACTGCCAACCCCAACTAAACAGTTAACCAATAGCAACCTGACAAAAACAAAACAGAGAAACCAACATTAGAACCCTTTAAAACATTTTAAAACATTTTAGCCAATTGCCCCAACCCAAGAGTTGTTCCAGCAATGTCCCTCTGGCCTCCCAGAAGCCTCTTTTAGGATGGACACAAAGTGGCTTCAAATCAGTGTGAAGGTAAGTACATATATGCATCCATGAATGCAAGGAAATAATACAAAAATGAAATTAAAATAACAGCGACAATGTAAATAAAAAAGCACTGTGTATTTTGGGTCTATGGACCGTAATAAAGTTGTGTGTGTGAGAGAGAGATTAAATAAATAAAAATACAGTGCCATGCATTCCAAATTCTAGCATAATAGAATGGTGGATTTTTACTGTGGCCCTTATTGCTGACATAAAAAATAAGTAAGTGCCAAGTCAAAACAAAATTATTTGATTTTTTTAATACCATGAAGAATTAAAATTTTGAGTCACTATTTCCATCAGGGCTAAATATCACACCCGTAGTCCAATGGCAAACACATCATAAGTCTCTCTAGTGTTTGGGCAATGTCAATCTGGCTGTAATGAACAAGTGGCCAATTAATTGTTTAACTTTTATTTTTGTTTTTAAAAATACGATTAAATCATTTGATAGACTTAAAGTAAATGAAGCTCTGATTGGTAGGCTTGAACCTTGAGAGAGCCTTACTTGCACCAGCAGAGGGAGCCTTGAAAGAGCCATAAACCTGAATTCACAGACAATGCACAGGTCTGTACCAGGAACAGTTCTGAGTTCTGTCACTTTTTCGGTATCAATTGGCAAATTGCTCCTTTTTGAGGTTTTGCATGAATTTATGAGAGAATACTGATTGGCAAGATTGATTCCCCATGTATATATTCTTAGATGTTTATTTTCCATGGTTAATCAATTCAACAAGCACAAGACAGAAATCTGTTTATCTGTATGGGCACAATGGAGCCTTAACGAGGGAAAGTCTCTATTGATATGGAATTCTAGGCATCCCTCTGACACAGGGTTGCTGTCTTGATTTGATCACCAGCACTTTACATATAGGATCAGGATTTTTTAAAATATATCTGAAACGGAGCCAAGCAATGACTAAAGATCTGTGGCTGGTTGAGTCATACCTGTCATACTTTTCTCATTAAAGAAGACACAGCAGTGTGCCAAACTTGTCATTCTCTCCCATGAAAGACAACTTATTTCATTAGGTGCAGCAGCTGACTGTACGTTTAAGTGAATACAGCAATAAAACTGCTAGCACATTTGCAAAGCTAAGCAGTGTCTGGTATGGTTTCAAATTGGATGGGGGGACCCTGTGCTGAGATTCCTGCACTCTCGGGGTCCCTTCCCATTCTACAATCAGATCGCTTTCCCCCACCCCTCAGACCCTCAGGACACAGCTGAGGAAAAAAAACTATGGCCACAGCGATCTAGAGATATACAAATGTGCAAAACGGATTGAAGAAAAGATATGTCTTACCCTAATTTCTAGGCTCTAAATGCAAGGTCAGTAATATAGGTCTGGTATTCTCCTTAGCGTAGGAGTGGAAATGGTCTGACTCTGTCACACCTGTGATGAGCCCCTCCCCCCGCACCCCATTAGCCACTTTGAGTTCTGTGTAATGTATAAAAATGAGAATGTTAACTGAGCTTTGATCTAAATGGTGCATCTTTGACTGGATTGGGCTGCGTAGTTTTCTCCTACAATTAGGTTCATAGACCAACTTCAGTATGGTTGTCTAAGGAAAGGCATATAGGGAATCAAGAGCTCAAAAGTCACTATGAACTCCAAATGTTAGGGAAATGTAGACTGCAGCTTTACTGCTGCTATAGTCCCTCTCCATAGGTATAGTAATACTTAAAAATTCCTGGTCTATTTAAAAGTCATAGAATTGTAGAGTTGGAAGGGACTCTGAGGGTCATCTAGTTCAATCCCCTGCAATGCAATCATTACAGCCAAAGAATCCATGACAGATGGCCATCCAACCTCTGCTTAAAACCCTCCAAGGAACGAAAACCCACCACCTTCCACTGTTGAGCAGCTCTTCTGTCAGAAAGTTCATGCTGATGTTTAGTCAAAATCTTCTTTCTTGTAACTTGAAGCCACTGTTTTTCGGGTCCTAGCCACCAGAGCAGGAGAAAACAAGTCAGCTCATCTTGATTTCCTGTTGGTGGATTATGGCTTCACTTCTGTACCTACTTCCATGGAAGCAAAACACACTGTGGGGCTTACTTCTAAAAAGACATGTACAGGATTGCACTGTGTGCCTCTCTCCTCCAGATATTTATCTATCATATAGAATCATTCATAGCATTTTTGGGAAAATCACACTTAAGATCATGTCTGTTAAGTCTTTGTCAATTACAGCAACTATTCCCTTTGCTTCCCTTTTATTGAAAATGTTTTAAAGATGAACTTTCCCTCAATCAACTACCCTGAGGCATTTTTAAATGCCACAACTGCTCTCAATAATGTCACCTAATTTAATAAAAAAGGGATACAAATTAGACAGTCACAGAAAAACTAAAGTCTCTAAGCAGCCTGCTCATATAATTAAGAACCAACCTAGTTGAGATGAACTTAGAAGCACTCAGAATTTTTATAGAGGACTCTGAGGTTTGAGAAACTTTAGATAGTCTTTCCTTGCATGTGTTAGTGTGCTAAGATAATTTTAGCCTGTGGACTTTGATGATCTTACCTCTTTTTAGATAGCAAGTATTGTGTCATAAGCCAACCCTGCTCCACTGAGGCCCAGCAGCCCTTTCATTAGACCTTTGTATCAGGTGGCATGTGCTTGGACACAGTGGTGGTAGCCTCCTGGCTGTTTTCCCCAAACCCCCAGGCATTGTGATAATATACCCCCTAAACTTGCCTGCTCCCCACAGGTGCAGTGGAAAGTGCTATCCCACTGCCAGCGTTGAAGTAAAAGTCAACTTCCAGTCAAGTTAGCTTCTGTATATAGGTGGAGGTGCCATCTTGCCCTGTGCCTCTCTGCCTTTAAAACTCTAGGGGTCATTTTCTCCCTGTAGTAAACTGACTTTATTAGACACAATAGTAATATCTATTCAGATTTTTCCCCAAACACCTCCTTTGTACTCTATGGCCACAATCCTGTGTATACTTATCTGGGAGTAAGCCACAGTGAACTTGGTGAGTTTTAATTCTGTATAAAACTCGTAATAAATACTGGTCTACAAGTACAATTGATCTGCAGGTGTCCATTGAATGTATTTCAGAAATGATATAGGCTGAAATACATGGATGGTCAGGCTCACATTCACTGCTTTTCAGATCTTAATGCTGAGATTATTGACTGAACAGCTCAGAACTGGCAAGTGTTAATATTATCCCACCTGATTGGTTCATGAAAATATATCTTGGAAGCTCAGTATCAATAGTCTATTAAAAGTTTGCTGCTAATATTTACTACTCAGTGTTTTACTCTGAAGTTGGGGGGTGCCTGTAGCTCAGAGAGAGAACACATGCTTTTCATGCAAAGGCCCTAGGTTTAATCGACAGCATCCCCTGGTAAAACTGGGAGGGAGTGCTGCTTAAAACCCCAGAGAGCTACTGCCAGTCAGTGTCAACAGTACTGAAGTAGATGGACCAATGGTCCAATTTGGTATAAAGCAGCTTCCTATGTTCCTAAACTTTTATGTAACTTCCTTTTCATCAATATGACTAGTGGTGTATATTTATTCTGCAAATGTCCAATCTTATTCAGCTCTGTAAGACACCGAGAGATGTGTTGTTGCCCACAGGCAGGAAAACTGTTAAACTCTTCCTAAGCGAGCAGATTGATGAAAGCAAGAAGGCTAAAGCCACAGGTGAAAAGACAGAGCAGTAGGAGGAAATGTCATTGTGAAGATATACCGCATTTGTCAGTATTTTAAATCATGTTGCCTGCAAGCACTTCAGTTGTATTTGGATATATGTATGGGAATGCTTCACTCTGGAAAACAGGACCATTTTCAGGTCTTTCACAATTCATACAGTTTATAAACTCAGACCATAATCGTACAATTACTTAATTCTGTTTAACAATCCTGTAATACACATCTATTCTGTTCTCCCATATAAGTGAAATTGTGATTTCTTAAATGAAAAGTACATATTGCCAAGTTGTCTGTTTTTAATGTTTCATATTCTGATAAGTCCTTCTTTTTCCAAGATGCAGAAAACGTTGATATTTCTACAACATTCCAATTAATGTGACCTTCATGTAGAAAATAAATGGGACATATATTCTTGAACATAACAAATGTATGAGCAGGATACATAGTACTGAGTGTCTTCTACCAGTACACCAAGCCTCTTTACTCCTGATAATATTCTCTGTGAAAGGTGCTGGTGCTATTTCTTGTTCATTCAACTGCAGCCTGAAGTTTCCTTCTCAGCTAAGAACTGTTGCAGTAGCATGCATCCTAACATTCATAAAATATATAAAAACTCTCAACTGTTTTTATTATTTAATGATCAGCCCCAGACACCATGGCCTGGTCTGCACTGTAAGCTCTTCAGCACAGGAGTCTGCTCTTTTCTTTAAACTTTCTGTTGTTTTTTTTATTTATGCAGACTCTTGTCTTGAAGAGTTTACAGTGCAGACCAGGCCCTGGTGTCTGGGGCTGACAGCAGTTGAAGGTGAACAACATCTGTAAGGCTACAGGTCCTTCATCCCTGCTGTAGCCTTAGTGAGTTTAATGTGGTTGTGGAAGCCAAAGGAAGGTGAGACAAACATAACAAACCAATGGAGAGATGGGAAGAGCCAGGGTAACAGAATGTGTGTGACAAACGGCAGTTACATGTTATAAGAAAGGAGCACTCACTCTTTTCCTTGTGAAGTAAGCAGGTTGCGGGGGGTGCCTTTCTTAAACACTATCGACTGTTATCAACTGCTATCAACTGTTTTGCTTCCAAGCCAAGCGGCCCTTAAGAGCTGCACAAATTACTAGCAAGCTCTTTGGTCTGGCCAGGCAAGAACCCAATCAGTACCTTCCTATTTCTTCTCCTGAAAAGTATAAATTAGGCAAGGGTGGACTTTGGTCTTTCAAATTTCAGCGGCGCCCTGTATGAGGCCAAAATTCGGGAGGCCCTTGCCTCTTGCCTTCTGCTCTGCAACCATGTCAGAGTTGTGGCGCCTTGTGGCACATACTGTCTCTGATCAATCAGCAAGAGCATAGTTTCTTTTAAAGTCACTCAAGTTGGTTTCCATCACTTCCTCCTGTGGGACAAATTATGTTATATTTTGTTCTAAGCGGGTGATGACAGACAAGGGAGAAAGCAAGTGACCCATAAGATAGAGGCCTGGGCTTTTGAAATTGCATCTATATGCCCTGGATGCAATACCTAGTGCATTGTTTAACTCAGGGAGGTAACTTTTAAGAGGTGCCCTTGAGGAAATATCTCTGTTTTCCTCCTAGATGGATTAACCCAGGGCAACCACTATCTTGTGGATTTATGCAAAACTCAGACTACATGCATCAGTCACCTTGCCATTATGGAAGGCCAGAGTCCTTGGCAGTTAAAGTGATTCTCAAGCAGAAAAGTCTGGAGCTTTGGATTCTGTTACCTATGTCTTTGGATTTCATCTTTTCACTTGGGGATTAGGACTGAGGGGTTTAAAACAAGGCTTCAGGGAAGCAACCTTCAACCTTTGTCTTCCAGAGAGATTGATTAGCAATACTGCTTTGTAGATTTTTGTTTGCTTTTTCACCCCTACAAAATGACATAACAGGCTTCTTCTTCCTCCTCCTCCTCCTCCTCCTCCTCCTCCTCTTTTCTTCGGTAGTTTAAAGGTTTGTATTACCTTTCTATTTTTGTGCATGG
The DNA here is from genome assembly GCF_964270895.1 of Podarcis filfolensis. Taxonomy (NCBI): domain Eukaryota; kingdom Metazoa; phylum Chordata; class Lepidosauria; order Squamata; family Lacertidae; genus Podarcis; species Podarcis filfolensis. The sequence continues at coordinate 32,883,053 of NC_139608.1, read as the reverse complement.
TAACTAGTGACTCGCAATAACTGTGCAAAGATTTAATTAGAGTACTCTGTAACTTCAAGAGAATTGGTACGTCTATATACAGCCATTCACACCTCTTCTCTGATTTCTGCAAGATATGTCTGGTCCTCCTTTCCTCATTTGGTGACATATTCATCCTCCATTGTTTTACTCCTATGGTTTTCCAGCTGTCTGGTGGTAACAAGTTCATGTGTGTGATATGAGCCAATAGCTTCTGTTACTCCTACCAGTTTTACTGCTTCCAGTTTGAGGCAATATGTTTCTAGTTTCTAACCTCAGTAGGGATTTTAAATTTCTTTGGAAAGCATAACATTCATTTCACAAGTCTTTTATTCGTAGTCTAGCATCTATCTGACTCCAGACCTCTCTCGTTTTATTTTCAACCTTTCACAGTAGTGTGGTGCAATGTTTCTGATGGATCCTGGAAGGGTTTTGGCAAAGGAAAGCAAAGGCTTTCATTTTAACTCATCGTTTCAGCAGTCCCCTTATTTGTTGTGTGTGTTTGGCAACATAATAACTCTCTTGAACACTAAAATGTGGGAATGAAACTGTGGGTGCACATGGTCAAGCACAATTCTACACTTCACACTCAAATACCACCTGGATCCTTCCCTCTCATTTTCAAAGACAAGAAGAAAAATGAAAAATATATATTATAAAGTGATATCTGCCTTGAAGATTGGAACATTATATTGGACATAGGACATGACACAGTTTCAAATTTGAATCCCAATTTGACCCCGCACCCATTCCAAAGAACCAGGAAATATGTAAAACACTCTGACTGATACTTAATGAGTTCCTTAAACGAACATAAGGCATTTTTTGATTTCCTTGATCACCCCACTTGTTGCAGCTCCTTTGTTACATACCTTGCCAATCTGGAAGCTCTCCCATCAATCAGGAGCAGTCTTTCAGGGGGGACAAGGGGCTGCAGTGGTAGTAGTTTGTCTGGCTCCAACTCAATGTTATTTGTCTGGCTCCAACTCAATGTAAAACTCCCTTGAGCACTTAGATATCATAATGAAATTTGGTATGCACGTTTATGTGACCCTATCTTTGGAAAAACACCCAATGCTGCTCAGTGTAGGCAATTCAATGGTAGATTGAACAGTGGTCTGACTTAGTATAAGGCAGCTTCCTGTGTCTCTATGGGGGCAATATGGATGGTTTTTTTAAGGAACCCAAAGGGTAATCTCGTCCAACCCCCTGCAAGGCGTTGTTCATTATCATCATAGTAGTTTAGGAATCTTTTTACACTACCTTCAAGAGGCAGTTGCATCCTAAAAGGTGCGAGTAAGTAAGTAAATAAAAAGAACACCATCCTTTATTTGAAATTTGAATATGGGTTTAGCCACCACACCCATTTATAAGAGGCCTTGGAATGGCGTCAGATGCAGAAAATGCGATATAATGCTTATGGAATGAAATATTGGAATAAGAGTTGGTGGGTGGGTGTGTATTTGAAATCTTCCGTTTGAAATTCAAATGGACACTGCCTCCCCTCCCACCAGCCCTCAGTGTCAAGAAGGGAGGGGAAATATGCAATATATACTTCCTTTTGTATTTATTGTATAAAATTATTATATATTTATACATATTTATGATAATTTTTGTTATTGTATTTTTAATGGGTGCTATCCAACATTAGTCACAGTCAGAAAGGGCTCATTGACTTAAGTCAATTTGAAGTCTATTCATTTCAGTGGGTCTACTCTGAGGATGACTTACACTGAATATCACTCACCATTTATATTTTTTTATGCAAAATAGTCTAAAGAAACATGATGCATTCATTTTACAGTTCAAGTATGGACTCTACTTTAACCTCTGTGTGCATTTTAAAGGAGACCAGGAAAGAAGTTAAAAAATGTTTTGTTTTGTTTTTTAAAAATGCGATATCTGAAGTGAGACCTCTTCAACATTGACCTTTGCTAGTTTAAACCTCTTTTCTTCACTTGTAACAACATTGGCCATGTAATTATTTTCCTATTTCCTGGTCAAGTGAGCTGCTCCAGCTTTATTGCTCCTTCAGAATGTCAAACAAAAACCTCTTGTCTTTTTCCCCAGTTCAGATTGTCACAATCTAGGCTTTCATCTGAATTTACCATTGACGATGACACAAGTTTTGTGACACAAGTTGGCTGCTTTCCTCTTTTCTGTAGAAGCCAATGTACACAGGGCAACCCAAATCAATAGAGCATAGTCTGCAAAAGTTTATTGTGGCCTTGTTCTTCCACCATGCAGCATGGATTGCAGTGTCATTTCTTATTTATTTCCATTCCCTGGCCTCAATACTTTTTCAAAAACAAGAACACCATAATAATGTAAGCAGTTTTATGGAGCATTTCAATGCACAGCCATTGTAATGGGGTTTCGTATTGCAATAGAGTATGTCAAGGCAGAATATGAAAAATGTTCCATTTCGGAAGTTTTTATTCATTTTTATCATTTTTCTTCAAAATTGCGTGAGGATTTATGGAGGTAGATACACTTGGCTGTATGCACTTAAATTCACAATGGGTAAAAAATGTGCTATTCCACCAATCCAATAAATCCCTTAGTGCTAATAACTAGGTCATCAGCCTCATAGGTAAGCACAAGAGAAAATCTATGTGCCTATGCACAAAACCACAAGCAGCTGTTAAACTCTATGGCTCTTTCAATGAAGCTAAGACAGTAGTTTTGAATTAATTGCCATATCTGTACTTACAGATCATGGGGACTGTAACCAGATCTTGAAAAGTCAATGGCAGACATTGTATGGGGCTTTTCTGTCAGTGGAAGTGTCTATTGTGTTGGTGTCTTCCATGCTCCTCCCATCTTGTGTCAGAATCACTGGTGTGAAAGCTATCTATCCCCAACCAAGAATGTTATTCTGAACTTTGCAGTCATATACTGATGTAGCATTCAACTTGACATTTCCCAGGAAGAGTGGAAAACTGATCTCTAAAGGCAAATACGTTGAAGAGAGTGTTTTGGCATCATAAAAGAGAAGCTTACCCTCCTTGCTCTTTTTGAAGTTCCCCACTACAAAAATGCTTTGAAAGGGTTCCAGCACCTGGGAGAACTCTCACAGGTAGCAACTGTGCCAAACTCTCCTAGATCACAATGGCCAAAACATTAATCTCATAATTCTTACCTGCTCCAAGGAAAGACAAACTTAACAATGGAACTTGAAGAGCCAAGTTCAAGGTAGCAGAGGAAATATGAAGATCTATAAATATCCACCTCCCCAAATCTAATTACTCCAATCCTAATGGGAGCAGAGACTTAATTGAATGGCACAAGATAAATCTCATGTGGTAGGGTCTATGCACATTCTGCATTTGATAGCAATATCAGTAATCTTTTCTTCTAAATGTATTCCAGTGACATACTCAGCTGGCATTATGCTTATTCTCAACAACTGAATAAAACAGACAAAGTAATGGTAGGTGAGATGTTACTCAGTATTTAGGTTGTCAGGTAGAATGCAATGGAAAACACTAGATCTGCAGTAGTTCATGAGTTAACTTCTTAAAGCGTTATGAACAAGACATCAGATTAACTTTATCAGGAAGAAACTTCATAGGAAATTTGCATAGAATTGTTCTGCCGCATGCACCCTATATTTATATCATAAATATTGCTTTAGCAACAAGCGAACTCAGACTGCACTTTAAATAGCTCAATCTGGGTAGTTAAAACAAAAGCAAAATTGTTTTTTTAAAAAAGCATAACTATCAAAATAGTTAAAAGCATTTAAAACAGCACATCTTCACTTCAGGAGAAAGCTTGCCTAAATGGCTTTGTCTCCAGGAGCTGTTGTCTGATACAAACCAAATATTGGGGTGCTGAACTCTATTTTGTCTCTGCCTGTACTCAGATATTTCATGTCATACTAGACTGAGGTTCAAGTAACCGTTTCAAATTTGTTTTATCTGAAAGCTGTAGCCATTTCTAAAATATCCATTTACACCCATGTTTATGAACCTATAAATAAAGCTGCTTGCAAAGTATCCAAATGATGCCACATTTTGGCAGTTTGGAATACCTCATAAATGCTTTTTATTAACCATGCTTAATTTTATATGGATCTCTAAATTGTGTAAGGTGTAAATGTCACTGTCCTTTGAATATTTATATACCTTCTGGGTTCTAAATATGGACACAAAAGTGCTATCTGGCAAGAAAAAGAGCAAATTTGTGACAAAGAAGAAGAGTTTAAAGTTTGCAGAAGAAAGTGAGAGGGCACAATTTATTTCAGGCAGAGGAGGAATGTATGCTAGATGCTAGTTATTGCAACAGGTGAATGATTGCTTTTTATTCCAATCAACACTTCAAAAAACTTCTCTTACCTTCCAGTCTTAAGCTTTCTACACAAATAAAATCTGTATAGCAGAGAAGAGAGGCACGGAACCCTATCACTTGCAAATTGGAATGCACACCAGTTAAGTCATAACTCATTTCTCCGGCTTTCTACTTTGGATGATTTCTTGGAAATTACTAAATTGTTTGCTTTGATTTTAAAGAAATGCTTTCCATTTCAGCTCTTGGCGAGTTCTTTTTAGGGGGAGAGGACAAGCAGTTAAATGAGAAAATAAGAGCTGAAACAAACATGTGGAATATGTATTTTCCAGTCCCTGTTTCTTTCAGCTTGTGCACAGAATAATACTTCAGCTTTTATATATATGCCAATAATCCTTTTGTAGTGTTGGGGGGGAGTTAGGTGTTTGCTGTGTTTTTGTTCTTGTTTTCATTGTGTATTTTGTGTTTTTATCTTGTTATCTTATGCTATGAACCGCCCTGAGATCTACAGATGAAGGGCGGTATAAATAATATAGGCAGTGTCAATTTACCACAACACGCAAGACATTCTTTAGATGATTCATAACTTGAAAGAAGAAGAAAAAAACTAAAAACCAATAAAACAAACTTTTCTTTCATATTCCCTTTATAAATCCACAGGTATATCCTGATGAGATTCTGTTTCATTCAGTCCTGTCATATATAACTCTAAATCTTAGATTTATCCAACAGTAAAAAAGAGTAATTATTTTAAACCATGAGCACACTTATTGTACAAAGATATAAATATATTTATGTGGAACGTAGGGTCTTCCTATATGTAATAAGGACAGTTTTAAAAAGCGTAAGGAACTACTGGGTGAGAGTCCATGGTCAGAAATACTCAAAGCGAAGGGAGTCCAAGATGGATAGGAGTTTCTTAAAGGTGCTGGAGGAGACTCTTGAGAGTCCCATGGACTGCAGGAAGATCAAACCTATCCATTCTTAAGGAAATCAGCCCTGAGTGCTCACTGGAAGGACAGATCCTGACGCTGAGACTCCAATACTTTGGCTACCTCATGAGAAGAGAAGACTCCCTGGAAAAGATCCTGATGTTGGGAAAGATGGAGGGCACAAGGAGAAGGGGACGACAGAGGACGAGATGGTTGGACAGTGTTCTCGAAGCTATGAACATGAGTTTGACCAAACTGCGGGAGGCAGTGGAAGACAGGAGTGCCTGGCGTGCTCTGATCCATGGGGTCATGAAGAGTTGGACACGACTAAACGACTAAACAACAACAACAACAACATTGAGGGGACAGATACAGACAATTCTAATAAGAAAGAAAAGTGGGAAGTATCTAAAGGACTGCCTCTCTCCATATGAACCGACCCAGACCCTGCAATCATCATCTGCGACCCTTCTTTGTGTGCCTCCTCTGCAAGACCTCCTAAAGCAGCAACATGAGAACAGGCCTTTTCTGCAATGCCTCCCAGTTTGTGGAATGCTCTCTCCAGAAGGCTCTCCTGGCACCTTCGTTACATTTCTTTAAGGATTTGGTACTAAATGTATCAAAACTAATCACATTACCTGAGGATTCTCAGTCCTGTATTAATACTGTCCAGGGAGAACACCAGTTTCAGAAAAGCAAACATCTAGATGTTAGATTCCACCATCTCAAAGATTATGTACAACAGAAGTTTATCGAGTTACAAAACTGTCCAACAGACAACATGGTGGTGAATCTTTTGACTAAACCTCTTGCCGAGGGAAAACATAGCAAACTAGCAATGCAGCTCAGACTGAGTGTGTAACCTTGTGATACCCAAGGGGGAGTGTTGGCATTCATACAAAGTGTTGTGGTTACCAAGCAATTAACACACTGTATTAGGTAGGTATGCTGACTCAGGAAATATGAGAGCATCATGAGTGGTGGGGAGTTGGCCAATTAGTCTGCAACTAGTTAGTATGAAGTATTATGATGCCTCTAGTGTGCTTGTGATTCCTGGATGCTTGTATTATAAGAAGACTGCATTATGTACCTTGATGAACCACCCAAGACTGCAACAGGAAGAAGGTTTGACCCCTGAGTGCTTCCTGTGAGTACTTTCCATTGTTCACAGTCTGTTACAAGACCTGAGTAGGTTTAGCTTGGAGAAGAGAAAGTTAAGGAGAGATGTGATAGTAGTCTTCAAACAGCTGTAGGGCTGTCATACAGAATGTGGAACAGATTTGTTCTCTCTTGCTCCAGAGCACGGGACTGGAACCAACGCATAGGAATTGCAGAGAAACAGATTTCAGATAAACTTCAAAATGGTAAGAGGTGCTTAAGAGTGGGCTTGATCAACCTATTTTGCTGGAGGCTGGATAGTCTTATGTCAGGTATGGTGTAGTTGCATTCCACATTGAACTAGGGGTTAGACTATATGGCTTCCAAGATGCCTTTCAGCTCTTTGAATCTACTGTTCCCTAGACAAGCATTCAGCTTTAAGGCAAGGCAGTTTATTCCATGAAACCACAGCCTGTTATAAAATTCTTAACCCTGAGAATCTTAGATATCAGTGGCACAATCCTTTCAAAGTAATTGAATTGGTTGCCTGGATTGTGCCCTGAGTTCTGATCCCTTAAGTACATGAAGCTAGGCTTGAAAGCCTATAGACATTGCCCATTGAAAAATCAGAAGCTACGAGAAATAGAAGCAACATTCTCAGTGGGTCAGAGAGAGCTTACAGTAGCTTGCATTGTGCTCTGTGTGGCTCATACAAGTGGAATAATGTTATAGCACTTATGTGGACTAATAGAATATAGCAGATGATATTTTGAAAAGCAAATACTGCAGTTTGTTATGTTAAAGCAAAAGGTTTGCCAACGTGACACTAGCAAACTGAGCTCCCAGAATTTCCTATTTTAATCTGGTAAAATAGTGCCAGCTAATTGAAAGGCTCTTTTGGCTCTAACAACATAATAAGAACAAATTGGACAAGAATCTCGCACATGAATACGAACAGGGAATCTGATATTGAGCAGACTGGGAAAGGTGACACTGTTTACTGAGATTTCTAACAAAGTGCCATTTTGGAAATGACAGCTGCAGACTCTGCAGGGGATTCTGCTGGTTTCTTTGTCAAATGCCAGCATTGTGGCTCCCAAAGAGGATTAGAATGAAACAGGAGCAGTCTCCAAAGATGCAAGGCCATGTCTTTCAAGTGTGTGCATCAGAAAAAGATCAAAGCTTTAATAGTCATTGAGTTGTTAATTAACTTACCATCTTGCCTCTCTCAAGCATGCCTAATAGGATATTTGTTTATTGGAAATCAAATAGTGAACATGTCTGTATATATTGATACAGAGAAATATGATTAGGGTTTTGTCTCTCCTGAAGGGCAGCTGGTGCCTCCACAAAATGAAAGTGCAATGCTTCCACCAAAGCCATTCCCAATACACCTTATCACAGCCTCACCACAAGTTCAATCCCTGGTGTCTCTTAGGAGGCTTGGGAAAGCCTCCATCTGAAACACTGGAGAGCTGCTGCCTGAGGTAAAATATCCCCAGAATATAAAACTTTGACATTTCTATTGTGGTGTGTGTAGATAATCTTTACGAATTTCACTGTGCTTATATACACTGACTTGGAGTGAGCCGAACTCCACTCAAAAGGTGCTCCCATTTGTGGTGGCAGTGGTGAGGTGATTTTTGTCCTAGTTCCCCTTCTACTGTCCACTCTGAAAAATTGGTCCGGAGGGGGTGGCAAGACTCCCTGGAACAATGCTGGAGGTGATACAGGGGACTGTCAGGGCAAGGGGAGAAAAATACGCATACACCCCCCCCCTTTTACCAGTGGGAGCATCCACTGAATCAAAGGTCCTGCAAAAAGAAATCCAATGTGCCTTTTTATTATTATTTACCTTTTGTGATCAAATAGCTCATTATATTTCTCCTCAAGTCTCCCTCTCTCCCTCTCCATCTCTCTCAGTGAGAGTTTTCTTCTGCCTCCTCAAATGACATAATATGAAGCCGAGAGTGAAAGTGTAGCTAAAGTGTTTGAGAGGAAATTAGAGATCAGCTTCCTAGAAGCATTTTCCTTGGCAAATTAAATTTTCATTGGGGTTACTTGCTATGTTAGAAGAATGAAAAATGGAGAATTCTCCCCCCCCCCACAAAACCCCCCAATAAACCTCAGGGATGACCTGGCTCATTTGTAAAAGCTCTCCACTTAAAATGATTAAATGCCTAGCAAAGCTCTATTGACTGCAACTTTATAGTTCCCAATTTGAACTTAGAAGACTCTTTCTCTTCTGCCTATCTACCTTAATAGTTAGGGGGTACCTCCATGAGACTGTATTTGTGCATGTGGGTGCATGTATGAGCATACACACATGTATATACAGACACACACAGAGAGAGAGAGAGAGAGAGAGAGAGAGAAAGAAAGTCCCACAGACTTAGCTATATATATGGATGACTGTGATGGGAACATGTTATTCAGTCTATAAGTTGCAAAATACAGTGGTACCTCGGGTTACATACGCTTCAGGTTACATACGCTTCAGGTTACAGACTCCGCTAACCCAGAAATAGTGCTTCAGATTAAGAACTTTGCTTCAGGATGAGAACAGAAATTGTGCTCCTGCGGCACAGCAGCAGCAGGAGGCCCCATTAGCTAAAGTGGTGCTTCAGGTTAAGAACAGTTTCAGGTTAAGAACGGACCTCTGGATCGAATTAAGTACTTAACCCGAGGTACCACTGTATAGAATTGCTGCATCCGTATGCAGTGAATGCAGAAGTTTAAGCATCGTTATGCACTATGCACAAAAAATTATACCCAGAATGAACTTATTTGGTCTCTGAGGTGCTACTGGACAATTTTTTAATTTTTTTTAGACTGCATCAGACCAACACAGCTACCTACCTGAATGTGAGTTCAAAGTTTACTTTCAGGGCCAAAATGATACTTAAGCAATCAAATCAGACCCTCCAAGTATCCCTATTTTCCACGAAAAGTCTTGGATTTACAGAAGCTGTCCCAGTTTCTGATTTGATCCAGGAATGTTCCACTTTTCCTTAGGTCATCCCTATTTTCATTGGAGAAATGTTGCAGTGTTTGTAAAATAGCTTTGCAGCTTGAATCACCAAACGTACTGTTTGCAATGGTAACATGGTTCGTGAAAATAAGATTCTAAGCAAGCTTACCAATTTCTTGGACCAGCACCTTAGACATATCTTGTCTCTTACCTCTGATAGAGACAGAGGCAGCCAGAGGTGTACGCTTTGCTGTTGCCATATAAAGAGTGAGGAATGAGACTGAGAATCTGGTGGGTTAAAATGGAGGCCTAGAATGCAGCATGCATTCTCAAGTGCAAATGACATGGATTTGGACCATATAGGGGCAGAAACATATTAATATTTAGAAAATGGTGAAGAAAGGGATAAGTGGAATGAACAGAATACTAATAATTACCTATTCTGGAGAGGTGGGAGGGAGAAGGAAGGAGTGGGTTTTCTGAATTTCACCATGAAGGTGTTGGTATATGAGTACTACGCAGCTGCGAACAAGCAGTTGGATGTTTACATCACATGATGGGTCTAACCGTGGGACAGGATGTTCCAGGGATTTCTCAGGGATTTGTTCTCTGTGTAATATGAGACCTTCCTGTTGCTTGTGTCCAGGAAGTCTAACGCAGTTGCTCGGAGGAGACTAAGTGAACGGACATGCTTTTTGTACAGTGTACAGTCAGAAATAAAGTAGAGATGAAATAGACTTTCTGACTGATTTCTTTCTCCTGCTGCTATGCAAGGGGGAAGGGGGTGTGCACCTTTCATCAGGGAGATGTCGCCTATTCCAGGCCTCCCTGGTCTGCCTGGATGCCAGCCAGGGTAGATCACTGGCAATAGGCCCCCTGGAGCCTGGGAGAGGGGCCAGCCTTTCTCGAGAGGGGGCCAGTTTCCAACAAGTGGTAGCAGAAGGCCTGGGGTTGCACCAGTATAATGGGGTTCTCAAAGCAGTTAGGCATAGGTTGCCTAGATATATGTCACTATCTACCTCTGTGTTTGCAGATTGAGGCAGGCCTATTATTGATCCATCCAGTACCTTTCCAGTACAAATATCCTGATGGGAAACAGCGGGTTAAAAATAAAGAAAGCTTATGGGAGAGCTAGCAGCTTGTGTTCCCTTAGAGTTCCTAACTAACCTGAGAAAAACAAACATGGAAAAGAGGGGAAAGAGTGGAGTAAGAGATTGTAGGGAAGGATCCAGCTGGGTTTGAAGTGATAGGTGGAGGCTTCACAAGGTTCAGCACACTTGAGAAGTGCTTGAGACAGCTTGGGTAGGGAAGACTGAACAACAAGGTCCCTTGGGGACATTCAGTTAAGGACTTGGCTTCCTAACAGGAAGCGTTGCCTGAGATAAGATTATGAGGCTAAGAGAGGGAAAGGATACCTCAAAAACAGTGTTATGTAATCAACAAAGTGTCCCTGGCCATCTGATTGGTTGGTCTAAGGGGATAATGGTGAGGGTCATGAGCCTATCAAGAAAGTGTTCCCATGTTCATACTTGGACTTGAGTGACAGAAATGTTCTTTGTGCAGAATGACACTAAAATAACTTAACCTTAAAGGATATAAATGAGCATTGACTAAGTTATTGGTAAAGCAGTGCCAGTTCAGAAGAAGGCTTTTGTTCTTGCCAGGGGTGATTAATGACTGAACAGAAGCTCGTGCCTGTATTAGCAACTGGCCAATGGCTCAGATACCTAATTAGACAGTTCTTGCAGCTCTCAATCCCATGATAAGTTTTTCTTTCTTTCTATAAGGTCATCTAGCATATGCCCATGTTTACTTTCTCTGCCAAGCTTGCAAAAAGCCCACACTCATTGTACAGTAACCTGCAGAGTGAAGCTATAGGAATCAATGAGTTCTAGGGCATGTGTAGAGTGCCAGCTGGACTGAATATCTCAGTATTCATTAACAATAATCATACCTTTCCAAGCTCAATCCTCTTCTGGGCTTCTCGGTTGGGCTTTCTCAACCGCTGCCATGTGTAATTTTGTATAATCCAATGAGAAGTTAAAACCTAGTTGCTTATAACCAGAGCATAGGCTGTGAACTAGTAATTTAAGACATGTAAAATTGTATTTCCATGTCAGAATATGAGGAAGAGAATATGAGTAATGATCCTTTTGCTTAATCAACTGGAGTTACTTTAAGCTTTTTAACTTTACAAACCGAGTAAGCTTCTTTATTGTGCACAAGTAGGTACCCAGAGATAAAAAAATAAAGGCTTATTAACCTTTTTATGCTTCAGGGCTAGCTATCTGAGTGCTTTGAGACAAACAATAAATCTGATCAGAGACTGAACCTTATTTTTACAAAGAGCAGACAGTGAGTCTGGCTGTTTCTCAAGTATGGGATGGTGGAGGAATCCATTTTAAATATATATGGAATTTGGTAGTTCTGATCTGATTTAAGGGCCATAGCTCAGTGGCAGAGCATCTGCCTTGCATGCAGAAGGTCACAAGTTCAATCCCTGGCACCTCCAGGTTGGGCTGGGAAAGACTCCCTATCTGAAAGCCTGGAGAGTCACTGTCAGTGTAGATAATACTATGAAAGATGGACCATTGGTCTGACTCAGAATAATCAGCTTCCTATGTTCCTGTATTCCAATAATTGAGCTTTGCCCACATTGGACCATCTTCCATTGTGTGCCCACATATGTCTGAGCCACTTGTGCATTGTTCCTGTTTTGCTTTAATTGTTCCTGTTTTGTTTTTTAAAAATTGTATGGGTAAGCTCAATATTGAGATTTTCAGAAAATTCTAACTCCCTTTCAACTGTTCTTACTTCAGACTTCAGGTAGGGCTTGCATAATGAAATATTCATTCAAATAGACATACCTGCAAATCTAAAACTATGTTTCAAGTAGAAAGCTAAAGCCCTTTCCCTTGACACACTGTTCTCCCAATGCAGGGATTATTATTATTATTTTTTAGAGAAGTATTCAATCAAATGAATCCTCATCTACTGTCTGGAATATACATAGGAAGCTGCCTTATATTGAGTAATGGGACTTGTGAGGTCTGGGAGGAGGCTTGTTGTCACTCAACTGGATTTGCTCAGGGCAGGTGATAAGGGGAGAGACACAACTACTCAGCTGGAGCAAACAGGTGCATCAAATAAGATTGGGAGAAATAAAAGAGAAGCAATGCAGAGACACTGTATTTGCTCAAGTTTCTCTGTGCATGGACTATGGCTTGGCTTGTTCAGGAACTCCACTGGACTACAAATTTGGGACTGACCCTCTGGCTCTTCTTCAGAAGTGGGAACATGGCCTTAAGGTTTGACTTTGAACAGGTATTTGGTCATTGTACTTTCCCTTCCCTTCCTCTCTTGGGGCTTCTGTCAACAGCACTTTCAGCTTAGACCACACTGCTTGCTGTGTGCACTGTCATGACTTTGAGCATGCTGGGGTTCAAGAAATTGGGCTGTGGAGAATCCAAAGGCCCAGGTAGAGAAGTCTGGAGGGCCACATTTGGTCCTTGGGCCTGAGGTTCCTCAATACCTACCTCTGTTTTATTGGATATGCTTTTGAAAGGTCTCATGGAAATTAAGAGGTTTCTGCTCTATCAGGAAGAGCTTGGAAAATGCTTGAAGTGTTGTGAATGTCTGGAGCAAATTCCTCCAAAAGTTGAGGGCAAACCACTGTTGCAAGTCCTGCTGTAGAAAGAGGAGAAACGTTTCTTTCTTTTGCTTTGGTGTGGCCTGGTTGATACAAGTGTTAATGGACAGTTGGCTGTTCCAAGCACCTGAAATATGTCACAGTTTCTTCCAGGGTAGTGATTAAGAGCAGCTCTTGCCTTGCAGAGTGGGTGAGGAAAGGCAGAAAATTACAGGTGTGCGGCTTTGTTTTGTTTTGGAAGGCCAGGATCTGATGTGAATCAGGTATTGCCTGTGTGTTTATCTCTAATGCTGTAGGTTTGTAAATAAATAAGCAAAAAAGCAGCATAAATCACTGGTTCTCCTGTTCCAGAAGAAATCTACCCAGTAAAGGTTGCTTGCCATTGTTTAAGGAATACAAAATACTACTTTCCTCTTCCATAGATAAAATAAATGCCAATTGCTTTCCTCTTTGTTCTTTCTTGTAAGCTGTTGACTTTTTCTCAATACTCCAGTTGGAAGACTGTCCAGGTTCACTCACTCAGTCCCAGAATACACTTGTCCTGGTTCCACTTTGGTCATTCCCCCTACCTAGCATGTAGCTGTGAGTCCCTGGACTGCAAAAGCTGAGTCTGCAGAAGAGGTCCAAAGGTTGAGATTGCTGGGAGGACTGCACTCCACTTTGCCTGGTGCAGACTTTGCCAGCCAGGTTGCTCACTGGGGCAAGATGGTTTGAGCATATTACATTGATTCTGGCCCAACTGCACTAGCTCCCAATTAGTTTTGGGGTCCAATACAAAGTGCTGGTTTTGACCTATAAAGCCTTAAATGGTTCAGGACTGCAATACCCCAGTGACCTCCTCTTCCCATATAAACCGACCCGAACTCTGTGATCATCATCTGAGGCTCTTTGTATGTCTCTGTGAGAGGTGTGGATGGTGGCAACACATCCTTTTCTGCAGTGGCTCCCCATTTGTGGAATGCTCTCCCTAGGGAGGTTTGTCCGGTGCCTTCATTATACATCTTTAGCTGCCAGGCAAAAACAATTCTGTATAACCATGCCATTGGCTGATTAATATTCCTACAGCATTTTAAATATGCTTGTGGGAGTGGGGGGGGTATTGTTTTGTGTTTAACTCTGTTTTGTGTTTTTATCCTGTATTTTTATGTTGTGGTCTGCCCTGAGATCTTGGGGTGGAGGGTGGTATAATAATAAAAGTAATAATAGTAATCTGAAGGTTTTACTAGAGATTTGTGGATAAAGGCAGTTCTGTTGTGACCCCAAAGAACTATGTTTTACAGCCTTTCTGTTGAACACCTCTGTCAGACTTAAACTCCTTGCATTTTCACTCAGGTATAATCATTTCTAATCATTCTTTTTTAAAAATCCTGGAAAATGCATGGGTCCGCCTTCAAACTCTAAATGGAAATTAACAAAAGTATGTTACTAGCTAGGTGCAAAACCAGAGAAAAACCTGCCCTTCCCCCCGCATTTCTTCTCTGTCCTGCCCTTCACAGAAGCCTGAAAATAGCAATGGATAATGCTGATACTAAGAGGAAAAATTCCATCTGTAGACTGATGGTGATTTACATACTCTGAATCACCTCATGATGTGACATAAGACAGCACATCATACACTGAGGAAAATTAAAGCTTCTTAAGTAGGCCACAGAGAGCATTGCTGATGATATTCATTTAGTCCTGAACTAGCAAATACTGCCATTCACTGCTGCCACATCTCGTGTGCCTGGAAGGACAAATCTACCTTTTGGAACCATGTTCCTCTCTCAATTAATTTTTGAAACCAGGTACATACTAAAGAAGTGATGGAGCGGGGGATGACTTACGACTCTGAGCACAAAGAATGCCGTGCTCATCAGTAGAATCGGCAGGTATTAACCTTTATGTCCTGTAAGTTAACCTACAAGGAACAGATTGCTACACACACACACACACACACACACACCCCCCAAAAAATTGCAAGCAGAGAGGATTATTTTTTTAAAAAAATACAAATAAGTGCCATATCTTTTATTTAACTGGAAAACCTTTGCCTGGCTTCTTTTTAGAAACACATATACATCAGCCTAGATCTCAGATAATCTATTGACTTTCACATGAATATTTTATAACAAGAACAGATGGTGATGCTGCACCTCCGTACATGTGGGCAGGGGTGGGGGAGAAAAATCTGTTAATTTTCATTATGGCTCGTTCTGTTGAAGGGATGCTGCACGCTAATGATTCCTCCCCCTGGCTCTTTGCATACATGTCCATTCTGCAGCTAAAGGAGACTTTCAGAGAACCCACTCCACTGGGAAGTCTTCTGTGGACTTTATGCATAAATTTTCACTGTAGGTTTCAAATAAGATAGGAAGCTGCCCTATACAGTGGTACCTTGGTTTAAGAACAGCTTAGTTTATGAACAACTTCGATTAAACCCGGAAGTAGGTATTTTGGTTTTTGAACTTTGCCTTGGAAGTAGTACATGTTCCACCTCCTGTTGAGTGTGTTCCATTTGTAAATTGAGTCCCCCACTGCTGTGGGAAAGCACGCCTTGGTTTAAGAACGCTTTGGTTTAAGAACGAACTTCCGGAACGGATTAAGTACTGAGTCAAACCACTGGTCCATCTAGCTCGGTATTGTCTACACTGATGGGAAGCAGCTCTCCAGGGTTTCACGCAAGGGTCTCTCCCAGCCCTACCTAAAGATTGATTGAACCTGATCCCTTCTTTATGTAAAGCAGTCACACTACCACTGAGTTATGGCCCCTCCCTTTAAATAACAGCATGTTGTTGCTAAGATAGGGTCCATATTTATTTGGCACAGGTGCCTTATGGAAGAGAAAACAGCCTAGTTCACGCCTTCAAAAGTCACTAATGTGCAGAAGGAGCAACAACATATCCACTAACCCCATAATGACCTCTGCATGAATATGGCTATATGCATGTATCAGTTTGATTTATTGTGTTTAGCGAGCAACCATTACACACATAAAAATAATAACAAGAATACTGCTAAAGATAGTGGTTTAGATTTCTACTCCCCAGCCTTTACAGGATAAATCATTTCCCATTACTTCTTTAAGTTTTATTACACAAATTTGTAAAGCCTTGGCAAGGAATTTGGATGTTCTAAGGATATATACCTCCCTACTTCAGACAACTAAAAAACAGGTCTTAGCAAGAGATATCCTTCCCTTCTGCGATCTTAACAATGGGTGGATGTAATCGTTTCTGAGGTCATTACGAAGAGGGCATTCAAGGAGTACATGAGTTATGTCTTCTTTTGACACAGAGTTGTAGCTGCAAACGTGTAGCATGCCACCCCTCCCATGCACTCAAAAATCCTGAGCAACCCTGTGTATCAACCTGCTACCTTCCAGATGTTGTTGGACTACAATTCCCATCAGTCTTAGCCAGCATGGCTAAAGGTCAGGAATGATGGCTGTTGTAGGCCAAGTCATTGCTTTTAGTTTCCTGTTTCCTGTTGAGGCTCATTTGTCAGGGTGAGGTTAAATGGCCTCTTCAGACATAGTCAACTTGAAAGGCAGTCTAGGATTTCTTGTTCAGTTCATGGCTTTCTATCATGGAGCAGTCACAATTGCCTGCCATAAAAGGCAAGAGATGGCTCCTGTTGAAGGCAGATCAGCAGATAATGCCTTGCTGAGGAAGCCAGTTCCTCAGCGGAGAGGCAAGCAATAGTGGCAGTAACTACCACCAAACCTCTTTATTCTCCCCTTTTAATGGCCCCACTTCCATCCTTATTTGCTGGTCTCTCATTCCCATCATCATTTTAAACCTCAGACTCAGCCACTTCCTCCTAGAGCAACGTACTGGCTGGAGAAAATAGCCTTGTTGCACGTAACTCTAAGCTAAACCATAGATTAGCAGAAATGCATGAAGATGCTGGTTTCAGTGAGGTGATTGTCAGTGTTAGAAACAGAGATATGAAAGCTAGGAGCTAAATAGCACCTTAAACCTAGGTTATGGGCACAACAACAGAATGTCTAGGTGCACTTTTTTATAGCAAGAATACAAAGCTGAAAATGAATGAACTGCAGTTAAAATCTTATGTTCATTTTTCACGTGGTCTAGTCCTCATCTGAAGACTGCAAAAAACAAAGCCATGCTTCCCCTGCCCACCTCCCTAATATTCTTAAGAGGATATCTTCTCTGGTCTTCAGAGAGTGGCTAGAAGTGGGGAGGCAGAAAAAGGTCCTTTCCTTCCACTGTGCAGTTTTAATCTGAAATCTTATGTGCAGTACTGTGCCCAGAGCTCAAAAACTGCTCGTGCTAATGAAATTCCCTGCTGCACAACACGCCTAGAACAATGGGAGTTTCAAACGCTGGTGATTGTAGATACTTTGCTCCTAGTCCTTTTGGCTCAATGTGGCATGATAATTAAGTCAAGGTTTAGCAGGGTGTGTCATCCACAGCAAAGACTCATTAGCCACAAGCTGCTATTATTATTATTATTATTATTATTATTATTATTATTATTATTATTAATGTGATTGGATTTTTTTTGTATTTTGGAAACTGGTTAGAAGTCTATTTTGGCAATAAATAATAAATAAATAGGACAGCTTACTTCATTCAAAACAACAATTGCATTTTTAAAAAATGGACCCAATGGAGCCCAGTTGGCCTCTAATATCAGCAAATGCCCCTTGCAGAACTAGGAGCCACAAAATACTTTTTACAAAATACTCCTTAACCACAAGCCGTATCCAAGGTTTGCTATAAACCATGGTTAAGGAGGAGAGCTTAACCATGAACCTAGGTTTGGATGACATGCTAAGCAAAACCTTGGGTTAGGAGCGAAGTGAGTGTGAGCCAGGAAATTCACATAGGCCTGATAATCCAGAGTTTGTCTCACTGTAACATGTCAACCAAAACAGTCGGCTTCTGCCTGTATGTGGCTCCTTTCCCTGAAGTTCAGTGAGAGTCTTTTTCAACTGTTGGGATCCCTAGACTTGGATTTCTCTTTGGGACTCAGAAAGGTGAGTTGAGCAGGCCATACAGGGTTTTGCAAACAGACGAGAAATAGTGTTTCTCACAGTAAGTTCTCAGACACTGCTTAGTCATGCATCTCATTGATGCCCACAAGCAGACCTGGAACAAACACTCTTCTTCATTCAAGGTTCCCAGCATGTAAGACATGAATAGGCAGAGTCATATCTTTAAAGGTGACCTACTTTTAGGGACGTAAGTGTCTTCTCAGTACCGCAAGTGTCATCTATATCATTCCTGTTTCCATGGCATTTCAAACTTGAAAGAATAAGCGCTTCTAGCACACATTATAATATAGACTGTTATCACTTCCTGTTAATTGTGGACCATCTGTGGACTTCTAACGTGTTTGTGAATGTTCTGTTTGGTTTTGCAGAAGCACAACCACAAAATACTCCCCAAACATAGGATGCTCCAAGCAGTGACAGCACCAGAAAGAAAATGGGAGAGGGCATAGAAGGGGCAAAGTATATTTCTGGGTGGGTGAGCTATTCTCTGTAGGGGAGTATATGTTAATGACGGTGTTCAGCAATGAGGGGGGCTCTGGGGGGGCATTTGCTGTTCTGTCCCCCTCTGGTGCCATGCATGGCACCAAGAATTCATTGCAGAAACTGGTTTCTTCTACCATGTGAAGTGCTGTTTTTTGGAAGGTGTATTTAACAGAGAAACAGTTTTGTGTCTATTCCACATAAGCACCATTTCTATCCCTATTAAGTTTTAACCAAAGGGCTTTAATCTATTAAGTTATATAATGTTAGAGCCTAAGCTGTCTAAATATAGTTTAATTCATTAGTTTACATCTCTGTGAACCGGATCCTTAAGGAGGTGTGCAGACACATCCAGAATAAGCTGTCTATTACTTTTTTGGTTTAATAAGCCGTTAACTAACAGTAGATGTGTCTTGTCTGGATTTAGCTATGGTTTATTAGCTTTAAAGCAGTCCATTTACTGACTTGAAGCAGCCGTTCAGGATGGCCGTGGTTGCATCTGGATTCAATAAAAAAAAAAGAGGTAGAACTTAGTGCCATCTGCATATTGAATGCACTTAACTCCATCCACCCTCTCCCCATGATCCAATATAGATTTTTAATAGCACAGAACCATGTCACTGCAGTACAGATGCTATGGCACCAAGCTACAATCCTGAAACAACAACTTCTGAAAACTGCCTGCCAGGTAGGAGTAGAACCACTGAATAATAGTGCCTCCACTCCCCATCCTGGATAGGCGATGCACAAGGATCCAGTGATTGATGATGCTGAACATCCCTGACAGGCATTGTTCAGATAAGGCTCTCTTTTACAAGACAAGTAGCATTGACTATTGACCAAAGCTTCTGGGCACTACTTCCAAAGTACTGCACAGGTACTTGCACAAATGCAAGCAAGTCATCATCTCATTACACAACAACGTCGTATGATTTACTTGAGTTTTGGACCTTTGGCAATCACTGATCGTGTCTGCAAATTAATTGTGGTCTCAGCATTGTACCAGAGCCACTTAGCTCTGGCTGACATTATGACTGTGCATAGTGTTGCCACTCCAAAGGTCAACCACATCCAGTGCATGGTGCTTACACCAGCAGAATGCTTTTCCACAGCATTAATCTCTGATTTAACTACATTGGATGTTTTTGAGCCTTGATTGGAAAAGATTAAACTAGCCTATAATAATTAGCATAACAGGGACTGAGCAAGTCCCAAGAATGGCAATAAAAATGATGTAAGATTAAGTAAATCTTACTTACATATAATGTGGTACTACAAAGACTGTCTTATTGTGATCATCTCACTAACAAAGGCACTATATATCTTTGTTCCTAGTTGTGTGTGTTTTTTCAATCTAGCAGAAGAAACATAGCGAGGAAAACTGATAGGAATCGGCATTCAGCGGTTAGTGCATATATAATTAGAGCAGTCAAGCAGAACTAATCACACCTCTTTGAAGTAGACCAACAGTCTTCCCCCGCTAGGTCAAGCTCAGGGGAAACTGCATGGCACAGATGGTCTGATCTTTCTGACATCACAAAGCCACCTCATCTCCTCATTTCCACCAGATCAATATTCTGGAGTTCAGCTGCAGCTCTACTCATTGATTCCACTGCATTTACCAGAATCTTTATTGGAACTAAAGCAGATCTCGTGGTTCAGGGCATCACACTGACATGTGCCCATGGGTGGCATTTGGGAGGTCACAGGCAGGTCACTGGCATAAGGAAGCATTCAATTTACATTGCCTGCTGTGAATGGATGCTTTCAAGGAAGAGTCCAAAGTCAATGTGTGCTAACGCTGGCATTCACCAACAACCTGCACGCAACTGCCCCCAAATGGACTGATAGCAGCAGTAGTTGCAACATTGCATGTGGTATGAGAACAATCCCAATCCAAGTTTCAAGGAGAGTGTCAAATTTGGTTGGGAGGATACAGCAGCGTGTACAATGGTACCTCTGGTTACAAACTTAATTCGTTCTGGAGGTCCGTTCTTAACCTGAAACCGTTCTTAACCTGACGTTCCACTTTAGCTAATGGGGCCTCCCACTGCCGCCACACCGCTGGCATGAGATTTCTGTTCTCATCCTGAAGTAAAGTTCTTAACCCAAGGTACTACTTCTGGGTTAGCAGAGTCTGTAACCCGAAGTGTTTGTAACCCGAGGTACCACTGTATTCATATGTTCCTGTTGTGCTTTGAGGGGTTGTTTTAGGTCCAAAGCTCTATAATTCAATTTACATTCTCTCTCCTACAACCATTCTGCATATCAGAACCACAGAGGCTACCTCAGGGAAGAGTTCTGTAATGTTTAGTGAACATGTTTTTCCCCTGAAGGAGTGAGAAAGTAGTTAAATTAATAATCACTCTACCATACTTTAATGTTGGGAAACGCTAAAATATTTGACCTTAAAAAAATCATTAAGACGTAAGCTATGCTTCATTTACAATTGAGGGGGGAAAAATCACAATTACACAATTTAATATTTGGATACATTCATGCTTATACTTTGCTAAGCCATTCCTAATATTGAGGACAAAATATTGAGAAAGGTAATGCAATCTCCAGAGAATGTCCAGCTTTTAAAAAAAATACTCTTTCATATATTAAACCATGAGGTGCAAACACAATTTTATGTTGTGTACTACACAGTTGTTTCCCCTCCACTGGGTAATTCAATTCAAACAGTGTTTCCACACATACCCTCCAACCTCAGGGACATGATATTAGGATTTTCCAGGAGGTCTTTGAAGAGTAGATGTTGGAGCCTATGTTTTCACTCCATTCTCCTCCCTAGTCATTTTTAAATTTATAATTATATTTGGAGCAGACCTGGATGGTTTCTGGAAGCAACATCTGAGCTTTACTATTCTGGAGTCTGCAACCTGGGCTCTGCAGGGAGCTGTCCAGAGTAGCACAGAAGCCTCCACCTCTGTTCTGCTGAGGCTATCACTCAAAACAGAACAGCCCTTCTCATTGTTCCATCTGTGAGTTTAATCTGCTATTCAGTGACATGTCACAGGGCCTCCTCAGTAGCAGCATCCTGACTATGGAATTCCTTCACCCTGGGAGCATGGATGATCCCTTAATTTGCAGCTTCTGGCATCAAATAAAGGCATATCTGTTCACCCATGTTTGGGTGGAAATTGATTGCTCAGTATCAGGGTAATTACTATCTATTACTAGTTGATTACTATCTATTAATGTTTGCTTAATAATTGTGTCTCGGGAGACCAGGTTCAAATCTCCACTCAGCCATAAAGCTCACAGGGTAGCCTGTCTCTCAGCCTAAGCTACCTATCAGAGTTATTGTGGGGATCCAGTGAGGTGGGAGAGAACCATGTAGACCACCTTAAGCTTCTTAGAGAAAAAAGTGACACATAAATGCAATCAAATGCAATCAATCAATAATGATCCCATGTAATAAATAAATGGTCAATCCATGCCTTCGTAAATTATCACTTAGTAAATCAGCATGACCTTGGGGTATAGTGCCAACAATATATATATCCACTAAAATGCTGGATAGAATTGGAAGGGAGCAGGGCTTTTTTCAGCTGGAACTCACTGGAACTCAGTTCCAACGCCTCTCAGGTGGGCGCTATTGCCATTCTAAGAGAACAAGGGAGGCATTCATGGTGAGTCCTGGCACCTCTTTTTCTACAAAAATAGCACTGGAAGGGAGGTATGTGCACAAATACTGGTTTTGAGATAGTTGGCCTTATATAGACCAATGTAGACCCTGAATTTTTGTGAGCAGCACAATTATTTAAGACACTGGTCTTACATTTTCTTTTTTTTTCAAATTTTCACAGTGAAAGCTTGCCAAAGCTTTCCCAAAGGTCATCTGGCTATGAACCTAAGTTCAACTAATTAAACAAAGATAATTTTGAAGGTCAGAAGAAACCATACAGGCTATTATGAATAAATTCCATCTACTAGGTCAGACAAGAAGTCAACAAGGGTTAGTGCCAGATGTTGAATGATGACAGATTAAAGGGGGGAGACCATGCGCCAATGCTGGTGCTAAGCAATTTTTCTTCAGTATAAACAGCAAATGATAAAGAGACAAGATGTGCTAATGCTGTGTTTTTGCCTATGTTAGCCTTTTTGTTTTCTTCTTTGCATTTCTCCCTTGTTGTTCTTCTGACTTAATATTATGCTAACTTTAGCAAACAGAAAATATATACCACCTTAAAATGTGGAAAATGCTAATCATCTGCATCTGCCTGGCAACATGTTAGTATGTGATCTAGCAGCATCAGTGTCATAAGCTGCTTTAATTGCTCAATTTCTCAGGGCAAGGCCTATGTTGTCTTCTGTACCTCCAAGCTCACCATCTGTACACTACAAATAAAAACTAAAATCAGAATTAATATACTATATTAAGCATCTGGGAGTGCAGATGCAGCTACTGGGAGAAGGGAACAGGGGATGAGAAAATAATACTGATAAGAAAAAAAAAAGGCTTCCTAATTGTTTGGTAATAGATTTCCTCCCTGTAATCTACCCTGGGGAAACATAGGTTTGATCAATATACCACCCACCCACCCCCACTCTATCATACAGTCAGAGGCATATTTAATTTAGCTACTAGCTATTTCTGAAGTGAGGGGAATGATCCTTTAAAATGATATTTAGAAAAGCTGAGCTCAGTCCCTATCATCACTACTAATGATACCAATTCACAAGTTTAGTGACTCAAACTGTGATCCACTGAACTCAATTTTGAGTAATTGCTCTGCATGTCTGGGCAGTGTTGCTCTGCTTTCTGCCTTTGTCATTTAACCGTAACTATATAATAGGAAGCATTTATTAAAAGCAATTGCATCTGTCCACCAAGCTTATGTTTGTTGGTCTTCAACAATTCCCCTTACACAGCAGAACAGAATTTTAGTTGGTATGTGATAATGGTATTGTGTAAATCAGTGACTTTCTAGTTGATGTTTGTAGTTGCTGATGAGCTGCAGAACCCTTATGATTGATAATTATAATAAACAGTGCTTTTCTTCTAGGAAAAAAGGTGCCTGTACTGCATTCCCTTGAGTACACCCTGAAAAAAATCACTGATAACAAGGAATGTTGGGAATGAGATCAATTTTCCACTTGCATTATTGATGGGTTGTCTGGTCCAAATAAGTAAGAACCTTAAGGAATAGCAGAAGCCTTGAAATTGGCCATCTAGTTAGCACCTAGCAAATATATCACTTAGTCACAGCTTCCTCACTATGGGGAGATGCACTGTATTTATATTTAAATTATAGTGACTATTTCCAAATTTGCACCTTTGCATATAAATTAGCATTCTGTTTTGGCAATTCATAAGTAGTCATACTAGTTCTCAAGCTTCTGTAGTAATTCACTCAACATTGAAATAATACATAACTCACTGATACATGAATTTGGACATAATGGTTAAACAGATATTTTAATGGAATATTGCACTGTTGGTATATTATGCACTATGAGATATAACCGCACACTACTTTCTTCTGTGTTCCTGCTGGTTTTGCAAATTGACTGCTCCATGTTTTAATGTAATTCATCTTCCCAGACAGGCTCTTGTATAGCCATAGGGTAAGTTTTTGTGATAACATTATTTGCATTCTTCTAATTGTACCAGGCAGTGTAGTATTATCAGACACAGTCTTATGACAGTGCCTGAACAGAAAGTCTGGTCATCAAAACAAAGAACTGCAAGCAAGCAACAAAGATAAACTCACTGAATGCCTAAAATCTTACTTATTTAAAACATTTATAAAGCACTAAAAGATCATTACTGAAAGGGATGGGTGGTAGACCCAAAATCAGCTGGATCAGCTATATTAGCTGATTCTCTGAGGTTCAATGGCAACACTATCCTGGTCCAGGAATGGCTGCAGCTGTCAAACCAATCAGCATGGGAAACTGTCACTATGCACCACTGACACTGCCTGGGGTTACCCCAAGCTATGTACCTGCTGCTTCAGAGAGATTTCCACTCAATCTGGAACAGGCTACAGCCCCAGTTTCTGGACCTAAGAACCACCCTCCACAGCACTTCTAAATTCCTGGGATTCAATTTCAGCTTATTGGTCCTCATCTCCCATTACTGCCTCCAGATACCAGTTCAGCACCTGCACAGCTTTGCCTCATTCAGATGATACAGAGCACCAAATCCCCTGATAACCACCACCCCCAGAGGCTGGAATTGATTCCACACAAAATGCCTAGACAAAGTTTTTGACACCTTCTGTAGTACTGTACCAACAGTGGCAGCAAGGTCTGAGCAAATATGAACAATTTACACCCAAAATTGCTTTGCAAATTTGATACAGCAGGCTGCTGGGTATTCAGTTTTTATTTGGAAAGCTATTGCCAGTAACATTTCCCAACTGAGAATTTTACAACACATGAGCTGCAGAAATGTGGTGTAACGGTTATTTGTATTGACCCAAAATTCCTGTAGGATCAAATGAAATTATGGTTTTCTTGTCTGACTTCATGTATCTGTGACAGTGCTCTTCTCTCCTTAGCATCTTAGTAAAGAGATAGTGAGTTTTGCCAAGGAAACTTACATACCAAAGGGCAAGTCAGCCTTCAGATCTTATTTTGGGCATACTGGCCTTTACAGAGACCTATTAATTGCTTGGTTGAGCCTCCAAAGCTTTGGCACTATACTCATAACATTAATTCTTGAAGTCTGCATCTTGCACTTTTGCTTCCAGAAAGCCTCCAGCTCTGTTCCATTTATAATTCTAAATTTTAAAATGAAGGTACCAATCAACCAAAGTGTTGATGGCCCTTTATGAAACTATGAGCCCTAGTCAGTAAGTAGCTTTATTGGAGAGAGAGAATGGAGTAAAAAGCAGTACCTCTACTCCAACCTCTACTCTTCTGGCAAATCCTACTGTCAAAAACACTGTTCCCTCCACATCATTATTTTGACTCTAGTTGCCACACTGGGGTCCAGTGACACTCCTGGGAGTGTATATATCGGAGTAACCAATGTGATATCCTCCATATGCTGTTGGACCACAGTTCCCATTTGTTCTCTTCAACCATTTGCCATGTTGACCAGGGCTAATGAGAGTTGCAGCCCAACAACCTCTAGCCTGATACAGTCCATGGAAAACCATTTGCTGGACTCAGCACTGTGATGTCACACAACCTAGGGATTACTAAAAAGTTATGATCAAAAGACTAAAATAAGTATACTCAAAATGTGAAGATTTTATTTAATGAAATCTTATTTAATGAATGTTTAAATATATAAGTCATTAGTGTTGAAGCAAAAATGTCAGGAAGGCATGATTCAAGGGTAGGTATACGAGTTTCAGGCCATGGGAAGACTTGAGTGTTTATTAATTTGCCACTGAAGCTTTAAAAAAATATTCTGTACTCTCAAGTGATCGAAAATATTTCCTCGCTTGTCTTGATTCTGTTTGGTTAGGGTATGTGTGAGCTTTTTCAGATCTTAATGATGTAAAATGGGCATAATCAAATGAGGCAGTTCATTACAAGCAAAAGTTCCAGTTGAGAGCATATTAAATGCGCAAGGACACCCTGCTGAAATAAATGCAGCACAGTTTTGACTGACTCAACCAGAGGAACAAGGGCTTCTTAGCTGATATGGAGATGAAGCCTTTGTTGTCAAAGTAGAATGGTCTACTTGTCCTGATTTTGTCAGTACATTCTCCAGTTAGAAGCCAGTCATATGTGTAAGTGCAATGCACACTGGCCAAACATTTTTAGAAATGTACAGTAAAGATTCACCTCTCCTTGCATCATGTGGTAAGTTCATACAGGCCATTTAGGTGAAATATTTTATTTATTTAAAACAGTTTTATCCTGCTCTTCATCCTATAAAGGTCCCAGAGTGACTTACAAATACCAATAATAATAACAGAGCATGGCCAATGGTCAGAGATGATGGGAGTTGCAGTTCAGTAACATACAGAAGGCCACATGTTCCCTATCCCTGACAGGGAAGATGGGAGATCAGGAGCTGCATTATCACCTTTCCTTGATCATTATTAGCAGACTGCATCTGAAAAAATGCCCTTTTCTACAGAACTTTCAAGGCTACAGGTGCCTTGCTCTATATTGCATCTAATCATTTTACAGGAGATCCATAGTCTTTGAATAGGTTAAAATTAATGATTATCACATGCCCAGCCTCCTCAGTGTGCTGGTCTTCCCAGGTATTTAATGATAGAACATTCAAACACACATTGAATCCATTCATTGGACTGGAGTGCTCATGAATTTCCAGAGTGACATTATGGTGTTGGAGATAACATCTGTAATAGGATAGAAAGTTAATGTGACTCTAGAATGTGCTTCTGCATAAATAGTAACCCTGATCCAGAACAGTAAATAAAGTGTTGACAAGAAAAAGCAGAAATGCATCCTTGTATTTTTGTATCAGTTAGTGGGTCACCTGTTCTCATTGTACACAGCTGAAAATGGTTAGATCAGTCCCAGCTGAAAATGGTTAGATCAGTCCAGGGAACTCTGATGTTAATCGCTCATGGGTCTTCCCATCTAAAATGATCTCCCTCAAATAAGTATTAGAGTGGAAACCTGATTTTATAGGTAGTGAACTTATTCATGATTCAGGAGGGTCTTGCTTAATTGCCTTCACTGCCAAAGGCCTTTTGCTTATTCTTGGATTAAGTTATTTGGTTTTGCACAAGCCCTGGGCGGTTTGCAGGATAAGCAGATTAGAGATTAGGCCTCGGGTGGGATATTGGGAAATGTACATTATAGACTGTGAGGTCTACTGATCTCACAGTAATGTTGAGCACTACTGTGATATTACAGTAATGCTGCAAGCAGTAAAAACCCTTGAGATAGGTAAATAGACTTTCAAAATTGCCTACAAAGCACCAACTTTACAAGCTTCATTTCCAGTCCTATGAATCTAAAACTCATATATTCTTGAGCGGTTCCATAAATTCCAATGGAATGTCACTAATACTAGTCCAGAAAAAAAGAGTGTGAAGACTGTCCAGTAACAATTCTCATCAGCTCAGTATAGGCTGGATATGACTTCCATAAATGATTGCAAATGTAGTAATGTATTCTGTATGCAACAAATGTTTTCTGAATTGCAACAATTTCCAAAGGGGTACCCATATTAGTGTTGCAGCATAAACAATGGACAGTCTTGTAGCACCTTTTAAAACCAACAAAGTTCATTATGGCACAGGTTTTTGTACGCTAAGATCCACACAGTCAGATACACAAAGTACAGTCAGTTGGCAGGCTTTATAAGAATGTAAATGGGGGGGGGGACGGGGACATGGGTGGCGCTGTGGGTTAAACCACAGAGCCTAGGACTTGCTGATCAGAAGGTCAATGGTTCGAATCCCCGCAACGGGGTGAGCTCCCGTTGCTTGGTCCCTGCTCCTGCCAACCTAGCAGTTCGAAAGCACGTCAAAGTGCAAGTAGATAAATAGGTACCGCTCCGGTGGGAAGGTAAGCGGCGTTTCCATGCGCTGCTCTGGTTTGAAATGAATGAACCAAAGTTAGTGATGCTCTGAATATGACTGTTGGAGGTACCCCAATGAAATTAAAAAGCAATAGCTCAAGTAGAGCATAAATATATGCAGAATGGGCACACTATCCCTTTAAACACTGTTAATATACTCAGCAATGCTAGATGCATTGTTGTGGAATAGGAAGACATTGTTTCTATACAGACCCAAGTAAATAGTATTGCGTCATAATTCTGCAGATTCTGTAGTCTCCCTTTGAAGTTTCTTTGTTCAAGGATGACCACCTGAAGGTCAGTAGCAGAGTGAATTGGTAAAGTGACGTGTTCTCCCACTGGTTTCTGGCATCCCTGATGTCAGATTTGTGTGGGCTTTTCATTTTATGTATGGCGTGTCCTGTTTGTTAGTCCTGTGAAGAATGCCAGGAGGGCATGGTTGACAGATATCACACTGGAAGAAAAGATGTGTGAACCATTGTTGCCATGACTGACATTATTCAGACTCATAATAGTGCAGCCTCAGTAGATATGGGGACAGAATTGGCATCTAAGTTTCTTGCAAAGAACAGTAGCTGTGTTTGCGCCTCTGTTATGTGGATCGTTGCTCTTGACAAGTAGTTGTTGTAGGTTTGGGGATTGTAAGAATGGACTGGCTTACTACACTAGATCTTTGAGAGGGAAACATGATTGTGCAGGATGGACTGTAGATCCTTGATGATAAATTTTAACAGTTTTAGCTGGGAGCTAAAGGTTACAAATAATGTCCTATTATTTCCTCATCTGAGTCCATCCTTTGGTAGATTATTCCTTGGTACCAGTCTGACCTCCCTGCCCCATCTGTGGTTTTGTTTACTTCATTGGGTTCGCATTGTAGTCTGAAAAATGCCTGATAAAAATCCTTAAATTGTGAGGTTTTATCTAACAGGCGAAAATGGTCACTGTGTTTGGAGACAAGAAAGAAAGAGGCAAGAAACAAGGTATGGGATTTAACTTGGGCCACTTTATTATCTGCAACTCAAGAACTTACAAACTATGCAGGGGAAATAAGAACACCTCTGGGAAATATGCAAATACCATCTCAAGCTCCTAAGCCTGTCATGACTGGGTGTGCCTACCTTGCAGGGAATCACACTGGTATTAATTCTAGGTCTTTCACCTTGCCATACTGCTTCAGGTGAGGAGGGAGATCTTCGTGATTCAAAACACCTCAGAATCCCTCAGTTCCACAACTCCATGTGTGTGACACAGTTTAACACCAAAAGTGAGCCATAACCTGTCCCACAGGTCATTCTGGAATCACTGTTCACCTGAAAAAAATGCCTCAGGGTACTCACCATTTGTGTTCACCCCCCCCACCTGCCAAGTGACCAAAACTAATCAACCTAATTATTCAGTCCCCACAGCTAACTACGTCTTCTCAGCTCCTACCACAGTACAGAGGAGGTGAAACCCCATCCTACTTTCAGGTTAGTTACAGAAGAAGACAAAAACTCCTGAACATGAGATGAGTCTACTGGATCAGGCCAATGGACCATTTAGTCCAGTATCCTGTTCTCAAAGTGGCCAAACAGATGCCTGTGGGAAGCCCACAAGCAGGCCTCTGTTCACCTGTGATTCCCAGCAAATAGTATTCAGAAGCATACTGCCTCTGACCGTGACATAGCTTAAAAATGTGGGTTGCTTATTGTATTCTTTTTTTGTATTTATTTGCTATTTCAGATTTGTTTGAAATATGGAGTAGAATAATAATAGTAAAATAATAATAATAATAATAATAATAATAATAATAATAATAATGGTCTCCCCATGGTATCTGGATTATTCAGATGGCATATCCTTGGCCTTGGCCTGAATATATCCCTTGTCTATGAGACAACACCCCCCCCCCACCAAGTTCCTCTGAGGCAAGTGAATGGGGCTGAGCTGCTGGAACTTTTTCAACCCATGTCTGAGGCCAGTCTTCCCTTGGTGATAGTTGACAGTTTATTTACTTCCTTTCAAAAAATTTATATAGAGGGCAAAATAACCAATCAGAGGCTGGCTATTTTATGTCTTTTCTTTGACAGGATCCCTCCTTACCCAAGCAGTTTAAACAGGAGCGCTTCGTTGCAAGATGGTTTGCAATTCTAAATAAAATCTAAAGGAGGAATTCCAGGTGGCTGAAGATTTTGTGTTTTGAAAGTTGAACCTATATAGTCAGAAGTAAACTCCACTGAGCTGAATAGAGCTTTCAAACAAGAATCTTTTCATAGAATAATAACCTTATCAATTGGATATTACACTATGCATTGGTGTAGATTCTCTGTCTCTGTCTCTGTCTCTGTCTCTGTCTGTCTCTGTCTCTGTCTCTGTCTCTGTCTCTGTCTCTCTCTGTCTCTGTCTCTCTCTCTCTCTCTCTCTCTCTCTCTCTGTGTGTGTGTGTGTGTGTGTGTGTGTGTGTGTTTGTAATGGATCAGCACAGCTTCCTGATGTGGACACTCTCTGGTGTGGCTGCAAAGTCTCTCCTAGGGTCATGTCGATCAGGACTGTCATGACGAGCTCCTGCACTTCAAAATTTACCACTGCCCCACTGTGTACAAGGGATGGAGGAAGAGCACCACCTCTGGGTAGCATCCTCAGTTTGACAAACAGCTGCTTGAAAATGGTTCACCTAATCTAGCTTCTGGCACATTGTCAAAGAAAATAACAGCAAAGCTTTTATAGGAGGTGGTTGGGGTTGCGATTAATTTCACTACAATGAATGGCAAATTAATACTGTAATTGTAAGTTCAGATAGTTTATATTCATCTCAGTGATGCAACCAGGAGAGAGAGAGAGAGGAAATATTCAGACTGAAGCTTTAAATGTAAAAAATTAGAGCTTTGTAATTACATGCTTGAATGGTGCATAAACAGATGTTGATATACAAGGGGATTTTGAAATGGGCTTTTTCCTCCCTTTTTAAAGGGCCTTGTTTTCCCCCAATGATTTTACCTTGGATAGCTGTATTGTAGTTCATCTTATTACAGGCAGAGCTGGCACAGATAACTATAATTGAGGGTGCCTATTATAAAACTGTTTTCAGGGACAAAATTTAATCATTTGGGCTGAGATTTTCTATGCCTAGTTTATGCCTCAGGGTGAACTTTTTTTAAAGTCTCAGCAAGAACGGCTTAGCTGTTTTTTGAAAAGAAGAAGCTACTCTGTTTTCCCTGTAAATACTGAAGGGCACCTGTCACTCCTCCTTGGGGCAAAGACTCTCCCAAGACAAGCACGAGTTAGTTCCAAATGCAGTCAGCTCATTTGGCTTCAGTAGGGCCAAACAGGAATTTTAGGTTCCCATTTCTTGACTTGGCTGCAAATACAAACCTTTTTTCTTTTTCTTTTTCTTTTCTTTTCTTTTTTTTTAAACCCCCCCTTTGGTTCACTACAGCTTCATTGTTCGGATTGAATAACTGGATTTAGGATGAAGCCTTCACCATATAAATAGGTCATTATAGGCAGGTTAAAAATAGATCATTGTTGGTGAGAAGGAGAAATGTGAGTGAGCTTTGCTGGACCAATCTCCTGCAGCTTATCATCTTGAGGAGACCAGGGGAATGTAATAAACCATTTCCTAGTCCCTTGGGCCTCATACCCCAAGGCTTACCAGTTTGTGGGCTGACAATGCTGACTTTATATCCTAGGCATACATTTCAGGTGTACTGAAGAGCAAAGACCAGTTATATCACTGACTGAGTGCTTGATGCCACCCACACTGGGTTAGCAGTAGGATGTGCCTTTTCCCAACTCTAACCTTAGTAGCTAGTACCAATGTAAGTCAGGCTGGCTTTGACCAGTAAAGAATCTTGCGGATCAGCCATGTCGATGAATGAAGCTGTGGTTCACAACAACTTAAAAGGTTACAATATTTGGGACTTTCTATTTTAGAAAAATGGTGAATGAGGGGGTAGTCCAATAGTGGTGGATAGAATTATGTAGGAAAAGTGGCTACAGTTTCACTCTTCTTTCATAATACTGGGACCTGAGGTCCATCCCATGAAATTGAATGTTGGAAAACTGAGGATAGAGAACAGGAGGTACTTATTCACACTGCACCTAGTTAAGCTGTGGAATTCGCTCTCACAAGATATAGTAATAACCACAAACTTGGATGTCTTTAAAATAAGATTAGTCAACCTATTGGGGGATAAGGCTATCAATGGCTACTAGCTACATTCCTACTGAGAGGAGCTGGAGATGAACTCAGAGTGTACCAGATATCAGTTTGTTCCTTCACATGTCACATAGAACATTGCAGTTCCACCCAGAGAGTGAGTAATTGACTGGGAATAATAGTGAAATACCTGTGTTCACTATTTGGTGGCTTATGGTTTTCCCCTCTCAATTTCTACAGTGCTGTAGGAATAGGTATCATT
The DNA here is from genome assembly GCF_964270895.1 of Podarcis filfolensis. Classification (NCBI taxonomy): domain Eukaryota; kingdom Metazoa; phylum Chordata; class Lepidosauria; order Squamata; family Lacertidae; genus Podarcis; species Podarcis filfolensis. The sequence goes on along the minus strand of NC_139608.1, from coordinate 32,850,738 downwards.
ATGCGGAGATTGAGTCTTCCAGCCAATATATTCCTATACTTTGTCATTCTATGACATTTTATTCACAGAGCCAAGGCAGTATATTTTTAGTTACTTGCGAATTCATCTTGCACTGTGACTTAAGTAGTTCTGGGTCCAGATTAAGCCAATTATGACTCAGCAGCCTCAAAACTGGGTATAAAACAGCACATTATGACATTATTGTTGTAGTTAGCACAACTAGAAGGATCTGAATTTGTCACAATGAAACATGCCTTCAATTACATAATCAATAGACACTCAATTGTAAATTTGTAGTGCTTATTATTTATTTGGATAGAGGCAGTTTGAAATCATAAATCACCACTGCAGAGGGTTCCATTCAATGCTCTCTGAAAGGACACCAATGGCTAATTGCCAATGGAACAGGTAGAGGAATTCCTCCTTCCTGTTTTAGACAAAGGGAAGTAAGGCAAAGACCATTAGCACAACCACTGTGACCTCTTTGTGTGCATCAGAGGAAGACTTACAGCAGCTCTAACAAATGCCTACAGAATGTCAACTCTGCTCTTTACCCTTTTATTGAAATACCTACACCCCTTCCTCTCTAGCCATGAGCTATAACCAAGGTTTGTTGTAAAGAAGACACTCAGTTTCATATATTTAGAAACATATTGCTTAATGATTGTTCTAAACCAGGGGTCAGCAAACGTTTTCAGCAGGGGGCCAGTCCACTTTCCCTCAGACCTTGTGGGGAGCCAAACTAATTTTTTTTTGGGGGGGGGGGAATGAATGAATTTCTATGCCCCACAAATAACCCAGAGATGCATTTTAAATAAAAGGACACATTCTACTCATGTAAAAACATGCTGATTCTCGGACCGTCCGCGGGCCGGAGTTAGAAGGTGATTGGGCTGGATTCGGCCCCTGGGCCTTAGTTTGCCTACCCATGTTATAAACAGCTAAACCCAAAGTGGTTTGCTATATTTTATGAATAATTTGTATTTTCAGCTTTACTAACTAGATATCTATCCAGCATACCAATCCTAAACACATTTACTTGAAAGTAAATCCCATTGATATCACTAAGTAACATACTTAGACTATCTACCCAAAGGCTAAAGATAATTAATTCATTAATTACCAACAATAATGTAGTACTAACATAGCTATCTTTGCCCTTTTAATTAAGAAATGAAGTATAAGAATGCTTTTGTGCTAGGAAGCTTTAATTGGTTTTTTCCAGCATTATCCCTGAAACTTAAAGACTAAAAAAGTGCTTAATTATTTGAGCATTTATGTTAGCTTAGCACCCAACAGCAACACATCTGCCTGCACCCACATGATTGTTTATGTTCACAAGAAAATAGAATCCAGCCATTTTCAGGGTATTAATTTGGTGCCAAAATGAAAAAAGAGAACAACTGCTATTTCTTTCAAATTAGGAAGTGATACTAGCCCTATCCATTCATAAGTCATGTATAAAGTGCAAGTACGTAGTGTGTAGAGCCCTGATATTGCACCTGCTTTTTTGTTGTGCATAGGAAATCCGATGTGTTAGCTCCTGATGACAAATAAGGATCCATTCAATTCAAACACCTAACCAGGAACACACTGGGGTTTCTTTACAAACAGCTATACACCACACATGGTTGTTGAAAGAATACGGTGTGATGTCAGGGGTGAGGCTAAATGTGCAGCCTTGCTCCATGCTATACACCTTAGGAATGGGGAACCAGGTGTCCTCCAGATGTTGCTGAACTACAACTACCATAATCCCTGACTATTGGCCATGCTAGCAGGGGCTGATGGGAACTGGAGTTCAACAGCATCTGGAAGTCTACAGGTTCCTCATCCCTGTTCCATATCCTATGTCTTACATGTGAGTAGCTCATGATCAGGCCTATTGGCTAGTATAAATGTGCTAATTAAATTCAAAATAACTTTTTTTTTTTAACATAGAAAGCTGCCTATGTTTTGTCACACTGTCATCCTGCTTAGTAGACCCTTGTCCACAAAATTTACTCTGTAGTAAACTGGTTAGCAGCAATTATAATTCTTTTTTGTTCTAGCTCAGTATTCTTTAGTTTAGTGAGTGACAGTGGCTTTCCAAGGGTTCTGTCAGGGGTTTTTCATGACCCTATGAAGAGAGGCCAAGGACTGGATTTGGCTAAGCATGTGCTCTGCTACTGAGGTATGGCTCTTCCCCATTCAGAAGAGCTGCCTTACTTACATTAACTGAAAACCACAGCAAGTGCAAATAGCCACAAGCTCATTCAACATGCTTCCATGAGCTCAGGGGAACTGTTGACATTTCTTCTGCTCTTGAAAATCTGTTTCAAAAGCAAATTTCTATGTAGCATAGGACAGAGGTGGGAGGTTTGGCAGTGGTGGGAGAAGCAGTTGTTCAAGAAACACAAAGCTAACGTTCTCCTAACTTACAAACCCTGTTTCAGAAGGGGTTTTTTTGGATCCTGGCCCAGGCTTTTAAACTACCATTAATCATACATTTTAGTTTCCTTCCAGACCAAAAATGCATTTCAAAAAATGGTGCAAGCTATGTTTAAGGGAATTCCAGTTGAACCAAAAAGACTGAGGTTGGAATCCAGTGAGGTCTCCTATGTGTTTTTCAAGGCTTCCAAGCTTTCTTTTCCAACCCCCTTGTGCCTCACAAGAAGGTGCTCCCAAACTCTTGGGAACTGTGGAAATGGTCTCTGATGTGGTACACAGGATTGTGAGCAGCAGCAGAAATTAGAAATGCTTCAGAAGCACTTGTGGGTGCTCACAGATCTCTTTAGAACCTGGCCTGAAATATTCACTGCCCATATTGTTGGCCTGCATGCAATCAAGAAAACTTTTCCCACTCTTCACTTAGTACAGTAAAACCCTTTACTCAAACAAGTCATGCATGGCAAAAAAAATATAGAAAAACCATATTGACCACATCATACTGTGACAGAGCCTCTGCAGTGCTGGCCCCAGAGCTTTGGAAAATACACCCTGTGGCGATCCAGCCAACTCATTCACTGTTCTCCTTTAGAAATTTATTTTAAAAGCCAAGAATGTTGTTTCTGTTTCAAACACTACAAATTGTGGATAAAATGGATTGTTTTAAGAAGTGGCAGAAAGATATCTCTAGATTTGTCTGGCAGGGCAAGAAGCCTCGTATAAAATTTAAGATATTAACGGATGCAAAAGAAAGAGGTGGATTTGCCCTGCCAGACTTAAAACTTTATTACGAATCAGCCGCTTTTTGCTGGCTGAAAGAATGGCTGCTTCTTGAAAACACTGATGTGTTGGATTTGGAAGGTTTCAATAATGTATTTGGTTGGCATGCATATTTGTGGTATGATAAGGTCAAAGCACATAAAGCGTTTAAAAGCCATATTGTCAGGAAAGCACTGTTTAATGTTTGGTTAAGATACAAGGATCTGCTTGAAAATAAAACCCCAAGGTGGCTGTCACCAATGGAAGTGAAAGCTCAGAAAAAGCTCAATATGGAGGCTAAATGGCCGAAATATTGGGAAATTTTGGAACAAGAGGGAGACAGACTAAAATTGCAGAGTTTTGAAAAATTAAAAAATAGAGTGCGAGATTGGCTCCATTATTATCAAATAATGGAGGCATATAATTTGGACAAAAAAATTGGCTTCCAGGTGGAAAAATCAAAATTGGAAACAGAACTGTTAGATCCCAAAATTAAGAACTTGTCAAGAATGTATAACTTGCTGTTGAAATGGAATACTCAAGATGAAACGGTGAAATCTGCTATGATTAAATGGGCACAAGATGTTGGACATAATATTATGATGGCTGACTGGGAACAGTTATGGACCACTGGTATGAAATTTATGGCATGCAATGCCTTAAAAGAGAATTTAATGAAAATGATCTATAGGTGGTACATAACACCAGTCAAGCTTGCAAAAATTTACCATTTGCCTGATAATAAATGCTGGAAATGTAAGGAGACAGAAGGTACTTTCTTTCACCTTTGGTGGACATGCCCAAAGATTAAGGCATTCTGGGAGATGATCTATAGTGAAATGAAGAAGATATTTAAATATACCTTCCTGAAGAAACCAGAGGCTTTCTCCTGGGCATGGTTGGCCAACTGGTGCCAAAGAAAGACAGAACGTTTTTTATGTATGCCACAACAGCAGCAAGAATACTTATTGCAAAGTACTGGAAGACGCAAGACCTACCCACCAGGGAAGAATGGCAGATGAAACTGATGGACTATATGGAAATGGCGGAAATGACTGGCAGAATCCGAGACCAGGGAGAAGAGTCGATGGAAGAAGACTGGAAAAAATTTAAAGTATATTTTAAAAAATACTGTGAAATTAATGAATGCTAGAAAGATGTTGGAACGGATTTACATGGTCTTAGCAGAAAGGTTATAAAGAATTAAGTAAAAATGGACTGTTAATGGGTTAAAGTGTAAAATTTAAGGTTAGATTGTGTTAAGATAAATTAAGGAACAAAATTTGAGAAAGAGGGAAAGGACTTGCTGGAACAATTATGAAATAGAATACAAAAAGGGAGGCGTGAGGAAGTCAAGGAAATAAGTAAATGAAAGATAATGATATGAAAATATTGGATGTTAATGTTTTTCTTTTCTTTTCTTTTCTTTTCTTTTTTCGCTTTAGTGTTGTATTTTTTATTTTTATTTATTTATTTTTTGAAGTAGTGTAATCTTTTTTATTATTACTGTCTGTTTTTCTTTTTTTGTAATTGTTAAATTTCAATAAATATCTTATAAAAAAAAGAAATTTATTTTAAAAGCATATTATTTCAATAGGATTTACATGTGGGAGTCCTCTGCTGTTTTCAACTGGATTTCACATTCACAGGAACTCACTCAGATATTGAAAGCATGGTTTGAGGGGTTGCAGTGCTATACCAATGGGTATGTCTGCCAAGCTCTTTCATTGGCAGTGGGTTCAGCACCTGTGTGACATGACCCTATGCACATACAGGGATGTGCACAAAGGGATTCTCCCTGTGAGGATAAATCTACACATTGTTTTTCTTGGGCAGGGAGAGGAGGTTTTGCTAGCTGACTTTACCCTGCAACTCGTCCTAACCCCCCCCCCCAATATTTTTAACCAAAACAACCAACACCGTATTGGTTTTTAAAGTAGAGTATTCAGGAGTGGTGTCCGATAAGAGAAAGGATGTTTAAGCACATGTCCCTTTTAAATCTGTGGACTCTTGAAGAAGATGGACTTTCTTAGTTTTCTGTTTCTTGAGGTTAGACAAACAGTATTCTCAGCTCGGCTTTCTCCTCTTTTGTGCCAACTGGCTCTCTATGTTTTGGCAGTTGAGTTGTCACTCTCAGTTTAGCACATTTATCTTACCTGCAGCAGCCCAAGCATTTCACACCTGATCAGCAGTTGTGCCCCTATAGTACATTTGGCAGCTTAAGCTTAATCCTGGGCTGGCCTGCTGCAAGAGTGAACTTGAGGAGCCCCTTCTCAGCACACCCACGGCTCCTGAGAACTGAAGATAAGGATGTAATGAAGCTGGAATAACACAATTTGTGGTTTTTAAATGCACACCACTACAGAGCCTCTTGACAATGGAGAACTACTAAAAGCATTAAGGTAGTCAAGGTGGGGAGTGGGGATACTATATCATATATCACAGCGCATATGTGTGTGTGTGTGTGTGTGTGTGTGTGTGTGTATAATTTAACAAATTTATAGACTGCTTCATAGCATAAAGCCATCAAAGCAGTGTACAAGATAAAACATTTATAAGAACAGCACAAGGAAATAGCAACAATACAGTAAGTCACCATAATAACTTTTCATGATATATCATTAATTCTTTTTAAATTTTAATGATAGAATTTAGAAATATACCAGGATGCTTGGTATAGCTTAACAAATCATATTGTATTTTACAGAAGGTGTGTCAAACTTAAAATAGCTGGAGAGTAAACTTAATAACTAGCAAATAACTCATCTAAATTCAACACCTAACTCTCTTTCCATTTTCCTTATTCTGTGTGGCAAAACTCTCCTGACTACCAAAAATTTATTTTCTAGTACTTGCAGTAAGGGCCAGGATCTCTTGTTTTCTATTCACCCTTAGCAGAGAGGTGATGTGTGGGATGTAATCCACTGGTACAGTCAAAAGCAACATTCCTTATTTCCCTAGAGGGGGCACAGACAGGGGGACATCCAGTCAGTGTAACTTCCTGTTCCACTGGTCTGGAGCATCCTCCCCCTGCATGTGATCCGGGAGATGGGCATGGCTCTGACTGACTCCATAAAACAGCTGAGTCATGTGCCATTTTCTCAGTCTAGTTTGTTTTGCTTCACTTGCTCTCTTACTCGTTGCTCTTTTGCTGCCATGTTGCTTTATGCAGCCATTTTGTTATCTTAATGTAATTTTGCTGTCTTCTGGCTCTCAGCCAGCAGCACGAGTTCACTCTCCCTATGAGATGAACTCAGTTTCTTTATGCAACTACCAAGTAAAGTCTGCCTTTCAGGAATCATATCGTGAACTGAAATGTGAGTAAACTTTTTGTTACTTTACCCAGACAGACTCTTGTGTCTTTATTCTTTTAAGAAGGAATAAAGGGGACACCAGGAGATAATCTTAACTAAGAGGTTCAAATGAATCTGCAAACTAGCTTCCAGCTATATTGAGGGGAAACTGCTCTGCTACATCACTTCATTAGCGTGAGTGAAGGAAAGATAATACTTATTCAATATATCCTTTCCTACTATCTTTAACATTCCCACATAGTGTCATTCCCTGAATACACAAAGTATCAGTTTCTGTCTGGCAGAGAGATAGAGAAATCATTAACACCCTGATGGTCATTTCCCAGCTTCCAAAAGGTGTAAAATCACCTGATGGTTGTGACTGACTTGTGATTGGTGGGACGCAGCCAGCTTTCGGTCAAAACCCACCTGGATCAAAAGGGTCCTTTGTCACGCCATGTCCCTCAAAGTCCATCATCTCACTTGACCACCAACAGTGCTATTCTTGTTAATTTCTTGAAGCAATGTTCTGCCTCTTCATCTGTCCTCTCCCTTCATATTTATACTGAATAAACTTCCTATAATTTGGCTGTTGGTGCCTTGGGTGCATTCGTGTCAAAGGTCTAAGGATTATTCTAACACCTCCTGTGCCTAGTCATGCTATGAGTGCAGTTAGTTAGGGAAAAGAAAGTTGCAGTAGTCTCTGGAGAGAGACAGGTAAACTGGGTGCTACTCTCTGCTTCCCCTTGTAAATTGAGTAAGGCTGGATTGAGAAACGTAAGCTTCATTAGTCTCCGGGGGGAGAGAAGCGAGCTATGTGCTGACTCTGGTTTCCCTTATAGGTACAGGCACACCTCAGAGATATTGAAATAAAGTGAGTCTCTCTCACACACACACACATATTTGTTTCCTAGTGGATATAAAAGTTATTTTTACACTATACCGTAGTCTGTTAAGCCAGACTCCCCCCTGGCTGCAGGGGCAGGAGAGGAAAAACCTGCCTCTAGCTAGCTCCATTCCCGTGACCAGAAGAGGGGCAGTTGTGGGGTGCGGGGAACTTCCTTCCCCTGGAAGTGACTGGGCTGCTTGCAGCTGCGCCCTTGCGAGGAACAATATCTGCAAAGCACAATATGTATGTCTGCATTTGCCTTGGATTCCTGGAAAGCACTCCAGGGCTAGAGGGAATCTAAACGGTAGTACTTAGCCTTTAGTATGCCTAGTCTGGAAGAAAGTAAAAAGCTTATTTACCCCCCTTCAATTACAGGACCTTTCACTTCCTTGTCTCCTGCCCATGGAATCCCCAAAGTCGCCGAAGGTTTCCAGTGTTCTGCCATCTGAATTGCCTGCCAGAATTGTTTTGTTGCTTGTGAAAATGGTTGTACTCCCCCCAAAAAACTGTATGCGCTCATATTCCTTCCCAAACACCATGGGCATCCAAATCTCTTTCCCCACTGGCTAGGTGTCTCAGATGACCAAAATGTTCAATGTTTTACAGCTTCTGGGATTTAACCACAAATATATGGAATCCTGAGCTATGTGTTCATGAAACAAGCAGGTGAAATGCAGGTATATGATGAAGCGAGTTCAGTGAATTCTGGGATTAAGGGCAAAAGCATGCACTGTATTTTAAAAGGCAATGCAAACATTGGGGCAAGAGAGCACCCGCAGAGCAGAATCAATCAATCAAACCTACTGACTCCTCCCTGCAAATAGCAACTGAGGCTTTCGCCCCTCCAGCTGAGCTTACGTCTGGTTTCAGACACTTGAACATTTCCAGAAAAGTAGCATTTGCTGTGGAGTATTGGCAAGTGAGGAAGAGTTAAGTACCCTATAAATTATCCTCTGCAAATGTTCCCATCCCCACAGAAACATTACAATGAAACTATTTCTGCTGCCTTTTTTTTTTTTTTTTGTAGGAGTGAGAGCACTTGAGTTCTGCACATAAATGCAAAGTCACAGCTATAGAACTATAGAGCTATAGATTTCCTGGATCAAGAACTTACTCTTCCTTTGCCAGCCCCCACATCTGAATATCCCTTTCTGTTCCACTTTGAGCCTTCTGCAGAGAAGAATTTTATTTCATTTAGATAAATAGAAGGGGCGAGGGAGGGAACTGGTTGGCTGCAGTGCCTCACATACATTTAGTATCTTCTCAGTCTATATTGAGGCTGCGGCATGCTGGGTATTTTCCAAAGCATTTCATGAGAATCAAATTTGACAAGGCTAACTCGCAGGAGCAAAGCATTTATAAATAGGCAAGACCAAGAATACTTTTCCTTGTCCTTATTCATTCATTGGAAAGCCTTGGAATGATATTATTATAACCAAACAGGTGGCGTTATCACTTGGGAGGCAGCAGCAATCTAAGTATGTCAGTGCCCCACAAGGCAAATTACTAATTATAATTTGCTTTGTTAATAGCAAATGGACTCTGAGATGGAGTCTGCTCAAACACATTCGCTACCATCAGGCTTAAGCAGTACCAATATTAGCCTACATTTAATTCAGGAAGTATTGTGCATCAGCGTTACTGGTTTGCTGAAGGACGTCAGGCATTGTTAAACCATTTATAAGGACAGAGACTAGGGTCCAGGATCTATTGTATCTTTAAAGAAACACCATTGTCTGTGAATAACAGAGGTAAGAAATAGTCCTAGTTCAGATAAATGGCCCTGCAGCCTCCATGTAAGGTCTTGTCTGTGTGCCAACTCCTTAGATGTTTTTTAGCTTGCTCACCTTTCTTCTGAACTTCCTGCCTCTCTGCTTCTGAGTTTTCCGACTTTGTTTTGTCCACCTGACTGGTTGCTGCTGCTCTGCAACCCTCTTGCAGCCTTCTTTAGTAGTCTCTTGACCTTGTACCCAGGAGTTCAGTTGCCTCTGCCTTCCTAAGCTCTGCCTAGATCCTCCTAAGTGATCTAACAGAGTGCTCCATTCTAATTTGATTCCGTATGCATTTAAAGCCAAATATCAGACTCCCACTTTCCGAAACACTATGCAAAGTGAAGCATAGCTAGCCTGTGAAATTTATGCTTACATTATCTGAATTTTGCAGTGTAGTTCTCTGACCAAACACTGTTTGCAAAAATGCATATATTGGGGGAAAGTTGCAATAAAATGAAGACATTAGTGAAGATAACATGCAAAAGTACATTCTATTGGGGGGGGGAGAAATTGCTTGAAAAAATGTTTTTGTTAATCAAAACTGCATATAAAAATGTGCTTATTACAAGGAGTTCACAGTAAAGTGTTGAGTTTTCAGTAAAAAAAAGTTCACAAAGTGCTGCAGAATTTTAGACTGGAAAAATTGAGTGAACGCAAACTGATTCTATCCCTAATTCTAACTAACTAATTCTCAACTCTGCTGGTGCTCATGTGCTCAGTACTCTATAATATGTTCTGTGCTGTCTAGTTCTGATAAAACACAGTCAGTTCTGGTTGCAGTATATTACAAAATAGCTGTTTGGTGCAATAATCACATGTAAATTTAAAAATGAGAGGGGCGGGGCAAGGCTGTCTCTACCCTCACTAATTACTACCCCTACTATTGTAGCTCTTCTGCCTGATAAATTCATGCTTTACCTTCTTCAGTTTTCTCGGTTTCATGACACTACTTTTCTATCTTCTGAAAATATATTTTGTGGTTGACTTTGGCCTCCCCCAGCCATATCCATTGATAAAGGCAGATTGTTGCAGTGACACACAAAACCCTAACAAAATTAAAATTAAAATTTGAATATAGGTTACTGGGTGTTTGCTAGGCAAGGAGATCATGCATTCTTGTGTTTCCCCACACATCAATTACTTTAGCAGGTTTTTTCTTTCTCAAAAAGCAAAGTGTGCTAGGTTTTTAGGAGGCACTTTGCACATATTTTCCCTCAAGCAGCCCCAGATCATAATTTCTTCCTGCAGCTGGGAGAACATGACAAGGCTTTTCCCAGAAGCTTGTCACTGTTGATCATTTTCTCAGCCCAGATGGGGCTCACTCTAGCAGAAGTGCAAAGCACTTGCTCCCCATGGAACCGCAAATGTTGTCTTTCCAACAAAACTCAGATGCATTCCTTTCATAGCTATGCACAAGCAGCAGTCACTCTTTGCCCCTGCTGCCACTCTTTTGTCTCTCAAATGTTCACTTTCCTTTCTTTCACTTTTCTAGGAACAAAGTGAAATTCCCCATGTAAATCATAAGGTGACCGACATTATAGAGTGATAAATAAGATGAACATATTCCAAAAGGGACAGGCTTTTCTTCCTATAAGAATTTTTAAAGAGACAGAACCACCATCCACCAGTGTGTCCCATTGAGAACTGAGCTGAAATTTCTCAGGCTTTTTTTTTTTTTTTTTTGAGAGAGAGAAATTGAGATTTGTCTTTTTCTAGAAAGCAAGAACACTTCACATAATTTTCTCCACCATTTTTTTTTTTATTGATGGTGCGGGTTGCCATCATCTTCCCCAAAACACCCTGGAATGGCACTAGGGGCATGTTCACACGAGAAATGGGAGTGCCTGATCACCTCATCTGTCTCCTGAGAAATCTCTATGTGGGACAAGAAGCTACAGTTAGAACTGGATATGGAACAACTGATTGGTTCAAAATTGGGAAAGGAGTACGACAAGGCTGTATATTGTCTCCCTGCTTATTTAACTTATATGCAGAATTCATCATGCGAAAGGCTGGGCTGGATGAATCCCTAGCCGGAATTAAGATTGCCAGAAGAAATATCAACAACCTCAGATATGCAGATGACACAACCTTGATGGCAGAAAGTGAGGAGGAATTAAAGAACTTTTTATTGAGGGTGAAAGAGGAGAGCGCAAAATATGGTCTGAAGCTCAACATCAAAAAAACGAAGATCATGGCCACTGGTCCCATCACCTCCTGGCAAATAGAAGGGGAAGAAATGGAGGCAGTGAGAGATTTTACTTTCTTGGGCTCCATGATCACTGCAGATGGTGACAGCAGTCACGAAATTAAAAGACGCCTGCTTCTTGGGAGAAAGGCGATGGCAAACCTAGCCAGCATCTTAAAAAGCAGAGATATCACCTTGCCAACAAAGGTCCATATAGTTAAAGCTATAGTTTTCCCAGTAGTGATGTATGGAAGTGAGAGCTGGACCATAAAGAAGGCTGATCGCCGAAGAATTGATGCTTTTGAATTATGGTGTTGGAGGAGACTCTTGAGAGTCCCATGGACTGCAAGAAGATCAAACCTATCCATTCTTAAGGAAATCAGCCCTGAGTGCTCACTGGAAGGACAGATTGTGAAGCTGAGCCTCCAATACTTTGGCCACCTCATGAGAAGAGAAGACTCCCTGGAAAAGACCCTGATGTTGGGAAAGATGGAGGGCACAAGGAGAAGGGGATGACAGAGGACGAGATGGCTGGGCAGTGTTCTCGAAGCTACCAGCATGAGTTTGACCAAACTGCGGGAGGCAGTGGAAGACAGAAGTGCCTGGCGTGCTCTGGTCCATGGGGTCACGAAGAGTCGGACACGACTAAACGACTAAACAACAACAATATCAGTCCTGTAGTTTATTGGCAACTACTGCGTTTTTCTCAAATCAGTTTCAATTTGACTTGAAAACATAAGCCGCGTCCACTTCCTTCTTAAGAAAGGTGTGTGCATTTGAGACAGCAGCTGCACATGCACAGATGAGCACACATTGCAGCCTCATCAGTTGGAGCTGTGGGGGGAGAGAGTTGCAGAGGCAGGGAAATCCAAAAGGCCATGTGGGTCACATGAAGACATTCCCACCCCCTCTCTGATGTGAACAACACTGCACAAGTGTGACTTGAAATGCAGTGGGAGGAAGTGACCTCACTGCATTTTAAGCTGCTGGTGTGTATCTGGCATTTCAGTGAATGCAGCAATAGTGGCCTGACTGTTTCTGTTACTTGTGGCAGTAGCAATTGTGGGGGGTGGGGAATGGGAAGAGATAGGAAAAGGGAGAGAAGCTCTGTGGCAGCCGCTGCTGATGGTAATGACTATTTGAGAAATGTAATGAAATGATGTGCCCCTACCCCGTGTAATTTCTCTGGCTACAAATAGGGTGGAGAATATCAAGAAGCTATTTACTCACTGCTTTAATTGACTCACATAGTACTTCGAGGATGATTATTATGACTGCACCTGCTAAAGCTCTGTCTATTTTGGTGCATAGTGTGGGATGTGAAGCACGGGAGCAGTCAAGTACAACATTCCTAGAGTGAACATGTTTACACATGGGGAGGAATGTTTGTCCAGCCAGCAGGTAAACTTCCTGTTTTCTTTTGGGCTGGGACAGACTTCCTCTGCATGTGACTAGAGGTGGATGTGGCCTCACCTGTGCAGGTAATGACAAAAGCACAGGGCAGGGCAGCCATCTCTCTCTCTCTGTGACTAGTTTCGTCGAAGAAGCAACATCTGCTTAGCCAAAGATGCTCTCTTGGCTTCCAGCCGAGAGAGGGAAAAGGGACTGTCTCCTTATGATATAGTTTCCAGGTGTATGTTACTTTTCTAAGATAAGTCTGCCTTCTGGGATCCGATTGTGAACAGAATGTGAGTAAACTCTTTTTATACTTTTATAGAAGACTGTATTGTGTCTTATCTTTTATGAGGGACAGTTATTATAGAGGCTTTAGCGAGCCTGAGCAAACACATCGCTGTGAATTTAAAAAGGGGAATGTTACTCTGCTAAATTGTAAACTTGTTAACACAAGTTGGAAAGGCTATAATCAAACAATATATCCTCTCCTGCATCCCTGAACATTCCCACACATAGCACCCCAAAAAGTGAAATTTTACAGCCTCAAGTTCCAAATGCCTATTAAGAGTTTATTTGTTTATGTTTCTGTACAAATGCTTCTGCTGCCACATATTTGCTTCCCCACTTCCATGTTGTGGAAGTAACTTCCATTGTGTGTTTGTGTTACATCATTTGCAAATTCCAAAATATAACTTTTGCGCCTCGCTCTGCAAAAACATGCACAAGCTGTCCAGCATTGCAAGTCAGCGTATCTCACTATGGTGGGGGATGGTGGCAGGCGGGATGAAAGTTTCACTTTGGACATCACAAAGGAGCATGGGGAAGAGGAAACACATTTGCCCCTTAGTCAAATTATTTGACTGTCTGAAACTCGGTCACTTTTGAGAGTAAATGTAATATAAAAATACTGGGAACTGTAGTATATGAAAGGTATTGGGAATTGTGGCTCTTTGGATGAAAACTACAGTTCCTGGGATTCTTTGTTTTTGTCGGGGGTGCTTTAAATATATGGCCTTTACCTTCAGTATCAAAAGATATGTAACCAAGGGTTGCCAATGTGGTGCCCACCAAATGTTTCTTGACTATAACTTCCTCATCCATGGCTATTGGCCATGCTGGCTGGGGCTGATGAGAGTCATAACAACATCCGGTGGGCACTTCATTAGCTGTCCTTGATAGGAAGTGAGTGATAATGTATTTTTTTCTGTACTAATGCTATATTTCAGCTCCATTAAGGAGTACCTTCTCCTGTAAGTGAGACAGTAGCTCAGAATCTGTTCCTAATCAAAATTAGCTGGTCTTATCCATCAGCACATTAATGAAATGAAACAGGTACTGGCTTCATTCATATGCTGAAGCCTGAACTGAAACTACTAAGTCTACCACTATCTCATCTTCATATACTGTTATCTCATGAAAAAGTTATTTTGTAGAATACCAACATTTTCATTACCTTTGTTTTTAATCTCCTTTCATCATCAGAGCTTATTTTAGGTATTAGGCGCTCCCATTGCAAAAATCATGCCAAAGGCAAGTCAGACTTACATTTTCCATTTCAAACACCATCACTTTATCCATTAAAACAAAATTATATGTGCCTATTTAATTTGTTCCCCTAAATGCTATTTTCTGACTATTATAAAGGATAGTGATACCAATTTTCAACTAAATTGGCTACATCTCCACAATTAGCAATTAGAGCTTCTGTTCATCAGTACAGGTTGTGAGAAGATACGGTCTTTTGGAGCAATTTTCTCTCGTTCAGTTTGCTCTTAAAACAAATGGGTTCTTCTTAGTGATCCATTGTTGCAGACACCTTAGTACAACCTGCTCTATTTAATATTTGGCTAATTTTCAGTAATGTGAGGCATGTTGGAGGGTGTGCATGGGGATGGCAGAAGCATGCATCTTTCTAAGCAAAGCCCCGTTGTATTCAATGGAGCTTACTCGCAGGTTCGTGTTCATAGGATCTCAGCCTGTGAATGAGATGAAGAGCTGGACTCTGAAAGGGAGAGGGAGAGAGAGTGTTACCTGTCTGCACATATGCACTTGAACTGGAGAGATGTCACTGGAAGGAGTTCAGAGGGTGATTAGCTGATGCAGAGAAAGCAAAGTGGGAGCTCATTGGGCAGGTCAGTGAAGTATATCTGCTGTTTTTGGGCTTTCATACAAAGAGTAACTGGCTGACTTGGGTGAGTGATATACTCAGTAAGCTTCAGGCAACAGGGCTAGGCTAGGGAGCCCTCTGAGTCAGATTCTATACACATCTTTGACCATTTCACTAGTACTCAATCTTCTTTGCCAATATGACCTGATTACTCGTCTTCAAACACCTATTCTTTTGATTGTAGATGTATCTCAAATGTAGGGTCAGCCAGTGAGTTTTCTGGGCAGGGAGGCAGATTGAGGACAGACAGAAAATACTTTCCCACATAACACATTATCTTTTCGCAATACGTTGTTGCCAGATGTGATGGCTACTGGCTTGGGTGGCTTGGAATTGGACAAATTAATGGAGGAGGGCCGATCTAGGAGATATTAGCCATGACAGATAAATAGAACCTCCATGTTTCCAACAGTATATCTGAATACCAAATGCTGAGTACTGGATGCTAGGGACCTGCCATGGAGGAGAATGCTGGACTACATGGATCAGCAGAGAAAGTGTTAGCTGGTTCATAGGCTATTCCTTCCCTCACAAACCATATCCACTTTTAAGGTAATCTGTAGAGACAGTACCTGGAGCTGCGCTTCAAGAGGACACCAATTTGCATTTGTGAGAAGCTGCCTTTGTCTATGTGCAGAGTGCAGATCCTGTGGCTATATACCCAGGTAGTGTTTTCTCATGTCAAAATGTGTCATGTCAGTGTCTACAGCTTGAGCTTTTAGGGGGATGACATCTGAGCTCTACATCAGGTGGCAAAATATCTTGTGTTGGCTGTGCTGAAGCTTGGCATAAGACAATCACTTGAAAATCTCAGCAGTGTGTCAAAGGCTCCAGGGAACAGAATGAGGCATAGCACAACAGTGCAATCCTATGCATGTCTGCTGAAAGAGAGAAAGAAAAAGAGGAAGGAAGGGGGAGTATTGATAGAATAAAGTTGGGGTGGCAATGAAATAATTCATTGAAATGATATAAATAGAACAGTTCATTTCTCAAGACAAGACAAATCCTAGAGCTGGCCCTATAATTAGTTCTTTAGCTGTTATGGGGCTTTTCTTTATTCAGTAAATGCATGCATAGTTTGCATAGTATAAATAGGGATTTTATTTATAACTCCCAAGTCTCTACACTCAAATAATATTGGCTTCCTGTAACTATTTAGTTTAATTCTGCGCAAACCTATGTAATACAAAAGACATAAAAATTAGTATTTATACTATGGCTCCATAGCCTTTAATGATGTTCTAGTTCTAGAGATTTCCTCTACAGCAAGGTCAGTTATGCAGCTTTTGCTTAAATCACTTTAATTTGTTAGAATATATTAAATAGCTTCAGTACAATGTTTGGACTGTAATATTAGACTTTGTCTCCATTTTCATTAAATTGATTAGTTATTTAATATGAAAGCAGAATAATATGATTGCACTGGAAATCCCAAGAGATGGATTTAATCTCTTACTATATTGGTGGGTGGGGGAGGGGGGTATAGGCAACTCCAATTTTCCAGAATATTAACTGGTAAAAAAAATCAGCAAAATAAAGATTTGTTATACTAAGTGGGGCTGAATGAGATGAGATTGGGAGAGAGAGAGATAGAGAGACTCTCTTCCTTTGTCACAACTGTTGAGTTTACAGGTTTTGCAAATCTTTGTAGCGCTTTACAGTGCAGTTTCATACATGACTCTTCAGAATATCAGTAAGCCAAATTGAGTTCAGTGGGGCTTAATGACAGGTAGGTGGGCAAAGGACTACAGCCTTAAAAACCTAAATGCATTCAGTGTTTTCTACAAGCCAGCCACTGAGTTGGTCTTCAAGCCAACAGCGGTAATGAGAACTCATTCCAGGTTCTCCGCCTGTCTGTCTATCTACTCAAACATTTATAAGCTGCCTTTCGAGTCCCCCAGGAGGTTAGTCAGACCACTGTTGACTACATAGTTAAGATATAAATTACTGGACAGGGAACCTAAGCAACCTTAAGTCTTGGGATGGGAGGACATTGATAGTGATTAGAGTTGGTTGAAGTTCTTTGCTAAACAGAGAAGAAAAAGAGAGAAAACCATCTTGAATACTGTGTTGACAGTCAGAATGAAAACTTGTGTGTGTGAAAAATACACCTAAATATTTAGAATGTAGTGAAATAGCTGCTAAGTAATTGAAATGTCAATAGTTCTACTTTAGTGAAGTTGCAAAATTGCCTTCACATATCATTGATTCAGATTTGAAAAGAACTGTGTTGATGGACAAAACGTTCAACCAAATGGAAGAAGTAATGGGAACAAAATTGCATTTACACAGATATTCATGTGTTTTCCTTCCAGATGTCTGCAGTAAACTTCCAGTTTTTGAATTGCCTCTAAGACTAATCCAGCTATCTGCCAGGCAGCAATTAATTTTCTTGTGCTATGTTGCTCATGCAAAATACACTTCTCAAAATAAACAATTCCTTGTCCAAGAATTGACTAGATGAAGCAAACAAAAGGAAGGCTTCAGCATTCTTGTGGTCAGACTGCTAGCAGACCCTGAAAAGGGTGCACAAATATTGAAAGTATTTTAATATTTCCCCCTTACGCCATACATTTTCTTATCTTGCTTCTAAACTGGAAGCTCCTAGCACTACTGAATCAATGCTCTTTCACTATAAGCTACACTACACACAGAATTTCAGCTGAATTCCCATACTTTAGGGAGATAGGCACCTTTTGTATGCATTTTGCTATGTTCTAACCATACTAAGGAACATGACATATCAATGTGAGAAAAGAAATGTGCAGTTTTAATACCAATTTTTATCAATACTTTGCACTAAAACACTTTTTAATTGACTATTGCATGGTTACCTGAATAACTTTTTGAAGTGTCCACTAAAATACATTGGTGCTAATTGAAAGATCAGCAAAAAATTAACCCTGTGCTTTAAAAAGCAGTATTCTTTTTAGATCACTTATATAGAAGCACTTTTTTTTTAAGGTGGGGAGGCTAACATGCCTCCCTAAAAGGGGCCTGATTACACCCCCCTGCAAATTCTTCACTCCCCCCAAGACCCTAAAAGGTAAAGGTAAAGGTACCCCTGACCGTTAGGTCTGGTTGCAGACGACTCTGGGGTTGCGCGCTCATCTCACTCTATAGGCCGAGGGAGCCGGCGTTTGTTCACACACAGCTTCCGGGTCATGTGGCCAGCATGACTAAGCTGCTTCTGGCGAACCAGAGCAGTGCACGGAAATGCCGTTTACCTTCCCTCCAGAGCGGTACCTATTTATCTACTTGCACTTGACATGCTTTCGAACTGCTAGGTGGGCAGGAGCAGGGACCGAGCAACGGGAGCTCACCCCGTCGCGGGGATTCGAACCGCCGACCTTCTGATCAGCAAGCCCTAGGCTCTGTGGTTTAACCCACAGTGCCACCTGCGTCCCCAACCCTCCAAGACCCTACCAATATATAATTCTCTCCTTAGCTGATCTTCAGGAAACAGCTGAGGGTGGGGGCCGGAGGAAATGTCCTGTGTGTAAAGCATGTGGGGTAGTCACATCCACTCCTTGTATGTGGTCCACTGGAGGTTGGCCGAAGAGGGCCAAAAAAGTGAGCCAAAACAGATGAATGGTGATAGGCACACTCCATATGTTAAAACCGTACCCTTAGAAAGGTGGAAGAATACAGCTAAGGCGATCTACACCTTTTGATACTGCAGTTTTGTTCGGCTCTTTTCAAAAAAGTCAGGTTTTCTGCGATCTGAAAAGAGAAAACACAGGAGAACAATGCTTTGATGGCAATGTCATGTAGAGTTGTAAAAAGTGAGTTGGGGGGGAGGTGTTTATTCCTGTGTAAATGGATATCATTGAAGCACTCCCACAGTAAGGGAATGGACTGTCCCATGTTATTTCAAGTCTTCAGCTCTGCTGGATTTTTAATTAAGATTTTCATTAAAAACGTATTGGGGTCAGAGCTTAGAGCTCAATTAAAGTCAATGGGATAAATGAAATGATGCACCTGAAAAGCTGGAGGTCTGAAGAAAACCAAATATGGGGGAAAATTCACATACAGCAAGCTGATGTGATTTTATTTATGTCGATGCAGGATTTAAATAGGTGTTTACTGTTACTTTTTTGTTCACATATTCAAGCAGATTGACCTTTAAAAATGATATTAGTGTCCAAGGTCATACTTTATTGCATTGCCATTACTGTAGCCCCCAGAAAAAATATTTGTGTACATGGATCACTATGGTATAAGTAATAAGTAATAGCCTTAAATAAAGCCCATACCATGATATTAAGCTGACATCATAATCAAATACATCTTAAACGTATAGCTTAATTGGCATTTCTCTGACCTCAGGACTGGATTGATAAGATATTTCTTTCAAATGTAAGAGAAAGAAGGTAGAACAGTGATGGCCAAACTTGGCCCACCCCTGTTTTGGGACTAAAGGGCCCATGATCCCTAGCTAACAGAACCAGTGGTCAGGGATGGTGGGAATTGTAGTCCCAAAACAGCTGGAGGGCCAAGTTTGGTCATCACTGAGGTAGATGAGGAAAATATTCAGAAAGAAGGAGCAACTGACATGAAAGCAAAGAATATTCCTTGAACTGAAACTAAGAAGCTAACCCTATGCATGTTTATCCTGTGGGAATAAGCCCTGCTGAACATGATAGGATGTTCTTCCAAGTAAATATGCTTATGATTGTACTGCACAGGACTATAGAATGAAATTAAAAGTTTAAAATAAGATTTTAAGGCACTGAGCTTTATATATATGCAGAGCAGCTATATCCACCCCCATTTTTCCTATCTCTTTCTGCTATGCTGTCCAGGGTTGGGCATCTGATACAGCCAGCTTTCAGAACTGGGTGATTAATGGAGGCACATAGGACTGGATCCCTCTGAGATTCGTGGATGGGCTGTGATGTGATTGACCACATCAGAACCCATTTTAGCCAGTGTCACACTGAGGTTTGTGCTGCCCTGTGGTGAGAACAGCTGCAGGACAGTCGCATACTTAAAGTTTAAAAAGAACAAAGGCTTTCTTGTGCTCTACGTGTAATAAAGGACTGTGATCAAGTCCTTTGGAAGGGGCACTGGGCTTTCATCTCAGTTTAATTAATACTTTGCTGAAAATGACTGACAGATAATTAATAGGGTGGTAATGAAAGACTAATAAGGACATTGGAACTAAATGGTTGTATATGCGACAGAAAAGAGGGATTTGAACCACAAGAGGGATAATAGGGAGACGATGAAAGAGTGAGAACATCTTCTAATCCAGGGGTGAATAAACTTTGGCCCTCCAGCTGTTGTTGGACTACAACTTCAGTCAGACCTAACTATAGGCCATGCTAGCTGATGGGAGGTGGAGATACCTGGAGTGCCACAGGCTCCTCACCCCTGTTTTAACCAGAAGTAAATCTGTTCTTAGAGATGATTCTTAGAGATGATGATTGAGATTTGGTAGTGCATAGAATATTCATTCAGAATATATTTAAGCAAAATGAGAGAATAAGGCCAAACTATAATCCAAGTCTCTTGGGAGAAAAGCAATGACAAACCTAGACAGCATCTTAAAAAGTAGAGACATCACCTTGCCAACAAAGGTCCGTATAGTAAAAGCTATGGATTTCCCAGTAGTGATGTATGGAAGTGAAAGCTGGACCATAAAGAAGGCTGATCGCCAAAGAATTGATGCTTTTGAATTATGGTGCTGGAGGAGACTCTTGAGAGTCCCATGGACTGCAAGAAGATCAAACCTCTCCATTCTTAAGAAAATCAGCCCTGAGTGCTCACTGGAAGGACAGACCGTGAAGCTGAGCCTCCAATACTTTGGCCACCTCATGAGAAGAGAAGACTCCCTGGAAAAGACCCTGATGTTTGGAAAGATGGAGGGCACAAGGAGAAGGGGACGACAGAGGACGAGATGGTTGGACAGTGTTCTCGAAGCTACCAGCATGAGTTTGACCAAACTGCGGGAGGCAGTGGAAGACAGAAGTGCCTGGCGTGCTCTGGTCCATGGGGTCACGAAGAGTCGGACACGACTAAACGACTAAACAACAACAATAGTCCAAGTCAAGGGTGGAGAACCACTGACTGCAACTACAGTTCCTATAATCCCTGGCACCTGGAGGACCACAGGTTCCCCATTCCAGGTCTAGATGGAAATCAGGCATAAGGATAGCCTGCTGGATCAGGCCCATGACCCATCTAGTTTAGCATCCTAGTCTCACAGGGGCCAGCTAGATGGGAAACCGTCAAGGAGGACCTGAGTTCAAGAGCACTCTCTTCACTTGTGGTTTACAGCAACTGGTATTTGGAAGCATGGAGGCATCAAACGGGGGAAAATTGAGGTATCAGTTATGGTACATGTTCACTCTATAAGCTGCATTTTTCCTGTGCCCGTTGTACCAGCTGTTAGTATAAAAGGGTTCAATGGGCAGCTTGTCATTTCAAATAGCTCCTCACTTATACTTAATGCATTGTATTTATTCAGTTACAAATCTATTGAGATTTCCTTTTTCATCTAATCCAGGTGATAGCAGGCAACAGATGCTGTAAAAATAGTGTTTTTGAGCATTATGCTTTAGCTAAGTCATTTGTAAACTACTGTGGTGGTAATCACTTTCGGAAGTCATTTAAATGCACTTGTTTGAGTCCTTTATATATTCCATCCTTATCTCATTTGACCAAATGTTCTGGAAGGCTAAGCCTTCCAAATGTAGACTCTAGTGCAGGCAAAAGCAGAATGTTGAACCCGTTTGATAGAGTATCCAAAAACAATTTGATTTAAAAAAATCTGGCAGAATGTCACTACCTTGAAGCAGAAACTGTTAGGCTGGCATTCAAATTTGTGTATGCTCTGAGAGCAAGTAGGGATATTTGCCAACATATCCTAGCCAATGTATTGACTTTTCCACTTTGACCAGAAAAGCAATTTTGAATGACTTTCATGTTGGATCCAAGAGAAAAGAAAGAGATTGGAGAAGTCCATTCTGAGTATGTGTCAGGATAATGGATGGACCCAAACTGTACATGATTTGGGATTCAGTAAGGGTAGCCTCAGATATAGTTAGAAGACCGCTAAAATCCTTGCAAGAATTTTGCCAGCCACAGCTAATGAGATGCCTCAATAGTTTCCACAATTGGTTCTGTCACCTTTTTAAAAAAACGTTGATAATTTTGGCATCCCTAAAATCTGCTGGGATCTCCTTTCTCTCCCAGATTTTTTCAAGGAGTTTGTGAAGTTGTTGTGTAAGTTCAATTCCACCCACTTTGAAGACTTTGGCAGGTATCCCATCAAGTCTTCTGGCTTTTTTTTGGGGGGGGGGTAAATAGCTGTACACAACTCTCCCAAATTTGAAGACACTGCAAGCTCATCTCTAATTTGTTTTTGCGGAATTTGTGAAACAACCTCAGCAGCTATGGGGGAGTTGCGGTTAAGGAGATGCTGGTAATGTTCTTTCCAGCACAATGCAATAGCTTCTTTATCTTTTAGAAGTGTGGTATTGTGTTGAGCGTAGGGGGCATATGCTATGATTTATTGGCCCATAGATGGTCTTTGAGGCTTTAAAGAAGCTCTGTGCATCTTGAGTATCAGCTAAGTGCTGGATCCCTGGAGCTTTTTTTAACCCACCAGGTGTTCTTTAGTTCTCTGGGGTTTTTTTTTTTAATCTCAGCCTTAGCATTGGCATAGGGTTTTTTTCTTAGTGGTGCAGTTTCTATCCCTTTGGCAGATCTGAAAGGCCTTCCTTTTCTTGTTGATAATGCATTCAATCTCACTTTCATTCTCACCAAACCAATCCTAGTGTTTCTTGGTTTGGTATGTTTGTTCACAGACTGCAATAATGGATGTTTTTAGCTTGGTCCAGTGTTCCTCGATGTTGTCAGGGAACTTGGAAAGCAGATGGTCCTTAAGAGTCGTTTGCAGGCAATCCTGTTTAATAGGATCTTGAAGGGCTTGATTGTTCATCTTGCTCCTTGGTTTCCTTCCTTGAATCCTGAGTTGACGTATAATATTGACAGCCATCATGGAACATATTAATCGGTGATGTGTCCAGCAGTTGTCAGCACTCATCATAGCTCTGGTAAAGAGCATATCACAGTGATCTTCAGCTCAGACAATTACATAGTCTAAGAGGTGCCAGTGATTTGACCGAGGATGCATCCCTGATGTTTTTTTTTTAAAAAAATGTCGAAAGAGTGTGTTGGTAATAACAAGGTTGTGTGCCAAACAAATAGTCAAAAGTAAGATTCCATTCTGGTTGCTGTTGCCAATTCCTTCTTTCCCAATAGTCCCTGACCACAGATCAAAATCTCGCCCAACTCTTGCATTAAAATCACCCAGGAGAATAATTTTATACTCCTTAAGCATCTCTTATGGAATGGCATCCAGCTGAGAATAAAAATTTTCTTTAAAATCTTTATTGGCATCCGGTGTTGGTGCATAAGCGCCTAAAATAATAGCCTTTTGGTTTTTGGCAAGTTTTATTCAAAGGGTTGAAAGTTGCTCATTAATGCTGGTAGTGACTTCTGACAAGAGCTTTACAAGATCATAGGTGTCAGGTGCTGGTGTGGTTGCTCAAGAGCAAACAGGCAAGACTCCGACCTGTCTTTTCCAGGCTTTATTCTTAGTGCAAACTATTTACAGTGAAGAGCATCGTAAGTTCATGTCCGGCTCAATCACTAGCAGAATCTGGGAATAGTCGGTCTTTGTACCTCGCCAAGCATAACAGCCGCGTGACCCCCAACCTTCTCCACCCCTCCCTGCGCCAAAACCTACTGCGCAGAGTGGGCGCTGGCAAAGGGGCGCTTGCCTTCCCTCCCCTTTGCTCAGGCTCGGTGTTGAGGCTCTCCCTAGCATCTTCTGGTCCCTGCACCCCCTCCCCACTGGAGGCGGGGCTTTCCTCCTCACCTGAGGAGAAACTGCTTCCAAGATTTTTGGAGGTTCCCTGTAACACAACTGCCCTCCACGTCTCGCCTCTGAGCTGATGGCAGTTCCCTGACAATAGGCATATATACACACCCCTATTTAGAACAGAGAAAAATCTTACTTCAAAAATAAAGTGGTCAACCCCCCCCTTCCATTTTCCAAGTGGGACTAACCCCCTCTCGAAAAAAGAACCACTGCATATTGCACTGATACATTCCTCTACCCCTGAAAGGCACGAAGGCCCTTGAAACAGTACAGGTAAAAAGCTTATTTTTCTCTTCTTTGATCACATCCTGCACGTTGAGGATCTAATTCTATTGGCTGAGGAATGTAAAATCTCCAGACTGAATGCTACTTGGTGCTAAAATTACATTATTATCCAAAAGTAGAATGATACTGACATGTGAGCTCTATACAGATTACTTCTTCACTAAATATAACTGTGAAAATATTGGCTAAAGTATCTATAGCAAATAGACTGTAGAGAAAGTGATTTGTCAATTGATCCACACACTGCCCAAACTAGCTTTTTCAATGGCAGAAATTTCTCTGGCGAGATAATATTCCTGCTTGATAGCATGAACTTCTGTATAAATCACCACCTTCCCCTGCCTTTGATTCCATGGAGGTAGATAACAAATTTCAGAAGCTTGGACTTGAAATTTACAAGGTGACTCAATCAATTCACAATCTGGGAGATGCTGCATAATACACACTAGAGAGCTCTTTGTTTTCCATTCTGATTACACACCACACTTTGTTCTCTTTAGCCAAAAATACCAAGAAATGTTTGTTTAGCCTCTTTCTTTTCACACTAGCTATATTTATCAGCAAAGCTGATGATGTTGAATCCAGTAATAGAACAAGAGAGAAAACATATATAGGCACACATTTGTTGCACGTACAGTGTTGGTTTCATATAAAAGTAGTTCGCGAAGTCATGGCAAGTATAAGTCTTGTCCATTAGAACTTCCTGGTGTGTTTGGTATCCAGGTCCCGACCATTTGAAGGTCCTGGCCCTTAATTTGAAGGGCTTTAAGTACTTGTGGTCATTTTTAGTGGGCAGGTTCTGTACGATCTGTATTTTATTTGTACGTATGTGGATTTTTAAAAAATAGGTTTTTATTAGTTTGTTTGTTGCAACTGGTTTTAATGATTATACTGTGTTGTAAGCCGCTTTGAGTAACTTTTTTGAGTAAAGTAATAATAGTATTAATAAACAAGTTATTCATCTTGCATGCAAGTCCTTTGCAGCATCCACACTATGTCTTAAAAATGCCAACCTGCATTTCTAGTGGAAATCCAATGTTAAAAGTGATTCATTTGCAGTATCACAATTACAGTCTTAAGCCTCTACCTGGAACCACCCATTTACTTGTAGGTAAGTCTCATTTATTTAAAGTAAATACCATTTATTTTTTGACACGACTATTGCGTGTCGAGGTCCCCAAGCCACCCCCCAAATAACTCATAACGCACACTTAATTTTTGTTTAAAGTTTTTGGCATAATTTTGGCCACAACTTTATTTAAATACAAAACCGTGAGTGGTTGTTTAGGCATTGGTTAAGACTATCTGTCCCCCTGCCTGGGGACAGAACTGACTTCCAGGCACCACCAAAAGACAGTGCGGGGGAAAGCAAGTTGGGGAGAAATGGAGCTGAGTCACAGACCCTCAATTCTCATCTGCATGCTCCCCGAAGGCTTGCCGGCCCTAGTCCCATTCCAGGGATTGGACGAAAAGATGGCAAGCCCCAGGATTCCTTTAACGGAATTCCCTTTCCGCAGCAACCATGGAGGGGCAGGCCCAGCCTATCCTAACCCCTCCTCCACCAATTTATAACCAATGCCTAACCGCAACCTTACAAGTTGTGACGATTTGCTACGCAGTAGGCAAAAACCAAATGGCCCAGCCAATCAGCCAGATGGACAAAATTCCTACCAAGCCCCTGCCCAAACGGCAGACGACCCCATGACAGGCATAGCAAGGTCAATGCAACAACCCCTTACTCAAGGGCGGGTGGGCGGGTGATCCGTTGCACGCAGCAAAGAGAAAGCTCCAGGCTGCGTGCAGAGTATTTAAACATTTTACCCCTCCCACCAAAATTGCAACATAACTTTTACCCCAGCAACCCAGTGAACCAATCACTGCCTCAGGCCATCTTTAGAGACCCTGCCTGGTAACAGAGGGGTGGCTCAGCAGACCCCACCGCAACACGTACTCTCCATGAAGGAGAACACGCTTTGTGGTAAACAATTCCTTGAGATGCTGCATTGCTAATTTTGTGTCTGCTTTAATCTGCAATCTCAAGCATATATCCCTGGAACTGAAAGTAAGCCCTATTGAATTTGGAAGTTTTCTGATTAAACTCACTCAGGATTGCTCTGATTAGTACATTACTGTAGGTTAGTACACTACCTTTGACAAGCTGAACAGCAGCAACTCTAAGACTGTTAGGGCTTAAATTGCAGCAGGGTCAGTTGCTCCCACTGCATTTCAAGTTGAATTTGCTGTACCACACCAGGGAGTTGGCAAGGGTGTCTTCACCCAATAATAATAATAATATAATAATAATAATAAATTTTATTTATATCCTGCCCTCCCCAGCTGAAGCTGGGCTCAGGGCGGCTAACAACAATAAAATAGTACAACATTCTAATATCATTTCGTTATAAAATTAATTCAACCCAAATTGATGGCAACCATTAAGCTAAAGTTCTGTGAAGATTGCCAAAGGAGGGAGTCAGGCTGTGCCCTGACCAAAGGCCTGGTGGAACAGCTCTGTCTTGCAGGCCCTGCGGAAAGATGTCAAGTCCCGCAGGGCCCTAGTCTCTTGTGACAGAGGGTTCCACCAGATTGGAGCCACAGCCGAAAAAGCCCTGGCTCTAGTTGAGGCCAGCCTAACCTCTCTGTGGCCTGGGACCTTCAGGATGTTTTTATTTGAAGACCGTAAGTTCCTCTGTGGGACATACCAGGAGAGGCAGTCCTGTAGGTACGAGGGTCCTAGGCCGTATAGGGCTTTAACAATAAACAATATCTGATCTGTTTCCCCAGCTCTGCAGTCCTTCCATACTCATATTCGAGGAATATGGCACAGGACACATATGGATTGTGCCAACATCACATGTACTCAGCTTCAAACACCAGTAGTGGGAGTGCACTGAAGCCAGAGTAAGTGTGTGCAAGAGATCAGTTGCAAATCCTGAAAAATCCCTTAACTCTGAAAGTCTTTCCTCAAATAAGTATACTTCCCCATGCATCGCTTTGTATCCATCCCAATCATTTTCCGCTCCTCTAGCAGAAGCTCCAAATTTCTTTGCTCTCGTTTGTGACTGGGTTGGCGGATGGATGAAAAACATTCTTCCTTGCCCTAAATAAGGAAACCTTCAGATGAGTAACTTTCCTGGATTTCTGAGGTTCATACTCTTGTTGCTGGACTGTAATATGAAACAATGGTGCATAGGTCAGCTTAACTTTGATAAGTTACATGCTCTGAACAGTAGCTGTAAATCTGAAAGTCTTCCTGCAACTTTCACTGCTGTGCTGGCAGTTCTGGAATGAATAGAAAGCCCTCTATAAACTCACCTTCAGAAGCTTGAAGGATTCATGAGGCTCTAAGGACCCATTGAAAGGTTTAGGATGTTTCAGGAAACCCTATAGTCCAGCTGGCACAGAGGTTCTGACAACCTTAACAGAATTAAAGATGTTAGGGTTGTTGTGTGTGAGGATAGCAGGACTCTGTTATGGCTGAATTAAGGCAATAAATTAGTTCACGACAATCTGCTTGCTTTCCTAATGGGCTGGTAAGTATATAAAGTGGTGTTTTATATATTTGTGCAGGCTAAGGACATTTATAGACAGTCTTCACTCCAGTCTTGAGGTCATACATGCAAACCAGTTGGGGTATCATATGGTATGAACTCATTAAAGTAAATGGCATTAAATTGATTCAGAAAAACTAGACAGCCTTATTAGTTTCAGGATTGCTGATACAGAATATAGTTGAAATCTCTAACTGATGCCAATAAAAAACAGGGATGGGATTCTAGATGTGCTGGCAATACCTACAAAGGATTATATTACACACACAATTTTGAGCTAAATTTGTGAGCTGCCTTGTTTGAGACCCGTAGCTACTAATATTTGAAGAGAAAAGATTTGCCCTAAAGTCTATCTAACCAGCTTTCCCCCTTTTTGACTTCATCTTCTTGGTCAGCATGATATTCGTTCTTTTCTTCCTATTGTCTTTCCTACCAATTGTACTCAATTGTACTTAACAATTGTACTCAAAATACATACCTTTGGCTGGGTATTGCCCTAGGTCTTCTAGTGCCTTCATTTAAAAGCACTTTTGCTAGGTGGTAAGTAATAAATGGCACTTTTTCTAACAGGAAAAAAACCAGGTGTGAGCAGCTTTGTCACTGCTACATAGCACTATCACTGCTGGTCTTCATGCAATCTTTTTACTTTGATTTTTGTTAAAGTTATCACACTGGGGGATGTTTATTGTGCCCATTTTAGTGTTTCCAATAAAGTGCTGAAGTTAAAAAGCCTCCTTGGGTGCAGGCACGTACAGCTGTGATAGCTCTTGACTGAACTAAGGAGCAACATTTTTCTCAGGACTCATCAGCTAGCAGGCAGTTTCTTCTCACTTAGAGAGATGGGAGAGGAAATGGCTGTGAAAGAATTTCCACAGCAGGAGAAGAACTGGAGAGAAGGAAGCAGCGGGTGAGAAAGTGGGAGAGAGAGAGAAAATATTATACAAAAAAATATATCTATGCAAAGTGTCCATAGAACCACAGCAGGAAAATATTAGGTTGTTCGTTGGATTGTTCGGGCTTCAGCCTGGCTGCTATTAAGGCTGATGAGGTGTATCTGTAAAATTGTAGTTTCCAAAATAAGTACTCTGTTCAAAAGGAATGGCTCTGAGCACTAGCCTTTGCAGCACTGATTCTATTGCTATACTTAGCACAAAGTACACTGGAACCCATCTAACTGGGTAAGCTCGGAGTACTTAGAACTGGCATATAAAGCAGCCTGCAAATAAGTGCACATTTAATGTTAATCGGATCCTTAGCCTTGCCTGTGTGCAAATCAGTTGGTCAGAGAACTGAATCCCTGCAGAGTGGTGACTTCGAAGGTGAGTTGCTAGTGAAAAAGTAAGGGTTTGTGTTGCCAGTCAAGGTGCCCCAAGTCATTAGATTAGCTGAAAAAAAAACCCTGAAACAAGATAGTTGTCATTTATAATTGTGTTAGGGTCAGCAGTAATGGGCAATAAAACAAACAGGTTAGGAATTAAGGCTATTTGATGCAATCAAGATCAATTGGCAAGATGATCCAGAAGTAGCTATCACTGAAACCAAACTGGAAATCATTCCCCCCCATCCATTTTTCACCCTTATGTACACATTGCAGAGCAATAAGAACACATTGAATTTCAAACCACATGGCAAACAACAATTCACATTTATGCCCTTCCATATATGTGTTCTATTCTGTCATTTCCTTTACCTTGATTCAGTCTGATTCAGGTGCTGTGGGAATGATTTGATAAGGTGTATTGAGTGGGTGGGGAATTAGAAGAAAATGTGTATTTGTTCAGCCAGTGTGGAGAAGCCTGGGAAAATGCTGTGATAAAAGAAAAAATTCAGGTATCTATTTCTCTCTAATATCCAGGAATAGAGAACAAAGATCCTAATTTCAGAACTCCTACATTTAAAAATACTAATAGTAGTAGCCACAGAGAAGCCCAAATCAGATCAGGACTGAGTGATGTGGGGGGGGGGCATACCTTAATTACCCCTAACACACACACAAACCCGCAATTTAATGTTGCCTCAGGCCACTCTTTCTTTGCCCTTTTGGGTTAAATCTTTCAGATACCCAGTTGTTAATCATACATTATTGCTTGGAGGGCAAGTAGTAACTAGTAGGGTCGGTTCATATGGGGAGAAGTGGTCCTTGAGATATTGTGGGCTTCAGCCATTTAAAGCTTTATAGGTTAAAACCAGCACTTTGATTTGGGCCCAGAAACTAATTGGCAGCCAGTGCAGTCAGGCCAGAATTGGTGTAATAGGCTCAAACTTTCTTGCCTCGGTGAGCAACCTGGCCACCGAATTCTGCACCAGCTGAAGTTTCCTGCCTTCAGAGGCAGACCCACGTACAGTGGTGCCTTGGTTTAAGAACAGCTTAGTTTATGAACAACTTAGATTAAGAACGCTGCAAACCCGGAAGTAGGTGTTTTGGTTTGTTAACTTTACCTTGGAAACAGAACATGTTCCGCTTCCTGCTGAATGCGTTCCATTTGTAAATTGAGTTCCCTGCTGCTATGGGAAAGCACACCTTGGTTTAAGAACGCTTTGGTTTAAGAATGGACTTCCGGACCAGATTAAGGTTGTAAACCAAGGTACCACTATCTAACATGTTGCAGTAATCTAACCTAGAGGTTAACAGAGCACAGAAGTTAGGTTATCCCTGTCCAGATAGGAGCACAGCTGGGCTACCAGCTGAAGCTCGTAGAAGGCACTTCAAATCACCAAGGCCACTTGACTCTCAGATGACAGCAAAGAATCCAGAAGTACCCCCAAACTACATTCTCACTCCTTCAGAAGAAGTGTAACCCCATCAAGAGCAGGCAGACACCCATTCATCTGGTGTAACAGTGCCTCAGTATTATCTGGATTGAACTTCAGCTTGTTGGCTCTCATCTGGTCCATTAGTGAGGCAAGACAACTGTCTAGCACATCCACTGCTACACCTGCAGACATAAAGGAGAAGTAGAGTATTGTGTCAGCATACTGCTGACAATGTACTCCAAAGCTCTGGATGACCCCTACTCTGCAGTTTCATGTAGATGTTAAACAGCAAGGGGGATAAAATCAAACTGAGGAACCCCACATTGAAGCTAGTTTTTGTCAGTCAAGAATGGTTGAAAAAACCTAACCACCTATATTGCAAGGCATGTTCTGACGAGTGTGTGGCAGAGGCTGACCCAGCAGAGGGAGGCCAGTGGCGTTTGGTGCCACCTGTAAGGCAAGAACCAGGGTGGAAGGAAGGGGAAGAGTCTGAGCAGTCAGAGATGGAGGAGGGGGTGCAGGATGTGTTGGAAGCAGAGGAAGAGGCTGTTCAGGCAGAGCAGGGGGTAGGCTGGCTGAGTCCCCGCTGTCCACTGCCCCACTGTCTCCTAGAACCAAGAACAGCTTGAAGAGGGAAGCACCATAGTGACGTCCATGCAGAAGACTCAGGTTGTGTGCACACACTCCATCAGATGAGGGTACATAAGCCCAGTTGTGTGTGTGGTCCTACTGTTGCTTCAACTACTCTGCCAGGCACAAACCCGGGAAAGTTCATGCCAGCCGTATATTCTCTAGAAGTGTGTGTGTGTGCATGCAGTGCACTTTAGGAGCTAGTGTAAGTGCATCCTTTTGTCAATAAAGAATTAACTATCAGCTCCTTGTCCTCTTTGGCTGGGTGGGTGCAGGACAATTTATTTGTATTTCTCCAGAGAAGAAGGGATCATTCTCATAAATCTCTGACATTTCAAATATATATAGATTTAGTCAATGTAGTAAATTAGGTTAGAACTTCAATTCACTGATGAGGCATTAATATCTGTGGACCAACTGCAAACTTCTCAATTAACAAACCACAATGAAACTCTGTACATTAAGTTCAAATATGCTTTGTCTAGAGATTTAATTCATACAAGGCAAATGGGTATATTTTTAAAGCTCCCATTAATGCATTGGGTTTGAAAAAAAGAGGAAATGGCTTTTTTGTAACTTTTGGTGCAGAATTTCCATGGAGGAACCCTGTGGCAAAATGCTGCATGTACAGGATATCAAGGGGGGAAAATAAAAGTCAGAAGCAATATTTCAGAAGCTCTCTGTCAAGATTTTCTGTAGAACCCTGTATAGTGCAGTATTCTGGGTATTTTAGGAAGAGATCAAAGTGAGGCAGAAAGCATAATCTAACGGAAGGCGTTTGGGCCATGGGATAAAAGGAAGGAGCTTATGAAAGAAGATGACAAGAGTGTAGAAGATGCCCTCATCAGAACTGACACAGGGTCTTAAAAAACAAACAAAGCAAGAACACAGATTGTCACAATCAGCCTAGCTGTCCCATCCTGAACAGAGACAATCTGAATGGGTCTGAGGGCAAATGAATGTCTTGTGAAATTCACAAAAGAAGCATTAATGTGGAGCTCTGCAGAATCATAACAAGCAAAAGCTGCCATGAAGCTTAATGTGCATGCCATAAAAGCAAAGGAACAGACTTTCAAATCTAGTATTTTAATTGAAAAGGCACTGAAATGCAATCAGAAGCTGTTTATGTGCTACAAGAAGCTTTCAAGTTCTCTCTCTCTGTGTGTGCGGCATGCATGTGCTTAATAAAACATAGATGCCAATGCCTGATATAGATTTCCAGGTTTCTCTAATCAAATTAATCTGAGCTTCGGTTAGGTAGAATTCATTTCACACAGCATCTGGAATAAAAGGCCATTTCAGCAAGTTAAGTTAGAAAGAGTTTATTAACTTGAAGCTGTTATAAAAAAAAATGGGAGCTATGTGCTCTAGAAACATAGATTTGATGCTGCACAATGATAGAAGACTATCCTATTATTGCTTCATGTAGCAGAGCCATATGTTGACTCTGGCAGCACTGAGTCTCAGTTGCTTTAGAAACAACTGGAATAGTTTGCCACATAGAGACACACAAGAAAAGAAGACATGAGACATGAGTTGGAATTAATGGGCAACAACTTTAGAATTAATGGGCAACAACTTTAGAAAGTTAGTAAGATTGGCAACAAGCATTTTATCAACAAGCTGACTCCTCCTCAGTGTGGTTTCAGGTGAGAGTTGGGGAAATGATTCTCCCACTGTGAAACTGCCATTCCATCCCTGGCTCTGAGTACCAGAGCAGTCCGCTTTCTGATCTGTCTTCTGGACGGCTTAACCTAAATGTGGAGGCATTGTCTGTGATTGTCAGTTGTAGGTGCCCTGAGTCAAAGAATGCCCAAGGACAGGAAAAGCACTTGTGCCATTTAGCTGTAAGAGGTTGGTTGGATAAGTGCCCCTTCACCATAAAGAGGCCTCAGGGTGCTCTCATCCACGGTAGCCTAATCTCCCTACTTTAGGCTGCAATGTCATCCGTATTTCTTTAGAGTATATCCCATTGAACCCAGCACCACTTGCTTCTGTATAGACATGCATAAGATTCCTGTACCTGCAGCTGTACCAAATTAATGTTGACCCTAATCAGCGAAATGTTCATATTCCCTCAACATTACCACAGCATGGAATGGGGGGGGGGAGCTCTGAATTCCTACTAATCCCATACTGTAAATTTAGGCAAGTTTAGACTTTTAAGACTACTTGTGTCTCTCCTCTCGTTGGATGGCATGTGCTGCTTGCCATGATCACCACAGCAGTACAAGGGCTGCAAGGTTGTGTGTGCCATATTTTGCCAAGGGCCTCCAAAAAGGCATGAAGGGACCACCCTACTTTATAAACATCCTGAAAAGTAAGCCCTGCTAAATTCTGTTGGACTTGCTACTGCATCGGCATATCTTCAAAGAGGTAACTACCACTGAACTACCACCCTGTAAAAAAAAGGAAAGAAATGAGATTTGTCTGGCAGGGCTTGTTTTTGAGAAACCCATTCTTACTCTTAGTACAGTCATACTTTGTGTTACGTCCGCTTCATGTTACATTCTTTCAGGTTACATCCTGTGGCAACCCGGAAGTACTGGAAAGGGTGCGCAGAAGCCTCACGCATGCGCAGAAGTGAAAAATGACATCACACACATGCACAGAAGCAGCGAATTGCAACCCGCGCCTGCACAGACGCGACACTGCGGGTTGCACTCTTTTCATGTTGCGAACGGGCCTCCGGAACGGATCCTGTTTGCAATCAGAGGTACCACTGCAATTACAACATCCTTTTCTAAGTGCTCGCAGACTGACTGTTTAGTTATTGGTTCTAGTACCTTTCTTGGTATCAACATCAAAGTGACTGGTTGGTAGTTAACTAGGTAATCCCCGCTCCCCGGTTCTCCAAGAATTCTCAAAAATTATAGACAGATTTTTACCACATGGTGGTTATCAGTTATTCTCATATACTGACATGGACTGTTATCCTACTCCTTGTGTTAAATTTGTTCTGACAAATGCAGTTGCCTCCTGGTTGTGGCATTGTTTTGCTGATTGACTGAAACACTCTCTGTCTGGCATAAATACAGACAAGACACTGCAGTCCTGGTTGCTTTGTTCACTTAGAGGGGCAATGCATGCAGTTTCTGTTAAACCAAATCTTGTTGTTTATCAAAGTGTGGATGTAAGATTCACAGCCATCCTGGGATGATGTTAAACTCTGCAGCTGAGATAATATAAAAAGCTGGAAAACAAACATTGCACTGCAGTTTTGAACCATTTGAACAGAAAGTCCATTTGATTGCTCTAAGATACTGATTATTTACTAACATTCAGATATCATCCAAAGTCACGTCCAGGATTTTAGGAGCAGTGATACTGGTGGGTCTAAGTAAGGACTCAGAGCAGAAGGCAGCAATGGCTGTTTGTCGGTCAAAGTCTTCTCTTCATTTCTTCCAGATAAAACTGTAGCAGCACAACAACAATAACCTACAGAAAGTAAATTTATTGATTAGCTTGGTTTTTTGTTTTTAAATGATTATAAAATGAGAGCAGGACAGAGTTCCTTTGTTTTCTATGCTTTAGTGAACTGATATTCGTGGATAATTTCTGTGAAATATTTGAGTCCTTAGACAATGTAACGAGGAACCTGTGACCTTCCAGAAGTTGTTGATCTCCAACCTTAATCCAGCCATAGGGACCAAGGAAGATGAGAATTGTCATCCAACAACATCAGGAGGCCATTGATAGCCCACCCCTGATGTACCACATACTATGTTCCACTGAGTGTATTTCACGCACACAATAAAAAATAATTGACCACCCATAAAGAAATTACAGCAGAAGGTTTGGGAAAAGATACAGTGCATTTATTGAGAATTGTAAACAAGAGTGCGATGGATGGAACCCCATTCAGGCAGCATACAAACTGCTGCTGTTTTTATTATACTTGATGATACAAGGTAAGGTAAAAAGAAGGATAATAATGATGATACAGCATTTACAGTTTCAGCCACTGAAAATGAAAAACCACAGTAGCCTAATTCATGATGAGATGGCCAGTTACATCACAATTTTACTCCTGAGCAGTGATATTATTAATCGGTTTCCCTGGAAGCCAGCAGCTGTGAAATACTGTTCCCATTAAAGATACAGGCAAGTCGAACATGTTGCTTATAAAATATTTATCCACAGTTTAACACATTTTAAAGTGTGTTTCTTATCAATGACTTTAAGAGACTGAGTGCAAAGGCGTGAAGCCATGAACTTTAAGCAGCAAACAGATTCCTATGAGAAGATAGTATAGCATATACTATATAACCATTAAAAGCAATGGACACACTGTTACGCAGGGTACTTTCATCAATCTCTTTACATTCTGTTTTGTATTTCATTACAACATCTTCTAAAACTCAGCATTAAGTCCACATAAAAATCTTTAATCTATGTAAAAATAATAACTCAACAGAGCAAACTGCAGAGAGTACGTCATCTCTAATACTTTGTGATTAGAAACTTTGAAATCAAAGCTCCTGTCTTTCAAAAATGCCATCATTTTCAATATACTTCAGTGCTTCATATGTTTGGAAGTCAGTGTTGAAATAATTTGATTACCGTACATTGATGTATCATTTGTTAAAGTTTCTCAAATTGCAGAATCACTTCAATTTAGTCTGATAATCAACACCAGCAATTATGGATCTACAAGAATTGTTAAAACAGGGGTGGGGAACTTGTGACCTTTCAGATGTTACTGGATTCTCATCATCCTTAGTCAGCATATTACTAGTCAAGGATGATAGAAGTTGTAGTCCATGACATGAGCACCCACATGGATTTTTCCAGGGGCAGGCAGATTAAAATATTGAACAGTGGGAACAGGCTAGTTTCTCACCCAAAAAAGTGAGAAGAATTGTGCCTGTTCATTTTTCCTCATATCTCTGGTTCTACAAATATATGGACATTTGTCGGCAAGGTGATGTCTCTGCTTTTTAAGATGACCAGTGGCCATGATCTTCGTTTTTTTTGATGTTGAGCTTCAAACCATATTTTGAGAGCCAGTGTGGTGTAGTGGTTAAGAGCGGTAGTCTGGGGAACCTGGGGAACCGGGTTCGCGTCTCCGCTCCTCCACATGCAGCTGCTGGGTGACCTTGGGCCAGTCACACTTCTTTGAAGTCTCTCAGCCCCATTCACCTCACAGAGTGTTTGTTGTGGGGGAGGAAGGGAAAGGAGAATGTTAGCTGCTTTGAGACTCCTTCGGGTAGTGATAAAGCGGGATATCAAATCCAAACTCTTCTTCTACAAATGCTGGAAGCTGATTCCTCTTTTTTTTTTTTTTTTAAAAAATGAAAGCTAGTACCTGGTGAAGCAACTGTCTCCTCCCACCCCCACCCCCACATGTCCATGGTCCAACAACTTTGGGAGGGTTACAGGTTCTCCACCACTGTGCTATAACCAAATTTTTGTAGGGCAGAAATTGTGGTGTTTTTAAAATGTATGAAAAATTCACGTGTATAATGTATGGGAACAACTTTGCTAAACTAACAGTTTTGCATCTTAGCTGCAAGATAAGGCAATGTCTGTGAGTTACCTAAATGTTATTATGAGTATATTGGACAAAGTAGTAACATAACTTTTACCAGCTCATATTCTCTAGGTCAGTAGTAATAATGATGTTGTTCTTGGCATCTGCCTGTCTCAAGAGACATTGAAGTGCATTTCCAGGGGTGAAATCAAACTGCTGTGTTCTCCGCACTGAAGTGACTTCCTCAGGGTGCAAGTCTGGGCAGTGTGTATGGAGGTCCTGGACACTCCTGACACCCCGGCCTCACTGAAGTTATCCAAAGGGAAGTAGGGCAATATGTTTGGCATCAGCTTGGCTGCAGGAGATCTGGAAGGAGACATACATGACATACAAGGCACCATCCAATCATCTTATGGACTCCAGATTTGTGTAGGGTTTACTCTTTAGCCTTTTCTCCTCCCAAGGTTAACCTGCAAGGCAGCAGAGGTTTAGGATCATAGGTTTTTCTGGATGGGCTACCTTCCTAGGTTGACGATTCCCACCTACCTCTCACTTCTCTCTATGGCAAGTGAAGAAACCACCTTCTTGACTGCTGGACTGTCATCCGCTCAGTCCACCAGAACCTTTATTTGTATGCAAGGAAAGTCCCTAACTCAATGAGGGTTTGAGACCTATAGACTACCCTGACCTGGTTTAGCTGTCCAGCCATTTTTGGTTCAGGTAGTTCTTAGTCTTTCAACAGGAAAAGGAAAAAGAAAGTAATAGTATTGGGTAATAATTCTGGTGGGAGAGAAGCTGGAATGAATGGTTCCATGCTCCTCCTTTCCATGCTGTAGTTCCACTGCAGCTCTTCAAGGTTATTGTTACTTGAAAGGATGCAAAAGTGGGGGAGGAAAGGAGAATCATAGTCATAGGATTAAAATATACTTTAGCAGGCATTTGGCCTTGTCACTGAATTTTGTTCTGCTTACTGTTTGCTGTTGCTGCTCTGACACTGTTGTATGTTAGTCATCAAATGATGTAGGGAAGATACAGCAACACACAAAGGCAGCAAGAGAAGATCAAAGGAAAGGGAAAGAACTGGGGAAGTGCAGCAAGGAAATGTTAATGGGTCGAGCAGGACCCGAAATTGTCCCTTGGGGCGCAATCTCTAAGCGGTTTATAAATATTAAACGAAATGAAAAGTGCTGGTGATGAAAGATGCGGTTAGAAGTCAAGAGAGAAAGGAAGAATTTAAGAATTCTGGAAGTCAAGCCCAAGTCCCTGAAGTCTGACATGTTGAGCCTCCCAGAGTCAAAAAATAATATAATTTGCCTGTGGGGAACTAATATATGAGAAGCAAGACAGTATCCAGTTGTTCAGCGTTTGTATTGCATATTGCATCTCTGTTTAGTTCTTGGTATTATTTTCAAGTTTGCTTTCAAAAATGTGCCTAAAGCTTCAAATCAACTCTTCTCTTGCATGTGAAGCAAAGCCCCTCCGACAAAGCAGCGTTACCAAGGTGGAACATAATGGAACTTGATATTTCCTTTGAGCTCTAGGGGTGGTTGCTGGGTCTTAGTAGCAGCATGTGAGTCTGGCATTATAAATCACATAGGAGTCAAGATATGAGAGTGCTTTTATTATGTGACAGGGAACATTGATGAAATCTATGTGTTTCAAATAATTATTCAGCATCTGAACAGGTAATCAATGGGATAATTAACTGGCCAGATTATAAACCGGTGTATGTGTCAGATCTGTGTTAACTTCAGCAATGTTCCACTGTTTTCCATCAAGTTAGATTCTTCAGTCAGAAGTTTTAAATTGAATCCAGTGGCATTTTACATGTGGAAACTGTCACTAGGATCCATAAGGTCAAACCAATCTTCTCTTGAACGCTTATTTTATGTATAAAACTGCAGGATACATTGGCTTCAGCAGTGACACTCATGTTATAACAAACAGTCTCTAGTTCTCTTTTCTGTGATGGAGCACTGCATTTGTGGAAAAAAAATTCAGGACAACTGTGGCATTGTAAACAGAGAAGCAGTTTCCAATGCCCCCTATGCCCTTTTTACTTAGCTGACCCCCTGCCACAATATATCACAGTTTTTTATGTGCAAACTAAGTGGCTAGCAATTCTGGAAAGATAAATATAAATGTATAATGCATATATATTACTAGCTGCAGGACATACTGTTGCTACAATGTGGTAGAAAGAATGTAGTTTTCACAGTCAGATGGTTATTCACAAGAAATTTATGAGGGGGTTTTTAAACAGAAAGTGGAAATGTTACAGTAAGAACTTAGAGGCTGCTTTTTTATTTCAGCACAAAAAGAGTTCATGATAATAAGGATGGCATCTGCCATTTGTTATCCTCTATTTTTTGCTCCAAAAGAATTCTAAGCAGCCTGTTGGCTATACTTGTGGCACAAGTCAGTCTGTGATTTGGTCAACTGCACTGTGCTAAAATGGAAGCAGCCTTTGTTTTAACAGTTGCTAGTCATTCTAAACAAAAAGAAATATATAACGAAAGAATTTTAAAAGACAA
The DNA here is from genome assembly GCF_964270895.1 of Podarcis filfolensis. Classification (NCBI taxonomy): domain Eukaryota; kingdom Metazoa; phylum Chordata; class Lepidosauria; order Squamata; family Lacertidae; genus Podarcis; species Podarcis filfolensis. The sequence continues at coordinate 32,811,728 of NC_139608.1, read as the reverse complement.
TGACTCTGTTTCACCCTCAGCAGTGGCGTAGCGTGGGGGGTGCAGGGGGGGCCGGCCGCACCGGGCGCAACATCTGGGGTTAGGGCAAATCCATGGGTTAGGGGGCGCAAATCCACGGGTTAGGGGGCGCAAATTACTTGCCTTGCCCCGGGTGCTGACAACCCACGCTACGCCACTGACCCTCAGTGAATGTTGCTGCATCATTGTGAAGATCAGGGATGCGCTGGTGAGAAATGTTGTGAGAACTTTTTTTTAAAAAAATGTGGAAGTACCATTTATTGATTGATCAGTTGGAATGTATGCAGAGGAGGGTGAACAAGATGATCAGGGATCTGGAACCAAGCCTTAGGATAATACCAAATTATCCTTGGGAAAAGTGACCACACGATCCAGATAACACCCTTTCCTCCATTCTTAGATGGTTTCACTCAAGGATGGTTAGGACACATGCCTCTGCTTTTTACATACAGTGGAATGTAACGTCCCAAGAATGGGATCCAAACTCTCTCTTTCTAGATCAGTGGCAAACCAATTCCAGACAAACAGAAAGCTATGGCAGTTGTTAGAATTCATGTAAATCCTTCCCACTGGCTAATGCAACTAGTGGCTGGTTAATGCAGTATTCTTGCTGGACCAGCAGACTCATTTGAGTGTTGTTGAAGTTCATGGAATGCTTAACTGTTAATCAGAAAATGCTCTCTAGTCCTAGCACTTCCCCACTTTTAATTTAATATGCATCACCACTAGACAATACGGAGTTTTAGTAATTGGTTGTGTGTGAATAAAATATGATTGGAAGTGTTTAATTATAAATGTGGTCATGTGTGAGAGAGGGAGAGAACAAAAGTCATCTAAAAGAAACACGATACACACAGGAGAGATGAACTACAAAGACATTGCTTAGAGCTAAAACCATAAAGTGCTGGGCATTTCTGTGATTTGTCACCTCTGCATTAGCCACTGACTCAAAGCATTAATGATAAAAGCAGATAATAATAGTGGTGTCGACTAGCAAAGGGGCCATTACCATTGGGTAAATAATAGACACGATAAAATGATTCTAAGCTTGTGTTTATATAGTAAAGTTCTGTGCTCTTGTGCATGTTGGCCTGAGCTCATCCTAGTTTCTTTTTGTATATATTATTATACCACATCAAAGCAAGAGCCAAATTAAACTAAGTTGTTTTAAAAAGCAGCTGTTTCACAGGCCTTGCATGGTTTTCCTAATAAACAAAGAAGCGACCATATTTTAGGGCACAGTAGGGGGGACCTACTTTTGAATTTCTGGTTCATAGGCATATGCCATCACAATGTAGCGCTTTGGGCACACATAATTAGTGTTTTTAAAAATTTGCAAACAACAAAGAACATATAACTGTACATATCACATATCCTCCAACATTGCTCTGATGAAAATGGAGATGTCCTATTCCTTCTTCTTCTTCTTCTTCTTCTTCTTCTTATTATTATTATTATTATTATTATTATTATCCCACCCGTCTGACTGGGTTGCCCCAGCCACTCTGGGTAGTATATAAAAACATAATACTGTAATACAATAAACAATAAAAACTTCCATATACAGGGCTGCCTTTAGATGTCTTCTAAAGGTTGTATTGGGACGCGGGTGGCGCTGTGGGTAAAACCTCAGTGCCTAGGACTTGCTGATCGCAAGGTTGGCGGTTCGAATCCCCGCGGCGGGGTGAGCTCCCGTCGTTCGGTCCCAGCTCCTGCCCATCTAGCAGTTCGAAAGCACCCCTAAGTGCAAGTAGATAAATAGGTACCGCTTTCTAGCGGGAAGGTAAACGGTGTTTCCTTGTGCTGCGCTGGTGCTGGCTCACCAGATGCCGCTTCGTCACGCTGGCCACGTGACCTGGAAGTGTCTCCGGACAGCGCTGGCCCCCGGCCTCTTGAGCAAGATGAGCGCGCAACCCTAGAGTCGGACACGACTGGCCCGTACGGGCAGGGGTACCTTTACCTTTACCTAAAGGTTGTATAGCTACTTATCTCCTTGGATTGGGGGTCATAGAACTCCATACCCTCCAATGTTTCTCTGATGAAAATAGGGACAGCCTAAGGAAAAGTGGGACATTCCAGCATCAAATCAGAAACTGGGATGGCTTCTGTAAATCTGGGATTGTCGTTGGAAAATAGGGGCACTTGGAGGGTCTGAAATTACAATTCCCCACAAATATATTTTTTTCTCTTGGGGTGGGGAGGGGAGAAGGTGGAAAGCCCTGCTGTATTAGCATAAGTCCTTGTGCAGGCTTCCACTTGCAAAACTTGTTAGCAGAATCTGGCCCATTAAATGAAAAGGCTAGATGAATAGTCTCACACCTGAGTTGCCCAGTAGCGCAGCACTCTGTCTGTAAAGATAAAATAGTAATAAGAAGGGGGGGGAGAGATTTTGTGTGTGTATATATATATACACACACTTTTTAAAGGTACTCAGAATAGTGTGGAGACAGACAGAGTTGTGTAACTCATTAGTTACAAAACTCACCAGTGTCGATGTCATAGGTGCCATCTAGCAGCAATTTTCTCAGGCATATTTTTATGGTAAACGGTTGAGTACTATGCAGCATTCTAACGTTCACTTATGCGTATATGTTTATAGTTGTCTAACAAAGATTTTGTCAACATGTACTGGGTTTCCAGTAATTCTTTTACAAGAATAAACTCTTATTTTCAGTAGTAACTTGCTCATGGTCTCCATGGCACTCTGGAAGTCACAGTCCCTAAAGCACTTATTTCTGAAAGCAGTGCTCTTTTATTAATCAATTACCTCCACCATTGCTGCCACTGCCACCAAGCAACAGATTTTGGATTGAGTGCTTGGAAAATGTGTGATTTCCTCACTAGAGAAGTGATACTTTGAGAAAAGATGTGTAGATTTTCTGGAATAACTGAATTACTGCTGCTGGTTCTTTTTGAGCTCGAAATCTAAAGCTCCATTACAAATTACTCTCTGAGGTGGGAGAACAATATTTTGCTCTGATCCCCACTAGGAAGGGAAAGGGACAGAGCTGACCTACATCTCAAGGATATAATGATGATCTTTGGAAATGAGTGCAACCCTACTTGAGTCAGAGCTGCACTGATACTTCCGCTGTAGTTAAATCATAGTGTGTGGTTGTCATTGCCTCAAGGTCTGCTCTCTGGATCCTCACAAGGGACAGGATGACTTTGCACACGACTTTGTACCAACCAGAAACCTTAACTCTGGTTCGTAGCCTTTTTGCATGTCTGGCAGTCACCTCTGAATCTTTTGTGTACATTGTTCTGTGTGACATGTCAATTTTTAAATAGGGCAGAATGTCATTTCTAAACAGATTTGAAAGGAGATGCACAGCAGGAACAAGATGAATATGGCGAGGGAGGGGAAAAGAAAGAGCATTACTTTGTCTCTAATTTTAATTAATACTTCAGATGGAAAAAAGAAACACTGAACATATATTTTTTAAATCTCTGGAGGGGGAAATTGTCAGATCAGCAGAGACTGTTAGACAAAATAGTAGACAAACCTATGTGTAGGAAGATATTTGAGAAATATAGCTCTATAGAGGAAAAAAGTAAAGTTTGTCTTTACTTTAGGTGTGATAAATTCAAGCCATTATCTCCCAAATGTAATTTGCAGTAAATATGAATTCTTTCTATGGGCATTGTCACACACAGAGGTGTGTGCACACATGTGCACCATTTTGAAACAAATTGGAAATATCAGACTTTTGGGCTGGGGTGTTGTTTGGGTTTTTTTGTTGATGATGCTGTTGTTGATGTTGGTTTTTGCATGTTTATTTTAGATCCTGTGATTTATGTGAAAATTGTTCAGTTTGGTTGTGTATATTTTGATGTTTTGTTTGTTGTTTGTGACTACTTTTGTTATGTTGCAGTTATGTATTTTTTCATGTTGTAAGTTGCCTTGAGCCTGGTTTGAACTGCGGAAAGGCAGCATATAAATAAAAAATGGCTAATTTTGCAAAATCCTGTCTCTAGGATTTCACCAAAGTTGGGTAACAAAGGCCTACTAAGTCCTTTACAGAACTGGTCAACATAAGGTGGTCCCAATGATCAGAGATGAGAAGAGCATAGTACTTTCCAACCTGAAATTCTTTTTTCCTTCTATTCTGTCTTTGACTGCAGTAGGAGCCTTGATACTTTTCTCTCTTTCCCTCCCCATGTGGCTTTATATCTTTTTCAAAGCTTTGCTCATTTGGTTTCCCCTTCTCTCTACACACTCCCGGGCTTCCTTGCATTGAGTCGCAACACAGGTGGGGCATTTTTTGTCATTTTTGTTGACATATGTGGGATGAGATACGGCAGTACATTATTTTTCTGCAAGATTTCCTCAAGGGATTATCCCTCATGGGCAAAATGATTATGTTTTCTCCGGTTTTTGGATTAGATACCTTAGGAAGGAAATATTTTGTACTTCATTACTACCATTAATCTCACAAGGTGCCCCTCTGAATAAAAATCCATTGTTATGTTTAAGTGGTAGAGACACTAACACATGTACCTAATCTAATTGTGCTTCCAGCAGATGCATCGCTTTTGTTGCCTGATGTTAGTTCTGTAGCATAATGCCCTTGAATGTTTCATTATATTATGGGTAACCTTTTCGCCACAGTAGGTGGACATGTACCTCTGCTTTCTGTTAATCTTTGTGATGATGTAATTGTATATAATCAGCTGGCATGCAAAGGAAGACCTCTTTACTCTTTTAAACTAAATTACACAGAGGGAGACAGACTAGCTAATGAACAACAACTGTAGGTCCTGAGTGACATGAGACAATAAATAAAAATAGAACTAAAAAGTGAAAGCTCGTTATGTGCATATGGTTAGGAGCAAGAGCACAATACACCCCCAGGGCCGCACCAGATGTTTGCAGGTGAACATTTTTGGTACCACAATGGAGCTTAGAGGGAGGCAATGGCAGTGGGATAATATTATCTGAAAGCCCTCCAAATGCCCATGTTTTTCATACTGATTCCAAGAATCTTCATGGTTTTGACCAGACTCCCAGCACTGCCCAAATTCTGAATTGGCTGTGTGAAGTAAGAAAAAATACCTTTGCATCCTGTTGGTGAGATGAGAAGACATCATGTGCCTTAGGAAGCCATGCACACCTGACCTTAACATCACCCTGTGACATAACAGCAAGAGTGGGAAGAATACCTATATGCACACTTACCTTTCTATAGCCTCATCCATGGATTCAATGGAGGATGGGTTTTTGGATGTGCCCCTCCTTCAGAAGTGCCCCACCAAGCACAACGCAGAGGCATACTACAGCATGCTATTCCCTTTTCTTTCCTGACATATTTCTTCTCTCTGCATGGCTATAGTGCCTTCCCCACTCCCCTGCTCTCTGGAATCTGATTCTTGCAATTCTGATCCAGGAAATGTTTTTGTTAGACATGATCTTGCTGACTTTTCTCCTGTAAGCTCTGGCCATAGGCATGTATGCCCTGGTCCCTAACAAAATAGAACCCATAAATAACTCTCCCGCTGCCGCCCAAAGAAATTCCACTGAGGCCTGCATCACATGCTTCATGCCACTTATACACTAAGGCTGAAAAAATGTTCCTGTTTCTTTTAAATGGTCAGATGAGGAACTGGTCCAGTTTAATGTGTTGTATTCCAAGTTCTTTATGTGGTCACCTCAGACAACTTCATTGAGATAAATTCTTAAGAACACTATTCTTCCTTTGTGGGGTGTGGCTAATCCCTGAGTTCTCTGTTAGAAGCCTCTCCTGGTATGCCCCGCGGAGAACCTTAAGGTCCACAAATGACAACATTTTGGAGGTCCCAGGTTGCAAGGTGGTTAGATTGGTCTCAACTAGGGCCAGGGCCTTTTCAGTACTGGCCCCAATCAGGTGGAACGCTCTGTCACAAGAGACTAGGGCCCTGCGGGACTTGACATCTTTCTGCAGGGCCTGCAAGACAGAGCTGTTCTGCCTGGCCTTTGGTTTGGACTCAGTCTGACCCTTATGTTGCCCTCCCCTTATGGTCATGATCTATTGGCTACTTTTAAAATGAGGCTGCATTTTAAATTGCATTTTAGCAATTTTAAATTGGTTCCCTCCCCCTTGTGTTTTTACTGTGATTTTGTTGCTGTTGGCTGCCCTGGGCCCGGCTAAGGCTGGGGAGGGTGGGGTATAAATAAAAATTATTATTATTATTATTATTATTATTATTATTATTATTATTATTATTATCATATAACCTGTTAAACACCCATGTGGAATACACATTTCCCAGGCAGGTGCATTATGTGACCCATGAGAGCAGCAAGATAACTAGACCGTACAACGGTGATAGGAGAAAATCAGGCCAAATCTTAATTGACAGCAGCAGGAAGAGTAAGGGTTGACATGGCATTGGGGCCAGGATCAATTCATCATTCCACAAACCACATGTTTATGGGATGGGTCTGCCTGGTTTGGACCTCTCCAAATCCGTTCTGTGGGAGTTGGCCAGTGTTCAACTTTTCCGTGGTGCAAGCAAGGTCTCACTGGTTGACCAGGATGCAGATTCCAACCAGACAGATGCCCCCAACCCGAGCTTGGGAGTGCCATGGCCAATCCTCCCCTCAGGTCCCTGTAGGTTAGACTATGTTGATCCTTTCAAATGCCATTTATTCCCCCAACAAGCAATATTCTTCTGCCTAAAAAAGGAAGGCCTTAATTTCACTGAGGGAAAGGTGAAACACAAACCTAGCCAGGTGGAGAGAAATAATTCCTTTCCAGCCCTGTCAACCACTGACCCCAAATTAAATCAGTGAAGGCTCTAACCTGAGGGCAAGCGGGAAGCTCATGGGGTGAAATGGCCCAGAGCTCCAGGGTAAACAGCCTTACTTAGGCTTTTCCCTCTCCTTTGCAAGGGCTCGTGGGGTAGCTTTTTCCCATGAGCCCATTGCATGGGCAAGATACTGGGCAAAACCTTACCCAGTATTTTGCTGCAATCTGGGGGCCACAGCACCATTGGGCAAAGGTGCCCTGTGCTTATTGCGCATAGAATAAGGCTTCTGGTTCCTACTATCCTTTCAGAAAGCTCTGTTCCAGGGCTAGGGGACCTTTTTGGCTCCATGGGCCAGATCCTTATCAGGACTGACTTCATGGGTCGTATATGGCAGCTGGGTGGGGTTGCCCATTTGTCAGTCACATGATGCCATTATGCCATCATGTGATTATGGCATCATGTGATTGACACGTGGGGAGCCCCTCCCCACATCTCAAAATCCCTTGTGCAGAGTTACCAAGTGGCTGACAGCTAGTTGGCTGCTGCGTCCTTGGGAACTCATAATGACTTCAATTTTTGCTGTTTGTAAAGTGCTCCAGACAGGCCCCATTCCTCCTTCTGAGCTTCCAGAGCCTCTAACGGGGGCAGCCCCCCCTATATTTCCATTCATTTTTTAAAAAAACAACTGCCTAATCATTAAACTGAAAGTCCCAATGGTTTTGTTTTCCACCTAAACAAAAGTTCACATAGAAAAATAATGAAACAGATAGTCTTCTATTCTTCGTTATGAGCATAGATTCCTCCAAAACAACCACAGCTGTCTATTCCATTCGATCACCACCCTCTAAATTGATAAATTCAGAAACTTGAAGAGATGTGTCTCTTTGCACAGAAGCAGCCTATGATTTCCTATAGCGATCATCATTGTTGCATAACATCTATACTGTATTACAAAGGAAATTGACTTGGGGATTATAATGTTAAGGAAAATTAAAGAGCAGTGAGTAAAATCGAACAAATTACTAAGCTAAAGCATAATCATAACATCTTGGAGTCTGATGGTCTTATGCTATCACAAGTACAAGATAATGAAAAATTGGAATTGAAATACAGCATTTCCTCATAGCTTGCAGAGAATGATTCCTAATTATGATCACTTCAACACATTCCACACAGCAGATTTGGAGGACCAGAAATAGAACAGATGTAAAACTAGTATGTGTTAAATAATCCCAGTGCTATTCTTACCTATTATGACTTTGATCTTTTAATAACTTAAACTACATTTTTAAAAGGCAATGTTCTCCATCTCTTAAATTTATTTCCTTCTGTGCATTAGTTTTCTAAGTTGCCAACTCGGTTGTAGTCTCAGGGCAGAATTCTCTCTCTCTCTCTCTCTCTCTCTCTCTCTCTCTCTCTCTCACACACACACACACACACACAGAGAGAGAGAGAGAGAGAGAGAGAGAGAGAGAGAGAGAGAACTGACTCAGTTATATTTTTTTTTTTGTCTGCCATATGCCAATGCTAATTTGGGGCAGCTCCAGAGCACAGCTGATGTATGTTCATCTGCTCTGATATCATTTAAAACACGCTGCTTGGGCTCTTTTTTCCTGGCTCAAAATGGCATTAAAATGGCATCATGGTAAGGAATTTCCTAATTGCTATTAAGCAGATTTCCAGAGGTGCCATGCTCAGTGACAGTCAATTCTTTTTAATACAGAAGAGTTGAGGTTCAGTCCTTGTCCTCTGAGATATAGGAAAGATGATTGCCTGTGACTTTGGTGGTTCGTTACAACCAGGGAAGTCAGCACTGGACTAGGTTATTTAACATCTACATCAGATACAGGGAACCTATGGCCTTTTAGATGATATAGGACAGCATGCCCAATGGTCAGGGATGATGGGACTTGGAGTCCAACATCAGCTGGAGGGCCACACATTCTCCATCCCCCATCCTTGATCTACATAGCGATCATCTGGATATTTGGGCTAGATTGTTATCAGTGCCATCTGTACCATTAGCCAATGTTAGGTGACTGTCTAGGGTGGCAGAAGCTTGGAGGCAGCAGTTGCAACCCCTAGCTGTTGCTCCTAAGGCCCATTGACTTCTGTTGAAGGAAAGAGCTCTTGGTCCCTAAACTATATTTCTGCCTCCGATGCAGTGCAGGGTGCTATTCTGTCACCACTGTGGAAAAAAGATTCAACTACCAGTCTAGTCAGCTTCTATATGTGGAATGGGGGCTAGGTTACACCTCGTCCTATACTTCAAGCACGATTGTCATCAGTACGTGGATGACATGAAGTTCTGCATTTCCTTTTCATCTGATTCTGGAGAACATAATTGGCTGGATAAGGACTAAGAAACTGAAGTTTAATTCCAAGAAAACAGAGGTGTTTTGGGTGATAGGTGTGTTGCCTTGGCCCCATGGCAGCGGGTGCCTGGGGCATACTGATGTCACTGCAGCATGCACAAGTGATGTCAGCACGTCCCATAGCATGTGTGAGTAGAATCTTGAGGGCCCCCTGACCCCTTCATTTACAATTTGTGGGTGCTCAGGCACCCAGGGGCCCACTTAGTTGGTGCCCCTGTTGGGGGGAATGGGAGATCTCCTGGTATGGAGTTTCAGCCAGTTCTTGATGGGGATGCACTACGCTTGATGTATAAGGTTTGGCATTTGGTAACCTTTGGTAGATTTTCTGCCCCTGCACTTACTGCTGGAGGCCAAGACATCAGCCTTGGCTAGCAGGACATTTGCCCAAGTTAGCAGACCTATTTTTCAAGAGATCAGACCTATCCATGTTTAAACAGTCCTTTGTGACACTCTACACGAGGCTCTTCCAACATTGAAGCATTAGATTGTAGGATGGAATCAATAAAACAGACTGGCAGTAGTGATTGATGCTGCCGCCACTCTGTTCTGTCGCCATGATACATGAAGCCCTGCAGTTAAGTTGTAGAGCTCATGTTTTGCATGCAGGAAGGTCCAGGTTCAGTCCTTGGCATCTTGGGTATTAAGGCTTGGAACACAACTCTGCTTTAGAGCTTACTGCCAGTCCTGGTTGGAATAGACCATTGGTCATGCTGGCTGGGATTGATGAGAACTGAAACCCCAAATCTGTGGAGGACATCAGATTTTGGAAGGCAGACAGATAGGTGGACCAGTTTTCTAGTAAAGTATATAGCTGCTTAATGTGACCATATTGTAAAGTGTGCCTCAGGTAGTGTTGAGAATGGTTTTTAATTGTTTTTAGTTTTCCCTTAAGATATATTCCTGTTGTCCTTAGTGCTGAAGCCAAAATAGTTTCTTGCTAGGGACAGAGTGGAAGAGTCTGAAATATCACCTATAGTAGCAAGAAGGCATGTTTTCCCACTACAAGTCCATTAAAGTCAGTTGGCTTTAAAGGCCAATAGTCATTCTTACTCATGCATATTCTAACACATCCAGTCTGCCTCTTATGGAAAAGTAGTCAAGGTCTGATTTCTCTTAGCGTCTCCAAATCGAACCAGCCATTAACATGTAATTCCTTTGAGACATAGTATGCCCTCTTTGGTAAACTACTTTAAAATTAGATCAATAAATTATGGGGTCATGTTCTGTGCTTCTGCCATGACTTCAGATAGTTTTGTCTACCTAGCTCTGTCCACCACTTGATGTGTAATCTGTTCTTTATCCAGTTCCATTGTTCAAGGGTTTGAAGCAATCCAATAGTATGCATATTATACCAAGAGAAGTAATTGTTTTTACCTATTTTCTATTACCTAATGTCAGAGACAAACACAACAATTACTCTCTACAGAGGTAGGGTGGCAAGTGTAGAGGACTAAATTGCTATATTAGTTTTGCGTTCTGAGATTAATGCATAGCCAGATACTTAAGTAATTGGATTTAAGTGGTACAGGTGGGAGAAAAAAACAATCATGACCATTGTCTTTATCATATGTATTCCAAGTGCATACTTACTGCTATTATTCCTTTCATCTAGCAGCCTGCTGGCTGACACATCAGTTACTCACCCTTTTTAAAAGGAAGATTTGAATACTCCTTATAACTACTCTTTGCTATCTCAGCTTTCTGTTAGCTTGAAATAATTAACTTGTTACATATGTAGTAATTAGCCTTCAAAACATTTATTTCCATTGCTCGAATGTTGGGAGACTTTATTCTTTTCTTCTATTGAAATATACTGCTAGCTTGTAACTTATATATCTTTCAAGTGAAGAAGGTAAGGATGCCAAACAATTGCTAAAGTGAATCTGAAAAGTGCTGGGCTTTTTTTCTTTTTTCTTGCGTTGGCAGAAAAATTAAAAAGCCACACACCACATTCGTTGAAATCTCAGGCAAGTTCATAGAGAGAAAGGTATATTATGTGTTCAGTCTGATATATGGAACCGCAGCAAGGAACAGTGAATAATACTATCCCTCGTTATGAAAAAGCATCCAACCAAGAAAGGCAATGATGGGAGAAAAACGTAATTATCATTGAACTCCTTGCTGACTCCCTTGGTAATTTTAATCTTTGATAGTGGAGTGCATATGGCACATCATAATTTATAATACCAAGTTTTAGGAAGAACAGGTAAAGAGCATTTGTTGTGATAAACTAGGCAAGCTGTATTAATAGTCAGATATAATGCAATTCATGTGAAATATGTTTACATCTGCATAAATTATGCATACTTATTCCTCAGATGTGTATAAAAGTATTTCTGATAGATGTATGGATTCACATAATGCTGTGCACTCAGAAACTTATGTATCTACTAGGAATAAATCACTGAAAACACATTAGAGACAAGAGGAATCTTGAATTATGCTCCTTTTTGTGGCACATATTTCTTCAAAAACAATTCCTTCAGACCTGTCTTGTAAATATTAGGCATACCAATCAATTGTTTTATTGCTTCTTAAACCACTCAGAGTTAGCTTCCCATCTGCCATTTCTCATTGCTTGCAAGATCTCCCAAATCCAAAGCAAACAGGCAAGTATCACTCAGGTTTGCTTTAGGAACATAAGCAAACTAGGGAGGGAAACGACAAACTTTGCAAAAAGGCAATTAGCACTTCAAGTTGTTGGTACATTGTATCACCCCCCCCAAAAAAAGGTTTCTACAGTGGTACCTCGGGGGTTATAGACGTTTCAGGTTACAGATGCTTCAGGTTACAGACTCCGCTAACCCAGAAATAGTACCTCGGGTTAAGAACTTGGCTTCAGGATGAGAACAGAAATCGTGCTTCGGCGGTGCAGTGGCAGCGGGAGGCCCCATTAGCTAAAGTCATACCTCAGGTTAAGAACAGACCTCCAGAACGAATTAAGTTCTTAACCCGAGGTACCACTGTACTCATATTCATTCAAAGAGCTGCTTTGAATAGAAACACATTGAAACCTCTAGTATCCTCACAGTCTTAAGAGGGTGGATGCTTTGAAATATAGAATTTTCTTTATTTTTTTACAGTATGCCAAAACATATTGATTTTCAAAAACATTCCATATATATGATGTAGAACAATATAAAGTTATTCGTTTGTTGTTGTGTTCTAAGCAAACAACTGTCTGGAGTATTATTGCCAATTTCTTTTGCTTTTTAAAATGATAGCTGTATAGGTATTTTACTGTTATAATGAGGACTTAGTCACTAGATCTACAACCCCTGATTCACTATGTTGGGTAAGATATGCATGTGCTGGATGGGGAAAGAACTTCACTAGCCTCTGCCCACAGAGGGTGAACAATAGCCCACACAAAGACCCCAAATTGGTCATTTCAGAGGAGAGGAATGCCATCATTTGACAGAACTGGACTAGCACTTGACGGAACTGGACATAGCACTGAGCAGGGGTTTGCCTGTATACAGCTAATGGGATTTGAACTGGTGGCTGCTTATTTGGAACAAGACCTTGTGGTCATAGTGGCTAGCTCAGTGAAGTAGTATTAGTTATTATTCAATAATATATTGTCTGATGTTAACCCTAAAGCCCCCAGGTGGGCTACAATAATTAAAATTTAATGGCTAACAAATTTCAACAAAGCCCTTCCCAATGCTAAAATTCCCCCCCACCTCTTATGCACCGTTCTACAGCATTGTTGTGGTGCCCGCTGCAGCACAGTACCAAGTGCAGCCAAACTGGTTGCATTGCCCTAAAACTGCCTCTGCCTCTGCTTTTGGTTGGCCATTGTGAGAAGAGGATGTTGGATAGATAGGCCTTTTGCCCTGATCCAGCAAGGCTCTTATGTTTTCTTGCTGCATTCTCCCAGGGTCCCTTTCAGCCTTCCACTCAACCAGTGAATTTGCTCCCCTCCTGCCCTTATACTGTCTGACTCCTGTGACCTTCTTGAATTGCATTTGAACATGCCAATTTGCATTCTCCTGAGCTTTCCCTCATCTTTCCAGTACCATCTCTGTTCCATGGTGCCTATGATTAAGTTTCTGAGTCTGGGCACTGACTTAATTCAGAGGATACTCAGAATGGGTAAATTTTTGTCTCTATCCCAACTCCAGAAATATTGATGCTATACCAGAGAGTGATATTGGTGCCACACTTCAGTGCCTCACAGAACTCAAAGGCCAGTTCAAGCATTCTCAAGGAGCTCCACATGACTGCCCCTAGGGATGTTGTTGTTGTTTAGTCATTTAGTTGTGTCCGACTCTTCGTGACCCCATGGACCAGAGCACACCAGGCACTCCTGTCTTCCACTGCCTCCCACAGTTTGGTCAGACTCATGTTGTAGCTTCGAGAACACTGTCCAACCATCTCGTTCTCTGTCATCCCCTTCTCCTCGTGCCCTCAATCTTTCCCAACAATAGGGTCTTTTCCAGGGAGTCTTCTCTTCTCATGAGGTGGCCAAAGTATTGGAGCCTCAGCTTCATGATCTGTCCTTCCAGTGAGCACTCAGGGCTGATTTCCTTCAGAATGGATAGGTTTGATCTTCTTGCAGTCCATGGGACTCTCAAGAGTCTCCTCCAGCACCATAATTCAAAAGCATCAATTCTTCCCCTTCATGGATCACTGCCTTGCCGTGGCGAAGGGGCTTGAATAACTCAGAGAAGCTATGAGCTATGCCGTGCAGGGCCACCCAAAATGGACAGGTCATAGTGGAGAGTTTTGACCAAACGTGATCCACCTGGAGCAGGAACTGGCAAGCCACTCCAGTATCCCTGCCAAGAAAACCCCATGGACAAAGGCAACAGACCCTAGGGATACATGCAAGTAAAAAATCAGATAACTTCTGAAGTGGGTCATCCATTTTTAAGTATCAGACTCCTATGATCCTATCTAGCCATTGTCCATCATGTCTACTTCAATTCTCCTGGAATCTACTCTTGTATGTTGCCCTCATACTCAAGGAGCTGCCATTCACCACATAGCAAAGGTATGTCAGAAAAAGAATCCCAGCTACATGCCACAGGGAGCTACAGCTGACTGGGAATTCTGGTCGCCTGTTTTAAGGCACATGTTTATAAGGTTTGCATATTACATTTGTGGTCTGAACAATAAAGGGTATCCCTTTAAAAATGTAAAGTATGAAGTATGAAGAGGACCAAAGTCATTTGCCTGAAAAGGGTTCCTTGTCCTTACAAAGAAACTTAATGATAAGCTAACAGGGGTTGATGGACGACATGAGAAATCCAGACTCTATCAAATGCTTGTCCCACAGTGATGAAAAGTTATGCTTCAAAAAACATTACATCATCTGCAATAATTAAATTAAGATTTGTCTAAGGAGAGAGAAGAGTGGAATGAATTGGAAGAATTAAGGGACTGGCAGGGTGACAGCAGAGGTGGATAGGTATGTATGTATAACAGGAATAGCCTTTGTTGCATAAGCTATAGTGTGTGTAATTAAATATTGATTATTTAAGTCTTCTGAGAAGAAACTGTTTAGCATATTTTTTAAAAAGAAAATGATGCCAGCATTTTATACTTCTTTCAGCCATCATCTTATAATAGTGGACCAGTAAGGTTAAATGATCATCTTCCGTATAATGTTTATTCCTAGTACAATTCCCTTTTTGTCATTCAAAATCATGTAATGGAACACTGCTATGTGTGTTCTCAGAGAATTAGTTAATTCAGAGGGTGTATAGACATGGCTCACCATGCTTCTCCTTGTAAGTCTGTTTCATGTACCTCTTCAGAGAAAATAAGAGAGATGCATACCACCAGTCAGAGCAGATATTTTGTCCCTTGATTTGCCTTGCTGCCTATGCTCCAGGTGTCTTTTTAAAAACTCAATTGTTTGTTTTTTTAAAAAAGGAAACCAGGCTAACTAACATTCGGCAAATGTGCCCAGACCTTCTTCATTATACTATGTTTCTGACAAGGCACTTATATAATTGCTTTAGGGTTATGTGCCGAATTCCTGACTAGTACTAATCCTGTTTCTCCTAAGAGAGACAAGAGGTACTGATCTAACAGTGTTCAAAGAAATACAGGGACAGTTCTGCCATGGACTGGAGTGGGGAGCAACTTCCTTTAAGTAGCACCATGAGTGCAACAGGACTTTGTAAAACGCTGGCTTAAGTTCAGGGGGTGGGTCACTTGGGTTGTGCTTTGGGCAGTAAAACGCCTGGTGCAAGCACTGATAAGTGTGATTTTTCAGTCCTGCTTCAACTGTAACTAGAGACACAGAACAAATAAGTTTGTGTCTCCATTAGCTCTGCTGAATTCTGACTTTGAAATCAAAGTTGCAATTTGTGCCTTAGCCATCTAAACTGGACCAGAAACAACTGAGCCTTTTCACTCACTTATAACACTGGAAGCATCTCACCCATGTGATTTGACTGAAGTAGCTGGTAATGGTCTTCCTTGAAATTCTGGAGAAGAGGTAACTACTCTAGGAAATTAACAATGCTGAACAAAAAATAGACTAACGGGAAGATGAGCCAGCAAGGAAACCTGATGTATTCCTCTGATGACTGGAAAAAGAATCAATACACTCTGCTGCTGTTTTGTACCTAACCTTTACCCTAATAACTTGATGTACAAGGCATTGAAATGTGCAGAATATATGTATAATCAATCCCCATAGCCTTGAGTTTGGTATGTACTCTTTCAGCTTTAAGGGGACCAATCTGTTATTTATTTTGGAAAGTTATAATTATCATCATTAATTGTCTTGCATTTAAAATAAAACTAAAACCATACAAAATAGGCATTCACAGTAAAGACCCATCTGTCCAGCTGTGAAAGCCTGCTGGAACAAAAATGTCATCAATTGTTGCCGGGAAGTGTGGGTAGCGCACACTTCTCAGTGTCATAT
Source organism: Podarcis filfolensis (assembly GCF_964270895.1). Taxonomy (NCBI): domain Eukaryota; kingdom Metazoa; phylum Chordata; class Lepidosauria; order Squamata; family Lacertidae; genus Podarcis; species Podarcis filfolensis. The sequence continues at coordinate 32,795,717 of NC_139608.1, read as the reverse complement.
CTCAGTGGGAATGCTATTCCACAGAACAGTGGCCACCACACAAAAAGCACTGCTCCAAGTTACTGCAGAATAGACTTCTGAAATAATTGGAACTTGCAGGAAAAACATTGCTGCAGACAGCAGTAATATACTGAGTGTATAAGGGGTAAGGCAGTGTCTTAAAGTCATTTGTCTGTCCATAGAATCATAGAATTGTAGAGTTGGAAGGGACTCATCTAGTGCAAATCCCTGCAATGCAGGACTATGCAGCTGTCCAATACAGGGATCGATCCTGCAAGCTTGGCATTATTAGCACCACACTTTAACCAGCTGAGCTATCGAGGCTGACATTTACTATGCATTTGGACACCTCTTATGTTATCTTAAACAAAGTTTGCATGCTGCTTCCTGAAATCAAGGAGCAGGTTTTCGGGCTATGTTTGGATATAGTTGGATGCCGTTATGAATCAAGATGGTGAGCTGAGCCTTTGTTTAGGTAAGCTTTTAATGTTTGATGTATTACAGTATTTTAATATTTTTTTTGGAAGCCGCCCAGAGTGGCTGGGGAAGCCCAGTCAGATGGGTGGGGTATAAATAATAAATTATTATTATTATTATTATTATTATTATTATTATTATTATTAATAATGACTGCATTGATTTGAACCACTGATTTCAAAGCTGTGCTTTCCCTCCCCCCTTAGAATTTGCAACCAACAAGCACATGAAACTGCTAGTAGCTCTAATACCCTGAAATGTAGGGTGTAACAATCCATTGTAAATTCATGTAACAAAATCCCAATAGGTATTTCTAGGAAAATCAGTTTTGGGAAGGATAAGACTGATCAAAGAGGCAACATTACACACACACACACACACACACACACACACACACACACACCATTACTTTCTATGTCACATTTAGGACATAGCTCAACCAAGGCAGCTCACAATGTTATTAAAGCATCAGCAAATCAACAATTAATAAAAGGCAGCAGCATTAAACAACTGTTAAAATCCTTTAGCTCAAAACATAGGCCAAATATAAAACAACCAAGATCACAGTTGGCTGATTAATGAACAACAGAAATAAACATCAGGCTATCTGATAAGAAGCCTTTAAACTGGATATTTTATTCTCTATGATTATTTTTTAATTAGATGCTATTATGTCAAAGCATGCATTGGAGGAGAACACCTTGTTCTTATTGTCAAGGCTTTCTAAAAGTGTCCAGTTTCTCACCTGCTGACATTAACAGATGAAGTACTGTACAAGCAACAGTCATAGCTGGGAAGATGCATTGTTTACAAAGCTGCTGCTGCCTATTGTTTACAGGGGATGACCCACCACATGGGGGCAGGCAACAGACCCCTGAAATAAAAAGAAATGTAGCCATGGAGGTAAAGGAAATGTATTTTACTGAACAACTGCACAGCTGCCTTGATATTTCATTTTGCTGTTACATCGGCTCCACTGCTTTCGTAACCGATAGACTAATGTACTTGCTGTGCAGCCAGCACACACCAGGAGTTCAGCAAAAGTTTACATTCCTTACAACAAGAAATGTTCAGCAGCCCACAAAACCAACCAGTGCTCCATAAACTCTAACAAAACATAATTTTCCAAACCAAAGCACTCCCACTGCTTATACTCTTCAGGCAAAAAAAAGTGCTTCAGGTTCAAACTCCGGCATGTACTGCAGAACGACAGGGGTGAGGGCTGGAGGCAGGAGGGCAGGACTTTCTAAGCTATTCTCCAAGCAGCAGGGTAGTACCTTTTCCTAGTGCTTGAGGGTGAACTGGCAAATGAGGTCAACATGGTCATCCTCTTGGTACAGACTGACTGCATAGGAACTCACAGCAGGCTGATGCCATTCATTTTTATGTGAAGCTTCTATAAATGGAAGAAACTGGATGGTATCTTTGTCTTTAGAGTGCACTGAAACTTTGTAGAATATAGGAAATTTTATAAACCTCTGTTTATAATGCATAATACAGACATATATTAGGAACACGGGACGCTTACACCATTCTCTCTACAGACCAGCATAGTGGAGGAAAACTGGCATAACTATTAGTCAATTAAAATATGCACACTGCTAAGCTATGGTGGAAGAGTTTTGTCATGAACTTTCCCCTCCCTCTTTTCTGCCTCATCTTCAACATCCCACCATCAGAAAAGGGACATTGTGACAGGGAAGGAATCTGCAAGGGGAAGGGGGAGTTTTATATCCCAGGGAAACTGAGGGTAACGTAAACTCAGAATGATGATTGACAGCTGAAGCAGTCAGATGAAAGGAAGAACAGATTTAGGACCTTTAAGAGGGAAATTCTCTCAATGTACCCTCCAAATTACCAGTATCTTAACCTGCAATTGCTGGATTGCCTTAGCAGTATATCATTCCCCTACCATTATGGAGTATACAGAAGTAGAATAAAGGTAACTGTTTAGCCCAGCCTTATATTATTTTTTTTTTTAATTGTCTCTTAAATTTGATGAGTTTTTGATGAGTTTAACACCATTATGAATCATTAGGGTTTTAAAAATGCACTATGCTAAGCAAAGAACTATTTTTAATATCACTAAAATCCATTGCTACTTTATAGTTGAAATAATGCATTTTATTCATATACTGGCTGAGTCAAATGGGAGTTGGAGTCATATAGTCTCCACTCCACTCTTCTCTTTCCATTATCTCAACATAAATGATAACTTATATTTCCTCCCCAAATTATTGAGTTGAGGATTATTTGGACCAGCTTTCCACATTCAAGATGCTTCAAATGTTTTGGATTACAAAAAAGCACTGATGATGGGAGTTATAGTCTAACACAGGCATAGGCAGACTCGGCCCTCCAGATGTTTTGGGACTACAACTCCCATCATCCCTAGCTAACAGGACCAGTGGTCAGCGATGGTGGGAGTTGTAGTCCCAAAACATCTGGAGGGCTGAGTTTGCCTGTGCCTGGTCTAACAGCATCTAAAAGCTGGCCTGGTTTGTTGTCAGGAAACCGATATGGCTGGGAAGTGGCAACAAATAAGCATGAAAATAGGGCAATTTGTAGTCATGGGAAGACTTTGAAAAGGAACTCCAGTGATGCAATACTTGTACTACTTATGATATAGAATGGTGCAGTACTGAGGCTGTGCATTCAATTCTCACTTTGAACAATGTCTTTCTTCAGGTAACCCAGTAAGATGCACTGAGTTCTTCATGTGCTGGAGCTTTGCAGGGCATTCAATGATGGGTCTCAGGCCCTCACTGAGTTAGACACTTCCCCTGTATGTGACGACAGCCTTCGGCAGATTGAGCAAATAAGACCAATAGTAGGTCCAATTTGATATCCCGCCTTTCACTCCCTTTAAGGAGTCTCAAAGCGGCTAACATTCTCCTTTCCCTTCCTCCCCCACAACAAACACTCTGTGAGGTGAGTGGGGCTGAGAGACTTCACAGAAGTGTGACTGGCCCAAGGTCACCCAGCAGCTGCATGTGGAGGAGTGGAGACGCGAACCCGGTTCCCCAGATTACGAGACTACCGCTCTTAACCACTACACCACACTGCACTTCATGTGCTATAAAGGGAAGGCATTTACTTCATGTGCTATAAAGGGAAGTGGAGAGCATGTGGGGGGGGGGTGTTTGGCCTGGGAAGGTAGCCCATCTAGGAGATAGGCTAAACCTCCATTGCCTTGCAGGATAACTTCAGTGGAACAAAAGGTTAAGGAGTAAACCCTACACAGATCTGGAGTGGAGTCCCTAAGACAGTTGGATGGCATATTGTACACCTCCTTCTGGCAAATCCCTCAGCCAAGCAGGTACCAATTGTATTGCTCTACTTTCCTTTGGACAACATGCAGGTAGAAATGCAAGAACAATTCAGTCAAAAGCTATGTTATGAAGAGAGCAGACATAAACAGGACCTTGGACAGCTCCAAGCACGTCCTGCTGGCTGAAGCTCTGCCTTATTACAGTAGCTATAAGAAGATGCTGTCTCAGCAGGAAATTAAAACCATCAGAAGCCTTATGTGGGCTGACAAAACCTGCAATGTGTTGAGTCCTTCTACACCACCTGAAGTAGCTGGCAGATTTGTTCAAGGACTCTTACCTTGTTTTGCAACATTTGAATTCTACATTGCTGCAGAGATGGCGGTATGGAAGGAGCCTCACCCTCTGGGTTCAAGGATGGTGGTAAGGTTGTGACCTCCAGCTGGGAGCTCCCTGAAAAAAGTTACCAATTGTTCTGCCTTCAAGGAAGCTGCCATGGCCTCATCCTCATCATCGTTATCCACCATGCACTACAAGGTCCAGTGTTATGGCAGGTATGGTTTGGAATGGCAAAACAAAACATGTCCAGAAGAGGAAGAAGGAGGCTTTGGCACCTGCATCCAAAGCTTGCTGCTCCACATACTGGTCTTCTGAAATGGTGCTAACAGGTTGAAAATTTGTATTTCTACATATTAAACTTATCAGTGCAAATTATTATGGCACACAGTGGATATAACTGAGCCTTTAGCAATGTACAGTGAGCATGGCCCAAGCATTGATTATTGGTGTAAGTACTGGGGTGTTGCAAGTGCCTATTTTTGTCAATGAAATTTACTGATAAAGTATCCTAAATGTACTTGCAAAGTTGTTGTTGTTCAAATGTGTTTATAAAAGGTTTCCCCACATCACTGGTGTTGCACTCTACCATTTATCAACAATGAATTATAAAACAAACTAATAAAATAATAAAAGTACAATATAGTTATTTAAAATGCATAGGGGAAAAATGATTACAGAGTACATGAGATAATACAAACTAACCAGCCAGCTGACCTTGGCCCTAAGTTGGTACCATGATCTAAATTATGTGCACAGTAGTATTTTATCCCAATTTTGTCTCCATTTCAAGCTTTCATTGTGCTGTCCTTTCTGTGTGTTTATTATAAGCACACTGCAAATTCTCAGTTAAGATAGTGAACCAATACAGGCAGGCAGAACCATTTTTATTGGCCATATGGAATTTCTCCTCAAGGATTCCTTTACACTGTCCTGGTTGCAGAAAACAAGAAGTTATTTTAAAAAAATTCCACCCTTGGAATTTTATCTGCCTCCACTGCCTTGTTATTTGTGGTGCTTTGGTGGCATATGATCACCTGCCACAAGGAGATGAGCTGCAGTTGTCAGCCATTTATTTTAGGCATTTTACTGTGCTTGATTTGTAGGATCTCAAGTTATACTAGAAACAGAAAGTCATTGCTGTATGAAGACACATTTCTTCTTCCCTGTTAGTCTCCACTCTTTTATACCCCCTCCTCCATTTTGGAAGGGTTGTGAATTAATTGTTGTGTATCACTACTCATTTTTTCCACAACCAATTGTGTGTATGATTGTATCTGCAAAATATCAAAATTGTCCCCAACTATATTTAAACATGGCTGGAGTCTCCAGCCATATTTTAGATACTTTCCTCACACAATTTGGGCATATAAAACAATCCACAGTATATAAGTAAAGACAGGTTCAATTTACATAAACACAGCCTAAAACCAATTAAATAGAAAACAAAAAAGCAGCAACTTAAATTTGGGGAATTTCAGCCTGCATTGGCAAGCAACCATCTGCATAAACCAATAGGTTTTATAAGTTGACAATGAGAACAGAGGAAGTTGCCTTCTGCTGGGTCACACTATTAGTCTATTTAGCTCTGTGTTGTCTGCACTGACTGGCTGCTGTTCAGGATTTCTATAGGCATATTTTACAACCCTGCCCTGAGATACCAAGGATTGAATCTGGAGCAATCTGAATGCAAAGCATGCACCATATGACTGAGCTATCACTCACAGTGGGGAGGGGACTAGACAAATTTCCCTTAATGGAAGTTCCATTGGGTGGGTTCCACTGCTGTGAAATCTTGACACTGAAAATTAGTAGATCTTGCAGTGGAAAATGGGTAGATGAGAAGAACATCTTCAGCAACCAATTCCAGTGTTTGGAAGTAGCCATTGCCTTATTGTGATTAGAACAACTTCACCAACACAACTTCATCTCCTTCTTGTAAACATAAACAAGACCAAAAATAGATGGCTCTTCTCAGTGAAGGAAATGTGCTTTTTGAAAAGGAGGGTTTTTGATCAGTGTTCCTATTGTATCCCCCATGACTGCAAGGTCAGAACAGTTTACATTGTTAGGGGAATATAATGATTCAACTGGGCAGCTTTGGAACCTGAATGCAGGCATTTCAGATAAACATGTTTGAATAGATATGTCATCCCAACTGCAGTAGCAAAACCCCCAGCAGTACTACTGTTCTATATCCAATTGCTGCCTGAAATTAGAGATGGGTAGATCAGTCTATATACCCAGTTCATGTCAATTTTGTTTTAAGTTCATTCATCACGTCCATTCCATTTTGTTTTTAAAGTAATCTGTTATTGTATATTTTATTGCAAAACAAGTTATTTCAACCAACACATTAGTCTGGGAGGAACAGATCAGGTTAGTCCACACCGGACAGTTCACAGACTGTCCATTGTACAGGTACTTGCTATTAGCTCTAATTTGTGTAGAGCTCAGATATCAGCCATCACCTAGTATGTTAACTGCTTGGGGCTAAATGACATCAATAAGCTTACCATAGAAGCTTACATATTTGTTACAAGAAAAACCAAAACCAAAGAAGTGTAAATGGAAAATGAAACATCATTCTCTTACAATCTTTATGTTCTGCTGGAAAACTTTTCTGACATTTTCCCCAAAGAACCAAGTGTAGAGAAAGTTGGCAGGTTGTAGCAGAAGAAAAGCCAATGATTACACCAAGGAGTAAGGTAGAGTATTGTTCAACATCTGTTGCTTAGGAAAAATATTCTTATGCACCATGTTCTGTTCTCACAGCATCAAATATCTGAGAAATGCTAGGACAAAATGCACATTGACACCTGAAAAATATTGTGATGATTTGGTAGCTGAATGTCTGGAAGCAGAGATAACAGACAGCTGTTAAAAGATTAGGCAATTGTTTCTATCAGTTTCTTTTCTTCTGTGTTATGCTGAATGTCAAAGGACGTTTATATAAAAAGATGATCTGTCTGCTTATTCCTTTTTGTATTAAACAGAACTTCACTTATTGTCATTAGAAAATATAAAACCTCTGTCTCTGGGTTCTAAACAACATGATCTGCATTTTTTAAAGACTATTAGAAGTCCATGGACAGATGGCAACTTGTTAAGGCCAAGTAAGTCTTTTTTTCAGAAGCATATGTTAGGAAAGTAAACAGATAGGTAGATTTAAAGAAAAATTCGGAGAAGATATCAAGAAAGAGACAAGTTGTCCCTTTGCAGTGCCACAGAGACTCTCAGATAGAGCCTATGCAATACTGAGCTTCTGAAATGGCATCATATACAATTGAGCAGTTATTATTAATTTGAATAGTGCCTAATATAGTCTACAGCTTGATTAGTGCATTCTAGTAGACAGGGCATCAGTTTTCAGAGTTTACTGAGATGAATTTTTCAGCAGTGCAAGTTGTACTAAAGTATCAGTTTTGCTCTGATTCCTATATCCCTGAGAACACACAAAATCTGTTGTTTGCCTGGCAGATCCACCCACATCTGGCCCTCTCCTCTAAGTATATGAGTGGTTTTGTCCACAATCCTTGGAATCTCTGCCTCCTCAGTAAAATGTACCACCTGTTCCTGGTTTGGTAGCCATTGCTCAATCTTTGCCTTCCAGTTGCTTTATTTCCAGGGTTATTGAACTCTGTGGATTCCATCTACTCAGCTGTACTGGCCATACTGTAAGCACCAAAAGCTGCTTATATAAAGTCAGAGCATCGGTCAATATAGTTCAGTGTTGTGTACATTCACTGGCAGCAGCTCTTCAGGCTTAGAAAAAACAAGGACCTTTTATAGTCCTATCTGAAAATACCAGGGATTGTACCTGGGATGTTTGGTATGCAAAGTATGTACGGTACTCTACCACTGAACAATAGTCCTGTTTTAGATTGAAGGGATGGATCAGCCCTACAGCCTCTATTATCCTTTGAATCTAAACGCAAGATTGTATCCCTTTGGGTATGAATTTTACTGAGGCTTGATCACATTTTTTACTGTAAATATATGTAAATAAACAAGGATTGCATGCAGTTGATTTACAAAGATATCTTAAAAGCAGCATCCTTGCATTCTCAATCAGCATGCAATGTTTATTAGTAGATGTTGTTTGTAAATGTAAATCATGCATCCCCAGTGCATATTCAGAAAAGTTGTTGGATATGGAATTCCTATCTAGATTTTGGGAAGACACCAGAGTGGTGAAGAGTAGTCTAGACCTCAAGCAGAGTTTTTCCACATCTGTACTACTGGAGATGCCAGGGATTGAACCTTTGACTTTATGCATATAAAATGTGTGCTCTGTCACTTTGTGATTTCTCACTATGGGAAATATGCAGTGCTAGTCTTACTCAGCTAGTCCATTGATTTAAACAAGCCTGTTCTAAGTATGACTCATATTGGGTATCTATTGTCTTTACCAACATTAAAGCTAAAACTAAACATATCCCCATCCCTCTACACAATGCATGTGATTTAGAGAAAGTTTGATCACCTCATGCCCTTAGATTTCAAAGATTCTGGACATCAGAAGCTGTAGAATTTGATACCGATTAATGTTCCTTTTTATCAGATAGAAATTGTGATACTTTTTGCTTTAAATGTATAAATTTATTTTATATCAAATGTGATTGAATGCTTCTAATTCATTATTGTATACCTTCTCAAAGATTTTATTTATTTAAAAATTATAGAAATTCTTGCTTACACCAACACTGTACAATTCAACTTGACTATGTGTTACCCAAATATGTTCGGTAGGCTGTCGATCTCTAAGGATACATCCATTCCTGCAACAGATATGCCAAATCTATAACTGGTGTGTGTGTGTGTCACACATACATGCACCCCTCTAGCAAAAAAAGAAAAAAAAGAAAAAGGATCTTTTTAGATTGACTGCCACTGATGTCAGACTTATGTCAATAACTCCAAGTAAAGGCAGGAATGTGACCTTTTCCCTCTTATAATTTCCATTTCAAAAAAGCAATGAGCCATGTCGGATCAAAGCGAAACTGCACACTTCTCCATGTGGAGGATTTTTTTCTTCTCTTTTTAGGTTGTAGAAGTCACGTAACCCAGTGACCCTTGAGTGGGAAATAAATCTTCCAGGAATAGCCTGCCTTGAACCACATTGTCCATTAACATAATACTATAGGGAGGTGGGGAATCCAAATAAGTTTTTGCTTCTTAGGACTGTCACCCAATTCAAGACATCTTAGTTTATTAATCACATAGAATCATTTATTAAGTATTTTGCTATACTGTCCATAATGACAGTTGTGGATGCTGCACTAGGGGATAAAAGCATGAAACTTCTGATATCTCACAGCTGGTCTAATTGCACAAGCAATTACATCACTACTTTTAGGGACATAGTGAAACAGCATGCATTCTGAGAGCTGCACATTAGCATATTTTGTGATGTTGCAAAAAGTGGTGGAGTGCTATTCTCTGATTGTGCAAATGAAGAGAACCCAATAATAGGGTCTCACCAGCCTCTAAACCAGGGGTAGTCAACCTTTTTATACTTACCGCTCACTAATGCATCTTTCTTGATGGTAAAATTTCCTTACTGCCCACCAGTGCTCAATGGAAGGAGGATTCAGCTTGTGCCATGGAACCCCTACTGCCCACCTAGAATCCAGAAACGCTCACTAGTGGGCAGTAGGGACCAGGTTGACAACCCCTGCTCCAAACCATCGCAGAGATGGAGCTCATGTCTTGGACTCTTGGGGATGTACCACAGCTTAGTGGTAGAGCAACTGCTTTGTAAGCAGGTTCTATCTCCAACATCTCCAGGTAGGCCTGGGAGATGACACTGTCCGGAACCCTGGCGAGGCACCATAGACAATAGATGGCTCAATTATCCGGCTCGGTATTAGGCAGCTTCCTTTATTTCTAATAACTACAGTATGTGGTACACAGGCAGTACTGTGGGCATAAAATGTCTTAGAGTAAACCGCACCCCCCAAAAAATCCTGCCAACTGGAGGGCTTCAGCTGTTTCAGTAAGTCAAGAAGCTCATCAGCATGGTCAGAAAGTGGAGGTGTTGACTTAAGGACACAATGACAAGTAGGACAATCAGGAGGAACCCACACCATAAGGCAGGCTTCCTCAACCTTGGCCTCCAGATGTTTTGAGACTACAATTCCCATCATCCCTGACCACTGGTCCTGCTAGCTAGGTATCATGTAGGCCAAAAACATCTGGAGGGCCAAGGTTGAGGAAGCCTGCCGTAAGGTCTCTTTCTGCCAAGCATAACCCAGCATGTTAAATATCTATTGATACTAAATGTAGTAGGCAGGTTGGTGAAAATAGCTGAAGATGCATTTCACTTTAGGTAGTTTCGTGGGGAGGCATTTTATCCATGTGTCACAAATTATTCCAATAAAAGATAATGTCCTTTCTGTTGGGGGGGTGCTTTTGGGGAGACTGCTCTCAATTTTGTTTTAACAACTGACAGGACATAGGTAGGGCTAAATATACTTAAAGGAGTTGTGCTCTGCAGAAGGGAGTGAGTAGGTTTTAAGGCAGAATTGATCCAATACCCTTGGTGGTGAGAGTTCAACAGACTTGCTTGTGAATCCCAAATTTATCTCTCCAGTTCCCATCAATGACAGCTTTGAAATTGGTTCCACCTTGGTTTTAAACTAACCCCGCCAACATCCTGTGTTGTTCTTGCTTCATCATCCAATCCAATGGATGTTTACTCAAAAGTAAATCACATGTTGTTCAAATGGGACTAACTTCAAAGTAAATGTGCATAGGATTGTGGCCTAGGGCTTATTTGATCCATTCTGCTAGCGTTGAGTGATTCGTAATTTTGCTTCATTTAGTTTAGCTTACCAATAAAGGAGGAATTAGCTCTGTCTTTGGGCGGGGGGGGGGCGCACACACAAACACAGGGTGAAGAAATCTTTCCTTTGATGGTCTTGTAAATTTGTGAGTATGTGTGAGAGAGTTACGGAGAGCTGAGAAACTGAGTAGTGTGTGTGTTTTTAGAACAGTCCCACTGCTCATTTTAAAATTGGCAACAGGTGCAGCAACATTTTCCAGGATAATAGAGTGGCTAAGGTCAGTGCTAGAATAGCATCTCATCCTGCTCTGCATAAATATCATGAGAAACGATACGGATGGACTGAATGGTAAATTCATGAATTCCTTTCTCCTTGTCAACAGTGGGATCTATAATGGAGAGGTTACGCTAGCATGGAGAACCTCAACACGTGTAAGCCATCTGTAAAAAGAGAAGGTGCATAAAACTGTGAAGAAGAGATATGTTGCCTTTTTATTCCTCCCTCTGTGTGTAAAATGGAACAAGCATGCTAATTTGGTGGGGAGGGGGGTGATGCTACAAGGCTAGGATTACAATAACTGCAGAATATTACATACCACACATCAACCCCTTACATCCAAACACAGTTTCTATACCTCTCTTTTTACAAGCAACCATTTTGGATGTGTCAAAAATGAGGCCAAAATTGTACTTCCTCATGCTTCTCTGTCTTATTCAGAATCCATCCTGCCAGTCTCCTGCTGGAACCCACAGAGACGGTATAGGCACCAGGGAATACTAGGAAGATCTGGGATGCTCTCCATTGGAAGCAAGGAAGCTCTGGAGCTGCCATGAATGCTTTCCTGCAGGCTGGGCAGAAATAATAGTTGTGTATATGCCGTACATTTAAAGCACGCACACACCCAAATCCTGGAAACTTGTTTACTTATTGCAGAACTACTGCTCCAAACACCCTGAACAAATAACAGTTCCCAGGTTTCTGGGAAGGGGGACAGTAAAGGGAAAGGAAAAGGTACCCCCTGACCGTTAGGTCCAGTAGTGGATGGCTCTGGGGTTGCGGCGCTCATCTCACTCTATAGGCCAAGGGAGCCAGCGTTTGTCTGCAGACAGCTTTCAGGCCATGTGGCCAGCATGACTAAGCCGCTTCTGGCGAACCAGAGCAGTATTTACCTTCCCACCAGAGCAGTACCTATTTATCTACTTGCACTTTGACATGCTTTCGAACTGCTAGGTTGGCAGGAGCAGGGACCAAGCAACAGGAGGTCACCCCGTGGTGGGGATTCCCAGGTTTCTGGGAAGGGGGACAGTAATGGGCTTTAAATGTATGGAGTTATATCCAAGGCTAGTCCTACTCATATTGCACCCATTAAAATGAATGGCTATGGCTAACTTAAACACATTAAAATCAATGAGTCTCCTCTGGTTAGGACTTAAAGGTAAAGGTAAAGGGACCCGACCATTAGGTCCAGTCGCGGATGACTCTGGGGTTGCGGCGCTCATCTCGCTTTATTGGTCAAGGGAGCCTGTGTACAGCTTCCTTGTCATGTGGCCAGCATGACTAAGCTGCTTCTGGCAAACCAGAGCAGCACATGGAAACTCCGTTTACCTTCCCGCCGGAGCAGTACCTATTTATCTACTTGCACTTCATGCTTTTGAACTGCTAGGTTGGCAGGAGCAGGGACCGAACAATGGGAGCTCACCTCGTCACGGGGATTCGAACCGCCAACCTTCTGATCAGCAAGCCCTAGGCTCTGTGGTTTAACCCACAGATTAGGACTTAGCTGGATACAATTCATGGTGTGTACAAAGAAAATAAAGAGGATCCCAGGTTCCTCTAAGAAAGTAAGGTGGGTCTTCACCTTTTCTTCTCTAAGAATGTGCAACAATGTTGCATTTGTCTCTGTCTTTGGGGACAAGCCTTATGAGGAACCATTGAGAGAGAGTTGGGTATGTTTAGCCTAGATAAGACTGAGAGGAGATACGATAACCATTTTCAACTAAAGGGCTGTCATGTGGAAGATGAAGCAAACTTGCTTTATCCTGCTTCAGAGGCTAGGACCCAAACCAATGGCTTCAAGTTACAAGAAAGTAGATTCCAACTTAACATCAAAAATAACTATCTTACAGTAAGAGCTATTTGACATTGGAACAATATCCCTTGGGAAGTGATGGCCTCTCCTTCTTTGGAGATTTTTGAGCAGAAGTTGGATGGGCATCTGTCATGGATGCTTCAGCTGAGATACCTTCATGATGACCCTCGGGGTCCCTTCCAACTCTACAATTCTATGACTCTATTATTCTATGGCATGCAAGTAGAATAACAACTTAACCCTAACCCTTATGACACCTTAAACACTTTTTTTAAAAAAAAATGGCATAAATGTTATGTTAACAAGTTTATTAAATTGTTGCATGACCCTTGGGTTGCTTTTCTGCAGGAGAATAACTCGTCTATTCCTCTGAAAATTGTTGTGCATTTTTCTGTGCACTTTCCCACACTTTTGCAGGGGATTCCTCGGATCTGGAAACCCCACTGAAATGCTTTTTCATATGTTAAAAAGTTGATTGCTGTCCCAAGTGCCTGTGTGTCAATTAGAATTTGGATATGCAGATCATCACTGCAGATTTGTGTTCTGGCCTTGGAGAAATAGCTAATCGCTTTGCTAATCGCTTTGGCTTTCCGTTGAGCATTGGCCAGTTTTGAGTGGGACAGCAGGTGGGAATGCTGTGGAATCAGCTGTTAACAGCCATTACAGAAGAAAGCAAGCAGGGAGGCACCTCCTGTTTATAGGGATTCAGCCATTTAGGGGCAAATGATTTGTGACAAATCTGGGGAGTTGAATGAGTTAACGAGGTGCTCACGGCAGTCATCTGCCAGGCAAAATGATGCTTGGATGAAGAGTCTGGCAAGGGGCCAACGGGCAGCACTGGGTGGACAAAGCATGCAGTAAAACAAATGGGATAGTGGGCTGTGTGTTTAGTCAGCAAGCAGGAGCAGTAATTTATCATAAATGTATAGTGTACATAGTTCGTTGGTACAGGCATGATGGTACATATTTATCTGAGCAGGGAGTTTCAAGACAGGGTTTCAAGAAATGCTTTATCCTTGAGTAATATGGAATTGTGTGAAGACACTGAAAAACTCCTTCCCAGGAGTGGTGTGAGAGCTAAAGGGTAGTCACTGAGGGTAGGCACAGTAGTGAAGAAAGGCATTCTGCACATGCTCAAAAAGTCTTTATTTCTTTTCCCAAGGCTGGGCTTTAGAACAGGGATGGTGGACTGAAGGCATCTGCCAATGGTCCACCAATGAACCAGTGATCAATTTCTGATTGACCAGCTAGGGCTGGTTGCTGGAACTCATGCAATGAGTAGATTGGCTTCATCTGGAAAAATACTTCTTATGTTCCTCCCATCACTTAACACAATGAGCGATGTTATATCTTTAATTGTGAAGCAATCCTGAACATGTATGAACTCTTGTTTTGCAAATTTGAAAACACAGTGGCTGGGCCCAATGGTATTGTGGCAAAAAAGAAGCAAAATGATGCCCAGGGCATGGCCTGAGGGCACATAATGCAATAACCCTGGTGAAGCTAAAGAGCCCAGAGTCTGCCTGGATAGGAGACAGTCTGGGAGTACCATATAAGTTGCCTTGAATAACATAACAGATGACAGGCAAGGTATAAACATAACAATTAACAATTATATTAAAGGAAAGCACAGACCACACAAAAACCAAAATCATACCTCAGCTGTTCTCAAGTTAAAAAGAAAACCTGTTTCTGTTCTAAATAGGGTTAAACCAAAGGCTGGTAAACCTAGGAATGTTGCATGCACAATATAAATGGGACGATTTGCCCAGCTTTCCCCCAATCAGAAATGGTCATCACATGTTCATACAGTGGGAAAGGGGGATTATGCCTGCTGCCAGTGGCGTAGCGTGGGTTGTCAGCACCCGGGGCAAGGCAAGTAATTTACGCCCCCTAACCCGTGGATTTGTGCCCCCTAACCCGTGGATTTGCGCCCCCTAACCCATTGATTTGCCCTAACCCCAGATGTTGCGCCCGGTGCGGTCCGCCCCCCCTGCACCCCCCACACTACGCCACTGCCTGCTGCTGCATAATTTCTTTCACACCAGCACTGATTATGGGGCAGGGCTTATGGGTGTAATCCTGTTTCCTCTTGTGCAGGCATCCATTCCTTCATTATGCAGGTATTCATACATGCAAAGTATATGCACAATTCGCGCCAGTTCCTCAGTACTTTAGAAGGGGGTGAAAGAAAATTAGTAATGAGGCAAATTCTACACACATGTGAATGTATCCTCATGTGTGTATGAGATCATAAAGATCTCTACTATATCATACTGTACCAAGTGCTGAGTTATCAGGTTATATGTACACACACATGTGAACCAGTTCCCATGGAAGTTCTACTTCTATTTCTGGGCACAAGATGTTGGACATAATATTATGATGGCTGACTGGGAACAGTTGTGGACCACAGGTATGAAGTTCACGGCATGTAATGCCCTAAGAGAGAATATTATGAAAATGATATACAGGTGGTACATGACACCAGTCAAGCTTGCGAAAATTTATCATTTGCCCGATAATAAATGTTGGAAATGTAAAGAAACTGAAGGTACATTCTTTCACCTTTGGTGGACGTGCCCAAGGATTAAGGCTTTCTGGGAGATGATCTATAATGAAATGAAAAAGGTATTTAAATATACCTTTCTGAAGAAACCAGAGGCCTTTCTCCTGGGCATGGTCGGCCAACTGGTGCTAAAGAAGGATAGAACTTTCTTTATGTATGCTACAACAGCAGCAAGAATACTTATTGCAAAGTATTGGAAGACACAAGATTTACCCACCCTGGAAGAATGGCAGATGAAGGTGATGGACTATATGGAACTGGCGGAAATGACTGGCAGAATCCGAGACCAGGAAGAAGAGTCGGTGGAAGAAGATTGGAAGAAATTTAAAGACTATTTACAGAAATACTGCAAAATTAATGAATGTTAGAATGATGTCGGAATGAATTTATGTGGTTTTAGCAGTAATGTTATAAAGGAGTATGTAAAAATGGGTTGTTAACAGGTGAGAATGTAAAGTTACAATATATTAAGATAAATGATTAAGATAAAAACAAAGATGGAAAGGATTTGCTGAATTAACTAACTGAACTGGAATACAAAAAATGGAGGTGTGAGGAGGTCAAGGAAACAAGTAAATGAAAGATAAGATATGGAAAAATTGATTTGTTTTTAATTGTTTTAATTTATCAGTATTTTGTATTTTTTGTTTTATTGCTTTTTCTTATTTTTGTAATTCTTTGAAATTTTAATAAATATTATTTTTTTTAAAAAGGAAGTTCTACTTCTATTTCATATGTATAAAGTATGAAGAACACACAAAAGAAGCTTGAAATATCCCTGTTCCATTGTTCTGGAGGAATAGATTGTGAATGTTTGGCACTTTGCTCTCCACACCATCTGGACAAACTACAGTTGCCAGCCTTTTTAAGTCCATGTGCACATTTCAATTTTTGAGTGAGTGCGTGCTGTGAGTTCCACCCCTTTGGGTCACGTCTCTCCCATCCCCCAACCCCCCCCCCAAGACAGACAGAAAGTACACCTGCACTTAAACAAAAAACCAAAGGATTTAGGTCATATCCAATAGAATTAACTGGAATCTTGAAAAGCACATAGAACTGAAAGGGGAAGTGGGAACAAGAATTCTTATTCTAAATCCCTCCTTCAACTCTATGTACTTTTCAAAAGAGAACAAGGAACACCTCATGACCAAGGTTCAGTGAATAGAAGGCTTACAGGTTTCATGGGCACCAGGGGAAGATTTCAGGGGCATCACTGCACCCATAGGTATCACATTGGTGACTCCTACATTAAGCTAAACACCTACATTAAATTAAGCATATTTTGGTTTTTTTTAAAAGTGTGTTTAATAATGCCAATTTTATTTTGAAAGTAAAGCAGCCACTTAGCACTGCTACTGATTAGTGAAGGTGGTCAAATAGCAAATAACAGCCATCCCTTCTTCTGCCCTGGAGCAGAGAGTGGATAAGGAGGGATGTCACAAGCTAGGGAGCACCCTAGAACCCTTGGCAACACATCCTGGTGGGTGGGAATGGAATGTGCAAAAAACAAACAAACAAACAAACAAACAACAACCACCCACAAAAAACCACAGGGTAGCGTAGCTAACTCCTCTCTCTCATGCTTTCTAGGTAACAGCAGAAAACCTTAAGAGTCAGCACAAGCAGCTGCCTCTGTCCACTTGTCCACCTTCCCTCTCTGGGCATTACATCACACAGGGTCACCTCCAGTCTGTCAGTATTTTGCAGGAGGGATTCGAGTGTATATTGGTAATTTCGGTTTGCACAATTTAAGTGATTAAACTGCTCTGTCACCCTATTGCAACAAACCCACTTTTTAAAAAAGACTTTTTGCAGCCAGGAAAGTGACACGGGAATGCAATGCAAAGTGTGAGGTGAACAGATGGGTAACAGGAAATGCAAACACAGTGCAAGTAAATCAGATTAAATGTTTATTGTCCTATAGCATCCCTGCAACCATGGTCTAGCCTCTTGTGTAAGCTTTGTGCAAACAAATCTGGATGGATACTCAGTAAAGAGCTTGCTTAGGGGCTGGCCATGGAAGAAGCAGTCACCTCAACTGCCCACCTGTGCTCTCCTGCTGGGTGGCACAGCAGTGGAGAGTGAGCCCAGTGAAAACCCAATCCCTCACCAACATGCTCCTCAGAGAGAGCGGGTGAGTGAGCAGGCAGTCCCTGCCCCCTATTTCCTCTGCATAACTGGGCCCATCCTTTCTATTGCTCTTCCGTAAGAAAGGGGACATATGAGCAGCAAGAGCCTAATTTCAGAGGGAGGGAGAGAGGAGGTAGGGAATCAAAGGCAGTGGCAACCATTAATGCCGAGAAGGGTGCGAGATTGTGCAAGGAGCAGCCACTGGGATTTGGCTAGCTGAGCTGCAGCCTTCTCCTCCGAGAGAGAGCGCGAACTCAGGTGAGCAAGTGAGAGGATGAAGTGGCTGCTTCGTAGCCAACCTTCCGCGCTGCACCAACCCGAGACAGCAGGTGCGCAGCAGGAAGAGGTGGCTGCCCACACCTTTGCCCGGGGCAGCCAGCACCCGATCCTTCTGGCTGCAACATCCAGAGAAGGCAGAAGAGGTTAAAGCCCCCAACTCAGAGGCTATTCCTGCGGAATGAAAGTGGCAGCCTTGTGCAAGCGTGCTTTTCTTCGCCGTAGTTTGCGCGCGCCGAACCTCCTTCCAACCGCGTCCCTCCCCCCCCCCCGCGCTCCGCCCCCTCCTCCTCATGAATATTCACGCATCTCCTCCCGGTGACGTTGCAGCAGTCCCGCGCTGAAAGCCGGAGAGCTGCTTTGGTCCTGGCAGTCAAGCCTGCGAATGACTGAGCAGTAGCCGTCATCCTCCTCCAGCAGACGCCGCGGCGCGCGCGCGGCTGCTCCAGCTTCTCCTCGCTTCCCTTTCCCTCCGCTGCCACAGCCCAGCGACGCGAGCGGTCTGAGGGAGCGCGCGGCGCAGCCCGGAGCCTCCTCCGCCTTGACGAAGGGAGACGGCTGTGATAAAAGCCGAGGAAGAGGAGGAGGAGGAGAAGAAAGCGCGTCCTCCTCGACCGGGTCGCCGAGAGGATGAGGCAGTGCTGGGAGTGGGCGCTGCTCCTGTGCGGGGTCGCCGGTCTCCTCGCCGCCAAAGGTAAGTGAAGTTTCCCTGCCTTCCTCCTCGCCTCGCCGCCTCCTTCCCAGCAAAGCCAGGCTGCGCGCAGGTGTGAGGGGCGCCGCCTCGTCGCCCGCGCTTCCTTCCCGGGGCGATTCCGAGGGCGCCGGCGGCAGCGTCTGTTGTGTCTGGCGGGCTTGTTGCGCTTGACGAGGCTGTGGCGGCGCGCCGGAGGAGTTTCCTTCGCTTGGGCTGCCGTTGGTGAGGGAAGCTTCGTTGGCTGCACCTGGAAAGGGCAGGTGGAGACGGGAAGCTTGCTGGCCGCGGAGAGAGAAGAGGGGGTGGGGTGGGAAACGGCGAGGAAGAGGGACTCCCTCACAGTTACGCATCCCTGAGGGAGAGAAGAGCCGGGGAAAGTTTGAGGCGTCGTGAAGCGAAGGGCGAGGGGAAGCTGCTGGAGTTGGGGGGCAGTTGGGCAGGCGTGCTGGCGCTGCCGCGATTGGGCCAGGAGCGAAGTCTCGGGGAAGGTGAATTGCCTCGAACGCATCGCTCTTCGCAGACGGGCGCTCTGACCCTGGCGGGGCTTAAACGGATTGCTTGGCTGAGCGGAAGGCAGCCAGTGGCTGCAAATGAGGAGGCGACACTGGGGCGGAATGTTTATTCGCCTGATGGAGCTCCAGTCTAGAAAGGAGTCTGTTTTGCGCGGACCTCTGGCCAAAGGGCTTATTTGAAGGGGGTATTCGAATCGGTAGGGAAGATCGGTTGTGTATACAGTAGTACACACTGAAACTTGGTATTTCTGTTCTTGCATCAGCAAAGTTGAAGACACCAAAACATTGACGTAGCCTGCCTAACACAGAAAATACTCGTTTTTCATTTTAGCTGGGGCAGCCCACTTGACCCTGGAGTTTCCATTCATTCCACTTTGCAATACTCCTCCTTGGTTCAGTATGAAACACATTTAAGACTTTTCACCCTTGCTATGGTGTTGCTTCAATGAAAAGCAATGTTGTCAGAGAGAAAGGAAAACTTGGCAGGGAAAATAATAATAGTCTCTGTAGCATAAAACTGCTTAGATAACCCCAGGTGGCTTTTGGTATTCCCTCTATGATGAAACATGTTATTCATAGATTTATTTTGATAGTATGCATTAGTAATTTCTGTTTTTAACCCAACTAGTTTTGCTGGTGACATCTGTGGTTCACCTTGGCTCTCAAAAAGTAAATGTTTTCCCTTTCTCTGTCTTGCATTTCTGCTGTGAATCTTTCTCTAGGATGCCAACTGTTCAGTGTTAAACAGAAGTGGTGAGAACTTTACTAAGCACTGCTTTGAAAATGTCACTGTTTCTTAAAGACAGTAAATGCCATAGTTGTGATCTGAAAGTTTGTTCATTGCTGTTTGTGTTATGCTTAGGACAAAACATTAACATTAATTCACAGGAACTTGGAGGATTATACTCTGAGAACCAGCAGAAATATAGATTATTTGAGCACAAGGCACTGAGGTCATCAGCCCAGTTACTATAATCTTTGTCTTTTGCATGCAGTTTGATTGCAATATAGATTACAAGCAATGGACAGAAATAGAGCAGCTGGCAGTTGTCCCTCTATTTATCTCCTTTATAATAACCCCCATATGATTTCCTTCTGGCAAATGTGAGAGTTTTGTCTGTAGGTGTTTGAGGAGTGCTATTCTATAAAAACTGGTACATATGAATTCTGTCAAAGTTACGAATTCTACTTTACCACTGGGGGGCTGCAAAGTGCATTGTTAGACTTCTACAATTTTACATGATGTTTAGTGCTTGATATAAGAAGACTTTTTAATGACCATTATAGAGACATAAAAAGATGTCAACAAGATATTATACTTTCATTCTTGATGACGTATTTAAATATGGAGAATCGCACCAGTTACTTCCCCATTGTGATTTTGTTTTCATTTGTGTAAATATGTGTGAGAATTTCAAGTTTTGGTTTCTTTATAAAGAGCAGCTGTAGAACATCTAGATGAAAGGTACTATGATTGCAAAGAATGCTTGATATGTTTAATTGATTTCCCCCCTCCCAATATGATATGTTTGGGCTTTGCTTGGTAGCTTGAAGGAGGATGTTGCCTACTTTGAGGTCTTTGTACAGCTGATTTACTGTTTGGTTTACCTAGCAAGAGAGAGCTGCAAGTCAGTCCACCTCTTGTTATTTCCTGCTGAAAAACACAGAGGCTTCAGTGTCAAAGAAGACATAAGTAACTGAGCAACTCACGTGCTCACTACCTGTACTGGCTACTGAAGAGAACTATCAGACTCTTTGGTTTGTTCTGTGTATGAACAAACACATCTCTATCTGCTGTGGTTCTGGGATGGTACCAGTTGCTACAAAGGTGCTCTGCCCCACTGCCATTCTGAGAATATCCTCTTAGCACATAGCCTGCTAAAGTTTTGTGCTTTGTATGATTCTGTCAGGATGATGCAGAAAGCAAACAGTAGCATGAACTGGCTATTGTTCCCAATTGTAGTTTGACTTACCCTCTTCATCTGTAAAGTGTAAGGACTCTGCATGTATGAAAATACGTACATACTCTATACCTGAATCCTTTTGCTTGGAGACATCACAAGCATGTCTGCTTGCTCATTCTGTGGCCTTGGAAAGAGCAATAATACCTTTCCAAAAAACAACTCTGTGTCTACAAGTAAATTTTGGTATTCTGAATTTTATGACATGGATTATATTAATTTTAGTTCTTGTGAATCATGCTTTGAATCTTTGTTGTCTGGTGCCCTAGAACCTTTTGGGTGAAGGGCAGATCACAAATATCTAAAACTGTCCATAACAGCTGCAACCAAAAGGGAGCCAGTATAACTTTGAGATATATTCACATTTCGGTGTGTATAATCAGATACATTTATTACAAATATTTTATTTGTCACCACCAATGTACTTGGCACTTCTCTGAGTAATACGGACAAAAATACACCTCTCTCCTTCATCTATATATCAATAAACTAGAATATGTCTACAGGCATCTTGCTTCTTCCTTATGCCTTGCAATAAATCTGTATGCAGGGCACTTCACTGACATTAGAGTAAATTGTTCACAGTAGAGAAATGTTTTGCTGAAGATCACCAGTTACTGTGATAGATGTTGCTAGTTGTCGCCATTAGATGAGGCTAATAAACTGGCGTTACCAAGACTTTTTGCCCTACTTTAATGTGATAAGTCATATTGTTTGTAGATATTTAGTTTAACGCAGGCCTACTTGATCGCAGGATACTTCAAGAAGCCCCTATACTCCTACGATATAGGTTAGTGGGTGTTTTGGATATAATATAATAATGGAAATAAAATAATAAATAAAATAAAATAATAATGGAAATAAGAGCAAAGCTTGAGGAGCTTAAAGCTTATTGCCTGGTTCATGAATGAATGTCTGTTTAATCTAGGGAATGTCTCCTGGTTTACCATGTCATAGGAACCAGACCACTGATTGTCTGTATTAGGATATAGTCTAGTATTGAGAACATAGAAGAAGAAGAAGAGTTTGAATTTGATATCCCGCTTTATCACTACCCGAAGGAGTCTCAAAGCGGCTAACATTCTCCTTTCCCTTCCTCCCCCACAACAAACACTCTGCGAGGTGAGTGGGGCTGAGAGACTTCAGAGAAGCATGACTAGCCCAAGGTCACCCAGCAGTTGCATGCGGAGGAGAGGAGACGCGAACCCAGTTCCCCCGATTACGGGTCTATCGCTCTTAACCACTACACCACACTGGCTCTCAACATAGGAAGCTGTCTCATATCTAGTCAGCCCACCTGATTCATTTAGCTCAGTAATGTCTACAAACTGGCTGGCAGCCACTCTACAGAGTCACAGGTTCAAGGACCATCCCCAGTTCTAGCTGGAGATGCCAATGGTTGATCCTGGGAACTTAGGCATTCAAAGCAGATCCACCACCACTGAGCCGTGGCTCTTCAGTATTACTGGAAATACTTAAAGTTGCTACAGTGTTTGGATTTCTTGAAAGTTAAGTTGCTGTACATCATGAGCTTGCAGTCATTGGCTATTTTTATATAAGACATTCTTACAGCAGCTCTTTTTGTATGGTAGATGTGTGACCTTGCACTATGAATCTTTTCCCTTGCTTTGTAAGCTATGCAAAAAGAAAACTCCTGGCGGGAGTTACTCAGCACTAGAGAACATCTGATATGAAGTGTCAGTCCCTAAGGCAGCTTACAATATTTTGTATCAGATACTGAAGAAAATACTTAGATTTGCTAAATCCTCATTTCAGTCTCTTTAAATTGCAACTTTGCCCTTGCCCTCTTTCTCAAAGTGCGTAATTCAAGGTCTCTTGAACAGTAACCTCAATTTTGCCTTACTTGCTTCAAAGAGATCCCCTCTTACTTTTAAGAGGATTATATTAAGAAAATATATAATTTTAGCTAGCCCAGTGCAGGGGTGATAGGAAATAGCTACCCTTAATAGCAAATTGTCCTTAATGCTATTTAATAAGATATCTGTGAGAAAAATGGACAAAAAATTAGTAGCAAACTGATTGGAACTGCAACTTGTTTCTTCATCTGGTAAAATAATTAGCTAAACTGTGAAATATTAATACAGCCTAAGGTTATACAATTTTAAAGTAGTACCTTTTAAAATAATGAGGTTTGATGTAGATGAAAATCAACTATATGTATTTCTCCCCACCAACACCACACAGATTATGATGTGTCTGTTTCTAATGACATTTTAAAATATATACCTAATCTTTCATGCAAAATGTTCCTGAAGCGACTTGGTCAGGCTGACATAGAATGCACACTGATGTCCTAAATACTGATCCCTTCTTGTGCTCATTAAAGTATTTCTTTCTGAGCTTTTTTTTTTAATCTCAAAAGTAAATCTGACTTTCCCCAATGTTTAGAGAGCAATTTGGATCTATTGCCCAAGAGTAGATTTAGATAATATGTTGTAGGTGCGGGTTCTAAACTGGAGTAACAGGCACTCCAGATCAGTGGAAAAACCTCTTCAGTTGAACTATGGAAGATGGGAATGCTAACAGATCATCACACTGGGACTGAATCTATTTCACCTGAACTGCAATAGTGGTAGCTCTTTGTGCCTAACAGAACTTGCAGTGAAATTTTCATTTAGTGCACCATGAACACCTGTCCTATGGTAGCTTAGGTGTGATCCAACTTGTGCTTGTGGTGGAGCAGTGATGTAGCTCCAGCACAGTTCAGTTCAAACAAGCCATGTCAACTTGTGAATTGGTTCTTACTGGAATGATGGCTATGTGGAAATATGGGTATTATTAGAAATGTGAAAAGCAGGAATAACACAACAAATCATGGAGGATTCTATAAGTATAAAAGGGATGGCTGAATCTGTAAGCACTAATAAATGTATATAGAATGTAGGATGAGAAATACCACTCTTGGGGAGAGATAATAGAGACTTTCTGATATTTAAAGAGTCTAGCAAGAGCAGCCTTTCCTGACTTGGTTCTCTCCTGATGTTGAAGTGCAACTGTTCAGACTAGCCAGAACGGTCAATAATCAAGAAAGACTATGAGTTCGGTCTGGAAGGCTGTGCTTGGGGAAGGCTGTGCTACAGGAATTAAACTAAATAATATTTGTGAACTGTTTTGTTCCTCTTGCTTTGTCTCCCTCTTTAAATAACAATAATGCTTATATCTTGCTTCTCCTCATGAGTAGCTATGATATTGTGTCATGGATGTTTAAAAAAATAATCCAAATAGAAATACTACAAAATTCGTTTTTGTTTTTAAGAATTTGCTGTAGGGTGCCACAGTATGCTGTTGAACCTACAGCAGAGACTGCACATTGCAATGCTTTCAGATAGTGGATGAAATATAAATCACTCCATCTCAGTTTTGTTATTATCACCTGTTACCTTGATACTTTTTAATTTTGGAGAAGCATTTGTATTAATATAAAACCAGAGCCATGAGCCAGCAGCATTCTGAGTTGATGGTCTTTCTTCTTCCTCCTGGCAAGCCATACACTATGACTTGTGTGATCTTGTTTTCAGATACCACCTGTTGCAGTACTAGTATAATGTGAGTGTTCAGTCTGCATTGGTTGGAAACTGTGATCACATAGTGTTGGATGCGACTTTCCTCTTGGCCAGTGGCAGCATTTCCTGAGAGGAGTTCAGCATCACCTCTCACAATGTCCTAGAGGTTTGTTGGGTGCTATATTGAGAAATGGAATTGACAAAATATCATTTCTGTCCTTCCAGCCAATGTGCTGTATGTGGGGCTTTCCTTGAAGACGACAGCTCAGAATGTTGAAAGAAGTACAGAAGGCAACTAGACTACTGACTGGTTTGGCTGGAAGAATTTGTATTACACTACTTCTGAGAGAATGGCATTTTCTACCTACCCTAGTCCCAATTCAAGGTCTTGTCTTTGACATGCAAAACCCTAAACAACTGGGATTGCAAATACTTGAAAGTGCCTTGTCCTCTTGACTGATGTAAGAGTTAAGCTTGGCAGAGGAGGTTATTGCCTTGTTGGCAATTCCATCACCCTCAGAAATCTGTGGGGTGGTGGCATGTCAGAGGGCATTGTCTGCAGTAGCCCCCAGACTTTGTAACTTTTACTTTGTAGATGTTTGCCTAGTGCCAACTCTGCATGTATTTAGAAGGCATGCAAGTGCACCTTTCCCCTAAAGCTTGTGGGGATATTTGATCATTCTGCTTTTAGTGATATTATATTGGTTGTGCTGTTGTTTACAATTTGATTATTTATGTACTGTGTCGTAATGTGCTGCACCCTAACACTTAAGAGAGAAGTCTGGTTAATGCAATAAAATAAATAAATAAATAAAATGGAAGGAACCTTTGTATAGATTGATCACATTATCTTCTGCATTCTTTCACAGTAACAACTGCAATTCAAAAAGCAGTATGCATGTGTACGAGCACGCACAGGATTCAGTTAGATCTGCCATGGAGCTGTAGTTCTTGTTCATCCATACTGCTCACTACATAGGAGAAACCTGATTATTTGGAAAGATTGCAGGCTCCTTCACACAACTTTTTGGTTTTTGAGATAAGCTCTGGATTATTCTCCAAACATGCATTTAAACAGCCGTGTTTTGGAAATTGCAGTCTCCTTTGCCTATTAAATTGTCATTAAAATAATAATAATAAATAGCCACACTACTTTCTTTCCAGTTCTCATGTTGAGGTTTTTCCAATCACAGCTTAAGTGCAGGTTGCCTACCTTTGCCTCAATGAATCCATTAGGTCTAACAAAATTTTAAGTGAAAGTACAGCAGTTTAATTATGATTTTAATTATGTTTATGTTGTAGTATGTCTATAGTAGCATGATGAACATGCAATGTGGGCGTATGCAGTGCCCTCAGAAATCTCAAACAGACATTGTTTTAGCAATAGATATTTCAGGAATTGTAGCCAAGATAAAGACTATAAAGTATGTCGGTAGCAGGCTGCACTGAAGACCTAAACCTGACTGCTAATAACAACCTGACAGTTTTATGCACATTGGTCATGTACTGATAAATGCACATTTGACAAATGATTTTAGGTGTATAAATAATGAAAAATAATACGTGCAGTTGCTCTTAGCAGGCACACGAATGATGCTTGTTCTAATTATAAATGTACTGGAAACAAGCTCTGGAAACTTGTTGGAAGAGATACCACTGTATGTTGTGTCAGCAGGACTGTACAATGTACTCTAGTTAAATGAAATGGTGACTTCAAAATATAGATAGGTAGAACAAGTTAAGATGGCTTGCAGAAAAGGTTGATTTACTGTCCCCAGCTAAGCTTTTCAAAAATACTGCCAAAGATAAATATAGGGATGAGGAGATTTCACCCCTCCCATATCCAAGAATCTCCTGATGAGTCTGCTGATTCTCCAGAGAGAGGGGGCGGTGTTCTGCTTTCTACTTATTCTGCTCCAGCACCAAATCAAAGAGTCAGTCAGTCAGTCAGTGTGTTGGAGAGAGAGAGAGACTGAGTGTTAGAGATCGTGTGTATAGATAAGCTTGCTGCTAAGAGCAGCTGCAGACACTCAGTGCAGTGCAGCATTCATTTATGCTTAGAACCCATTTAGCTCTGTATATAGTTGTATTATAGTTGTAGACAGAATAAAGAAGATATTCTACAGAGCTGCTCTCCAAGTCGTTTATACTACGTCTGCTAGACTCTGCTATACTCTGCTGTGCGACGACTGTCTTCTTGTGGAAGTGAATCCGGTGCTCACAACTCTAAGCTGTGAGTCCACAGCACTTTGACCTGTTCCTGTCCAGAAGGTGGTCTCTGGAAGTGCTACCCAGCTCGCCTAGCCCAGTTGGGCTGAAGTGCATGAGTCCAGTTTGTGGTACTGGCTCAAGGGCGATGCTGACAAGGGTAGAAGGCACTGATATTTATGAGGCAGCTGAATAGCAATCTTATTTAGAGTAAGGCTTTTTAAAAAAGACAAAGTTAACATATCCTAGCAACTGAAATTGAATAGTAACTTATCTACTATAGTTATTCATTCAAGAAATAAATAAATTGTAAAGGTCTTTGTTAACTTCACCCATTTCTTTCACAGCTAGCTAAAATGTAAGAGATTCTCTACACTGCTTTGACATACTCTGGGCTGTTTATAGCTGTCTGTATTGTCTAAATGGTCCATGGAAACTAGTGAAGGGAAGGCCGAATATGAAAGTTTTAGTAGAGAAAGGACTATGCGGGTCTATGCTTGAACCGTTCCTTTTTAAATTAAAAATTTAACATAATAAACACCAAAAGACAACAATGTAACTGAAATTTACATTACGGATAGGAATTATTCTGATGAACTAAATTCCTATCCGCAATGTATAATGAAACATTTGAATGACCTGGGCCCTGAATGTTTTAAGGAACATCTTGCTCTGTGTTTTTATGTGTAATGTATATAAGCATTTAGATCCCACCTTTGTAGTGGTGATACAGCACTAGAAAGTGGCTAACAACAATTAAAACCAGACATAAAAAATAACAACATTCCATGAAATGCTGATACCCTCATGTCACAAAATTATAAAATAAAAAGAAATGCAAAGGAATATGCAAACTATTTTAATTGAGGAAAAATGGACCATACAAAATGTGTATTTATGCTAGCATGTCACCAAACAATCATGCATGCTCGATCAAAAGCTTATATTAGCTTTAAAAATTGAAATAAACCAGTACCCTAGATATACCTTGAATATGACCTTGCTTACAATAGATGAATGAATGCCTGTTCATCTTGTTTTATCATTTGAAAAGGATGAATTGTGACCAGATGGTTAATATAATTTTAACAACACGGACTGCAGACCAGGAAAGGCTAAACCTATTTAGATGAATTCAAATCAGCAGGATTTGATGAAATTCACTCCAGGGTGCTAAATCTCCAAACAATTAGATATTTTATTTGGGAAGTCATGGATAACAGATGAGATCCTAGATGGTTGTAGAGGAAAACATGGTGCCCCTTTGCTCAGAAACGAAGCATCCCTGATTCTTTAACATGTTGGCAAAACACGTATCATTTTCTAATGTTTTTACTGTTTAACTTTTGAATGGTGTATACTGCCTTGTTGCATTTTTATGGAAGTGCAGTTATAAATATTTAAATAAGTAAATAAATGTGTGAGCGCTCGGAATGTCTAAACAGTAAACCAGCAAGGGCTGCTTCTTTTGAAAAGTTGGTTAAACAGAATTTACCCACCAGCCACAAATAACAAAGCAATACACAGCCAGCCAGTCATTTTCAAGAAGTCAGTAGGCTCCTATTTGTAATGAACAGTTTAGGAGACCCAGTTTGGAGATGGTCATTTTAGGAATAAAGGGTAGAATCAAATCCATCCTCCTGTTCTGTGAAGTGCTGCTGCTCTAGGCTAAGAAGTCATATCTAGTAAGGGTAGAGAGAGCTCAACACAAGCATCTTTTTGAAGTTCCCAGTAGCTGTAGTTAGTTTATTTATATAACACATTTTCCACAAATACATTATGCTCAGAGCAGTTCACAGAAGGCAATTTAAGTTCACCAGAGTGAGTTCTAAGAGCACGTAGTGAGTAAATCCCCTGTTTAATGCAACAAGGAAGCAGTTTCAGATCCTGGCATTGTTGTTACTATGTATTCAATTTCTATCCTGCCCTTCCTCCCGAAACTCTTTAAACATTTTAAAAACACACCAAATATTTTCACAAATACTTTCAATGTTGCTTTAAACAATATATTTCAACCACCAAACGCCTGGGTGAACAGCAATTTTTCTAATTTTTTCTAATGGGGGAGAATTTGCCTCTCACCAGAGAGGACATTCTGTAAGTGAGCATCACAATACCTGGTCATGGGTCAGTGCCAGCTGGGCACAACCACCAACATGACCTTACCTGCCAGTAGTAAAACCTGAAGTGGTTGATGTTGGGGTGGGGGCAGTCACTACTTTAGGTACTTGGACCCAAAGTCATTTACAGCTTTGCATGTTGGTACTAATGCATTTAGTTCACTGGCAGCAAGTTGCAGCACTTCCAAGACTAGCGATTCATTGGGCTGCCTACTCTATAGCCTGACAGCTGCTTCCTGACCATCTTCCACAGTAGGTTAGTAGACCAGACTATCCTGGTCCAGAAGTGGTTTTGGCTGGCCAAGCAGCCTAAGCCAGGCATAAGTGCTCAGAGGCCACTTGGGACTCCAGTAGAATAATGAGGACTCCCAGCTATGAACTTG
This sequence comes from Podarcis filfolensis, assembly GCF_964270895.1. Classification (NCBI taxonomy): domain Eukaryota; kingdom Metazoa; phylum Chordata; class Lepidosauria; order Squamata; family Lacertidae; genus Podarcis; species Podarcis filfolensis. Next base: position 32,766,381 of record NC_139608.1, on the reverse strand, counting down.
TTCTTTCATCTAGTCCACTGCTGCCTCCAATCACTTATCCAACACCTTCATAGCTGCTTCTGATTCAATTGGAATTTAGTTAATCATGTTTTTTTTTCCTTTCCCAGTAACACCTTGTCGGCACTGGAGATATCCCAAAATGCAGAACTCTTTAGTCCCATTGACATAAATGGGCCTTAAGTTTATAATAACTATTTTTTCCATTTATTTTGTTGGGAACAACTAAAGCATAACTAGCTTTGTCTGAATCCAAACCAATCAACTGAATTTTTTTTAGTTGTTTCTTTTTTGCATATAACGTATACAGTATTGAAACTAGCATATGCTGCAGTTTCTGGAATCCTGTGAAAACATGTATGAAAACACAAAGGTAAGGAGTGAGTATAGGAACAGTGGGGAAGGAACCAGACAACTAGTTAAACTGAGAATCTATGCAATGATTGTGCCATGGGACAGTGGGAGCACAGTAGGTATGAGCCTTGCCATATCAGAGACTATTTGATTGGAGCTGTTCCATGTTGTAAACGTCCTACTGAGTCTTGGCCAGATCACTTCAATACCTATTTGCAGACAATTCATGTTGTGCAATCAAATAATTCAGATAGTTTGTACACATCACTATAGATTCTACTATATCCTCAAATATGTGGACTTTTTACAGTTACCTTTTCAATAATTCACCTCTATAAATCCCAAGATTCTTTTAAAACTCCTGGCACAACATCTGATGTACATTTCAGGTTTATTGAAAGCAGTATACTTACGCATGCTAACTCTATATTTGGATTTCGACCCCAAAGTTGAAAGCCTTTGAGAGAAAAAGTAGGGGCTAGTAAACATGATATATTTGTGCATGCTACAGCTTGGTGGATCCTAGTCTTTTACTTGATCTGCTGTTCAGAGCAGATGAGTTATCAAGGAAAAGCAACAGGTTTGCAGTCATCTGTTCTCTCCCATCAGGATGTCAAGGGCAATAAAGCTCATCCATCAAGGCAACCAAGGGTGATTCAGTCCTGAATCCAGATTGGAATGTGCCCAGATCTCTTCCAAGTGTGATTATAGCTGAACAGCATCTTCCCTAAAAAGGAAATATTTATGTCCAGAGTTATGTTTTGATTTTTTTTTTTGAGAAGTGGCCTTCTAAGTACTAGCCCTTCTAAGTGTAGCTGGTGCCACTCCTTCCCAAAGAGTTAGTCACACAGTCTGGTTAAACAAGCTCACTCAAATCAGACATGATGGATAAGGTTCAATGGAGGATGTAGTTTACTGAATGGCCACAAGTGCCCTGCCTGCATCACTAGGCCTTAGAAACTGAAACTGATCTTATAATACTATACCAGATAATATACACCTCATTCAGACCTGCCACAGAAAAGGCACCTGAGTTTCTATTGAGATGAGCAGCTTAAAGTGTCTTTCAGAATTGTCACAGCAGCCTTCTAAGGACACAGCATCCTGTTAACCAGGCTAGATATTAAAAAGCCTTATACCACCCAAAATAGCTTTTCTGGATGTATACTTTAAGATGAAAGTAGCTCTATTTTATTTACAGTGGTACCTCGGGTTACATATGCTTCAGGTTACATATGCTTCAGGTTACAGACTCCGCTAACCCTGAAATAGTGCTTCAGGCTAAGAACTTTGCTTCAGAATGAGAACAGAAATCGTACTCCAGCGGCGCGGCAGCAGCAGGAGGCCCCATTAGCTAAAGTGGTGCTTCAGGTTAAGAACGGACCTCCGGAATGAATTTAAGTACTTAACCCAAGATAAAGGTAAAGGGACCCCTGACCATAGGTCCAGTCGTGACCGACTCTGGGGTTGCGGCACTCATCTCGCTTTATTGGCCGAGGGAGCCGGCGTACAGCTTCCGGGTCATGTGGCTAGCATGACTAAGCCACTTCTGGCGAACCAGAGCAGCGCACGGAAACGCCGTTTACCTTCTCGCCAGAGCGGTACCTATTTATCTACTTGCACTTTCACATGCTTTCAAACTCCTAGGTTGGCAGCAGCAGGGACCGAGCAACGGGAGCTCACCCCGTTGCGGGGATTCGAACTGCCGACCTTCTGATCAGAGTCCTAGGCTCTGTGATTTAACCTACAGCGCCACCCGCGTCCCTTCGTAACCTGAGGTACCACTGTACAATAAAACCTTAAGATAAGCATTCTATATACAAACCACCACACCAGAAGAAAAGATATATAGAAAGAGAAACTCTGGCTCCTTCTGGCCTGTTCTTATAGTCAGCATGACCTTGACAGGAAGAGATAACAGAACCAGTTTGAACCGGCTGTTCAGCTTCTCTGAAGGAATAACCAAAACTTCAGGAACCTTCTGCTTGTTTCTAGGCAGAATAGAATCTTGCTTGTCAGCTGGAAACTTCCAGCTTGTATCACACAGAGAAGCTTCCAGAACCTTCTTGAATTGATTAGAATAGAAAAAAACTCTACAAATTAGATCAATACTTTCTGTAGCAAAACAAATGCATTCCTAACATTGCAGAACATTTTTTTGTCTGCACATTTGTTTATGTACTCAAAAAGAATTCTAAGTATTTGGCAGTGTCTTCCTTTTTCAGAAGCCATGTTGACTTTCCTCAGCTTAGGTTTTGTTTGCTCTTGTTCTCTTTCCATGTTTGTGCCCAGCAATTCTTTCACTTCATTAAAACAGACTATATTTTCCTAGCAATATTTCTGGACAAGCAGATTATTTCTGCTGAGATGGACTTCGTGCTCCCTGCTGCAAAGCAAAAACATACACAGCAGGTCATGCTCAGCAGCTAATCTTATTCCTTTAACTCTTATGTATGGTCTGCATAATGTTTAAGTTCTATAGCTCATATGAAAGATTCATTGGGTACAATTCAGTTTCTAAAGTGCTTTGGGGAAGCAAAAAATATGAAAAATAATTGAAAATGAGTTAAGATACTGATTTCTTAAAACTGGTGTCCTCCCTACAGTTAATTAAGTTGTCTTTGTTTTTAAGATTTAACATAAGATAGTTATACACAATCCTTTTCTTCTAGAAAAATAGGTGTTGGTACTCACCATGAAGTTGTTACACTATGTGTCACACTTTTTAACAACAAAAAGAGGTGCTGGTACTGCGTATCATTGAGTACCTCCTGAAAAAAAGCACTGGTTATACACCTGGTAGACTTCCTTCCTTCCTTCCTTCCTTCCTTCCTTCCTTCTCTTTCACTATTCTTTCTTGTGATCTCATTTATAGAAAGCAGAATCCTGCCCAATCCTGTGAAGTAGAATCCCCGCAATAGCTATTTGTAAATTTCACTTACTTTTCAGCAGTGTGGTATAATTGGTTGGCCCAGTGTGGAGAGTGCTGGTGTTCTTGCACATAGATGTAAAGCGAAATCATAGTTTGCTTGGTTTAACTCTAGGTTATATTTGTATGTCTGAACCTGGCTAGGCTCACTAGCCAAAGTTTGTTTGATGTCAACGAACCAGAATCTGAAACCATGGTTTTGTTTGTGAATTGCAGTTTATGCTACATGTGCTTTGTCACTATGTTCAAGTTTGGTAGTCTCGTTTAATCCTCGTTCTCTGTGTCACCCTGCCCTTGTTTCCTGCTGGGCTACAAAGACATGAGAAAATATATCAAATGAAACTATTCATGTGACTGTTGTTGGTGTTTTCACAGACCTCTTCCTCACTTTGTCTGACAACATACTCCTTTCCTCACCTACCTCTTCACTAAAAAGTCATTCTCCAGTTTGGCTGCTTAGCAGTGCAGCAAGCCATGGAAATAATGTTTTTCGGAAGTATCATGGTATTTTTTTTAACCAATTACCTAACAATGGATAAATGTTAAAATCACACTTCTGCTCTTATTAAGCTATACCAACTGTTGAACAGATGCAGTTGTACTTAAAAGCCTCCACAAACATTGCCACCACATCCACCACCTCACCCACTCCCCACTAAGCTCTGTTTCTGCAGCAATCTATTGTCCTGCTTGCCCATGGAAAGTCCTGGAATGGATTAGTCTGTACTTGACCCATGGCTTTCTGAAATTCTGATGTGGATGAAGAAATGGGTCTGCTATAAATACTATGCCAAGTTATTGATAGTAGCTGTTTTTCCGTTTGTTTAGCACTAAAGTTTTAGTATGGAAAAATACCTGTGGAAAAAGTGGCTGCTGCAGGAAGAACTCTTATTCAGGAGGGCTAGAAGGAAATGATTAACAAAGAGGGCTAAGGAAAGGCAAAATATTTATGTGATCTGAAGAGGAAACAAAAAACCTCAAAGAGGACTAATGGAAGGAGGGAGAGATGCTTTAAGACTGAATTTACCTCAGCAGTGTTTTGAGAGCATCCAACGATCTGCTACTGCCCTTGTGTTTCTTCACACCTACATATGAACTTCTAACTTACACGTTTGTTCATGGAGCAGTTTACAGATGACTGCACACAGCACATGCAACTATTACATGGTTTATATTTAGAAAATTTAGCAGTGCCCATTAACTGAAAATATTATCTTTGTGCTTGGGGAATTAGCAGTAATCACAGTTCATTATAATTATAATGTTTGCACAAAATGGCTGACAAGGAGTAAAAGAACAATGCAACTTGAAATGCTGCTACAGAAATCAGAGGAAATTGTAAGTGACTACCTATCCCATGTTGCCTAGAAACCATGGAGATACAGAGAGATACAGGTGTTAAGTCCATCAGAACCAAAAGGAGATTAAGACTGCATACACACTATTATGTGCAGTTTAGACCAAGATTTAAAGCACTCTACCAAAGAATCCTGGGAACTAGAGTTTAAGAGTGCTAGAAATTGTAACTCTGTGAGGGCTAAACTGCAGTTCCTAGGATTCTTTGGGGGAGGGTGTTACATTCCTGAAATTTATGGTCTGTATGCAGCCTAAATAAACCAGGAGTGGGAAAGGTTCACCTAGAAATAGTTTTGTGCTCAGGGCTTCCAAGAGGTAGAGGTAAGTAAAACTAATGAAATACAAAAAGGTAGGGAGAAGTGGTCACCTGTCCTGATTGTAGGGTGAATGCAGAGAAGCACTTCTCACTGTAATGTGCTAGTATCCAGTCAAGGCTAGATTTAGATTCTTGGCAGGATCCCATTTCCTTCTCTCTTTTCTTCTCCCTATCCAAATTAGTGGTCCCGAAAGAGTGGCTGACAAACTGACCCCAGACTCAGACTATTTTCTTTGGGCTATTTTGGAACCCTCCTCATAGTATAGTGATACCTTGGTTTACAACCATAATCCGTTCTGAAGGTCTGGTTGTAAACCAAAACGGGTTGTAACCCAAGGCGCGCTTTCGCCAATGGGGCCTCAAAGAAAAGAAAGAAAGGGTTGTAATCCAAAAAAAGGGACACACACCTCTGGGTTTGACGTAGTTGTAATCTAAAATGGTTGTAATCCAAAACGGTAGCAAACCAAGGTACCACTGTATTCAAAAATTCCATTGGACATTGGCTTGTGCCTTCCTATGACATGTCCTGGCTATTCCAAAGACTATAGCAAAAAGAGATCAGAGGCAAGGGAATGCGGCTCAGAGGTAATGCTAATGCTAAAGAAAAAGTAAAGTCTGATGGGCTTCTCAGCAGGGGGTCACCATCGAATGCTTGCTCTGATGTGGTGTGTCTGTCTGCCCCATTACCGACTTACAATATAAGCCATCCCTGTTTACCCAGGCATTTAATGGCTGAAAGATACTGGTAATGGGAATCTTGAAATTAGTAATTGTGAGCTTTATGATTGATTTAGGTGTCTTTAGATGGTTTTCAGTTGTTTTAAGCATTTATATATATATATATATATATATATATATATAAAATAATATTTTATTAAATTTTACAAGAAAAAAGAGAAAGCCATACAAAAAAGAACAATACATATTAAAACACCAACAAATACCAACAATTAAAAAGAAAAAGGATATTAAAAAATTTAACAAAAAAGAAAGAAGGAATAAAAAAAGAAAAAAAGACCTCTTTTCAAATTCTTATCATTCATTACCTTATTTTCCTGACTTCCACCCACCTCCCTTTCTTGTATTCCACTTTAAAATTGATCAGCAAATTCATTCTTATTAGTTGACATTGAAATGAAATGAAGGGGTTCTAGTAAATAAGGATTGGGAAAGTATAATACGTGAGGGAAATTGTTTAAGGATAAAACTATTTTTATTTTATTTTAAATTGTATTGTAATATTTTGATGTGCCTTTTGGATGAAGGGCAGGATAGAAAGAAATTATTTATTCATTCAATTAATGATAATGATGACATGTGTTGGATTTTTTCATTATGGTAATGATTTTCAGACAACTGTATATAGAAGCAGAGTGTATCTCTGTGGCACTGAATGTTTCTATCATGTCTGATATGCCATATTTATTTACAGTTGCTCAACTTTTCATAAAGCTAGACCTGAAGAATTGGGTTTAGACTTGCTTGCAGTATTGGCTTGTCTGACTGGATCATTAAGGCTGCTGCTTAATTACAGTATCAGTTGCATGAATCTGGATGTGAAGCTTAGTGTAGTCTTTCAGGATGATGGATGGGAATTGATCCAGTCTTGACAACTTGGTGAGATAATGAGACTTTAGTGACATTCAATATTAACTGATTGCTTAATCAACAAAGCTTTGTACATGAGTGACTTTTTTTTAAGGCAGGTGCTGAGAAATCATGTTAATCATAGCAGGAATGCTTACATCAAATGCAGGCAGAAATATATTGAGGGGTTTTTTTTGGGGGGGGGACAGTTTTAATTGATTCTTGGCTTTCAAAGATTTTGCTCAAATGCCATGCAAAGTTTCATCCCTGTTCTGCTCATCTGGCACCTTCTACTTTCTACAACTGTGACCCCATTGTTGGCATGAAAAGTGAATGGTGAATTTTGCATGTGCAGTGAAGCTTCTGATATTTCAATTAATACACCCCTTCCTCTAAATAGCAGTTCACTGTGCTGCTTTACAGATTTGTGAAATTTTGGGGAATTCTAAATGGCACTTAGAATTATAAAACTATAAGTCGGAACGGACACCAAGAGTAATTTAGTCTAACCCCCTGCAATGCCGGAATATCAACTAGATCATACATCACAGGTGGTTTGCATCCAACCTCTGCTCAAAAACCTCAGAGGAAAGAGAGTCCACCACATCTCATAGGAGTCTGTTCAGCTGTCACAATTATTTAGTTGAAATCTCCTTTTTTGTAGCTTGAATTCCTTGGTTCTGGTCCTAGCTTCCGGAGCAGTAGAAAACAGGCTTGCTCCATCCTCCATATGACAGCCCTTTAGTTATTTGAAAATGGCTATCATATCTCCTTGCAATCTTCTCTTTACTAGGCTAAACATACCCAACTTGCATCTTGCAACCTTAAGTAAACTTGAAACAGCCAGGAAGCTTTTTAACCAATGCATCAGCAGCTGTAATTTGTAAGAGCTAGGCATTTCTTATGGACGTAATTGATGTAGTAGAAGGGAAGTGCAGTATAATTCTGATTTTAAATTAGATTCTGTATCAGACTCTAGTAAATTAATGTAATCTGTTATGATTTATGCTGCATTATTGTTTCAAACAGGTATCCACTGGATTCCTTCAGTTTATTCAATACAGCCCAAGGATGAAGCCACTGTTTCTCTGATGCTAAAGCAATATCATGGATAAACAGATACTTTCCTCCACCCCAGAGTTTTTAGGTCAGTGGAGTGAAGCAGCCAAGCCAAGGTTTAGCATGTCATATGAACTTAGGATCATGGTTAAGGTTTCTCCTCTTCAAAGAAAATTTGTAGCCAAAGATTGCCCTATGGTTAAAGGTCATGCTTAAGGAGGAGAGACCAGGTTCATAAGATATGCTAATCCAAACCTTAGGTTAACTGCTGTCCTGCTCTAAAAAGCTGAGGACCAAAGTAGGTACCAGCTCTCCACTGGAAGCCATCATTTTCATGTGGTTATGGTAATCCATATTATGGTTTGCCCAGGCAGGCAGATTATGTGACCCATGAGAGCAACAAATTACCCCTTTCGGTAATTTAATTTATCAAGGTTAAGTGCAAGCTTGTGTTGTGTGTGTTCTGTACATATAGGGAGTGGGTGGCGCTGTGGTCTAAACCACTGAGCCTCTTGGGCTTGCTGATAAGAAGGTCAATGTTTCAAATCTTCACGATGCAGTGAGCTCCCGTTGCTTTGTCCCAGCTTTCTGCCAACCTAGCAGTTCAAAAGAACACCAGTGCAAGTAGATAACTAGGTATCACTGCAGCAGGAAGGTAAACGGTGTTTCTGTGCACTCAGGCTTCCATCATGGTGTTCTGGTGTCTTCTAGGTTGGCAGAAGCTGGGACAGAGCAACAGGAGCTCACCCCATTGTGCGGATTCGAACCGCTGACCTTCCGATCGGCAAGAGTGCAACTTTGCTCATGGTAACTCCACTTGGAGAGAGGCAATTTTTGCCAACCCTTCCTTCCCCTGGTGTCTCTTCAAAAGCTATTGTTTAGGAATAGAAAATCCTCTGGAACAGTAGGGGATATGGCATTGGGGGCTGCACTGAAACACCTCTGCATTTCCCCAGCAAAACCCTCTGCTGGATCTGAGTCTTTCTCTGAATACAAGGTTCTTAAAAGATAGGAAATACTCCATACAACTAATATCATAATGTTTATTGTGGTATTTAATATCTAAGATGATACCTTAAAATTTAAATAATAGCTTTGATGTTTCCTTGGGCACATTTTAGATCCTTTTCTAAATGACTTCTATATTTTCCCCTCCATCTCCCCCTCCCCTTTACTCCCAGTACTTATTATTTCTGAATAATGAAAGATTTAACAGAGGTGAAAAGATTAATGTCCCTGTAAGGAATTTTATTAGCAGTCATATGATGGCAAAATGTCCTCTTCATAATGTTATCCCTGTCTAAAGAGTTGAGTTAATGTTGAGTGTCCACTCATTAGGTTTTATTAAAAAAAGTTATAAAGTCATAGTAACTGGAATCTGAGATTTCTGTGAAGCTGCTGCGAAACAGAATAGCTGTTCTTGTCCTTCAAAAGTCATTTAACCCCATTATTCATACTATATTTTTTTGCTCCATTGATTTCACCAACATATGTGAATTTTTAACCAGCTGCAATAGGACTGTTTTAATTTTTTTTAAAAATTATCAAATGTAAATCAGGAAGAGAGATTTACAAAGCAGATCATCCGGCATTAATGGATGTTCAAATTACCTAGCCCAATGTCAACCATTATGTCAGCCATTTAGTCCCATTCTACACACACACACACACACACACACACACACACACACATTAAACTACAGAAAGCGGAATATAGCATGCCAATAGCAGGAGCAAACAATGTGTCCATTAACTGAGAGGCACCCCTAGTATTGATTACTAATACTGTATTGTTATGGGTACCAGAGTACATTTTATTTTCAGTAGCATCTCCCAAATACTATCTACAAGATGAATGATGAAAATAAGCCACACTGAACACAGTGGAGACTTACAAGAAGAAATTGCACTGTAAAGCAGAGTTTGAGGGTTGTGGGAACTGGGGAATAATACTATTACTTCTCTTGGATGAGGGGAAATAAGCAAGGATTTAGAATGCATTCTAGGTTTTTAATATAGAGCTATCATGAGGTTTGCTCTTGGATTAGGTGCCTAGAAATACATGAAGCAAACTTGTTGAATTCAATTAGGTCTTGCATGATGATTCCTTTTCAATAGTATATGAAGTATTTAGGTCTTCAAATTTCAGTACTATTTCGCTTTTATTCAAACAGTTCTGAAGACGGGGAATTCAGACACAAATACCTGTTTATTATGGTATTGAGATAGTGATGCTCAGTTGTATTCCGTATAGGGAAATGTCTGAATACACACACACACACACACACACACACACACACACATATAGTTTAGATCAAGCATCCTGGAAGTTTTACCACTTGGCATCCTTTTCAAAAACACTTTAACTGCATTTAATAGCTCATTTAAATGTTCAAGGATGGTATGGACTAAGTGCTATTACTTTGGGTTTTTCCTACAGCTTAATGGAACACCAGACATTAATGAAATGTCAATGACTCTTCCTGCCAGTTCAGTTTTCTGGTTCTATCTAATTAGAATTAAATGCTTTGGGAGGTTAGGCAGACTAAATAAAAGAACAAAGAGTCAATTCTCCGAAACTATGCTCTTGCATTTGCCAAATCAATTTTAATTAGCATCATAAAGATGTCCAGGTTGTTCTTTGAAGTACAGTTTTGATTTTTCTTCCTTTCAGTAGAGTAAGATGTTATGCTGCATTTTTCTTTTGTAATGAAGCATCTCTTGGTTGATTAGTTTCAAATACAAACCCTCCCTTCCACAAAACAACACCCTTTCTCTGTGGAAATCAGTTTCTGTTCAGTACATCTTTTTGATAAACAATTAGATTTTAATTTATTCTAAGGCCTTAGAATCATTTTTAATAAAAGAAGTCTCTGTGTATAGTTTTGTTGGTTTTGGAACAGTGGCTGTGAGTTTTCACCATCAAGTTATGCATTGTCCTTTTGTTATCAACTTTAGTGCTCGGCTTTATATTTTTTTGTATTCTGAATAATTTTTTACTTGACACACATTCATTTTTTTCTTTAAACCTCACGCTTTATCCTTAGCCACTTCCTTCCTTCCTTCCTTCCCTCCCCCCACCCACCCACAGCTGCTAGAAGGTATTAATTATTTAAGTCTTTCTTTATAGGAACAAACTCTCACCTTTTTTTCCTTTTTAGCTTTTCTACTCTTTTGAAAGGTAAGATTGTCCAGTTGAATAAATACCCTTAACATGAATACATCATAGCTTATGTGTTTCATCTCTCTTCGTTTACATCATCACACAGTCAATCACTCTGATTACCTTACCCTGGAATCTGCTTAATACAGAGAAATACTCACATGACACGAGAGATTTACCTTCCCTTCTGCAACATGACTGCATCATACTTCCACTCTTTAGGGGAGTGCTGCTGTTCAGAACTCTGGCTAGTCTGGAACAGAAGCCTTATAGTAGTGACCACAATTTATGTGTGTATGTGTGTGTTGCTGGGTGGATTTCAATTCCAAACTGATAGCAAACTTCGGAAGTGCAATCTACACATGGGAACATGCGCACAGTTGTGACCACAGCTACAAGACTTCTCTTCCAACTGATGCTTCAGTAGTGCCTGTTGGGGTGAGTTACATCTAAGTGAGTTACATCTGCTGCATTTTGTATTCCCATTACTCAAAATCTGTTTTGGTATTTGCTACGCTAGATACACAAACCTTTTCATTTCTGTTTCTAGTGTACCATTAGAAATGCAGCAGACTATTGGATATATTTCTCTGCGTTACTGAGCCAACTTCAAAATCTGTTTGGTGTTGGCAATTCTGACAAAGTCTGTCAGTTGCCTATATTGTCTCATGAAGTAACAGAGACAAGACATAATTAAAAGCAGAAGAATATAATGTATGCTTTGCCATTTTGTATTTCTTCAGCACTGCACATTTACTTGTCAGCTTTATTTTGTGAATTTCTGACTGACAAGATTAATAAGTGATAATCCTAAATGTTTGTCTCTTGCTGCTTGTAATAGCATACAAATCTGTGAACTCCAGTGTTTATCTAAAATAACCCAGTAGCTTTTCAATTTGATTGTGGTTTTGGAGAGAACATGTTCTTATTTTAAAGTGGTGTTTTTCTGTCATTCATTCCTGTTAATGCTTGAAGTCTGAAAGAGATAATTTGCTATTTGTCACAGACGTGTTCACTATAATTAGTTGAGTCCAATTGACAGCATCGTAACCATGGTAGACAGGCAAATGCATAACAGGAGGCTAACAATCAATTTGCAAGGTGTCCAATAGGGCTGGCCCAAAGTGACATGAAGCAATTCATTACTGTTTCACCCACCTTGAAATTTCCTAATTTTTTTACAACTGTTGAAATGGAGCTCTAAAAGAATGGCTGCTGAAATGCAAAAATGTATTTGCCACCCATTGGTTGGGCACTAGTTTGGTTTTTATGTGGATTACCCAGTGCCTATTTGCACCATTAAAATAGGAATACAAGTGGGATCTGCCACAGAAAGTGGGTGCTCCTGTTCAGGGTTCCAGCCAGTCATGCCCTCTTACACAAGATTCCATAATATTTCCTTTCTTATCAGAGATTTCCTCCCCACCCCTTGACAGCAGTCATTTGGTATTCCATCACCACTGGCTTTAGAGCAGGGGTAGAAAACCTGTGGCTTTCTATGGCTCTCATTTGGGTATAAACCTTCACTCCTCAGGAAGTAGAAAAGCCCACAGTGATCATGTTGCAAGGAATGCCCAGAGAAGTGTAAATGCAATACTTGGGTACCTCAGGACTAAAGGCAGACAATATATACCTGCAGCCCTCAAACTGACTGAGGTTGAATCCATTGTGCAGCTTGTGTATGGTGCCCAATTAGGCCCCCTTACCAATTGCGCACCATTAGAACTGGTACAATCTAAATTCTTAAGATAAGCCCTACAAATGCCTGAACACATCTCCATTGCTACTATACGTCTCAAAACTGGATTTGTAAAAATCGAGGCTAGAGTGTATGCCTTGCCACACTAAATTACTGGCTGAGACTATCCTTAATCTCGTGTGGCCTTTATACCTTAACTATTAAGAGCGGTTTTCAAATGACATAGTAACGTGCAGTGTTAGACATAATAACAACTCTAGGCTTCACCCCGCAGATCTTACTCAATGTGGGGTGTGTGTGTGTGTGTGTGTGTGTGTGTGTGAACAAGCAAAAAAACCCAATCAAACAGCATGTGGAAGATAGCAAACACCAAACAGATTTAGCCAGGTCACCAAAATTTTTAATCAGTGAAACCAGAACACACCTCATCTACCAATTGCCATATATAACCAACCTTGAAATTCCAAAACAGCAAAGGGCTTTCACTCTGGCCCACTGCCAGGCCCTCCCTTCAGCCATCCAGGAAGGCCACTTTCAGAAGACATCGTATGAGGAGAGGAAATGCCCATGTTGCTCTGGGCAACTGGAAACAAAAGAACATGTCCCACCCCACCCCCCGCCAATATTCTACAGATATACAAGCTAGGTTCATCTTGCCTATACTATATAATTTCCCAGGTTACACAGAACAGCTTTATACCTCCCTGCTACCTCAAGATGAAAACCCAGATGCCATGATGGATATTCATCGAAGGATGGTTTGCGCCACAAACTAGGCCCAAAATGCAAGACATGTTGTCAGAGCTGCCCTAGATCCCAGCTCACAAAGGATCAACGCTGCTCCGTTGTTAAATACAAAACTCTTTATTGAAGTTCAGTTTCACTTCCATAGCCGCAGCGCGCAGCCCTACGTCTCAGGCTTTAGACCGCTGATGCTCCGTCTGAATCTCCTCCCCCCCCATACACCAGTTTAAGACCCTAGCCTTACTCCACCTCTTCCTCTGCTCTTTCCTCCTCTGGGTCCGCCTGCCCGCCGCCGCCGGGGTCTCGCCCTTTCTAGACTCTTCTGACGCTGATTCCCCTGAGCCTTCTCCCTCCCTCCAGCGGGCTTTAGGAGCTGGTTCCCCATCCGGGTCTCCTGCTGTCCCCCGCGCCTGCACATTTGAACTTGGCGCGCACGCCCAGCCAGCAACTTTCCTCCTGACCGTTTCACTGCTGCTGTCACTGCTTCCCCCTTCGGGTGGGCTAGCTGCAACTGACCTCCCCTCCATTCCCCCACTCTCCGATGGAGGCGTGGTCAGCCCTGACTCATCTCCTCTCCCCGCTGGAGGAGACGCTGGTCCTGACACATGTGACTCTTCCCCCCCACTACGCTCTGGTGGGGAAACTGGTCCTGATCCCCCGCTGCTGCTTTGGGGTTCCCCGCTGGCTCCTTGTTTCTGGTGCATCCCCCCTGGGACCCCCCTTGCCCTGACCATTGGCGCCCCCTTCTGGGAATCTTCTGATTCGCTGGAGAAGCTCATGGAATCTCTCGGGTCACTTTCATACTCCCCTACGCTGCCTTCTGATTCCTCCCCCTCGCTCTCCATTTCCTCTCTCCCCTGTGCTCCTGCTCCCAAACCCCTGACACATGTGCTCCTTCATGCTCTCTCCCGTATAGTCTCTTTTAACTGTTTGTCCCTGTTTCTATCTTTTTAAGTATGTATGATATAATCACCTTTTAGTTTTTATTCCTTACTTGTTTTAAGCCTTATGTGTTCATTTTATCCATATGTTTTATCTTATGCTGGTCTGTGACCGAAATACCGTTTGATACAGATACTATGGCTCCCATCAGCCCCAGCCAGCATGGTGAATGGTCAGGAAAGGTTAATTTGTTTTAAAAATGCAAAAATGTAACAGGCAGTAACAAGAACAGGATAAACCAAACATAATCCCAAACCTTCCCAATACAAAGGTAAAGTAAAGGACCCCTGGACAGTTAAGTCCAGTCAAAGTCGACTATGGGGTTGCGGCACTCATCTCGCTTTCAGGCCTAGGGAGCCAGTGTTTGTCCACAGACAGCTTTCTGGGTCATGTGGCCAGCATGACTAAACTGCTTCTGGCGCAATGGGACAACGTGACAGAAACCAGAGTGCACGGAAACACCGTTTACCTTCCTGCCACAGCACTACTTATTTATCTACTTGCGCTGGCGTGCTTTTGAAATGCTAGATTGGCAGGAGCTGGGACACAGCAACGGGAGCTCACCCCGTTGTGGGGATTTGAACCACTGACCTTCTGATCAGCAAGCCCAAGAGGCTCAGTGGTTTAGACCACAGCGCCACCTGCGTCCCATAATATACATACAAATTAATCATATCCAATCCGATGGGAGTTGTAATCCAACAACATTTAGAGGGACACATGTTCTCATCTGTCCTTTGAAGGGTGACATTCTTCAGTGACCTCCTACTTATTCTGCCCAAAAGAATAAATTTCTGCCACTTAGAATAACTCCTCTAGTATGGCACCCAGGATTCAGAAAAGGCCACGTTTACCAACACGTCTAGCAGTTGTCAATATGTTGTTGGAATTTTCTAGAACATGCAAAAGGTTCTACGGGAATAGGAGCCATTATGAATAGGAATGAATGGTCCAGGGGAGCTGGGATTTGAAAATCTTGTAATAAAATTCTGTTAAGATCACTTAGCATTATATTTGGTTGTACTCTATCGTTGTGAGTATATTTCTGGCTTGAAGAATAGGTTATGTGTTCTTCCTGAGGATTCTTTGAATGTGTTATAAGTTCTACTGTCATACTGTGGCATCTGGCCTGCTCCAGTTTAATTAGTTGCTAAATGTAATAGATTTATTTAAGGAACAGAACATCATTCTTTTACGGGTTTTAAAAATTGCTGTGTAGTGTTTATTGTGCAGTAGGTGTTACACTGTGACAGTCACCTGTAGAGTTGTTATAAATATTTATATCCTGTGTTGTGTACAAAGCTTTGCTCTTACACAGTCAGTGTCTTCAAGAGAACCTTAATGGCAACACATCTGGTGGCATGAGAGCCAGAGGTCAGTTCTTTTAATATGAAAACAATTCAAGGAATAAAAACAAATTTTAAAAAACCAATTTCTGCATTACATGACTTTCATCTTTATGAATAGCTTTGTTGAGCTGACAAACTAGTAGTTAAGTTTGGTTGTGAGTTGGTATGGGCAAGATAAAGTGATTAACAAATTTAATAAATAATAAAACAATCAGTTATTGGATGCCCTAAGCATTAAGAAATACATGACAATTTTCATGACATCATTTTGTTTTTAGAGGAGCATAAAAGCAAAAAGCTTAACATGAAGGACTTGTATAAAACGCGGCATAGAAATAAAATCAAATAAAATCAATCACATTGGAGATCTATGAAATTAATTGTTGCATTTTAAAATCAAAGTTGCATGATGCAATACTTCCTTGGTAATATGTTGTTTTATATCAGTGGAATACCCAACAGAAGGAACTGGATCTGAAATGAATGTGACATTGGAACTCAACCAAACTTTGAAGATTTAGGACAGAGATGACATGTTGAATTTGTACTGCAAATTAAATTTTATTCACAAACCTAGGCTCTTTCTGGAAGTTTTTAGTTTAACATGGATAGTTTTTGAATTTATGCTTCCAAATAAACCCTTACTGTAGCTTGTGGTTTGGATAAAATGCTAAAGCAAAACATGGTTTAGCTCACACTAGCATAGTATCTTCTCTGCCGAAACCCAATCATTTGTGCTAACCCATGGTTTGGCTTAACACAATGCAACCCAGCTCTGTGTAATGAAGTATATTGCTCATAAGTTCAAGATGGCAAAAATGATGCATTTCCTCATACTTATAGTATTCACTGCCCCAAGATGTGACGTTTACCACTAGGTGGATGATTTCTTTTAAAAAGTTAGACGAACTCATAAAATGTATTGATAGTCACCCCCTGTTCCCAGTATCTGGTTATCTATATGGCAACTCTATTCAGAGGAGTTGCATTGACTTACAATGGCTATCAGCTGCTCATAGTCATGCTTGAGAACTGCTAGAGACAAGATGCAAGATGGACATTTGCTTGGATCGGTATGGCAGATCTTGTGATCTTATATCCCAGAGAAGTTGCTGAGAAGGCAAACTTATTTTTGGAGTGATGTTCATTTTAAAATGCAGCATTCAGCATTTTTGCACCTTCTTGGATGATCATGCTGACTATACAAGAGTTGTAGTATGTTGATGCAAGACATTTGTGACACACTCCAATATATAAGGATGCTGTTGAGTAATTCGGAGAATCCATTGACAAGCGTTTTGGCATGTGATACTAAGATTGCCAGCTGTCTCTTTTGATAGATGTGTACCATGCACAGCACTTTTTGCCATTTAATGCAAGAAGCAGCACTGTCTCTTTTTTGAACTCTTATTGTAATCAATTAACACAGAGTACATTAAGAATTTATGGAAGGGGGGGCGAGCAATAGATGAATCTATTAATTTCTTAGCCTTGATAAGAAATTACAAGCCAGCAGTTGAAAATTGCATTGTCACTCCAGCTCTGAGTTCGTCCGAAGGAATTGCAAAAGGCAAAGCATTCCTACTTTCTATACTTTCTAATCTCTTACACCTCACAGAATCATACAGTTGAACACAGGCTAACTTGGACATAGGCGCCAACTCCCAGGGGCTGAGGTGCCTTCGCCCCCTCCCAATAAAATGCTTGAGGCCACCCCAAAAAAGTTGATGGGCATTGCCATTCAGATTGCGTGTGTTTCAGATCTGGGCCATAGCTCTGGATTCAGATGCTGTGGAAAGTGTGGTTATTTTTTTTTAAAAAAGGAATCTCTCAATATCTAACATTTCAAAATTCATCTTCTCTAAATTATTCGTAAGTGTTCAGCTTCGTTAGTTTTGAAGTATAATATGCATTACTGAAACCTAATTTAATTTGCTAGATATACTTTTATTTTTTAATGTAGCATTAAAAAAATCATGCTGTTGGACAATGATTACCATATTTTTATGGCCTCTGTGTGCACAGGGGCGTGGATTTTTAGAGGCTGGGGCCGGGATGGTGGGTGTGATCTTGTGTCTCCTCCATTCATTGATTATATACAGTTTCAGGCCAAGTGAACAGGTTTATATAGTACTTAAGTTAACTATTTTGAGGTATAAGGTTTCTATTTTTATTTGCACATTTCCTCAACATTTTATCTGCATTGCACTTGAAGTGAAAAATGATTTTATTTTTCTTTCTTTAGAAAGCAGGAATGATCTCTAAAGATTGATTGCAAATGTGTAATGGCAAATTGCTTGCAGCCTTCAGTCTTCAAGCAGGTGTGGGGGTCTTTTAAAGTTTTCTGTTGTAGTATGATGAGAGACAGACCTTAGGCCAGTTGAAAAGGACCAGACAGCATGCATCTTAAGCACAGAAACTCTGAATTTATAGGGAAGAAGTTTGATTTTGTTGTGCCGCACTGAATATTAAAATATTTCTAGAATACGTGTAATGGAATATGTACATTCAGTTTACCATAATTCATGAAATGAAAATATTTTAAAACTGTAGTACTTAAAACTTTACTGCTGCATAGAAAAATCAAAACTGCTGCAATAAATTCTAAATCATAAAATAGCATAATGTGACCCTGACTTCTTTGAAAAAACCCAAATGTTTACATGCCATTTTGTCAGAACCAGAACAATTTGCGATTTGTTTAAAATCAAAGATAATGTTTCCAGTTGTTTAGTATTAAAAACAATTAAAATGTGCTAGAAGTGACCATAGAGTTATATGCAAACAATGCAACACTTTATTCATGTGGTGTCCAGGCGTGAAACTGATTTGCATACTTATTATCATTTTTTATTTGTATGCCGCTTTTCCACAGTTAAAAACAATGCTCAAGGCGGCTTACTACATGACAAGATTTACATAATTACAAAAGTAATAAACAATAAATAAACCACATAAAAAACCCCACAACCAAATGGAAAACAATTTCCACATAAATCAAAATCTAAAACTGGGAATACAGCATTAATAACACAGTTTAAAATGACACAGGTAAAAAATAACAGCAATTTTGAAGACAACAAAAAACAAAACAGAGCCCTCTCTGCCCAGCAGCAGCAGCAGCCCTTTATGGAGCCCATCAGTCCCTGGCCCAGGCCAGGTGGTGAGTTGCAGAACTGGAGCCCTCAGGTGCTCAGCAGGGGAGTCTGCATACTAAAATAATTCAGCAGATCCGTTCCAACAGAGGTTCCTCCTCCTACCATGAAATAATGTTGGTGAACTAATTTGATGGTATCTTCTAATTTTTGTTAATTTTTTTCAAGTGAAGATGTGTAGCAGCTTGTATTTTTACCGACTGGAGCCTGTGTTTGTACTATGTAGCTCTGTATGTATTTAAAAGCAGTCAAGCATTTATCCCTGTTTCTGATACGTAGCGCACCTGACACCAATTTAGGGTAATTGAACATGTACATTAATTAACTCGTGGTCCTCCTGTTTATTCACAGAAAAAGGTAATTAATCAGCAGGCATTTGGATATCTTAATTTAAGCAGATGTCTGATAAGACCCCTGATGTCAGCATATGACAACTCTAGCCCAAGGAACTGTACTGTTCCAAACAGTAGAGATGGTGAGTGGAATGGGCTGTGCTTATTGAGAGCGTCATTGAATCATAACAAATTGATCCCTCCAGCCATCTGGAAAGTGACAAATAAAAAAGGAGAGAAATTGGAGGCAAGCATGGGCAGCAGGCAGGGATAGCCAGAACACAGCAGCATGATTCAAAGACATTTCAAAGTCCTTCACTAATAACAGCTTTGCACAACAATAGAAAGGGTAATTCTTTTTACCTAGGTTTGTATATTGTCATGTTCATTTTTAATTTATTTATTTTTAGATAACAGTCTTGGACTGGCATTATGCTTTAATACTTTTCTATACCAGATTGCAGTGGCTCATGCAAATCCATTTCTCTTATCTATCATTTTATTAAATTTAACATTTATATAAAATAGTAGAATAATAATAAAATAATCATGATGAAGAATAAGAGAGAGAATAGAGAATTAAACTGATGTAAATAAACTACAAGGATACATCACCTGCTACTTTAACATTCAAAAAATGAATAAACATGGGCCAAAAATAAATTTACTTTGATAATTGTTATATTTTGTTTTTCGATTATGTGGCTCCTTTATCTGCATGAGTTTCCCGATTTTCCTCAGCCATTCTGTCATTGTGGGGTGTTTTTACTTTTCCAAAATTGAGCAGTACAGACTCTTGTCAATAAACTTGAAGATCAACATTTGTTATGTCAGACAGGATCATTCTGGGTATAAAATAGCCTGTTGTTACCCATATTGTGTTCTGTATTATGGACCAGAATTGTTTTCCTTTGTTTCTACTCCAAAAATCTGTATGAAACCTCTTTTTGTTCTTCTACCCTACTAGCAATACATACCTGAACTGTAAATTTTGCTCAGTCAATGAGGAGTTAAGTGCCTTTCAAATGGAACCTTGAAGTAGTTTCCTTTAAGGTTTGCCCTTGGTAATAATGATGAAATATTTTTAAACATACAATCCCATTCTACTAGTGAGATTGTTAGATTAAATTCTGAGAGTTTTCTCTTGTATTGATTCTCTTTATGCCATCTGTGTCAAATTCTGAGTTTAATAAATAACAGCCTTGAGAAACAGCACAGTTCTTCTCAATACTATTCAATGTGATGTCTGATCTTGGCAATTTCTTGGCAAGAAATGCAGTTTCTTGGCTTCCAGTAGGGGAGATCCGTTAAGCTTGGTGCAGAAGAGGCGATGGGTCAAAGGTCAGGTAGACTGGTTGTCTGTTGTTGTTGTTTAGTCGTTTAGACTTGTCCGACTCTTTGTGACCCCATGGACCAGAGCACGCCAGGCACTCCTGTCTTCCACTACCTCCCGCAGTTTGGTTAGACTCATGTTTGTAGCTTCGAGAGCACTGTCCAACCATCTCGTCCTCTGTTGTCCCCTTCTCCTTGTGCCCTCAATCTTTCCCAACATCAGGGTCTTTTCCAGGGAGTCTTCTCTTCTCATGAGGTGGCCAAAGTATTGGAGCCTCAGCTTCACGATCTGTCCTTCCAGTGAGCACTCAGGGCTAATTTCCTTAAGAATGGATGCGTTTGATCTTCTTGTAGTCCATGGGACTCTCAAGAGTCTCCTCCAGCACCATAATTCAAAAGCATTGATTCTTCGGCTATCAGCCTTCTTCATGGTCCAGCTCTCACTTCCATGCATCACTACTGGGAAAACCATGGCTTTAACTATACGGACCTTTGTTGGCAAGGTGATGTCTCTGCTTTTTAGACTGGTTGTGTAGTATGCAGCAATTCTGTGCTTCCTCTAGTGGCTTCAAAGGTGCAAAACTAAGATATCCCTACTTGCCAGAGAACATATAGGGTATTTGGGATATTCTGCTGTGCAGGCTTTTTGATATGTAAAGTTCAATCTTTGGTGCTCTAGCACCATACAAAAGGGGATACCAAAAAAAATTGATTTAAGATTTCATTACGTTAGTTATATTTATTTGTTTTAATTACAAGATAGCACTTGGTTCCGAAGAAAATAAGGTGAGAGGTAGCTCACCTAAAGATGGTCTCCATTTAATTATTTGTAAGTGCATATGTAATGTTATAGCTAATGTTTTAACATTGTTACAGCTGAATACCTTCCTCTAGAGATCGAGGGTAGATTAGCAAGGCCCTTTGTTTTAGAGTGCCTCTTGGCTGCACATCAAGAGCAACTGCCGTAATGTCCCAGCTATGGTGATTGTACTCGAAGAAATTCATGAACCTGTTTCAATCAGGAACACATTCAATCTGTATTTTGTATACCAACCTCTCATAAAATATCAAGGCAGTGTTCAACAATATGTAAATGGTAAAACATGAAAAACTATTTCAAAGCAATACAAAGCAATTATTAAAATGCCTAGCTAATCAAGATTTTAAGCAGCCTGCGAACAATTTTTTTTTAAAGCCATCAGAAGCAAGGATGCTTGTCAAATATGTGCTGGAATAGTGTTTCACAGCATGTCTTCAACAATGCCTTTTGGTTGAAGCCACCCAAGCCTCTGTAACACGAGGGACAACTAGCGGCACTCCTCCAGGTGATCCCAGAGGTTGAGATGGGATGTAAGGACTCAAACAGGCCTTAAGGCACCTCGGGCCCACAATGTTCAGGACCTCAGATATCAATTCAAGAGTTTTTAACCTGGCTCAGCAGCATATGGACAGCCAATGCAGGTGTTTTAACAGAGGTGTGGTGACACATGCTCCCACCAGCAACCTAAGTGCCAAATTATGCACTATCTGGAGCAGGCCTGCATTTATTTATTTATTTAGTTAAAGAATTATATCCCACTTTTCACCATGTAGATCTCAAAGGGGTGTGCAACAA
This sequence comes from Podarcis filfolensis, assembly GCF_964270895.1. Classification (NCBI taxonomy): domain Eukaryota; kingdom Metazoa; phylum Chordata; class Lepidosauria; order Squamata; family Lacertidae; genus Podarcis; species Podarcis filfolensis. Next base: position 32,744,452 of record NC_139608.1, on the reverse strand, counting down.
TAAAATACAGTGGTACCTCGGGTTAAGTACTTAATTCATTCTGGAGGTCTGTTCTTAACCTGAAACTGTTCTTAACTTGAAGTATCACTTTAGCTAATGGGGCCTCCTGCTGCTGCCGCTGTGCTGCCGCTGCACGATTTCTGTTCTCATCCTGAAGCAAAGTTCTTAACCCGAGGTACTATTTCTGGGTTAGTGGAGTGTATGTAACCTGAAGCGTATGTAACCTGAGGTACCACTGTACACAAGGTTTAAAATGTTAGTTAACCAGCAAAATTTAGAAACTCAAGAGTTTAAAATCTCATTAAAAAGAAAGAGAATGCATTACAATAATTCAGTCTTAATATTGATTATATGCACCCGACTTTATATTTTCTTTTTCTTTGTGAGCAACTGTCCTACACACACATCCATTAAAAGAAACAAAAACCAAACCCAAGCAGCTTGCAAGAAAAACTAGTTTTTATATTAATATACTAAAGGAGTAAAAATCAGTTTAAATGATGGGGGGAAAGACTGTCATATCTGCTTAAAGTAAAATGCTAAGGGTTTTAAAAAAATAAAAATACACTTTCCATTGTCTACAAATCCTTGTGAAATTGGGCTTAGTTATGTGTTGGCTCTGTACATTAAATGTTCCCTGGATTTTGGTTCTTGTTCCTCCTCCTTCCTCCTCCTTATACTTCTATATCAGTTTCTGTCATACAGCTGTTGCGTGCATCAATAGTGATGGTGGCAGTTCCTGCTGTGAGGGCACTGAGTCCCCCAACAGTGATTTACTGGATTGGGTGCAGAGAGAGATGCGGGAGTTCTCTTCTGCACCCAGGCATCTAGATGTGCTTGTGGTGGAGCCACATCTGTTTGACAAAGTGGGGCATAGCCCTCTCCAGGAATATGAGCCTCCCAGACCTCCAAAGTCATAGTTCAGTCTTTCTCCTGTCACCCAGGACTGGCAGGCTTCCACTCATCTCTTCTGGTTAGCTAGTCAAAATAATCATTACCAGCAGGTCACACCCCTGACTCTGGCATCTCTGTCCCATAGAAACAGCTTGTGTAGGGCGATAGATTCTGTTGTCCTTTTTTTCTCTGTTGTTGAAGTTGTTTTGTTATCTTTAATAACAGTTTTGATGTATTTGGTTGTATTTATTCTGGAAGCTTCCTTGAAACACAGCCAGAAAACATTTAAGTAAACAACAGCACAGTCTAAAAATGGTCTAGTTTAAATTATTGATTGTTAAAATGTTGCAGTTTTCCTTTTATTCTTTTGTATAAGCAAATACATTGACCCAGAGCTCACAGCATACTCAGTGAAGGACTATTCATGACAGGGTCCATTGTATTTTGTTTTAAGCATTTAATACCATACTTGTGGCTTTTTGCACCCTATTTTAAAAGAATGATGTATTGGTCATATAAATACTGCTGGGCCATGTATTTGATTGCTGCCTATTGTGCCCAGTAGTTATAGTACTTCTAGTTCAAATATACAATGTGGGTAAAAAATAGCTATTTGCCTTTTGATGCAAAGAATTGCAAGGGACTGCTGATCTGGATGTAAACTGTGTCCATACAGAGAGAATTGTTCTTGTCACTAGCATACCCTTGTCAAGGGGTGTCAACAATTATTAAAGCAAGTGGGAACTTGCAGAACACTTGCACAGTTTTGTGAGAGCTATTAGTCCTAGTGAATTGCCTGTCAGGTTATGGTTGACAGCTCTTTGTCAATGGCTTCCAAAGAATACTTCTTGAGCTGAGAGTAACTATTGTTCAGAGGCATTCCCCCCCAGAAAGGCTTTAAATGAGATCTACAGTGAATGGATTTAAAGAGGATAAGGCTATGCTTTGTACTTGATAGTAGCTTAGCTGTATTTGATATTTTGCAAAAAAATGATGATTTTGTAGCTTGCCTGCCCAGTAGAAAAAAGTGCCTGCTCACAGGAGCTATGCCATATTCTCATTGAAGGAACAATGTACCAGGAAAGGAACTAATATATGTGTTTGCATGAAAGTTTGTGGTTGGAGTTCTCTATAGGAAGTACTTTCCATGTTAACTGGATATACAGTACCTGGTTTGTAGACTTCTGCCTAG